>NC_079163.1:11929051-14621551 GCF_947563725.1 Argiope bruennichi
AGTAAAATATGCTAATTAATATATAAATATAAGGATATATGCAATGAGAATAAAAACTTGACAAATAATATTGCAGATTAAGTTAAAGAAAATACTGTTATGCACAAAAAATTTATAATGAAATTTTGGAAATGGTGTTTCTCTCGCCCCTCCACCAATATTTTTATTTATAAACAAAAGATTACTTTCATTGGTAATTAAAAAGCGAATGGAAAATTATACTTTAAACATTAAAGTAGATTCATAATATGTATTTCATATAAACTGAATTAATGTTCGAAATGTACTTTAAAACAGACAAAAATGAAATGGAAAGTTCATATACTCAAGTGTTATTCAGATTTCTACAAAATATTTTAATTTATATGAAAACATTAAATACTAAAGAACATATCAAACCGATCACAAAAAGTTCAATTGATATGTTCGACTTTGGGGTGAAAGATTTTATAAGAGTGGTTTTTACTTAGTGCTTTAGGTAGTCTTAAATTAAATTTTTCCTGAAATTATTATTGAAAAGTCGGTTGATGAATTACCTCATTCATTTCTTTTTTTATTCCACTAAATAATAAATACGACGCACTCAGTAACATTAAATAAAAACACATCTTCAAATTTAAAAGAATGTATTTCACTGTTTTTTTTAAGCAAAATAAAAGACACTAAATATAACTACAGGAGATCCGAGTCAAATCTGACATTAAAAGGATCTTCCACAATTATTATTTTAATTATATTCAAACAGTAAAATATATTCACATAGTAAGACATTTTGTTCATAAAAATACAAAAGACATACGCAAATTTGGCTTCTAATCTTCATCTCTCAAATATTTACAAGCGCAATTAGCTTCAGCTAAGTGTTTGTTATGTATACACAGAGCTGGTATATTTCTCATTCCAGTAAACATTCCCTACGTACGCAATTCAAACATCCCTATATCCCTATGTACGCAGGATGTAAGCAATAATGTCATCATCTCATGTGACTTCATCATCACTTAAAAAAAATGAGGGAGTACACAGCTCAGCCCTGATCAGGCTTCTCACGCTCGAGCGACGCCCGGTTAGTTTCCGGTTAAATTCGTAAGCAGCTAGATTTTGCAAGATTCTCAAGTCCACTTCAAATTGGTTGAAGATTCGTTCATAGTACAAGTCGCTCTTTTTGCATTCGTTTCTGTATTCTCTACAATGTAGACTTTTTTTTTTTTGCTGTAATCCTCACCATAAACAATAAGACACAAATATATTCGAGAGCATATAAAGAGAGTTAAACATACAATTTACTCAATTAAACTTGACGCTTTGGTACTTCTTTTGTTATTAACAGAAATTCAGGGAACACGTAAAATTAGTGTTGATAAGGTGGAAAAAATAGCATTATGTTTGTACGTTTTCAATTCTTTGTTTGATTCCAGCCTTCCTTTCAAAAATTCCACATTGCTAGAAGTTGCCCAGGATTCCCAAACCCCTTCTGCCCAATGCCGGATGCACGTATAGGACAAACTTCCATTTACTTGGTGTCACCTCCCCAAAAAGAATATCCGAGTAAGGAAATATATGTCATAAATACTAAATATACAACTTAAATGAATTCATAAAGGATCCTATATCTCATATAGTTTCCGAAAGTCTAAATTCAGAACTGATTTTGCAAACCAAAATTAAAGCAACTGTAAAAAAAGTTAGATTCTTGAATTGAGAAACGATTCCATTTTGTTACGACTGAAAAAAAAAATATTGATATATGATGCATATCGAATATATCATTCGACCGCTATTAGCAGATGTTATTTTAGAGAGTCTCCACGATATTTTTCGATATTCTGAATGCCAGACAATATCATGGAGATATTATAAAAATGTTGTGGGGTATTTTTAGCTAATAGGGACAAAGGTTGCTTTTTTTAAAACCCAAAGTAAAGTGAAATATATAGTGCAAGATTTTAAATTATAATCTTACAATAAAAATAAATTACCGAGTCTTTTTTTTTCTTTTTCGTATGACTATTTTTAAGCCAAATTTTGAGCAATAGCTTCTGAGAGTAAAGACCCCTGAGCACCCGAGGGCAGAAGTCTGACTTCTAGTTCAAATGAAGATAGCGCACACGCACTCGCTTGGACAACCCCTTTTTACAGGGGGGCTCATTCTCGCACCTCACAGAGAGAGCAACCATGCCCAAACCAGGAGTCGAACCCGGAACGACTAGATCATGGGGTAGACGCGCTATCCCTAGGCCAGTACGCCGGTATTATTGAGAATATACATAAGATATTAAATATATAAATATATGGATAAACAATTCTTATAAAAAACTTCATAAGATATATATTTAAAATCATCCATTTTCTTCTATTTAGTAAATCGGATAGGATTTAACCCTTTAAGATAAAGTTCATCGAGATAAGCTTTAAAGGCAAAGGACATGAAACTCTTCTTCGTAGCTGCACATCCCAAATTCATCTTACAGGTACAAAATCTTCTTAATGGTACAATGGTGCTCAGATGTTCTTCTCATTAGTGATCTAAAGAAATAGATCCAACAAAAACTTATGTATTCAAAAGGGACATACCTTTAAATTATACTGATCATAAATTAATATATTTATTCTTTTTTGAATGCAAGTGAATAAGACTTCCCAGTTAGTAATATAATCGAGCTTAACGACTGCGAAATTTGAAACTTACAAAATAATCAAACATCTTGCTAAATTTTACAAATATAAAAAAAGTTCTAAATATTTCTCTAAGTATGATCTTCATTTATATTAACTTATGCAACATTTTTTTTTTTTTTTTTTGCTGTTTTTTGTCTAACTACACTTCATATAAAACCGGATATTGGGTGAAAATGATATAAATATATCAAATCAAAGATGCCTATTTAAGAAATAGAAATTTTGCAATGTATTTGATTCATGTTTGTATGCAACATTTGAAATATTAACGCTTTTCAATATGAATGAAATTTAAAAGTCAGATTTTAATATTTTGTCTACAAAGCATAAGAGGATTCGAGCTTTCGGTCATTCGTTCATTCGAACTTATTCACGTAGTGATGAAATCTTCCAATTGACTAATAAGCAATCGTATATGCCTTGCCGTTTTTGGTAAAAGCTAGATTTTAACCTAGCTCTTAACATCAAATATAACTTCGTGGCGAACTGGGTCTCCTTCATTATTATAATATTGTATATAGTTACTTTTTGTGTGTATTGATGATATTTTATGCCTTTTTATGTGTATTTTTTTATCTTAATAAATACTCCCACGTATATCCTTTCAACCGACAGGGAATCCTAGAGATTCTAAGTTCGGGGATATTCTGTGGCGAAAGAAAGAAAGAAGACAAAGATTCACATATACAATGCTAACATTCAATTTTCATAAAGAACGGAAAAAAATTTCAAAATAGAAAAATGTGTGGGTTAAACAAAAAGGTGTAATATAATTTTTGCGAATACATATGGATTGAAAATTTAACTATATGTATAAAAGAAAAACCTATAAAATATTGTATGCTGAAGAGGTGCATGATATTCCTCATTCATAAATACTATGAACATATATGTAGATTTTAGTAAAGGTTCGTGACAATTAGGAAATGGTCAATTTCCTATAGTCAAAAGTTATGTTTTCATTCACAGTTTAATTAATTAATCTTTATAGATTGTAAATCATTTTATTTATTGCCTTCCGAAATACCATTCTCAATGCATCTAGGGCTAAATATTATTAATGAAAATAAATTAATGTATTATTAGTATCTTACTGAAATATTATTGTATGATTTATTATAGAAATTAGCTTTTGGTATATTTTAAAAATTGTTGGTATTTTCTATAATTTTTCTAAAAAGCTATGGGATTTAAAAGTTGCTTTATAGTTGTTTGGTTTAAATAACACATTATCGTATCCAGTATTTTAATTAAAAATAATGCATACGATAAAAGAATTTTGGATAGTATATTTTTAATTTTTAAAATAATATACAGTTATTTTGCTTAATAATATTTTTTTATGTAAAAACTATTACATATTGTTACGAATCTGCGATGCGGCTTCCCAGCATAGCTGGTTCCATAGGAGGTCCCAGAACTTGGCGACCATTTGGCGACTTGGCGACGAATTTGGCGCTAAAATAGATTATACCCGAAACATCGAGAATTTTCCCGATCCGTCGAGTAGGAACGGAGATACGCCTCGAACGTTCCTGATTGGTTGAGAGGCGTCTAGAACCGCCTCCTGAGACCTATAAAAGAAAACAGCCGCAGCTGCTGGGCAGTCGTGAACCGGGAGCGGGGAATTGAGGAGAAGTCGGAAGCGGCAGAGCAGAGTAGAGTGAACTCGAGTAGTGGTGAGTCGAGTGGTGAACCAGTGGTGAATAGAGTAGTCGGAATCGACAGTAAAAAAACTGGCCTTCCAGAGATAAGCGGAGCAGCGACGGAGTGAAGCTAGTGCTGAACTAAGCTGTGCGCTACTGTCTGTCTGTCTTGTTATATGCTGCTGTGCATGCTGTTGTTGCTGCACGTCTCGGCTGAAGATAATCGTCTTATGAGCTGTATATAGTTGTTGTCTTTGTGCTGTCCCGTGTGTCTTCGTGTAAATAAACGTCGTTGTTTTATTTTCTACTGCCGCCTGGTGATTGAGCGTTCTCCACACCATATAACTCCCACTATCCAAACGAACCTCGGAAATTTCGTAACAATATGTTTTAAAAAATGAGTTTATTTGTATCTGCATTAGCACTCTGTAAAGTGATATATATATATATATATATATATACCGGGTGCGGCATAAATTCGTGCAAACTTCAAAAAATCATAATAAAAAAAGTAATGCTCGAAAAAAAATTGCGATTTGCGGGAATATGTTCAGAGAGCCTTTGGATTTTGTTATTTCCATTAAAAAAATGCATTTAAAAATGACCGATAGACGGCGCTTACACGTCATACCGAGACTGTTTATGCAAATCATTATAGCTATAAAACACAAGGCTGGAAATGTATCTGTCATTCGACGCCAGTAGCATGTTATCGCTACCGGATCGAGCATTAGTGGTGAAACTTTTCTATAAGAACGGTGAATTCACGACTAAAGCATCGTGACAGTTATGGACGGTGAAAAGAATTAAGGAGAAGAAAAACCCAATTTCATTGAATGGGATATTGAATTTAGTTCGCCGTTTTGTGGAAACGGGAAGATTAGAGGATCGTCCACGAAGTGGCAGACCATCCGTCAGCGCTGACCGCGTCCCTGTTGTTCAAAGGGTCATGAGAAATGTGGCAGCCGAGACTTCAACGGGGATCCAGTGCACGTGAAGCAGGTAAAATAACAGGAATTCCGGAAAGGTCGATCCAACGCATTCTGCACGAAATTTTGTAACTGCATCCGTACAAGATAGAGGCATTACACCAGTTGTTGCCAGCAGATTGCGAGAAAAGACTTTGCAACATGGGTGCTCGCGCAAATGGAACGTGACCCACAATGGTTACTGAACATCATGTGGACAGATGAAGCCCACTTTTCATTGCATGGTGACGTCAATACGCAAAGCAGTCGTATCTGGGCAGCATCAAACCCTCGTGCGGACACGACCAAACTACATTCTCCACATGTGACTGTTTGGTGCGGTTTCACTGCGTCCTTCATTCTAGGCCCTTTCTATTTTGAAGAGCGGTTTCCTGTGTCCGGTTGGAAAACCTGTTCCGTCACTGCAGAAAGCTATCTTAGGCTTTTGCGAGGCCACGTTATGCCTGTTTTGCAACAAAGGCGTGCGTTATCTCCCGTCACCTTCATGCAGGATGGTGCCCCGCTCCACGTTGCTAGTTCCGTTAAGACGTTCCTCCTAGACACATTCACTGAGGACAGGGATAAGCAGAGGATGTAAGAATGAGTGGCCCTCACGATCCCAGATCTTTCTCCAGCGGACTTTTGGTTGTGCGGATACCTGAAGTCTCGTGTCTACCGGGGTTCTCCTGCCATTTTGATGGAACTGAAAGATGCCATTCAATTGGCCGTTAGTGGCATCAATGCCGACATGTCACACGCAGGTGTAATAGGCGTAGTTACGCGCCTCACTTGCTTAATAGCTTATGGTGGCGGTTATGTTAAGCATCTTTTGCTTTAAAATAAAATGTACTATAATGTTACTGTGCTCTGTTTTCCTGATTTGCATAAACCGTCTTGGTATGACGGTGTGAGCGCCGTCTATCGATCATTTTTAAATACATTTTTTAATGGAAATAACGAAATCCAAAGGCTCTCTGAACATATTCCCGCAAACAGAAATTTTTTTCGAGCATTACTTTTTTTATTATGATTTTTTGAAGTTTGCACGAATTTATGCCGCACCCGGTATATATATTTCTTGTATAAGACATTTTCACCACGTACCTAGCGATCTACAAATGATATGTTGTTATAACTGTAGGCTTTGTTATGTTATAAATACTCTTTTTATGCAAATATAATAATGAATTAGGGAGACTTAAATGAAACTTTTGCGTCTACAATATGTTTAATTTTTTATTAAAAAAAATATCCACCTCATCTAGCGACCAGCTGGTTTCCTGGAAATATTGGTTAGATTTAATTTAATTCAATCTCTTATGCCTATTTTAATATTCATGATTAGCTGAAGAAAGTTTTTAAATATCAAATTGCGGCAAATATTTAAGCCGTGTTATTTTAACGGCCTTAATGTATGTGTAAATGAACCTTCCTAATGTAGCTAAGTCCCACGACATCATAGTGCCATAAAAGGTGTTTGGATGATCTATTTCAAATTGCTTATTTTCTTTTAAGAAAGAGTAATTTTACTTTCTAATTCCTCACGTAAATGCGAAGATAACAAACATAATCTTTTTTTAAATATCTTTTAACAATTAAAATAAAATGTTTAATTTCTATCTTTACTAATAATAAGGGGGAAAGTGCTTGTGTGTTAGCACTCTATTACACAGATCGTTAACTCTAGAGGTACCGAATTCGGCACAGATGTGCTTTGGAGGTAGCAACATGCATTTAGATTCATCCCTCTATCAAGTATAGAAATATTCGATTTTTAAAAAAAATTAAATACTTAAAAAGAGAGAGAAAATTTGACTTTCTCCTCCCATAATTGCCGAGAATATTATAGTAAAAAAATGAGTTTTGCATCAACTTAAAATTCAAAACATTATCTTCTCAATAATACCAGTTTAATTTTATACTTTTTTAAAAATCTATTTTTAATAAATTTTTTAAAATGTTCTATTTATTAACAATATATTTCACTGTTGTTAAAGAAACTGAAATCATTTACTTTCATTGTTACAAGTAATTTACCTTGAATTCTTCTTCCATTGTTGATGGAAGAAGAATCCAGGAAGATAAGGCTTATTTTTCCATACTGTAATGACCGGCTCTGTCTATTGGAATAGCAAGTAGAGTTCGACTTCCTGTTTAGTATTTTTTAGACCGAAACAATAAAATGATCTTTTAGAATTAGAAAGTGACAGACGGATACAAAATGATGACTTTTAAGTTTTATTTAACAGAAAAATAATACTAACAATTTTAAATGACTGATGTGTGTGTGTAATAGGGATAAATTAATGATTTGCACTAAGAATATTGTGGCTATTGACAAGTCTTACTGCGTTACATTCAAAATAAAATGGTGGTAGCTACTGGAATTACTCTCCAATGCAGGGAATAATATTTTTGCAGTGATTTTTATCCTCTTAGGAAAAGTCAATAACTAAAATGGATGGTGATCTAAAGATATAAAAAAGTTAAATCGTCGAGAGAAGGAACATCAATGCCTATTTCATCACATGGATCCTCTCGTTGTCAAATAGACGAGTACAAAAAATTTAATTTGGGGCAAAAACACGAAATAACATTTTGTGTTTCATAATTATTGTTTTGGCACAATTCTTGAGGAAGAAAATTTTGACATATCAATGCTTAACTAACCGAAACTAAATTAAGCGTCTAAATTATGCAATGAAAATATAATATATGAAACACCTTTCTTATTTTGAATTGCATAAGAATTTTATAAAATTTAGTTAAGAGTGATGCCATTGAAAATTTAACAGGATTTCCTTTCGATTACGTATTTCAAAAGTACTTATTTTCTGATTGTACGTAAGTATATATATGATTCAATTAGTTCAGATTTTGAAAGGTCAACTTTCAAGTTTATTTTATGAATTTAGCACATCAGTGTTGTTTGAAAATTTATGTATTTTCAAACCTATAAAATATCGCAAGTCAGTTACTTAAGTAGCAAAAGATCGTTGACCAATCATTACAATGTTATGTATGTGACTCAACTATACATTTTAGATCTAATTGTCTGAAATTGAAGAATATTAGGAATCCATCAAATATTAACAGAATTGTCGAAATATATGAAGAAGAATTTTTAATTCCTTGTACAGCTGCAGCAGAAGTCAATGACCATCAAATGCTTCTTTTGCGTGACACCGGTGCCAGTATCGATGTAATGTCATCTTACTGATGTACACTGATGAAAGTGTTTTCATGGGTACAACAACCTCTTGATGAAGGATGTATGCTTATCATTAATTCAAGTAAAAATATCTCTCAAAGGTAAAGAGGTAAGAACGATAGAAAATATTTTTCGCTGTTAACTTGATAAAGGATGTCATTTTATGGGAAACTGTACTGCTTCCTTAGTAACTGATGATAACTAAAAGAAATCTCGGTGTTATATGCGATAAACACTGTTCAAACAAGATCTCAGGCTTTAAGAAATCAATATAAAGAAGACATAAACAAAAGAGAAAATCACACTATAAAAGATGTCAAACGATCTCCGAATGCCACCTCTTCTGTTAGCTGAGAATCAGAAATCTGTTTCTGAGCTGTGGAAGTTTTTAGAGAGCGACAGACTCATCCTAAATGATGACTTCTAAATTGAATAATACTACTAACATTTTTAACTTAGTGTTTTCTGATGTGTGCAATAGAAATAAATTAATGATTTGCATTAAGATTATTTTGACTGTTAACTTGCAGTTTTGTTCATACGTTACAATGCCGAGTAATTTTCTATTTAAAATATGCTTTTAATAAATTTTTTGAAATTTTGTGACACTTAAGTAAAGTTTTTCACAAGTCAATAATGGTGAAATATTTTAAAAATTCGTCCACTTTTAAATATTTTCAGAAGGAATGTTTTTGTATTACTTGCAGTTTAACATCTTCTGTTTTAAATTGAAATTCAAACTTTAGGCGCTATGATAGAAAATTAGGAAGATTCACAGCACAATGTACAGAAAAGTTTAAGGTTTCTAAAATAGTAACTTTTACAAGTCAATTAAAATTCGAAGTTTAAAAAAATCTTTGTTGAGGGAACCATTAAAATTACTACATAAAATATTTAATCGAAAATTTCAGCAACCATAAATCCCTGAGAGCTAGCTAATCATGAAAGGTAGTTAGTTAAACAATAAAAACTGTTTGAATTTAATTATTCAATTAATATTATTCAAAATTGTACAAAAAGATATTTTTTAATTACCAAAAATCAGGAAAATTTGTACGACAAATATATTGATATTATCAATAACATAAATTTTTAAATTTCAAAATGGTGCGAAAATCAGTTAGTTTTGTATAATAATATTTTTTAGAATTATCATGGGAAACCTCCACAATATTTCTTAATTTTGAAATAATAAAATTTTAATTCAGATTTTGAAAAAATAATCCTTTTGAGAGATACATTTCCACTGTTAAAAATATGCCTGTGCCATGATACGAGATACCAAGTACAGTTTTTATTTCTAAGTCAGCTTATCTATCTTGTAAAGCGTTAATACACGTACACACAAACATTATATTTTCCTTTTTTATTAGTAGAGATAGAAAATGCGAGAAAATATTTTCATCCCGAATGTTGTAGTTGTTTCAGTTAATATTATAATAGATAAGAATCAGTAAGTTAAAGTTAACACAATCTATTATTAATATAAAAATATTTATCTGTATTAATATTTAAAATATATGCCTACTCAAGACGTCATTAGAAGTAAGAAATACCAAGTAAGGTTTTATTTTCGAATCTTAAATAATTTTATTGGGTATGTAGCATTCCGTTATTTTGAGAATTTTTACTAAAATGAAAGCTATTAATGAATGCCTTTACAAGAATGTTTGATTATACCCGTTTTTAACCATTCATCTATTTGTTTATCTACAATTTTTTGCTTTGCGAACGGTAATCTTCTAGACCATTGTCGTACTGGAATATCGTCTTTCAGTACAACATTTAGGCGTAGATCAGTCTCTCGAGGTTGTTTAGATGGTTCATAATTATTTATCAATTGCAAAACCTAATCACGCAAACTATCATAAACAATATATCTAACATCGAGTGATTCGCTCTCAATTACAGCCGCAACAAATGGAAGTTTACCCTCAATAGAATCTACCTGTTTATTTTCGGTGCTTGCCAATTCATTTTGCAGAATAAGACTCAGACATTTTGGGGGGAAAATTCCCTCCATTACTAATTGATCACTTATAACTGCCTCAATCTCAACGGGTTTACATTTTTCATTGAAAGCAAATGAGAAAGTTGCAGTTTGAGCAGAAACTTCATTTCCAAAACAGCTCTTAACTTGTACATTTCCCGATGTTTTTTTGATAGAAAAAATGATTTATTCACAATTATAAGTTCACTTCCTGAATCTTTTAGAAATTTTATTTTTTTCCCATCCACAAAAATATCAATATATTCTAGCATATTTTTTGGCTTAGTTCCAATTCCCGATATAACAAATTTATTTCCTGTCTCACTTTCATTTGTAGATTTTTCTAATCGTTTTGGACAGTTACGAGCGAAATGAAAGCTTTCCCCCTTTCCCCCGCATACATAACAAATCCTTTCCGGTTTAACATTTTGATTTTTTTGTTTCGACGGAATGATTCACTTTTCATTGCATGTTTTTGAAACCCCGATGCTTTCGTTTCATTACTATATACTTTAGAATTATTGACTTCAGATAACGATTTACTCCGAGATGAAAAAAATAAATCACATTCGCTACCTAACTGAGTTGGCGGAAACCATGTTTTTCTTTCGCGAATACCTATGCATTCTTTAGTTCGGAAATCCAATGTTTCGTACAATTTATCTGCAACAAATAAATCGCATAATCTTTTAAAATCTCTTTTTATTTCTCTTATCTGGCAATAGTAATCAAATGTTGCAGTTAATCGCAATACAAATTGTACATGCGATTCGCTTGGTAAACGTTGAGCATTTTTAAAATTACTAAGACATTCTCGAGGTGTCGGCTGAAATTCAGCTAAAAATAACTCTTTTAATTTTTCATAATCCGACAATTCCTCCTCAGTTGCATACGTTAAAACGTTATTAGCTTTAACCCCTAGCAAATTAATTAATATCTCAGCTTGTAAGTCTTTAGGAACTTCTTTAATAATAAATGCCTTTTCTAAGGAAGTAAAAAACAAATGCAATGCCTCGGGTTTATCAGGAACAGAAATTGTTAGTGTTTTAATACTTCTTATTAAATTTTCAATACTAAAAAGCACGTTTGATCGCTCACTAGGCAATGATTGTTTTTTCAGTTTTTCTAGCTCAATCTCCTTCTCGAGTCGGCCAATTTTATTTTTTCAAACTCTAACTTGGATTGTTCAGTAACTGCCTTAGCCGTCCGATCCTCAACGATCGATTTGACGACGCCACGGACAAATTCTTGTTCCGTTTTAAACACATCAGAATTCTCAATTAATTTCTTAAGTTCCAAAATTTTAGCATTTTCTGACATAGTTTCACCGAGTTCTTCGGCAAGTATTTTTAAATCACACTTCTTAAAATTATTTAAGATACTCATTTTTAGAAATATGGCAGAATAAATATAAAACGGAAGTAGCACAGTACCTTTTAAAATTTGCTGTTCACCGGCTCCGAGACCCCATGGTTGTGGGTGTGATGGGTTTTAATGCATCAGTCCACTTGGATTAGTTTAATCTTTTTATTCTTGATTAACAAATGATGATTCTGATGAATTTTACAAATGAGAATTCAATGATGAAGGAATTTATATTACATGAAAATGGACAGTTGATGTTGTTTAAAGGATCTTTCCCACCTACGCGTGGTACACTGGCATTTGCAGAGGAATTCTTCAACGCGAGAATTCCAATTTCGACCCTTTTTCAGAGTATCATGTCTTCTCGATATCCGGTCGCACCCTTCTCAGCGGACGTCCGTTCTTTCCCCTCGTCTAGTGAACTCTGAACTCTGCCCTCCGACTATTGGCTATCACCGGAAGAATGCAGAGCGCCCTCTCGTGGAGTTAATTTACCACATGAATGCCTTTATATTTTTAAAGAATATATCTTGTAAAAGATTAAATTAAAAAGTATAGAAATGAAGTATATACAATCTTACACACACACACACAAAAAAAACTAAAATAAGAATCAATAGAGCAATGTCAAATTATTGTATAATATAAAAATTACAAATGAACAACTAAAATTACACGAAAAAAATCACAACTCAAAAATAGATTTCAAGCGTTTTGAAAACCAATTTTTTTTTTTTATCTCAATCGATGCAAGTTTTATTAAGATCTGCCGAAACAGAAAAATGAGAAGTTGATTAAAAGAGCAAGTGGAGTAGTAATTGGATTATACAGAAATCACCTCAAACATAATGACAAATAATTATATTAATTTATAGATAAATATAAAAGAATATAATATCAAGGTTAAATAAATATTTGAATCGGTTGTTTTATTTCTATCATTGGGCAAATAACTCTTCACACGTTAGTCGGGGGAAAAATGATTGCATTTCAGTTGAAGTACTCATTGAATTTCCGATGGAAAGCATTGCTTACAAATTCTTTTGATAAAAGAATAAGATTGCTTACAAATTCTTTTGATAAAAGAATAAGATTGCTTACAAATTCTTTTAATAAAAAAATAAGGGACTGAAATTTTTATTACAGGACCACATTCGGTGACAGTGTAATCAAAATGGTCTACCACCTCATTCACCACCTCATTTTCGAAATACATTCTGATGCAGAGACTAGCAAGATTTTAGACTTGAACCTTTTATATTTGACTTCTATATTCAATGCAAATTTGGATTTGATTGTGATACTTTTTAATTTTCCTATGGAAGACAAATAATATGTGATTTTAATTTTGGCCTCCATTCTCCATGGCCAAATATTCTGTAAAATTGTTTTCTTTTCAAAGTACAAAAATCAATTAAATACTTAATTAATTAGAAAATCACCAAAATTTGCCGTTTTTTACAGTAATTTCAAGAGGTAATTACTCAGAAAAATATTTTTAAACCATTTTAATATTCAAAATTTTACCCATTCAGTGATACTAATTTCATTTCTGTATAATGTTTTCTTCTATTATGAATTTTTAAAACAAAATTAGCACAGGCGATTGTGAAATAAAGAAGGATATTGCATTATTCTACCACTACTTTTCAAAAATTTCTCGTATATTATATACATAAGTAATGACAGTTCTTATTATTGGCATCAGTGTGAAAGTAGTAGTGTGTCTTTCAACAAATCAAATAAAGACAAAAAAAGTAAAACTTTTACGAGCAAATGAAACACTGACCGACAAAAGCGCCTTCAGACTGTGAAAAATTAAGCAAAACTTTTCTATTCTTCAGTAATTGCAGAAGAAATTATCTAGAATATATATATATATATATATATATATATATATATATATATATATATATATATATATATATATATATATACAAGTATTATTTAGTATATATATATATACTAAATAATTTTACTTGTGATTTTATTCTAAAAGTATCCTGGAACAATTTTTTCTTTGAAAACGGATAACTGCATAATACTGCACAGCATTGTGGAAGCAATATAGAAAACTCTACAATGAAAAGCATGGAACAATATTATAAAAATTATAATGTTGATTTACAGATTGATAATACCTTGATTTACCGATAATTTTATTTAATCTTTCTCTTGAATTTTATAAAATAAATCAAAGGGGGGAAGGGAGTAAATAATTTTGGAAAGATAATAACTTTCTTCGAGATCCAAAATTTTATTTTTGAACTTAACTTCTACGATTAATTCCAATGTTAAATTTTAGTTACGAATGAAAAAAAATGCTCAATCTTTGACAATATTCTTACTCAAAATTGTTTAGAAAATATTTATATAAATTAGATGTGGAAGTGTACGATACTTCCAATAGAGACAAATTATTATCATTATAATGTACAGTCACATTTAATGTTCTTATGTGTCTAGTGGATAAGGTGCTAGTAAAATAGAATTCCCGCTTTCGACTCTCTAGGTCGAGCAAAATGGCATTTGAGTAATGCAAATGATATATCGTAAACAGTGTAATGTAAATGGTTTTAATTAATTAAAAGATGTTTCAAAAATTGTAGTTGCTTCTTTTCATACTTTAATAGGTAATGACATTTTATTTTGGAAGTATTTATAATTTTGGAAAATAATTTGTACAATGCCTGGAAATTACGTTGCTCAATATTGGGAACTTTATTTTACAGCGTTGAAATCCATTTTTTTATAAATATAACTAAAATCATAAATTTTATACTGTTTCATATTTGAGACAATGCCTTACAATACTGTTTTTATAAATTTAGCAGTATTATACAATATAATACACTACTTGCGTATGATATGCATTTGATGTAATCGATTATATGTGTGTGAGTAAATAAGACAGAAATGCATTTTTATCGTGTGTTTGAAATAAATTCTTTTTAAAGGCTATTAATTTTTAAAAATAAAATTAATAAGCTACTAACTTAATAGACTATGGCGTCATTTTAGATGCACATTAACTTATTGGTTCCGACAGACTTGGATCTTTTGGGGTAAAGCTGTGAATGGGTATAGCGTTCTCCATTACACTGTCGATATTCAAGGAATCTTAGAAAACATGTGAATTAGATTCGTCCCGTTGATGATCGAGCGCAAGAGAGTCAATCCATTCTAAATGTACTTTGCAGATTTTCAGCAACTGATGCTAAAGAAAGCAACCCAAACCTTCAACATACTAAAACAGCTGAAGCTTTTTCTTCCCAAGTCTCAAATAAGAAATAAAATTTCTCTTTACATTAATAGTGCCATCAGTTGATGTTCCGGTTCACGATTCACTACTGTCATCTGGCCAATCGAGTAATCCTTCGAAGAGGAGTACACTAGTTCTTGGCAAACAGAGCCGGCCTTCTCTATGAAGGGACCCGGGTGCAAGAAGCCATTTGGGGTCTTAATATTTTGTAAAGCCAACTATATATATATATATATATATATACATATACAAACACGAACATATATTATTAACGCATGTCTATTTAATGCGTGGTTATGTTTTTAAATACATAAATTACTTCAGAAAAATTATGATTTTTTTTTTTCAATGCTTAATATAGCAAGTGCATTTAAGCGTTCTGAATACATGCTTGACCGAAAATAATAATTTATTAATTTTAATTTGCTGAAAAAGCACCCAGTACTTGCTATATAAACTGGCAACGTAAAGAAAAGTTTTAACGCAGTTAATACATTTAGAAATAACTCATTACAATTATTATTTAGTATGTATTGTAATATGTCTGGTGCATTATTTACATTTCTTTCATTCAGAATCAAAACCCATAGTAAACAAATTTCCGGAATTAGGTTTTCATCTATATCTTTGTTATAAAACTGAACAAAGTTTTTGGAACATTTCTCTAATTCATGTTGTTCTAAAGTTTTTATATCAGTGATTAATTTGAAATCAGAAATAATATTTGGTATACTTTTAAATCTATCTTCTATTTGTACAATAACAGTATTAACTGCAGTGTTAAAAAAATAACACCTTAAATCCTTTATCGGGTTTTTTATAACTTCGTCTTTCGCTTGTGGTGGTAACATCATAAGCCAGATAACAACCTACGGAGAAGAGGGTACACTTTTGTCTAGTGGCTTTGTTAATCGGCTATGAACTATAACGTTGCGAGTTCGAACCTCGAACTTGCACATTGGTGACCCTGGTTCTGAACAACCGCATCCTTCGTTCGGCTGTCGTGGTTCCATTTACCGGCAGCAACCACTCATATACGCTCGCCGTCGCCCGCCATAATGCCTGGAGCGATAATGTCGCTCGTCGTAACTGGCGCGATAAACTCCACCGACTCACTGGTGGGGGATTATTATGGTGGTAACTTCATAAGCCAGATAACAACCTCCGGAAAAGAGTGTACACTTTTGTCTAGTGGCTTTGTTACTGGACTATGAACCCTAACAATGCGAGTTCGACAATAATCTTTTCCTTTACCGAATTCATTTTACAGGAAAATGTTAGGAAATGTTCAAATTACGTGTTAGCACTTTTGCTTCGTCTAAAAATGTGTTAAATTTTGGATTTCAGTTTTAATTTTATTGACTAAATTGAAAGCCGAGTCCAGTGCAATTGTTTTTGCTTGAAATAGTTTATTGATAGTGTTAATTTTGGACAATAGTGCAACCACACTATTAAACATAAAATAAATGTCATTTCTTGTATTGCATCCAATAAACTTTTAACTTCATATACCGCTGTATTATCATTAATTAAATCAATTCTTACATCAATAAATTCTTACGATTTTTTTCAAACTGTGTATATACCGCCTTAACCGAATATATTTTGGTTTCCCAACGAGTGTCAAATTATGGCTTAAGAGTAATGTTTAAATGCTTTTGTAGAATTTCCCATCTTTTTGTAGATGCAGAAAATAATCAATATAAGCGTTGGAATATCCCCCAAATTTTTTTACTATATATACTGCTGGAAGCGGCATCGCAAATTAATAAATTAAAGAAGTGTGATAGCCAAGACACATAAATTGCATGCGAGTTTAGAGAAAGTATTCTAGAATGGACACTTTTATATTTCCCTTTCATGCTGCTACCGTTGTCGTATGCTTGTCCTGTACAATTCATAATATCTAATTCAAGCTCGCTTAATCTTTCCAATAGAGTTTTTGCTAATCCTTCTCCAGTCACATCAGTTATTCAATAAACCTTATAAATGATTCATTTATATTTAACCTTTTCTCTTCATAACTGATTTTATATCATGTTTAATTTTGTTAAAGACTTCTTTCTTTAATGCAGAAATAATTAGTTCTTGTGACTCACGTGCTAAATGATGCGCAATTCTATTTATAGAATTTATTATTTTGTTATATCATCCGTTAACACAAGGTCACATTTACTTAATAAATCGAATAAATTTTAAAAATTCATTTATTAGGCGTACCTATTATTTCGTGGGTTCCTCGAAGTGGGAGATTATTACACGCTAAAAATAGAATAACATCTGCAGTTCTTTGATCACCATTTGGAATTTTTTAAATACGTAGAGGAAAATGATCTATCTTCAGCATTTTTAGCAAAAACTCCTTTGTCTTGTACAGGTCCGATTTTAACACAAAACATTCTAAATTTATCAGTTATAATACTTAACTGTAAACCAGGATTATTTATACTCTCTTGATCATATTTGTTATTGCCCTTTTTGTCATTATTTTCTGATTCGGTCATATTTGTAAAAACACATGGTTCTTCAACAAATTTCACCGTTTCAATATTTTCATTGCAAGACTGTGTACTTTGCGAGGAACTTGCTTCCCCAGTTGAAGTTTGAATTGTAACTTCAGAAGTCGAAGCAATTTCTTTGCCTGATTTACTTCGTAGCCAAGAAAAGAGATCTACTTGCGACTTCTTGAGGTTTAGTTTTCCTTCTTTTTTCTTTTCTGATAAATTTTCTTTTTTGACATACAGAGGGGTATATCCTTGGCATGGACATGGTTATATCTAACAGTATTAAGCAATTTATAGAATGTATTATCAAATTACTATATGCTATACTATATGCTATTACCTAGTAGATGAGGTAAGTGACTGTAAATCTACTTACCTTATGTCAACAATATTTTTCACACTTGTACTAGACTATAATATATATTGAAAACTTCGTATATTTCCAAATACATCGACTGCTTCATTTAAACTTCTTCCTTAATTGCTTTCATTCCGGCCGTGGCCGGTGATGCAGTAATGCAATGTGTATTGCTAGGAGTTGACCGTTTTATTTATCTTCGTTTTACTTTTTGTTTGAACAATTTTACTTTTGTTTTCGTTCTTCTTTTTGTTTAATATAAACAAACATATATAGATGCGCGGAAAAAATATTACATTAGATATAGAAAAAAGTAAATAGCTGATGATTTACAAGTCCATTTGAATCAAGCCTCAGCTTCGACTTCTGACAGCCGCTTGCGCCCAGAAGTCGTGCCGCTCTGTCTTAACATGTGTGAAGGGAATTTCCTTATTCATAAACGACGTTTCCCCCTTTTTTATAGATATCGCTGCGATCATTGCCTAATAACGGCGTCAGTCGGCGTTCAACCAGCCATGTGGAAACAAATTTGTATACTTTCAGAACGTGCAAACACTATTATTGTTCAGAACACTATTTTAATTTTAATCAAGGTGGGCTCCTCCCCTCAGTCGCAGGGCCCGGGTGCATGGCACCCGCCCCCCCCCCAGATGGCCGGCCCTGCTGGCAAATTCCTAGATGTTTCAGAAGAATAAAACGACCTTCCAAAAGACTTGACTATTGAGGATGATGGAGATGTGACGTCTAAATCGTGGGCGGATATATTAAATGCAATCGAACCTGGGAATGTACGATATTTAGCGTGGGATGATTTTGATGTTCCGAGTTACTGAAGCGGATACATGCCTGCTGATAGTTATGCCATATTATTGCTTTTTAAAGTATTTTAATGTTTTAAGTCGTGTGTACATAACTCAGTGGCCTAGTAAAGTGTGTGTTAATTTAATTGGATTTCATATTTCAAGAACTCGAACACAACAATTTGGAGACGAGGTTGTTTACATTTTTGTGAAAATGGTTTCGGATTTCGTTTCGGATAATTGAAAAATCCAATTTTGATTTCTGATTAGTTTTCCCGGTTTCCACTTTACTCGACGACTGCCAAGGTAATCAACCAAGGATTCATTTTCCTTTTAGTTTTAAGAAAAAGTATTATGTAGTAGCAGACAGAAGAATTGTTAGAGAAGAATAAAGTGCTTATTCTTGATCTACAAAAATAGGCGTTTATTATCCTCAAAAGTAACAGTTCAGGTTGAAAAGTTCAGGTTAATTTTTCAGCGATTTCAAACATAAATGTTCAAAATATACCAACACATAGTAGAGATATGTTTTTTCTTCACTTTTTCGGGATGCTAATTTATATCAATTGCTGAAAAATTTGCTGACCCCTGACAATCCTTCTGACCTTCTTGGATAAAGTGAAAGAAGTCCGTAAACAACATTTGACTTTGAAATCATTTATAGTGGCCAAATTAAAGCACGAGCAGTATTTAACTTGTTATTTGTAATGCTGTATATTTATATAATTTGTATGATAAATATTTTTTTGTATATTTGTCTTTATAAAAATGTTTATTGTTATTATGTTTTTTTCTTTTGATGTGATAGAAATTTTAGAGTTTTAATTTTTATTTCATATATTAAATAGCCTTTAAGCAATTTCTAGGATTGTCATGAAACCGACATGCTGACGGTCCAGATCTATAAGTAAATAAAATGTCGAAGTAGAAACTCAGATTAAGATAAGCAGTATCACTGCCAAAGAAATGGAATTTTACTATTTAGTTTTTCAATGAGACCCAAAATTTGTTAAGAATATATGGGATATTATTAGTAATGACAGTCAAACTAAATATTCTGGTTCTATGACTAGACTCTTAAATTTATTTTGTTAAAAGCAAAATACCAGAATTCAATGGTTAATTACTGTAATAGAGTTAGCGATTTATAACTTAGCCTGTTGTTACAGAAATTAAGATCTATAGTTACTCCAGAATTTTCTAAAATTTTTATTAAAACATTATGGCTTGCGAATTACCTGGATCTATCAAAATATTTTAATTGTTAGTAAAAAAGATATTGATAGTATAGAAATTATGATGATAAAATTAGTGATATGATCTCTAAAAGGGAAATTTGCAGTACAAGTAATGTACACTATTTTTTAAATAAATTGATAGATAGAGTTTATAACAACAAATTGCTGAATTATGTGTTCATACTAGGACAAGAATAAGGAATACCAATTCATTTCGTAATAAGTCTCGATCTTAAAGTAACCGTTATAAGAATTTTGATACGAAAGGAAAACTGTATTACTCTCACTCTTGATGCGACGCTAAATGTTTTCCAAAGAAATGTTAGTCTCTGTCCAGCTGGAATCAAAACCTTCAAGACAAGAAAAAAAAACCCTCTAGTTTACAGTAAGTTCAGTAATAAACTCTTCTACAGAAAATATAAGAAGATTATAGCAAATTTCGTTCGTTCGTCCGTGATCGATGATCAAATTTGCAATCTCTCGTAAACAGTGCAGCTGATGTTAGTATAATTTTAGCTAGTCTGAGAATAATAATAATAAAAAAGTAGAATATAAGTTGCATGCTGTTCATTTCCCCGAAATCTCAACTTATGGAATCAAAATATTAAATCTCGATTTGAGACTACTCCATGACTTTCAGTTTCCATTCATACTTGCTGACATTACAAGAGTTAGGAGTTGACTTTCTTCAAGGATCCACTTGCTTAATTGATATAAATATGAAAAATTATTTTAGGAGATAATAAATCTCTCTGTGTAAGGTGACATAATCCCTACTTCAAATAATAAAGTAATAAGTACATTAAACATATCCATAAAAATTTCCAATTTGCTTTCAAAAATACTGAAATTTTTAAACCTAATCTTTTTCCTAAACAAATAACACATGAAGTTAAAAATTTTATTGAAGCAAATGGTCAACCTATCCATGCCAAGACACGGTGGCTTGATTCAAAACGACTGGCTATAGCTTAAAAAAAAAGAGTTTAAATTTATGCTCGTTAAGGGAATAATTCGTCTATTCCATTAACCAGCATAAAGCTTGGATCCTATCAACTATGTGAGGATTACTGTTAGATTAATACTCAGATGATTCCTAATTGATTCCCATTACCAGGATAAAAGATTTTCTTTAAATATTAAAAAAAACACACTCGGGTATTGTTTAAAATTGACTTGTTTAAATTATATTTTAAAATTCATATTGCATAAGAGCCCATATATAAAATAGATATCATTGCATCTTTCAGACTGTATGAATCTAATGTAGTGATTTTTGACTCGAAAAATTCCCCTGCAACATTTCAACGGTTTATCCATGAAGTTCTCAGAGGATTGGATTTTCCTTTCCCTTATTTAAATTATACAGTTATTGCGTCCATTAACAATGAAGAACACAAAATTCACCTTAAATTAGATTTATAAAGATTGGATACTTTTGGCTTAAGAATAAATAATTCAAAATCTGTATTTGCTGTTCAAGAAATCGAATTTTCGGAGTATTATTTATACCCCAGAGCTCTGGCCATCTGCCAGAAAGCCATCAGCAACTACAAGTGATATGAAAGTATTCAAGACCTCAAAACGTTTTCGGAATTCTTAATTTTTACCGCCGTTATCTAAAAGATGCCGCAAAAGAACCAGATACTTTTACATGAATATCTTAAAGCTACAAAAATAAAAGATAAAATGCACGAATGACTTCGCAGAGATAGCATAATTTTTCTTTCTAAATTCTGAATTACTTTTACTGCTCTTTACATATGTTTCAGATACGGCAATAGGTTTAGGTGCTGCAATCAGGAGTGGAGTTTGATATTATGACGCCAAAGGTGCTTTTGAGGTTACTTCTATGTAAAATTTATTGACAGCAAGAAAGTAATGTGAACTAAAATTACTTGCACTTTTAACTATACCTTTATATTTATTTTTTAACATTTGTTATAGGATTTGAAGGCAATTCCTACCTTCTTATTTGCCATATCTATAACGTTTATTTACTCTCATTTATATAGAAAAAGCACCTTTATATACTTTATTCCATTTAAGTATGTTTTATACAGGAGTTAGCATTTAGCAAAAAAATTTAGATTGTATCATTTTTCGAAAAAGAACCGATGGAAATAACAATTAATACTGTTCTATATGTTTAAAGAAATCCTATTATAAAAGTATTCTACAATTTTGAATAGTTCCTATCTGCTAGATTTGAAAAGAAAAAAAAGTTATTCTTACGACAGTAGTTTCTCAACACACATTAAATATTTGAGCTCGAGAGTGTTACAGTTCGTGATTTGGAATATTAAAAAATGCGTTTTTTCATTAATTTCTTCTAAATGATGATCATATATAAACAATTTGAAATTGCAAAATGTTAACTAAATTGCAAAATATTTGCTATTAGGATATAGTCCTCTCTCCCTTCCCTCACTCAAGGAATACAAATGCAAGAGTGTTTTTACTATTTTTCGACAAAAATCACCCTCTTACTGTTTTTCGTCTGAAATTAGCTGAAATTTTCGAAAAGATATTGCGAAATATTTACCAAACATCCTCTTCCTGTAAAACATGTAATTTAATAGAAAACCTTTAAAAAAAATTTCCAGTTAAGAATATGATTTGAAGTCAAAGAGGAAGGAATTTTGCTTGTAATTATTACAATAGATTATGGAAGTTAGGTTTAAATATAATTCTCACACGGTAAATGAAAATATATAGTAACAAACAAATTATTATTTTCACAAGAATATTTACTGTATTTTAGTAAATGAAAATGAAAATTTCAATATAAACAAGAAGAGGAAATAAAGTTCTTTGTAAACAAGGGCTGCTTTTCAGAATTCCTGATAATTTGCTGAAGCATAATAATTTTGGCTTGCTCCCTTTATATCAAAAGTTGGTTGATTAATTTAATACGTATTAATTCTCTTTATTTTACTTCCTTTAATTTCATTTATTTACTTTTTTTTCATTTTCTTTCATTAATTTATTTTATTTCAAATAAGGAAATCAATCGAAAACTAGATATCAAAAATATATCAATGTTGTATGGTCACTTCAGGTAAAATACATAAAAATGAATAATATATCGTATTGATAAATACATAATTTACAGTAGTATCACCACGACACTGACCAATGTATATAAATGAAAAAATTACATTGCAATTTTCACAATTTTGTTCAATATTCGATGTAAAATTTTCAACATTATTTCCACAATATTAATGAAAAATTATTCTAGTTAATATTTTGGAGTAAGATTTCAAATTAAATAAATTATTAAGTATTAACTAATATTTTTGCGAAAGACTTTTACTGTGTCAAGGCTTTTAAAAATTTTAGTGCATTTTGAATATTTTTGCATATTGTGCAATATTTTTCATATTTTTGCATATTGTGCAATATTTTTCATATTTCATTCGGTATACCTAGAATACCACAATACTGATCAATATTTTCTAAATATTATACAATATTGGGGCTCTAATGGCGTATAGTTTTAAGGCAGAGGCAAACAATGACTGTTTACAGCACCCGGCTTAACGTTTCAAAAGAAACTAAATGCTTTTTTATTATGATTCCAAGCTTGTGCTTTTAGAAAAGATTACAACCTTGTGCAGTAAATTCTTACAGTCAAAGTTTGTAAGAGTGAATTATCATGAAAGAACTCAGATTAATACTTTCTTATGGAGTTTTAAATTTTAATTTTTTATACTTACTGTAAATATTGTTATTTACAATGTTTAACCTTAGTTTCACTAAATATTTTTCTGCCGGCGTCCTGGCATAGGGGTAGCACGTCTTCCCCGTGATCTGGGCGTCCCGGGTTCGAGTCCCGGTTTGGGCATGGTTGTTCTTCTGTTGTTCTATCTGTGAGATGTGTGAATGTGCCCTCCTGTAAAAAGGGGTTGTGCAAGCGAATGAGTGATGCGTGAGTAGCAAAGTCGTACTCTTGGCCCTAGTTGGCGCTGCTATAAAAAATAAGAGACGTTCCCCTCAGGTTTAAATTGCTGTCTTCGTAACAGCGGGCTTGTCAGTGGCAAGTGCCATAAGAAACAAACAAACAAAATATTTTTCTTGTTAAGATTTTTTTTTCCAACGCTTACTAATATGTCTATAATGTACTGGCTCTGCTGCTCAAGAATAATTTGATATGAAGCTTTTTTGTTTATTTATATATAACTAATCAAAAATTGATGAATTCATTATTTATCATATGGCAGAATAATATCAAAAATTGTTTCAGAACTTTAGATTGATAGTTAGTTTCAAATGCTTTCATGGGCAAATTTGACGATTTTTATATTCCAATTATATTTATTTTCATAAATTTTTAACTTTTACAAAAGAATTAATGCAAAATATGTAATGAAGTAATACTGATCTATAGAGTTAAAAACATTTTAATTTCCAACTGTGTTCATGATTGAGTTTAACAATATTTCTCATTTTGTTATAGTGTGACATAATTTCAACTGATCTATTATTTATCAAACAAGAATGTCACGTGTGATGATGTAATAACACTGTCTAAAAGTTTTCAATAAGCTGTGTGTACGAAAGTATGAGACCAAAATTTATGTGTTTAGTTTCGGTGTTGTGTGAAGGGAATTGGGGTAGGTTATTGTTTTCTCGTTATTTTAAGGGGAGGATGCGCATGCTTGCTGTTTATTGTTTTTCTTAAAATTAGTTTATTTACTATCGTTTAATGAGGTAAGTGAACATTTTGAGATCTAATATATAGATTTTATCTTGTCATTTTTTGACACATATACATTCATTGTTTATTAGCTCATTTTTTAATCTATTGGTATTGCTTGATATCCAAATGACAATTCATATTTTTTCCTTTACAAGCATGTGAATAATATATAAAAAGTATAAACGCTGTTTGCTCGTTCCATGTGAATAATATTTGCAATTAATGGGAGTCTATTTTGATTGTAATTATCAAAATTTTGTTTCTAGTGATCGAATAGTTTCATGCATGTGTTAATGCAAAAAATATGTATGTATTTTTTTAAAAATTCGAATATGAATTATTGTTTAATGTTTCTATTTTATGTGTCCTATGAAAACAAAATTCATATTTGAATCATGAACATTTTGAATTCAGGATTCGCTACAAAATAAGAATTATAAATAAGGTAATTCTTTTAAAATTGTCTATAACTCTGTTTTGATACTTAAATGCTTAAATAACAATGAATTATCCTGAAAAACTATTGTAGTTGTATTCTGTAAATAATTAATATAATCCAGATTGGAATGAAATTATTTCTTCACATAGTGATGTCAAATGATATTTTTGAATACTTCCTTTATTAAAAATTATTAATTTTTTTTTTTTTTTTTTTTTTGCTCTTATTGCATATTCTTGGTTTAACATTTTGCATTTAAGATCTTGTAAAAAATTATCAAATGGAACATAAAAAAAGTAATTGAAATTTTCAGTACTTATGATTTTAACAATACTTTAATTACTCTAAAACCAGAGAAAATATTTGACTTCATATATTGCCAAAAATGATATTTTCCTCAGTGCATGGATACTTTCTTGTATAAATATGCATATCAAATATTTATCCTTTTACTAAATTTTTTAACTTTAAATCCAACACTTTTTAAAATTTATATTTTTAGTCGGTCAGTGTGTGAAACAAACTTTTCATTTTTCTTATGGAATGATTTATATTATGTGGGTACCTATTGATCTGATATGCATTACAAATGTTTATTTATTTATTATTTTTTTAACGATTCATTCCATATACAACTTTTAAAAAAAATCAACATTTTGAAGCAAATTTCTCTTTGCTGTGAAAAGATTTGTATTATCCAATGGATATCCAAATTCTAAACACAAGTAATGTTCACATTGTTTAAATGGGATTTTATTTAGAAAGTGGGTTTTATATGTATGTACTAGCTGTTTGAAAAATGGTTTCAATGTAAGTGTGTAAATATAAAGGGAAAAAATGTTGTGAATTAAATATTTTTTGCAGTGAAGCTTAATGGATATTTTAAATTTACATTTTTACTATTTAGTAAAATTAAAATATTTAGACATTTTAATGATAATATTTAAAACATATATGCAATTATTTCAAAATTTGATACTTTAGTGAAATTTGAGTTAAGTTATTATTTATATGCAATAACTTTTAATTTCTTGCATTTAACTAGACATGGAGAAAGAAAAATAAAAGGTATTTAAAATTATTCCATTTTGATAAATTAAGTATGGTTTAGTTTTAAAAAAATAATGTTTTATTTATTTTTGGGATTTGTTTAAAAGTAATAACTTTTTTACATACAAAATATTTATTCTATACATTTCAGGAAATTAATTTTTAAAAAAATTATTTTTATATAGTTTTATTTCTAAATCAGCAACTTAGTGATATTATTTTAATCTAAAATAAAACTGCTCTGCGAAGCCTTTATGGATGTTTTTTTTGAAAATCTTTTAAGCTGGGAATCATAAACTATAATTCTTGATCTGAAATAATATTGCATATATGAATTAAATGGTTGAGAAAACTATATTTTATATTTGTTGGATTTTTTTTATATTATCAACAAAAATTATACTGAAAGACATGTAAATGCATTATTTCATTGGAATACTTAAATATGTAAAGTAAAATTTTCTATGTTAATCTTTTACAGGTCAAGTTTTTCTCTCTGCTTCTGTTTATATTTGGGAATAGATTTTTTTTCTTCTTTTTTATGCATAGAGTTGTGTAATATTTTATATAGTCTAAAAGATGCGAATTAAAAACTTTAAGAATATTTGCTGTTATGATTATATGGATCTAACTGGTTTTATATTTAAAAGATATATACAAATATATTTAATTTTCACCATTAAAAAAGAATTAAAGCACAAAACTGATGTAAGTGAAGATATTTGCAAGGCTGATGTAGAAAATATTATGATCTTAAATAAACATTAGCAAAACAGAAGTGAAGACAAAATGTAGTAAAATTGTAGTAGTTTTAATATAGTAAAAGTATTTCTTTGAAACTGAATGTATTTATTTCTTATCACAGATTTATGTCTTATAGTTATGCAATTATTCAATGTATATGTAAAATATTTTTGAATTCGGTTTAGTTGTTTTTTTAAAGAAAAATAATCTGATAATATTTATTAAAGCATAAACTATATTTGAACAAACTTAAATAAAAAAAAATCGTTTGTTTATTTTGTACTTGAAATATTTTATCTATTTTCTTGTTCTTTTTTAATAAAGTGCTAAAAGGATATAATATATATGAAGCCCCCGAGAAACTAAAAGCTTTAATTTTACTATATTCTATAACTGTTTAAATCAGACTGATTGTTCTCTTTAGTATTTAGTTAAAATTGATGTATTCATTTTACATAGCTAAAATAAAAACTTTATGTTAAAAGTGTAGTTATGATGTATTAATGTGATGTTTTAAATGCAATCTAAAAGTATTCTAGTTTTGTAGTTTTCCTTATTATAATACGTTATTTGATAAATATCAAAATTCAATTATCAAAGTTTTTATGTAAATGTTAAATCTTATAAGATATATAAATTTACTTAAAAATAAAATTCTTATTTTACAAAATTTTGCAAATTTTCTTATAACAAAACTATTTTTTTTTCTTGCAATAAAATTATATGTTTAAACATATATTCTATTCATATATATATATATATATATATATATATATATATATATATATATAATTATTTATAATACATGCCTTTTTTACAAGAAAGTTGTCTAACATTTGGCTTTTGTTACGCTGCAAAATTTGGGAAGAATAGCACACAGCATTATCGCTAAATGAATTTATAGCATACATAGCTTTTGTCTTGTTATGAGGAAGCTTCTCAACATACGATGCAATAATTTCCTACGCTATCAACATCTTTTTTATTTCACTGATGAGCTTATTATTTCCTCCTTACTTGACCAAATCTCCTCCGCAGCTTTTTGTTGCGAGACAGAATGTAGTTCCATAATTTCCTCAGTATTTCTGGTTATGTTCTTCCATCAGCTCATCGGTTTCGCTGCTTTCCACCTCTAGCCTCGTAATTGGTCAATGGTACAATCTCTTCAATTAAGTTTTTATGGACGCTGGTTCAAACCCTTCAGAGTCGCATTCGACAACATTATCTGGCTAAAACTTCTCCAGTGTGGATATAATGGTCCTCTTCAAATAAGCACTCAACACACTCTGATACAGGACAATATGGCATGTGATGTTACAGTGTCTTCTCGCCACTCATTCTGCAAAACATCACTTGTTAAGCGAGTCACATTTTTACATTTTGTTTTGCTCGTTATTCAAATAACTTTCATGAGAGGTGTGCGTTAGGTGAGGCAAGGCTTGACTGTATTTCAGGTAGCTTTTATAGCTTTTCTTTCCTCTTTAAAAGCCTAAATATGAAATATTATCAACTTTAATTAACATTCTTGTTTCTTTTTTTATATTATAATCTAGTGAGTTCAGTTTCGAATTCATATTTTTTATAAATGCATCTATGCCTTCAACATTTTCTGGATTGTATGGTTATTGTATGCTTTACACTTTTGCCTGAATAATGTATTTAGAATGTGGAAAATTTAAATACAAGCATAACTTTAATTAATATTCTTTTATTAAATCCTCAAACGAGATTTATATTATAAGGAAAGCATCAGCTTTTTAAAATAATTTGTATACTTTGTAGTTATGAACAAAATGGTGAAAGTTAATACTTTTTTAGAACATTGTTTAATCTCATGGGAATATTTGGTCTTTTCTTTCCCAGCATGGTCAGATAAGCCTGAGCTCTAGAAATAGGATCTCATTATTAGACAAGTGTATAGTTTCCAAAAGTTATATTTTTAAATCTTGCTACAAGTGGAGAAACTTTTTAAAGCATTTTCTTCATTAAATAACATAATACAACTGAAATATAAAAATGCTGAAGCATGGGTAAATTTTAATTAATCTTAAGAAATTAAATTTTATATTTAAATGCTTTGATTTACAAATAATTTTTACACTTATATGAAACACATGCATATGCTGCAGTGATTTGGTGAAGAGTAAACCTCAAAAAATTTTAAAATTCATAATCATATCAAAATCTGTAATAAATGAAAATGGCATCTAAATGGAATGTATGGAATGGCATCTAAAACTTTATAAAAGTAAGAACAATTATAAGAATTGCTATAACTTATAGGAATATCTTGCATGTTGATATAAGGAAAATGAATTCAGAGTTGTTTAATATTTATGTTATAGATTAACAAATGTTTTTTACTCTTTCTCTTTAATAATCCATAAAATTTTTTTCTCTCTCTCCTTATTAAGGAGTGAAGAGTCTCGAATAGGATCACCATTTCCAAAAATTAAACATTTGTTTCATTGAGATTTTAGTAATTATTTCTATGTATTTTAATATTTTTTGAATGCCAACATAATTTATTTTTCCATTTCAAGATATTTATTCCAAAAGCAGTGATCTTCTTGCAGGGGTAAGATAAATGTGTCTCGTTAAAGTTTGAAATAAATAATGTGACTGAAAGCTTGGTATTTATATTAATTTATAATGAAGGATAGATATTTTGCCTGTTCATAATCTGTTACTAAAAGCAAACTTTTAGTAGAAGAAGCAGAAACATCTCACTTGTCTTTCTTTTGATCTTGGAAAAGTGTTAGCCATATAAACTGTATATTTTGAATTATCCTGTGCATTGCCAAATAGGTTTTTGAGTTAATTAGAATGAATAAATCATGCTTTTAATAAACTGTCATTGATCTATATTATTTAATTAAAATTCTCTATTATGAAAAGGTATTACTCTAAAATACATGTGTGTAGAATCTCTTTTTATCTTTACTTTACCCTTAAAAAATATTTGCAGAAACCATCTGTAAATTTAGAATCAGTATGGAAATGATTAAAGTTTGAAACATTAGATTCAGTACTGCAAAAGAAATGCACGATTTTCAGTTTCATGAAAATTCAGTTGTATAGTATTTATTGGATTAAGTACAATATTTTGTCATCATGCGCTGCTTTAAAATTTATTTCTTATTGAATATTTACACTTTTCTTTATTAAAAAAGAATGATTTAAAAACTGTGCATGTAATTAATATAAAATTCTCATAAATTCAGCGAAATATCAATCATTTCTGTTTTTTATTCTGGGGATCTAAAAAGTCATTATGTGGTATGTGAAAGGTGGTCTGTAGTAAGTAAAAGATCAAGAATTCTTGCTTTAGACTGTAAAAAATTTGATCATCACTGATATACATTATGACAGAAACTAAAGAAAGCTTATGATTCATTAGATTTCAGGATTTTCAGACTGTCAAATAATGTGATCATTCCAAATATCTTGTTTTTAAGTCATTATTATCTTTTCACTCTAAAGCAAAGTCCTTTTTCCTTTTGCAAGGCATATTATCATAAAAAAACACATTTAAAAAGGGTAGGTGCTCTAGATTTTTCTCCTTTTTCACATTTGCCATATTTTGAGTATTATTGATGTTGCCATTACAATTTTGTAATAAACTGCCTACCGAAGAATAGGTTTTCATGTTTCTCAACAATTTTGGCACACATAAGTATGTCAAAAATTTTGAGAGAACAACACTAGACATTTCTACCTTTTAGCATTTTTCTATTTTGTAATTTGATGTGTATTATGCCAGTATGAATGCCTCTAAATTTTTGATGATTTTGTATTATCTGATAGAATTGTCCCATTTCCAAAAAAAGTTTTAAACTATTGTGAATGTTTCCAAATCAAAGAAGGTAAAAGATTTTTATTTCTGTGCATTTAAGCACAATAAGAGCTCTTGTTTCCCAGTGTAATATGATAATTGCATATATCCATCGAAGTTGAGTCAACCATCTTTAGGTTGCAGTCTTATAGTATGCATTTATCTTCAGTGGTGCCGACAAATTTGTGAAATTCCCCTGTAATCGGAAAGCTATCTACAACCAATAATTACAAAATTCGGTAGTGAAATCTTTCATTTAGAAGAACTTCTGAATGTATTTACAAGGAATGCAAACTTTGTAGCAAATTTATTTTTTCCCTGATATATACAGTCGGGGGAAGGGGGGGGGGTTCCCGTGCCTGAAAGAAACATTTAATACTTAATTTGATGTGTTATTTTATCATCTGTAATAAAATATTTCTAATATCTGTCTCGTAGCTTCAGCCTAGGAATAGAAAAACCCTTGTGTTTTAAAATTTTCTTTATAATTTATTACTGTTCTTTGAATTGAATAAATTGTACAGAAGTCAAGTAAATTTGAAGCAGGGGTTCCTATAAAAGAATATAGTAAAGATAGAAATTCTTAATTTTATCTTTCAAAAAAAGAAAGACAAAAAAAAAAAAAATGGTGGAAGAGGCATTTTCTACGTGTTAGAAGCAAAACTTTTCAGTTAATTTGAAATTCATAGACAATTGTTGTTTTAAACTAAAAAGAAAAAAAAAGTTGAATTCCATTTCAACTGTTTTAGTTCAAAACAATATTGTTTTACTCAGAAATTCTGTCATAAAAAAGAAACCGCTATAGCATTTAAAAAGATTTGTATTCTATCGAATATTTAACATGTTTTTGATTTTAGTCAGATTCCCGTGGGAATGCTATTATTCATCATCTCTCAGTTTCCAGACTTACGAAATTTACTTTTTGTTTTTAATGTATTGAATTCTACATTTTCTTTGGAATTCCCACTAATGAAAGCTTTTTGTTGTGAAGGTCAAATCTCAGATAATTTTTTTCGCTTGCCATGTAGAAATCGATATTTTGAATGTACGATTACAGATGTGTTCAAAGAAGTGAATCGACGTCAAATTTTGGTAAGTTGCAATTAGAAATCGATATTTGGACTATACTATTACAAAATTTTATTCATAGTTGAAAATGAAATAGGCTAACCTTCCAACATATTTTGAATTGTTATTTAGATGCAACGTTTGCGAATAAAGCCAAATTCTTTTTTTAACAAAAGCGAATTATTATTTATAAGCTATACATTAATAGTATGCTATAATTAGAGGTAATTATGGCCCAATTTCAAAACGTGAGACATGTGATTATGTGTTATCCGAGCATGCAGGCGGGTTGACGAAAGATTTTTCTGATCACATGAGTTTACGAATTTAAATGATTTAGGGTATTTGAAGATATCGAACTTTTAGTTATAATTATTGAAAATGTTAAATGTTAAAATTAAACTTGACTTCTAGGTTCACATTTTGTCATACTGCATTAACTTAAGCATATAAAATTACCGAATGAAATGCCGCATCAATAAAAATGAGAATATTAAACATGAAGATTTGGTACTTTCTTATTATAATGCTAAGTAATAATTCATGAGTGTTTTTTTTCCCCTCTTTCAAATTTAAACGAATGGCAAAATGTTTTGTATTATTTGAAAGAGAATATAATGCTCTGCGATAAAAGTAGAAACGAAATAGAATTTGGGGAAAGAAAAATTTGAGTGAGAAATTTTCCGTAAGTATATTAATGACAATTATCTCAGTAGGCTTGGAGAAATTCTCGACGTGAGATTCCAATGTTAAGTTACTTATGAAATTTATATTGTATCTCTCAGTGCGCTATCCGTCGTTAATTTTCAGGCTTCGAAATGGAATGGAACCTATTCTTCGTCAAGCAACCAGAGGAATATTAAAATAAATGAATAAATAAATTTGAAAAATCTCATGAATTATTACTCTTCCCAATAATTTTTCTTTGAACCAGTCGGTCTTACTGCGTAATACATTTCTTTACTTATCTTGCGAAATGTGAAAGTTTTAAGTAATTCACGCAGTTCCCTTCACTGATGCGTGATTAACGTGATAATTCGCTTTATGTGGTGGCTCATCTGGTAAGGAATAGTTGTAGTCTGTTGCTTTCTTTTTATTTATTTATTATTTTTGCTACTTGGCAACGAGGAAGAATTTGTATGTTCTAAATTCATGCCTTTGATTCTGTTGCAGTAATTTAAGCAATGTAGTGCAATTTCAAAGATATGCTGAAAGGATGGGCTTCTTAGATTTTGCAATATGTGAATAACGTTGCTAGTTTTCTAAAATTTCGAGAGAATGTCTATTCACTCCCTTTTTGTGATGATCTTTCGTTATATTCCAATGAGTTTAAGACATGTTTCCCCCGTAAAATCAGTTTTGAATGACATGAAAAATAAATTTTTCAATGCAAATTATATCTGCTGGTTCAAGTTTAAGAAGCTTTTACTGTATATATCTTTGAAATAAATGAAATATAATAATTATTAAAGGAAATATTTTATCGATATGATTCAGTATCTGTTGTTTATTTTCCACTGAATGCTTTGTATGTATTCATTAATATTTCGTTTTCCTGTAAATGTACAGGATGAGTTTTAATTAACCTACAAGTTTTCGGAATAGCAGGTTGTACTAAAAACTTCTTTTTTATTGAAAAGAACACGGAAAATGATTTTAATGGATAATGTTTTTTTAATGAGAATTTTTCGAAACATAAACATAACATAATAGTGTAGGTTTATCAGTAAAAATAATGTTGCTCTTGAAATCATTTTGAAAATAATCAAACTTTCTTCAGGCCTTTTGCCATTGCCCAAGAATGTATGTTTTTTAATGTTGAAGACAAATTCCGCGAGAATAGCGTTGCATTTTCACCGCATAAATAGCAGTTATTGATAATGAAAATGTGATGTTTTGTTGAACGTGGCGGTTTGGATGAAAGTGATGTTAAACTATTTCCTTTTATGAATGGATGCATCATTTTTGTACCTATTCATAGCAGCATCAGGTGCAGCCCTTGGGACTTTATTTCAGCTGAAAGCTTCAGGGTAATTAAACCAGATGCATTTGGAGTAGCATTAAAAAATTTTAGAAGACATCGGGGACATAAATGTCCCCTCCTCCCTTGAAAACAAATCGCTTATGGGAAAATCAGAGAATTTGTGCTTTAGAGCAGAGTTTCTGAAACTTTTATCCTCTCACGACACATTTCTATTGTAGAGAGAGAAAAAAAATGTATGTACCTAATAAAATTAAGTAGTCACTGAAGCATAATAATAATAAAAGAGATTATTAAAATATCTTTGTTTTCAAATTTTGACGATAGGCCTCAAATAAAGAGAGCTAATTAAAAAAAAAAAAAAATCTGAAATTTAATATTGAAGAATCTGAAGGATAGAAATGCTGTCTGTTATTGCGACCTCAAAATTCATGTGTGCGATCACAATAAGAATCGGAAAGAAGCCGTAGAGAAATCCACTGGCTATGAAAGAGAAGGATTCGAGCAATTTTATTTTATTTTGTTATTGAGAATCTTGAAGCGAATGTGCGATATAAAAATACCTGTTTTTTTTCTTCTTTTTTTTCTTTAATCTTGGAAATCGCATGCTTCAGTAACGAAAGGTGAGAAGGGGAGGGTTGTATTCGTTGCATTTACATTCATTCGCCAGTTAGTTTAACTTATCTTTTACTAGATGCTGTTGTGCAAGATGCAATAAAAAATCGTTATCCTTTAATTTGTTTTCTGTACGCATCCAAATTTAAAACAAAGAATTTGTTACTATTTATAAATTTACCTCCCCCCTTAAGATATAAAATAGTGCTCAAAAATATAATTATATAGCAGTAATTATACTCATTAAAATAATTTTTTTATTAGCTTTTAACTTGAAAGCGTTTACTAATTAAAGTTCAAATAAAATTTCACCTTAGTAGAGTGTTTTTCGTGCGTACTTCATGCAACCATTTTTCTGCATTCAAAAGTACAGTTAGTTATTCGTCTTTTTAAATTATTCTTTGCTTTGTGTTTTATATGATAAGGATGGGTGGATGATGAATGGAACCTGAAAGAATATATACATCTTCCCTCCGAATATTATTATCCGTCTGGCAACTTCATTTTTTGATTTTTGTGTATGGCTGTGAAACGTTTCAGAAGCGTAATTCAATGCGTTGTTATTAGATTTTGCGGTCTGGATTTGAATAAACTCTTGAATACACGTAAATGATTTCGTTGATCTATTGTATTCGAGTCTCAACGGCATTTGCACCTTTTGTGCTGATAAGAGTGGCCTTCTTAAGTCAAACTGAAGTCCTTAGACTGTAAACATTTTACCCAAAGTTTTTATGGAATTCACACATATTTAGACTGAATTATTCGTTACTGATAAATGAGCTGATAAGTGAAGCGAGTGTTTCATGTCATCAGTTTAAAAATGTGAATATTACGATCTTAAATGGGAATGTATAAGGATTCATAATTTTTCATGAGTCAAAATTTTAATTCCTTATGAGAGATAAGTTCTTTTTTATGCTCTAATTCATTACTATGGAAATCGGTACTCTGAGTTGTATTATATCCTGGCTATCTTCATGAAATAACCTTAGTAAAAGCGAAGTAAATAAATAGTAGACTTGAATTCCCCGTAATATTTTTAGGCTGAAAGTGCGAAAGCTAGTGTGAAAATGCGAGTTTATTCAATACACTTGATTAATTATGGGAAAGAAAACAAAGATATCGTTCTAAATATCTTAAGGCGTGAAAAATAATGCCTTGTCAGAGTGTTAATAAACTTTAAAAAATTATGTTGTGCTGAATTACTTATTGCAAAGCTATTTAACTAATTTCCCCCTTTTGCTTCCTTGATAAAATCTTAAATTTATTATTCTAATTTTCCTATTTTGGTATTCTAATTTGGTGCTACAGAGCATTGCATTTTTGTGCATAACAGTATACAAATTTAGTCGCTTCTTTAAACTAACTTGAGGAGCAACAACAACAATAGATAGTGAAGTTTTTCTCCTAATTCGTTTAATTAGTTACACAGTGATTGTTCCTTATGCTCACATTTAAAAGTAGAAATTGTTTTACATTCAAGGTATCGTAATTAAATTCAAGGTTACATAAAAAGATTAAGCTTCTACACTATTATAATGACATCATGAAAGGATGCATTCATGATGTCATTAGGGAAGCATATCGAATAAAGAGTAGTAACAGGATAAATATGAAGTTCAAGATCTCTTCGCTCTTGAGTCAAATAACTGTTTTCGGTTCATAATATTTCAAGGAACTGTAAGTTCAAAAAATAAGTTTTTCAAATTATAATAATTTAGAGTTTTTAGTGACGGGAATTCGTTAAAATTATTATTATTTAAAAAAAAAAAAAAAAAACCCTAAAAGCAGGGAGATTTGCTTAGTTAAAAATTTCTGTCGTTTAATATAATTGTGGAGAGAATACTTTGGATATCAGTTATGATTTGTAAGAAAATTAAATAGTTTTGAATATATATATATATATTTGATTATAAAAAAAGCATATCAATTTAAATAATAACTTCATTTTGTTTCCATATCTGGGATAAAACAAAATCGGAAGTTTCCAAAAAGTAAAAATTGTTGAAACCTGTTTTATCATCTTATATAAATATGAATAGATATAAATAGTTATTTTGTATGATTTACTTCACCGTTCAATTTGTAATAAAAAAATATTCATTTATGTTACACAAAGTATCGATTGATGTTCAGAATTTAGGTAATTTTTTTTGTTAAAGTTTTATTACATTTTAAGCATAATAAGAAATGAATCTAATACTTTCAAAAATTGCACCTTTCTCAATATTTGAATAAAATCCAACTATTAAATTGACTTTAAAAGGAAGGTTAAATCGTGCAAATAATACACATTTTTTATATTTGAGTTTGAAATTGACAGCTGCTAAGGGAAGGAAGTTCTATAAAATTGTTTCTGTTTTCTAGATTTGAAACAAACAGCTAGTTTTAGAATAGGAATTTTTCTCTTCTGAATTTTTTTTTTTTACAATTATATTGCCAATTAAGACAAATTCTTTTGAAAATGGTATCCCCAGGTGGCGGAAATACCAATAAAAACTGCTATTGTGATGCAGTTTTTATTAGTATCTCCGCCATTTTCCTTATTGGTATTTCCACAACCGCTTTGGCATGCAGTGACAAGCCAAAGCGGTGGAGGTAAGAGGGCGCGACTCTCTGTTTTCTTTTAGTTTTTAAATCAGAATATTTTTGGAAAATATGTACTAAAAATTTTGTTGAAATAATTTAGTTATCGGAGGAAAAAGTTGTCTTTGCAAAAACGACAAAACTGAGTTTGCTGTGCGGTAAAAATGCCGTTTCTGTTTCGTGGTATTGCATTAACACAAAATTCGTCAAAATCAGCTTTTTAATAGATCTTAAAGTACATCTTTTTTATTTAGATGAGCAATTAATTTACAATACTGTTTTAAAATCTACCGATCCTTTAGAGTCTGTATACTTCAGATAACAAAGAATGACATGAGGTGGCAAATGTTGAATATGTTAAAGGCAAATAATTAAATAGGGTTGCATAAAATCCATTATCTTAACGAGAAACAAATACCAACAGAAAAAAAAATCAATTGGGAACTTTTTAAATATATCATACATAATTTGTAATAAAGAAATATCATTTTTACTGTTTTTAAACTATACAATTTGTTTTATATAATTAGAAATTGATGCATAAAAGTTAGAAAAACCGGCCGGAATTTCGGATATTAAACATCAGTTTGGTAATAACAGAAATAATCAAGCTACACAAATTCAATGCAAGTTGCGGTTAAAATGAAAAGGTTAATCTTGGAAGGTGCCTTCATGGAAAATGCTTTGTTTTAAGTTTTTAATGTTAAAAAAAAAATGTCTTTGAGATTATCTTACCCAGGTTTTAAAAATTGCCAAAGTATTTTTTAATTCTTGTAAGCTATTCAAAGGATTCCATTTACCAAAAAGTTTAAAAAATCAAATTCATCGGTAATTCGATTTTTACTTCCTTCGATTTATGATGTGGTAAAATCAACGAGAATATTATTTCTTGTGAAGATGCGGCTTTGGCAATTAAGGAACTGAAATTTTCTTTAACTGTTGAGATTTATAATATATCGTCTTTTATAGTTAAAGGATATGTAGAATTGTTTATTTATCCCCTTATTATTTCATTTCTTTGAAAACTAGTACATTTCTTGTTGTTTGGAAGCAAACCAAAATTATTCCTCCTTATAAAAAGTGTAACACAAGTGATTGGAAAAATTATCGACCCATTGCAGTTTTAAGTCCTTTGTCTAAAATATTTGAAACTATCATGTATAAAAAGCTTTTCCACCAAATTAAAAATTTGATTTCATTATGGATACCTTCCAAAACATTTAATAACTAATAATGTATTTTGTATGGAAGGAAAAAAAAAATCCTATTTTAAAAAGGGTTGTCAACTTGATGTTATTTATATATTGATTTTTCTAAAGCTTTGATTAAATTGATTTTGGTATTCTTTCAAAGAAACTGTATAATATTTGTTTCCATAATTATTTTACTGATTGAATTTATTCTTTTTCAAATAATCCAGCGTCATATTTTTTATTTTAATAATGCTATTTTTCATAAGTTTACAAGCACTTCTGGAATCCTTCAAGGCTCTAATCTTGGATACCTGATTTTTATTTTATATATTTACTAGCCACCTTGTACTTAGAAATTTCAACCTTTGACTTATTTTTATCATATCAATATCTTATTTCATTTCGCCGAGATTCAATTTCTGATCTTAGTGTTGTCTTTGACATAAAATTTGATTTTTCAAAATATATTGATAACTGTTTCAATAGTCAGTGAAAAAAAAAAAAAAAGCTTGGATTTCTCAAAAATAACATTAAAAAAATAATATGTTGGTTTTACATGCTCTGTATTTCATTGTTGTCCGATCTAATCTTGAATATTGAAGTCTCATTTATGGTCCTTACTATTAAAATAAAATCGTAATTCTAGAGCAAATAGAAATGAAATTTATACGCTGATATAATGATTTATGATAAATAGTAATTTTTATTTACATGATATATATTTAGTTTATCTATGTAATGCGTTTAAAAATTCCTAGTCTGAAATCCTGACGTGATCTTTTATGTGTTATGTTTTTTATAAAGTCCTCTATAATATGGTAGACTGTATTCATATACTAAGCTGTATACATTTTACTGGAACAGACAGAACATTTAGAGTCAATAACTTATTTGAGAATGTGATTGATAAATTTAATTATGTAGATAAATTCTCGTTATATGAATTATATAAAATGTTCTGCAACTTTTCTGAAGAACTTGATATTTTTAATGTGTCTTTGAAATTGAATATATCCAGCTATCAGAATTTCTTATGCTCTTTTTCTCTCTTATTTTAAAATTTTATGTATTTGAAATTCATTTTGTAATTTATTCCGTAATTGAATTTTTGTTCTGTAGTGCACTTATTCTCTTTTTTAAAAAAATGTGAATTTGATTTTTACATTTTTATTCATTTCGCCTAATTTTTAATTTTCCATTATATGCAAAATCTCGAACAGTCATAAATCCTATACCAAAAGTTCCTTTTAAGTTCTTTGAATCAAATTTTAAAATTTTTCCTTGACCTCCATTACTATCGGTTGTGTTTTTTTTTCAGTCACTGTCGTTAAGTTTGAGTGTTACAACGTTTCTTTAGCAGATAAATATTTCTCATTTGAGATTTTGTGTTGAACTCTGCATTCGGAATGCATGTCAGAAAGTTAGATGGGGAAAATTAGATTTTTTAAACGTTCGAATTATTATTATTATTTACATTGAAATTGGGCAGTTTCGTGACTTTGCATCTGTTCCTTGAGTTGGTAGATTTTTTTGTTAAAAGGAAATATTTTATCTTAGAAATGTTCACATAAATTTTCTTTTTTTATCTACACTTTTTAAAAGCTTTTTCAACAAATTGCAATTTTTTTTACACATTTCCCTTAATTATTAATGATAATTCTTATTTTGCCTTTAGGTATACTGATCCGATTACTTTTGCAGCGTTCTAGAATTTAAAAAAAAATATTTCTTTTCGAAAAATTAGAAAAGTTGCCTTCTATATATTGTTTGTTTACAAATATTATTTTCTAATTATAAAGGAAACATTGCAATATCAGTTTATATTATAATTTAAAGTCTGACCAATAATTATAAAAAAAGAAATATTATTAATGGCAAATTATTACTTATATATTCTGTTAAAAACGTTCAAGTATGAGTAGCTTCTGTATTTACTTGATAGCGCAGCAACCAATAAAAGAGAAAATGTTCTTAAGTGATTTAACTTCCCAATAGCAAATGCTTGATGAATTTACTTTTAACCGAGATGATTTAAAATGCTAATTTATTAAGGAATTATGAATAAAAAGTCGAGTGTTGCGTTATCTTAAAAATAAGTTATCTCACATATACGACAAACACACAAAGGACTGTTTTGAAGAGTTTGTTTTTGGCCCTGTCGTGATAAATGTCTTCAAACCTAATTTTTATTTAAAGAAATATTGCTGCCTTTATGTCGAAAATTATTCATTGTTCCTGGAATGTTATTTTGTCCCACTATTTCGGAGGTTATTGAACTCCATGTTTTGAGCATGAGGAAAGTTTTTGTTGATAACATTCCGTTTCTTTCGGTAAAATATTATTTTTTTTACGCTTTTCTCGCTAGTGTAAAGGTGGATTTTGGATTTAATCGTAGTTGTCAAAAGACGAGTTTGGAAAATGTGTGTTGCTCATCTTGTTTACATTTTTTTTTTAAATAAATGTGGTTGTTTCTGATTGCATCTTTCTTGTTTTCATATTTATTTCATTCCACCAAATTTGACTTGCTTAGCAATAATAATCTCGTGTTCATTCTGTATTTGAATGGCGTTATATGCCAATTTTTGAAGAAAAATAAGTAAAAATATTTCTTTTTCAAATTTTCTAGACCCGCATATTATGTATGAAATATTTTTCTTTTGAAATTCCAAAGAATTTCAAAATTTAATAAAAATCAATTTACGGAGAATCCCTTGCACTTCACTGGCAAAACCTAGTGTGCGATTGATGAATTATCCCATCTGTACTTGATCTGTAAATTTCTTGAAGGGGGGAAAACACAGTGGGAGTCGTCTCCAAAAGACTATATCGCATTCTCTAATAGAGGTGTTATCTACCGCAAAAAATGATGGACCTTGAGTAAGGCAGGGAACGCCGTGTATGGCATTGGCATACAGTAGTTAAAAAAATATTAACCTTTTGCGTGACTTTAGCATTTTTCCTGAATCTATCATATGATCCTTGGCGAGTTTTCCCTGGCATACGGTAAATAGCATCCAAAAATCAAATCTATGTTTTAGATGGGGGCTTTTTCCAATCTAGCGAATTGGCTAAGCATAGTCCATTCCCTGCTCAGCTCAAAAGATTTCGGCTTGCAACAAACACTACTGCACATGTGGAGATATTGGAAATACACTTCACTAAGCGACTGAATGCATCCTCCCAATTTCCTGGTATTAACGAAAACCTTCTCCTAATTTATCAAGAATGGCTTAGGAGAATTGTAATTAATATTCTACCCAGGCAAAGAATCCACTAAAAAGTTAATTTCATTCTTCGAAGCAGAACACTGTTTCAATAATCTTTTGCTTTTAATTTCATTAGTTTTAATCCTGAATTCTCTTCAAAAGAAAAACTGGTTTTTGGAAGTAAACAATCTCAGCAGAGCAAACACATGAACCGAAGTTGTGAGCTGAACATTTCCAACAGCCCGTACAACAAAATTTCGTATGTTGTTTTATCCATACGAAATTTTGAGTCAGAATTGAACACCTTTTCATTTGTTGTTTTTCAAAATGACGAATTTTTAAAATGCGCCCGAGTACTTTGAGAACATTTTTTTTTGTTTCTGTCTCTCTCTGTCTCTCTTTGTGTGTGTGTATATATATAATATATATTCTTTTCTCTGAGTCATGTTTTAGTATTTCCGTTATTTTTTCTTTACTATAATTTTTCGCTAATTTTCTGTAATTTTCAATTGTTGTTAGCATAAATGCCCTAAATGTCCTCTGGTTTTCTGTGTTATTAGTGTTTTTCTCTGTATTTGTATAGTTTTTTTTTCATTTATAATTCCTTAAGAATGAAATAATGATTCTTGACTAATAATTTTTAATAAAGGTAACGTTCTCATGCTCATACAACCGTTCAGTAACCATAATGGTTACAGGTACAGCGGTATGAGGCAGTGCTCTATAAAAATTTATTTTCTATCCAATGAAAATAGGAGCCTATTCCAACAACTGTGCGCTGACGGAGCCTAGTATTTTGATTCTGCATTAAACAATAGATACAAAAATACACAAATCTGATTGCTTGTTACTGCAATTGAAAGCCATTTTACATTGCTGCTTCTTTTTAATAAAGAGGTCACATCTTCAGGTATTGCAAAACATTTAATGAATATATTTACTCTCTTTGCAACATCTAAACTAAAAAAAGACCAAACTTGGTAACCACTGCAAATCAGGAAGTTTATGCCAAATTTAGCACCATTTTCCAAATACACATGATGAAGAGAAGATCATAGTTATCCTGAGAACCTTACGTATTGTGATGACTTTAAATCTGCTTGATAATTAGTTGCGTAATACGCGGTGCACGGAAAAACTTTCATTGTCTGGCATTACCGGTGCAGGTAATACCAGACTGTGCAAGTCATGAAGAATCATTGGCGCATGAAGGCCGATTTCCCCAAACTAGTATTTAAGAAAGGGTTTATATTTATTATAAGCGCGTTAATTTGCGTATATTTATTATAAGATTAATTTTAAAGAGTTAATTTGCTTTCTGAAATTTTTGTGCTCTGGTAACTTGATCTAAAAATATTTATGGCTGTGTCTTATTTCAAGTTAGTTATTACTTCCTGTCGAATGTATTAATGAATTTTGTGATGAATTAACTCTTTAAAAGGCCATTTTTTTCTAGTCATATTATGTTAAAATATTTTTAGGCTTGAAATTAGAATAAGAAAAGGGATTCATTTAGCTTATTAGATAAATTTAATTTGATTAATTAATTAAATTGGTTAATTAATAATTAAGTAACAAATCAAGACACATCATTATGTGTGAGATAAGGAACTGAAGCATCTAAGTTTCTGTCTTTCTAAAAGCATCTGTCAGTAAATGTTTGTAATGAATTATGAACGATAATGTTTGTTACAAAAAATTATTAGCTTCCGTTTAAATACAAATACATTAATATCGAATGCAGCTGTATTCTGGAAAGGTAATTTGCTCATACACCAGTGCCCATATCTATCGCCACATTTACATATTTACAAATTAAGCGTTTTATGTTAACATTAAACCAAATACCGACACTTCTATTATATATATATATATATATATATATATATATATATATATATATATATATATATATATATTTGAAAATTTAGATAACATAAAAAGTACCACTATTTAACTTTTTAAGTTTCTTTCAGGCCGTTATTTTAATGATATATCAGATCACAGCTTCCAAAATTTACTGCCTCTGTTGTTTTTAATTTAGTAAACAACGCAGCTGAGCGCAATTTCTGACGGAACTGAAATATTCTTTGATATTTTTAAGCTTTAAAAAAAAATCGCTTTTCAATAGGATTTTTAAAATATTATCCTGAATCAATTCTTAATGCGTGTTATAAATTATCTTTCGAGAATACTGGAGCGATTCATAGTTAAATAAAATTCTGCAGGTGGAAGATTCAATTCAGTTGTTTATAACTTTTTAGGAACATTATTTAATATACAGGAGTTCCCAAAATTGGAAACTACAAGCTCTTCTTTCTTTCTGAATGACGTGCTTGTGAATCTGGTGTACGTTAAATCTGCCGTGGATATTTTTGAAATAATCTCGACGTTTAAAATTTCTAATTCTGTTCTCATCAAACTGCAAGTAGAATTAAAAATCGGTTATTCAGCTGTATGAAAAAGATCAATTTCTTACAAAAAAAATGTGGTAGCAGATGTAATTAAAAATTATCCAGAAATATTAAGAAGTTCGGTAAAATGACTAAAAAGAAGTAAAAAACACTCCACCCAATCCTGGAAAAAAAAAAAAAGGAGAATGTAGAAAAGAATTCGTTTCTAATGCAAAGGGGGGAATTGAATACTAACAAAAAAAAAAAAAATCTTTATGTTTGTGTTAAAAAAATTTGCTATGTTTTCAGCTATGAGATACCGTATTTCTTCACTTAATTGAGGTCAGTTTAGTGGTTGTATATCCTGAAGAAAATCTTTCATTTTCTCTAAATGGAAAACTATATTCGGAAGTTTCGAGATTTCTAGAATTTTGAGAGGAAGTCAAGAAAAGATGTTTTTTGGAAGTGATTATCGATGGTTTAGTGGAAGTCGGAGTTGCTTTTCTAGTATGCCGTTGTCTTGTCTGGCATGGAGATGGTTCAAGCAGAAACATCCTTAGGAACGATTAGGACATAGGAACACCGCTCACACAATCTTTAACTCGACCTTTTAAAACATTCTTTGAATTATATTAATTGGACTCACTGCAAAAAAGCTTATCCCTAATCAGGAACGCTACTAAATGTTTCAGTTTATTTGTTTATGAAAAAACAAGATATTTGAATGATTTGAAACGGCATGATTGTAAAAACAAAATGGCACGGTTCCGGTTATCTCTGAAGCTCTAATCTTGATATTTTTTTCTCATACAATAGCAGCTCGTGTCTTCAACGAATGATCACTGAGTTAAATAACAGATCCATAAGCGAAATTGAGAGTGGAAATCGCTTGTGAAGGATGCCAGTTGTCTGAGACTTATTGTGTGCTACATTAGAAAAGTTGCCACGCAACAGCTTAGTAGCGCAATGCAACCAAAGATCATCACAAAGCATATACATACTCTTTACTAGGTGGATCTTATAATGAATTAGTTTTAATAGTCGATGACCAACAACAGATTCCTTTAATTTCACTGTAAAATCGAAAAACATGGCTTTTGTGGATTAAAGAAAATCCGTATTGTTCATTTGGTGAATGGAAATACGTTATCTAACAATCCAGATTTCTTATGATTGATGTTAACATCCGTGTGTGATCATTAATGGGATAAAGTTGGAAGGCCTGTTTCTCTAATCGGTGGGAATTCAAGAGTTGCCATTTCATTTGTATGGATTGATATTCTTACTTAGTGGTTTCAGACAACTATAAAATTATACCTTGAAGAATATTTACTATCATCAAAGCCAGAGAGGTTTATTACAATTATTTCTGCGACGATCTGGCTGTTCTTAGTATTTTTGTTACTCTATGTGCGTCTACAAAAAGAGTGAAAAATTTATCTTAGCTGAGTTTCCAGACCATAGCGTAATGGATAAGTTATGGTCTGAATTGGAAATGTTGATTCAAAAATTCGATGTTAAAAATGAAGAACGCTTAAAAACAATTTTATTAGAGGAATGTGAAAAAAATATTAAGCAAAATTACGCAAATTGCTTTGAACTACATTCCACGCTATGCGGAAATCGTTCTAAATGCGAAGCAATATGCAGCAAAATTTTAACCCATATTTTTTTTAACAAATTATTCAAGCATATGTTAATTTTGTGACGTAGAAATCTGTAAAAATTGTGTTATGTTGATATTTTCAATTACTCAATTCTTCTTTTTGCCTGATGTATTTTCATTATTATTTTATTGATTCTGTGAATATTAAGCTTGAAACAAACTTTAATATTGTTTCTTTAATCCTTAAAAGAAAAATAATGAAAAGGAAAACATAAAAAGTAGTATATATTTAATTCTGGAAATCATTGAGTTGACATATGCAGAAATGAAAGTATTTTTAGTCTTTCGCTTGTCTTAAACGGCCTGTATTTAGAAATTGTTTTATTTGGAAATATTCTGATCTTAAAAAAAAGTTTTTAAAAAATTAAACATTTTCTTGGAATTATATTTTTTAGCGAAGAAGCAGCAGTATTTTTCGCTGACAAATCAAAACTCAAAATGGCAGAAATTTCTGACATTCTTCATAAATCAGCCAATATTATGTTAGAAGTAGCATAAATTGAGCCTATTTTTGAGAAGTTATATTCTTTCCTCCTCCTTGCTCAAATAACTTAAAATTTATGTCTTCAACACAGTAAGTGAAAAAAAAAAAAAATGTTATCACATTTGTGCTTAAAGAAACAATCAAATTAAAACAGCTGTAACTTAAAAGCAAATTCAGATTATATCTTTCTTAAGGTAGCGATAATTTTAGATTCATTTTGTGATAAAAGAAGCGATGAAGTCTTTCAAAACATGTGCTAATCTATAGATTTTCTTTTTTCAAAATACATATAAATTTAATAACACTTTTTTTTAAAGTACATTTTTATTAAAAGTGGAAGTTTTTATTTTAATTATTTTCTACTTTTTAGTCTTTATTATAAATATGGAGTTTTCCAATCATTCCCCCCCCCCTCAAATCCATTATAAAGATATGCCATTGATACCAACCAAACTGATATACTGGAATCAAAATTTAATTTAATTAATCGACTAACTGAATATTCAGAAGTAGACATTTTAAAAACTCTAGTACATAAGAAAATGTGTAAAATCAATTAATTCCATACTTATGTGCATAAAACAAGTCTTTCTAAATAAAAGTTCTTCATGAATAGAAATACAGTACATTTTATTAAAGAATTGAGAAACTTGAAACGATTATCAAAACTGAAGAGGCTTTTCATATAATCTGTTTAAGATTGTTTAGCTCATGAAGAGTAAGAAATTATCAATTCTGTTTACTGCTGAAAGTGATAAGCCTAAGAAAGCAAAAGACAGTGCGTTTCTAACTTTTGTTTTTCTAGGTTTAAGTAAGTTAAGATTTTCGATTATTGTAGAAATCTTGGTTCCTGAGGAGATAATATTGAAGAATTGATCTGTAACTTATGTATTATAGGGAGGGAGGAGGAGTTAATATGTATTTTGTAGTGCATATTAAAGCGCACAAAAGGAATTAAGTAGTATCATATGCATGAGGTGAAAAGCCATGCATTGTTTTGTATGTGACGAAAGAGAAAACTAATGAGCCATTTAGCACTTAATTTATATTGCTATCATTGTAAGAAGCACTTGTTGATTTTGTTTCAGGATGTTTTCTTCTTTCTCTGCTGTTACGATTATTCTTTCTACCACATTTAAAATGGAATTGGTTAAATGTACCTTTTTTTCTCAAATTTGCAATTATTCTTGACAATTCTTTTTTTTTTTTTTAATGTTAGGATGAAAGCCCAAATCACCCAAAAAAAGTTTTACTTTATTTCTTTGTTATAAATATAACAGACGTAGAAAGGACAGACACAATTAAAAAAAAAAAAGAACCTAGAATGCCTTAAAACTGCATGGACGATTTTTTTTAAACATTACAATACTGTACTACTTTTCATTAATTATAGATAATTCATTAAGAGGTACTTTAATTCGCTAAAGTTTTAATTTATATGCAGTTATTCTCAAAAAGTATTTTGTAATATTTTTTATACTCTGTTTATAAGAAAGTTATATTTCTGAGAAATGTTTTAGCTTGCTTCTTTTTAAATAAGAAATGAACGAATATTTTTTCCTTTATAAAAAAAGTTATTGTAGGTAGGGCAGAAATGGGATGTTTTTGAAATGATCGCAGAATTTTTTTTTATAGCATTCGTGTCTGCATAGCATTTAATGATATTCATAAGCGAAAAATCGCATCCTGCGAATGTTATTCGTTTCAGCGTAGTTCCGTTTGAGTATAACAATTTACATTTCGAACCCTTATCCTCTTCACATTTTCTGGTGTACGCACTTTAAATGGTTTTGTTTTCATTTATGAATCTCCTGACCGAAGATTAACATAAGAATGTGTTAGACAAGGGAATAGAGTTATTGTCGTGGAATTTTGAATTTGCGATGAAAGTCCTCACAAGATATTCATAAGCAAATATTTGCTTCTCTAACGTGCATGAGCCAATTGAAATGGTAATTCTATCAGCGACAGACTCTTGCTGGTGCACTTATCCATCTCTATTTATCTGCCTCATTTTGTATTATTGAGTTCCTTAATTCAAGATGAAACTGAAAATTATCTTTAAAGGAAAGAAATTAGGTGGGGAGGTTCTTAATTTATCATTTGACTTTCAGAACGGTGGGCAAAGATATGTGCGATTGTTAACAGCAAAAATATTAGCAGTTTATAACAGTATAATATTTGAACATAACTTCATATTAATTAAAACTTTAGCGAATCAAATCTTAACGAATTATATATAATTAATGCATTGTAGGATGTATTAGGTTTATCTTGAAAAACTTTCACAAATTATTATTATGAATTATTATTACAGTTTGATAATGATGGTATAGTCTTGATTAACTACTGACACAGAAGAAAAACTATTGGACATCTTCTTTCTTGGTTTCTCTATCTAAATATGTGGTTTTTATTAAGTATTTTTAAAGGTTATAGATATTTGGCGCATGTGATGGCAAGAACCGAAAAGTTATTAATACTTTTTTTTTTTTTTACGTTGAACTAATTTCTTAGATTGGCATTTTAAAACCGCTTGATTTCTGTAAATGAGTAAAATGTATTCTTTTTTAAATACTCAGTATTATTTATGATGATTGTGGCATTCTGAAAAATAATGCTAGACACGTCGTAGTAGAAATTGCAGACTTTACATGTTACAATTATTTTAGGTCTGAACCTATTTTCAATTATGTGGGTTCCTTAATTGTTATGTTGTTTTTATGGTAATTTTAAGCTAGGACAGGTGATTGACCACTTTTATGAGGTCATCCATCACCAATAGTTTCTTTAGTATTCGGGCTTTGATTTCAGTTCTACAACATCAAATTTATCTACAAAGGATGCGATTCTGGTGAATATTGTTTATTTACTCTGTCTTCCAAGTGGATTTCTTCGCATGGATTTTCGATAAGTGAAAAAAATGTCAAGTTAAGATGATTGAAAATGATATATGATGCAATTCTATGCATTATAGCATTAAATGTGAAGTTTGTTTTTTATTATTGACACTAGGTTTACCAAAGGGTCATGTTGACCCCTCTGAGAAAACTTTTCGTTAATTTTCTTCAAGAAAATTATTGCTGTATTTTATGAGAATATTTTAATTAATTTTTACTTACATTTATAAGACATATAATCACAAATCTTATCTTTTTCTTTTTTCAGTTTCGGAGGAATGTATATACTATACCTACTTTTACCGAAGGGGTCATTTTGACCATTCGAATAAATATTGTTGAGAATTCATACATTTATATTTAAATATGTAACGGCTTGGTAGGGACGCACATAGATATAGGTATAAATATAGAAATAAGTATGTGTTAGTAAAATGTGTGTATATAAGAAGCAAGAAGCCGAAGCCGAAAGTCAATCAAATAGAAGCTATTATAGGTTGTTAGTAAGAAGACGTGTGAGTCGGTGTTTGGTAAAAGAATAGATGATCTTTGAGACCTAGATTAGAAAATCAACACTTTTTTTAGTAAATAAACACAGAGGAACTGCCTTTTCATCACACCACACCTTAACAAATATATTAAAAATATATAAGTTTTTTTCTGCTTAAACTTCATAACAGATAGGTCAATATATATTATTTCTAATTAAATTCCGAAAAGGGTCATTTTGACCCCTTTGGTAAAAATAGGTATATGCCAGCTCATGGTAACCTAGTGTTAAATACAAATTTTAATTCTCAAAAGCGTTCTTACTATGGCAAAATAAACGATTACAATCTGTATTTTTGAGCCTTCCTCTTTCATGCGATTTATGTTATATGCGGTATATGAATTCAAACGGTATATTGTTTTCTATCAGTGTACATATGTATACTGATACAATGTGTATAGTATACAGTGTATGTACATGTCACATCAACTAATTCTAATATTCCAAAATAAATTAAATAATATATTTCAAAAATAAATCAACTCCAATATCCAGGTGATGAAAGTGATTTTGAACCAATTCATCGCAAGAAGATGCACGTTTTAGATTACGGCGAGTAGTATTATATGCATTTTGAAAATTTCTCCATGTTTAAAATGAGAAATTAAATTAAGAAAAAAATGTTTCCATGGGTAATTTAATTATTTATTTTATTTGGAAAGCACTTTCTCATTATTTCATAAGTCATCGATAGATTTTCTAAATGAGACTTTTTTTTTAATGACTTCCCCTTTCGCCGCATAAGCATTTCCCCCTCCCCCCTTATTATGTTGTAAAAAATTATCTGTTACATCTATTTGGGAAATTTTGGAATGTTTTTTTGTGTATGCGATTTCTTTTATAAGGTCTCTATCTGTGACAAAAAAAAAAAAAAAATTGTTTGTATTTTAATTTTTGCCTTACAGCAGTGATATCTTTGTCATTATAATAAATTTCATCGTACAGTATTTTATCAATTATTTTGTAAATAATTGCAGTGAGGTTAGCGTTGCGTCATCACATAAATTGTTACTGAAACTTCATTTTGAAGTCTTTTCTGTAGTGCTAATGGCTTTTATTGTGAAATTTTATATACGTTCTTATTAGAGGCAGGTCCACGCGGTTCTGGGTATTTCAAATTAAAAAAAAAAAAAAAAAATCCCCCCTCCTTCCTCTTTTACATGAGTATGGATTTTATGTTTGTGTTGTGAATACCTTTAATTTTCTGATTAAGTTTCATGGTCACATCTTTGTTGTCATTATATAATCTTTCCATCAATAAGATAGTTGAAACTAATCTCAGTGATCAGATAGTTATTTACTTATTAAAACTTTGATACTGTTGATTGAAAAAGGATAAGTTTCCCCTCTCCCCGCCCGAATTACTCAGTATTCATATTTCACGACAGGAATTAGATCCACGAAACAGTTTTAATTTGTTTATATATTTAATATTTTTATTGAAGTATCTTTTCACCGTCTTTTTTATTTAATGTTACGCTTTATTTATTTGGATGTTTTATCAGTATTTGTCTCTTTTGTAAGTTTTTATTTAATTTCTTTCATGTTTGTCTAGATGGAATTTTGTAATGGAAATTCTACTCTCTCAAAAATTAGGGTTCCAAAATTTTTGCAGTTGTGTGTTCCTTATGATAATGCATTTGAATATTTTTAGAACAATATTAATTAATAGTTAATTTATTAATTTTAATTCAATTATGATTCCATGCTTGAACAGCATCTGGAAGTGATTTTCAAAAAAAAAATTAATTACAGGATTCTATTATATTGATAATTATGAAATATATTAAAGATTAAAAAGTAAAATAGGCACACTTTTACTTGTGCACTAAAAACTTGAAAATATTTTTTTTGATTAAAAAATTATGGAAATGAAATCAAAATTACAAAGTATGAGGTCCTGAAAACTGGATTGTAAGAAAATGAAACCACAATGAATATCAAATAAAAGAAAATTATTAAACATTCAATAAAACTTAAAAATATATTATGAATGCGATTTAAAGTTGGATTTAATAATAAAATTGTGTTACTATTTTTTTGACCTTTTATTTTTTATAATTGTATTTTCAAGTTTTTAAAAATATTTTTTGTGTTTATTATTTTCTTTGATCAGCAACTATTTCGTACACCAAAATAAAATTTTTAAAAAATGTGCCCAAAGTTTTCTAATTATTGGTTGTTTTTTATTTTTGCAAAAATAAATGAATAAATAAATAATAAAAAACAGTGAATAAAATAATTATTTGTCTCGACTACAAAGCAAAAAAATAATAATTTGTTTCAAAATGTTCTGTATTGGAATTGATAGCGTCAAATATCTTTCATGGTCAGTCAAATAAAATTGTTTAAACTTAAAATCCTGTTGTAATAGCTTTTGTCTTTGGTGTTTGTTTAAACTTAAAATCCTGTTGTAATAGCTTTTGTCTTTGGTGTTAACTATGAAATAAAAAGATAATACTCATTTTTTGCTCTCTTCAATTTATCTTATGGAGGGGAAAAAAAAAAACAAAAAAATCTTTTTCATAATATTTTCTGTATTTTCTCGTATCAAAATGCGTATCTAGAAATAAAGTTAAATAATTTTTAAGAAATAATATCAAGATTCTAATGCATCCTTCTTTTTCAGAATTTAATTATCTGAAACTTTAATTATCTTTTCAGATAATAAAAGAAATTTTAATTATCTGAAACTATTCATATTTAAAAAAAGATAGAATGTAACTGATATTTGGTATTCCTTCTTCAAATAAGTTTTTATAAATCGTATTTAGCATTTGATCAACATTTAAAATGTGGGAAGATGCAGAAAAAAATTCTCCGATATATAGTTAATTAGAAATGTAGTAAATCAGGAAAATAGCATTTTGAAAATTTTCATTCAAAGAAACAAAAAAAAAAAAAAAAAAAAAAAAAATACATCCACACATCAAAGAAGACAGTTTTTTCCAACCTTTGATGCGCCAGCTATCGGCATTCAATTATTATTATTGCAAAATTAATATATTATTAGTAACTTTTGAATTATAAGTGAATGATTCCTAATCCTTGGAATACTTGCAGATCCTACTTGAAATAAGAATAAATTCATTTGTATAAAATTTATTACGTGGTGATTAAAGCACCTTATTTTGCTTATTATCAATACTGTGCAAATCTTAAGGCATGCTCAAATTATATCTACATTTCTGATAAACTAATCGGTATTAAACTTCATATAGTTTTATATTCAGGCTTTTTTATTTTACATGACTTGTTTCAGTTTTTGATGAAATTTCAATCCATTTTTCATTCTGTTAGTTACATAGAAGAGTTTTGAAATTTTGAACAGTTGTGTATTCTGGACGACAATTTTAATATTTTCTTAACTTTATTAACATTTAATCGTTAATTAAATATTGATTCTGTGCAAGTGGCGCTGACTGGTAGTGAGTTTGAGAAACAATACATCTAGTCAGAATTTCATTAGACGGATTAGATATTTAATATTTCAAGATTCAGTATTCGAGTGCATTTGATGAAATTCTTGGCATTTAATGTTATCTAATTTTGATGTGTTATTAGCACCTGAAATGCAACATTTTTCTGTGTTGATTTCTCGTTTAGTTCACTCCTGTTCTTTAAAAGGTAGGCTAAATACGAGGCAATCATCGGTTCTCGTAGAGAGTCATGCCGTTTAATATACTTATGATAATTATAATAAAAACGTATTTTTTAAAAATTTATTTAAGAACTCTTTACAATATATTTTTTAATATCGTAAATACAAGAGTTATTCAAAAGTTCACGAGACAGTATCTGAATTTTCTATTCATGATTTTTTACATATCGTCCCTGATACCTGTGTTTGTCAAATTTGTCGAAGCATTTTATTGATACAGAATACTTCTGTACGCTAATTACATTTGTCTTAAACTGATTTTGTGATTATAGTATCTTGTCAAAAAAGGCCATATGTCGCTAGTGGTCCCATTTGTGTGATTTTTCATATACGAATTTTTGATAAAACTGTGACGATAATAGAATTTTGATCTTCGCTGCAGTTTTCATAAACTTTTTAAACTTTTCTCTACTTATCAGAAAGCCACGAGGAATTCGATACCATCCACTTCCATTTGCGAGTATTTCTATTTTAAATTTATGTGTAGATCTTTGATGTAATTAAAAGTGCATAGATTTTTTTCTCTATAGAGCTACTTGGGAGGGGGATTTGATCTCTTCGTGTGTCTGATTCTTGCTTTGCTTTACTGAATTTTTGAAATTTTAATTTGTAAATAAGCAATTTAAATGTCAAAAGTCACTTGGATAAGGTTTAGTGTCTTCAATGCCCTTTTACGTTTTTACATATATTGATATAACAAAAAAAAAAAAAAAAAAAATCAAATAGAATGTCATCTAATCATCAGATTTGTAGGCCATGGAGTTAAAACTGAAGCTTATTAATTATGTAAGCGAGAAATAATGGAAAGTATTCACTAATCTTGATAAACTTTTTGAATTCATTTATTTGTACTATTGAAAAATATTTGCTCATATTTAGTTGTGAATTTTATGAATATGTTTCGAAGCTCAGATAAATTTAATTAAAGAATTAAAATTTGCTTGTCTGTAATTATTCTAATCATGTAATCAAAATGTAAGTATCTCTAGAAAAGAAAATAACTAGGTGTGCTCAGAATATGATTAATTTGAAAACAATTTCCTTTTTACCAAAAATTGTTTTAAAAATGCTTTTCAGGAATCTCATGTATCGCAGACTGTTTCATTACTTTGCTGCCCCTGCTGCATTCAGTTCCTTTTACCCCCGAACAATTTAAAGAAAAATCTTTTGGGCTATGTATTTAATGGAGTTAATTTTATTTATTTGGGCTATTTATCTTTCAATTTCACTATTTCTATTTTATTCTTTCAACTAGATCTATTCTAATTTTTCTATTTTAATTCTCAGAACTATGATCAATTTACAGTGACCTCTCAGAAATCCGGCAGATTTATGATCAGAGGACAACCTTAATCAATGAAAGCGCCGGATTATTGGAGACAGATTAAGGGGGGCGGAAACGCCTTTTTGCAGTAAAAACATTAATTGATCAAAACACAACTAATTATAATATAAATGTAACTAACATGTACATTAAAATTTAAAATCTGAGCATCATGCCAAAGTCCTTAATCATCCACGTGTAGTGACTTCTTTGCCCCCCCCCTCTTTTTTTAATGATTTCCACTTGTTCTCAAAATACCAGAATACTGACAGGTAAAATGGCAGATTATAGATAGACAGGCCACTGTATTTTTATTGAAAAGCATAAATTATCTATTTGCTGAAAAAAATACTTTTCTTGTTCGTAATTCAAATTTCTTTTCTTTTTTTACAGGTTTTTCATGTATCCAGAAACAAGTTGTAGCATGTCCAAAACATTCCATGGAATCCTTTTAGTGAATTGCCTAATTAAGAAATCGGATGAAGCTAACTGATCGATATCATCATGTTGCTGCTCACAAAGTCTTTCAATTTTGTACAAATAAAATATAAAATTATTCTTGGTACCTATTTATGAAAACTGTTAGGGTTTACCACGAAAGATTTGGATATGTCCAAAGGTGGAACAGTATTACCGAGCTGTTCCCCTGTCCAGCTGTGGCGAGCTCACATATGCAAAGCTGTGATTTTCTCATTACTCATGTTTTTATTTTTGGAATATACCTGCAATATTCTTGTCTACCGACATCCAATAAACAAAATAGTAGCTCCTGGATTAGCATGGATTTCTCACTTGAACCAAAAATTTGGTGACGACAGAGCAGCTTCTGTTTCAAAGAATCACGAATTACTTTTAGTTAATACTAATTCAACAACTGTAAATAATACTTCTGTGAAAAAACTGATAGAAAATATTAAATTGAATAAAAATGAAAGCTTTACAATCTCTGCTATAAAAAATAGTACTACTAGTCATTTGGAAACTAAGAAAGAATGTCCATTAGTGCCACCTAATCTAGGTATGTAGAGATATTCTTTATCATTAAACTTGCTCAGTATTTTGCATTTTATGTTTTCTTCCTTCATAAGCGGAATGATTTGTTGTACACAACGAGTATCTATTTTCTCCAACCATGGAATATTCCACTCATGAGTTATTTAATTATTTCGCGAGCATATCACAAGCCGTGCAGGAGGGTTTCGAAGCTTAATAATTACCAAATTAATTTATTTCAGTTTATTTATTGTGCAGATATATAAAAGAAATAACTTGATTGGAGGTATAGAGTTGCTTAAATCTTTTAAGTTTTTTTATCGATAATAAGGAATAATTGAAGAGTACTTTTAAGAAAAATTTTCATAAAGTATTTTAAGCGAGTTCAAACACTGGCTATCGTACTTACAAAGCGATTCAAATCGCGGAAAAGTGTCCGAAGCAGAAATGGGAAATTGAAGCCGCTGTCACAGTTTTTATGCTTTCGAAACTGGAAAATTCCTAAAAAAGAATTGGTACGAAAGTTTTATCTCGGGCAATAAATAGATTTTGAGATTCTTGAGTGAAAACTAAATGTTCGAGCTATTCAGAAATCAAAATAGAAATGCTTTTATCTGTAAATTAAAGTAAAATCGCGTTTATTTTTTTAAAAATTAAACAGCGTTTAAAATTATCACTTATATTATTAGCCACTGTACCCGCGGTTCCGCCTGCTTTTATTTGTTCTAAATGTATGTAAGAAAAAGCAAAATACATATGCTTTTACGTCTTACATTTTTCAAATTCTTAAATTATTTCTTTAAGAAATTTTAGGACCCTCGATCATAATTAATAATAATTTATGGCTACTGTAAAGCTTTCGTATAAATGGCATTTTTATTTCACCATTTTGCTTATATATATGAAGATTGCTTGGAGAAGAACTTTGCAACATATAATCGTCCGTGGAAGAAACATGTTCTTGGTTAAGACTAGCAATTTTGAGGGGTTAAGAAATTAACAATTTGACGTAACAGTAGTAATTTGACAAAAAACATGCTTTCATATCAACTGGTACTGTAAACAGAATTCCAATAATTACAAAATTCTGATAATGCTCAAATAAATAATTTTCATGGAGCAATATGCAACATGCTTTTGCCATGTTAACAAGCGTAAAAATAACTACATTTTTTTTGAAAATATTTTTGATTATGTTTATTTATTTTTGTAAAAAATATTTCTGATTTTGTGCAGCTTTTTCAAACTTCATTTTGTTTCTTTTGCAAGCTATACTATTTTCGAAGCCGTGTTATTAGATTCGGTATTTGAATTTTCAGTCTTGTTGTAATGACAGAAATGTTTAGTAGGAAAGAAAAAAAAAATGCCTTGATTCTAGATATTGTGTAACAAGATTCCAAAAATCTGTAGTTTATCAGTATGTTCATTCATTATATCGTAATTTCGGAACATATAATCGCTCAAAAATTGTTACATCATCTTAAAATTCAACAAAATTAGCTTTTAAGTAATAGCTATTAGAATTCCGAAAGACAATTTCTCTAATTTTAATCAGTTTTTCAAAATAAATTTAAATACATTTCGTAACTTTTTTTTTTTTTTTTTTTTTTGAGTTTCTAAATCTATTTTACTGTTTAATCACAACTGTCGCTTGCATACTTTTGCCGTGTTCAAGTTAAGAAGTTTTGTTCAGATATTTTCACTTTAGCTTTTATTTCCTAGTATAAGCATCTTTTAATACGCCAGCACAGTAATTTACTTTTAAGTATTCTCTTTTAAAATTGTTTCCGCTTCTTTTACTATTTAGCTTGTCTTATATTTTAGCACTTTCAAATTTTGAATGCACCTAGTTGGAATATAACTTTTTGATGATATTTTATAGCAAGGGTTCATCGAAGAATATTTAATTTCTCTTGATAAATTTATGAGCTATTATTGAATTTTTATATATTTTATCGCTCTGGCTTCAAAGTCACACGTTTTAAAACGTGTCCGTGAACTCTTTCTTCAAAACGTAAAATATGTTTATCATATGTAACAACTTTTTTGTAGCGCATTTAATCTTTCAAGGTGCTAAGAAGCACGTGCATCAAATTTTGTTCGAATCCATCTAAGAGCTTGGAATTATATTCAAGTTCGAACAAACAAGTACTCAATTTTATATAGAGAGATTATGCACATTTATAAAACGTAGCTTCTGAGTAAAATCAGCAGAAAAACAAAAATTTCTGTAATTCATGGTGTTGAATGGCTTAAATGTCTCAGATGCACACCGTTAGCAGCGCATTCAGAATGGTGATATAAATTTATTCAAAACGTTTTGAAGTAGATATTTTTCTCTGTAAAATTCTGAGTTTCTAGAAACGATGGGAATTCTTTAACACGTGGAAATAAGTTTTAGAAAGGTTATCTGAATAATTGGTTCACACATTAAATGCTACACCGGTTCTTAGAGAGCAGCGTTAGACTTTCTTTGCTTTTAAGTTATATTTGCGAATTTTATTGTTGACATTTTTATATATTTCCTAATAATAAATAAGTAAATAAAATTTTATTGAGAGTTAATATTTTCCTCTGCCAAAGTTTCTAATAAATTTTATTTTTAATAATGCAATATCTGATTATGTAAATTGCTTTATTTGATTTATCTCTAAAAGTCAAGGTTTCCCTAACTGAATAAAAAAACCAGGAATTAAAGACATTTACTTTATTTCCCAAGGAAACAAACCGTGTAGAAAATATTAAAATTCAAGACGCAACCCATAAAGATAAGTTAAAAGATGTCAACCTTCCTCAACATGAGAAAAAAAGTCTTTTAGACGAAGTGCAAGAAAATGCAGACTTAATGAAGGCTATCAACGAGTAAGAAATATGCATATATTAATTACAAATATAAAAGAATTACTAAGGGAAAAAATAGACAAAAGAGAAGCCCTTATAAATACTTCATCTTAATCGAAGTAGTGCGCTCAACTGCCTGAGCATTCTGTTCATAATAACATATACGAGGACAAATACCAATAATCTGCATATAAAAAAAATCTTAGTGAAATTCTTGTCTAAAAAATCCATCTGAATTGTCTGAAAAATCACAGACGTCTCTAATGTTATAATGGTTGCATCATTTAGCTGATTGGAAACTTCATATTGCAGTTCATTAATAACTCATAATTGGATAACAGAATTTAATGGCTACCGATATTTTTATTCTTAAAGTAAACTTACCATTTACTTAACATAACTGTAATTAAAGGCAACCACAACTTCAGAATTTATGGCAATTATATAAATAATTAATGTATATGCATAACAAATCACTTAACAAACCTAATATGCTAACGAAAATACATCAGATCTCTTGCTTAAACATCTAGCGTTCTAAAAATATGAAAACGTAATCTAATTATTTTTTTTACCTGGAGGAAGACATGTGACTTGATAGTTGTTGAGACAATAACTGCATATCATATACAAGATAATTAATTATATAACTAATAAACTGATAATTTTGGTCCATCACAAAATAAAATAAAAAAAAAAACATTATAAATGAATCTGTGAAGAGAAGCAGTTAGATTTAAATTTGTTGCGTCAAGTCGCTACTCTATAGGTTAAAATTTTGAAATCGATATATGACGTCATCGTATGAAAGCATGGTATTCGTACTTACTGTTCATTATATTCAAAACATTTCCATTAGCAATTATGTTTATGAATCATTTTAAATATACTAACCTTACTTACTTAGCTTTTCTTCGGTGTCCAAGAAACAATTCTCTCTCTTAAGGGATCATAGTAAAATCCCATGCACTTTTGTATTTAGACTTATTGTACTGAACAACTGAGCTGAAAAGAAAACATACAAAAATCTTGATGAAATCCAATATCTTTTGATTAACGAAAATTGTTGTATTTCAGTTAAGCAATAAGGTGATAGTTCATATGCGAGTCATCCAAAATATAGAATAAATTCTTAAATTAAATGAGAAGAAATATTTTATTTGGGTTTTTTTTCATGCTTTTTTTTTTCTTCTTAATTTTTCCTTTCTTCTTAATCATACAATTCATCTCTCACAAAACATAAGAAAAACATCCATATTCATCCAAATTTTATTAAAAAGCATGTGAAATCTCAATTTCATATTCTCATGGTTGTAGGTAACGTTTAAGATGTGACAACCACTTCCAAAATTTCTTCTTATCAATCCAGCTGCCGGCTGTCGCAAGACTGTTGGCTAAGTTTTATGGCTTCTATGCATATGTTTCTAAATGCTAAAGTCACACAATCCTAAACTCTTATCTAACCAATGTAACAAAACTCTAATCATTACTAATCTTATGAAGTAGATTTTACAAAGAGACGGCATAGGTTGGAAAATTGAGTTCGTGGTAAGATGTAATATAGTGGCAGTTTACTGTTAGGATGTTCTTTCATTAAAATATTAAAGCGCAAATAACGAACCAATTCCATGAAAATAGTTTTCAAATTTTTGGTATACCTTGTATACTAGTAATGTATTTGCCGCTTTCAGTGTCCCAAGTCTTGGTTGTCAAGATAACCATTTCGAAAGCAAGAGATCAGAGTTCGATTCGGGATGCATCTATTTTTTTCTTCCTTTTAATGTTTTCAAAATTATTCAAATTATTAATTTACGAATAGCTTTAATTAGTATTGAACTTCAGAATATTTTATCTATATTATGTTTAAATAATTAAAGTACGATATAAGAATTTTTCCCCAGTATCCGCTCGAATTAGAACAGTCATTAAAATTTTGGACCACCTGCCTAGGCATTCAATAATTTAGCACCGGCTTCCTACTATTTCTTTTCGATTATTAATATCGAGATCGTTTATTTAAATATTTAATAAATTAGCAGGAATTTTCCTTAATATCTTATATACAGGTTGATTATAAAAAAAAAAAAAAAAAAAAAAAAAAACTATCCTGATATATGAGACCGTAACTATTATACCGTCCACAGGAACGGAATAAAATTTTGGTTCAATGTATTTTGAGGTATGAGTTCAAGAATCATATGAAGAACAATAGTTAATTCTACAATTACGGTTGCAAAACTTCAAAATTCTCAAATGGCAATACCAAGGTGTTTTTTTTCTAATTTTATTGGAATGTGTTCTCCACAGCAAAAAACAATAAATAACATTGGAACGGCATCTGTAGCACGAAAATCTCCAGCGCTAGACAGGCTAAGAAGAAAAGAGCAGACAACTTTGGTGTGCCTAACAAAGAGGTGAAGTTCAGCAGATTCCTTTTGGCATGTTTTGGTTCTAAGCATCATCTGCCGCATGCATAGTGTCATCGGGGTTAAAGTAGATTAAAGTAGAAAATTTGTGTAACACAATTTTTTTTTTTTTTTTTCCTTTTGTTTCTCTGTTGTTATTGGTTATTTTCTCTTTTCTTCTTACAAGAGGAGGGTACGAGGTTGAAAATTCAGTTCGAGATGAGATTTAATATAATAGTAGTATACATTTAAAATGTTCATTCACGAAAATATTAAAGCGCAATAGCCAAAAGATTTCGAGAAAATGGCCCTCAAACTTTCTGCATAGCTTATATATTAATAATGTGTCGCTGTTGCCGAGGCGCGAATAGGGATTGCAATACCGGGATACCGAATACCGGTATTTTGAGCCGTTTGTGCAATTTTGTAATACCGGCATTCACAAGTTTAAATACCGTTTTTTCGGTATTTACTAGAAATTTTTTAAATTGTCTCCACTATATGTTCAGGGATCGCGTACGTAGTAAAATAGTATACGTTTTTGTATTTATGTCTCCCTAACGGGGGAAATAATTACTTAATTAATTGCTTAAATTTAAATTAGCGAAACATGGATTATCCCTGAAAGAAAATATTGTATCCTTAACGACTGATGGAGCAACAATTATGAAAAGAGTTGGAAAGTTGATTGGTGCAAATCAGCAGTTGTGCTATGCACATGGAATTCAATTAGGAGTAATAGATGTATTATACCAAAAAAATAAAGAACAGAAGAATCCAAATACTGTGGATATAGAAACTTCCTATTCCAACTTTGAAGAGAGTGAGAGTGATATTGACAATGAAGATAATGGCAATGTAATTGTTGAAGATATTGCTAATGAGGATGAAATATTAACCTATCAAGAATTGCTTCCTATAATTTATAAAGTTCGAAAAATTGCTAAGATATTTAAACGTTCCCCTATAAAAAAAGATATATTACTAAAATATATACTAACTGAAAATAAAGCAGAATATATGTTAATATTAGATTCTAAAACACGTTGGAACAGTTTACTCCTAATGATGGAACGACTTTTGAAACTGAGAAATCCAATCCAAAAAGCAATAATCGACTTAAACCTGTAAATTAATTTTTCAGATAGTGAATTCGACTTAATATCCAGAACTATATCAACTCTACTTCCAATACAATTGACTATTGAGGCATTATGTCGGATAGATTATAACTTATTAACAGCTAATGCAACAATAAATTTCATGTTGCAGTCACTGAAAGAACAGCACACATCACTATCTGAAGAATTATATATTACATTGAAAAATCGCACAGAAGAAAGGCATACCAAAATAGAAAATGTCCTATTATGGTATTTACATAATTATAATGATTTTAAAAATGAAAATGAAAAAGAAGAAAAGAAAATAACCATTTCAAATCTGATTAAGTTTAGAGTAAATTTTCTTAAAATTCTTTACCCACAAACCTATCCACATTCAGAAGAATTCGGTTCAATTATCGGAGATTATGATGACACTACTGTCGATAATGAAAAGGAATTGTCTCTTGAACAAAAATTAGAATTAGCGATAAATAAAAAAATTTCAGCGAACCAAAATACAATACAGATATCAGCTATATCCAAAACCATCTGACGAGAAATCAATTTATTTGAAGATGAGGGATTTAGAGGTAAATACTTGGAAAAAGTATATTGCGCACTGCTATCAGTATCACTAACTAGCGTAGATGCCGAAAGAGCGTTTTCGACAGCTGGTAATTTTTTACACAAAATTACTTTACAGGCTTAATGACAGTACAATGGATGCATTATGTTTTTGAAGATCACATTTCAAAAATTTGTAATAGTACCACAGACTGAATAGTGATATTTACACTTTTTTGTGATTTAAATAAATAAGATGTTCCTTTACTTTTTTGTGATTATATACTGTTATAATTTATAAGTTACAAATTATTTTTTGTGATATTTACACTCCCTAACAAAACTGGCAAATAAAACAAAGAAACACCTGTGTTTTCTTTCTTTTACTAAAATTTCTAATACCGGTATTAAAACCAGTATTAAGATTTAAAAAAATACCGAATACCGGTATTGAAATTTTGGTCCGGTATTGCAATCCCTAGGTGCGAATAGCATAGTGATTAAGACACTGGCGTAGTAAACAAGAGACCGAGTTCGATCCTGGACTAGCAGTTTTTGCTTTTTTTTAATTAATTTTTTTTCAAATTAATTTAACAATTTACTAACAGTTTTATTTAATTCGGTTTTCATTTTTTATGCAAAAATAAATATTTATTCTCCTAATTCGGGGATTACAATTTAATTTTTAGAAGAAATATAATTATAAGCAGGAATGCATTTTTTTAAAAATATTCAGAATTACTTAAATTAAATTAACAATTTAAAGATGGTTTTAATTAATATGATACTCACTTTTATCTGGGAAAAAAATGTATTTTCTCTTAATACATACGTTATAACTTATTTAAAAAATAATTATGCTCATGTATATTGTTCTTGAATTATAAATATAATTAAATTTTTAAGTGCCAAAATAATAATAAATATAATTTTAACTATAAAAATATTTCAAAATAGCTATTTTTATTTTAAAAATCATGAAAATTTTTTAATTTGATTTTAATAAAGATAAATTATTTATAATAACTCAACGAAGCTGTATTTATATCGTGAATTAAAGAGAGCACCTGGAATAATTAAAATTATATCCGCAAACATTCAAAATGTTAATAATCGAAATGAAAAAGTAGAAAACAGGTGTTCAAGTTACGGAATGCATAGGCAGATGGTTCAAAATTATTAGTAGCATACGATATGCTTTGTGCGCTCCTCGATTTTCTGAAGAAAACAAATATTTTTTGAAGGTAAATGAATTTTTTTTTATCAATTCTTTTAAGGTTTCTCTTGTGGATAATCATTATTTATGAATTTTGCAAGATGTCAACATATATCTATCTTGTTTGAAATATTTTTACGATAATTACCATTCTGCCTTTTGTATATAATAAAAAAATTAACGAAATATTGTTATGATGTCAGTAATTTAATTAACGTTTATCATTTAAGTTATACATGTATTTTTCCTGCCTAAAAATAAAATTATAATTCAAGCATTATGTGAATGAATATTTATTTTTGAGGGAGATTTATTTTTAAAACATTCGTATTTGATTGATAAAGAAGTTACATATTCGTTAAAACTGTCTGTAATTTTATTTAAATAATTTTTAAAAAATGCGTTCATATCTTAATTTTTTAAAATTATAATTCAGGTATTAAGAGAAAATACATTTATTTTTCCGTATAAAAATTAGTATCATATTAATTGAAACCATCTTTAAAATGTTAATTTAATTTAAATAATTCTGAATATTTAAAAAAAGCATTCATGCTTTATAATTATTCTTTTTCTAAAAATTATAATTTAAGAACTAGGAGAATAAATATTTATTTTTGCATAAAAAAATGAAAACATTAATTAAAATGGTTTGTAAATTCTTAATTAATTGAAAATAAATTAGAAAAAAAAACAGTAAAAAAAGAAAAGATTGCTAACCCAGAATCGAACGCGGGTCTTCTGCTTACTACGCCAGTGTCTTAACCACTATACTATCCGCACTACGGCAACGTTGACACAATATTAGTATATAAGCTATATAGAAAGTTTGAGGCCCATTTTCTGGAAATTGATTGGATATTGCGCTTTAATATTTTCGTGAGTGAACATTCTAAATATATACTATTATTATACTAAATCTCATCTCGAACTGAATTTTCAACCTCGTGCCCTCCTCTTATTAGTCTGTCTAGCGCTGGTGATTTGTTCCAAAGCTATTTATTGTTTTTTTTTTTTTTTTTTTTTGTTGTTATGTGGAACACATTCCAATAATTAAAAAAAAAAAAAAAAAAAAAAAAAAAAAAACATTGGTGCCATTTGAGAATTTTGAAGTTTTGTAACTGTAATTGTAGAACTTAACTATTGTTCTTCATACGATTCTTGAACGCATACTTCAAAATACCTTGAACCAAAATTTTATTCCGTTCCTATGAACGGTTTGATAGTTACGGTCTCATATATTGGGTTTTATATATAATAATCACCCTGTAAATATGTTTTCATTGAGTTAGAAAAAGTAATTCGTCACAATTAAAATTCAAAAATTAATTATTTTTGTTTTTAGATGTTAGTAGTAATTTAAATTATTTATAACTGTTAAATTTACGTTTATAATTGTTTTTCTTTTAAAAATTAAATTGTATTTCAAGTATTAGGAGAATAAACATTTAGCTTTTCATAAAAATGAAAAATTTATTTATTAAAACTATTTTCAAATTGTTAATTTAATTTGAATCACTTTGAAAAAAGAAAGAAAAAAAAAGGGGGGGGCGGAGAAAAACAACAGTCATCTGGTTTCGAACTCTGACTTCCCGCTTACGAAGCGGGACAACTACGCCATTAACTTGCTGAACACGAGAGGTAAGTTCAAAGTATTAAGTCAAAAATTCAAAGGCTATTTTCTCGGAATTGGCTGGGTATTGCACTTTAATATTTTTAAAATTGTATATCCTAAAAGTATTCTTTTCTTATACTAAGTCTCATCTCGAACTCAATTTTCCCATTCACCTCCTTTCCTTGGTTGTAAATTGGCTCTTACATAGATAAACTTTATTAAATAATCTGAATGTTGATATTTATATATATTGCACAGTATCATACTTAAACTAATCCTGCCAAATCAGCAACAATAAGGAGATTATTGGCTCTCCCTTTAATGGTGACTACGAAGCTGAGTAACATATTCCGATAATAAGGTGTTCAATCTGTTCTTTTCGATTTCTCGGAAATAGTCTTGTTCTTTGAATTTATTTTATAATCATGTTAACTTTTTTTTATTATTATTTAAATAGTTTTTTCTTTATTAGATAAAGAAAGACAAAGTTTCAGACAAAGACAATTATTCTCTGAAGAGAAAATTAAGTATACATGTGCGCGCTGTCTGAGCATAGCCTATTCATTTAGTAATATTAAAATAGAGAAAATTTTGGAGTCGGAGATTTAATTGGATTAATTGAAATCAGAAGAATTTTTTACGTAGCACTATTCGTTTTTGAATTAACAAACCACCTTTGTGTATGCGGCAATGAATGCTGGTGCTCCCTAGAAATTATTCTTAAAAGTTCGTTTAAAATTTTCGTTTTTTTTTTTTTTTTTTCATCGAATTTATTTGCTTTTCCTCTCTCAGAGTTCAATGCTATTTGCATATTTTTTCATTCTGGCAATAAACGGAAAAAAGTAATAAAAACCAAAAAATAAGACAGGAAATGAATTATGATAAGCGCAGCGTTGGGCTATTCGTCAAACAGCCCTTGAAAAAGTCCGCTGAACACACAACTGATTGAATGACTTGAAAACTAAAAGTAACTCTTTCTCCCTTTGAATTTAGTGGCATTTGAGCTACAAAAAAGTCACATCCGGCTTGGAACGCGGCTAATGATCCCCCCCTCTCCATTTTTTTTCATTCCCAAAGTTCATTTTCCCAGGTATTTTTTCATTTGGCTGTTTCTGAGTTTCGATTCTTGTTCCCTCGACAAAAATGCATTTAATTTATGAGATATTAATTTTCTTTTGTTGGAAGTTATTTATTGAAAAAAGGTACGTGGGTAATTTTCTAAAATGCTTGAATGAAAATTTTCATGAGTGATATACTATTATTAATTTTATATGTAAAAGATAATGATTGTTATAAATCATTTATTGTATGTCTTATTTGATATTCATGTTTGGACGAACCTTGTCGAGCTGACTGGATGAACATGGAAGTGTGAATGGGGAGGGAGGATCTGATATTTTTATCTGTTAAATTATCACTTCAATATACACATAATTTTCTATTGACAGAATTACAAAGAGGTTATATCATATACTGGTTATTTAATATGTTTGAAATGTAACAAGCTTCATATATGGCTTTGAAATCAAGCCTTTTAGGCTACTTGTGGGTAAAGTAGTCCCTTTTTTTTTAGAGAAAAAATTGCAATCTCTCTATAAATATTTTTTGAAGCACTGCTTATTTCTTCGCTAACGAGTCTCACCGACAGTACTAGCATTTTGTTATTTTCTTCTACTCAAAATATTTTAATAGTCAATAAATTCGACTTTGAGATTTGTATAAAATTTCATTAAAAAAAAAAAAACTTATGCCTGTAATAACTAGTTCGCCAAATTTGGACAAAATCTATCTGTAGGAAATCTGCCTATCTGTACGTCAACGTGAATGCAACGAGCAAAGTGGTTGAAATTTGGCACATACTTTTATCACCAAATATATAGATGTGTATCGAATTTTAGCCCATATCCTTAAAAGGTTTGGTCCTTAAAGGTCGATCTATCTAGAATTCAAAATATATCAGCACGATAACTAAAAAACAAACAAAGTAAATGGATAAAATTTGATATATGATCGTGACTTGGATATTGTAAAATTTTGATCCCATTTCTTCAAAATGCAGAGGTCTAATTGCAAGCTCGGCTTTCTTCCCTGTTTTATGAAACTTGACTTAAATGCGTTGTTTTGTTTATGTAAACGAGAGGGAATGCTTCGCTATTTAAACAAAATTATTTCCATTCTTCATATGTATATAAGAAAATCTCCTTTCAAAATCTCTGAAGTACAACTATTAATGCGTGAGAAAATAAATTAAATGTGTTCAGCAGTTCTTTAACGACTGGAGTTTTAAATGTATTGAAATAAATTTGCGATTTAGAGATTACTTTGTTTTGTCTAGGTAGTAGTAAAATGAAAGAAATTTTGCTCTCACCGATGTATTTTGACCTTATTCCATTGCTGTCCCTCCTTTTTTTAAATATAGTACATTCCCGAGTATAGGGCCTAATGTGGCGGACGGGCAGGCGGATAACAAAAAAGCCGGATAGGCCAGAGTTCTATGAACTCATTTTTTTGCCCACCAATATCAGAAGACAAAATTTTTACACCAAAACTCACTGTTATAATACGTTTTTATTCATTTCTTATTCAGTACTAAGCCCCTCCATTTATCTCAAGCCCTACAGAATGTGATCGCGGCCACTGCCTTGTGAATCATTGAAGTAGTTGCCGGTTGCATATCGAGTTAAAACTGAAGTTTCTGCACTGATAGTTTATATACTGCACTGCACGTTTTAAGAATTCATTAAAGAAAAAGTAAGTTAAAGGTATAAACTGTTCACATTTTAACATAAATTCTACAATGCCTAACTTAAATGCAGGAAACATAAACAAAACATTAACTTAGTCGTAGCCAAGTTCTTAAGAAGATAGACTCACATTGATTTTATTTTTCATTGATAAATGATTACACAGTTATGAAAAGGTAACCCTAAGATAAGGATCAAAACTCACAGTTTTTAGTTTTTGAAAAAGTCCGGAATAAATGTCTATTTCAAATTTTAGCCGCTTCCAATGCCTTGCCCTCCTCCTTTAATTACGATAAAAGAAAACTAGCCTGATAGTACGGAGGACGAATAGTTGCTAACTGGATACTCTGCTACCGGAGTGTACTGTACCATCTCAGTAACCAGAGGCATAGAATGCCATAAATATAGTTGAACGTTTCCTGTGAAATAAGATGTAACTGTTCTGTATTGAGATAGAATTCCAAGTAAATATTGGAAATTGTCGTAATTAACAGCACAACACGAGCCTGTTATTATTGTTTTCCAGTATTTTAATTTATTATTTTTTCCAGTTTGCTATGTGACAAATATTCATATTTCTGGAATAAAAATCATGACATTTTAACTCGACAATCCATCTGTTTTTACTGCAAAGTATTCGATTTGATGTAGAATAAACCTTCCTATCGGATTTAATTTCTGTGACCTTTACTACAGTGATTGCATGATTTAATTTTTTTCTCCTGTGGCAGTACTTTTTTTTTTTTTTACTATAACTGTTAGAGTTTGATTGTAACATAATTTTACAGAGCATACGTAAAATAGCTGCATCGCAAATTTCATTTCGATTCCTTTATAATTTTACATAAATCCACGTGAAACACAGCCAGCTTTGTAAGATTGTGTAGACAGAAATTCAGTATGGGGTTTGAATATCTTCTAACGAGATATTTTTTTTTCATTATATTGACTAAACTTTTAATATTTGAGGGAGGATATAAGTTGCAGATGTATAAGAGTATTTTTTTCACCGCTTAACAGATGGAAGGATTGAAGTACAGGAAAAAAAAAAAAAAAAAAAAAACTGATTGTAAGAAAACGAAATGTATTTAAACAAACGAATGATGAAAAGAGGTACATATTTACGTCTAGAGGTACATACGTACGTCTTTATTCGTGAGAACTGGATTATGCAGGATCTTGTGTGATTGAATAATTCACTCTCTTAAATTAACTCTGCATTGCATCTTGTAGCCATTTGACAAAACGTTTTTATTTCCATTTATAAGCTTCACATGACTGTTCCAAAGGGAAACAATGAGTGCCTGGAAATCCCTTTTTAAAGACTTTGTGATATACATTTGTAGAAAAGACGATATATGGCAAGAGCGGTACTATAATTAGATTTAAACTGGAAACAGAAAAATACCAAGATGGCTGTCGTATAAATAATTCTACCATTAAAAATGCTATTAAAATATTTTATGTCATTGGGATATCGATTAATTCATAATGTAGTCAATTGGAACATTTTAATTGTTTTGTTAACGTTTAACCAAAAAAATAAACAAACTAAAAAATTTTTTAATAATTTTCCTAAATTATATGCAGTTATTCAAAACATGTGTAATTTTTTTTATTTAAAAAAAAAGCCATGCGTTAGTAACGTCACTCGGCGAGATTTGTTAAGCAAAGACATAAATAACAATTTTTTATATCAAACACAGCGGCGGCTCATTATGCTGTTATTCATAATCCTGCACTTCAAAGTGACGCATAATTGCGCTACTTACATCATTGTCTTTTATAACCAATCAAATTAATACTTAGATAGTAAAATAAGTTGCTTTATGCATTTTTTTTTCGTTTGACGTATTTTAAATATTTATTTTTAATTAAAAATCAAATTTGTCTTTATTCCTTCCTCATATCAAAACTCAAACGGCAGCAATTGAGTAACAAAATCATCTTGCATTGTTGGGTTAAAGTGAATACGCATTGCTTCATATTTACTAGAAAAATAATGACTCGAAAAAATGAGCAAGGTTATATGGATGCAGTTGTGCAATTAGGAGCCAACTCCATTTCAAACATTTTGAAATTTTCATCAATGGAAAAAATCAAATGCCGTATTATTCCGAAATCCATTATTGCGTTGTAAGGTGGCACGTACAACTTGTAGGATTAATTCAATTTTTCCTTAACAAACTAAATCAAGGCTTATAGGCACAGATTTGATATGCTAATATATAAATAATTGGATTATTGTGTGTGGTGTTAATTCGTTAACAAAATCCCGAATTAAAAAATGCTATTTAATTAAAAAAATCAACATTTCTTACATTTTTTTAGATGATATTCGCTAAAATTAAATTGATCATTACAAGAAAAAATATTTCGAATAGATTTTTCATTATTTTGGTGACTCATTATTTGTTTAAAAATAGTCGAAGGCATTTTAAAATAAGTTATTATTTTTTAACAGATTTTGTCTCGATAAAATGGAAATAAAATAGTTTATTTTTATTATTATTTTTTTTATTCACAGTTGCATACATCGAACTTCGCCTTTTGCTTTGAATTTATCTGCAATTCGATGTAGAGCAAGATAATTCATTTGTTAAAAAAGGGTTTGTAAAAAAATCCTTTTTATGTTCCCAAGCCCAGAAAAAGGCTCGCGAAGTTGCGCGTTCATCCTCGAACATGAAATTTTAAAAGGAAGTTTAAAATGCGTTGCTAGTTTCAAACTTTCGAAACAGGAAATCCCATCCTTTTAATTTGTTCAGCGGTTTCTCTAGGATTCGAAAATCTAGAAGCTCGTGTGACTCATCAGTTAAATTAAAAATGTTTTTATCTTTGAATTCAAGTAGATATGCTTTTATATTTGAAATTAAATGACGTGAAAAAGAATTATCTCATATGCATTTTTAGTTAAGCTGCATTTTTAAATGATTTCTTTCCTTCGAATAATAGAACTCCATTTGGTGATTTTAGTTTGTGCTATTTCATGTCAAAGGCTTTTTCTTATATTTATAAACACAATATCTGGATCTTCTTTTGAATTTCTTTCTAAGAAAATAGAAAAGTTAAGTTTAACTTGGTTTTTCGCCTGAAAATTTATAATGCTTCATTTATGCTTCTTTTGAAAGTTTCTTTCCTAATAGTTGATAAGTTTCTGTTTCAAAAACTGGCATTATTCTTCTATATAAGTGTACAGTTTTTAAATCATTTATGTATAACCGTAAATAATATATTTATTATGAACCATGTTGGACTCACTCGCTTTTGTTATGACATCCATAAAATAATCAATAATGAACTAAGCATCCAATTTTTATAGATTTAGTTGAAATTCAAACTTTAAATCGTATTTGCATGTACAGGGTTTCACTCGAATCCTGGCCCAAAAAATTTCTGTCCTTAGGGGTAGACGTATATTTCCAGCTGTAAAAATGTTTTAAATGACTTAAAGAATTTCATTTTATTTTGTTTCAATCGATAAATGTACTGCTAAAAAAATTAAATTTTTATACTGTCCCCTGATTTTCTGTCATATTTTATATTATCGACGCTCTGACATTAAAAAAAAAAAAAAAAAAAAAAAAAAAAAAAAAAAAACTCTTTTGCGATCAAACCTGATGAAGTTAAGAAGCTTTGAAATTCTTTGTTTTAGACCAATCGACTGTCTACTCGAGGAAACGAGTTCCGTTGATTAGATAATCTTCCTTGAGGTAGTAGTTATTAAAACAATCTAAAAGAGTGATATTCAAAGGCTCATAACTCTGTCAGCTTTAGTCACAAAAAGAATTGAACTTTTTTGATTAAAACTTTTGTGTGCTAAGCATGTTTTAATAAATGCAACAAATAGGACCGGATAAACTATATAAAAATTTTGTTTCTGTTATTTTATAAAAATTCAAATTTTCCAGCAGTGAATTTATTGCCTGGGACAACATAGATATAATTCTTTCCGTCATTCGGATCATTTTCCCAGTTGGAATTAATTATTGGCTAATACTGTTCCGTTGGATGAAACTTTATATATACGCATTATACATTCCGTTCAATTTTTTATTTTAAAAGGATAACTGTAAATAAGCTCTCGAAACGTATAAACTTCAAAACTTATATGTTTACTATTGTAAATATAGTAGTAAACATATAAACTCTCCCCTAACTATTATTAGTTATGGGGAAGTCAGAATAGGAGTCTTTAAATATGCTTTAAAATTAGCCCGGTAACGTTCAAATTAATTTAGAGCATAAATTTTAACGAATTTCTTTTCAATTATGTTTAAAATACTTAGATTAAGATAACCGTGAAGTAAAATTCTGAAAAAATTGAGTGAGTCTTAAAAAAAAAAAATCAAGAATCGGTAGTAAATAATTTTAAAAGAATATTTATAGATATATATTGAATTTTTTTAGATGTAGTAAAATATCAAAATAAATAAATATTATTTTCGTCTTTTCAAAATAGCGTTACTTTGATTTCTTTTTAACTTTGATATCTTCACTAATGGATGGTACGTTCCATTAAAAACCTGTTTATGAATTATATTGATTTGTTAGATTAGGAAAAAAAAATAAAGGAACAATTGAATGCAATAACGGAAGCCATGCTTTTATCCACGGAAGTGAAATTGTAACTGTGTCCTCAAATGAGGACGGTGTGCTTTAATGGGTTGACTAGGTTTCGAAAAAGCCTCTTGATTGCTACAATCGAACCAATGAATTTAAGTCAGCTGCGGGTATTTTGCTGATCCCACCGTTAGGATTTTGATTTTAAAAAATGGTTATTAACTCTGTTTCTGTTTTGTTTTGTCCCCCCTCCCTTCAACGGAAATTTGTATTTAGTGGATGGAATATAAACAGACTCAAACTATTGACTTTGAATTTTCAATAATAGCAAAGAAATTGTTTAAAATTCTTTAATTATATTTTAAGGTTATGTATTACATCAAGATTAGAAATTTGATTTGTATCGATGAATTACAAAATGTTCAAGTTTATTACTGAAAGATTCAATAAATATATTGTCTAGCAAATTAAATGTATTGAATATCAATACTCCAGATACTTCCAGATTAGATGGAAACTAAAAGCTTCACATTCTTTCAAAGAAATACTGAAAAATCGCACACAGGAGCATTGATCATTCTTTTAATGATCTCAGAAATGATCTCTTGTATAAAATATTTTAATTCGTAGGTACATTGAATAACTTTCTATTTTTTATATATCTTTCAATCTTAATGCAAATATTTTTTTAAAAAAAATTTCTTAATATTATGCTTTCAACGTCATTGAATTTTATATCGATGCATTAGTATGTTTCTTAAAGGATTGGTGTCCCCCCTCTCTCCTTCTTTTCCTATTGATTTTATTCATTCTAAAAAGGAAATTTTTTTCAAAAACGTATTTTTTTATTGTTATTGTTTATTTCTAAATTCTGAATGTAGCTATTTATCAATAACATCATCTATCGGAGTTGCTGTGTGTTAATTCGCGATACAATGGGGTTTTACTTTTAACATTTTCATATTTTAATTTCATTAATTATTTTTTTTTATTTTTAATTAATTATCATCGTTTTGTTTATCAAAACTGTATAGACGTTGAATAGGAATGAGATGATAAATCCTCGAACTCGATTTTACCTTTCCTTCATTTCATTTATCCAAATATTTTAGTGGTTATGTCAGTTTTAGTTTTCAATACTTTTTATTCCATATTTAATGCATTCAATTTTTTTTTTAAATCATCAGTACCTCTGGAATATTCTACATCAAGTACTTCTTTGATAGCCAAGATGCTAATCAAAAGAGTAAATAAAAACCGTTTCAGTATATGATATCAAAAAGCCTATTGACTTCTTTTATTTGAATAAAAAGAAGAGCAGAACAGGTGATAGATAATCTGTATTTCACTCTGTATCGGCCGTTTGATGAAAAACAAGCAATGCTACAAAGGATTTTTCAAGTGTTTTAATTCATCTAAAAGAAAATGTCCATTACTTTTTTTTAATTTAATTCTTATATTTGAATATTAGCTGAATTAAGGGGATGGTGGACTTCATTAGACGTTTTTGAGAATTATTCATTTAGAATAATGGCATTTTTTTATGCATATGTATTTTAAATATAAATAGGTCAATTATCTTTTTAAAAAATCTTTAAAAGGAACTATATTATTTATTTTTAGAAAATGAGATTATATATTTATTAAACTTTCAAAACACTCCTGGCGACCTTTTTCCTCCTTATTATCCTAAATAAATTTATTTACTACAAAATTGGATATGATTTTGAAATTCCAATCAAAAGTACATATTTTAAGAAATATTTTTATGTGCACGCACTGAATGTTAGAAGAATTTTGTATTTTTCTGAACTAAAATTGACTTGACTCTTGGCTATCTAAAATAACTCGAAGTATAACATAAAATGCATGCCTAATTTTTTTTAATCTTTAACCGTAACCTTCATTATCAATTTTATGTAATTTCTCAAAATTTAAGACTCCTAATACATTCCGAAGATATTAGTCCGTCATTTTGAGAAGCTGTCATTAAATATATATTGATTCCTCTAATCCTATCATATATAAAATGAACTAAACGGTATACATTTTATAATGTTATTTTAGTTGAAGATAAGCATATATTTGGATGATAAAATGATAAAAACATTTAATATTTTTGTAATTTTTTGCTTAAAATCCACCGTCTCTTTAAATGAAAAGCATTGAAGGAAAATTATTTGTAGGCGAGTGCTGGCAAATTTACAATGGATCTTATAACCCCCCCCCCCTTTTCCAGTTAATACACTCAAAGTTAAAGAATGTTCTTTAAGATTTCTTTATTTCTTCTCTTAAAATAATGATTTATTTAATGGTTTTATAATTAGAGAAATGTGCCAAAGCAACTAAGACGCAGTTTAAAAGATTAATAAGAGGAAGTGCGAATCAGTAAGAAGCCGAGTGGTGAAGAGGTTACAGCACATCAATGATTAAATATGCAACATTTTTTTATCTACTTCATTTTACATGCGCTCAAAAATGATGTTCTGCAACTCTTTGTACTGGACAGTACGCTTTGCTTATTCATCTTGTTCCTGTAATTTTCCTGTCGTCTTTTGGATTAATCGAATTTTCATACACAGATTGCTGGTATATTGTGTGAATATCAAATAATTTTATCTATAGTCATATCAAATTATTGAATTCTTCGAATGAAAAGGTTACAAAATAAAAGAAAAAAGATTAAGCGTGTCTTTGAATTACTTTCAAGACGTTGCTGCAACTTCAATAGATATACTGATTTTATTTCAAAAAGAACCATTCAGCTGATTGGAACATATGAAGAATTTTTTACTCCTCCTAAAGGTATTTTACGAAGTCTGGACATAAATAATAATAATAAAGCAAATCCTGTTTGTATAGAAACGCAATTTTCAAATTGTAATAATATGAAATCATCCAGATAAAATCTGATCTTACTCATAAAAATGGGTGCTTTTGGTTAAAGAAGATCTTCAATTAAATAGAAACGTTGTTTCTGCTTCGATTCAAAGTAAAAGAGAGAAAATCATCGTGTTTAGAAATTTCTATGATTACTTTGAGAGTATAGTATTGGCAAAACTGGTGTCTTGAGATTTGCATTTGGCGTTTGATGAAGCAGTTAGTAGGAAGGTAACCGTAATCAAAGGCAGGTCCATAATATTTGATGCCCTGTGCAAAATTATTGCTGTGCCCTTATCATTGCCTCCCCCTGTATGCATCCTTTATTACTACATACTCTTAACCCTCAGCAGTGTTAAAGTACACAAATATTTTTTTCGAAATAATGTGTATTCAAAACGCAGGAGATAGAAAAAAAGTCGTATGGGGTTTAAAATGGTAGACGCCATATTGTTGTTTCATATCACTTTAACTCGTTAGATTCTAAGAGATGGCGTATATAAATTAAAAGTAAGAAGAAATATACACACACTAGCCGCCTTTGGCGACCAGCCGGTTCGCCAATCTTAATGTTCGTTAAAATTTTAATAAAGGCCTTCTGTCATAACGTAAAATGTATCTCTTTAATTATCATTTAGCGCCCGTAGAAATTATGCGTTAAATTAAAGTGGAAAGGATTTATTATGCAATTAATATAATAATATTTTTTACTGAATATATGATTATGATATTTTACTGAATACATTTTTACATTTTTTTATAATATGATTACTGAAAACATAGTCACTGAGAGTTTAAACTTTATGGGCACTAAAGAATATCTTTCTTAATTCATGTAATATTTCAAGAATTTGTCAACAAAATTTTCTCAGATTCATCATGACCAGATCGATTAATTAACAATGTTTAATTTTAAATGCATCAAACACTAAGAAAATAAAACGAATCGTTTAAAATAATCGGTCAAAAACAGGTTTAAAAAAAGCTTCTTAAAAAACGATGTACTTTATATGCATATACAAAAAATATATAACTAACATAAATACAATTTAATTACAAAAGCATACAACTAACCTAAAAATAATTTAAATCAAGCCCGCATCCATTGATGATAATAGTCAACAATCAGAACACAATGCGCATGCGTGAATTTTCATCTCCAGTTACGGTAACGCAAATGCGTGAATTTTTCTACGCCAGTTGGGGTAATGCTATGCAGATTAAAAATTTTTAATTTCCTTTATTCTGTTTTATTTTAATTCAAAAGTACTTCAGAATGAATCTGAAAGATCGATTAATTAACAATGTTTAATTTTAAATACACAAAACATTAAGAAAATAAACAGAATAGTTTGAAATAATCGGCCGAAAAATCTTAAGCCTAGCCTCATTAGCGTGGGGGAAAATCTAAAGCCCTATTCATTTGGAAGTGGGGAAAATAAATTTTTTTTGGTGGGAATGTTAGTTTTTAATTAATAATTAAAATTCTAATTAAAAATTCAAAAAAAGGGACCCCAGGTGCACATTCCCGACCTCCAAGGTATACATGTACCAAATTTGGTAGCTGTAGGTCAAACGGTCTGGTCTGTAGAGCACCAACACACACACACATTGAGCTTTATACATACATATATATCTTGTCGGTTATATCTGTTTTATTTATATATATCTGTTTTCGGTTAACTTCCCATTCACCTTCCTTCCCCACCCCCTCCAAACTGGCATTATATAATAGGGTTGGGTGATGACCGAACTTCATCATCGCGATATATCGACCAACATATATCGATATTTCTCGATATAGCGATTTCTTTATTTATTTGTTGCTATTATAAATTATAAATAACATGCTTACTAATCAGAACAACTCCAATCAAAAAGAATTTTCATTTTATATAAGAAAAATATTTGTTTTTTTCAATAAAAATAATTATAAAATAATTGTATTAAAACCCCTTCAATAGAAGTTCGTAATATATCAAAGCAATGTTTGCATTTTACAATTTATTTAATTTTTCAATTTTCCATTTCATATTGTATTTTGAAAATTTTACCTTCTTTGCTATTAATTTACAAAACGTCGATTTCTTTCATAATTCATTAAAGAAAGAGAGAGAGAGAGAAAACGATTCAATAATACTTTTAAGACGGGAAAGTAAGTAGTTTTAATAAAACTCGAATTCGAAATCTGAAGTCTAATGTCTCGAAAAATTAATTATGCATATGTATTACGTAAATTTTTATTCTTATTTTAAAAGCATTATTGGCAGATTTAATTTAAATATGCTCTAGAATTTCAACAATAGGTGGATTAAATAATTAAAATTAAAGTATTGAAGCAGTCGTTTGTGCCGTAGCTAGTTGAGTACAGCTGAAGCGAGGAGACAGTCGAGAATAGCAGGCGTTTGTGTGAATAGTTTCTTAAATTCCCGCCTCCTGCCGAGTTCTATCTGGCTTTTTTGTGTGCTGTGGTTGTTGTTTACTACCTATTATTACTTGTGGGCTCCTGTTTTTTCTGAATGTGCTACTGTGTATTGCTTGTGTACTTCTCGATTGTGTTTTGTCGTCTGTATATCGTGTTTTCGTGCTAATAAACGTCGTTATTTGTTATTGAGGCCTGTTGACAATATCACCATATAAACAGTACTGGCGAACCTGTGCGAGTTTTAGCGGAAGTAATTTCCGTAACAATATCAACAAAGGGCGTCAAAGGTTGAAAATAGAACTTTATTTTATATAACATCATTTTCAATTTTATAGTTTTTATAAGCTTTATTTTTTCGAGACGACCATAGTTTTTCTAATCATTAGCAGAATAATTGATTATACTGTCTAGAATAATGCTTATTTTTTAAATATGTCTTAATAGTTACAATGCAAATCGTAGAAAACTATGTTATTCAATAAGCATTTTTAACTGTACTATATTAGTGAAAGAAATGTAAGATTTTTCTTGCTCTGTGGGAATTTCATGCATAGTGACACCCTCGTAAAAACTTTTATTTCTTCTGTACATTGAATACATTGCGATAAAGTACATATATAAATATATCTTCAAAATAGGGATAGATTAATTAAAATACTTACTATGATTCGAATTTCAAAGTTTGAACATTTCAAAAAGTTTCTTGCCATTTCCATCGAAGTGTTCGATTCAGTAAAATGGAGGGTAAAATATCATCCAGAAATTTTTCCAAAAGAATGATATTGTTTACATGTTGAATTACAAATGTTTCTAAAAAAGCTTAAATTTTTTAGATATTCCAAAAATAACTTAAATTATAAAATTATTCTTTCTCATATCATCTCTTACTTTATGAACTTTTTTTAACATATATTATATACTTTTATTAACATATATTATATAAAAATGAAGTCAATCAAAAATGACATTATTCCTCACTGAATGAACACGTTTGAAAATTAGATACTATAGTTTTTTTTTTTTTTTTTTTTTTTTTCCACGCGCTACAAGAAGTTGTGACGAGAAAAGGTTCGCTTAAGGCTACGAAAATATACGCACCATTGTAATATCATCACTGATTGGAATTACGGCCATGGACCGTGAGAATAAGGCTTAAGATGTACTAGAATACCCATTAAATCTTCCATCAATAATCCATCCATCTAACTTTCCAGTAATATCAATTTGTCTTACAAATATAGATGTTTCCGTCTAGTTAATTGTCTGTGCAATAAAATTCACTTTTTTTTTTTTTTTATTGGACGCGTAATATAAATTGGAGAAGATAGAGGAAATACAGATTTTAAACTACCCGCGTTTTGCTGCTATAGTTGTTTAACGTTATGAAGAATTTTCAATATTCTATATATTATGCAATCCGATGTCAAGATGAGTAGATACAATTTCATTTGCTCATCTCTAGTGATTACGAATTTGTAAAATTAGGTTCCATTTCCGTTAGTGTTAAAATATATTTTCTAATTTTGACAAAATTAATCTTCGGCAGCCTATACTAATGTGTAGTGCTAATGAAAAATAGCAGCTGTCAAAAATGATATTTAATACCATGTTTTAATTAATGTTGAAATATTTACATGTATGATAAATGTATGTTATATTACATGTATGATTACATGTATGTATGATAAATGTTTGCATGCTAAATGTAAATATACTGTGCCTTATGTTTTTTAATGGTGTAATTTACTGAATATTCTGTTGGATTCATGTTAATTTTTTTATTGTCTTATTTAAAGCATATTTAAAATTCTTTCAGTTGGCCGTCTAAAAGTTCTGGCAAATGCGCCATCTTTTGACGAACTGGAGCAAATGTTTTCTAATTTAAATCCTGGAGGACGTTTCCGACCATCCAATTGTATAGCTAGAAGTAAAGTTGCCTTAGTTATACCTTACAGAGACAGAGAAGAACATCTTAGAATATTTCTTCACAACATGCATCCAATTTTGCAGAGGCAGCAATTAGATTATGGTATTTATGTAATTGAAGAGGTGCGTATGCTTGTAATATCATTGGTTCTTGCTGCAACGCAAGTTCAGCGATGAATTAATGCTACAAATAACAATAATCCAATTAAGGAAATATTGCAGTAAACTTAATAGTTCTAAGACAATTCAACTGTAATCCTAATTTTAACCATAACAAAAAACGCATGGCTGAAATTCTCGACTTAATTAAATAAACGATAGTAGTCTGAAACTTGACAATATTTTTAAATTAAGGTATGTTTACCTTGTATTTAAAGTAAGATTTTCCATTTGTCTTTCCTGAGTGAGTGCTTACACCAAGTGAATTTTTAAAAAATTATAAACCTGGAAACTTATCAATGAGAAAGAAGAAATACATGTTCTCCAGTCTTTCAGGCCTGGCTTATCCAGTTAACATAGTTAATTTCGTAAATATTTTCTATAGAATAATAAACATTTAGCTAAACTATTTCCTCTGGCAATTTTGTCTCTGCTACATGTTAAGGATTTGAATATTCCGAGCACAACTATATCACTTACAAAGTTGGATGTACTTCAGAATCATCAAGCTAAAACATAATTTTAAAGGAAAATGCTGTTTCTATTAGCTTGTTGAAATTTTTTACTTCCATTAGTTAAACGTGACCTATTATTAACAGTTATATAATGAATTGGGGATGCTATGTGCTTTGGAGAATGAACCACATCTTTTCATATTCTGAACTATTTTATTAAATTGCGGTTTAATGTGCAAGCAAATAACCATTAATATTTTGATTTCAATACATTGTGTTACGTGTATTGTAATTGTGATAATTATTGCAATTTTTAAATGCGAAGTTTGTTTTTTATTATTATCAATATTATAATAAATAATATATATATAATATAATATATGTATGTATGTATTTGGTATATGTAATATTAATCCTTACATATTTTTTTGCCATGAGTATACAAGGCATCCCAGACAAGTGGACCAAGAATTTATTTCCTTAAATATTGCATCTCGATATATATACCGGTGACAGTTTTTTATAAGTTTCTTACAATGTAAAAGTGTGAATTAGTAATGTGTGTTTTTCTTACTTACGCATATGTACATGTAAAGTTTCATGCTTCTATCCGCAAAATTTGCAGAAATATAAAAAGCAAATTTGTTTACTTAACCGCTTTTTCATATCTCGAACTTGTATTTTAATAGGTCATTCGTTGCAAAATTCATGGATAATAGGCTTATTACAGTAGGTTATTAGAAGGACTGGATCAAAAATAATTATTCATTTATTAAAAAATAGTAAAAAAACATGTGTTTATAAAACTTGTTCAAAATGAACGTCGTCAGCACTTGTATAAAGTTGGTTTCTTCTAACAAAATTTTCATATACGTGATGCTGCGTTACGATTACAAACAACATAGATCATGAGCATTTTTAAACGTTCCTGATTATTAAAATACATAATTTTTTTCGAAGTTTTAATTTAATATTTACAATTGAATACAAAGAATTTTATATTCTTGTTCGGAATTCCACCACTTCTCTGAGATATCTTAAATTTTCAATTTCTTGTTTCTTTTCTCTTCTTTATTAAATCGAAGTTGCAGCTGCCATTAAATCAAAGTGAGCAAGATTATGGGTGAGCAATAGCAATTTTCTTTCGAGTCATAATGATAGAACGTATATATAGAAAAATATAGTGGACGCCATTTAATGTGATGGCGGTTAAGTTCGCTTTATATTATCAAAATCCTCTAGTACTGAACTGACGTATTTAATTGTACTCGAAATATTCATTTAACTATATCATTTAATGTTATCAGTTTTGGAATAAAGAATTGACTGACCTTTCGTTTTCAGCCAATGACTGACATCGTGGAATTTTTGCTCCACCTTTAAGAAAACATCTGGAAATTATTTTCCCTATGGGATGGCGTTTTCATTCTTCTGTCTGGAGCTATGCGGTCTAGATTGGTTTAAACGAACAACTGCGATTCTATTTCTAGCTGAAGTCTGTTGAACAGCATGACATTGTTTCCTGCGATTAAATTACAAAAGCAAAATAGATTTTAAAAAATTTTAATGTTGGAAACATAATCAAAATTTTTAACAGGTATTAAAGTTTATAATAAATGACGTAATGCAACGCTGCAGCGCAGTTGTAATTTTCAAAGCCTCTTCTTTTTATAAATTTTGAAGAATAGTGAGCGTTTTGTAAGCAAAACCAAACAATAAATATTGATTATTCCGACGGAGACGAAGGTGTAAAACAAAACTCACCAACGAACGCGGAAAGGAGTCAAGGTCTTGATATTTTGAAACATGAAGTTCAACAACCTTCAATAACTTTTAAGAGCACATTGCAAGAACGAACAATATATAAGGGAAATTTTAGGGAATAATTGTCGGTAAGCAATAATCAATGAATTTTTTCAATTGTATTTTTGGAATAAATTGTAGATAGGCCTGAGATAAGTAATTCCCTTGGTGCAATAAAAGTGTAGTTGATTTTATCCAGTTCGTTATTGTTATCAGTCGGTTAATGTAATCAAAATTCTTAGGTCCCAAAATGATCACATTAAGTTGCAGCTACTGTATATTTCCATTTGACAATTTTTCTGTTTTCAGTAAATTTGTATTTCGGAAATAAATATATATCTGCATTTTTTTAGTTAGAAGTGTGGAACTTGGTATATGCATAGATTAATGGGAAACAAACATTTTACTAATTGACAATTTTCGCAATAGGAGACGTATAATTTTTTTTATTATCAACCTCCACAAAAACCAAAGTGTTTTCATAAAATTATTCACCTTATTTATTGAAAAACTTTGTAATTGAAAGTGATGTCAAGTTGTAATATCTAGCTAAATAAACATTTATTCTATTTTTGGGACATCTTGTATAAATAACAGCAATAAAAAATATAAAATTCAATAATTTTAGTTTTTAAATTATTTTTATCTAAATTTATGTTTATTAAAGTAATTCATGTGCAATGTATGCAGTTATAATATCATATGAGAAATACTTAAAGTGCCTCTCATAAAATTATTTTTACAGATTTTGCATTTTTTTTTAAATTATCAGATTATGTATATGATACTTACAATAAAGACTTAATGAAATTATGTTCCATGTTTGTTTTCCCTTAATTTTAAGAAAGTGATACAATTTTTTTGTTTTTGTTTGATCAAATGTACCTATGTATTATCCTCCTTTTGTATTTTTGCGTCTTTTTCATGAACAGTTCTACTCTTCTTTGTCTTAATGTTTATCCACCTATTGCTTCCATAGGTTTCATTATTATTAAATAATGGTGTTCCAAAACTCCTTTTTTCTCAAATTTTTGATTGCTTGCTTCTAACGACTAGTATCATGACATGCATAGGAATTAACACCACTCTGTTTTTAAATTATTTGTAATGTGTGCGGAATAAAGTATGTTGATGTTTTTCATATCATTTGTTACTTGCATTGTGAATTTTACCTAATAATATATGTTTTCTTACTGTCATCAAATATTCTAAATACATGTAAAATTCGATTTTGTAAATAAGTTTGCCATGGTAATGCATTAATTCAGATGCTGTGTTAATTCGATTATTAGATAAAATGATTATGGTTTTGCTATTGTAGGCTCCAGATATGAAATTCAACCGAGCGATGTTGATGAATATCGGTTATGTTGAAGCTTTGAAACAGTACGATTATGATTGTTTCATATTTCATGATGTCGACTTAATTCCTGAGGATGATAGAAATTTGTATAGTTGTCCTGAGCAACCAAGGCATATGTCTGTCGCAATCAACACAATGAATTACAGGTAAGAAAAATTGATAATGAAATATTTAATTGGCTTCTTGTATTATATTGTATTACTTTTCTGGTTATTATTATTATTTTTGTCTTTCTCTAGATTGCCATACAAAGACATATTTGGTGGTGTAAGTGCCTTGACAAAAAAGCACATGGAGATAGTAAATGGTTTTTCTAATGAATTTTGGGGATGGGGTGGGGAAGATGATGATATGTCTAATCGGTAAGAATTCTTTTCGTCTGATAATTCTCGATTTTAAAATTGATTCTAGTAGCTTTGATATATAATATATATTGGTTGTGTAATGGTTATCAGTTTGCCAGTTATCTGTACTCATTTTTTTTTTTTTTTTTTCCTTTTTAAATATTTTTTATGATATAGATAATTCTCTGTTTAAACTGAAATACTGAATATAAATTTTTTAATTGATGCATACTTGCTAGTAAAGGAAATCTTATTTGCAGCTTATAGAGTTCTTCAGTGTAATCGATTCAGTCAATCAAATATTTATGCAGAAATTTCGAATAACATATGATTATATTTTATCATTTTGAAAGTTGTAACTTTCTTAGAGAAATCTCTTAACAAGTTTGTGGATGCGAACGCTATATTATTCATTTCATTATCATGCAAAATTACCTGAATGCTATGATATTCAAATTCATAAGACACATTATTATGCATTCATTTCTATACAGTCTTAATTTTTTATTAAGGCTAATAATTAAATAATTGAAAACTATTTTATACTTCCAAATATTGGCTGATTCGTTCTTTGAGTGTTTTTCCCATTTCTTCCTATTGTTCCATACGTGTTAATAAACAAAATTTATCTATTGCATATTTTTCAGAGTACGGCATCATGGTTTGAAAATAACTAGATATTCTCCTAAAATAGCAAGATATACAATGCTGAAACACAAGAAAGATGACCCTAATCCTGATAGGTACGTTATGAGTTGTGATATTCATTAAAGGTGTTTGTGTTTGTAAATAATGTAGATTGATAGCTTCATGAAATGGCTTTTATTATTTTCTGTGAAAATCCCGTTTCTCTTTTAAATTTTTATTTAATTTGTAATGAAATTCTATTTAAGACTAAGTTTTGTTGCATGAATGCACTGTTACCTGTAGAATATATTTGAGAAAAATGTGTCGTTAATGGAAATTTTTCCCTCTTTAATTTTGCATGTCAAAAAGTTTAAATATAAAGCATTTTGTAAAAAAAAAAAAAAAAAAAAAGTAACAAAATTGTTACTATGTTTAATGTGTTCACATATGTGAGGAAAATTAAAGGGTTGTAGTTATATTTTGGTAAAATAATTTTTACTATTGCAAAATAAATGAAACGATATAGTAATTTTGAAATTAAATAGTATACGCTCAGTACTTATGCTTTTGTCCATTTTTGTGCCCTTTATGGTGGAGAGTAAGGGATTCCAATTCACAAAAGGGCATTTACACAAAGTTTCATTTCACATGTATTTTTAACATTTATGCAAAAATCCCATGTTAGAACAAGTTGATAAAATATTTTATATGTGTAGAAAGGCATTTTATGACAAGTGATTAAGCTTCGAATTTTTTTTTTTTTTCTTGCATTAAAAACGCTGTTACTAATCTTTCTTAAATGCATTATTGTAGAGATCTGAAAGACTTCAAAAGTTGATGCTTTTTTTTTTTTTTTTTTTATTCCTGATTGTTTGAGATCATATATAGCTTCATACTTACACTAAATTTTTAACTTTAATGCGCAACTTCTAGTGTTGGTTAGTATATTTACAAAAAAAAAAAAAAAAAAGTTTCACATAATTGAAGCTTATCTGAAATTTAATAAGTGAAAATGATAATGTTTTTTTCTGAGCAATTAATTTTATTTTACATTTAATTTAATAAAGAGTAGAACTAATTTTCAGGTGCCGTTAAGAACATATTGCGCTATAATTAAATAAAAGAAAGCGGCATTGTTCTGAAGATATTAGATGGATCCGATTAAATGGAAATTTCTTTAAAAATCTGGAAAAGTCAGGGAAATTGAAATAGCAGAAATGATGGCCACCCTGATCTAACTTAATATTCTCTGAAATAAATGAAGAATAAGAGCCGCCATCTATTATAAAAATAGTAAATTACATTGCATTATACACTAGAAAGAGAAAACGAACTCAATTCTGGCTTCATGAAATAGAAACTCCTTTCTTTTATATTAAAAAACTTAAATGCTTCAAATCTACAAGGCTTTCTTATTATTTTTTAATAAAACAAGCAAAGCAAACGTATTTGCTCGATTTTTCTCGAATTGGAATTGTTATTAGAATCATCCTGCAATCGACAAGCTCAATTTTCTCAAAAACTGCAATTTTAATTTTTCTTTCATATAATTTTAAATAAAATGTACGGCCCGAATTTCTCTTTTAAAATATGCTGTATGGAAATATTGTTTTTACTTTAAATGTTCAACATATTTTAATTTTTTTAGGCTTATATTTTTCATTTATGTCCATAACTTCACTTTTTGGTTCATAAATAGCATACCGAAATTTGACATCAATAAAATGAATGCTCCCTAATTCTGAATTATTTAATTTATTTATAAAGGTTTAAATACTTATTTTTCATAATGTAATTTAGTTGGAACTGCTTTAATAAAAAGCACTTATAAGTTTTGGAGATTAATAACTTTGCTTTCATGAAATGTAATTAATTGGGGATCTTTTTATTATTAGTGATGTGTTTTTACTATGAAACGATCCAAATTGCAATTTCTAATTATTATTATTTATTAAAGAGAAAACGAATATTATTCAAACATACTACTGAATTATCTTTTCTATTTATTATTATTAATACATCTACTTTATCTTATTCATTCATATAATGTTTATGGATTTATTGTCAAAGTGTATAATATCCAAGATGCAGTGATTATTAATTTCTGATGAATTTACTGTTATGCATCCAATGTTTTGAACTTTAATTCCTAAATCTGTTATATCACTGTTTTTATATATTTTATATCAAGTTGTTTTAATAGCATTCTAACCTTTTTAAGAATTAAATATAAAGGAAAAGTTTTCTTCACTAGTTATTTTATTTGAACATATGTGAAGTTTGTTCTGTGATTGTTTTTTAATATCAAGCAGTTGCATTGTATGATATAGAAAAAGATTAGCTGAAGAAATTGACTTTTGTTTTCCTCTTAGTGAAATTAAATATTAAAACTCTTTGTCGGGTATTTTTCTGCATTAATTGTAATTATATTTAAATATAATTGTTCTAACATTCCTTTTAAGTTTCCGATTTAGCTGATTTTTAAGCAGAACTGTTTTTATTTTCTTGTACTTTTATCTAGCATTTCATATCTCTTCCCTCCTCCATAGTTCTGTCTTAATGTTTTAAAATATAAGATAACTTTTCTTATATCTGCCTGAAAAAATTATTCTTAATAAAAGTTGCACTATATTTAGTTCTTTCAGAATATGCCAACTGTGAATTTTAAAATACTGTTTTAAATTTAAGTTGATTGCTGAATTTTTATTGTCTGTTACTTCAAACAGGAGGGGAAAGTGTATCAATGTGTAAGTTTGATGTATTTCCAAATCATTAAAATAATTTGATTTGCAAAAGAACTGCATTTTAGTTACAAACACTATCTGTGGTAAAATAGCATTTAAATTTTGGTATATAGGTCAGTATATGTTTAACAATTAGAAGCAAATTAATATCTTGTGCTGGACAGTGACTGAACTTCATCATCGTAATATATTGTCCAATCTAAATCGAATATTTATCTATATATAGCGATTTTATTATTTTATTGCAATAATAAATTATAAATGTTCCTGTCTTAACATACTGATGTATCAGAACTTCTCCAAATAAGAAAAATTTTGTTGCCCCTCTAATTTTCATTTATTCATTTCATTCACAGGTGAACCGATCTACTAAAATTAATCTTTAACATTAAAAAAAAATCCCAAACAATTTAAGGAATAATATATTATGAAATAGAAATGTACCAATATTTTTAGAAGTACAAATTTCGAAAAATTATAAATTTTGAAAATTTAAGTTCGCTTACTGTAGAGGGAAAAAAAATGAATTAAAAAGAAAAAAAAACTAAACTAAGGTATAATTCAGAGCTAATTTTGAAATTTCGATGATGAAATTTGTATCGGAAGTTAGATTAGAAGTTAATTTAATTTTATGCTCGAATGGCAAGTACACTTGCAACTTTAATTTTTCAGATTTTTATTCCTTAGTAATGTTTTTCTACTTTTATAGTCGTCATGCTTTTGGCATTTTTAAGTCAGCAAATTATTTATCGAGAAGTTTTATTAATTATTTCAATGATACAACTTAATTCTTATACTTTTAAATATATACTTTTAATGCATGAGCATTAAAATATGAAAAAACGAAAAATGAGCAAAATTTAGTAAAAAAAAGAAAGGGAAAAAAAAAAGGAGTAATGAAATTTGCTGACATATTTTGAATTTATTCTGTAATAAGTATAATTATGCATGAAATGTTGAATTAAATTTTTAATGAACAATAACTACTCTAATCAGAAAAAAAAAATTGACTCAAATAATAAAGTTTAAAACTAAACATAATATAGATGTCAGTTTAAATATTTGATATAACTTGAATGGAATTTTACAATAATGATCCAACTACTAACATACTGAATTTTTATTTCATTAGTAAAATTAAATGTCGATACAGTTGCCTTACAAAACTATCTCCTTGCACAACAAACTTCACATGAAATGCAATAGTTGCATTTAAATAAAAATATAAAACATATATTTGGTCATATTTCATCCATTTATTTCAATGCGTATAATTTCGAGTTCCTAGCAAGATAATTAAATCAAAATGGATTTTAGAAGGGCAGTACAGTAGTAAAATATACAATTTTTCAAAAATCTGCAAAACAATTATAAATGCATCTGTGATAAAAGTTTGAGTAAATACTTGCTAAGCTTCTGAAAAGGAAATTGAAACGCGATTCATCTTCATGATAACATTAAATCGAATAACATTAATTCGAAATATCATTTTTTTTTTTCGGCACTGCCGTATTCGTATCTAAAATCTTGTTGGTGTGTGTATGTTTTAAAGTTAACTGAACAGTGATCTCACAATTCCTTTTTATGTACAGGGTTCGTAATGTCATGAAGAATGCTTAAAAATGCTTAGTTTTCAAAAAAAAAAAAAAAAGAGAGAGAGAGAGAGAGAGAGAAAAGAAAAGTGATTTAAAATTGCTTAATTTTGAAAAAAGCTAATTAAATTTGCTTAATTTTCTGGAGGAATGCGAAAGAGGCTTTTTGTTTTGTTTCCCCACATTTTGAATGCGATAATTTGAAAGCATGGCTATAAAGTCTTGTTTACCATATGTACTAAGAAAGAAAACCAACAAAAGAGAAGATTTCGGTGAAGGTCTCTAGGGTGAAATAGAACCAGGAATTCTAACATATGTTAAACGCTTAATGGTCGCCCCCCCCCCGCTCCCTCTTTCTTCAACAATGTGCATTGCCATTTATTGAAATACTGGAATAGTTATCTGGAAGAGACAGTACGAAATACGAGTCGCCGTGCTTGTTGCGATTTAAGAAATGGTCGAACTTCAATTTTTAATGTTTTAGATGTTGAAGAATCAATTTATGCCTGATAAGTGTATGTTTTGTGTGTTAAAGAAGAATATGATGATTGGTCCGATCAAATGAAAATAAGAATGCAGCAGGATAAATTTGGCGCACCAAACTTAAAATATATTGTATGTGCGAGGAGCTGCTCTAAAAAAAACTTACATTGAAGCTTCTTTATTCTACGTTACATCGTTCTCATTAATATATCTGTTTGGAGCAATCTCTTGAACGATCTGTTAAAGGGATTTTACTTTACTATACTGAATTGTAAATTTAATTGCGGTATGTAATTACATTAGTCGATCGCGTAAAATTTAGTGTGGTGATATTTTAGCTTTAAAGCCATAAGTTTTCAATGCTCGTGATTGTAATTTTTTCATCTATTTGAAAATTAGTTGGACCAATCTCGCCAAATTGTATTTTTTACTGAGGAAAAAAAAACCTTCTTAATCTGGTACTTAAAATTTTAAAAATAAGCAGATTTTTCAAAACTTTTACTCCTTATTATTCAGATTCTATCATTTTACATTAATTTTTTTCCTTTCTTTTTATTACTCTTTATAGATTTTTTTTCACCTAATGAAATCGCTCTCTACATACAGCCCTGATTGACAGAACAACTCACAGCATAAACCATTCGAGTTAGGAGCATGATATTTGGGAAGTTATTTTAGGGGTATTAGAGGCCCGTTAAGAATAGATTTTTCAAAATTTTCATTTGAAGTTTAATTTTTTAAAAAAGATTTTTAATTTGTTTTTGCCGTAATACCAAAACATATTATCACAGAAAAATTATATTTACAACGTTTTAAAAGTTAAAATAATAGATTTTCAATGTTATTAATTTTTTTTAAATGAATGTATTATTTTCTTTTGTTCTAGTAATTTTTTTAAAAATTGGCTTTGGATACAATTTTATTATCTCGCAATGACTTCAAAAAATAGTTTTTTAAAAAATGCTTCAATTAGCATTTTTTTTTAAATATTTTTCTTCAAACTATAAAACTGGCTTTTTTTGTGTGTGTGAACTTTATTATTTTTTTATTTATTTTCCCCTTTCCTCTATTTATCAAAACAAGAACTTGTTAAAGTATTTTCATTTCTTCTTAAAATATATCATTACGTTTGTCTGTAAGTTTAAATTAAAGTAAGTCTTTTTGCATATAAGTTAGAAAGCAGGTTAGAACATAGCATTATAGTATCAGCGATTTCAAGGCAGTTTTCCCGCTCTTATGAGGAATGCTTTAATTCTTAGCTTTATAAGAGTGCAAATAAAATTATTGAATATAGTGAGTTAGACAGGAGAAAAGTTTCACTTTCCCTCCAGATATGTCTAGTCTTAATTTGTTGTTGCATATATAAAAATCAAATGCCAAATTTTTTATCGACATTATTATCGACATTTTCAGAAATGATGTGTCCTCCTAAATACTGTAATAGTTTATTTTTTTTAAAAAAATGTTGAATGAGGTCGCAGATCTTTGTTGTTAACAATTTTTTGGTATTGATAGTTTGATCATTTTTAAGTTTTTGTCAAAACTCAAAAGAAATTTTTTTTATAGTAGAACAAATTATAAGGCAGTTACAGAAATAAATATTAAAAATTGAAGAATACACGTTAATTTTTTTTTTTTTTTTTTAGTTTTCAATAAAAAAATATGTATTTTTATAAAAAAAGAAAACATCCTATGTGTAGAAAATTTGCAAGTTTACGTATGTATACTTTACAAAGATATACATACTATACCAAGGTGCTTAATTTTTTCTGTTAAGGTGCTTAAAAAGTGCTTAAAAGTACTTAATTTTTGCAATAGTTTCTCACTACCCACCCTGATAACCTTGGGCTAAGTATGATTTTACCTTATAATTTGTTTCACTCTCTTCAAATGAAAAAAAAAAAAAAAAAAAAAAAAAAAGATTATTAGATTTTTTAGGTAAAATATTTTATATTTCTTATACTAATGGCTAATAATATCATAAGCATTTTCTATTCATATCTTGTAATATTTCTTTTATTACTTTAAAATTTTCATCTTCAAATACTTTTTACTAATATTTTGCTATTAATTTTCAGATATAATAAACTTTATAAAGGCAAATATCGATTTAAGAAAGATGGACTAAGTAATTTAAAATATTCACGTTTAGACTTAGTTCTTAAAAAGCTGTATACGTGGGTCTTAGTGGAAATAGAACCAATAAAATAGTAAGTTTTTATTTTTTTTAAATTTCCTTATTTTTGTATGAAAATCATTTGTTGAAATTAAGTCTCTAGTTTGTTTCATTATCACTTATTTATATGGCACAGTTTTAACCTACAAATTTAGCGTTATCTAACTATTTTTTCGATTACAGTAACAATTTATGAATGATTAATTTGAGCATAAACGTGTGAACTGTGAAACATCTGTAAAAACACTGTAGCCAAGATATTCAGCTTCATTTTGTATTTGATTGTTATATTCTTTAGTTTTTACTGCCAATAATTTTTTATTAAACATTCACAAGTAATAGATTAGTCTAATATTTCCTTTGTTGTATTTTTTTTTTAAAGAAAGAGCATTCACTTTGAGTAAAGTTTAAAAGCATTCGTTTTATCTGATTTCGATGGCCAGTTTTTCTTCCTCTAGAGTAGATCGAATGTTAAAAGAAGGAAGTGTTGGCTCAGGTGCCATAACTTCTTTATCTTACTATAGTATGAAATTACGAGTATTTCCCAAAAAAAATTACTGCTTCGAATCCGGATGTTAATAATTAACTTCAGATATAACAGTTTTTAAAACATTTTTCATCGTGTCTGAAGCATAGAAAATAAAGCGTGCGTGTGTGTGTCCTTTTTTAGAATCTTTAGACCGTGAACAAAATAGTAGAATTTTTCTTAGGACAGATCGTCTGTCATTATCAAACGTATTTGCAATGCTTGTAATTGGCAGAAGTACTGAAGATATAAAATTCTAACTTAGGAAAAACTGAGTAAGAAGTCAATTAGACCAGTATGGCAATGTGTTGATTTGTTTCGTTCCATATAAATTGTATACTTCTCGCATTGAACTTTCCTTTTATGTCAATCTTTGTCCTTCTAACTGCTGACTATTTTAGGCATATTTAAATGTGACCTAGAAATGGTACATTAAAAGTCTAGTGTCAAAAGCTGAAACATATTTTTAAGCAACTTATTTCATTATTTAATTTATAAACAATGAGAAAAAATTAGGCCTTTTGAAATCGCTCATTTCGGAAGTTTTAGTGGACGAAGCAGGAATTTTAAATATGTTTGTGTTTTGAAGATAATTTTATCAAAGATTATTATAAGCCATACATACTTTATTTCAGTTATAAATTTAAAATATTTACTAGTTATTTGATAACCTTTTGAATAAATGACAAAAAAGCAGTAGTGTCCTTTCTTAAGTATATTAATTAGTATATTAGTTTTAAGTATATATATATATTCTTGTATATACAAAACTACAGATTTTAAGTTCTCTTTTTTTATCTTTTGACCAATTATTTTTTAAGTTAATTATGAAGTGGCGGTACAAAATCAAAATTTAATTCGTTATTAAATTATTGTTTATTAAAATTTTGAAAATATTAAAATGATTTGTCTTTGAAAATATTTGTGTGCTCTCGAAGGCAAAATTAGTACAGTAATAAGTAAGTAAAATTCGATTTCAAATTTCTTTATTTACCAGTTTGAATCGGATTAAATAAAAATGTTTTGTAAAAAAAATTGGAAAAGATTAGTGGGATACTTTTTAATTTATTGCTTTGTTAAAAACTATATTTATAATATATATATATTTATGATTTTATTGCAAAATCCAGTTTCTGACACATGAATTGCGTATACCGAAAATTCATGTATCACTTATGTATATGATGATAATTTTTGTATTGTTTTGTTTGTTTTTTATTTTTCAGGTTGTTATATCAATTCATTGCATTTTTACTCAAAGTTTTATTCCTATGGATAAGGGGGAAAAGAATGCTATAAAATCACTGGATGCTCAATATTCTGATTTACAGCTACTTCTGCTGTATAATCGTGCAAAGAATCATTGCATGGAAGTTGAACTGGTTATTTAATTGTATTATTTTTAAAGTCATTTCAATTTAATTGTGCATATGATAATTTCTTTTATCAGAGCTTCGTTAAAGTTTCATATTGCTGGTTTGATTTGTTTTTACTTTACCTTTTACAGAATTCCTATTAGCGATTTGATGTGTCAATAAATTTAAGTGTTATTTCTGAAAAAATCCTTTTCTGCTTTTGGTTTTCAAATTTTAATAGGTTTTTAAATTTTGCTAATTGTATGTATTTATTATGCAGCATATTGTTGTAAATAATGTTGACAGATTTTTTATTGTTAAATATTTTTTTTTCTTTTATTCGCTGACTAATTTGAAGAACAGTATTACATTAGTTTACATGTATACAAAAACGTAGTCCATAATTTATTAGCTTTTTTTTTTTTTTTTTTTTTTGTTATTGAAGATATACTGATGGTAGTGGTGCTTTTTCAGAAATACCATTTAATCAAGGTTAACACTAATAGTTCTTTTATTCATTTTCTTTGTGTGTAGATGTGTATCTACATGTGAATTGTCCGTTTTAATTCTGAATTGAAATATTTGATCCTTAATATATGTTCTGCTGGTTACAATTAAATGGGCAAATGGTATAAGTGGAGTTTTTATTGTATCTCTGTCTGCAATGCTTGAGATTTATTTCAGCATGTATTCTGTTATCATTTGTGTATTTGATTATTCATGTTTTTGTCATGTTCCCGAAATGTATTTTTATTTATTATTTTAATGTTCGGATATATATTAATTTTCATTTTGTTTTAGTGTACTATAAAATGTTGTTTTCTCTGTGTTTGATTCTGCTGATTTTGGCTAAAACATTTTGGTCCTTGCGTTTTACTACAATAGTTTATAATTATAATACTTAAATCAAAACTGCAAAGAAAAAAAAGAAGAGGCAGGTTAAGTGGAGGGAAATAGTTTTAGAACACCTTATATTTTGCATCAGTAGACCTAAAAAAATTAAGATGTTCAAAATTATCTCAGAAAAATACAAAATTTAAATTATTCTAAATCTATGATAAACTTCTCAGTTTTTAATAGCGAGTTGTATCGTTTAGTTTGTTTTGCAAAATATTATGTATAAAACATTAAATGTAAATACTTTGCTCTATTAATTTATGTTAAACTTTTCTGTAAATATAAATTTTTCAGCCCTTTTTTTTTTTTTTTTTTTTTTTTTTTTTGTTCTGTTCAGATTTACGTAATTCTGCGAGTTTACTTAATATTAGTTGCTTTCATATTGTTTGGTTGTGGAATACATCACTTCAACTTTTATAATCTTTTCAGTGAACTGTGGAATCATTCATACTCAATTTGCAAAAGATTGCTTTTTATTTGTCGTATTTGTTTATTTTTTTAAATTCGATTTGATTTACTTTGTTTCTGGACTTGGAAGTTTTCTAGTTTGATTTGATCATAAATTGCCCGATGTCCTTTAACAGATTTTCTTATATAATATATAAATTTAGGCAATTGATCTATATCTTTCTTGACATAAAATTCAGTGTAAGTTATTCGATACCATGATCTGTTTTGTTGAACATCTAGATTTTTGAATAGATATGTTAGCATCTTTGAAGTTTCTTTTATAAATTTTAAAAATTCAATTCCCTTGCGAAGAGCAGTTTTGTTGATGTTCAGTTTTTATATTTATGTAAAAAAAAAATTGTATTTTTACTCTAAACTATTTCATTTTTTGAGGATCGAATTGTTATTTTTTACTTCATGTAAGAATTTATTTATTTTTTGTTTCGATCTAAGATGTATGGTTTGCTTGTCTAATTTTGCATTGCATTTTTTAGCAGTGTTTTTGGTACTTGGAATAGATTCATATAAAGCTGTAAATGTTAGTGCTTCTGAAAAGCTTTTAAATTGAACAAAAATATCCTGGTACTCGTCTATGCTGTAACTAGGCTATTTCCTCATAAATTGAAATTTTCTTATTGCCTACGTTTCATCATAAAAATCTAAACAGAATGTAGTCTAATTGAAACAAAATATTCAAATATGCAACTGGTTGTTGATTAACTTACTATGGCATTTGATTTGTTTTCATTCATTCACTTGAAATTTCCTTCTTATACTTACTAAGAATTGATAGAACAGATCTCTTATTCAGTAGTTATATAGCTTAAATTTTTCGACTCTTTCATTGTTTCATATTTTCCCCTCTTCTGTTCAAAATATTTATTTAAGAACATCATATCCATAAAATTAAATGAAAAGGAATAGGGGGTTGTTTTCGTCGTTATTTTATCTTGGTGAGAAAAATAGAATTGCTGCAGTTACATCTCTTCCAACATATTATTATAATAGAACTTTTTAGCTTGATTCTAGGCATGCCAGCAATTCTTTTTGGTATCTTTTACACTAACGTCAAAGTGCCTTTCGCCTTTTCGTTTGATATCTATTTCATTTATGGTAACATTTCCCATTTTTGGCCTTCAACTTCGCGTTAATTGTACCTGTTTTCATTAGTACTTATTTTTATTGAAATCGTTACAAAATTGTAACAATTTCAAATTTGCAGTATCATAAAGATCATGCTTAAATTTAATCGAATTATTTGCTTTGCCACCAAAGCAGTAATTTTAAGATTTATCATATCTTTTTGTCAGTTCAATTGCATTTTATGCTCTTGCATAATGTTCTGGTATTATAGTTATTTAAATTTTCTAAATAATTGCATGTGCAATGAGAAAATTGTTTTTATTGATAATTTTTCATATATGCATTTGCGTAGTTTCTTACCTAATAAGTATTTAAATTTTCATTTACATCGAGACACGCATCTTCTATTTCAAATCAATACCCTACGTGTTCCTTAGAAAAAAAAATTTTTTTTTTTTAATTCATTGGCGTCTCTAGCATATTTTTATCCAGGCCGCTAATATTTCTGATTATTTTATTCAAATATATTAAAAATAACTATTAGAGAGATGGGATGCACTTTTCATACACAAACTCAGTTTTTCTTCATATTTGTAGATACATAATTTCGTATATCTTATAGCAAACCTAAGTGATGCTTGCACCATAGTAAATTGTGATGGTACTTTTTGGTAGTTAAATTCGTTTTGTCCGTAAAATGATTTAAATTCTCAACGTCAGTTCTATTTTAATGTGTTTTCAAATGTATTGTTTCCTAATATGTGATAACAGCTAGTATTAGATCTGTTGTAAGCCTAATTTAATATTGCTTCGAATTTAGAGATTTACATTTCATGAAAGCACAAATGAATATATAAGTAATTGGAAACATTTAAGTAATTGAATAATTTTTGTATTCTTGATCGGGAATTAGTATTTATTTGTAGATAATATATTTATAGTTCATTCTTTTATCTTCCTACTGGAAAAGGAGACAGACTTTTCTAAGATTTATTTTCCTAATTTCCTTATTTATTTTTAAGTCATTTGTAATTAGCTTTGTAATTTTCTTTTCTTTCAAAGCATAATATGATTGACAAATTTGATATTCTGATGCTTAAAATTTATCTCCAGTTGATAATTTCGATACGAGTATGATAATGTGTGAATTTGTTTTAATGTTTTTAGATAATGGAAGTTAATGACTGAAATTACGCCTTAACATATGTGCACAATTGAATTTCTTGTGAATTTAGATTATTTCTCAAATGGATATACGATGTCTTAGAAATTTTAATGGATTTTTAAGCCAAAATTAATTTTAAAATACTGCTTATAAGTAAATGAAGCAACAAAAACGCATTTGTTCTTCGATTAATAATTATTAATACTTTATAGTAATTTCTCAATCTGATATTCCTATTTTACAAGGAATTACTTCTATTCTTTTTTTCCTGTTTTATCGCTGAACATGAAAAAGGAAATGGAAAAAATTGAAATGTGTTATTCCGAAAAGGGATTTATTTCGTAACAATTCATTTGTCAAGTGTTAAGCTTGCATAGCCTCACATATTAAATTTTTAAATGTAACAAACTTTTATTTTTTCTCTAACCTTTAGTAAATAATGAATTTAACAGCATTTCAATCGAACGAATTCTTTTATAAGCGTTGTTTTTGGATTTAGAAACATTGCAAATAAAACCCATCATATCTGCTTTTTTTTTTTTTTTTTGCAGCATTTATTTATTTTATGCAAGAGAATTATCGAGAAAACTCTTACCGAGATTTGTCTTATCACTTTTGCCAAGATTTTTTAAGGAGTTATATTTCACGTTGTAATTTTAAAACGATTATTTTTCTGTTCCACCCATATTTAATTGTTTGGACTTAAATATGTAATGAATTTTTTGTGATGCCGAAATATTTGTTTTGAACTTCTCGATAGGTAATTAAAGATTAAAATAATGTTATTTTCCCATACACATGCATTTATTCCAAGTTCATTGATATTTTTCCAGGATTCTTTGGATTTTTTTATTCGTCTAGCTTCCACTGTTCCTCCCTCTTCTTTGAAATTTGGTGAATTTTAATAAATATGATGTTGTAAAATGTGTTATGCAAGCAATTTAGTGAAATTTGTAATTTTTTGTAAGTTTCTTTACTTTTTTTCAGAACTTCGCTTTGAATTTCTATGAAAACAATAGAATATTTTTAAGTCTTTAATGAAAACAAGCATCTTTGGAAATTATTTAATCATAAATAACTTCAATTTAAAATTTTTTCTCTTAATTTCTGTTATTTATATTTAGAGAAACTATGCATTAACTTTAAACTATACTCCATTCAGTGGTGACTCGTTCAATAAGGTTGCAAAGCTGCAACACTTCATAAAATTATTTTAAAGGCCTGTTTATTTTTTATTTTTTTTTTTTCGCTCTTAAGCTTATTTATTTTTTCCATATTAAGAGCTCAGTGAGCAGCAAAAATTGAATAATTAAAAAAGGACAAATAATGAATCAATAAAAAGGAGATTCACAAGTTCGGGCTGCACAGACATCCAGCCCTAGAAGGCATCGAAATTCGGTCACTATACAAAACTTTAAAGCGTAAACGAACGATTATTTCCATTGCGTTGGGTGGTGCCTGGGCTTCTTTGAGTTTGCAGACTAGGTTTGGCACACGGTCAACCCTATGATACTTTCATATTTATATATATCTCTCTCTGCCATGAAAGGCTTATCTAAGCTATCTTGGTTTATTTTTCTTTTCTTTAGTTATTGTTTATGGCTCTAGTTTCGCTTTTTGTTTGTTTCGGTGGAATTTATCTGTTTTAATGCAAATTCTTTTTTTATTAGAACTCATTCAGTGATAAAAAGTTACAGCTATAATTTTATAAAATGCAATTAAAGATTTTGGGTTTTTTAGAGGCAAGCCTGCTTTTAGAACTGCGTTATAATTTTCTCTTGAGAAAAACTTTTTATCGTACTGTTCATATCTGAACTGACGAGCCGCCACTGACACCACTGCTTTATTTGCCTGTGATGTTTTTGCATTTAAGTGAATTTCAATGCATTTATATGCTGCACATACTCAAAATACACTAATTTTTCTTGAATTCTCTGTTATCAAATGCAACTGATTTTGTAACAAATTTCTGTGTATTCAAAAAATAAGTTAATTATCTGCAAATGAAAAATGTGTGTGATTTTTCAAAGGAATTTCATAAAAGTTTTAGTTTATTAAATGTAATTCATTCATTTCTTAAATGTATTGAACTGTTGATTGGTTGCCGTAAAAGATAATTACATTCTTTCATATATATAATAAAATGGTTCATCCTCACATACTTTTTTTCATTTTAATGGATATTTTATTATGTTTTTGAAAAAATAACGAGTAATTTAAATTGAAAAACAACAATAAAAGTTTGATTTTCAAGGTATGTAATATACTGAAATCAGCTTCAAAACTTATTATTAAATACTATTTTTTATCATTAGCTTATGTAATTGATTCGGTTTGTGTTTACCATAATTTTATTATTATTGTCGATTGCATTTAAAATTTTGGAAATAGTTTATTATGATAAACTGTCTTTCCGATTTGAATATTGATTTTTTAAGTAACCAGAAAATTGATGAGTTATACAGCAGGTCATTTAAAGATGTAAATCTCTTTTTAGATTTCAGGATCGAAAAATAAGTTTTAAAATTAGCGAGTCCAAATTTTACTTACTTGTTTGGTTTTTATATTAAAAATTAAATAAAATCAGAGAAGAAAAACTCTGATTTTAATGTGTGCTGTAATAACTATAATGATTTTTCCTCTTAGTAGGTAAATATATAATATCATTTATAAAAAGGAGTTATCAGAAAAGAATCTGATAAATTTTAATATTTTGGATTAGTAAGTTACTTAAAAACAATTTAGAATCATTTCCAGAATTTGAAAAACAAGGAAATTCGTATCAACTGTGCGAAGAACATATCAAAAATTGGATGTAGGTAATTCCCCTTCCCCAGTATTTCTATAGCATATAATTTAAAAAGCATATAATTATAGCATATAATTTTTTAAAAATATTACAGAAAGGACTAATTGTTTAGGATAAATGAAGATAATACGTAAATCCTTGTCAGCATAAAGTAATTTTCAGAAAATTTTCATTTTCTCCCATGGCAAAAATTTGATGAAAATGTATGTAGCTATATAGAAACGTTAATAACATTTGTATGTGGAAAAAATTACGCCATTTGAAAATTTTGATGTTTTCATGATAATTTAGAGAAGTAATGTATAGTAAATAGAATTGAAGTGTAACAAATATAATAAGAAAATTGTATTAGCCTTTACAATGATTAAGGTGATTGACTGTTTAATATTGTCAAAATTAGAATTCTGTGTACTTCCTTATTTATAGACAAGTATTTGAATTTTTTCAACTGTTAAAACTGCTACGTGATCAAAATTGAAGGTGGTATTTCAGTTTGTATTTTTGACTGTGTCCATACAGTCCAATACAAGTATATATTCAAAAAGTTTCTTAATGGTTTAATTTTCCATCATTTTTTTAATGGAATAGATATGCATGTGTAGTTTGATAAATAAACTGCGAAAATCGTGAAAATTTTTGTGGATTCATGTTTGCGAAATTCATTATATTTTATCCTACTTAATTTGCAAGCATGGTCTGCAGGTGCTATTCAGATTTGATTTGCAAGTATGGAAATGTAGCATTTGAGTCATCTTGAAATTAAAATATATTGATTCAATCTTTATTTGCACAACATTTATTTGGCCAAATATTTTAATTAGTTTTTTACTCAATGTCTTCAAGGACGAATGAAAATCATATTTGCCAGCTAAATTTAATATTTTATTGTAATTTCACAAAAGAAACAACTAGTACATCCATTTCTTTTCTTTTTTTTAAATTAATTCATAGTTTAAAATTATTTCAAGCTCTTGTTTTCATGGTAAACGTTTGGTTTGGAAAATGAAAAGATACTTGTGCCGATTCTTAAAAACAAAGTCTATTTTTTTATTTAAGGAGCAATTAAAGCATTCCTTTTGATACACTTCAAATCCATACTTATTAATGTATTCCTTTTAAAATGTGTGAATTAAGAAAAATGTTCTATTTTTTTAATTGTTGGTGCATTTTAATTGTTAAAATGAATTTGACTACTATATTCACTCTGTAAAATATGTATAAATGATTTCATTGTTCTCATCTAGCTTTCTGAATCTTATTTATTTATATGAATATTTTGTATGTGCTGTTAAAATGAGCATCACCTTCAAATGTAGTATAATTGCATTGTAATATACTTTTAATGTGGAATTACATCTTTGGTTTCTGTGTCTTTAAATTTTAAACTTTTAAAGAATTTTGGAAGCAACTTACTTAATAATGTTTATTAAATTATCAAAAATACTTATTTTTTCTTCTTTAAAGTTTTGAGATAGTTGTTTTATTTATCTATTTTATCTGTTAAAACAATACTCTGCAATGAACGGAAAACACAAAAATAAACAATTATTGAATCGAATTTCATAAACACATCATCACAGTTGCCAAATTGAAGTAATATTTTTGATACACATATCACTGATGGCAGCTTCACTTTAGAGAAACGGACTGTATGTGAGACAAGTGTCTCAGTATTATTAGATCATTAATTAGTTTTGTACTTTATAGATTATATGTTGAAACTGAGTTTATGTTTAATAAAGTTGTTCTTCCAGTAGTCTCTTTTTGTATTTGTTTTTTAAGTGGATTATATGTAGTTGTATTTTCTGTCCCTCAAACATTTTACAGTATATAAGAGAATTATAGAAATAAATTAATATTAAAATAATTCTTTTATCAATTTAGACTGCTATTTCTGTTCATATTCTGTTTTTTTACATAATTTTCAAAAATAGATTTCTTTGATTCAATGATCATTCAAACTTTCCATCATTCCATTAAATGCTTTATTGCGAACATTCTTCTATTGTGGAAAGTTAAAAAAGAAAGTTTATGCTTACTATCTGCAGTTTAAAGGAGGATTTAAAAAAAAATGAAAATTATATTACAGCAAAAACAAAAAAAAGCCCCAAAAATATAATTAGAATCTAAATAAATACAATTTTAAATAATTCATTAAAAATTAATTGAAATTTTGGTGTTATTCAACAATAATTTTCGAAAATATTTCAGCGCAAGATGATTTTACATCATCTTAAAAATGAAGAAATCATCTTTTCCATAATGTAAATTTTTTACCGTGTAATTTTTTTCTATTTTTAATTAATTGTTAAAAGCATTTTAAGCATATATTTCCGGAATTAATGTCTTTGCTGAAGTGAAATCATTTTCATCGTTGCTACAAATATTTCAACCTATATTTTTTTTTCTTTTATGTCTGTCGATAAAGATATGAAGATTCGGCTAATTTTTCATGTTGAGTAGACTTCGGTATAAGTTATGTTTTTTCTATTAATAAATTGAAATTTTATAGTATTTGCAATATTAAACTTCAAAATAAAATAATTGTGAAAAATATTAAAAGTATATCCATTTTTACACACTACTACTCTTTTTTGTGATAAGATATAAAGATATAGATAGAAAATTAAGAAAATGCATAACAGTCATCAGAATGGTGAAAGGCTTTTAAAATAACATGAGTTAATACCAATCAAAATTTTGATATTTAAAGATTAACTCCTAAGGAACCTATTCGAACCAAGTTGTACAAAATACTTAAATATTTTACCTGCCATTAATCGATGACCGGCTCCCAAAAGAATAAGTGTGCGTTAACGAAAGCCTTGAAGATTTTTTTTTTTAATCTGTGATGATTAAGTGTTTATTTGGTTTATGCTTTAAATGAATTTTTTGAAATTTTGTTACTAACAATTTAGGCTCGATTTTCTTAAGTAAGTAATGGTGAAAAATCCACGGTGGCAAATTTAAAATGCAGCAATTTTTAAATAGTTTCAGCAAAAAAGTTTTTGTATTAATTGACGTTTAATCTATGAAAATGATCTAAACTAGTTAGATGAAAACATAATAAAGGAAGATCTAAAGAACGAAATAAGCTTTTATGGTAATTATTTACCTCACCGTGCATTGATAAAACTAAGTAGCAGCGACACTGGGGGGGAGCAATTGCCCCCTCGTCGGTGTTCGCTTGCCCCCACCTCGGCGTCAAGAAGTTGAGAATTTCGTAGACAAACGTCTTTATTGATTCGAAACAATGGTGTGACAAGTTGGGTATTAACGAATATAATAATTTAAAATGCATTTTACTGGTAATGTATTATAAAAAATTGAAATATCCGAATAATGATTTAAATTCGCAGAATAACAAGTTCGGCAAGAAGTCAACAAGACAACAGGTGAATAAAGTTTCACATTTTCCGATCATTCTTGGTGCATTCCATAAGTGCAGTATATTTGCTTGCTTAGTACAATAGGCATGCAATATGCAAGCAAACAAATATTAGATTTTGTAAGTACAAATTAAGAAATCAAAGATTTCAAATTGCAGAATACAGGCATGTGTAGTAATGCAACGAATAAACCTTACGTACTGTTTCTATGTCCCAGATTTTCATATTCTTGTTATGCAACACACTTGCAAGCTGATAGTTGTCACTAGAAAATGCGACATCGGTAACACCCTAAATAATAATAGAAACAATTCATTAAACACACGTTTGCACGGAAAAGTCCATGCCTGATTTTCATCAATGGTGGCAGAATGTACTCCAATGGGAAATGCTTACTCTTTGGTTATATTCCTTGCACTTGAAACAAAAAAGTGTCTTTTGACCCTACAGCACAGAACAGGACGGCCAGCATTTCTACACTTTAAATTTCCCTGATATTTCCAGGTTTTTAATAAAAATTTCCTAGCACTTTTCAGATGTTTCTAATATCTTCAGAATGATGTCGCTTTCTTTTATTCCCTTTAATTATTGCACAATATGTTCTTAACTTTATTTGAAAAATTGTCCTACACTTTTAACTTAAATCTATATAAAATAAATTTTAATTCTCAGGAAGAAACATCATTTTCACTTATAGAATTTTAGATAAGCTTCAATTTTGTAACCCCCTTCCCTTTTTCTGCAAATATATTAACAAACACTAGAAGATACACCCCCATCTAAACTAATCATATCTCAGAATTGTTTGTCAAATTTACTCACGGAAAATGCAATACAAAAATATGCGCACATAGGCAAAGTGCTTAAGAATGAAATGATTTGTTCCTTTCCCTTATCTATACTGTTCACCAATATGCCAATCAAAATTGAACAATAATTTTATTAACAGAAATTTTAAAAAAGAAAGAAAAGAAATCTACAATAAAATTAGAAAATTCTTCAATGAAATCAAAATTGCATTGACTTTTAGCATTTGACTAACTATAATAATAAATAAATAATAAAAAAATAATTAACTGCATGCTGGCTGTATGCTCAACCCGTAAAATAGAGAAGAAAAATGGAAAATAGGTTCTTATCAATTTTTTTTCTTCATGGCATACAAAGAGAAATGTTTTAGTAAATATAAATTCCCAAAAATGATGTATTAATTAATTTTTTTTTAATTTTTGTGGCAAACAGTTTCATATACATCAAAACGTACAAGAAAAAAATGCCACCCTTCTATTTTTAAATTTTTTTGACAAAATTACAAGAGGCATGTGTACCTATAATGTATCAAACAAATTAATTTCTCGTGTTTAATATTATCTTTAAATTATAGAGCATTTTTTTTAACTGCATGGAGAATTTTAACCAAACACAAAATAAAAAATGTTAAAAAGAAAATATTAGCAATAACTTCCATTTCATGTAGTCTATAACATGCATTCATATGAAGAATTTAATAATCCACATTCATAATGTTTAAAAATAAACAATGTTTTAAGGAAATAATAGCAATAACGTCCGATGCTTCATAATTCAACAAAAAGATCTCCGAGAAGTGCGAAAAAAATTATTGTAAAATACTTATTTAATTAAAATAAATTGTTTTGGATTTATAATAATGGGTAAGAACTAATTCGCTCTCATAACACGTGGCCTGATCGATTTGGCGTTCGAAGGAAGAAAGGGTGGGGAAATAGCTCCATATATAATTTTTAAATAAGAGAACCATTAAAGCTTAAAATCAGAATGGTAACAGGAGCTGGGCTTTAGTTAGGCTGTCTTGGCGCAAAACCATTTTCGCTAATTATGTCGATCTCATTCTGAAAAAAAAAAAAAAAAAAAAAAAACTTTCTGCGAAAATATTATTTATTTCTACATATATGCAATTAGATATGGTTGTTAATCTTTCTCTTCCATAATCTATTTTAGGCTATCAGTAAAAGTAGATTTTCAGTAGTTGCCAACGATGTTTCATTCTACTTACGAAAAAATATCAACTAATTATTACGTTTGATAAAAATTACCGATTTATATAAAAATTTATAGTTTTATAATAAATTTTCCTGACTTTTCCCTGATTTTACCCGCCATCCCAGAATTCCCTGATGATTCCTGGTTTTCCCGCTTTCTTGGTCGATTGGTCACCTTGAATTTATCAAAATAATGATATTTTTCCCAACTCTTCCATTTCTTTAAGTCCTGATCTCTCCATGTTTATCCTTTCCCCTCTCAGCAAACCCTTTATTTGTACCAATTTGAAGGTCATCCCCATCTTGTGTTCAAAGAACCAAAATACACAAGCAAGATATTTGAAGTTATAAATAAATTTTTAAAGTTAATATAGTTTATTTTCATAAGAATAAATATAAATTTTCATTTAAAAATAATAATAATTTATTATTAAAAATAAAATATTAGTACAACCTTTCTTCAAGCAATTTTTCTCTGAAAAGGCTATTCAATGTTTTCAAAATTTACCTTGCTACTTTAAATCTGCATTATTTTGCAATCTTATGTTATTGGAACATTGAATTTGTATATTTCGTAATTACAGAATTTTGATTATTTATTACTATGCACCACAATATGACAATGATTTAGATGCGGGATAATCATAAACCCTGTTACAAGTGACAATGGCTGAAATTCATCCTAATCAGAAGATAGATCATTAAAAGCCCAATGCTTTCGAGGGCTATTTATTAACAATTGTGTCAAAAAATCAGTGACTAAGTGAAGTAAAAAAAAAAAAAAAAAAAGAATTCCAGAAATATATAAATTCTATAGCTAATTTCCTCAAATTCAATAAATTGTCACTGAACATAGTTAGCTCTTCAGTTTTAAGATTTTTTATATATATAATCAATTCACTTTTCTTTGAATATCAGAGGCAATATTTTATGATTAACAGATTGTTTCAAAATTATTTGTCAAATCCTGAAATTTGGCACAAAATAAAATGAAAGAAATTGCTGGTAAAAAGCAAGTTATACAAATTTTCTCACACATTTAGACATTTTGATACTTCATTAAACGATATGTAAAATTTTCTGCAATGGCATATCTTTAAACATTGGGGGGGGGGGGGTTATAAAATGGCAGAACTAATGTTAGACTGTAACACTTGTCTACAAAAGCATATTATTTTGAATAAATAAAAAATCTTAGATTAAAAGATTATTAATATAGCAGTACGAAATTAATTTTTACCTTTGTGCTAGGATCTCTTGATGTAACATTGAAGATACTTTGAGTTTCAATGATGCATCTACTAGGTAATGGATCACTGAATATCGCACAGGTTTGAAGGACATCAAGTAGCATTTAGAAATGAAAAAAGAGAGTTAAATAAGCAATCAGAAATAAATAAACAGACAGTTACCACATAATTTATTTCTAATGTGATTTCATTAAAGAGGCATAAATCTTTTTTTTTTTTTTTTTTCCTTTCACTAACTTTCGGTACACTGTCTTATTTATTACAATAGAATGAACAAAGAGACAATTCTTTCAATACAAGTAAAAAATAACAAAACGGAACTTTCCAGTAATTAAAAAAATTATCATAAAGCAGAAATGTTAATGAAATTTAATTTTTTTAATTACGTTTCATTAAAATTCTGATTTCATAACCTATTTATATTTATAAAATTTACCCAACTATTAGAAAAAAATATTTTTGAGAGGGAATACACAAACAGAAAACTGAATAAATTATATTTATTAAGAGTGAGTAAAATTTAAGGTTGCATTCATTTAACTAAACATTTTTCTCCTCATAATATTTTTTTTTATCAACATGGAATCTAATCAAAACAAATTTTACTGTATGTGATCAAAAGAATTTGACACTTTTTCATTTTTTTTTTTTTCGAATACATCCAAAAATGCTAAACAAACTGTCTTTGAATTTCAATCATATTAAAAATACATTTGAACTTGCATCTCACCACGAGGATTTGGTCTTGGAGGCATTTACGAGGTTTAACCGAAATGGAAGGAGGAAGGTGTGGGGAATTTTGTTTACATTTTCCAAAAAGCAGATGACAGTTTAAAATTTAGAGCAATGTTTTTATTTGCTACGTACAGCACTTACAATTTTTCTAAAAATAGCACAAGAGTTTTCAACCAAATTGTAATGTGATACCTACAGAATACTAGACAAGGTATAATTAAAGCAATATATTAAAATATGGTGTGAATTTAAATTGCACGTACACACAAAAAATAACATTTTGTTTATTCTTTAAGAGTTTTAAAGCCAGATATATAGAGAATTTTAAATAAAAATTCCATATGAATACCATTAAGATTCAGAAAGGTATCAGCATTGTGATGAGCCAAATTTCATCAGTTCTCTAAGAGAAGCCAAATGACTAGTAATTTTCAACAAATTGATATTCTTAAAGCTTATATTGTTGAATAATAATAATGAATTCTACAAAAAGTTAGAAACATATTATAGTGCACTAAATTTGGTTTTATAATAGCAAAAAATTATTCATCATTAATTGCACAAGCATTAGACTTCCAATTTTATGAATATAAAAGTATTCAGACACCATCATGCTTATTTGGCAGATATGTATTATTAATTTCAGCTGGCATACCTTTGCTGCAATGACAATTGCTACTCAAAAGGAAGGATAATCCACTAAGTTTTGAATGTTTCGGAAGAAATCGCACTGTATTCTTACAAACGAAAACTGGAAAGCGATGACAATGTTATGAGAAATTGTCATTTATATTGAATTCAAGATCAAATTTAATCCACGAGAACTGAAAAACCTGGCTGGCAGGCTCAGTCTGAATTTCGGTTCTTTAAAAGTATTTGAGAGGTTAAATGGAATATTGAATTCGGGAACACAAGGCCTTATATCACCAAGAGGACTTTTCATTTTCTATCACAAGCATGAACTGCAATTTCAGCAGAAATATTACAAAAACTAGTGGATACTCTTCTTCAGAGTCCCAAATGTCACTGGATTAAAAGGCATGTCAACTCAGACTAATAACTGGCATATCTACCAAATAAACAAAACAAACAGGGTGGCCAGCATTTCTGCCATTTGAAATTCCCTGACTTTTCCCTCATCCAGGTTTTTGAAGAAATTTCCCTGATATTTTTCGGATGTTTCGAATATCTTCAAAACGATGTCGCTTTGTTTTATTCTCTTTAATTTTATTCTCTTAATCCACAATATGTCCTTATTTATTTTTTTTTTTTGAAAAATTTTTCAACTCTTTTAACTAAAATTAATGTAAAATAAAATTTCGTTCTAAGAACAATATATATATATAATTTTAGATAAGTTTATATTATGTAAAACCGTTGACTTTTTTTTTGCAAATATATTAACAAACACAAGAAGATACATCGCCATCTAGACAGACTTTTAGTCAACCAGTCATATCTCAGAACTGTTCGTCATATTTACTCACAAAAAAGGACGAAGCTATAATAAAAATGCCGCCCTACTCTTTTTTAAAAAAATTTTGAAAACAAATTCATTTTAAAATCATAGAACAGTTTGGTGAATGTATGGAAAATTTTAATTCATCAATCTTTCAGTGTATTTTCAGTACTATTTATTATTTTTTCAGATAAATTGCATACTGCATTATCTTCTGTTAAGAATATTTCCAGAATCTGTTGATATAAATGGAATGAAAAGAGATTCTAAGGATTTCATTATTTTTAAATACCGAATTCGAAATGATTTACTTAAAAAAAATGAGCTCTTCGAATTCAGAAACTCAATATACCTTAATGGAATATTTCTTTAATATACCTTAATGGAATATTTCTTTAATTAAACTGGAAAAAAATGCCAATACGAATGAATATTCTTTCAAATGAATAATAGCTGTGTTAGTGAATCTATTCAGTAGTATGAAATTTTAAAAGATTTATTAATTAGTAAGATTACAATATTGTGTTCAAAGTAGCATAGGATTATACAGATTATTTCACGATGCCTAGGAAAAAATGTACATTTTAAGGAAACAAATTAATAATTAAACACTAATAAATGAGAATAAAGTGTAAGTAATACATTTTTATCTCTTGTTTTCTTTTTTGATATCTTTTGATCATCAATTTTTTCATTAATTATTAATATAACTTCCTAAATTCCCTTTTTTCTTTTCTTTATATTTTTCAGTTATTAATTTATTTTAATTATTCATTCTTATAATTTTATATTTTCATTCAAAATATTTCCAGTTCGAAGTTTAGGAAATCGCATGAAAAAAAAGCATTAAAACTATAAGTAAATCGTGCATGCGAAATGCCCTTCCCTCTGGGCTTATTTTAATTCATTAATTTATATTTGGCATACGTTTTTTCTTATTCTTAGTTGTTTTTTTTCAGACTATATTTATTGCCACTTAGGGTTGAGAGTTAGTTTTAGAAAGAGGTGAAAAATATTTCTAAGGTAAAAATCAACAGCTTGTTCGTATTGCTTAGTGGTACAGCCCATAACAAAAGCATGTATCACTACGCCATAATGAATATGTTACTGTGTATACCGCTTCACGCAGGGTTTACCGCGAGTTCGCAAATTGTACAGACTAAGTCTATGGCAAAGGGTACCGACGTGCTCTGATTGGTTTAAGCCTTGGCATTTTTTTTTTGGCAATGTTTTGCACTCATAATAGTGTAGTTATCGCTTATTTGGCTTACACCTTGTACCTTTCATTAGTTTTATGGAAGATACGAGTGAATATCAACCTGATCTAATTTTTATTAATATAATTGTTTTCTCTAAATATTTGTTTTTAATTAAACATTATTTCGAACCAAATAGAAAACTATTTCAATCGTGAAAAACGTTTCTATTTCTAATTTATGAAAATAGTAATACAAGTAACTAATGTTAATAATACACAGAAGTATAAAAACTATATGAACGTTTTTACTCAACATATGATGCAGCAATTGAATAATTCTTATTTTTCTATGATTTTCGTGCCTTTATTAGATAATTTATTTAGTCATTGAAACTTGGTGCTGAACGTTTGTTACTTTCCCATCAACTACATATGGGGAGATGATTACTTAATGTCCAAAACGTATAAATATGTAAGCTTTAACAGAATATGTGATTTCATAGCTAATTTTTTTGTTATATCAAAATAATATTAAAAAGAAACACACACACAAAATATTTTTAATAAATTGTAATTTTTATATTTCTTGAATTTAGGTTTCAGGATTTGATCTTTTCAGCTGTATATGTGTTTCAGATTAATATTACAGGTAAACCGTAAAAAATAAGGGAGGGGGATAATTTTACATATTTTATTTATTTTTATAAAAATATATTTCGGAGTAATAAATAATATTAAGAAATTTAATTTAATTTTCAAAACTTTTATTAATTATTCCAAAATTTTTATTAAGAGATGTTAAAAAGAATTGTTTTAATATTTATTTTTCAATAACTAAAGTCATATATCCCCAACTCCACTTGAAAACAATTTCTTTGGACATTCAAACAATTAAAATTTTATAAACATGTGTCTTTAGTATTTGTGACTTAAATATATTAGTTCAGTTCTTACAATATTTTTTCTATTTCCACAAGCGAATACAGTTTGAATTTTATCTAGAGCAAATAATATATCTTCATTCCCTCAACAATGAAAACAGTTTAATAAAGTTACAAAAAATGGCATAACATGTCAAATCATTGCTATGTACTTTAAACTGAAAAATAAAATTTTTATTTTTTTAGGAACTTTTTTAAAAACTCTTTTTAATTGGAAATTTTTTTATATTTTGCAATTTATTAATTTCAGTTGGAGTAATAGTAGATACTAACTATCAAAACAAAATAGATTTAGTACAGATTTTACTGTTCACATAAATTATTTTATTGAAAAAATATATGCTGACTTCAAACACGAATATTCTAAATACTTAAGTCTATTTTTGCCTCCTTTGTGAACTATATTTATGGAGTATATCTAAAAACCTCAAAATGAAAAACTTATTTAGGACATGATCTCTTTTTACAAATAAATTAAAACATTCATTATAGTTTGAAGACTTTTGTACCCATTTATGTTTTTAAAAATGATTTTTTTTTTTTTTTTTTTTTTTTTGTATCTCAGTAAAAATAATTCATATGTATAAAATGTTGATGGTAGACTTACTTTTTAATATCTCATAATAATAGCATAATACTGATTATTTTTACAATTCTTAGAATGAAAGATTTTGTGGATTAGGAATACATTTTTCCTAATGCTTTTTCTCTCTTTGGTTAATTGATAGATTTATAAATGATATAGAAATACAGGTTTACAGAAAATAATAAAAACTATAAATACTTCATATATTTCATTTTCTTATATTTGAAATTTTAAAAAAATTAATATTCTCGATATTCTAATATAAAATGTTCTTATCATTTTTAAGTTCAGGCACTGTGTTAAATCCTTTCTTCACTTCACTTTTCATCCGTTGGCATGACTAGTCAATTTAATTATATGGATAAAAAATTTTTTTAAAAAACTCTAACCAATTACATTAAATAGATTTTTAATCATAAATATTTAGTGTTTTATATTTTAAATAAGTACAAACTATGTTTTATGTAAATAACTACTTCAATTTTCAGCCGGAAAGGAAGATGCAAATCCTTTGAGGCTATGTGCTTCTTAATGCTTTTTAATCCCTAGGAACTAATTTTTCAACTTCTATTTTTTATGATAAAAATTAGTCTTTTTTTTCTTCTATACACTGCTTAAAATCATGTACTTAGAAAACAGTTTATTCCAGAAGTTTGAAGTATTGCAGAAAATAATAAAAGCTAAGGAAAAGAAAGTGCAGGAGAAGAATGAGTAAGTTTGTGAATGAGTTCAATGAATAGGAGTAAGTTTTAGAATGCACATGTAAACAATTACTTTATAAAAAGTTTGATATATAATAATTTTATGAAAAGTTTGATATATATGAATACATATAACATCAATAAAAAAATTCAGGACTCTTTGGTTTCAAAGGTATGTTTTATTCATCTTCTAAAAATATTTCAATATACAACAGAGCAACTTGTAAATACTTTTTCAACTTCTTTAATTTTTAATATATAATAAACTGAAAAATATTTAACATACAACAGTTTCATGGAAGTGCTATTTAATACCATAATAGCATTAAAATTTTATATCATATTAATACTAATTATTTTAACACCATGCAAATCCTGTTAAAATGTTCTAATACATTTTTAAAGCATGTACAATATATATATATATATATATATATATATATATATATATATATATATATATATATTAAGCATGATAGTAATAAAATAAATATAAATTAATTTGGAAGAGATACATTCTTTTCAACACAATGCGTCAAACTATGTTTTGTTTTTCGATGTTTTTTCGGTAACTCAGAGAATATTCCATAAGTATGTTCTTTTAGGGCAGGTGGTAATGCTCGTTTAACTGGCCTTCCACCAACTTGAGTTTTCCTACCAGAATAAATAGATTTTCTTCTTGCAATTGCTGTAGGTTGAACAGGAATTTGATTGCCTCTCGTTCTGCTGCACTTCAAAACTCTGCTTGAGTAGTTAAGGTTTCTAAAAGGAGGGGAAAACAAAAGAAGACATCTAAGTAAATTTCTGCCAACATCATTATACAACCGAAGAGTTTAGCGGAAGAAAGTCCTACATGACATTTTAATAAATTAAAGAAATTTAGCTTTCGAATGTATAAAAATACAAGAAAGCTACTTATAAAACCCCTTTTCATAAGAAACTCTCTTATTAAATTTTCTATAGAAAAATATCCTACCATATTATAAATGACGAATGTATAAGTTTTTAAATTGCTATTTGACACTTTCTTTCGCTAAACTCTTTAAATGTGGTGTAATAAAAGTTGTCAGTATTAACCCATAACATAAACATTAATTATACTTTAGAGAACATTAAAATAAAATTAATAAAAACCCACACACTGTTTAGCTAAAATTTTAACAATACATTTTTAGATTCTTGTATTGAATGTATATTGTAGTAAATGCATCACTCTTTCAGTTTCAATTTTTACAGCAATAAAAATTAAAAGAAAAACATCAAACAATTAAGAAATCTAAAGCTAAACACACTTCAAAACTGGATTAAAAAAAGTTTAGTCTTTAAAAATAATAAAATTAATTTGCTACAATATAATATAAACATTAAATTGTTACACATTAAATCTTATTTTCTATCTTGCGAATTTTCTAATGTAAACTTAACAAGCCTACAAAAATAAGTTTAAAAAAGTACCTTCCAAAGTTATGCAAGGCAGACACCAATCCAGTTTCTGTTTTTCCAAACTTGTTAACATTCTTCACCATTTTTTTTTATTGCTGGCTTAAAAACATCAGGATTATTTTTGTAACCGGATTTAATCTGATTAATTATATCATCAAATTTTTGTAAATAATCACCATCATCATCATCTGTTTCACTGTCTGAGTTTTGACATGTAGCTGCAATGGGCTGTGAAGTAGTGTTTATAGTTGGTAGAACCATGTTGTTATCATTGCAAGCTGTGAAAATGTATCAATATTTCTAGGTGAAAGCGTGTCATTTGAAGAATGTTTAAGTGTATTATTATTAAATTGTGAAAGTATATCGTTAGATGAATGATCTCTTAGATTAGATGAATGATCTTTAGATGACAGTGGCCCATTTTGCAATACAATCAGTGGCCCATTTTGCAATAAACAGCATTTCTCAGGGAAACACTCACAAAGAAGTTTCACTCCTTCATGAAAAATATTAGTTTCTTCTGCATTTGTGATGATGCAGCCAATAGGTATTCCACCAGCTACACCTGGAGAAATAAAAAAATAAACACGATGATTTAATCTGTCCATGTGGCCAGATGCATCAAGCATTATCATTTCTTGAACGTTGCTAAGTAAATCTATACTTCGCTTCATTATCGGCGTCACTACAGCAATCGCCAAACTGTTCTTTACTTTTGAAAAAGCAGCTTTACAGAATGGCTGTTGATTGTATGAGGAAATATATTTTTCAACCTCCCTGTCAATATCGCTTTCTCTTCGAGATCCATAAATTTTCCTAAATTCATTATTTAGCAAGTGATTTACGACAGATAATGAAGGTAGCTTAGAACTGTCCATGCATGCTTCTGCATAATCTTCATTACTCTGAAGCTCCAATTCCATTTGCAACATCTGTCTTGCAGTAGCTGCAGTATGTCCCAATTCAAACAATTCTATCAGACGCTTTTGCGTTAGGTTTGATAATGGCCTGAACTTTTTAACAGCAGCACTGTCAAGAAAATGATTATGCAAGTACAGAAGCTCACATAATGCAGGAAACTCTATAACTTCTGGGAGTGGATCTTTGTGTTTTGGCAGTGAAAAATACCTGTAATGAAAATAATTTGAATATTTTACCATGCATATATTAAACATCTAAAATAAAAGCAAAGAAAATTTAAGCTTTCCAAAATATGATAATTCATAATAATATTAGAAATAAAAAATTATTATTGAAAATATAAGAAATAATTATTGATACTGAAAAATAAATAAGTAAATGAAGATATTAGGTATTGATACATATAAAGAAAAATGTAATCTATTTTTTAAATTAGTTTTATAAGTATGTAAGTGACAAATAAATCCAACAATCACACTAAATAAAAATATTTGATTATATATTATTTGTTATTATTATTAATCAAATGTAAATAATTAAAACTTACCTTTGAATAGTAATTTTAAGAACTGCAGGGCATCCAATATTTTTACTTTCTTTCACATGTTTTGATACCTGTAAAAATAGTTTTAGTGTAATCATCAATAATGAGAGCACTAAGTGTTGATGTCTAATTACAGTAGAAGAAAATAATTATTTATAAAGCTATGAAGTACTGCTTTAAAAATTTTAAATAATAATAAACCAATCTAGTCTTTATTTTTTATTTGAACAATATTTAAAATGTGTTTAAAGATCATAAATTTATTAAAATTATTAAAAAAAAATCAATATTTTATTTCAATTCTTAACCCTTTATTGGGTGCAACTGGCTTATCAGGTACAGCTTTTAAATTCAAGTTAAATTAGTGCCAGAACTGAAATTTTTTTCTTAACATAAAATACGATATTATTCATGGAATGTGTGTTATAAAGATCAAATTACACACATACACACAAAAGATTTTCTTTTGTTTATCAAACTGGTCAGAAGATTGAAAAGAGAATAAAAAGAACAGATATTTCCATACTAGGAAAATACATATAAACTATGCAATATTTGCTAAGTGCTTTGTAACAAGGCAGCCAAAAATATCAGTCTTGCCTTAAGCAAAATGAACTTTTAGATCACACCTTAGTTAAAAATACATTTCAATATATGATACAGAGTATGGAAGCTCTAAAACTTAGTAAAACAATTTAACAAAACATGTATAATATAAATACTTATTATAATGGAATTTGATACAATTAAATATATTTGTAGCTAAATAGATATAAATATGTCTCTTGCCACATGCTAAATAAACTTTAAATCTAACCTTGTCGTTATATAAATGATAAAACATAAAGTGTCTAAAATAATACACATAATGCATTTGAAGCAGTAAAATATAAAATATTAGTTGTTACCTGTTGCACATTGTATTGGCATCTAAAGTCACCTTTATAAATATTAAGGCGCCCAGTTGATTTATGTGTTCTCTGAACACGCCAAACTGTTTCCGATCTTTGTTCATATTCTTTAATCCATTTCTAAAATATGTGTTACAGAAATGCAAGAAATAAGTATTCAAAAGAAATGTATAAACTATTTATATATTTATAAATCTTAATATTAAGTTAATAACAAATATCAAGATTAATAATTAGATTGTTAATAACTATATGAATCTAAATATCTTAACAAATATAGCACATTTCCAGATAGACCTCTTATGGTAATAATTTGAATACAAAATTAAAAAATAAATATCTCCTTGTGTTATTTTATTTTACATGAATATTCAATAAGAATTATAATGATTTCTATTCTGTTTAATGTCATCTAAATATCTTAATAAATATAGTTTATTTGCATATAAATATTTTATAATAATGATTTTAACATGAAAATTTAATTAAAAAATTGGCCGATCATTTCCCGTAAAATAAAAGCTTGATTTTTCAAGTCTTATTTTAATAATACTTCACAGAAAAATTGCTACCTGTGCTGATTCTTTATTTACAAGATCAGAAATGCGCAAAAATAGCTCTATTCTCATCAATCTCAATCTAATATATAAAATTCTCGTGTCACAGTTTTCGTTGCCATACTCCTCCGAAACGGCTTGACCGATTTTGATGAAATTTTTTGTGCTTATCCGGTATCTATGAGAATCGGCCAACATCTATTTTTCATCCCCCTAAATGTTAGGGGTAGTCAATTATTAATTAAAAACTAACTTTCCCGCCAAAAAAATCTTCCATTTTCCCCAACGCCAACTTTTCCGCCAAAAAAATCTTCAATTTTCCCCAACGCCAAATGATTTAGGCTTTAGTTCTTTTTTTCTCCCAACAGTAATGAGGCTAGGGTTAAGATTTTTCGGCGGATTATTTCAAACGATTCTGTTTATTTTCTTAATGTTTTATGCATTTAAAATTAAACATTGTTAATTAATCCATGTTTCAGATTCATTCTGAAGTACTTTTGAATTAAAATAGCACAGAATAAAGGAAATTAAAAATGTCTAATCTTCATAGCGTTACCCCAACTGGCGTAGAAAAATTCACGCATTTGCGTTACGTAAAAGGCGAAGAAAATTCACGCATGCGCACTGTGTTCTGATCGTTGGCATGGCAACCATTATCAACGGACGATTTAAATTACTTTTAGGTTAGTTGTATGCTTTTGTAAGTAAATTGTATTTATGTTATATATTTTTTGTATATGCTTATAGTTTTAAGTACATCGTTTTTTAAGTAGTTTTTTTTAACCTGTTTACAATGATTTAAATTATTTTTAGGTTAGTTGCATGCTTTTGTAATTAAATTGTATTTATGTTAGTTATATATATATATTTTTATATATGCTTATAGTTTTAAGTACGTCGTTTTTTAAGTAGTTTTTTTTAACCTGTTTTCAATGATTTAAATTATTTTTAGGTTAGTTGCATGCTTTTGTAATTAAATTGTATTTATGTTAGTTATATATATTTTTTATATATGCTTATAGTTTTAAGTACATCGTTTTTTAAGTAGTTTTTTTAAACCTGTTTTCGACAGATTATTTTAAACGATTCATTTTATTTTCTGAGTGTTTGATGCATTTAAAATGAAACATTGTTAATGAATCGATCCATTCATGATGAATCTGAGAAAATTTTGTTGACAAATGCTTGAGATATTACATAAATTAAGAAAGATATTCTTTAGTGCCCATAAAGTTTAAACGCTCAGTGACTCTATTATCAGTAATCATATTATTAAAAAAATGCTTTGTTTCAGTAAAAAATATTGTTATATTAATTGCAGATTAATCCTTTACACTTTAATTTAAAGCATAAATTCTACGAGGGGTAACAGAAAATTAGAGAGATACATATCACGTTATGACTGAAGGCCTTTATAATATTATGAGTGAATTATATGACTATCAAAATTTGAAGTTTTAAAATATTTTGCTGAAGAATCTATTAAAGTTGGAATTGCATAAAATATTTAATTATTAAAATTTTAACGAACACTAAGATTGGCGAACCGGCTGGTCGCCAAAGGCGGCTAGTTATTTTATAATTGTATTTCTCTGGAAGATTTAATTTCTCCATTTTGAAAAATGACAGGCAAAAAAGTACGTACAAGTAAACAACAATGCAACAGGGTTACTACAGCATAGAAAGTCTGTGCGAAAGAAATCGACCAATCAGAGCCCGTCGGTATCCTTTACCATAGACTTAGTCTGTACAATTTGCGAACTCGCGGGTTTACCAGAGAGAGCAGTGCGCAGATTAGAGGTTTTTGGATTGGGTTATATGAAAAGTAAACAAATTGGCGGCATCCTGATCATCCACAGTAAAGGAAACATCCCCGGTACGCTTTTTTATAATTTACATTAGAATTTTTTAATTAACACTATCAAATGAGTTTTTCAATAAATAAAGACACATATTGAGTGTAAAAACTATATATAAAATGGTTAGCAATATTTGTATTCTTTATGAAGAATAAGATATATCATAATATAAAAAATATCTCCATTTAAATATATGGAAGCCATGAGAACAACATAAAATAAAAAAAGGAAAGTTACAAGAAGGAATTATTTACCGAAGTGCAAAGGCGACGGCAGTGGTTTTCCGACGGGGGAGAGGCAATCCGATAGGGGGGCAAGCACAATTTAACTAATTTGGCTTCAAAATAACTCATAATAATTAAATTTACATTTAATTAAAGAAAAGTATGCATTATTTAGCTTCTTTCTCTTTCTGTCATTTTTAAAAATTTACAAAAATATTTGTAATAAAATATTATCAGTTTCTTTTACTGACCATCAAAAGATTGTCATTATTTCAATCTATTTTTTTATGAGACAATTGAGGTTTACTCGCATTGAGATGTAATTTTGGAAAAAGAATATTGTTATAATTTATTTTAGACTCTAGTATATAGATAGAAACACAGATTACGCCAGAATGATGTCATGTTAAATGAACAAGTGTATGCTTTTATCATGGAAACTACATAAATGAATGTCGAAACTAAATTCAAAAAATTTTATAAAAGGAAGTTTTTAGAAATCCGAAATAATAAATAAAAAAATTGATGTTTTCGTCAAAATTTGATTTTTTTTTTTTTTATCATAGGCCCCTACCTAAAATAATGCTTATAATAATTGTAACAACGAGCAGGAATTCAGATGTTTTCCGAATTTGTGGCGAATAAGCTCACGTGTCCAATAAAAATTTACTATAGTCCGGACACAAACAATATAGAATGCAACAAAAATAATTTTTTTAAAAAAAAAGATGTTGTTGAAAAGTACAAAGATATTGTTGTTGTTTCTAAAGAAGGTGGGAGAAAATATTCTGTAAATGTATGTACTAACTTGCTATTTTATGTATGATATGAAAAATGTACTTGTGAAAAATAAGCTACTTAAACATTAGGTTTCCCATGTAAACAACATGTTTCCATGTTTATTTTTCAATGTGTATTTAGGATTTAAAAAAAAACAATGTATTTTATTAAAAAACAATTAGATCTTGATTATGAAATCCCATATCTTCATTTTTAGGCACGTGCTCAATACATTTACCCTCGAAACTATTGCAAGCTAATATTCTTCTAAGAAAATGAGTTTTTACCAATGCATGCAACTGAGATTTTCTTAACTTTTTCGTATACAATGACGAGTCTGAATCATGCATTTAATATCTAAATTTTTAATTTTCAATCTGCAATTAAATGAAAGTATTAAATAATATAAAGTGTAAAAATCACTTGAAAATGCATCATTATCTCAAATGCCCTTATATTATTCTATTAATATTAAAATAATAATTGGCACATTTTGGTACATTTGGGACATCGACTTATGAAGTTAATAAATTCGTATGTCAAGGGTTTAATGTGCTTTATATAAATATTCTATGAATAACTATTTTAATCATCGTTTTATCAAGACATTTTTATCCAAAGTTTATGAAAAATTGAGAAGTATCTAAAATTAAATAGTTTTTGCCGTAAAGAGTAACTGAAAGAAAAAATGAAAAAGAAAATTAAAAAAAATACGTTCCCTGATTACATAGGGAACATATAATGTAATTCAGTATTACATTATAATACTAAAGCAGAATCTGAAGAATTTAGGTAACAATTTATTTAACAAATTTAGTGCATACTTGGGTAGGCTCTTTTAGTGTAGCTAAAAAGTTACCATAGCACATATATTTACTTTTTTGTTATCAGTTGTAGTCGGTAATATTTCTTTAGTATAATAATTGCAGCCTGATAGATTAGACTGCAAAAGACAAATATTTTACTGTTAAATAAATTTAATTTACAATTATACAATTTACTTATTCCAGTGATTTATAATGAATTCACATAATTTGACAACCGCAAATAACTATTCTTAGCATGCTCATTGCACAAGAGTGACAATAAAAAAGAGTGTTTTATTAAATTTATTTTAACCATTTTTAGTCCGAAAATTCTCACAGTGTAATAAATTAAATAAATTTACCAATTCATTACCGAAGAAGTAACAATGAGATGAATAAAATAACGATTAATTTTAGTACTATTATTCATTGAATACTGAATTAGGGAAAACAACTCTATCGCCTAATTAATGTATAATATAAAAGTATATTTCCCAAATAACTCCACTTGCAGGAAATGGGAATCGAAATAGTCGATGAAAATATTTTTTTTCGCATAACCTATGATAAGATCTTACCGAAAGAAAAGATTAGTCTATAAAAATGCGACGTCGTATACACTTGCCAATTTATTTATTATTATACTAAATATAGGGCAAGTTATAAGCTGAATGAACGACATTTAAATCAGATGTCTGAAAATCTACGGACTTAACGTCTTCAACATCCATCGCATTGAGTTCTTTGTCGGCCTTTGAGAAATTGTCGGCAGAATGCGCCATCTTATTCACCTTATCGGATATGTCGCCAAAAGTAATGCAAATTGTAAGTTTGATGAATAACATTTCAATCAAAAGGCTGGAAATCTGAGGATTTAACGTTTTCGACATCCATCGCATTACATACATAGTCGGCCTATCTTAAACAGATGTATGATTGATTTTTAAGTCCTTTTAAAAATAAAAGTGATATTTCACTCTGATAATTTTCCATTTATAGATTTTTAAAAACATTTTGAGTTATGCATAAAAATTCATCCAAATTTGAATATTTTTTTAATGTATAACAGAAAATCTAAATGTTAGCATAAGGTAAACATCAATGATTTTTACTCATCATCAGTAATATTGTTTGCAATGGGGTAAAGAAAACTGATTCGTTTATTTTATTTAATATTAATTCCATTTATTGTAATATTAATTTCATTTTCAGTGAAACGTGGATTTCTTCTTATCAGAAAAAAATTATAATGTTCTCATTAAAATTATTTTTTTAAACTAATTCTTTTCTTCTTTTTTTCAATAAACTAATTTTTCTTTAAAATATTTTTAATTGTAATGCAAATAAATAGATTGCTATTTTAACATAATTTTTTTTTGTTGCTAAAAACTGCTTGAGAGCAACATAAAAGAGAAATGAAATCCATGGCTTTGTAGACTCGAAAATATAATAACTCATAAATTTGCTACAAAGTTGTTTCAAGAAAATACCTGTAATACTTGCTGATTCTCTAAAAAAAATCGAATAAAATGAAATTTCTGAAAATAAAAACACGATGATTCGATAAAAAAGGGTTGTAAGTCACGTTTTGACAATCAGTCATTTATATCCCAATGTATAATGTCTACATTTTATTTTTATTGGAACTCTTTTTTATTTTTTAAGAGAAAGTTTCGATAAGAGAAACGTACTTGGAATATATTAAAGAATTCATAAAAGTTCATTAATTTCCAAATATGTATTAGCAAAATAAAAGCATTCCATGTCATTATTGTTAAATGTTAAAATAAATATATTTAAAAAAAATTCTACTGCAAATTTCTTAGCTATGTTTCATAGAAAATTTTTAACAAATTGGTATTGTGTGTAAGTAGGGCACAGCTAAATGCGGTGTTTGTGACTCTCTAAACTTTACAGTTTTAGGGGTTAAAAAAACTTAAGACTAAAGATAATATATTATTTCGCTAATATAAATAATAATTATATATTATAACATTAATAATTTCATATTTAAAAATAAATTATAAAAAAATTCATTCATACTTATAATTACTTTTCTTCTAAAAGTTAAATTTTAATTCAAAAATTAGGAGAATACATATTTATTTTTGCATAAAAAAAGTGAAAAACATATTAATTAAAACTGTTTGTAAATTGTTAAATTAATTTGAAATAAATTAGAATTTAAAAAAATGTAAAAAATTGCTAGCCCAGCATCAAACCTGGTTCTCCTTAAGGTTACGCCAATATCTTAACCACTATACCACTCGCGCTTCGGCAACGGTGGCACATTATTAGTATATAAACTATTCATAAAATTTGAGGGCAATTTTCTCAAAACTGACTTGTCATCGCGCTTTAATATTTTCTTTAATGAACATTCTAACGGCCGTATTCACCAACCGTTGTTAAACATCGGCTGATGATTAAACGCTGTTCAGCAGTCAAATCGGTATTCACCACACCAAACCCGTTGTCAATTTCCCCCTGTTTTCCCCCATTTTTTGATTCATGGACTTCCGATGATCACATTTGATCAACGGTTTTCCGCATGCGCAGTTCTCAAGAAGGACAACTGTTACATTAGTTTTCAAACAAACATGGAGGATTTAGATACATTGGAACTATTGCAGTTGATATCAGATAGGAGGTGAATAATTTACACTGACAGAGTTTCTGATTTGGATTTGTTAGATGAATGTGATTTTGTTTCCAATGCATTTTATCTTTGAGAAGGAGAAATTAAGCATCAATATTTTACGAAACAGTGCTGTAACTACTGAAGAGAAATTGTGTATTGCCTTACGTTTTTTTGCTTCAGGAAGTCATCAACAAATAATTGGTGATTTCAATCAAACTATCCAGTCATCATGTTGCCGGGCTATAAATGAAGTATCTAGATGTATAGCTGAAATGAGGCCAAGATTCATTTACCTACCAAATAATGAATCTGAGCGACTTGAGGTATGTTTACATTTATCCCTTTTACATCGTTCATATGGGAATCCCTTTTTATTGTTATTATATCCGAGTTGATTTTTGATTATTATTTTCTGGAATTAAAATTAGAATCTGTCATTTGTATAATTCCGTGAACATTCAAATTTTTGAAGCAAAGGAATTATAATTAAAAGAATTTTCTAAACTTATTAATACCTTTTAGAAAACTCATCAAGTTTAGTACGATTATACTGTTTTTTGTCAATACTGTTTTACAGTTTTTTGTTCCTTAAAATACTTCCATTAAAAACATTTTATTGCATATTTTCTATCTGGTTAATCTAATGACTTGCTAATAAAATAAGTTATTTCATATCTATACATATTCATATCATTTGTGTAGTCTTATAGTTTTTTTTAATTATGTTATTATGGCGATATAAGTTATTAAAAATTGATAATGTATGTATGTAATATTTTTTCAAATCATTTTTAATTAACTTTTAATATTACTTTTATAACTAGAATTCATCTGTAACAGTTTTTGCATTTCTTATGCTATAAGAAAATTTTCCCATTCTTTACATAGACAGTGTACATGTTAATCAATTTTAACCTTGCTCCTTTTATTTTTCAATTTTGTAAATCTGAAAAAATATAATAAAGAATTCAAGTATTAAAGATTATTTGCAATATAAACTTAACATTTTAATTATGCTTTATTCCATATTGAAAAATCTTATTCTTCTACCCCTACCATTATACCACTGTATATCAAAGATTACGGCAGATTTTTGTATGAATAAAGCAAGAAGGGTTTTTGAGAAACAACCACCTAAATAATAAATATGTTTTCGTTGAACAAATAATATTTTAAGATTAGGAAAAAAAATATTCTTTCTGTAGAATATTTTCCAAAGTTATCTGCAATCACTTACAAATATTTTAGAATGCACATTTCTAGTGATTGAGAATAGAATATCTTATGTCTTTTTTTTTTTATATATATATAAAAGTTTTAAAAAGTACTGTATAAATGAATTCTAAATTTAGTTACAAAAAATGGAATTTTTGTCTTATATCAAATATTATAATATTTAAAAAATTTAATATTATAATCAAATAAATTATAATATTTGTGTTTATACTATCAATTTTTAAGTATGTCATGTAAGTATTATTGTTAAATTAGCAATTTTTTTCATTAGTTATTTATAATATAATTAATTCTTATTTCACATTTCTCAGATTATAGACTTGCAAAGATATGGAAGAAATAAGGAACAGCCTTTTCCTCCTGAAAAAAAAAAAAAAAAAAGAAAGAAAGAAAGAAAAGCAACAAACAAAAAAATCTTTTTCATCTGTCTGGTGATGATTATACAGGATTGCTTTTTGTATTTTTGAAACTTTCCTGTATGACTCATTTCCATGATTGTACACTGTTTTCACATGGGTATATAAGTTTTTTTTTTTTTTTTTTTAGTAAATTGATTTTTTATGTTATTATTTATTTTATAGAAAAAGAATTATTGCAGTTTTTATTATGATTAATAATTAGAAATTTAAAGAAATTACTTTTGTTACTTATAAATTGTGTGATATAATAATGTGCTTAGTTACTCAATATAGCTAATCTCTTTTACAATATCAGTTTACTTCAGCTTTAATCTTCAACAATGTGTATAAAATTAACATTTTTTAAAGAAATCAAATTTTGACCTTTGTTATCTGCTGAAAATGATTACCAATTTTTATTAATGTTTTCCTTCTCATTACATAACAAATTTTAACATTATTTCTAATGTATTCTCTACCTGATTATTTTTTGAATTTATCTGTATAGAAATGACTAAATAATTCCTTATTCCCATCTTTGAAAATCAAATGTATTTTTAATTTGATGTTGTTCTTTTTATGATTTATAGAAAATGACATGCATGTATGACTCATATCAGTGTAGTTATTTTTTAGTAGTTTTATGTGCTCATTATCTTATTACAATATGTATATGTATTAGAGAAATAAAAAGACACATATAGAAGAATTTTGTATTAAGAATCAGCATTAATGTTGCACCTCTATTGACACTTTCTTGTAATTCTTGTAGAAGAATTTTGAATTAATAATCAGCATGAATGTTATATTTTAAAGTACCTTTAATGGAACTTTGTTTTAATGCTTGTAGAAGCTGTAACTTCTCTGTCAGAATTTTCTTTTGTAATTCATATATGTTACTTTTCGAGTCAAATTTGAATAAAATAGATTTTTGTATACAGAAGTCCTTTTTTAATTTTGCATATTTTAAGACATTCTGAGAAGTGTGTGAAAAACAAAGAAAATAGATTAATTATGATTTGAAAATTTTGGAATTTGAAAAACAAGTATAGATAATAACTTATCCGAGTTAATTCAAGTTTCTACAAATTATGATGCAAATATAAAATTTTAAAAAAGAGGTTTTTATTTTAAAAATTCAATTTAATTTAACTGACAGTTTGATGTAACCTATTAGAATAATATTTAAGATGATTTCAAGAAAAAAAATTTTGTGAAAAATTCTTTTACTTTTTTGAAACATTTCAATTTGGATCATCTTTCAACAAATTTAAATATAGAAAGAGATTCCTTATTTAAATACACAAGATCCTGAGTTGAAAAATTTGACAATTAAACAAAGGAAATTTTGCTGACTTAACAGTATTTAGTTAGATGTTGTGCTCATAGGTTTATGATTTCAGGAAGTAATGATTGTCATGAAGATATGAATAATTAAAAACATCGTTGGAAATTAATATAATAAAGTGACAGATATTATTCAAGTATGAGTAGAAACTAAATGTTAAAATATCAAAAAATTAATAACTTTTTTGGTACAAAATCCTGGGAATAAGAAAATAAAAAAAAAAAAAAAAAAAAAGGCAAAAACTTGTTGAAACAAATGGAATTTCACATTTACTTGAAAGAATTAAAATATCATTACTAGTTTCTGACAGGCTAATCAAGTTAAACTGTGTTGCTTTTTGATTAAGTTTGAATCATCAAGCAGAAAGTGTTAAAAAATTTATTGTTGGTTGTTGATGTTTTTCCACTCAATTTATTTGTACAAAAGTGAGTGGTGAGTGCTTATGATGTGCAAATTAATCATTTCTTTTATTCAAGGATAGCAATTCTAAAATAAGTATGGTTGTCATCAATATTTATATTATTTTTATGCAGATTTGTAATGGCAAGATTGTGAAGTACATGTTGTCGAACTGACAATTAACTCATTCAAATTTAAAGAGTTGTTAAATTTATTGTTTATAAAAAGTTTTAGATATGAGATACAAATGAGCTAATTCACTTCCACAATAATAAAATATTATAAAAAATTATTGCATGAATATTTATTTTGGCAAAAAAGGCTCTTGTTTTTCATAAGAATTCTTCAATATTCATATACAATTTTCACTGACTTTTGTTTATAATTTGAATTTTCTGATTTGCAGCATATATTCTGAATGTATATATTCTTCTTATATGTATATATTCTGACATTTATAACAATAAATTTATATCTTTTTTAACAAAATATATGTAAAAATTTAATATTCTGATAGTTAATAAAAGAAAATTTTTCCATATTTGCTTTTCGATGGAAATAAAAGCATACCACAGAATAAGTATTTTTTACTTTTATTCCGCTTTGAGGGAAAAAAATTATCTCAAACACTACTGAATATGTAGACAGCTAATACATATTTAAATATTGACACCAAAAACAATCTTAGTATTTTTTTTTAAATATAATATATTGTGGAAGTTTAAAACCTATTTGTTTAAAAATAAATGCTGAAAGTCTAATAACAATCTTAAAGAGAAGTTTGTAATATATGCTATAAACTTCATGCAAACAATTATATGGGATTGCCAGAGATATCATTGCAATTTAAATAACCTTTGGAAATTGAAATATTTTGTGTAAATGAAAATTATTTACTAATATGAAAGTCATAATACTTGTAAGCAAGATTTTATACACTACATTTTCTCCTCTTTTATTATATTAAAAATACAGGATACTACAATTTTTGTTAAATTCATTGTTTAGAAGAAACTTCAATGAACTCCTCACTTGCGAAATCAGTTTGCAGCAGTTTGTTATTTCTATTGTTTATGTATATACTCTATAATTATATAAAAAATGTTTAAATATTTCCATAAGTAAATGAACTAATTTAAGGTTAATATGCATTTTTTTCAAAAATTTAATTCAGATAGACCTTTTGTAAAAGTTTAATTCATTGGAAAACTATTCAAAGCACAGCTAATATGCATATTCTCAATTCAAAAGAGAGCAAATGCTCAAATGTTTTATTACATAATAATGGAGTGGAAATTTAAAATATACTTGGTTAATAATGTATAGTCAGAGAAACAATCCTACGAAAAGCTATAATATCATGTAAGCAAATCGGTGCGATTATCACTAGGCAATATCACCTTCGTTTTCTCGTTTGATCCTTGTACACATCTGGGAAAGAAACAAAATAACAACAAAAACACGAAACAGCGCCACCCATCAGCTGATAATCATGTGATATATATAGACCAATGAAGATCCATTTCCGGTTGAAAAAGGCAGAAAAAGCTGATTGTCGTAACCTTGATGCTTAGTCGTGAAATTACCGTTCGTGAATACCAATGATCATTGGTTGATGATTAATCGTTGATCATGGGTTGAACGATCCGATGTTTAGCAACCGGTTTGGTGAATACGGCCGTAAATGTATAGTACCATTATACTAAATCTCATCCCGAACTGACTTTTCAACCTCGTGCCCTCCCCTTGTAAGTATTAATCATAATTAATAAGTTTTATTATTATTAATAATAATATTTATTAAAAATGTGATTGAAAAGCAGTTATATATATATATACTCATGATCCACAAGATTAATTTTTTTTATTTAGAAATATTAACATCGCTTGAAATATATATATATATATATATATATATATAAAATCATAAAATCATATAGGGTTGCGTTTGGGTTTAGTTTATGTTTGAGTTGTTTATCTCCAAGTGATTCCTTGATTAACTGTAACCGTATTCGGCCTTCATCACGGTTTTGTAGATGGTTGATTTGTAAACTAAATTTGGTTGCTCGGGGTATGTAATATTAATCTTTCTTAATCTTCCTATTGTCGTGATTTTGTGATATACAAAAAAATTAATTTTGAAGTTTTAAATAATTATTTTTCGATGAAATCCATATTTCACTCAGTTGTTTTTATTACATCTAATTTTTTGTTATTTATTTCTCTAAGCCTTGCACAAGTTTGCTAGTTAATCGGCCATAGATTTTAGTTATTCATTTTTATTATTAAGGCTATTCGCATATTGTTCATTTCTTGTTAAATGAAATTACTTCAAAATAAACATTCGAGTGTTTTAAACACCTTATTTCTTAATAAATACAGCGTATAGTTTAATAAATGTCTTTTTGCTGTTGTAGTGATTAAACATTTATTCGCTAGTTCTGTTGAAAAAATTGCAGAAAACACAAACGAAAACAAGGTAAATCAACACAATGAAATGACATATATAATTAGGGATTATTTCTCTTAGATAAAAACATGAATTTCTATGTCAAATTCTGCAAATAGAGAAAGTAGATTTTAGAAAATTTGTTCTAACCACTGACTTTCTTATCTATACATTAACTTATTATAGAATGGTGGCATATTTTGACCAATTTTTATTCTAATTAAAGTAAGGTCTTAGAAATTCATTATAAATCATATTAGAAGCAAAAAAATGGAAAGTTGCATTGCAGTGAAGTTTTTTGTTTTATTCATTAAAATGTAATAATTGTACTTTTGCGAATAAAGTTCCTTTTAGAATGTGCTGCACAATGAAAAGGTTTCCTATTGTTGTATATTGTTCTATCATTTTTTGAAGCATTAACTTTGAGAATACTGTTACCAATTAAAGATTAAAACCAATAAGTACATGCAGTTCATTTAAATTGCCACACATTGATAGTTTTTCATTTGTTAGTTTGTGTGTAGATTATTTTATTGCATTACAAGAGTAAGTGGCATCTGGAATTATCTATTTTTCTCACTGCTTGTCATCTCCTGTTGCAGCCCCTAAAAAAAGTGATCATTAAGCCACTGAATCTTGTATATTGCTTTTCAAATTTTTTTTTTCTTGTATGCTCATAGTACATATCAAAAATTAAGAATATTTTCTTTTAATCTGCTTATATATATTTCTATTGTAGACTTAAAGAATTTGATATGTTTGGATCTCATCAGATTTTGTTGAAATGCAATGCCTTTGAAATTATTCTTTCTTTTGATGTCTTTGAATGCATTTAAAATGGATCACATAATATATTATGGTTTTATTGAGTTTTAATTTTTAAATTACCTTTACTGCAGATGTTTTATTAAATTTTTAACTATGTAAGCATTTCCTTGAATAAAGAATTAAAAAATTTTATAGCTATATTTATGACAAGTGTAACATTTTGTAAGGATAATAATATGATCGTGAAGTTATAGAAAAATTGTTGAAAGGTAATAAGCAATCTTGACAATTTTTTAATAATTGTCAAATATATATTTTTAATTTTACATTACCAGATTTTGTACGAAATGTTTCCAGTAAACAAGATATTACTACTAATATTAATGTTTATGTGTATTAATAAAAATAATCTGAAAGTAAATTAATTAATATTTTTAGACGGAAAATCTAAACATCTAAAAATGAAGACTATTTTAGCTGCACAAACCGTCAAAATCCCAAAAGGAGGTAAGTGCATTTTTGTTCAGGAATCATTACATGAAATGCCATAAAAATGGAAGCTGTTGCAAGATAATATCTTAGTTTTTTTTGTTTGCTTCTTGATGATAAAAGCTGTTAAGATCTCTATCAGAAAAGCACTAAAAGAGGAAAGGAACATTGTTGTACTAATTAAATATACTCTCTGATATCCAGGTAGTGACAATGTAGCCTAGTTTACTTTATCGTAATTAATTGAGGAAGGAAAGGCATTGGAAGCCGACGTCTGTTATTATACTCTTATGTGTCATGTGCAGAATACAAGTTGCGACAGGAAAAAAGCAGCATTCTGTTTGTTGTTTTGTCAGTGTGTAATGGACCTCAATTATTACCATTGTTCCTGATTATAACTGCACAGTGCATACATGATTCCTAAATTGTTCTTGGGATATGCTTCGTGTTTTTTTAAGAATGCTACAGTGAAATGTGCAGATATTTATATCAAAATGTGAACAGTATCTTTTACTTGCCCTAATAAATTTTTGCTGTGCAATATATAAAACTACCAGTACAAAACCTATTTTGACACGTTACCAGCAACTGCTTCTATGTTTCACTTGGACCATAGTCTTGTTCACATTCTACATGGCTTGAAATGAATGGAGGGCTTAATACTCAATAAGAAGTAAGAAAATACATATTATAACAGTGAGTTTTGGTAAAAAGGTCTTGTCTTTTGTTATCTGGCCTGTCCTTCCATCGCATTAGGCCAGATACTTTGGAGTTTATTGTATGGATTTTCCTTTATTTAAATGAATTCTCTACCTGTTGTCTTCATAGCTTACATGAAATAAGTTAACTCGATTTGGTTTTATCATCTGAAAATGTGCACTTTTAAATCTTTTAATTTAGGCTGCAAAAAAATTAAATACTATATGTATATACTTTAGATTTAAATAAAATTAAGTTTTAAAGCTATTGTTTTATAGATAAGTTCAGTTTATAGAATAGTTAAGTTATATTTTCTAATGCAATTCTAGAAATGGCTGTCATCTTTACATAATTCACATATGGAAAATGTTATTGTAATATGTTATTCTTTTATAAATATATATAGTTACAGTTCCTAATTTTATTGGAGGCATATACTGAGTAGTTATTCAGCAGTTTTTAAGCTTTATATCATTATCCTTATGTGTGATGTTGGTTTCATGTAACATATTGCTGAATTGAATGATAAATTTTCAATCACACTGAAGAGCATGATCAGTTTCATCTTATGAATATGATGATGCAATTGATTTCTTTAGATAGTGTTTGCAGAAACAAGTTTTAGTACTATATAATTTGATGCAAAAATTTAGTAGTTACTTGCATCATCTTTGCCCATATACCTGCAATAATTTTTGTCATGTATATGAATAATTTTTTATGCACAAATTAGGATTCCATTATTAATCAGATGATGGATAAACTGTGACTCTTGTTTTATCTCGAAGTAAAGCTTTATCAATGAAAGAAGCAATCTATATTCCTATTTGATATTTTTTGTACTGAAAACATTTGACCATTTATTTTATAACTGTAACAGTAGTTACAATACAGAATTAATATTGGCTTTTGAAAGAGAACTTAAAAAAATTGTTTTCCTCATGACACACAACTGAAGACAATATACCATTGTTAGGGGGAAAGACACCAAATCAGAACTGCAGTTTTTGAGATACTGTCAGTTTAAGCTCTTGAATTGTTATGACTAATTGTAAAAGTTATTATATGGATTTCTAACACCTACAGTAGATTTGCTGATGATTTGAGAGCTGGCTTGTAACATTAAATAATTAGATGCTCTGCTCAACTGTAAGAATTCATAAAGTTTTTTTTGGGGGGAAGGGGACTTTGACTTACTTGCCAAATGTAAGCTGCTTGTATATATCGGCAGTAATTATGTAATAGAAGTTATTTCTTTATATCTTTTTGTTTTATTTTTACAATTGCAAGTTATGCATTAATAAAAGCACTGAAAAAATATTAGTTATATTTGATATTGTAGATTATTAAATTACATAAGTTATTTACATTAGTTGCCTTTGGTATTCACCACAATCTTTAATATGTCATTGTAATAATTATGAAAAACCTTATGTACCTTTAATAGGAAACACAGAAATATAAAAGTGTTCCTAAAATATTATAGATATTTTTGTGGTGCCTTTTAAGATGGGTTCACACAAGGCCAACTATTGTGCACAATAGGGCATGCCTGCTTCAGGAAAATAACAGGACCACAAAGGGACAATGACAAATGGTTGTCCCATCAGGACTGACGCTGTCTCAACTGTTCACATGAGAACAATACAGGGACAACAGCAGCGAGGATTGCACGCAACAGTTGGCCTCGTGTGAACCCTCCTTTATATTTCTTAACCCTTTCACTATTAACCAGTCCATTCATTTATGGAGTTTATATTTAAGTTTTACATTTATGGATTTTTTTTCACTGTTTTGTTTTTGAAAGGTGAAATTCAGGATGAAAAGCTAGTGTATACTTAGTGATAACTTGCATTATATCCTGCATTCCTCATTTGAAATAGGAAATGGCTGATTAATATAAAACTTTCAAAGACAGGTTAGTGGTAAAAGTATTAATCCTACTGGGGGCACCTCAGATAGGCGATAAAGCTTCCAGTATGGTTGTGGGATCTATTGCTGTTGATGGCTTATACTTCTGTACGAGAGGTCAGTACATGTGCTGCTCTAATGGATGCTGTTGTGCCACAGCCTCTATAGTGGATGCTACAGTAAAACAAGGTTTTCCTCTTTATAGTTATATTTCTAAATGTAATCAAGTTAAATTTCTAAATATTTTTCTGGCATAGCTGTTGATTTAAATACTTGCGAGTTCTCTGAGATACACCAGGAATAAAACTAGTGGTATTGTTCCTGTTTTGATTACTGGATCAAGCTGCTATATATTTGTTCAGAAACTGGAAATGAAGTAAACCTCTGAGAATATAGAAATCCTTAACCTTACTGATCAAGGCTTAAATTTTTGAGTAATTTCCTGAATGACTAGAAAAATATCTATCCTAGGCGCTTATTCTCAAAGCAGAAATATCTTACTTTTAACTAGTTGACTTTTTTTTTTTACATTCAGTATCATTGTTTTATTATGTATAATTGAGAAGGGTTTTAAAGTTTTTAAAAATCTTGAAAATTCTGGAATATAATACAGGTAGATATTCTTTCATTTAATTGTGGAAAAATTTACCTTGAAAAGGTTAAGTTAGCTATGTATAGTGCAGGTGGATGTTTTTTTTCCTCTCCTGTAATTTATTAGTTGTGTGCATACTGTCACATTCTTTTATTAAATGTCTATATTCCACATATTTCTGTGAAATTTCAATAAATATTTGAAGCCAAATATAACAAATAAAACTTATATTTTTGTTTTTTAATTCTCGCAATTCCAAATATCTGCCAATTTTACCACCTATACTATCAGTCTTTTCTGTTATTTGATGACCAATGTTCACCTTCAAGAGCTATTAACATATTGCATATGGGTTACGAGATTTCTCATTTTTGCTCGAGCGTTGTGGCAGGGTCACATTTTATCATGTTTTTTTGGCTGAATCAATGCATAACCAAACCAGAGGCAAATATTTTTCTTTTGTTACCAGGATAGCGAAGTTTTATGCATTCTTATGATAAATGACTGGCAAAATAACTTAATGTCGATATTCCAAGCATGTGGAAATAATCGGTCAGTATAGCCAGTATATTGGTAGAACTGTGCCGATCGTTTACCATACCTTATAAAATGTTTTATTATTGTACATTTTGTTATTTCAAAGTTTGTATTTTAATTTGTAAGGAAACAGCTTTCTAAAATATAAAAAAAAATCTTGCATATTAAATAGATGTATAAGTTATATACTAATATTTAAGAATACTTTATGGAAATATAATACCAAATGCAAATTAAAAATGTGCATGTATTTCTTGCCAAGCATGCTTCTATAGTGTTAAAAAATATGCGGTCCCTGGGAGTGCATTGAGCTTGCAGAGCGTCATACATAATGTGCTAAGAGTAGTTATCATACCATTCCCATCAATTTTAGGTAATCCCCAAGTCTTATTGGTGCAGATTCATCAGCAGTAAACCCGCTGAAAGTAACTGATTTTTTTTGTCTTTAAATACTTCAATGAAATTTGGACATCTTTTTCTCAGTATTGAAAATTCAAAGATGTTGCATTCCATTATATAAATAGTAGAGTCTGAGAAATATCTGATCTAGTATTTCTGAAATCTGTCAGAATATATAAATGGTAAGCATTTTTTTTTTTTAAAATTCTAGTTGAAGTAAAAGTCCGATCTCGAGCAGTAACCGTCAGAGGACCTCGTGGTATATTGCGTAGGAGTTTCAAGCATGTTCAAGTTGACATGCAAGTTGTTGGCAAAGATAAACTGGTAGTACAAAAATGGTTTGGAATTCGTAAAGAATTGGCAACAGTTCGTACAGTATGTTCTCACATTGAGAACATGATCAAAGGAGTAACAGTGGTATGTTTTTTTTTTTTTTTTTTTCATTTTCATTTTCTGACTTTTTTTTTAATAACTAGGTTTATTGAGGCAATTGTTTTATAATATAAAGTTTTGTTTCTGCATTTTTTTTTTAAATTAAATTTCTCAGTTTGTTCTCATAAGATGAATAACTTCATTTCTGTAATTATGTATTGTAATATATTGGATGATTTTTTGAAAAATTGAAGCTATTTGGGTTTTCTGTTTTTATTGCTTCTATTATATTTGAGAGCTTTTTGATAATAATTAAAAACTGTATTTCTAATTACTACATTGCATTTTATTTTCAGTGTTGAACTTTTTTTTACTTCCATTTTTTGTCCTTTCATTATTGCAATATTATATGTGGGGCACTTTTGTTTTGAAAACTTATCAAAGTAGATTGGCTATGTTAAAGAATCATTAGTTTTTTTTTTTATTTCTTCAATTTTTAATTAATTTGGAATCAAGCTCTTATATTTAATTTTACTGGTTATTCTTGAATTTTATACTTTGCTAACTTTTAGTTTTATTTATTTATTTTTGCTGCTGTTGGGGTTTTGTTATAATATCACATATATAACTTTTCATTATCAAAATTAGTGCAATTTAGCTTTTTTTTTTGTTCCTATTTAAAACTTGATTGGTTAAATTTTCCTCCCATCCAATATTGACTCATTTGTCATTTTAATATTTTTATGCAAATATAATTTCCTGAATGAATTGCTCTTGCCTTAAGAATTTAATAATTTCTTTAATGTTGTGTATTTGAAGTCTAATTCCAAACATTCTTCTTTCAATGAGGATGCTACAGCAGGATATTTAGGAGCAATATGGTATGATTTCTCTCAAATTTTGTTTATATGTGCTGTATATTGTCAATGTTCTTTCTGGTTGATTATTCATCTGAATTGTTTCTTTTATAAAAACTTCATGCACATGAACTAAGGACATTTCTTGAACAAAATGTTTGTTTAAATATTGTTCTAGAAAATGTTAAATGCTTCTAAATTTTTATATTATGCTGAATTTATGGGTGCAAGTGTCATAATTAGCTTCTTTTTTTTATTAGGATGTTTAGTTTTGTTATAATTAGTTTGTTGTATAGAAGATGGGATAAAGTTTTTGTTGGTTTTTTAGATCTGTGCATAGGATAAGGTCACTCCATTACAGTCTGTCATTAGTCTGTTCTGTGCTGTAATTTCCATGACTTATTTCAATTACATGTATGCCTACGTTATCATAAATAAAAGGATATAATATCTAGAAGATATCTTGTGTGCCAGTGACCTATCTCTATTTTTTACTCTATCCTAGCTTGATATTGCATTGAAAAATAAATGAAAAAATAAAATTCTGGAAAAAATAAATTCCTGGATAGTTGGTAATCTGAGCTGAAGAAACCTGGTTTTCTTAATTTAAAATTCTCTCTCTCTCTCTCTCTCTCTCTCTCTCTCTCTCTCTCTATATATATATATATATATATATATATATATATATATATATATATATATATATATATATATCTTTTTTTATGTAACAGTTTAGCAATTCTTTATTGCTAGAAAAAAAATTGGGGTTTTTTATACACTTCAATTTAATTTGAATTAGATTCTTATATTTATAGCAAAAATCTTGTAACAGATTTTTACACTAATTACTTGATTTGAGAATTTTGAAAATGTGTATAATATATTCTCAGAATTTATAATCATTAATTAATTTGAATCTAGTACTAATGATATCATCTGGTATTGGATTTGAGAGAAACTAATTTAAAGATATCACATTATTTGTAATAAATTAAAAACGGTAGAAAATTTATAAAATCTTATCAAAACTAATGAAATTGTTTATAAGTTATTCTTAACTTCTGTTATAAGAAAGGGAAGCTTGAAAATTGTTGAATATTAGCTGTTATGAGGTATTCTTTTAATATGGGTTAATATTCCAATTGCCTTAAAAATGTGCATATGATTGTAGTACAGTAATCTTTTGAGTAATTGTTGGGCTGAATTATAGAGAGAATTGTATAATCTTTCATTTTATGGCAGATTAATTGTTTTCTTATAAATTTTTCATGTGTTTTTATCTAGGGATACCAATATAAAATGCGATCAGTGTATGCTCACTTCCCCATTAACGTTACCACATCTAAGGATGGATCTCTTGTAGAAATAAGAAATTTCTTGGGTGAGAAGATTGTAAGGCGTGTTCGTATGCAGCCAGGTGTAGTATGCCAGAATTCTTCACAACAGAAAGATGAACTAATTCTTCAAGGCAATGACATTGAATTAGTTTCTAGATCAGGTAAAGATATTTTAAAATTCACTATTATTTAGCTGATTCCCAATTATCAAAATTAATATTGTATGTTCACCAGAAGTTGGCACTTGGATCCGCCCTCGTCACATGGGATCAGATACTATTTCGATGATTTCATAAGGAGAAAGTGGTCAGTGTCATGAAAGGTTGCCAGTTGGCAATCGTTAGCTTTTACCCTTTTTTATATTAACATTTCAGTGAGACAATTGACGAATTCCATAGGTTATTGATTGACATTCAACATATCACAAAGTACATCTTTTAAGAGATTTTACTCTTAATTTATTGTCTTTCTAGCTGAAAACAATGGTATTATTGAATTTCCCAGATAGCTTTTAAATAATTTTTCTATAATAATAATTTAAAATATGGTAACTAACAAAGTTGCAACCTATATGAAAAGTAAAACTATTTCAGAAAGAGAATTTTCTGAAATACAAATTAATTTTAAATATAGTGTCACAAAATTGCTGGAATTAAGAATGGTTATGTGGTATGTAGAATAAAGAAAAGGTTAATGAATGCCATTTCTAGGAATCCTAATGCAAAAAATTCAATATGACTTGATAAAATATAATTGTTTTTACAAAAGGAAAGCAAATGAAATAAAATTATTCTTAGTTTTATTCTATTTCCCACTTAGGTTTAAAATGCTCCCTCCCCCCCTGCTATAAGCTTTAATGATCCTTCTCTCCTCAGTGATTTAAAATAGACCAAACCCATCTAAAATTAAAAAAAAAAAAAAAAAAAAAAAAACTTTCTATTTTTCTACACCATTAGATCTTGACAATTCGTATGTCTGTTCAAGTCTTTTTTTTTTTTTTTTCCAAGAACATAAAAATAAAATTAAAATCCACAAAACCAAGTTTTTTTATTTTATTTATTGAAATATTTAATTTTTGAAATCAGCAAATTAATCAGAATCAACTTTTAAAGTAATATTAAAAAAGCCAAACCTAAGTTAAATGAACTCTGATATTTGAGATATGAAATATAATAAATGGGAAAACTACACTGGCGTCATTTTAATATTATATATAAAATGCCAATCAGTTGCCAAGGAATTTTATGTGTTCCAGATGCAAACTTCTTATTGTGTTTTGTATTTATTCAGCATTTAAATACTCTTAATACAAGCCTAGAATATGAATTTTAAAAAGTTTGTATCAAAAACTTTCATGCTGAGAGCAAAAAGTTAGTATTTAAGTAACTGACATTCACAAATTAAATTTAATTTTGTGCTAAATGAAGTGCCATGAGGATATTTATTTTATATTAGCTTGCCATATGCTGTCTGTAATGTATATAGCAATAACACTGACCAATTGTAAGAACAGGTTGCGAGTAACGCTACTCATTATCGTAAGTCATTGTGGTTCACATGTAACTAAATATTATAAATAATTGTTAGTGTTCTGTATTTGTTTAATTGTTCATGTTTGTTTTTGTAGTAATTGCTGCAAAAATATTTGAAATATTGTTTTTCTGCTGTTGCATCTGGCAACGAGAATGATGTAAAAATAATAGAACGAGTGAGACGCTCACTGTCACTTGGAATTGACGTAGTCTGCGTTTTGATTTTTTTTTCTTTAAAACACTTTCAGTCGTTGGTCATAATATCCTAAAATAAGAAATATTTTTTATGTAGTAACGAGCGTTTACAATCTGCACTTTAAAAACGCAGAGTCGTGCTCCAATACACTTTTAAAATTGGAAAATATTTAAAAAAATGTTTAATTACTGCATACCAAATTGTCAAGAAAAATTTCTAAAAAGAGATGTACATCAATTTTATCAATGCTACTATTTTTTATAAAACATTTTATTATTTCATGTTTTATCTGCACTATTAAAAATAGATTTGTTCAAGTTTTAAAATGATATACAATACTTAGTATTTTGTTAATACTGAAATTTTGTTGCTGAAGTTGACATTTCCATTTATAAAATTTATTAAAAGTTACAAAAAATATAAATTTGGTTTAAAATATATTTTTCTTAAATTTGATAAATTAGTTATTATTTTTTGGAATGAGACATATTTCAGAATCTATTTGTAATGAAGAATCCTGATTTAAATTATTTCATGAATAAAAATAGTATTTAAAAAAAATTGTATTGCATTTGTAATATCTAGAACTTTTTAATAAATAAAGCATCATCTAGGCATTTATTCATACTGCTTGAACTGATTAAATTTTATTCAAATGTTTCTAATTAAAAAAATCAAGACATTCTTAACAAAGGAAAATGAAAACTGTATGAATTAGAATTAAGGTTCGTCATAACTTTCATCAGTGTCATCATCACTGAAATTGCTCTCGGTATCAGAATCCGAATTGATGTTAAAAGAAATGTTTTCCACGACTTCTTTGGTAATACCGTCAGTTTCCCAATACTTTTTTTTCAATGTGCTCGCTATGTTTACAGATTTCTCCCATCTCATATTTCCAATATTGGTCATGGCTTCTGATGCAAGACTTTCAAGGCCCTGCAAATTCATGTCGGCAGTCGCATTTCTCTCTAGCATGTAACATTTTATATTCGCCCAAATTAATTCTATTGGATTTAAGTCACTGGTATGGGGAAAGTCTCAAAACATTATGTCCTTGTTCTTTTAGAATTTCGTCAATGAATTTTTTTTTTTTTTTTTGCCACTTGCATTTGCAGCAAATCTGTTCAAGTAACTGAACTTTTTGCATTTTTTCATCATATGGGATTTGCTTTTTTTTTTTTCTTCCCAACCAGGCACACATTTTATCCTTTTTTGAGCTTTTTGTAGGTACAAGATCCATCACTTTTGTGTGATAAGCTGCATTATCCATAATTATTACCGAATTCGTTAATATGAGGTAGCAGCTTCTCAACTGTCCATTTTTAAAAATTATCATAGTTCATATCCGCCTGTGATAATCTCCAGTTGCAGATCCAGCTTTAAATATTAATCCGACATTTGGAACGAAACCAGATTCTGATCCAGCATGAACCACAATCAGACGAAGACCTGAGCTATCTTTGATGGCAGCGCCAATTTTTTCATCTCCAACATTTTTTGAAGGGAAGATTGCTGTCCAATCACATTTCATCTATATAAACAATGTTCCTTTTTGCATCTCGGAATTTTTTCATTTCCCTAAGAAAACGAAATCTCCAAGTCTCAATATGCAATCTTTCAATTAAGATCTGTCATTGGTTTCTGCAACGTTTGTACTGAAAACCTGCAATATGGAGGTATTTCCATAGAGTTCCTCTTTTCCATGGAAAATTTATTCTTTCCTTTACCACGGGAAGCAGTCGAGATAAAGATGGAATTTTGTTTGCATATAACTCATTCACAATATTTCGAAGGACACACAGATCAGAATCGTCCAATATTTCATTTCGAACCTCAGGCCGCTTTCGATGTTTCCCCGGCGTAGATAGCTGTCCATTTATACAAATATCTTCCTTTTTAATTTGCTTAATTGTTCTAAGTGAAACACCAGTAGCCGAAGCAGTGCAGTTTTGGGCTTGGGAAAGGGGAAACAAATGTTCCAGCTCTAGCCTCATCTTCACAAAATTTAGTAACATTATTGTATTTCTCGAAATCGAGGAAATAGTTTGCACTTTTAAAGACATTTGGTTTTGAAATGAAATATATATTTATTAATAACTAATTAGAAGAACGAAAAGTAGGACAGCATTGGCGAAAGGTATGTTGAAGGGTGGAAATTGCATTCAGCAATGGGGGAAATTAAGATTATTAGCAGAAGTAGGAGGCCTAATAACCACTCATCTTTCTGCATATCACCCCTTAGGGAAGTGCTAGTTTTGGAACCCTGAAATGAACAATGAATAGTTCCATTTATCTTTAGCATTGTAAATGGATTAGCTGTTGAATATTTTTGAAATGTTTTTATTTTTTGCATATTTGAAACTAAGGATAAAATTTAAACTTGTAATTGTGAAATAAATTTTTATTAAAAATTTTTTCCCATACATTTAAGCGCTGTATTAGTTGATGTATTATCTAAGATGACATCAGTGGTTTGAGACTATATTGTACAGATTTAATTTAGATTAAATAGAACGCTTATTTGTGGAATTGCGTGATTTAATTTTATTGTACTGCAATATTTGTGTACAATTTGAATTGTAATTTTATTGCTTCAAAATAATAAGTGATTTACCTGTATTTTGTACATCATTAAGTATATAACATCTTAAAAACTCTCTTGTACCTTGTTTTCATTCGTATTGTAAAATATGTATTTTGTTTCTTTTCACCATTAGCTGCTCTAATACATCAGTCAACGTTAGTAAAGAACAAGGATATCAGAAAATTCTTGGATGGTATCTATGTCTCAGAAAAAACAACTGTTGTTGCTGCAGAAAACTAAATGTGAAAAATAAATAATTAATGAAATTTGGTTGTATTTATTTTGTGTTCTACATCTAACAACTTAATTTGTTTAGCTAATTGTTTTTCATGTTGTCTTCAAAATATGCTGCATATAACTATATTAAAAGAATTGAAGTATAAAATCAAATATACAATTGTATTTTAACCCTGTTAACCTTTGTAATGAAAATTTGTTCAGTTTATGTGGTTATTTAATTCTGTGACTTTTTATAGAATAGTTAGTAGAATATGTTTATTTTTACTAATATTATCTGAACTAAATGTCATGATTCCATTTAGAAGAAAATTTAAATAAATCATGCAGATTCGTTCCAGACCATGTGTTGAATTACTCATTGGAGAATGTGACCTGTGTACTTTTTGCATATTATGGCCTGCCTTATGTGACAAAACTTTTATAGAGCATCAAGCAGGCAAGGATTGATTAAAGAACAGTCATTAATCATATTTGGGTCTTAATATTTATTGATTACTGCCTAATTTATAAATATGCACATCTTATTAATCAAGTAGATAATCAAGAATGGTACACTATTATAGTTGCCCTCAAAAAACCGTATGGTATGTGAATTTAATTTACAGTGTTTTGAAGAGCCCCCACCCCCTTTTTGTTTTTAGATGTAATAATAAGATCATCACTTTAATGTAATGACTTCAATTTCACAAGTAACGCTTGTAATATACTACTACTTAATATGTATTAGTATAAAGATTATAACATTAATAGAAATGAATGAAATAAGCAAAACACTTAACTATATCCACGAAAACAAATATTATACCTATGCAAGCAAAACTATAAATATAAAAATTGTATAATATTTCACTCACCCCCCAGAAACAGACATCTGTTGCTTCTTTCCCTAACGGGAGGGGGAAAGCAATCAATAAGAACGCTGGAGTCCCTTTAAATCACGCATGCTCTTTCAGAGAGCTGTTTGTTTATAGCAATAAATCTAGAAACGCAAAACAGAAACCAATGCCTGCTCCCATATGAAGGTCAACTGCCATACAACGAGACTATTAAATATTTCACTTTTTTCGTAATGGAAAGGCAAAATAGAACTGATCAAAAACATACAAATGTTGAGTAGCGATCCCGAAATTGCAAACAAAAAATCTAGTCCCCCCTACATAAACCAATAACCATTCCATCCTTTCCCCACTCAGTCATAATACAGGGTGCGGCAAAAAAACGGACTAAGTTATTGCATCATGAACTAGAAGTTAATTTCATTTTAATTTTTGTTCATTTCATTTTATCTACCACTTCAATTATAACATATTTTATAATGTATCTTTTATTTACATAAGGTTTTTTGCGAACTCAAGTAAAAGATCTACAATTTTAGAATTGTTTAAGCAAGGAAAACCAGTCTCATTTGCTTAATGTACCTCGGCAAACAGTGTCTGATGTAATTGTTGTTTCAAAGGGCTTGGCAATGATGGTCCACGTCCAGGAGGTGTACGAAAATGTATGGCGAACACTTCCAATAATCGTAAAGCCATCAAAAAGCGAGTTCAATGAAATCCGTGTGTTCCCATGCGAATGGCAAAAACAGAGCTTGGACTGGACCTTACAAATTCCAAAAAGTTCAGCTTCTGACTGAAGAAAAACTCGTGCGGCTCCAAAGATGCCGAAAACTTTTGAGATGGGATTCCTATTTACTAATGAGAAGTTTTTTGCCGTCCAAAAGCTCATAACATCTAGAATTATAGGAACTAATCTGTAGACACTCCAAGCACTTAGCAGTTGTTGAACATCGCAAAAATCAAAAGTTGGTCATGGTCTGGGGCGGAATTTGCGCTATGGCAAAACATCAGACTTTTGTGAATGTGTTAAAATAAATCGAAAGTGTACAAATGGGACATTCTAGAAGCCGTTGTATTTCCGTGGGCAACACGCACTTCAGCAATGTAAAGTGGGAGTTTCAACAAAACTGCTCATCAGATCACAAGGCTAAAAAGACAGAAGAGTAGTGCAAGGCGCATTTTCCGGACCTGGTATCATCTGGAGAATGGGCACAATACTCGCCGAATCTCAATCTCATGGTTACACTGTATGGTCCATTTTGGAGTCTAAGGCTTGCACTAAACAACATAAAAGTTTGGACTCTAAAGGAATGGAATGGTTTCAGCGGGAATGGGATAGATTAAAGGTAGAAGACTTGCGGCTCTTTGGTGAAAATTTCAATGAGCGTTTGCGTCTCTGCATCGCTGCAAAAGTCGGCCACTTTGAAACAAATTAATTTATTAGTTGAAGTTTAACTCTTATTATTATTTATTATATTTTGTTAATTTATTTTTAATCAAGTTATATTAAAAATTGTTTGTCCGGGTTTTTTCTGCCGCATCCTGTATAAACAAATTCCCACAGCAAAATAAATCATGGTTCTTTAAATGTCCAATCCTCTCGAAAGAGCCGAACATGTACAATTGCTTACAAGCTTAAATACCACAGATCAAGACAAAAAAGAAAGATCAGAACCGAAAGCGTATATTGAAGGTCAACACTGTGAGTATACTAAAAGTTATAAGGGGCTGAACCGTCATCTAGTATTGTTTAAATCACGTCGGCGTGATCGTGGGCCCATAGAGACGGAAAGGTTCATCGTATATTTGATACTGCAGGCGGTGATGAGAGACTCGTTTGATAACGTATACGTGATCATGGTCCTCTACGGGTTAAGAAATCTGATAAAATAATTTGCCCTTCTGTGTGAAATGTTCATAGTATTGAAAGTGGCCGAAGTATTTAAATAAGCAACATGTACTTGCCACATTATAATACAACTTTGGATATACTAATAGCAAACAATTTTCCAGAAAACTGTTTTTGCATTCCATAGGAATAAAAGGAATGGCAGAACTATTCATATTTTCTCGTTTAATCATTAAAAAAAAAAATTTAATATTGACTTTTCTATACTGTTTTCTATTCTTCCTCCTAAAGTAAATGTTAAGCAAAATTAAAGTAAATGTTCGGCCACATCCTTTTAGGTTCTTCCTATGAATTTCCTTCTGATTAATGAATTCCTGATCATAAATAATTTTGTTGGTAGAATATCAGTGTATGGCGATTACCAATTTGGTCCTAAGTGCTTTAGCAGTAATTTTTGAACATTACAAAGTTAAAGAAGTTTCATGATTAAAGTCTCTCTCGTTGCGTGCTGGTAATGAATTTTCTCATTTTGAATGATATTCTAATCCCTTTGAGTCTAAAAGGTTTTCATTGCACCAATATTCATTCAAAGATTCATTCATTCAATTCAAAGATTTTTTTCTATCTTGTTGAAAATTGCAATAAAGAAAAATTTCAAACTTATAGATTTTGTCTATAATATTAGTTGTAAGCTTGCATATACAATAGTTATGCGAGTACACTAAATCCAGATTTGGAGTTGGCTAATTTTGAATCTGCATTCCTAAATGTAATGGCTTGTTCTGCTGTACGTATTGACTTTCAGGTGCATATTTTCAGAGATGACTGGTTTCGAAGCATTTTTACTAATTACCATCTGGTAGGGGGGGAAAAAATCAAATAAACTTGTAATCTTTTGGGAAAGGCATTTTTTTTTTTTTTTTTGAAAGAGTCTAGACTGGCTATTGCCATTTATGCAATTGTACATTATATTTATCTCATGATTCATAGCAGAATTTTCCAACTGAAAATTTCTGCATACATTTTAATTTTATTTGAGTAGTAATGACATATAAATGACTTAGGATTTGAGTCAGCTTGAAGCACTTGAAAAATATGTATATATTATATGTAGGATGTAAAGCATTCAAATGAAATGAATCATTGTTTTCTGAGGAATGTTGTGATTATGCTAATCCAAATTGCGAATTTATATTCATCTTTAACTCTTAATGCTACAATTTCAAACTTCATCGAATAATAGAACAAGAATAATTTCGACATTAACTTATTATTCAAGTAGTTTATTAAAGTGCCATTCTAAATGTAGAATTTCTTGAAATATATTTTTATGAATGTATTAATTTCTGAGATTTTAAGAGAAAACCATTAATTTTGAAAATGAGTATTTAAAATTCTTTATTTGAAATGAGCTTATCGCTAGTTCCATTGGCATCCAGCCCTTTATCTCTTGAAGGCAGCCTAAGCCTGAGAACAGTTGTATACGGATGTTTGTTTACAAATGATTCCCTGAAATGGGCTCGTGTGTTTTCTGCATTTTTCTCCTTGTGTAAGGGGAAGTCACTGACTGATGCAATCCTTGATTGTCAGCAGTGTTCCACTCTACTTTATGCTATGGAAGATTATGCACATGAATGGAAAACCCAAAGGGGATGTGTTTAAGAATTAATTTTTGTATTGCTGATTGCAATCTGTAAAATGGAAAATAGTCTTTTATGATGCAAGACTCCTACTTCTGTAGTAATAAAACCAGCCTGAAACATTTTCTGTGCAATATACCCTTAACAAATTACTTTTGAAAAAACTTCGCTAAATATAATGTTTCCTCTTTGAAGATTTAGGAATTTTTGTTGAGCAAAATCAGGCTACTTTTAACTTTAGGAGTACCAACACTTTAGTGATGATGGCAGATTTTGTATTAACAATGCAGACAGGCTAAAAAGAGACTTGCACTTTTGTATGAGAAATGTATGCGTCTAAGATATAGGCAAAATTAGTAATAGAAGGGAATAGATTTTTTAGGAATGTACAACTTTTTGTAAGAAATTAAAACAGAATTTAGAACGTCTATATTTTTTGTACAAAGATATACTGGAAAGTTGTAAATAAATTAATTATAACGCATGGAATTACCGGGTGCATTTAACTTGCTATATATGATTGATAATTATATAAATCATTGCATGATTTTTAATTTTAAAGTTTTTGGGATTAATTGAATTTTTCTATTTAAATACTTAATTATCTGATAAACAATTTTTTTTTGTCTCATAAAGCAATTATTGAGATATTAGAAAAATCTATGCTTAATTATTATAATTTTTTTCTAGGTATATGTTTTAAAACATTTATGGTAAGACCAAATTAAACACATGGTATGCTAGACCTCTGTTGCAAAAACGACAAAACGAATTAAATTTCATACACCTCTTCTAAATATGTGTGTTTCTGAAAGAAAAAAAAAAAAAAGTTATTTTTATCGCTAGAGGAGCAAATGTTACTCCAGAGCAAGCATTTACACATTTCTTAAAATATCGAACAATTGTCAATATGCACTGTCGTATAGAAATGGAATAAATGTCAACAATGAAAAAATATCTTCATGTGCAATAGCTAAAAGTCGTTAGGGTTCTCTTAATGATCTAATTGTATTAAAAGAAGAAAAAAAAATTCTGTTTGATGTAGAATCTTTCGATATATATTTAAAAAGCGAGTTTTAAGTATGGCCCACCATTTTTCTTCGTTCCGTCAAAAACTAGCAGTGATTTCAAAAGATCAATGGCTGTCCCCAAGTCCAATGATTTTTTTTTTTTTTTGATATTTATATTAATCCCATTGATCCGATCTAATGTCATTTCCAGAAAATTTTCATGAACACTTAGTCTTATTAATCGTTTCTGATATCTTTTATTTATTTCCAACAACTGCTTGTAAAGCTCTCTTGAAATGTTCGAAATCTTTTGAGAAGTTTGGACGTATCAGCCTTTGAGCATCACTTTCTCTTTTTAAAACCAATGATGAATCTTGTCTATGTTTACCATCGTTTTTCGTTTTTTCCTTTTTTTTTTTTTTTTTTTTCCAAGATGTGTCAGCATAATTCCCTAACGACTGCCTGCCGCTGAAAATTTTTTCATAGGGTTTGTACGAAGCTGAAGAGTGAAATAACTCCAATGGAACTTTCCACAGTATGTATTGTCCTATTCCAATTAAATTGAGACAGTGCGCTGCGCATGGAATATAGTTTGCTAGCTGGTTTATTTTGATAATATGGTCTTGTAAACTTTCTTAACAATCAAACAAATTTGAGGCATGGCGTAGATCTGACTCCTCGTATTTCTTACTTCGATGCGGTTTTTTTCAAAAGTATTAGCTAATGATTCCCTTTTGTGATTTTCTTTGGGTATGAATGTAAGAATGTTTCGTGTTAATTGCAATTCAACATATTAATTATTCACGGCAGCAGATTTATACAGACTCATAGATAAATTTTTAAGCGGAAGTAAGCTAGCATTAGACGATAGTCAAGCATCAACAAGTTCATAGACGAGCGTGGTTCCGAAAATAAAATCAAGAAAATATTCTCAAGAATACTTAAATTTGGGTTTACCAGTACTGAAGTAACTGAAGAAAAAAGGCTCCTGTATATCATTTGCTCAAAAATGTTGGCCGCAGACAGCATGAAACCTAATAAACGACATTTGAAAACGTTTCATAGTGAGTATGTCAACAAACCCAGAGAATTCTTCGGATTAAAATTAAAATCATATAAAAAGCAAAAATCATTTTTTAAAGAAACTTTGTGAATAAAAAAAGCTTTAATTGCATCTTACAAAGTTTCATATAAAATACCCAGATGTAAAAAACCTCACACCATTGGTGAAGAGTTTATTTTGCCAACAGCAATTGAGATTGTAGAAACTATATTTGGAGATAATTTTTCAAAACAATTGCAGTCATACCTCTTTCAAATGATACTGTTGCTCGACGAATTGATGATATAACTGAAGATGTACAGTGTCAGCTTTTCTTGAAGTTGCGTGACAAATTGCTTTCATTACAGCCTGATAGTAATACAGCAACAGATAGTAATAAAGATGCTCATTTAATTGCCTATGTTCGATTTTGTGATAATATGTCAGTAGTAGAGGAACTACATTTCTGCAAACCAATAGAACTCAAAACAACAGCACTTGCATTATTTGCTATTTTAACTGATTTTATGAACGAGGCAAACATAGAATGGAAAAATTGCGTCAAAATATGCACCGATGGTGCTCGTCCAATGTCCGGAAGATTCCAAGGTATACAAGCATTTGTAAAACAAAAATCGCCTCAGTGCGTCTGGACACATTGCTTGATCCACAGAGAAGCTTTGGCTTCGAAAGAAATGAGTCCTGGTCTGAATTTGTGTTAACTATGGTTGTAACCGCAGTAAATTATATAAAATTGAGACCCCTGAAATCGAGAATCTTTTCCGCACTTTGTGAAGACATGGGTTCAGCATTACTGTTTTATTGCGAGACAAGATGGTTATCACACGGAAAATTTTTGCAACGTGTTTATTAATTAAGAGAAGAAATCGCCATTTTTCTAGAAGAAGAAAACAGACCGGAGGTTGAGAATTTTCGCGATGGTTTATTTGTAATGAATTTGAGCTACTTGGTCGACATATTCGAGAGACTAAATAACTTGAATCTTCAACTCCAAGGAGCAAATATACATATGTTGGGTACGAGCGATAAGTTAATGCTTTATACAGAAAATTGGAATTGTGGTGCAAAAAAACCTAACAATGTTTGTAAATGTGGATGATTGTAATAAAACTTACAAGGCTGAAGAAGAACATGTAAAAGTTGTTTTTGTAACCATTGAAAATCATTTAACCATGCTGGCAATGAATTTTAAAAAGCATTTTCTTGCTGACAACAAACTGATAGCAAGTTACGAGTAGGTTAGGTATCCATTTCATAAGATTCCCGAAGGACTCTCAATTGATGAGGAAGAAAATATCATTGACTTCACAACAAGTGGCGAAACTAAAAGACAATTTAGTAATAAATCACTATTTGAATTTTGGGCAGGAGTAGAGAATGATTTTTCTGCACTAAAAACAAGGGCATTTCGCATTCTATTACAATTTCAACATTCTACCTTTGTGAAACTGGATTTTCGGCAATGGCTTCTTTGAAGACAAAATATAGATGGCTAAATATAGAAACAGAACTGAGAGTTGCTATTTCTAATATTAAGCCTTCCTTCGAAAAATTTTGCTCTGCAAGACAGGTACAAGGAAGTCACTAATAATTATTAAATTTGTTTTTAATTTAGTATGTTTTGATTAAGTTTGATTTAGTAAGTTGTTTTACTTTAATATGTTATTATGTATGGCGAAATGTATTTTGTTTTTATGTGTATGTGTGCTTTCCTTTCAGTCAGTTAATCAATTTTTTTAAATATGGGGGGCTCGCCCCACAGGTTGAGAATTGCTGATTTATTATCAAGAGAATTTTTTCCCTACCCTTTTATACAGTCATTCAAAAAATTTCTCATTTTCTGATGAATGGTTATGGCTATAGATAGCTCTCAAAAGGAACTTTAATTATATCCTTATATACAGGGTGTGTTTTTTTTAAAAAAACTGATGGTATTGAGAGACCTCTGTAGCTCGAACTATCAGCCGCAAAAGCCATCAAATTTTGTATGGGGACTATTAACGACATGGGGAAAAGGAATCCGCGAAAAAAATTTTAGTTCGAAAAGTTCCCGATGGGGGAATGTAGTTCTTTAAGTCTAAATTTTAAATTTAACTGCACGATAAAATTTTAAAAAGCTACAGTAAACAGATAAGTGAATAACAAAGAATGAATTTTTCCACAAATGTGCTTTATTCGAAAAAAAAAAAAAAAAAAAAACCTCCGTAAATGGTTACAAATAAAGAAAAAACGAGGAGATTCTATTCGACTTCCTTTTTATTCTTTGTTCTTTTGTTTTTATTCAGTAGAATCGCTTTCCCGGGAAAGACATTTCAATATGACCTCATTTTCTTGGACTAAACATTGCATTCTGTTCACCTTACTCTCTACAGCTGAATGCAACATTTCAGGAGGCATGTTCATAACAGTCCGTATTATGTTTTCCTTTAAAACTGTTAAGTTCGGGACTCCACCAAGATAAACCTTCGATTTTAAATAACCTCACAGGAAAAAAGTCGCATGGGGTTAGATCTGGGGAGCGAGGTGGCCATGCAACACGGAAACAGTGACTAATGATGATAAAATCTAGTGTGAAACCACAACAAACAGTTACTTTTTGAGAATGCAGTGGGATTTCTTGAAATGCATGGGGGTTGTTCAGATTCCCAAATTCTAGAATTCTGATCGTTAACAGTCCCATTCAAATAAAAATGGGTCTCGTCACTCCAGAGAATTGTTCAAGGCCAAGCCTCGTCGACCTCCATCCTGGTAAGAAATGTCAAAGCAAAGGTTAATTGAAGATCATAATCTGTTTAATTTTAATTCATGCAAAAGGCTCATTTTATATGGATAAAATTGAAGAATTTTTCTTAAATCTTTCCATACTGTTGAAGCACTGACATCCAGTTGTCAGTCAATTCCACGTGTGCTTCTATTTCCAGCAGTGCTCGTCTGATTTCTTTCAACGATTGCAGTCGCAATATCTGTAATCGTATCCTCCGATACCTGTTTCCGTCCTCTACCAGGCCGAGTTGCGGGAGAATCTGTTTTTACAAATTTTTTAATCACTGCTTTCACTGCATTAATTGATAGAGGTCCTTTACGTAAATTGTTTCGACTTCTAAATTCGCGCCTGCGCATTAGATTGATTAAGATAAAAGAGCTTCATAAGTAATGCAAGCTGTGCTAAAGTGAGACTCATTTTACAAATCAATTGATTTATGAAATGATTTTCAATGCCCCGCTTCTTTTTTATAACTCAAAATACTGGCGCTGGTGTCGACTACGTAATCGGGGATTTACATTTTACAATTTCTCCCCGTATTTCATGCAAAATTTTAACTGTCTTAAAGTGTAAAGCGCCACACTTTCCCCTATCGGCAACTTTTGGAACTTTTTTTTTTTTTAATAGTCCCCGAACAAAATTTGGTGGCTTTGCGTCTGATAGTTCAAGCTACAGAGGTCTCTGAGTACCGCCAGTTTAAAAAAATAATCCTGTATTTTATTGCTATAGACTCATTACTTTTGAATCATTATTCATAAACATGTTCGTTTCATTTCCAGTAATCTAGATGTAGTAGTCATAATTTAGAAGACCTAGTTAGTGTTTTGTCATATCCAGATTCAGTTCTTGGAGTTCACAAATATACTTTTTTTTTTTTTAACTGAGCTGTCATTTCAATAGTTGAAACGAATGATGAGCATATATATCATTAATATTACAGCAATATTTAGTTACCAGTTATAATAATATATCATTTCGATAGATACAATTAATCAATTTCCAAACAGCCATCTGCGTTCTCATAACTTTTTCAAATAATCCCCACGTCAGGGATGGGAATTTAAAATTCTTCGGACTTCCATCCGTTTCCTCCTACCCTCTGGCTGAAAGCCTATTCGGTATAACTTGAAACACATAATAGCTTTCAACTAGACATTACCTTTATTTATTTTTCCACTATTTTAAAACCTTTAAAATATATTCTTCAGCATAAGAAACCTTTTAAAGGATAAAATATGCAGATACTTCTGGGCTTTGTATATATGAGATATTTCATTGCTTACTAAAAGTATCAACTCATTTGAGAAACGATGTTATTTGAAGTTGTTCGAGTTACAACCCAATGAAACCGTAGTAATTCGTTTTTACAAAAGTATCTACTACGGTTTTAATAATGATTTGAAAATGAATTCTTCTTGCTTATGGAATAGAAATGGGCATGTCTCACAAAACCAGTTAATTTTGAACCTTCTTTATAAGCAATATCGCATTTTTTTAAAAATTTAGTACACTGTTTAAATGCTACGTAATGTTAAACAGTTTGTAAAATTTATTGCATTAATTAACGTAACTAAAAATACATAAGCTCATTGATATATAGAAAGAGAATAATATAAATTTCATTAAAAAAGTTTCTGATATTTTCATATGTTGAAGTTTAAAGCTACGTTCATTTTTATGAGCTTTATGTCGCATTCCATGCATCCTTTCATCTCAACAGTAGCAATGACCGCAGATACAGAACCAATGAGTGCAAACCTTCCTACACAATCTGGTCCATCATCAATTTAATTAAATAAAATGTAGCATTTTATAATGTCGATGTTTTTAGTTGACCTCAAATTCATACTTTGACTGTTTAAAAATATTTTCTTTAAATTCGTTAATTCCTTGCTTATTTGGTATCGAAAATAAGGGCTTAAATCAGTTTTTCCTCATTTAATTATTTTACAATGATAGTGATACTTGATACAAAATTATTTCCATAGATTTAATTAGAGAAATATAAGGAAAGAAAACTTGAAATATATTGTCTTTTATAGCAGTGCATCTGAAACATTACTGTAAAAATATCAATTCATGTAAGCTATATAAGTAGGTGCCGTAGCATCCTTAATTTTCAACGGTGAATTATACCTTAGGTTTTCACCTTTTATAGATACAAGGATCGTATTTAGAGATTCCTTTTCAATTTACCTTCTTTAATGCCTCCCACTTTCGCTTTATTCTTTTTTCTCAACGAAAGATGTTTCTGATGGACAGACAAAACAAACCTCCAAGCATCTGGCCAGACGTAGTGATCCATTAGACAAGTGTTACACTGTGGTCCCTGACATATCAATTCGGTTTGTAGCTGGTCGTCTGAATGGCTAGTCTGTCAGGGATCAAACGAGGATTTAGTTTGGCTTTATAGCAAAGGAGAACTGCGTCAAACAAATAGTGATAACAGAACTTTGTTACGTTTGTTATATTTTTTGGTTATATTTTTAAAAAGTAAAGTTCTATAATAAAAGATAAGATATCATGTGTAAACGTGAAAAACATTTACAATAATGTCATTAAAATTTCAAACCTGAAGGCATAAAAAGGAAATCTTGCCAACAATGTTAAGATATAAAATCCAATGAAAACAAGGAAAAACTGCTAAACCAAATCGGAAAACAATCAATTTTGGAACAAGCGGAGAAAGAAAAAAAAATATTAATTGGAGTCTTTTTATTTGATGTTTTTGAAAATATTTATTATGTACAGAAATGCTAAATAGCTCAGTATAAAAAAGACTTTATATGCATCAATAGAAATGGGTTCTTTATTTAACACAATTCTTTTTAACGATATTTCAGTCAATTGTGCTGGAATTAGTTAAGTGTTGTATTGCAATCAACTGCGCTGGAATTAGTAAAGTGATGCTCAAGAACAGGCGGTGTTTCATCAATTTTTTCATGAGGATTACATTCAGTTGTATTATCTGATTCGATTTCAGTGTCAAGGCTATGAATATGTGCATTATCTGTAATCATAGATTCAGGAATATAGTTTGCAGTACAAGACATTTATGATTATCTACTATAATTCCATCTCTATTTTTAATTGATTTAGGCGATTTTCTGACCTGTATAAACGTAGGTAATTATACCATCGATAATTAAATTAGTAACAGAAATAATTAAATCAATAATCGAATATGTCAAAATTAGTTTTCAACCAGCGCAGCATTATTCTCAAAAGTTTAAAAATGGACGTGTATTTATTTCTTATGGTTTGTTCAAAATCTAAATTTTTGAATTGCTGTTGAAAAAATATTTCAACCTTAAGATTTCTAAAGGAAAAAGGAGATAAAATTGCAAAAATGAATTCATTTCAGATTTTGATGATGTTTTTGAATTGGCAGGTATGAAATATTATACCATTGCTATAATTTTTTTTGCAAGATATAATGACGATTCCCAAAAATAATAATGATATATGAAATTATTGTATTAATTCATAAGAATAAATTGAATTTATAGTTATACAAATAATATTTCAATACTATTTCCTTATTTCTATTATAATTATGAACATTTTGAATCCTATTATCTCATATTTGAGATTTCCATTTCTTTCCTCACCCAAGTAAGAATTTAAAGAGTGAATAGTTATAAATAATGAAAAAAAAAAAAAAAAATGTGAAAAAGAGTGCATATTATAACAATGTGTTGATATTTTTTCTTCAACTACTAGTATTTTTGCAAATTTATTGCATTAAAGCCATTTTTGGGTGTGTCCTGCTTCATTAAGAAGTATTTTCCTCACTAAAAAGAAAATGCATTGATAAATAGTGATGGCTTATAAAATAAGATTTTCTAAAAAATTTAAAAGTATTTTAGATGCATTCTTATGAAATAATGAAACAGAAGGTAATACTTACTATATTATAAAGTTGCCCAATATTCGTTTCGTATGCCAAATTATAAAAGTAATTTCCCTTTGTAATTTGGAGAATGTTTCGAAATCGGAATGATATTAATTGTGATGCTATTAAAATAAAAAAAATTAATGTGGTCGAAAATTTATTTGTAGGAGTGAAATAAAATGCTTCACGGCTTCATCAAATGATTTTCTTCATCAATTTTTGATAAAGTTGACTGATTCAATTGCTTTTCAACATATTTAAAGCACAAATTTTTATAAATTATATCACATGCTAAAAGGTAATTTAAAATCAAAAATGGACATGTTTTACTAGAATACTACTTCATTTTACTCGAATGAACAATTCCTGACTCGAAAGATTAATTCCCTAAATACGAATAAAAGTCCATAATCATGTTTTAACTTTAAAAACTCAAAATTTTATTTACTCAATGATGAAATTTGATATTCGAGCTTAAATGGTGTTACAACTTTAAAATTAAATATACAAGGGGTGTGTTCAAATGAAAAGGTACGAAATGACACTGTGGGTATAAATGAAGATTTTATTCAAAGTATACACCATAGGCCTAAACACAACGATCCCATTGATTAACGAGCCGAATGATTCCTTGTTCCCAGAATTCCTGTGGCCGTAACGATACCCAGTCCTTCACAGCGTCCTTGAGTTTGCAGTCCGAGTTGAAGCGCTTCACTTTCAGAAGTTTTTTCAGGCGCCAAACGCATGAAAATCGCAAGGCGACAAGTCCGGGCTGTAGGGCGGATGGTCGAGCTGCTCCCACTTGAACTTGGCCATTTCCGCGTGTGTGACTCTGGAAACGTGTGGACGCGCGTTATTATGGAGAAGAACCACACTCTCCGTGAGTAGTCCCGGTTTTTTTGTTCTTGATGGTCCTGCGTTGTCTTCGGAGTATCTCACAGTACACATCGGAGTTAATGGTTCTGTGCTCGAGGGATTCAACAAGTAGCGGACCTGGGACGGCGAACTCAAGGACGCTGTGAAGGACAGGGTCTCGTCACAGCCACAGGAATTCTGAGAACAAGGAATCCTTCGGCTCGTTAATCAATGGGATCGTTGTGCTCAGGCCTATGGTGTATACTTTGAATAAAGTCTTCATTTATACCCACAGTGTCGTTTCGCACCTTTTCATTTGAACACTCCTTGTAAAAGTAGTGTTGTCATTGAATATTTGAAATTTTATGCATTTTTTTAATATGCAGAGAGCATGTTAAATTTTAGTCTTTGCAGAGTTTCAGAAGATCTCATTTACTTTTAAATGGCATCTTTTGTTTATAAATATAGTGAGTGGTGTCAGAATAATATTGAGCACTTTGCTTCGATGGCTGTACATAAGAATAAAATTTAGAATTTGATATGTCATGTGGTGAAAAATATTGTTTAGAGATAAAATGCTTCTTTTATTCTTTAAATATTTATGATGAGAGAGATTTCACCTACAAGTAAATTAAACCGACTAATCGACGAATACGCACCGATATACTTAAATGCATATAATTAAACAGTTTTATTTGAAAAAAAAACATAGATATTATCTAATAAATCAGGTTTTTAATTTCAAAAAATATATAATGTATAATTGGGAACGAACAATTTTCTGAATTTTTTTTATATTTGGATAACAAACATGATATCATGCAATAGGAAATCAATCAATATTGGACAGATTCTTTAACATACACCACATTGGCTAACATAAATGATAAAAACGGTGTGTGTTATTGTAATTAAATGTGCATAAATGTAGTAAGAAATTCTAAATTTTATATAATTGTATTTGGGATCTTCCGAATTTATTAAATTCCCACAAAAACCCTTCTGAAGCCAATATTTAAATAATCTTCCATAAAATTTTATTCGTTAACCAATCACCTGCTGTCTTTATGATGTATTCAAAAGAATGAAAGTGATAAAACAAATGATCTGATCATATGATTTGAACAGTGGCTACAGGCAGTATATATTATGCAGCTGTTTTTTAACTAATCATTTTAAACTTAATTAACATGTAAACGATTTAAATTTAGTCTTTATGTTATTAATTTTATGAAAACATAAAAGCTTGCAATATATATCTTATGGAAAAGAAGTGATTGAAGGAATAATGTTTTTGAAAAATTAATCATGATTATTAGTTGATGATTTCCTTACTTACATTTGCTTGCATTTAATTTTTTTGATATATTATAAGAGAATAATAAAAGATAAAATACATACATCATTAAAGATTATTATTTTATAGAGCCTGTCACGAAAAATAGAGCATAAATAGCAAAGTGAATATTAATAAAAATAGTAAATGAATTGCAATATAAAATAGTAATTAATTATATTTTAATTAATTCAACCATTATTTTAATATTTCGTAGTAAATACATATTGCAGTCCTAATCTTTATATTCTTTACTTATAATAAAGATGAATGTGTGTTTGGACATGGGCGTTATGTGTCTGTTACTACTCTACAGGCCAAACTAGAGTTACTCTACAGGCCAATTTGACCTAGAGTTACTAAACCAAGAACATATCTACTTTAGAGGATGAAAATGTGCATTTTTTGAAATTTTGATTAGAATTTTAATTAAAAATTAAAAACAAAATTTTTTCGTTTTTCCATGTTAATTACCAAAATTTTTACAGTACAAAAATTATTTTTAAATCGTCATAAAATTAAAAAAAAATTATCTTTTCAATGATATCTATTATTTTGAGCTGTAATTTATTGTGCATTTTTTAATTCATTTCTAAAAAAATATTTTAAGCATAATATTTAACAATATATTTCACACAAAATTATAAAATTGTACCTGCACAGCATGTTATGTTTGTATGGGACAAAAAAAAAAAAAAAAGAAAAAAAAGAAAAAGGAAATGCTTAAAATATTGAACAGAACAATGTAAGGTTTCTAAAATAGTATGAGTTATCATACTATTAGTCAAAGTTAAAGCTTTAAAATGTTTTGATGAAGAAGCCATAAATACCAAGTTACATAAAATATTTAATTGAAAATTTTAGCCGCCATTAATCCCGGCGATCCAGCTTCTCTCCAAAGGCTGCTAATATTTAATATTTCGAATATTTTTTTTTTATTTTTTTACAAATTTATTTAATTAGCAACAAGACTAATAATAATTTTTTTTAACCTACCTACCTAAAAATTCCAGTTTAGCATCCTAATTGAACATCTGCTACTCAATCTGGGAGCAATTTTTAATAAATCTCAAAGATTGAAGATGCTAAAATTTTGGATGGATTTCCTTGCGTCTATTTTATTGAAATTCATTCTTGCTGCTAAGTCTGATATTCACAGTTGTTGATAAAGTGGGATTCTATTGCATATGTAGGTCTTCTGTCAACAGCTGGCGACCTTGAACTTTGCTGTTTTCTGCAGGCGCCTTTCCCATTTCTACTGCCTCAACCTGACCTAAATTATACTCATCATTCTTTTTTAATGCAAATAAAAGGCTTTCTTGTGCTTCTGCAAATAGAATTTGCAGTTGGAGTCCACAGGATTGTTGAGAGGAAAGGAAACGAAGGAATAATGGCTATGGAGGATTGAATAAAAGCGACGATAGTTTTGGTCTAGAACGAGGTAAAGACTAATTTTGATGAATAGAAAGGATACGTTCTTGAATTGATTCCATGAGGATGAAATGTTTGCTAAAAATATTCTAAGATTATGATAAAATTCTGCTTCAACAGATAAAGACGATGCTACAGAAATTGTTCGTTTTCTCATGAGAACAGTATATTCATTAGTTATTTTTTAATTCCTGATTCATAATTGAGCCGAAATCAAGCAAATGATATTTCCTAATAGAATGCTACTATTATCGTTTTTTTTAACTTGCTAACTTTTAGATTTATAAATAAAAGGTTATTAGCTTAGTAAGAAGTGGCAGGATCGACAAAAATGTACCTATTTTCTTCGTCAGATTACATAAATTGCTCCACATGTGATGAATTATTGGCTCCTGAAGTGCTTGAATCCAGTATACAAAAATTATTTGCGTATAAAATATAAATAATTACAATTATAAAAAAAATCACCGATGTCTTAAAATTATTAAAAAATAAACAAGACTGCACATTTGAAGATGGCACATTTTCAACACTAATACAAGACAAATGGACACTAATAAGCAGCCCAACAGGTTAAAAACTATTAGAAAGGAACAAACCTCTCGTTACGAGGTGCATAGAATAATTAATAATTCATCTGGTTTATCAAATACATCAGCACATCCTGTAACTATATAGTAATTTAGTAGCTTAACTTCACCAATTATGCAAGTCATCGATAAAAGACAATGTTATCTCATAATAAAATTAGAACCAGCACTTAATATTAAACCAATTTTAAAACTAAAATTACAACTAAATTTTAAAAGGGAGGCACCGGAATGAAATCCAAATCAACAATGTAATCATTTCTATGAGCATACACATATAATTGCAACCAAGTTCCAAAACAAGCTATTAAACAACAAAATTGGAGCGGTCGCTAAAAAGATTTTTTTAAAAAAAAAGAAAAAAAAAAAAAAAAGGCACAATTTGCCTAACAAAAGGATACGGATGAGTAAGACTATCATCGGAATTGCGAGAATCACAAATCCTCTTGTGAATCTCCAGTGCGATCTGCATTTTTCGTAAAAGCAGGAATTTTTTATATCAACATGGCTTATGTTCTGATGTTGGAAAGAAGATGAAAATCTTTGGTAAAAAGAATGGTTAAAAACATAGGAATGATATCAATATTTTGTCCAGAATGGTAATCTGAACTGCTTAAAATGCGGAATCTGAATAAAGAATCAAGTGAAGGGCCGTAATTTGTTAAGCAATATATATAAAATAATTAACTATTTCATATCTGATCAGGACAAAAACTTTCTTGTACACTCGCCAGTCTAAAAAATTTGCCAATGAAGTGCCCAGTTTTGAATTGAATAGAATCTTTTTTAGCTCTTCTCTTAATAAAGTAAAATGCAGCTGGAATTATTCCCTTGGCGCAGAATGGCTAAAAATGGCTCTTGCGCAATGAAACACAGTATATCCATTTATCCACAATTACCGACTATTTTGATAAATTGAACGGGCAGCTCATTTCTTGGGACATCGATATGAGAAAGTCCTCGCCAGATGAGATTGAACGAATTTTTGGCATTGTAAAAAAATATTTTTTTTATTTCCAAAATAAATCTGGAACTGACCTCAGGAGAAGAGAGAACTTCAATCGAGGAGCAACTTATTGAGAAAAATTAAATCCTAATTCCTTTCTCTCAGATCCAATCCACCGTAGAATTAATTACGACCAGCTCGACCTAGAAAATAGATTATATAAATTCATTTTGAAACAATATTTTGGTATAAGCACACCGCTATAATAAATACATCCTGAGAATCCAACATTTATTACTAATCCTGAGTTCTTCGATGCAAATTTCACTTGATCAAAACCAGGCAGTTCGATGATTTAAGTCTGGGGTCCGTCTGCTTAATTTAACTACGCAAGTCAAGTCGAAAAACTATATTAAAAAGAAAAGCCAATGGACAAAGTTTCCAAAGGGGAAATTTCAATTTTAATGACCTAACAACTGCATGCAAGGGTATAATACCCTGATATTTAAAGAATTAGTTGGAAATATTTTAAATCGCATTGTAATCTTCCATAAAAGTACTCTATTATTAAGGTGTGATTTCTCTGCCTGAGCCTTTGACAAAGCCTCGCTTCTGATACTAATGCTAAAGAGCAGGGCCTTCTGAATCACAGTAAAATACTGTAATTTGATTACAAAGTAGAAATCCTCCAACCACAGCCAAAAATGTAATCAAAATTAATGTACAAATTATAAGATCTTTTTTATTAAGATCAGAAATATGAGTTAACAATGTCAACAAGTTATTCAAAGTTACATCATCACTGTTTTTGTTATTTTTATAGATTTATTGTTAAAACGGAAAATATAGTCTCACTTTGTACTTGAAGAGTGAGGTTTAAATATTTAGAATGCTTAGATGATTTTCTTGTTTTATCGTGTTTAGGAACTATATATTATCCATTTTTCACCATTTACTTTAAAATAAAAAAATAAAATAAAAATTAAAGTTCGCTTACAAAAAAAATCAAAGAATGAAATTTATTTAATTTCTTATTATATTTTTTAAAAAAATTACAGATTCTTCTATTTGTGCAATTGAGCTTTTTTAAGACTTTTGAATCTTCTTTATTTGAGAATTTTTTCGATTGAAAGAGTTTTTTTGCAAGATTTCTTTTATAACTGATATTTTTTTCCAAGATAGTCCTGCCTTATAAAAAATTTTCAAAATCATTTTTCAGTATTTATGATACGTTCTTATAAAACATTGAAACAGAGGGTAATATTTAATATATTAATAAGCTGCCCGTTTCGTATGCTTAACCATAAAAATAATCTTACTTTGTAATTTGGAGAATTCCCCCGATTAAACAGTACTGCTATTAAAATTAAAAATATTAATATAAGAGAAAATCTGTATGTAAGAAAGAGGTTAAGTTTTTCACGCCCATTCAAAAGGAATCGAGTTCACTTAAAATTAGTTAAGATTGCTAGTTGAAATATTTTGAGCTCCGATTTTAGTAAATTATATCACATGCTAAAAATTACATGGAAATTAAAAATAAATTTCGATCGTGTGTAAGCTACTTCATTTTATACTTAAAAGTAATTCCTGGCCGAAAAGTTTTGTTTAAATTTTTTTATTTCTTAAGAAATGAACAAAAGTCTGCAATTTTATTTAAAATCAAAATTTTACTTGTTCATTGATGAAATTTAATATTTGAGCTTCAACTTTGGTTCAGTTTCAAAACTAACTATATGAAATATGTTACCACAGTGTGTTTGGAATTTTGTGCGTTTTTTTAATGAATAGAGAACGCGCTGATAAATTTTTAGTGTTGCAGATTTCTAGAAGGCTAATTTGCTTTCAAATGACATCTTTTGTGTTATGAGTATAATGAGAGGTGGCAGAAAAATACTGAGTAATTTTTACGACGACTGTATAGAAGGTTAAAATTCATATTTATTATTAAAATTAAAAAACAAAAAGTTATTTCTCATCCACAAAAAATAGAGAATGAAATTCAATTTATTGCAAAAATTAAGCCTAAATTAAATTCAACTACTTCTATTTAAAGAATAAAACTGTTTTTAGACTTTCTAAATCTTCTCTATTTGGGACTTTTTTTGCGGTTGAGAGATGTTTTTCAATACTTCTCTTATATCTGAACAATTTTTATCGAAAAAAAATAAGGCGATTTCGAAAACAGGTAAATATCTTAGTATAAATTGGGTAATCATGCATTTATTGACGATGAATGATAAGGCTAAATTTTATCGTTTCGTAAATTAATTTCTTTCAAGCTAATGCTATTTTTTAAATAAAGGAAATTTTGCACAATATTATAGTCTGAATATTACATGTTGTAGGAGTCTTCTGTAATTTTGAAAGAAAATTGCTTTTTACTTTTAACAGCTTAACAGAATATTTTCTTCATGCCACGTTTGACTAATTAATTGCTTTTCACTGAATTTCTTATTTGATTAATAAAAACTTTACTGATATATATTTGCTAAAGTTTCCACAAAATTTTCCTAATTTTTGAGAAATTAAATGTAGTTTTACCATTAAAATCTGACAATCTTTCTGAATGATCTGCATCATGATGTTTTTATTTTTAAGCTTGTTTTTCTATGGATGCAGGGACGTTTTTCGTCGTTATGAATTCGCATCATTGATTTACTGATATAAAGTATAACTTATGGATAAAAATATTAACCGTTCTTATGAAATTAAGAATTTAATTTACTATAATTAGTATCGATTATTACTCTTTTTATAGAAATGAATAAAGACAAGTAACTTTTTTTATTTCATCACACATGATAAATAATTTAAATAAAATTCTTTTTTCATATACAAAGAACTCTTCGGTCAATATAACATATAAGGACCTTCCAACAAATAATGAGCTGAAAGATGTAGCGATGACTTAATAAAATAATGGTACCAAAATGTGGAAGAATCATTTAACGACCCAATGAAAAACTTAGAAAAAACACTCCTAAAACACAGATTCAGCTTTATTAGAGAGTATGCGGAGTATGAGTAATCGGAGAGACCACTTCCACTGGTTTTCATCATCGTTTTATATTTATTAATGTTAGATCCGTTCCACAGATATTTCTGGGAGGTGCTATTTTTCCCTTAGTCACGAATAATTGAATCTAGTAAAGGCACGTATTTTCCATCGATCTTTAATAATTTTTAAACGATGAAAATCGCAGTTGTGCTATATATCTCAAGAAATTATCTGTAGCAATCATATTTTTGAAAAATGCTCTCTGGTAACTCAACAACGGTATTAACATGTAGATCAACTTCTTAGCAACAGATCAACATGCGACCTGTAAATTTGTGTAAGTGAAAAAATCCAGGTAACTCTGAATGCCTACATAGGCTGAAGTATATCAGCATGTAAGTTATAATTCAGGTTTTTTTTTGCCAGTGATTAACACTTAAGCATATTTTTTCCTTCTAATGAGTAATGGAATACAATTTAACGACTTTAATTTTAGAAATACTGTCTTTATTTACTACAAATTATGAAGAACGTTTCAAGTATATTATCGCAAGTTTTCGATGTCAGGTCTCGGAGTTTTTTTTTTAATGCAACTATCAAAAATATCATTAAAATCTAATTCATGAACATTTTTTTTATATGTTTGGTATTATAAAATGCTTAAGAATGGTTCTTACAATTTCGCAGAAAAATGAAAGGAGAACATTCAGAATATCTGAAGTCAGTATAGATGTTTCATTGCCGTTATATTAATAATTTAAAATCTTCTAAAGAGAAGGGATTTAAATTATCTTGAACAAAATTCATTCTTCTCATACCAGATTAAAACCGTTTTAACCGATGAGACATTTATTTAAGCAAATATATCCTCAGAAATATTTTAGCTTTTATTGTTTGCAATGGATGTATTATATTTTCATATCGAACGTTGATAATCACCGAGTAGCCTTCATATGGTGAATACTCAGTGTAAATACTCGGAGAATATTCAATTGTTACTCAGGGAATACTCAGTTGATAATCAGTGTAAAACTTTTGCTGGTAAATTTAATCCTACATTTAAGGCTTGAATTTTAACCTTTCCGGGTCAAATTGTTATTTATTAGAAAAAATTAAAAATTTGCAGAAGCAACTAGGAAATATTTCATACTTAAAATCATTCATTAAATTCAGATTAATTAATTAAAATTATTCATTCATCAATCATTTAAATTCAGGTTAAATTGCTATCTAGTCTGTAAAAAACTCTTCCCACTTAAAATTAAAAACAACAACAACAATAAATCATTCCAATGATGTCAAATGGCGTCAAAGATCCGGCTAGACTCAGCAATAAACATTTAAAATTTCCATTGGTAACACAAAATTTTATTGGGTTTTTTTTTGTCATTTTTTCCAATATTTCAAAGCATTTTCTTTTTTAATTAAACTTTCATCTATTTACTAAGCAATAAATTTTTACTCGTATAATACTTTTAGGTCTAGATGTCTCACTTTTATATTCATTTTTGAGCTTAATAAGAAGATCATACTTTGTTTGGTTTCAAAAGCAAAAACCATCAATAAACAATACTAAGCAGAAAAGAACTACCAGAAATATTCTGAATATTATTATTTAATTTGAGCCACTTTGATATAGTATGAATTTCTCAAAAAATTTAAATAACACACTTAGTTTTGATTTATGTCACAATATGCTAACAGCGAATTCTTTTAAAGGGATAAAATATCCCCTTAATAAACGCATATTATCTTACTAAATATTGAAAAGATCTCCGCTCATTTATTAATTAATTTCTATTTCTGAGTGGTTTTATTTTTATTTGTACTATAGTAATAGTTTTCCTTTTGCTGTGGATACCAATTGTTTCAATTTCAAATGAGCATGAAGGCAATATTTTTATACCATGGAGTGGTAGCAAAATTCCTGCATAAAAAATTTCTTTTAATTTCGGCTGTATAAATTGTTACATTCGAAGCTAACAAAATGCTATGTTCTGTAATATTTCTTTCTGGCTTCCTGTTTGTATAATGGAATTCTATAATCAATTTTTCACTCATTTTCCAGTAAGCTAGAGTTTTGACATTTTTGAGCACCTCTGTGTTCTCGATGACAATACATTGCTTAACTATTTATAAAACCTAACTATCAATTAATAGATTTATTTAATTCAGTTTTGGTTCAATACTGGTGGCGCCATATGAAAATAAGTTTGCAAAAAAAGTTTCAGAATTCTACTATATTTTAATAATGAATTAGTAATTAAAGAATAAATTGCAGAAAATAATTAGAAAATATATACTCCTTACAGTGACTAATAAAAACTGTTTTTATTAAGTAGTAAATTTCTTTTCGAACATTCGAAGATGAAGAATTTCTTCGCTGAATTACATCCAAAAAATTCCTTCCGTCTTTCGCTCCGTATTGTGTTCGTGCTTCATTAATGCGAACCAGTTAAGTGAAGAAAAACTAGCTAATATAAAATATGAAAAAACAAGTCCTATTATTCTTTGATATTGCCGTATGTATGCAAATCATTTGGCGCAATGTTTCGATGTAGTTTTTCGCCAAACCTTCCACAAAAGCAGAAGCCCGTCAACAAGTCGGTCATTGCTCCGCTCAGGTTGCTTAGACACGGAAGCTTGCTCGAAGAAGTGTTGGTTTCTTGTTATTAGGCTACCTTCTATCGGAGGGATGTGTCCCCTCGCCAAGATGCTGCTCATAATTCTCACACTCATCGGATCAGGTGAGTTTCATCTCACGCATTTCTTCTCTTCACACAGGGAATAGAAATTGTTTCAGTAGTCGGTTATAACGTTTCCGATTTCGTACTGTAAAAATGTGTGAATTGCGGACGGATATTATTCTATTCGTTTTATTTTGCTTTTTGTCTTATTTAGTTTGGAGAGTTCGTTATTAATATTTTTTTTATTACTTTAGTTTGACTGTAAGGAAGGGTGAGATATCGAAGGGCTATTGATTCGGCGCACATCTTTTCTTTCCACTTGTCATGCGCATTTTTTGGGGGGTCTTGGTTTGAATTCTTTTTTAGAAACATACCAAATCATTTCTTCTATCATCGTTTCTTGGACTCAAATTTGTGGCAACGACATGAGGTAACCGAATCAGTTAAAAATATTTTAAATGGTGGATGAATAATGTTTCCAAATGTTTTTTAATTGTAAAGCGTGTGAATTTTGGAGACGTTTATCATGAGCATTTTAATCGCTTCATTTTTTATTTTTGTCTTCTATATTTAATTCGGAAAGTTTGCCGTATTTATTAAATAAATTATACAATTTTTTTCTTATTGCTTCAAATTTGGAAATATTAAACAGTTGTGGACTCAGTGTATATCTTACTTTTTGCTGATTGTATGGGTTTTGTGTGCGTCCGTATTTCCTTTCTGTCTTATTCGCCCCCCCCCTTTTTTTTGTAACTCTTATTAACACTTCATACCTCAACTTCTTAATCTTAATTTAATGTTCTACATGAGGCATGCCAGTAAGTTTTGCAATCTTTTAAGTGGTTGACAAAAATATTTTTTACTTCTTACTGTGAAACTTATGAAATTTAGCGGCTGTTGTTGAATGATTTTTATTCCACTTATTTATTTTAGAAAGCGTATGTAAAAGAATATAATGCAAGTATCATTTTAAAATTTTAAGCAACATTTTATTAATTCCAATTCGCCGACACTGAAGTGGATATTGGCGTACATCTTTATGTACTACTCATCATATGGAGCTTATTTAAAAGTCATATCAACTATGATAATTTGTTGATAGAAGAAAGTGCAATCAAAATTTTGATATATAAATTGCTGTCCTTAAATCCTATCATTTAGAATTCAGCACTAATGAAACTATCAAAAAGCTATGCTATCATGCTATATTAATGCTTCTATTAATGAAATTCACGAGTAACACTTTCCTAGAATAAAACTATTGATGCCTGATAGGGCTCAAGGTAGTCTAGGCAAGTATTTTCGATAGAACTAATAAGTTGTTTAGAATGCCAACCAGTCGCTTTTATTCCTATATCTAAATAGAATGAAATAAAAAAATATTATTATTGATTAATAATTTCCTATTTAATATAATATAAGGATGATAGTTTCATCAATTATCATATTTATAGTTTATTCTAACTTGTGCTCTTATAAAATTGCGCACAATATTCACTAAATTTAACCAAATAAAATCGATAATATCTTTCGATGCTGAAAAAATATCTTCGATTCTATATGAAAATGTTCAACTGATTTTTTTTTTGGTTGAGGTTCAGATTGTTTTTGATAAAAATTAAATATAAAGCCTAAAATATGTTCAAGATTTGGCATATTTTGGATTACTAGTAGGTAGAAATTCTCCTGATTTGCTTGTTAAGAAGTGCAAAATTAGGCAGTGTAAAGGTTCTAATTAAAAGGCTCGAATTCCGGTAATGAGATATCTATATCATTATTTACTATTACTAATAGTTGAGGAGTTAAATAAGAAATTCTTTTAAATTTGCCTTTTAACTCAATATTATTTTGACATTGTGAGGTTTCTGTTATGAAGAAAAATGTTTTATTAATCCCTCAATATGACGAAAATTGGAATAAGAAATTTAGTTTATATAAATTCTATCGATACGTAGTATTTGATTTCGCATGTGCAGAATATGTTGCTGATTCTGTTCAATTATTTTTTAATCCTTTATTTTTTACACAACTTTTTGAATATGATGAAAAAACGAAATGTGAAGTAAGAAACGATGTATCAGACATCGTTTGTAAAACATTTAGAATCAAAATAATTCTATGAGATATTTTTTTTAAAATTATTCCCCTTATTTTAAAAACAAACCCTGCAATAGAATAGATCTCTGAATGATTTGTAGTCATCTCAAGCAAAGAAGTGAGCAGTTAATTCTGAAGATTCTGAGAATAAAATAGTTGTTAATTTCTATTAATATTGAATTGAATGATACCAATGAATAGTATGAATACTTGTCCCAGTCTTTATCTTTAGAGAGAAATTTAAACTAAATTCTAGCGAGTCACTGATATCTAGAAACAGGAAATCTCTTATATTAGGTCACTCTAGTCGATCTCTTAGGGCTTCAAATCAGTATAGTCCTGGTCTATCAGAAGGAACTACCATTTGCTCCTTTGATTTGCGCCCATCATAATAACTAATGAATTGTAAAATATCTTTAAAGATAACTCTAATTGCATTTTATGCTATTAAGTTATTGAAAGTTAAAATTTGAACTGATGAAATTATTTATACTTTTTGTCCTTTTTGTGAAAATTTACTTCTGTTTCATTAATTAAAAAAAAAGCTTTAAAGTTACCTAATAAAAACAATTTTTGACTATTTTATTTATGAATAGATATATGAATACATAAGCACGGATTGATAAGAGGCGCGTGAATTTTTTTTTAACCTAGCACCATGTCTAAAAATTCTGATTATGTATTAATTTTAATAATGGTGCTCTTAAATAATATTTATGATTTGTGAACCAGCATTAGAATTTCAAGGGAGTCTTTTGAAGATGACAGCTCAAATTTATTGTACCAAATATAATTAAAAGTGTTTCTAAAATTCTCCTCGACTTCTGACCATAAAGAATAAGTTTCAAATTCAAAATAAAACCTATTGTTTGTTTCTTATGGCACTTGCCACTGACAAGCCCGCTGTTACGAAGACAGCGATTTAAGCCTGAGGGGGAACGTCTCTTATTTTTTATAGCAGCGCCAACTAGGGCCAAGAGTACGACTTTGCCACTCACGCATCACTCATTCGCTTGCACAACCCCTTTTTACAGGAGGGCACATTCACACATCTCACAGATAGAACAACAGAAGAACAACCATGCCCAAACCGGGACTCGAACCCGGGACGCCCAGCTCACGGGGAAGACGCGCTACCCCTATGCCAGGACGCCGGCTAAAATGAAACCTAATTTTTGGGTTGCACTTTTGCATGCAGCACATATAATGTATTTTACACTTTATATGTAATAAATATACGTTCAAAGACGAAATATTTGTGTTTTATCTAAGTTCTTAAAACACGTTTCGATGAAAGTCGTGACCTCCTCTACTCACGGCTAGTTTTATTCACAATCTGAGAATCGAAACGGAATTCAGTTGTAAATCGAGGAGATCCTTTGATTTGTATTTACGTACTAAATCAACTGTAGAAATTTATTACATAAATATAAATGCATGGGATAAAATATTTACTCTTTTAGTTTTTATTTATGTGAACTCAAAGTTGGGCCGTCTGGACGTATATTATAAAAATTGTTTCTTTCATCTTCGTTTAAAGTAGGAGTCACTGATAGATTACCTAGCTCTTAATCCACCGCTGCTGTGAATGACGCGAAAATGTGTCGAAAGATTTCAACGAAAAAAGAAGAACTTTTGTTTTCCGTTCTCGATGAAGCTGAAAATATGCTGCATTAGTTATAGAAGTCGAAAATTGTCCTTCTACTCTAGTGATGCGGGGAACCTAATTATTGTCGTCTTTATCTAGAGGGAAATGGAGACTGTTAGTTATAAATGCAGCTACTATGAATTTCCCCCCCTGAAGGCGTAACATTTTCATTTCAAATGCTCATGCATTCCGGTCTATCGCGCAAACAGCACATATGATCTTCTTGCCACAAAAGGAATTCAACATCCGTGACGTCTTTATTGGAAAGAAAATAAAAAGAAATCCTGAATACTTTCAACTCTGACGTACGCCCACCGCAACCTGATTGAAATTAGACAACTGCGACTTCATTAGGGCATATGACGAAAGTCTTCAAAGGTGAATCATTATGACCTTTTATTGACTCAACTAAACCACAAAACCTTGGTTAACGGTGAAAATTTGTAGGCAAATTCGATTCTAGCGAAAAAAAATAATAATAAACGTATTGTCAATAAGTATAGAATGTTAGCTGGGAGACCGGAAGAAAGAAGCGGAAATACTCAAAGAGTAAATAGTTTGGATTCCCACAATCTGGGATATAACCTGAATTGTTTATAACATAGGGGAAAGTTTAAGACGTTTCAATATAAGGAAATCGAAACCCTGTTCAGAATAAAATCAAATTTGGGAAAAAAAATCACTACTCAGATGATTTGCTTTCGGATACCGCAGTGAAATATAACGCAAGCTGAGAGGAATAAAGCATTCCTTTTTATAAACAGTTTTCATTAATTTAATATCTAGTACGACAACTATAAATTAAAAAAAAATTCTTCCTGTTGTGTACATTCTTTTTTTCCCCCTCCTTATACGATAACTGTAAATTGTGCTAATAATTCTATATTGCAATCTGTGAGCATTTGGAAATTCGGAGAAATCTCTAATTTGCAAGGGGTTGAACCAAAGTCTGGTCTTTTGACTTCCTGGGGAAGGGCAGCTTAAATATACATTTCAGAAATTTGAAGGATAAATAAACATATTCTTGCTTCCTTGGTTGTGTGATTACATTGGCTTCCAATGGCGGAACGTATGTCGTACATAAGAGGATCGACGAATCACAGTAGTCGCATAATAATTGCTTCATTCAGAATCTGGATGCCTAGGAACGACTCAGATTATTATGATAATTGACTCTCTACTACATCCGTTTAATATCACTCTAAAGAAATCTTTATATTCTTACAATTGGATTGTTCCATGAAAACATTTGAGTAGAAGGTAACTGTAAATGTGTCTTCCCACCATGCCAAAGCGTCCTGAGTAATTTGAAGATCAACAGCTTAATCCGGCACAAAAGTGAACGTAAAATGGCTTCCATTACTGTGCAATCTATACGCCCCCTTTTTCCAATGAAGGGGTGCGACCCGTCGTCAATATAGAGATAGCTCAGCCTCACGTCATTTCTGTACTGGGGAAATGAGAACCTGCTTACTTATTTGACAACTTCTCATCCTCATATTTGGAGTGCCCCCTACCTATTGAGATTTAGAAGAAGCAAAACAATTTAAGGTTGTTTTTTTTTAATACAAGATTTAAAAAATCTTAAAAATTTGCTTTAATATGTAGTTTTAAATGTAAAACAAGATGATAATAATGATAGCCTTTACTTGAATAAAATATAGCAACTTTCAATGCAAAATCTTTATTCAACAATTGTTGAAAATAAGGAGAAATTACCTGGAATTTATTAATTTCTTCTTAGATCTTAAGGCTAAAAATTAAAATAGCATTAGAGTAAGTTTATTTTCCGCCCTAAAGTCATTTGAGGAAAATTAAGATTTGGGCTCATTTGAAATCTTTAATCTTAATTATTATTATTTTATGAAGCTATTTAATATTTTTTTAAAGTTTCATTTTAAAATTTTAAGTCAAACGATGTTATCAAACAAGATACAAAATCATCAAATATATACTATATATACTAAAATCATAAAATATATCAAAAATATACTAAATCATTTTTTAAGTTTGGAGGAAAATGTTGCTTCTAAGCAAATTTTATGCTTGTTGTTTTACGTATAATAGAGAACCAGGGTTTGACATTCCAAAATTTAAAATTCAGCATAATATTTAATGCTAAAAGAAAAATCAATGTTTAAGGCAAAGTAATTGGCTTATTTAAATTTGTGCTTATTCTTGTAAAATGAATATCATGTCATTGTGGCACGAAGAAATGGATAGTTAAAAAAATATTTATAAGTTAATACGCCTAAAAGGAACTATATTAAAAATATTTTTAATCAATACAAATGTAATTAATCTGTATATAATTGCACTTTTAAAACTAATTTTAAACAAAAGAGAAACTTTCTATCTGAAACTTAATTGTTGAAACAATGCAACCCGGATGTGAGTAGAGAAACTTTAACATGCTCTTCATTCAATCTCGATTTATTTGAAAAATCAATGTAGATATTTCTTTTTTTTTAATTTAAGACATTTCATTAAAATGTATCGAATAATTATTTTTAAATGAGCTTCCTTTTATTTATTTTCAATTGATATTACTCTTTCTTATCTGTCTGCTAATTTTTGAATGGAAGCAACATTTTTCAGAAAATAATATAAAAAATATCCTTGTTTTATATATATTTTTTCTAACTTGATTGTCTGGCAGGAAGAAGTGAAAAAAATGTCCTGCATCAGTAAATTGGATTGCGGTTATGACGAAATACCAAGTTAAAAACTTTCAAAATGAAGTCATTTCCAAGAATAAAGTGAAATCGCGATGAGAAACATCTAGATCACTATAATAACAAATGAGGCACACTTACAAAAGAATTTGTTTACACACATATTTATGTTCTGTATTTCTTTTCATAAAGAAAGTGCGTAGGTAGATAAAGAATTTCTTTTTTTTCCTCGGAGAAAGAGAAAATCATGTAGACATTATATTAGACCTGCCGAAAGAAGTTGACCCTGGCTTTCTGATGACGATCAGTAGTGAAAATTTTATAGCCAAAGTAAATTAACACGAAAAAACTAGTTTCCAGGGTATGACTGTGTGGTTATTCCTCTTATTCATGAGATTAAGTTACGAGAACAGAATTCTTTATACATCAGTCAGTTTTTTATGTCTATTTAAAAGTGAAGTTACGGTTCGGACTTGTAAAGCACTTACAAAGTCTGTATTTCTTAAAGGTCTATAAACAAAAGTCTGTATTATTTAAAAGTCTACAAAGTCTTTTATATTACTATTAAAAATAGTTATATAAAATGCGATCTGTAAAAAATTATAAATGAAATTTTGCTGCAAGTTATGAGAAACATGAGTTTAAACGACTCATTTTTAGATTATAAAAGAATTTAAGTGATATGTTATTATGTAACATATCACTTTAATCTTCTCCTCGCTTTAATTTAGAAAAACTAATAATTTAAAAAAAAAAACAAATGTTTAAACAACATTAACAAGAACTGATGATTGGTTTTTATCAACTTTAGCAGTAAATATTAGATAGCCATAAAATAGCGTTAGATGTTTGGAGATGATTGTGAAAATTTATTCAGTCAAATGTAACCAAATTTGGTCTACCTATGATTCCAACTATGAGTTTTCGATTTATGAGAGAGAAAAAAAAAGTTCAAAATTCGGAAATGTGGCCTAGTCAATTAATGAATTAATTATAAAAACCGTTATTTCCACCACAAGTTTCATTTTGACATTGTTGATACATATGATTCAATAAGTTTGCACTGCTTGCGCTAAGAATACTGAAATTTGTATGGGCAACTAACTACAAATGGAGAAAGAACATGCTCGTCTAGTTATCCTTTGGTATTTAAAATGTTACTGTAGGACTTAATGAGCGCATATTTCAATAAGAGGAGGTATTCCCATAATGTATAAATACTGTGAATTAAAATCATCTATAGTATTATGTTTTGGGCAACACACTTCGGGAGCAATGTTCGATATCTCATTGCAGGAATAGAACAAGTGATTGAACCATTTGCACGGTTTCCTTCAAAGAAGTTTGAACCCAGAATGTAGGAAGCTGTGAATCCACTTCTGACAATAGCTTTTGTGAAAGAAATGATATCTGCTGAAATGCGTGAGGACTCTGTGAGTCCCATATGCGACAATTATTTCTGTTCTAAGTTCCATAAAGACAAAAGTGCACTTTAGGACTCTATAAGATATTGTACAGATCAACAGCATCCATGTGATTTATCGATTCTTGAGCCATTTAAAAATTTACATCATACTGTTAGCTTAGGCATTTTGAATAATCACATTTCCAACTGCAGTTACCCGTGCAAATCTCGCTAATCAGTGCAAACTTAGTGAAGAACATGTATCAATGATGCCAAAATAAAAATTGTAATTTTTTTTTTGTCTGGTTTGATTCTATGGTTTATTAGCGCAAGAATCATATTTGGCTAAACTGCGCCAATGGCAACTGTAATTGATCAAATTGGTAATCGGCATGTACTGCACCATATTGCCGTTGTGGCGAAGATGGAAAATTTTCTTTCTTTTTTTTGTTTTTAATGAATCAAAATCCAATAACTGGAAAGATGAGTTGATTATCCTTCTTTATGATACAATTCCTTTTTAATGAAGTTAAATATATCTATTTGTGGTGTTTTAATTTTTAGAGAGATTAACTAGCCGTAGTTCAACTTAGTGGTTGGAAAATTGAAGATGGATAAATCTTAGATTTCAACTTTAACATAACACATAAAATGACTAATATCAACGCGGTTAACTTAAGCATTAAATTATTAATTGAAAACATTCTGTTTCATTAAAAAACATTTTACTGCTTCTTTAAGATTCATAAACTTATTGTTTTCTAATAAGATGTGCAAGTTTTCAAATATCAATAAGTTACCCATTTTGTAAATTAAATTTCATTAATTAAATTTAAATTAACAAAATTTAATTAAATTAATTAAATTTAAATTAACAATAGCAGAAGTTAAGAATATCAATCGATGCTTATTTATTTTTATTTTAAGAAAACGTTTTAAGAACGATTTCTAAAAAGTTGGATGAATTATAACATCAGTTTGTTGCTATTTTAATAATCCAATTCCTTAATATTCCGATTGTCTTCTTTGATTCTTTCATAATTACACCAAATGAAAACTTCCCGCTAAGCAAAAATTAATCTCTCTTGTAAAATTAATATCTAGATATCAATATTATGATTTTTATCGAATATGCTATTAATCAGCTCTTCTGATTAATCGTCGTCATTGATTCTTTAATTACCATATTTATGAAAACCTTTTACTAAGCGCACTATTTGCTGCTCAAGAAAAATGAAGCAGTAGAAATAGTTTGATTTACAATTTAGATGATCTAAACCCTCCCCTCTAGTTTAAATCTGCAACTATTATTAGATAAACTGTTGATATGAGAAATTCGAAAACGATAGATTTTACAAATCTCATAAAAGATTGAATAGTAATTCCCTGTTTTATCTCTGTTATCAGATCTAGATTATTGAAGTATGAAAGAATAAACTCGCTATTTTTATTTATTACACAGGTATTTGTTATTCGCTTTTGTTTTGAAAAATCATGATTTTCTTTCTGGAAACTCTTTTAAATAACATATTCAGTTTGCTGTGAACTACTCAAGTTAAATAACAGAAATATTTAATGATAAGTTAGCACTTGCATATTGCTTTAAAAACAGATACCACGGGGTTTTTTTTGAAGACTATATCGAAGAAAATATTTACATCGGAGTTTTAATTCCCTCAATCTGAAATCAGTAATTTTAAGTGATATATAAATCAAAAAAATATATTTGGCATCTTGTATATTAGGCTACATAATAAATTTTATTAACATATTATTATGCATGTATTTAGATTTTGCAGTCGCTTCATGTATTTGAATTTTTGTGTCGTTGCATTAATAGTAAACGAATTCACTTTATTCCATAATCAAAACCAAACAATTATGCATCTATGCATAAATTAAAAAAAAAAATCAGAACTGTTTCCTCAATATGATTTCAGTAAAATTTCAGAGAAAGAGCAGAAAGCTTTCCCTCTTTCCAAATCAAATGTTATTTTATAATGAATAAAAGTAAAAGGGAAATTAACTCGACAGTGCTGCGGTTATACATCATAATTTCACTAGAAAAACAAATACACCTTTGACATAGTCAAATATGCTACAAAACCACGCTACAACAATAACGTTTTAATGCTAAAAAACCACGCTACAACAATACCGTTTTAATGCTACAAAACCACGCTACAACAATAACGTTTTAATATTACAAAACCACGCTAAAACAATATTGCAAAAATAATATTAAAAATCTTTTGTTATGATGGTAAACGAAAATCATTTTTACTTTCTGTTCTGCTCGAACGGAGAATGTGATGAAACAAGATTATTCAAATTTAAATCTGAATAATAATAATTTTATAAGAGAATATGGCTGCAAGGAAAATGTGAACTACTTAGAGAAAGTCTAGAAAAGTGTATAACTTTTTAAATTATTCTTCTCTTCATCCAAAGACTCGTATACTGGATATTTAGATGCCAATTATCGATTTATTCAAATATCGCATGCAGCAAAATGCGAATAAAATTATCTTTCTCTCATATAGTTAGATTAAATAAATTCTTTAATTATCTTGAAATGGATATACGCTATTTTTCTGAATAATTTGATACTTAAAGTGGATTTATTTTTCTCCTGAAAATCCTTTTAAATTTTAATTATATATTATAGTTCAAAATAACTTCGTAGTGCAGTCATATAGACTTCTTTAATACATTTTCTCAAGTTCATTTGTTTCATTTAGGAAAAAACATTATTAATAGATAAATTTAAATTGAATTTGTTGATATGTTATTTTCTGTCAAAATAATAACATGAGTGTTTGGTTTTCAATATAAATACTAGATAAAAATGTTAGTCAAAGGCAATTACCATTTGCAAAGGAGTAGGCAATTTTCTTAAAAAATTATTTTAAGTACATTCACGTACAAAAAAAAAAAAAAAAAAAAAAAAATCCGAAAGCGGTACTTTTTGAAATTTAACTTTAAATAAGTTGATATAAGTTGATTTTGTAATTTGACTGACCTTTCTCATTCTATTTGAATCAAATTAAAATGATCTGCTAGTACTAAACATTTTAGAGTAACTATGTTCCTTTGCATTCTATACTTCTTTGAAAAAAAATCTTTGTTAATTTATTAGGAATACAGTGCTTTGCCTGGATTTGATTAAAAGAATATTTTTTTCAGTCGATTTTGCAGAAACAATTATTTTCAAAAATTATAACTCCATAGCAAAGGAAATATAAAGTTATCAGACGATAAGGAAATAATTCCAAATTAGCACTAATATAAAAAAAAGATTAAAAGGAATGAAATAGATGTAAAACATTTTAATTGAAAATTGAATGCAGTGTTATAGTTTTTCTGATTCATTGTGATATTAAGGCGAATAATTAATCATGATTTATCAAATATTGATAAATTTGTGAAAACTGCAAGAGAAGAGAGCGATTTCAAAAAAGAAGAGAGAATAAATTTAAGAGAGTTCCTGTAAACCTATCATGACGATCAGTTTCTAATGCATTAAATCATCCAGTAGAGTATATTTTCTGAAAGATGAATATTCTTTTTTTGTAAAATTCTTATAACATTAATTATAATAATTTTTTACAAAAAATTGCATTAGATAATTTAAATTTAAGCTAATAATCAGCATTTGAATTCAATTTTTTTTTTTCGTTTTTAAACAACAAAAATGTCGTTTTATTAATCCTATTGTTTTTAAATGAAATAAATACATAATAAATGTTTGAGATGCACTGATGAGTTTTGAATTTCTTACAACCATCAGATATTAATTAGATAAATGTAAAGAAAATAGACTACTAGAAAATTTCTGAGTTTATTTCTTTTAAAAGACGGGAGAAAAAATTAGGATTATGGTTCACTGAAAATGATAAGAAATTCATTCGTAATCAGGCATTTTTCTGTCTATGATTTTAGGATTTTTTACTCTGTCTATTGAATTTCTAAGCTCATGTGTATAAATGAAAATATTACAGACAGAATTTCGAAATCAGTTATGTCATTTTATGTTCAAATAACTCTTTGAAAATAAGATGTTTTTAAATGACATTTTGGGGGGGAGGAATTAAAGTAATTTGTATGAGATTGTATGTTAATGAACTTCAATTATCATTTTTGGTAGAAATTTAAAATTTCAGTTTTTAGTTAGTAATAGAATTTTCCAGAGAATTTCATCAGCCTAGGATAACTCATCCCATTTATCTGTCTCAGGGGTTTGGTTGAATTTCGATAAATCAAATGTTTTTTTTAAATACATTTCGAAAATACTTTTAAAACTTCATGTCAAATTCATAAACTTCAGTATGTCATGGAATAATATCTTTTATGTTAAATAAAAAGAATTAACAAGGTATTCTGATTTAAGTTAAGCTTGTAAATATATTAGAAACTGATAAAAATGCTACTTTTATATTTAGAAGAAAAAAATCCAGACACTTGCATTGAACCTTTTCGTGGGTAAACTGATAACTAGTATGGGCTAACCCACAATTATTGCTGAATTGAGCTAGACATTGTATTTCTTAAATATTGAAAATGAGTCATTTGACAAGTTCTACTATCTAATGAAAGGTAGTTAAAACTCTTTTGATACATACTGGCTTTGAAAGAAAGCACAATGCCTTTCAACGTCTCATATAAGATCGCTGATTTTTTTCTTCTGTTTGTTACTTGTGGAAAAGTTATAATACTTGTTTCTAAACTACTTATACTATTAACAAATATTTCGGTAGATTGCAATCGACCAAGTTTTGTCAAAATGTGAATGAAGTATCGAAATGCATGATAATTATTGATAGCAAAATTTTTCTCATGTCACTGAAGATGACGTGTCAAAACTTCAGGGTTCTTCTAGCATTAGAAGATTTTTATCTTAGACTGTGAATCTTTGTAGGTGTTATGTGTCATTAGTTCTTCTGCATCACAGGGTTATAGCATTAGAAGATTTTTATCTTAGGCTGTGAATCTTTGTAGGTGTTATGTGTCATTAGTTCTTCTGCATCACAGGGTTATAGCATTAGAAGATTTTTATCTTAGGCTGTGAATCTTTGTAGGTGTTATGTGTCATTAGTTCTTCTGCATCACAGGGTTATAGCATTAGAAGATTTTTATCTTAGACTGTGAATCTTTGTAGGTGTTATGTGTCATTAGTTCTTCTGCATCACAGGGTTATAGCATTAGAAGATTTTTATCTTAGACTGTGAATCTTTGTAGGTGTTATGTGTCATTAGTTCTTCTGCATCACAGGGTTATAGCATTAGAAGATTTTTATCTTAGGCTGTGAATCTTTGTAGGTGTTATGTGTCATTAGTTCTTCTGCATCACAGGGTTATAGCATTAGAAGATTTTTATCTTAGGCTGTGAATCTTTGTAGGTGTTATGTGTCATTAGTTCTTCTGCATCACAGGGTTATAGCATTAAAAGATTTTTATCTTAGATTGTGAATCTTTGTAGGTGTTATGTGTCATTAGTTCTTCTGCATCACAGGGTTATAGCATTAGAAGATTTTTATCTTAGGCTGTGAATCTTTGTAGGTGTTATGCGTCATTAGTTCTTCTGCATCACAGGGTTATAGCATTAGAAGATTTTTATCTTAGACTGTGAATCTTTGTAGGTGTTATGTGTCATTAGTTCTTCTGCATCACAGGGTTATAGCATTAGAAGATTTTTATCTTAGACTGTGAATCTTTGTAGGTGTTATGTGTCATTAGTTCTTCTGCATCACAGGGTTATAGCATTAGAAGATTTTTATCTTAGACTGTGAATCTTTGTAGGTGTTATGTGTCATTAGTTCTTCTGCATCACAGGGTTATAGCATTAGAAGATTTTTATCTTAGACTGTGAATCTTTGTAGGTGTTATGTGTCATTAGTTCTTCTGCATCACAGGGTTATAGCATTAAAAGATTTTTATCTTAGATTGTGAATCTTTGTAGGTGTTATGTGTCATTAGTTCTTCTGCATCACAGGGTTATAGCATTAGAAGATTTTTATCTTAGACTGTGAATCTTTGTAGGTGTTATGTGTCATTAGTTCTTCTGCATCACAGGGTTATAGCATTAGAAGATTTTTATCTTAGACTGTGAATCTTTGTAGGTGTTATGTGTCATTAGTTCTTCTGCATCACAGGGTTATAGCATTAGAAGATTTTTATCTTAGACTGTGAATCTTTGTAGGTGTTATGTGTCATTAGTTCTTCTGCATCACAGGGTTATAGCATTAGAAGATTTTTATCTTAGACTGTGAATCTTTGTAGGTGTTATGTGTCATTAGTTCTTCTGCATCACAGGGTTATAGCATTAGAAGATTTTTATCTTAGACTGTGAATCTTTGTAGGTGTTATGTGTCATTAGTTCTTCTGCATCACAGGGTTTTAGCATTAGAAGATTTTTATCTTAGACTGTGAATCTTTGTAGGTGTTATGTGTCATTAGTTCTTCTGCATCACAGGGTTATAGCATTAGAAGATTTTTATCTTAGATTGTGAATCTTTGTAGGTGTCATTAGTTCTTCTGCATCACAGGGTTATAAGCCGAATTAAAAAACGTTGAACTTTTTTAATTTCAATGTCTGATTATTCTCATTTTTCTATATAAGAGATTCTGACTTTTTGATGACAAATTTTACGTGCTTCAGTGGTTAAGACTGTTGGAAAATTATAAATCTTGTGAATTCGCGAATTGCTTTTACCTTAAAAAAATATATTTTAATGTGATGAAAATTTCCTGCAAAAGTTTCGTTTTATTTATTTATTTATTAAACCTGTTATCTAATTTATCTTTTGTATATTTATTTGTAAGGTTTTTCTTATTAAACTTCACCAAATCAAAAGGCTGTGCAGAGCGTTCTAAGGCCCCAAACGATGCGAAATTTGAACAAAAAGAATTTAAGAGAATGCCCTTGCCGTTTTTTGTTTGAAAAAAATTATATAAAAACTGTAAAAAACGGGGATATATAAAGATAGCTCATAAACCTACAGTTATTTTGTTTCCGAAATTATGAACCAAGAGTCTGTTTTCGCAATTCTATGTTAAACAATCGATAATTAATTACATTTATAACTTCCATAAAAACACAGATGTATGTTGACATGAATAGATTAGCCAAAAAATCGGTTATATGTTAAAAAAAAAAAACAGATATTGCAGAAGAAAACGAAACAGAAATGGAAAATAAGCGTTTTCAATCACAGTGTTAATTATTAATTCAAGGAAGTTTCTTTTTAAGATCTATTCCAGTAATATAAAAAAGAAGCATAGTTTTTAAAAATTACCTTTCAAGGATTAAATAGAAAGAAATATGAAAAGCTAGAACCTGATGTTATGCCTTCCACAACTGCTTTAGTTCACAATAGTTATTAATTAATGTTTTAATTAAAAATGCTGCAATGACTGTTGTTTGTTATCCTGGATAAAAATCAAATATAGTGATAAATTCTTCCAAAACTTATATTCTGCGCCTTCCCTTATTTGATAGTAATTGTCTATTTCTAGAGAAGGGAAGATTTAGTTTGAAATGAAAATGGGGTTTCAATAAATAAAACGTTGGATTTTAGCTTTTTAAATGGTCAATATTTTTTACTTCGCAATGATTTTTTCATCGCGAATAGTGAAACCTTAGTGAACTTTTCATTGGAATAGATGCTATAAAAGTAAAGCATTAGTTAACTTTTCATTGGAACCGATGCTATAGAAGTCTTACATATTCAAATATGGAAATATGTTGTTAAGGTAAAAATTTTCAGTCTCTGGCAGAATCCAATGAAAAAATCCATGTAGGAAATAAATATCTTCATTCTAACTCTTCCGATTGTAGAGCTCTACAATGGTAGATTTCGACTTCCTTTAAGTTATAAAACATCAAATTTGAGACGAGATTAACCCTTTCACCGCGAGTACCTCTAACTGATTTTCTAGTTTTATAACCATATATTAAATACATCGTAAAAGCATATTACCAGACGATTGATAGATGTGGAATTGCTACTACCAATAAATTTATGGAAGAGATTCAATAATAATAAACGCAAACAAGCCTCTTAGGCTCTATTTTCTCTCAATAATTCACCACGTTCATGGTGACACACACACAAGTTGCAGCAGTTTGTTCTAAACATCACAAAAAAATGACAGCAGACGATTAATAGATATGGGTTTATTTGATCTTCAGAATTGTATGAAGTTTTTAAGTAATGAATGAATTAGGGTTAAAACTTTTTAATGTCGTTTAATATTTTTCTTATTTAATAAATAATCTCAAGAAACAAATGTACTAAAAGTTAATATTATTGTTAGAGATTTTTTTTTTCTTTTCTTCGAAATAAATTTGATTACATTTCCATTATTTAGCGAGAATTTAATCTCATAAGTTTCTACATTTTTGCTATATTATTACGATTTTTACACTATTTTTTTCTTATTCACGAACATGGTATACTTTTTTTTAAAAAAAAACTAAAACAGGGTTTTTGCTTGAAAAAAATTTCTTCATGATAAATATTAATATATATTGTTTAGATTAATGGAGTTATAAAATACTTATTCTTGGTTTAAAAATCTATATTTCAACGAATTTCAAATGGATAGTAACAGAATACTAGCTTTCCGAATGCTCAAATCATTGTATAGTCAAAATGTTAAATGAAAAATCTGATCATTATTACACTTTGATTTTCAGAAGATATTCATAAAGCTTTCTGATTATAGTCTTTGAAAGTTACTCGTTCTCTTTTATTTTTATGACTTTCTTTGTTTTTTTAAACTATCACACTGACAATTTTTATGAACTGAATATCTTTTTTTAGTGAAAAACGTAAAATGCGTAAAAAGTTATTTTTTGAAAATTGCGGAAATCTCAACTCAGCCATGCATTATATAACATCTGGTGATTTTGCCTAAAGCGTAAACAAAGGTTTTATGAATATTAAAAACAGGATATTCCGACACTAGACATTGATACATGACCTTGTGAGAGAAGAATTATGAAAACCAGAATACTGTCTTTAAAATTTTAATTCCATGTTTTCTTAATATGAAGTAAAAGACTGAAAAAGGAAACAAATAATTAAAATACAAAAGACACATTTATTTTTCTACTCATAGTACCATTTGTAATTTGAATGGAATGATTATTATACATTCTTTATTTTGAAAGAAATCAGTTTATTCATAAATGTCCATGAAATATGAGTAAGCCAACAATACTGTGCTTAAAAGTGAAGACAAAAATGACTACTTAAATGCCACCGATAAGTGTGGCCAATGCAAAATGTTATACAGACCCGATTTACTTTTTTTATTATTTACTTCTTTTTGCATTATATGTACGTGAATGGAAGTCAAGAAAATTCGAGTTCATTATTTTTCACTTTCTCATATATGAAATATACGAAGATTAAGTATTGTAAACGTCAAGAAATTCGAACTCGAGATTTTGACCGATTCCAAGTTTCGGATCTTTCTGAGCCCGAAAAATACATTATGTCTGCTTTTGAACACGATAACTTAAAAACGTTTTGAACTAGACAGATGAAATTTGGTATAGGACTTTATACAAAGTTTACAAATTTCTATCGAATTTTGAGCGAAATCCATTCAAATGAAATATGTCTCTTTAGCTGCTGGAGCACAAGCTAATGTGTTAAGTTCGAAACTTAAAGAGGTATATATATAAAATAGTAGTTCTTTCTCTCTCTCTCTCTCTCTTCTAAAAAGTAGATCCGTATGAAATTTGGAACCAAATCCGTCAGATGATCGATCGTCTGTCTGTCTATATTTTCGCATGCATGCAAACGAAATGATTTAAATGAATGAAATTTGTTATTTGTGACTGCACTTGTAAATCTGTGCCAAATTTTGGTTTCAATCAATCGAAAAACGGCTTCCAAAATACATATTCTATTTTCTGGTATGTGTGTAGTAACCGCATGCCAACAATTTATCGCCAAAGATCGCACTCTAGATTCACAACAAAGATTGATATTTCGTAACTATTGTTTTGCCAATAAGATGCAATTAATACACAAGTACCAGTTTTCTTTACTATACTACGAAGCCCACAACTCTTATATGTAAGACTCGGAATAAAATTACGAGGATTCATGGTATGCACGGCCAAAGTCCACAAATTTATGCTGTAAGGATAACACCTTTATAAGAGAGTATGTGAGCAAGATTTGTCTGAAACGTCCTCGCTAATTAATTAAAGGAATTATTAAATTTTGATATGTCAAAATGTACACATATTTTCCAGTATATGCTACAGAAAATTGCTCTAAATTATAGCAAATTCATACTCCAGAATGAGTTCTTAAATTAAAATTATTATTATAGATTTAATGCAAAATGACATGTATATCTTACATAAAAGCATTTACAGGCATTATGCTTACTCCTTAGCGGACTTTCTGTGGATGATTTTGGTATCATCAGATTCGTCTGACCATCACCAGCTCCATAGAATCAATAAATTTTCATTTTATGCACTGAAGGAACGTTACTTTGCTATTTCATTTCTATCAATTCACTTACAGATTCGTGAAGGTTTACCATTCTTCAATAACGTGGCAAACTCTTCGAATCATATGTTGTTTCTTAAAAGTTGAACAAAGTTCTTTAATTTTAAAATATTTTCAAACATTTTGTGCTTACATACAATATAGAGTTTATCCAGTTATAAGCGAAACATATCATTTGTAGGTACATTGTAAATGCGACAGTTTTGTTAGATTTTGGGAAGCTTATCGAACGTCAGTTTCATCTGATGAATTTAAATTCAGAGACAAAATTTTTAGAACTCTAAACATTGTTTTAAATAATTTTAATTAGATGTCTTGATAGCAATAAATTATTTTTAAATAATTACAGTGCTTTAATAACAATTATGATAAAAATCTTTTGGTTGATATCGGAAAAAAAGGAATAATTTTATCTTAATAGATTTAGAGAAATTTAAAAGATTTTTTTTTGTGATTATAAATAATCATATTCAAATTGAAAAATTATTAAGAATTCAAATTATTTTTTTTTTCGAAATTATTGCATCTTTTAAAGAAGTAGACTAGGGATCGACAGCTGTCATTTCACGTCAAAATTCATATTTTAAAATAAATTCTAAGTAAGAAAAGTACATTTTTCATAATGTACATTTCGTCGGTTTTAACAGGGTTTCTTCATAACACAAAAAAAATTCCACAAAGAAAATTTTTTCCTCTTTTCTTATTTTGCATTCATCTCCTAACTTAATTTCTCTTCTTATCCTAATTTATTCCTATCATGCATTCGATGTAAATTGAAATGAAATTGAATTGTACATTTAAGCATTCTTATCTCGAAGTATTGTCTTCGCTATTATAGCAAAATGTCTTATGACGAAAAACATACTTACACCACATACGATATTTTGATGTAAAAACCACGAACTATTATTGCCGTGTTTATATCAATCACAAGGAATTATCTCCACTCTGTCTTGACATTTGAATGAACTGAATGATCGAGGCGTCTGGGAATATAACATCAAGCAGTGTGGTAGACGCACAATAGCTGCTATAACGAGCAACATATGTATCTATCCTTTATGCTGATGTACGCCCCGTGATTGGCGATGGGTCCGGGCCATCATACCGGGAGCTTCTCCTCCTCATATATGAGGATCCCCCTCGTAGGTTTCTTGTAGAATCAAATGGTCTTATGTTAAAAACGTGGTCTGAAATCATATGAAATTTTGCGTTTTATGGTTACATACATTAATCACATATAACAGTTTGAGAACAAATATAGCTGACCATTATAAAAATTCTGCAGAAATATTATGTTTTGGCTAATTTGAAAAACCATATGTTGATTTAAGTATGACGATATAAAATTTTGATTTTGATATGTAATTCGAGTTCTATCAGCTGATCACATACAGTGGTTTTAGAACAGATGTAGCTTATTTATAGAAATGTTTTGCATTAATAAAAATTTGAAGAAAATTTGATATACGACATTTTGATATAATAATCATAAAATTGTAATTAAGGAAATGAATTTTGCATTTATAGCTTAGATCTTCTATTATTTGAAAATTATTTCAAAACTGAAGTATTTTTTGCTAATTTTGGCCTTTATCAATTGATTTGAAAGCAGATATACTATGCAAAATAACATCAATACAGATGCATGTACAAAACAATATGTATGTTCAAAAAAACATTGTTAAAATCTACTGAGTTTTGTTCTGGACTTAACATTTTAATTACCATCTGATCGTTACATTGATAAAGAATGTAATGGTCATTCATTTCTAGAAAAATCATTTCCAATCATATTGTTTAGATTCTTCTAGAAAATTTGGTAATTCTTTATCACAAAAATCCGGATATTGAAACGTTGACTTGAATTTTTACGAATTCGTTCGGTCCATTAAAATTTTTATTAAACAGAGAAATTATTAACAATAGCATTAGTTTTATGAGGGCTCCAGTTAATTAGTTAAGTAATTAGTTAATCCAGTTATTAAGTATATTCCCCAATATAGGACAATCTTCATATACATGGTCAGTTTTCTACACTTAATACGTTATTTTTACAGTTTATTATAGTTATAGGTATTCTAAAAGTGACGGTAAGGTTTATGTAAATTATGTCATGCATTTATTACATATTTCTTTCAATGCTAAAAATAAAATAACAATGTAATTGAGATATATTTGACCCCAAAGGGTTCAAAATTGAAATAAAATTGTGTCCAAAATTTCATGCATGTTCTCTAATAATTGCAATAAATATTTATTTGGACTGCAAATAGATTAGAAATTAACTTTTCCTTAATATAAAGCATTTTAATAATTAATATTCATGCAAATCAACAAAAAGACTTGCCATCCATTAAAATCGTAACTGGCTACTACGTATAATTAAGCAAGTATTTTTGATTCAGAGCCCATCCCGTCGCATATTCGTGAAATCATGTTCTATATTAAAATATTCCGCCGATTTTCTTTTTTTCATCTCAAAGTAGAATATTAAGAAAACTTTTTGGGGGAATTTTTCTCATTAATGGAAAGTTCTCCCATTCAAGATTCTTCCCACTCAAAAAAAAAAAAAAAAAAAAACTTCTTTATGTGTCCGAACAGATGACAGAACAAAAGTGGGTAAAACATATTTTCAGCGTTATACTCAAAGATATTCAAAAAAATTAGTGAGAAGATTTCTGATGAAAAATAAAGTGTTTCTGAATAACGTATTAACTAAATAGCGTGTGTAATAAATACTCTTTTGTTGAATCATCGAAATAGAGCGTTGCCAAATTCAGTGAATAAGCCGTGAAACATTTTGAGAAGAAACAAACAAAGCATTAAATTAGTTTTTCATTCCAACTGACGACCGAACAAAACTTACTGTTGCGCTAAATCTAATTTAGCAAGTTTCTAAAGGGAATACGAATTTTAGACTGAAAGAGCGTTATACCATTGCTTTTAATATATATAACTGAGGACTCCGTTCAAAAAAATCTTGCTGAATAGGGAACTGTAATGAAAAAAAAAATTCTTACTTTATTTTATATTGTAAATGTATTATTTGATTTACAGAAAATAATTCGTTTATCTAAAAATGAAAGGAAAACTTGCATTATCAACGAAAAAAAAAGTTACGAAATTTCTAATAAAATAATTATTTTGTCTTTGCCATTGCTGATTTAGGTTATTGATACTTACTGGAGAAAATTTAGGAACGTTAGATTCAATTTTAAAAATAATTATCTCAAAATAATGAACTTAAACTAGGTTCTTCTAAATAATGATTTTACTAGATTGAATATATGAATTACTTTTATTCAATTATGCTTTTAAAAAGATTAGTAAGCTTTATTTGACAAGAAAAAAATACGTATTATCATGCTTGGGCTTAGAATTACGCTAAGTATATTTTCATTGAACTTGCCTTTTGCGAATTTTTATCTAAATTTTGATAACATTATTTTTGGACACTGGAAAATTTTATGATTCTATTTAGCATTATCTTTTACGTTCCCATTAATGAAGTTGCGGGTCAAATAGATAAAACATGTTTACTAGCGCAACATTTTGCTTTGACTCGACAATTACACTCCGTTTGATTCCATTTTTTATCTAAAGAGTCAAAAATTAAAGAATAAATAATTATTTTTTTTAAAAAAAAGATAGACAAAATTTTACAGAAAGCCATGCTTTGTTCTCTTCCCCAAGAAAAATTTCTTAAACTGATATGCTGGATTCAATTTATCTTCCATATTATTGAAATAGCTTTTGTAAAAGATATTAGTCAGCCTCAATCTAGAGAAAACAAAGTTATTAAGTTTCTAAAGCTTGTAATTTTCCCGAAATTGATGTAAGATGCCCCGAAGAAATGTTTTTTCCAAGTTTTCCCCTATGGCTACGGGTGAACTCACTAAGACAGGGCTCTGCTATTATATATTGGGCCATCCAACAAGATTATTTAATAAATTTTCAAATTATCAAGTTAGCGTTTTGGAAAATAGAATCCGGGTCACTGGTTAATGAAAAGTCACAGGAAAGATTAAGTACTAGGAACAATCAATAAAATTTGATTTCAATAAAAATAGGGTCAATCGCATAAAAGTTGCTTCTACAAAGTTCAATTTTAAAAATGCTGTACACATATTATGAGCATTTATTATCTTGTTAATATAACTATTATGATATGAGAAACAGAATACGATAGTCGATAATCAGATAAATAACAGAAAGCAATGGGAATTCTTTCCATATGCAGAAAGGTAAGACATTTAAGAAAGTATGATTTAATATCAGCCGATTTATCGCTAATCCGACATATCTTTTTAGCTACCTTATAAATATTACCTTCCGTAGTTTTGTCAGCATTTGCGAAATGGGAAGTGTCACTTGCAATGGCCAAAGAATTTTTTTCCCCCTGTTCAATCAGTCACTTAAACTGGATAGCCTAGAGAAGATGGCAAACTTCCCGTGAGTAACAAGGTCACACAGAAGGATCAGAATAGCTTATTAAACTAGATGCCGGGTCGTCATTATTTCTATGGCGGATCTAAGCACGTTTTGAGCTCACAGCATTGCTACATATGAATTTTTCATCGGGAAAAAGTAATCGGTGACCCACTTAGGAAATAATGCCCGGTTTTAAAGCTTTTGACTAATCCGTTGCAACATTCTGCAAGCTATTGATTTGAACGTTTTTCTACTATGTGTCCCAATTGTTTTTAGCCCTAATTTGTCCGGTGGTCGTCAACAATCGCTCCGCAGGGTATATGTTGACCCTAACTGAGTGTTATCTAATATCAAATTAACACACGCTCCATCGGATGATGTAAATTAAAGAAAACCATGGAGGTTAAAAGTTAATAATTCTACTATTTGAAATCGACACAAAAAATCTTAATGAACTTCTAGATTGCAGTTCATTTTTTGTTATCCAAACTATAATGCGCAATTGTGATAGAACATGTGTTTTTTGCAAAGCTGTTGAGAAAATCAAAGAATTAAGAAAGATTATTCTTTAAACGAGATGCTGAGCTTCTAGTTTTGAAATTTTCGACAGTTTTCTCAATTGATGTTTGCAAAATTAAAACTGCAGTGAAACATAACGAAAAGAAGAATAACACAAGAATGATTCAAGAAACTAGTAGCTAATATTCATACTTTGATAGAATCAAAACTTTTTTTCCGTCAATATAACAGATATATTTTTCTGATTCATTTCACATTCTGCCAGCTTCGTGCTGGTCTGATTTTGAGACAAACTGTCTCAGGAATATTGGTAATCTAAAATTAATATTTCATGCACATAACTGCATTAATTGATACTAAAACAAATACCATTGAAAATACTAAGGGAATTTTTTCCTTTGTCTTTCTCTAGGATTCTCATAATATTATGGTTTTTGTATTTGGTGAATATAATCGATGTTTGGTTATATGGTGAATATAATCCATGATGTTTGGTTAAATGGTGAAGATAATCGATGCTTGGTTATATGGTGAATATAATCCATGATGTTTGGTTATATGATGAAGATAATCGATGTTTGGTTATATGGTGAATATAATCCATGATGTTTGGTTAAATGGTGAAGATAATCGATGTTTGGTTAAATGTTGAATACAATCGATAATGCATTTTAACCTCTTTACAGTTTTGAGCTACAGTGTTCACCTACATAAAGAAAAACAGAAAGACAACCCTGTAACTGATTTTATCTGAAATTTGATACAGACCGATAATTTATGTGCTAAGACCACCCACCATATTTCATCCCTCTAGTTATTCCATTTCTAAGTTATCATATCAATGTATTGCCAAACGACGTGGGTCTTCTTTTCTAAAGATTTTATCTAAAATTTGATATATATTTAACATTTTGGTGTAAAGCCAAATATCGAATTAGGCCAATTCGATGTAATAACGAATTCCAATTATTTCCCTCTTTCCAGTTATATAAACGGATACATATATACAAATATGATTTCAATATGTATTTTTTAGTTCTGAAAAGTGAAGATTAATCAAAATTTGGATGTTGAACTTTTTTTGAGGATTACATTCATATTCTTTGTATACTGTATGTAAAAGGAATTAAAAAATATTTGCATTCGGACGAAAAATATAATTTTAATGTCCCATCAGTATAATGACTAGTAATTGACATCGAGAAGTTTGAGATTGGCCTATAAAATTGGCTGGTACAATCATATCCTCCCATAAAAAGAGATTAATTCATCAAAATGTTTTTTCCAATGCAATAACTGAAGCAAAAGTCATAAATTACACAGATGAAAATGCATTCGATACGATTCTGCCAAGGTTAAAGAAATAAGAAATGTTTTTAGCTTTATATTCATGAAATCAAAATTCATTCTACGAGTCTAAAGATTCAGATTCGAAATTTAAAATTTTATTAAGTTTATAATCCAGAGAAATTATGAATGCGATTTTTTTTTAATTCTTCGAATCCATGAAAGGGTGTCCTTTCGAACTGAAAGTGCATCCAAGGCACAATGGGAGTTCTGCTAGCTGAGAATCAAAAGGAAGCATTGAATGAGCAAATATGTGTTTCTCGTATTTGAATCTCTTTCCCTTTTTTTGCTTCACTTCACAGTAGTAGATGCCGCAGGTCAGTAGAGAAGAAGCGGAAGTCAAATAACAACCTTGCACAAAGCAAATTCGAAAAAGAATTGTAGCATTTCTTTTGTAATATAAAAGGTAGGGAAAAGTTCAGAGGTTCATGGTTTGAAAGAGGCGTGCTCTTTACCACTTGCTGCACTTTTGTGAATTTTGTTGCGCTCGGCTACTTCGTGAAATTACTCCAACTATTCACATAAAAGGTGTTATGGTGAAGGAATTCTGAGAGCTATTGATATTAGTATGTAAAGGAAGGTTATGGGCTTCATTCATACTTCGTTGCAAGAAAATTTAAATTGGAATGACTTTATTGACTTAATGACTGAGACATCAGTTCTTGATGTTTATTCATGCTAAGTTAAGGTACACGATATGTTCTTTCTTTTATAGATTGAAACATATCAAAAATTCTAGTATCCCATTATTTTTCCATATTTTTGAAGCGAACATTTTTTTTATTGATAATTGCACTTGAAATTATTTAATACATCACAAATAAACATTACATTTTGTTGCATTCGTAAAAAGGAACCAATTATAATATTTGTTCCAATAGCGCCGAAATTTACAATCTTTAATAGCTGAATTATGATAACTTATGTTAAATGATATATTGCGGATTGCGATGATGTATATAACTTCCAGACACAAATGTTTTCTGATATATACGAAAGGTAATGACAGTTAGCATGCATTAATTGCTTCTTAATTAAAGAAATGAGTATTTGGCATAAAACCGTTATAAATAAAATTTGCTTTACATAAATTGTGATTATTATTTTTCAATTACTACATTTAAAAAAAAGTCTTGTTAGTTAAATTATATAGATTTTAAATTCCTGTATAGATTACCATTTTTTATTAAAAATTTTAATAAAATCTCATTGTTAAATTACATTTAAAATAATAACGTAATTTGCTTTGTATTTCACTTATTTTAGATACTTTTGTAAATATTGTCGGTTATTAGCATAGATAGGATTGTAAAATCTTCTAGAGATAATAAAATTCTCAGATACAGTTTTTCCTTTTTTTTTTTTTTTTTTTTTTTGCCATAGGAAGATGGTTTGAAAGTAAAAATAGTTTTTATAAGAATGTAGATATAGAATCTTTAATTATGAATTTTTGTAGCAGTCGCAAAACATACTTCACAGTGTTTATAAAAAGAATCGCATAGATGTTGAAGGACACTTGTGGTATCTGCGATATTATTTGTGCAGTAAGATTTTCAAGTGTTTTCAATGGGAGATGACTCCACAAAACGAAATCGTAAGAGACATACTAGGAAATCATTAAGACTAAGCGATGGGCCCATTTATCGGTTAGAAATCATAGCAATTTCACACTTAAGTGGACCTTCGGATAGTTGGTAGAGGACTCTAGAGCATAACATCAATGATAAATGTCAAGTTACTATATATAAAAACAAGAAAAAATGTTATCTGAATGCGAAACTCCTTGGTCTTTGATTGTTCATCTCATTGTCATGTTATAGCATTATTGCAGCGCTTATTTGTCACACAATTTTGGTATTGAGGAAAGGGCAGACAATAATTTCCCCCATTTGGCACTTTGACTTCCGGATTAAGAGCTTTTGCGTTACAGATAATATGTAATTGTACCAAACCATCTATCTTATTAGATGACCGCCTTCTTTACTATAGTTAAGAGATTGCAAAGAAAGGGGCATCTAACTAGATAGATGGCCCAAATATCAGGTATGAGTCGTGGCAGCGAACGCGTTAAATCCCACTAGTACATAGGTGCTCTAGCAGCAGTTTTCAATCTTTCTTTTCTCCCATGCATCTTTATTAAACCTTTTATTTTTGGGATCCCCTAATGTCATTTTCTCCCCATCTATTCTCCCGCACAAAGAAATTTAATTAATATCAGAGGCTTCGGTTAATTGAACAATTAAATGAATTGAATGAACTTAGTAGTATTTGTAGGATTATTTTTCGATTCTATACTTTATTTTAATTTTATATTGGTATTAATTCCAAGTTTTAATATGTAAGAATAATTTTTCATTACTTATGATGAAAAATTTCTAAATTTCAGTGTGGCAACTAACAATTCAAATTGAAGAGAAACGTTCTGCTAGTTTTACTGATCTGAATATCATAACGCTAGGCTCTGATACAATGCCATTTTCGGAGCTGTTTTAATTTTACTGCGATTAATACACGGATTAAGATGAGACACAATTTGTATTTTCCTGAAAGGTCATAAATATAACACTGGGTTCTTAGCAGTTCTACCTGTGGTTTTTCGGACATACATGACTTTAACGTTTCACATAAGCTTGAGGAAATAAAATTCTATAACATTTGCTTCAGTTTGTCTCCCTTATGGTTTGTGCTTTCCACCATTACCAACATTACTTTTGCATACCTCTAGGGATGGATCCAACAGGCTGAGAGCTTCTGTTCTAGTCGAAATTTTCAGAGAGGATTACTACTTTTTAAATCTTTTAATAATTACACTATTTTGATTATAGGCTGAACATAGACTCAATATAAATAGAGGAGTTCTGCAATCAGTTTTGCTAAATAATTTTCAACTATCATTCGTACAATGGGTTAAATCCATTTACTTATCTTATGATTGGGTCAAAGCGAATGAGTTAAGATATAACGAAAGAACCAAATTATTGTCGAATTAAATTGTTTAATTCGAATTCTCAAAAATTTATTTTGTTAAAAAGAAAATTCAAACTCTAATATTTCGCATCAAGAGGCTACTTTATTCTCAGACATAGTTTAACAAAAGAAATGCTGGATTCAGGGCAATAGTTTTCCCTCATTTTACTTCAAACGATACTCGACTGTGAGCTAGCCCTCTTCGGAAATTGACTTTAAAGACATTACACACAAATGTTGCTATTAAATATGATAGGGAATTTTAAATTCATACTGCAGTGTACCTTGTAAAACTCCACAAATTGTCACGATATTTGAATATATATATATATTAAGATTCTTTTTATATGTCAGATTACTCTCTAATAGTATTAAGAAGATCGAGGAAAGTTAATTTATGTGGGAAATTAATATCAAATTAATTTAAAGTAAACTAACTTAGTAAAATTAATAATAACCGAGTATCATTAAAGTAAACTAAGTAAGTATAATAACATCTTTACCTCTGAAAAAGAACAGAACACTTGGTTATTTTCTAGGTAATTATAAACTTTCCAAAAAAATAATATCAGTTGCAGATCATTTTGAATTTTTAAGTTTCATCCTTCAACTCCAATAGGGAATTTTCCCATTTTTTAACATCAATTTTTTAAGATTTATCTTTGATTAAACATCAGTCTTATTTTATTTGTTATCTAGCAAAGTTCTGAAAATCTATCCAGTTTTTATTTATAAAAAAACAAAAATGATTTTTTAAAATTAAGGTTTCATCTAAATTGTCTCAAAAATCAACTATTTTGAAAAACGAACAATTTTGAAAAAAATTTATTTTATGTATGAAATTATATTTTTTAACTTAAAAGTTATCTTATGTTTTATAAAGTATTTGCATGGAAATGATAAAAACCATTTTATATACTGAGTTGCTTTTGATTTTTGAAAATTGAATTTTATAAATTCTTTTTTCACATCATTATAAAGCTCAAACTTTTGCTAATCGATTGTATGTTGCTTGATTATTAGGTTATTTACTTTTGGTATGCTCAGTTCTGCTTTATTAACCCTCTAACAACTAGCATTTTTACTTCTCACACACTTGTACGTGACTTATTTCATGTTTGTAAAGGTGCAATTTTGTAATTTATTTGTCACTATTTTCCTGATGTGCTATGTGCACTTACGCTATTTTAATATATTTGACTTAATAATTAATATAATTAAACTTTGACTCCATACAAGTGGTGCTAGCAAGTTGCAAATTTGAGAAGAAAAGTTGATTTGAGTACATCACATTTATAATAATAAATTGCAAATGAAAGGCTAAAAAGTAAAAGAATGCTAAAATAAAAAATTCATCTTTTTAGTTAACTAATAAAATTTGTTTTCAAAAATCACTTTTATTAATTTTATTCTACAAAAAACAATTTTATCACTATTATATTTTAAATCTTTAACTGCTATCATATTATATTTCAAAATTGTAACTACTACCATATTATTTTTCAAATTTTAAATAGTTATTTTGCTTTAGCGCTACTGGTAAGTTCACATTTTTGCAACGAACCGCATCATTTATACTCAATGCTGTGAAAGCGTATCGAATAATTAGGCCATTACTTCTTCCTTAATCAGGATAAGAGGATTAATTAGGCATGATATTCAATCTAATCCCCTATTATATTATTTTTTAAATCTTTAATTGTTATTTATACAGAACGCTTCAGATAAGTTCACAATTTCGTAACGAATCAATATATTATTTATACTCAAAGCTATGATAGAATATCAAACAATTAAGGCACTATTTCTACTTTACTTAGGATGAGAGGATTAATTATGCATGATATTCACACTAATCAGTGAAATATCCGAGAAACATTTTCGGTAAGTAGAAAATAAAAAATATTATGAGTCTTTTTTTTTGTTGTTGTTGTTATGTATTCTACCATTTTTTTTGTGTGTGTGTGTGCGTGCGTGTGTGTGTGTGTCGCAATGCCCTCTTTATTTGAACTTATTTCCTTTATTACAGGATACTAGGAATAGAAAATATTTTCTTTTTCAAATAATTTTTATTTACTTTCAGACTGAATGAGTAAAATAAATTGAATGATTAAAATACTATCATCTTTTTAGAGGCTGCAACCGCTGATAAATATAGAAATATGTTTTCGCAAACCTGAAATGCTATTTTTTTTTTTTTTTTTGAAAACATGAATGAAGAATTAGTTGTTATTAGGTTTTCAAATTTTATAAAACATTCAACTTCGTATTTTTAATTTTGGAGAATGCAAATTGATAGTCGAGACTTGAATTCATTTCAGCAAAAATAGAAATATATGCAAATGCGTGATTGTAGCAATAAAAAATATCCAAGAAAGCATGAACGGAGAATTCCAATTTATGTTTAAAAGTATGATAAGAAAATTAAGCATGATAAATGATTCAAGTTTTGTTCAAAATATGTAGATTAATTTATTTACTTGATAAAGATGTTGATAGACTTTCAGGATTTGGATTCCTTCTCCAGTTCTAGAAATATGCACAGATGTGTAGCTTTTGCAATAATAAATGCTGGAGAGAGAAAGACCTACTTTTTTTTTTGGCAGGCGGCATAAAAAAGGTTTCTAGTTCTAACTCCTGCTACTTTATTCCTGAACTATTTGACCTCCATCAGTATCCGCGTCAGGATTCAGAGGAAAACTGGTTGTTTCTTTCAAAGGTCAAAGATTCCGCTTCCGTTCTAGTCATATTTACTCAATTTTCATTCATTTCAAACCTTTGCATAAATTAATTTTTTGAAAGTGTTATCAATAAATGTTTATTTTTAAGTTTATATATGTATTTTTTTAAAATATCCAAAAATGGTATTAAATTAAATACTCAAAGGATATTCATAAAAATAAAAATAAAAAAATATTTCGAATGAATCAAGATTATTTTCAAAGTAGTTTGGTTTTGCGTCATTCTAAGTTAATAAAACAACAATCCATAAATTCCATATTTCGTGATCTTATACTTGATAATAAAAGATTGTTTCGATAAAAAGCAATAAAATCACCTCTACTACAATTACTAAAAAGAGAATAAAAAGACGTTTCACAAAAATGACGCATTAGTAAATACGTTAATTCTTTTTTTTTTTTTGGAAAATTCATCAAAAATTTATCATAAAATATGGTTTTGCTGATAGAAGTTTGTATTAAAAGTTGCTCTTTTTTATTATGTTTCAAATAATATTCTATTTGAAATATTAAGCAAATTACAGAAAATACCTTTTGCATTCTCTACTTTTGAGCTTTTAAATATTCAAATTTATTGAGTATTTTATAAACTAATGAAGTTCCAGTGAATAGATATGGTAACTGTTTTACTTCATTTTATGCTTTTATATGAGAAAAAGAGCAAAATAATAACATTTTTGGAATTGTTGAACCATAGTACCATTTATTGCACAAATAGAGATATTTAATTGTCCACCATAGACAAGTCCCCTGACTCCCTCCCTCATTTGTGCTCATTAAATGATAACATTTTTAATAAAACAATCTTATTCAAGTTGTTGATTAAAAAACCGTTAAGTAGTTCATATAGTTAAGGAATTCTGTTCTTCCGTATGTGCTATTATTCCGTGTGTGCGTTCTTCTTAAAGACTTTCATAAAGAAACATACTACTTGTTACTTCAAAATTCAAATATTTTTAAGCAAAAAAATCTTTTATGGCCTTCTTGATTAAAAACTTATTAAATTATGGACGTATTTAAGGAGTTCTATTCCTCCACATAAAAAAGTATTTAACAAATACACAAATGGGCCTATACAATATATATATATATATATATATATATATATATATATATATATATATATATATATATATATATATATATATATATGCATTTGATGAGTCAGAATAGCCGTTTGAAATACAATAATGAATACATTTTTTTCGAGGAAAAAAAGACTTTCTTAACAGGCAACAAATACCAAAAGAAGTTGCAACTGGAAAGATTTTATACAAGAAAGATCTTGAAAAAAAATATAAAAAAAAATAAACCATCTTATATTATGTATTCCAAACAAACTCATTTTATTATTATTATTCTTTGTTTCCTGTAATATTTCGTTTCCCTAACGTGCTCATTGAAAAATAAACAGCTATGAAAATGAGTTCGAAATCTTTTTTACTTATAGATATCATCTTGTTAAAATGTCACAGAAACTATTTTCGAAAATTTTATAATGCGTGATTTAAATATATATATATATAGGGAAACGAAATATTACAGGAAACAAATAAAAATAATAATAAAAAGAGTTTGTTTGTAATACATAATATAAGATAGTTTTTTTTAAATATATTTTTTTTCATTTACAAGATCTTTCTTGTATAAAATCTTTCCAGTTGCAACTTCTTTTGGTATTTGTTACCTGTTAAGAAAGTCTTTTTTCCTCGAAAAAAATGTATTTATTATTGTATTTCAAACGGCTATTCTGACTCATCAAATGCAAATGCATTTTGATGAGTCAGTGTCATGTAGGTTAGAGTGTGGAATGATGATGCCTTTGGCTCACATGAATCCCGCAACGCCTCTATTTATGAAAAGAAAGAAAATAATTATATATTTTTACACATTTTAAGCTATCTTGAACATTGTTATAGTGGGGTAAGAGTAATTTGCTTATCTTTTTAACAATTTTTTTTATTTACATGTTATCTTAAATTTTTATTTCAAAGAAATTGAAAACTTCAAAAGGCTTTTTTTTAAAGTAAGTTTGTACAAAGAGCTCTAGAACTTTTTTTTGCTTTTAAAAGTCTTTCTTTCTAAACATAATACTATTAAAAATTTTTATATTTTACTCACATTTATCTTCGCCCATGACATTTCTTTTATAAAGGATTTCGTACCAGGAAAAAAATGAGTCGGGCTATGATTGGCATTGTAATAGTTTTTCATCCATGCAGTAATATAGCTTATAAGTCTCAGTAATATAGCTTAATAGCCTTTATAGTTACACCGAATATGAATTCAAATATTAGGCCGGTGCAGGAACAATTGCTCAATTGTAATCTGACAGAAGAGGGGAAATTCTAGAAGACTATAGTGATAAGGATCCCCTGTCCGAGCTGCTACAACTTGCATATAGCTACTGCTGTTGTAACCCATAGAAATGAAAAATTAATAAATATATTACTAAAATCAAGTAATGAATAATAATCTACTAAATAAATGTTTCTAAGGACAGACTTATCCCAAGCATTTACTGGGGTCCATTTTTTTTAAATCCCGCTAAGCCACATTGGAGGATTCTGATATGTAGGGGAATTACATTTTATTACGAAATCTAAAACTATTTATTCTAAAGTTTAAAAAGAAACAAATAAAGACATGTGAATGCCATAGATACGATTGCACATCTAAGAGCATGCGAATAGAACATTAGCCAGGCAAATAATGGCATGTGGATATTATATTAACCATTGCACAAATGACAGCATGTAGATAGAATGTTAACTGCACGGAGAATGGCTTGTGGATAGAATATAGGCTATTAAATTTCGTTTGGGTTTACTGTTAACTATCCTTAAAGATTCTTTCCTGTTCTCTTGACGCAGCATGGCCAAATATGGCTCTTGTGCCACAAAATCCTAATTAACTGACTTTCCTGTTTAACTTTTGAAAGCAATGTTTCGCGTTCCATCGAATGTTTGTTAAAGCTAATAACTGATTCCCTGCTTGAATTTCATTACTTTCAAGAAACAGCACGAAGTGGTTTACTTGTTTTTGCGCCATTTTCCCTTGCCCCATTTCGAAGGCCAATTCTAAAAGAATAGAGCAAGGGGTCTGCTTGATTCCATCACAATTAAAGTGTATCAAAACAAGGTGAATCGAAATGGGGAGTCTTCACACCCTCCGGCTCTCGCCTCGACCTTCAAAAGTGTGTTCAGGAAGTTCGATCAGGCGATATTTTGCCTTGCTCAAGGTCGCCAGGTAACGGAAGCCAGTCACTGACCTCACTGAGCTTTTATTGAATCCTTCTTGAAGCTCAGGGTGAAAGCAGATACAACCATTTCGAATGGATATTCAATCTAATTTGGAGGACTAATTTTCTGAACGGAACTGTGTCCAAAACACTCGTATGACCCTAATAATTCTTTCTCACTTGGTCATGAAAGGTATCGGGAATGCGCATGCTATTTGTACAGCATAAGCAAAAAATTGTAAAAAATGCGTCATTTGAAATGCTTGACTGTTTCTTGATGCGAAGTTTGTGACCTCCATATTTTCAACGCTCTTGAAACATAGCGAAATTATGCTGTTTCACAGAAGACAATACAGTAGGTAATAAAAAGAAATCGAGTTGCTTTGATGAAGTGGCATAATTCAAGAAGTGTCCAAGTTAAAGAACTATTATGCAAATACTTTTTATAATATATCAGCCAATAACTCCATGAAATTTTGAAATGACATTCGTTTTCTTGTTTTGTGATAAAAAAAAAGACGATAAATCTTCACTTTTTCCCTAAATCAGTATCGACAAAAATAGATGTTTAACATTCTGTTTTTATTCATATCTTGCAAACAGAAAAAAGTTTTCAATAGAAAATTTACATAAATATTCCCAAATATTATAAGCGTTCTGCATCATAACATCATCTATTTTTGTTATTACTGTATTAAACTTTACCTAATTAATGTAAATATTTTAATTATTTTATTGTAAGAATGGAAAACAGAAATGATGTCTATCAAAACACACTTTAATCAGTTGAATTCAATTAAGTGTGCATTCAAAATAAAATAAAACAAAACAAATAAAGAATATTATTTTGTCATCGGTAAAACTCACAATTTTCTGGCATAGATAAAAAAAAAAAAAAAAAAAAAAACCTTTTAAACATACCTGTCTAACATAACTCTGAATTTTGCAATAAAATGTTTGTTTTATTTTGTGTTAAAATGCCCTTTATACATTTTTGTCCTTTCAGTAGCCAAAGTAAATTCTTAAATTAACTAGAAAATCAATCTGCCAGTTGGCGCTTTGTAAATGATTCATACAGCTTCTTAATGAGGATAGAATAGCGTTTCTTTGATTTAGCCACCAAGCAGCAATATTTGGAATACCGAAGATTAATAATAACAAGAAGTTCGTTTCTTTTGTGTTGTTTATAAATTCATTTAAAAATATAATCAAAATTCAAATAAAATTATTATTAAAGATAGAATCTTTTTTTGTAGAATATATTTTATTTCTCCGGAATATATTATATTATTAAATGAACGTATAAAAACCGTAAATATCACAAAAGAAATAAATTTCGTGTTATTACTAACTTTCGGTATTCTAAATACTACTATTTGGGGCATTTCAAAAGAATTTAAACAAAAAATATGAAATGAAAATCTAGAAATGAAATTTATGAAAATCTAGAATGTATTATGCGTATTTATTTATGCTTCGAACAAACATTTTTACTTATTCTTCAGTCTGTGGCTTGAAATACAGTATTATAATAACAGTATAATAATATTGTAATTCTAATTAAGTATGAAGTTAAAATCTATTTCAAAATGAAAGCAAAATCTTGGATTTTTCCTGTCGAGTTTTAAGAAATTTTGTTTTCTAACGTATTTTAGCAAAAATACTTAACCTCATTTTCAAATTGTCTAATGGTATTGTTATGATTTTTCTAAAAAGATTATTTTATTTTTAAATGTTGTGAGTTGCAGATTTTCTAGTCGCATTATTTTTTCAAAATGCGTAATACTAAAGAAAATGCACAAAACAGATGTTAATAGGTTAATGAGAGTCTGATCGAAAAAGAAAGTTTTATTTGAAGACTCATTTATCATCTTCCTTTTATCTTCTTGCATTCACTTGTCTCGCATGAGTGAAGACTCACTCAAACGAAACTACCGAATAATGTCAGTTCGTAAAGCTGCATTAATTTTAGGCATGAAGCCTCCCGTTACTTCTCTTTCAATCAAAATCACTTTAAACAAAAATCCTGTAAAATTTTGCTCATGCAAGTAATTAGAATTATTAAACATTATGGGATTGATGACATTAAGAATTGACTTGAAGTAAATAATGAAGAAGAATTTAAGTAATTTTTGTCTCAAACTTTTATCTTTTCTGATTTACTAGAAACTGTCCTCAAATATGGTAATAAGTAAAGTAAGCGAGTTCTCGCTTACTTGGAAGGTACAGCAATGGAGGTATGGTTGTTTTGATCACATCCAAACGAAGGGTCATACTTCCTACGGAAGGGTTTGGCGCATGGTTATTTCATAAGTTACCTTAGCATTTGTATTACTGCTTCATCGCGATGCTAAGTGCCAAAGGCGAAGTGATTGCTAGTAAGTATACTCCTCAAGAATGGTAGTTACCTTATTTTTGTGCTCATTTAGAGGAAGAATAGTAGTGCAGAGGCTGGTTAATGATTCTATTGTTATCTCCTCTATGGAGGGATCGACTTATAAGACGCCCGTAATGTGGTTTATTTTTGTTTCCTTATTATGAATAGGTCGTACAAGTACACCATATATCCAATCAAAATGGAACGATGGGATAATTTATGTTTTCCAGTAAATATCCCTCTTCAATAGGGAATTAGCTAGAGTTCGATGATGTGAAGCTAGCACATAAGCTGATTCCTAGTCCTCTTGATAATGGTATTTGGCGCATTGACGCCTCTGTGACAGATGACGGAACATGCTTCTTTATAGTGCTCCTGATATGAGATGCTAATAATGGTGTCTATTTTACATGGGTTTTAGTTCTCATTTTATTATCCGAGTATGATTCAATTTATCATTTATCCTCAGATTGTAAGAGGCTTTATTTATTCTTGTAAATAAGTACCAAATATTTGAAAGAAGAAAGAATCTAGATTAAGAATTTAGAGGAAAAAAAATTATCAATCAAACAAGATTATGAGAAAATCAGAAATTAAAAACAAAATTTCCTCAAATTCAGTTATCGTGAAAATAAATTACATCTGTATTTCAAGTGTATAAAGATGCCAGAAAAATTCGAAAATTGAATGAAAGTGACTTCATTCGAGTCATTAGAATAATTTATCTGATAAAGACAGTAAATGATTGCATAAAAAATGAAATATACTTACAAATATTTAAGACACATAACCATCCTGCAATATCTGATTAAAGATACCGTAAAGTAATTTCAGCTAAATAATAATAATGTTCATAATTTTAAACAAACTGTAGTCTGCTTTAAATTATGTAATTCAATGAAACGTTCTGAATTTCTTTTTCCCTTTGAATCTTAGAATTTTTTCCTAATTAGAGAGTGAAAATGATAGTGTGTCTTCATCTTTTTTTTCAGTATTTTGTTTGCTTGGTTTTAAACGATGACACAATCTTTCTTTTTTAAAAAAAAATCTTAGCTAGGGGTTTTAACTATCTATAGAGGAGTTTGAAAAGTTACATCTATTAACTATCGCAAGTTCATGGAATCATGCAACCATGTAAAATGAAATTAACATGGAATCATGCAACCATGTAAAATTGCAAAAATAGAATGAACAGTACAAAATTAAATTTTGTTTTAATTTTTATTAAATTCTTAAACTCCTTACTATATCTTAATATTAAAATGTAGCACCAAATGGAAATAATTCTAATCGACGATGAAGCTATAATAATTATATAAGTAATTATGAAAATAATTTATCCATAAGATGTCATTAAAAAGTATTCGGTTTAATAATCGAAATTTATATTTGAACTTTTTGACTAAGCACAACAAAATGAATTCATTTGAACTGGCATTTATTTATAAAATGTATTAACTGGAATTATAAAATCAATAAAAGAAAGTTACAAATCCTAATAATACATCTAAATGTAATTTTTTGAAAACAACATAATTATACTTAAAAGTTTGTGAAAAGATATAGATTTCATTGTTGCAATTTTTCTTAAAATTTTAAAATTCTTTTCAAAGGTATATAAGAAAAGCGCTTTAATGAGCTTAAACGAATTATTTGACAAATCACATTTTTCATGTAAATAATGAAGTCAAATAAAGAAGTATCAAATAAGTAAATAAGTAAGGATCGAATCTATAAAAAAATGTAAAAATGAATTTCCTTCGCAATGCTGCGCAATTTTTTGTTATAAAATCATTTTCTTATCAAGAGAAATTCTTATAAAAATTTATTGAATTCCAAAAAAATTTTATTCATTTTGATATGAAATTTATTATTTTAAAATTTTATTGGATCCGATTCTTTTCTTCATTCAAATATTAAATAAAAAGTACATAATTGCACACTGACAAAAATAATGGTAAACTAAAATACTAATGAATATTTCGTGAATTGTTAAAATCGTTTGAAATTCTTCGTTTCCGTACGTGCAGAGGATAAATGTACGATATATTTTAAATTCCAAAAAAATAATGCTAAATTTGTTGTCTGATAATATTTTGATGCCTGATTTTTTAAATTTTATTTATGATTATATTAAATACTATCCGCCTTTGGTGACCAGCCGGTTCGCCAATCTTAATGTTTGTTTAAATTTTAATAATTAAATATTTTACGCAATTCCTACTTTAATAGATTCTTCATCAAAATATTTTAAAACTTCAAATTTTGATAGTCATATAATTCACTCATAATATTATAAAGGCCTTCAGTCATAACGTAATATGTATCTCTCTAATTTTCTGTTAGCCTCTCGTAGAATTTATGCTTTAATTTAAAGTGGAAAGAATTAATCTGCAATTAATATAATAATATTTTTTACTGAAACAAAGCATTTTTTATATGATTACTGATAACAGAGTCACTGAGAGTTTAAACTTTATGGGCACTAAAGAATATCTTTCTTAATTTATGTAATATCTCAAGAATTTGTCAACAAAATTTTCTCAGATTCATCATGAACAGATCGATTAATTACCAATGTTTAATTTTAAATGCATCAAACACTAAGAAAATAAAATGAATCGTTTAAAATAATCGGTTGAAAACAGGTTTAAAAAAACTACTTAAAACTATAAGCATATACAAAAAATATATAACTAACATAAATAAAATTTAATTACAAAAGCATGCAACTAACCTAAAAATAATTTAAATCAAGAATCATCCGTTGATAATATTGTAAACAATCAGAACACAATGCGCATGCGTGAATTTTCAACGCCAGTTACGGTAACGCAAATGCGTGAATTTTTCTACGCCAGTTGGGGTAACGCCATGCAGATTAGAAATTTTTATTTTCCTTTATTCTCTGTTATTTTAATTCAAAAGTACTTCAGAATGAATCTGAAAGATCGATTAATTAACAATGTTTAATTTTAAATGCATAAAACATTAAGAAAATAAACAGAATCGTTTGAAATAATCGGCCGAAAAAAATTAACCCTAGTCTCATTACTGTTGCGAAAAAAAAAAAAAAAAAAAAAAAAACGAAGCCTTACTCATTTGGCGTTGGGGAAAATGAAAAGATTTTTTGGCGGGAAAGTTAGTTTTTAATTAATAATTAAAATTCTGATTAAAAATTCAAAAAAAGGGACCCAGGTGAACATTCCCGACCTCTAAGGTATACATGTACCAAATTTGGTAGCTGTAGGTCAAACGGTCTGGCCTGTAGAGCGCCAACACACACACACACACATTGAGCTTTATATAAGTATAGATTATAATATACTACTGCAGATTAATATGATGAAATTTTAGACATTTGTAAGAAATAGTGAGCAACATAAATAAGCACAAATAAATAAATAAATTTAAACAAACACATTATTAATTATCTCATTTCAAAATATAGAGTTCGTTTTGCATTAATTATAAAAAAAAGAAATAATTTGGTCAGTATATTTGTAAATTAAATAGTTAATAATCCTACGAAGTATTTATTAGGAAATACTTTGGACATATACTATCCTTTACACTTAAAAGTAACGACCATCAATAAAGTATTATAGAAATAGACAGATTTTTTTAAAAAAATTTTAATTTCCTGTTTTTAGCTTGTGATGAAATTTTTTAAATATATTCTTATATTATAACAATGTGGAAAATGATATTTGATTCCAGAAATGTATGAGTAGCATTTGAATGCCAAATAAAACGTTGTCGATGTTTGAAATTTGTGAATGCGTCCCTAAATGCATCGTTTTAGAGACAATATAATATTTCTTCAGAAAAACTACTTGTAGGAATGAGTTGAAGTTTTTCATCCCCATAAAATAGCCTTGTCTTTCGATTCTTCCCCAAATTTATACTTGTAGCCATTTAAAAATTCTTTAAAAGTCCAACATTTTATTTTATCATTAGAAATTTAAAAGTTTGTTTGCTCATATTTTCGGAACAAAGGGACCTAGACAAATGAAATTTGGTTTCCAGGAAGAACTTTTCATGAAATTTTGAAATTTGATTTTTAAAATGGGTATTACAATTGGAAATTTTTAAGTGTGTTCGCTTTTCAATATATAGACGACCCCTTAAGAAATTTTTAATTCAGAAATCTTTAAGAATGTGTTAAGTCCTTTGGAATGATACCTCTTTATAATTCTGAAATGAACGATGCTAGAATAATGCTGAGTGCTCTTCTTTTTTTTCCGTGACTGCACACATTTTTATTCATTACAAGAAGTTTTATCTCATTTCTAAACATTTTGATTCTGCGCGATTGTTCCTTACTCAAAGGTTAATGACTTAAAAGGATGAAAAAAATTAATCTCTAATAATATTTGATTTCGACTTAAGTCACATGAAAGGCAAGCTAAAAACATCCTGTTTTAGACCATCTAATCGATGGAAGTGGTTAATATAATAAAGATGTTTATTTTATTGTATTAATCGCTTTAACATTATTGACGAAAGACATCAATGGAAACTTTTCTTCCTCATACCTATTGATGTTTAATGTGATTTTCTTTTAATTATTCGCATCTGCTCAAACCGGAATAGAAAGTAATACCAATCTACACATTTGTTTTTCCCCACCGGTTGTGTTGACGGAAGTTTGCATTCAACAAATTTCAGTTCCTCTATATGAAAATCGAAATTTCTTAAATTGTTTCAAAATAGTCGGTGCTTTAAAATAAAAACAATTATTTTGAACAATTATTTTGAAATCAAATCAAATATATATATAAAAACAATTATTTTGAAATCAAATTAAACCATTTTCACGTTTTGCAGCTTATGTGATTTATATGAGCATCGTTTTAATCTTCGTTTTTAGGGACAAAAATATATATAAAGTGTCTCAGAAGGTTTCTATCAAATGTTAAAGACTGAAATTGGTGAACGATTCTAAAATAATCTAACGCTATTTTTTTTTTTTTTCATTAAAGTGTGAAATGGTAAATGGTATATAATGTAGAAGTGCATAATAACTTAATAAGTGTTTTAAAAGCGTGTAAAAAAGTCATTGGTATGAAGTTCTGGCGGGTTGCTTGAAAAATTTTTTGGTTCTGGTTTTCCAACATTTTCGTCTTTGGTGCAAACGTTTTGCCTTTTTGTTCCGGACTCGTAGAATATCCAAGAATGAATGAATGGGATTTCTTATCTCGATTCCTGGTAAAATTTAAAAAAGAAATTTCATTGATTTTTATTATCCTATTTAAAATGTCCAAATTCATAAGAGCCGTCAATAGTTTATCACAATATTTTTAAATGTAAAGTTTTTGGACAATATTTTTGTACTTATTTTATTATTTTCAGATGTTAGTGTCAATTCGAAGTCAGACTATTTATACAGTGGATGCCGTTTAATCTAGTCACAGTTAATGTTATCAAACACTTTGTATTATCAAAATCTTCTGGCTCCTGACAGACATATTACAATGAATCAAAAAATATACCTTAGTGTGATCAATACATCGTTTAATATTATAAGTTTTTGAAAAAAAGAAAGGACGGGTCGTTTATTTTCAATCAAGAGTTGATATTCGTGGAATTTTTTCCTCCATTTATATGGAAACATCTGGGAGTCATTTTCCCCATGGATTGAATTCTTTTGTCTGTATTAGACAGTTGGTTTAAGGATACAACTATGCTGATGGTTTTGGCAGAAATTTTTTGAACAGTAATATACTGTTTTCTGATGAGAACAAATTTATTGACACAAGTCAGCCTATGGAAGACGAAGCGAATCAAGAACTTGATATTTCGAAACGCGACTTGCAACATCGTTCAACAAGTTTTAAAAAACAGTATACGAATTATATATAAGTGAGCTGTAAAGGAATAATTATGGATAAACAGCAATTAATGAATTTTTTAGTTGTTAGTTTTGAAATAAAATATAAGTAGCCTTGAGGTAAATGGGTATTTTTCTTCCTTTTCCCTCGATCTGATAAAAATATATTTGATTTCACCCAATTCTTTATTGTTATCAATCGATTAATGTTATCAGAATTCTGATATCCCGAGATGATCGCATTAAGCGGCAGCTATTTCAGTTATTATGCCGTCATTTTTCATTTGTTATACTCTTCATGGCTTTCTCAGCTTACTTTTTTCCCCCTTTTCTCAAAACTCTGCGGAGGAAAAAAAATCAATTTTGACCTCTTTCTTTATTGTTAGAAAAGCTTAAAATATTGATTTATTTAACTAGTTCTTAGTCATTGAAGCATAAATGAAAAATGACAAACATAAAAGGAAAAGTTCCCGCCAAAATCTAGAATATTTATGATTTTTTGAAAAGAATGATTATATTTTAGATGAAAGTCTGAAGATATAAATAAAATATTTCTTACTGTATTTAGAAAAGTAATTTTAATAATTTGTTAAAATATATTTTTGTTGATATCATAAGAATTTCTTTGTATTCATTTCTAAAAAAATTAATTCTATATAGTAAAGAGTAAGGAATTCAGTGTAGTTGTTTTCTTTGTATTTATTACTAACAATTAGAATTGCCAATGCACTAAAGATTTCTTTTTAGTATTTATCTAAAGTTATTTAAATTATTTTAATTTTTTTAAGTTGAGATTCCAATCATACTCAAATTCTAATATTTTATTAAAAGTTCTATAAAGTTCTTTGTTCCTGTGTAATGTTTTCTCTGAGAAAGGTCCTGTTAAACAATTTTATTATTTGCCATTTATTGACAGTGTTAGGTAATTACATTTTGAAATCAATTTTTTTCTATGATTAATCTTAAATCAGTATTATCATTTTTAAAGATCTAAAATTAGTTAAATATAAATCACAAGAAAAGCAATGTATTAAAACGTTACATGAAAGTAAAAAAATTGTTTTTTGACACTTCTGCTCTGCATTCGTTCATCTACTAACTGTTTAATCACAAACATTATGAACTTATATAGTTAATATTTAAAGGAAAAGCAGCCATTAGATGTGGTTTCAAAAATATCATAAGATAAAATGCAATCCCTTATTGCATTAATGTTATTTTTTCGAAAACATTATACCCTCAGAGGCATATGTTATGCTGTTACATAAAATTTTCCCACTGTCAAAATTTTATTTGACTTTTAAATGCACTTTAGAATCCGTGTAAAATGCATTTCAAATATTATTAGATGTGACAATTATTTCTACCAAAATTATTAATTTAATAGATATGTAGAAATACAATGTGCTTGAAAAGTATTTTTATTTTTAAAAGATCAGGTCATTAGAATTGTTATTATCGTTTCATTATGATTCACTGCTGGAAATGGCACAATTTATTACAAAATTTATGGAATTTAAATCTGTAAAATAAATAATAAATTTCGAACTCCACACAATTGAAATCTTTAACACTCACAATTTATGAATGCAATAACAGATTTATGATGGTAAGTAAAAATTGAATTCTAGTCGTTGTTGCAATACCTCGATAACATTGAATTAATAGTTCTCACATTGAAATGTTTTAGATGATATGTAGGGAGGGGGAATGTTGATACTTTTTCTTATGAAATATAAGAGTGCGTATCTCTGTTTGCTTTTTAAAAATATTTTTTTTTTTAAATTGATAGATGCTTTTCGTACACTTTATATATGTTAAAACAAATTTGATTAATCGGGTAATTATTCATAATCACCTCTAAACTTATTGGTGATTATGAATAATCACCGGTAATTATACATAATCACTAGTTTATTACATTTACCGAAACATATATACATTGCTTCAAAACCGCAAATCTAATGTATAGTATTTTTTTAGAAAGCTGTATAATGCAATGAAAATATTTTTAAAAAGTTGCACGATAAATTTTCCTGGATAAGAATTATATGTTTATGCAAGTGAACTACTTCGGTTTGTGTGGAATTTTGTAAAAAATTATTTATTGAGAGTACAGTATAAATGTTTCAAAGGACATGAAAAAATAAAAATCCAGATTTGAAGGGTGGAAAAACATTTTTTTCGGGGGGGGGGGAAGGAGGAGGGTTGACTGAGAAATAAAAAAAATACGTTTGGTACTGATTTTAAATTCAAAATATTCATTTTATATTTGTAGATTCATATTATTCGTAAGTATCTGAAAAATCCAGATTATACTGCATTTAATGAAATATTTAGGAAATTATGGAAGAAAAATTATATTTATAATTAAACTTCCTGCCTCGTTTTATGAAGAAAATTGAAGAGTAATTTTCTAAATAAAGTCAGATTTTTAGTTTGGAAAAAGTCGAGATAAGATTTTGAAAAGATAAAAAGTATTTTATGTGCATACAGCTGCATTATCTACCTTCTAATATCATACCCAGTTGTCTGATTTCGAAGTATTTTTGTCAAAATAATTAAATTGTTTGTGGCTTAAAAATTTTAAATAACATCCTCGAAGTAATCTGGTTTTAATGATCCACTGATGTCTTCACTTATACTCATATTGCAATTACATGTTCCCAGATCGCAATATGATCCTAATATAAATTAAAAAAGCATGAATAATTTTAACTAATTAATTTAGATGAAAATAATTAATTAATCTGACTAAAATGAAAATTTTAAACATAATGTATGTCTATATTATTTTTTTTCAATATTTAATTTTTTTGTACTAGCTGACAACAATTTGAGCTAAAAAGATTTAAATACAACAGGAACTTGAATTAATGAAATAAATTATATGAAATATTTCCCACTTTTAATTAATGTTTTTGATCTCCCTGTTTAGGTTTAGCAACTTCCAATACTTACTATGGCACAGAAATTGGAAAATTTGCCACACATTTTCATGATGTAGCGGGAGATGTGTATGCAGTAAATGAAAAAACTTTATTCATAAAGAATTTTAATTATGATGGAAAAGGTGCAGGTAAGATTAGCTATGGCTGTTTTTATATATGAAATTCATTTTCTATATTGCATTTATATTAAAATTCATATTTTTTATTTAAATTGTTCATTAATTTTTATTTTGATATTGTTACTTCCAGAAAATGTTTTAAAAATCCAGTTTCAAATAACAATGCTTTGAAATGAAATATATTTCACAAATATATCTTTTAGAACGCAAAGGAATTGTTTCAGATTTTTGTCTTTATCTTAAAAATCATAAACTTCTTGAAATGAAGATTTATTATTATTATTATTTGTTGTTTCTTATCCATTATTTTAAAAGAAATAGAGTGGATATATTTTTATTAAGTGTCGCATTCCAGAAATTGACTTCAGGTGTATGCTACGTGCCCTGATTCTTAAATTTAGATAATAGTCCAAAATGTGCCTACCCAGAATTTTGCATTTTTATAAATTCTTTAACATCGGTTAAAAAATATAATCAGAATAGTCTTAATTTGCGCAAGTAAATGATATCATTAAAATCTTCTAAGTAATCTTTTATTTTAAAATATTTTATCAATTATTTCCAAATAGTTTCTAGAAATTGTCATAATTGTTGTTCCAAATATTTGTCATATATTTTTGCTATATTCGCATACATATATACACACATAACAAGCGTTGCGCTTATGACATAGAATGAATGGAAAATCATTATTTAATAGGAAAAGAATATTTTTACTCTATCTTCGTAGGTTGCTAATAGACTATGAGATTTTTTTTTTCTATAGTGAAAAATGTTTTTGTTTCAAGATAATGAAAAAAATTTGAGGTTTCGTGCTTTTAAAGTTTTATTGAATGGGTAGAGATTAAAAGCAACACATTTTTTTCTGAAGGGAGATACAAATCGCCATGTGAAACGGTGCAAAGTAGGTGCATTCATTTCTAACCTTATCAAAAATGACTTTGAAAAACATATGAACAATTCAAATTCTATATATCGAAAGCGAAATTTTCTGGAAGAAGGATTCCATGTATAGAAATTTTAATATATAAAATAAATTAAAAATTAAAATTTTTTATATCTATCGTACTAAAAGAAATAATACATAGTTGTTTTTATAGGGTTAAAGAAGACTTTAAAAATTAAATAAGACGTTTTAAAATCAAAGAAGTTTTTAAAAATATGCAGTAATTTATTAATAATAAATAATTTGCCTTGTAAAATAATTATCAAATTTGCTTACATTATAGTAAAAAATGCATATTCATATTTTAAAACAAAACTATTTATATATTTTATTTCTGACTAAAAATATCCTAATGACTTTTCGAAAATAACCTTCTGTCGAATCCATTTGCTCTTTCGCACGTAAAGATTTTCCTTTAACAGACCATGTTCTCTAGGATAAATCCACATAAGAAAGTTTTAATATCAATTCATTTGAGTTAGAAGTAAAAGTTTAACTCCAAATTAGGAAGAAGATTCATAGAAAAGAAACTGAGAATAACATAAGACACACCGAAAAATATATTTATGCTTTTTCTGAGACTAACTCTTCTGCGAATTTCTAATGCAGTAATAATCTGTAAAATTATTTTTTCCCCTTATTCAATTTATGTTCCTTCTCATAAATGAAATGATGCTCTCAACTGCGATAGATATACATAATTATTTCATACGAACATTATTGTCGAGTATGCATAATTCTATAGAGATAAAGATAATGGATGAATAGAGACTGTTTTTCTAGAAGTTCTTATATAGATATTTTCGATACATGGAAGCACATCTGTAATTTGAACCTTAAAAAAAATTTTAAGAGAGGGAAAGGAATCAAATTCTATTTCTGGTACAAAATCGTTATTTTCTTCTGTGGTTTTGCCTTTAAAAATATTCTTTTAAGTCCGTAAATTTAAAACTGGAAATAAAGAAAATATTTTCTATGGAAACTGCGACGGTAATAACCAAACATTTTCCCTTAATTTAATGAAACTTAAAAAAAATTCTTTGCTGCTGAAATCGATTGGTTTAATTACTGATATATTGTACCTGTCCTTCTTAGCTGGTAGTATGTAAGAAAATAATTTTGTAAAACCCTGAAAATGATTATAGTTTCTCATATTATTTTTTCAGACGCTGTCTTTTGGGTTGGACTTACTTCAACGCCGGACAACACTGGATTTGTCATTCATCCTAATCGAGATTCGTGAGTATATGTTGATGTTAAAAGTATGAATTGTTTAACCAATTCTGATGAGAAAAAGGCATTGCTAATTATAGTTGACAGTTTCTAGTTACTTTTATTGCTTTAATGTGAACTGTTATTTTACAATCCTTGAGCATGTAAAACTTTTTAAAGGAATTTTGTCTTTATTTAAAAGAATATTTCTTGAGCCTTTTACTTTCAAATAAAAAATGCTTAATCTCATAAGTAAAAATCAATTTATAAAAAAGGCTTTTACTCTATATCAAAGAGATTAAATAACCAGCAAATTAGAATTCAGTATTCTATAACGTACAAAAAATCCATGAAGTGATTATATTAAAATAACCCAATAATTACAGCTTTAGTTTCTACAATTCTTATACTTACATAAATGATTTCTGAAATCAATGTCGATCAAACTCTAGAATGGATGTCCATGTTTGTTTGTAAAAGATTTTAGGAGAACTTAATTTATTTAATTTGCAAATTTATGAATTAGTTTTTATATAATAGGTTATTTAATTTAATTCATATAGAAATGTATGATACGTATTATTTAATTCATTATAATTTATAATAACGTTATATTTAAGGTTAGCATATAATAATTAATTTATATATTAATTTATTAATTATTATTTATATACTTTTTCTTATATTTAATGCTTTTCAATGCTAATTAATATTTTAAGCATAGAGAAATTAAAAGAATTTATTAGTATGCTAAAATAGTATGAGAAGTAATTAACTAAAAACAGTTACAAAAGGAATCAACTCTTGAAATAAAATTGAATTAACAATAACGCACAGTTGATACGTTTGCATAGTCACATGAGTTTTCAAAGAAAATGAGACACAAGGTTCCTTATTCTTATATACTTGTTTCAGAATAAAGCGTAAATCGTGAAATAATTTTTAAATTATTATGAGGGAACGGATCATTCAATAAATTGAATTGCTCAGAAATTTTTACTGCCTAAAGTAAATAAAGAAACTAATTGGGACTTTCTGTTTCTGTAGATCAGCAGACAAGAACAGTTAAAAAAAAACTACAAAGTTTAAATGATTTAGAGAAATTACGATTTTATTTATAAAGATTTTTAAGTGGTTCGTAATGTAGACGAAGCAGTTAGAAAAAATTTTAGAATACAGAATATGTGATATGCAGGCCAACTTTAGATGCTTTAGGTTTTTAAGTGAAGGCTAAAAACTTATGAATTATAAGGAGTTTCAGATATTTTACATGCTAATTGTGCAGAGATAGTTGCTGTATTTGCGATTTTTCGCACTGCTTTTGAAAATTATGTCCAATCGATGCTAGAGATTACTGGAAAAAAAATTCAGATTCTAAATCTTAATTTGAAACATCATTGAAAGGTAAACTAAATAAAGTCAATGTGAATGATAAAAAAAAAAAAAAATGTATTTCTACATGTAGTTTTTAAGAAATATTATTTCAGATGGATGGTTTGAATTAGGAAAATGGGTTTTATAATATTGTCGTTGCATAAACATGTTAAGCTCATAAAGTTTTGTCCCAAATGATAAAGACTTAAAATCTGAAACAGGGTTCATGTATTTCAAAGTGTACAAAGCAAAATAGTTTCGCTTTCTTTAAAAAGGCATGTTCATATTTTTACTTTCTTATAGTAAATATTATATTTTGTGTTGTTGAACCCAAACATTAAAACAGTAACATAATTTAGTGAATCAAATAAATGTTGTTCGTTACATCATTGATGTGTTGCCAATCACATCGAAAGCCACATGCGGAAGTAGTGAACAGAAAGATGTGAAATCCCTGGATAAATAAGATTCTGACTACTGGGTGATCCCGAATTTATGGTACATACATTAAGGGTTGGTACAGGTCAATGTAACAATCATTTATTTTATAGGAATGAATGATTGCAATGACACCAGGAGACCCAAACACAGTAAATAAGAAATGAAAGGAAAGACAAATATTTATTGACAGCGTAGTTGACAAGTGCTATGTTTGCAATAACTGTTCAAAATTGCATTTATCAACAGCAATACATGCTTGACCTCATCGGTAGAGTGATTTGTAAACGCGTTCAAAAATGCCAGATATTTCACAGACACGTGCAACGGCTACGGATATTCGACAAACGATATCTTCATCTGAGTCAAATGTGGTAGCATAAACAAGAGTCTCCAGATAACCTTATAAAAAGTAATCGAACCTTGATAAATCGGGAAATCGAAGTGGCCTAAGGACTAATCCACAACGGTACCCTAACCACCTGCTGCTCTGGAACGGCAACGGAACTAACCAATAACTCCATTTCTCTTTCTTTTTATTTCTTATTTCCTATATATAAGCCTCATTGTGCCATTTGCACCCATACATTCCTATACAATAAATAATTGTTACAGTGTCCTGTACTACCTCTTACAGTATGTATCATGAATTCTGAATCACCCAGTATAGAGTAAAACTAATCATCAACATCGCTCTTGTTGAGAGATGTACTTTCAATGTTGCACAATCTCACGTCTTGAGACACACCATAATGAGTCCTATTTCGTTCAGGACTTAGGTACTGTACCTAGTACTGTACTGTACTGTTACTGTACCTAGCGTTGAATCATTCGAGTGCATTGGGTAAAGCACAACTATTCTCTTATTATAAATATAAGAAATATCATCACAAGTACTGCCAAAACACTTTGAAAAGAGCTAAAATTATCTGCTTTGTCACACAATTCAGTTCGAAAAAAGAATGGAAAATCATTATTATGGAGTATACGTAGAAACTGATTTAGCTTATCACAAGACCGTAGAGTAGCAATCGGGAGAACAAGGAAACTTGGCGAACTTGGAGCACTTTACAAATTCTGAATATTTTCAATTAATTTTTTATGTGATTTGTGTTGTTTTAGTGATTAGTAATGATTTATAAGATGACAAAACTTTCTAATTTTCATCAAAGAGGGAGTTCAGATATACTGAAATTGAATTTTATTGAAATGAATTAACTATGAGATTAAAATGTTAGCAACTAAGACACTGATTTTATATAGCTTTATGAATTTAATAATATTTAATATCAAACAAACAGATATTTGTATATTTAAAAGCCTTTTCTTATGAACGTTCCATAAACGATGCAAATTTTAGAAAAGAAATAAAATACTATATTGCATATGGTAAAACATTATGTGAAATATTTTCCCCTCTCCTATAGTTGTACCTAAGATACAACATATAAAGCTATCAGCTAAAAACAACTGAAATTAATTGAACATGAAATTAAGCCAAGCTTAAAAACGTAGAATCAATTTTCTAAGGATTGGAAATTCCTTTTACTTTTCTTTTGAATGAATTTAAATTTTCTTAATGCCCAGAATCTTTTGAACCATGGTTTTCATGCACTTCTTCTTTTAGTAATGAAATTCTCAAACCTCATCTCAACCAAGACGTTATCCTGCATTTGCCAGAAGGAATTAAAATAACTGATCTTCGGTGGCTTTCCGTTTGGAGTAGAAAATTTTCGGTAAGTGCAATCAAACATCAAATTCTTATTTTATGCAGACATTTCAATATTGTAATCAGCGCGAATATGATCCAAACTATAAATTGTGAATATAAAATTTGCGTGTTCTAAATTTCCAAAAAAAAAAAATAATAAATAAATAATAATAATAATAATAATAATAATAAAGGTAGTTGTTTTTCGAATAAGCTAACTCTGAAATGAAAATTTATAATACAAATTATTGTTTTCTAGAAAATTAGCAAATGAAGCAATAGGTAAAACATTTTTAATCAAATTTCTTATGCACAACTCAAAAATTGTAACATGGGCCTTCTGATCGGTGTATACAAGATTTGAGTCAGTTATGTCATCTCAAATCTGTACGTATGATTCATTGTCTATAACAGAATTTTCATTCCTTCAAAATCTTCTTATAAGTAAGAGTTGGGTCTCGTAAGTATTTATTCTCATTAAATAAATAACTGTCGGTGTCCTGGCATAGGGGTAGCGCGTCTTCCCGTAATCTGGGCGTCCTGGGTTCGAATCTCGATTCGGGGATGGTGTTCTTCAGCTGTTCTATCTGTAAGATGTGTGAATGTGCCCCCCTGTAAAAAGGGGTTATGCAAGCGAATGTGATACGTGAGTAGCTAAGACGTACTCTTGGCCCTAATTGGAGATATTAAAGCAAAAGACGCTCCCTTGGCTTAGAAGCGCTTAATTCGTTAGCGAGCTTGTCCACGGCAAGTGCTATTAGAAACAACAACAACAAATAAATAACTTCAGTCATTCCTGTTTATTACAGTCCACAAACATTCTAGTCTGTCTCATATTTATAGACTTCTTCAGTAACCAGTTTTAGAATTAAATTTTGGATTAAGGTGAAGACTCAGCGCAGCTGCGAATCATACAGTCACTGTCTTGTCAAATTAGGATTAATAAGACTTTTAAGTTCTTTTTTACCTTAATTATTGCTCCTGTTGTTATAATTTTTAATTTCTAAAATTATATATATGCTGGTGCCTCATATATTCATGCAAATTTCATGAATTCATAACGAAAGAAATAAAGTTCCGAAAAAATTTCGGTTTACGAGATTATGATCACAGAGACATTGGATTTTTTTTCCATATATACAAAAGTTATTCTAAAAGAAGTAGAAAGATAGTGCTCTCACTTCATACTGAGGCGTTTTATTTAAATCAGGCAAACACAAACAAACAATGAAACAGATCACAATAACATGACATTGTGGATTTATTTTAAAATAAAAGATATTCAATATGACTATCATCACAAGATATTAGACAAATAAAGCACATCATAATGTTTTTGTGACTAAATGTAGCATGTCGGTATCCATGCCACCAACATCAGATGTCATCTTTCACTTTCTCCAAAGTGATTGGGGAGCCTCGATGCACACGAGACTCAGTACCCCATGACTAAATTATATAAGTTTGATAGTAATTAAACTTAGTGAATGATTCATTGTCTCATGTTAATTTAAAAGACTATTTCATGATATACTATTTACTCTGAAAAAAGTAAGAAATAAGTTAAAAAATAAGTAAATTAGTAATAAACCTCGTTTCTCATATTCTCCGAAAAAATGATGTACCTATTAACTGTGCGTAGTAATTAGCCCAAATTTATTTCAACTGATTCCTTTCGGCAATGTTTTCAATCAATTATTTTTCATGCTGTTTTGAAAAGCTTGCCCTTTCATTTTTGGCATTTTTTAAAAATTGTATTACATACAATTGAAGTCTAAGTTTTTATTTCTCGATTAACAGGACTTCATTTATCATATAAGAAATTTACTTCCAATTTTCTTTCATTTCTTTACTATACTGTAGTGGAATTTTATAGGGGGGGGTAGAGCTCATTTTCCATTATAGTTTGATTATTTGAAGTTGCCTAATTCTAGAATAAAAGCCATAAACTTTTCAAGCATCACAGATTATGAGTTGCTTCCCAGCTGCTCAAAATTCCAATTTATAGTAACAAAAGCTGATGCTGGTAAGAGTGCTTGGATTCAAAGATTTTTGAGCTCGGGACATTGCTATTGCTGAAGAAAAAAAAACATAGCAAACAAAATTTCTTAATCATTATGGAAGTAACAAAAGAATGTCTAAGTCGTGAAAAGATTTACTTTATCCATGAAATAGTAGCTTAGTCAGTCACTTAAAAAAGCATCCGGACCTTGCTTGTTATTCCAAAACTAATTCTTGCATAATAACGGTAAATGACTATAGCTGTTAAAATATGTTCTCTATAAGAGTATGAAATATTTTTTTCTTACAAGGTGTTGTCTTCATATTTAGATTTATAAAAACCCATTTTTTTTCAAAATGCATATCCAAATTCTCCAGATTAAAATAACTCGAACACATAAAAAATGTTATGATTATGAATAAATTATTGACAAGTTACAAGTGATTGAAATTTTTAATTCTTAATGATAAATTATTTTCGTATTTTCAATATATCTCAAGATATAATAAATCTTTTCCAATAATTCTTATTTCACATTAAAATACTGAATAAAAAAGAGAAAAATTACGAATTTTAAAATAAAAGAGTACATTTTACATCTTTTTATCGATTTTTAAATCCATAAGTTAACAATATTTTAATAGAAACTCGGAAAAGTTTTGATGCCAATCGAAGGATTAAGACCTAAAAACTCACTCTTCCATCAAATAGTTTAAAAGGTATGTAGATAGAAGATAGATATGTAGCAAGAATAAAAGGCTTTAGATGGTGGATATCTCAACTTTACAAAGGATTCTCTGGCATGAATGAAAAATCGTTAAAATGGGACGAAAAACAAAGCATGTCTTTCATTATTGGTCTAGATATTTTTCTATTTAAAATAAATATGGATGTGAGGGAAAAATAAATGCATGTAACAGAATTTATTCTGTTTACATTTCAAGTGATGTTTTGTACGGGACAAATAGGAGTTGATTACATTTGTAGACAAGATTTGTGAAATCTTTAATTCATGAAAAAAGCACAGAAGCAAAATTCTGTACAATGTACGATTTTCTACAGTATTAAATGCATGAATGAATGAAACATAAAAGCAACTCCTCGTGTGTGGATAATGCAGCGTTACAAGACTTTAACAAAATACATTTTCTAAAAATAAATCTCAAAAATACTCCTTCTAATTGTAAGGAATAAAAGTAATTATAAATAAAATTATATAAATATATGAAATAAATATATAAAGTATATAAATATATTATAAATAAAAGTAATTATATAAGTAAATATAAAAAGAATCTTAAAAGTGATTTTAAAATATCAGTTGGAGGAAACTTGAGCATGTATTTTACTGTTTATATTTTGCTTATAAAAAAAGTTTGAGGAAATAAGTATCTGGCTTTAATTTTTCAGACGCTTCAAAAACGTTTTAACTTAAGTCCTGTTTTGTTAATTTTAATAGATATTCAAAATTTTTGATTATATTAAATGATAAGCACTGAGAAAATTATTTGACTAATATTTACTTATAATTAAGAATACAAATAAAAGCGTGGATTTCAAATTCTTGTAAAGTTTTGTTTCATCGTTCCTAACAATAATCTTTCTTCTAGCAAGGATACCGTATTAACGACTGAAATGATTACTTGAATGAAGGAAAATATTAATAGAGTGACCTATTTGCTACATTCATATATATTGAAATGGCCCTTAAAACTTTTTTTTTTCTTTTTCTTGTATATCTCCGGTTGCATCGATTTGTCTAAAATTTTATATTTGGAGGTTTTCATTATTCAGATTCATTGAAGACTCAAAAGTGGGGGACGAGCGCAAATGGAGCTTATTTGATGATTATGCCAATAAAAATATATAGGTGGCCCGTCATGTGAATGCAGTTTCCATATCTTTAAAAAGGATATACTTCCAAAATGAATGACGTATTCTTCTTGAATTTAGCTTTTGTAGATTTCGATCAATATGAAATGTCTGGATACTTTTCTGACCAACTGTACACGCAAACTCCAAGGTGAAAGCCAGTGTTTTTCATCATGTGTCTTGTGCCTAAAGCTATTGAATTAAGATGAGAACCGAACCTGCTTGAAATCCCGATCAATTTTATAAAAGTATAAGTTTTCAAATCGCATGTAATTTTAAAATTAATAAAATATCGAAAACGTGAGTAATTTATCTGTACAAATTTGTATCTATGCACAGATAAATTGTTCACGCATTTATCTGTACAAAATTGTACAGATAATTGAGTGAGCAATATGCACTTTATCTGTACAAAATTATTATCTGTAATGCTACTTTCAAAGTTCGATGTAAATTTAAGCACTCAGTGAATTTATAAATATTCTTATATAAACTGAACTTTTATATTTCATTTGTTAGTAATGAAATGGTAGAGAATGCATATAATTCGTTATTGTTCTCAAATAATTTGTAAGATGGGGGGAATGAAAATTTCGAGGGAAAATCCCCCGAAAATAATCAAACTATGAATAATTTCTTGAATTCACTGCGAATAATTATGTTAGAAAATGATAGATGCTATTTCCAAATGAAACTCGACAGTAAAAAAACTGAAAAGTGTTTATTAATTCTACTTGCAGAAAATCTAACAGTATTTATAAAAAACTGAATACCTTTTATTTATTTTTTAGATCAGTTTTGGAACAGTTATTTTCCCCCCTCTACTAATCATTCCTCAACCAGCCATCATTGGCTCTTTAAACAGCACAAGACAAGGAGTTTCTTCTGGCACGATTCTTGTTCTCGATTCTCAGACATTTTTAATCTCTGACTTTAGTTATGATGGTTCTGGAACAGGTAAAATACCTTTAGTTTATTTTCATTCAGAGTAAGGATACGAATTAATAATGCAGAGTAGGGCAAATCACTATTTAAATCTTTATGGAACTTTTTTGTCTTGTTTTATAAATTAATTGCTTATGTAAAAATTATTAAATAAATGTTCCTTGTATAATTTTCGAACTACTGCCAAGCTAAATCATTAGTTTACTGAATCGGCAGCTCTTTAAAAAATATTGATGAGAAATTAAGTACTATTTCATGTTAATTCAGATCTCTTTTTCAAAAGCTATCTATTCGGTATAATAGGCTTCAGTCGAGCTCTATGTTTTTATGGAATGACAGTCTCAAAAAGGAATTATTAATTTAATTTATAGTCAGGAAAATTTTTAATTTATCTGTTTGGCAATAGATGAATTAAATATCGTAATAGATTGCATACTTTGCCAACTATTTTCTTTGTTTTTACTGAGATTTTATTGCAGTTTTCCTTTATTTTAAATGATATGTGTTCAGTCTTTAAAAGAAAAATTCTAGAATTATATTAGAACATTGCTAAAAATGCTAGAACATTATATATTTTCTTAATTTGATCTTTAATTTGTAGACGTACACTGGTGGGTGTCAAAAAGCGCCACACCGGATTCAGATGCTTTACAACTTCAAGACGAAGATGGAAAGTGAGTGAAGATGTTCTGTAATCTTAAAATAATAGTGTTATCCTAATGTTAACCTAGCCCTTTTCTTTTCTCATCGTCATCTTTTATGATTTTGAATTCTGATTGCGTTTTTATACATTTTCAGTAATGCATCTCTCCAAGAGCGCAAAAATAAGACTGTGATCATTACTTTGCCAGATAGACATTCTGTGATGGATTACGCTTTTCTGATCCTTTGGAACAACGACGAAAAGGAAAATTATGGTTTTGTTGAAATACCAAGAGATTTGAATGTTCCACCATCGCTTCGTACTCTTGAAGTAGAAACAGAAGCTGAAACGGTACGCAAATTTATAATGCTCTTATATTATTTATTTTAATGAAGATTTTTGTTTGCAGTGGTCTAATTCAATCACATTCACATCACAGCAAACATAAAGAAAGTAAAACGTATGTTTACAGCGAAGAAATTCGTATGTATTCAGCGAAGAAAAAAATAATAGAAGAACTGCAGCCAGTGGGATACTGAAACATATATAGATGAAATTATAACGCAGCGAATTTTGTAAAATTCAGCTATATACTTCTTAATTTATATTGGTTTGTTCATCGTGAAAGTAACTCTTTTATTATATATTAATGAGCTTTCGAATTTTCGTACTATAAAAAAATTACCTGGAAAACAAGTTGCTAAAATTTCAGAAAAAAATTACCTGAAAAACAAGCTACTGAATTATGCATCAGATTTGTTCATTACTTTCTGCGTACGATGCTTTACTTGTTTTTCTTAGCAAAATACTTAAATAATAAATATTTTATAGTTAAATTAAAACGGGCTTCATTTTTATGATGTGAATGCTAGATAAATATCATTAATTTAAAAAAAACATTTTCATCTCCTTCAATAATTGGCAGAAACAATACAGAACTTTCTTAGAAAACAATAGGATATTATTTTCTAAGGAGATTTAGATCAAGTTTCTAAACCTAATTTCTTTATTAAATCATTTCAATAAAATTTTAAAACTGATGAATTAAAATCTTTAATTCGATTTTTCTTCATTTTTTTTACTTTTTTATACAATAAGTAACGAGGAAGTCAAATGATGCATTTGAAATTGAAGAATCATTAATATCATTGACGATGATTGATTGATTCAAACGTATTATCTAAACCCAATCAAATAACACCATTAATGATGCTGAGTAATTAATCAGGTCAATTTCTTACTTCTTGTTCTCAAAACTGCTCAAATTATCCATGACGTCCTTTAAAAATATCCATGCATGATTTCATAAAGTTTTCTCATTTGTGATTAAGTCCTTTACTTCTATCTTGAGAAGACCAAACTGTTTTAGATCAGTTGAAAGGTCATTGAAGGTCACTATTGATTGCTGAATGACATTTCTTTAAAAACAGGGTGTTTAGATACTCAGGATATAAATTCAAAACGTTTTAAAAGGATCAAAAATTGCTAAGGAACAAGCATAGTATCTCAAACGATGATTAGTAAAAATGGCGAGATTAATAAGGATATTTCAAATTATCAAATATAGACTGCAAATGTCAACTGATCACTGAATGCATTCGTGGCTTCGATAGATTTATTTCTACGAATTTCACGTAAATGTAGGTTTAGCATAGCATTAAAAATAATATTTAGCATCTTCGAATGCTTCCGGAAATCTTTTCAAGTCATTTTATATAGAGCAATGATATACGCTGCTACCAAAATGAATGGTTGTTCCCTTATGAGATCATAAACTGCGTACGTAATTTCATGATTTTCATTGATTAAGCGTTATTTGGGACAACATATAATCCATCATAGTTGTACATCCATGACAACTTTTTGTTACTTCTGATGTCTATTAAAATCTCTATTTTACCACTTAACTTTTGCTCCTTATGGTGTCTACGAACAACCCTTTGAATTTATCTTCACATATCTGATCATTTTGTATATATGATTTGTATATAAGCTGATTCAAAATCTGTTACAGGCACTGAGGGGAGGTAGAAAGTAGAAAAACATGCCTGAAAGACATCGGAATATATGACAAGAGACGCCACTTGCATGAGAAGATTTTGAAAGATTTAGAAATGAGAAGCCAATAATAATCGAAAACTCTATTTGGTGATATGTTACACTTCAACGCACATTCCATCTCTCTTGAACTTCCGATCATTATAGTTATGTGTTGTTCACAGAGGTGGACCTTTTCGAAAATACTGGGCGGATTCATGCGATAAGGTTGGCATTTGTAAAGTTTTGCATGTTCTTCGTCGGAATTTGAAATATAGCATTAGTGAACAACGCTCTCGAATTTAACCAGCTGATATTTCCGGTCATGCTTTCCCATGAAATTGGGACATGATTTGGTGTTTCCTACTTCTCTTAAAAATTTGCATTTGAATCATCTTGAAAAAAAAATACCCTTTCAGGGTGACAAGAAATGCTAGTACCCGGTAGACATTTTTATTTTCGCCCTTCTTGAACCTTAAAAATTGAGTATGCTTACAAAAAAAATTACAGCTTTTTGAATTTGAATGATTTTTAAAATGAATAAAGGGACACAAATGCATGCGAGCTTTAAAATCATGTTAGAGTATTACATAAAGAGTATTAAGATTTTAATATTCTTAATCTAATATTATTTTAAAACTCACTTTAATACTCTTCATGTTCTCGAAACATTTTTTTTATCACACTCGGTGAAAACTAAGCAAAAAATGATGATATAGATATAATTTAGTCACATTCTCCACTTAGATTTCAACTAATTTCTTGAAGTGATTATCTGTACTTACTTACATACGCTCATATTCATATTAATGACTTTTATATTTCTTTTAGAACAAGATTAATTGTGAGATGCTGAATGATAATTTAGGACTTGAAATTCGATGGCTTATAAGCGGAAATGACATCATAATTCATCTGGTCGGAAATCTAGGTAAGTGGAATCCTAAGAAATTTAATAAAAACTATTTTAAAAAACACTTTTACTCGAGTACAAAAAAGTAGAATTTTTTTAACTTACTTATCTTCTACTTTTTACTCTTTAATTTATAATTCATTAGAATAAATATTATGGAATATTGAAATCAGTTTTACTTAAAGTCAATAACAAGTGGCGTGTAATCAAAATTTGATTAAACTGCTGTAGAAGCTAATAATTCAGTTTTAAAATTATTAAAATAGTGCAATGTCATCAAAAACGCACAGGTGATAATTTCAAGCCTAGCACATCCGGAAGGGAATTCAAAATCAATTACAAAAGGCTATTTTAACAAATGTGAAATATGTTGGATGAAATAAAGTGCATAGAGACAAAGATTTCTTTACTTTTGAGTTAAAATTAAAAATTTATTTAAATATAATCTGATTTGGTTAAAATATATTAGCCTTTTACTTTAATAAAATATAAAATATCATGCGTAGAAGAGTCAAATCTCCCTACATCATAGTCATAATGAAATTGCAATACGTAATGCAACTATATCTAACTCCGATCATGCCATGGACAGTGGTGGACTGGTGGTAAAGTCTCGATTCCACCGAAGAACCGTCGTTTAAACTGTTCTGGTGCACGTTAAATATGTCGGGGCCAATCAGACTTTTATTTTATTTATTTATTTATTTGGTATACATACTGTTTCTAATCGTTAAACGTTTTAATTTTCTCAAATACGAAATATGTAAATAGAAAGTATTGTAATCGTCATAAATTCGAACTCAATATTTTGACTAATTTTCACGTTTTGGACTTTCCTAAGTCCGAAAAACACATTTTTGGAATTATATCTTTCTGTCAGTTTTTAAACGCGATTCCTCAAAAACACCTTGAGCTAAGCGAATGGAATTTCATACATTGTTTTTACACCGAATTTGTAGATTTCTGTCAAATTTTGAACGGTATCCATTCAGAGGAAGTTTATCTGTCCAGTTGTCTGAGGACAAATTAAAACTTTAACTACAAAACCTAAAGAGATAGACAGTTTTGTGCAAAAATGTTGATTCGTATCAAATTTGGAACCAAATTCATCATGGGTTGATCTTTTGTATATCTCTATATTAGTATGCATGTAAACGCATCATCTCAAAAACGCAAAATGAATGAAATTTGATTTTAGATCAAAGAAATTTGTTTCATACTTTTAGCATCTAAAATGCGTATAAACAAACCTTTGCCAAATTTTGAATCATATCTCCCAAATGCTTGACCATCTTTCTCATGCATACAAGCATAATAACTCAAAAGCGCAATGAATTAATTAAATGAATTTGCTTTGTTATCTTGCGATTACAATTGTAATCCTGTGTTGAATTTTCGTTTCAATCAGAACAAAAATAGGCATCCAAAATACATATTTGAATTTATGGTATTTGTGTGTGCCACATGCCTGTGATTAATAGCGGTAAAAGAAATCGCCAAATATCGCTTCCTAATATGCTCTTTCGTAACTATTTTTCGCCAATGGCATATGTTTAACCTTTTAGATACTTATTTATTTGAAAAGATTTTACTTTTGGGACTCATTTTATTTGCTGAAGAACAGAATAGTATATCGTTACGCATCTGTAAATCTCTCTTTACAACAATGACAATAAAGTGGTAAGGAAACATTAGTACATATTTGTGTTATTAATGTTATCTGGCGGGTGGTAGTAGTGGAAGAATAGTAGCCGTTCTTGATAAGATAACTAAAAGAGCAATTAACTTATTTGGAATTAACTTACTTATTACAGCCCTAACGTTTCTTTAAAGATTGCCACTGGTGGAAAACAGTAATAACAAAGAAAACTGAATGCATCATTCGAATGCGGATACATGAAAATTCCAACACAGATTCTACTTAGTTGATATCATTAGATATGTGTATTCTCACGTTGGATTTTCTTCAGGGTAGATAGAAGGAAAGGCAATTTCTTTATTTTTAACTAAAGTACAACATTCAAAGTTATACTCTGTATCACAATAGAGAGGATTATAATACCAGAGTGATCAAAATGTTTTACCTAAAGTTCTGAACTATTCATGTATGCTTTAATGGATTTTTCTATCCAAGCCACCCAGAATGGTGTCTTTGGGCAAGGAAATAGTGTCTTCCTTGTTTTTGAAAAAAAAAAAAAAAACACGCCATCCTTATTCGAGTTCTGAATCTGGACTATAAATCAAGACTGTGAATTAAGAATCTGTTATTGTGACATGTGGGCCAATAGTCATATTTCTGACTCTCCGACCCGCTACAAAGGCTCACGAATTTAAACCATAAAACTGAATGACCGGACCGTCGCAACAGCAACACTGGCAGGAACTGTGGTTGAGTCCTAAGGGCCATTACTGGCCAAGGTACAACCCTCCCAGAAGGTAGTACGTCCCGTCATCGATGGGAGGAGTCAGATCCTCCACCTATTTGTGTACCCTCCAGGGTGGCGAGATCTAACCACCATGCCGGAAGCATCTCATCCTCATTTTGAGGTACCCCCCGGGGGTTATGTGGACCAATAGTGGATAACATCACTTATCTTCAAGAATTTTCTGTGACGTAACATCTCCTAACTATAGTGGGAATCTTAAATCTTAAGCTGTAAAAATCAATACGAAAATTATTCAAATAATTTCTGATATTGTTTTTTATTTGTGGTGTTGAAGTTAGCGATTGCATAATGATACATTGTAAAATTAATGCAGATGACCATCCAAGACGTTGGCCTCTTTCAAAGAAAGAATATGTCGAGTTTCTGATAATGGAATAATAGAGGAATCTTCACCTATTTCGCTTGTTAAGAAAAAAAAATTGATTGACTCGATTTTGTGTTTATTACAGGAAAGTAAATAATATTACGAAATTGAGTATTTATACGAATAGACGCCACTCTGTATGCTTCAAACGAAAGGCAATGGAATTAAAAGGGAAATATTACAGATCTGAAGAAATTATTTCCAGTTCAAACTGTTTCTCATTAGTCTCAATACAAAATTTTCTAGAGAAGGTATCAACGGTTACGAAGATGGATTTCGAAATTGTATCGCATCATCTGGTGGTTTAGACACAGCGAACTATTTAGCCTATAGGCTACTTAAAATTCTAAAGTTATCCTATGGGAACATAATTAACTCGAATAAGAAATTACATTTTATTGAAGTAGTGAATAAAGTGTTATATAGAATTTACAACGATTATTAATTACTTACATGTTATGCAATAATTTCTTTAACACAATGACACAATTAACACAATTTACCCACAATGACATGTTCCTCATTTTCAATTATCTGGAAAAGCATACTTCTTATTCTTTCATTTGCCTGTATCTGTTAAGAATCTGTGATTCTTTCTTTCTAGCATTATCTCGAATGTGACAAGCAAACAATATCACAGATTTGTAACAATACGAAGAAAACTGATTCTGTAATTTTGAATGACGAATTAAACTTGTTATCCGTAACTTAGGCAAAACAAATGCATATAGAGTCTCAGGCATCAATTGTACCCAAGGAGTTAATACACAATTACGTTTTTTTATTATTACATTTCAAAACATGCAACTCTCTCCCACTCGTTTAACCTAGCATTTACTTCTATTTACTTTTATATTGTATTGCATTGTGGGACTCGTCAAAGTTTGCAGTGAACATTTCTTTTGTTTTCTGTTCTGTTTCAAATGTATTTCTAATGGGAATTCACGAAGTTAGATATGTTTAAATTCTTCAAACGTTTTTGCATTTCAATCGCATTTTCAAATTTTTAGAGTTATTCCAGGACAAAAGCTTAGAATTCAATCTGATAGGTTGTCCTATCAATTACGACTGATTTTTCATTTAAAGATTGCAAGGTATTAATCTCTTCTACGACATTTTTTCTGTTCCGCCAAGGCCATATTTTATTTCCTTCGTTTCTTTTGATATTTGTTATTAGACTTTTTGGTTTTATGTTATCTTTTCTCAGGCTCATCTCAGACCAAAAATGATCAGACCAATTGCCATGCATCGTTTCATCCATAAAATCCTCCAATGAAATGCTCTCTATATTTAAGATTCAAAAGTTGTTATTAACATTTTTTTTTTTTTTTGACTATTCACTTTTAAAGTGGAATATAACAGCTATAAAAACAATCCAGCAGAAGTATTGCTCAAAAATATTCGTTATTATTTTTTTATAAATTCTATACTTTTTATTTTAAAATATTGTGCTTTGTTGATCTGTAATTTTATTAGCAATTGCCAATAATAAACTATTGCAAATATGTAGTTAACTTCCTTTGTGGACAAGTGTTCTGTTTAGAACATTTATCATAATTTCGATCCATATAAAAACATAAAGGACATCTGAGTGACTAAATCATTTCCAAGTGATATTAATTTTTTAAATGGATGACTACTTTAACATAAAATTTCGAAAACTGATTCGATGCATGATTCAGTTACGTAGACAAGATGGTCAAATAAGCGAGGAGTAGCGTTTTATTTTTTTGTTATATAATTTCTTAAAATTTCTAAAAAAGGCACATTTAAAAGGACTACCATTTCTTTACCAACATATTCAACTACGTTGCATGATTTTGAAAGAAAATTTTAATCAAATGTGTAGTTCTGCTAGTGAGGTGTGGAAATCTGGGGAGGAATGCCAATTTAGGTTTCGTTCCTGTCAGTTGTCCCCTGCTCAAGATTACGATGTTCCATCTTAGATTAGTCCTAGTTAGCTGCATTTAGAAATTGTAATGGAATTAAACGAGAAGACATTTTTGTTGAATACAGTTTCTCAAAATGCTGATGATGTGAAATTCAAATTTTTAATTTATTCCTAATCTGTTGGTGCAGATTCTCAAGATTTCAAAATAATTTTGCAGAATAATGTTAAAAACAAACTGATATGGCTATGTCTGTGAAAGATATTACCATGAATTTGCTGCATTTTTCCTATAATTTGGAAAAAAGAAATAGTGAAAAACAAAATTCTTATCAAAAATCGATAAAGTCCTTTTAAATCCTTTAAGTTAAAAACGGCGTCTCGTATGACCAAGGAAGTAACGTGTAATAGTAAAGTGACTTTGCTGATTTTATTCAGTTAGGTTATAGAGCCCCTAGTGACGAAATAAGGAAGTTACAAAAATAATTCAAAAAATGAAATAAATAGGTCAAAAAATTCAATTAGAAAGATGCGCGCTATGCCATAATAAAAACACATGAAAATTTCCTACCCATCAGGGAAGAGAGAATCTGCTTACTTATACGGCAACTTCTCATTCCTATATCTGAAGTATCCCCTCAAGTGGGACCATAGCTGTGTAAATTGAAACAACCTCTAAGGTTCTTTTTTTTTTTCTTGTATAACTCTGGTAGTTTGAAGTCAAATTAGATAAAATTTCTCATTCGCAAAATTCTTAATGAGAGAATTCGCTTTAAAAAAACAGTGAGAAAATTTGATGTTATAAAAAATAAATTTGAAAACTGCCTGTAACGAAAATACAATTTACAAATATTTACAGAAAACACACTACTGAAATAATGATACACAGTTGATTTTAAATTTTGTAAATTGTGAAGAATGAGAAGTATTCAAACCCTTTTTCGACGTACTGCATAAATAAGTTTTACTGTTTTCATTGCAAAAAATTCTGGCTGTTTTTATTAGAATTTATTTAATTTTTTGCTGACAATACAAAGTATGGATTATTTTTGTTGTTTTTTTTCTGCAGAAGAACGTGAATACATTATGTTCGGTTTAAGCAAAGACGATACTGAAACAAGATTCGATTCAGCTGACGCAGCAGTTGCATGGATTGACAAGGATGGAAAAGGCCATGTTGTCGATTATTATTTGGAAAATACAGAAACAGTAAGCGTTCGTTTTATTTCCTATACGTTAAAACAGGAATATGAAATGAAAATTTTAGTAAGTACTAAAAATTTTTAAAAGCCGATTTTAAACAGATATGATCCATTTTAGTGCGTGGATGGCCATGGAATGTGCCCAGATGACGTCCACGAAGGGTTCAGTAACAATCTTCTCTTCTTAAATGCCACCCAGTTCAACAAAACCTCGATGATAACTTTCAAAAGACCCTTGAAAGCAGGTACTGTTATTTGTTCTTTAGTTATATTACAGCAGAAGAGCTCTTCTCTTTGTCAATATGAGATATGCATCATTAATATGAAAATTCACTAATATATTTCAAACATTTTGATACTTCATTTGCATATTTGACAAAATACTCATAAATTATTCATAGTATCTGAAATTTATTAAATATAATACCTATTTTTCTCGTTAGGAATATCATATTAAAGGTAACAAGAATACCTTGTTTATTTTTTTAACACGGGCATTTTTTCCTCTTTTCTATTCATAATTTGGATTTCTGTCTGAATTCTGAGGTAAGTCAATCACTTCGATGATCTTCATGTATTCCGAAATTCGATTTCGTTTACTTTAAACTCTAAATGGGTTTATTTTCAGTTTTTAAAATTTTATAAGAGTTATTATTCCTTTATTAAGATTCAATTTTTAGTCCATTTGTTTATCATTCAGTTGTTGCTTTTAATTTTGTTGCCTTCGTCGTCATCATTTGCCGATTAATTGCATTGATTGTGTGATCTGATTTATACCAATTTTAGACAAATGTTGGATACTTAATCTGAATAATTTACTCATCTATTCCAAACTAACCCATTTGTTAACCTATGAGTAAAAGCCGATTTTGGCGCATCCTTCATATACAGCAAAATCGACATTTTCCACGCAGGGCACCATTTTTTACTAATTTCGCAAAGGCAACAATATTTTTACTTGATAACTAAATTATTTCAACACAATGTCATTATAAATTTCTCAAAAACGCCGATTTGATAAATAAAATTACATTATCATCCCACCCCCCGTCAATTTTCTAATTAAAATATGCTTGATTATTTCTTCAAATATTGCCGGGACCAAAGACCAAAATGCCGATTTTGAAAAAACTTTAGATGGAGCCGCAATCCCTCACCCCTAATTCACAACGTCCCTGTGTGTGTTAATGTAAGCACACAATACATACATTTTGGAGTGGAGGATACTTTATAAGTCAGTAGATCCCAAATCTTTCCAGTTCTTGAAGGATTACGTAAAGTTTAATCAAGAATTTTTTGCAAAATGATCGAAAATTTTTTAAGATATTGGTAAAAGCAAAATGAAACACATTTCAGATCACATAAAAAAAACATTGAGAAAATATTTAAAAATATCATAGAATTGTGCAATTGAACTGAACAAATTATTTTTATTTTATTTTCCACTTTAATTTTCGCGAGTTGTTCTACTTTTATGACAACAAATGATGAAACTCCATCTTCGCAGAAATAAAAGTAGAATATAGATTAAAATATCTGAACTTTAGCTCCGAGGAATGTTTCTAGTGTGGAAGTAGTGTATATATTTGATGCACTACTCAAGAACTCTGGAAGTAAAATTTTATATGGCGAAAAGCATTGGATATAGAAAACTGAAAAGCCGCTGATTGATTAGAAGACAATTAGCTCAGACAGCCATGTCCAGCTTATCTACAAACACGAAATACACACCTTACAGCGCAATTTGGGCAAATTACTTACTTATTATTTCGCACTAGTTTCGCTTGATGTCACAATCTACGAAACTGAATAAAAAAATTTAAATATAATTGCAAAAATTATTTAATATTTCACGATGCCTCTAAAAAGTAAGATGCGATGAATAAATGGAATATTTCTGTTGTTAATTTGATAATTAATTTTGATAATTTTTGATAAATTTAATAATTCGTTTTTTACAAAATAATAATGATTTTTTTTTTTATCTTAAACCCTTTTTTTTTATTGAATATTTTGATAACATTTTCATATTAACAAATGTAGATAATTTCTGTCATATTTAATGATATTATAAGAAATATTTTTCGTGCCACTTATAAAAAAGTATTTTGCTTATTGAACTGGCCATATAAGTAATCCATGCCCAATTTAGAATTATGTCCTAAAATAATAAAGTGAGATAAGTAACAAAAAAAGCAACTATTATCCGATGGGAAAACTTTCTTTCATATTAGGAAAATTTAAATTTTCTTTAATAAGAGTAAGAGACTTAAATGTTTTTTTTTTCAAAAAAATATATTGCGGGTAAAACACATATTTTAATATATTGCAAGTTACAATATTATGTGTATATATTGTAAATTCCAAATATATTATGGGTAAAGCAAATGAAATGCATTTCTTTTCAATTTAAATTTTTACAAAAATTCTGCTTAAAATCTTTGAATATAGATTTATAACTATTTTGTTTCCATTAAGTTACTAGTATTCTGAAAATAAAAATTAAAAAAAAAAAAGTTTTGATTTGCATTTTATGATTTTCATAATTTGTGCATCTCCATTAAAAGTAAAAAATATCTTAGATGAAAGCTTTGAAATATTTATCGATTCTGAATTATTGCGTCAATAATACATTTTCTCTTTAAACTTCGGAAGACTTTCATTAAATAGGTTATATGTTATCATTAAATAAAAATGTTCCATAAGAAAAATTCGAAATGAGCAATGAGAAATAAGCAAAATATGAATGATGAAGACTTGAAGAATTTATGTCATTTAACTTACATGATTTTAATTGCTTTATTTTTAAATTAATTTTTTTAATGTTTGTAATTGTATACTGGAGAACTAAACAAGTATGCAGCCAAACCACTTTTTAATAAAAATAATGAAGTCAATTATTCTTGCAGAGGACAAAATATATGATCAAAATATTTATACTGATGGGCCACAAGCTGTCTTATGGGCTGTAGGTCCAATTGAAGAAGGAAATTTACCTGGAACACCAAAACTGCACACTAGAGGTATGTGTGTGTAAGCAATTTATACAGCCAATATTTTTACAAATCAACAGTTGATTTGAGAGAGGTTTTTATAAAGTGCATATTTTTTTAATCAAATGTTGCTAAATACATCTATTATTTCTAACAGGTAACCTTCTTCTTGACTTTGGGCGTGACCCAAATTGGAATTGCCCACTGTTAAACGATGAAGGCCCTACAAAAGTTGCAGTAGAACAACATCAGTTTGAGATTCACTGTCCAAGTGATCATACGTTTAGAGCTCAAATGGGCCCTCATACTAGTAAGTACAATAATCCTTTGAAGAAACAACCGAGTCAGAATTTCTCAGATAAAATCTTTTCATTTTCATACCTAACAGAAATTCTTCTTAAAAGAACTGATTGTATTAAGAGTGAATATGGAAAGTTAATCTTCTTCCCAATGAAAAAATATAGAGCTACATATCTGTAACAAAATTTCAAGATTCCATTCCAGTCATGATATTTATTTATTTTACGAAATCGAAATAAAGAGGGAATTTTAATATGAATAAGAACTGGGACAATCTCAAAACCTGTGCTGTTAAAGGCTTCATATTATGGCGTTAAAAGTATAATATTGAAAAATTAACCAATCAGAAATTTTTTTTTACCAGAAACTTGTAATGGCTTCTCTGATCAATCAGATATTTAATGTTAAGTGGTAAAGTCAGATATTTAATGTTAAGCATCTTCCACTGAGCGGTAAAAAATTGCTTTACAATATTTTAGATATTTTAAAAATTTTTATGGACATTTCTCTTCATAAATTTTCACATCACATTTTCACAAATCGATAAAAAAAATCATATTAAGAGGAGTATTCTTTTTTGCTTCGTTTTAGTTAATCTCTTAAACTTAATCTAAGATTATAAGAATTTCAATCTTTTTTAAGAAAGACTAAAGAAGTACAAGCTTACTCTATAAAGTCAAAATTTTATATATTTATTGTATATATTATGGGAAAAAGTATTGATTTTTTTTCTTTATTTAAAACTTTATAACAATACTTCGGCAAAGATTCATGATGTGATTATAAAATGGAATCTGAACTTTGGCAAATAAATACCTTTCAAAATCAAAGTTATACAAAATCTACCAACATATAATTTTAAACTCCGCTTTATTCCAGCCCGAGAGGCATAATTTATGTACAAGAAGCGATGACGAAATGACGTCCGTTCACAAACGATACAAGAGCAGAAGAGAGCGAAAAGAGACAGAAATATTTATCCCCATTGATTTTATACTATACTATTTTATATGGTAGGGATTCTTTTACACTTTTTGTTTTAGGTAAGGGAAATCCAGATATCTTTTAAAAGAATTCGCTTATCTTGACAGATTTTTATCCCTTCACTTGAAGCGTGTGAAAGTGCGGATTAAAGCACTTTTACAGAGCTCGTGTAGTATTAATGAAACAAAAAAGATGGAATTGGATCAGGAAATAAGAGAACATTTTAGAATTAAGTTAATATGGGTTGAATTAAGATAAAAATTAAGAAATTAATTAATTAGGATTTTATATATATATATATAATTGCTTGCAGAAAATGAATACCATGTGACTAATTAATTGGAACACATTTCATCCGATTCAAATACGTATAGTATATGTGTAGGGAACGTGATTACAGGTATTCAAAACTTCCCGTAGTGAGGAAAGGCCAATCCGTAGGTAATCCATGACGAAAAGGCGCTAATGTATATTTAGCTTTTGGGGTCTAGTTGTACCAATACAGCAAATTAAATTATTGTTATTTGAAAAAAAAACTTTATTAATAACAATATTCAACCTTTTTACGAATCACAAATACATCTTTTGATTCATTTACTCACTCCAATGTACATACACATCACGTATCCAAGGTTTGCATTTCATGCTTGAATCCTTCTGTTTTCATATTCTTATTCAAAAATGTTATAAAAATAATTTATTTTCTTGATTTTTGTACTTTTTTGCATAGTTTTTGTACCTGATCTTCTCTTTTTATTTCCTGAGTTTTCAAGTGGTTTTTAAAATGAACTAGATATTATTTCTATTTATGACAAATAATTGATGTTTTTATAAAATTTTGTGTAATATTATGTTTTACAGGTAAAAACTTCACTTATATATGGTACATCAATGGCTTGCCTACACCCGAATTAACTGTTCAAAGAGGTCAAGAATACACTTTCATTGTGGAAGGAGGAATGGGCCCTTCGATAAGAAATCCACTCTACATCACAAATAGCAGTGAAGGAGGAATTTATCAAAACCTTTTGGAGGTAAATGTTTTTTCTTTGCGTGAGAGAGTGGAGAATAAATTAGGATCTGATTACTTTTCAAATTAAAAAAAAAAAAACAGCATTCGCTTTAATTTTTTTCTAAATGAAACTACCTATTCAATCTGACACATTTTATAAACCCTTTTACCACTGACCCTGCTCAACCGGCTGTGCAAATTCTATATTGGTAAGTCCGTTTCTGTTTTAAATAAGGAATACAGGATAAATAAAGGAGGTGGGAGAAGGGATACAGGATGTAAAATAGGTTTTCACCAAGGATTTCCTAGCTTTACATCCTGCACACATCGTTTGAAACAGAAACTGTCGAACCAGTATAGAATTTGTGTGGCTAATTGGGCCGGGTTAGTAGTGAATAGGTTAAATGGCAATTAATTACTACAAAATGTTGCATCACTAAAATAATTTACCTTTTTCCTTTCATTTGAATTCCTTTGAAATGTTGTATAAAAAGTCCTGAATTCGCATACAAAGCAAACATGAAATGAAAATTTACTTTCAACGTTTATTGAATATTGAAATGAATCGGAATTCGACTGAAAATGAGTTTCAAAAATTAATCAGCTATGTTCTGGTCTGGAGTACTATTTTCCTTATTTAAAATTCAAATTGGCACGAAGAAAATTAGAGAAATATATTTTTTAATGTCTTGCCTGCACTTTACTAGAATCGCATCATTGAAATAGAAATTTAAATACAAATTATGCACATACAGTTTGAATGATATTTAAGTATCTCATCAATTTTACACACTCTAATGCAAATCTTATTCTTAATTTGCAAGTTACTTGTCTTACAGTTCCATATTTTAATTTATATTTTAGGGCACAGACTCTTATGAAAATGCTTTTGCTGGCGTGCACCATGATGTTATAAATGGATTGTACTTTCCTACCTCTGGTAATTATACAGTATATTCTATTTTGTCCCATATAGTTAATACAATAACCAACACAAACAGTTTGGTGTAGCTAAAAGTGGATGTACACGTATATCCAGGGCAAAATTCGTTTATTCATCAGAACGTAATTCTACAGAAGACTGGTCATCAAAAAATTGAGGATAGAGATAGCTAACGCTGCAAATAACGCCAAAGACAAAAACGGTGAAAACCGGGAAAAAAATGTTTACATTAGCCATAGTAACTTTCACAATAGCGATCTCTTTACACTCTCTTTCGAACTTCTTAGGAGATTACAAGATATTTCTAACGTTTGCCACATTATTTAATTCATTTGGCACTTTAACATGAAAAACAGTATTAGAATTTTGATTAGCACTTGCTTGGTTTATCACTTTTGGTCTTCTTTTAATGGCCCACCCATATAAAAATTGTTCATTAACAAAAGTAGCATTGTTCGAATTGCTTGAAGAGATTTATTATAAAAAGTTAAAATATTTATTAACCAAGTTCATAAACTTGATTAATGAATGATTTTTTTTCTTCTATAATAAATACGATCTAATATTTTTTTAATGAAATTAACCTCTTCTAGGCTTAGTGAAGGATTTAGGGAATTTGAAACTTAAGGCAGTGCTAAATATGAGGCCCTCTTTTTAATAATATGGTTGTTCTAGTTCCACTTTTCAGCAAATTTTAACATTTTAGTGATTTTTTTTTATATTTATATATTTTTATTTCACTAATTTTGTGAATATGTATTTATTTTTACTTTTCTATTATGACAACAAGCTACTATTTGTACACAATATCATTGAAGCGGATTGTCCATTTTGTAAATATTCTAATAACTAAGTGAACGTCATGAAACATATAGAAATTTGGGCGATTATTTAATAAAATGTTAATATTATCCAGAAATTGACTTTTTTCAAACTTATTTGTTTGGCAACTAGAAAAATAAAGATTTTTAATCAACCTAATTGCATCCCCTCTCAGCCTAGCGGCCTTAGGCAGCTGCCTAGTTTGCCTAACTGGAAATCCTACACTCTTCAGGCTTTTGGTTTTATGGAAACTAAAATGTTGCAAAACGTATGCTGTCCCCGACCACACGGAGACGTGATAGGTCTTCTCGAAGAAATTCCTCCTAATAAACAAAGCAAAGGCTTCACTTGGCCAATACTGGAAGCCGCTTTGTTCACATCAAACTCTCTTTGGAAAGATACCTGATAATCAATATGTCTCATGTTGGGAAACCTCCACCACCTGGAAAATACATATCGACTTTCTCCTATAGTTCGAATCGCCATCCTCACAGAGGAAAACTTAAATGGCATTTTGTTTTACAAATTGTGTTTATTACATTAATTCAACATTTTCAGTTACTATTATTAAAAGATATAAATTTAACACCGTGTTAATAAAAAAACAAGTATTAAATATCTAGTTCAAGGATCACATGAACATTATTTACAGTTCTGTTAAAAATACTGGATATTACATGAGCCTACTCAAGTCATCTGTTTCCTCCAACCAAATGCCCGTATCATCCTTTATTTTTCTTACAGTTCACAGTGCATCAGTGTTTGTTCGATACTTCCTTTTTTTTTTTTATCCTTTTATTTTTCTTCTTTTCCAAACAATTTTGCTTGGTGAGCCTTGATCATATCAAGAGGAACATAGATTTGATTTCTAGAGAACAAAGAATATTTGTGCCCATATGCCCTTCTTTAAAAATGACCATCTTATTTGCTATTTAATTTCATCTTTTCCAGTAGTTAAATAATGGATAGAGTAAATTCTATGTCAATTATTCCTTTCTGAGTAGCTTGTTTTGCCAAAGAATCAGCTCTTTCGAAGCCATGAAATCCTTCAAAGGCCTTTATCCAATACAGTTCAATCTTTTTACCGTAGTTTTCTATATTTTTGCTCATTTATTATTTTCTTTTTCTCCTACACCGGTTGCAAAGAAATTAATAATGATTTTGAATCTGATATTATCTTAACCTCTTCCAGCTGTTGGCTGTAACGTAGCTTATCGCCTGTTCTATTGCGATAATTTCTGCCAACTCTACATGTATTGGCCATTTTATATCTCCAATAAATTATTTCTTTATTGTCCATGACATGGATAAAAGCGAGCGCATCTCGCTTCACATTTATTTTAAATCCATCAGAATCTATCATGTTACCGCTTAAAGTCGTCATATTTGATCTGGGCTTCTATTAAATTTCATAAACGAAGTTTCTAATATCCTCAGTATTGCTTTCTTTTTCTTATCCTAATTAATGTGGCTTTATACCAATTTCTTTTATTTTTGTACCCAATACCACACGAAATCCAAGGACCTGGATTTTTTTTCAAAACTTGTGCAATGACAAAATAGAAAACCTTTTTTTTAAGTCACAATTGGTTAAAAAATCTTTTGCTAGATTTGTTGATAACTGGATTTTATTAACTATTAGCTGCACATTAATTACTAACAAGGGGAGGGCACTGTGTTAAAATCTGAGATCGGGATGAGATTTAGTTTAATGATGGTATACATTTAGAATGTTCATTCATGAAAATATTAAAAATCAATAGCCAGTCAATTTCGAGAAAATGGTCCTCAAACTTTTGGTAAAGCTTATATACTGACAAATTGACTCCCGTCGCGATGATCCCGATGGCATGGTAGTCTAGGTAACTGTCTCTTATGCGGAAGGTCAGGGTTCGAATTTGGCTAGGAATCTTTTTTCTTTTTTAATAACTTTTATTCAAATAAAAATTTATAAATACTCTTAATTAATATGTTTTTAATTTTTTTTATCCAAAATAAATATTTATTATCAAAATACATAATAATAAAATTAAAATTTTAAAAGAAAAAATTATAAATACAGATGCACTTTTTAAACAAAATAAAATTATTTAAATTTAATTAACTATTTACAGATAGTTTTAATTAATATGCTACTTATTTTAATGCAAGGATAAATGTTTATTATTTTAATGCTTAAATTGTAATTTAATATTTTAAAAAATAGCAATAAATATAATATAAAGGGTGATAATTATTAATTATAAATACTCACATCATAAAAAAATTATTCAATATTTCTAAAAAATTATCCTATATAGTACATTTACTTTCGATTATATACAAGAAACAGAATGGTAACAATAGCAAAAACATTGGAAACAAAATATATTTCGACATCTTGCACAACTGATAAATGATGATTGTCCACAAGAGCAAGGTTTCTTTAAGAGATCTATGGGAAAACAAACTTCATTTGCATTTAAAAATATTTCACTTTCATCAGAAAGTTGGGCAGCGTACCATGCATACCTTATCATCTTATTAAAAATTGGTGATGACAGTTGATGGTGCACAATTGATTGAATTATTACACTATCTTCGCAAGAATTTATTTCTTGATCGTGTTCGATTAAATAAGAATTTTGTATACGCTTTGAACCATCTGCCTACCCATTCAATAAATTAACACCTACTCTGTATTATTTGTTTTGATTACTGCAGTTGGGGACGTTTGCTTATATATTTAACAAATATCAGCTGCTCTCTTCAATTTTTGATATATATAAAGCTTCGATGAAGTAGAATTGATAATTTATTTTTATTAAAATCCAATAATCTGAAATTAATTGTTTGAAAATGATGCAAGCAAGTTAAATTATCTGTAGCCATTAATGTTACGCTCTTAATTATTTTTCCTTTAAACATTAAATTACAATTTAAGTATTAAAAGAATGAACATTTATCCTTGCATAAAAATAAGTAGCATATTAATCAAAACTATCTGTAAATAGTTAATTAAATTTAAATAATTTATTTTGTTTAAAAAATGCATCTGTATTTATAATTTTTTTTCTTTTAAATTTTAATTTTATTATTATGTATTTCGATAATAATAATTTATTTTTCGATAAAAAAATTAAAAACATATAAATTAAGAGTATTTGTAAATTTTTAATTGAATAAAGGTTATTAAAAAAATCCTAGCCAGGTGCGAATCCTGACCTTCCGCATACGAGACGGTTACCTAGACAACCATGCCATCGAGATCATCGAGACGGGTGGCAAGTTATCAGTATATAAGCTTTACCAAAAGTTTGAGGACCATTTTCTCGAAATTGACTGGCCATTGCGTTTTAATATTTTCATGAATGAACATTCTAAATGTATACTATCATTATACTAAATCTCATCCCAATCTCAGATTTCAACCCCGTGCCCTCTCCTTGTAAGATATTTTTGAATTGAGGAAAATACAAATAGATTTAAAAAGTAGTGTTATTGTAAAGCCTTCGGCCTTGTGCGAAAATTTCTAATATAGATGGGAGGTATTTCAGTGTGTTTCATGAATACACTCAGTTTTAGATTTTATGACTTTCACTCAGTTCCAGGTATATTCTGTTTGCTATACAATTCAGAACATTTGTGAATCCATAAAAAAAAAGCCAATAGTTTATATAAATTTTGATTATTACAAAGAAATTCATTTTAGGGAAAAGAAAAGGTCAATTTTGCACAGTAAGCTTTTTTTGTAAAATACGATTATTCAAAAGTCGAACTTTTACAAAAATCAGTAAGAAAGAAAAAAAAAGAAAAGATTTTTGAAAAATTGAATTTGCTAATACGAAGTTGCCAGTAGGTTAAACATAAATGAAATCATGCTTGAATTGTTTTTAAATCATCAGTTTTTTCAAATGTAGATAATTTATTACTAACTTATTCAAGAGTAGACAACTTGTTATGTATAACTTATTGATATTATTTGGGTATAAAAGTAAGAAAGATTTCATATAATTTCTGAAGTGGTCAATTCAAATTTACATTTATTAAGAATAGTACATTATTTAAAATACATAAAACTAATAATTATACTTTTTGATTATTTAAAAGTAGAGAGGTTGGTTGAAATATTTTTTTAGTTTTATTTTTCTATTTTTTCAATGCAGTATAGAAAGAATGCAGTAATTAATTAAATTGCTGGAGATATATAAACGATTTAATTGAATTTCTTATGTTTCATTTTCAGAAGGAAGACTTTGTTTGTGGAGTGTATCGGATCAAGACCCAGAACATTCGGTGACGACGTCATTTGCCGATTCCATTTCAGCATTAATGCTTTCGTGTGAACCTGGAAATTATGCAAAACTTGTATGGACGCCTGATGCAGATACTCCGAATACAGTATACTATCAGGTACAGATTAAACTAAAAAAAATCATTAAACATTTTATTTGTTTATTTAATAGCCATATCTAACTTGTATACTTTTTCAAAACTCCATAACTTTTCTCGGGGCCAGTTCTCATGATATTTTCTAATTTCTCATGATTCTTTAAAATTTCTTATAACTATCATGCCTTTTTATTATAAACGCTGACCTCCAGAAATTAAACTAGTTATTTAATCTGTACATTTAAAAGAATAAAAAAGCAACAAAAGGTTAATTTTTAATAAAATTTATAAATCATGTTGATATCTAAAAACTTAAATATTGTCAAAAAATTTTGACAGCAATTCTAGATTTACCATCACTTTATTTTACAATCTTGGCAACCCATCGAAATCGTCCGACAACTTATATCTGATATATTTAACCTCTGTAGAGATTCTCTTGCTACTGTTCAAGCATACTACGGGGAAAAAACTCTTTCCTTAATATATTTTATGGAAATCATTTATGACACACCACCGATGATTCACCTGTGGCAATTAAAAAAAAATCAAGAAAATAAAAACAGATCGAAATTCTTTACTATCACTTCTTGAACAGAACATATATTGAAACTTTGGGAAAGCTTCAAAATTTCTGGAAAAATCCAGCGAACAGATATGAATTCTTGTACTTTGTGCGACTTCTTATTTAAGGATTGTGCTAAGGTCTGTCCTTTACTTTTTACTTGAATGATAACAGAGAGGTTAGCAATCATGCTTAGCAAAACAGCTAGAAACTTGTCGGTACTCCTCACAGATGAATGCAAACACGGAAAAATTTTAAAATTAAATTCTGATCTAAAGAAAACAAGAAACCAAAATCAATCAACCAAAATGTTTAATGTAATTATTGCTGAGGAAATGGAATTATTGCAGATGTGTAGGACCTGTTTCAGCAATGCCACTGATACTTCGTTGTAATTCTCAGAGAAAATATTCAAAGTGATTCAAAACTTATTGTTCAGATTTTGTTGGGATGTAGGGAATATGTCAAGAAACCGATTTCACATAGGAAAGTATGTCCGCAAACGTCATCTGCATGGACAAAATGGATAAGTGAAGTGAACATAAGAAAACAATACAGTTAATTGGTGACGAATGTGATTTTTATTCCAACAAGGTAAAGTACAGATTCGCAGTAAGTGCTGGGGGTCGGGCGAGCTGTACATTGATTGGGTACACACAGCGCTCTCTACATACGCATGCGTACATTTTCGGACCTACTTTCTTATGTGAAATAGGCTTTCTGACGTAATCGCTACCTCCCCACGAAATTTGAACGATAAGTTTTGAATCATCCTGGAGATACGCAGATACATCGAGATAATATGCTTCATTTTATTAAGTCGTTCATTTTTGTTGGACTCGGATCTCAACTTTAATCTTCTTTATAGCACAAATTCCTTAATTATTAATATATTAACGTTTAATGCTTCATCCTCGAATACTTATTTACATGTCCGCTTCATATTTTTTTTACTCAATTTTGCCTTGTTTTCCTGTTCTCACGGAAATGGCATCCTTTAATGGCAATCTTACATTAACTGACAGAAGCTGTAATTTTGAGATTTCCTACACATTTAGAATTCCAAGAATTAAAATGAGCTTAAATGATATTAACTTACTTATTTTTTTCTTGTGCCAGTTTGCTTAGGATAAAAATATCATATCTCAAACAACAACACTTCAGAGATATTTATAAGCTGCAACAAACGTAATACTACTTTAATAGGCATTTTTAATATGTATTTACAAAAGCAAACATAAAATTCCTGGCGAACAATATTAAAAACAATATCTGGATAGAATTTTATAACCAATCCTCTCTGATTTTTCTTTAAGCAAATTAAGTCAAACAGATTCAAATCGAACGACACAGCTATCACCGAGTTATTATTCCAGGCCCTGAGCTTTGGGGATATCGTATGAAGATATAAAATATGTCGATTTCTTATATTGGGGATTTTATTTTTAAAAATTCAAAAATTAAATAAATAGCAATAAATTATTTATCGAATTAGAAACCACCAATTATCTAACCAGAAACAACCAATTACCAACAATAAATTATTTATCTAATTAGAAACCAGCAATTATCTAATTATCTAATTAGAAATAACCAATTACCAGCAATAAATTATTTATCTAATTAGAAATGAATTTCGTTTCTAATGAAAAAGAAAATGTAAAAATCAATAAAATCTAAAAAATTAACCTTGATAAAATAATTTATTCCTTAAAAGCTTATAAACATAGAATTTTCTAATCCAAAAATAAAAATAAAATATATAATAATTTGCTAGTAAATATTTTATCTTAATTATATTGAAATTGTTTCATATTAAACTCAGTACGATGTCACATAGCTTCAGATATCATATTCTTTTTGTCTCAAAGGGGTAAACAAGAATAAAAATAACACATCAAAGAAACATTCATCGAAAAGTTTTCATTCGTTTAAAGTGCATAAAGCTATTTTAGTTATTAAAAAAAATCAACCGTAACTAGAAAGAAGATAGCTCATTTTCGAACAAACAATAAAGAAGACAACATTATCATTTATTGGCATGGTTCCCCAAGTTTGTAGTTGCGACCTTGCTCAAATTCAGATTTAAGTTTAAGAACAGTTATTTTTAATTTGTTATTTTATTTCCTTAAAATTTCCATTTCTGGTAAGCATCGTTCAACTTCAATCAATATATTTATTACAGGCAAAAAAAAAAAAAAAAAAAAAAAAAAACATCGTCATTTGTTAATCAAAATTTTAAGAGAATTTTTTGTTCTGCTTACTTTTTATGTTTGCTGTTTACTTATACTTGTTATGCTGGCTACTTATGTTTATTGTCTTCATAGTTTCAAAATAATAACCATTTTTAATGGAAAAATAAAGTTTTTTTAAAGAATTCATTTCAATATTTAATAACATTTATAGAGTTTGGTCTCAATTTTATTGTATATTATATTTCTTTAATTTCGCATTCCTAAAATTCAACTGAAAAATCTCATTGGTTTACTTATTTATTTATTTTGGAAAACAAATTCATTTTTAGTTCTATATTTCCTTCAGATTTCACAGAAAGAAACGAAAGTATTGAAGATTTCATTATGTTAAGTATCATTATACACTGACATATATAATTTTGATATTAATTTATTGCAGAGCTTTACAGAGAAGCATCTGGGAGGAAAGATTCGAGTACTGAATTTTTGTGAAGAAACTACTTTAGATTCGTATTTGAAAGAAGTGAAAAACACTTCTTCCAATCTTAATGAAAGGTCTCGTATTAAAGGAAATCAATTAAAACCAGAATTGGAAAGAGAATGGAACTTCGAAAGAACAAAGCATTCTTCAGATTTAGAGAACAGTAGTGAATTAATCGAAAAGGAAAGTGAACCAGATTTAGAGGAAAAAGAAGTAGACGAGCAATATAGAAATATTATAAATAAAATTCCAGATAGTGACGAAAGCCTTTTAGGAATAAAGAATCAACGAAGTGCAACTATTATTGGCGATCAAGCGAATGATGATAATCGTAACATTTTTGATACTGTTCAAATAAATAATAATTCATCAGAAGAAACAGAAACTTTGGATTCCTCTCGGACGAAAGAACCTTTACAACTGGAAATTTCGCAGCCTCTTTCATCAGACTCTCTTCATCCACATGATGAATCAGAAAGATCAGATAAAAATATTCACCATCACCAAAACACGGAAGCGAAAACTACAGTTAGACATAATAAAATTCCAGTAGGAGACTACAGTTCCCAAGAGAAACCAGTAATGAAACAGCAAACACCATCTGTTAATGTTCATCAAAAAGAAGTAATTCAAACACCACGACAGCCCGCGAGATTTAAACCTCAATTTCAGGGGGGCTTTGTACCTTTAGTTTTGAATCCAATTAAAGAAAAAGAATCTTCTTTGTCTCAGGAATTTGATCATCCCCCATCACATTTCCGAAGACCTCATAGGCCTTTCCTCTTTAATGAATCAATACCATTCCATGGAACTTTCAAACCTGGAGTGCCAGATTTCAGCGGATTCAATATCTCTCATTACTCACAAGATGAATCTTATCCTCTGAATCATGTTTTAGATCATTTACCTGTACTATCCGCTTCGAATCCTCAAATGATTCATAGGCCTCTTACTTCAATGAACGGTCTACCTCCAGAGTTATTTCAGAGACAAGTAGGACTACAACAAAGACCTCAGATATTTGGTTATATGCCTCGTCCGAAGACTCCAGGATTGGGATTCATGCAGCAACCAGCAGTACTTGCAGAACATGTTCGACACCCTAATTCTCCCGAGGAAGAGTTAACAGAAATATCGTCACAAAGAGTTCAGGTAGCTTTGCAAGCTTCACTTGAAGATAAAGGAAAAAATAATGAAATGCCTCGTATGCAAATTGTACGTACTTCAGATCAAAAGCTTAAAAATAAACTACAGACAAATAATATGATTCATACACCACCAATCCAACGTCGTCCAGATTTCGTTGGAGAAGAAGGGCCTTTGAATCCATCCTTATTTAAACCAAATCCCTTTCCCGAAAGATTAAATATAAAAAATAACGAAAACTTAGAGAATCAAAGAGGATCGGCAGTAATGAAACTCAATGGACATCGAAATCCATTTAATATCAGACGGCCAGGACCTATCATTAAACCATCATTTAACGGCATGGAGCGAGATAAAGCACCTACTAGAGTACCGTTTCGAGGATTTCAAATAAAGCCAAACCCGTTTCTTCAGAATCCTCAAAGAGAAATAGCGCCACACTTTTCAGGTTCCCAAAGAAATTCACCCTTTCGACAAAGAATTCCACATCGTGTTGAAAGACCAAGAGATTCGATGCCACTTATGAATTCTAATAACAAATTTCCCCTTCTTCCACAAATGGTAAATCCAATTGTTAATTCTGCAGAAAATAATATAAGAATCAAAATTCCAGACGATGGGTCTGCATCAAAAGAACAAGAAATATTACCACCATTTTTGAATACAGAAGTCACTCAGCATTCAGCTAAAAATTCTCGCCCTCAATTATTAACAAGCCACACAAATACAAGGAACATTCCTGCTTTAATTATGTCACCAAATCGATTACAAATGCCCCAAAGGCCAACCTTTCATTTACAAGAGGAAATTGTTAAAAAATTGCCGATTCCAATGGATGGATTTAAACAACAGGCTATTGCACCACATCCAATAGCACCAAATCACTTACCAAGCGAAAAGCAACAAATGACACTAGAACAGAAACCTAGCAACATGAAAGCCAATTTAACAGTTCATCATAATTCAGACAGTTTTGTATCTAATTCAAATGAGGATCAGAAGTCAGAAATACAACCATTTGAATTAAGCTCTTCTATTGTAGAGGTTCAATCTGATGACACAAAAGATGAGTCCATTAGAAAAGAGGAAAATAAGCAAAATGGTGATAACAGTTCAGAGGAAGGATATGTAAATCCTTCGTCAGATTACGTAGATTATGACGTACCTTTTGGAGCTCGCTTAAAATCTACGCCAAATAAACCCAAACTATCTTCCCAAATGATGAATAGGCCCTTTCATAGAAAACAACAATCAACATCGCCTTCTTTTATAGAAAAAACTACTGAAAATCCTGTTACCTTCAGTGAGTTGGAAGTTAAACAGTTAGAGGAATTAACTGTTCCTCCAGAATCGAGTATTGATAATGCAGAAAAAGAAACCAACAAAGAAGCTTCGGTTCTTACATTTTTAGAATCTTTCCCTCGTAAAGAAATTGTCTTGTCAACAGAAGACGATTTTAAAGCTAATAATTCAGGTAGTGAAAAAAAAATTGAGCCATTATTTCTAGATGATGATGCTATAGAAAAACACAAAGGAAGAAAAAATATCCTTCCTAATCTTTCTGAAACTAACACTAAACTTCCCGATATACCACCTAGAGTTCCAGAAAATATTAATCTTCCTCATATATCAGAAAAGAAACCATCCCATGATAATGGCACAGATTATTCAATTTTAAATCATGTTTTGTCTTTAATAAGTGGTCCATCGTAAAGATAGACTGATCGTTGCAAAAGAAATTTTTTCCTCCGAGATAATTGAAGGAGACTATTGAATATTTATGAACTTTAAAAACTATTTGCAACTTGACATACATCAGTATCGTGGGAGGCAAGATGTATGTAGAAGATGTGAAGTATTTTGCGAACAAAAAAAAAAAAAAAAAAGAAAAGAAAAGAACGGTTAACACTTTTCATACCATTTTCGAAAGATGACTGCATACTGAAACGACATTTTAAGTTATAAATGATGGCAGGTCCATCTATTTTTGTAGTTCATTCATTGTAATTTACGCACTTTTTTGTTATCCATATGAAAAATAAAATATTTTATACTGGAATATCAACTTGGCAGGTAAAAATAATTGCTCAACAGAATTTTTTTTTTTTTTTCATTTATTCGAACCATAAGAACCAAAAAATAATATGTTAAAGGAATTTTTTAACTCATCAGCAAGCAAGCAGTTAAAAAACAAACAATTCAGCTCTGTTTTCAGTTTCGAAACAATAATTGGAAAGAAAATAAGTTTAATTTAATTACTGAAACTCAATGGATTATTTTTTTAACTTCTATTTACTTTCAAGGAAATGTTCACTTTCATCATCAAAATAAAGCAGAAATATCTGCCGTAGATTTTTTTATATAATTGGATAAATCATTACTGAATCATATGACAGTAAAATGAGCAACTCGTTCAAATGCCTTAAAAAGTGACATCTCAATAAAATCGGTTCACAAAAATAATAATAATAAATAAATAAAAAGAATGAGATGTGAGCAATTTCAAACAGCACAATTTTATTGGAAGAAATAATCATTAGGCTATTCTTTGTCTGAAGAAAATTATCTGCGCTTAAATTAAAGCTCATAAGTCAACTGAAGAAATATATATTTCACTACAAGTAAAATCGTTATGTTGACATTGGATTGAATACACAATGAATGCAAATCAAATTTTTAATTGAAAATAAAATTATCTTAACATATATATCAAAAATATTTGTGTTAAATGAAAATTTTGTTTGATTGGTTCGTGATTGCTGAATTTTAATACAATATATGTGTTTTAATTTTAAAACTTTAAAATTATAAATATTATTTAGAGAAATGTTTAACCTCTACATCATATGCAATAGTATCAATAACGAAGGGCAAGAAGGTGTAATTTCCCCGGGTAGGAGGTATGTTGTCTTAAGGAATACCATGAAATCAAAATATTAGTGCGTTTACGTCACTTTTAAAGACAAATATGATCTGAAGACGAAAAAACTAAATCATGCAGTGGATTTGGTTTAGTTATATTAACGTCCTGTTTTTTAAAGCAACACTAGGGCTATTTTGGGACGCACCTCGCAATTTTGTACTGCGGTCAGATGACGAGGACTACACCTGAGCTGGCACCCCTCTTCAAGCTTCCTCTCCTCACCAGCAGGAGAACGTTTGACTCCGACGGATTTAACATGCACCGGACTCGCTTACACGACAATTCTTCAGTGGAATAGGGTCTCGAACTCGAAACCTTCCGGTTCTGAAACCGTGACCTTACTACCAAAAGCCACCGCGACCCAATCATTGAGTGGGAGTCATTGACTTTATCTAAGTCACTGGCGAGACTGGGGATGTAAAAATAATACTATGGACAAGGCGACATTTATCCGCGCTACGCCACAAGCGGTTAATTTTTTTTTTTTTTTTTATAATAATATCTAAAATTAACTTGATGCTTTGTCGAGGGTACACAAAGGAACCATACAGCTTTATTCTGGCATCGTTCATCGTATTATTATTAAAAAAAAAAAGATATGATTCGAAAGAAATTAACGCACTCTTAAAATTTTTTGAATTAAAAAATTCATAAGAGATTGTTTAAATATTGAATAAAAAGAAATTTCAAAATTTTTAATGGCAACATCCATTTTTCTCATCGAATTTCAAAATAACAAAAGTTTTTCGCGAAACCAAATTTTATTAGCTTAAGTTTATTTTTTGCGGAATTATGAGCTAACAAAATTTTGAACTTCTAATGTTAAAATATTTTTTTTGATTTTCATTCATATCTTAAAAAATAATATAGCTATTGACTTAAGCACTTTTCTTTATGAAAATATTAGGCATTCTACACAAACTATTTTTGCACATATACGTACTTATCATAAAAAAAATTATATTCGAAAAATTTTTTAGAATTACAGTTTAAGAATTTTGAAATGGCAACACACTTAAATTTGGATGCCAATCGAAGGATTACGTGGGCATGCAAAATTTCAGCTTATTCCTACAAATGATTTTTCTGTTACATTAAACTTCTGTACTACCTCTAAAAAGATGTATTTAGAAGCACATTCATAAATTTCAAAATATAGACAGCGTTTTATTTGGCATTCAAAATGCTGATCATGTATCTCTTCAATCAATTTCCAGGTTTTGTAATGTAAGAACGTGTCAAAAATTTTTTTCGTTAGCAGCAAATAACTGCTTTCCTCTGCCACAATATTTAAACTATCACCCCTTTTAAATTTGGAGGATAATATCTGTCACTGCGGCAAGCTAAAATTTTTAATCATAGGTTCATATATTGTCTCCTATAAAATATAAAACATTACCGAAAATGGGAATTTTATTTCCTAATGAATATTATGTGGAATTGTAACTACTTAATTTTATAAACACGCTGACAAAATTATTTCGCTTTATAATTAATGTATAATTAACGATCTTCCATATTTTGCAAAAAGAAAAGGGTCGTTTGTATTTGTTTAAATGTATTGATGTTTATGTACTCAATACTAACAAAAATTTCACATTTCACAAAATTTATTTGCCGTATTTGTAATTATTATAATATTGTTATACAGTAATTGGTAAGATCAAAACATTATAAGATAAGCATTTAGCATTAATTTCTTTGGATGAAAAGTATATCTTACACTTATTCCTGCACATGCGAAAACGAAGATGTTCAAATAGTTTTATTGATTCAAGAATTATTGATTAATATTTTAGTTTGCCACTATTTTTGTCAGTATGAAACTACGCTTTTTTTTATTTCATATTTAAATGAGGATAGAAGCGGAAGAAATAAAATCTTGAAATAATATATTTCAATTTATCTGAATGTCGAAATGAATAACCTTCTTTAAAAATAAAGTTTTCTAAGAATTTCCCTTGCTACGCAAAAAAAAAAAAAAAAAAAAAAAAAAAAACCCACTTTATAATATAAAAATTACATAAAATTTCGAATGAAAATCATTTCTAAGTTATTACTTTTTTTAAAGATTTAATACTTACAAAGAAAACAAGCGATTATAACCGACTTTTTTATAAAAATTTGCGGTCATTTTTTATTTGACCTCAGTGATATGAACAATCGTGGTATGTCAGATAGTTATGTTTAAGCCATCGCGGCTCTGTTCTTATATCCTTTTGTTAAGAATTTTAATCTTTTAAGAACGAATACAAAAATTAAATATATATTTACTTTAAATTCTTAGGTATAATTATGTTGCTTTTGATAAATTATAATAAGATGTATTATTAAGATTCGTAACTCTTGTTTACAATTTTTATTACTTCATTTAATATATTTGGTTGATAAATGCCAATTTAATGGAATTCATTTTGCTATATTGAATCGAAAAAATTCTAAATTTGCTAAAAAAATTTCGATTATCAAAATGCATACTTCTTAATGACATCCTATGGATTAATTATTTTTATAATTATATATATAATTATTATTCTTAAAATTATAAATAATAATTATTGTTCATATTAGAAGCAGTAAAATATGTAATGTACGATAACTTAAAAAATACAACTGTAATGAACGTTAAATATATGTAGAATAAATTAATGAACATTCAGAATGATGCTTTGGGATTTTCGTTCCATTTGTATAACAAGCATGTATTCTGTATACGTGTGTTTTATATAACAAAATGTTTCGCAATCAAAAAGCATCTATATAAAATATTAAGTTGCCGGTAAAGCATGTAAGAAAATTGATTTCCATGTATCACTGAATGAAATGCACTACATTTTTTTATATGCCGGTAAAATAAAGTACTGTATCATTTCAGTGTTTCAAGTAGTAAGCAATGAGGATAGGAATAGTATATATTGATAAAGATATACAGAACAAAAAGAAAAGAAAAAAAGAAGAAAAAAAAAAAGAATAAAGAAATAAAAAGCAAAAAGAATAAAAATCAGTTAATTTTTTTCTCTCTCTCTCTTTCTGCAAGATATTATTTTTAACATTAAAATTAATATTTCTTTTAAACAATAAAAAATTAAATTGAATTTTATTTCTTTCGCTCACACAACAAAGCTTTCCATTTTAATGCTTTCAAGCTAGGATGCAATTTAAACAAAACTCTCATTGTTCTTGGATATTTTTTACAAAGAGTGATCCAATTTCTTCCAGAAATTTTCACTGCAATTATTTAATCACGCATAAAGTAGCAATCGATTTTAAAATGGAGATCATAACTTTACAGATGCTTTTGAAGTGTCACAAAAATAAAAATATTATTACCGACGCTCAGAAAGTATCTGAATTTTATACATCTAAACATGGAAACAACACCAATAAAAGAAAATTCCAAATATCTTCCGATGTAATCATGGTATACTAACTAAAATTAGTACTCTGGATAGTTTTTCCATGCGGAATTCATGACATTAAAAAACGAGTGTTGTCATAGGAAATTGCAAAGTTCGTACAATTTTAAATATATAGACTATCCTCTAAGGAACATTTTAAGAACAACTTTTAATCTACTACATAGCTTTAAAATGGTATTTTTAGTTTTCATAGATGATGATCGACAGCACAATAAAACTGGACGGCTTTTTTTCTTCTTTTTTTCCTTTCTTTCTTTTTCTGCGACTGTACAATCATCGATCCATAATGTAATAAACGTAACGTGTAATGTCTTGAATAGTTATTTAATCAAATTAAATTCAAAATATAAATGCTATCCATAATATTGGACCTAATAGTCATTACAATAAAAATTCTAGCAATTTAATGTAGAAATCAATGAATAGATACAGAAAATCGGTTCCACTTAAATTGCTAGCTTTATCGAACAGAGCATTTTCATCCTAAAAAGGCGTATGGTTTTTGTAACTATGATACTTCCATATGCATGAAATAATATCTTTTAATTTAATTTAGAACCTAAGTAATTTCCTAATTTTTATCTTAAATTAGTCCATATTATTTGAATCTAAAATTTTCTCTTATTTCCTCATCAAAATTTCACTTTTTTTATTTAATTATTTCTAATACTGTCTCTAAAACATTGTCGATTCAGTAATTCTCACGCTGCAAGCGAAGGGATAAAAAAAGATTTTTATCTTTAACACCCAAGATTCCTTTTCCTGAATTGACACGGGTCAAAGAAATCCCTATAAGAATCTCTCGGTAAAAGCACCAAGGGAAAATTTTCTCACACATTTCTCTTGCGCCCTGATGTAAAAGACTCGTATCATTGGTACGGGAGGGCATGGTTTCTAGCTCCCCGGGTACAAACCATGCCCTCCCGTAGAAAAGTAAACTATTTATAATAAACCATCTGTAAAACTATGTTATTTATATACATTATTCTTCAGCATAACACTCAGATAATTTCAAGAATCTCGTGACCCTTGAAATAGCATAATTTTTCAATATGTTTCGGTGGCTACTGAAAACCATTATATGAGAAGTAACTGACTAACTTCTATTCAGATGCCCAGAATCAGAAACCAGTGGAAATCCCCGAAACTTTCTCGCTGTATACTCTCCAATAAAGGTCTTATCTCCACATAAAACTGTGAATCTTGGGTATGGCCATGAATCCTTGCACGGCATTGATAAACAATAGTTATATAGATTTGTGGCATGAATCTAGCATTTTTATTAAATTTATAGCCAAAAATAACCAAAATTTCACACGGAACTGCAGCGGTTCCGTGACAATAGTCAAGGGATCACATACCGAATTTCATTGATTTAAGTCATTCCATTTATGAATAATGAGAATCTGTATTTTAGATGCTACGCCTGTGTATCAAATTTTATCTATCTAGCCTCTTTATGTTTTGTACTTATCGAGTTTATTTGTAATCGAAAGCAGGACAGACACATTTCCACAGAATGTGTTTCATTCATCTTTTGCTAGAAATCTAAAAATTTGGTCTTAAGTCCATCTATCAACTTTCATCCATTTAGCTCAAAATATTTTTGATTTATCATGTTTACTGACAGACTTAATATCAAGCATGTATTTTTCGAACTCAAGGAGGTCTGAAACGTGGAGATATGTCAAAATCTTCGAATATTTTGACGATTATAATACTTTCTCTATACTTCATATACGAAAAATTAAAAGTCAGCAGAAAATTTTAAGCTTTTATTTTCTACTGAATGAAATAAAAAGACCTCTAAAATTTGCCCTTACTATAATTTTATGGAATACGCCATTAAAGGGGGAAAAAAAATTCAAGCGTTAGATTAAAAATATTGCTCAAAAGCAAATCATCATCATCTTAATGCAAAGGTTTCGGCCCCTTTTCTGTCAATTTATTCACACAATTAAAAGAATTCAAATTTATGAATAATTCATTTTATTATCGTATATAATTTAAATTCGGCTTTAAGAACAGATTACAGAAAAAAAAATTAAAGCATCTAAAAACGAAACAGCTTAATTTTACTGATCTCCAAAACTATTCGATAGGCACAAACGAACTTTCTACAAGTCTCACTATCAGGAAACTGAAACAATGAAATCTAAAAATAACATTAAAATTCTTGATTGTTTAATAGCCATTTTTTTCACAATTTAATACTTAAAGCAGGAATTCATCTTGATTTAATTGGTTAAAAATAAATTACCCAGTAAACTAAATAACAGAAATGAATTACATAAAAACTTTTTAAAAGACAATTTTTGTAATGCGAATTTTGAATCATTTTTGTGTAAGTGATTTGTTATAATGTGCATATGATACAAGAGAAAGATTGTGAGCCCACATGAGGTCACGAAGAATTTGGGGGGTACCAAGTGGTATACAGATACATAGCCAGATTAAGACCTTTGAGGCCTTTAGATAATGCGAGTCTAGGGAGGCCCTTTAATTGGCTAGATCAGATATTTTTTATTTATCTTAATTATTTGGATAAACAGTTTTATGTAGCAAATTCTGATAATCTTGATAATAATTATGGGGGTTTTTTCGAGAAGTTGGTTTCAGTATTTTTTATATAAAAAAATTCAAGAATTCAAATTTAAAACAAAATAGTAAAAAACTTTCAACACAATCCAAATGGCATTTAATATAGAAACGGAATTTTTTTAAAAAAAATATATATAGTAATATACATTTTTAAAATTTTTAAACAAAATTGCCTTTTTAATAATCTGGCCCTGAATATTTACACAACCAGACGTTGAAAAACTGTATAAAAGTAACTTCCATTTAGTGAAATTTTAAGCCTAACTCTCAAGAAAAAATATTTTTAAATTTTCCTTCTCACAATATTTGTTGTCTTTAACATATAATAAGTTTAAATAACAAGAAATTACCACTTTACAAAATAAATATAAATGAAGAAAAGGAATGTTCAGATTATGGAAATACTGCCTTCAATAAACTAATGTCTATGTTGTAAAAGTAATCTATTAAGAAAGCTACTCAGTAAATAAGCAGACTTTCTGGAAGATAAGTAAAATTTTTTCAAATGAAAGGACAAAAGATTAAAGCAAATGAATAATTTTATTCATGTTCAGCATTATAAGAATGCTATTAAACAATATTTCTTCACAGTTCAACTTAAAATAATCACAAATAAACAAAGGCATACAACTAAAGAAGGCAAATAAATAAATAAAAAAAATAAAAAAACATTTATCTCAATAAATGATTTAGTTTTTGATAGCCCTTACACCATATGAAACTAGAGCTCCTAGAAATGTCATTGTTTGAAACTAGCAACAGCAACAAAAAAATGATAGGCTTTCTCATTTCTGATTAAATGTCGGCAGAAAAAAAATTACAGTTTCAAAAATAGTAACTTAAATAATTATTATACAACTTGTAAAATATAAATCAAAAGGTATTTTTCATACTTTCCAATACAATACTTATCATGTTTCTAATTAAAAAGTATTCCTTTTATTTATTTAAAATTTGGGTTTTTTTTTTTTTTTTCTCTATATCTCTCAAAAAGCAGAAAAATCATCTGGAGACGAGTTAAGTTACATGCAGATAAATTACTTTTATAAAATGTTTATAATACATTATATATTGTTTCTACTTAAATTTTTAATTTATTCTAAATAGATATCCTTACACAAGCACTGATATAATAAAGTGAAATTTATAAACCTTCAAATTGGGAAAATATCTTTCTCTCCATTAGCTGCTATATCTAATAGACATGTATCCAATCTGCATACATTATTTTTTCACCCACTCTAATGTAAATGCATCTTATGGACAATTCATTCACATTCTCATTACAGCTAATTGTTACAGCTCTAAAGGAAAAAAAAATATATTAAAATTAGATGAATATTTCAAAAGCGATTTTATTTCCATGAGATACATTGTAACCATTTATGGATGAAAATGAATGCAACAAATGGAGGGTTTTAAAAAGCTAGAACTTACAGATAAGGAATTAAAAATACATCAAAAAGCTATTCTGGTTTACAGTTATGCTTTATTTCTCACAAAAATCTTTCTCAAAATTCCAAGTATAAAAACCTTTCATAAATGAAACCTATTGAATTTTTAAAATATTTTAATTAATCAAATTAAGGTGAATTTTACTTGGACATTTTTAAAATAATTTCAGTTACTTTTCTATACAAATGATGGAAATTCATAAAATATCAACATGCAGTTTAAGACAGATTTATTTTTACATTATTTGATTATTAACTCATTAGTAAAATCATCAGAACATTTACTGTACTGAGAATTTCCCATTAAGACTTTAATTATCTCCATTTATGAAATTATAAAATATAACTAAAATAGAAATGCTTTTATCATAAAGAATGCAGTGAAACAAAATGCTATTTCACACAATCTATAAATGGGAATATCTTGTTAACAGAAATTTAAATTAAAATTGGATGATTTTTTTAAATTTGAAATTCTGGAGACAGTACTTGATAAATCACCAGACATGAAAAATTCTAAATGATGACAACTGGCAATTTATTTATATTTTAACTGTCATATTTTTAAATGAAAAAGTAGAAAAATATTTTTAAAAAATATATTAAATTTCTCTTTCCTTTAACTGTTAATACTTTTTAATCTGAAAGTATTGGCAAAATTTTAAGAATAAACAATGATATTAAGATATTTATCTTACAATCATTAACAAATAGAAATAGTTTACTTTTAAACTAAATATTTTGAAACAATCATCCGATTAATCTACAGTTTGCAAAATGTCAGAGGCTCACAGTCTTAAGGGTCCTTGATCCAAGGTGTTTCAATTAGTAAATTTAGGTACTGCTACTGCTAATCATAAACAAGACAGAAAAATAAATGTATCAATAATGGTAAGTTTAATTTTCCAAGGATTCCTCACTCCTAATATTTTTCAGGAGACCCATATTGTATAGAATTGAATATATTATTGAACATATTGAACATATATTATTGAATATATTGAATTGAACATATTGAAAAATTGATTCTGAACAAAAACTATTTTAATAGCTGTAAATACATTTATTACATATTTCATAATTATATCACTTAAGATATAAAACATTTTTTTGTAAAAGAAATTTTCACTTGCATTCAAATTATCAAAACAGTTTTTTTTTTTTTTTTCGCAATTACACAAAAATAAAATGTTAAAATTATCTTGATTATTTTGAATTTATATTTTTATTCATTGCCTAAAATATAAATATAAAATGCTTAAAATTAAAAACAGCATATTAAGCTAACAGAAATTACCTCTGATGCTAAAGTCTAATACGATAAATCTCAATCTACAACAATATAATTTGCAGTTTCAGGCAAACCTGAAATTTTCCTTTACCTTCTCCACTCCCAAACACAACAAACTTTTATTCATTTTTTTTAAACAACAAACAGCAAACTATCTACAATATATTTTTTAAATGACTAGGAAACTAAAGGTTTGGAAACAAAATGAAATTTCAAAAAACAAACTAAAAGTAGAACTAGTTCTTTCATATAATCATTTGCAATAAGGTCTAAATTACTCTATAATTTTTAGTCATTTCTTTCACAACAAAACTATTAAAACCTTTTGAAGGTTTTGATTTTTGGAATAAATATACACATATTAAAAAATTTCATAAAAATTTAGTTAAAATTTTTCATAAAATCTCTTAGTATAATTATTTTACAAATACAGAAATTTATAAAAATTCTTAGTATTCTTCTTCAATATTAGGAATTGGAATATTATAGCAAAAAAGACAATTTTTAACCATCTTCTCAGATCTTACGAACATAAACTTATGTCATGAAAATTACAAAGGCAAAAAAGGTGGAAGAGGATCTAAGTGATCTGCTAAGACTTATTTCTTATAAAACACACATATACAACATACATATTTTCAATAAATTTTCTATTCTTGTCTTACATTTTAGAATAAGATGTATCAGCATATGATTAAAATTTAGTAGAAAACAATTACAAGTAAATATTTTATATGATACAAGTTTACCTTGAGTAGTCTTTCTCAGGAATCTGGCCATATAGGTGAATTGGGTACATGATGGTAAATGGATCCAACTTAAGACAATAAGCTGCCAAAAGTGATAATCTTTATTTTATTTCTCTTTATATTATTAATTTATTATTATTATTACTGTTATTCCTCTTTATATTAGTTCATTTGGCGAGTTCTGATAGGTTTGTCTAGAACTTTTTCTGCTTGTGCAAGAGCATGGTATCATTCTCCTATTTACCTTATAAATTTTCAAAGTTATTTAAAAAAAACAAAAACATTAAGCATTTAAATGCATTCAAAAAATTTCAACAAAGTCATTAAAAAATACTTGATAAACACATTGAAATGCTTATAATATGATCTCATATATTTATAATAACTAATTAACTCTATTCAAAAATGTTTTGGAATGTAATGGTAGTTATATCATTAAAAGAAATATAAATACCATCTTTCTGCTTCTCATATGAAAATAAGCAACTTCAATCATCTAAAATAATTTTATAACATCTTTTTTCTTACCTTCAACATGTTTATTTAATAATTGATTATATAAATATGCAAAATTGATACTTGTTGGTTTTGAAATCAAGGAAGATAATAGATTATTCCAAAAATATTCTTATGAATTACAAAGCACTCAAAAATACTAACAATACCCTTAAAATTTTCAGAGCTTAGTCCAATGCCTACAAAATATTGCATAAAGAAAGGTATTCTCACAGTAAACATGATGATTTCATTTTTTTAAAAAAGACAAATTCTACCAAATGATGACTAGGTCTGAAAAGCTTTTTGAAACAAAGTCAATATCAACAGTTTGAGCGCATTTGAATTTTTACTAATTTTTAAGTTTTTAAATAACCTGAAAAACATATCAAATATTAAGGAAGTAAAGAAAAAGATGTCTGTATTACAGATCATACAAAATATTATGCTTTTAACCAATATATAAATGACATATATTAAATTAAATACGAAATATAACAAGTAATTTAACATTTTCCCTTGTATTTATTTAATTTAAACACATAGTTAAAGGATTTTCTAAGAATTGTTTTAAATTATTTAAAAATGATCCAGCCTCATTTTCACTAATTAGTTGATTGTTAAATGAAAGGGTTGCTTTCATTCTCGGTATAGGCATTTCTTCTTCAAAACCATAGAGGACAGTTCCAACAGTCAATACTGCTACTTCAGAAGGATAAATAATTTCACTGAAGTTTGAAATTCCAGTCAGACCAAGATTAAGAATTCGAAATGATCCACCAACAGGTTCTTTTCCTAATTTCCATCCATCAGTTTGAGATGCAAGCAAATTCATTTGTTCAGATATAAGCTGAACAGTTAATTCATCAGCATTATTTATTGTAGCTGATAAATAACCATTATCATTAACAACCATAATTGTTATTTTAATAGAATTTAAAGGCTGAATTTGACCATTTAAGTTCATAACATTTATTTCAGGTACTTTACGGAGAGCTGTAGCAACACTTTTCACAAGAAAGTCATTCAAAGAAATTTCCAAGCCATCCTGTTTCATCTTTTTGATAAAACTAAATACATTATTAATTTTACAATCGACATGCATATATGCATGAGGCATTCCAATTTTTGAATGAATCAGTTGCTCAGCAACAGTTCTCCTTTCTGATGAAACAGGAATATCTACATGTGATAAATCCTCAGAAAATTTAATATCTGAAATCTTGGGCGTTTTAGACTCCACTTTAATAGGTATTTGCTTCAACTTCTTGTCTTGAATAAATTTTAGTACGTCCCCTTTCAATAAATTACCCTTTGGTCCTGAGCTAGGAACATCGGAATATTTAATTCCATACTCAGTCAACAACTTCTTTACAGATGGCCCACATACTTGATACCCTCTTTCTGCAGGTTTTGAAGGGGTTGCAACTGAGTTAACATTAGACGAACTCTCCACTGCCATCTGAATAGGTTTTTCCGCTTCAGTAATAGCATCTCCTTCTCCAATTAAAACAGCAATCACTGCTCCAAGCTGGACGTTTTGAGTATTTTCAGGAACTAATATTTTTGACAGAACCCCTTCTTCTTCAATCTCAAGACCAACAACAGCTTTATCTGTTTGAATTTCACATAAAACATCACCCGGTGTTATAATATCTCCCTCCTTTTTTAACCATTTCACTATGGTACCCTTTGTCATAGTAGGAGAGAGTGATGGCATTTTAATTTCTATTGCATTTTCAGCAAGCCGAAGAATTGAATTATGAAGAAAAGCACACTGATATTTCATTTTAAGAGCGGCATGTTTCACAAAATTAGGTCGCTGTCTGCATATTCCAAACAAAACACACCTTGCCGACAACATTATGAGGAAGAAACTGGCTGATAACACTCAGGGATTAAATTCTCATAAGTGCATACTTTTAATGCAATATTCAGCAATGTAATAATGGCAAAAAAGAAATTAAAATTTACGGATTCGTTATTCGTTTGTATTCGTTTTGAGAGCAGACAGCACTTGGGTCACCTCAAGAACGTTGCCAAGTTTCAAGATCAAAATTAATGCCTAAAACTATCAGTGTAGTAATTAAATAAGAATCAATTAAAATTATTTTCTGATTCACGTTTCTTTTTAGAATAATCAAATTTTGTGATTTTTATTTATTTTCTCATTAGTTCTTAAATTTTAGTTAAGAAATATTGATTTTAATCATATTTTATTACATTGTTTAATATAATATATATTTCGTTTTCATAATTAGAGTTGGTCTAATCTACATTATATTAGCTTTAATTGGTGATAAATATTACTATAATTAATTAATACATTCCTTTAAAAAATTATTTGTTATTTATGAAATAAATATTTCTAACAGTAATTTGATACGTTTTTATTTATTGTCTCTCCTCATATATAAAAATATCAGGAGGAAATTGTATACTTATAGAAATAAAATGTCTCTTTAATCCTATTAATATGACCCTAAAAGAACTTTGCAAGACCTACATACAATTCGGTATAGGGGATATTAATGGTAAAATTTCAATAAACTGAATGAACAAATAAAAGTTTTAGAATAGAATGAACCATTGACTTATTTTGCAAAAGAAAAATGCTTTTTGTTTTAAATATTTTTTTTAAAATTCGGATCTACATACATATGAATTTTTTTTTCATATTTCATATATACTCCAATGCTTTTCATTAATTTTAATTTCATCTTACTAGCTTTTCAGTAACAAATATTGTAATCAACTGAAATGAGAAAACATTTATTGCGGTCACCTTCATGAGAGTTGATAATACCATCTTGAGTGTTAAAAAGCGTTAAATAACTTTAAATAAAAATGGTTAAAAAAATCACGAATTTTTTAACACAATCCAAAATGCTATAATTACAGTTTTCCAAAAAACATTAGGCTTCACTGACCTGCAAGCATGAAATATGAAAAAAATCATAAAAATAATATTATTTATTTAATTTATAATTGAATTGAATTTGAATAAGCTTTAATAGATTGACCTGGAAAGCAAATTGAAAGTACATAATTAATGTCCTTAAAATATGATCAAAACCTCTCAAGATTACCCCACAAAACTATGGGGCTTGCGGTGGGCCTACTTTCATCAAAATGACGTCACAGTTTAAGCTGTGTGATCCTGCAAGCGGATTTATTATGCGATACACCAGTAACTGCAACTGTATCTTTTTTTCTTAATGTTTCCGTTAAATAAAGATGCTATTTTTTTACACCGTCATTGAATTAAATATTATAGACAACATCCACGTTTGTGATCCGAGAAGCGAATGAAAATAATTTCCTTTTCTGATAAATAATTAAATGGAGTCATCAGAAAATTCTTCAAAATGGCGAACCTGACTGTTTGACGTTAAACAACGCTATCTATCGCTCTTATCCGAGGCTTTCTAATCCTTCATCATCAAAATCCTCCTTACTCCATCATCAAAAATTATACGTTACTATAAAAGAAGAATTTTTTCTGCGTACGATGGTGAGAATATTTTGAAAATCTGTTCAATATTTCAAAAGTTATTATCAAGTAAAAATCCATCAAAATCTTCATAGACTGTAATAACACTCGCCATTGAAGCAATTCAAGTAAAGAGCTGGAAAGTACAGTGAGAACTTTTTCATCACTCAAAACCTCTCTGCATCAAATGAAAACAATATGTAAGTTGCCTTTTTAAAAAAAATTAGAAAGAATTATAACTATTTTAGTGTTTTCTTTATTTAATTTAACCATTTATTTAATTTTTTTAACATTAGTTCTATGGGACCTTCAGAAGCATAGAGCTGATATATAAATGAAGGGAGCTGGTGGGACCTCCGAGATTGCGTTCTCTTTTATGGGCCTGGAACAGCAGAAAAGGGGAAACGACTAGGCGATGGTTGCTTTTCGCTTCAGCGTATTGCTTACATCCTTTTTCGTTCAGTTTTTTCCACTCTTCATTAAATAAATTGTACAAAATAGCTTTAAATATAAGAGTAATTAACAGCATCGTTACACTTTCTTTAGTTATTGATAATTTTATATAGAGCTATTAAAGTTACTTATACATAAACAGAAAAAACACAAAATGTTTGAAATATATATTAATTGATTTTAAGCTCTGATATTTGGTATAAAAAATAATTTCAGAAAATAATTATTAAATTGTTTAAGAGAGTATTTTTTTTCTTTCTTTAAAATATTTTAATGGGTAATTTTAGTACTATTTAAAAGTAAAAAAATATATATATATAAATCATTGAACTTTAATGTGAAATTGCCAGAGCCACGTCAGCCATCCAATTCTTTAAAAACCAGAATTCCCCAAGAAGCACCAGGAGGAGGTGTGGTTGGACTTTGCCTCTCAAAAAAATATTTTTTTTATTCAACAATTTAAATTTTATTATTAATATTAATACTTCGTTTCCATGAATACAACTAAGATGCACTGTGATATCCAGTTTTCTTTTTTTGCCTTTACTTAACTTTGCATTACTACTTTTGAGTTTGGAATAATTATTTAAAAATATATTAATAAAAACAGATAAATTTTTGACTGTGCTCTTCTTTTGTTCGTTGACATTGTATAGCATATGCCTGCAATATTTAAAACTGGAATTTTACTTAATATTATTTTTTTAATGCTGATCGTATATTTTCTGAGAGGAGAAGACTTTCATTGTCTGTTAAAATAAATTTTAAAATTTTGAAACTTGCTACAAAAATTTTAACGGGGCTTTCATCTGGTTTAACTGGATCAACTTTCCTTTATCAATATCAAGCAAATATTCTTTAGCAACAGAGTTTGTCATTTAAAAAGTAAATTCTTTTTCCACTGATAATAATTTTATACAGTCGCTACATTGCAAATAAGGTTTTAGCTTGTAAACCGCATATCCAGAAAGATAAATATACAAAGGAATCAACTCTTCTTCATCCGTAAAATTATAGAAATCTACATCTTTTTTTCTGATTTCTAAGGGTGCTTCTTTTTCTGAAAAAAATCACACAAAAATTCTTTCAAATGAAAATAGCCATATTTTTTTAATGCAGTTTTAACAAGGTATTAATTCTTAATTTTTTTTTTTTTTTTTTTTTTTTTTTTTCTGCTTGTAAAAAATTTGTTCAAGTAGGTGTAAAATCTTTTCTAGGTATTTTTCCGAGCCATTATTCCTTCAGATCTGCATCATTGGTGAATTTAAATACTCTTATATTTTCTAAAGTAGGAGGATAATTCGATTTACAACTTGGTAAACAGCAGACTGACGGCATTGTTATTTTTAAAGAATAATAATAAAAAATATCAAATTATGTATTCCATTGAGCAAAAATAATCTACAGTTAATTTAAACATTGTTCAGATTTCCAAAGGGATAGGCTCCAAATAGATGTGATATTTTTATAAGATAATGCTCTCATTTTCTAATATTTAATTATAGTTTTATTTATCTGAAATAATAATGTTATTTTTTCTGAACTTAGAAGCTATCGACTTGTTTACAATTATTTTACAAAATAAAATATTTCCTGCGTAAAAAGTTTTAAATATTAGGAAAACAAACAAAAAATTGGTTTTCTGTAATGTCAAAAAAATATTTTATAAGCAAACAATAATTCTGTTATTAGTATTACACAAATTGAATTATATGAATTGTTTAGCCACTCGTGTTTACACTCTGCAATAAATAAAGTCTAATGCTAAGAGACAAAAAAGGAATTTAGGCTTAATACATACTTTACATTAGAACTTATAACTCGAAAAAAAAACTGCTATTAAAGAAAAATAAATAGTCTTAATTACTCACATGATAATTAAGTGTGATACGGTACTTCGTTTTAGTAAACCAGAGGCGATGTCCTAGAATTTTATTGCAAAAAAAAAAAAAAAAAAAAAATGCTCAAAAAATCTTCACAAACGAACGGACGATAAGGACAATGGACATTCAACTGACCAAAGATGAAGACAGTCCATCGCTTAGTTAAAACCGGTAATGGCGGAAACGGTCACTGTTCCAGGCCCATAAAACTTTTATTGCTCTCTTCGTTCTCGGAGGCCCCGGAGCTGGTCGCTTGTTTCTTATCGAAACAAGTGCGCCCAACATGATTCACGTGACTTAGGGAGAATCTGAGAGTAAGAATACCTTTTTTGGCGCCATATCGCAAATCTTGGCATACTCAAAAACTGCCGCCCAACTTTTTGCTTCCCTGCATTGGGTCCGGTCGGTTTTCATTTCTGGTTACCATTTTCTAAAAAAAATTTTTTTTTTTTTTCACAATATCGGTATAGTTCGCCAACGGATTCTGAGACGACTACATTTCGACGACTCCATCTCATTAAGGGGTGAGACACGGAACGATGAGTGCATTTCCGGTATTCCCTTTGACCTTCGATTTCGCCTATTAGATACTAGTAAATGTAAACATCTCCTCCTTTCATCTTTCCTTTCACCCCTATTTTGAAGAATTAAACCTATCCTAACACGTGCCCAAAAACGCGGAGGGTTTTACAATCCGTTGCTGAACTATAGTTGAGTTTGTTAATTTAAATCATGTTAAGTTTATTTTACTTTTTTTGTATTAATTAAAAGTGACTATTTTCTTCTTTAATAAGTAAGCATCTTACTTCTATTATTTATCTAAAATATCTTTTAATTTTACTTTACATGTTCAAATACTTTCTATCATTATCTCAAACATATAAAAAAAGCTTTTATAAAAACATTATAAAAGTGATCTAACAAGGGGAGGTCACAGGGATGAAATCCGAGATGAGATATAATAGAATGATAGTATACATTTAGAATGTTCGTTAATAAAAATATTAAAAGGCAATGGCCAGTCAATTTCGAAAAAATTGTCCTCAAACTTTTGGTAAAGCTTATATACTGATAACTTGACTCCCGTCCACATGATCCCAATGTTATGGTTGTCTAGGTAACCGTCTCGTATACGGAAGGTCAAGGTTCGAACCTTGCTGGGATTTCTTTTTCTTTTTTTAATAGTTCTTATTCAATTAAAAATTTACAAATACTTTTAATTAATATGCTTTTAATTTTTTATCCAAAAATAAATTATTATCTTAATACATAATAAAATTAAAATTTTAAAAGCAAAAAATTACAAATACGGATAAATTTTTTTTTAAAAATTATTTAAATTTAATTAACGATTTACAAATAGTTTTAATTAATATGCTACTTATTTTTATGCAAGGTTAAATGTTAAATTATTTTAATGCAAACTGTAATTTAATATTTAAAAAAATAGGAATAAATATAGCATATATGATGATAATTATTAATTATAAATACTCACATCGCAAAAAAAAATTATTGAATATTTCAAAAAAACTATCCTATATGCATTTATTTTCGATTATATACAAGAACCAGTATGGTAACTATAGTAAAAACATTGGAAACAAAATATATTTTGACCGCTTACACAACTGATAAATGACGATTGCCTACAAGAGCAAGGTTTCTTTAAAAGATATGTGGTAATACAAATTTTATTTACATTTAAAAATAACTCTCTTTCATCAGAAAGTTGGGCAGCATACCATGCATACCTTATCATCTTATTAAAAATTGGTGATGACAATTGATGGTGCACAATTGATTGAATTTTTATACTATCTTCGGGATAATTTATTTCTTGATCACGTTCAATTAAATAAAAAGAATTTTGTATACTTTGAACCATCTGCCTACCCATTCAATAAATTAACACTTACTCTGTATTATTTGTTTTGATTACTGCAGTTCGGGACGTTTGCTTACATATTTAACAAATATCAGCTGCTCCCTTCAATTTTTGACATATATAAAGCTTCGATGAATTAGAATTGATAATTTATTTTTATTAAAATCCAATAATCTGAAAATTAATTGTTTGAAAATGATGCAAGCAAGTTAAATTATCTGTAGCCATTAATGCTACATTTTTAATTATTTTTCCTTTAAACATTAATTTAAATATTAAAAAAATAAGCATTTATCCTTGCATAAAAATAAGTAGCATATTAATTAAAACTATCTGTAAATCAATAATTAAATTTAAATAATTTTTTTTAAAAAAATTGCATCTGTATTTATAATTTTTCTTTTAAAATTTTAATTTTATTATTGTGTATTTCGATAATAATTATTTATTTTTGGATAAAAAAAATTAAAAGCGTATTAAATTAAAGTATCTGTAAATTTTTAATTGAATAAGAATTATTAAAGAAAAAAAATCCTAGTCAGGTTCAAACCCTGATCTTCCGTTTACCATGACAACAATGCCATACGGATCATCGGGACGCGAGTCAAGTTATCAGTATATAAGCTTTACCAAAAGTTTGAGGACCATTTTCTCGAAATTGACTGGCCATTGCGTTTTAATATTTTCATGAATGAACATTTTAAATGTATACTATCATTATACTATATCTCATCCCGATCTCAGATTTCAACCCCGTGCCCTCCTCTTATTAGTCTTTTTTCCCCAAAACATTTTTAAAAAATACATTCGTATTTATAATTATATTTCTTTCTAAAAATTAAATTATAATCCAAAAATCATCAGAATCAATATTTATATTTGCATGAAAAAGATATTAAATAAAACTGTTTGTAAACTGTTAAATTATTTTGAAATAAATAGAAAACAAAAAATACCATCGCAGGATCAAACCCGAGTTTTTCTATGAATGCTTTGCCAAAACCTTAACTACTATACTATTCGAACGCTCGTTCGTCGTAACACATTATTAGTATATAAGCTAAGTTGAAAGCTTCAGGGCTATTTCTTCGAAATAGGTTAGCTATTGAGTCTTAATATTTTCATAAATGAACATTCTATAGTCTGTGTAATATCTGTAGGCGTTTCAAGGATACTGGTTTTCCCTACTCTTCACTTGTTCTTCTTCTTCTTTGCCATGTTTTCGACAAAGCTTGTTTTTTTCCCACACCAGTACGTTTCAGTAAGAACGTTAAGCTGGCAGTGAAAGCAAACAATTTGATTCAATCGCTGAATCCGAGATATTTTTTCAGTAAATAAAACAAATAATAATAATTTCTAATAAACCAGCTGGAGTGATCTCTGTAAAAGTTTCTCGCACATTCTTTAATAAAGGTGCAGAATATTATGAAATATTAATCTTTGGCATGAATTTAGCTTTTTTAACTGAATCTACCGTCTGATTCTCGGTCAATTTTTTTGGCGATTAATCCCTGGCAAATGGGCACTAATATCTGAAAATCGAATTTCCCTTTAAGACGCGTTTTTTTTTTCTGATGGAAATAAAAATTATAGTTATAAAGTCAAATACCAAATTTGATATATTTGAAACATTGCGTTTTTGAGTTCGAAAAATAAATGCATATATTTTTGTATATCGTTATGTTTATCAGAGTAAAGTTTTGCATGTTTTATATTGAAATAAATAAAAGAATTATAAAACATAAAAATATATAATTTAAAGGTTCTTTGCTTACCCGTTTCAGTGAAAGCGACCTTAATCGTCGCTTTCACTGAAACTGCTTTCGCTATCATCTTGTAAATTGATTAAAATCTTTTCGATTGCATCATCTCTAATACCAGAATTAACTAGTCATCTTCTTGTATTTTCTCTGCATGTTTTACGCATTTTTTCCAATCCTCCACTGTTACGTTTAACAGCGCTTCATTGAGCAATTCCCTAATATCTGTAATTTTGAAAGTTTTATTTTTCTTCGCAATTTCACCTATTACCTGCGCCCAGATAAGTTCCTAGTCGTACTGCTAGTGATAGGGTGGGAGGTATAGTTCTCATCTTTTTTGTAAAATATAATTATCTATTAGACATCATAATCGCAATTTTCAAAGAGACAAATTCTCAGTTAGAACTTATCAGTTTTACCGTGAGAAAAAGGTAAATATTTCAAGTAAAAAGGCCCTTAATCATCAATCATTCTCTTATCAATGCCAAGTTTTCCAGCCAAAGGTAATTAAATCCCAGTAAACCTACAATGCGAGCGTAAATGAATCTCACAATCCCGAACAAACTATAACGAACTTGAGAAAAGTATAAAGCAGAAAGCTATCGGAATACCTTAACAGCTGTGTAATAAAAAAGAGTGACACTGTTGTCTGCCTCGCAACGCCGAGGCAGACAACCAGTAACGAGGCAGACAATGCGACTTTGAACCGGCCACAGAAAATACACAGGCTATAAATGTATACTACCACTATACAAAATCGCATCCCGAACTCAATTTTCAATACCGTGCCTTCCCCTTGTTAGTTTTCAGTGTAAGAAATTTCACTTCTGGTGTATAATTTTGCCGGTAATTTTGCTTCTAATTACCGTAGAAACAAAAGTAAATCCTTTTTGGAAATTCTTAAATGTGTCGACTCTAATACAAAATAATAAAGAATATCGAAATTTTTACGAAAACGGTGATTTTAGGTTATGTACATACCACAAATTATTAATAAACGCTGACATTCAGGCAAAATTTTTGTCTGTAAAGATAGCATTTCATTCTTTAATAGTTTCTTATCTTTAGAATATCAACTAGTTTCTTTTTAAATCTTAATTAAAATTTCTAAAAACATGCAATTATTACTTGCACATTTATGAAATTGTACTATATAACATTTTCAATAAAACATACGTTTTAGTTTCACTATTTCATTCACAATGATGATTTAATATCATCATTATGAATCACGGTATAATACAATTCGAATATTTATGGTAAGAAAGGAACAGCATATTGGAAATAACAAAGAACGTTATTTGCATTAAAATGAATACACAATTATTAATCGGTCAATAATGTTTATATATACAGTTGGCGAGAAAAAAATTCGTGCCATGCTTGCAGCCAAGCACGTACAACACTTTCGAGATTAAGATAAATCAAATAGGAAAATATAATGCAGTTATATCATTTCAAATGAAGCTTAATAACAAGTTCACTAAGTTATATACAACAACTAAACCAAACTATGAAATATTATTCAGTTATAACATCAAAATCACTGAGTGATCCAAGTTAGGAAATTTTAAATGGACTTTCAATGGATATAAATAGAACATGTTTATTGTACATAGCTGTGAAATGATACAGGACTATCCTTAGAAGCTTTTCCTTTGCATCCAATTGCACAGCAAAAGTTAAGCGTTAAAATTTAACAGTTAAAAGAGAGAAATAATCTGCCATTGAAAATGGAGAAGGGAGAATCCGGTTACAGCGAATTCAAATTCTCTCCCGAAGTCACGTGATTTTATATTGTCCTACACTTTTATCTTGTTTATAGGGTTGCACTCCCTCTATTACTATTTCAAATCTATGCTTAAAAGTAGCGCCGATGTTCACTTTTGATTCACGCCAAAACCGAAATTTCTCCATAGACTCGTACTAAAAATTTGGCGTTGTTGAACTGTATTTGGCAAGTTTTCAAACATTTGGCGACATTCTGAGTTTTCTAAATTCTAAAAATCTAAAATTTAGCCAATAATTAATGATTTACAGTGAAACTGATCTCGCTTATTTCAAACATGCCTGATGATAATCAAGATTCCGCCATTAATGACACTACAATTTCTCGTGTTGGCATCAAATTACAGCCTTTTTGGAAGGCTAACCCTGCATTGTGGCTTGTACAGCTTGAGGCACAATTTGTATTGGTCGGAATTACTGCTGATGATACCAAATTTAATTATTTATTTCTGCAGTTGATTCTGATATTTTAAATTCTGTTAGTGACATAATTTTGAAACATCCCGGTAATGATAAATATACTATTAAAAAAAACGTTTGATTAAATTACATTTTGAAAGTGAGGCTTCAAAAATTCATATATTCTTACAATGATTGGAGCTTGGCCACCAGAGGCCATCTCACTTGTTAATACGCATGAAAGCCATAGTTGGTGATACTGTTGGCGAACCACTATTAAAATCTCTTTGGATAGGTAGATTTCCGAACGGTACCCAAACGATCTTAGCTGCTTTGAGAGAAGATTTAAGTGGTTTGGCATCCATCGCAGATAAAAGTAGTGATTTGACATGCCTTTCTAACATTAATACAGTTCAGGGTATACTTACAACTTCCGATAACCGAGATACTCAACTTGAACAGCAAATCGCTCAGCTAACTAGGTTGGCGAGCTTACTTCAACAATACGCCAGACACTTTCGCCAAGTAGAAATAGGCAGTTTAACTACGTAGGCAGCCGGTCTCGAGACCAGTTCCGGAAATATAAAGAACCTTCAAATGACATCTGCTTTTATCATACTAATTTTGGCAAAAATGCAAAAAATGCAAAAAAAAAAAAAAAAAACACCTTGCTCTTTCAACTCGAAGGAAAACTAAATGGGCGATCAGGCCTTGGACACGATCGCCAGGTAAATCGAATCACGTTGGCCGATAAAATTAGTACATTGAAATTTTTGGTGTATACTGGGCCAGACGTATCAGTTTTGCCGAAAAATTATGCTCCGAAAGTCGATCCCTCAAATGAATTACTACTTATAGCCGCTAATGGTACAAAAATATCGAAAGGGCCTGACTCTAGACTTGAATTTGCTTCGAACCTTTACTTGGTCTTTCATAATTCCGAATCTTAATCAACAAATAATCGGCGTTGATTTATTGGAACACTATAATCTTTTGGTGGATGTTAAAAGAGGCTGATTGATTGATGGCATAACTAAATTAACTACGCAAAGCAAATACACAAACACTAAATTACTAACATCTGGTATGTCAATATTGCTTGGTGATTCAGAATTCTACGGAATTTTATTGCAATTCCTGGAACTCTCCAATCCCTCTCAACCAACGAAAAACAATAAGCACACTAAAATCCACCACTTTATTGAAACAACTGACCAACCAGTATTTTCGAGACCTCGTCGCTTATCTCCCGAATTGCTTAAAATAGCACGTCTGGAATTTGAATTGTTAATGTCTGAAGGGATTGTGCATCCATCTAGCAGCCCTTGGGAAAGTCCTTTGCACATGGTAAAAAGTCTAACGGCGAATGGAGACCGTGTGGTGATTACCATCATTTGAATGCAATTACTATTCCTGATAGGTATCCAGTACCTCATATCCAAGATTGCACTCAAATTTTCTCTAATAAAACCATTTTTTTCCATCCTAGATTTGATGACGACTTATCATCAAATTCCGCTTAATCCGGCTGACATACCAAAAACAGCTATTACAATTCCATTTGGTCTTTTCGAATATGTTTTTATGCCCTTTGGCTTACGAAACGCCAACCAAATTTTTCAATGATATATACATCAAGTTTTGTCTAAGTTGGATTTCTGTGTGCCGTTTTTTGACGATATACTAATTGCATCGAATAACGCAGATTGACATAAGCAGTATGTAAACCAAGTATTTGAGCGATTGTCTCAGCATGGTTTAAAATTGAACCCTTTGAAATGTGTTCTTGGACAACCATCAATAAAGTTTTTGGGATGTCTGATCACATCCGAAGGTGTCAAACCTCTACCAGAGAAGGTTGAGGCTATTTCTCAATTTCCCAAATGTCAAAATATTACTGAACTTAATCATTTTTTTGGCAATGCTTAATTTTTACTGTCGTATTTTTCTTAATGCCGCACAGACATAAGCTAGTTTATACGAGCTTTTAAAAAATTCAAAAAAGAATGATAAGCGATCTGTTCCCTGGACAGACCTATCTTTGGAAGCTTTCGAGAAATGCAAAGCTGATATTGCTTACGCAACTACTCTGACTTTTCATGAACCTAATCAGCAATTATCTATCATGGTCTATGCTTCTGACTTAGCTATTGGAGCCGTCCTTCATACTACTACATCCGATGGTCAAAAAACACTTGCACTTTATTCGCGAAAACTTCACCTTCAGAATTTTAATATAGTACGTATGATAGGGAACTTTTGGCAATATATGCAACAATTAAACATTTCCGATGTTAATTTTGTCAAAATTTCATAAATTTATTCACCATCGACCTCTAACATTTGCTTTTACTAAAAAATCAGATTCTTCTCCAAGACATCTAAGATATCTCGACTTCATATCTCAGTTCAGCACTGATGTTAGGCACATATCGGGTTCAAAAAATGTAGTTGCCGACACATTGTCCAGAATAAACGGCGTACATTTACCAAAAGTAGATTTTTCTGTCTTAGCGATTGTACAAGCTTCTGATGAAGAACTCCAAACACTTTTATTAAAAAATGAACTTTCACTTGTTTAAAAACCTCTCTCAACTGATCCTACTTCATTGAAACTCTACTGTGACGTCAGGAAGGACATATTCAGACCTTACGTACCAACAAGTTTCAGAAAAATAATTTTTCAATCTTTACACAATCTGTCTCATCCAGGTATCCTTGCAACTAAACGTCTAATTTCTGAGATTCATTTGGCCATCTATGCAAAAAGATTGGACTCGTTCATGTCTAAATTATCAAAGATGCAAGGTAATCAGACACACTAATAGTTCTCTTAAATCTTTCCACTTGCCTTCAGCGAGATTTAATCATGTTCATCTTGATCTCGTAGGACCTCTTCCGCCTTCAAATAACTGCGAATTCATACTCACCAGTATAGACCGTTTCACGCGATGGCCTGAAGCAGTTTCCTTCTCTGATATTTCTGCTGAAGCCGTTGCGCGTGCATTCATTGGTCAGTGGATCTCACGCTTCGGTTTACCTTCATTCATCACGACGGATCAGGGACGACAATTCGAAAGTAATTTGTTTTCCTTGCTAAGCAAACTTTTGTTACTTTCAAACTTGTTCTTTAAAGAAAAGTCTCAGATGTCACGCACCCACGAAATGGACTGAATAAGTTTCACTTGAACTCAGAACGGCATTAAAGGAGGATTTGAGGTGCGCATCAGCAGAATTGATTTATGGCTCAACCCTGAAACTACTAACGGAATGTTTTGAGACCCTTCACTTAACGTCGAACCTCACGACTTTTTAAAAAATTTACGAACTGTGATGGAGCAACTGAAACCTAAACCAGCTAATTTCATGATAATAAAACAGTGTTTTTACTTCCAGCTTTAGAGACTTGCACTCATGCGTTCGTGCACCATGACGCAATTAAGAAACCCCTCCAAGTATCGTATGATGGCCTTTACTTTGTACTCAGACGTACTCATAAAACCTTCACAATTGAGAAGAATGGTAAAGAATTTACGATTAGCATTGATCGTGTGAAGCCCGCGTTCTTCGAAAATTCTCATCAGTCATCTGCACCAATCATATCGCCAACATCAGTTGCAGTTCCACCTTCAAAGCAGTCAACTCCTCCGTCGACTCCTGAATTATCTTCAAATTCTACTCCACTACCTTATGTGACCAGATCTGGCCGTCAAGTACGTTTTAACCCTCGTTATCTCTAATTCCAGGGCATGCTGCATTCCAGAAAGGGGAGTACTGTGGTGGACCTACTTTCATCAAAATGACATCACAGTTTAAGCTGCGTGATCCTGCAAGCGGATTTATTGTACAACTGTGTCTTTTTTTCTTCTTAATGTTTCGTTAAATAAAGATGTTATTTTTTTACTCCGCCATTGAATTAAATATTATAGACAACATCCACAGGCATTTAGGCACTTGTCCACTTTGCCTATTTGATAATCTGACTCTGTTGGTAAAATCAAATTTTAAAAAAGAATAATGGATGTAGTAGCATTGTAGTTATCATTAACTCTAAAAATTTCAGTTTTGATAATTATATTAAAGTAATAACATTCATGAAAGACAGCTCATAAAATTAGAATGGAAGGTATTATTTTATTCTGTAAACTCTTAAATAAGCTTCAACAGCACATAGTTCGCTAATAAATAATATTGATTTATCAACAATACATGGTATTACAATGAAACTTCTAGTACGTTCCTTTTCAATGCTTCGTTTCATTTCACCTTGTTCTCGACTTCTTCCTATTTATCTCAATGTTATATGTATAACATCGCATGAAATCGATTGTGACTGGTATGCTTAGAACTATCATCCATTTCCTTTTTCACGTCAAATATAAACATTACAGTCTTTTTCTTCTCATTCTTATACAGAGCAGTTAACAGTTAGTTGAAAGATGGGTGAAGGGAGGTTCTAATTTCTTTCTATGTTTTATGATGTACAGTTCTCTTTTCATGAGACTGTATATCATAAAACATGGAAACATTGAATAATTTCTTAATTTATCATGCCACTGGTAAGAGTATAAATTAACTTCACGGTAATTTATTTAAATAACAAAATAATACTATACAGTAGTCAAAACTAACGGAATTTTGAAAAATTAAACTGAAATCTAAACATTGTCTTACACATTTTTCTTTTAGGAAGCGAGAAAAATCATTGCAATGAAGGTGGTCACTTTAATTTTTTGTTTATTGTAACAAACTAATCTAAAATGTTTCATATATTCCATAAGAATTATATTTTAATGTTCTGCAATAAAAAATTAAAGAAAGAAGAAATTTGTTTACATGGTTTTTTTAAAAAAGCTTATTGCAAAAAAATGCTATATTATCATTATGTGTTGCCAAACTATTTGGAAAGTGAGATTTTTTTAGTGTAACTTTATTTTAAAATTAATAATATTGTTTAATATGATAAGCAAATTAATCTACTAATATTATCATGTAATCTAATTAAAGATTACACCATTACATTGTGCAAGTAAAGGAAATAATTTATTGCATTTTGAATTAAGACTACATAGTTGCCTTAAGATGTCAAAGAAATTATTTGACATAAAGGTAGTACTCAATCACGAAATTAAAGGTGGCAGAAAATTTTTCGAGAACTTCTTATGTCACAAGTAATGGCGGATTTCTCTTAGGGTAGTTGGGTTGAAAGGATCACCTGTAAGTAAATTAAAATACGCTATTAACCAAATTGTCAAACAAATTTGTAAAAACTATGAATTCAACGAATTTTAAAATATTAGAACTGCATTATGTGTTTGCATTTAATTATTAAAATAATTATTTCATGAATTAAAGACATAATTAATTACTTATTCATGATATATTAAATGAAAATGTTATATTCCACTCGACAATTTCTGTAATATAATAATTTTTAATATTATATTCGTTTGAAACTTATTATTCTCTTATAATCTAACTTCTATCTGTGAATAAATCAATTAATGATTAATTGTCAAGAACTCTATGTTATAGTAATTTTTTTCACGATATACATACTGAAATGAATAATAACATCTATATCTGCAAGAAGATAAATAAAAAAATAATAACTTATTAACATATTGAATAATTTAAAATTGTACTGAAATATTAAATATATTGTCTAAAGCTAGGAAATGTCTAAATATGCCACTGGTCACAAGTGCATTTACAAGATTTGGCAAGACTGAATATAAATCTGATTTTTCAAAATTGGTTAAATTAGTTATATAATTCAGTTTCACAGGACCGTCCCAAGGCGGTTGCTTATGGTGCAAGTACACAAAGTGTCGCGTTTTTGAAAACTCCTCATCAGTTATTAATTTTGCAAGAAGAAAAGGCCTTCGGTTTTTTCATTAGTTTTAATATTATCAAGCAATTTTGAGGCATTTCATGTCTAGCAACCCATCTAGCAATTTTTTGTCCTTATAGAAAAGGCTATTATTTCTTTTAAGGAAAAATTCGAAATTCCCGATCATGAGATATTATGTTTTTTGCTTAATTCCAATTATATTCATAAACTGACTGAAAACTATCTTCATGCTGCAGAATACAACTTTCAAGACAATACAGATTACTCCGATTTATTTAAAAATATCAAATTTTGTCGTCGATTTTTGCTTTCCAAGATCACAATAATACAAGTGTCTGTTCAAAAAATTTTGAATTGTATTTTAATTTTATTACTTAAATTATACTGGCCTTAACAATTGTCGTCGCATCTGCCGTAAACTATATCTCAAGACTGAAAATAATAGGAAAATTCGTTGAGGTTTAATATTAATCAAAAACGATTTGCAATTAGACACTTTGTCAGTAAAATCTGAATAAAAAATACGATATCATGATAATGTTATCAACCAGTTTGCAACAAAATATCAAGGAAATGAAGCAAAAATCATATATATCTTCTCGTAATTCGCATATCATAATATATTCATAAGTTTATGTAACTATTTCTTTTGTAATTACTTATTAAGTGATTATTTTTGTGATTGAAATTTTACCTTTATGCAAATAACCTAAATATCGATCTTTTTCATGCACTTCCTAAGTCCATATTACCCTAATTTGTTCAATATAATAACTATTATTTTATCGTACGAAATTTGTTTCGAGGCTCGCAAATATACTTTGCACCAGACCTCGCTCTCAATCTTCATTACATATCTCAATTTTTAGTGATTTATAATATACCAACGCGAGGACACACAAGCCCAGCAATGTATTTTTTGTTTTCACTACGTAAGCTCGCAATTGTAATGGATTTCACAGAAAACCGGTCACGAACGGAGGATTTTCTGATCTCAAAACCGAAACTCTTTACCAAACTTCTGTGATATAATATGAAAACTTGGAGAACTCTGTGTAAATTTGATATTGCTTTCTCTATCTATCATAATTTAAAATAATAAAATCTGTTCATTAATGGTCCAAAAAAATTTTAAAAAATATTTCTGAAAAAAGTTTAGCGTCAGTATTTGAATAAAGAAACGATTCGTTGTTTCCAGGATTAAATTTCGTAATCAAATAAATTTAGCGATTCGTCGAGCGAGTCACTCATGAACGACCCATCACTACGAGTGCCAAAAGACATGGAGTGGTGAGATGTGAATACAGTTTTTTTTTTACATATTGAAGCAAATATTTTTCAATTTTTGGACATACGCTTGAATTGTTCGATCGTCTAGAATTTTCGATATTTTTTTCTTTTTCATTTGGTAGTGAAACATGACTATCGAGTCATTTCAGCGGTTTGTTGAAACTTTTATCCCAAGTGCCTGCGTGCCGGTAGATTTGGTGAAAATTGCTAGGAACGTATTACTGTCAAATGTTGGCCCACGAGTGGAACACGATTTCAGGTATCAACCTCCTGAAATTATTCCTAGTCCATTTTGTCTTGTAATGGACGGTGAATGTTGTTTGGATAGACTTTATGGAGGTTATTTTGGCGATTGGGTGTGTGGAGGACAATGGAATCGAATGGTTGATTTTCTCCGGACGTTTTTCCAAGTTGTAAATAAGCGTAACATTGAAATTACTGTATTTTTCAATGGTGCTTTAGAACCACATCGGATGAACAACTGGGTCGAAAAGCAAAAATCTGAAAAAGAAAAAATCACCCAAGTCTTAAGACATACTGCATGCAAGGGTACGCCACCTCCGAAAGTTTGGTGGGTTGCCCCAAATGGACTCCGCACATGTTTGAGAATATTATTGCGCCACTTGAAAGTAAATGTTGTATTGACCACCGGTGATCATCATCAAGAAGTTATGTCATATTTGAAGAAGTACAATTATCATGGGTTGCTGGCTGATGACCCTGAATATATAATTTTTGATCCACCTCGGTATTTCTCATCTGTGCAGTTAAAGCTTACATTCAAGGTATGTGTACTTATCATTTCTCAGTTATAAATTTAATTCTGGAAAGAATTCAAGCATATTGTAGTTGCTTTTGTACTACTCGAATTATCAGTTATTTATTAGGTTTTGTAAATTCATGTCTAAACACAAAAGGTGATTATAATAATTTTAATTTAATATTGCTCTATCTACTGGAAAAAGTGCATTTTATTTAGATTGGTATTAAAGCAAATTATAATTCAAACTATTGCTAGAAAAGAAAGACGTGTTTCAAAACCTCAAATTCTGAATTTCAGGGTATTTGAATGATTCTGGAATTTTTGTAAGGGGATATAACTTTATAAAATGCTTTACTTAAATCCCTGCGTGATGTAAATATGTATTATCGCATTCTGATGTAAAAAAATCATTTATAGGTAATATGCATATATTTATTTATTTGTGGAAAATGATCTAATGCAAGTTGAATTTAGATATTTTTGATATTGAAGTTTGCAGTATGAGAAATAAAAAGGCGATGAAGAGTTTGAGTTGTGCTTAATTACCTCAAAATTCTTAGTTGTGCTAAATTTCATTAATAAAATGAAATAAATTTGTTCTAAAAAGTTCATATCATAACACCTTAAAATTTCTTTTTGGTTCTTTTAACATTAATTTACAAAAAGACTTATTTTTTTTATTTAAAATATTCTTATTCTAGAAATTATGTCCAATATATATTTTACTGTGATGTGTATTATGATATATTGTGATGAGTTGCATATTACATGTCATTAGTGACTTCTTGAATTTGCTATTGAAAGTTTATTGCAGGATGGCGTAAAACACTTTTGATGAATAACTTTAAAGAATAGTAAATGATAATTGTAACATTTTGTGTTCGTTAATTATCAAAACACTTGGATATAAATCAATATTTTTATGAAATTATAGAATTATTTCGGTGTAGCATGTAAAACCATAAATAAAAGATATAAAAAAAAAACTAGATATTTCTACAGCTCATTGGACTGTGGTATATTTAATAGGTAGGTAGATATTGTTTTAGTTCTAAGAATTAACTCTTATCAAATGTAAAATACCCCTTATTACTAAACAGCAACTCAGTACAAAATGCAGGATTACACTATTATTTCCTGATGGGCAGTAGATTCATTTGAAAATATATGTGGATGCTGTTAATGCTATTGATAAGATATTACTAATTTAGGGGCTTCCTATATACAATTATGATCTAGATTCAAGTATGTGGTTAGGCAACAAAATTTAACTGTAATTTTTTTTTTTTTTTTTGCAACATATCGTTGAACATTGTGTGATCATTCCATTGAAATTTTATAGAATTTTGATGTAAATTTATTAAGATTTGTTTTTAATATGAAGTATTTTTCAGTTCTATATTCAGAAAAACATTTTAGGATTCATAATTTATCATAATCATATGCAATATCTTTTTTAAGTTATAAAATTTTTAATTGGAAATTTTACTAGAAACTTTATAGCAAATATATTTTAATTTTAAATATTAAATAATTTAATATTAAATTTTAAAAATATATTTTAATATATAAATTGTCCAGAAATAGAAAATATAAACTTTCCAGTTGAATTAAACTAATTCAATTAAATTTATTCACTGTATCAAATCGTTTAGTAGAGCATGAAAGAAATGGAAATTTAATTGGCTTCAAATATATGTATATGTATACTTTTATCTGTGTTTCATCAAATAATAGTTTGAAAATCAGAATTCAATTCATGAATATTTCTGTTGAATGGATTTTAATTGCAGAAGTAAAATTTTATAATTAACACAATCATTACATAAATTATCTCTTCTGATAGCATTCATTAATTTTATTTTCAAAATCACTGTTTGGGAATATTCAGGGGAAATTTACTTAAGATTGGATGGATGGTGAATTTTCAGAATGATTCCAAGTTAGTTCAAATATATTGAATTTTATCAGCCCCCTCCCCTACCCCTTGAGAATTTAGTCTTAAAATTCTTAGTTGTGTTAAATTGCTTATGGGATGATATGAAATCAATTCCAAAATAGAAGAAAAGTTATAAAAAAAAATTGTTTTAAATAAAGTTTCTAACATTAAGAAATTCTTAAAAAAATAGTTTTAAATGCTTCTTAAATATATATATTTCCTTTTAATGTTCATTTTTAATTTATCCATAAGGCATTGTAGGATAATATCAATAATTTATTTCTATGTTATGTTTTAGAGAATCGTATGTTTTTTGAATGAGTTGTTTAAGAAATTTTATGTAAATGTCTGGTTCTTAATTCTAAACTTTGCCTTCCATTAGTTTTTATTTATAAAAGTTTTTAATTTTATTAAGAGTATTTAAATTCAAATTAATTTAAACTTTTTAAATTTAACTTGGCACTTTTCATTTTGTATGTTTTCTGATCCTGTAGGTAATAAAAAATTTTGAAAAAATTGACCAGCCTTTTTTTTTTTTTTTTAAACAGAAATTAAAAACTTTTTCACTTCTTAATAGCACTCTGTAACGACTTATCCCATATTAAAATTTTTTTTGAAGATTTTATTTAAAAAATTAAAATTGTTTAAACCCTTGGAAAGGTCCTTATGAATTTTTTAGTATTCAATTTCCAAATTTCTACAAAATTAATAACTGCTGATTTTCATGCATTTTTTTAAGAGTTAGGACTTTTTTTAATTTCAGTATTTTCAATTCATTTAATATTCTTCAATTTCAGCTTAGTGTGACGAGTATTTTTTTTATAAAAAATGTTTATTATTTAGATGAAAAAGATACAACTTTTTTACAATTTCATTTCATTTTACAAATCATTTTAAAAGACAGTATTATCAGAAAAAATAAATAAATAAATGAATAAAGCACTATCTTGTCAATAATATTTTTATGTGAAAATAAATAAAAAAAATTATATAAAGAGTTCAGAATAAAATATGAAGACTAGTAATAGAGGACAACTTATGTTAAATATTGGTTTTAAGGGTATCATCCCCCCTTCCCCCTTAAAACTAGGATATGTTGAAAGAACTGTGTAATTTCATTTCTTTCTTAGAGGAACTGTAATTTCTTTTCATGTAAAGGTCTATTATTAATCCTAGCTAGAGCTATTAATATACTAGAATGAATTAGTACTATTATTACTCCTTTAACACACAATGACTTGTGTGACATGCATGTCAAATTACTGAAATTTTAATTTTAAATTTGCAGTTTAGTAATTTGAAATAGAATAATCATGTAGAAATGCTTCAATATCTGTTGCTCCTTGCAGCATTACAGGAGTTAAAATAATAATGATTATTCTAAATAGGGATGTCATTTAATGAGGAAATTAAGTAAATTCATAAATCAAAGGGTCTAATAGATTAATTTACAGTTAGAACATGAGATTTCAAATATAGTACAAAATTGGTAACTGTAAACCATTTTTGAAGTTTTAAGTTATGCGATTAACTCTGTTTAGTTTATAAAAATTCGTCATCTGCCGTAATGGGGGGGGGGAAAGGCTACTATTATAAATTACACATATTTACTGCCTTGATTAAGAAGAATACAAAGAAAAATAATGGCTTTTTTTTATTTAAATGATTGTTGAAAATTCCAAAATTCAGTATGAAATTAAAATTAATTCAGTAAATAAAAATATAAATTCAGTATGAAAATCAATTATTTCTACAATAATCTTGATTTGAAATTGATAATTTTATATCAGTTAGGAAATTGTTATAATATTGAAAAAATTTATCAAATGTTTAAATGCTTCCATTTCATGAAAGATAGAAATATTATGAACAATTTTATATGTGTAATTGCATTCTAATTCGTGAATTATTTTTTTAAAGATTTTGTTACATTTTTGAAAGTGAAAATAATTGTGTTAATTTTCTTTCGAATTTTGCAGGAGCATATCTTAGTGAATTTGAACTATTTGAGTGCAATTTTTTAAATTTATTTATTTTGAAAATGAGAGGCTCAATGTTTTCAATTCTTTGTAAAATCAACAATATGAACATTCTTTGCTGTATTTCTGGTGTTATATAATATTAAATGTTTGCTCTTTTAATGCTTGAATGAATTTTTAAAATGCTTTCTCATATTTTGAAGTATTATTTTATGACTAAAGAACTGATATATTATTGGTATTTTTTATTTACCCTTTTCAAGTTTCAATAATAATAGTAATAAATCTTTTGAAATGTGAAATATTGCTGTAAATTTAAACATTAGTATTGTAGCTGATGAAAAAAAATTGAAACGTTAATCACCCTTGACTGCATTTGTCACCATTTTTTGAAGTACTTAAAAAAAAATTATAAAATTTTATTTAAAGCTACTAAACTCTTAGAAAATAATAAATATTTTTGTAGAATTATTTCTAAATTATTATAAATTACACATATTTACTGCCATTATGAAGAAGAATACAATGTCATTTTATAAATTGCACATGCAACTTGTCATGAAATATGAAGGTGCAAGTATGTACTATTGCTCCAAGCCAAGCTTGGACATCAAAGAAAAGATAATAATACAGTCAAAATTTTTATTTTAAACTAAAAATGATGAGAAACATAGATGGATTTTCAATTGTATATTTATTGTAATTATGAAAACAAAAGTTATAAATTAATGTTAACTAGAAATTATGCAAAAAACAAACACACACACAAATAATGCACAATCTAAATTCGGGTGGATGAGAAAAATTTAAAAACTAGTTATTTCAAATGAATTAATATTTTGTATATAAGCCCTTTTATATATATATATATATATATATATATATATATATATATATATATATATATATATAACCATTTTAAGACATTTAGGCATAGATGCACCAATTTTTCGCAAAAATTAGGCTCAATATTTTCCCATTCCTTTAACAATGTTCTTTTCAGTTCACCTTTACTGAAAACAACATGTTCACAGACTTTTTTCTTAATGTGTTACCATAAATTTTTGCTGGGATATAAATCGAAGCTTTTTGGTGGAGTGTCCAAAACACAGGGGAAAATATATAGAAGCCAGAAAATATATAGTCTTATTCGATCATGCATTTTGAGAACTAAAAAGAGGTAAAAGATTATTTAATTTAAAATCAATATATATTATTGATGCTTCAGAATTAGTTTAGTATTTTTTTCAATATATTTTCAGAAGGATGATATATTTTTTTCTAGAAATAAATGAATAAATCAAGGAAAAAATGATAATTTAGTTTCAAATTTTCTTTTCTTGGTATTATCTGTATTTTTTATGCTTCCCAATACTTCAATTGATTTACTTGAGTTGGCAAAAATGAATTGATAATCATAAAAATTTAGAAATTTTAAATAGATCTTAAATTTGAAATGGGGAAGAAAATGTCTAATAAAACATCCAACTTTCAATTCTGATTTGTTGTAAATTGGATATTCTTGTATGTTTATAGAGCTTTAAAACACAGTTATTGAATTTCCTTTTCTCTTCTGGATTTTTTGATTAACCACAGTATTCCGAAAATTTACTGCTCTATTGGTGTTAAACATTTGCAAAAACTTTTTAATGTTAGCATAATTGCTGCTTATACTACTTTTTCTAATTTAAGAAGTTTTTCACTTGTAACTTCTTAAGCTAGAAAATTCTGTGTTCAATTTAGTAATTGTAGAAAAGTTATCAATTTTTATTTATTAATATTAAAGCTTATAAAGGTATTAATTGTTAAAAAAAATGTGAGACATTTTTAAATAGGATTTGAAGGAATCAAAGATAAGGATAAAAAGAAATTCTAAAATATCTTGTTAACAATGCTTTCTGTACTTTTGTTATTGAATAAAAAATGCACCTAATTATAATAAAGCTCACAATATGGAAAGAAAAAAATTAGTTGCTCTTGATGCGGCCAGATTTTACATGCACATTATAAGAAAGTTATATGTAAATAAATACATTTTATTTGACAAATTTGACATTTATTTTATTCGAAAATTTGATTGTAAATTGATTTTCAGGACTACCTAAAAGTTTTAGTCTGTAGAAATTTTGAATAATTCTTTTAATAATTAATTTTTTTCTCTTGCTGTAGTATTATCATTATTATACCTAGCTTTACATAGCACTATTAACTGCTTTTTCAAATTTTTCAGGTTAGATATTGTGTATTGGAAGATTATTATATAAAATAAACTCGAAATTACCATGAAAATCTGTGTCTGCTTTGTCTGATTTATTACCAATTGATTAGATTTCTCTTTTTGAATAAAAGTTTATTTGCACCGTGAATTTCTTTTTAATATTTATTTCTGCTACTTCCATTTCATAGTGATTTTTATTCTAATTATACCAACCTTACGTGAAACTGACAAATTGTCTTATTACTTTGTGCATGTTTGTCTTGAAATTGTGCTTTACTGCAGAGCAATATTATGTCTGTCAAAATTTTGCTATTGTTATAATTTTAAATTTATTGATGTATTAAAAACTTATTTATAACTTTTTTTGTTGCAGGGTTGCTTGGAAACAAAAGAATATATTTTGAATGAAGTGACGAGATGCTTAAATTTACACCCTAGTCGAATATGCATAGTAGCAGCTCTTCTTGGTAATCACATACTTAGTGAAGCAGATCTAGCCTCATTTCATCGTTCATTATGTCCCGACACTAAAGGAAAAGTAAGTAAATTTATTCTATAAAAGTTCTTCATTAATTTCTTTTAAAATTGATACATTTTAAATCCAATCAGTTGAAAAGGTTTTTGAATGTTGCTTATTACTAAGGAACTATTGGTCGCAGATTAAAACCAAAAATATCTATCACCTTTGAAAAGTCTCTGAATATACTCAATTTTTGTTTATGTAAAGGATCATTTTTGAAATTAAAGTTTGTAACAACACTTTTTTTCAAATTATAACATCTAGTTTTGAAATTCTCTCATTCACTAATGAAATTATTTTGAATACATATAAAAGTTAATAATTTCAGAAAAATCGTTGATTAATGCGAGAGTTAAAATTTAGGTTTCCAAATGTTAAATGAAGATTTAAAAAAATATCTCTGCAAATAATCACTTGATTATAATAGTTAATATATTGCTAATTAATTTATATTAATATATTGTTAACTAATAAACACTATGCATTTTAAAGTCATTATATGGTTTTAGTTATGAAGCTTGTGTATTAAAAATTAATATATTGAAACACTAAATTTTTTTATGCCAATCAGCAGCTTAAAGTCCATGCTTTATGGGATTTCAGTAATTTTATATATACTGGGAAATTCAAAAACATTCAAGATTCTACAATTTTCACTATTTTTACTTTCTTGTGTGCAAAGTATATAAAGCAAAAGTATTTTAATTGTCAAAAATTCCAAACTTGATGTTTTGAGGAATCTCCACCTTTCAGACCTTCCTGAGTCAGATATAATTACATAAATGTGTTATTCAATCTCTTTCTCTGTTTCTGTTTGAACATAACAAATTTCGATTTTTTAGTTAAAAATATTTTAAAGTTATGTTGTTTTTAGAACTCTTTTAAACTTTGAACTAAATCCCTTTAGTAGAAGTCTGATTGAATAATAGTGAACATAATAATTATAGAAGTAAATAGCTAACTGAATAAAATTTGGTATTCAGATTTAGCATTTAAAGTATAGATTGAGTTGAAATTTTGAATTAAATCCATTGCGAAGTTGACTGTCTGTACTTTTACTTGCATGTAAGGTACCCCCCCCCTCTTGCATTTCTGAAAATTTCATGTTGCAATACTGAAGAGAAAGTTATGAATGGATGAGAAATGTTTTAATAGAACAATAACTTAAATTCATTGTTGGTTTCCACTCCCATTTAGAATATAAAAGTCATAAAAAATGATGAGAATTGGCTGTTTTTCATTGATTTTTTTAAAGTTTTAATAAACTGCAAAAATTTTTAAAAAAATTATTTTTGCAAGATTCCGGCACATTCCCTGCAAAGTAAATTTTAAAAAATGCATGAAATTACTGCGGTATGTAATTTTTAATGCCTAATCATCTCTTAAAAAATACTCTATCTACCAATAAGTAATTGGACACCTGTGATCAGGGGTGTTTGTGCTCCGGGGAAACCCCGGAATTCCGGGGATTTTGAACTTCGATACCCGGAAATTCCGGGGATCGTCGTTCAAAAGGAAGTAGGAATAATAATGAATTATTTATTTTGATCTGGGTAATTTTGTTTGCTTTGAAAGCAGAAAACGCAAGGTCAGTGTGTGTGGTGAAAACTTTTCCTTTCTTTCTCCAAAGGCAGTGATAATGCGTGAAAAGGGGGAAAAAACTTCTTTTTTGTTCTTTCCTTATTGCGAGTTATGACATTCCCCCGGTTCTCGGACATTCTCTTCTGGATTCTTTTCGGCAAGTAGGCGCGGCAGAAAAAAAAGGGAGAGACTTCGCTACCAGATGTGCGATCACGTGACCTGGGTTCAAAGGTCTTAATTTTGCAAAAAAAGTAATTCATTGAACTTTTATAATTAGGTCATTCAATACTTCATAATTGTAATTTTTCATTTCTCCCCCCCCCCCCCCCTTTCTCGAAACTCCAAAATGTCGGTAGTAAGTCCGTAAAAGTTTCAGGGGATTTTTTGGGGTCCCACAAACACCCCTGTGTGATAAAAAATATAAACACTATTGCTATTCAATAGTTGGTAGAACTTCCACATGAGGCAATTACAGCCTTAACTCTCCAAAGCATGCTTTCCACAAGTGTTTTGATGATTGGCATTTGTATTTTCTTCCACTCGGCTTGGAGAAGACGCAAGTTCTTTCATTGATTTTGGATGACTGTTGTACTCCTTAATTCGGCGATCCAATTCGTCTCAGGGGTTTTCTATAGGATTCAAGTCTGGTCTCTGAACAGGCCAGTCCAGTCGGTTTACCCCATTGTCATCATACTAATCCTTGGTGGACCTTGCTGCTTGACAAGTGACATTATCATCTTAGAAATAACGATGATCCAACCCTAAAAGCCACAGCGTAGGAAGCACGTTGTTGTTTAGAATAATGGAGTAGAAGTCAGTGTTGAACTTACCATGAGTTGGGATGAAGGGTTCCTGTATATACCACGAGAAACATCCCCATGCTATAATTCCACATCCGCCAAACTTTACTGTAGGTACAATGCATTCTGGCAAAAGGCGTTCTCCATGCATATGCCAAACCCAGACTCTGCCATCCGAATGATAGAGATTAAACCTTAATTCATCTCTCCAGAGAACCTGTTTCCATTATTCTACTGTTCAATTTCGACGTACCTTGCTCGACCTCAATCGAACATCATGGTTTGATTAATCAAAGGCTTATGGGTGGCAGCAAAACCATGGAAACCAAGTGAATGTGTTTTCTTGCAGACGGTATTTATCGAAACAACAGTCCCGGATGCTTGTTGGAATGGCTAGAGTATGTGGGCTATCGGTTTGGTGCGGTTTTCCAAATTTTTTTTTGGGGGGTAGCACTTGTCGGTCTCCATCTCTTTGTTTCGTGAGTCTGCCGAGTTGAAGCCCATTCCGACTATCGCCACTTACCTTCCACTTCATTATCACAAATGCCATTGTTGATTTTGGAATGTTTAACTCAGTAGATATGTCTCTTAATGATCTGTCATTTCTTTGATATCCGACAATTACGCTTTTATTGAAATCGGAAGCTCCGAATTTCGTGGGTGTCCAAATACTTATTGGTAGATTTTGTTTTATGCATCCTTCTGTCAATGATTTATAATAGTCTCATAACATGCATAACAAAAGTTTGAGTCTAAAAAAAATGTCTGTCATATTTATTTTCTTTGTTTATGATAACGCATTGCAAAGCGGAGCTTAAAGACTAGAATATCATTTGTTAGCAAATGATTGGCAAGAATATAAAAAACAACAACAAAAAAAATAATCTTTTAAGAAAACACTTCAGCTGTTAAAGCATCTTTATTTTATGCATTTTTTTTTTTTTTTTTTTGTGTGTGTGTGTGTGTGTGGCATTATTTTTCTTCTTGCCAGATTATACTTGGAAGTTTGATTTAGGGACACTCGAGAGAAAACTTAGGCATTTGAGACCTAACCCTCTGACTGTCATTTTGTTGACTGAGTAAATCAATTTGACCAATCTAGACTATTTTCGTCCAAACAAAAGAAAGTGGACCCCATCCCGTTGGAATGATGACTACCAAAAGGCATCTTACAAATGGAGTAAGAAATTCCATGACTGCACTTGAAAATGAAGAATCGGTCATTTTTCTAATTCAAATCTGATATTAAACAATGTAGCGATCACATTTGACAAATATTTTTGTGTGCATTTGAATATAAGTGCACTTTTTATTATCAAACCAGAGGATTTTGATAATAAAAAGCGAATAGTGTTAAATGGGATCCTAGTAAGTTTAGGCCATTGTAGCTGAAGTATTTTGAAAGGGGTTTTAATTTTTCACTCTTGTATATCTATACATAATATAAAATGAAGTCTCCTGAAAGCGTCTATATGTTGGAACCATAAAAACTCGAGAAATAGTTTACGAATATTCGAGATATTTATACTATTTTGTAGAGCATTTACTGGGAAAGGTTTTAGTACATTAAAGTTTATAAATTGCAATTTTATAATTGCAATTTTAATTATTCCGCGCATGCGCGAAAATCTCAAACTGCGCATGTGCAAATAGCAAGAGCTGTAGTATGCATTGGCTATACTTTTTTTTTTTTTTTTGTTTACCTCTGTTTTTCAGTCACGTCAGAACGGCTGAACGGAATTGGATGAAATTTAGCACAGAGATAGATTATAGTCTGGAATAGGACGTAGGCTATTGTTTATACCTTTTAAATTTTTATTAATTAAAAACTAACTTTCCCGCCAAAAATCTTTTCATTTCCCCCCCCGCTAAATGAGTAAGTCTTCAGTCTTTTTTTCCCCCACGTTAACGAGGTTAGGCTTATCATTTTTTCGACCTATTATTTCAAACGATTCTGTTTTTTTCTTAGTGTTTGATGCATTTAAAATTAAACTTTGTTAATTAGTTGATCTTTCGGCTTCATTCAGAAGTACTTTTAAATTAAAATAAAACAGAATAAAGGAAATTAAAAATTTCTAATCTGCATTGCGTTACCCCAGCCGGGGTAGAAAATTCTTGCATTTGTGTTACTCCAATTGGCTTTGAAAATTCACGCATGCGCAGTTTGTTTTTATTGTTGACAACAGTATTTTCATTTTAATTAAAAGTTTAAAAATTATGTGTATTATACTATTGTAGTTGTCTCAATCGATAAATAAAATAGACTTGATTTTAAAAAAATACGGACTTGATTTGAATCTTCTGCTAGCCCAGCTCCGCAAGGACCACAATCGGGCATTGCTGCAACTTTGCTTAACGGCAGATTCCGTTTTCAAACTGCCGCTTAATCTTGCAAGCAAAGATACCCCAACATGCAACATCACTAAAAACAGTGTCCGGGGTGTCCTTTTGCAGCAGTGCAATTTAATATTATGGGACGAGTACGCAATGTTTCATAAGCATGCATTAGAGGCGTTAAACCGCAGCCTGCAGGACATGCGCGGCAACCAGGCGGTGATGGGAGGCGTTGTCGTTTTGCTCACGATGACCTGTTTGCAATTTTACTTGCGGACTATCAAACCCCATCCAGCTGTGGGATAAATACAAGGACGCTTTATCAGAAGATATCGTGCATAGGCTGGATGGCACTCACAATGACCTAATCATTAACGGAGCTCAGGTATTGATTGAGGCGCAAGATGCCTAAGTCAGTTCTCATACATATACATCAAAATTTCCACGCGAACGAAGTCGCTGGTAAAATAGCTAGTGAAGTATAAAAAAAGTATTGCAATTGCCAAAAGAATTTTAATTCAATATTTTGACGAATCTTCATGTTTTAGAACTCTCCGAGTTCAAAATACACATTTTAGCATTATATGTGCTCCCCTGTCTGTCGGACAAAGATATTGTGAGCTAGATGGATGAAATTTGGTATAGTCTTTACACCAAATAGGTAGATTTCTATCAATTTTGTGTAAAATCCATTCAGAGGAAGTCTATCTGGTTGTTTAAATATAAGTTAACTAGACAACTATAAAATGGAAAGAGATGGATAGATGGATGAAATTTGGTGCACATATTTAACATCTATAGTATAGACACCTTTAAAATCCAACTAGGGGTTGACCGTTTGTTGATGTATACTTTTAGAAATATATAAACATAACACAAAAATGCAGTAACTTAAATATATCAAATTTGATGTGTCATTTTGTGATTACAAGTATACTTCAAATTTTTGTTTTAATCAGTTGAGAAAACCATGTCTAAAACACAAATTTGATTTTTGGATACTATTAACTGCATGCCAGGAAAGAAGTGCCAAGGATTACACAATAAACTGAGTAAAAATGCTAAATTCATGCCAAATGTTAATATTTTGCAACTACTGTACAGCAGTGCCATACAAGATGATTTCTGGGATAACACCTTTATTAGAGAGTATGAGAGAAAGTTGTGGGAAGACCACATCCATCGGTTTGCTTTCTATATTCTTGCTATTTGTTATTTTTAAACCGGTGGATTTTTTTGTTTACTTTTTCAATGTGTTATAAAAAAAAAAAGAAAGTGAATGTAGTTGATTATTTTAACCCTTTTGGAACGGGATGTCTGTATTTTAGATGTTTGCTCGGGACGGAGTGTACACGATACGAATAATCTCGCACGACAGGGATTTTGTATCACTAAGCCAAGCTTTGAAAAAATAAATAAAAGCAAAAAATAAAACTTAAATTCTAACGTCGTTATTTTTGATATTATTAGCTCCGCTGTTATATATGTTAAAGTTAGCATTTAGTAATCTTTTTCTTTTAATTTACATTAAAATATATTTAAAAAAACTCATTTATTTACATTGTGAAATAATTTTCAGAAGTCCTATTCAAATTATTCCGAAGTTTTAATGGACTAAATATATTAATATACTATAAAATAAATATTAAAAAAATCCTAATGACATAATTTGTCATTTTGGTAAATGTTAGACCTTAGCTAAAGATTAAAAAAAAAAAAAACATTTATCAGTAAATACTCATCATTGTAGTTATCCTATGAAATGAAATTTGGTATTGCAAAAACATTTCTTGAAGATACTTTGAAAAATTTACAAACTGTTAAATTTTCTTTGAATTCAGATGAAGTTATAAACAATAATATACAAGTGCTTTTATTATTGGGAAGTTATTTTTTCCGTTAAGTAAATAAGAGTTATTGTGGAACATCTTGTTTCTGTAAATGTGTTAATAGTAAGTTAAGGAAACATTTAAAAATAATTCAAAATTTTTTGTAAGTAATGAAATACCTTGGGAAAATTTTGTCTGTTTTTTAATAGAGTCTTGCAGAGTTTTTTCAGGGGGGGGGGTGAGTGGCATTGAAACAAGAATTGGGAAGGTAAAGGCCCCTCATTTTTTGGATATTGGTGCTGTTTCATTTCATCATATCCACAATGCCTGCAAAGACATTTGACTTTTGGCTTGAGAATTTAATGTGACAGAGATTTAATGATACAAATTGGTCAGTTATGTGTTAAAAAATGACGGTGTAAAATGTTAATTTTGTGCCATATTAAATTTCAATATTTCCCATCATTGATGATCATATTATGATGCTGTAATGAATATGTAACTCTTTTGTATTTCTCAGTAGCAGTGTCAAAACTGTGTATTTATCTGCAGTATCCCTATTTAATAAGCATAGATATCCTGTTTTATGAAAGGGTGCAAATGAAGGAAATGCCAAAGAAATTATTAAAAAATATGACTGAAGGAGAAGATACAATAATCCAGAAGTCGTTTTACTGTGGAAGGAGCTCTCTTAAATCTCTAATTTTATGATTCAATTTTACCTTTATTAAAGAAATATGTGTGCATGTTTCAATCTCAATTATTCATGAGATCAGAATCCTATCATTAAGAATTGAAATACTTATTAATTTATTTTATCTTTTTATCTTTATTTTATCACATAAGTTTGAGTAAAATGTTTGTTAGTGCAGTGACTCGTGTTAAATGGTTTTGATGATTGTGCAAAAGAAATTATTTATAAACTAAAACCTATGCAAATTTTACTGATTATTTATAAGAGAATTACCTCTGGAAATCCTTTACTGAAGTGCATCTCCTTGATTGATCTAGAGAGAATGAGGTTACATTTAAGATGTAATAGAAGTAATCTTCTTATAGACTTCTATAGAACCTTAGTCATATTGCAATAGATATTTGGTGGCCTAAATTTTAATAAAATAAATATGATATGATAAATATAATAAAATGTAATAAATATACTAGTTTCAGTAAGATGAAAAAAGCTATTATTATTTTCATGGGCTTCAGATTGAAGGTACATTTAATATAATGTCAGATTGAAGAGATAAAAAAGCAAGAAGAATGAATATTGAAATGTATTTTTCAGTTCAAAATGTAAAATACGAAATGAGGAGCAAAGAGCAATCTACTGTGGAGTATTTTGGATTTTTTAAAAATTTATTTATTATTTTACATGATGCTATTGATTGTAGATTGTCAAAAAATTTAAAGTCATTGTAAAAATGTTACCATAAAGAACTATTTTGTTTGCAAAAAAAGCAGAGAAAAAAATACAGAACCACCAGCAAAGAAAAAAATAATTTAAAAAATTGAAAATGGAGGAAAATAGCAGATTTAAGCATAAAAGGAAGTTTTGGTTAAAAAATAAAAAAAATATTAAAAATAATATATAAATAAAGTTTTCACATGACCATATTTTCTTTAATATTTTGTGTCATCTTTACCTTTTTTTTTTTTTTTTTTTTCTTCTTCTCAGTGCTTATGCTTGGCATGATTCATTAGTTATAAAGTTCAGTTTTTATGTCTCCTAAGTAGAAGTTTAAGGGTTGTAAAACTATTTTCTAATTTTATATGGTTTCTACGACAAGTGCTTGTATTTCTTCCGTTAAACTTGTAGTGATGCTTCAAGACATCGTATTTATCTGAATAATCAAATAATCTCACCAGCTGTATTTTAATAATTTTTTTCTCTATTAAATCTTTATAGTTATCGTGAGCTTGTGATGAATTTAACTTAATTTTATTTATTTTATGCAACCCCATAAAAAAATTGTTTTTTTACCCATTTCCTTAAAAATCAGACATTTAAAGATTGAAGGAAATTTTATCAGAATTGTATTTTCCTCTAATTTGCGCTAGAAGAAAGTTTTGAAATTGATAATTCTTTTTTTCCCTCTTGAAATATTTTATATGCAGCAGAAAGAAGAATTGTAAATATCTTAAATTAGTTTTTAATTTTATGCACTGGCAAAAGTGTGCAAGACATTTCATTGTTGTCTTCTAAAGTAAAAATTGCACAATTCCTGTGTGAGAGGTTCAGAAATTTTGTTACTAAAAATCTAACTACATATGTGTTGTTGAATTATAATGCTAGTATATTGTGTTTTACTGTATTGGAATAGGTTCAACCATCTGATGAATTTGAGTGGAATGAAATTCAAAAACATTCTCTGTTTGAAATGAATATATTATAAAGCTTTATATTTTTATTTACTTTTAGGTTTCTTCAAATACATTGATTAAAGCAGTCGTAGATTTTGTTAGAAACTTACCATCTGTTGATGATCTAAATGATGTTGCATGGCAAGTTTTTGGATCAAATAATGATGAAAGATGTGAAAAATTCAAGCAGTGTGTTCTTTATTATTCCAGAGATAACCGGAATTTTGGGGCTCAGTTATCTAATTCATTAAATGGTGAGAAGTTGTAATATTCTTGAGTATATATCAAATTTTTATTTTTTGCTTTAGTTAAATATGCAAGCTTTTTTGAAGTTTTATATTTATTATATCTTGAATATTTTTATTTTGATCCATAAAAATTCTTGACTTTTTATTTTATCAGCTGCATCATCACTGGGAAATTCAAATGTTTTATCTGATGTGGACAATGCTAATGGACGAAACAGTGTTGGAAATCGAGCTGCTAAAGCTAATAAATCCCCTTTGCTTCCAACACCAAAATATCCTCCTGTTTCAAGCGGTTTGTTAATTTAGATCTTCTTAAGAATATATATATATCTCTCTTCTTATTATGAAATGTTACATAAATATTCAGTTTTCTTTTTGTTATTCTTATTTTTGCTGTTTATATATAACATACTTGATGGGTTGTATTAAACTTCTTGGCTTATTGTGCTGAGCTTTAGTTGCTCTCTAACATTTTATGACGTTTTCAAATATCAAATATTGAATTTTTATTTTAATAATACCATATTCAGGGTTGCCACACCACTGGGAGAACCTGGAAAATATAGGGAATAAAAACGTTGACAGGGAAATTTGAAATTTTTTATAAAAGACCCAGGAAAATGCAGGGAATTTTAGGTTTCTTAGTTATTTTTTTCCCATCTATAAATTGTCAATCTCTAAAGGTTGCAAGAGTAAAAAATAGTAGTGATTGCTTCCAAAAACAAAACAATACTTGCATTTGTGTAATGTGGAAACTCGCACCTTTTCTACCTGCTCCCCGCTCCCTTATTTTTATAGATATGTCCAGTTTTGATTTCGGAGACAGTCGTTCAATTTCCATGAGATTCGTAAATTACAGTTAATGAGCATGGACAAGACTTCTGTAATTATGTGAAAGATTAAAATACATTTTTTTGGCAGGAATAGCAACATTCAATGTGCAGACACATCCCGGTGGTATTTAGTTTCTCACTTGTGAGTTTATTGAATGGTTTGTTTATTATTTGAGAAATTGTGAGCTTATTCAGAGTAGATTAGAGATATTTTTTTAAAACAAGGAGCTGCTCAAAATCCGTATTTAATATGAATTAGACAGATAAATATAATCAATTCTGATTTTGGTGAAAATACTTATTAATCATGCCAAAAAAAGGAAACAAAATGCTTGTTAGTTCAAAAATATAATAATTGATATTAGACTTTTTTTCTAAAGGAATGAAAGAGATGGTGATATGTGAAGTCCGAAAGCATCAAATTTAATGTTAAAAAATAAACTGGATTTTGAACTTTTTACTTGAAGAGGCTGAATTATTATAGGCATTAAAACTTGTCGCATCACATTCGTCCTTTAATGCATTCAATGATATTGCGGAAATAGTCTCGCATATGTTCACTGAAAGTGAAATAGCAAAAAAAAAAAAAAAATGTACATTAGGCTGTACAAAAATGTTAGTATCTTATTTGTTAAGTATTAACTCCATGAAACTGATAGCTGAAAGATCTGCAGAAATTGATGCCCAAATACATAAATTGCCAAAAATGAATAAATTAAAAAAAAAATTATAGCAATGCTTTTTTGTTAAATAATCATTAAATGATTTTTATTATGATAACGAAAATGTTTTGTTTTATTTCACCTGATCCTTAATTTTGTATGACTTACAATTAAAGAGCACAAGAGGTAATATATCCCCCCTTAATATATAAATTTTGTCTTGTTAAATTCTACATAATAAATTAAGAGAAATTGTTTTTTGTTTGTAAATATCAAAATTCTTTTAATATACTATTATTTCAAATAATGTTAAATTGTTGCTTCCTTTTTCTACTCGTTTTAAAATCATATTGCATTATAACTAGCACATGAGCATTGTTTTTGTATTTCCTCATATCTTGAACATATGTACAGGGAAAACACAGGGATTTTTTTTCCAGATTTGAGTGGCAATCCTGCATATTGTAGTTGTACTTGATAAGATTAGTATAAGTTGTCACATTTTGAGAGCTGTATTCTACTTTGCAATGTTCATTTATTTGTAATACATTTTTTATTCTATAAAGAATTGATTTAAAAAAAAAAGAAAGAAAATAAACAAAAGAATCTCTAGAATCGATTTATCTACTTCTTTGCATTACCTTCCCCCCCCCCATGTAGCTGTTAAAGTTGCATTGAGATGAACCAGTATTGGGAATCGAGTTGCAAAATATTCAAACAATATTTGCAATGCTTGCAATTCATTAAAAGCCTAAGGAAAAAATTTGTTTTTCTTTCCAAATTAATGTATTGGTTTCTTTTTAATTAATTGGTATACTTCAGTTCATTTTGAATAATACACTTTTTAATTTTTTAAATAAAATTATTAACAGTGTCGAAGATGCAGTTTAATTTTGAAAATTATAAGAGTGAAGCCTTGGAGATTAATATATCCAGAAATGGGGGAAAAACAGCAACGATTTAATTAATTTATTAAACAAAATCCTTGAGGATCATATTATGCAAACAAGTTTAATATGCAATTCTTTTAAGCAATGTAGCTGCCAAGCACCTCATTGGCTCATCTTTAGATACAGGTGTTAACTCCCTTCAAACCTTCAAATTTATCCTTCCCTTGAGTTTCCACTTTCCTCCTCCTTTTTCTTTCTTCCCTCAATGGCAAATGAGGGAGTTTTGCTTGAAAAACTGCTGTTGCAATGCTTGTTTCATGCTTCTCACAAATAACCCAAACCCCAATATGTTGGAAATGCAAGCAGCTGATTTGAAGGATGGTACACTGTTGATCCCTGGTGTATAATTTTAGCTAGTAAGTAGTAAATCCAATTGATCAGTCTGCTAGGGATCAAATAAAATGGTAATGGTCTCTGGAGATTGGTATTAAAAATGGTCTACATTCCTGGAGGTCTGAGCTTATAGATCCCAGTTAGCATCAAGGTAAGTGCCAAGTCTGTGAATTTCCAGAATTGGTAACTGTCTTCCCATACCCAATTCATTAAGCATTGTTGTATGAGCAAGAAAAAGCTTTGTTCTTTCAATGGAAACAAAATGTTTTAAACTTTTCATAGCCATTTTTCCCGTATTAATTCTTTTTTTTTTTTTTTTTGTCCAAAGTTGTTTTTTATCATATGTTGCCATGTTTAGTTGGAAAAATCTCTGATTGAAATTGTTGTCAAGATAACATCTCAAAAACTATGTCAGCCAATCAGGAAATGTAAATCAATGTCTTCAGTATTCATTTCTGTTGGCATTCATGAATCCACACTGAATTTATCCAATGATATTATTACCTGTGGGGAATTGTTTCATGTTCCAGTTGAAAAATTCACAGAAATGTTTACAAGTTAGGGAGTGAGCCATGTTGTGCTTATAACTTTACTGGTGCATAGCCAGCATTAAACTACATTAAGCATCCAATGCTTTCCCTCGGCTGTCATGAATTACCAGAATATATAAAAGTAGGCTATAAGTGTTTCGTAGTTCAACTTCCTAAGATTTAGAAGGTTATAAAATAGTAACAAATAAGAAGAAATCTAAAAATCAAGTCAGACCTGCTAATGCTAATCAAACCTAATTAGTTTCATATAAAACTCCTTAGTTTTTGAAAAAAAGCCTTTATGGGTTTCGATTCTTTCTACATTAGAAGTCAACAGTACTCCTCATTCAATACATTTAATAGATGTTTCAACAAATAATGATGAAATAAAATCACAACTTTTAATTCTGAGGCTAAATCTATGCCAAAAGACATCCCCAACGATTAAAATAACAATGAAATCGAATCGTCTGCAACTGGATATTCCCTAATTTATGTTCTCAATTAAACCCTTTCTGTTGTTCAAGAATAATAACCTTCTGCTAGTAAAACTTCCTTGAATAAGGTTATCCTGAAACAAATATTGAAAAGCATCCATTTCTCAGTGTGTTGATTTTTACCTGAAACGTAAAGTAATTCTTTCCATGAAAAATAGTTTAAAAAGTCAAAAAAACCACATAGATTTTTGTCTATGATTTTTTACCAGAATTCCATATAATTACTTGTTTTACCGCTTTTAATTTTCATTTCTATGAATTTTAATTGAATTTTCGCTTAACATTTTGTGGCTACATTTTTTCCTTTTTTAATTATATTTCAGAATTGCTTGGCGAATATAATTGTTTATTTTTTTATTGATTTAAGGGGTTTTTTTTGTACAGTCTAGTCACTTTTGATTATAATTAGAAATGTTTCAGAATTTTTATAATTTTTGTAAGTTATATGCCTTTATATCCACCATGTGTTTGGTGCAAATGGCCAAATTTGATTCTTGTGCCAATAAGACCCAATGCTGACTTATCCGTTCATCTGTAAGTATCAAAAGGTTTTAAAACAAATTTAATTTTTTTAAAAAATTTAGTGTTTGAGGTTTCATTTCATTAAAAATATATAAAATGTCACAGGAAAGGAATTTGATGAGAACAAGTAAATGTATCTAATTTGTTTGTTAAAAATGATTTAATTCAAGTCATTTGGATCTTTTAAATTTGTTTTATAAATTTTTTTCTGGATAATTAATAATACTACGATTTTTTTTTAATGATTGAGATGGTAAATTTAATTTATATAAAATAAACTATGCTAATGTTTTGAATGTGCCTACCACCATATTATTTGTTTGGTAGTTGCTATTTTCCCTTTCGCTTCTATTTTTCCTTTTAGTGGTACTGTTTTTTTAATGTTTGTTTTTTTATTGCAGACAACTATTTTGGCTATTATTTTTTGATGCAGCATGTAGCTAAAGCTATCGTTATTGTCATTTTATTGTGGTTGTGGTTGCTTCTCCTGGGTTGCTGAATAATAATAAAATAATTGCCTCTTATTATTTCCTTCCTTATAAATAGAATAGCTTGATAGTTCATTTATTACACTAATATGTTCTCTTATTTATGTATTTTTTATTCAAGTGCTCACTTACATGTCGAATTAGTTATTATTTATTATTCAAATGTTTACTTGCATATTGAATATTTTACGATGTAAATTATTTTAGATGGATCTCATTTCCATGAGGATGAAAGAGGTGTTAAGAATTCCCTAATAAGCGATTCTTGTTCAGATGCTTTGTCAATTAAAGATAATGAATCTTTGTCATGCCGATCAAAATTTGCCTCAGAAACAGATGAGAGTGAAGTATGTTACACGCTCTTAATATTTGCTAAATGTTGCTTATTTTAGTTTATATATATATTTAAAGATATATTATCGTTACTTGCATCAATTCTATTCCAAATAGTACTAAATTTATTTTGGTGGAAACTTTAAAATTTAAGTTAAGTTTTGAAACAGACTTCTATAAGAACTGGATAACTGTATAAGATTCACAAATATTCCATTTTTGTTGAATATTATCTAATATTTTGCTTTTATTTTATATTCAAAGTTTAGGTTTACATATTTAGATTTTAAAGTTTGCATAATTCATTGCTAGATATGAAAAATTTAATCAAAATTTTCCAAACATTTCTTGCATTTTTATTCATTTGTTTATTTTTATTTCCTTCATGTTTTATTCTCTTATGTGTTTCTTTAAAAAAAAGAAAAAAAAGGAGGGGGGAGGGGAGAAAAATTGGACATTGTGCAATGATTTTTTTTTGCAGCCCAAAAGAGATTACAGTAGAAAATTCCTTATAAGTCCTGCAGTAGATCATAAGAAATGTGAATGTAAAGTTAGAATATTGGAAGTCTGTATTACTTTAATTCAGGCATAAGATCAATCTTTGTTACATTGTGTATATTGTGCATTTAAAATTGTGCATGTTCTGAAATCAAGCAAGTACATTTTCTTTCATTAATTAAAAATGAAACTGCATTTTGTATCTAATTGGTATTTTAAAGTCCATGATAATTAGTTTAATTCTTTTACATTTTTATATTATGCATTTGAAATGTTTAGTTTCTTGTTGCCATTTTTTCATACTCATGTGCTGTTTCCTTTTTCGTTTTTAGGTTTTCAGTAGAATATTGACAGCAAATTATATTGAAAATGTTTCGTGAATTTACTGAACTACAATCATTTTCTATGAAATACAAAAATTCGGATAGAATCAAACCTACCCTTAATCCGAATTAACACAGATCTACTATTAATGAATTAGTCCTTTTTGATATCAAGTCTGGTTGGTTTTTACTTCGTTTTAGAGAAATAAGTTTTAAATGTACATCTTGTGTAATTTTCAATTTTGATATTTTAAAAATAGATGTCTGTCCGTTTTTCTGATATATATACTTTGAAAAATGCAATAATTGTAATTAATGCGGTTATTTTTTTCTCATTTTTTTAAAATATTTTGCCAGATATCTAGTCTCCAGTCCATTCGCGAAGTTCTTGGGAAAGCTAAGCATGGAGCCTTTTATCAGTTACTCTCCAGTCAAGAAAATTCTGAAAATTCCAATTTCAGTTTATCAGGTATTTAATTTCTTTTATTTTTTCTCTCTCTTTCAGCATTTAACTAATTTTGAATGCATTTGCTTTACTGCTATTTTCTTTTGTAATTTACTCTGAAATACCATTTAAAAAAATTGAATTTCATCTTTTTATTTAGATTCGCATACAAATCACAAAGATGACTTATTTCAAAATTCATTGGATATTTCAAGACTTGAATCTGCTGTAGACACTTTATCACTTGTAAGTATATCAGTCACTTCATCCCCCCCCCATGCTATGTTTTCTGTGCCAACAAAGAAGATTTGAGATTTAGTAAAAGAGTTTTAGAATTATATTGTATCATCAACATTTGCCATATTTGGCATTTTTTTAGTTAATTGAAACATTATTTTCAATGAAAAATTATATTTAGAACAAAACAACAAAAAGAATAATGCTATTAGTAGTTAGAATTTGCAGAATAAAATGAAGGGAAGAAAATAATGTTTCTTAATTCAAGCTTATGTTACTTTCTAATTCTAAACATTTCAATAAAATGAAATGAAATTTATTCTAGTTTTAATTATGTGACTCTGTTTTAAAAAAATTCCGAATTATGTATATATAATGTACTAGGTAGATTTCCTGGTTTGTTTTGTGTAGCATAGAAAGTATTTATTCTTTGACAAAATCAGAAAATAATTAGATCAAGTTTTAATCTTAAGAAGTGTTAAAATTTTCAAATTACATTCTGGAATATGTAATATCTTAAAAGACGTCTAGAAGCGTTTGTTGTATAAGAATATTGACAATTTTGATGCTAATTTCTGCTGACAAATGCTTTTCATTGTAACATACTATGCTAACATTTCTCCCTGCATCATTGGAATCTTTCCAAGTAATATAATTTATTGCCAGTCTAATTTCATCGAAATCCACTCTTGGGTTGATGGGGTAAGGAGAGACTTCACAGAGCTTTACGGCCAATACTTTGCCTTGGTTACAATATATGAGAAAATGTTGAGACAAGAAGAAGCATATTCCTCACACCCCATTACCTCAGATGTATGAAAATAACTGTCATGGACTGCAGCTAAAGTTCATGGTTGAATTAGTCAGTCAGCAATTTGTTTTTTGCCCACTGAGGCAGAGGTTTAGTGAGGGTTATTAGATTAGTTCTATCAGGTGTGAAATTTGACGAATCTGTACTCTATTTCATTCCACAGAAAATGAAAATTTTCATGGATCATATTAATGTGAAGTATGTGGTCATAAGTCATTTTCTGTTCGCAGTAGTTCGGAAGAATTTATGCAATAGTTGATTCAAAAGCACACTCTTCTCTCCATATACAATTTTTTTTCTTTCTTTTTCTATACATGTAAGAAAATATTTTCAATGGTTTAGTTGTTTCATCATGTAGAAGTAAAGGATAATGTATTAACCATTACATATATTTGAAAGGAACATATTTGTGGAAGTGAATTTTATGTGATTTGTATTTGAGTTGTAAAGACGTATAGTATTAAAAAAACTTTCCATTTTTGCAGTAAATTGTAACAGGGTTGCCACAGAACCGAAGAATCGAGAAAAACGTAGAGAATTTAAAAATCTATAAAACAAGGAAAATGCTGGGAATTTTGAAGTTTAAAAACTGGTGAAGCATAAGAAGTTTTGAACTTCTGAGCTTTTATGCATTTTTTAGACGGGAAAAAAAATCTCTTTAAACATTGCCAGAATGAAACGTCATTGTCATATCAAAAAATTAAACACCATTTGCGGAATCTCTTTTACTTGCTTCCCATGCTCGCTGTATAGATCGGTCCAATTTCCAAGACTGAGGGAAAATACCTTTATTGAAATAGTGACCACTGCTACTTGAATACTTGTGAAGCTACCCAAAATTTTGCTATTTTATAAGCTATTTATTGTTTAAAGTCATACTTATTGAAAAGAATTGCAGTATTATGTGTAAATTGAATGATTTTATTTGTTTCTTTGTTCCAAAGCACAAATTTCCCCTGCATATCTAGAATGTGAAACGATCCCAGTTTGAAATTTTCCTGGGAAAAAAAACTTAATTCAAAAAATAGCTTGCTTCGTATTTTGAAGAAATTCCTTCAAATGAATTCTATTATAAAAATTTAAGGTTCAAAGAATTTTCTGATTTTTAAGAAGTTGTAAAAATAATTATATTGTGACATAGTAATGAGATCGTGGAAAGTGGATTTAGTTGAATATGCTTGTTGAAACTCTAAAAGAAAATTCTTTAATTGGTCTAAGAACTGTGTATGATGCCATAAACATGTATGGAGGATAAAATTTGGGAGGAGAAAAGAATTCAACAAATGTATAACAGCATTGCAAACAAGACTTTTACAAAAACACCAACAAAAAAAAATCATGACTAAAAAAAAAAAAAATCTGCAGAACTTTCAAAGATTGATACTTAAATACATAAATTGGGGGGGGGGGGATAAAAGCTTTAAATCTTTTGTCAAGTAATCATTAAATGATCTGTATCACGATAGTAAGAATGTTATTTTGTGTTTTAATTTCGTCCAAGTACTTAATTTTCCGCAACCTTAAGTTTAGAGAACATGGAGCAAATAGTCAATATGTTTTTTCCCCCTTAATATGTGTATTTGTTTTGTAAAATTCTAGGCAACAATAAAGATTTTTTTTTTCTGTATATAAATATAGACACTTATTTAATATATTATTTCTGGCAATGTTGCATTATTCCCTTCGTTTTTTCCACTGATGATAAAAACTCCGGAGGGATTGTTATTCTATTGTAACACGCACGAGTGCTAACTGCGTGCTTCTTCTTATACTGCATATACAGACAGGGAATTATTTTTCCAGATTTGAGTTGGCAACCCTTTATAAAGAAATTTCTAACTTCAATACATGATCGTTGAAAGTTGTTTGCCTAAAATTGTTTTGTGTTGGTTAAGGCTTAAGCCCTTATAAAGGCTGCTCTTCACTCTAATCAATTTCTGATAGCTATTTACCGAACTGTTAGAAATAGATTTCTTATCAGAGGAATGCTTTAAGTAATGTAAAGAATTATATTTTATACTTTGTTAACCAACAGATTTTTTATTGAAAGTACAGTAAAGTTAAATTTTTAAGCATACCCTGCTAGTTATATTTGTTAAAATAATCTTTGCACTGACAATTGCAATAATAAGAAACAAACAAACAAACAAAAAAAACCTTCACTCTTCTGTGACAAAAATAGAGCAGGTTATGAAACTTCAATTTTCATTATTTCATTCCAGTCAGTTCGGTGCTTTAATATTATGCTCCCCATTTGTTGGATGTTACTCAGAGCAGATATTGAGATGATATGAAATAGTTTTTTACGATATTGAAATTGCATTGAATAATTTTGGCAATTAATGTCAAAGCCCGAGCTTTGAAATATTTACTGAGATCAGTGTTTTAAAAATTAATTTGGTAGATATACGGTTCGATATTTCATTAAGGAAACAATCTTTTACAAAATCTGTGTATAAAAATTTATAAATGTATTGTAAAAATGCATTTTATATGTGTTATGGCCACAATTTATGGGTTCTTATGTATATATTCTTAGTGGACAATGGAAGTAAAATTTATATTTTATAAACTGCCAGGAGTTACTCTACATTTTTATAGCTTTGGGCAGAAATAGAATTTACTTTCCTTCGAGGAAAATACCGCAGAAGAAATAATTAAATCGTTTTTGATGATTGGCCTGATTTTGGATACTTATTGGATTATTTGGATACTTCATCAGTAGAAAAATGTTCATGTCTTTTAAGTATTCATTGAATAGAAGGTTTTTAATAGATAAGACTATCTCCAGTATTTTTAAGTTGCTAGTGATTAGGTTACTCTGATGTATCTTCTGATTTGAAATTGAAAGTGACTTGTTTATGTTTTGCTTTTGTTTCCAGAAACAAAATAATGAAAAAGTGAAGAAATCCATAAACCCAGACGTTTCTTCGCTTCCCAAAGTGTCTACAGAAGTTTTACGCATGTCCCGGGAAAGACATCAAAAAGGCCTTATGCATCCCTATATATTTCAGATATTATCTGAGGTGAGTTAATGGACTATTATTATGTTAATGTATAGGCCATTCAAGAGTTGTGTTCCAGAATTATCCATTATTACGGATTTTTCCTTTCTGAACTCAGCTTTTTTTTCCCCCGATTTTTTTTTAACATTCTCAGATTTTATCTGATTAAAATTACAATTACGTTACCAAATTAAAAATACACACAAATTTATAATTTTTATGCACTTTGAATGTGGCAATCCAGAAAATTTTAGTTGCAGTCTAAAATGTGAATGTTGAATGTTTCTCAAACGAAAATTCTCGCCTCCTTCTCTTCAAGATGGCGGTTGCTTGATTAATATGGTGACAAGACTGTACCGGCTTTAAGTCTAACTAAAACAAATTTATCATTGCAAATGCTTCACCAGATTTCAGTAATCGGAGTTCCAAGAACCATCCAACTGATAATTCTGGTAAATTAGGATCTTTGTAATTATGTGTGATTTTTATATTTTAAGAATTGTTGGGGAAGAATGACATCATGCAGAGGTTTTTAAAAAGTTTTAAAATTATAACATTTATTCAATACATTTACCTTAAAAATTTTGGTATTTGGCATGTTGGCATAATAGTGGGTTAAATAAACACTTATAAAGCCTAGAATTAATGTAAAACACTGAAAAAATATCTTGTTTGTATAGAAATTTATGCAAGAAAAATTTATTTTCGTAAGACATTTCGCAAATTTTGTATTTTATGTAGCAATAAATATCTTAATTGTGGATGCTTTCTTATACACACGATCAGTAACTTCTCTGATATTGTTCCAACAATAATCTCTAACCATATTCAAATCCTACTGCCTTGATATTGGCCTTCCATTGAGACATATTCTGATGGAAATGCATATTGCTTACATCTCCCATATTCTTAAGGGAGAAATTTAAATACATCACCAAAAAATGAATCTTCATTGACATGGAATATACTAAGTTTTTGTAATGTTTTAACATTTCTTTAATTAATTTTTGATATTTAGGATTTCGTTTATTTCCTAAGAAATGTCTCAATTTGATATTGATTTACAGGAAATTATCAAGAATTTTGGAAAGGTCAGTCCGTTTGAAAAAGTAGTTAAATAAGAGACATGCGTTAAATTGGTTTATTACATGATGAAAAAAATTACTCATCTGCAGAATTTACTTCTCATGGGTGTTTCTCCTGGCTACAGCTTCTGTTCAATGTCTGTCAGTATAAATACTTCAAATTTTAATCTAGTGCTAGAACGGCTAAGTGAAAAGCCATTGTATACATCTATATGTTTTGGTGATCAAACTTAGTTTTTTACCAAAAAAAAAATACAGTCGCAACAATTTCCAGAACTTATTGTACATCTATCCATCCTATAAGAAGCTAAATTTTATTTATTATTTAAAAAAAAATTGATTTGTTGAATGGTAATGTTATACAATACAGTAAAAAAATAATTATTTTCAAAATTACATTTTTGTTTTGATAAATGAAATCGTTTGAAAATATGAATGTATAATATGGGTATAGTAAAATTATTAATAATTGTCATTATTAAAGTATTGGTTATATTTTCATTGTTTTTTTTTTTTTTTTTTTTTTCAAAATGGCTTCTTTTACCTTACTAATAAAATGGTTATAATATATGTGTATCACATTAGCATTCTGAATTTTTCGAAAATATTTTGGGTTTTTAGTCCACTTCAATTCTTGGGATTTTTGAAATGATATTTTATTCAATGTCATCTGAACTTTTTTATATAACAAAGAACATTTATTTTTAGCATTTTATCTTATTTGCTGAGATTATTCATGTTACTTTCATCATTTACTTTTGGCTTGAAATATAAATTTTCATGTATATGTTCAAGTAAGAATGAGATTTCAGTATTTTTTTCCTGGCATTTCAGTTTGTTACCTTGAACATATGTAATAAAACATTTGTGTAATAAAAATTTGTTCAGAATAAATTTTGTACTGCATAAAAACTTTATAAAAATGTGTGTGTGTTTTAAAGTTAACTGAACAGTGACCTCGCAATTTCTCTTTATGCACAGGTAGCATAGTGTCATGAAGAATGCTTAATTTTTGAAAAAGGGCAAATAAAAATTGCTTAATTTTCTGGAGAAATGTGAAAAAGCTTTTTTTTTTTGTGTTTTGTTTTCCCACATTTTGAATTGTGTTTGTGTGTTGTATGTATGTATATGCATACATAATAAATACATACATAATAAATAAATAAATAAATATGTATGATGATGCTGACTTTTAGTTTAAATGCTTAAGTTTTAATATTCCAAATTCAGCCTATAATATATAATAATTTCTCTTCACTTTTCCTAGTTTTCCATTCTTATATTTTTATTAATCACCAGAGAATGAACATTGTCATCTTAAAAATCAAACTCAGGGAGTTATTTACTTTGATGCGTGCATTGTTTTAGGGTGAAATAAGAATTCCTGTGACCTTTGAAGATGATACTGGTAGGGAACTTCCATCTCCCAGTCTCCTGTACCGACCATTACGCCAAATGATCTATGCTCTCCTCTTTAACCAACATCATCTTCAGTATTTAGCTGAACAAAAGAAAGAAAAAGAAGGCATTGAAGGTACATTATTTCTTATCATTGTTAATTGTTTTTCATCAGTTCTATTGCGATTGTTAATGTTATTCTATTTTTATATGAATATAGTAGGCGTCTTTGTCTCTTTTAAATTCAGTGAACATTTTTCTTAAATTCAAATTCAAAGGAATACAGCAGGTCAAAATTTCATATTTTGTTTTATTTAGTTTGTGCTTAGTTGAATGTTACATTTAGCAAAGTCTCTTGTATCATTGATTATTTTTAGTATTAAAGAATTTTTTTAAAACTAAAAAATGAAGTTTCATAAGAGATTGATTTGGAGGATATCAAATAGCAGTTTAGGAATTACAATGCTTACAATTAAAAACTAATTATTAATAATTATGTTTTTTTAGACATTTACATCAGTGCATTTGGACTTTTCAGTGATTGTTTTAATCTTTTCAGACCCGAGGTTTTTAACAAAACGAATACCCTTTCATGTTTTTAAAATATATACTGTGCCTTCATAGATCACTGAATTTTTTCCCCTGTAATTGGTATTTTTGTGCATATGTGTGGACTTCTTGTCTCAATGGAAAATTTCTATCGGAAAATTTTAAAACTGTTTAAACACTCAAAATTGGTTTAAAATGACTTATTTTAAAGTTAACACGTTAAGTGTCTACTAAAAATTTAAAAAAAAAAATTATCGAGTTTATTGATATGCATTATTTAAACTTTTTTTAAAAATATCTACTTTGATATATTTCAAAACTATTATTCGTTACTATGCACAAATATTGCATTTTATGTATACTATTCTTGTATGCATAAATGAGTTGTTCTTGAGTTTACATCCTGATCATCGGTATTTAGGAACATTTTTGTCATCCATAAGTTTCACTTCCTTTGTTCATTTATTCACGAGAGCTGTGTGCTACTCTGACACCTTTTTATTTCTTAGGCGCACAAATTTCCTCTTCAGTTTATGGTTTTGTTTCTTTCGTAATTTAGGAGATTTGAAGCAACTGTTATACAATATTCCAATAGTGATATATAGAATATCGATTTTTTTTTCAAATCTGGCATATTGAATGCAGTAATTGGATATATCAAGATATATAAAAGCTACCCTTTTGGTTTTAGTATCTTTTTAGAAAAATAATTATTGTTGGAACAAAATCCAATAAATAAAGGTATTTTGGGCATCCTTGTTTTAAATTAGAAACGAATAATTACCAGAAAAAATGTAAAAAGATAATTAAATAAAATGCAAATATTTTAGTTTCCGTTCTTAATATTTTTCGGGAAAGTTGACTTTAGAATGGCAAATATATTTAATTATAGTTTTATTTTTATGAGATATAGGTAATCAAACGTGATTAATATAATTAATAGTAATTTCCTTCTTGATCATATAGTATAAATGTAATCATGTCAATAAATTTTGATGAAATACATCTTTTCAAAATAAAAGAAAATATTTTAAATAATAATATTCTGGATGGTTAATTGTACCTGGTAACTGAGGAAATTAATTGATGTTAAGAATTCATCTTCAGCTTTTGAGGTTGAATATCTCTCAAAAATGAAGACAATTGGATCAGTCGACCCTTTATAATGTATCTAGGGATCACGAGCTTTAATGGAAATAAAAATTGCCAAAATTGGAACCTAAGATATTTTATTTAGTTGTTGCAATTTGGGAACTTTGTTAAGGTTTTTCATCATGGCGAATGTAATGGGAATTCGTGCTTTTAAAGTTTTTTTTTTTTTTTTCTTGAAATTTGGTAATTTTTGAGAACAAGGGATTACTAATGACATATCTAGATGTCATTAACTCTCGTGAAATAATAATGGACAAAATGGTACAGTGACTATTATCCGAGGGGGATGGGTTCTTTGGTTTTTGTATATTAGTTTAAATATTTTGATTATGAGTGAGTACTTAGTTGCTGAATGCAGCTAATTTTTGAGGAAATTGAACAATTAAAGTTTAGATATTTGTAAAAAAAAAAAAAAAAAAAAAAAAGCTAAGCTTGATTTCAATTGTTTTTAACTTTCGTTTTTATTTCTGGGAATTCAAATGTTAACTAAATGTTGGTGGAATGTTTCTTAATACAGCTAACTACTGAATAATAATATAATTTTATTTATGCAGTGAGTGTGTTTAATAAGATTTTTTCATAAACTTGCAACAATTATTTAAATATCTAGCTTCAGAGTTTCTTAAAAAAATATCCAGAAATTACTGCTTGTTTTAGTATTTATATTTTTATAAATCTAGATATCATCTTGGACAATTTGTGAATATCTTAACGCATAATTCTGTGTTCAAAACTGCTACATTAATGTTTGTTCTCCCCCCCCCCTAAAGTTACATATAACATGTTTATTTTTTTAGATAAAATTTGATACTAGATATGATGATTACATTTCTCTTGTGCTCAAAAACCTAAGATAAAATATGTTTAAATTGTGTCTGAGAAACCACTGAAATGAATAAAGATAAAATTATATGCATTACTTTTTTGTATATAGATCTACTTTAATTATTGAAATAGGTCTTATCTTTATGTATGCAAATATTCATAGCTAAACTATATGAAAATAGTAAAATTATGGTATGAATTTTTCTTTCAAAATGCTTTATACTTTATCAAAGAAAAGTTGAAGAGTTTGTTTCTTTTTGTTCTCTACTGACTGAAATGAGAATAATGTATTTTCCTAATTATTTGGCACACACCTCAGTAAAAACCAATATTCAATCAGCATTAATGTAAGCTATAAAATTTTATTTTAATACTATGAGAAATTATTAGACACCCTATGAAGTTAATTGACATGTTATCTTATTCTATAAAGATTTAATGATGATCAAATATACATACACAATCCAATCAAATATGCAATTAATGATGATCATATATCCTTCAACATATGCAAATCTTTTATTAGGATTTAGTTACTGGGATCCATTTCTTTGATAAACTTTTGGTCATCATTAGATGCATTATTTTGCTCAGCTGGCAATAGTCTCAATAAGCCAATCTTTTCGAAACTGACACTCTGCTATCAATTATAGCACTGTAAAATGCAGCTGAAAAGGAAGAGGGGAATACAGATCATCTATGTTTCCCATAGCTGCCCCTTTCTTGCCTGTCTAACTCTCTCACTTCAGAAATGCAATTAGAAGGTGAGGTACCTTTTTTTCCACCTAGCATCAAAGAAGTTTTCTATATTAGATAATACTTTTTTTTTTTTTTTTTGAGAAATTGATTTGAAAAGGTTTTTGGATGGTAGCAAAGACACCTATATATTCTTCTATATTGATTGGATTGGAACCCATTTTAACTTTTAAAAATCCAAGGATTAAATGGATCAAAGACATTTTTCTGTTAAATACAGTAAGTTGAATATTTAGTTTTGCACCCCCCTGGTTATGACACCTAAAGCACATGACACTTACCCTACTCTAATTACATTACATTGAATAAGCTATTCAACAAAGATTTGAGAAAGAATCTAATAGAAATTGGAAAGTAATTTGTTTCCCTTTTCCTGGGTATGTAGCTGAGAAAAATCCTGGATTCTTCTGAATCGATTCATAATCTCTAATGAATTTTGAAGTATATGATAATATTCGAAAGGAAAGTTTTGTGAAATCCCCCCCCCCCCGCAACAAGAAGTTGAATATCTGATGGTTGAAATAGATTAAACACTGTGCACCATAACTAAGCTTTTTCATCCGATTAGGAATAAGTCCGACGATTTTTGAGAAACTTGGTTTCTCCAAGTATTAAAATAAGGAAGAAAGAAAAGAATTGTATTTTGAAGCTCCTCTTCTTTCAGCCTTTTAATTCTGCCTTCTTTTTAAATAGACATTGATCCCTAAAATCTGAGCAATATGGACAAAAAAAAAAAAAAAATGAATTGAAACTAGTATGTAGCCTTTTCCAAAAAGTGCCAGGTCTATTTTAAATTTCTATCACTTTAATTTTTCTACCTCTTATCAGCCAAAAATTTAAAATATATGTGCATTAAAGAAAAGGAAGATTAATTACATGTATTATTTTATTATGAAATGGGGAATTTTCATCTTTGTCATTTTTTAATATCAGCTGTTATAGATTTCTGCTTCCCTAGATGGCACTTAATAGATGTAAGCGTAATGTAGCAGGCAGCGGAAACATATGGATGGAAGGTGCTGAGGTAGCCTCATAATTTACATCAGCAACAATTATTTTATTGTAAATAATGTATAGTTTCTTGCAACTTTTAGTAAAAATAAATAGTTGAAAACATAATCTTGGATTCATGCACCACTGAACCACAATGCAATTGTAGACTGATGGAAGAAAATCTGTTCAATTTTTAGGTGCAAGATTCTTCAAATCGTAGTATTGAAATAAGGAAAAAAGCATTATTATATTTCAAAATCTAAAATTTTTCATCACATTGGAGATTTTCTTTTGTTTTAGTGGCTTCACATTACTAGATTAGGTAATTTACTTGTGTGTTTGAATTAGTGTGCTAAACAGGGTGGAATGATTTTTAGGCAGTTATGTAATTTCAAAAGTATCTGACATTGGAATTCAAGATGTTTTAAAATTGCATAACTCTTAAAATCATTCATACATGTTGAATTTAACAAGGTGCATTTTAAGGTACAAAGTAATTGATTACTTAGAATAGCAGTTTATTTTGCAATAAGTATTGATAGCTGCCCTGTGACAAAATTGTAAGCTAATTACTAAATTATAAAACACATACAGTTGAAACTTATATAAAGATGCCAGCTAGTTTCAAGTTGAAAAAAGCATTATTATATTTCGAGTTCAAAGTTCTAGTGATTTTTATTAAGTTATGTATTTTATTTTCAGAAAAAGTGCCTGATATTGTAATTAAAGAATGGGTATGGTCCAAATCCAATAAATATAACAAACCTGATTTTGTGCCTTCTATGCCTTTGGGTTGGCCAGTTCCAACAGTAACTCGTTTATGGTTTGGTTCCGGTCCTGATGATAATAAGAAACGTTTGCAAGCATTCCTGACCATTATGCGCAGTAACACTCCTTTGATGTATGATGTACTTTATGTTCCTCAGCATTTAATTATCCTTTGTTGTGTTTTAAGGTAAGATTTCCATGTGTATTTCCAAAAATTCTTTCATTTTGAGAAATCTTGAAATTATTACTTCAAAATTATTTAGTAAGAAAAATTAATTATTTTTGAAAAACTGAACTGTGAATTGCAGTTATGATACAATACATATTGACTCCTAAGAATCTCGGAGTCTAGTACTTCATAAGAATGAAACAACTAAGTTTCTCAATCAACAATAAAAGAAACCCCTTCCTCCCTGAAATTTCACAATGACAATTCATATTCTTTAGGAGTTGATGTAAAAGTGGGCTCTGCCTAATCAATGGCTTTTGGCAGATTTGTCCTAGGAATTGAATTTGAGCCTTCCTTCATGGTTAGTCATTCTAACACACTTTGGATATTTAGTCAGTGACATTTAATAAATTGGTGGAAATTTCTTGCGATTAATGTTATTTTTGTTTGACCGATTGTTTTGCTTATTTCTATATTAAAAGAGTTGAGCTATAAAATGAAATCTACTATCTTTAAGATGTTCTATATTTGATGCTTTCTAGGAATTTGAAATATATCATGTTCTGAGAACAATTGCTTCTTTGGTACTGTTAGAAAAGAAATATATATCTTTTTCTAAACAATTTAAAAAAATCATGATTTAGTGTTCATATTATTATTTAGATATCTACTGACTAGTCCTGAAGCACCATTTCTTTATAAACATGAATTGGATGCTTTTCTTGTTCAAGCAGTTGATCTTCACCTAATGGATACAGAATATACACAGAAGTTAGAGGTAATGAAATATGTTTATTATTATTATTTTTTTTTTGTTTTAAATACTTTTACTTGCAAGTTATTTTTAATAAAAAAATTTGTAAAATTTTAAGGTTCCTCTGATTACTCCTCGTGGAATAATGCTTGCTTCTATATTCATGAATGGAGTAGATCATGCTATTATGGCCAACGATGCTTGCGGTGCTCCTATATCATGGTTGATGTGTTGTCCTTGGTTATTTTTTGATGGGAAAATATTTCACCGTAAATTGCTCAAGGCTAACATTGCCAAAAATCTAGTGGATCTCTGTGATAACCGAGTAAGTTTAACTTTGATGTATTTTTTAAAGATTGTCTTTCAATTCCTCTGTTTTTGGAATCAAAATACAGATGAAATTTACTATCGAGCTATTGTTGATCAGAAAAAGTAAACAGTCATTGCAATTACTCTGAAATTCAAGCAGCTCCAAAATAAGGGGATATCATGAATTTATCACTTTTTCAGAATGAAAGAATATTTATTACCCAAATTAATTCCTATGTTGCAGTATATAACTTGATGTATTTGTCCAATGATGAGTGGGATTTCCGTAAATGGCTGTTGATATCAATTACTTAAATTTTTTCTTTTAAAAAATCTATTATGTGATTCTTCATGTTCTTATTCTTGGGAAGTAGCTTTTGTATATTTACATTATTGGTGCTTTAAAAGAATAAAGATATTTTGTAATTATGAATTATTTTATTCTATAAAGATATTTGTTTTTATGATTAACAAGATTGGAAATGGTTGCTACGTATATAACATAGATTTTTCAAGGCATTTCCAGCAAAGTGTTGGTTTTATATTTCATTAATTTTTATTCATATACTAGCCATCTTTGGCGACCAGCCAGTTCGCCAATCTTAATGTTCATTAAAATTTTAATAATTAAATATTTTATGCAATTCCTACTTTAATAGCATCTTCATCAAAATATTTTAAAACTTCAAATTTTGATAGTCATATAATTCACTCATAATATTATAAACGCCTTCAGCCATAACGTAATATGTATCTCTCTAATTTTCTGTTAGCTCCCGTAGAATTTATACTTTAGATTAAAGTGGAAAGGATTAATCTGCAATTAATATAATAATATTTTTTACTGAAACAAAGTATTTTTTTGTAATATGATTACTGAAAACAGTCACTGAGCGTTAAACATTATGGGCACTGAAGAATATTTTTCTTAATTTATGTAATTTTTCAAGAATTTGTCAACAAAATTTTCTCAGATTCATCATGACCAGATCGATTAATTAACAATGTTTAATTTTAAATGCATCAAACACAAATAAAATAAAACGAATCGTTTAAAATAATCGGTTGAAAACAGGTTAAAAAAAACTACTTAAAAAACGATGGACTTAAAACTATAAGCATATACAAAAAATATATAACTAACATAAATACACTTTAATTACAAAAGCATGCAACTAATCTAAAAATAATTTAAGTCATCCGTTGATAATGGTTGTCATGTCAACAATCGGAACACAATGCGCATGGGTGAATTTTCAACGCCAGTTACGGTAACACAAATGCGCGAGTTTTTTTACGCCAGTTGGGGTAACGCTATGCAGATTAGAAATTTTAAATTTCCATTATTCAGTTTTATTTAATTCAAAAGTACTTCAGAATGAATCTGAAAGATCGATTAATTAACAATGTTTAATTTTAAATGCATCAAACATTAAGAAAATAAACAGAATCGTTTGAAATAATCAGCCGAAAAATCTTAAGCCTAGTCTCATTACTGTTGGGGGAAAAAACTGAACCCTTACTCATTTGGCGGTGGGGAAAATGAAAAGATTTTTCGGCGTCCAGATGTCGATTAATCAAGAAGATGACACTGATTCATTGAAAAGTCATCAGACCTTTCTGAAGAAGATTATGAAGCCTGTATCTGCATTGGTGTAAACTGAGAAACAATTAAAAAATTGCAGAAGGGGCTATTTACCCCTTTGAACCTTAAGAAGATCAGTCCATGCTGAATCTTTTACAGAAAATTATTCATTTGAAAGTGTTATACAACTAATGCTTGATAACTCTGTAGTCACCATAAATTTTTAAGAAAATTTAAAAATAATTAAATATGTGATGAATTTTTATCTAGGCCAAAGGGATCACTATAACTAATGTCCACTGCAGAAGTAGCAGCATTCTGTACTATTTAATTGACATATTTCAGTATTTGTTTTAATATTTTATTAAATAATCATACTTTTTGTTTTTAAAAATTTAAGCTTGAGGAAGTAAATGCTGTGGATCATATGCGAAATGCTATAGTTGAAGGACTTTCCGTTAAATTTCTATCTCCAATTCCACCTACACATAGACCACCTCATCCATCATTCCCAAACTATCCTGTTCCTCTTCAGCCTCCTATGCCACAAGGACGTGGTAGAGGTAAATCTTTTAATTTGTGATTTTTTAAATTCATGTTTCATTATCTAATTTTGTTTAAATTCTACAAAATTAAAAATATATATATATTTTTTAACATTCCTACAGTTTCTGTATATAAAAATTCTTTTTTTTTTTTTTTAATCATTACATTTCTGTGTTAATACTTAGAATACTTCTGTGTTAATACTTTTGTTATTTTAGCTAAAACATTAAATCAGTAACTTCTTTTTCCACTGTAATATCTTTATTTAATAGGCCATCAACGAGTTGTACCTCGTGGTGGGCAGCTGGAAGTTGCAGGAGTTGTGGTTGGTAGTTGGGGTCCTAATTATGGTCAAGGTCCCAGATCACCCAGCCGTAGCATACCACCACAAATTGTATCTGTTGGAGGAGCTGGAAGGTAAGATTTTTAAATTGGCTCATGTTCTCATGTATTTGGGGACTTTATTTTTTGGTTATAATTCAGAATTTTGAAATTGTAATGCTATAATGCTTACATTTGTGAATAAAAATTATATCATGATCTCAGTTCCCATAACATTTTGAAACAAAAGAATGAAAAAATGCCAAATATAATTTTTTTGCTTAGTCCTTGATGGGAAAATTAGAATGGTATGTGGTCACTTGTGTTTTCTAGTTTTAGGATATGCGCAGTCCCATTGACAAATATTTTGATATTTTTAATTGTATGATATTTTTTAAATGTATGGTATTATTAATACTTGTTAATTGAACTTATGGATTTATTTAAAATATTTGCTTCAATAGTGAAAACTGTAGACTGTGTCATAGATCTAATAATTCAAAACTTCATCTGTGGGTTTTCTTAGTATTGTATATGTTATTTGTTTGTTGTAAGCTCCTAATAAATTTTTATCGTATTCTAAGTAGATTCATAAATTTTATCACAATTTTTTTATATTTAATAATAATTTTACAATAAAATATGAAAGCTATAGCAAAAGCAGAGACGGGGAATTTTTTTTTTTTTTTTTTTTGAGAAACTGGTTATTGTTGACCAAGCCAATAAAAAAATCTATTTCAATACGAAACATTCAAACTATTTAAATGTTAAGATTTTGTGCATGTTGCCTTTTATAATTCTTATGTGTTGTGAAAGTGCTTTAAAATACTAAAATTAATTATTTGAAAATTATATAGCATACGTTTTAGTAAATGAATGTATTCTCATGTGACTTAAATTAGAAAAAAATTCCATGAGAAAATACTACCTTTGATTGAGATATTGCTAACAAGCTGCTTAGATTACCTGCTGTTTTTATTTCTAAAATGGAATAATATTTCAGTTTAGCTAATGAAATATGAGCTGTTATTTAATATAATTAATATTATTTTTAACATTAATAATTTTGAATGAAAGACATGAAATGTTTTGAAATTTCTTAACCAAATAAATCATTATCTTTGAAGAGGAAATATATTCAGTATAATACTTAGAAGAGTGACTTCTGTAAATTAGAATCAGATAAAGTTTTATATAAGAAAACCGAAATGAAATTTTATACGATATCAAATGAACATTGAAAAGGTGAAACCAAACATGATGGCAGTGTAATTCATTTACAGTAAAACTCTGTTTATATGTTTCTCATATATTTGTAATTTATATTTTTACATCATTCCTTCATAGATCCAATTCATTCTTGTTCAGCTTTTTATAATGATTAAATATTTCGTTTTTCCTCCATTCTTAATAGATTTAATAAATATTCTGGTTCTGTCATTATTTCTCTATTCTTATTGAAGGAGCAGTTTTCGTTACTTTTGATTAATTCACTACTAACCAATTTTGGTGACTTACTGGTTCTCATAAGGTAATGGTCGCTAACACTTTTAATTATATATTTTATGTAACTGGTCCTAATGCTTTGATTCAGCAAATTTTTTTTAAGCTTCAAATTTTGATGATATAATTCATATTATTTTAAAAGATTTCATTTTATTATGCATTTTCTTTATTCTTAGTCAACTCTCTACTAAAACTGGTAACATACTTTGCTATTTCTAGTCTTTTTAACAATAAACCTAATTTCTAATCATTACCTTTTTTCGTCATGTTAATAGTATTTAAAATATGATTTTTTCCCTCATGTTCTTCTCAGAATTAACTAAATATTTCTTTTGCTTTTCTAAAATCTGCTTTGCCATAAAGGTTTGTATGAAGGACGGATAGTATACAGTTTGTAAAATAGGGAGGTGGGGGAAGAGAGAGAGAGAAAATCGGAAACTTCAGTAGTGACTCTTGTTGAGGAAAAATCGCCAAAAATTTTACTTAATTTTTAATTTGTATTTTGAAGAATAAATATAAGAAAAATAACTCAAAGGTGAATGTTTTCAGTCTGCAAAGTATATATGTGCCAAGTTTGGGTTGCTCTAAGTCAGACTACCCTGTAGAGCGCCAGTACACAAACACACCTTCACGTTTATAAGTAAAAACCGAAAGTGAATTAAAGGAAGACAAATTTTCTGGTGTAATGAGGAAAAATGTGGTTATTCCACCTTCCTATTGAAGACACAATGGGGATACCATTGAAAAACGTTGCTTTTAAACATTAAATGAACTTAATTCGATTCTAATAACTGATAATTAACAAAGTTGTAAGCGATGAAAGATTTTTTTTTTAACTAAGCCCTACCTTGCATGTATGTACATTAATCACAAAAATAAAAAGTGGATAATTCATACACAAGATATGAATGAAGGCGTGACACTTCTCACTTGTATGAAAAATGCTTCAGTTTAAAATTCAATCATTGTAATAATTATGTAGCAATATACTAGTGCTATTTTAAAACTTTATAGTTATAACTTTTAATGAATTTACTTTAATAACATTAAATCTGTAGTAATCAAAGGGCTTCATTAGGATTTTAATAATACTTTTTTTTTTTTTTTTTTGCTTGTTCTTGAAAAATATATATGTCATACTTTATTATATATCCGAATTAATCGAGGAAGAAATAATAAAACTTGCAACCTCAAGTGTTACAATTTGAAATACTTATTTTTTTTACCCTGTCAGCTTCATTGTCCGTTTTATAAATACGCTCAAAACATAATTTAAAAAAGATGTTAGCAATTTGTATCATATGTTCTACTGTGCTGAATGTTCACTTCCATGAATTTACGGAAGAGTCTGATGTGACATGTATCTAAATTTCCGCTGTATAGTATAAACCCAATTTATACTAGTGTATCGATCATTGAGTAAATTTCAAGTAACTGTTTTTCAGTTGACACTGACCATAGCAGAGTGTTTCATTGTTTTAATAGGTTTTAAAAAATACTTATATTTAATGGTCTTTGATTAAAAGGTCTTAAAAGTGCTTCCTTTTTCTTTCTGAGGAGAAAATGAAACAATTTCATCTTACAGAACCATGCTAGATCTACTTGTTTATATGGTTGCATTTTCTTTACGATTTCTGATCTTTCATCCCTTAACGTGTCTCAATGATTCTGAAAATCTATGCAATAACTTTTATTTCAGTTTAGAAAAGCACTGATAATATGGTGAAAAAATATTTCTTTCATTTACTTGACTCTTCTTTGCCTCCTTTTGTTTGTTTAAAAGGGGATTTTTTTAAGGATAATTTTTCGTATTCTTGTAAAACAATGTGCATTAACTTAAAAACTTTATTATAGCTCGTCATTGTGTGCTTTTCTATTTTAGTTAATTTTTGTAGAGCATTAATTAGTTATATAACAATATCATTTAGTAAATCACTAATAGTAATTTATTTAAATATTTTTGCACGAGAAAAATTTCTGAATTTTTTTAAGTTACGTCAGAAAATGGTGTATTTAATTCACTGTGGACTTTCAAAAATGCATGCACTAAATGTTCATGCTGCTTCAAAGTTACTTGTAAGTTATTTGTTACTCTTGTTCACGATATCAAAAGTAAATGAATGCCAATAAAATTCCTTTTTTACTTTCTGGTATTCAAAATATTCAAAGAGAAGTAAATGTAATCATCAAAAACTTCAAGCTCCAAATTTTGGCCCATCTGCACGATTCAAACCTTCAAAGAACAAAGTTTTGGAATTACATGCATCTATTTTTATATCTGTAAAACTTGTATCTGTTAAAATGCTGTGAGTTAAAACAAATGAAATTTAGCATGTTGTCTTAACACCAAATTTGCAGATTCCTATCAAATTTGGAATGACATCCGTTTACAAGGAGTTTTTTTCTTTCCTGTCTGACTGAGTCCAAGTGAACACGATAGCTTCAAATTGCTAAGAACTATATCAGAAAAATTTGGTGCAAAGTTGCAGCATTTAAAGAATGGATTTGTGTGAAATATTGAACAAAATTTGTCAAAGACTTGACTATCTATATAAACGTGATAATTCAAAAATGTAACCATTTAGATAAATTAAATTTGGTATTCGATAAGTATTCTTGTTACTAAAATTATGGCTCTATCAAAAAGCAATCTAGCAGAATCTGCTCAGTAAGTATTACCAAAAAATAAGGAATATCACCGACATCAGCCCGTTCTAAATATGACACGTTTTTGGAAAAAAAAAAAAAAAAAAAAGATGGCAAACGTAATAGATTTTAATGACATTAATAAAGTTAGAATCGAATATTACGATGCCTTTATCGAAAATGAAATTACTTTTAGAAAAGTAATTTGCTGAGTTTGAATGCATACTTAATGCATTTGTTATACAAGCCAGAGACTTCATTTCTTACAAAATCTAATGAGTTAGGAATGGCTGTTAGTGAGAAAAGTAAGCAGGTGGAAAGAGTCTTGAGAAATTTTCTAAAAGGAAGCATTTTTTTTATATATTTAATGAAATTAACATGATTTTTATATCTTAGCTTTGCTTACTTATGTTCTTAACTCTTTATTTTCCCACTAAGGAATTGAAATGTAAATGAAGTAGTGTTATAATATTTATTCATGACACATTAACTGCCACACTGAATTTCTGAACATGTAATTTATATGGGCCCACCGATCACCAGTGACTCCCATGCCAGTCAAGGTGTTAATATTGCTAAATGTAGTATAATTAAATCATTTTTAATTTGCAAAAACATGCATTAATAAGATTTCTCCAATTAACTTGCATACAAACTTTTAAATACTTTGGTTTCAATGTTGGTGAAAATATTCAGCTATTACTGTTGATATTTTATATTTCATGAAATTAGATACATACTTAATTATTATTCAATTCTGTTCATTTCATGGTAACATGAAGTTTTATAATCAAAAATACTATGTAAATATCGGTCCCTTTTTCTTTTCTTTTTTTTCCTGTGAAGGTACTTAAAAAGTGCTAATAAAGTGTTTATTTTTTGAAATAAGAATTTGACCAAGCAATAAAGTTTGGGCTTTATTGACCGAAATAGGAAATGTATAGAGCATTGTAATCACTTGGGATCATATGGCAAATCAGTGTTAGTTATTGTGAAAATACATTGTATGAAGACATTTTTTTTTTCCCCCTATCTGTCTCCACTTATTATTGGGCAGAAGTCATTCTTCTGAGCAGAATAAACATTAGTGAACTTTCCTTTAAATTTAGAAAACTTTGCTGCATTCCATGCTGTTCCCCAGATCTGAGAAAGTCTATAGTGTAAAATATGGTTTATGTTTACACCTCAATGTAAATAAGAAGGCAAGAGCAAACTGTTTTTGTCGTCTTTTGGGAATATTGGAAATTAAGATGATAAAGTACAACACAGGGATAAGAGCATACATATTGTCTTTGAAGTGATTAGTAATTTTATTCACCCTTGCATTGCTGTATATATGTTTTCAAATAATTGTAGAAAATCAGCAGAATTTTCCACAGAATTTAATATTTCTGTTTTTATTTTTTTATGTTTTAAGATGGCGTAAAAATTGCTCTTGTATGGTAATTTTCCCAATTGTTACTGTAGAAATGTGGGAATCAGCATCATATTTCCATTGTGTAGTAATCAAATACCACTTCATTACTGTCATATATATATAACATTGCTAACTGAAAAATGAGTTTTGGTTGAAGGGATGACTGGCGAGAGTGTTATTACAATAAATCACCTTATTTAAGTTTTATTTGTCATAAGATGTAAGTGCTGTGCATACTATGTTTTCCTGATAGCTGCATAGTTGAAAAATTCAGGAAAAATGATTTTGCTTGTAAATAATTTTTACTTTAGTATATGTTTTTATGAATTGTTTACTGTTCCAGAAGCAATTCTCATTTAACTATTGTGAATTTCTATTGGATTTTATGAACTGAAATTGAATATTCTTTTATCTTAATTTGTTTCTTTGCAACTCGCCCATTCCTTTACCATGTATGATATGAATTTGAAGCATCCAAGAAGTAAAAGTAGACAAGTCGAACTGTAGACGCTATAAAGAACTGTAAAAGGCACTTCAGATTTAAAATATGATTTTAATCATCTTCATCTGCTGCCTGAAAATATTAATAGTTTGTTCTATCTTTCTAATTCCAAAATTTCTTTCATAGTAGAAACCTTTTATTTATATGAATTTTGTCTTGTGTTGTCAATTAATGAAATGCTTTATTGAAATCTGAAATATTCATAGTAAGGCAAATAACCTACGGTAAATTTAAGACCTGCTCAAAGGAGCTGCTTTTTTTAAAGACATCATTAATGCTATGGGTGAAAATATTCTGCCAACACATTGTATTGTTACGTTTTAAATTTCACTTTGTTTTGTGTTTATTACAGATAAAAAAGAGCAATAAATTTACATTAGATGTTGAAAAATGGAATAGAATTTTCCATGAAATAAATTGTAAATTTTTAAATTTAATCTGTTTCTCACTCTCTCTTTTTTTACATTGCCAAATTTTTCAAATTAATACTTACAGTGAACAATATTGGTATTTTGAAGTACCTGACTCTTTATCTAAATAATGGAGATTATCAGTAATAAAATATATATATATATATATTCTTGTTAATGGATAAGCCATGAATGGAATAAAAAGTTTGCCATTTTTTAATATTTTAGTAGAATATTTGCAGAAAGAGTGTTAGCATTTGATTTGTTGCAAAATAATCAATACCTGTATCTCAGAAAATTTTAAATCTTTCTTGTTTAAATTATCTGTTAAGAAATAATGCATGGAATTGCAATCTTTTAGCTGAGCTATATAATATTACTAAGTGTGTAAATTTTGGAAATTCCTGTTTTTTATTTATTTACTTACTTCTTCTTGCCTCTTTTTTTTAAAATATTTGTAGAGGTCGTGCTGTGGTAAATAATGCAACTCGAAGAGGTTTCCCAGCTGTTAGAGGATCTCCGCCGCCTGGAAGACAAACTTCATCACCAACCACAGTCAATAAGAGTCCACCTGTATCACGTTTAGGAATAGGTCGGGGTCTATCGCCTTTAGATAATTCTAAAATTACTGCTGCAACCTTGGTAAGTAAAATTCTCTCCCCCTCCCCCCCAAAGGTATTCTCCATTACCCAGTTTCTTCAACAAGGCTCTCTCTATATTTTTTTCTTTCCTTTTTTGCTTTCACGTTATTTAAGATATTTTTTGTTTTTCTTCCTAACTAATGCGTAATTTAAAACTTTTTTAAATTATAGTCGAAACAGATTTAAAACAGCAGTAAATGAGATGTACAAGTTTTTGTTCTTTTTATTTAGGATCTGGAATAATGTTCAATTTCTTAATATCTGATAAGGATTTGACATTTTTGCCCTTATGCCAGGTTTTATTAAAACTAAAAGATAAAAATGTATTTGTATTAGTGTCTTAATAAATACATTGACTTTCTCTCCCCACCTCATCCTATTGTAAGAGTCCTTATGAGGAAAATTTATAAACAAAATACTGTATATTATAAAATTACCGAAAAAAGTGGAACAAAGCAGCTATTAATATTATTATGAAAGCAACCAAATTACATAAAAACATGAATACAGTCTTCTAGTAGTTGAAAAATAAATGTTTGATTTGGGAATTTTTTTTTTTTTTTTTTAATAATCGCATTCACACTAAACAAACGCACAGACACGACAAGACATTCACACGCGCAGCTTAACAGAATGGCATCATCTCATTCTAATTACTATCGCAATGCACTGTGGGATGCACACATAATCAGGCATCGCCATCTATCAACCAAAAGAGAAGATAAAGCGTAATGCAACTGCTACGTCCTCCCCCTACACCACTGAAGACCGTCTCGGCGATTTGGATATTTTCTCCCTTAGATAGAAAAGCCATTTTTAATTATTGAAATGAGATAAGTTAGGATGATGATAATGAGAAAGGTAAACAAGAAAACATGAATATGAAGGATCAGTTACACACTCATCCTCTCTTATGAATATACAAAAAAAAAACAAAAAAAAAACAGTAAAGTTGGCAGAACACAACTTATTTAGATCTCCAATATTTTTTAAGAATTCAAAATAATAATAATCAGGTAGGGGATAAATATATTTTGAGCAATGGAAAAAAATATTTATGTTCAAAAAAACTTTATGCATTTATATTTTTTAGATGAAAGCAACACATTAAGAACAGAAATTAAATTAAAAAATATTGTGAATTTTAACTGCAAGTATATACACACACTTTATTAAAGAAAAGCAGATGTAGCAAGCAATGCTATTTAATTTACGTAAGTACTGAAAAAGAATTAGCTTTAAGAATTCTCAACGATAAAAATAACATTCTGAGAATCAGAAATAAAATTCACATTTTATACGATAATTATTTATATAAGATGGTATATGCTGAATCGTTACTCTGAAGAAAAAAATAATAAATTAATCAGAACATTTTATCGTAATACCAAAATACCATACAAATGAAAAAAGAAAACATATTCGATGTTTGTTTAGATTAGGGATGGCGAACCATGTGCCATGTGGCACGCGTGTCATCGACGGCACGCGACACAATATTTTGGGTACGCCGCCGATCAAAACGGTTTGCATTTTAAAGTTGCAAAACGGCTTGCATGTACTTCATTTGATAAACTGAATTTGTCCCAATTCGATTAGTTGGAAATCGAAGAATTTGAAATGCAATTGATTGATTTCCAGTTTAGTTCAATGTGGATTCAAAAATTTATTGAAACCAGGAAAAAGTTGGAACTGATTGAAACAGAAAGGTGCTGCTTTAATTTGAATTACACGTATAACTAAAACCTTTACTACTATACAGTGCAAAATGTATTTTTTCGTAGTAAATAAAGAGTTTTAAGTTGTTAGTATTAGTTTTATTATCTTCACAAAAATCACAGGCCAAAAATTATTTGACGGGACTTCTATATCTCATTAGACATTTCTTTAGAAAAAAATGGCGCGTTGAAGGTTCGCCATGCCTGGTTTAGACTAATCACTTTGAGAGCGATTGAGCTTATGAATACTTGATGAGATTTGGCACGTCGCTCAAGGGCGCATAAAATGGTACCAGAAAACGAGAACAGGCAGTTTTGATTTCGATTCGCAAACTTTTACGGACCAAGAAATATATTAAGTACGATAAATTAATTCGTGCTTAAATAAAATACAGAAATACGACAACTTGAAAATCACCGTATAGAATATCTTTATATTTAAAAGATATGTTCTTATGCACTTTCAATTATGGAGATCAAATAACAAAACACAGATATTTCAATATCTTAGTTAGCAACGATGAATATGCTATGAAAACAGAAGTAAAGTAGGAATTATTAAATAGTGTAAAAACATTTCATAGAACACGGAGAATCTTGGTGTATTCAAACATGAAAGAATGCTGTATTTCAGCGAAACAAATGCTAATGAAGTCAAACAACAGCAACAACAAAAAATGCACAAGTGTTATGACTCTTGTTTGGGAATAGATACGGATAGGAACGACTAAAACACAAAACTGATGAATTTTTCCGTGCTGTAAATTTGAAAACACACACTTTCTTCGCTGGTTTTAAATGCAGATTTTTGCTGGAGATGCACAAATAATAAATTGTACTCAGTACAGGGACCGACGTCCCTTACGAGTTAGGATTTAAAACTGAATTCTGGAATACTCCTTAGGACATCAAGGAAGCGAATATGGCAGACGCTGATTCATTTTTGAGGACTGATGTCTAGAACACAATGATGGACCGTTCTCGGAATGAGAAAAATGACATGTCAGGACGACGCGTTCTCGGGGTAAGAACTTGTGTCGGGACGACACGATTCATAGTTTGCTTCAAAAATCTTTTTCCGTTGTTCGCCAAATGTGGTGGAATGTAGATTATTAGGATCCATGCAGGAAGCAACAGGACGTATGTTTTCGGGTACATTTCTTCATTAATTACATTCACACTAAACAAACGCAAAGACAAGACATTCACACGCGCAGCTTAACAGAACGGCACGATCTCATTCTAATTACAATCGCAATGCACTTTGGGATGCGTATTTAATCAGGCATCGCCATCTATCATCCAAAAGAGATCAGAGTAATGCAACTGCTACATCACTTAATTTTAATTTAAAAAGAAACTGTCATAAAATGATATTCAAGTTTACAGAATATAGATAGAGCTTTTCATTATATAAATAACAAAATTGGAGACACTTAATGTTGAGTACTGAAACTTATTCTGTAATCATTTGCAAATACCAGTTTTCATTTGCTTAAATTTAAGTGGACTTGTCACCAGTGACTTTTTAATTCAGAGGAGTCAGTAAATATTCTACATACATTTAAAAAAAAATCTTTTATTTTTATATATTTGAAATCTTTGCTTCAATATCTTCCCAATGATAATATCTCTTGCTTTTGCTCATTTTGGAAGTAAGTTAAAATAATTTTAAATGAATGTAAGCAGATATTTAAATGGCATACTACACCCACTTTGGCAGATGAAAATGTAAACGTTGGATTCATTATTTATTTATGTATTAATATTTTTAACTATAAATAGCATCTCTTAATATACTGACTAATCAGAAGGCTCCAACTGAAGGGAATTTTCATTTTATATAATAAACGTATTCATAGTTTATTCAATAAAAATAGAAAATAATTGTGTTAAAACCTCTTCAATAAAATGTGCCAATACCAAAACAATGTCTGCATTTTATAATTCATCATAGACCCCCCCCCCCCAATAATGTGGTAGTTTTTAAAATTTTACCTCTTTTACTGTTGATTTAGAAAACGTTAGTTTCTTTCATTCTTCATTAAAAAAAGGGGGGGGGGGAAACGACAGAATGCCTTTAACAACTAAAATTAAGCAGTTTTAATAAAACTTCGAAATCTGAAGTCTAATATCTTGAAAAATTCATTCTGCTTGTGAATTGCATGAATTTTTATTGTTATTTTTAAAGTATTATTGGCAGATTTAATTTAAATATGCACTAGAATTGTAACAGTAGGTAGATTAAATTAAAATTTTCAAAATAATTAACATTAATTCGTACAATTTACTATTTCAAAAATCAAAAAGATGTGAAAAGTAACATTAAATGCAATAACAAATATTATGGAAAGTTTATTTACGGAAGAATGATGCAATAGATTGTAAATTTTAGGAAAAGTGTTTCAATTTTCGTTTATTAATGAAACAACGTAGTCAAATAAAAGAAAATACACTATTATTTATTAAAATTAATATAAAAGCAACGAAAATAGAACCAACACTCAAATAAAACACTATATTTCTGAATATTAAAATTCTAGCTAATTGTCTATTTATTATTTCTAATTATTCTATCAACATTTTGGCATTTTACGAAATTCGAAATGAAATAAAGAAATTGAAAAATAAAATTTGAAAAATTAAAATTAAGGGGAAAATGAAGGGGGAAAAAAGATTACATAAAAGACAGTTGACTGAAAAATTACCTCTAAAATGATCTTTATCTTAGAAACAGAAAAATAATAATTTCACAAATCACTTCTTAATTCAATTAAATGTAGGATTTTTTAAATCAATTCAAAATACTGTGTATTTGAAAAGAAAAAATACATTAATAAAAAAAGGGGGTGGGGCAAAGAAAAGGAAACATTTCCTAAACTGCATGGAAGTTTGAAAAAAGCGCTACATGTATTCCATTCATATAAACTGAAATAAATCTGAATATTAAACATTTATCCATTATAAATAATATTAATCTTAAATGTAAAATAATTTAATAAAAAAAATATATCCCGAAATTGGAAAAGAGCATTTTTTAAAGATATAAAACAAGAAAAAGTATAAATTTTTTAGAAATATAAAAGCTCATACTAGAGAAAGTATTCGTATTAAAAAGAAAGAAAAACATACTTTCCACTGATATACAAAACAATGCCTTGAAATTCAGTCGTAAAGTATTGCCAGACTGATTCTCGAATCATAAAAATTCAAACATTATCAAATACTCGAAAAAAGTATCGGAAGTTCGATCAAGTCTGCAAGCATCAAAATTTACGTAGCTACGAATTGAATGTGAAGCGTTTTACCATTAAAATTAATCTTAAATACAAAATAAAATATTCTAATTAAATGTACTATGAAACTTAGAAAGAACAATTTTTAAAGATATAAAACTAGAAAAATTGTACATTTTTGAAAATATGAAAGCACATACTATAGAAGAACAAATACCAACAGGCTTTCTACTGATATGAAAAGCAATCCCTTTATATCCAATCGTAAAATATTGCCATGCCTGATTCTCGATATTCATGAGAATTCGGTAAGTATCGAAAATTCGATCAAGGTCGATCGAGCATTCAAACTAGTTTTAAAAAGGGATGGATTTTCTAAGAACCACTAATGATCGGGGGTTTAGGAAGGGTTGATTTCTTTTCCTTTGTACATTTTTGGGCCCTTTAAGGCGAAGGGGAAAGCATTCCCATTCACTAAACGGGCATTTACATGAAGTTTCATTTCACATGTGTTGTTACCATTTATGCATAAAACCCCATGTTAGGACAAATGTATAACATATGCTATATGTGTAGAAAGGATTTTGTGACTGACGATAAACTTTCGCATTGTAATTTTATCTAGCGTAAAAAACGCTGATACTAGTGTCCTTTCAGTGTATTTATGTAGGAGGGAATCTGAAAGACTGTTGCATTTTTTACTCCAGGTTGTTGGAGATTGCATCTAGCTTCATACATACAAGGTGGTTATAATTAAACTTCCTCGATAAATAGCATCCTACAACGCAAACGAATGAATGGATTGCAACGAAATTTGATATATAGACTATACAATTCAGGGGGGGGGGGATTATAATTTATTTCACACTAATTTGGCAGTATTGTAAAAGACAGAAAATGTGACGCTCCTCGTTGGGAAAGAGTTCCCCATCAATTTTGACTTTCAAATAACTACAATTAGCAGAAATTTATCAAATAATATCATAAATTACAGAAATCGTTTTTTTATCAGCATGTATTTAAAATTATTCTCAAGTTAGAAGTGCTGACCTGTTAAGTACTTTGCAAATAAAGTGAACGAATAAAACCAAAAGATTGACATAATGAATTCCAGTTTGGCTAGAAGCGTATATATGTGGCGCGCTTTTCTTGCAAGTCCTCGCCAACTTTGCTTTATTTCGCAACCGTTATTATCATCACTCGTACTTGTTTATTCTCGCTTTTTTACCAACTGATATCTTTGATACTGTTAATCACATTAGAAGTTATTAGTTTCGATTGTTGAATATTTATACAAGTCGTCATTTCTGTTCATTTCTAAAATGTCAGAAAAATTGTTATCACCGACTACGCTGCATACACCTTCAAGACGAGGGAAACCAATAAAAAGTGCTGCACACAGAAACATTTTAAATGTTTATTCTCGACTCCGAGAAGCAAACCTTCAAGATTCTATCAATTAGATCTTTAACAAAATGTCGCATCTACAGGTGTCTCGCAAAAAACTGTTTTCCGTTTGAAAAAAGGAAAAAAGGCACCAAGTGCTTTAAGTACCTCTGGAAAGAAGCGACCAGGATAAGTAGGTAAACATTCAAGGTTTTTAAAATAGGATGATTTCACATTATCCTGCATTCGACGAAAAATCCATGCATTTTTTCGTAGAAATGAGATTTCAACATTAGATAAAGTTTAAAAGATGTGAACGATGACCGAGATATCTTTTCCAAAAACATTAGCCGAACAACGTTTTACAGAATATTAAGAGACTTGGGATTTTCTTTTGAAAAATGATGAAACGAAATGAAATAACTTGAAGGTTTATTAAAATATATCAATAACATTGAACAAAATAATGAAAATAAAGAAAGAATTAAATCGGATTTAAAACGATAATATAATAGTTAATAAATATTTACTATTTGGCGAAAAATTTACGAGATAAAGTTTCGCCAGCGATCTGCATTTCTAGTAACTTTGCACTTTAAAGTAACCCAAATCCTCTGACAACGACTGTGATTCGGTATGCTTAGAATATACACTACTTCCAAGTTAGGTTGGAACACAGTATAGTCCACCAGAGGGCGCCCTTTCCGGAAAACCATTAAATGTAATACAATAAACAACCGAAACGGAATACAGATACAATATTAGCATTTATTGAATAGTTTCTGATCTCCTTGTCATTAAGGAAGGTAAGGGGAAAAAAGTAACAGTACACTGTTTAAGGGGAGAAAAAAAAAAACTTAGTTTCAGAAACAAGACTAGGACGAAATTGCACAAGAGGAGCAGTTGTTAATCGTGTCCAGGACGATGTAGGGAAAGGTGCTTCACGTGATTACTCTGATTCATCTGCAAAGTTTCAATTCAGTGGGCAGTGTGTTCAACAGCAGTAACTGGTCAATTGTGATGCTTCGGGCATGAAGCGTTATGGAGTTTCCAGCTTTTCCCGGTTTTTCATTTTATTACTCGTAATTCTTGTTCTGGATTGTTAATATTGCTTCTGTATTCCGTTTTGGTCTTTTATTGTGTTAAATGTAATGTTTTTCCGGAAAAGGCGACCTCTGGTGGACATTTTGGAACTTTTTTTCCCGAAATTTCGTGAGTGGATCTCGTGTATAGTCTATATACTGTGACGTCTCTTAGAGCAAATAATAGTCAACAACCTTTTAGTGAAATATGTTTTAATAAGTAATTAATTGCACACATCACAGGTACACATATATAAAATATATAAAGTTATTTCAGCATTAAATGGACCGTTTGTTAACAGTTTTCTGAGGCCATATTCCACGAAACACATCACACACACATCGTCTTACCACATAACACCACTCATCCTCACGTCACTCCATCACAGCCTTCTCTCGTTTTGGTCTTTTTTAAGTTCGTACATAGAGGGCGCTAGTAAATACAGGCTCCTCTCCCCCTTAAAGTCTTTTCTGCAAGAAAAGTTCTTCCGTAAATACAGTCAATTTTAAAAGTTCAAATTTCGCTGTAAGGAAATGCACTAAATGGTTAAGTGGCGTGAGTACCAATTACAAAAAAATAAACTGAGGCAAAAACAATAGAAGAAAATACACAAAATCATATACAAAAACACTTACACACAATATATATTTTTTTTATAGTTTACCTACACAGTTGCTAAACGGCGCAAGCAATCTGATATTTTGTCTTTGCCTGCTATATGATTTATCTCAAAATTAAGTGATTGGAGGGCTTAATGCTCATCGCATTAGTCGTTGGTTGGAACTACAGTTCTTTTGTAACCACACTAGAGGGTTATGATCTGCTTGAAATTTAAATTTTTTTCCATCTAAATAATAATGCAATTTTTTTAACAGCTAAAATGATACTAGCACATTCCTTCTCAGTGGTTCCGTATCGTTTTTCACCATCGGTGAATTTGTTGCTAAGGTAAAGAACTGGATGTTCTTCTCCCTTATCATCTATTTGCGTCAGTACTGCTCCAACTCCAGTATGTGAAGCATCCGTTTGGAGGATAAATTCACGGTTAAAATCTGGTGAGTAAAGTACTGGTTTGTTTATGAGTTTCCCTTTTAACGATTAAAATGATTCCTCACATTCTTGGGTCCATATAATTTCCCCTTTTTTCACTTTACCTTTAAGGGCATCAATCAATGGTGCTGCTATAACTGAATAGTTGAGTATATACCTACTGTAGTACCCTGATAATTCCAGTAAAGCTCATATATCAGTTTTCGTTTTGGGTGTTACGAAGTCTACGACAGCCTGTACTTTGGTCTCCGAAGGTCGTCTGCTCCCTTGACCTACTGGGTGTCCTAGATAAAAAACGTGATCTTGGGCAAATTTATATTTGGAGGGCATCAGAGTCAAGTTAGCAGCTTCGATTCTTTTCAAGACTGTTTCTAAATGTTTTAAATGAGAATCCCAAGAATGGGAGTAAATAGCAATGTCATCCAAGTAGGAGACTGCATATTCCTCGCATCCTTTTAACACCTTCGCCATCAGCTTGCTAAAAAAGTAGGGAGTATTCTTAAGTCCGAAAGGAAGTCTTAGCGGGCGGTATGATCCGAAACTTGTTACAAGAGCTGCTGTGCCTTGGGCCCTTGGCGTTAATGGTATTTGTTAATACCCATTTAAAAGATCCAGCACCGTTATATACGTTGCAGCTGCAACAGTCTCTACTCTGTCTTCCAAATTTGGAAGAGGATAGTACATAGTGCGAGTGATTTTGTTTTTAACCGTCGATAGTCAATACAGGTTCTGGGATCTCTTCCAGGAGCCTCCACAAAAATCATAGAACTCGTGTTGTCAGATTCACCGACTTCAATAATTTTCAAGTGCAACATTCGTTGGATTTCTGATTTAAGTATCTCTGTCTGACTTTGAGAAGCTTGGTAAGGCCGGCATATCATGGGTTCTTCACTGCTTAGTTCGATATCGTGCTCCATTGGTTTTCCCAGATATGTTGGAAAAGTTTCTTAGCATACCTATTAAGTAATTGTTGCAATTGATCAATTTCTTCGCTATTAAGTCTTTCTTCAAGATTGCTATCACTGACAATATCCTTGAAATTATATACATTTGGACTTGAGTCAATATGAGGAAAGTCAACATCGCTATCTACATCATTTTTTCCGGATTTAAGTGATAACAAATTTACATATTCACTTCTTTTATAATAAGGCTTTAGCTTGTTGATGTGATATATTTGAGATTTTTCTTTCTTCCCCGGCAAATTTACGACATAATTGGTCTCGGAAATCTTCTTTTCAATGGTACTTGGCACTAGCCATTGAATTGAAAGTTTGTTTGGTCTAGAACAAGATCACCTACCAGAAGTTCGCGTTTGATGGCATTTTTGTCATACCATTTCTTTCGTTTTAGCTGCATTACCACCATCTTCTCCGTAGCTAGTTCCTGACATCGCTTCAAACGGTTTATCAAGTTAAACAAACGTGCTCGATGACTGGGCTGGAGAGTGACTGGTGGGCTTCTTGAGTCCATTTTTCATAGAGCAACATCTCGGGAGTTCTTAGCTGTTTCCCAAACACCAGTTCTGATGGAGAGAATCCTGTGCTTTCATGGATAACGGTTCTAAGAGCAGATGGCAAATGCCTCTCCCAATCAGTTCCTGCTTCAATGCACACAACTCGCAAAATGCCTTTAATTCTTCACTGAAATCTTTCGACTATATTCCATTGTGGGTGATGAACAGAACCGTGGCAAACCTTTATTTCGAAACTTTCAAAAAACATTGAAGTCAAATTGCTCACAAATGATGTTCCTTGGTCACATTGTATTTCCACAGGGAGACCAGTTCTACTAAAAATATTAAGAAACGCATCGATTACTGAAAGAGAGGTTAGATCAGTAACAGGAATCGCATCTGGGTATTTTGAAGCTAAACAGATGGAAGTTATAATGAATCTCTTAAAGGAAGTGGTCCTACAGCAGCTAAGTTTAACTTTGAAAAAACTTCTTGGATAATAGGTACAAGTTTCAATGGAGCCTTCTTTTTTTCATTTGGCCTGTCAACCCTTTGATAACTATCACAGGATCGCACATATTCTTCAACATCTTTAATCACTTAAGCCAGAAGAAATGTCGTCCGATTCTGTCTTTAGTTTTTGTTATTCCAAGGTGTCTATAAGTATTTTCATGGCATAAGGACATGATTCTCGCTCTAAATTCTTTTGGGATCACTATTAGTTTTCGAAAAATCTCCAACATGGTCTTGATGTTTCTTCAAAAACAATTTCTTAATAACAATAATTTTTTTTTATTTATCTCATCATTTTCATTATTAGAATTTGTATGTTCAAATAGAGGCTTTAAATTGAGATCTTCAGCTTGGCATTTCGCAAGCTCATCGATGTTTACCTTAAGGGACAGTTCAGCATCATCTTCATTAACAGAAGGGAGTTGAAAATCTTCATCTTCTGCTTTAGGTTCAGAATTGCCTTCTTGCAACATAATTTCTTCACCTACAGAGGTATCATCCGTTGTTAGTTTAACTCTTCTAATGCTGATTAGTGTCTTTGCTCTTTTTATTCTGAATTTTTAAAGTTTGAGATCTAGTTTGAATAGCACTTATCGAACATGGCTTTTAGTTGAGAATCCGTAAGCAAGGAGGCCGTACGATTCCCCATAATATAGCGTCTTTTATCAAGTTCACTGCGAACAACAGCAGCCTTTGTTTTTATTTCTCCACTTTTGAGAATTATTTTTACTTCGGCTAATGGTAAGCACACAGGGTCTTCATGAAGAAGTTGTTGGACTCAAATACTTTCACCAGTATACATTGGCAAATCAACATTCTTTCTACAAATTACATCAATACTGGCACCTGTATCGCGCAGAACAGGCATTTGATGGCCATTTACCTCTGCTACAGTCGTAAAAGGAGCTAAAAATTCATCTTCAGAACTTTCACTATTCTGTATATAAACAGAATATTCTGTATATTGCTGTATTCTTAATATTCTTCAATTTTGGACACTGGGGTCTCAAATGATTAGTTGAACTGCATTCATAATATTGCAATGGCTTGCGTTTATCAAACTTCATTATTTCTACCCCAAGATAAATCTCGACTTTTTGGCTTTTCTTCAGGTCTGGAGTTGACACTGAATTTCCGCGTCTTCTCATGAAAATCTCCAGGTATAGGTTTTCTCTTTTCTTGATTTCCTCCGAAATTTCCCTTTTTATTTTTTCTAACATTTTCATACTCGACTAGAATGTCAGCTAATTCTACCGGAGACATCAATTTTCCCCAAAAGTTTACAAAATGTTCTCGAACTTCGTAAGAAACACGTTTCTTCATTTGATCAGTGATTATAAGTTCTTTTAACTTTTGGAAGTCAGTAGCTTCAAGACCTGAAATCCATTCTTCGAAGAAATTTGTCAGTTCAAATGCAGTCTCTCCACGAACCTTGAAATGCTTTCTGGTACTGAACAAACTTAAGTCGAAATGCTTCAGGACTTAGTTTAAATCTTCTTAGCAACAAATGTTTTACATGTTCGTAATCCTCAAACTTTTCTTCAGGCTCTCTAGAAATAAGTTGAACAATGTCTGGCGGAAGAAGACACAAAAGATGAGAAACCCACTCTTGTTTCTCTATTTTAAATTTTTTAGCTTGACGCTCAAAATTGACAAGATAAAATCTTATCTTTTCTTCCTTAGGGTTAAATTTTGGAACTATTTTCTGCAATTCTGGGTGATATTTTTGATTACTTGGACTAGCATCCATTACATCGACTGGATTATTAGAATTACTTAATTTTAACTTTTCTAGTTCAATTAACATTTTTTGCTTTTGCAATTCGATTTTGGCCTTCTTTTCTTCTTAGTTCAAATTGCCTTGCTTCTCGCGTTGTTTAATTTCTTGCTCTTTCTGCCTTTCTTCAATTTATCTTTTCTTCACCAAAGTTTCCGCAAGGGCTTTAACGTACTCTTCATCATATACCTCCATCTCCATTATCATTTTCCTAATAGTTACAACTTTTAATTTATCGTTAACTTCTAAATCTAAATCTTGACCTAAACTCACAAGTTCAGTTTTTCTTAATCTTCCCCAGAAAGGCATTATATGTAAGTACAGTAATTCACAAAAAGAAAAATAATAATCATCAAAAATAGCAATCAATAAGCCGTTATACTATTCTTTAAGTTATATCTTACACAAAATTTTTTTTAAAAAAAAATACTCAATATCACACAATGCAAACATTTTTTTTAAAAAATCTGTTTTGAAAAACTAAGCACTTTTATTTAAAACAATCCAATTTCTAGTTTGTATATTTTTCTTCACTCAATCAATAACTGATAAACAAAAAGTTTCTCCCTTTACACTAATACGAAAATAAAATATCCGTTCTCTTTAATCAATATATAACACAATTCTACAAAATATTTTAAAAAAACAAACCATCCTATAAGGAATGAATCAAAAATTTCTAAAATGTATCTTTACAACAAGAGAAAAAGAAACTCGGAACATTAATTTCCGGTGATGGAAGGGATTATTCATTTGACTGACGTCCAATGATCTCTTTAGAATTGCAATAAATTTACACAGACAACAATTATAAAGAAGAAAAAAAACATAGCTCTTTTCACTAAACATTGATGTAGAAACACATTTTTTCATCAACGATAAAAGATTACTACTTCTTTTAAACGATTCATACATATAAAATAATATAATTATGAATTTACAAAGAAAAATAAATCCTAAGCAAAATTGCAAGTTTCAATACCTTGAGAAGCCTTTAATTTTTACAAAATACTTTCGTTTCACAAAGCACTGGCTTACACCTACTTCTGTTTTAAAATTACTTTAATTTTCAAATGGTACTGGCGTACTCAAATATATATTTCTAAATTGACAATTCAATTGTTTTTAAATTATTTCAATTTTCTACTAATACTGGCGTACTCAAATACAATTTCTAAATCGACAATTCACAACTATGGTAACATTTACAAAGCACTGACGTTCATATATATAATTCTGAAAGTGATCTTTCAATTAACACTAATTTATATTAATTGAAATACAAAATAACTTTAACAAAGCACTGACGTACTTGAAAAATGTTGTATATTATGATTTATTTTGTTATTCTAGTTGCACTGACGTACAATTCTATTTCAGAAGTAGTAAATTTCTAACAACACTGGCGTGTTAGTTTATAAAATAACTTGAAAGTGACCTTCCAAAAATGTGTGCTGGCGTACAAACAGAAAATAAGTACTTCGAAATGTTTAGCAAAACAAAATCCAATCAATCTACTATTGATATCACTTTTACCTAAATTAATAATATTTTATTCAATTCGAAATAACAAGTAGTGCTTCAAAATTATTTCTTTTGTATAATTTCAAAATTAATTTTAATTTTTGTAAGAAATTGACATATCCCAATTCTTTTTTTAGAACAAGAATATGAAGCACGCGATGCTATTTCGTTTTGGTTTTGCTTCAGTACGAAAATTTTTGGCACTCGCCCATTTAGCAGAAACACAACTTTGAAGATAATCCATACATGGGCCTTTTAATTCCATTTTTTAAATATAATTTATGGATTCCGAGGGCTGCCACCATTTATTAGGTTGTGACGTCTCTTAAGAGCGAATAATAGTCAACAACTTTTTAGTGCAATATGTTTTAATAAGTAATTAATTGCACACATCACAGGTACACATATATAAAAGATAAAAAGTTATTTTAGTATTAAATGGGCAGTTTTTCAACAGTTTTCTGAGGCCATATTCCACGAAACACATCACACACACGTCGTCTTACCACATACCACTCATTCTCACGTCACTCCATCACAGCTTTCACTCTTTCTGGTCTTTTTTGAGTTCGTACATAGAGGGCGCTAGTCGGTACAATACCAAATTTCGCTGTAATCCGTTCACCAATTTGTGTTGTAGGATGCTGTTTATAGGGGAAGTTTAATTATAACCACCCTGTATACTAAATTTTTAATTCCAATGCGCTAGAGTGCCTCAATACCGTGGGTTGCGGAACTCTACAATACGTTACTGAAAATTTCAATTTTGTGCTGCTGCTTTTATATTTGTTTATATCTGGAACACAGAATTTAGAAGTTATTTATTGTGCTAATTTTGAGCAAAACTTTTTTTTCTCCGTCGAACAATCAGTCTTCAAATCTGACTATATTTAGTTGCGAATGGTGTATTATCTTGCAGCTGCATTTCAATTTTAAGTTTATTTAAATATTGTGTTGTGGCATCCGTGCTCTTGACTGCGTAGAGCAACAATACAAAGATTTAAAATATATACATACCATTTTGACAATAAGAATGTTTAAAAAAATTTGCGGAGTTTTAAAAAAACATTGAATCAAAAATTTAAAGGAAAAAAAATACCAAAACTTGTTTAAACAAATTTAGTTTTGTGCTTTAAAATGTATACAAGTAGGTAAATTTTTGTAACGCATATGAAATTTTAGACTTATAAAAACTTATATAGAAATAATTAAACAAAAAAAGGTACTTGAAAAATGATGGCAATATTCGAATTATTCATACTTGCTCTTAATTTCAAATTTAAATTAATGCATTTTTTAAAGACAATAATAATTAATCTTACTTAATATCTTAGTTGGACCGTAATATCTTAATTCATTGGATAAATGCTATAAATATGTCTAAACATAAATAATATTTAGCATCCTCTTCCCGAACAGATATATTTTTGAGTTCCGGTTATTTGTTTCATTTTTAAACTTACTTTATAAAAGTATTAAAAATTATTACAAAACTGCTTTTACATTACTTCTGGAGGTTATTTTGGATGTTTAAAATAAAATAAGGATAAAAAAAATGTGCTTCAATTGTTAATATATTTGAAATGTAAACGATGTATAATTCTTTTATTATGATTAAGTAGAAATATTTGGCAGTATAATAATTCTGTTTAGGGAATAGAAAACAAATTATATAGAAATGACAAGTTTAACACAAATATTTTATATATTAAAAGATGACAATATTTATGGGAATATTAATAATAATTATGTGCAAAGGTTAAAAACAATGAAGAGCAACAAAAATAAACACTAACCAAAAGCCAAAACAAATTCGAATACTAAAATTGTGAATATCGATTTACCGCATCACGGACCATGATATCGATATTTTTCAAAAACTGATGTCAAAAAATCGATTTTTTTTTTTTTGGTAAATCGAAATCGGCACAGTCCCAGTTGCAAGTATGGATACCGTTAAGCTAATTGACTTTGAAGTACTCAGCAAGTACTGTCTTTGCAAAAGCAAACAGAAGCACGCAAAAAATTTGAAAAAGCAATTTTCAAGGCTCAAGTGGAATTTTGGTGGTAAAAGGTGCTTGTAAAGTGTTTGAACGGTCTTTAGTATTCCATGATGCACGTTTTACTAAATATTAAGGTGACGGCGACACCAAACCCTTTGATACTATAAATAATATATATATATTTAGGGAAATGAATATCCTGTTGAAAAATTAAATGCATTGATCATGTAATGAAACACATGGGATCAAGACTTTGGAGGTTAAAGGAAAAAATGAAGGGGCAATTAATTTAATGGAAAACGTCTGTCAAGAAAAAACCGCTTGTTTGACATTAAAATTGACAAAATTCAAATTATAGTTTATCTATTCGGCAAAATCTGAACAGTGTTCATGCTATGCCATCCATTTGGGGAATTTTAACTACAAACTATCCACAGATGAAAATCCGCAGCTTGGTTTTTGCCCTTCTGGTAAGGATACATGGTATGTATTTTAAAAAAAGGCTCAAATTGTGCGGAGTGCATATGAGCACAAAAGTAATCTACCAGTGGCTTTAATAGAAGCCATGCTTCCTGTGTTTAGGGATCAATCCACTCCCGCTTTACTGGAAAAGTATATGCATGGAACATGCAAAATTCAAATGAAAGTGCGAATAACGTCATTTGGTTGTGTATTCCCAGAAGAAAACATTTGTGCAACTTGAAGCAATATGCACTTCTAATGAGGAAATTGCTGCAAAATTGCAAATTCTTCAAAAATTAGGCATACAACCAGGTGAATACACCTTCCGTGCTCCAAAGTGCCTCGATAGAGAAAAGCGTTTGAGAGCAAGATATGCCTTTTCTCAGCAGTCGAAGGAGAGGAGAAAAAAAAAAAAAAAAAATGAGAGGAAAAAAAAAAGTTACAAAAGAAAGAGAGGGAAAACAAGAATAAAAATAATGTAAAAGTTGCAGACTAAGGTACTGGAATGTTTCAATAAGGTAAGAATTTCTCGTTTAAATTACATTAGCACTCGAGGATATTTTAAAAATTGTATGTACCTTTATCTCAAAAGCCACATTACAAGCATACTTTAAATTTTTCCACTTATTATATACTTATAATTGTATATGTTATGGCTGCGGTAGGTCTAATTCTGGGGGTATGCCAGCAAAGTAATAAATTCTTCGATAATGAACAATTAGAGAATAATGGACTTAATCAATATTAACTATAAAAAATAAATTTCTTACTATTAACACTCATAATAAAGGATCAGCAATTAAAGGAAAGTACAAGCATGTCTACTCTGTATGAGTAAGACAGGTAAAGTGAAGTATTTTAAACAGGATATAGGGGGCGACACCATACACTGAAACAGGAAGTAGCAGGTAATACAAATATCCCAGCCCCCGTTGAAATACTGCTTTCAACAGATAAATCAATACAAATTTGAGAAAAAAATACATATAATAACATGTTCAATTAAATGAGATATAAGCAAAAAATAAATAAATAACAAGTAAATGCAAATACACTAATATATTAATATATATGTAATACAAGAATGATAATTACTAATTAGCACATTTTTTTATACAGTAGGTAAAATAAAATCTGTGATATTTTTTTAAATTTTATTTTCTATCAGGAAGTTTAATAATCACAACTCTAGTTTTATTATTTTTCCCAGGGAAAGCGTCTGTAATTCTGTCTCTGATCCATTTGGTACTTGGAAGGAATTCGTTTTTAACCAAAACAAGAGTGCCTATTTCAACATTATTTTTGTTAAATTTCTATTTACTCCTTTCTTGTAAATTATTTAGGTAATGAATGCTTGGGAAGTAAGATTAGGCACAAATTCCAAATGGATCTCTTTCGTAACCATGCATACAAATATGCAGACATAAATGTTATTCAGTACTCCTTTACACTGGTTTTTATATTTTTCCAAGAATGGACCACAGAAATCTACTCCACAGTTGTTGAAAGGAAAAGTAGGAATTACCCTTTTTTTGGGCAAATTACCATTTATTGATTTGACATCACATGTTTATTTTTAAAACAAATTATACAATCGTGAACAATTTGGCGTGTTAGATTTCTACCATTAAGTGGCCAATATTTACGACGAACATAAGCAAATAGTTAGAACCAACATGAAAGTATTTATTATGATAATATTTAATAATCATTAAAGTTATAACATTCTTACTCAGGAACGCTATAGAACATTTTTCACTGAAAGACAAAGAGGAGTTTTGTAATCTACCTCCAACACGAATAATATTATTTTCATCAATAAAACAATTTAAAGAAGCAAGTTTGCAAGGTACAGGTTCACCTTTGAATAAATTTTTAAATTCACTGGGAAGTTCTATTTTTTTAACAGTATTTAATAACCATATTTCTGCTTCAGTAAGTTCCTTGTGAGTAAAAGGATCCGTGATGCATTTGTCACTTGGTGACTTGGCATTTTTGATGAATCTGAAAATATAACTAAGAATTCGAATTAATTTACAAAAGTTATTAGTTACAGAAGTTTTAAATTCTTTCTTAATGTCATCAATACAGTTTTGAGAATGTTTAGCATGTACAAGCTTTGAAGGATCGGGACCCTTCCACCACAGTTGACTCTTGACCAAGTCTGGGATATTCAAACCTCTGGAAAGGAGGTCAGCTGGGTTTTTTTTTCAGACGATATATGTTGCCATGAAAAGTTTGTAGTTAATTCTTGTATTTTTGCCACTTTATTAGCTACAAATTTCATGAGAAGGTGAGGTGAAGTCCTTATTGTGGAATCAGAATACAAGATTATTTCTGGAATATCAGTCTTGAGTGCAGCCGCAACTTTGTTTACTAGCCTGGACAGCAGGAGGCAGACCAAAAGCTCTAACCGGGGAAATGGATAAAGTCTTGAGCAGTGCTGCTCTTAATTTGCTACAACAAAGGTGACAGTTCATGTTACCATTCTTCGTGTGAACAGAAACATATACTACAGCTGCAAATCCCTTTTCCAATCCAAGAAGTGCGATTCTTAAAGGATGCTGTAATAGGACAAATCTTGGAAATTTAATTTTTTCTAAATCCAGTAAGGATTGGACAAATGAAGTCCATTTGTTGGAAACTGTTATAGATAGTTTCTTATTCCAATCTAGTTTAAGTAGCCATAATGTTTGCATGAAGAATTTGGCTTTACTTATTACAGGTCATAAAAGACCAAGAGAGTCAAACAGGCGTGCGATTTGAGAGAGGACATCTCTCTTCGTGAAGATCGAATTGGTAGGAAGAGAAACTTTGAAACAAAAGTTGTCTGAAGAGCTATTCCACAAAACACCCAAAGTTTTTACAATTTCTTCAGATAACTGATCGAAATTTATGTCGGGAGACTCATTGTTTGCACGTGAGAAATTCCAATTGGTAAAGCTTATTCCTGTACTTGTAAAGAGAAGAAGTTCAGTTTTTAACAGTTCAAGTTCATGGAGACTGGAGCATCTAGTTAAGATATCATCCTAGTAAACATCTTGCAGAACAACATTAGTTGCAATGGGAAAGGTGTCTTTCTCGTCCATTGCAAGTTGATTTAGAACTCGCGTAGACAGGTGACATGCAATTGTTGTTCCATAAGTGAACGTTTTCAATTTATAAATTTGAACTGGTTCATTTGGAACCTTTTTCCAAAGAATTTTCTAAAAATATCTATGTTGGAGATTTATTTCAATTTGTCTAAATATATGGCATATGTCACAGCTAAAGAAATAACGATTACGCACACGAAGCATTATAGAAAATAAGTCTTCTTGAATTGTACTTCCTTTACACTGAAAATCATTAAGGGAGAAATTTAGGTTAGTTTTTTGTGAGCCATTGAAAACCACTCTTAAGGGACTAGCGCGATTGCCAGATCTAAGTACACCGTGGTGTGGAAGTAAAAATCCATCGTCAGATTTTATTTCATCAAATTTCAAAACTTCTTCCATATGACGTAAAGCAAGATATTCTTCAATAAATTCTGTGTAAATAACTTTTAATTTTTTTATCAGGGCCTAGACGTCTCCAGAGTTGATCAAGGCGTTTAGACGCAATGGTTCTAGAATCCTATAAATTTCCATTTTCTTCAATATTTTGTTTGAATAGTAGGAAACAGAATATCTACCACAAGGTTTCCTAACGTGCTTTCTTTCAAAAATGATCTTCACAGTATGAAAGTTCATCGTCAAATTTAGCTTGCTCTTCTAAAATATTTTCTGTTTCCCAAAAAAAGCGTAGGATGTCTAAGTTACTTAAACCCTTTGAAAGGAAATAGTGATTTGGATAGCAAGATTCATCATTATACGATTCCTGCGACAATAAATCCAAATTTAGATTCTACTAATCTGAAGTTACAGTTAGGCAATTTTATTTGGTTTGGACCAAAAATATCAAAAAAGAGTTCACTTCCTAACACGCAAGAAATCTCTTGAAGGTTGATTAAAATCTTTATTCGCAAGAATATAACCTGGAAGAATTGTAAGTTCCGAAATATTTATCTTTTTTAAAGGACTAATTTTTATTATCTCTGAAGTGAGGAAAAAGTCAACATCATTCAAGTGAAATGTATCATCTAAGTTCGAAACAGCTGCCTTTGCAAAATGATTAATTCTTGAAAGAGAATTATTTAGACCTTATACGGTGGAGTTGGTTTTTATTTTATTTAATTCTAACATTTCTGCTGCCTTCAACGTTAAATAATTATTTTCTGAAGCAGAATCAAAAACGCAACGAAGGTTTATTTTCCCCTTGGACCATGAATAAAAATCATAGCAGTATTAAGCAGTTCTTTGCTAATAGAATCGCCTTTGGAAGCCAAGGTCACTGATGATTCAGACACTTCGCTCGCTGTAGGAGAATTTATTTTTTGATTAGTAATATATTTGTCTTCACATAGTAAGATATTATGCATTGAGTTAATATTTTTGTTTTTGCAGTTTATACAGGAAAAGGAACTGGGACAATTGTTAGAATGATTTGTTGACAGACAGCGATTACATAATGGTTTAATTTAACAATTTCCTTCCTTTCAAGAATTGAACGATTTTTAAATTTATCACATTTATATAAGGAATGATAAAAATTGCATTCATTCATGACGCGTTTTTTATTTTGCTTGTTTTTGTATAAAAGAGATTTAACTCTAGACGAATTATTATTTTCACTGAAAACGGAAGTTATTTTACATTTTGTTGGGTTATTTCTTGTCGAGAAATCTAGTTTAATAACAGATTCTAGCTGCATGCATCTTAATTCCAAAAATGAAAGGAGTTTTTCTCCTTTCATTTTTGGAAAGAATGGAACTGGAAAAAGCTGGGAACTTCAGTCGTTGTCAGATTTAATTGGAATAATCTTTGAAATTCCTTATCAATTTTATTACTTAACACACGTAATATTATAGCATCAGATAAAGGATTAGATTCAAATTATAGATATTTTTAACGATCGAACATGACTTTTAACAGTATCGATTAATGATCTAATTTGAGTAGGATTTTCATTATGAACTTTATTAATTGAAAGTATTTCGGATATGTGTATATCAACTAATGCTCGTTTATTTTGATGTCTATTTTCTAAGGCATTCAACAGAGAATCAAAAGTATCTTGATCGCTTTGAATTAACGCTGCTTCGTTTTTTTTTAAAGAACTTTTCAGATATAGATACTTTTCAGAGTTTTTGAGTCTCATCCAATGATGGGTTGTTTCCAATAACATTCATAAACTGAGATTCGAAGATCTCAAATTCTTGAAAATTTCCACTAAATGTAGGCAAAGGTAAGTCAGGTATTTTAATATTTGCTTTTGGAATAGTGCAAACAGTTTCTCTTTCGTTTTCATATTTAGAAAGAAATGCAAGAAGGCTTACCTTCATTTCTTCAGCAAAATTTTCCAATTCAAGAGTAACTTCTAAAGCACCTTTTAAATCCTCATCATCAGGTAGAGCAGCACATAATTCACACTTTATTTGATTGAATCCTCGCAGAATATCGTTAACTAATGTCAGCTTAGTGCTAATTTGTATAGTATCCTTTTTGGAGTCATCGGAAGGCTGGAATTCCTTGATGAAGGTTTTAAACTTATTAATTTTAGTTTTAAATGCGCCTCTTTGACGATTTAAAGCCGTGAACGACATTTTATAAAGCTATCTCACCGGTACATGGACGGACCAATTCTATTATGGCGGAGGTAGGTCTAATTCTGGTATGCCAGCAAGTAATAAATTTATCGATAGTGAACAATTCGAGAATAATGGTCTTAATCCATATTAATTATAAAAAAAATAAATTTATTACTATTAATTCATAATAAAGGATCAGCAATTACAAGGAAAGTAAAAGCACGTCTACTCTGTATGAGTAGGACTGGTAAAGTGAAGTATTTCAAACAGGATATAGGGAACGACACCATACATTGAAACAGGAAGTAGCAGGTGGTACAAACAGTATATGCTAAATTGAAATTTTGTGATATTACAAAAATATTTATTAGTATTACTGATCTGGTGCTAGAAAATAAAATTTATTGAAAAATTCTCAGTGATATTCAGTTAAATTTAAAAAAAATAATTTATATTTTTATTTCATTGAAGAGATAAATGTCAACTTAATCTATAGAAAAAATATTTTTCGTCTATGGTGGTAAGATTTCAAAGTGAGAATATATCTTTACTCAGCAGTTAAAGGGAAAAGAAAGAGAAATGGAGGATGCTTAAAATTATATATAGTCTGTAGACTATTGTGTTGGAATATTTTGATGCAACACTATTTTTAATTTTAAATTGCATTATCTCAGAATAGTTCTTTTGGAATTCTGTGTACCTTTTTCTCCAAATCTACTTAATACATGTTCTTGAAATTTTGTCCATATAAATATACATACTGAGGTGAAAGTTTACTGACATTGCTGAAATATTTCTTAATATGGCGGATCTTCAAAATTAGGAGCAACGTTCTGTTAATTAAAATAAATAAATAAACCACGCAATATCTAGGTAGCATTTAAAAACGAATTTAGAGAAACATTTCAACTGAAACAGTGGAAAATTTTTTATATGTGTATCTTTAATAATTTCTGAGAAAAAGGTACATAAAGTTGTGTAATTTAACATTGTTGGTATAGGGGGGATCGTATGAAGGGGATACAGACTCCCTCTAACATATTTGTGGGAGATGAGATTTTATTAAAACATTTATATTTGAGTTAATGCAAAGGAGGAGGAAAAAAACTTTTTGAAAATGTGACTGCCCATTTAGTTGGCTAGATTGATTATCCTTTTCAGTTTATGATCATCCCTCTCCTTTTATTTATATTATGACATCAATTATTTAATTTATATAAAGCATCTCTTTTTCTTGCAGTATTGGGAATAGACGTATGCTCTTGTTGACAATGTTAAAAAAAAATGATGAAAATTAAATGTTGAAATCTCGGTGGTATTGAAGTCCTGTCATATATCCTATATTGGTGACAATTAAATCCATCATGATGTATATCTACATATGATGTATTATCTAATAGTAAAGTATTTTTTCATTCAACCGTAAATAATAAATAGGAATTTTATTTCCCCTATTACTTGAATTATAAGGGGAAAAGGTATTGTAGAATTCGGCCGAGATAAACAAAATGATACTTAATTTTTGTCCCGTCAAATTTAACTTATTATAATGCAGCATACAGTTAAGTTTGGTGTTTCATCGATATATTTTCAAGCATAGATATTTAGTCGATATGTGTTATCAGTAAGGTGCAATTTTTAAAATTTATCCCTTTGCACTCTGAAAAGTAAAGAGATGCATTATAATACATATATAAGTGTAAGGATTCCTTTTAGTTTGTTTAGAAATCCCTGAAATAGTTGCAGGTTAGTTATAATTCCTAAAAATTAATATGCAAAATTTTTTTATTACGCAACTTTTATAATCAATTCCTGGAAGACCGAGCTTCGCCGGCAGGGTTATATATATATATATATATATATATAGTGTGTGTGTAAGCAAGCATTATTTTATGTGAAACAGAAAGAATGCAGTTTCGAAGACAGTGAAGAGACTTTCGATTTCGTGACGTCATTTTATTTCATCTTGGAGAAGCACGCATTATTTACAGCAAAAGCGACGAGCAACACACGACACAGAAAGGAATGAGGAAAAAACACTTTAACATTTTAACCCCGGTCTTATATAACCTGAGATTTTGATAGAGAAAATATTTCTTTATAGTGCTAATATATTATTAAGATTTCGATAGGGATTTTTGCTACACGCGTCGACGAGGTAAGGGAAAATACAGGGATCTTTCAAAAAGAATGTGCTTACTGGGCATTTTTCTATCCCTTCTCACGGAGCATGGGGATGTGAGGTTTTTAGCCGATTTAGCAATTTTGCAAAGCTACTCTTGAATGAATTAAGTAGAAAAAGTGGATTTGGATCACAAAATAAGGGAATATTTTTAGAATGACGTTACTATGATCTAAATTAAGATAAAATCTTGGAGATTAATTAAATTTAAATTAAAGTTTAAAATATCATTATATATATATAATCGTGTTTTTTCGGAGGAAATATTTCGATACGAATCACATACTAATTACTTATGAATATTTTTTCAATCTTAACTACATATGAATTGGTCATTTCAATAAAAAAAAAGCATGAATGCACTTAGTTTGCATGTTATTCGAAACAATCTGCTGTATTACAGTATTCATTTTACAGTTTATTTATCGTTACTTATATTTTTTTAATGTAAACTCAATTTTACCGTGATAAAATCGGGTCTTATCACAATACAACTACTACAAAAATTGATGAGGTGGCGCTATATGACATAGTCAGCGTGAGAGCTGATAGAAAAAAGGCTCTAATAGTTCATTTGTGTGTGTGTGTGTGTGTGTGTAAAATCTCGTTTTTTCGGATAAGACACCTATATAGATAAACTTAAAAAGCAAAGCCTTGTCTAAATATAAAATTTGATCCGAATCGTTGGAACCGTTTCCGAGATACACGAAATAAATTTATATATGTACAAGAATTGCTCGTTTAATAATCATTATCTAAAAAGAATGTGAAAACGATACATCCTGCTCACTGGCAGTTAGACTTGGACATAGGAGTGCAAAGGTTTAAGCACTTTGCGTTTAAGCGTCATTATTTAAAAAAAAAAAAAAAACACCCTTTTTATTTATTTTGCAAGAATTGTTTTTCATTCGTTCAAAATGAGAATTTATTCACGAATTGTTGTCACCTGATAGATTGAAATTGTATATGGCAATTTATCTGGAATACTTACAATATCAACTAATGTGTTTGAAAGGAACATTTGTGTAGCTGTTTAAGAAGTTCTGTAAAAAAATTTTCAAAATAATTGCTATCTTTTATCTTTATATTATCTTGACTAATTTTTTTTCTTGTACATATTTTAGGGTTTTGATCTGTGAGATGAACAAGTGTGTGTTGGGCAGTCATTGGCAAGATTACACCATGCTGTGTTGTGAAGATAAGAACAAATCTTAGTTAAAGAAGAGTGGTGGAAAATACTAGATATTAATATAAGGCCCTGATATGTATGGCTAAAGAATGTAGTTTGGCTGTTATGCAGTGAATCTACAGTGTTAGTTAATACTGCAGTGGTTAGTGATGATCCCTCCCCCTTGAAAACATTTTCTAGTAATATCTTTTTATAATTCTATGAATTGAGCATCCAGTCGCTTTAAATCTTAAAAACCTCATTTTCAATCTGTGGCAAATATCCAAGGTATAGCAAAGTCCTGTATTTACAGAGTAAATTAAAACCTATTTTTCTAAATATATGTTGGGATTGGTGATAGGTGAGAATCCTCCTTTTCTAAAGTGGTTAATGGAATGCAGACCCTCACCATCCTATAGTGAGTGCTGTCATACCACTGCATAGTTTAATACTTTGAATTTTAATTTATGGCAAAGAGTTATAGGTACTCTTAACTGTTTTTAATTGTCATCTGTTTCTTATGCATTTTTTATTTAGTCATATGTCACTGCAAGTAAATGTTTTGATGTACTTGATTCTCATGGTGTGTGTCTTCTAGAGGCTTATAATTTGTTTTACTGTAGAATTTGTACCATAAATTCTAATCAAAAAAATGTAATGCAAATTAAAAAGTGAACACCTGTAAATTTGTATTTGTGATTTTTATTTCATTTTAAAGTTCACAAAAAATATTTTAAACAAATTTATTCTTGAATTCATGCTCATTAAGGGAGTTTTTTTCTTTCTCATTGCCTTTAATTTTTCATTGCTTACAGCTATAATCACATATTTAATTATACTAATGTGGTTATGAATTATTTGATAAGACCTCTTACAATGTATCCAAGTTGCAGAGATAAAAATTAACTTGCCATCCTTGGGAACTATAAAAGATGCATGAAAATTTTGCATTACAAAAGAGATTGATTTTGTATGAAATGGCACCTTGCATGCATTGAACACTTACGGCTAGTATACTTAAGCCGTTGATTTGTTTATGATATCCGTTACAAAATGCATCAGAAAGCACAGATTGCCTAGCTTATCTGATATTTTGTGCAATCTGCTTATACTTCAACTGCAGAATATTTGGAACCAACATAACTGTGCCCCTCCGTGTTATCCAACAGATGTAATAAAGTCGAAATATTTCTGCAACAAATCGTTCGCTGTAATGGTTTCATAGAGTGTTCACCACATTTGTGAACTTTATTCCATTAGACCCTCCCATATTTTACTACTTTCAAGAAGAGGCGTATAAGACCCCTCTGACAGCATTTTAACACTTATTACATATAAATGTGTATTATGGCTGAGATTAAACAAATTTATCATTGATTTTGCATGTTTTTAGTGACTACTGTTGATATTTTGAAATTAAAAGTTAGAGAAGATTTAAATGAGTCCTGTATACTATCTTAAAAAGGATTCTTGTTTAACTGTTTTAGGACATAATTCATTCTACATTTATATGCGTACAAATATTAATAATATAGTCCTTAAGTAGTTAAAACAAATTTTACACAATTCCCTCTTTTCCATTTATGGTATATTTTAATCATACCATATGGATTAAAATAAAAAAAGATATTGTTGGACAATGAAATCCTGAGATCACAAAGAAACCACTTTAACTAAATGAAAATGGATCAGCATTTTTAGAGTATTGCTAGTTGATTGCTACCGGTGATATTGCTGAAACTGAGTATCACTTATCAAAGTACTTGTTTTTGTTCGTGTTAAAAAATGTTTAGCAGTTTAAGTATAACAAATTTTTACTCTTCCAAGTCTGTTGGCATGGTGTACATTGAACATCCCTTAGAATTAGGCAGCTTCTAGTCTAAGAAAAGTGTATCAATGCTACTGTCAGAAAAAATGCATCTTAGTTACTGTAAACATGTGATTGAAAAGGGCTATTAACATGTAAAAACAATTTCTTTTTTAAAAAAGGAACTCCTCTAATTTTCAAAATTTAATTTTATTACTATTGACAATTCATACAAGAAATATTGAAAGAAAGGCATTAATGTGTTCGAGACGGAGCTGAATTCAATGCACTTTTCATTTCGACTGACAAAGCATCAAGATAACGAAGTGTCAGTCCGTAGGGTCCACTGTTTGCAGAATGGAAATTACCATGCGAATCTTTGGGAACTGACACCATCTCAAAAATAGGGTGTTTATAATTTGTGACTCTATTCAGTCCCCTCTAGAACCCGTTCTATCTATCGGATTTTGATAAAACTTGTTATATGCGCGCTATGAACCATGGAGAAAAGATTTCTGAAATAAAGGATAGTTCAAACTTTGACCACCAGATGACACTTTTTAAAAAAATTCTTCATTCAAGTTAGTCAAACCCATAAAGAGACTTGCAGTCAGAGCTCGATAATCATTCTGCGTGCCTTTGTCATTGTTAATCATACCTTTATAGAAGAAAGACCGAGCTATACTGGTAAAAATGTTATATCAAAACGACAGCAATATCTTAGCTGTATTGTGTTAATATCGTCGTTTAAATGGACTGCGATAAGTGCCCATGTCAAAGAATGATTTTGAAGAAGATAATTATGAAATTTGAAGAAACTGCAGCCTTGGGTATGCTGCCAGGAAGAGGGCGGTGACTGGTTGCGAATGAAATTGTCAGAGCCGCAACTGCTGTTATTGAAAAAGCCTCCTGTTCCATCTATTCTTCAACAAATGCTCGATCGGTGTCACGTGAGTTGGCGATTCCGTGGTCGATAGTACGAAAAACTATGCGATCCGTTTTAAAATGGTATCCGTATAAGTTGTACGTGGTGCAAATGCTGCAACCTCAAACCAAACACGCTATGAATCGGCTGGTTGATTTTTGGCGAGAATGGAAGTTGATGGTGGTTGTTCTTGGCAAATTCTATTGTAAGATGAGACGCTCTCTTCTTTAGATGGAGCTGTAAATAATCAAAATTACTTGGATCAAATTGAAATATTGTGTGTTTCATTCTCATAATTCCTGTACCAACAACCACTGCATTTTGATTACGTGACTGCATGTTGTGAATTTATTGCATATTTTATCCTCGGGCCGTTTTTTTTTTTTTTTTTTTTTTGGAAACTTTTACTCCTCAGTGTCCTAAAGCATGCTCTATCACGAGTGCTCCGCATAGTAAACTCCTTCGCCTGCAGGTAATTCCTTCTTTACAGGAAAGGCAATGTTTGTAGACTGCTGTCTTGCAAGATGTTACAACTCTCCACATTGTGTGCCAAGTCGAAGAACTGCTTCGTACGAACTTGAGCGAGAATCGTGTAATACCGATGCCTGAACCTCCTCATTCACCCGACTTAAATCCCGTGGTTTCTGGTTGAGGGGATTCTTAAAAGACCGTGTTTATAAAGGAGAAATTAGAACTTTACCCGAGTTGGAAGCCAGCATTTCATATTGCTGAAAACCCTCGAGTTTCTTCACGTTACCATTGATTGAACACACTAATGCGCTTTCAACACATAATTTCTGCCAGTGGAGCACATGTAATTGAATCAATTTTAATGATCCTGACAGTTTTTGCATTCTTTAGGCGCCATAATTCCCCGTGGTAGTCAAAATTTGAACTATTTTTTTTACTGCAGAAATTTTTCCTCCATGGTCCATATAACGTATGAACCAAGTTTCATCAGAATCCGATAGATAGACGGTTCTGAATAGGATCAATTTAATTATAACCATCCTGTATATTACTCATACATTAAAAAAAATTTATAAAGAATAAAATGCAAAAAATTTCGCTAATAAAGCTATATATATATATTCTGAAGCAGAGTAAAAGGGAATGTACATGTATTTATTTTGAACTATAAAATATTTAGTTAAGTACTTTTATTTAGATAAAACAGTTTTAAAGATTGACAACACTTTCACTAAATAATTGAGTAATTGCAGAAATTATTTATTTTTATATCTACATTGAAATAAAATAGTAAAGAAATTGAAATTAAGACAATTTGTACAGTGTTTCTCATAAAACTTTAAATCACACGATTTTTAAATAAATAGACTGTACATTCATTTTACAATCATAAAATATCTTTTCTAAAAATTAAAAAAATCAAAGATCGTTGTTTATTTCTGCACTAACACATTTTGGGCAGGCAGCAGTAATAATATCTTCTTGGTATTCAGACAGAAGAAATTTCATAGTCTGAGGTATGGAATAAAACAGCGATTGCAAAGATTCTTTAAATAAAGGCAATATATTTGCTTGGAAAACTGGAAGGGTGTAATGATGCCCACAAGAAAATATCACAGCATCATTTCCATTCGAATTTAACTTATTGATACTAGATAAAGTATTGTTGAATGATTGCACATACAATTTTTCACTAAGAAGTGATTTTGCTAGTAAATCTACATCGCTAGACGTTAACAGGATGGCAGAATGTGACATGACACCAGTTTGTAAATTGTGCAATATATCCAACCACAATCGATCTTGAGGTATTGAGTCATCCCACGTTAAAGCGTCAGATGCTTGAATTTGATTCAAAACATTGGCAGTATCAGATAAAATGTCCATTTCATCTAAAAGGTTGACTAAATGGCAGCCTTGTTCTACTTTTTTAAGAACCCCATGTATGATAGTTAAGCAGAACCTTGCGGAAAGTGATTTCAAAAATTCACTGTGACTTTCGGGATCCAGGTCAGGTATGTTTTCACTGTATAAAAAAAGTAATACACAATATTTATTACATAAAACTGAATATTTTTTTAAAGATTTTATTAAAATATGAATACGACCTTTTAAAATCTTATCTGTTAACCATTATTAGTACATTAAATGCATACACAGAAAAGGTCAAGATCAAAGCCAGCGTTTAGAAACGTGTTGTAATGAAAATAGTGTTCAATCCTATGACTTCTAACATTGAAAATGCAAAACTTAGACATTTCATTTAAGAGAGGCAGTCCAGTTTTATTTGGAACATATCGTAGTTGTTACTAAACAGTAACACATTTTCAAAATTGTTACATGAAATATTAAACATCAGAAATGATTCAGCAGGAAAAGGAGAAAGTTGTATGTTTTGCAGTATAACATTTTTTATAGATCTATAAAGATTTTGTTACATCTTTTGTAAAGTAAAACGGCCAAATTTCAATTTAATTATTAAATTTTAAAAGGCAGAGCTTCCTCCTTTACAGAGATATCAAAAGATATGTTCACTAGTATATCGCTACTGTACTATCGCTATGTATATTTCTCAATTTGTATTTCACACGATTTTAAGTGAATAGGCATTGATTTTTCTCAGTACTTCTGGGAAATGAAAACCTAGAATATTCCTCTAAAATAAACTGCAGCGATTTAAATCTTGTACCAGCATTATTTGATATTAATATATTCCAAATAAATTCTGATTTCAGAAGTTTGCAGATTCAAGGAACTAACTTTTGCGATTATTTTCATTGAAAATTAACTCTCTAGCCCATTATTTGTAATTATTTATAAGACAATTGATTATATTATTCAGAAATTCAACGAAGTTATAAGCAAACTGTAAAGTAACAAAGGGATTTTTTAAAAATTAATAACTTTTTATTTTACTGGAAATATTAGGACTGTGAATTAAATTTGAGAGATTTACAATAGATGGCGCGACTCATACTACATCACAACGGACACTTCTATCACTATATTCATGTCAAAGCTAAGTCATTAAGCTCTACTTTTCACTATGTGGCATTTTGTGGAAGTGCAAACAACAGATTTTTCTTGGCTCTGAAGATGTCAAATTACGAGCAAAAAAATCACCTTTTCCTGTTTAATTCAAAGAAAAGTCCCGCTGAAAGTTATTGAGCATTGAAAGCTTATGGTGAACATGCTTCATCGATAAAAACGTGTGAGTGTCGGTTTCGACACTTGGCGGTTCCGGTCAACCAAAAAAAGTTCAAAGACGAAATTGGTCGACCAAGATTCATCTCAAACGCAAGATGAACTCGTTGAATGTTGATCGAACAATAGCTTCCAAACGTTGAAATGTACTTGGTATGATTTAAAAGTAAGGAAATCGGGTACCATATGAGTTGAAGACAAGAAATATTTACGTCTGAACAATTAGCACTGACGCGAAGCCAAATATTCATGGTTCAAAGCCCATGCTCTGCTTTTGATGGAATCAGTGTCGTGTTGTTTACTATGTATTTGCTTCAAACAAAACTACCGCTGATGAACGTAACCAATGTGTTTGAGTCGTGCACAGAAGAAAAACCGACCGCAAAGCGAGTAAAGGCACGATAAAATAATTTGTCAACATGTGAAAGCTAGATTACATGTTTATACCATACTTATACCACCCGCCATATTCATCAAATATTGTTCTATTGGATTACTACTTTTTCGATTCATAGAAAGCAACTGGCTAAGAAGAGCTTCTAATCTTACGAAAAATTGGAACGATTGATATAAGCATCAAAAGATGACTTGTTCTTTCGATGCGAAATACGAACGCTGCCAGAATGATTTAGGAATTGAATATCTAGCAATGGACAATAGAAAGATAGCATACAAAATTTTTCACAATAAAGAGTGGGATTTAAAAAAATATTTTAAAAATCAATTCACAGTCCTTTTATTATGAACAATGCTTAATTTTTAAACAAACGTTTGCACAATTAAATACAATTTTACTTTAAACTTACCTAAATATTAAGAGGCTCAAAGGATATGCAAATATACGTTGATAATATTGGAAAAGAGACTCCAAAGGAAGAACTGGTAAGTTATTCGTCATCCAAAATTTTATAATCTATGAAAAACGAATAGCATCAAAATCTATATTTAGTAATGAAACACATCCAAGATATTTTCATTTGTCAGTAGAACTAAAAATGGATACGTATTACTTAAACTTTAATTAAGTAAAATATTAAAATATATGAATTAAGTTCATAAATTTAAAAAATTGTAAAGTTAAAAATTAAATACAAAAGATACAATATACTATATATTTAATACAATATGCTCAGTGCAGCAGAGCCGGGAAAAAAATTTATCTTGATATTTAACGAAGGGATACTGAGTTATGAAAAATGAAAAGCTTGATGTCTGTAATGTATACTTAAAAATATTTTCTAAATTAAGAAAAAAATCCGTAAAATTTTTCATTTTAATTCTATTAAAGTCTTATAATACTGGATTCATCTCTTACATATATATGTGGAGTTTCTTTAAATAATGCGATAGTTTCCAAAGTTTTGAAGTCTAACTGGATACAACGTATATAAAAATGAAGAAGATTATGTATCTTTAAATTACTACCAATTCAATAATAAAATCAACAACCACAAAAAGCGAAATTTTTGAACCAAAAAATCCGAACCACTGAAACGAAAGCGATAATTCACTATTATATCCACCTTATTCAAGCATCTGTTGGATTTGTGGCTGGAGACGTTATAAACAAAATGTAAGCGGCATTTTACGCAAATAATATATATATTTCCAAGTTCAATAATTTTAGATTAATATTAAAAAAGACAAAACGCATTAGCTATTTTTTCTTTAATCAAGTTACATAAATTTTCAGATTATAATTGTATAATTTTCATTGGCAAAGGTAGAGAACTAGAAATAATCATCATCATCATATTTTAATTGCATTTCAATGCAGTAAACTTTTAGTAACTTACATGGGTAAGGAACTTCTTGTTCAAATCAACATTTTCATGATCCAGCAAACTATACAATAAGAATTAAGAGAAAAAATAAAATAAGTAGTATATTTCAAATACGTTTTTAAAATCTGTACATTTGATTGGTTATTTGAAAATGATATTAAACAGTAGGGTTAAGATATTTTGATAATAATATAGTACTTTTTACACTTATTTGTGAAACACCAAGCAAATACACAAAAACTATATATCTTTGTACATGCATAAAACATATTTTTCAAAATAAACAGTACCCATGGGTATTTATCAAAAATTATTAATTAATTTGCTTCAATTTGTTAATTACAAAATATAAAAGAACAATCTGTAATGTACAAATTTGCATTAAAACACATCTTTTATTGAAAGTAATTTTTAGCATTTAAACAAATATGGGAATATTTTTAAGAAATTTAAAAATAATAACATAGATAAAGATAATAAATGACATCTATTATAACCCATTTAACAAACAGAATTTAATTGAAATTTAAAACTGACATTGCATTTTATTTATGTTAAGAATACAAAGGAATTGGTAGGAATAAATAGCAATTAGAAGGAAAAAAGAAAAGGAGTAGGAAACCAAATAAAATACTTCCAGTGCAAAACATGACAAAAGATAAAATAGTACACTCTTTTTTTAAAGGACAAGAGAGAGATATAAAAATAAAATGTTTTTCAGAATTTCACACTAAAACTTTCATATGTAAAAGCGCAAACATTGTAAGCTTTTGTTTCTTCAAAGTTATAAAGTAAATTCATTATAACACACTTTTTAAAACTTATAATTTTTTGTTAAACTGTATATTATATATATATACAGGGTGTCTCAAAAACACTGACAACGGCTTTTATTCCTTAAATATTGATCATAGACATATACTATAAATTACAAAGCTGTGTAAAAAAAGGTGCAAAATGTTATGAAATCGATTAAAATTTACAGGGGATTAAACTTTAAAAAATACAAAATTTAAATTTTTATACGGACCCGGTACAAAAAAAAATCCCAGCGAGTAAAATGTGCCCCATCCTCTACTAAGGTCATGTACAAAATTTCAGAATTTTATCATGAAAACTCTCAAAGATATGTTAAAACAAAGTTGGTGAAGGGTCAGTCACAAATTAAAAAGCAAATATTTACAGCTTCAGTGCAGATGATGTGACGCAAGAATGCATCATAAGGAAATAAAATTGCTTCATATCTTTAGTTTTAAATACAAATTTTAAAATCTATGCTTCCTGAAAAATACTTTCAAATTTTATATCATGAATTACAGAATATAACTTAAAAATAGCACAGTCAATGAACTTGTAAAACAACTTAGAAATGTTGCCTCTGATTGGTGCGTCCCATAATCTCAACAGACGCGTCATTATATTATGGTATTTGTGCTCTGTCATTGATCAATAGCATAGCTTACATAAGAACAACTCTCACATAAATATTTCACATTTCTGCTCCATTTTGAGAGTGCAATTTGCCTGTACAAACAGTATGTCACAATACAGTAACGAAGAACTTTTTGAAATCGTAATGCTTTACAGTTTATGCAATCGCAATGCTAGCGAAACTGCACGGGAATTTCGGCGTAAATATCCTAATTCCCGACATCATTCTGGGAGATTTATTTCCCGATTAGTGCAACGAATGCGCGAAAGAGGAAGCGTATATCCTGTAGGTGGACCAGATAGGCCCATACCTCACTCAACTGATGAAGAAATTGATATTTTGGCTTACTTTTGAAGTCATCCGCATAGTAGTGTTCGTACTGCTGCTTCAGAAATGAACCTATCACGCGCAGCAGTGTAGAGAATACTGAGACGGAATAGATAGCATTCTTTCAGCATTCATGGTGTGCAGGGACAGGAGTCAACAGATTATCAACGTCGTCTAGATTTTTGTAATTGGGCTTTTAATCAGGAAGATGCTAATCCCTCTTTCCTGAAAAACATAATTTGGACAGATGAATGCAAAATCTTCAAAATGAGCACTTTTGGTCAGACGCAAATAAATTCGTGGTACGTGCTATTCATCATCACAGGCAATTTTCTGTCAATGCATGGTATGGTATTTTCAAAAGCCGCTTGCTTGGACCCATACTGTATGATGAATGTTGATGGGAGACAGATATGTTAATGAGATTCTGAATGTGGTTATTCCTGATTTTATGGAGGGACTTCCTCTAACTGTACTTCCAAATGTTTAGTTCCAATACGATGGATCTCCAGCTCACCATACTACAGTTAATAAACACTGGTTAAATAACGAGTTTCCAGATAAGTGGATTGACTTGCATGGTCCAATCGAATTTCCCCCTGGATCACCTGATTTAACGCCTATGGATTTTTTTTTTTTTTTTTTTTTGTGGGGTCGTTTACGTACAGTGGTTAATTTGTCACTTCCCTTAAATAAAGTAGAATTGCAACAACGCATTTTAGAGAGTTGTCGTGACATCAACGAACAAGAACTTGATAAAGTGTACAGAAGTGCCATCAAACAAATGCAGCTCAGTATTAACATGGACGGAAAACATTTTGAACAGGATATTTAATCTTTCCTTTAAGTTATTATTTCTACAAACTTTTAATACTTTTGAACCAATAAATAGCAAAATTATTATTTATTTATTCAATCATTAATTTCTTTGTTACTTTGTGTACGACCCCTAAAACACGAATATCCGATATGATTTTTCCTCTTTGCGAACTCATATCCAGACATCGAAAAGTGGTTTAAGTCAGCATTAATGTAGTTTCGTATTTTTGAAACCTTTTGTGATAAAATGCTGAGATTTTGTACATGACATTATTAGTCTATGAGGCACATTTTACTCACTGGGGACTTTTTTGTACGGTGTCCGTATAAAAATTTAAATTTTGTATTTTTTAAGGTTTAATTCCTTGAAAATTTTAATCGATTTTATAACATTTTGCACCTTTTTTTACACAGCTTTGTAATTTACAGTATATGTCTATGATCAATACTGAAGGAATAAACGTCGCGGTCAAGGTTTTTGAGACACCCTATATAATTGCTTATTATTCTTGGGTATATTATTATTACTATAATTTGTACTTAGGGAAAAAATTCGAACTATAAAGGTTAATAAATGTAATACTATATACTAATAAGAGAAGAAAATATTTGTATTTTTAGAAATCCCGATACTACGAAATGGATTTCATAACTTCAAGAACATGGCAATATCGAGAATGTCAAATAGCAAATCTATGCATAGAACAAAATGAAGTCTCCTGAAAGCGTCTGTATGTTTGAACCACCAAAACTCGAGAAATAGTTAACGGATATTGGAGATATTTGTACCATTTTGTAGAGCATTTATTGGGGAAGGTTTTAGTACATGAAAGTCATATCAAAATAGAAAAAAGGAGTTTTATAATTGCGATTTTAATTATTCCGCGCATGCGCGAAAACCTCAAACTGCATATGTGCAAATAGCAAGAGCTGTGGTATGCATATGCGATACATTTCTTTGTTTTCGTCTGATTTTAAACAGCGATTCAAATCTCATTATGCCCAAAGAAGGAAATCCAATCTTGGCCGGAACATATCAAATGTCAAAAAGCTTCGTTTGTTGCGCGATAAGGAAAATGAAGAGGAAAGAAACGTTCGGTTAGCGAATATCAGAGAAATAATGTCCACACTTAGGGAAGGATTGTCTTTTGATGATCGAAGAGTTACATCCAAACAAAATCTTTTTGTCTTGGCACCAGGAGGAAAAACAGCCAATATAGTTTACAAAGAAATTTTATGAAGTAAGCTGAATTTTATTTTCATATCAAATTATACAGAGTTGATAAACAAGTGTGGAACAGTGGGTACAATGACTTATTTGTACATTTTAAAATTTTAAAACAGATTTTCTATTGTATATTTTTAGTGGATTGTTTTGTCTACGGATATATCATATTTTTACCTTTTTAACAGTCTAAATATTTCTGAATGTGTGTCATAAAAAATTGTTTGGAAGCTATTTTTGATAATTTTTAAATATATTTTTATGTTTGTTTGATGTTGCGTAACATGCCCATGTCACATCGGGTGGAGGCTAGATTTAAGTTTAAAGCTAATTTTTCTTGGATGCTATGCCACGGGCAACGCCGTGCAGGTACTGCTAGGTTTTATATAAATCAGCAACAACAACAACAACAAAAAATGTTGTAATAAAAGCTATGATTATACAGGGTGTCCCAAAAAAATGTATAAACACTTTAAATAATTGTAAATTTGGGGTTTATTATAATTCAAATAATTTTCAACATGTAAAAGATTCTACAAATATCATTCTATTGTCTTGTTATCGCATGTTCTCAAACTGATGTCCGTTCTGCTCCAGACACTGCTGACAACACGAAGCGATAGAATAGCACACATGATGGAACAATTCCCTTGGGATATTCGTACATTCATGTTCAATGGGGCCCTCAATTGAACAACTGTTGCAGGTTTATGGACGTCCTGAACAGTTCCATCAGCTTCAAACTTATCTCTAATTCGAGTGATGGTAACTCGTGTAGGTGGTTCTTTGTTAAACTCCCTCTGAAATTGTCTTTGCACTTCTACTGCATTTTCATACTTCCAGTAGCATTTTAGAATAAATTTCCTTTCTTCAAATTCAAGTCTGTCTGCCATCACTCGGTTCAATGGGTTCAGTCCGTAAAGAAAGAAGAAATAACTTAGTTATCAGCTGCTAAAATGTGTATACATTTTTTTGGGACACCCTGTATTTAAAATGAATTAATATCTTTCACTGGAATTGGTATTGTGCAATGAATAACTTTCTACAGTTAAAAGCAGATGACGATTTAATCTGTGAACTTTTGAAACAAAATCCTTACATTAAAATTTTGTTCTCGAATTTATATTCTACATTTTCAGATCTGAAATCTTTATTTTTCAAAATACTTATTTTTGCATTAAATAACTTTCCTTCACTTTACTTCATTTAAAAATAAATATTGAAATGGTTTAATAATGATAAACTCACAAATGAGAATACAAGTTCCAAATATTAGAACTAGTATTTCAAATGTTGTGCATGATATTTCCAAATCCTCATCCTCATAAAAAATTGAAATTAATAGTAAAGAACTGATTTTTTAAAATCAGTATTTTGTAGCTTTTAAATGACGTTCAGAAAATCATTCTAAAATAGGTATTTATTTTTTAAAGGGAAAAAATGTCTAGTTTTAAAAAAGTAGATTGATTTATTAACCTCAATCCTGCTATGTGAAAAACCAATAATCGTCATTTAAATTTTTTTTTTTTGGGGGGGGGGCTCATGGAAATAAAAATAATTGATCTACATCAACAATTTTCTTCAAGGCTAGCCCTTCTCCAAATAAGTTCTGGAAGACGGACATTTCACAGTTAAATGTCAAAATTTTATTACGTTTTTAAATTACAGGAGAGTCTCAACTATTCAACCAAGTTAATATTATTATTAATAATAATTCTCTGCAGTAAATTGAGATATAATCAAATTTGCTAAGACACTAAACTTTTCAAAAACTAAAAACTGCCAGTTTTGATGCTTCCATCTCAAGCGAATCTTTTTACAATAGTATAATCACTTATCATTAAAAATTAAGAAAAAAATCTTAAGTTTTACTAAGGTTTGGTTGTGCCAGTCATGTATACACGAAGGCTTCTGAGCTGCCTTCAACAAAACAAAAGCTCGTAAAGGAACTCGTCTTTTACGGTCGAATGTCGGTAACTTGCTTTAATGAAAAAACTTGCTTTGTCATACAATACATGCTCAAGTACGCAGCATGGAAATAGAAAGTTATTTAATGTTGTTTCTTTCTACAACCTTATCTATTGCACTCATGTCTTTTTCAAGACTATTAAACTCATAGCACTTACTTTATATTCGGAATTTTACTAAGGAATAAATTAAATTTGTCGCCAATTCGTTAAATGTGCAAGACAAATTTTCTTCTGCTTAGGAAGTTCTATTAAGTTAATGGCGAAGTTAATAGCTTAATAGCGAAGTTTGAATTCGTTATTAAGTTAATAGCGAAAATTTTTAATCTTAAATACAGTAATTTAGAGAACGTGTGAGGAGGCTGCTTAAATTAAACGATACAAGAGCGGTTTCACTTCTTGAATCGGGTCTGGTTCTTCTTTAATGTTTTGCTTATTTTAAAGGTGCACATATTTATACTTTTACATCAATAGTATTAAATTAAAATGGCAGCACAGTTCAAATTAACGAACTGTCAGTTAATGTGGGCTAAAAGGAACTGAAACTATATATCGAAAACACAGTATAAAAACAAACAAGGATAATGTAGTGTGCTTTTATTTATCTATTCTCTGATAATTGGCATCTTTTTTCTGCCACCATCGTTTCTACTTCAAGATATTTTATCTGCAATAATTACGTTCGAAACTTACCACTCCTGAATGTGAGTAATTCATTTGAATGGGAACTTATCAGGACATGCCATGATAATGTTTCTAAAATTTTTAATGAAAGCAGTTTCATGAAAAGCGATTTCATTTACGATGCTTTCAAACATGGCTGATAACAAATTTTTTTTTAAAATCGGCACAGCAATGCATCTCGATTATCACCATTTTCTTACATTTTAAAAAGGGAAAGAAACAAAGAACACTTTTTTTAATTCTAGGGATTTAAAATCTTGAAACTTTGTTTTATTTATTTCTTGTGGTGTCTCCTAAATTTTACTTATTCGTGGTGCATGTCAGAAAGTGTAATAAATCTTCACTTTCAGTAGCTTTTCTTAAAAAAAACTTACATTTGAATCCTTTAACTCTTAACTAAATTTAAATCTAATAAATGTTTGATAAATAAACAATGAAAACTAGATCTTGCAAATCATTCTGCATCAGACAACAAGTTGTTTTAATTTTTGGTTAAAAAAACCGACATACTTTTTTTAACTCAAGAAGTGTGACCTTGACAATTAACATACTTCAGTAAGACAAACCTGAATATTCCTTCTAGTTGGAAATACTAACTTCTAATCATGGGCTAATATAAACATTCATTATTAATAATTATGCATAACTAGAAATTTTAAAAACTAAGCTACGAAATTTTTACTAACAAAAGTATTTTAATTTTTTATTACTGTTGCTCACTACCAACAAGAAGTGCTTTACGAATTTTCGATGACAATGCTCACATTAAGCCTTATATGAACAATAATCTAGTTACAAGTAGCTGTAATACTATTTCTAACTTATTATAAATTGAAAAACAAATAATGAACAATATTTAAAATTGGTTAAGCAAATTAGCCTATATAATAAGCAAAAATAAAGTAATTAGATAAAGTCTCACTTTGTGTAAAAGCTAATTACGTGTAGAGCCATTTGTAAATCGATTCTGCTTGAATTTGAAACAGATACCAGAGCTTCTAATTGATATTTAACAGCCTAAAAAAGAAGGCATTAATTGAAATAACTGAAAGTCAATCAAATATAGTACAAAAAAGAACATTAAACTACCAGTACACTGTACCTGATCAAACATGCTTTCCAACAAACAAAGTTTAGCAGCTGCTTGAAAATTTCCAAAATTAAGACAATGATTTAAAAGTGCAGAAGAATCACAGTACACATGGAATATCTATAAAGAAAGGGTATTTAATGTAATAAGTTGAAATTTTTATTAATGTTTAAAAGTTCAAAGTTTACAATACAATAACTAATTTTGAAATTAAATGTTACAAAATCATATGTTTTAAACAGTTTGAAATAAGACCACATGCCAAAATAATGATAATTTAAAGTCATTCAATATTTGTTTCCACATTTTTCTAATGTTGTATGAAGTTTAATCCTTTAGAGATAAGAACAGAACAATTACATGTGCATATAGCGAAATTAGTCACAAAATTGATCTTACAAAGAAATTCATTTGAACCACATATTTCAAATGATTTTATGGCATTAAAAGATTTAACTGGCTGACTTTTAATAACATAAATGTATACCTGACAATCTATGAAAAAAGCTGATTAAATTAGGCTACAACTTTCTATAAATCAAAAATATAATGATATGGTATGGATATATAATAAAATTGTTAAGAAAAATTGTACATTCTACATAAAACTAATGTTCTGAATGAATGAGAAAACATCACAACGATAATGTTCTCCTAATATATATCCCTAAGTAAGATAAGCATTTACATAGGATTTAACTCGCAGATAACGATATTTGGGATTTATATAAAATATGGTATAAAGACCCATTTGTAAGACATCTTAGACAAAAGAGAGATGAAATCTGATATACTAAATGTTTAAGGGAGCAATGTGAAAGTATAATATCTAACTTTACAAACTTAATAAATGATTGAGATAATTTGCATGGATTTAATAAAAGAGAGCTATATGGAACAAAACGTATTATTGAGCTATGAATCCTATGCATTGTGCAACTATTTTAGCTTATCAGAATAAATCTGTCAGATACAATTCATATTATATTTTAATAATTTTTATAAACCATTTCAGAATGCTTACTTCTAGAGCAGCATGAAGTACAAATGACCCCTTTAAAGGATCATCGAGATTCGAAAGATCAAGACTATATGATACACCATTTGGAGCAGAAAATCGATGATTAAACACCTTCATTATCTATAATCGGAAAAATATTAATAAAATTAATTAATAAGTTTTGTTTTTAAAAACTGTTAAAAACAATTCAAAAAATATTTGAGTACTTCTTAACAACTGTATTTTGTTGATTTGTTTTTAGATAACAAGATGAAGAGTTTGGCAGTCATGATCAATTAAAATTGGAAATCAAAAACAAGAAACAAATGTTAACAAATTACAGTTAAAATTTTTCTGTAATCCATCTAAATGATGTTGGTTATTAAAAAAATACATTCTATTTGCTATATTTTGAATGCTGAACATGTAAAGGAATTATTCTATACAAAATTGTTTCAGTTTTTAATTAATATAAAATAATCACCCCGGGTAAGTAATTTGATGTTTTTTCAACATAAATTTAAATCATTCGATATATTAATAATTCTTTTGCATATTAAAAAGCTAAAATATACATGAAAGATATAATTAAATTTATTATTTTAAACAGCCAGTATAAAATAAACCAATAATGCAATTGCCATAAAAATAACTGAAGTGACATGAGCGATGCAAAACTATTACAGGTAAATCTTGTTTAGAATTGATAATACATATTGCGATTTTGCCAAAATTATTCTAATTTATTTTGTTTTCAAATACTGAGAAAGAAAATATCAAAAATTTAACAACACTGATTCACCTTCCCACACTTTCATGAAGCCACTCTCACAATTTAACAACTTAATAGCTATATTTTACTGTAATATAATTTTAAATACTGATAATTTAGACATTAAAATATTTTCGAAAAAACATACAGTTCCGGAAAGATAACGTATACTAGGAATTCGGCATTGTTAAAGTATAGATTTTTAAAAAAAGTATTATATATTTAATTTTCGAAAAGACTTATGCATATAAAAATTTTTTGTTCAGCAAGGAAATATTTTGAAAATGCCTTCAATTTTGAATAACTGCAATCACTTCATCGATCGAAACAACTTATAAAAAAGGCTGCTTCCAAACCTGATGTTCATCATTGCCTAAAAGCTACATTAAAGTAAATTTTACATATTGATTATATTAATATATATAGAAAAAGTGCAATGTTAAAAACTCCTCAGATATTTTTTTAGAAACTCAAATGAATAAGGAAACCACTTTTTTTTAAAGAGAATTGCATACTTTCTAAATTCAACAGGATTCATCAGCGACATTTATGTATAAAATAGATAAATTCTTCCAATAAATTAAAAATAATGCAAAAACAAAGAAAATTCAGTGAAGTAAGATTTTACTGTCAAGCACAGAAAAAGTACACAGCAATTTCTTTAACAAAATACGTATTTAAGAAATATATCTTTAAAAAATTAAATTGACGGGAGAACAAACTCTTACTGGATATTCATTTTCAAAACTGCCACTGTCTAGAAGACCCGGTTTTTTCACATCGTAGTGTGGAATAACTATTTCAACTGGTCGGAGAATACTTTGACGACAAGGCTGAGTTATAGTTATCATTCTTCTATTTGTGCGAATAGTAATCACACGACCACTAGTGGACCCAGAACTATATTTCGTATTAGGCTCCGAAGACGGTTTTTGGCCCACCTAAAACAAATATCGTGATAATTACACAAATATACACACAAAAAAAAATTTAAAAAGGGCAACTACATTTCAAACCTTGTTTTATTGCATATACAGTTGATATAACAAATTAACACTATATTTAATACATTGGGTGAATTTTATAAAATGTATATGTAGCGATCCTTTTACTTAATAGCTAAGAAATAAATTATCTTTCTGTCTTCTTTTATTTATATTACAAATATAATGAGATGGTGCTCACAGCCCTACCCTATAACATTTTTTTGTGTGTGTGACACTGAAGTCACACTAAAATTTCATAAGTGAAACTTAAATCATTTAAGCAAAATATGAAATGCGGATAGCTTACTTGTCCACCGTCATTCTGCCCCCATCCATAAATCTTTCCAAAAGAGTCAATTGCAATAGTAAAATCTGCTCCACATGCAGCATGGATAATTTTTTTGTCCTTAAAGCTTGTGATTATACTAGGAATTTTCTAAAGGGAAAAAATAATAATTAACAATTATTCTTATCCAGAAATTCAAACTCTGAGCACGAAGTATAAAGAAATATAAAAAAGGGTAATTACATTAAAAATTATACAAATTTAACACATTGACTGCCATTACGACTTATTTCATAGGTGGCAGCCTTACCCAAGATGCCGAAGTAGGAATTTTATTATAATATAATATTATCGAAACGAATTGTTTCTGGGATTGGAAACCTGCTATTTAGTTTGATAGTTACTGCGTTAAAGTGAACCACAGAAAGAAAAAAAGATCAATGCACACGATTTGAACAAAATGTTTTAATTAACATTGAAAATAAGTGTGTATGCATTTACCACTCTCCAACGTAGAACACTAAATATGTCAGGCGGCTAAATTTCAGAAAAAAATTGTGTCAGATGGTGTGGAAGAAAACATTTGGGCAGTATTTAAACATGCATCATAGTTTTATATTTAGTATATTTGAAAGCAAAATTTCCACGAGTGTTCAAGTATACTGTTAGTAATCTATTAATTCTTTTCTATACAGAAGAATAAACATAAGGAACCTAAAAGGCTTACTCACTTGCTCTTTTCTTGTGCCATTCCCAATCTGACCTTCAGAATTCCGTCCCCAGGAAAATATTTTGCCAGACGCAGTAACTAAAACAGAATGATGGCTTCCACAGGATAGCTAAAAAAAGTCCCAAGATATAAAATAGAAATAAATTCAGGATATTTTGATTAATACAATTATTTTGATTTTCATGCATATAAATTAATGCTTAATTATTTGACACTTCTACATACTAAGCCATTTATACGGTTTTAAGCAAGTTGGCTGATATTACTTAATTGGATAGGGTTTTAATGTCCAATATCTTAGTAAGACATAACTTTTCAACATTAGAGGAACACAAAATGCGCCCTACTTCTGTAAATAAAACCAAATTTATACTACTGATAATTCAAATGATGCACCTGTCATTTATTTTAAAAAATAAAACAGAAGTATAACAAATTATAACTCACATATAAATGTACAATAAATATATCTTCTTACCTTTTGAATAAGGTATCCTAGTCGAAAAACTATATTTCCAACAACTGAATTGGGCTGGGCGATGATCGAATTTCATCATCGCGATATATCATCGAAGGTAAATTAATATTTCTCGATGTATCGCAATTTTATTATTAATTCATTGCAATAATAAATTATAAATAGCCTTTCTTCACATACTGATTTATCAGAACAGCTCCAAAAGAGAGAGAGGATTTTTCAGTTACTCTGGTAATTTTCATTTACACGATAAAAATATTCATGTTTCTCTTTACAATAAAATAATTAAAGTGTAATGATATTAAATTCATTTCAATAAAAAAAAATTGGAATAATATTTCGTTTTAGTTGCCCACATTTCTCAAAATATAATATTTTATTTCTTCAATAATGGAGAAATTTTTCAAATGTCATCTCCTTTAATGCTAATTTAGAAAAGTTTCAGTCCCTTTAATCCTTCTCTCTCACACATACACACACAAAACATTTATGCCTTTCACATTCTAAACTAAGTAGTGGTAATTAATCACAAATTCGAAATCTTATGCCATGAAAAATAAATTCAGTACAAGAATAACAAATTTTCATTTAAAAATTATTAGTTACAGATTTAGTTAAATAGATATCAGAATTTGAACTCGATAATTCGATTTACAGCTAAAATGATTACAATTAAAGAAACGCGAACATACAATTTCAGAAATTAAAAATAATATTCCGAAATATGTATGAATACTAAAGATTATGGAGTATAAACTCAATTATGGGAGAATGTTGCAACATTTAAAAAGTTTTTAAAAAAGCTTTCAATTCTGAGGTAATTAGAACAGATGCACATATAAAATTAAATTAAATATAAAAATTAATTACTCCCATATACATCATATTAATATAAACTTATCGGAAACATAATGGATATCCAAATAAAGCGCTTGTGTTTCTGAATATTATGAGCATTTCCGGTTACTACATCAACATTTAGGTATATTGTGTAAATCGAATTATAAAATTGAAAATTAGATTATTAAAAAATGTCATATAAATGACAATTATAAATTGGAAACCTACCACTAAAAGTTATCTTTGCCATAAAAATAAAATAAAATATTCCAACAAAAAGTATTGTAAGTAATTTAAACGGGAGACATTATTAAATTCTGAAAGAGTGTAAAAGAAGCGCATCAGATTATCTAATCATACTATTTGAAATAAATTCAAGGAAAAGCTTTTATAATTCCACAACATATATTCACATTAACATCGGCCATTTTATCTACACAGAACCAGTTTCACTACCACGCCATCGTAACAAATAGGGATATATTGCCAGAACTAATTTTCTACGCTCTTAAAAGCTTAATTACCATTAAAAGCTAGATGAAATTCTATAAGCATCAAAATTTAAAAATTTATCAATTAACGGATAGACCGCTCTATTACTAAAAATAATCTTTATCATAAATGCAAAGCAAAATAAATTCCAAAAATTATGCATTATGAAATACAATATTTTTAGAGACATAAAGCTCAGAATAATTATATACATATTTGAAAATATATAGAAGCACATGAAAAAAAAGTAATAACGATAAGCATTATAAACATCCCAATACATATTCCACTCATATACAATATGAAATAAATCCGAATAATAAAGGTCTATCACCTAATAACATATATGTCTCTTCCCGAAGTGCTCCGAATACAAATGCAAAGATATATTAGACTTATTCCCGACTAGCCGCCTTTGGCGACCAGCCGGTTCACCAATCTTAATGCTCATTAAAATTTTAATAATTAAATATTTTATGTAACTCCTATTTTAATAGCTTCTTCATCAAAAAATTTTAAAGCTTCAAATTTTGATAGTCATATAATTTATTCATGTTTATTACTAATTTAATTTTGTAAAATGTCCAGAAATTCTCGGGCACCCTGTATTAATTTTCTACACCACGCTACATAGAACCCTGGGATATATTTGTAAATTCTTATTACAACAGATTTCTTTAACCTTTAAATGCCCTAAGATTCAAATTTGATACCGGACTTTTAAACCGAATTGTACTCTAGCACTTGATTTGTTTTAAATATTTGCGTGTATGCATTTATGGATGATCAGATAATGTTCGCCCAAAGCATGATTTTTTTTATTCACCAAACTATACTCATGGACATGCACAAAACATGAATGGTGTTTTATTTCTTCAATTTATAGAAATAAATAAACATCGTGTCATATCCCCAAGTGTTGGCGAATTTTGATACCAAAACATTTTATTTAAATTATTTTAATCCTAAATCGAAAAATGTTTTTTTTTTCTGAAGCAGAAGAATGCACTTCAATGTCCTCGAAGTGGGGAAGTTATTTCTCATAATTCTGAATTTTGAAATTACAAGATAGCTGAAAAACTCATTTAATTTAAAAATCATAAAATTAATCTAATGAAACATTTAAAGCATATACTTTTTCAAATAAATACAAGATAAATAAATATATATATATATACCTGAATTATGGTGTCGTCTATGGATGAAACATTGACCAGATTAGGTAAAAGATGACTTTGCTGGATTGTTCCATTTGCATGAGTAGATCTGTGTAGCGAGTTGTTAACCACAACAGCACTTGAGGAAGGATTTGAAGAACCAGAATTGTGATTAGATCCGTGATGGCGAGCTCGACGAGAATTTTGCGCTTGAAGTCGTAAAGCTTGTGGATTACAACCCCATGTATATACTTTGTTTATTCTACTCACAGCCAGCTGTCAGTGAATAAAATAATGCAAATGAAGTTTAAACAATCTTAAGTGCGAGAGGCGCAGTAAAATTTTAAAAATCATTCTCATTAGCTACTATCCATTCATTAAAAGACAAGCACATAGATTGTACAGATATAACATTCAAATCAATATTACTGAATAGTCGCATTTGAATAATTTACATCTTTAAACATTAATTAAGCTGAGGCTCGCTGCCATTTGTCTTTCAGCCTTGGTATCATAAGTTTAAAATCGCAAAAGCCAGTATTGGGCCATAAAATTTCTGACAGTATGAGAATCTATCATCGTTTCAGGAGACAACAATTCAAGAAGAAAATAAAACGAGCAAACTTCAGCAATGCAAGATTCTCATCTCAAGATGGTCAAAACTGTTTTCACATAGTAAAAAAAAGTGTTGTTTTCTAGCTCAGCATTGTATCGGAGGAATCATATAATTCTGATACTAGGCTACTCACTATTCCATTCTTTTCGCATTTTTTTTATCTTGACTTTTTTTTAAAAAATAATTTTGAGGAAATTTTCCTCCTCATGTCATTATTTCAAAAAAAAAAAAAAGTCTAGGCGAATATTTGAGAGAGAGAGAAACACTTCTGAATTAAATTGCATTGACTTTAACTTAATTCTTTTTTTATATATTAACTAATTAAATTTTACATTGAATGGAAAAACTTTAGTCTATGAAATGATAAAAAGCGCTGAATTTTGAGTATGAGCATTTTGACTCTTCAGAATATTTTTTTCGGTGCAGTGATTATTTCTGATTTGGTATGAGACATCATATCACAGTTAAAAATAATTTTCTGCATCGATTCCAACATGAATTTTTGAGTATTCGCAAATTCATGTTGCTTTTAGAAATTCAAGCAGCCGAATTTCAAAGAATGTTGTCCCCAAATCGAAATGTGACTGGACACTGATAATCTCCGATTACATATAATGCGATATTCAACATTTACAAGGAAAAACAAGAAAATTTTTCCTTTAACAATTCAAGATCCGCAACTCTTATTTCAAATTCAACTGTAAGATATTTTTTTAAGCAACTTTTAAACCATATTTTCATTTACAATGCAATGTCTTAAATTTGTTTAATAATCACGCATAAATACATAAAGCCTTTGAAAAGTAAGCTTCTTACAACTTTACAAAAATTCAACACAGTTGTAGTGATTAAAAATGAGCAGGATATGATCAACTAGTTACACAGGCTTATAGTAATCACTAGAATATACTGAAACTTCCACTGCAATTCTGTGACCTTATCCTTGTCATAAATAAATGCTAAAAATTGTCAAATACAGCAAAACTAGATGAGAAATGTGCATCAAGTTTTACTTCAGTGTTGAGAAAAGCCTCTTAAAAATTGAACTCATTGTTACAGTGAAATAAACATTACATCTGTTTTTCTAGTAGCGTAATCTATAATTCTTGCAATACATCTTTTATCATTAGAGTTCCACAGACTTCGGGTCAAAAAGCTCCTCATAGCGAAGCTAAATTCTATCGAAAATCACCCAATTTCCGAAATTGAAAACAACAAGGAGTGCGATAGCGTTATTTTTCTATTCATCAGAAGGGAGTATTGGGTAATTATCTCAATGAACATAAACAGAATAAATGTATTGTCGCGGAAAAATAAAAGGAACCATCCAGTTTAACTCATGGAAATTAAAAATACCATTTTAAAGGTTATAATATACTAAAAGATTTTGTGTCTAAAATGATTCTAAAGGATTTCTGCATATTTAAAATTGTGCAGATTGAAATTTCCAACGTCAACGCCCTTTTTCGATGTCATTACTAGATTCCTCACAAAATAATTATAAGAGAACAAATATTGGTTAGTATATCATGACAACACAGGATGATTTTGACATTTTCTGTTAAGAGGTCATTTTCATATTTAGATTTATAAAATTTAGAGTGTGACTGCAATTTTAACACTTTAAAATTTTTTTGTCGCACTTTAAAATTATCTTTAAAGTTACAGTTTACATGTTACATTCGACCGCTGTTTGATATATTACTGCGAAAATTTTGGATAACAATTTGATTTCCCTCCAAAAAATATTCAACCCTATTGAAAATTTGGGTCTAAATTATGTTTGAATCAGAATCAGACAATCGCCATTATACTCAAAGCATCAAAATGGAAAGTTTGATTGCATGAGTGAAAAAATTAAAATTTTACCAACAGAGAAAAAAAAACTATCAGATTTTCATTTATTGTTCTTTATTCCTATATATATATATATTATTAATATACTAGGGGTCTTCGCCCCCTGCTCGGTTTCTTTCGACAACCTCGATGTTGTTCAACATTGCATCAGATGTTTGTCAGTTCCAATTAGAAAGTTTTTAAACTTCACTGACCATTCGTTCAATGCTAGAAGCTTAATCTTTCCATAATGAGAACATACATTTTTCGATTGGCCTACTCCCGATTCAAAACTAAAACCCTCCAAATGAGAACATTATTTGATCATATCTCTAAGATCTAAATATTGAATGAATTTTCTACATTTTGCCGTCAACTTAGCAGTTCCACGATGGGCTTTTCTTTTCAAATTGCCAGATTCTCTCTCGCTCTTCCTTTGCATTTTTCTTTTACCAATATCGCTGGAAGCTTCATTTCTATTAAAAAACGATGCAGGCTATCACGTATATTGCTTAGGCTTTCAGACAATTGCTAGTCATAGACGAAATTTTTTCATGGCGCGAAAAAGGTAAACCCAAAAGTTATTCATCAGTGTTGCCACAAATGGTGTGTCTAATAGTAAAATTAAAAAATAATATTGTTTTAAACCGATTTACTGTTAATTTGGTGTTAATAAAAGCTTTACTTTTTCTTCTTTTGTGACAGTTTCACCCTCAAGTGCCATATAAATACTTAATATGATGTAATAGTAATTTTCATTAAATAATTCAAACAGTACTGACAAAACTAACCTCAAATGTCATGTGCCAGGTGACTCGCTATCCATCAATCACGAAGCGAATAAAATGTTTACATGATTTTTTATATAATAGACAGATATTTCTATTACCATTGCTTACTATACATAGATATACCTGAAATTTTACACTATCTTATTTTACCAGCATATAAAAAAATGTGATGCATTTCATTCATTGATTAATGTAAATCGCTTTCTTTCATGTTTTAACAGATTGTTTTAACATAGGGTTTTATGCAAATGCCTTTTGATTGCGGATGATTTCATTGTATGAACACTATGCCGTCCGCAAATCTGATCGGAATTCTTTCGTTTAACGTCGGTAAGGTTTCTGCCGCTGGCGATTTTTCTAAGTTTTCGAGATACCATAATTTTTAATTCGTAAAATAAACAAGTAATGAATTAAAATTATTAAAATAAAATTTAAATAATCATAAAAAAATATTCGCATGAAAACAATGCGGTGACACCGGAAGCAGAGTGTTAAGACTCGTATATGAAATATACAAGCATTTCAAAAATGAAGCGCAAATCGTTCTAAATGTTCATAATTCTTTTATTTTACATGTCTGTAATTTTCGTTATTGTAACATTTTTTAAGTCACATCATCTGATATTTTTCTGTTTCTGATATGAACAGAAATTTTAAAAATACACATCACTATAGGATGAATCAACATAAATACAATTATGACGAATATTATTTCATACAACTTAATATATTAGAACCTTTTTACTAAATTGACAAAGAAAAAATATAACATTTATTAATCAAATACAAAATATTTTTGACTTTTATTTAACAAAATAAAAGTTGAAAATAGCAAGAATTCATTTAAATATAATTCATTGGAAAAAATACATTTATAGTTATAAGTTTCAGAATAGATACAGGCTTAGTTTTGCATTTATTGTTATTATTATTCAAATTAAATTTTTCTTCAAATTTCTGATTCTAACAGAATTATTGGATAAATTATGATTGTTTATTTAGCTGAAATCACACAAAAAATAACCAAATCTATTTTAAAAATAATAATTTAAAAAGAAATTTCAAAATTGTGTGTATTATACTGTAACCAAATATTTTTGCTTATCTCAAAATAAATTCTTTTAAAGCCTTATTTTCCAAGAAGTTAATTCAAACTACATCAGTTATCATTTAAATATAAAATAAAAAATGAATGATTTTAATAATATAAATTAAAATATCTAACTAAAATGTTAATACTTCCAGAATCATTAAATCATTTGAAAGTTTTCATTTTTGCATGTATATGGAATAAATGTAAGAAATTCTTTTTTATTCTAAAATTAATACTAAACGCAGAATCGAATACGATTTTGATGCCTGAATTTTATTCCGTGTATGATTATATACAATGTTATAATAATTACGATTACGACAGATTAATTTTATGAAATTTGAGAATTTTATAAGAAATCTTGTGTACATAAAACAGGACATCAATAAGTTTAAATAAACAGAAATGGCCTTTTCCATTTAATTTATAATTTTTTCCATTTCTATTTAATTTGAAAGCTAAATAATTTGTTCAGCATGTTTGTAAAATTAAATAGTTACAATCCGACAAGGAAATAAATTTCCTTATAGGATTTTAAATCCTTATTCGGAAAAAAATTTCCATTCTTCACTGACTTTTTATATTCAGTAAGTGATATATTATAAATTTGCGAGCAAATATTCTGGTTTACCACAATGACAGAAATTCTCCACCGGATTTAAAAGTAATCTCTATTAATAAAATGTTATGGCACTGGAAGTATTGATTTGAGTTTTTTGCTACTTACGATTTTTTTATATACTCTTACATTATAGCAATGTGGAAAATAATATTTGATTCAAAATTGCAAAATCATAAGCACTTGGATGCCAAATAAAAAGCTGTTCACCTTTTTAAATTTGTGAATGCACACTTAAATAAATCGTTTTAGAGGCAACGCAGAAAACGTAAAGTAACAAAAAAAAAAAAAAAAAAAAAAAACTACTCATTGGATGAGCTGAAATTATGCATACACACATAAAATGACCTTGTTGATTGATCTGTGCCCAAATTAGTTGTGTTGCCACATAAAGGCTTTTAAACTATAATTCTGAAAAATTATATCATACATTAAAATTACTTTTTAAAGATAAATATGCGTGCAAAATATGTAAAATACCTTACATTTTTACAGCAACAACAACAAAATGATACCAAATAAGTAATGATTAAATTTCAAGATATGAATAAAAGTTCAAAATTTTATTTTAACATTAGAAAGTCAAAATTCTGCTACCTCATAATTTCGAAACTAATAGACCTAGACTAATGAACTTTATTTTCAAGGAATATCTAACGATGTTGTTTTGAAATTTGAAGTGGAAAATGAGTGTTGCCGTTTGAAATTTGTTTTATTTCAATATATAAATGACATCCAATGAAATTTTTAATTTAAGAAACTTTAAGAGAATTTTAATTCATGAAGGATAATTAACAAATACAATCTTTTCTATTTGTATTTACAGAAAAATAATGTTTTAGTTTCTTTAACAACTAAAAAAAAACTTCAATAACCAACAAAAGATCTTAAAATCCTAGAAAACTTTTAACGACACCACAGACACTATTATCATTCTAAATTATAAATTATAGGTCCAGTTAATAATATTCAAAGAATAAAAAGCAAATGGAAACATACCACATGAAAATGGCCAGTAGATATTATTTTAATACGTTCAGGAATATTAACAAGTTGTGGATGACTTTGTTTCAAGACGGACCCTGTTCCAAGTTGACCAAACATTCCACATCCAAATGTATAAACATTTCCCTAGTTAAGACAAATGATGAAACAGTACATTAAAAATTCAATTTACAGAACTTATGATTAATTTTAATTCTAAATTTGAAAAGACTTTTCTTTTATGATAATTCTGAAAATTGAGCTTTTATAAAAAATAGAAAATTTATATTCCTAAATATGCAATCGTAATCTTTGAATCAATGCAATATAAATAAAGCATACAGAAGTCAATTAAGAAAAAAATAAGTTTTATTTTGGCATGTATTTAACAAAAAATAAATCAAGCTTTAGTGGCCATTAAACCCAATGGCATATAAAAAAATGTACTTTTGTTGCATAAGAAAATTCCTTATAAAAAAAATCAATAAATTATTTAAAAATATAATTGCTCATTGTTAGATATATCAAATTTTTCTCATAATGTTTACTAAAATTGATACCTCGGAATATCAAAAACAAAAACTTAGCTGAAATTATATGAAATAAATTATATGAAATCATATTCATATATATATATCAGTATAGTACTTTTGTAAAGAAAAATTAATAAAACAATTTAATAATAATTTTTTTCTTACCTTTCAACAGCTTATCTACATCATACAATAAATCATAGAAATATCAAAGTATAAAAATGGAAATTTTATTTAATCGTAGACAAAATGTTATATAGAAAGGCGATATTAAGACTTGCTATATATGTATATATATATCTTTAGCAAAAGTACTGAAATACAAAGAATCAAAAATTTATAATACATAGCAATGCTTGAATTTCATTCGAAAGCACAGATGTTTATTTTTCACTGATTTTTTTTTCTCACCAATAACTACAAAGATTCAGTTTAAGACAGACAAATGTCCATTTCCCTTAATAGATAATGCATTGATAAGACATGAGAAAAAATATGGGCATAACACCGAAGTGTCAAATAGATAATTATCGACTTTCAAAAATATGTAGAGGAGAACCAATAGATATCACTACCATTGACATGCAGATGATTGAAACAAAAGACAATATAAATAAAATGAAAGTTATTTGAATATTATTATTTATTATCTCAAAATAGATTATTAATAAATGATTAAATATTCATTGAAAAAGAAAATAAAATCATGGAAACATTCATTATTATTATTATTGCAATTTGGTGACAACTTTTATTCAGCCTCAGTCCATACAAAACATAATTTTGCTTGATTAGCTAATACTTTTTCATAATATTAGAATAAAAAAAAAACATATATGGTGATCTTATAAATTCGATATTTTGAATGTAAAACAGAAAATACTTATAAAAGGATGGTTCTAAATTAAAAGCATATACTCACATTTTTGTTTAGTAAAACAGTATGTCCTTGTCCAGCACAAATAGAAACTATTGTTTTCTTCCTTAGAGATTCAATGACTTTCGGAAAAACAATATCTTCAGCATTGCCATGACCTAACTGACCATGAACACCCCAGCCCCAAGTAAAGACTCTGTAATAATACAGTAAAAATTAAGTATAACTTTACACACTAGATAACAATAGCTACAATACTTTACCATTTTTAATAGCTAGTAATAAAAAAAGTCCTTTACAGTCTAAAAACAACATACCAATTTCCAAATAAAACTAAGAAAACTACTAAATTAAAAATAACTCACAGAATCGGTAAACTTAAATTTAAAAATAAAATAAATTCACTAAATCAATTTATAATAAAGACAAGATGCAGTATTAAAAATTAGGTTATGGGTGTCGGAAGTAATTTTTAATAAAGCATGAATACGTCTTTTTCTTTGGATAATATATTTAAAGCTGTATATGAAAATAGATTACGAAAGACAATATGCAAGAAATGATTAACTTTCGATATGTGCTCATTGAAAAGAACTATTGGAAATTATCAGAAATTTATTTTCCATCATGCTGCAGCAATAAATGCCAAATGTTTCTAATTCTAAAAAATAACACAAATGAATTTATAAATTAATTCCTTATATCTAGGTAATTAAGTATTTAATATCTAATTTAATTAAAATAAATAATTATTTGTAATAATTAACTATTTACATGGTGCCTGGGAATAAGAACTGGACGAACGAACATCGAGGAAAAAGAGAAAATGAAGAATCAGTAATGTAATCTGAAATTAAATATATTGCACAGATATTGGAAACAAATTTTCACATTATGTTAAAAATCTTCCCAAAATCAGATTTGGATTGTTAACAAAGTAACAGTTCAGACTGTCAGTAAATAATTAATTTTCACTAGTTAACAACGAGGTTTCATTCAACTTATGAAAAGAAATCAGCAAATTATCGAGTCTGATAACAATTATCAAAATAGAATAGTTCCGGTCTTAAGATAAATTTTTCCGATTTTCTCCACATCCAGGAATTCCCTTATCATTCTGAGTTTTCTCAGTCGGCAGGCCACCTTGAGTCGATGTTTTTTTTGTTTTTTTTTGTTTTTTTTGGTAATAACTTCTGAAAATTTTATTACTCAAAAATAGTTTTAACTTCATCATATGATTCCAAAAATTATCTTTTTAGGATATGAATCCAAATGTTCTGAAATATTTTTGTATTTTTAACAAATTTTAAAAAATATTCATAAATATGATTTTCAGCAGGTTTTCACAATTGGTTCACATTACGAAATTAATATCATCAATTTGATGGGAGAACCAGCTGGTTATCTAATTTGTAATATATATATCATATAAGTTAAAAAAATGTTTTATATATTATTTAGGTTTGATTGCAATTCCAGTTTTAGTGTCTTTGGCATAAAATTTGATGGAATGGGAGGAATTATGCGGACTACAGTTTTAAAAAAGTTAGGGGAAAAGGACGCTGCTTCAGTATTTGTCCTGGACGCCCTTTTATGTAGACATGGCTTTGGCTGTGCATGAGGAAGGAACAATGCCTCAATGTACATCCTACTAACATTTTTCGGGCTAAATAAATAAAAAACAATCCAACCAACTTCTTTGTCAAATAATCAGATGATCTTTTTAAAAATCAAATTTGAAAAAGAGCTCAAGAATCATCAATCCAATCGAATCAACCAAAACATAGTAGCAGAATTGAGTAATATAGAAGGTATAACTACATTACGATGGTTAGATGATTGATGCTTTTACATTTCTTATTTTGAATCTGATAGTTATAATTTTAGACGACAACATTCAAAATAAGCAACATTACTGTTTTTTTCCTTTTCTAGAAAATTTCTTAAATACAAAAATAATAACTACAAGACAAGGCATACCTTCCGTCGGCATTTAGTGCCACTGAGTGATACTGACCACACTCAATTTTCACAATTGTTTCCGCTAAAAGGGATTCGACAATTCTTGGTTGAACAGTTTGTTGCAGCTCTCCCATACCTAACTGTCCAAAACGGGAAGATCCCCAACCAAATAACTAAGGGGAAAGCAATATTAATAGTAATTATAATAACATAAATAAGTATATTATTTAATATGAAAAAGATATTTTCATATTAAATATTCAGTTTTCGATGCTTGATTTTACTAATTTATTTAAAATAGAAATCATAATACATTAAGAAATTTTAACAGAATTTAAAATTTTAATCGATGCTGATATATATCAGTAAAAATGTACCTTTTAACGGAATTACTTAAAACAGTTAATGAAATTTTCGACACTGTATGTAAACATTTTAAATACGAATTGATACTGATTTTTGAAACAAGCTAAAATTAATTTAATGTTTGACACATCGAAAAGCCATTTAAAAAAACTAACTAATCATACATACACCAAAATCTGTCAATGCTAAAGTATGAAGTGCTCCACAAGACACAGCTATGACGTTCACCTGAAGTCGAAGGAAAGTTAAGACAGGCTGTGGAGGTTGATATTCTGCACTGATATCTTCTGTTCCTAATCTAATTAAAATAAGCAAAAAATTCTTTTATGAAAATAAGCTGGATGTAAGTGTATAAATATATTAGTTAATGAGCCAGTCTTTTATGAGGCATGGAAAAAAAAATATGCAATTAAGCTTAATACTAAAAGCCCAAAATTAATAAAAATGAGTTCGTTTTCAGCATTCAGTTTTGAAACAAACGAAGTAGAAAAATTTTAACAAATTAGTAGAAATTTTCCCTCTCATAATTCCTAAAGCAAATTCATTTTTGTTCATGCGAACTAACAAGAAGAATTTGGTGATCACAATAAAGATGCAAACAACTTTAAAAACATCTTTTTCTGAATTGAACGAACGTGAACACACAATATTATAAAATAATAACTCAGACAGTTGTAATATTTTAAATTAAGTAATTTCAAATTTAACATACATTCAGAAAGAATGGTTTGAAATGGTTGTCGTTCAAAATAACAAAATTTTTAACATAAAATCCCAAGCATCTAAAATAAAATATTCGGCTATTTGTATTTTGAATGGAAAGAATGAACTCAAAGACAGATTAACCTGTTAACTGTGAAATCAACCTTTGCTCTACTCTTTTCACAATGGCAGATGTAATGAAATATTTGGTCATACCCATTTACAAGCCAATGCAACAATAAAATGACCAATAATACTATTTAATTTCAGACCTAAATTATATTACAATATTTAGATGAATTCCAGTAACATGAAATTTTTCTGATTACTTCTCAAAGATGCTGAAAGTCAGACTTACGCAGGAAGTATAAAGAAATAAAGTATGCAAATGAAAATTAAGAAAATATGTGCCTTCAGAAAAATATGAATAATTTATTCAATGATGTATGGATTATTTTATTAGGTATAAAGTTATTGAAAAAATGTAAAATAAATTTCTAATATTCCATTTATAGAATTAAAAAACACAAGAACAAAAATTTATACCTTCCATTTCCCGATTTACCCCATGTATACAAAGTTCCTTCATTTAAGTAAGCAACATGAGCTTGACCACAGGATATGGGTGAAGAATCAACTGCAGATAGTTCTGAATTACTAATTGTCGAATGTAATCGACTTGGAAGTTTTCCAGGCACTTCACTGGTTTTAGAAGTTTCAATTAACTCAGAAGAAAATTTTGGACATCCAATTTTGTGAAACAGCATCAATAAGACGAAAATAAAAAACTTTACAACATCTTCAACAGTTGATATCTCATCGTCCTGTATAACAGAAAGAAAATTTCATTTGAAATTTAAACATATACAATGAATATTACGCTGAAAAGCAGTGTCATCTCGTTAGCTCAGGAATAACAAATTATGCAAAAAATATTTTACAAGAAAATACAATTTTTAAAAAAATCAGCTTTTCCTCTCTAAAATAATTTTAAAAAATTAACTATAATTATCGGAATTGCATGTTAGAAAATTATCGACATATCTTTTTTTCGACGTGTGACTTCAAATTAAAGAAAACGAATCTGTATTAAAGTAGATGAGTGTCTGGTGAGGCAACTTGAAAGAGAAAGAAGAACAAATAATAGCCAACTTGAATAAATGATTAAAAAAAAAAAAGTAAACATTGTGTGTAATTAGAAACTCCTGAAAAAATTAAGCACCTTTGTACATGCATCCATAAATAGACCCATGTATTTTCTAAGCATAGGATGTTTCCTATTTTATAATAATGGCTAATTTTTATAGAAAAATTTAAATATATACATTCTTTAAAAATTTTAAATATGTATTTAAAAAAAATTTATTTCTGTATTTGCAAAATATAGGTTGTCTTTTTGGTCTAACGAAATAGAAGTAGAAATAATAATGCAAATTATCATTATTAAAAAAATAAAGAAACTTTTATAAAATCAAAAATAAATTATTTCTTAAACTTAACGACTTATCAGTTAATTTGGATGAATTCATTATTTTTGAAAATGTCGTCAGTGATGTTCAAGTATTGTATTAACAAAAGACTTTAGAAAGAGATAACAAAAATTTTTCCATCATCTTCATATAATTAATCAAATCACCTCCATATCATTAAATGAATTAATTTTTTAAAAACAATTAATAATTTTTCTTGTATTAAAAACATTTCAAGAAATATTTAATATTTATGTCCTTTTTTTATTTTATTAATATTGATTTCTTAAATCTCAACAAAAATTGTATATGGATATTAATGGATTCAAATCGATTGTGGAAACAATCTTAGACATAGGAATAATTTTGAGATTTTAATCGAAATGTTCTATAATAATATGGCGAATTCTGTTGTTGTTACTTATGGTACTTTACAAGCCCGCTGACAGATCTGTCAGCGTTTTAATCTCAGCGAGTGTCTCTATCTTAGGCACAGGAATAACTTTTGAGATTTTAATCGAAATATACTATAATAATATGGCGAATTCTAAAAATGGTAAGTAAACAATAATTGAATAATGGTCTTTAAGTAATAATTGAAACAGAAATAGAAAAATTGTGAATGTTTGATTTTTAAGCTATTGATTAGAATTCATCTACATGTTACAAACATTAGAGATTTATATAAAAGGTAAATTGGACATATCTTTGATAAAAAAATGGGGTAAAAAATAATTTACTTGTACTAATGGGAAAGGAACTTATACTATTCCCTGATACAAACATCTAAGTAAATTATACAAAAGAATCACAATTAGTCAATTAGCAATTCTGTACGAGTTCAGCAAACTTAATTTATCAATATTAGATAATGTTGACGGATTTTTATCACAATAATTTTAGAATTTGAGATTAGAATAAAAAAAATAATCAAGAAGTGTAATCAAAAATTTTTTAGATAAAAAATTTTACAATTTTAAAAACTGATAAACTTTAAAACTGTCTGCTTTAAATTTTCAAAAAAAAAAAAAAAAAAAAAATAGCAATTGAAAAAAAAAAAAAAAAAATCACATAAATGGAACTGGTATCTGTTAGAAGGATTTTTTTTTTAATTTTATGATGGTACAAATTTTTTTCGGATTAATTTCCATCGAAGTTTCTGAGGAAGAAAGGCAAATATTGTTTAATTTCTCACAGAATGGAGGGGCCGAGTTCGACGTACGTCTCGTTCATTTGCTCGCAAGAGTTTTACATTTCTTGCAACCATTTCAGCGACTGACTTATGCTTACTTTTGGGTATTGTCAAGCCAATATGTGGAAACAAATAAAAACGTGGCAAAAAATGTGTATTAAACTAAAACAAAAAAAGTAGTAGTAGATCAAAATCAACATTTTAATACATTTTTAATGAAACTGATATTACAGAAATAGTAAAACTATAACTGTTAAGATGATAGAAAAATATTTCTTGTAAGATTATTTGTTCAAAAGTTACTGTAGATAAACAGCAAACTTTCGATTAATTTCTAGATAATTGAATATTTAATTGACTTTTGCACTGTTAAAAGATGCCAATATTCTTTGCCTTGCCTTAATAAGTAAGTGTGCACAGTTTAATTGAAATTGGCTCACTCGTTTAGGAAAAGATGTGGAAGATACAAACATACACAGCCACAATGACTTTTATTCGTATTAAGGTTGAATTGAAGCAGGCGATTTTAAAAACTCTCAATAGCTGATTTTTTTAAAAATAAGTTTGAAATATTTGTTATATTAGTATTGAAAATTTTGTTCACAAATACTGAAGTATACGATATAATTAAAAAATAGTTTGAATGACAATTAATTAAGTACTTAATTTTTCATTAATAAAAACTTGGAAATAAATTCTACATCAGTAGCCTTCTGATCTCTGCTTCTAAAATTTTCCCTTAGAATTTTGTTCACGTGCTCTAGCAATAACTTTTCGTATATATTCTTGTTCCTCAACAATAAAAAAAATATTACAATTGCTCACAGAAGATTTACTAGCTTTCATTTAAATTTACGTGATGCCTTTGGGTTTTCTTTTGATTATCGTTATATTAAAATTTTAAAACAAACAAAAATACTATCAACAGATATGTATTAAAATAAAAGAAAGAAAAATTTTAAAAAATAGAGTAGTTCAAAGTCATAACGTTGCTTAGCAAAGGTGTGCTTATAAATTTCTTTACTTTAAAATCAATTACGCTAATTTTTTAAAACAAATTTATATAAACTGAGAAAGTGGTACAGAATTGAAATTGTTCCGTTAAAAAAGTAAAATTTTCAGTTATAAGATGGTGTAATAAACATTCTTAGAAAAAAAAAATACTTTTATTAAAATTTCTAATTTTTCTTTCTGCGAAGTGATTATAGAAAACAGAAAAACTTTTGATTATTTTTTATAGCCTAAACTCGCTGTTGTCGTTGAAAACATTTATTCATTTTGCTCACAAAAGCTTTACTTTTTCTGCTTCCATCTAAGCGACAGAATTTAATTTTAGGCATTTTTATATCATTACTTCAATATCATAAAACACGATAGGAGAAAATATGCATAAATTAAAGACGAAATTAAAAAAAAAAATAGTGATAGAGTAGTTGAAAGTCCTAATGTCATCCAGCAAAGGAGTACCGACAAATTTTCTTATTTTAAAACCATCTACGTTAAATTTTCTAAAAAATTAATAACAATTGAAAGAAAAAGTGCACAAAAAATAAAAACTGGTATCGCTAAAAATGTAAATTTTTTGGGCGGAATTTCCTCCTTAGTTTCTTCGGAAAAAAGACCAAATATGGGTTAAATTTAATAACCTGAAGCAGATGTTGCTCACAAGGACTTAATTTTTCTTTTCTGCATTTAAGTGATTGATTTACACCTGCTTTTAGGCATTGTTAAATCACTACATTGAAGCAAAAGAAAGCCCGGCAAAAAGACATGTATTAAAATAAAACAGAAATTAAAAAAATTCAAATCAATTCAAAATTAATATTAATTTTAAAACGTTTAAATTTTTAAAATTAATAACAACTATAGGAAATATCGAGCTAAAATGAAATAAATATCATTGAAACGGCAAAATTTGAATAGTAAGGGGGTATTATAATATTTCGTGTAAGATTATTTTTCAGAAATTACTGCGGGAAAACGGCGATATTTCGGCAATTTCAATTTAACAGAATATTTAATTAATTTTTGCACTTTGAAAAATTGACGGTATTCTTTCTGTACCTTAAAGAATAGCACAGTTTGTTTGAAATTAGGCCAGTTGTTTAGAAGATGTGAAATATACATAAATAATCACGATGACTTTCATTTATATTATGATTGAGCGGTAGACTGAAATACCATTTGTTTAATGAAATCATAATAGTTATTTTTAGATCAATGTTGGTTTTAGGCTCTAGACGATGCACATAATTTGATCCCTCTTTAAATGAACTGATTAAATGAGTTATACATTGCCACACATTATAAACTTAATCATCATGTTAAGATTCATTTTAGGTAAATTATTTATTTCAGCAACTTTGTGAAAACGCAGATGTTTTCATTTATTATGACTTATGGCAGAATGGTATCCACGACTATACACAGGTTTATTTATGCAGACGCTCGGTTTTTAAAAATACTGCAATAGCACAGTAAACGCGATGAAATAAATAGAAACTCGCCAATTACACTAGCAAAAGTAGTAACTATGAGTATTTTATAACTCATAGAATATATATTTTTACAAATTTATTTATTTGGCAACAAAGATATAACATTTTTTTAGCCTGTCTCCAGAGCATACCCCCTCCCTCGGAGCAGATGTTCCAGATTGCTGCATTGTCGCAAATCCGCCACTGTTTTGAATCACCATAGTCTTTCTTAAGTCTTCTATAACAAAATAAGTAATCGTTAGAACTTTAGACTAAGGCTAATAGAAATCTTAAATATTCTTTTAAGATGAGCATCTATTCCAAGAACCAGAAGGTTGGGACCAGACAAAAGAAGAAATTTGCGGCATATTTCAATCACTCATAACACGACCTTTCTTTCTTTTTTTTCCCCTCATTAATAATGTAAAATAATATAATTACATTATATAACGTAAATTATAAAATAATAAATGATATAATAATACACATATATTATATTACTCTTAAGAGATAATATATTTTAACTGAAGTTAACCATAAAATTTACCAATAAAACCATTTCAATAAATAAACATATTTTCTGATAAAGAAAGCAAAATTAAACCAGCAGTTTTAGGATGTAATAATTCAACTTATAATGCTTAACAATAAAAAATTAAATTTTAGAGGGGACAAAAATAAGCAGCATTAAATCGAATCTTGAAACGGTAATAACAGATATGAAAGAAAAATATGGGAGTAAAATTTTAAAAACATTGTATGAGATATTGAAAGGTATCAAAATACCAAAAATAAGTGTTCTTGCTTTTAACTGATAGAATATGTCCATACATTTTCATTATTTAATTAATAGTTGCAATTTAAGGTGTTTAAAATTCTCTCTTTAACTCTGAAAAATGTTGAGATATTATTTTTTACAAATTTAAGTGATCTTATATCATTCAAAAGGAAATGACATGAATGGCGACGTAACTTTTGAGGTAGAACACAAAATACCATAAACTACGGAATCTAGAAATAAATAAAATGAGCTCAGGACACACCGGAAATCGATGATTGATATAAATGATTCTGTTCGAAATTGCTCGCTTTCATTGAATAAATAAGAGACTGATAATCTTTTTAGGTTTTTAGATTATTGATTTAATAATACCTTTTTTCTTTCTTTCTTTTTTTTTTTTTTTTTTGGAATTTTTCTATCACTTTTATGAATTTGAAACTTGCAAAATAACTCTGCTTTTAAAATTATTTATTGATTTGATTATTTTCTTCGCGTTTTCATTAGTTATTGCTTAAATCGCGGTATCTTTCACTTAACTTTTTTCATTCATTCATCTCTCTCTTTTAAAAGAAAATGTAAGGGGAGACAAATGTCTGTGAATAAGGATGCAATGTAGAAAATTTGCCCTAGGCGTAGCACTGAGAAACACATGGAACAGATTTTAAGACCCTTTCTCCCTCTATTCTTCAACTTGATTGACTGTTGATATTATTGACTGTTTCCAACAACAGGTGCAGAAAACAGCATTTCATCTATTTACGGGAAAACAAAAAGAAGGAAAAATGTTTTCTTTGCACTTACCATAAAAATTAAGCATTATTTAAGGATTTTTTTTCTCAAAAACTAATCACTCTTGGGGGCATTTAATTAAAAAATTGTTTTAGAATTTAAGAACTTTTCATGAAGCTACACATCCTATCAATGAGGGAAAATAATCAAACAGGATTTAAAAAAAAGAAAAGAAAAAAAAAAGCTATTAAAAACAATTTCAGGGGATGTTGCAACTCAGTAACCCTAATACATGACTCGCATTAGCCAAAAGGTAAAATTCGAATTGATTAAGGATCAGGAAATTATAAGTGATGGGTTAATTAATAATCGATTACTATTTATTCTTAACTTGGGCAGTTAATTAGACGAACTTCAGAATCTAGTTCTACAAAACGAAGAAGTATGATAGTGTAACGTCTATAATGTAATCAGTCATGGCATGCTAAATGCTAGAAAGAAGTATGAGAAAGTAGGGAAAAATACACTCGATATTATAGTTAAAAAAATCTAAACATAAATTATTATTGGTATTATTTTAATTCTAGTGGTCATAATTTTGAATGGTATATAAATATATAATGTGTACAATAATAAACTGAAATATAATAATTTTGCCATCATCTACAAGAAGTTTCAAATAAGAAGTAAACTTGAAAACAGACATCAAAAAATTGTGATATGGAAAGCCACATAAAACCGAAATATGAAATTTTGTATAATCTCATAGGAACTGAAGATGTTGATTGTACACATGTATGATGTCATATAAAATATTTTAAAATGTTCTTCCAATTTTTTCCAAAATATTGTCGGTTAAGAGTATAAGTTTACTTCAAGAAAATCGACCACTAAAGATTTAAAATTGTGCTCAACTAATGATTTACTAATAATAAAATTAAGGTATTTTCAAACTACCTGAAATCTGAGCAGAAAAATTTGCATGTTAAGAAATACAAAAATTATATAAAATAGTATTTATACAAGTAGATATTTTATTCTTAAAGATTTTTTAAAATTTTATTTAGAAAATAAATAGAATTACAAAACATTCCCAAGGAAGAATTGGCTTTATTAGAAGAATCATTTATGTTACTTCGTAATAATTATCATTTAGTACTTCGTCTAATTTTCGTAAATGCAAGCAATTGAATATCAAAGCAAGGAAAAGCTCATTCATGACACAGGCTTGAGGGAAAAAAAGCTGAATTTCATAAAATAATGAATTATGTCAAACATAAACACAAAAATGTAAAATAAATACAGTCAACTGAACAATAAAATGTAAACATTTAAACAAAAAGTGGTTAAAATATTAAATATATTGAAGAATTATTACATAAAAAGAAAATTGATTGATTTCAAGAATGATAAAATTTGATTCTGAAAACGCTGAAATCAACGTTTGCGCGAAAATATGTCATGTCAGAAAACTTTTAAGACACAAGTTAACAATTCTCGGTAGTTTCCAGAATCAACGAAATGCATATTTTTACGTTATTATTAATAAACTATAAATCGGAAATATTCAATACAGAATATTATTTAGTATATATTAAGCTGTAAATATATAAAGAATATTATACATCTTACTTTTAATTTATTTAGAAAATAAATCCCAAGCCTCCAACACATCAATTAAACAATTTTTGATAACCCAAACATAAAAAAAGGACACTTTTATGGACATATATCAAGTAAAACAAAAGTTAAAATAATTAAATTTATAACCAAATAGTTAGATAGTAAATCTAACTCGTGAACGACAATACGATTTCTAAATGTATTTTTCCAGTTTTCAATCTGATCTGTCCAAAATTCCGATACATCATTCTCATAACCCAAACGCTCAGTAAATTAAATACCATTTTTAACTAAACAGCACATATTATTAATAGTTTTCTCTTTAAATCATAAAAAATATGTTGATAATCGATCTTCCATGTAAACACTTCGTACCTTTGCTCACAAGGTGTCACTATATACATGACTTTTAAATGCACAATTATTCAATTTGTAAAAATTTCAGTAATCACATAACTTCTGTGATTTAGTGATTAAAGTTATAAAGCATTCTAACCAAACACTAGAAAATACCCTTCATTGTCTGCAGCACCACCTTAATGGACAATCCCAACTAATTCGCTTTAACCCTTATTTCGAGTTCCGAATATGAATGAACACTACTTTTTCTCATTTCCCCAATATAAAATTTCTTTTTTTCATTTTAATTAATTTTGTTTTATAAATATTTTATGTAGTGTTTGTGTTTTAATTAAATTTATTTGTAAGTGTACTTATTTTCATTCCAACTTAAAATTTTGTCTCTTACAGAATTTTCAGCAATCCCGTTACATATCGATATATAAAATAAAATGGCAGCCTAACAGTGTGCTTCGAAAATTTAAAATTGTTCAAAAATAAAAAGTCATGCTTCTTATCGAAACCCGAGCCCAATTTTTCTTCAGTTTTTCCAGCGTTGATGGAAGAAAATTTACCATCGTCGGGATATTGTTAAAGTCCAAGGGGATATGTTTTGCCAAATGCTAAAAAGCAGTTTCCAAGGTTTGCACCACCACCCTTGAGGTCAATTCTAGCAAACTTGATGAAGATATCTCAACCCTAAGTTCAAGTTTCGGCGGATACGAATGAAAATGGCCTTTTCTCGAGTAAAATTTCTTTTTTTTATTTTAATTAATTTAGCATTGAAATTATTTTACATAGTGTTTGTGTTTTAATAAGGTTCCTTTATAAGTATACATAATTTCCTTTCGATCTGGATTTTACAATATTTTCGGTAAGCCGGTTACACATCGTTACAGCATTATATGTAATGTTTAGTTAAAAATGTCATTTAGTTAAATCAAACTGAGCTTAAATATCATCATCACTTAACTCATAGATTCATATTATCATACTCACTTAATATCATAGATTCAGTAATTGATTTTTCAGGATTACGACCAAATCCTCTTACTAGCATTCTCATAGCGTATAGCGTCACTTAAGATGGCGATCAAAAAAATTCACATCAAACTTCAATAGTGTGAAGAACTTATAAGGGAAAAGTGGAAAAATATTTGGCAGTGAAAAAAAAACTATTTTAATGGATTTAATTAACAAAGCTCGCATGAAATTATAATACAATCCTTACAGGGTAGCAATGTTTCATAGCATAATACAAATATACAATTCTATTTATGGAAAAAAATTATAGATTAATTAAAATAAAATTTATATTCTAAAATTTATTTGAAACTATATTTTACGATGGAATATTTGAATATTTTTTTTTCTATTTGACAATGAAATAATACTAACAAAATTTCAACTTACCTTGTGGTTTATCTCATGCACTTCATTTGTTATTGTTGTCAGAGAAGATAGGCTCCAGTATCTAAAACAGAAATATTCCTCATTGCATTTTAACATTTATAATATCACTTAGTAAATACAGCAGAATCGTAAATCATTCAGTATTTTAGTGTAAACTCGGCACGACCTCGACTTCCTTGGTGCCATGAGAATGTGAAAATAGGAGTACCCGATTCAGCATACAGGATTAAAATTACTTAATAATTTTACTAAGCTTAAACTGATAATCTTACTGGTATCCTTAAAATGACTGATAATTGCTTGAAGAGAGGGAAAAAAAAAAAAAAAAAAGGAATAACATGTACAATTTTTTAAAATAATAATTTTAGATGGTGTATTAATTTATTTATCTCCTATTTTTTAAAATCTATAATCGAGCATAAATTAATTACTTTAAACAGAAATATTGTTAAAAAAGGAAGTGGGAATTGTTTTCTGAAATGCAGCTTTTTCCTTTTCATCTCATCCAGTCAAAAAATTTTTTTATCTTTTTACGGATTGTAGCTGCATAGTGATACGATTTCTTTCCCCTGTCTTTTTTCCCCATCCACCGTTGACAACTCGGCTCTGCCTTCTAGTGGGATTAACTACTTATCGAGATTTGCCCATTGTTTTCCCGACGGAATCATCCGTAATATTCGGCTATTTTTTTCCCCATGTTGCATGATGTTCTTAGGGTTCTCAAAAAACCCTGTGGCGTGAATATCAGAACGAGGAATTATAACTATTTATTGCTTTTAAAACTGTCGAACGCGGATTCCAATATTTTTTCCCAGAACGCGAAGCCACAAAATTTTTTCCACTGTATGAGCCCTACACAACTCACAAATTTTTCCACTATACCTATAATAATACTGTACATCTCAAAATTATGTGGATGGTGAAACAACAATTAAAAAATATAACGCAATAATCGGGAAAAAATAATAAGCACATGGTATCAGAACATATGTGTATTACATCAAAGAAATATAATATAAATTTTAAAGAATGTTTGTAAAAAAATAAAAATGAAAGGTTGTCCCAAAAATATATGGCCTTTTCGAGTATTTTGTATTTAAATTAAAATTTTGGATCTATTCCTTTGAATTATCTAACGACAATATTCATGCACCTCTTATGCAAGTACTCCCCAAAGGATTTCAATTAGATTCAAGTCTGGAATAATGCCTCGCTAATCTATAAGTCAATTGATTTTGTATAAACGAAGCTCTTATTGAATAGCAAGTATGAATCAACGCATTTTCCCTTCCTAAGATGTTTCCAATTGAAAGTAGATGGCTCTTGAAGGCATTTTGATTATCCTTAAAACAATTATTGTCCATTAGAAAAGCAATATCCAATGTACCATTCAAACAAAACGTGCCCCATACAATGAGAGAGCTCCGTCCTAGTTATTCATTGAAGTACTCGTAAAGTTGATATCACAGATCATGCTAATGACACCCATTTTTCTCATAACTGAAGGCGATATTTAATCATTCACCCGTCCAATGCAGCGCTTTTAGCCCAAAGAACGTGTGCCCTTCTGTGGTAAAATTTCAGCATTGGTGTCCGACACATTATACGACTTTTATGAATTTTGCTTGCTTATATACGAGATGAGCAGTAGGTCTCAGAATAAAAAACTGTAAAGTCCTCGCAATTTCATCAACATACTTCTTTTGGATTAAAACTGTTCACAAAATACCTCTACCTTGTCACTGAGATGTATTTCTTCATCGATCTGAACTCTTTTTTGCAATCGCACTGTCACCTTTCGATGGAATTTCACAAATTCCAGATATGGTACGCCTCATTTGTTTATCAACAATATCAGAAACTTCAACATCTTGTCTTTAAACGCCACATTTCAGCTGCAGAGAATTAAACGTTGTGAGGCATTTTCCAGCTATTTGCAAATCGAAGAAAAAGCAATGATTTTATATTTCGAAGTAGTTATGTCATATATATAGAACGCAGAATATGCAACTTCTTTTGTTACGATTGTAATAAAAGCGAATTTTTTCATTGACCGTAATATTTTTGGGATAGCTTAATTTAAATGTTATTATTTTTTTTACAAAACATATTTATATAAGTGTGATATTTCTGTGTTATAATAAATTTATGTTATGATTTCATATGCTAATTATTTTTTCCCGTGATTAATGCATCACTTTTTGAACTGTTATTTCAAAAAATTGCCTGTTCATATAATTTTGAGTAATGTATAATCGCCCGTCCATGTAATTCAGCAAGATCCTAATATTTGTAGGGAGTGTTGTAGAAGGTGGTCAATCATCATCTAAATAAGCCACCAGGATAGGCAAAACTGAGCACCTATGAAAGTCATCAAATGCTTTTACGATTATATTTTTTTAAGTATTCCCTAGCAATAAAGTTATCTTTCGCCCAATTTCATACTCTGATTTTGGAGAAGAGATAAATGATTCTGATATTTGATGGGGTAGTCTCCCTTTTTAGAGTGAGGTACTTTAATGCACTGGAATTTATGTTATATACTTAAGAAAAAATTTCCGCGAATATCGCTGTACCACCCTCATAACCAACCTGTTATTTAATTCTCTTATTAAAAAGTTTTTAAAAAAAGGAAAACTGAGAAATTATTACTTTATGGTTTGCCCCCTCCCCCCTTCAAGTTGCTGCTCGAGTTGATTGCACTATCCGTACTCCTCCGGGACCTCCGAGATTTGCAAATTTATGGCGCTCCCGCCTCGGGCACGAGGCTATCTCCTTAATGAGCAGTTTAAGCCTAGCAGATGACGTGCTCTGGATTGGAAGAAGACAAAGTTAGGTTGTTGTTTGTATCGGTGCAGCTGGCCTGGGTGAGTGAGAGGGTGATGTCGCTCGTCCAATGAGATAACTTGATTGTGGAGGAGTGGGTGACGTCATGGTGTTCTATGTGCTCTCCGGAGAAAAGTGTAGCTTTTAAGGTTGTGAGATTTAAGGCTGCGTATAATCTATTGTTTGATGGTGGCCAATAGGAAGTAGTTCACTTCCGGGGTCTTCAAAAAAAGCAATAAAATTGTTTTATAGGAATCATTTATAGAATTTATTTTCATTGCGGCGGCCTCGACTCCTGCTCCCTCCAGATGGCCGCCCTTACACCTCACTGGAAGGTTGAGGGAACGCATAGAATATCAAATGTTTACCGACGAATTCCAGGATAATCATGTTTTTTTAAAGAAAATATTATCAATATTTTATGCCAGTGCGAAGTCGTTTAAGTTTGAAATTGGTTAAATACAACGCAAAGCCTTAAGAATAATTTAGATTTCTTGAAAGTACATTACAGCCCTCAGCATTAACCGAATAACTAATTCATTATATCAGCATTAACCGAATAACTAATTCATTACAAGAGATATAAAAATATTCCATGAAAACCAATTCTGACTTTCCTAATCATTAAAAATGGGCTGCTAAACTGTGCAGTTTCAAAAGCAAAACGGAAACCCTGTTTGTATCTATTTGTTTCGCCAAGTGAACTACGCTACTGAGCTGACAATCCAGCTATTTTGAATTTCAAAGAGAAAAACTGACTGTTCAGGTTTTCATGCTGACAGTAGGTTTCCACATCCAAACTGCAACTATAAGGTGGGGGGGGGGGAAAGAAAGAAAGAAAAAACTATTTTTATCTTTCAGTGCATAACACTTAATATGTAAATAAAAATATCTGAAAACTGGCAAATATTACAAAAAGAAAAATATATTTATAAATTTTTGAAATAACTGCTGGAGACATAGTTTTGAAATCCTGATGGAAGATATCACTGCTTAATGGATCTCAACAGATTGCTGGCAGGTCGGCTGCTTAAAAGAGCCTAGACACAGCCTTAAACAAGAAGTCAGTTTTTTTATATTCAACAGTGTTAACATTATTGGCAGAAATCAACCTGGTAGCAGCTTCTTAACAAAGTTTCGTGACATAATAAGTTTATCATGTGGCCCACTTAACCATAAAAAAGCCGATTAAGCATGGAATTAAGAATAATAAACTATACAAAGTATTTCATTCATATTATTTTCGACTAACTAAGATATCTCACTAATGAGAACTTCAAGGCAGCAAAGCATTGTCTGATTTTATATTAAAAGAAAGCCCCCTTGTCTAATGACTTTCTTGAAAAAAGGCAACGCTAACAATTGCTTAACCTTACATTTTGTAGTAAATCAAAATTTCATTACTTACACTTCTGTTTTTCTCTTTCTCTCTCTTTTTTTTTTTTTTTCAAATCAGTTTTCAGTATAAGAAATAATTTACGTATTAAAATTTTGCCCTAGGTAAAAAAGAGCATAATAAAGTCTTTTAATTTAATAATTTTTTAAAGTAAGCAATAAAAAAAAATTAAGATTTAATATTAATTTTTAATCAATTTCTCGGGATTTTTACATTCATTTTTATAGCATTACTTAACTGCTATTTTAAAATAAAAAGTTGTGCATTATAAGGTAGTTTGTGTATTGTAATATGACTGATTTTGAACAAACAGTATAATAAATCTATGAATTTGGATTTAATAACAGATAATAACTTCATAAACAGACACTTTTGTAAATGTAAAACTGCACAATGTAATCCATTTAAGCTATATTCGTTCTTAAGTTCCATGCTGCTAAAATTTTTTTTCTCAACATTTATGCCTCCATGTCAATAAAATTATATGAATGCATATATGGAGTGTTCAGAAGATATTCAGTGTATGTCAATAAACATTAAAGTAAAGAAAAAAGGACATTTTAAGTTGACTTTTCACTATGTATTCTTTCGAATCATCGCTTTCACTGCCTTTTTCTGCTTTAGAAGTTGAAACTCGCGCTCTCTCATTAAGTAAAGGCAAACTCTTATAAGATGGACGGTAATGTGGAATCAAGTTATTCTTTTCAAAATGAAACAAATTATTCTGCTACATTTCTTTTAAGGATCTAAGTATGTTTTAGGAATATAAGGTCCTGAAGAACGATGAACAAATGTGAATGCCTCAGTTCTGATGCCAGCTTTGAAATATTTATCTTATAGAATAGAAAACACTTTTCGCTTAGTTATAAATAAAACTTTCTGGTCTACTGTACCCAATTCTTAGAGTCAAAAACAAATTCTTTGCCTTGATTGATTTGATTCAATAACATCGAAATCAACATAGAAAGTAACTGTCTTTAGGCAAAAGAAACTTGATAACAATAAAAGCAATGAATATCCCAGGGTCATGAATAATTCTCTGCAAATATCAACATAACTTAATATTTACATTTTTGGCCTGGTGAAGCAATCTAAGTTAATAAAGATGGTTATTGGGAGCATGCTCTTGAAGATATTTGATAAAATATGCCCTAATTTCTTGGGATTCTGGAAACTCTTCGTTTCATCATGCAAAAACATGTATCCTTTACAATAGCTAAAGACGTGTTTTATTAAGTTATAAACATACATATTTAATTTGTAATAAACTCACATTTATTGAATAAGAACATCATTTCTTTTCTATTCTACGGTTGGTATATGTTCTTTTCTTTTCTATTCTATGGTTGGTTCTATGGTCGTCACACCACATGCGATTACAAAATAAAGACTGTGATTTGAATGCTTTGCCAACTGAAGATTTTAATAAGGAAGAGGCACTTGTTGTATGCAAGGCATTTCAAATTAATACACTTTTACTTATTGGCTTCTAAACTCTACAAACATATTCGATTTCGATTCTTATCTTTTTGAAGGTCTCGCATTTTGCACAAATTTTCGTAAAAAGTTAATGCCTAGATATAAATATCAAAACTTTAACATTTGACGTCTTAAAATTGATTCCAAAAAACCAATTGGGAAATTTCACATTCAATGATTTTAAACACTTGCTGAATTTGAATTGTTGGGTTGAATTTAAGCTTTTAAATATTCGCTCTCTCAATGCTCAAATAATCTTAAAATGTTGTAAATAATGATCGATAAACCAATTATGGCACAATTTTCCCAGGAATCATGCAAGTTCTAAACTTTATTTTTAAGCTTCTAATTAAAAAAGTATTAAAAATTATCTACAATCTATTTGATATTAACATTTGCTTACCAGTATTAAAGTTTTAATTTCCATCCTCAATCATTTCAAACTTTTGTATGAATGTTAAATATTTAGTTTGAAGAATTTATCTGTCAATGGTTCTGCTGAAACATTTCTTTTTTGGATACATCAAAAGTATTTAGCAATCTTAAACCACCTCTTATTTAATATAAAATAACAAAAACTATAATTTAAACAGGTAAAATATAAATAAAGAAATGTAACATAAAAAAAATGCAGTATGTTTCACTCACCTCTTATTCATTTTTGATGAAGCCAAATTTCGGAAAAAGAGTTTTGCAACATGACGTGTTGGATCATATAAAGTAGCAACCCTTTTCAACATTGGGACACTCATTTTAGGTAATAAAGTAATTAAATGCTGCAAATGTAGATTCAGCAGCGATGGTTTTGCAGCCAGAAATTGAAGCAGATGATAAGATGTCATGCATTTCATGTAATATTCTGAAAAAAACCTTTTCCCTTTACTTTGCAAAATAGTAATGACAAAATGATTAACTGAACAGTTAATACTATACGACTAAAACAACTTGTTTGATTCTCGATTAAGAACTAATAAAAAAACATTAAGCAAAAATGAACAAGCAAATTTATATTTTCAACTAGCGAAGTTTTTATTTGCCATATTTTTGCAATTTTAGTTGGCATTTTTAGTAAAACGTTTTCAGACTTCCAAAAATTTAAACAATGACTATCAAAGGGAATATTTAGGTCTATTAAAGGTATTGATATCAAACGAAATGTCAAATAACAGTCATGACAATACATGTTCAATCTGCTATCCAGTATTGTTCTGCTAAGCTTAAATATCATGCAAATCTAATACCACTATGCAAAGAAGCGATATACATCTTAAAACAGCTGCCACAGAAATGATCAGTGTACAGTGCCAATGTTCTTTATACCTTTCTGATACTCTCCCCAACGATCATGTAGCATATACTTGCAGGTCATACTATAACTGATGCCACTTGATCTCCTGATTTGTCATTCAGTCAGTTGAGGTTGGTGGTATCGTTTTTCTTCGCCTCATTCAGTGACAGTTTTTCGGAAAAGGCGTTGGAGGTCGTTATCTGGTGCCTCTAGACCTAATAGAACTCAAAATCGATCCGCATATTTGCTCGATTACTTTAATTCTCTACAATGCAGCCTTGCTCAAAAAAAAACCTTTTCTCATTATTTTTTCTTCAAAAATATAAAGTGAATAAACGAAAATAGCCAAATGAAACATAGGAGGAAATGAAAACTAAAGAAAACGCGGAGGAAAAATTCAGATCAATAACTGATTTCAAAAGCAATGATATTTGGGAAATTTCTAAGATATAAGAAATACTAACATTATTAAATTAAAATGCCTTTTTAACTAAATGCATAAAAAAGAATTCTTATCAGTCTCTTATTTATCTAATGAAGGAGACAAACTTTAAGCAGAATCATTTACATCAATCGCTGATTCGCGGTGTGCAGATTTCTCTTTTTAGCTAGAATCGACACTGCCGGTATGGGTGGAATTCGGTTTTTCTTCAAAGATATAATTCTCGTTCAAATAGGATACTTCAGTTCTGAATAATGTAATATCACTTAAATTATTCAGAATAGTATCTCAATATTGATTAACTCAGAGAAAAATTCTAAATGTAATAATTTAAAAACAACAGTTAAATATTTAAGAAAAATTATTTCATTACTTTTTGTTTAGTTTCCACCAAATTGAAATATGGTGGAAAAACCCTCCTAATTTGTAATACAAGTGGAGTTAGATCGTTTTCTGTTCTAAAATGCATCAAGAACTGCGTGATAGAGCGAATCCACCTCACTTAAACCAGCTATTGCTCTTATTTATTGAAAATGACGGCGTAGAGGAATTAGATTATAAAAAATGTAGAGATAAATTCTACCAATGAAATGCAAGAAAAATGGCATTTTTGCATTTTGACGCCTTCCGAGATCTGTTTCTATGTTCTTAAATGCTCTCTCACCCTCTCTCTTTTAATTCTCACTTCTTTTAACATTTCAAAAATTTCGTTCTAATGCTATTTAATATATATGTTTATGCTTCCTCTAAAATTTAATTTAATCTTTTGCTATTATGTCAAAATCTATTTTCTCATCAATTTCTGATAGGTTCGCTAAATGCTGTTGTGACCGAATCCTCACGGTAAAATATGAGTTCAAATGCATATTACATGGTATAAGTTCAAAGACATTTTGTCCTGACGTTCAGCAGACATTTGGAAAAGTGTGTAAAACCGAAAGTGTCTGGCTACTTTTGATTTTAATAGTACGGTACAAATAAAAGACAGGTTCAGTGGTTTCAGAGTGAGTCATTACAAGAAATTAATTAGTATATATAACTCATTAATAATACAGTATATTTTCAGTACAAATGAGGAGAAATAAACATTATAGATGCAATAAATAATGATCTCAGAATTACCTTCAAATTAAATAACGAATAATAGAACATAAGCATAAAGTTAAAGTTAGAAATACAAATAAGTTTAGTTCAAGCTGCATTCTTGAAAACAATAGGTTTTTTCCCCGTATGAGGGGCCTCAAAATAATTTAGCGCCTATGATTTACATTAAAATCCGCCACTGGTCTCATCCTTAATTTAGCAGAACAAGTGTATCTTAAAAACTGTCATTTGAACTGTCATACATCAAATTTTAGATGCAGGTTTTTTTTTATTTGAATTTTAGCTTAAACGAATTTTTAAAATGGTCCATTAGCTTCGAATTAGCTAAGTTTTACTGTATCCTATATTTTGTAATTAATTACAATTTTCAATAAATCAGTATTAAAACTCACATCTTTTCTTCAACTTAAAATTCTAAGCAAAAATATATGATGCAAAATTCTAAATCATGTTTTATATTATTCCAAAAGAGACCGATACATCACACCTGCAATAAAGTCTGATTGATAAATATGTTCCAAAACAAAACAGCAAGCATATTTGAAGAAAAAACAAATGAAAGATGAGATGGACACACCAATTTATCAAAAGTATTAGTTTTCTTTCGCGGTGAAATATGCAATATATTTAAAAAATTGGTTTTATAGTAACATTTTTTCTGAAGGCTAGTCTCGTTATATACACATATACACTCACGTACAGGATATAATACTACAATAATAAACAGAAATGGTAAAAAGAAAGCAGAAAATAATATCAAACTTAGCAATGAATACTGATATGAAACTATTTGAAATTTTATCAATCATAAACACATACAAACCGTCATTAGTGTGATGTAGAATCACTTCATAGCCAGAGGAAGATAAAGCGTTATAAACAGTTTTCTCAATTGTAGCTTTGATGCCATCTGTTGAAAGCAATGTCTCAACCATTAATCCTTGTTGCCCACGAATCTGAATAAAGTAAAAATAAGCATTATTTTTTACCAATAATGAAATGAATATAATAAATTCTTTTAGAATATTAAATTTAACTTTATTCGAAATTGAAAAGAAATTAGATTAGCCTTCAAAAACATTCACCTACCTCTGCAAAATAATGCAATAGTTCATTAAGACCTTGCTCAGATAATAGTTTGGCAGCAACTTCTTCATCATAGTATGCATTTTCTTTTAAAAATTTTCTGTAATTACATGAACTTATTAATGATTACAATGTGATAATGAATTGCACTCATTCTATAAACTAATTCAGTTTAATGATGAATTAATTAAATAATATCAAATGTTTGTCTCGAAATAATTCGTTATCTTTATAAAGTAAGAAAAGAATACTTTGTTACAATTTGATATTAATTATATTCGTTAATAAAACTACAGTGAAAAATAAAAATAATAAAAGCAAAAAAATATCTGAAAGAAATTTTAACATACTTAAAAGCCAAGTTAATAACACTTCTGTCTTGAAATTTGTTCTTAACTTGATGTGCGAAACAGTGAAGGGCAATGTTAGCGAAATGACACTTATCAGCTGACACAATTTCTACACTTTTAGTGCTGAAAAGCACTTGAGTATAAGCAATTAATTCAGACAAGAAACCATATCCCATGAAATGTGCAACTCGCTTTAACTGAGGACACTAAGGGAAAACAAGACATAAAAATGGATTAATTATAAATTTACAGGAATTAGGGTAAAAAAATTAATATTCAAATATTAAGACACATTTCGTACCTTTGAAAGCTGATATAAATGAACTGCTTGAGCAAATTGTCCTGAAGATAACTGGACATCCGCAGCAATATCATATAATTTATGAAGATCTAATCCAAGCATTACACCTAATTTTTCAGCAAGAGGTAAATCAGAAGGAGTCGCAGTGAGGCTCAGAAATAATGCTTCAGCTGAAATTCTGAAAAAGAAATCATAAATCAATTCAGAAAATAAAACTAAATAAATAAAAGAGCAAAAAATGCCCTACACTTCAAAGACATTTATATGAAGAACTGGAATTTTTAGATATATATCAAAAAATAAGGTTCATATAAATAAAATTGCTATTTATCGAAAACTGAACATAAAACTAATTAAAATTAAGCAGTAAAAAAAATTATAATTTTTACAAACTACAGTGCGCCTCAAAAGATTATGGTTTTTTTTTACAACTGAGAAAGATGAATAACAATTTAAAAATTATTTTTAATTTTAAATTATATCAAGACAATAAATAATAATATGATTGCGTGACTGTACAAAAATAATATAACACAATCATAGAGTCTGCGATAAAAACTAAAAATGAAAATTTACTCCCCTAAAAGCTTATGGACAACTCATTTCTTTTCCCTTCAACATTCAAATTTTTGAGCCATTTTTCTAAGTCACTTTAAAAGCTTGACCAGACATACTCAAAACAAGAATGTATTTATAAAGAAGAAACCGAAGAATATTGAAGGCAATAAATTCTAATAGATGAAAGTAAAATGCTTTCACTTTGATAACATGGATCGAAACAATCTGGAACAATTAATATCACAAGAGATTTAGAACTGAAAATCTAAATCCTGGCTAAAAAGAACTGTAAGAATCTAAATCCGAATCAAAGCTAGGAAAATTATTTAGAAAATTAAGTTGATCTTGTTTAGAAATATAATAAACATATTAGTAAAATAAATATCTGTTTTTAAAACAATTGTTTATTACAATAATGTGATAAACAAATTATGAGGCGAATACCAAAGATAAAATTATATATTTAGTGTACTTGTAAAATTTGCAATATCAACGAAAATTACAATTAATATATTTTTAAGTACTAAATTTACTAATGTATAACTCGTATTTATAAAAATAAATCAAATTGAGGAAATAAACATATGAATTTTATTAAATAATTATTATGATGCAAAAGAAATCACAGACGCAGTTTGCATTTTGGCAGGTAAAAATTAATGTCCATTAAAATTTCATTGACAGAAATCTGTTCAGGAGTATTGATGTCCCGATCCGTACCCTATTTAAAAAAACCCGACGACACATAACAACTTCTGCATAAAAACTTGTAAAATCTATTTTAATTATATTTCAATACATTTAGAATTTCCATTAAGAGTCATTAATTCATAGAAAATTTGAAAATAACATACCTTAATCTACATTCCCAAACACAATCATTCTGCACCAAAATACATCCCTCGAGACTTTGTTGTTCATTAATTAAAGCATCTAACTTCTGCAAAACAATTTCACTTTGAAGGAGATTTTTATTTTGTTCAAAACGATTATCAGAGTTAGATAAAATCTTGTCAGTTGATTTTGTCAGATCAGTTTCTAATCTGGATTTGGAACATACAGTACTAGATTTCTCTTTAGGATACTGTATTGCTGCTTTATATATAGCTAATATTCCATCATTGAAAACAAACTTCTGGATGTCAGCATTTTGAGTTTCTCTCTGAAAACAAAGCACAGTTCAGTCCCAAAGCAGAAAACACAAAAAATCCAACAATTAACAGATACGGAAGGCATTGAAAACACATACAAATTCCACATTACTAATTTAATTCTGAATTTTTCAATGGAAAAATAAATCTAACAAATATGCATCTTACAAATTTACATTTATATTTAATGAGAATATAACGACTCTGACACATATATTTGAGATTATTAATACATTAAATAGTTCAAATTAGTACACAAGTGCTTAAAATACTGTTAATCAAAACTAGAAATTTTCTTTAGAACTTAGGGAGCTAAAATTCTCATTTTATGTAAATACAAGTTAGTCACAAAAGTTTTCAAAAACTACCAGTGAAAAATATGGAATTCTACAAAACAATGAAAACAAATCATAAAATTAATCAAATAAAGATTTTTTAATTGTTAAATAAATCTGAAGGAGAAATGTCTAAAAATAGTAAACATTGTTTGAATAATATATGTGAGAAAGAAGAAAAGCCGGAAAGTCATGGGCAAAAATTAATATTCCTGCGATATCGATGTACAGGGTTATAATTAAAGTGCAGGTGTTTGAAGGACTGTAAAAGAGAAACTACTTGGAGTATGTTGAAGAAATTTGGTATATGTTATATTTATAACATGGGGAAATAAATGACACAATAAAAAAAAATTAGTTCATTTTTTTTGCAATAGATGGCGTTGTAGATGATTAAAACGTTGTTTTTGTTCTGTACTATGTCAAAATGAATACCACTTCAATTTTAAAATCATTATGATGATAAAAGTCATGTATCTTTAAGCTATAGCCATGACTTTGTCAAAGGTAGAAAGTGCTCTGTTAGTAAAATGTTATTACCAAAAGAATAGCAATTATAGTGCTGCTTTGAAAGAATATCGCCATCTTAAAGATTTGAGAAAAGGACCGATGTCTGCGAATGGCTTAAAGAAAATGATTAATAAATTTGAAGCTACAGGAGAACTCGGAGTGCTACCTGGATCTAGAGAAAGAATATCTGTGAATCAGGAAATCGTGGAAGAGATTAGGGAAGCAATTGATTCAGGGTTAATGGATCAGTGACCTGTAAGCGCTAGAAGTGTAGCAAGGACTTTATCAAAACCATGGGCGACCGTGCGCAAAGTCTTTACATTTACCGTGCGCTACATTTGAAGACGCTATCCGTATAAAATTAAAATCTTGCAGCATTTGCAACCAGGCGAGCCACAACAAAGAATTGATTTTGCCAACCTTCATTCTTGCCAAAATTGATGAAGACGAATCATTGATTAGAAAGATTTTGTGGACTGATGAAGCGCATTTTACTTTATCCGGACAAGTCAACAGTTCATAACTGTAGAATATGGGGCTCATCCAACCAGCATACTGTTTTTGGGAAACCCTTGCATTCAACGTTTGTTACAGTTTGGTGTGGTATGACTGCTGACTTTATCATTGGTCCTTTTTTTTTTTTTTTGTAAAATCTTACACCAACAGTGCTAGTTTTCTGCACCGTAATATGATCCCTGCTTTGCAAGACAGAAACTGCCTCGATTTAACAAAATTCATGTAAGATGGAGCACCACCTCACATTGCTCATTGTGTTATACAACTGCTTCACCGAACTTTTAGTGAGGATCGTATAGTTAGCAGATGTTTCTAAAATGCGTGGCTACCTCGTTGACCTGATTTGAATCTTTGCGATTTCCGGCTGTGGGGATAGTTAAAAGATCGTGTCAACAAGGACAAACCTAACTCTGTTGGTGCTTTAAAAAGCAGCATTACTAGACATGTCTTAGAAATTCAGCAGGAAACATTAGGTGCTACTGTGGATCACGGTATTTTGCGTCTACAGCATTTGATAAGATTTGAAAGATCCCATATTGAACAAATATTGTAAAGCATTACACATTTCATATTTTAACAAAGAAAAATGTTACAATTACAATGTATAAAATATTGTCATGAAAAAGCGCCACCTATGATAAAACGTTGAACTAACTTTTTTTTTATTGTGTAATTCATTTCCCCATGTGGTAAATATAACATATACCAAATTTCTTCAACATAATCCATGTAGTGTTTCTTTTACAGTCCTCTAAACACTTGCACTTTAATTATAACCATCCTCTACTTAACATCTTATCAACATAAGTTAAAACAGAGTTTATGTAAGAAGGGCAGTACTTAAGAAAAATGACTATCATGTTTTGTACTTTTTGTTTGTTCTGTTTATCATGACAAAAAATTGTAGGTGCAATAATGGTATAGAAAAACAGAAATCATTTTTAAAAAAATAACTAATTTTTTAATAACTAAAAATTTTAATAAAAACTCTCGTATGAAAATAAGAAAATAGCATTATTACAAAAATTACAAGTAAAAAATATACATTATATCAATTTTTATTTAAATACAACTGCTGATAATTAAATATTTAAAATAATAACATTACTTAAAAAAACTTAATAAAAAAATCATGAATTATATATTTCAATAAGAAAAATATTTTTGTTCAAACATTTTTGTAGATTGTATATACATTTATTTATTTTTTGCTTTACCTTTTTTGAATTTTCTGATGATATTTCAGCAAATTTTCTAGAAATGATTTTTAAAACATGCTGATTAGAGGGTTGATTTTTAGAAATAGCAAAGATCAGCTTATCAGACAAAATTATATTTTCACAATCTGGAGGGACTTTGTATGAAAATAAATGCATTCGGTCCAAATCACCTTCCAAGACCTAGAAAACAGATCATAAAACAAAAACGCATTAATTCTTAAATTGCAATTTCGTTCAGTAAGAAATACATATACTTCCTATTTAAAGCTGAAGCAAATTTTCTAACACAGCTGAACCGCTTAAAGGAAACCAATCATGAAGTAGTATCAATATTAAATCACGATCTGTCATTTTTAAGATATCATGTGTTAAGTTAGATTTTAATCTTGTATGTAAAAATGCACTCGACATAGAAAGAATTTTTAAATTCGAAAGGGAAGAACTGAGATGATTTTTCTTTAATAACAAATTACTGCCTTCAGTTCTGCATCTCTGAATAAAACAGATTTCATCTAGGTTTTTTTATATATCGTTTCCTTGCTCAAAAGAAAAATCATTATTTTGGATGCATGTTAAATGATCAAAAATTAAGCACGTTTACAATATCAAATAATTTACATAATTAATTACTCCCATAGTAAATGTATAATAAACAATTTATTTGTGATTGTGCTTACTGTATGATCATGGGTAGTGTCTTGCATACAGTAATGCCTACGAACATGTCGAATTCGGCCAAGCGTGCTCCGGGGTTAATAATGTTTACGACCAAAGGTGACATTTCTACACATGGTAGCCATGATTTTTATTACCGTTTAAGCCATGATAAAAATGAAATTAATGAAATTTTTTCTTAATTTTAGGGCAATTTATAGAGATTGATGATAAGATTATTTTTATAGTAATTTTTTATTTTAATAGTACTTTGATAGTAATTTTTAAATATAAATGTGATGCAAGAAATAAGTTATTTTTTATGGCTAGTAACATTAAAAATGAACATTTTATTAAATATTCCTTCATATATAATACAAAATCACCAAATTTTAGCCTATTTTGAGAAAAATATTATCGTTGTTACAAAAGTATTACAATACATCTTTTCTTCATTTAACAACATATTAATAGGAAAGTATTCATTTCATGTTAATAACACGATTACAAATTTCTACAACGAAAATATACTGAAGATTTAACCAAGGTTTTATTTATTATGATTGAAAGCAAATTACATAAATAAAATTGAATGTTCACTCACTTAATTATAAGAAGAAATATATATATATATATATATATATATATATATATAAAACCTTCCTTAATGTTACAGCAACAATTTCACCTACAATGCAATAAAATCAATAAAGAAATTTTTGCTCTACATTCAATTGCTCTCCTTGAAATTTTATATTGATCTCGATTGGGCTTTTGCGAACTGTGAGCTCATAGGTGTAGACAACTAGACTTTTTCCATAGCAAAATATCTGCAACACGCACATAGTTTTCACAAAAAGAATTGTTTAAGAACATCCGAATCAAAAGGCACATCGAAATGTGTAAAACCGTTTCTAATAAATATAATTAAATTCCCAAGAGATTTGAATCTACAATACAGGAACTTCTATATCAACAGATCAAAGAGATTATTTAAATAATTCTAATCAATGGAGTCAAAAGGGCCGAATTATTAAATAGGCAAAGTTGGCAGTTGCTGAACTCTCAAAATTTTTAGAGGTATTTTGAAAGTTATTTAATTTTATACTTTCATTTAATTATAGAGGCTGTGCAATCGAATTTATACAAATCAAAATCAAGAACTGTGTAAATTAATTTTGGAACTTTATTTTAGCAATATTTCTAATTACCATTTGCAAGTTATTTAGTATGCTATTTTATAACTGTAAAATAAATTAGTTATAAAATTTTGGTGTTTAATTTTTAAAAATGCCCCTTTTGTTATAATATTATTTAAAGGAAGGTGAGTTTATTTTTTATTAATTATTTTTTTTACTGTTTTTTTTTAATGTTACTTTTAACTTTTAGCCGTGCACTTTTTTCATACGTGAAATATTGAAATCGTCTTTTAAGAAAGGGATTTGCAACTGCAATTTTTCAAAATTTGCAACTTAAAAGTGCAGAATAAAAATTAAATTAAAAATATTGGACTTTAAAAATTTGGAGGGAAAAAGGGGTCTCGAGATTTGTATTACCTCACAGACCCTCGAAATTTAACAAGGTCCTGAATTCTTCTGAAATTGGAAATAATCACATTGTTTCAAATATGGAAAGCGAATGATTAATTTCAGTGTAAATTCATCAGGTCTTGTTTTGTAAGCCTTGTGGGCAAAAAGCACGTTTTTGAGTAAAAACTTACAGTAAAAATGTAAATGTATATTGAAGAGTGCATTACCAGAGCTTCATTCATCAGGAGTTTATATGACTTATTTTTCATACAAGAACGACCTTAAAAAAAATTTAAATTCCTGAAGAATATATACTACATATATTAATGTATAAACTATTTTTTATTCTGTTTTATTTCTCAGCAATAGATTTTAGTTATCATTTAATAGGGCACCTAGAAGAAAATTAAATTTGAATTCAGATAACATCTACATTATTCTTACCGATTTTCGCGGCAGCAAATGATCAGTTGGCGAAATATTAATATATTTCTGTATCAGTAAGTAGTCTCTTTTTATGTACACCGTACTTATAATATCTCATTTACAAAATGAAAAGTTATATAATGAACAAATAATTATTATTCTTACTAGCGTACAGGTTTTAAAAAATGCAATAGCAGTAAAATCAAATCTAGACGATAATCAGAAAGGTTTAAATTTGTAATAGTACTTAGAAACTAATTTTTTGAAACTGACGTAAAACGCCATTTCATGGAAACGTAACATCCATACTTAGTTCTTTTTAACTACGTGTGGCATTTCAAGATTATACTTTTTGCAACTATCTTCTTCTTACAAATCGTTCCAAAAACCATTAACCTCATTAAATTGTAGTTTAAACTTAAAAAAAAAAACGTTTTTTTAAATAACATATTTTTAAATGTTCGAATTTATTGATTTAAACAAATGAATCAAAAAGAAATAAGGCAAAAACTGTTGAAACCAAAACCCTTTCGTTTAATAAAAATCGTTATATTTATGTAAAGATATGAATTTACTATCCCAAATATAGAAGAAATTATTAATGTTTCGAAGTAGATACAGTATCACTTACCTTTGATTTCTTTTATCATACATTTTTGAATAAATTCATTGAAAAGCATATCATCTTCCATAAAAGGCAAATGGAAAAGTATTCAGATTGTGTTAAAACGCATTAATTTGTGTTAAAAAATATGTAATTAAGTATTCGAAATTGTATTAAACATCATGTTAAATTTCGCTAAATCTGACACTTCTGGATATTGTTTAAAATGTTGTAACCTCTTCTAGAACTGATTCTTATTAGTAACAAAAACTACCATTAACCAAGACTGAGACTGTAAACAAGAGCATTGATTGATAGTTTTATGATCGGTACAAAAAATACGTACAACCGAAGGCATGAGCCTAAATAGTCAACAAGGCACTATAGAAGATGATGGTGGTTCCATAATGGTGTGGGCTATTTTTATATTAAATGGGCTGGATCCTCTGGTCCATCAGTACTGATATTTGACTATATGGTTATGTTAAGCTACTTGGAGATTACTTGCAGCGATTCATGGACTTGATGTACCCAAACAACGATGGAAGTTTTTATGGATGGCAATGCGCCATGCCACCGGGCCACACTGTTTGCAATTGGTTTGAAGAACACTATGGATAATTCCAGTGAATGATATGGCCACCGAGATCGACAGATAAGAATCACATCGAACGTTTATGGGACATAATCAAGATGTCATTTTGTGCACAAAATCCCTACACCGGCAACAATTTCGCAATCATGGACATCTAAAGAGGCAGCATGGTTCACTATTTCTGTAGGGGGCTTCCAACGACTTATTGGGTCCACGCTACGTCGAATAGCTACACTTCGTCGGGAAAAAGGAGGTCCGGCACGTTATTAAGATGCATCCCATGAATTTTGTCACTTCAGAGTATATAAACTTACTTGCTTTATAATATAATGTATAAATTATGCATATCTTTCAACACTGTCAACAAAATCTGAAATTTTATCATAAAAATTTCTTTCTTATTTTAATATTTATCATACTTCATAGTTATGACTGTCTATTAATTGCCAAAAAAAATTATAAAAAAATAAAAATAATGTTACTTTTAAAAGAAGAGTTTTTCACTTAAAATCATATACCTGAAGGAGACAAGATGATGAATTATATGCAGAAACAAGATTTCTTCCATCACCACACTGGGGTGTTAAAAATGTTCCACTTTCAAATTTTGAAAGACGATGCGGCCTCTGATCCCCATTTTTGTCATCTGTTTTTAAAAAAAATGCGTTAATTATATAATAAGTTGGCATATATTTCACCGTGGAATAATTAAAAAAGAAAATATAATAAGGTTACAGAAAAAGTTTCGATACCTTTGCAGCAAAATAAAATGTTCAGCATTTATTTTTGGAAACATATTTCAGATGTACTTTTTTTTATTTTCCTCTCTTATATTTTTTCAATAACAGTCTTTTCTCTGACATTCCAAAACGATAATTCAAAGATTATAATATGTTACCAATTTTTTTAAACATATTAAAAAACAATGTAGTTTCCTCTTTGTTCCTATATTCCAACAATTTTGTTATTCTTACTTATTGTATACAATTCAGATCAAAGTAATTTTTTTTAACAAATGACAATTTTTGCTTTCTATTTTGTCATATTGTGTGTTTTTCATTATAAAATGTTATTTATTTAAAATCTTTTGTTAATTTTTGAAAACTATGTATGAATTAATTATTAGGATTAATTATAAAATATGAAAAATATTTTGAAGATTGAGTAAATTTAAATATTCTTAACCGACACTATCGGTAGGCTTGTGCAATTTTAAATAAATTTGTGGTTAAGGGTTTATTTTTCTAAGCATTTTTGAAAAACGTAACTTTCTAAGAAATTTGCGTAGAAAACGCCTTTCTAATATTTTCTTTCATTACTTTTTACATTTTGCGGTAAGACGTAAAACAAGTAAACTAAAATGAAACAAGAAACACTTTTTCATAAATAATCCTCATAAACTCATTCTTTCCCAAATCTATCAAATCAATCTAGTTCTCTCATGCGTAAATGACATTATACACATGACTAAATACAGATAATTCAATATATGGCCACATAAACAATTAATTTCGAAGATACAAGAATCAAAAATATACATAATAACATAGAACTTTTGATTTCCATTAAAAATAAAAAATAAAAATATATTACCTGTTAATGGCACTTTTTCTGCAACAGGAATCCCTTTTCCAGAATTATATGTGGTTATCTCAGTATCTGAATTAAATGGCCAGTAGAAATTAGACTTCTTTTCTTCTAATAACAGTCTCCATTGTTGCTGATTACTACCTGTAATCTAAGACATACACACATTCAATTTCAAATGCTTTCAGATCTACATTTTCATAATCTCGCAATAACTACTTTAAATACTAATATCCAAAAGGATGAAAATAAATAAAAACATAAAGTTTGTGTCCAACAAGAATAAATAATGTTGGTCTCAGTAAAATTTACTTGAATCTGTGGTGGAATGAAGATCATTATGATCCGTACAGTGAAAGTAAAAGGACCCATGTTTTCGGGAACATTTCTTTAATTATCACATTTCACACAAAACACGAAAACAAGACAAGACATTAACGCACGAACACCTTAACAGAAAAGCAACTCATCTCATTATTTACAATCGCAATGCACTATATGATGCGTACCTAATTAGGTATCGCCATCTATTATCCAAAAGAGAGTAATGCAACTGCAACAACTTCAGTATAAAGATAAATATTCACTTAAACTATATAAAAAAATTCATCTATTGTTGCCACTTAACATCGATATTTCGGATATGGACTTTTCTTAAATTTATATTTTAAATTGCCCTGTACAATCCTTAATCTCTAAATCTATCTGATTCGGCTTTTCATTGAAAATCTATTCTTAGTTTTTTCCTTTTTTAACTAATTTGTTCGTAGACTTTTGACGCGCAGAAATTTATCTTTTCAACTTTCAGCCTTCAAGAATATTTCGATTTCCTTAAATTCTACTGAATAGTAAGATACATTATGTTTTAAAAAATGTTATATTCTATTATAATAGGATCACATTCTCTTTCGGTTACAATGTACATGAACAGAAGGACTGGCTTTCAACTTGTTACAGCAGGAATAAGCTCTTTTGTCAGTTCCTCTCATATTCAAGCAATTCATACTTCAGGCAAATACATATCTGACAGGATGAAACTTTACGAATGAAGGTCAGTAAAATCTGGTTAGCCGAAATTTTATATTGAAAATGCCTCCAAAATCGCATATCCGAAAATAAATAAATAAAAAAATACGTATTATTATATACAGGAATAATCACAAATGCGAGCGCGCACTAGTCTATGGACAGCGGCGAGGTTAACGTCTGTCCCTAAGTTGATTCTTCGCCATCGATTCATCAGTCTAAATATATAGCTACTGTTTGAAAAAATTGGGAAAAAATGATTTAAGCAATTCCCAGATGAGAAAGAAGACATGGAGGCGTACGAGTTAAATGAATAAGTTGTTACGGAAGACGCAGAATTATGAAAATTAATTTAGAAATTATTAAGCCAAAATAGTAGAAAAAGAGTTGCAATCAAATGATGTCTTAATTAATGAGCACTAAGCAGATGGCACAGACGGTAATGACAGCCGATAATGGTTTTAGAGCATCTGAGTTAAGCCTAAGTTAAGAGTTTATTATATTTTTTAATAATATGAACAATATTTAAGTGACATTTTTTGATGAGAAAACTAAAAGTATACACTGTAAAAGCTATAGCTTATTGTGTAATTTATATCAATATTTTTAAAGTAGCATAAAAATTATAATACATGTGTTTTTTTAGGTTACTCTAAGATTTATTGATCAATGCAATGAGTCCGTGCTAGCTGGCGTTCTTTTAATGAAAAGGTAGTGACAACGCTGCTACTCAAAAACGCTGGGAGAAAAGCAAAAAGAGTTTTTTATGAGCAAATTACATGTGATAAACTATTATTAAGTATAAATTGATGTGCCTTCTATCATTCTCAAAATGTAATAACTTTAATAAAGAACATGTGTGTAGTCTACAAAAAAAGAGTTTTGAATTCCTTTTGCTTTCAAAACTATATACTGTAATCAGATACAAAATAATAATAGATATTCTTCGCTTACCTAAAAAGAATCGTTATCTAACACAGTTTCCCCCTTCAGTTATGTTACAAACTGAAGTTGTACTGTACATACAAAGTCCTGATATTAATAATTCAAATCTCTTAACTGTTTTTCCGAAATATTTTATTATTATTATTATTATTAAGTAAATTTACCATTCTGTCAATAAAGAACTCTATTATTAACTCTCCTGCTATCGGAATACGAATCTTTACTTGAATAATCAAACTTAGAAATACTATTTACAGTTGAGAGACCTTTAAAGACATCATTTTTCAAGACAATGGCAGTTCTCAAATAATCAATGAACATCTTCACATCCTGTGCAAAAAAAAAAAAAAAAAAAAAAAAAACGGAATTTTTTTTAAATAAAATGTTAGAAACAGTTGGATAATTTTGGTCAATGACAAGAAAACTTCAGTTTGACAAATAGGAAGGGTTTTTGTTACATTTTGTAATAAATTTATATGATTTAGATTTTAGTGTAAAAACTTGACTTTTCAAACATTCTCAACATATAATATATTGTGAATCCATATTTTGAGCACACATACAACTACATTCTCTAGACATCCATTTCCTTTTTTCCCCTCTGGCAAATTTAGATAATCTTTCCTTCTCGCTAGCGAATCTTTAATAGATAACACATTAATTAAAACGTGACTAATATCCCATGTGGACACTATTTCACCATGTTTAAGTGAACTGCTGACAACAAGCAGGCTAAAATTACCAACATTTATAAACAATATTGAAAAAATTTTTGAAATTTTATTTTTCAAAATCAAAAACCTGTCAAATTATTGACGAAATCGATATATTAATATATATCGAGATAGATAAGACATTTCTCAAATCCATTTCTTCTGCAGAATAACGAAAGATTAGTAAAATATCTTCGACTTGGAATAGCAATGAAAGTAGAAGCCACTTATCTTGTTTCATTTTTTTTTGTATCATTCCAAAATCGAATAAGTAAACCCATTTGCTTTTTCTACTTAATACTTTATCAAACATTAGACCATACACATTCAGAATAGACACACATTTAATAAAACATCTTAATGTATGGAATAACGTCAAATGATATTAAGTAAGATGATTTTGTTGACTTTTGAAAGTTTTTGGCAATTCTGTTGACTGGGAACTTATCTTGGTACAAGTCTGCAATCTCCTTAAAAAAAAAATTACGAATAATAACTTTCCCTACACTTTAAATAACATTTGGTCTGCGTCTAAGCATTGTAAAGACACAATGAATGATATAATAATATTTTCTCAGCTGTAGGGTCTATTGAAGATTCCTTAGCAGTCTTAGTGGAAATCCTATTTGCTCCCTTCCTTCCCCTTCCTCCAAACTACACAGAAACTATTGCTGATTAACAGGCGATCCCATATTAATCCTTTGTCCATTGATGGAATTCTCAAGGCAAAGCCAAGTCACAAACCGATTTTTTTTTCTCTCAAAAAATAATGAATGTACATTTCGCCTATTTTTTAAGAACCCAACGAAAGAAAATCAAGTACTTTTCCGAGGTCACGAGTACAGCAAAATAAAACTCAATGTCCACGAGGAACCTTGTATTTTTCTACTTGATAAATAATTATATAAAATATGGATAAAATGCTTACCAATAAATAAGTGGTGTCATGACTCTCATCATACAAGATATCAAGTGCAGATATACCACTAGTTATATATGTACCTCCAACTTCTTTTTTATTAACTAAGTTAATAAAGGAAATTTCACCTAACTGCAAAATAAAAGAAAGGTAAATATACTTTTATTTAAACATTTTCAATAAAAAATAAAGAATGAATAAAACTATTTGAAACAAATTATTACATCATCGTCTTTAATTACAATAAAAAAATTCACCTTGCGAGAAAAATTAACATTATATTACCTCACTGCCAATTATTGCTATGTGTTCGGATTCATGAGTTAACCACCACTGGACCGAAGTTGTGAGAGCTACATATGAAAAACGAAATTAAATCATCAATGAAACAAATAAAAAATACATTTCAGAAATTTAGAAGTCAAAGCAAATAAATACCTCTTTGTCCAGTTAGTTTTATTTCTGTTAAATTATCAATTTTCCAAGAAGCAGGAGTTTTGACAACAGATTCCTACGAGGAAAAAGAGCTTTATATTTATAAAAAAGTTATATGTTTAGTTTTTAAAAATGGAGTTGCATAAATATATAGAAATTCAAGATTATTGAAAGAACTTCAGAATTCTTGTATGAAAAAAATATAAATAATTTTACACAATTATGTTGTATTACTATTGAATAAGTAACAATTATTTTCTGTTCAGAATCATGCGAAGCACAAAGATAAAAAAAAATTAAGAGGCTTAATATTAAATATTCATATACAGAATGTTTGGATATCAGCGAATAAATTGCTCAGAATGAGAATCCTAGATTTGTATACATAAATGTTATCCTAAGAATACACACCTGTACAATGCATAGTTTTCGAGAAAAATACAAAGGCATGGTTTCGAATCCAGTGCCGAAAAAACAAGCTTTATTGAAACTCCCGAAAAATCTCAAAATAAATGAGAAACAAAGGTTTAAAAAATTAAGATTGAAAATTCCCACAAACGTAAACACCACAGGCTCACGAAAGGAGAATAATTTATAAAGATATGGATGGTAGGCGCAAGTCTATTATCCAAAGGAAAGTTGCCGTTAGACTCGCTTTAAAATTATGGGACACTGGTTGCTAGTTTGGATAAGAGAATTAAATTGTGTTACCATTACTATCACCAAATCCGACTCCTTTTGATTTTTCTTATACGAACATCTAAAGGAATTAGGATATCGATCCGTAGTAACTTCAGAAAATGACTTATTTGCTCAGCTGCATGTTGCGCTCACTTATGTGGGGACTCCAATGTTGAATCGTGTGCAGTTGGTAATCGTGTGGCGCGGACGCGCGTGACTCTAATTGCTGGTGGTCATTTTAAGCAGTTAGTTATGGGAACACCATGTCATATGCAAATACTAAAGTAAAATATTCTTGCTTATATTGCTGCTTATTTTTATTATATTGTATGCGGCATAATATTTTTTATTTTGCATTTTTTATAAAAACTATGTGAAGTAGAGACATGGTTCTTCAGAAAACTTTTACGTACTCAGTGCGAGAATTCGCGTTCTGCACAGTTTGACTGATGGAAACCGAACCCTCTGTATATTATGTCGTTTTGAATATTTAATATTAAGCCTCCTACCCTTTTTCTTTTATCCTTACGCCTTACTGAATTCTATATAGAAAATAATAGTTATTTATTCAATAGCAATAAACAACGCAATTTTGCTAAGTTATTCATATTTTCTTTCATACAAGAATTCTGAAGTTCTTTCAATAACACTTCGGTTTTAATTTACTTATGTCACATCAAAACAATTTCATTTTTAAAAACTAAATAAAAAAACTGTATAATGTGACAATTATTATAAATGAAAATAGTTATAAGGATTTAAAGCAATAAATATCTTAATTTACTGACTAGCAGACTGGAATGTGCAAATACATATGTATATTTCTTTCAAATGGAATTAACGAGCTTAATAAATATTTAATTCTACCTATGACTTGCAGCAGAGTGAATCTACTTTCAGTAGATCTAATGTCTTTATGTTGGTTTCGCATGGAAGTGAAATGAGATGACAGTTCAAATGTTTTTCTCGCAATCTAAAGTTAAAATGTTTAGCTCTATAGTAGTCTCCTGTAACTTCAAGATGGAGCATATATCTAATGCATCAAATAAAACAGTAACAGTTCAATTCTTGAATTGGCCAAAGGAAATGATTGCAAAAGAAACAATCGTTGACTATTTAAAACATTAAACAGCAATGAAAGAAACATAAAATATAAAGGCAATATAAAAAAAATAAAAAAATGAAATATTCAGAACCTTCGGAAAGAATTTGAATCATAATAATACTTATTATTTTTTTTTAATCCCTAAAAATTTAGACATAAAAAGCGCTGTCGTGAATAATAAGTTTTTTTGTTTGTAAAAAGATAGTTAGTGGATTCAAATAATGTCAGTTCAAACTAAAAAAAAAAAAAAAAAAAAAAAAAAAACCCTTTTTCAGTTTTTTTTTTTTTTTTTTTTTTTTTTTTTTTTAAGAAATGAATTTATCTTATTAAAAACATAAAAAACAGACTTACCACAATAGGAGATACAGGTAGAATGTATAAAGTTGCATCTTGAGTTACTGTTAGTAACCACATACCAGAAGAATCAAAGCTTAAAGCTTTGATTTCTTTTTCTGGATTGTTGAACCAACATAGTTGGCGTATCACAGGAGCATTCAATTTAGTACTGACATGACGAAATAGAAGATAGCCTGAAAATAATAGTATGGATGGTAAATAACAAAAGTAAAGAATTATTTTTTAATAATAACATTTATCAGTGAGATTCAATGATAGAATCTATTTTAAAGGTAGAACTTATTAAAAGGTTTAATTTGATTATACTTTAAATATCAATTAAGTTTCAGTTAACTATAATTGCAGTTGGTTGCTAATTTGAGCTACACTAAGTCGTTGTAAAATGGTCGATTCTTATATATGTTTGTTATACAAAATTTATAATAAATATATTGAAATCGACTTACAATAGCTCATTAAAATTTATTTGTGTGATACAACAATGAAATAAGGCCGTAAGCTATCATGCTAATATTTACTGCAACAAAAATGATATAAAAAATATTAGTGAATTTCAAGTAGCATATCTGACTTCAATCTTTAGCCCCTCAAACATTTCTTTACATTAATAATTATTTTTTTTCTTTTCTTTTTCTTTTCTTGTATACAAGGAGAAAGTATTGTAATAGTCAAATAATTCTGTACATTCAAATGCATGTAAACGCAATAGCTTAAAAAATGGAAAGATTTTGAGAAAGAAGTTTGATACGTGATCTTATTACTGAAATTGTAGTTCTGAGTCAAATTTTGGTTTTAATCAACAAAAAAGCATCCAAATTGCACACACGGCTTTCTTCACTATACTACGAAGCACAAAACACTCATGAGCGAGATTCTGAAAATAAAAATCGGAGAATTCATGGTGTTAACGACCTTTCCCAAAGTTACCAACTCAAAATACATAAATATATCTAGATATAAATCCAGATTCAACAGAAAAGCAAAGGACAATTGAAAACTTGACAAATGGTATCTTCTCATTTGGAAAAGGATTATAAGTTTTAAGAGCAATATATTTAAATGATGAACATACTCTTCAACATTAAATGATGAACAATTAAAAATTACATGAGTTAAAAAAATTCTATAGAGCAATTTTGCTTGAAACAAAATGTCCCCGAGTCGTCAGATTTTAGGAAGATTTCTAATAACAAAATAGCATCCTTTTGCGTAAAATTTTTATTCCAATATGCATTATTTAGTTTTCCATAAGTATGAAAACTATATTCTTCACTATATATTTTTCTCCAAACAGCTGTTTTTCTCTGATTTGCTAACAATTAATTAGAATTCGCAAGGTTAGATACTCCACAAACACGCATACATTTTAAGTGCATTTTGTCCAACCCATTTATTGCATAACTTCGGGAATTCAGGTCTCACAATGGAACATTCTGGAAATAATTTAATAAATAAAATCTAGAGAAAAAGTGTGATCATCATGGAATCATCTTTTTGGAATCTGCATTCAGTACTGAGTTTTAAATATTGCTGATATATAACATTATGCGACATCATGAAGTGTTGTTGGATTTTAAAAGTGAATTTAAATCAAAAGTTAGATGTAAAGTCATATGAATGATAATTCTAAATGAAATTATGCTTAATGAATTTTAATTTTTTTCCAAAATTGTCCTTAAAAGAAAAGAATTTTAAATTTAAAATGTCATAATCTACATTTTGCACCATATCTTGCTGAGTAACTACGGTCCATAAAATAAGTAAATCCATATAAAATGCTTATTAAATATTTCTATCAATCAAACAACTTCCTTGGAACCATTAAAGCTTGTGGAGATTTTATAAAATATTCTAAATGCTTATAATAAATTGTCTTAAAACTAAATGAATAAAACGTGTTTTTCATATATGTTCATTCTTAGAAATGGTTCATAATACACTGGACTACATATGTCTATAATCGTGAAGATTAGTGATAATATTTATGAGAACTACCATTTTTCATCATAACTTGCAGCAGCTGAAAGAAATGCTAATGAGTTAAGGGCCGAAAACACAGCAATACTGTTGAAGTTAGAAAGCAAAATCCCATTAAAAATAATTTGATTAGGACTCCAAAACAAGATAGTCGCCATAATGCGAGTTACACAAGGACAATAAAGGGATTGGTGCACGCATTCAAATACAAATGACATAATGGGCACTTCTGTAATAGTAGTAATGGAAATTTCAGCGACGATCGATGGCGGCATCTATAAGGGTTACAGAAATGCAGTACCCTCTGAAATAACTTTTAAAAGTTACATTTTAGTTTCTTATCGAATTTCCTTACTTTTCCACTCTGAGAGTTTGATCCTCTTTCTTTACTTTGTCACTCTGATAATTTGATAACCAATGAAAATGGGAAAAAAGCAATAAAAATTTCAAAATACGGCAAAAATGAATCAAAAAGTAAGAGAAACACGTATTAGAGTTATCTGTCCAGCAGCCTATGAAAGCCCACAATTGATTGCTTGGTTTGAAGATCAAAGCAATCCTCTTTCCCATTGAATTTACAGGAACGAAAGCTACAGAAGCGAAAGAACCGTCTTGCAGGGCGCACAGCAGATCTCTCTCTTTCTCTCTTTTTCATTTCCAAAGTTCGATTTCGATCTCATTTTCTTTCTTTTCTCTCCCCCCCCCCCATTATCTGCAGCGTTCATTGACTTTACAAGAAATAACTGATAATAAGTTATCCCTTACAAAAATGTTCACCTGAATAACATTTTAAAAGATTAAATAAATTTATGCTACATAATGGTAAAATAGCTTTAAAAAAATTGCAATTTCTTTATAAATATTTCTTGCAGCACTGCTATTTTATGAACTGATGAACCGTCATTGCTGATTATTTCTTCAAAATCAAGGGCAATCTTGTGGATAAAGTTGTTAAGATGTCCTCATAAAAATAAGCTAAGGTTCGGCAGATCGTGAGAACCAGTCTGGTGATGTATTGTTACTAATCCAAATTGGTCAAGCAATGTCAGCTAGACTAATTTAATGGATTCCAAGAACAACAACAACAACAAAAAAAAGTTATACGGGATTTTCCCAAACCTTGTTGACATTAAACCTATGGATTTTAAAATGGGAGAGGGAATGGAATAATTGAATTTATATGCCTTGCAAATTCGGAAAATTTTGTGTTCTTCTTGAATGTTGAGGCATTTGATGTGTACGTTGGTTCAATGAGAAAATGCTTCCTAACGATTCGTATAGGTCTTTAAAATGAAGAATTCTTCAGGTGCTTTTTCTGAAAGAATGCTAGACACGAATAATGGTTTACACTTCATTAATTTCAATCTTTATGAGGGAAAAGATTTCATTTCATGCGAAGAAAAAGTAGTAGCTTTGGTCAGGATTTTATTGCCGGCCATGACTAACATGCAAAAGAATCCATTGTAAAGGTACAGAATTATGGACAGAAAACCTAGAAATAAGATTTAAAACTGATATACTCAGCCCCGTCTCCTTCTTCCCGGCGACCTTCAAAGTCTTACACCCTTTCTGGTAGGCGGGTCGCCGTGGGGTAGACCAAGTCCAATTAGATAGGTATTGAATAGTAGTTTGATTATGTGACAGCAAATATATATCTAAGAAATCCATTACTCCATATTGAAAGTATGATGTAGATTCACTAGATTACTGTAGACCCCTACTGACGACAGAACAAAAGTCAGCAGTTTTATTTTTTATATTAACTGCTGCAACAGTAGCTAGTAAATCTGTCTGATTACCTATCAGTTTTCATCAGCCCGATAATACCAGTCAGAGTGAAAATTACTTTTTGACAAACATAATTACTACTATATCAAGCAAGCACTAAATACATATCTTCAGCAAAATAGTTACGAAAGAAAACTACGAAAGCAGAGGCTGTCATTTCAATCGCTTACAATAGTTTGCTTTCAAGGTAATAGCATGATGCATTGGACTTATTAAAATAAACTCAGATGCGAAACAATTCACAAAAGTAAATGCCTCTTGTCAATAGGGGTAATCTGATTAAAGATTGCACAATAAAACATTTCATACCTTTCAGTTTTGTGCTTCAGTAATTCTAGACACGGCGGCGTAGTGGTTTGAAGGAAGTCGTAGAGGCACCGTTAAAACAAGATATTAATGTGTCTATTTCGATTGTTAAAGCCAAATACGACGAGGCAAAATTATAACAACATTCAGCCTCATGCATAGTTAATTTTTGTCACATAGTGTCATTATTAAAAATTTGGCATTTTTGAAATTCACAAGAAAAAATTATGATAGCCTTTAATAAAAAAAATTAAAAACATTCCTATAGATATTATTTTATTTATGTAAGGAATAACTGCATTAACACATTAATCAACTTTACTGTTTAAATGAAAAAAAGGAAAAATATATAATACCAGACTTAGTATAAACTTTTTTAAAAAATCAAAGGAGTCTGAGTTAAACGCAAAAGAAACTGATAACAATGTCACCTAGTTCCCACGGCTGAAAAATAACGCTAATCCGTTTTTTCAAGGTTGAAAGAAAACAACCATTTACGTTACCCACGCTTCTTTAAACTAGGCAATGTCAGGTTAAAATGAATGCTAAATATTTCATTAAATTTATTCGAAAAACCAGAATTAATTTCTCTTTATAATAAATATAAGAAAATCAGAAATTGTAGTTAATAATAATAGATTAATATAGGTAATATATATACTATAATGCAAAAATTTTCCAGTTTTTTTTTCTTGTTATAGGGATAGATAAATATTAATCAGAAATGAAATTAAAATCATTTACTACAGCATATTTTATATATAATGTATGTCCACAAAAATAGCATTTAATTAATAGAATTTAGATCTAATATGAACATTGACTTAAAAAAATTACCATTATTGCACACTAAAGCTAATACACTATGCTCTTTATTTTCAGTATAAGCAGACAGTAAGATTTTAACTCCATTATAGCCTCCAGGTTTCGAAACAGACAAAATTTTTCGAATTTCAAACAGTGAGTACATGGTACAATAGCATTGTCCTTCCGTTAGTGCACTAATTTTATCCAAACAAAATGTTTGATGAAATGCATAACGTTTGTACTAGAACAGGCACCTGAAAAAATAAGGTTACAGGAATTAATTATTGAAATACTTTAACAAGAATCACGAACATGTACATTTTGACACAACTAATTCCATTTTACAAAACATTGAGAAAGCGTAGCTCGTCAAAAAAGTATCCAGCCACTTATATGTGTACAAATATTGAAATCATGCGAAATGTGTCATTTGATGCAGCAATCGATCGTTTTCAAATATATGTAAATCAAGTTTGCTTGATTTTATTAACAAAGTCTCATTATTTTCGCTTCTTTATATATATAAATAAACTTCGAATATACTCACTTAAGTTTGGTTCACTATTTCCGAATATAAAACCGGAATTGTGAAAACCGCATGATTTGTTATTTCATTATACCGCTCTTCATATGTTTAGATTGAAAAAAATGTTATCAAGCACCCTGGAAAATATAATCATTTGATATGAAACAATAAAAAAAAAGGCAACTATCTTAAAGTAAGTAAAAACTGACAACTAGAAGGACGTTATAAAAATTTCTGAATCAATGTAAATAATTTTAACTACTTTTCACTTAGCGACAATTAACATTATTCATGAAAATATCTGATGTGGCATTTACATTCAATTGCTTTTAGAAGAAAAAATAGCAAATAAGAATATTTATTTATACAGCTTTAATTTTCTACTTCATTTTCAAAGATGACACTGCATTAAAATCTATCTGTAACATTAAATTCCATTCAAAGATTTATCATTATTTGTCGATATTTTTATTTAATCATAATTTTAAAGCTATAGCCATTCGTGCTTTGTAACAAAAATTTCAAAAATTCATATTTATGCTTTTCTAAATTGATGATTTCTCAGAATTTTTTGCAAACCACATCAGTTTCTATTAATTATGCGTAAAAACAATTTCGTTCAAAAGCTAATAAATCGAATTTTTTGTTGAATTGATTGAATTTTTTAAATTGATTGTTAGCTTCTCTCTTTTTTCACAATATAATTATTATGATAATTAATATTCTTAATATCTAATCATCAGCGTAAAAAATATTCCAAAACTGACTTTATTTAATTTTTTATTTTCCGCAACCCCCCCCCCCGCCTCCAACTAATACATATATTAAACAATGATGATCTCTCGAAATGAGTGAAAATGACGATATTGGGCAAGCTGTAGAATTTCGCTAAATATCTTCGGAACAGAAATGAGTGGAATTTTGCTTTGCATTTTTTCATTTGGTAGATTTTTGATTAGTATCAAAATTTTTATGTTCAATAAAAATGTAATAAATAGATTTTAATTTTCCGTTATTCAATAATTTTAAGACATAAGATTAATAATTAATTAAAACTTTAAAATATTACTTAAATTTTGAAAAAAATGCACAATTATTATTTGTGTTAAGTAGCAGTTAATTGAATTCTTTTTTTAATTTAATCGATCTATTTAAAGTCGAAATATGAAAAAAAAGGGGGGGGCAAGCTCTATTTAACATTAGGAGGTCTGAATTTCAAATGCTTATTATTTAACTTTGGTTTCTTTGAAAGAAAAACTTATATTTATTCGAGATAATTCAATCTGGAGAATTTGAATTTGATTCCAAACTGGGTGTAGTAGCTGAAAAAATAGTCAGTACGAATTTAAAATAGAGACAAAACCTAGAATAAATAAAAATTATACACACTTTTAGAGACTTTCCAAGGGCAACAAAGCAGTAGGGCTGTGCCGATTTTCGATTTATAGAAATAAAAGATATTTTTGAAAAATCGATTTTTTTTACGTCAGTTTTTGAAAAATCGATTTTTTTTACGTCAGTTTTTGAAAAATACCGATATATTGAAATCATGATTAGGAATAACAATTCACGATAAATCATGATATAATAAAGCGATATTTACAATTAATTTTCGTTTTCGATTTCGATTTGGTTATAGGTTAGTGTTTATTTTTGTTGCTCTTCATCCTTTTTCACATTCAGACAGATTTTTTTTAAATATTTATATAAATACTGTCATATTCTAATATATAAAAATACTTGTTTTAAGCAAGTCATTTTAGAATTAACTGTTTTCTGTTCTCTAACTTAATGATACCACCATGGGAAAATAATTGAGGTTATCAGAAGGTTGTAGGCTGTCATTTGTTTAATCGCTAAATATTCAACATAAGAAATAAAAGCAAAAAGGATTAATTCTGATTAAATTCACAACTTTATTCGCAGCTCGCATTTTCACACTTATATTCACATAAAAAAGAGAAATTTCGATTTCGCCTAACGGTGCAGATAATCGTGATACAATAAATCGATATTTACGTTTTCGATTTCGTTTTGGTTATCGGTTAGTGTTTATTTTTGCTGCTCTTCATTCTTATTGAACTTTATACAGAATTTTTGTTAATATTTCTATAAATACTGTAATATTCTTATATATATAAGCACTTGTTTTATACGTAATGTTATAAATTTTAATGTAACAGTGAAAACCCGAAATCAGTCAAAACGCGAATTAACTAGGGAAAATGCGTTTTAACTGGCAGCGCTAGGGAGAACCCGAAATCACTAGGGAAAACGCGTTCTAACTGACAGCATTAGGGAGAACGCGAATTAACTAGGTAAAACGCGTTCTAACTGACAACGCTAGGGAAAACCCGTTTTCTCTAGTTATTTCAGATGTTGTCCAGTTAAAACCATATGAATCCAGATTTCTTGTTTGTGAAATTTTCAAAGCAAGTGCAGTCGTCTAGCTTTATTCATGCCGGAACGTGTTTGTGCTGTTGAATTATTTATAATGAGTGAAAAAAATGTTAATGCTTTTTGCGCCAAAAAGCATTAACATTGAATATAAAATATATTTCTAAAAAATAAATTTCTTGGACAATTACAATTTTTTACATAAAAAACAAAAACAAAATAACTTTAAAGCTATGACACATGATGAATACAACGCTCTCTTATCTGAGGTTGAAGAAGCAAAATCTGCCGTTGGCAAGACTTATGTTCAGTACTGCAGATCAAAAACATTTGACATTCTTGAAATCAGGGGAGTAAGAAAGTTGGTTTCTTCAAATGTGCCCATAAAATATTATTAACCAGTTGAAGTAATTTTTGATGCTATCGAATTTGCACATGTAGTCATAGTACATGGCGTTAGAGACAGACTTAAAATTGAAAACTCAAGAAAATTTGCTAACATAACTACTGAGATGATACACATTTTTTTTTTATCTATGTATGAAACACGTCAACAGAAAAAATAAAAAAAGAAAAGGTTTGGTTTCTGAACCTAATATTCACTCAGAAATTAATAGACGCTGCCAAGTGGATTTGATTGATATGCAATCAATAATGAGTGGCAGATAATGAATTTAGGTTTATTATGGTTTATCAGCAACATTTACCAAAGTTTGTGTTACTACGACCACTTCACAGCAAAGGAATTAAAGAGGTTGCTTTCCAAGTATTTGATATCTTTTTGATATTAGGGGCTCTTTGTATACTACAATGTGATAATGAAACATAATTTGTAAATTCCATTATAGAGCAGTTATGTATGTATTGGCCAGAATTGTTCATGGAAAAACTTGGTGCAGACAGTCGCAGTGTTCAATTGAGAGGGACAACCAAGCCGTAGAAAATATGTTGGCTTCATGGACGAAGGATAAGAAAACTACAGAATAGTGCAATAGTCTTCGTTTTGTCCAATTCATGAAAAACAGAGCTCTGCATTCAAGAATTAAACAATCACCAACAAATTTATGTTTGGGATTGAACCAAAAATTGGAATGACAATCCCAACCTTGCCATCAGATATTATAAAAATATCAAAGACGAGATTGAACTTCAGAAAATTTTCGAGGATATGAATGCAGAAGAGCAAGAAACTGAATAAGCACAATTAGGGGAGCATATGCTTACTAGTAAGTCGACCAACATTTTTCGAATTAGAGAGGAAGCCAAAGAAACTTTAACAAATCAAGCCAAACGAATGAAAAAGATCTTCGATGCAATACATCCTGAGTTTTAAATTTGAAGTAATGTCGTTGTTCCAATTCCAGAAGTGATAGAGCAAAAGCTGATTTACAAAATCTCATCGGTGTAGTGCTTGAAAAAAATTAAGATGGCTTGTACAAAATTGGCACGAAAGATAGAGTTCTGAACAAACTGTATTCGAAGTAAGGAATGATATTTAAACTTAATTAGTTCCGTATTTATTCAATAAATATATGGTTATTACTTATAATAACTTTGTATTTATGCAGTAGACTACAGCTAACCAGAGTACAAGTTTGAAACAAAAATTTAATATATTCACTGATTTTGAGATCTCAATTCGATGTATCGCCGCAAATTTTCTTGACTCAAGAACGAGTACCGAATCAGGACATTTCGCTGAGAACAGCAGCAAGAAAAGGAACTGTAGGAATTGGAGAAGGGTTCGCCCGCTGTTCTTGTAAAAAAGATTGTTCTTCAAAGAGATTCAAAGATTGTTTCTGTATGAAAAATGGTTCTCTTTGCAATTCTGTCACAGCAGTTTGCCATGTCGAAATAAGTAATTTGTAATAACTGTACTAATTAAACAGTATTCAAGTAAAGTATTTTTTCTTCAATGATAGGTTCTTTCCTTAAATACTGTATTAGTAAGTATAGTTTAATACAATAATTTTGGATTAAATTATATTGTCTAACAAATCATTCAAAATACTAGTAAAACTGGTTCTCCCTAGCATTGTCAGTTAGAACGCGTTTTCCCTGGTGAATTCGGGTTTTCAGTGTAATAGTAACATGCAGACATTGCTTTGGCATTCACACACTTTATTAAAGGGGTTTTAAGAAAATTATTTTCTAACTATTTTTATTCAAAAGAAGACAAATATTTTTATTATATAAATTGAAACTTACTTTTATTTGGAGTCGTTCTGATCAGTTAATATGTTAAGAGAGACTATTTATAACTTATGATAGCTATAAATAAATAATATCACGCTATATCGAAAAATATCGATATGTGTTGGATGATATATTACGCTAATGAAGTTCCGTCCTCGTCCAGCCCTACAAAGCAATAATTAGTTCTCGAGTGACGAGCAGCGCTGGAACACTTTTTTGACCGACAGTACAAAATTTATTCATAAAAACTATTTCTTCTAATATGTAAACAATAAATATCTAATACATTTATATTTAATATGAAATTGCTCATAGGACAATTGACTAACAGATGTTTTCTTAGAAAGATCCATCATTAGCATGATTCAAACAGTGTTTTCTTATCACTGACCTTTGTCCATTTCTTGGTCAGACTATTTAAAAGATTTTGAAACAACACATAACAAAAATTGAATATATCAGCTAAGCATTATCAGAACCAATAAATGTTCTTTCTCCCCTTTCAATAACTGATTATGGTTAAAATATTATACAAACCATAGCAATTCTTTTTGGTACGTAGTACATTTTGGTGAATTCTAATTAAGTCGTGTTGCTGTGAAATGAAACGAAAATATAGCTAAACTAAGCTAAATAAATTATACCCACTTTAGAAATAATGAACAGAAATGAACATTACAGATTCGATAGAACCAAAGACACTCTTCCCACATTTACCAAGGAAGTAAGATGTAAAATCACAGCAGAATAATTTTTATTGACTATAATTTCATATTATGTAAGAAGAAAGTTAAAATAAATGCAATGAACTTTAAAACAAGCATAAACAACGAAATTTTATCTTCGAAACGATAATTCTGAAACAATGATTTTCAAATGTAATAAAAAGCAAAACATTTATGTTTTATTAATGACACAATGCTTAAGAACTGTTATTGATTAAAGACTTTATTTTTCGGATGATAACGTTTTATATATATAAAAAAGAACAAGATTAAAAATAAAATAAAGCTACGTACTAAATGATAACTGGAATTACTATATCTGAATATGCATTTTATGTCATAGTACAGTTTCTTAAGTTTCAGTCAGCTGAAAAATGAATGTTGTGGGCTTAGAGTTTTAACCTTTTTTCTGCAATAGTGCCATTTAAATGCCGGGCAAATCAAATGCGCAAGCTAGCAAAAATTGTCATGTTGAGTTTGGGATGTTATGCAATTATTTTCCTCTGGATATAACATGAAACTATTCCAAGAAAAAGGCTTTCAGGAGTGGTGATAACTGCCTGTTAGCGTTCTTTATAAATAGTCATTGATTTAGTCTTCATTCTGGCACAGACTTAGCAATTAAAAACGGTTTTTTGACAACAATTAAAACACCGCAAATGTAAGAACATAAATAAAGCGACATCATAATATTTTCAACAATACAATTCATGAAAAATTTTATTGCAGAAAACCAAACTATAAGCACTTCTCCCAGCACCCTTTTTCTCTGCAATAGGGGATTTTTTTTTTTTTAATAAACAGAGTTTACTGACAGATAAAGGAGAGAGAGAGAGATGCTTTAAAACCAGAAAAAGAATAGAAATCCACAGTTGTAGAAGAAAGTTGAACACCCTAGAAAGTCTATTTTAAGTTTAGAAGTCTCGTTTTACAGCATGCATTATTAATGAAATAATAACTATATTGCTATTACTTGGAAAAACTTTTACATTCCTGTGCATAAAATAATAACCAAATAACATATCAAAAATTAATCTAGTGTTTGATGTTTTAATATGATTTGAAGCGCCGTATCAGAAAAATTTGACAAAAATAAATTTTACATAAGATTAAAAAATGTCTGTCTGACAGGTCTATTTGCATATCGTATTGAGAAAAAAAGTCAAATAGTACAGCAATAATACCACTGCACAAATCCAACAACAAATCGAAGTTATTCTTTACAGGAAATCCCACGTTTAGTCTTTGCTTCCCCCCCCCCCACGTTTGCTAGAAATCCCACTTTAGGTAAATTAAAACAGTGAAAAACAATCACAATGATTTTAGCAACTGAGCAATTTGGAAAATCAAACAATTGTATTTAACCACATGAACATAAAATCGTGCAGATCAGTAATTTTTTATATATGGTTTTTGAACTGTACTACACAAAGGAAAAAAATCATTACAGTGCGTAAAAAGCACTTTTTTTTTTTTTTTTTTTAGAGTTTGTGTAAACGAATTTGAAGAGGATAAAACTGATTTTAAACAATTAGGTTATAGTCGAAATTTGAATGCTTTTAAACTTGCTGTGTTGACATATACAGTAGTAAATGCTTTCAATCAATAAAAAAGTTGTAATTCATAATCAAAAGAAAGTTTTCGCAATACTTTATCAATTAATACTATGCAGAATTTCCGGAAATGAAAATTTCATAAAAGACATAAAAAAAGAAATGAGCTTCGCAATAACCTTAGAATTAAAAGCTTCCAAATAATTCTTTGCAAAATTTAAATTAAAATCTATCAAATTATTTCTTTAATGAGATTTCCTCAAAGTTGGAAAAGAAAAAAAAAAAAAAAAATGCATAGTAAGAAGCAACTATTTAATATATAGTCTTTCTTTTATAAACATGGTTCTTTTATTATATGTAATCCAATTCATTCGATTTATCTTATTAACATTATACAAAATTAACTTTTCTTTTCAGCCGCAGTAAATAAATTAGTGTAGGAAATGTAGGAAAAAAATAATTGGAAATTAAGAATGGATATTACTTTTAATTGCAAACTGTGATTGATGAATTAATATTTCTTTCTAAAAATGCTAATTCAAGTCAAAAATATATTATTTAATTATTCCAAATTCATTTTAAATTGACAAAATGTAAGGGTAACGAACATGTATTACTCTGCAGCGATGAATTAGATTTATTTCCAGATATAGAATATACTTACAGAAAAGGAAAAGAAATCGCACTGAAACTGAATGCAAAAAGTCCTCCCCCCCCCCTCATAAATTCAAAATGCGATATGGAATCTATAGTTATTTTATAGTAAGAAATCTACAGATGTTCCAGCTGAAAAGGTTGATGAATGGTTTAAAATTTTTTGTGGAGTAGAAATGATGGTATATAGATAAAGGATGTTTATAATGCCTATGAAAGAGGCCTCTTTTATCGTCTTACGCCTGCAAGAATTTTTGTATTTAAAGTTGACAATTGCTAAGATGGCCCTGTTTAAACGTTCTTCAATTCCTTAGGAAATACAAATCTCGGGATCATATTTTCCCTCCAAACTTTCAAATACATTTTTTGAATTAATTTTCATTTAATCTCTATGCAAGAAATTTCAAGTAACAAAATCTGACGAACTGAAATAGCAAAACGCTAAAATGTAGATCACTTACTAAACTGTTGCTTTGAATACATCATGCGTCAAAAATGTACAACTAAAATTTATAAGTAATTTTAAACAAAATAGCAAAAAAACAAAACAAAAAAAAACATAATATAATATTTAATAGTAGGATCAAAATTTTTTAAAAATTATAAAGCCCCACATTTTTTAGAATTATAAAATAACATAACATAAAACTTGCAAATGAAAATAAGATACGCTGAAAAATTTCCACAGTTAATTTAAACAATGCTTGATTTTAATTTGAATAAGCGCGACTGTAGGGCCTTCATATTTAAATGAAAACAACAATAAAAAAAGTTTCAAAATATCGCAAAAAATTTCGAAGGCTAGGGCTCCCTAAAATTAAGGAGCCCCTAAGCAATTGTCTACTTTGTCTATTTAATAATCCGGCTTTAATGATGGAAAGAATTCAAAAAAGTCCCCCACTATTTTAATTTATGCTAGCGATAATGGAAGTGATAAGATGACTTATCTAATCATATACAAATTATGGAAATGAAGGTTTTCAAAAAATGTTGTAAATAAGCATTGAAACAAATAAAAAATGTGGATAGTCGCTTACAGTTTTAGCAAAAAGGTATAATATATATATATATATATATAATAAGATTAAAGGAACAAATATAAGAAAAAAATATTCCTCTCAATGCTCAGTCAGTTCTCGACAGAATAACTTTTTGCAAAATGTGAAAGTATTTTTTTTTCCCCTTCTTCCAACCCCACTAGATAGGGCGGCAGAAGTTTATCAGTCGGAAGGCAAGAAAATCCGAAAGTGGGGCAAACACAATTTCTCCAATTTAGCTTCAAAATAAGCCACAATAATTATTTTTACATTTAATAAAAACCAATTAAGTAGCTCAAAAAAATTCTTCACCTTAAATTTCTTCCATAATCAGATACTGACTCTATTTTTTTTTTTTTTTCACATTTTTAAAAATTAGCTAAGATATTTGTTTAAAAAAGAATCTCAAATTCTTTAACTAACTATCAAAAGGTTGTCAATACTTGAGTGTGTTTCATGAGAGAAGAAAATATAGTTATATTTCATTCCAGATTTTGATATATAGATTTTATTTTGAATTTGGTTCGGAATTAACAAAATTCTTCATCTTATGTATCTTTTATTAATACTGATAAAAAATTTCAATTACACAAAAAATGAACAGGGCTATTTTTAACTTATAAACGCCGGCTATTGGATAGTGATAGCATATGCAAAATAATACTTAATAAAATGAACGACGTTTCTACAAGATATAATTATACGGAAGACAGTGTCGGGAGAAGAGAAAACACGAAGAAAAAAAAAAAAAATGTATGTTCATTCGTGTAAACCCATTCCAATTCGAGGGGGGGGGGGGAATCATCATTTATCAGCGGTACACTGAAAAATATTTGAGTATTCATCATCTTCAAGTAAGGAAGATGATAATTTTTTCGCTCGATATAATAATAATAATTTTGATAAAATAATTTCCTACTGATTCTTCCTTTTTTTTTTTTTTTTTTTTTTTTCAACCCCGTTCTAACATCGGAGCTATTTGATTTTATTGTACAAATTTGGGATGCTTCAAATTCATGTGTCTTTAAGCGTAATCAGTGTCAAACCATTCTTGACAAAGAACGCAGACAACTCTGCATGGACTGCGCCTGGATAGCATGCATGCTAAAGGAATGAATGTATGCTCTAATAATGAAGACTGCATAAAATTAACGTAGAAGTTAAATTCCAATTTCAGAAATTTAATAAAAAAAAATATACAACATTTTCGTCAGATTTTTTTTTTTTTTTCCACCTTCTAAAGGCACCTATCGTAGCTACTTTTCTAAAAGAATTTTTAAATAGAAACTGCAATAAAGAGCAACAATTCAGAATTGTTTTGTCAGGTGAATAAGATAGCAAGCACGAAAAAAAATTTACTATTGTTCTGACACGAATAATATAGAATGTGGATATTTTCTTTAAAAAGGCTGGGATTTTTTTGGAAATATATATACAAATTTATTATTTTATGTAGTGCTTGGTAAAATATGAAAAATGTACGAGTTAAATATTAGATTCCCCATGTTAAGTCTATATATATATATATATATATATATATATATATTTAGAACCAATGACTTAAAGCATCAGAAACTTAAATCTAAAAAAACCAATGCATTTTATTCATTAACAATTAAATCTTGAATTTGAACTCCCTTGTCTTCATTTTTAGGTACATGTTCTTACCTTTAAATACTTTTCCTCCCTCGTAGTTACTGCAAAATAATATTCCACAAAAAATTAGTTTTTACCCCACTCAAAAGCATACACTGGTTTTCCACATCTTTACTCAAAGTCTATTAAAAATTTAGAAGTACTTGGAATGATAATTTTTGTCGTGAAGTGTAACTGAAAGAAAAAAAAAAAACGAAGAAGAAAAAAATTACTTTCCCCGATGACATACTAATAGTCCATCCTTAGTGCAGCTAAAAAAGATACCATATCACATATATTTATCTTTTGTTGTCAACTGCAGTCGGTAATAGTTCATTAGTAAAATAATTATAGCCTAATAAATTAGATTAAAAAAACCAGGTATTTCATTGTTAAATAAACTAACTTAACAATTACACAATTTACTTACTTCATTGATTTATAGTGAATTCGCATAATTTGGAAACAGCACGGCAACTCTTCTTGCAAAAGAGCTTCGACAATAGTTGCCTATATTTTATTGAATTTACTTTAACCATTAACCAATTTTAAACAGAGAATTATCATAGTGAAATAAGCATAATAGATTAGAAAAACTTACAAATCCATTGATGAAGAAGCAACAATTAAATGAATAAAATGGCAATTTTTTTCCGAACTATTCAGTGAATTCTTAATATGGGAAAACAACCCTATGAATATGTATAGGTGATCGAAATAGGTGATGAAAATAAAAACTTATTTCTTTATAAATCATGATGACTTCTTAGCCGAAAGATAAAGAACAATTGGAAAAATACGACATCTTATTTATTTGCCACCTTATCAGTTATTCTGCCAAATAAGCTGAATGAATGACATTTGAATCAGATATCTGAAAACTGCGAATTCATGGTCGTCATCCAATGCAGTGATTTCTACGTCGACCGACCAAAAATTATCGACAAAATGCTACATCTTACTGACCTGTCACCCTATCGAATATTTTGCCAAATATAGCCATGCTGTCGATTTAAATCACTTGGATAGTTCTAGTGTTTACAGTATAATAACTTTATGTTGATTCTTAAATTATCATATTCGTTAATGCTTAGCTCTCTACTATAGTTCCGAAGCACAGAAGACTTTTGCCGTGGAAACTCTCAATTTCTTCCGACAGGGGGGTGCGGGGTAAAGGGTCATCGACAGGAGGGCAATTGCACGTCGCCTCTGAACCCCGCCAAATTGTATGAGTAAGCTATAACCCTTAAATCCATGAATTTTAAAAACCTTAAAGGTACATAACAGAAAATGTAAATATCAATATATTCTTCCAAATATCACAACTGAAAATACCCACAGAAAGATAAATGCGCTTAAGGCAATAAATATTATCTCCTTAGCATGAAATCAAATCAAATCTGAAACAATAAAGAATTGTTTCATTAAGCGAAGGTTTCCAGATCTCAAATTAAGCAAATGTTTATCACGGATGAAAACTAGCTCGACAAATCAGAAGCCGAATTTATGATCATGAATGAAGAATGATATTTGCAGTGAACATAGATAATTTTCAAGGAGTATGTGAATTAAGATAGCAAAATCATGACTTCAGAATTATTCACAACTGATGAATTAATAGAATACCAATTGTCTGTTACTAATTTAATGCAACGATGGTAAAGAACACAAAGAAGTAATTGCACTTTATTTTAAAGACACAATAAACATTGAAAAACTTCGAACTTATTTTATTTATTAAAATATCAGTAAAAATAACCTTCAATTTACTTAATTAAATTCATAACGCCGTACTTAATATACAACTCGCAACTATAAATAGCATAAAATAAAAAATGCATTAATTAATAATCAAGATATGCAATAAGGATATGATTTTTCTCACTTTTTTTAATAAATGTGTACTTAAAAATTTAATTACTATTTTCAATACAATGTAATTATATGTTAGCTCCAGTTATAAAAGAATTTCAAATTATTACCTATATATGAACTTGCATTAGAAGCATGAAACTTATAATAATCAAAGTTGCTTATTAAAATTTCCAATACAAGTCTTTTCATTTATGACAGTCCCTTGAAAGACATATAAATGATGCTGTGCTGTTTTTATTATTATGCTGCATTTTTTAACATTAACTAAAATTAGGGAGAAAAATCCCTCTAGTATATATATTTTATTTATTATTGTTCACTATCTCTCCCTTTTTAAGCTAGTGTCTTTCTTACAGATACAGTTTTTAAAATTTCTACTTGCTTCTCAAAAATACTTGATTCACTGAAATTACCTCATTTACTCCAGTTCCCTGAAAAATCTGATGTCTACTAATGATTTCAGTTTTATTAACACAAAATTAGTTAGCACATCTACTGACTAATGGTGGACATTTTATACTATTGGTATTAAGCATTATGCATTAAAAGTAAAGTAGGCTTACTATTCACCCAGTAAAGTCAAGTTTTCCCTCATTTCAATTAATATTATTATCCTGATTAAATCAGTGATAACAATTAAATTATTAACTGATTATCTTTTATCACAAAAAAATCTGTGAATTCTTAGAAACAATATGACATAAAAGAAGCTATAAAATCACAAACTTTTCCAGCTTAGAAAACATTGTTAAGTGAGAATTCTCATTCTGCATCATTCTAATCATTGGTCTTTCAAAAACAAAAGTTTTTTTCGAGAAAATTTAAAATTGCAATTTTTTTCGGCATGGGACTTTTAAATTCCTCCATTTCAAAAGGAATTACATTTGCTTAAAAAACGAATTACAAATAGCAAAGCAAAAGGTTTAAAATTTTCAAGTGATTTTTTTTTTTTTTCAAAGGTTGGTTTCAAAGGCTTTCTCATCGAAATCCTTATAATAGCTTTAAAGCATATTAGAATTTTAACTTCACACGCTTAAGTGATCTAAAGTTAATCCTTTCATTCTTCTTAAATTATATCACTACATTAAATATAATATAGATTCTTAAAAATCTGAAATCCGAAGAATCATGTATATTTTAAAGATGCATTCACCTATAAAAGTTTTCTCATTTTATTCAATCATTTTGATTAAACATTTAATCTAAAAGTATTTATTTGAAGAAGGAAAAAGAAAAAAGAAGGGACAATAGAATTAAACAGGATTCAAAATAAAATTTCAAATCAAAGCATTGAGAAACAAATATATTAGCAGGATCTTTATAAATAGCTTTGAGATGGCAAAAAATCAAAGAAAATTTCAGTTATTACATTAACAGCATCATTTTTAATACGCATCTTTCTAAAGTTCGAAAGGTACGAACTATTTTTTTATTTTTACATATATAATAGGACAGTTTTATATTTTCAGAATTAAAAAAAAAAAAAAAAAAAAAAAAAAAAAAAACAGCTTTCACACAGGAAAATTGGAAGCTTCAAAAACAACTTTTTATGAGTCAAATAACAAGACATGGCAAAGAGAAAAATTTTGCTTTCATGAAAAGTATGCTGCATTTTCTTTGCCTCAGGATGAAAATTCTTTTTATGAGGCACTGAAATTCTTTTCATGTAAAAAAAAAAAGCATTTGCTATGAAAGAATATAAAATATGTAATATACATCATCTACATCACATCATCTACTATTTATTATGAGAAGCTATAAAATTATTTCCTGTTAAGCAAATTTTTATGCTAAGCTAGCTTTGAAGTAAAAAATTTTTTGTTTATAAGTGAACACTGTATTACAACATTTTTTAAGAAGAACGGGTTAAGTCAGAAGCTGATAAACATTGGATATTTAAAGAGAAAAACAATAATTTATGAAAAAAATATGATGGATTTTAAATGTTGATTAAATAAATTAGATTCATTTTTGTTAAGCAGAAAACACAGCTAGGTGTAAATGGAAAAGAATAAATAAATAAATGTTATTTCAATTCATAAAACGAGACAAATATTTGCAGCAGCAATATATCAGGAAACTTCGTCCTAAGAAATGATTACAAAAAGATATTTCTTAAATATACATATTCCAAATATTGAATTTTGAGCTAATGAAAGACTTTTACCTTTGATTAGTTCAAAGTTTCAACATTCACATTCGGCCGATAATTCAATAACATTTAACTATATATTTTTAACTAAATAACAAAAATTATATAAGTAACAGCAGCAAAATTAAAATATGTACATTTAACTATAAGTATTCTTCTAATAAATATTAGAGGAATTCATTGAAATAAAAATAAATAACATAATTTATACAGATAATAATATAGCAATTAGATTAGATGAGCATTAAAATGTGATTGATAAGGATCTGTATTAATTGCACCTCCAAGAAGATAGAAAACATCATTTCCCCCTTGTTAAAACACTGTTTTATTATGCCTAGAAAGCTATATTTTGTACCATTTAGGGCTAAAAAATTCATTACATAGAAGCAACTTCTACATTAATTAATCCTAAATTCAAGTGACTTTAAAACTGCAGAGGCATAGCAACTTGGGAGAAAGGGAAGTAAAAAAAAGCCCGAGTGCCAGTTTTAGAGGGACAAAACAATAATGCACTTGAGTAACTTTTTAAAGTTGAACTTGATGAAAGGTGGCAAAAATAATAACATGTGTATGGCATCATTTACTCTTATTACACTATTGATGATAATGGTATGTGTGGGGGCGTGGGTGGCAAATATAACTCTGAACATTACTTGCCTTTGCTAGGACACAGTATAACTATAATCAGTTTCTACATTCAAATTGCAATACATAATTAAATTGATTTCTATTAGCAATACGTAACTGAACTCTAAATATGGAAAAGTCATCAAATAATATGTGAGAAAAAAATATGGGTTTTTGACATGCAAGAGGGGACGGGACTTTAATAAAACAGTTACTGTTGACACAGCTACTTATATCTAGAAAACATTTAAAAATATTGTTTTTTCACACTGAAACTCTTTCATAATGAAAAAAGTTCTTTTTATTTTTAAAACTATTTCTTATTATGGATGAATATTAACGCTTATATTAATCATTAGTCTGTGCAACCATGTATATCATATGTAAATGTAATAACATCTTGTTATAATTTGTTACAGATTAATCACTATATCATAAATAATGTAAATGCATATATGTTTAATTTTCTATAAAAATTTATTGATGATTACATAAATTAATATTAATAAATTATGAAAAATAAAACAAATTTTGAAATTTAGTTATACAATGGAAGCAGTTAATTTAATTCAATAAAATGTTTTGAAATGTATACTTTAAAATGAAAAATAAACTCGATTTAATTATATGACAAAATGAAAACATGGATACATATAATCAAACTTAGATCAGGAAAGTTTTTTGGCATAACATACAGATAAGATAAAGTAATACAATCAATATTAAATAATAAAACAAAATAATCAACAATAAAATTAAATATTCTCACCTTAAGAAAGTTCTTTACGAAAGAGAATGAAACGTAATGCTAAAATTTTAGAGATATGGGAGACAGTTAAAAGTAAAAATTTCATTCTTTCTGAATATTTTTAAATTATTAATTGAAACAAACACAAACTGCTGGATCATTCTATTATTTAAAAAAAATTCTGATTTTCACTTTTTATTAAATTTCAGATAAAAAATCATCCAACATAAAAAGATACGGATCACCAAACAAAAATGAACCCAATTTTAGTATTATTTTGTTTGTTTATACCCTATGCACATGACAGTAAGAAGAGGGAAAGTCACAGTTGTCGTATATCTTCGGGAATTTTGTAATCCACTTTTCCTTCGAAATTTCATTGCCGTCCTATTGGCTAAGTGAATAGAAGCATCGAAGTTGTGAAGCGCAAGCTGAATTATATGCTTATTAAAACCTATTCTGGATTAAAACTGTTTAATTAAGGATATATTTTGCTTTATCCAATGTACTTAAATCAGAAAAGACATTTAATTTATTTGAAATTGTCGATTCTTTTATATCTATATAGATGATTCATAGATTTATCAGTGTCTTTTCGTGATGATTCATTATGGTTTAAGCGACAACAAAGTACTTAATTATTACTTTAATACATAAAAAAAATCAAAATTTACTAGTCTTGCATCACTAACAAGTATAAATTAGTTATATAGATTACGACTTTATGTCTCACAGTAGGTCAGACAACAGCTAATTTTCTGTTCGTTTTCATACAGTTTTATTTATCGACGGAAAACGTTTGATTTGTCACAGCTGTCGGGAGATGTATTGAATCGAAGTTTACTAAATAGCGCCTTTTCTTTTCTTTTTTTTTCCGCAACCGATTAAATGTAATAGAATTTTTAAAATATCCACTAAAATATTATATCAAAAAGAGTGTTTTTATTGAAAAGACTGAGAACTTTTTCAGTGCAATGATACAAGATTTAAATGTTGCATCATTGTGATTTGTTTAATGAAATTTCAGTTTTTCCATTTAAACTGTTTTCAAGACTGATAGGATTTGATTTTAACCTTCTTCTTGTTGAAAGAAAATCCTCGCAATAAAGATGAATTCTCTGTTATTCTTGATTTTATCGTACTAAGTGGTGAGTTTTGCAATATTTCTTTTTCTTTTCCTCATTATGATGTTTCATTTATGAATTGTGTTTGATTGTGATCATTATATCTTTATATTAATATACATCATTATATTAATTTAAAAGAGGAATTCAATTTTAGAAATGTGATTGCTTGCAGTTTTGATTATAGAGAAAAATGTTTCATTTGATTAGTCATCTTACATATGTTCACTTTGTTTTTATATCATTCCATTTCCATGCTTGATTATATTATAAACAATTTAAGTTAATGACCAAATGAAACATTTTTTTATGGGAGTACATTTTCTCTGATGAATACTTTTATTCCAGATATCAATTCCAATATCAGCTCCGTTAAAAATCCTTTCATTTTTATCTCATGATGTAAAAATAGTTAATTAATATTTATAGTTGGGTTCCCCCTCCCCATTTAGTTTCATTTGTATTTCATATTCTTATTTGAGATAAAATTTTATTATACTGTTAAATATGTTGCAAATTGCAAATTTTTATTATACTGCTAAATATGTTGTAGATAAGTTTTTAATCTAATTTGTATTATTTAGACTGCTTGTTGCAATGAATAAAATTTTATGGCTGTTTATTGTTTGATTATTACATTTAGATATGATAATTGCAGGAAGGGAAAAAAATTATATATTCACAATGAATGTAGGTTTTAGTTTAGTTTTTAATTGTTCGATTTGCTGTTTTTCTTTCATTTGACAGATACCTGTTTTGTTAACCTATATAGTAGAAAAATTATCTTATTTTTTACTCATGTTTCATTTGTGAAATATTTTCTACTGAATTGATGTTAGTTATTTATTTAATATGGTTTTATTACATTTCTTTGCTTTATTTACAAAAATAATATTGGACTTCTTTATGATTATAAATTAATTACTAGAAAAGCTTATCTTATGTCATTAATTTTTCTTCATGTACTATTTTACTAATATGAAAAATTAAAAATAAAATTGAGTATTTGCTTCGTTTATGATAAATTTGATTTTTAAAATTTTTATTTTTATTCATCATGAAAAACTACTTTTGCTTAATGTTTTATTCCAAATTAATGTTCAGTTTTATCTTTAAAAAAATAACAGTGTATTTATTTCAGTAAATTCAGTTTGAAATCATTTTTTTGATAGCTTTAATTAAAAAAATTTTTAAATACAATAGTAAAATTTTTTAAAAAATTATTTATTTATGTAATAGAATCAATTCAGGAAAAGCAGTTTTTACGTTGTATTCAAGTGAATTGAAAAGGATTTTAATTAAAGATAATATTTTAGCATGATGCTAATAGTAAATTCCAAGCACAGAGAAGAATTCTAATGAAAGGTGTTTGAGTTAACCTGTTTCCATTGCCTGTTAAAAATAAATTGGGGAATTTTGATGCAGTTTTCAATTGTAGGAGCACTGGCTGAATCTTAAAAATACTATATGCTAAACCAAATGTGTTAAAGCTTTTATCTTACATATCTTTTATTTGAATTTCTTGCCACATTGTAATCCAATTCCTATTTTTTTTTTTTTTAAATTAATTCTGTGCACATTCTGTAAATCTGCTGAATTCAGCAGGTTTTCATGTTCTGAGTGAAGGGACTTAATTCTTACAACATCTGATTACAAGATACCTGAAATTCCCTTACCTAAATCAACATGTGTCAAAGAAATACCTATCAAAATCTCATAGTAAAGCGATCAAAGAGGGAAATTTCTGTCTCTTTTGCACTTGTATCACATTGCAAACGGACTTCAATTTTATCATCACTTCTTGCACATAAAATGCTCCCCGTAGTGAAATAAGTCGAAGTTTAAAAGTTTCTTCTATTCAGCCATGCAACTACTAAAATGTGTTTACATATATATATATATATGTTTATGTTTCATGTCTTCTCCTAAATAATTAGGAGAAGACATGAAGTATCAAATTTAACCAAATTTTACACTTTTATTATTTAAAACGAGAAAGAATACTGTCAATTTTTTGAGTTCAAAAATTAATTATTCAGTTAATTAGATTAAAATTGATGGAAAAATTAATAATTTAGTTAAAATTAATTAATTTGAATCCAAAGAATGTGGGTTGTATTAATTAGCTATTAATTAAAGTTTTGGTGAAATGTAATTTTTCAGAAATAAGAGTAATTCATAGAAATTATTATATGATATTGATACTTATGCTGAAATATGTCATCTTTAAGATCTAGAATTTCCAGCCTTAATCTTGAATCAGTTTTGAAAGAAATAATTTCTGGCAAAATTTTCCCTGAAATATAAAATATAATAGTAAAGAAGAGATACTGAGTATCAGAATGGAAATATAAAATTTATTGTTGGAGATTTTTTAATGCACTTTTTGAAATAAATATGTTTTTTCTTTCTCTCTCTCTCTCTCTCTTTTTTATACTCAGAAACTTTGATTTTATTTATTTGTCCTTAGTTAACTTTTGAGCTGGAGTAGCTTACTTCAAGGGACTAATTATTTCGAGGAATTCAAACTTATTTATTAGCTAAAAGTTTCTAAACTGGCTAAATTGCTGTTTTTATGCATAGTAGGATGTTTGTTACCCAAAGAATTATTTCCTTAGTTTCAAGGAAATGTACTTTTAAATATATACATTAATGCTTAGAGAAACATGAGTGTTTATATGTAACAATAATTTGGAAATGTATTAGGGCTTATCAATACTAATACATTTCCATAAAAATAGTATTGTTCACATTAGATAACTAATGCACATATATTATTGAAGTAGTTTGTGTTCATCTGCTTGTGAATTAATTTCCTTTCTTTGACATTCTCCCCCCCCCATCTTATTAATCATTTGGTGTTTTTTTTAATATAAAATGCTAAAAGAGATATTATTAAAAGGTGTTATACTTCTGAATGTTCCATTCTTCTATTCCTTTCCTTTTAAGCTCCATATTCCTGCCTCCACATTTTTCACTTGTATCAGTACAATCATTGAAAATAAATAATCATGAAATAAGATTATTCATTGAACATGTTATTTTTATTGTTGCATGTTTAATTTTTTTGTACATTTATTTTATTTATTTAGAATCTGAATTTCTATATATTTTTTTAGTTTCTTATTGATATTCCTTTTAGCCATTGTGTACTACATCAAAAGTTAACAGGTTATTATTTCATCAGAATTTTTGCATTCTATCAGCCTGTTGACATTTATATCTTCTAAAATAATTTTAGTATTCACATCTATATATAAATATATGATTATTCTAAAATTGGAGAGTTTTGTTTTATCATTGTCTATTTAGTTTTACAAATGATTGTGTTATTTAGAATAGTGTGTTTTGAATGTGTTAGAATAGTGTGTTTTGAATGAATTAGTATTTATAATTTTTTATTGCAATTTTATAGTCTTTTTATATATATATTATATAATTATTCTCTTAACTTATTTGATGAAATTTTTTTTAAGTTGATAAATAATTATTCTTGCTGATACTTGTGAAAGTATTTCTTTATTTTAATAGGAATTCAATTTCTTTATTACTATTGTTTTATTAATTGTATATTAATATCTTTGAGCTTAGTTATAAATTTCCTAGTTGGGGAATTTTCTATAAAGTAAAATTCTTTTATTACTAAATTATAAACTTATTTTTTTCTGGAAATTACTTATAATATGTTTCTTATGAAGTCCTTACTTATATGACTGTTTATCCTTTCTAGGTGGTGAAAATTTCTGAGACAATTTTTGTATGAAGACACAGATTTTATTCGTGAAAAGGAAATTCTCATGGATTGTTTAACATTCTGATCTCATTAAACATAATAGCTGTAGACTAAAATGAATGCTAATCATGGTCATAACTTTTTCATAAATACTGACTCTGAACATCCTAGTGAGCATGAGACATTTTCTACGCTACAGAGTTCAATGGAGTCTCTTTGGGGTGAATTATATAAAGCAAATGTAACACCTACTCCAAATGTGCAGGAAGGTTTTTGTAAACTAATATTATATGAGGAGATTATACACACAGGGTAATTTTTTTAATTATTTCATTATCTGTAATATATAGTTAATTATTCATTTCTGATCATAAATATTAACAGTTGAAAATTCTGCAACTGCATTTTTTCCGTTCTGTTGAAAACTATTGAAGTGTTATTAGAAATAAAAGGAAAAGAGCAAGATGGATCAGAACTATTGATTCGACAACCAAGGAAATTTAAAAAAAAAAAAAAAATAATAATAGGTGTTTTTTTTTTTGGAATGAAATAATAGTATTCAGTTACATGTTATCAGTTTGGGTCATTGGTTTTTTGCCATTTTTTTTAAATATAATATTTTTAGAAAAAAGAAAATAAACTTGGTTTTGTCTTGTATCATTTGTGTTTACAAAGCCATAATCCGATATCTGTGTTTCAAACTAATGGTTTTGGACATATTTGATGTATGAATTTTATACTTGGTCTGTGAACTACACTACAGTTCACACCTGGTAAAATTCCATTGAGAGCAATATATTAATTAAATGTTCATTAAAGAAATATTGCTTGTTTACTTTCCTGATATTAATTTTTTTATTACACTTTCACAAATAATCAGCATTCTGTATAATAATTGTTAATTATTTACTAAACATTTGGTATTTTCCAGTACTTTAGTACTCAAAGAAATAAAAAAGTTTTGTTTTTTTACTGATCTGTTTATATGATGCTAATAGCCTGAAACTGCTAAATTTGGCATGTAATTATTTCTGTACTAAGTAAGAATTTTTCAGAATTTTAATTAAAATTCATTAGAAATGTTAATGTTTTTCCCTCGTAACTTTTGAACATATTGTATAAAAACAATTTTTATTTCACTTTGAAAGACAAAGAGTTTTTAAGTGACGTTGGTTCTGTTTCCATGCATTTCTTTCTCTACTTTTAATGATTCTTTCAAAATGTTTTCAAATGTGTTTTGCAAACAATACTTTTTTATTGCTTTAGTAGCTGTGTTTATACACATGCATGTTCCATTGATATTAAATGCATTTTTGTTGTACATGTTATCAATGCTTTAATAAAAAGTAAATTTTAAAAGTAATATAAAGATAGATGAATCAGTCCAAACACATGATGTTTCAGACAAGAAGTTCGAATCTCCTTCGGTTTCTTTTTTCTTTCATGAATGCTTGCAACACTTGTTTTTCAATTCATAGTACTGTTTCAAGTTTCATAAATAACTTTCTGCAAGTTTTTGTAATTGTAGTTTTTTTATTGTTGTTATTTATATTATCCAGTGGCCAATGCTTGATTAATTTTGGATTTAGTTGTCTCTGATAAAACAATATAATTTCTTTTTGACATTTTTTCTATTTTTATTCTTAATCATCTAATTAATATCAAAATGGATGACTATTAAAGAACTGTTTATCAACAGAAACTTAGTAAGTAAAAGTTATTAGTTAACTAGGTAGTTGTTAATTGTTTCAATTTTGTTTTCAAAGCAATGATTATTGTAAGCAGCTAACATAACTATGCGAAAATGTTCTAAAACAATGGATATGGTCTTCTATGCCTCCCTGCATATTTTTGAAAATCCCATGCATTAATCCCTTCTCATACAACAATGTGTGTGACACATGCATCAAATTACTGAATTTTCGGTTTTAAGTCTACAATTAAGCGACAGAACCAACTATTTAAAAATGCTAAGATCACTTTGAAATGCTTCAGTTTGTCAAATGCTCCTTATATTATTATAAGAATCAAATGTCCAAAATAGGATGTGTCATTTAATTAGGAAGTTAAATAAAATCATATGTCAAGGGGTTAAGATGCATGAGGTATTTAAAAGTTATACTCTTCCTTATGAAAAACATAATCTATATTTTACTTTTATCTTTCTAGGATTAGAATTTGGGATCTTTCAATCTTGGTACCAAATGTTTTGTTTTTGCTTTTTATGCTCATAAGATGTAACAGGGCACGACTGAAGTTGCGAGCAACAAACAGTCCAATATTTTCGACTTTTTACATTCTGGTAATTTTTTTTTAATCTTTTCCTTTTTTACTTATGTGTTTGTGTGTCTTGCTGCAATATGGAATGTTTATAAAGTAAAGAACAATCCTTATTAATTATAAGTTTTGCAAATAATTCATAGAAATGCTGCATTTATTTTTAAAATACAAATAAGTATATATTTATAAAAATTTCGATTTCTACGAATTTTTAAAGTAATTATTTTCTAGTTACTCAAACTTAAGCTTCACTTTAACTTCTGAGCTGTATGGGTTCTTATTTTTCTTCACTGGTTCTAACATGTGCTGGCACTAAAATTACTTTCGTTGCAGAATTCCTTTCTAAAGATATAAAAGTTCAAAATACTTTCACACTGTCTTTTTTTTTTTTTTTTTTTTGCTTTCCTCTTAGGACTGCATCTCTCAATGGTCATAGTCGTTTCTAAGAACTTTAATATTGCATGAACCCCTTCTAAAACATCATGGAGAATAAAAAATATTCTTAAAGAACTCCATGCTTACTTTTCCTTGAAAGAAAAAATTTGTTCCACATTTATACACACGCACATTTAAAATATACATATGTATTGGTTGATTCAAATTAAACATGCTGTAAAATGTCCAATATTCTGAATTTTTATTTGTTTGAGATATCCCACATTCTGCATTTGCCTTCTCTTGAGCGTAAAGTGCGGAAAACGATTGCTTTGATATTCATTGTTTGGATAATGAATGGTCTTGGTTGGTAGAGTGATGAAGTTCGTTCCCGCAGAAATTGCACTGTAAACTCATTAACTGCCATATTTGGTCTCAAAACGAAAGTCTCCGTTGTCATGTATGGAAAATACAGCCTTGAAGCCATTGACATGTGTTATTATGTTTTCTAAGTAGGCTTTGATGCTCCAAAAGAACATTTTGTCGTTTCAGCATAGAAATTTTCTTCACATTATACAAGTTGGTGCTCTCCCGCACATCACATTGCGTTAGTGCAGCAAAACTTTTTGAATGACAGAGTGATTAGCTAGTCACTTTCAACTTCTTGGCCACCAGAGGCGGCAGCAGAGATTTGCCGGGGGAGGGGGAGGCAAGACAAATCCTACAGGGGGGCAAGCATATTTTTTTCTAATTCGGCTTCAAAGAATCTCATAATAATTAGTTTCTACGTATAATTAAAGGAGATTAAGTATCATTTAGCTTCACTTTTTATTCAGATATAGGCGCTTTCTTTCATTGTTAAAAAGTTACAAAGATATTTGTAAAACAAATGTTCTCAGTTTTTCTTTACTGACCATCAAAAGATTGTCAATATTTGAGTCTATTTTGTTTTCTATGAGACTCTTGTGATTTATTTGTACTATGATCAAATTTCGGAAAAAAATGTAGTATATCATTACCTCAAATGTCTTTATATTATTCTATGTATTAAAATAATAATTATTGTCCCAAATAAGATGTGCCATTTAGTATTTAGGAAGTTAATTAAATTCGTATATAAAGGGGTTAATATATTGTATTCTATGAATAATTATTTGATCATTTATCAAGACATCTTTATCTAAAGTTTATTAAGAATTTAGAAGTATATCAAATTATAAAGATTTTGCCACAAAAATTAATTGAAAAAAAAAATGAAAAGAAAATTTTAAAAAATATATTTCCATATTCCATAGTTATAATACTGAATGCAGAATCTGAAGAATTTAGGTAGTAATTTATTTAACAAATTTAGTGCATATTTGGATAAGCTCTTTTACAGTAGCTAAAAAGCTACCATAACATATATATATATATATATATATATATATATATATATATATATATATATATATATATATATATATATATATATATTGTCGTCATTTGCAGTCGGCAATATTTCTTTAGTGCAGTAATCGCAACCTGTAAATTAGGTTGCAAAAAAAAGCAGATATTTTACTATTAAATAAACTTTACTTACAGTTATATAATTTACTTATTCTAGTGGTTTATAATGAATTCACATAATTCATTCACTACAGCAAAGTAACTCTTCTTAGCATGCATATTGCACAAGAGTATCGAGAGAAAAGAGTGTTTTATTAAATTTAGTTTAATCATTAATTAGACTTTAGTAAGAGCATTCTGACAGTGAAATAAATAAAATAAATTTACCAATTCATTATCGAAGAGCAATTAGATGAATATTGTGACGATTAATTTTAGAACTATTATTTATTGAATTCTGAATTAGGGAAAAAAACTCTATCGCTCTATCGATGTATAATATAGTACTATATTTCCCTAATAATCCCAATTGCAAGTAACCGAAATACTCGATGAAAATAATTTTTTTCTCACGATTTATGATAACATCTTAGCCGAAAGACAAAGATTGATCGGTAAAAATACGACGTCTTACTTACTTGCCACTTTGTCGATTATTCTGTCAAAAGTAATGCAAATTATAAGCCAAATGAATGACATTTGAATAGGATGTCTGAAAATCTGCTGGCTTCCATCGCATTCAGTTCATAGTCGGCCGTCCAGAAATTAGTAATAGTCATTCACCTTGTCAGATATATTGCCAAATGTAATGAGCCTGAAAATTTGCGGATTTAGCTTCTTTGCCATCCATCGCATTTGCGTTCATAGGCCCCGATAAAAAATTGTCCGCAAAATACAGCATCTGCCACCCCTACTGATTATTTTACCAAATATAGTCAAACCGCTTTAACCGTTACTTGGATATTTCGACTTTTACTACATATTAAGTTTAATGTAGTTTTTTTTTAATTATCATATTCGAGAATGTGCAGCTTTCCACTTTTTCATTCTGATGTGGTGAAGACTTCTGCCGACGAAACTCAATCTCTCGCCGATGGGGGGGGGGAGGGCAAGTGGCTACCGACAGGGAAGGCAATTGCCGCCTACTAGCGCCGTCACTGGTGACCACCTTGTTCACCCGTTCTAAACCTTTGTAATTTTTAGCTGTTTATTTTTTATAAATGCAACGTCGTGATGTTTCAGAGTTCTGCAATGTGACAAAGCGGTCTCGAACTCCTCCCTATAATTTGGAATACCAACTTATAATTTGTAAAATTCAAGAGAAAGATTAAAATTAATTAAACTGGTTTAGATGCGTGCATAAAGCACTAGCATCGTGTTTCGTGGATTTTTTGGTCTAATTTAATAGTAAAAGTAATAATTAGATTATTTATGGGGGATAGCGAAATTTAATGAAATTACGTTGCTTGTGCCTTTCTAATGAGGACTGACTTATTGTATTTTTGCTTAATTAGAGTTGAAAAATTTTAAGAAATTTCACGCATGTTTCACATTATAGCTATTTAGTTTCGAAAATGGTATAATTTTGAATAAACTTTAATCCTCTAGATCCGCAAGGACGTGGCTAATTTTCGGTCTTTTTAAAGACGGGAAATTGATGTAGACATCGTCTAATGCAGCTCTAGACTTTTTCCTAGAGCTGGAAACAGCAGAATCTTTTTAGCGACTCGTTGCGAATCTGAGGTATTTTTTTCAAAGAAAAGATACCCCAAAAATACATAGAAGAAATTGACGTTCATCTGTTAAATTCCGAAGCAGGTTCTATATATATGTATATATAATATTAAAATCTAATTTAAACTTAATTAATTTCCTAACTTTCAGTTTAATTTACCTCATATCAAAGTCATTCTAAAATATTTTCTTATTTCCTGATCCCATTCCACTTTTTCCATTTAATTAATCAACATAAGCTTTGTAAAAATGCTTTCGTTAGCGGTATCTACGTTTCGAGTCAAGGTATAAAGAATTGCTGACCTAAACAAATTCTTTTAAAAAATCTCTATAATTCCCTTAACTAAAATCGACACGTGTAGGAAATCCCTCCCAAAATCTCACAATATATATTCACAGGGATAAAATTTTCATTAGTTTTCCCTCATTTCGCTCTGTGTCGTTCTGTGTTGATGTGCTCTTCGCTTATGCTTGTACATAAATCGTGCCTCCGGGATGAAATAAAAATAAGTTAAAAATTCAAAGTGTCTTTTCTGTCCCCGGCCACGATTTTGCCTTGGAAAATTATGTTTACATATATATATAATTATTATTATTGAATTAATGGTAAATGAGCAGGAGATGAAGACGTTAAATCATATCTTTACATTCCTTCCTTATGATTAACAAAATGTGTCAATTTTTCGGTTGTGTTTAAAAGTTCTTTGTCAAATTATGGTCGGTCGGTATTAGAAAGACACCCTCATCACAACGAAGCATACCGAACGAAAAGAGGATGTACATTCAGAGCTTATATATTTGCTAAAGGGAATTTCACCAAAATCTAACTGAGCAAGCATTAATTTTTGTTGTGTGACTTTTATATAATACTGTAGGTTTACATTGAACTGCTAAAATTATAGAAATTGGGCTCTGAGAAGCGTGGGAAAGCCAGACACAACTCAGAAATTAAAGCGAAGCTTAAATTCAAATAGTTAGAAAGTAATTAATTTTAAGGGTGTAGTTTGAATTTATGACATTGTATATATATGAACTGAAAGTCTTAGTTCATCATATTTTAAATTGATCACTGCAAGAAATATATAAAAAATCTGTGATGTTCAAGCTTTTGCATGAAGTAAACTTAGATATTGTTTGCTTCTTAGACATTTCAGAGTGATAACTTACTTTAATAAGTGTTTCACTTGAATAGTGTGAAGTTTTAATGTTGTCAAGATATCCAGCTATCCAAAATCATTGGTTTTCTATTCTTGATGCTGGGGGGCTGAAGTAATGTCATAATCATATTAATTTCAGATATTTTTCATTCTCTTTTCTTTAACAAATATGTTGTCATATTTGTGATTACACATTAAGTTACATATTGTTCTTGTCTGTTATTTAAAAAAAATATGTTATTTCAGTTTTTTTTGGGTTTTTTTTTTGTCATTTGATTACAGTTTTGCATTGTTTGTCCATTTCAAATAATTCTTAGTATTGATTCTAATTGGTATTAATTCCTAAATAATTTCTTATCTATTCATGATATGATTTTTAGTATTAAAAAAAAAACTTTAGAATCTTGATTTCTAAAAGTCTTTAGAAGTAATTTATAGCATTTGAAAACTAATTTCTTAGAAAAATTATTTTAAAATGCTATAGTTATGAAAACAAAAATTATGCAATTTTACAAGCTTTCATCATGTTGATATGCTTAAAAGTTACTTTGTGTCTGTGTAATGAATTTGCAAAATATGTTTTATCTGGCAAGTGGTATAATTTTATATTTTAAGTGTAATCTTGATATTTTTCAGATAAAATGATACATAATGGTATGTCTTATTAAATGATAGGTTGAAAATTTTGCAACTTTCAATACATAATTTTTGAAGTTTGTATCAAATCTAGATCACAAATGCATGAGATTAATAATATTGAATTTTTAATATCTGAAGTATTAAAAATGTTTTGAAAGAAGCTTTAAAATTATCTAGAGAATAATATTTTGATATTGTTATTCATTTTGTACTTAGTGATGATTGATATTCTTTTCTTAAGAAGTAGCATCTTCAAATGTTTCACTTTCAATTTTAAGAAAGTTGAAGAATTTAGAATTCTTTTACAAATTTAGAATCTCTGGCTTTGAAGAATTTAATTTTACTTCAATTGCTGTTTATTTTCAATTCAATTTTTATTGAATTCCCACTCTATCTGGAATTTATTTTCCTGTCATATTGGAATGTTATTTTGCTATTTGTTAACTTAATTGATTAGATATGATTATTAATAACTGATAAAAAATGTTTCCTCTGCAGCGAATTGATTCTTTGTTACTATACTGAGTTTTTGCAAATATCTGTAAGAATTTCGGTTTTGTAAATAGTATCACTTTTTCATTTTCTTTTGCTGTTCTGAATTTAGGTAGCCTTAAATGCTGCAGTTAGTGTTTTACGTTGCATTGTTGCAATGACAGTGAATGCTGCTATTCCAATTAATGAAATCACAGACAAGGTGAGTTTTTGAAATATCTTGAAATTTGAAAAAAAAAAAAATAATAATAATAGTTATTGTAGAACATTATTTATGAACAAAAAATAATCTTGCCTTAAGAAATATTAATTTCACATATTTTTATTATTCAGTTAAAAAGCTTTAGAAAATAATTGATCCACAATAATAGAAAAGAACAAAATGCCAATATTAATTTTTCACTTGAATTCTTTATTTATACACATTAATTTTTTTTTACTATTGTTATTGTCAACAAAGTGTTATTGAACTTTGTTGAATTGTTTCTTTGTGCTGGTTTATTAGAAACCTTAGATTGTAAAATGTGTTGATTTTTAACGAGAAAATTTCATTTTCAGATATTGTGTTTTTGGTGGAAATTTGTAATGTGAGAATGCTGTCTTTAGAAAGCAGTTATTATCAATTGATTGTTTCTACATTGTTTTGCATGTTTTTGAAAGAATAAATAAATATTAAATATTATCTTTTGCTTTAAAATGTTATAAAATGAAATCTGGAATATTTCTAAATTTTAAAATAAACACACAGGTTCATTACAAATTTTTAAATACTGTATAAAACTAATATTTTCAGGTATATAAATTATGAATAAATACATTAGGCTCGAATTCAAGACTATTAAATTCAATGTAATAATATGGTAAGGTGGGGTGAAGTAAAGAATTTACAGAAAATAGATTGTATGTGTCAAATTTATTATTTTATTGGCATGCTGATTTTTTTCGTCATGAACAATGTTTTTGATTAGCAATAATGTGTTTGATTTGGCAATTTTCTTTTACTATGAATTGGAATACCTCAGATTTTATATTTGCCTATGTCATAGAAACCTTGAAGTTCACCTTACCCTAACATTTTTGTCATTTAAAATTCTTGAAATTTCGGAGATAGAATGTCTATTCTTATTCTTATGGAACATAATTGTATTCTTATAGAAGTTGTGTTTATTTCATTTTTATTTCAGAGCAGTGTAAGTATAGTGGGATATAATGTGCATATTGTTAGGCTTTGCTGTTAGAGTATGCCAAGCAGGGGTGTTTGTGCTCCGGGGAAACCCCGGAATTCCGGGGATTTTGAACTTCGATACCCGGAAATTCCGGGGATCGTCGTTCAAAAGGAAGTAGGAATAATAATGAATTATTTATTTTGAGCTGGGTAATTTTGTTTGCTTTGAAAGCAGAAAACGCAAGGTCAGTGTGTGTGGTGAAAACTTTTCCTTTCTTTCTCCAAAGGCAGTGATAATGCGTGAAAAAAACTTCTTTTTTTGTTCTTTCCTTATTGCGAGTTATGACTCATTCCCCCGGTTCTCGGACATTCTCTTCTGGATTCTTTTCGGCAAGTAGGCGCGGCAGAAAAAAAAGGGAGAGACTTCGTTCGACCAGATGTGCGATCACGTGACCTGGGTTCAAAGGTCTTAATTTTGCAAAATTAATGGTTATTAATTTTGCAAAAAAAGTAATTCATTGAACTTTTATAATTAGGTCATTCACTACTTCATAATCGTAATTTTTCATTTCTCCCCCCCCCCTTCTCGAAACTCCAAAATGTCGGTAGTAAGTCCGTAAAAGTTTCAGGGGATTTTTTGGGGTCCCACAAACACCCCTGGCCAAGATATTGATTATATGTTCTTTTTTAAGAAGCAAGTGATATATGCATATATTCTGATAAAATCAAGATATTATTTTTCATGTTAAGTAAGTGTAACTATCCTGTTATTATGGTTATCTGAAAATGGGGAAATGTAAGCAAAATAATATATTATTTGGATTTAAATAAACAACATTTCTGTTCAAAAACTATTTTTTTTTTTTTCCAAATTGTTGAAGTGTTTTGCAGTGTTATGTTTCTTCTTTACAGTCATAGACTTTAAAAAGGGCATTATTTTCATATTTCATGATGTTAATCTTCTTTGTGTTCATGTAATTTATATTCTTTAATCAGACTTAATTTTAAAATGTGTTGCAATTTGCACCCTGAATTGCTTACACCTTTAGAGGAAATGTGGAAAGCAACTTTAAATGAGTGATTTCAGGAGAACAGATTGTAGAATGTTTTTAAAGTCATTTTTCTCCATCCTTTTTCAACTGACTGAGAAATTCGCTTAACAAAATGCTCTGAAGGATTTTCAAGGTTGTGACCTCTACCCTGGAAGTAAGGTTGAAGTAGCAAACCAAACAGTAATGAAAATGTCACAGACATTACCACCTTTAGCTTCAAAAGTGGCATTAGAAACTCTCAGTTTGAAAAAGGAGTTGATGAAGTTTTTACTTTTACCAAAGCTGTTGCATCTCTTTTGAATTCATTAAGATTGGCTATTTTTCAACATTGTCACCTCCAGCATTTAATGAAATAAATTTCATTGAATTCGAAATCAAAAAGAAAATGTACAGGCAACAATAAGTGAGGTTCTCATTCTAAATATAGTTACAGCCGTTTTTGTAAAGAACATTCAGAGTCTAAATTGAAGAAAGCATGCCCTTCTCTAAAAATTATAGTAGTAATAAATCCTAGTGCAGCAACTCAGAAGAAAGTTAAAAAAAAAAAAAAGAATGAAAAATGGAATTACCATAACACCTCCATTTGGTACTGGTAAAGTGCTATAGCAAAAAGTTAATAAAAACTTTTGTTTGTCAAATTTTGTAAGCAAAAAAGAAAAGAAGAAACCTTCTTTACATTAATATTTTGTTAATTTTCCTTTTTGGAAATATACTTTCCCCCAAAAGTGAAGATGTAGATGAAATTAAAAGTGAACAGAGCATACTAATATTACATGAGCCAATGATCTATAATACAGGAGATTATATGTCTAATATTTGATTTTTAAATGCAAATTTCTGTATGATTAATAGGTTTAATAAATATTGTATTATCTATTTTCCAGTTGATTTTATAGTATGATTTGTATGAGTCTATTTTTGCCATCTATAATAATCTTATCTTGCAGATTGTTCATTTTACCTCATGCAATGGAATAAAATGATCATAGTAACAAGACTAAAAAAAAATTATTACTCAGTTTTATTGCTTTAACTAGTAGTGAATTAAGAATTATAATAATTCTCAGTTAGTGTAATAATGTAAAATATTTTTTCAAGAGAGTGTAAATATTTAACATAATTTAAGGAGCATAGCTGCTAAAATTAAAAGCCGCCAATATTATGATAATTTAACCTCACCTTAGCGTACACTTCACTTTTTGTCCAATTTTAGTCAATTTGAGGTATTAATGATAAGAAAGTTTCTGTGTCATTAATAATTAATTTATCGCTTTTATTCATATTATATTGTGCATCTTATAATATATTGTGGAATAGATAAAATATGTCTTTCTTTACTCTCAAGTTTGCTAGTGTAATTTTGTTCTATTTTACAAGTTTAAACTTTATTTCAGGTTCTCTGGGTTGTTGTTCGATGCTTCCTACTGGCAACAGAAATAAGTGTTTTGATCTTTGGACTTGCTTTTGGTGAGTATTCTACGGGAAAATGTAAATTTATTTAAGTATTAGTATGTGCCATTTAACAATTGAATTCAGAAAGTGTTGAGTTGTTTAAAGTTGAATTTAAATCGAATTTCTGGAATTGAGAATTCATTTAAATTGTTTTCGATGAAATTAAGGGTCTCAGCTGTCTAATTTTTTCAAGCATTTTTGTCTTAGTTACTGTCAAAAGAATTTGCAATTCATTTATAAAATCTGCACAAGGTAAGAAATATTACCACAAATCACTTATGTTCGTTAGTTATTTCTTCCAATTAATCTTATTCATATACTAGCCGCCTTTGGCGACCAGCCGGTTCGCCAATCTTAATGCTTGTTAAAATTTTAAAGCTTCAAATTTTGATAGTCATATAATTCATTCATAATATTATAAAGGCCTTCAGCCATAACGTAATATGTATCTCTCTAATTTTCTGTTAGCTCCCGTAGAATTTATGCTTTAAATTAAAGTGGAAATGGTTAAATTGTAATTAATATAAGAACATTTTTTACTGAAACGAAGCATTTTTTTTTTTTTTTTTAATATGACTTCTGAAAACAGAGTCGTTGAGTATTTAAACCTTATGGGCACTAAAGAACATCTTTCTTAATTTTTGTAATATCTCAAGAAGTTTTCTACAAAATTTAGTCAGATTCATCATGAACTGATCAATTAATTAACAATGTTTATTTTTAAATGCATGAAACTCTAAGAAAATAAACAGAATCGTTTGAACTAATCGGTGGGAAACATGTTAAGCCTTCAAAACCAAGTCCGTATCCGTTGAAAATAGAGTTGTCAACAATCAGAACACAATGCGCATGAGTGAATTTTCTACGCCAGTTGGGGTAACGCTACGCAGATTAGAAATTTTTAATTTCCTTTATTCTGTTTTATTTTAATTCAAAAGTACTTCAGAATAAATCTGAAAGATCGATTAATTAACAATGCTTGATTTTAAATGCATCAAACACTAAGAAAATAAACAGAATAGTTTGAAATAATCGACCGAAAATATGTTACGCCTATCCTCGTTAGCGTGGTGAAAAAACAAGCCTTACTCATTTGGCGGTGAAGAAATGAAAAGATTTTTTGGCGGGAAAGTTAGTTTTTAATTATTAAAATTCTAATTAAAAATTCAAAAAAGGGAACCCAGGTGCAATTCTTGACCTCCAAGGTATGCATGTGCCAAATTTGGTAACTGTAGGGCGAACGATCTGGCCGGTAGAGCGCCAACACACACACACACACACACATTGAGCTTTATATAAGTACTTGCCACCTTTGGCGACCAGCCGGTTCGCAAATCTTAATGTTCGTTAAAATTTTAATAATTAAATATTTTATGTAATTCCTAATATAATAGCTTCTTCATTAAAATATTTTAAAATTTCAATTATCTCATAATATTATAAAGGCCTTCAGTCATAACGTAATCTGTATCTCTCTAATTTTCTGTTAGATCCCGTAGAATTTATGCTTTAAATTAAAGTGGAAATGATTAGTCTGCAATTAATATAATAATATTTTTTAATATCTAATCGGCCGAAAAATGTTAAGTCTAAGCCTCATTAGCGTGGGGAAAAAATGCTTAAGCCTTACTCATTTGGCCTTGGGGAAATAAATATTTTTTTGGTGGGAAAGTTTTTAATTAATAACTAAAATTCTAATTAAAATTTCCAAAAAAGGGACCCCAGGTACACATTCCCGACCTCCAAGGTATACATGTACCAAATTTGGTAGCTATAGGTCAAACGGTCTGGCCTGTAGAGCGCCAACACACACACACATTGAGCTTTATATAAGTATAGATAGATTAATGTAACTAATATATTCCTTATAAATTACTTCAAGATCTGTTGGAGTCACGACCATATTGTTTAAGAGATGACATATTCCTGTTTTAATTCTATCATAAAATATTTTTGTCATAATTCAGTTAGGAAATTATAACTAATATTTTCCATTCTGGTAGATGAAATAAGAGAAAACGTTCAAATTGTTTTCTTTAGATTTAACATTATTTCATATTTACTGTATAATTCATTTCTGTTTAGTGGAGTTCGTTTTGCTTTGTAATTTGAATGAAGTCTTAATCACAAATGAAGTATCTATGATGTAATGTATGAAAACAGACTGTTTAAAATGTATATCACGTTCTAAAACCAATGCATTAATAAAGTTCTAATTTTTCAGAAATGAAAATGATTATTTGAAAAGTGTTTAAGTTATATCTAACTACTGAATTATATTTTTATTCAGCTTAAAAATAATGGATAAAAGCAAGAATTTTTTTTTATTCATACAAATTTTGGAAATTAAACGGTTTCTGACGCTTTCCTGAGTTCTTTTTTACATAAAAAAAATCTTTCTAAAGTGTTAAGTGCTATCTGAATATATTATGCTTATTAAGAATTTCTGGAATATAAATCTGATTTTTTTTTATGCTTAAATTGAAAGCTAACAAGAATATCTCCAAAAATGAAGAATTCAGGAACAGCATTTTCAGTTACTAAAATGAAATCTTTCTTTTGAAGTTTGATATCTTTCTTCTACTATCTTTACTGAATTTTGCCTTATTTTGTTGCCATGAATGACCAAAATTCAGTGATTACTTAGTGACTGAGTACTGATTGTTTCAATTGATGCATTTACTGTTTTTACAGCTTTTGTATTTATAAGTAATTTTTTATATAGAATTCTAAAAAATAATTTGTCCATTGGCCACAAAAATATCTTCAGTTTCTCATTAAAAATTGTAATATTTTTTTAACCAAATATAATTCTTAAAGAAGTATTGATTTTAGAAGAAACATCTGTTCTTATCAAAGTAAATTATTATAAAAAATGTTGGATTAGAAAAGAAGCACCAGGTTTAAAAAAATAGATATGCTGAAGTTTATGCAATAAACTGATTATTAAACTCTTCTCCATCTGAATTAAGTAATCCTTCCCTTCTTGTTGACCATTTATTAAAAAATAGTTGTATTTTAGCTCTTGTCTGGTAGTTCCAGTAGGATAAAAAAATATTTTGATATGTCGAGTTAATTTTACCTCTTAAATTTTTATGTTTCATCAAAAAAGTCTGGTTTTTATAATTTCATATATGTGTGTGGATTTATAATAAGTCCTTCACTTCACTGGAATAGCTTATTGATTTATTTCATGAATAGACTGCAGATCATAGTTAATTTACATATGAAGATTCAATGCTGAAGTAGGGAGAATTGTTTGAGAGGTTATTGTTTTTGTTATGTGCAGTGTCTGAAGAATTAGTGTGCCATCTCTGCGCGGTTCGCACTTGGTTTTGATGAATTTTTCTGCTCAAGGATTCTAGTTTAGACTTGAAGTTTATGAGTCATCTCTTCTCGAGATTTGCAGTCTAGTTACTTCGTATATCACTTCAAAAGGTGGGACTGTGCCATCTTATGTATAGTCAATTCTCACTTCTCTCGGCTTTCGACGTGTGAGGTCCTCGGAACACTGAAGGAAAAGAAAAGAAAATAAAGAATAAAAAAAATATGAAATGTCTGATGTGTTAGACTAGGGTTTCATGTGGTCAACTGATGTGGAGGTTGTTTCTGATCTTTCATGAAAACCTTCTTTTCCCACTTCGTAATAATCATTCGTCTTTATATTGAGCAGTTTATAAAATTTTAGAAATATAGACTTTCAGGTTTCTTCCTAACTGGGTTCTTTTTATTTCTACTAATTTGTTTATTTTGTAGAGTGGAGTATCTTTACATCTGACAGTAAAGTCACTTAACTTTTTAAAGTCCTTTGTTTATTTCCTTTATTGGACAATAATACATAAATGTTGCAGTCGGCAGAAATGAAAACTGAATAGGCAACTGGTGTAGTAATTCTCAGTAACTGAAATTTTTAATGTTTTTATGCATTTAATTCATCTATGTTTATTCGCTACTTTAACTTTTCAAACTCATTCTCTTTTTATATTTTGGTTAATCTTCAATTGGCTTACTTTTCAGTCTTTAAAAGATTGTTCATTAGCTGCTTTAGTTGTTCAATTTTCAATGATCTGTTTGAGGATGCGAAGACGAATTCTTGATCCGTTTTGAGCTCATTATAATTTTCAATCACTATTTTAATTTCCAAAACTTTGAGATTTTCAAACATAGTTTCTCTAAGTTCTTTGGTGCTTAATTTTAAATCATACTACTTTAAATTATTTAAAATGCTCATTTTAAGTGAAACAGAAGTATCGCAGTACCTTTAAATGTTGATGTTCACCGACTTTGAGCCCTCATAGTTGTGTTTGTGATGGGTTGAATTTTGTTTGATTGAAGTAGCTTATTCCTTTATTTCAGGAATTAACAAAGATGATTATGGTTAATTTACATGTAAAGATTCATTGGTAGATTTAAAACTTTTGGAAAGGGAATATTTTAAAGCAGTGAATTTGTCACGTGTAGTGTTTGAAGATTTGGTTCTTCACTTATGCCTGATTCACATTTGTGTTTTGATTAATTTTTCTGCTCAAGAATTTGATTAAGTTTGGATCTTGTAGATCGCCTCTCCTTCTCAAAAGCTCCAATCTAGCTACTGTGTAATTACCATTAGGCTGCTAGAAACATCACATCAAAAGATTTAAGAGGTCTTGTGGATAATTAATTTCTACATACATTAAATGCAATTACAACTTATAGTTAGGAAGTCTTCTCAAGGACCAGTGAATGCGCAGTAATTTAATTATTTACAAAAGTTTATATTTATTTATTTTTGAAAAATTAATATTTCTTAGAAATATAAACTAAAGCAGACTTATTTTTTCATTAAAAATTTAAACTTTGTTATTTATTGAAATAATAATAATAATAATTTTCTCAAATCCATCCATATTCCTGGCATTTTTTCTAAATCCATATTTTATTATCTAATCACACATCTTTATTCATATTGTATCTATCTTTGCATCTCTGATATTTTTTTTAACTATGCATTTCATCTCTCTCTCTCTGAAATTTGAATTTTGTTCTTGTGCTGTTTCCTTATTTGTGAAATGGAACCAAAGTGTTGATGCTTCTCTGTAATTGTGCATGTCTAGTTATTTCAATAATGAATGAATAGATGATAATCTGTAAATTAAAAGCAATGTATTTATCGCAAAGGTTTGTTAAAGTTACAAAACATTTTAGATGGCTTTATTGAAATCAATTGGCTTGAATTGTGGAATAGTTTGAAATATGTTTTAAATCAAAGTTGGTATAAATTGTTAACAACTTATTTATTTGTGTTGATGATATAGTTGATTATATTGATCAATACAGTCTGTAAAATAAAATAATGAGGGTGAAGTCATGTATTGCAAGTCTGATTACAAGATTTAATTTAATTATTTATTAACTATTGTGCATTATATTCCTTAAATAAATCTTGATAATGTAGAATTTTAAAGATTTGATAAAAACATTTCCAGTTATTCAAGCATCTATTTAGAATTTGGTGATTTCAGAAATTCATGACTTATATAGTTTTAACTTCATTATAATGCTCTGATATTTCTATTTTTAATGTATAGAATTGTTATAATTTGCAGTCACGTATGATTGAATAAAAAAGAGCCTCTTTGTAACTTTTATATAAGAAAACTTGCTAAACTTATAAATTTGATTTGTGATTGTTCTTATTACTGATAAATTCATGATATTAATTTTGTTGGATTGGATTACAGGTTTTGAAAAAATTGTTATTATTATTTATTTATGAAATTCATGTAATTTAGTCTAATCTTATTTATTTCACCCTCCTTTTAAACAAAGCTCATTTATAAAAATTGCTGCTGTATCTTCTAATACATAGTATTATAAATAGAATCTATTCAGTGTATCATTTAATAATTCGTGTTTGTAATTCAAATATGCTTTATGGAAGGGAAGGGATGCTTAAGAGAAATTTTTGGTCAATACCTTCATGTAATTGGTATAAATTATTTAAAAATTAGTCAATACTTTTGATTATTTTAGGACATCTGGATAGTCAGACCAGCATACGAAGAATTCTGCTTGTGACAACATGTGTTTCGTTAGTTTATTCTGGACTTCAAGTTAGTACTTTTTGTTTTAGTTAATTTAATTATTAGAAAATTTTAATTGATATACTTATTTGCCAAACGAAATTCGTGGGAAGGAATTGGGACTTTTAAAGATATATCCATTCTCTTAGTTGCTTGCTGAGAACTGATGCTTGTTTTTTCATTTCGTTTTAATTTGATCCTAAAATGAATAACAGGCTGTTCTTAGGATAAACTTATTTAAATGTATGAGGAAGCAAAAAGGGTTTATTCAGAAGAAATAAATTTTGATTTGCTCTACGCACATATAGTGGAAATGAAACATGAAAATATATATCATTTAACTAACTTATTTAATAGGAATAGTTAAAGTCAAAGTAGTCAAGTGATTATTATTATTTAAAACTAGTTATAACTTATTTTAAACAGAATTAATTTCTGTTTAAATCGTTTACAGCATTTAAATTGAAATATTAAGTCAGATCTTAAATTCCTCTTCTCAGTGATAACTTAGATATATCAACCATTGATCTTTTCTTGGCTTTTTAGTTAACGGATGAGATGTTTTGAAAAATATCTTAAAATTTAAAAAAAGATTATGAAGTATTCAAACAAATATTATTTCAAACTACAAGTTTTTTGTATTTGAAAGTAGTAAAAAATTATTCTTCTGTTATGCAAAATCATGCAACAGCAAAAGTGCTAAACAGTTTTCAATTAATAAAATTTTATATGAAATCTCTTTGGGGTTCACATTGTTATTTTCCATAATGAATAGAAGGTGATCAAATATTGTAAACAACTCAGTGAATGTGAAAAAGCTTATCCAGAGTTGACCTTTCTCAACTCAAGAACTTCTTTATAGACCTTCAAGATGTGCAGATACATTTTTTTCCTTTTACTATAATTAAAGATAGATTTTATATATCTCTGTTTTAATTACTATGCTTCTCTTTTGCAGAACTCTGCTAGTAGCACAACTCTTTATTGAATTATAGAGGTATAAGCGATTTGATAAAAAGCACATTTAATAGATATTTATATCTTGACATTTGTTTTAAAAATGTGTATTTTTTTAAGACGCTCTTGAGAAGTTAACTCCTCAGCTATTATAAATATGTCAAGATTATTTAATTAAAATTCTCTTTAGATATTTAATTTTTTATTTATTAGATATTTATTTAAAAAAATTATTTTAAAGCAGAATGCATCATTTTTAAAAATGCAGTTCTTCACAACTTCTTAGACATTGCATATTTTATGTTATAGTTAGATTGAATGACAAAATTATATGCTTAAATTTTCTCATTTTGCATTCTGTTTTGTGTATTGTTTTGAATTATCTCCTTTTTGAATATGTTTTTATGCATTTTTATTTATGAATTATTTTTTTAAATATTGCTTATAATTAAATAGGTTGTTATAATAAAATGTTGCATATTTTTAGGGTGCACTTGAAATTACTGTCCCTGACGAGACATTTTTTTCCTTGTATAAACAAAAGGGATTATTTGGTCATGGAGGAATGCTGTTTTGGTTTATTAGTTCAATTGTATTCAGTCTGGTATGAGTTTTATTGTATATAATTGCAGTATGTTTAAATGATAATAATAATCTATTATAGTGATAGAATTACTAAACTTATAACCTTTTCTGATGTTATTCATGGTTTAACTTTGAATTTAATAAATAGTGAGTTGAATATTTTTTATTATTTTTGGTTCATATAATTTTTTTTTGTTCTGTTTAATGCTTGCTTTAGATATTTACCAATTCATTAAAATATTCCTATCTGATGTCAATTATTATTAAAAATTTATTAAGTGCAAATAATTTGATATTTCGTCTTGAATTTGGGATGCATTTTATTAAAAAAATATTCCAATTTTATATATGGTTGCAGTTTTTTTTTTTTTTTTTTTTTTTTTTTGTATCTTTATTTTTCGTAAAGAAATATATATCATTATTTCACTTTATCTTCGTGTAATATCAAAACAACGGACAACAGTGAAAATTAAATATTTTTTTGTGAGCGTTTGAAAGAATTTGGTATGTTAATGCATTTAACTGTTCACAATTGAATTTTATCAGTACACTATTTAAGAGGGGGGGGGGAGATATTTCTCATTTTCTCAGAAATCTGCAGTTTAATTGTATAGAAAGGACTATTCAGTAGTTTGCTGAATTCATTTTTACAGAATTTTTTGTAAAATATGAATTCAGCAGCAAGGAACTACAGAGCAGAAAAACAAACTTACACACACATATGACAACAATAATTTCCAAGCAGGATGCGTAGCGTCATTAAAATTCTTTAAAAACTGCTTATTTTTTATGTTCCTTATATAAGTACTTTAAAAGTGCTTTATTTTAATCAATGTCTTTTTATTTTTCATCTGATGGATAAAAAAAATAATCTCAGCACGCTAGATCTGCCCAATTATAGGATGCATTTTCTTTTAGATGTCGGATCTTTCAATGTTTAACGGATTTAATGAAACCAGAAGTTAGTGGAAAAGGTTTTATCTCAGTTTAGGGACATACTGATAGAATGGGGAAAATACATACTTTTCATTTACTTGACTTTTCTTTAACCTTCTTTTGCTTTTTTGAGATAAGAGGAACATCCTTTCTCTTTAGAAATACTTTTTTTGTATTCATGCTATGTTTTTAACAGTAACTTCACCGTATCCTTGCTTTTCTACATATGATTACTTGTTTATAAAGCATTTGTTAGTTATATTTTAACGTCATTTAGCGAATTATTTCAGTGCTTTTATTTCAATTAATTTTTAGTCAAAAGTTTAGAATTTCTTTACAGTATATCGAAAAATGTGCATTTAATTCGTTGTAGTCTTCTTCTATAAGTGAATACAATGAATGAATGAAGGCTTTCAAAAATAAAAATAAAGTAAAATGCTCACGATGTTCAAAAATTATTAGTAAGTCATTCATTCCTCTTACCAAAATAAATTAACTCTTTCGGGACAGGATGTCTCTATTCTAGACGTTTGCTTGGGAAGGAGCGTACGTTAAAGGAATCGTCCCACAGGACGTGGGTTTTACGACGCTAAGCCTAACTTTAAAAAAATAATAATAAAGTTTAAGTCGTAACGACGAAATTTTTGGTACCTATCGTATTTTTAGTTCACCTGTCATATATGTTAAAATTAGCATTTAGCAATCTTTTTCTTTTAATTTACAATAAAATGTAAAAAAAAACTTATTTACATTGTGAAATAATTTTAAAAAGTTCTATTCAAATTATTCTGAAGTTTTAATGGACTAAATACATTAATAAACTTTAAAATAAATATTAATATAATTCAATATAAAATAACCAGAAGGCAGGTACGCAGTGAGCTCAAATTCTGATAAAATATTAATATCGAAATCATTCAAAATCTCGCTTCCTAGTTCTTTAGACCATGAATCATCATTCCTCATCTGTGTCACTAATTGCCTTATTCAGAATGCAAGACTTTCTTCCTCTGATAAATAATGTTTTCTTACTATAACAAATCGAATTCAGGGCATTCCGAAATAAATAAAATTTAAAAAAAGGAAATACGCGTACATCATTTGCATGCTACGTTAAATGCAACAGAACTGACGGTAAAACTCAAACAGATCCTGAATAGTAGCAAAAATAACAATATAATTTGGAGGGAGACCAAAAACACGAGAATGTTTCTATCACATGGAAAGTTAAAAAACCCCAGCTCTGTTTATTTACATTAGGATTACACCCCCCCCCCCCACAGCAGCTGATGAATAAAGTGAGGCAGAATATGAGCTAACTGCAGGTCAGGATACTAAAACTAAGTTCATTTCAAAAGTAATGGACACAGGGAGCCATTTAGTGGCCTTTAAAAATCCTTCTAGCTTAAAATGCACATGTGCATCACCCGTCCACTGAACTCAACTTCCAGTGGCGACGCACGGGTGATACGCCCGGCTGTGAAAGAATGTTCGTAAGTGAGCCATATATGACACGCCGGTTGCCGGTTTAATGATCCTTTTATTTAATTATTAGAAACATAATTTCATAATCGAGTGTAACATAGCATTGTAAATGTAACACATGAGTTTAGAACATCATTTACACTTCATACTGAATAAAAACAAATGTAAAGAATTTAAGTAGAATTACAATGCTACTTTTTATTTGTTGAATAGTGAATGTTATGTTAAACTTCGGTATATTTAAAATCTTTGACATTCTTATGAAATTAGTTGAGCTTATGGAATTGTAGAGGAGTTGATTGCTGAAATATTTGCTTTGATGAAAAATTAAGTAAAATAAAATGTTTTCTACAAAACTTTCCGTATTGGCTGTAAAAGATATGCGTCTATGGTTACCAAATAAACTCACATTTTAGGATTATTTTTTTGCCATGCAGAGATTCAAACTTCGCCTTTAGCAGTGTCATTTTTCAAATTGGCTGAATTTTTATAATTCCTACGGAAAAAAAATAAATCCAAAGAGCAATATGGTAAATGTGAATTTTCTTTTATTATTCGGAGCTTTTAACAACATTAATCTTAAAACTATTTATTGCTATTATTCACATTAATGGATTTATACCAGATTCATTATAAACTGCAAACTTTTTCTGGACTTTTTAATTGCGTTTTAATTATACTTTTTGATTACTTCTTTGTAAATAAATATTTCACGTTAAATTGGTTGTAATTATGAAGATTTTGCCCTTTGTTGTTAGTATTCATCATAAATTCTGCGTAGGTACTTGGTGTCTATTATTCCTCATTCGAGTCACCTTAGTTTTTCAGTTATTATTTTGTGCGAACTTCAAGTATTATGTCTAATGATATTTTTCTCCTTAGGTATATCTTATTGTTTTAATCCTTCCTTGGACTAGATTACGGGATAGACTTGCCCTACCAAGTAAGAAATATTTTATATTGCAAGTTGTTTTTATCTTTTTGGCTAAATAGTTTTGCTTATGAATCGTATATCCATTAGTTTAAACATTTCTTTTAGTTTATGATAAGTTTCCTCATACACTGATTTCAATTATTTAATCATTGCAGCCAAACCCTCTTTTTACTGGTATATACTATTCTTGGATCTGTTAAACATATTTCAAGCCATTGGAAGTGGTTTATTGTATTATAGGCAAGAACCTGGATTATGGTATGTATTCCATAAATCTCCGAATATTTTTGTTATACTTTTATGCGTCATCTTCCTGTATTTTTAATTGGAATATTTTTACAATTTTTGAGAAATTTGCCTATATTCTGAATTTTAATAGATGTTTCAGTCATTTTTGTTGAATTAAGAATCGCTGGATTGGACTGTTCAGCTTTTTTTTTTTTTTTTTTTTTTTCATTTTGATTTTTTGTAAGAATTTTATAATCTGAATTTAGTGAAGGGTTTTACTTGATTTAATATTATATTTTAAGAAGTCTTTTTTAACTATGCATTTATTGTCAATCATTTTTTTAAACTCGTTTTATTTCTTCATTATAGTGTAGTTGATGTTACTGCCTATATATATTTCACCATTTTTACGCCCTTGGTTTACAGAACATTCCTGGCTGATTTTTTCAGGTACAGATTCAATTCATCATTTTTAATTTTTGTTCAATGATAATATATTTTAAAATGTGAAATATTTTAACATTTAAGGGATTTTTTTAAAAAATTTTGACTAATCCTTTGAACGGCATTTACCTCATTTTTCGGTATCTGAGGGCTTTTTAATTTTTTATTTATTTCAAATAATAATAATGTCTGTGAATCGGAAAATTCTTTCCTGCTTAGGAAAATAATTGAAAAAAAAAAAACTTTTATACTATTAAGTCTGTCTATAAAAGTTTCTGAGTATTTAAAATATGGTGTAATTTCTGATGATCGCAAGCAACAGTTATATATAATAGAAAATCTGAAAAGTTCTGTTATTCTGAAAACTATTACCTCGTTTTGTGACGTTTTTTTCTCTTGTGTGTGGTGTGTACCATTTGCTTAAGAAAACACAAAAACTTTGGCTTTTGGAAGGTAGGATTTTGTCATCTAAGATTTACTGTAGATATGATCTTAGTACTCATAAAATCTAGTACTGTGATTTAAGTAAATTTCAAGTAGATGTAGTATGAAAGTTGTTAGTAATATCATAGATGTTGTTTAATCTTCTGATCACAGTTAAATCAAGAAGTCCATCTTGAATTGTTTGAATTTATCAAAGAGGATTTGAACAATTCGATCATAACATCTGATTTTTTTTGGGGGGGAGGGGTTACTTTGACATACCAAGTTAATTATTAGGAACAATTTTATATTTTCCCTCTCTTCTAGAAAATGATATTAGGCTGATTTGATTTTGATCAGATCTGATCTAGATATATGTTTGATTGGATGTTTGCTCGGTACTGTACAGAAAATTAACTATTACTTTTATCGCTTATTTTATTAAGATATGTTTTGACCCCTTTTTCTGAAAAGTGAATTTATATCTATGTTATAAATTAAAATTTCACATGAAAATAATGTGGCTGAAATAAATGCTTGCTTAACTCTTTGTAGTTATGTTAGCTCTGAATGTGTTTGCATGCCTTTTTCTGATTTATACATTTCTGTGGTAAGAGTTCCTTTCCCTGGCCATAGATTTAACAAAATTATTATAATTAAATGATTTTGAAAATTGAATATTCTACCTAATCATGAGAAAACAGAAAGCTGTCATATTATAAGCATAGATTAATTTTCTTTAATTTTTTTATTCTTTAATATTAACTATTTTGTAAAGTTTACAAGAACATCTTTCTTGTTCCTTATTTATTATTACCATTTTATAATCAAAAATATAAAGTATGTATTAAAAATATTTTGAGCTTAAGCCATGTATGGAATTAATTTTAATATATTTTGTAGTGTCACTCAGCCCAGCATTATGTTTTCCTATAAAGCTCAAGTAGATGATGTAGTAGAAGATGATAATGTCAGCTTGCCACATCAACTCTCTTGTTCATCATTGAAAACAGATTCGGATTACATTTATCAGGTATGCATATTGTTAATATTATGTTGAACTCTCAATTGCTAATGGAATTGGATAACATGACAAGCTCAGATAAGCTGCAAGATGACCGAAAAAGAACCCAAATCATGAAAATGCTCTTGAATTTTTTCCCCCTTAATAGAGATCCTGCATATATAATTCTGACTTAATGAATGATAGATTTCTGTATTTACCAGTTGTTTGTTTACTTTTTACCAAAAATCATTTGTTTTTCTTGTTTAGAATTAAAAGACACCTATCTTATTTGCATTTGAAGCTTTTTTTAACAAAAAATTTGAGATTTACAATTGAACGTAATCAAGTATTTACTATATTTAATATCCATACACTACATTTTGATTTGTTATAAATATGCCTTCAAAACATCCCCCAGTTCAGGGTGCTTAATGTCATTAAAAGCCGCTGATTTTTAATGATCCTTTTATGACGGTCTTAAAAGTTCGTATCTGCTTATTTTCAGAGAAAAAAAATTCACCACAATACAGAACCATGCTAAATCTGCCCGATTGTATGACTGTATTTTCTTACAATGTCTGGCGTTTTATCTCTGAAAGGGTCTTGATGAATCCGGAAGTCTTTAGAAAGGATTTCTCTGATTAAGAAAATATTGTCAAAAATGAGCCCAGCATTCAAGCTTCTAATAATTGGCAGATAAGAATCCATGAAGTCCATGCTCAATATTCGTCGTAAAGAAAAGTGTCTAGTAGAAATATATTTTTAGAACTATATATATATTATCATGAATGAATTTTATTATTCCCTCTGTCTGAAATTTGTATAAGAATTTTGGAATACAGTGGCGAAGTTAGATCTCGCCTTTGGGATAAGATGATAACAACACATATTTCTACTTGAGATTCACATTTCTACTGGCACAAATATTGCCTTCATTATCTGAACATAACTAACTCGTGATTAGTAGAGTTTAAAGTAGCCTCAGAACAGGACATTATTTTAATTAAAATTAAGCTAATCCATAAAAAATTTTGCCTTTAAATTTATTTAAATTTGACACAAGTGCATTACTGTAGCATTGAAGTAAGAAATTAGTGATAGAAGTACAAACAATTTTATTTTCATTTTATATTTTCTATTAGAAAATTTGACTGTATTTTTCCATTTTGAGCACATTTTTTTTTGTGACTAAGACAAAAAATATGTGCACATATATTTTTTTTTGTTTGTTTTAGTCACTTGTTTCACTACTAACTTTCTTTTGTGAAAGAAAGGATATTAAATTTTTACTACATTAATAATTTTACTGTTATATAAAAATTGAAATATCAGCTTGATTTTTATTTTTTTTTATTTTTCAGAACAATTCCTTGTATGATAGTACTCATTTTGATGCAGCTAATATCAACCCCCTATATATACATTCCCTTCAGTCTCCTGACAGTTTTAATGGATTTGAAGCTCCAAGCATGGCAGGTAGTATTAATTCCAGCCCGGCACCTCAACAACAATATCAACAAGTCCCTGCATCATCCAACGTTAAAAAAACATCACCTTGAAGGTGTTAGATTCTTATACTATATTAATTTAAATCATAATGCTTGCCTGGCATCATTACACATTTAGCATGGTTTGTTCGTTAGCTTAGTCTTAATGTACCTCATATATATATATGTATTAGATAAAATTTGTTGCAACTTCTGTTTGTAAAGAATTATTAAATGTTTTTATTTATGCATTTTGACTATATTTCTCGCAAGTCGCCATGACATGAGTTTAGATATTTATCAACAAATGGCTTTAAAAGTGTAATATTTTCTTATATTCCATGTAGTTTTTCTTTAAAGGAAATTGCATGTTTTAATAGCATCTTTTAAATGTGATTTTTTTCTCCATGAAGATAATCAATTCTCATGTAATTTGCTAGTCATTTATTTCTACACAAGCTTTTTATTAATTCTTTCATTGCCTTTTTTCACATATTAAAATTATGAAAAAAAAATCAGTTTTTTAAAAAATAAATGTTTGTCTCTCTTTTTTTTTTTTTTTTTTTTTTTGCAAAAATTGATTATGTTATTCTTTTTGTTTCATTTTAAACGAAATCTCATTGCCAATTAAACATGAGGGGTGAAATTATCTTTGTAATTATATTAATTTGCTTGTATGTAAATATTAAAGGAATTATGTATATATATGTAATCATCAAAATGTTAATATTTATTAGTGCAAATATGAAGGAAATTTTTCAGATGTACATAAAAGGAATCAGCATTACTTAATACATTGGCATATTTTACCAGATCTGTTTATAAATAACTTTCCATGAAAATCTATATTTCCAATTTTAAGACATTTATTTCAATTGATTATTCTTTTTAAAGTTAAAATAAGAACTTATGTGTACAATTTTTATTCATTTATTTTTATGAAAATTAAGTACTGTTAAATATTTGTGATACATAAACTGTTATTCAAAGTTAAAATTTGAATATATGCATATATGTTTTTAGAGATTAGTGAAAATATTTGTTGGGAATTGTAAATATTATATTTATTCTTGCATATTCTTTTTATTTTGTTCCAAAGAAATTTGATACTACTTAAAAACATGTACATATCTCTCCAACTTTGTTTTGATAAACGTTTTTATGTTTAATATTTATTTATGTACAGATATTTTACTTTAAAATAATCTGTATTGAATTGTACTTATTTAACTTGCACTATTATAGATGGAATAAAGGTATTGATTTATGTTTCATTGCTTGTTTTGTGTTTATAATTTATCTATACATTATATTTTCTAATGGCTACTTTACTTCTTCAGTACTTGTTCATGACTTTCATTTTTTTCATTATAATGAATTTTGTGATTTCATAGAGGAAAAACAATTAAATAATTTGATTTTTCTTAACATGATGTGACATTTAATATTTTGTTGTCTTTTTTAATATGCTGTTGCATATATTACTAAATATATGAATCAAATTTATTTGGGGGGGGGGAGGAATTCATAGGAGTTATCTGATTTTGATTGTTCATTATAACATATTAGACTTTTTGTTGGTTGGGTATGAAACAGAATTTTCTTAACTGGTTACCTTTAAAAGTAACTTCCAGATTAGTCAACACAGTAAAAATATCGATTGTTTTAAAAGGTATTGATTAATACAGATAATTTCTGATTTCAATCTGAAATGAAAAGTGAGCAGATTTAGTATTATAATAATTTTAAAAAAAAAAAAATTTCCAATGTATTTTTTATTATTTCATTTTATTTGTTTTCAGCTGTCACAAAAGCTAATAGAATCAATCTTTTGAATATTTCAATTTCCTTCTGGTTCATATCGTTTTTGCATGTTAAATTGAATTATCAGCTTTGTTAGAAATTTTATTATCGAGAAAAAAATGTTTATTTCTTTTATCAGGCGTCTTTACTAATAAACTTGTTTATCACGATTCTGATTTTATGTAATCCCATTTCTAAAATTGATATATTATATTATTTAATAATTTTATAAGCCCAGACCTAGTTGTGCTTATATTAATGTCTTCATTTTACTCTGGCATAATTTTAGAAGTCCAGCCTAAATTTCTATTTTTTAATTGATTCTGCAAATCAAAATAAGTGGAAAACTAATAATATTTTGATATTTATATGTTTATGAAGATGTGAAAATTAATAGCAATAAAATATAAGGAGCAATAACTTTTTATTTTATTTAAAAATTAGTGCTCTAAAGATTTTTTAAAATTTAAAATAGTTATGTGTCATCGCCCTCCCCTCCCACTGAGTTTTCCTTTTCAGTTGGATCAGGACCTGAAAGTGACAATGAATGGAATTCAGCCCATGAAGGTCTATGATTTGTGTTATATACCACTTTATTGTATTATTAAATTTATGGCAATGACTAAATTGAAGAATCAAGTAAATGTAAAACAAAATAAAACTTATTAACTAAAATAGTTTGAAGGAATATTAAAATGCTGGATAAGTATGAGGATTATTCTTCTCTTCCTGTCGCTTATAAATACCGAGTTTATGAAAAATATATAATAGTCGTAAAATATGTGTATTCATGAAATCTATTCTATGTAAGACCCACCTATCTGCAAGAATTATCAGAATTTTTGTAATCAGAAAAATTCCTCACAATGTATATTCAATGAGATTCTCTTTTCACGCATCTGAAATATAGAACGGAAAAATTTATATAATGGGTCGTTAATTTTTGTTTTGTTTATGCAGCAAAATAATTGCTTAACTAAATATTTTTGTAAGTTAATTTTAATTAAAGAGTATGTTATTAATTGAAAGAGGAGGAAATGGGGTTGAAGGTCACAGGCTTGTTTATTTCATTCCGAGGGGCTGGGTCCGGTTGGGAGGGGAGGCAGAGAGGCGCCCAAGTATCTGCTGTCAGTAGATAATGGAAATGGCGTCTACTGTTGAAGGTAAGCCTAGCGTCGCTCAGGAAGATGTCGGAATTTATGTTGTCTTTTCCAAAAGAAAGGAAACGGCTATTGAATACTGTCCATTAGATATTCACGGATAAGTTTTGCCTGACTAATAAATTTCAGATGCAAAAAATAAGTTCCAAACCTTTGATTATTGAGGAGCAAAACTTTTTGCCGTCCTCCCTTTTTCCCTACAGATGGCGCTTTCACACAAAAACGGCTAAGGAACTAATTCACGAACCAATATTCACGGTGCTTCTTCCACTTCGTGATAACGAAACCTAATATTAATAGAGCCGCCTTTGACACGCTATGCAAGACGCCGTAACGAGTCAGTTGCATAACGAACGTAAAGAAATCGACTGTCTTTGGAGATACTTTGTAAAATTCGAAATAGTATTTTATAAATTGTTTTTAGTATGATTTGGCATTCCTGTTTTTTAAGATATAATACTCCAAAAATATCAAAATTTCAAAAATAACACACCAAAATGGGGGGAAAAAAAAGTTACCGAAAAAAAGTGTACTGTGAAACTAAAACTGATTTTCGGGATAGAGCATCGTCGAGATCAGGACGACCATCGTCCTTAGATAGAGAGGAAAGACTTATGGCAGATTACATATATTGCGGCACTGTCAAGTGTAAAGATGGTGCTGTCTGTTGCAACAGAAGAATCAAGAGCGGAAGACGCCAAACAAATTATTTTTGAGACACTTGTCATCGAAAACCAGGACTTCACATTGGTAACTGTTTTGAAAGATACCACATGATGGCGAATTATAAATTATAATATTAATCTGCATATTCCACGTGCTGATCTTTTAAAGTAACAATAATTGTAGTAATAATAAAATTAAGTAATGCTACTATTGAACATGAAATTATTCATCCAAAATTGGGGCTATCAAAACTCCTATTATGTATTAACTTTCAGCATAAAAACAGATGGTTCAGTATCATGTTTAAACACTGGTAAATTTTTGTTTCATTTATATTGTCATTGAAACACGTCTCGGCATTGGCACAACATGCCCTTACAACATTATGTAAAGTTGAAACATAGAGATGATTTTAATTTTTGATTTGTGAAAACAACTTTAAAAAAATTCATTTATAAATAATCTTCTTATGGAAAAAATTACCTATAAGAATGAATATTATTTCAAGGATTATGGTAAGCATTTAATTGAATAAATGAAAAAGTATCAAAATCCATTGGCATATTTAGATTGATTGTAGATGGTATGCAATGAGCATTTCTCACATGGACACTATTTCTCACCTTACCATTTTGTAATGCATATGGAGAAATTTTCTAAAATGTGTCAAGAATTCTTTGCGGACTAGTATGATCTAACCGCACTTAAATGAACTTTAGCTCTGAATCATTGAAAATTACAGAAATAATATATATATATATATATATATTAAACTTTAATTTCAACTTAATTAATTTCCAACGTTTTATCTTAATTTAGCCCATAGTAACTTCATTCTAAAATATTCTCTTATTTCGTGATCCAATTCCACTTTCTCTACTTAATTAATTCAAGAGAAGCTGTATAAAATTGCTTAATCAGCTAAACGCCGAAACTTTCACACGCTCGGCGTGAAGGGGTAAAAATGTCCAGTAAGCACGTTCTTTCTTAAAAGATCCCTGTGTTTCCCTTACATGTGATTGACATGCGTCAGAAATCCCTATCAGAATCTTATTAATATATTAGCACAATGAAGAAATATTTTCCCTATCAAAATCTAAGGTTATATAAGGCGAGGGATAATTTATTTCGGCCCTTTTTCCCCACTTCTGCTTTTGCAACGCGTTGTGGCGGACGCACAATGTCCGCGTCTTTGCTTGTAAATAATTATGCTTTCCCGATGGATTAAAAAGAATTTAAAAAGATAAAAAGTCTCTTCACTGCTGGTCACAACTGCATTCTGCTTCACAACAAATAATGTTGCATATTAAAAAGCCGACAGGATGCGAATTTGTTACATACATACACACACACACATATATATATATATATACATATGATTTACAAAGTCCGTTAACATTCGAAAATTCTATAATTCACAGAATAATGTAGGTAGAGAGGAAAAAAAATGAAACATATGCTTGAACTGACATGGTTTTTTATTGAAACCAAAAAAATGGGGGAAGAGGGCAATTAGTTATACAACGTGTTGTACATCGACGAAGTCTATTTCACAATCCGAAGGCCTGTCAATTCCCACAACTGCAGAATTTGAGCTACCGAAAATACTAGAACTGTTGTGGAAACCCCATTGCATGTCAAGAAAGTCACGTTGTGTTCTGGATTTACCACATTTATCGCGATCCCCCTCCCCCCTTTTTTTTCTGGGAAATAGTTCGGGACTTTAAGAAGAGGTAAAAATTTCAAAATGAATAAAAATTAGAGTAAATTAGAAACTTCTAACAATAGTTCTGTTAATATCATCACTTCTACCCCTCCTAGCAGTAGCTCTGTTAGCTTCTGTTCTTAACCCTATGACCCAGACAATAACGTGGATATAAATTCTTGAGTAAAATATTTCGATGATAAATGCCAGCAGCACAATCTTGATTGCAATTAAGGAGAGGTATTGTTTTAATTAAAAATACTAAAGTTTTTATGATTTTTATGTGAAATTTTCCATAGTGGAGTCATTATTTTTCCCGATGGATTCGGCACTCTTCTCATAGCAACAATTGCATTGTGGCCGCATTCTTGTTTATTGCTGAAAATTTGGCCCTGAATGGAACCAGCATAAAGTGCAACCCAATTCGTAGCAGTGACGAATTGGGTGCACTTTTCGTCTTTTGTTGGAACTTATGCTGAACTATCAAAAAAAAAAAAAACACTTTGTTAATTGTTTTGTTATTTTGAAGTTATACATATAAGTTTGTTATTTTGAATTGAATACATATTTAACTTTTAGGATCGTCTAAGATAAGAGTTTTCAACGTTTAATTTTAATAACTCCTTAAGATATTGAAGTGAATGTAAAATCATTAAATAGTTTTTTTCAAAGTTTTTTTTACAAAATTCAATGTTTTGTAGTATCAACTTTTGTTCTATCATAAGTAAGAACAAAGAATTGTTAAAATCAGGCTAAAGGTAATTTATCCGCTGTAAATGATGCTTTCTTTCTAAAGGCACTTCACTAAAAAGTATATAAAGAACAAAAAACTGTTTTGTAAAAATATGCTATTAAATAATACTTTTTTGTTTTTTTAAAAGAACTAATTTATGAAAAGAATGCTCAAGACTTACCAATTGAAGTACTGTGATGATACACATTCTCTCTCTGTTATTACTTTTCTTCTTGTTTATGATTCACAAAACTAATTGAACAGCTGAATCGCAACTACTGTGAAATTTAAAATATAATAAAAATTTGCTGTTAGAAACTAAGTATCAAAGCTAAAGTTTTTCCTATGTTTCGCAACAATTGATTTTGAAACTGGAGCAAAAGAATACAATACAAATCAGTGCAATAAAAGGGAATAGAAGGAGACTTAAAAGCAAGTTAATCAATTGAAACAAAAAATAAACAATCACAAACATAGAAAAAGATCACGTCATATTGAGTAGATGCACTGAAAAATCTATATTACATATTTAAGATTTTATATAAAAATTTTAAGATGGATGTTATAAAATTCGATTATATATCATAATATGTTTAAAAATCACCACTAAGAATGCTTAAATTTCCATTTGATTGAATATGTAAATAAAATTTCGATTTGAAGGGCCCATTGTCTCCTTTTAAAGTATAGGTGGGTCAAAATTGAATACTCCCGCTTCAATGTCCTCTTCTGCACACTATCAAGACAGATCAACAGATACACACTTCGGATTATTATTAGCTGGGATTAACCGCCTTTTACAACCATCTTGATTGTCGGCGTTGTAGAATTTTCGACTAACTTTTTGAAATTTATAGCTATTTTAAAATTACATTTTTGCATTTTGCATTTATTACATTTTTGTCTTTATACTCAAAGATTTTCTTATTTTTTCCAGAATAAAGGAATAGTTGACTTAAATGTCTACACTCTTGTTGTTTATTTTACAGCCAGAAATATAAAAGAATAGAAAAACTCTTTATATTTACACGCATTTATACATTAATAGTATGCTTTGAAAAATAATAATTCAATAAGGTGGATTTCAAAACCATTCAAACAAATGAAAAGACCTAATACTGGAGATTTTTATGCAACTAATTTTAATTTTTTTGAAAAGAATAACATTTTATCCTTTCTTCGTTATAATGTATAAATTGAAAACAACATCCGAATTATTGAGCTGAGCTGTTAAAAGGCAAACAAAAATTTCAAGTGAGAAAGCAAAATAAACTTTCAAAGTAATTGCCACTTTTAATTAGTATTATCTGATTAATATTAAATAGTATTGATCTGAAGACAGTCCACGAAAAATTTTCACTAATGATATGGAATGATATCAAATGAAATGACATTTTTGAATTCATCAGACAAGGGCACGAAAAAAGAAACAAAATCTAAATATTTACCATATTTTTTTTAAGTGTGTTATTTGATTCGAATTGAAATAATTAGAAAAGCATTTTTTAAATTTTAAAATAGTGTAAAATTAATTTTTACGATGTAGACCCGGAATCTATCGTCAAAAAAATGTCAAATTGTTTCTTGACTTTTGATTAATTATGAATCTAAACGATATTTTTTTAAAAAGAAAAATGCTCCGAGATAAATTTCTTCAACAATCAAATTAGGGACCGTGGTGGCCCGGTAGTAAGGTCTCGGTTTCGGAAACCGAGGGCTTTTTTCAACTAAGTATTGAGAATTTAGTGTATTTTGAAATTTAAGATTATATTTTAAGATTTATTTTTAATTGCATTTAATTATTAATAATAATTACTTTTAATTATTATATTTTGAAGCGCTTTCATAGGTACATTTAAGGTGGGATGTTCCGGAACATGCGATTTTAATAAGTTGAATTTACATTTCCGATTAATGTTTTAAATTATTATCAGAATATCTTCTTCAGTTTATCTGATGTTTGAAAATTTACAAAATGAGATTGTGGTTAATTATATGTATTCATGCATTTATATTGCATTTTGTTACAAGATACAAATATTCTATACGCACGAAAAGGATGGGTAGAATAATAGAACACTTTAAAACTTTTAACATATCATTTAGCATAAACAGAATTTTAAATTATTTACTTTTTATGTATCGCAGGAAAGTTCGAAAAGAATTTTTAGTTTATAGTGTCCAAATTTCTTTTAACAAATTATTCGCGAAAACTTTGTTGATATTTTTATTTCATGTCATAACAAAATAAAAATTTATTGTTTCGAAATTGCGTTGTTAGTCATCGGTTACTTAATATATTGATTTTCAAGAATTCAAATTATACGTTACAAAGAAATTTCAAACTATTGTACTTAAAAACAAAAAAGAAATGCTTTCTTATATTTACCTTTTCTGCTGGAAGTTTTAGATTTAATAGATAACATTCCTTTATCAATTTTGTTGCTTTCTGTGTAAAATACGAAATGGAGCATAAAACAAGAAAAAAAAATCTTCAGTTTTCGTTTTCAGAAAAATGTTGATCTCTCATTACATTAATTGGCTGTTTATGATTTATGCATACAGAAATTTTAAAATTAATTTAGATGTATTTGAAATTATTTTTTGAAGAGTTTATCGTAAATATAAATAGTGCTGCAGTCAAATGTATATACTTTGTAAACCATCTTCTTTTATTTTTATTATACAAGACGATGAACTGCCTCCTAATTTCTATATAAAATAAAGGATTTTAAAATAGTTCATAAAGATGAAAATTAATTTGTAAATTGTCCTTCTAAATTTAAGAAATAGATTTAAAAAGAAAAAGCACCATTTAAGCATTCTCGTATGTACTTAGATTTTTTTTTCGTCGTTAACAACTTGGCTGATATTATTAAATTTATATATAGAAGAAGAGATAGAGGTTGCATGAGTAAGAGATGCATGAGTATGGAGATGCATGAGTAACCAAGAATAATGAAGGACAAATAATCTTAAAAGGGGGGAAAAATTTGATTCTAAGTGACTGATTGGATGTAATGAAACAAATGTCAGCTTTAGTTAAGCTGCTTTAAATATAATCTCAAATTACACCATGGACACATATCCAAAACGGTTGGTTATTTCTGATAACAGTAGGATATTTAGAATATATTTAGTTATTATCTGGATTTATATTTTCCAATTTTTAAATAAACATATATATGCCGAAAATTGCCAAAAATCTTTCGTCTTTGATTAATATCATTCCCGCGTTACAAGTGATGCTTTATTTTTAATTATCAATGCAAACTGAATTTAAAGTTATAAATAGACAGTTTACAGTGACATTTAAAACTTACATGGATTCAAATTAATTTCATATTCATTAAAAATTATTACTATTTTTTTTAAAGATTTTTCAGGTGTTTCACATTTTAGGGTTCCTATAATAATAGTCCTAGTCTTTCAACATGAAACAAGGAAAGTAATCGATCAAATCTCTAAATGAATTGTTAAATCAACCCAAATCAACCTAATTTTTTATAGAAGTTTTTGTGTTATTTTTAATAGATAAATATGAGACAATTATTTTATGTAGATTTTTAGCAAGTTTTTATATTGCAGAAAATTAATGGCAGTGTAATTTCAATTCTTGATGCATTCTAATTTATTTTTTTGATTCTATAAAGTAACAACCTTTTTAATTATTAAAAATGAAAAGAAGTTGCATTTTTAAAATATTACTTTCCAGCATTGATTTTTAAATTTTCAAGTTATCGTATAATAATCTAAAACGTGTTATTAGAAACTTTATTTTAGAAACTGAACTGCAACTGAAAATAAAAATAAAAAGTTTTATACGAACTTTATTCTCAGATTTAAATTGGGTGCTTATTTATATTATATGGATGAATAATGTTACTCACGCTGCTGTCTCTTTCGTAATCCATATCGGGAAATTTAATCTTCCAATGCATCACTGAATACAGAGGACTGTGAAATACTTTTATCAACCTGTCATTCCGACAGATGGCGTATAATTGATTCGCCATCTGTTGGTTAAAATTGATCGTGTTAACTTTAAAACAAGATGTGCAACTCTTGACACGCAACAACGTTTAGTTTATTATAAGCATTTTATATAATATTTTGTTTATTTTATGTCAATGGTAAATTAATGAGTTCGAAAAAATGTGTAAAACTATGTAAATACTTACTTTAAATAATTTCACATATGATCTTTGAATACTAATGACAAATTACGAATGAAAAATTAACTTATACATATTCAGTGTATATGAAATATTAACATTTCTTGCAGTGACAAATTTATTTTATACAGTTTTTGTTATCAGATTTTAAACAATGGTTTTATTTTTGATACAATTTAGTCTGACTTAAAGAAGGTCTTTATCCCGATAGGGGGTCACGATTCTAGCCGGAGGGGGACATGACCTGTTGCTTTATGAGGGGAGGAATGTAATAACGAGTCTCTCAAGTTTCCGACTGATCTTTATTTATTTTTTAGATGAATATGAATACTTGAAAGAGTATAAAAATGTTGTCAAAATCTGAAAAAGAATTTTTGTTTTCTGCGTAGCTTATTTTCACATTTCTTAGCTCTAATTAAGAATACTCCAGCACTGATAAAGCTTGTTTTAATTCTGCTTCCTTAATTAGAGTATTTTAAATTTAACAGACTCAAATGAAACTCAAAAATAAGATCCCACGGTCAAATTATAAATCTTCGAGTTCAATTATGATATCATACTTTATTTGTATATATTGGTATCTTTTCTAAAGTAGCATTTTAACATTTTTCTTACTACAGAGGGTGTTTATACATTTTTAGAATGATTTTGGGGCCATTAAATCAGTATTTAAAATGTAAAAATTGTTTTTCTTAAATGTTCGATCTGATAGAATATCCTTTTTCTGGACTGTAAGCCTGTATCGCAATTTTCGTCATAGAATGGCTTTTTGCAAAATTTCAGGGGTATTGATTTCCGTTCCGCTTCTGCTATTTTCCAAAGTTTATTAATCATAGTGAGTTTGTGATTAGAAAGCGCTATTTTCAGCAGACCAAAAGCACAATGGCCCATAGATGATATGTGAGGGAACTTCGCGGGAATATATTGGTAAGGTACATATGTATAAGGTAAATACATATATCAGTCTTCATTTTTTCAAAGTAGGCAGTGGTACTTTTCGAAGTATGACTCGTAGCTTTTTCTGGATGAAGTTTTACTTTTTGAAAGTCATTAGATGAAGAAATGGAATATCTTTTTTATAAATATTGGACGTAAAACTTTCTCTTGATAGTATGATGAATTGATTTTAACATTTTATTTAAAATTTTCCATTGTTGGAGAGCCCTGCGATAATCATAAACACCTTTGTGGAACTTTCTTTGCATTGACTGAGTTAAGTCTGTACGCTCAAAATACTCTCTCTCTCTTTCCACTTTTCTGCTATCCTATTCGGATCACTGCACCTTGCTTGTCATGACTTGGACAAAGAATTTTGATAATGTATAAAAATTTAGCAATTTTCTTGAAATTATGAAGAATAAAAAAATTATTAAAGCACTCCACAACTGTTTTTTCAAATCATGTTTTATATATATATAGAAAGAGACAGGATTATCACCCGTGGGTGGGAACTGGGAGAAATCAAAAAAACTTCTCGGAATGCCTACTCCATTGACCGCCCAAGCTTCCCAGTTTTTTCAATATGCTTCAATTTTTCCTCTGCAACTTTATAAAGCTTCAAATGGTTTCCAACGTTTGCTTCATGTAGAAAAATTTCATCTTTTTACAAAAATTCTTCCTCTTACTTCTGCTGTACTCCAGTGAGTTTATAAAAATTTATCGGTATCACGGAAAAAAGTGTTGTGCTTCAGTGAATGATTCCTCCGACCTTCTTCAAAATGACTTATGTATAAGTCCTACAGTTTTTCTTTAAAAACCTAATATTTTATACAAATAAAGAAAAAAAGAAAGAAAACAATATTTCTGCTAGAATATCAAGATAAACTGAAAAATAATTGTTCCAGTATCTTCAAAATGAATATTGTGCACAAAGCTAGCAAAGAAAAAAAATTGCCGCTGCTGAATAATATCAAAAGCAATTTTGTAGTGTTTTTGAAATACTTGAACTCATTTTATTTGATTCATTGATTTTTGAAGTTTATGAAATCTATTTTTTTCTGTTAAATTGTTTCTTCCTATAGTTTATTTTATTGCATTTTTGTACGTTTGCAATTATTATTATTATTATTATTTTGCACATTGAATAATTGTCTCAAACGATGACCAATAACAAATAAAGTTCTGAAAATTGTGTAAGCATATTTACTAAGTTGCTCTGTCTTCGCAGAATCTTACGATTCCAAAACCAAGGCTGTCATACTAGGCTTACAGAGGGGGGAAATTATAATAATTTTTAATTAATTTATGTACCATCATCAATGTAATTTTATCTTTTGACTTTGTATTATTGTTTTTCCCACAGAATCAAATGCTGTGTCTAGAAATTCTTTATTGAAACTATATAAGCTCAGAATATTTTCTCACGATTTTTCTTTCCTGGTTTCTGTTTTCTTATTTGGTTCACTGCTTTAAACTTGCCGTGGTTTGGGCAAAAAATCTTGATAATGTATGAAAATTTGACTATGTCCTTGAAACGATAACTCCAAGATTGTTTCTTCAAATCATGTTTTATACAGACACACACAAGCGCGCACGCATGCAGAACCACGGTTTCAGTGTTTTAGAAATATCTCAGTGACATTGCTGACTAACTTTTACCATGACAAGCGAATCATTAGAGTGGTAAATGAATTATTTTAAATGAAGTATTCGTGTTAAAAGTCTTTTAATAAATTATTTAATTTCTTCTTAACAAAGAGCTTTGTCATAAAATGCGTATTTTTTCTCCCAAAATACAACTAAAGATAGTTAAAGGAAGTCCCATAATTGTATCCTATAATTCAGAAAATTATTATTACTAAAACAGTCATATTTGAATTTGATTAAATTTTGAAACCCAAAACTTTATATTAACCAGCGGGAATGGTCTCTCTAAAACTTTCTCGCATACTCTCCAATAAATGCTTTATCACCTTCCCCTGCATAAAAATGCAGATTTTACAAAAGGCCGTGATTGTCTTACATGGCATTGGCGAACAAGAGTTAAATATAGATCTTTGGCATAAATCTAGAATTTTTACTGAATCTATCATTCGAATATGTATTTTGGATAACTTTCTTCCGATTGATTGAAACCAAAATTTGACCCGGACTCACAGTTGTAAGCACAAAAATCACATTACGAATTTCTTTGATTTAAATCATTGCGTTTACATGCAAGTGGGATAGATAGACGGTCATCCCTTTGATAAATTTTGTTCAAAATTTGATAAAAATCTGCATTTTAGATGCTGAATTACCAAATTTTATCTATTTGACTCTTTACGTTTTGTAGTTATCGAGCTAAACTTGTAATCGAACAGCCAGACAGAGAGACTTCTTCCGCATGAATTTCTTTGAAAATTCGACAAAATTTAAAAATTTGGTCTAAAGTTCATGTATTAAATTTCATCCGTCTAGCTCAAAACTTTTTAGAGTTATCCTGTCCACAGAGAAACCTAATGCCAAATGTGTTTTTCGAATTCAAGGAGACGTGGAACGTGGAGATTCGTCGAAATCTCGAGTTCAATTTTTTTTTTGATGTTTACAATACTTCTTTCTTTTTACTTTTTCTGATAATACTTTGTTCTTCGCATATGTCTCTAATAATTGAGGACTGAAAGATAATTAACATTGTAAGCGCCAAAAGTAAAGATGTGGTGTAATCGGGAAAAAAAAAACCCGTTCACATTACCCATAAAACATTCATTCTACAAATCTCTTTAAACTCTTTTGAACTACGTGTTTTTCATGTTTACCGCTTTGTAAAGCACTACTCATTTGTCAACATGAAAAATGACCTTTGAATTTTTTGGCACTTAACATTGATAACATTTTAATTTAGAATTCATCTCCTACTACCAGAAAGATATGCCTGAAATTTGCTATTGAAAGACCAGAAAGTTTTTAAAAATTCATTATGTTCAAATACCTTTCAAAAACGTAAACAGAATATATAAATTTTTGAAATACAGCCACACTAACATCTGTATCTCAGAAATACAAAGTTCACTTCTTTAGCTCGAAAAAAAAAAAAAGGCATTTGAATTTTTTTGAACTTACATCATTTATCAATTTTAGTCTTCATTTAAACTATTTATACTAGAATCGTCTACCTGAAAAGGTTTTGCATCTGATTTTGTTACAGAACGATCTGAAAGGTTTAAAGAATACTTAACGTACATTTAATTATTACTTAATTATACTTAAAGTAATTTTAAGAACTTAAAAAGAATAGTAAAATTTTATAACACAGCAAAATTTTTAAACAGCGATACTTTAGAACTCAGAAATATAATCAAAAACAATTAGAGAAAGCTTTCAATGACTCTTTCAACTCATTTTGAAAAAAAGTTACCGGCTATTAAAGGCGGAGTCATTTATATATACAGTTATCACATAAAAGAATTAAAAAGGGAGTCTGTATATGTGAAACTAAAGGTCTCATTTAGAGTAGGATATATGTTATGGTTTAGAACTATTAGTTTTTTTTTAATTATTAAGAGTAGAATCTTTAAAAAAAGTAAAGCGAGAGGATTTTCTTAAGTTTTTTTTAACTTTTTTTCTAGAAACAATTTCCAGTATTTTTATAATAACTTTAAAATGTTGGAATTTATTTAAAATAATTGTAAATTATATTACTTTTTAAAATTATTCTAAGCAAGCAATTTTTATTTAATTTGTTCCCAATGATTTGAAAAATCTCAAGTTCTGCTTCTGTCTTAAAAACGGGAAAACGAAACAGACCAAAGAAAAAAAATGTTCTTTTGATTCTCCCCTTCGTCTATACAATAGAAAAATATTAATGAAAAAAATTGAGGCATACAAGAGAATGATCAAAAAGCGACTTCGACTTTTAAGTTTTTGCAATTTTTTTTATTCATTTTATATGACATAATTTTTTCACAACTGTGAAAATTCAATTTCACTTTATTTACTTTAAATACTCCACTTCAGAGCAGTTATGGACTCCATTGCACATCTAATAGGAGGGAAAATGATGTCACAACATGAGGAAACGAGTAGATGACTGTGACTGTAATATCATGTTAATCCACTCACTATCTATTTAGAAAAAGTCGAACTAGACATTCTTTTTTATATTTTAGATTGAAAGTTCTATTTCTTTTTAACAAAAATTTCATTTGCAATTTCAGAACGAATTTTATTTCAGAAGTAAAAGTCTCTATAGTACACGGATCTTTTGTTTTTTATCGAAGTATTTCCGTTCATGAGGGTTTTAAAAAATTCTTGCATAAGAATCTGAAGAAAACTTATCAAAAGATTGCCCCAAAATTATCGCAAGATTTGAATTTGCCACCATTCGTGCAGTAAAGTGTTGGTAACCCTATTAAAAAACTATCTGACTGCTGATAGTTTAGGGTTAGTAAAAATGGAGAGTATGTACATTAATGCGAAATGTACATCTGTAAGAAAGCATTTAGATTGAAAGGTATAATGCCAAATGTATTAAAATCCTAGCGAAATTTATTGCAACGCTTCTTTCCTAGATCATTCCTATCACTTTGACAAATTGTTAGAACCAAGAGAGGTTGCATAACCATCCCAATTTTCAATCATTTGAGTTCAGAACATTTTGAAGATTTTCACACATGTTTTGCCTAGTGACTGTACTGAAGAAGCATATCAAACAGGCAGAATTTTCGTGAGAAAGTCAATCAAATCTATGTTGAGTGTGTTTATATTGAGATTATCTAGAATAAGGGCTACAGAATCCTGCTGCTTCTTGGACTTTATAAATGAAATAAAATTATTTATCCCTTTGATAGAAATATTTAATGAAGGGATGGTATTATGGAATACTCTTAGGAGAAGCTTCAACCATAAAATCGTGCTTCATTCTTTTTTCTAAGAAACACAATCGTTGGTTGCGCAAAATAACCAACCAAGAAAATGGCTTGTTCTTGGAAAATATCCATAATAACCTCTAAAATGATATTCGCAAACTGAAGTGGGCGATATTGAGAAAAACGTAACTCTAAAATACTGTGGCCTCCGTTTAAAGAATCGGATAGCAAATAAAAAAACTGCACCAAAATGTAGCGTATCATGGTTCCAAACCATATAAATTGATTCTCAATGATTATACTAAGAATAATGAAACACGATTATTAATTCACAAAAATCATCGAAAATTCTCCGAGAAAAGAAGAAGAATACAGATGCAACTAACTTTTACGAATAACTACTGAAGGGATGTTTGTAATTCTGGTCAAGACCACCAGCCTTAATCAAAAAGCTACTGTGGTAGGGATATTTACCTTATATATATTTTCCCATTCTGTTCCCTTCCGTTTAAATCGGCGTTTGTGATGAAGGAAATTCTGAACACATGTTAGTTATGGCTCTGGGATAGCTAATTTCCTGAAAAATTAAAAATTACTGTTGGATAAGAGACACATTCTCTAGTTTGGACATTGTATTAAATAACATTTTGGTTCAAGAAAGCGGTGAACTTTTAAATATTTCATGTGACAAAAATCTCATGAATGAGTTAAAGAAATACAACTTATGCAACTTTTGGCTCAAAAAAAGTTATGGATTTAAGCTAATGAGGAAGCGATTTAATTTATAATGCTTTTCTACACGCCATTACATAGTGAAATTGGATGTATTTAAAATAAATATTGAACATTCATGCAACTTGAATATGACTTTTCCTTGAAATAAATGAAGATAAATCTTGAAGTAAGAAAATGGTTACCGCGAAACAGGATCATTTGTTTCAGTTATCTGCATCAATAATAAATATTAATGTTTGTATTATGTATTATATATGTATGCTATATTCATAATTTTGTATGATATATTATATTTATATTGTATTTTATAGTATATTTATATGGTATGGTATGGATTTGTACAGTATTATTTATAGTGTATTCATGAATTATTATAATGTAAAAATTTCATTTACGGTTGTAACTAAAAAATATAAGTTTAAAATGTTTTGTTTCTTGCTTATAAATATTCCATATAAGGTGCGCTGATTTTTTTTATCCGAAAAAGATTTTATAATGATATACATATTTTTTATTCCAATTTATATGGTAAGAATTTTAAATGTTTGAGAACTTCTGTTTTATAGTATGAAAGGATGGCTGAAATTAGATGGCATGGTAGAAGTTTTGCATCTAAAACATCATCATCATTTCTTTTGAACTATTCTTTTACCTAGATTCCTGAGTTAATTTGTATTTATTTATGTGTTAATTTATTAAGTACCTTCTTTATCAAATTAGCATTTTAAATACTTTGTGCTTTTAATGCATTCACAGGCCATATCAAGAAGAATTGCTATTTAAGGATCCTATTTAAGGATGTCTTAAAAATCATAAATTTATAAAAATGTTTATTATATATATGTTTATTATATTTTGAAGCCCTTGATTATTATCATTATGGAAAACTATACAATTCTGTAAATTTTCTGTGAATATTTTTTCACTCAAATCTACACATTTAAAATCACTTACGATCACAAATATATGTGACTATATTCGTACTATTTTTTGGTATCTACTATTCGTACTATTCGTGATCATCGAGTTTCGAATATGTTAAATGGATAATACAAACCATAAAAAACTGATGGAAATTTGCATCAAGAGATCTAGAAAAATCTCATTATGGGCTAATGAGTTTTTAAAAGAAATTACAACGATGTATAAAAGTAGATTAAATACCTGTCTGCTGCTACTATGCAAAAAAAGTTTAATTTAAATTATTCGCTGTTAAATTTTTTTTCCACGTCTATGGATCTTAAATATATATATATATATATATATATATATATATATATATATATATATATATATATGGATCTCATATATATTCATTCAATCAAAAATAATATGTATCTCATAACGAAAATCGGTTTTCATCAATTCAGACACAGAAGAGTTGGAAATAGTTTGTAAAACTGAGATTTAAAACAGATTCATTTCAACAAAGATAATTAAAATTATAAAAAAATAAGAAAAAAAAAGTGATGAAATAAATTTTATGTTTCATTAATCGCTTTAAATATTATCATTAATAAAGTATTTTAAAAGATGTCATGTTTCAGCGCCCTGTTCCGGTGTTGGTACAAATATTGAGAGCAGTATATAAGCTTAATTCTTTTGTCATTTTGTGTTATTCTGAGATAGATAATCAATGTGAATAAACTAGAAGTGTAAGTAAGAAGTGTTTTTGATAAAACTCGCTTAAACCAAGCAGGAGTTAGCTTTATCAAATAAGTAGAAGTCACAGTGAAATTTTTGTTTTTTGATTTTAAAAACAATTAATCATTTCATAACTTTTGAAACATCCAGTATGTAATTTGCTCAAATAAAATCCAGAATACCTAAAAAAATTGAAACGAAAGTGGGAAAAGAAGGAAAATTCTATTCTAAGACACAGAATTTTCGCTGATTTTTAATTTAACTTGCCGAACTGTAAAGGTAATATGTTTGAATTGTAGCTTATATGATTATGAATTTTTCAGCAAGTTTTCAAAGAAAATCGAAAATTAAAGCTCTTTTAACTAAATTATTTTTATAATGGTTTTTCCTGTTCCTTTTTGTTTTCTTTTGTCAAAATTTTAAGACTGAAATGCAGAGAAAAAAAGTTTTTGCCCTTCATTTTCTTTTCATACAATATTTAAAACTTCAATTGAACATCATAAAATACTTCCGAAAAAAATTACGCTAAAATATCTATAATTTGTTTATGTAGAAACATATGTAATTTGACATCACATTTATACGAACTTATATTTAAGTTTGCAGTCTTTGAATATAGTATTAAATAAAGTAATAATTAATACGTATCAGATTCTGATTTCTATCAAAAAATTGGTGAGGCATCTCATAAAATTTTAGACATAAAAATTAAAAAAATTTAAAAACTTATTGTCTTCTTTCCTCCTGATCTTTTTCCTAGACTAGCTATTTTGAAATGTAAATGCATGTAGTTTGTTTCTCCAAAGGAACTCTATCAATGCCAAATAAACAGTTTTACACACAATTTCATTTCTAACGGTTGCTAACGTTGCATCATTTTTCGGTAACGTCATATGTTAATCAAAAAGGTATAATCAGAAATTCTATATTAATATGAGCGTGAGAAATAATCATTTTCAGGATCTATACTTTCCCGGCATTTCTCTATAATATGGCTAAATAAATCAAATTATAAATGTGTGAAGGTGAAATTCGACCAATTATTGCTGATGTTTGTGAAAGAATCCTTTTCAAGATGGAGTAGGATTTTTTTGTTGTTGTCGCAATAAGCATTAAGCAATGTATTGGTTTATAAGAATCAAAATTCCGACATCTGAATCAAGAATTGGATTTTTTTTCTTGCTTGACAGCCGGAATTTCGCGCGTTTTCAAAGATTTATCAAAGCTTACTTCCTTCTCCTCTTTTTGTTGAATCATTCAGTTGCTAGATAAATATTCCATTTATCACGATTGCATGATTCGTAAATCACTTAGAACTATAAATCAGAATCATGAACATTCTATTATTCTATGTAATTTTTTTTTTTTTTTTTTTTTTTGTAAAAATCTTATGTAAGCAGATTGTGTATGAAAGCCATTTATATATGTAAATCCAAGAGATTACATTTTTCAGAGAAAATTCTTAAGAAAAATGCATATAGCTCTTGTTTCTTACTTATAATTAAAATAATTTTAGTTATGTAAAATTCATTCATGTTTCTATTTTCCCATGTTGCGCCCTGTAAATGTTTCATCAGTGCATGACCCAAAGTGGCGAATGTAGCATTTTTATCCTTTTTTTTTTTTTTTTTTTTTTTTTCCTTTAACGTTTATTTATTTTTGTCGGATGATAGGTTTAATTGTTAATATTTATATTTTTATAACTTATTTTTTATTGGAAATACCAAAAAAGTTTCCAATGAATTCTTGTAAAATGATTGAATGCCTTAAACAACAACTTCATTCTGATATCAGACTTATTTTTGCTTATACAAATTACATTCAAAATATTCATTATGATATCTTAAGTAGCAGAAATTGCAGATCATATTTCTGTATTTGTTGTTCTTTGTTCCAAATGCCGCATTTATACAAATAGATAGAGGATTAAAAAAAATATTGGCATCAAATTAATTATTCTATTTCATTCCTAAAATGACTATAAAGAATTTGCTGTTATAAAATGGATACTTAGAAATTTATCACATTTGCATCTATTATTTATACTTTTGCTGAATTTTCTAGAAGAAAGAAACATCTTTAATATTTTTCCTTTTCATTTTTTAAGACATTTCAAGTTGCTTTTTTTTGCTTTTGGAGTAGTTACAGCCAATTCCGTTCTCTAAAGATTTTCCCAAATTTACTCAAAATATGTGAAAGAAATTTTCAGACGTTATCTTTTCAGTCAAAAAATGGCAACAGAAATCTGTAAAAAAGGTTAGAAAATGAATTTTCCTCAGGCTATCCTCACTAAAAATGAATAATTTTTTTTTTAATTTTGGAATAATGACCTACAAAGGTGTAAGTGATATATGTTTATCATCATAAGTCATTCATCAAAGTGTGGACACTCATTCAAGGAAATGACCTCATATGGACGAATTTATATCAGTTCAAACACATCCCTAAATTGCAACTGCACATATTGCTCAATATTTTTGTAAGGTATCAACTTAACTGCTCATATATAAACTATCGTTCATTCTCGAATTCTGAAACCCACTTTTGCGCATGCGTCAGGAGGAGTTTATTTTGTCAAAAAAGGGATGAGAGGGAAGATGAAAGAAAGAGATGATTACATTTAGCAACATAGTTAACTCAGAGGATTCGTGGATATAAGAAGGCTTAATAACTACTCATCTTTCTGCTTACAACTCCATAGCGAAATGCTAGTGGTGATAAATGCTAGTTTCGGGATTCGGGGAAAAAAAAGAAAAAAAAAAGGTTCAGGTAAGGGTGTACATTTGTTTTTCTAATAAATAACAACATCAAATATGTAAATGACAAATTTATCTTGCTCTTAATACAAGACTGTTTATCGCACTAGATAAGAACTAGAACGTTTTTTAATATGAATTCACGTTATAAGTAGGCCACTATATTTCGAATTCATTTGTAGAGCGAAATGATTATAATGATTTGGATGCACATAAAGGTTAATGATAAAAATGTATTTTTTTAAAATAAAGAAAAAAGAATGAGGTGAGTTAAAGATGCTCATTCTTGATCATTTTAAGCACCCCAGAACTTCACAAAAAATACATGGTTGGGATGAAAGGTAATGCTGATAAAAATGCACAAGAAATAATTCCAATGGTAAGTTAAGTTTCAGAAACTGGGCATTTTATCATACGAAAGAGGAGATTTACGAACATGAAAAATGACCGTTTTAATTTTGCTTTCTTGTTGTTTCTACAGGTTGTTTATTTAGCAAGATGTCATTTCTATCATTTATTTTTCTGAGCGGAATTTTAAAATTATATCATTTAATATTAATGCGCATTTATACTTATTGCCTGAGATCATGCACAACTTCTGCTGTTTTAACTAAACCAATGGAAAAGAAAAAGAAACATAAATAAAACATAATTTTTAAATTATTATATCAGCCTATGAACACAATAACTCAAAAAAGGGGGAAAAATGGATGGATAAAATGAGATGATTAGAATTCTTTATACTAAAACGGCAGATTAACAAAATTTTGAAGAAATCCGTTGACAAGAAATCTTTCTTTATATCCATTCGTGCGCATTTAACATAATAACTCAAAAACACAAAAAGTAAGAAGAATAAATTTTAGTTTAAAGTTTAATCATCAAAATTTCCAAAGAGCATAAAATTTTGAATCGAATTTATTATTGGGTCGTCTACCAGTAATATATCTGTTCGCAGTTAAGTGAATACAGTAACAAAACCAGGGGGATGATCTTCATAAAGATTTCTCGCACATTCTAAAATAAAGATGTTATCCTCCAGCCTTTCTCAAAAAATTGTGCACCTTGGATAAGCCAGAGAACGCCTTACATAGCATCGACGTACAAAGTTATGAAATATCAACCTTTGGCGTGAATTTAGCAATTTTACAGAATCTGTTGTGTGATTTTTGCATAGCTCTTTAGCGATGAATCCCTGGCACGCGGTTAATAGTAATCGAAAGTCGAATTTGCACTTTAGAAGCGTTTTTCGAAATCGATTGAAACCTAGATATGATACAGAACTACATTGTAGTCACAAAATCATAAACGAAATTTATATATTTAAGTCAGTCAGTATTGAGTATTCGCGGTTACATGCTTCTGAAGGAGCAGACCGACAGACGTTCAACCCCTTGTTCATATGGCTTAAAATTTGATAGGTATCTATAGTATAGATGTTAAATCTGTGAACGATTTTAATTCATCGATATTTCTTATTATTCTAGTTTCATGCTAATTTATATTCGAACAGCCGGATATACAGACTTTTTCTGAATATATTTTGTTCAGAATTTGATAGAAATCTACAAATTTGGTGTAAAGACCCTATACCAAATATCATCCATCTAGCTCAAGGTGTTTTTGAGTTATATTTGTCACAGACGGACAAACATTTTCCAAAAACGTGTTTTTAGAATTCAGGGAGGTATAAAACATGGAGATGCGCCAAAATTTTGAGTTCAAATTTTTTGATGATTGCAATACTTTCTCTATACTTCAGAAAATAAAAATGCTACAAGCTAAATAGAGGAATTCTGGTATACCATCTTTGAAGTAAATTCTATACTGTGTTATATTTTTGTGGCCTTAAACTGTAAACTTGTATCGAATTTTGAACCCATTTGATTGACAGCATCGAGTATACAATATTGGATATACAAAAATTTTTTAATAAAGAAATAAAAAAATTTCCGTTTTTTAATAAAGAATTTATATCAATTCCTTCAGTAGGAGGTATAATGACCAAAAATGGTTTATGTACCATTGAAAAGTAAAATGCATGTGGTATTTAGTCTCTTATCATCATACATTTGGGCATCCTACCACGGAGAGAATGCAGAAGTTTGCAAAGTAGGGTGATATCTTCAGGCCTCCATTCAAATTTGCGAGATCCGTTCCCAACAATCTTCGTGTCATTTCAAATCATGGCAGTATTTCCATAAATTTTAATTGAGTTAATGTAACCAGGAAATTATTTGGAAATGATTTTTAACACTGTAGACTCTCTCTTCACGAATTTCTAATCACCAACTAGGGTATCATATGGATAAAGATTTTGAATCGCATTTATGAACCATAAATCCAATTTGTCTTTTTGATGAAAATTCATTTCACTGATTTTTCTTCTTTGATCTGCATGGATAATGGTAATATCTAAATATGGACAAGCATGGGATAAGAGGAATGCACAGAATAAGAAGAACATATAAATTAAACTGAATTTTCCTTTTAGAGTTTAATTTAATTGCATTAACATTCCGTTTTTGAAGCAATAAGAGAGCTATTTTGGAAAGACTTTTTAATGTTTAGCTGTAGTCAATTGATGAGATGACCTGAGCCAGTAAGTCTCCTCTCAGAACTTTCTCACTACACCAAAGAAGGACATTTGCCCCTTGACGTGAGTTTTAGGATGATATTATGCCAAGTATTGAAACTGCAACAGAAGTCGAGTTCTTTCTATTAAGCCAGAGAAGGCCATTTCATTGAGAATTTCAATGTCTATCCTTTATGACGAAAATTCCTCGTCTCAAATGAAGTATATAAAACCAGAATTAAATTTTAAAAAATCCTTAAATAATATTGTTACTTACGAATTTTCATTTTTGTTAACGTATCATTTCGTTGAATCATGAGCTCGCAACATCATAGCTACATCAAAATCACGAAGAAATAAAGAGTATAGGATTATTTTTTCATATCTTTTAATAAAATTTAATCTACCCATTTTTCTGTCTTGGATCCAAAATATCTACAACTTTATATTTAGATAAAAGTAAATGTGCACAAATGTGTACAAATGGAAAATTAATTTAAAATGTGTACAAATGGAAAAATTTTTGCTCCAAAGTTTAAAATAACTGTCAGTAATTTTATTTTTAAATAATTGTTTTGATTAAAATAAAACCTTTCGTACAAACTGAGTACTACTTAACAAGTAAAACTTTGACTTTAAACGCTTGTTCTTAAGAGCACACGAAGCAAAGTCGCTACAGCTTCATATATAGAAAATAAATGGCTATCTGTTACTTATCCTTATCAATATACAGTTACTGTAATTTCTGGATTATTTGGAATATATTCTTTTAGTGGTGCCCAGAATGAATGGCCAAGAATATATACTCTTCAAAAAAAAAGCGAAATTTTTTATTATTCTGTTTTAGAATTTTTAAATCCAGATGGTGTTCTCAAAAGCACACGTAATTTCTATTCAATTATAGTAGTAATTCAACTAAAAAAAAGTTATGTTTAGCAATGAAAATTTAAATATTGTTTAGAATTTAAAGATTTCTATTATAATCTTACATTTCAGTGTCAAGAACTAATAAATTGTTTTTGCATTATAAAAGTTTTTTTCTTTCATATAAAAATTATTCAGTCTATGAATCTTTCTTACAAAACCGGGATCTTTTTAGAAATACTATACAAGCTAGTAATAAACTATAAAATCTAGTGGATATTTTTTAGGAATGTCTTTTCTATAAAATATATATCTGAATGTACTCTTAAAAAATCTAGATTAAATTTCTTTTAGTTTATGATTATTAATTATTTTCAAGATTACTGTATTCAGCAATGAAATCATTTTCAGAAAAATTTTAAATTATAATTTTGCTATTGTTTTTATAAGAAATCACGATATACTTTCTTTAAAAGAGTCATGAATCTTCGTCAAGAAACCATCCTATATTTTTCAGGATTATTTCAAAGATAATATAAATAAATATGAATTCTTTGAAACATCACCAAACATTTGAAGCGCGTATTTCAAGAAAGCGCGCGCTGTTCAAAGATGCTCTACTCTCGGGATGCGGAACATCTTTCTGCTAAGGATTAATAACTACGTACTCGGTTGCGTTTAACGTAGAGTACACAGGCCAAAGGTCAAGGTTGAGCAACAGTTGTGCACTGTCTGTCCCAGTCCTGTAAATCACGTGCTCGTCGTGGCGTGTCAACTCTCTACAAGTGACACAAATGGATTGTGACGTCACCGAACAACGGCCATCATACGTTACCATAGTGACCACTTAGCGTTACTGCATCGAATTCCGTAGTTGAGGTTAAAAGCGCGTTGGGCCAGTGTTTGTTACTCAAATAAAACATGATTTCGTGATCGGCCAGGGCAGCTATGATCCCCTGGCTGACAAAGTTCGTGCTGATTGTAGCCAGTGTATTGGCTGTAAAGGGGAATCCTCTTAATAGACGAACTGAGGTAAGGAGAATTATCTTTCTTTCTTTTTCTTTACAATCGATATATGGAAATTGTTGCAATAATTTTCCAAAATTAGAAAAAAATTTGATGAAATTTCAGTTATAAGATTTGTGCTATTTATTTAGGTGTTTTTTCTTTCCGCATATCTTCTTTCGTTGCTTTGCTTCATTTTCAAACCAAATATAATTAGAGACTATAATAAATAGAGACCAAATAAATTACAGACTATTTTTAAATTCAACATTCGGAAAGCTTTTTTCTCTATTTCATTTTCCAAAGGTAAAAATGCATGAAAACGAATGTGTTACAAAATACATATATATCTGCGTTTGAACAATTTAATATTCATTTGCAAGCTTCAAAACAATATCAGAATTTTAATAGAATTTTTGTGCTCTGTTCAATAGCTATTTCAATTAATTACATTAATTAATTAATTATTTTTCATTGCATTTTCTCTCAAAATAAGATTTTTCAATATATTATAAAATAAATGAATAGACAAGACCTTAAACATGCCTAAAAGTTGGTTATTGACATATTTTTTCAAAATCTTTGTATTTCGTTATAAACTTTGGTTACGAATTATTTTTGTATGAAATAAAATTATATAATCATCATCCTGTTCGGAAACAGCCTATTATCAATTTTCAAACATTCTTCGCATTTTGTCAGGTTATAAAAAAATATTACAAGAGCATTAAAACAATTTTGATAATATTTATGAAAACTCTTAGTTAATGTTTTTAAGTAAATAGATAATTTATTTCTGAGATTGCGCCAAATCTGAGTTGTGAATTCATTTAATAGAACATTTCCTCTTACTAAGTTATCTTAATTTATTTTATTCGTATAAAATCTAAAGATAAGAGTTCCGCTATAAAATCAAATACTTCATACATTATATGATTCAAACCGGTTTTTGAAAATAAAAATAAAGATCCAATTTTGTGAAACTTTTCACTTCTCTATATTTTCTATATTCTTTCTTCATTTGTTTTTAATTTTTTTTTATCAAATATATGATATATATCAATTAATTTATTGTAAAACAGCCCTTCCATAAAAATGATGACGATTTTCTTAATTCTCACTAGATAATAAGTAGATCCTTATAACTAGAATGTAAATAATGTGTAAAATGAGGAGCATAAATTTTTCTCTATTATTCTACCTTTTTGAATACAAATTCAAATAATGGATTACTTTGAGCTGTTTTTATTACAAAATGTTTTTTGAATATTATACAGAATAATATCTCAAACATTAAAATAGCAGTTCTTTAGGAAAATGTCAATATCTTGAGAGGATAAATTGTCCGTCGAAAGGGAATAAATTTTATTCTAATAAATGTTTTTTTTTTTTTTTTTCTGTCTGAATTTGGAAAAAAAATACATTTCTCATCTTTTTGCTTATATTTTGTCTAACATTTTGTAATCTAAAAATTTGTTTTGTTTTAAAGCTAGTTTTGTGTGAGTTTTATAGGTTTTAAAATTCTTATACTACGAAATCAACTGATTTCAGAAAATAACATTTTCTGGGGCCAATTTTTTTTTACCGGATTTACAAAATTACCTTAAATAATTATTCTGCCTTTATTGGGGTGTAGAAATTTATATATTCTATTTCAAATGTATATTTTTATATTTTTAGAAATACATATAAATAGAAATAGTATTTCCATGCTTTAACCATCTTTATATGCATCAGTATTTAAATAAGATTGGATAACTATAAGAATTCACTTTTTTTTAATAAAAGAATTATAAAAAAGTGAATATTTTAATTATCACGTACATTTTAAAAGTACCAAAATATAGTTGAAATATTTATATTTTATTATAAGAATATAGTCATTTAAATTATATTAGGTGCTATATTTTAAAATTAAAAAAAATTGTGTAGTTTATCCCCAAAACTATACAAATAAAATAGTTTTTGGAATAAATTAATATACTTAAAGCATTTTTTTATCTTGCCATATTTTTGTCAAACAAATCCAATAATAAAAAAAATCCTTCCTGCGGTTTTGCGGTTTTTGTTTTTTGATAATTATGGGGAAAAAGATTAACTCTTGTTTTCCGATAAGTGGATGTAAAATAGCCATAATTAAATCACTTGTGTATTTAAATTTCTATTATATTACTCACATTAACTCTAAATAACTAGTTTAAAATTAAAAGTAGAAAAAAATATTTTAAGTCTTTATAAAAATGCATTTAAATAAATACTTATCAAAGTAAATTTTAAGTTCTTGAATTATAAATATTAACTAAGTTTATAAATATATATATTAATTTCTATAAAATTCATAATTAATGATATCAAATATTAGTAAATAATATTATTAAAAATATTATAAATAATATAAAAATTAATATAAATTAAATAATTAATATTGAACTTTCAGTGTTAATAATTTAGATAAAGAGAGAAAAAGTTCTAATTTTTTGAAAATTACTATTTTCCATGATAATGATACAATAATAAACTCTCCGAAAAGAGCCGGTTATTAGCCCTGATTTTGCGTCGACAGTTCTGCATGAGTGCTTTACTAAAGGCAAGTTAAGGCACATGGAAAAAAAAAAGAAGCCCTTTTGTTTTCATTCTGTAAAATCGATAATAATGTGAACAAGCTGTTTTTTCCCCTTCACTCAACGACAGAGGCCGGCGCGTAGATAACAGTTCTAAGCATCATATGCTGCGTAAATGTTTTCATTCGTATTAGAAATGGTAACAGTAGGCTAAAATTTGATTATAACATCTTGGGAGAAAAGCATACCTCTTATATTTAAGATATTAAATTTCAGTAACTACTATATTTTCAAATGGGGATATAATGAACAACTACTAATTATAAGGCAAAACATATTTTGATAGATTATTTTTACGTTAAGATATTTATCAATCCAGACTATTTTTTACTATAATATATGGTTTTGATACTGTACTTAACAAGAATTCATTTCAATATCCAAGAAATTTTTGTTTTTATAGGAAAAGAGAAATTGTAAAAAATTGTTCGGAACTAATCAAACTAAGACTAAAATATATAGATCTTAACTCTAAATTAATTAGAGCTAATAGTTTTATATTTAATTAACATTGAAAAAATGCTGCCTTCAAGTTTATTCAGCATTTTAGTCTTGCTTAAATTGAACAAAAACAGTATAAAAATGCCATGCATTAGTGTGATATTTTTTTGAAAAATCAAGACTAATGATATTAAAACTTTATGTTTTTATACGAAACTACCAAACTGTTTAAAAATTTCTTATAATTTAGTTTACATTTTATCTTTTTAATTCAGCTTAATTGATGAAATGTTTTAATTTAAATTAAATAAAGATTAACTGATTTTAAATTAAATTTTTAGAAAAAATTTTAATTTAATATAAACTGTTATTTTTCGGTGCACTATAAAGAATTCTTATAAAAATGTGTTCCATGAAAACTTACTGAACAAGAATATCTAAACACATATCATTCTAGAGACATTTCTAGAAAACAAAATTATACGGTTCTCCAAAAGTATATGTCATTTTTAAATGCATATTTAGGTACTACATTGTTATTGTTGTTATAGAAAATAAACAAATGATAATATATATGCAAGTTTCATGCCCTTTTTTTAATGATAACCTTTGACGATTAGAATATTAAATATTACTTTGAAGCTTGCTGAAATATTAGTTCTCCTTTAAAGAACTGGTAGTTTGTTATCATATCTTTTATTCTAGATTCTTCTATAAAAACATAATTATTATATCTCTCTCATTCATACTTCGTGGTTCCCTAATGTAAATATATTGATGATAATTGCTGTCAAAATATAAATTATCTGGAAAGGCAAGCTAGTTTTCCAGATTTATTATTTATTTTTTATTTCTTTTAGTAATAAAATAATTATTCAAATTATCTTTTCATAAAGGGAATTCTATTTTTAGAATGTAAAGGTTTATAAGCAAGAATCATGTTGCTAATAATTTTATCATATGTATATACACGTTTATTAATCCAATGCGATATATTCTCTTTCCAGTGTAATTTACTTAATCATCATCGAATTCATCACTATTTATTTTCATATTCATCACTATTTATTTTCAAAATCATATTTCTTAATTACATATTCACCTATTTATTTATATACAAATGAATTTTATCAATACTCGGGAAGTTTGCATTTCATTTGCTTGTTTGGTGTACAATCAAGAATCTTGTTCAGACTATTATGATTTGTATTATGTTAGCTCAAAATATGTTAACATTTCAAAATTTTCATTCTTATATATAGCAGATATTTGTATTTCTTTTCAAAAAATATTCCAATTTTTATTTTCACAGATATTAGTATAAAGGAAGATGTTCACGTGTTTGAAGCAGGTTTTTGCGTTTTACATTTATATTAAATTTAGTACCCTGAAGTAGATATTCTTTGCTGAAGAAAGTTATTTATTTCAAAAGCAATGTCCTAAATTTCTTTTTTACTGATATATTTATGCGTGCATGAATTCTGGCATTCCTGTAGCAGGTTTTTACCTTTCATTCTTATGCTAAATTGACGCCCTGACCGTGGTTACCTGCCACAGTGATTTCGACCATTCCGTTGGACTTTTTACTTTGGGAGTTCCAACCAGTCGAACTAATTACCGCGGAATCAATCTGCCACTGTTTCCCATCCCATCTGGATTCTCATTCCCGAGTATAAGAATGCGAATGCTCACGAACGCAGTCAGTTCGCGTGACTGCTCGCTATTATGTAGCATGGGTTAATTGTGTGAGGGTGTTGACCAGCTGCTATCGGAAACTTCGACATGCTGTTAACTGTTCTTTTTGTCGGATTTTCTCACTTCTCGGATCGGATGCTTGTTATAGAGAATGGATGTAAAATAACAGATGGCAAAATTTATTGTCTTTTATATATCATATTATTTCATATAAAGAATAAAAATTGGAAAATAGGACGCATTTTCAATATTTATTTTATATATATAAACAAAATCTTCGTTACATTTATTTTCTCACGTGCACATGTTTTTATGTTTCGATAAATCGTGTTATTCACTTATGCATAAAATAAATTATTCCTTATTTAAATATTGTAAGTACATCTTTTATTTTCTTTCTGTTCGCATCCATTGCTTTATGTAATTTTTATTGAAAGATAAAATCTATGAAATTCAAAATGGAATTATTTACCTATTAATTACAAAATATAGACTTTTTTCCCACTTCAAAAGTGATTTCACAACACTTATGCGATCAATAGTTGGTTTTTGAGTTTGTATGCATTTTTCATAAAGCATACATATGTATTTATACATATTAATATGTATATACATTTGTATTTACCTTCTATAATGAATACTTTAAAACTATTGCTAGAATAAAAGAAAGGATAGAAAATGGGAAATCTGAATGTTTCTTCTATCCTTTTATTTCTTATATATTTGCCTAAAGGAGCTAATACATAACTTGCTATTAAAGTTTTAAAGTTTTTTCCTAACCATTCAATATAAAAATATCATTTATATGATTGCCATATTAAGCTGAATTTTTTTTTGTTTTCATCTCTATGCATATATTCCAAAATCTCTTGCTTTATTTAATTCCGTGATCACTCATTCCTAGATTTTATATCAATATACCATGCACTACAATTTCTAGTAAAGATATTTTAGTTTATTTCGATTCCTTGTTAATATTTTATTTTTTTCAATAGATGTAAATGACTATATTGTATCGTTACTTGTTTGTTAATGTAATAATATTAATGCATAAAATAAATCCGTTTTCAGTAATAAATCCGTATTAATTCAGTAATTCAGTAATAAATCCGTTCATCAATAGACTTAAAATCAAAAGTGCACTAGTCTTGATGCAAATTATTACTTTTAATTTAAAGTAGAATATTTTTTCTTGAATTCCTTTTAAAAAAAGCTGAATTGCTTTTCGCAGATAATATTTTTAATAATATTTTATAATATATTTTATAATATTTTTACAAAAAATTATAAATTATTGCTTATGCGCCCTAAATGGGCCTGAATAAAATTTTAATTTTTTTCTCATATTCATGATTTATATAATTTAGAAAGTAGAAATAGAATTAAATAGAATTCAATATCCATACAATATTAAAAGTGACATTTTTGTTTAACATTGCTTAATTAGAAATTCTTTAACTTATTTTTTCGAAAAATGCCTATTTTGAAAGTCATAATAAAATAACTTTTAAAAATTTATAATTTTATCTTCATAAAATTAAATTAAATTCACCGAACATTATTTTTTCGAACAGCCGACTATTTTTTGTCTTATAAACGTCTATAAAAATGGTTATAAAAAGTGATACTTCTTTCATTTGAGTATTAATTTTTTGTTACTTTAAGTAATTTAAATCAATAGAATAGAAATAAAAATGTTGTCGGATTCATAATTATATACAAATTTGATATATGTAAAATAAAATTTCTGGATAAAGGAATATATTGATAAAAGCCGTACAACAGAAAGTTCTCGTAATTATTATGCAAAAATTTCTACCAGTTTTTCATTATCACTTTGCCATTAAAAATAAATCAGCCAATTGATTTCAATTATGGCTTGATACTTCATGAATAAAGGCGTATTTTAGTGAAGATGCATATGATAAGTAATATAAAAGCGTAATTCATCACAATTCTAAATATATATATATATATATGCATGTTTTTGGGATCGTTCTAGACTGTTTAACTATTAGCAAACCCATTTCCTAATTTCCTGTTTTAAAACACGCATTTGTGAGCCTTGTTAAATTATGGTAATAATTTTAAGGCTATTTAATTAACAATTTATTATCATCGTAATTAAATGAATATTATGAATTTTGTCCCAAAACTATAAGAGTTGTTATAGCTAATTTTACCTGAAAATCATTTTCTTACCTAAAAAAAAATGTGAATAATTATTCAAATGCTGTGCATAACCAATCCGAGAAGATGTTACTTTTTTTAACATAATGTTTGGCTAAGAGCTAAATTTAGAATCATCAATAATCTGGTAATTTATCTTTCTTTAAAACTGACACAATTATTGTTTATTTTCGTAACTTCATGAAAACTGACGATACTTGTTACTAAAAAAAAAAAAAAAAGCGTTGCCTCACGCAACGAGTCTAAACATATATTCAAACTAAGCACAAACATTGATTGTTTTTGTAATAGACAAGAGAAAATACACAAGAAAAATACAAAACATTTTCTGCAGCTGAAAATGTCATGACTTATTGACTCAATTAACGTAAACTTTTGTGATGTATAATTTAGTTGTTGCGTGGGTAACATAGCTTTATATTCAGCTGGTTACCTCATTTATAAAAGTCGTTTGACCTTTTGTTTTCAACAGTATTGCTTTTTACAAATGTTTTACAGTTGCAGGCAGCAGAAAAAAAAACCCACGAATGATAATTTCTCAGCCAAAATTCATTATTAATAATTTGCGTTTTATTGTGTAATGGTTTGTTTAAAAATTAGTCTTGAGAGAATTTAATTATTTTCTGAACCATACATTATTTTTTTTCTATTCATCTGCTTAAAATTTTAATTCTCCTAATTTATAAAGATATTGTCCAAAATAATAAATCATTGTTTCCATGGATTCCGTTTCATATTTTTATACATCTTATTTGGAATAAAATATTAGCTAATAACATAATTAAAAATTATATTTTAACTAAGTACAACATATAAAATATAGAGTTACTTTAATTAACATAGCAAATCTCAATCCATTGGATAAATCTCTTTGACTCCATTTAATTATTTTTCATTATTTTATAGTCTTTTATCTGTAAGTACCGTAAACTGTCTCTAAACAAGAAAGTAGACTAAAAATTAATAGTCGAATTGATGTCTGTTATGTCGACTGAGAAATCGGGATTTTTATTTGAATAATAAAGAAGTTTTTGTTAACATTTATAAATACTTAATTTCCATAGATTCCATTTCAATATTCGTTAATTTGGGGAACAAAAGCACGTTAAACTGTAAAATTATGCTGGGAATTTATGATGTATAATAAAAAGAAAAAAAATGACCGCTCGCAAGAATAAAATAAAATAAACATTAGTTTGTATACTGTATTATTTATATTTGCTATGAAAAAGTCACTGTTCGTATAGATTGCTTTTTGTTATTGGTTCTTCAAATTTTTCACATTTGAGGAAAAATGATTAATGTTTATTTCAAGCAGGTATCGTATTGATGTTGTGTTAAAATTAACTTTTAGAATGGAGTTGAAATTATGCGTGACATTGATTCCAAATCAAATTAATTCCAAATCCTTAAAATTAAATTTCAAACTTTGTTTTTGTTAGAAATATAAGTTCGCACGGATAAGTTTCTATGTATTATATTAGCATTTAAATATAAGACCTATGAATTTCTCGTATAAAATTTTTCAAGACTGCTTATAGAGGAATTATAAACTTTTTGTAAAATTAAAGCTCGTTTATCAATAGGATGGCGTTCTTGACATTCTTCAAAGAGTTTCCTTTATGAAATATTAAAAGGAAGATGAATGGGCGGTATTTGGTAGACAGCTTATGAGAAATTATACCTTCAGTAAATGAATTATTGTTGATAAATTTTTGAATTAAATTAAAAACGTATATGTGTTAGTAGCATTGATATTGTTATAAAATTTTGAAAATAGAAACTTTGATTTTTTTGGTTTCTTTCTCATTCTCTACCTTACATTCGTATAGCTTTTTATATTTTTATTATCTTCATGTAATGTGTAACAGCTTCGTTTTTAAAAAATTTTTTTAATTATTTAAAAACAAGATTTTTTATTCTACTTTGAAATTTTTAAAAGCGCTTGAGAGTGATCCAGCGCAATTAGAATGAATGTGATACTGACAAGAATTAATACTGATTAGAATTAATGTGATACTTTTTTGAAAAGCATTGTTCGGATTATACATCTTTGATTTTCTTCAATTAATTTTTAATTATATGATAATTGGCAAGTTGACTACTGCATTTTAATGGGACTAAGAAAAGAGTTTTAACAAAAACTAAGACAATAATTACTTTAATTATTTAATTACTGTTAAAAATATAAATACTTAATTAATTTTAAAAAATCGGTATCAAACTTTAAAATTATTTTTACTGGACTCCTTTCATTCATTTATGTAGAATTGTATTTTTTTTATTGAGAAAAAATCAAGATCTGAAAGGTTAAGACGAAACAAAAATTGACATGTCGTTCTTTCGGTATATGCTGTATGTATAATAATACCACAGAAAAGTACAAATTTATATGGTTTCTAAAATATCTCTGCAGTTTTTTTAGTAACTAGCTATTAACGTGTTTCACTGAGCACATGTGGCCCAAATTTGTTCTCTGAAAAACAAGAAATATGATTAGGCTAAAAGGAGAAATAAAAATTGTAACCAGAATCTAATCTAAAAAGATAGGAGTTTGAATTAAAGAACATCGATTTCCATTCAAACATGCTTCAATGAATATCTCGATCGAACATTTAAAAGAATCACGAATAACCTATCTTTTCATTGAGCTGTTATAGTTCAGTAGTTTCAACTTTTATCATCAGTTACATAACGAAAGTAAGTATGTGTGCCCTCTAATATTTGATTTGAAGTTGTCTTACAATGTATTTCAATGTCATGTCTTTTTCAATGCCGATTAGGCGTACTAAAGATTCCAAAATTAAAATAGTGTCATTTGTCAAGTAGGCATGAATTGATTGAGTTTTATCCATTCGCAATTAAATACGATAAAAGGCGTCCAACGAAATGATAATCAAAATAGAAGTAGTGTAAGAAATTGTTAGAACATAATGATGGAAAATATGATGAAATGGAACATAATGATACGGTCATCTACCCTTCCACAAAACTTGTGGTGCCCAAAATTGTTGGCTGATAGTAGAAGCGACTCGTCATTTGCAAATCAGATGCAACATCTGGAGTCTTGTGATTCATGCAGTTATTGCTTAAACCTAGCAAATCATAATAAGCATTTACATCTCACCCATGTACACTAGCAAGGACGTGGAATGCTTCCGTTGGAACGCGATATGTGCGGGATTTCGTATAGAAAACAAAACTTTATCCGTACTATCCAAGGCTGAGTAAAGATTGATTGTGGCTAGACGACTTGATGTTTATGCTAATTTATTGAGGCTTTTTACTGCGGAATGACACGAAAGAGACATGTAAAAAGCGAAACAGCATTCAGACTACACTGAGCAAAATGGATCGATAGGTGTAATAACGATTAGGTTTGTGTAAGTTTCTCATCACCTCTAAAAGTTTTGGAATTTTTTTCTTCCTGTGTCTGGGAACGTTTCTCCAGTGACTCTAAATTATGTCTCTCGTTTCGAAAATTTGTTTCAGTTTTCTGTTTGTTACTACTGATTGCATGCCGAGTGGCCACGTGTCCGGTAAATTCCTGAAGTGACTTTACTGGGAAGATGTACTTCATGTTGAATGAATCCGTGTGACGTGTTAGTTTTAACATTTTCCTATTATATTTGCGTGAGCTTGTTTACTGTTGACAAAGGAAAAAAAATTCTGATTTAATAATACTTCATTAAGAAACACATTTTTCTTCATCATTGCCTAATGCAATGGCTCTCATAATGATATTACGCAATTAAAAAGGAAATTAATAACTGAAAATTGATCAAAAGAACACCAAAAGAAATTGTTTTTGTGTTGTATTTATTGTTGAATTTTTATTCACAAGAGTTTACATGAATTTTTAATTGAAATGAAAAACTGATCAATTGAGATGTGTTATTAAAAATAACATTATATTAAATCTGTCAATACAAAAAACATAAAATCATCAATTAAATATTTTGTTACTTTTTAAAATATGACATATTTAATTTTTGTCTCACTTCATAGGTTTTTTTATCGTTAATAAACCACTTTTAGCTGCCTTAATTTTGTCGTGTCATTTCTTTAAACTTTTGCTGCATGAATTATTTTTATGATTTTTAAAGTTTTTTCTTTTGTCTTCCTCGCATATCTTTTACATAATATTCAAAATAAATTTTGATTATAAGCTATTCTTAAGTATAGAAAGAATTTCGGAATATTTGCTCTAAAATGGTAATGAATCTTTCCTCTTCAAATTTCACTGATGAAAAGAAAATTGGACTTTCCCTTATCACTTGATAATATATTTTGGAGATATTTGAACTTATTAACATCTCAACAAATTTCTCTGCTTTCCTGACTTTCCTTTTAAGAAACGCATATAAAAGCAGCTAATGAGGTTTACTAGATTTAATTACAGACCCTTTTCTGCTCTTCCAATAATTTTCTTGAGCTCTGTAATTAATTATGAAACCAAATGGGAAAAAAAAATGAATGCAAAATTGAAATAAAAATGTGAGATCAATTGTGATTATGGTCAACAACGCTATCAATATATGTTTAAATAAGGATAATTTTAACTTTCCTTAAATTAGAAACAAAATGCTCCAAGATTTAGCGGAATGTGTAGGGATATAGAAGTGATGAAAAGGCATTTTGAAAAGTAAACCAAGGTGGACAACCACTTTTTTGAACAATTCTAACAACAGGGAAAGAAATTACCAAAATCAAATGAATAATAATAATAAAAAAATACTGGTATGTAATGTCTTCTTAAGTGAATTCTTCGCTTTCAATTCAGAATATGAAAAGAAATGGGAATTTGAAAAAAGCTTGTGATAATATTTTAAAATTTCTATAAATTTCAGATTCTGTCTTTTCTCTCTTTATAAATTGCTTAGATGATAAAAAACATTGTCAAAATAGTAGTACAATAAAATTATTTTACGTTGTTTCAATGAGATCTAAAAACGTTTGTATTTCATTTCAGTTATACGTTACGCTCTTTGAATAATAATAATAAATATTGTTTTCAAAGTGCTGCAATTTTTCAAATGGCAATTTTGAATCTTTTTCCATTCTCTAGAATAAATCACTGCCAGAATGAATTGGATATAGTGATAAAAAGAAGAAAATAGTAAACATTTAAAAACACTATAGTCTCGAAGACTAAACATCCGTTAAAATTTCTGTCTTTTCCCAATCAAATACCGCTATTATACAAAGAAAATAACTTTTTACAAAAATTTTTTAGTATAGTTCAACAGCAATAAAACGTTTTATAGCCGAAAATGTTAATTCTATGACTGTGTTAATATCATAATAAATTTTGATTCAAAATCTAATTGACTAGAAAATCGATAGTCTCATAAAAATATCCATTTCTCGAAAAATCTTGAAAAAATGTATAAGAAATTTTTTTTCTCCCTTCTGAATATTTTTTGATGAATTTAATTGCTTAATTCTTTATATTAAGATAATTAAATTTTAGTTGCTTATTCGTGGCCTACAATTTTTTAAATACTAGCAATGATTTTTTGTACATTTTTAATGGATGCATATTAAAAAAAATATAAAGTACAATATTTTTACGAATTATTTAAAAAATTAGTGATTTTTTTGTGTAAATTTATGCTAAGGGAAGAATCCCTGCAACGACAGATCAGAATCGTGGTATCAAACTTGACTTAGTTATCTTTCAAAATCTCAGGAAAAACAATGGATAGAATAAGACAATGTAATACAATGATAAAGGGAATAAATAATGTAAAACAATGGTAAAACAAACTGAAAATGTTACAAAGGCTTATAATTTTTCCACGTATAGCTAGCTACTACCTTCATTTTAAAAATGTTCGGAAAAACTTCTGTATTGTCATCAAAATTGTGTTTCATATTTTCTGTAATATTTTAATAATGTATTGTATATTTTCTACATCATTTTTAGAATGTGTTGTATATTCTTTATATCATTAAAAAATTTACTCCAGTATTTACATCTAACTGTTGATTGCAATGTTGAAATCAGTTTCTACTCAAGCAATTAACTTTATCTTAGTTAGAGCCTTCGATTGATCTCAAACAGGAAAGGAAACGGGCTTCAAAAGTCACATAAATGAAAAAAAATCTGCCAAAAATCACCCTCCCACTCTTTAATCGCAGAGAAAAAGTCACGCAATCCCTGTAGCTATTAATTAATGCGTGTCCGTGGAACACCAGTGAGAAAATGTGTTCATGCCTTCAACCATCTGTTGAAAACCAACTGTTGCTGCCTTATTCGTATGCTAATGTGGACGTCTTATAATTTTTTAACATTTTTTTCCTGAGATTCTAGCATCTAAATGGTTATGAGATTTCTGGAATAAATGGAACTCAGAATTTTATTTTGTGGATGTAGGTCTACAGATTTAATAATAAACCTCGTTAAATAATCATTTTTTTTTTTTTTTACAAAATATGCTTAACAATGTTAGTTTAAATGTTTTAATTGTACCATGTTTTTAAAACTTGCGCTCTGTATATAACATAAATTTTGTCTTTACATATCATTCTCGGAATTGTTGAAATAAAATTTAAAAAGAATTTTTAATTTAGAAGCTGCACTGATGTTTTCTTCTTTGTTATAAGTTATTTACTTAGTTTTTGCAATTATTAACTGAAAACTGATATGTTTCAAAACCCATAGTTGTATCGTCTTGTTAAAATTCACATTAAATTAAACCTTGTTAGAAATTCAGATTGTATAACTGAATAAGTTTTATCAATTAAAAATCCAATAAGAATTATAACTTCTAAATTTCAGAAGTTTTGCAGAGTTTAAAATATATTGTTATAGAGAGGGAACATTATTTTTATATAAACGTTTTCTCATATTTTATGTTCACAAACTACGATTCGAATTTAGAATTCAAATGCTCAAATAAGCATTATATGGATCTCATGATAAAATGTGCTGGCAATTGATTATTATGTAAGAAAGAAAAGATGTGATAGGTTAAACTTTTTTTTTTTTTCTACGAGATATTAGTTTCCAAAATTTAACCAAATGCAGTAAATTACATTTATTTCAGAAATATTAGTATATTCTCAATAAGCGTAATTATCTTAAAAAAAACTTTTTAATTGGTTTTAAAATATTTTATAAAACTTCTACAAATAAGCAAAAAAAAAAAAAAAAAAAAAAAAAACGTAAGAAGATTCTAAAGATAATTAAACTTCAAACTCAACGGATTTTTTTAAAAAAAATAAGTAGTTTGTTAATTTAATTTAAAAAAATTAAACACCTTTTTATAAATTACAAAAAAATTATTATTTTTTATTTGAATTGTCTTATAAATTTCATTTTTTAATTTATAATCTATTATCAATACTAATAATAAATTATAAATATTATGGAATCATCAAACCAATATTTTTCTAAAACTGACTAACAGACAGCTCCACACCTATGGAAAGAATATTTAAGTTAAAATCGTTGATTTACTGAAATTAAGTCCTTAAAATATTTGAATAATGTATTATCATAGGTAACATTTAAGTCCATGAAACTTCAAGATTCTAACAAACCAAGAAATGTGTAAAATTGATTGCAAAATTTCATCCTTACAAACATAAACAATTGAAATGAAATAAAAGTGAGTAAAACGTGCTTTGATATAATAGTGAGTTTTTAAAACTAATTATATTGTTCTGTAAGTATTTAGCCAGTATAATATGATTTTTTTAGTTTTAGTTATGTCTATTATTATTATTATTTGTTGGTAAATTACAATAAAAATATAAAATATATGCAGATAATTAGTCATTAATAACTTTTGGGGGGATTTTAGAATATCTTAATTTGCGGCCCTCAAACTGCAAGTTCCTTCTTTTAAAGGGGAGATATAAATAAAAGAGACGCTAAGGAAAAAGAAGTGAAAATTTGAAAAACAAACTCTTTTAATACAAAAGTGAAATGCTATTGCTAAAAATAAGCCAAACATTCTGATTATTTTAATAACTAAATTCTTTCAATAATTTAAGCAGAAGATATAATTAAAATTGACATAGAAATTAGTCGGGCATGCGGAATATTTGTGAATCACTGGCTTATAGTGTATTTGGTTTAAAACTAACTAGTTAAAACTGCGTGAGCCATAATCAATCACAGTGGACAACAGGAAGATATTAATAAATTCAGGAACAATTCTTGTAATGAGCTTCAACGCAGCATTCATAAACAGGTTATATAAGGCAGTGCACAGTTCTCGTTTCCTTGCTTTAACTGTATCGGGAAATAAAAGAGATCAAAAACTGGTTTTGACCTTTACAGTAACTAGTGGAAAACCTGAATCTAGCTGCTTAATTCACAAAACACTGCACGAAAGTTATTTTTTTATATCAAAGCATCGAAAAATATGCGCTGCTGTCATTTTCTCGTAGAAAGGTATATTTAAGTAGAATTTAAGAGCATGTGCGTTAGAATCACGAATGTTAGTCTTCTGTTTTATTCCCAGTGAGTGTATTTACATACTTTTACTTTCATGTTTGTAAAGATGGAAATATGTTATAGATTTTTAACTCGCGTCGGAATACTTTACAGTTTTGAAATTTTATATACTTATTTGTTTTCCGTGAAAATAAGCCAATTCAATATTTTAAAATTATCATATTAATTATTAATCTATGCACCAAACAAATTAAATTTTGTTTTCTTACATGTGGAGTCAACTAATTGTAAATTTGAAAAAAAAAAATTGTTTTCAAAAGTGCATAATATTTTTATAAATGAATTATACATTAAAGATTAAAAATAAAAAATAATGAAAATAAGAAAAAAATTTAATTTTTAGTACGCTAAAAAATTTTTTAAGTTTTAACAAATTGCTTTCTTGCTTCATTTCTCGTTTTATATTTTAAATTAAAATACTTCAAAAGATATTTTTATTAGTTTTTATTTACTATTTAACTATAAAAACAATCAATTCTATATTATTTTTAAAGATTTTATACAAAACCTGTTTAAACAAAATTTTTAAATCAGATTTTTTTTTCATTTAAAGGCGAATTTAACTCTTTGTATCTGTGTTTGATATTATTGAGACTTAAATTATGTATATTTCAGGTCGGATGAGCTAAAGTATTTTGTTTTTATGGCGATATTTTTTATCACGTGTATTCATTTAAATGTCCCCCCCCCTCCTCAATAATCGGAATATGTCCGGTAATAAAAATTGTCACCTTTATACTTTACAAAATGTATGGTTAACATTTGAAAATGAAGTTATATTAAGTTTAAAGAAGTTAGGTTAATGACTCCTTAAAAAATTATATAAAAACATTGTTGTAATTTTTTTTCCTTTAACATTCTAATTTTATTCGTTTTTGAGATTGTTTTTATTTCAATTTTAAAAATTCACTTGTACGCAGAATGAGGTTAATTATCATAGTGTCTATAAAAACAAATTGAATATTCTATAAATAATTAAAATTTATTCTCGTATTTAAAATATATAAAATTTTCCATTAAAATGCAGATAAAACATAAAACATATATTCTTTAGAAAATATTAAACGTCCTTTCATGTGTTTTTCCACAACCATAACTTTGCACGAAGCATTTGTTATTATATAATTCAAATTTTTGTTAGATATTTCATGTAAATTTTCTGAAAGATCATCAAAACTTTATTCATCTAAATATGAAAAATATCCTACAAATTTTGCATGCATTTTAAAAATGTTTTTAGAGCGTATGCAAAATAATTATTATCGGATATTGCTGGTAAATTCTTTACAATTCTTCTTTGCATGCATAGTACATTGAGATCTAGTCATTTTAATGCACCTTATAGCATAACAACATCATGATAATAACACTGTCTGAAACATGTATTATATTCTATATCATTATTATCATATTATTCTCAAAAACATTGCAGCAACATTACAGTTGCCACTGCGTCTCAAAGCTGCTCTGATGAAAGTTGGTGTGTTTGTCATTTTGCCACAATAGCTTCTTATGAACATCATATGACTTTTAGGAATAATTTCAATTTGGTGTATACAATAGTTCTACATGCTTGTAGCATGGTCATTCCTTCAACAACAACTGGTAATATAACAGTGTAAATAAAGGCAAAGCAGTAATGAATATTATGAATGTTTAAGCATAAAGTCTCGCATTTTATGCTTGAATGAAAAGACAAAGATTCTGATGGCAAACCACGTAGCGTTACAGTCATTTGGTAAGCGTTATTGAGCTTGTCATGTAAATGCAAGTTGTATTTCAAAATTATATTAATGCGAAGCTCTTTTACGGAACATGAATTGTCCCCTTTGCCACAACCTTTGACATTGCCTGGTTTAAATCCTCTTAAACTTTTAAAAATTGACACTCTCCAGTCTTCCTCTGTTCTGCATTTTCCCTTAAAATTTTATAGGACATTCATTCAGTGAATAAAAAAAAATCACCGGCTATTCATGTGAGTGAAAAAATGTTGAATTCACTAAAAATTGACTCAAGTAAAGCAAATTTTTGGAAAAAGAAATTTTGTTTAATCGACGCCTGGTACATTATTATCACGAAATACTCCAGAGATGAAACTTTCTGTAATCAAACCTTCATGCTCAAAATAGTGAATCTAAAACTCTTTACATATAGCATCCTCACAGTGCATCATGTAACAGTTTGGCTATATGTTTTTATTTCCATTTATTAGCTTCACGTGACTTCCAAAAGGCAACAATGAATGTTTGAAAATCTTCTTAAATGCTTTTTGGTAAATATGTGTAGACAAGAAAGATAGATGGAAACAGTTATATTAGGATAAGATTTAATCTGGAGCCTCGAGAAAATACCAAGATGTATAATAATTCAACCATTAAAAGAACTATCAATATATGTATATTTTGCACTACAAGAAATATATTGTTAAAAAGGGAATTTTATTTTTGTTGTTATCTGTCGCTGAAATATCGTTTCATTTGTAATGTAGCCGTATGGCATATTAAATTATTTTTTTTTAATTTCACAGAAGAAAACAATATATATATATATATATATATATATATATATATATATATATATATATATATATATATATATATATATATATATATATATATATATATATATATATATATATATATATATATATATATATATATATATATAATTTTAGCAAAATGGGTTGACAAGAAAATCTATTCTGTATTTATATCAGTCATTCAACAGCTTAAAAAGATATTGGAAGTAAATTTTTTAACAATTTTCGACAACAGTGTGAGTGACACTGGGTTGTGACACCAGGAAACCTCTCTCTCGCACCTTGCAATAGTTTCGAAAAATAGCCATTCTTATCAAAATTAAATATACATTGATTGTTATGACATTTTGATAATTTTCAATAGATTTTAAAGATGATATTTCTTTCCCTGTTATTCTCGCAACTTGCATTCTAAATTACTAGGGGAAAACAAATCTCGCAGTAGCTAAACACTTTAATAATATGTAAAAAGGTAAAAGAATGTGAAAAGGGGAAAATATGTATATCTAGAAAAATTTCTTACTCAGTTTTTGGATGAAAATCTTAAAAATAAATCTAAGAGGCGTTTTAAGAAAACCGAAAATTTAATGACACCGTTTTGAGCTTGGGTCAAAGGTAAGACTCTACATCAAAATTTATCTTCTATGCATTAAAATGTTAAAAAAAATATTTTATAGATCTGAGTTCGCTTTAAAAATGAATTGCACTTGCACATCAGCTAATCTCACAGTAGCATGCACTAGTTTCAATCAAAAAATGGTTTTACATTCATTTGTAAAAATTATTAAAATCACATATTTCTTAATGTTTAGATTCCAATGGGAAGAAAAGGAGGGGAAACATCGCAGACGCTGTAAATCAATAAGGATAATTGATGACAATTTTTAAGTTTTTTTTTTTTGGCACAAATAAAATGTGAAAAAACATTTAATGATTTCTGAAAGCAATTCTAGCGAAATCATTTGAAAAACGATTTGTACATGTATATGCAATATGCGCCAAAAATTTTTTTTAATTTTAATTTTTTTAATTTTTTACATTTCTTTGGACGTATATTGGCATTTTTCTAAGTTCCAATATGAATACATTAAGTAAAAACTATAACATATATTTATATTGGTATAAAATATATTTATAAAATAAATAAATATAAGTATGAAGTTTTGTAATTTAAAAGTTTTCCCCTCGTTATATTTTGAGGTTGATTAACATTTTAAAAATTAAAAGCATTTATATCAAAATCTTTAATTAATGTGAATACGTTAAAAATGTTTTGAACTTGGATTAAATCCTTAAAATTATTATAGCAAATTTTGCTTTTTATAGCTTTATTGAATAGCTTTTTATATCATTTAATTTTATGATCACTATAATGTACAATTATTATTGCTATTATCATTGTATTTTTTAAATGGGTTATTATAATAGTCACTTTCTTTAATAAAGAGATTTTTGTGTTTATAGAGAATGATGTTAGAGAGAAACTGATTTTTACAAGTTTTCGTCTCTGAATCGATTAGTGAAAATGGGGAAAAAGATATTTACAAATTATCATTAGATTTGTAGAGGAACCTTTTATTAAAATCTTATTTAATCTTTTATTGACAGATTCCATTTTACATAACTGAATCTTTTTCGCAATGTTATTGTTCAATAATTTTCTGCTAGTTTTCATTATTTTTACGATTTAAAAAAATATACCCATTTTTTGTAATTTTATTGCTATCTTCTTTTACTTCATTCTTTTTTTAAATATTCGTTACATTCTTCCCAATAGAGTTAGAGTTACCTTCAGAGATAGTTTTCCTTTTCAGTCAATGTAAGAAAATCAAAAGACATTTCGGATTTTTAAATAAATGAGAATTTCATTTTAAATGCTATTTGTTTTGATATTGTATCTCGAGTGCAGTTTCAAATTTCAATACTACAATTTTCAACTGTATTACTATTCAAATATTTATTTATAATTATTTTTGTCTTTGCTGACTGTTTCTTTTAATACTATCCTATAGATGAAAATAAACCTAATAATTTTTAAATTTGGTAAAATATTCTTCACAATGATGAATCCCAGAGTAAGGAGATTTCTAAAATATAGCCGAATTTCTTTTTCAATCTTCTTTGTCATTTAAAAAAAACATATATTGTAATTATTTTGTTATTGTTTAATCTCTGCTTGAGAATATTTTCAGTTCCAGTGCTAAATATGTCAAAAATGAGAAATTGTTGGAACACGGAAAACGCTCCATGAATGGGCAATAACATTCGGGCATTTTATTGCGAAAATACATGTTTTGAATTTTATGGGTTTTTTTTTATCACTTTTCATAATTTTAAGCAATACATTCTGATATCCTCATGCACGAATTCTGAGCCAAAGAGAATCGGTAATGTAAAGTGAGCGCACACAACGATTTTTACAATTTTTATGAAATTTATTACATGATTACTAATATTAATATGTAGTGTTTGAAAACTAACATGATTTATTAATCTATACCTCATATTAAGCAAAACAATCTTCTTGGACAAATCTCTGTAAGTTTTGAAAGATTCAAAAACTTATGTGCTTATTTTTATACATTAATATGTGCTTATTATTACATTTAAAGCATAAATTATATTTTCTTCAAACCTTCTTTTTTTCCGACACAACAGAAATGGTATTCTACAGATTCATAGAAATATTATAATAATTTATTTCTGTTCTATTGTTAAATCGTTATTAGTGAAAACTAATTTGTATTAAAAGTTCAAAAAATAAACAGAATTAAATCTAACATTTTTATAATTTTTAAGAACTGAAATAATGTGCAGATCTGTACTATAAAGTACCCTAAGAAATGTCATGGTAATCTTAACTTCTTTGCTTCTTGTATCAGGAAGATTGTGAATGATTAACATATGTTTGATTCTTCAGTTTAGTACATATTCCAAGTAATTTCATTTTATAGTCTTTTTTTTTTTTTGCTATTTTTTGCTGAATTTATTATGACAGTTTAACATGAAACGAAAAATATTATCGAATTTTTAAAGTTATTCTAACTGATATACATATATATATGGAAGTTTCGTAAGAATAATTTAATAGTCAGCTTTTGGATGGAGATAAAAAAAATGTGTAATTTGTGAATTTTTCTTCCTCTTTACTAAAAGGAATATTAAGCATAATAAACGTTGATGTATTTGAACATATTTATTAGTTAAGAAAAAATGCCATTATTGTGATCACCGCCATATAATGTCACTTTCTCTTGTCTTTGCACAATACTATGTAATATCATAATATTTCATTTAAATATTTGATAACTTTTTAGTTAATTATATATACTTAATTATTACAGATTTCTGTTGAAGGTAATTAACGCTATGCAAGACACTGAATCTGTAATATTTCCAACTGAAAGATACCTTTCTGATTTATGTATACTTACTTAGACATTTCTTGTATCTTTATAAAGAATATAGTTAGTTTCTATAAAATTTAGTGTGAAAGGCTTTAAGCGCCGGTGTATAATATAATCATCAAATGCACGCAGTGAATTTTTAGAATCAAAAAAGAGATGCAAGCTTTCAATTATCTACCATTGTTATCTATTAGAAACTTTTATTCCGTTTGATTTTCTTAAATTGATCATTCTTCATACTGAGAAGATGAATAATGACAAATTTCTAATATTCATCCCTTCATGATGAAAAGCTTTATTTTTATTATGATAAAAATATGGGTTTTAAATGGATTTTTATTTCAAAAATCCATTTTAATATTTAATTAAAATATTGATATTTTTACTTGATTCTTTATTTCAGTTTTTTCTCAAATGACTTGCTCAAGTTTGTCCAAATGTTTTAATTAAAAAAAAAAAGATAAGCGCGCCAATAATTATTTTGAAGTTTCGAATGCTTAAAATATTCTTTTGATGAAGTATTAAAAATTACATTTTTTAGAAACCTGCTAACAAATTAACCTTGGAGGCCCTTTTCTTTTCTTTCACTTCTTGAAAACTTTTCTTAATATATTTAACTCAATTTAGGGCTAAAAGAATTAGTATTAAGATTTTAAATTAGCTTTTAATGTTAACTGTTTGAGGGGTAGTGGGATTGGATCTGTCCCTCCATTTTAAAGGTTATTTTTCATATAAACTTGTTATTGTCATTTTACCTCAAAAATTATTTTAATGGATATTCAAATGCTTTTATGCTTCTAAAAAAATTACAGCACAATTGAAAATTAACTATGATGTCTTAAAAATATTTTTTTTAATTCATAGCTTTCTAGATAATGATTTTTTTTATTTGTAATGCAAGAAATTTTTTGAGTAAGTGTTTGCTGCGAATGAATAGTTTTGAGATTCAATGCATATGTTCAAAGCAAATTCAGCCATCAAAAATCTGCGAGTGAATTGTTTTAAGATTCAATGCATATATTCAGAGCAAATTCAGCCATCAAAAATATATCTTCCTTATTAATTATAGAAATGGGAAAAGATGAGGTAAAAAATTGGAAATATCGGCAATCTAAGTTTTGTTGGCCAATATGGAGAGTACTTGAATTTGTGTATCAGCTGTTTTCACTTTTGATGAAATATTATTATTAATTTAAATAATATTATTTATATAAGTTTTAAAATTGAATTTCATATCAATGATTTCATATAAATTGTCGTTACTTAATATTAATGGCAATTAATACTAATTAATAACACTTCAGAAATATATATTAATAATATATAGGGTGTTCATTAATTATTGTCGGGGTTTCCGTACCTCATAACTTTCGAATAAAAAATATTACGCAAAAACCGATTACGTATTCGTAAATTACAACTCAAAGAATTTTATTAATGATATTAAAGTGTAAAGCTTGCACAATTTGCACTTAGTAGGCATTCAGCTGAAGGCGATTATGTATTCGTAAATTCGCTGAACAAATTTTGACTTTTGATAATCGTGCGGGTTCTCCGTGCCCCATATTCTACAGTTATGTTTATTCACTTTTTCTGACACATGAAAAGTGGATTCGTCACTGAAGAACCATTTCCGAAGGTAATTTTCATCATCCTCAATTCGAGTCAAAATTTGTTCAGAGAATTTACGAATACATAATCGCCTTCAGCTGAATGCCTACAAAGTGCAAATTGTGCAAGCTTTACACTTTAATATCATTAATAAAATTCTTTGAGTTGTAATTTACGAATACGTAATCGGTTTTTGCGTAATATTTTTTATTCGAAAGTTATGAGGTACGGAAACCCCGACAATAATTAATGAACACCCTATATTTCATAGCACAGTAAAATTAAATTACAAATATTTTTAAAAAGTGCTATACTTGAATTTATTTCCAGCGGAACTATTGAAATAAAGATATTCTTGTTTTTTATTAATTCAAGGTTCATATAAAACCTGAAGTTTAATTTCCATTCTTTTTTCTTTTTCATTCACTTTTCAATTCTCTTTCTTTTTCCCAAACATTCTTTGTTGTGCATCATATAATTGGGATACTGAATATATTTAAGGGAAAATCTAGGGAATTTTATTTGTGGGACAATTCACAACTGGGGAGGGGCTTTTTGCTAAATTTGTGCCCACTAGCGAGTCTTTGCGTTTTATAAATTCTTTTCAGAAATGAACAGTTCCTAAAAAAATTGTCAGTAAGGTAAGATTTTACTGATAGCGAAACCAACTTGGTGATCAGCTTTGTTCTGAATCTTTCGAAAAGGGCGACATCCATCAAAATACTATAAAATAAAATCTGATTTGATTGCTAATTTGGGGGAAATCTATTATTTCAAACACAAATACGCAAATTTTCGTGGCATTTAAGAAAAGGACTTAGTAGCCAATTTAGTGTTCCCGATGTAAGGAATTCTTTTTGTACAAAATGGCCGAAAATATTGTTGCGATATTTTCATGATGTTATAAGGCTTTCAGAATGTAGAATATTAACGTGAAGATATAATACTGTATCTTGTGTTAATAAAGAAGAAATTATAAACGAAGACTCGGAGGCTACTCAAACTCTTGAAAGAAGATAGGGGGAATACCTCGTCCCACCTCCTTGTGAGAAAACTGAAGGCAGAAAAAATTATTTAGATCTAAAATATTTTATTGTCAGGAAACAGAACTTCAACCAAGCTTTTTTTAAGATGAAAATTGTTCTATTATTATATAATTTCAAAGAAGTCATACAAAATTATTCGATTTAAAAAGATTTTATTGGATTATAATTTAGCATAAGGCGATAAAATCACTATTTTAAAAGGCAAATGCATTGCAAATCTTTCGAGTTTTATAAAATAAATGGACGTAATTAGAGTATACTCATAAGATTTAATGAAATGCGCACTTAGATGAATGGGATAAATCTTTACAAAATCTTCGAAAAGATGAATTGTTATGTTGAACAGTGATAGACATCGGAATTCTGACTGTATCTGATTACCTGTAAATTGTGACCATATCTTATTTCTTCTAAAATTGTGCTCTCTATAAAAGCGAAGGTGAGTAAAAAATTTAATCGATTCGATCTGGTCGCATACAGTTTTAGCAAGTTTAATTTTAATTGGTCATTCTTACTTTTTCTATACTATCACATAACGAAATTGATATTTATTACCATTATAAAAAATACTGAATTGTAGGCTTTTTTTTAAAAAAATTGTAACTCTAACAGCATTGACAATTGCAGTTGTTGTCCATTTTTTGCTAATGTATATTTTCGGGAAAGAAAGAGAGAGAGAGAAAAAAAGGAGTAGAAACTGTAAAGAATAATCGTGAATGCTTATTGTCGATTGAAATAAATGAAAAAAAATATTCAAAAATTCGAATAAAAGTTATTTCTGAAAGATACACGCACATTTTTCACTATTACGTATACAAAATTAAAAATGGGGCATTAATTTACCGGCAAAAATTTAATAAATCAACAAAAATGTCAGAATAAAAATGTCAATGTTCGCTAGCGATTGAGTGAATGTTTTAATTTAAGTAAAATATGCATTAACACTAAGGATAAATCGGTTTCTGCTTTGCCTTTTTCTAAAATAACTTTGTAGCTAATTTTCTATTTCTATAAAAAGTGCATATAAACAACGCGTTTTTTTTTTTTTTTTTTTTTTTTTTTACTGTCAGTATAAATGAAAATTTCTTCTTCTAAGAACACAGTTCATTCATTTATAACTCTATATTTCGCTCATTAATATTTTCAAATAACTCATAAAATTTTATAATAGTAATAATTATATTAAATTCATAATTATATCTTTGCTTTTCAGACATTAATAACTACTGTTTTTAATTTTTTATGCCAAAATATTTTAAATACTTTTTTTTAATTCACTGTTTATCAGAAGATAATAAATTGTTTAAAACAATACATTTTTGTGATTATTAATGATTTCAAATTTTTATTGTATTCTATGGACTGATATGATTTTACTAGTTAGAAAAAAAAACATTTTGCTAACTGTATAAAGTCTTTTCCCTTTTTTTTGCATAGTTCTCATTTATTTTTGTAAGGAAACTAGCCTTTACTCTGCTTTTCTATCAATGAAATTCAAAAGGAATAATTTTCTCATCCAACTTAAAGTATTTGTACTTGAAGGCTCTAATTATTCAGTTATGAAAATTTTGTGTTTTAATTAAAGGTGCTTATTTCTGGAATCAAAAACAATATTCGATTCACATTTGGATTTACTTAAGATTCGATAAATATCAAATCTTTCATTCTAGATAAAGTTAAATTAGCTTATAAGTTTTTGGATAATAGTGTAAATATATTTTGAAAGGCAAAATTTCATCCTCTGATTAAAATAACTCTTGTTATTCCATATTTTCAGATTTAGTTTTCACTCCTTTCAATTGATTTTATTTCGATGAAAATGGTACCAAAAAGCCACAAGAAAATCTCACACTTTTAAAACAAATTAAATTTTTTTTTTAAATATCTATCTATTAAAACAAGACAAAAAATCACCAAGAAAACAAAACTGAATGAGTGAATATTGAATATTCCAATGGCACTGGAACGACACAAAGAAAAAAATAGATGTTTCGAAATTTAAAATTATCTGTATTTCCTTATTTAAATTTTTTTTTATGTTTATTCATGTTAGAATTCGTTTATTACATTTTACGACAGTAAATTCATATTTTCCGATATACAGGGTGTTTATAAAGTCCCGGACCCATTTTGATGTTTAATAACTCGTAAAATAATAAAGATATAAACAAACTTATGGCATTTATTGATGGAATAACTCATATATTTTCCTTTTCAGGTTTGAATATTTTTACTTTTGTAAATATCGTCTGCACATGTGGTTAATTTCAGATAATTTCATTTTCCAGTCTAAATATCTGTACTTTTCTAAATATTGTCTGCTTATTAATTGCATTTTTCTCTCTTTTGTTTTTGGCAACTATTGCAATATTATGTTTACTTTTGATGTGTTTGTTCTATGTAGTACTTTTGTATGTGATGTTTTATTCGAGCGGATATTAAGAAGAATGCATACACCACAAGAGAAAGTACAGATTTTATGGTGGTTCATAGAAATGAAATCGATAGTGCAAGCACAGAGAAATTTCAGGAGCATTTACCAAAAAGCTCCTCCATCCAAAAACAGCATCTTGCGGTGGAAAAAGAATTTTCTAGAAATTGGAAGTATCGAAGATAAGAAACGTTCCAGACGTCCTTGCACAAGTGATTTTGATGTTGAGCGTGTCAAAGAGACATTTTCACACAATCCTAGAATATCTGTGAGATCAGCGGCAACAGAATTGGATATGCCAATTTCGACGGTGTACAAGGTTATTAAGAAAAAATTAAGACTGCATGCATACAAAGTTCAAATTGTTCAAGTTTTGGAACCGAACGATAGGCCTAGGAGGATGGCCTTTGCAACAGATATGCTAAGGAGGATAGAAGATGCTGCTGATTTTCTGAAGAGCATAATGTTCTCCGATGAAGCATACTTTCATGTTTCTGGCATTGTTAATCGTCATAATGTGCGCAAATGGCTCTGTGGATGCCAACATGCTTGTCGCTGCCTGGCGTGAAATTGACTATTGACTTGATATTCTCCGTGCTACGAAGTGGGCACACGTGGAAGTTCATTGACAAGGGTCATGAAACTTTTTGAGTCTATTTAACCATTTATGTTATTAATTTAAATCTATCTTTATTATTTTATGAGTTATTAAACCTCAAAATGGGTCCGGGACTTTATAAACACCCTGTATAATCCAATTTAGTCGGATTTAAAAAAATTTCCATTAAAGAATATTCTTATTAGGGTTTATTTCATTCTTTTATTGTTGCTTATCCTTCATTATTATTTTGTTTATTTATTTTATTCTTCTTATCAATAGCAAAACATGGTACCTATCTAAGGATCAGCAGATTACTCATCTTTAAGCTGATTCCTTTTATATTTTCTGTCAATACAAAATTATTGTCAAAAACAACATATCCAAATGTATTTAAAAAACATTTCTGTACACTCAATCTTCATGATTTATTCTAAAATTTTCCCGACCTGATTACGAAGCTGATACCATGTACTAAAAAATAGTTTAAACAAGTCAGTAATCTAATGTCTTTTATTTTTGTTGAGTGATAGCTATTAACGGTAAGAATATGACGTGATCAGATAATATATTATTACAAATATCTTTATAATATCGAAGAATTTGCTTTTGAATAAACGAATTTTAATCGTGATTACTGATAGAAAGTGAGATTCGTTAATTAGGGGGAAAATCGTGTAAAAATGGTTGCAGAAAAAATCATGTTTGCCATTATTAATTAATGAAACCTGAGATCTATTTGATATATCTTTGTTCGAAATTGAAAAACTTCGATTAATATTTATTTATCTATTTTCTCATTCAAGTTATTGCAATCTAAGATAACTAACGACATTTTTTATTCTCTTTCTTCGCGTAATGTAATAAAATCAACTAAAAGTTCATTTTGGCTAACTAGTTTTAACATTTGAACAACTAAACTAATTTTCAAATGAAATGATGAACAATATTTCGCATGTACAATAAAAGACAGGGTGGTGTGCTCTCACCGGTGTAATGTTTGGAATTCTTAAACGCTTTTGTCACTTTAAGCTTCCCTATGCAGGCTTCCGCGCCACACCACTGGGAAGACGTTTTGCCAAGACGGATTTAGGGAGCACCAGCTCAACTTACGCAACGATTCCTCGGTGGAATCGAGTCGTGAACCTGAAACCCTCCGGTTCCGAAGTCGAGACGTTACCACCATGCTAGAGGGGGCAGTGACTATCGGGATCAGGATTTCCAAATCAGATTAGTAAAATAAGATTAAACTTCTTTTAAAAAATGCCAACTAGGCTTTAAAGAAACATTTTGATAGTTTAAATAAAACTCTGATTTTGTTCTAAATTTTTTATTAAAATGAATCCGAATAAAATGGTTTATGTGTATTGAAAATAAAAATCTATACATAGAAGACGCTAAAGTACATGGCACAATCTCTATTATTACTTATTGTCGAATGGGAAGTCATATCAATGCTTCTCCGACCCGCCCGAAGGCACACGGATAAAGAATACTGAATGACCGGACAGCCGCAACAGTAACATTGGCGGGAACTGTGGTTGAGTCCTAAAGGCCATCACCAGCCACGGTACTATCTTTCCCGTCATCGATGGGAGGAGCCAGATCCCCCACCTATTTGTATACTTACCAGGGTGGCGAGATCCAACCACCATACCGGAAGCATCTCCTCCTCATTTTGAGGTACCCCCCCCAGGGTTTTTTGTCGAATGGGAATAGTCAAACGTAAAAAAATTGCTTTCTTTCAAACTGTTTCATTGAACGTTTATACAGCTACACTTAGTTCAAGATAATATTAGTAGAAATGTTATAGAGAGGCGGGATTGCATATCATCAAAAATTTCATTTAGTCATAGGAAAGAATTTGTAAAAAAAAAGATAGGTAATCGCTATGACATCAATGAAGCTAGATGGAGATAATTTCCAAAACTATTTTCTCACAAAAAGGGGCTTTGCATTATTTTAAAATTGAAAAAAAAAAAAAAACAACTTTTTAATGATATCAATTTTATTTTTGTATAATTTTTCTTTATTTTTAATAAAATTGTTAAATTTTATTTAATACACAATCAGTAATTTCATGTTGAAACTCAAACTTATCCTTCAAAACATTCACCCGATGCTTTTGCTAATGTTAAAATTAAGATAAAATAATTTTTTTTTCTTTCGTTATTAACTCCGAACTTTACTTCCGCTTTATTTCGTGGAATATACTCTTTTTAATTTACACGTGCAGTAGTTTCTTTTATTGATTCAATTAAATTCATGTTTTTCAATCATATAACAAAGTGAAATTTTAAAAAATTACCTTATTTTATAGAATGCCCTTTTTATTTTACGTGGTTGTAGTTTTTTTTATTGATTCAATTAAATTCATTTTTTCCATTCTTATCAAAGAACAAAGGGAAATTAAAAGACTTCATTCCCTACTAATAATTAGCAGCCTAAAAAATCAATTTGGGTGAACAAATGGGTCGCCAAAGGCTGTTAGTATAATGAATTTACATACATACTCTAACCAAGCAATTCGTGTCTCATTATGCTTATTGGAATAATTGAGAGTACACGTTTGTTTTTTGTTTGTTTGAGAGCCTTTTCTCAGTTAAAGTTATTATAGCATTTTTCTCCCTCTAATTTTCTAGAATTTAATATTTTCATTGACATTAGCAAAATTTAAAGTAAAATTCAATCGTATTCAGTAAATTCAGTTTATATGATTCAAACCAAAATTTATCATTCATCATAATATATTGAAACCAGCTTCCTAAATTCCATCCGATTGTGATCGTGTTATGCTTGACATTTATTTTACAATAAACTAAATTAATTAAATAAGATTTACTTATAATTCTTTAAATCATCCTTTCAAGATTTTAAGTAATGAAGTATTTCTTTTTTGTACTAATTTGCACTTATAAAAATTTTGGCACTAACGAATCTCGAATATGTCTGTGATAAACGCTTATTTCGTATAATATGTGAGGTTCAGTAAGAAGTTAGAAACAAATGCTTTCTTTAAAAAAGGGTTATATTTCGGAATAAAATGTTTATTAACTGCTCACTAGCTTTATTTCGAATGTTGTGATATTTTGGAACGATACCTTCCAACTGGTATTAGCAAATACGATGTTTGTTTCTTTTGTTATTATTTTTATTGCTATTTGTAATGAAAAGAGGATTTTTTTTTCAACTTCGAGAAGATTTTTACGAATTAAAAATACGCAAAACGTGTCTAATGACTTTAATCCATTATAACCTAATTTTAGTATATATATATAGTATACGTTGTCTTTTATACTGATAAGACTATTAAATGCATATATGAGAAAGCAATAAAATAACCTTTACTGTTTGGAGACATCGGCAACCAAACTAATGAACTGAAGGAAATCAAATTTCACCTGCGGACGGTGTAAGGCATGGGGCAGGTGATTTCCGTAAAGAAGGAAAACGAAAGAAAAAAAACGACAGGAGAGATTTCGCTGCTGTCGGAACGAAAACACCGAAATCAATAATAACGAACTCACAGAATATAGACGATGCAAAAAATCACTAACATTCAAGCGGTAAAAAAAAAAAAAAAAAAATGCAAATTCAGAAATGATTGACATGTAGTAAGAAACACAAAGAATATAGTATTTCAGTAATGAACATTAGAGTTACATTTTCAATGAGCTCATCTTATATTTGTATATAAAGGTGTTACATCAGCAATCTCTCTTTTTTTCGAATTTTGGTTTCATTTTATTTATTAGAATCAGCTTCAGATGTCTTAAAACAAGGAAAGTTATTTTATGACCATTCTGTATTTATGATGATGTATTTCAAATATCGTGATGGCCTAAAAGTACTGAATTATAGAAGTAGTAATATAAGGAATGTACTGAGAATCCACTGCAATCGTGGTTTAATAGCCAATTCTTGAACAATTAAAGATAGGCATATATAGTTATATAGTTTTAATACATTCCGACTGGAACTGGTTCCGACAATAGGTGCATGGTTCTGAAGGGAAAATATTCTAAATGATAATAAAAGTAATTGAATTTTGTGTTTCTCTGGTTGAAAAATATGTTGTTGAAAAAATTACGAACCCTATGTTTTTATACAGTCCCATGGTACTAATAATTATGTTTATAAGAATATTTTTGACAAACACTACTTTAATTTTTTTTTTACCAAAACTGGCCGAGTTAAGAAGAATTGAATATCTCTATTTTAGACGACTTTCAACAGTTGTCTCAAAGAAGACCATCTATTCAACTAATTCCGTTTCTGTAGGAAGAGCATTGATTGGTTTAAAATAATGAGATTCAAAGCAGCATAATTCTTCCAGTTTTGAACGAAGAAGAGCGTAACTTTCTATTATTGTTATTTACAATATTAGTTTGTAGAGAATTAATAACATTTTTATTTAATATGACTTATAAGACTGGGGGGTTATATAGATTTCGTAATTTTTAATGTAATACAGTTATTGCCTGAAATAGCACAGAATAAAATCATTAATTTCATTTAGGGTTTTTCAAGTTTGAAGAATATTCTCTCAAACAGTTTGGATATGAGCTATTTGGCCATGAATAGTGTGAGCATTTATATTGAGAAATTATTTTATTGTCATATTTTGATCACTAAGATGCTTTTTATTCCTTATAGGTGCCAGAAGATTTTCTGATCAAATTAGAATCCGTCCAAAATATTAGCCAATTCCTAAACAGCTGGATTGATCAAGCTGCTGTTCAACGAGCTTACTTATTTCAAGGAGACGAAGGTATGTATTCAAAAATTATTGATCAAAAGTTGTTACTGGAACTTTTTAACAGATATTATAAAGATAAATTTTCTTTTTCTTTTCTCTAAATGAGTTTAACTATTGAGATAATTCGCTGAAATCTAAATTGCTAAAATCATGACGGATGCACAAATACAATAATTTCATTCATAATTGCCAACAAGTATTTGCTTTTATTTAAAATGCTTTCCTGCAGATGTCTGCTGTGAAAGTAATCTAAGGTGTTTTTCTCATAAATTTAGATGGATAATAACATGTAAGACGAATTTTGGATGATATAAGGAAATAAAATGCTTTTATTAAAATACTTTAACATTCAATACCATTTCCTTATTATATCATAAGAAATTTGAATGCTTATTAAGACTCTTAGGCGAGGAATATCCTAAACAAAATCAAAAACAAGTAGCACTAAAGGAATCATCAAAACGCTTAAAAAGGACGCGTAGTAGTATTAGAATTCTGTATTTCCGTTTTAGAATCTCTTGAAATGAATAGAATCGAAATGAGTATATCGACTGAATAAATAGCAATAAGGATACCTACTGTAATCATATTTAGTATATTAATTATGCTTTAATACAGCACTTACACCTCACTTGCAGATACACTTATGCCAGATAGACATTCTTTTAATACCATACCATAATCGGAGATGAATGATTTAACAAAACTCACCCTCCTTTAGGCAAGGATATGTGCTCAGTTTTTTGATGTGTTGCTATAATGAACATCTCACTTTTACTCTCAGGACTCTCTTCTGGTGTGACGGGGTTTACGACCCCGAAGTACCCTAGAGATCTGACCTGCCTTCAAATTTACTCACTCTTCAGATTGCTGCTTTTTGCTTTTCTTCTTCCATCCCTCGACGTCAAAAGAGGAAGCTTTTGCCTCTCTGTTTGATTCTAGCTTCTCATGTAAAGAGAAGCAAGAATCCCAGCCAAAAACCTAACGCGTGGGGTTTTTGACTAGGTTTTGGTGGGAATGTTGGCCCTCCATGCGTGGCAGCCCATTAGACGGGTGGTATATTTCGGTCCCTGGATATAAATCGGCCGGTATTCCAGTTACTTAGTTGGCCTACTCAAGGGGACCAAGCGAAGAGGTCCTCCTTAAGCTTGAAATTAAGGGTGGTCATTATCTCGGAGTGACTCCCAGCATATAGATTCCGGCTAGTATTATGGCAAGTGCTGAGGCTGGGAATTTCCAGTGTCTGTAACTACTGTCCCTTGTTGGAATCCATGGGGAGGCTATGTTGTAGAGCCTGAATTCTTATTACTATCGTGTGGGCAAACGCAACCCTACTCCTTTCAGTAGGCAACATGTCAACAAAACACAACTTATAAATACTTTGATATCTCTTACATTATGAAGCATGTATCGTTGCACAACGAATTTTTCGAAACAATCTCTTCTTTCTTAATCGTAAAAGTCATGACTGACACTCTTGGAGAAATACAGCCAATCTGCAAACTTCGTTCTGGCGACCTTCTCATGGAAATCTCTTCGAAAAAACAGACTCCGAAATTTTTGTAATGAAAACATTAGCAAACATTCCGATTGCTATGGAGCCCCATAAAACTTTAAATTCATGTAAGAGGGTTATATCAATAAAAGAACCTTCAAACGACCCAAGGAAGAAATTTCTAAGGAGAGGAAAAATCAAGGGATAGCATATGTACGTCGTATATCTATTACACGGATGAAAAATTGCTTCCTTTCAAGCATCTGATTTTAACATTTAATATTCATAAAATTGCCCAGTATGTTAAAAAAGGTTTTATTAAATTTATTTTATGACCATACATTCCAAACCACTACGTTGCTTCAAATGCCAATGACTTGGTCATTCGAGAATTAACAATCCGAATTTCCCTAACCTGCGTCTTCTGGGCAGGAAAAGATAATGTTAGCATGCATGCACCGTACCAGAGATGTGCGTTAATTGCAAAAGACTTTAAACATCCTATTCTCGCTCTTGTCTTTCTTGGAAATTTGAAAAGGAAGTGATCATTGAGAAAACTAAAACCCACATCAATTATCCTGAAGCCAAACACATTGTGGCTTCTAGTAGTCCTAGATCCGAAACCACTTATGCTTTTGCAGTGAAAAAAAAATTGGAAATGACGAGTATTCAGACCTCTTCTGAAGAATTCAGCCTGAGCCTGCAGAATCTGAAAACAAGCAACTTATTCTTACTGATATATCGTCTGATTCTAATATTTGTTCCCTTTAAAGACCTGTAATGTTGTATGTTGAATAAGCTCAGGGGTCGAAAACCTCTTTATTTTAGTTCAGAGGATATACAGGATGGTTAAACATGTTTAAAAGAAACCACTCACAGATTGTACTTTAAATGCATCTATCAATCAAATAATCTATCAGAAATCTTCCTTTATGTTTTGTGAGTAAATATGTTTATAAACTTAATTGGCCAAAGCAACACAATAGACCGATTACGACACGCTTCTATCAGATAGCCATATGCATGCGTTTCTTCACATAGTTTCTTCTCTCACCTACGATTGTGAAAGAGAATCGTTAATCTGCTCCTCTTTTTAACCCCTTCGCCTACAATAACGTGTCTAATTAACTCATCTAATAACTAAATTTTCCATTTTAAATCTTCAATTAAGTGAAAGTATTAACTAACTTAAAATGCAAGAAACATTTAAAAACGCTTCAATATCTCAAATGCCGATATATTATTATAGGAACTGAAATAATAATAAATATCTTAAATGGTATGTGTCATCTAATGAGGAAGTTAAGCAAATTCAAGGTCAATTCCAGAAGTAATTCCTAGGTCAAGAGGTTAACATAACTTCACAGAACCAGCAACCGAATTATTAATCTCCCATCCTCGTATATAGGCGTTCATAAGAGGTATCTTCAAGTCATATAACGTAAACAGATTAATCGAAACATAAGAATAATTTTTTGAAAATAAATACTGCTTAAAGGCCACCGACGGAGTAAAATTTTGGCATCTCTACGTATTGCGTGTTTTGGTTGTTGTAGAGAATCACTTAAATGCTGAAATAAATAGGTATTTTTGTTAAAAACATCCTATTGTTGCAGCATGTCCGTTGTGATGAGAATCGAAGACTTTATCCTATACAGTGATTGAGAGCAATATAAAGGTTTAACTGCTGTTGCTTGCTTTCTTCATACCTTTTTAAGTGTTTCGTGGATTACGTCTGATATCTTCTTGCCTTTAACTGCAAAATTTAAAAATTTGTTAGTGAGTAATACTTAAACTTTCAGTAATACGAAAGTGTTTGAATGCATTCTGTTTAAGAGCGTTGCATGTTTTAGTGTACCTAGATGCTGTCGAAAAGTCATTTCGGTTATTAGGAAAGTATTTAAAAGCCAAAATATTAGTTTTAAAATTATATTATAACGATTTTAATGCACTTTCAAGTAATTTTCTCTGTTTCAATCATATTTTGTGTACCACTTTCTCTCTATATATGTTTATAGTTCCATGAATAAAAGTTTATTTATTTATTTTTATTCAGGTGGGTCTACAGTTGAAGTAGCTCACCCAGCGGGTTGTGTTCCTGAAATGCAAATTGTAGAATTTGAAAGGCCATATGATCCGTCCTTAGTTATCTGGCCTGTTTGTACCAGAGTCCGAAGATGTGGCGGCTGCTGTAGCAGCAAACTTTTACATTGTGTACCAACGAGAACCAGCACAATCACAGTCAAGGTAAATATATGAAATATTCTTTTTTTATTTAAAAATGGGGCACATCTTGCCAACATTTCTTAAAATATTTTGTTATTGTCTTAGAATGAACATTTCTTCAGATTTCTCAATAATCAAGATATTTTGATATAATTTGTTTCAAGCTTACTTTCTAAGTTTGAGTAATGATTACTTTTTAGTTTAGTTCTAGCAGATGTCTGGAAGGGGCCTAATGTTTAACGGTTGCTTATTTACATAGAAAAAAGTTAACTGAATATTTTGAGGTATTACACGTCTGATGAGCAATATTCCATGGTATTATTACAATGTATATATTTAATTCTTTTTTTTTGTTCTCGACTTTTTTTCTTTACATACAAGCAGACATATATTCATGAAACTGTGGTCCTCATTTTGTTACAGAAGCGAATTGATAACCATTGTGAAACGAATTAATAACTACCAATATTTTCTTGAATCGATTTAAATAACTTGGAAGAAAAAAAAAGAAATTTATTAAGACCTCGAGGAAAGGAATTTTGCTAAAACATTATTTTCTAATACTTGTAAAAGATTTTCTTCAAATTTTCCTTTTTGCTTATATCGGAGAAGTTACGACAAGGAAACCTCAGCTGAAGATAGACTTTCATTTTCTAACAAATTCATAAAAAAAGGATAAATAAATAAAGCTTGAACTATTATGACTGTTTTTTAAAAAAAATAATATTTTTTCCTCTCTGTCATGATAATTCTATTTGCAAAATTCCTCTTCATTTTCATCAAAACTTATTTTCTGTCATTAAACCTGATTGCTGCAATAATTAGGAATCTTCCTTTTTTTCTTTTCATTCATTAGTGTCCCATCGGGGGAACCTCGTTATTGAGGATGAGAAGCTTCCGGAATGGTGATTGTTTCTCGCCACCCTTGTGTGTGCGCGAAAAGGAGGGGGTCTGGCACCTCCCAATCATGACGGGACGTACTTCCTTAGGAAAGGGTTGTATCCTTAGGAAGGGTGGCCGGTGATGGTCCTTGAGCCACGTTCCAACGGCTTGTGGCCTTTACGGATATAGGCGTAAATCTGCTAACTGACCCATTGTATGACCACCCCAGGCTATGGACGTCGGTCGAAGCTTCCCTCAAATTGTCGGTAAAATAAAGAGATATCAAAGGACCCCGGTAAACCACAAGACAGGGGAAAGAGAGGGAAATGTGCCTGTCTCAAACTCGCGCAGGTCGTCGGAACGGTTGTTTAGAACTGAAACACAGTTACAGCCAGTGTTGCTGTTGTGGCGGTCCGGTCATTCAGACTTTTCCGTGTGCCTTCCGGCGGGTCGGAGTAGCCAATTTGTGGTTGTGGTTTTAATTCAGTAGTTATAAGGAAAAAATAGACAAAAGTAATATGTAATATGCATGCTCATTAAACGTGATAATTTGGTTTATTTCACTAATCCACCGTGTTAATGGATAATTGATTATCAAAACAAAGAACGTGTGTTAATGGTTTTCTTATATCATAATCATTATTGACTTAATAGGAGGTTTCATGGCGATTTGAAAATTTTGTTTCGGGTGAAATATTTCGGGGTTAATTAGAGTGTTGGTCAAGTTAATCTTTTGGAATACCATGCATTTTGGTTAGTCGTTAGGAAATTCCTTACTATTCATTACGACAAGTACTTATTTCTTTAAATAACATTTCCCCCTCATTATTACTGTTATGGTTAGTTATATCATGCCTTGCTTCGAAGCCAGACAAGAACTATTTTGGGATAGGTCTGGTAGTTTCAGCCCATCGGCAGATGAAGATGACGGATTCCCCCACCACCACTTCAAATTACCGCTGCACACTAACGGGAGGTCATTTGGGTCCACCAGACACGCTTACACATTCAGTGGAATCGGTTTTCGAGCCATCTGTTCCCGCTGTCGAGATCTTACCACCGCTGCCCAAAAACCATCACTGAAAAAGTATTTGCAGTATTATTAATAGTGTTCAGGACATGTTTCGACAATCTAACAATATTCGATTTTTTGTTTTGTTTTTTTGTGACAGTTAACCAATTTTCGCTATTTATAAAACGATAGCATCTTTTAATATTTTTCCTGAAAGTTAAAGAAGCAAATGAAACTTTTGTAATCTGCCTCAGTATGAATTTGAAAACAGAAAAATTATAGCTACTAAGGAAAATCAAATATTGGGAAATTCAGAATAAATTCGAATCATGCCAACGTATAGTTTGATACTGAGAAACAATGCGAATGTTTATTTCGTTTGCTTTATTATTGTTGTATAATTTCCAATACAAAAGATTTTACATTATTACTAGCCGCATTTGGCCACCAGCTAGTTCGCCAGGATCCATACTCGTTAAAATGTTCGAATTAAGGATTTTATATAACTTAGTCCCTACAGCATTTTAAGCAAAATATTTTCTAAATTTCATTTCAATTTGATTGTCTTGTAACTCATATTATTATAGAAGTCTTACGATGATAATGTTACTATGTATCTATCTAATTTTCTGCCAGCTGCCTTAAATTTGAATTTAAAACTGAAACGGGAAAGGTTAAACTTAGTATTAATACTAAAACATTGTTGCTGAAACCAAACATTTTTTAAAAATATGACTACAGGTATACGATTACAGAAATTTTGACAAAACTTATTTTAGGACATTCGACAATTTAATTATCTTAGGCCAATCAACCTTGGAAAACTCCGGATGTTGATTGACGTATTTTTTTCAAGTCGGTTGGTCGAAAGATATAAAATGGCGCGTTTTAATAGAATAGATAAATTCAAATTTTTATAACTCAATCAATTTTAATCGCAAAAGAGTGGAACTGCTTTTATTTAAAATATTAGTATCTCAAGAATATTTTATTAAATATGATTCACAAGACAGAAGATCTGTATAAAAATTTAAAATCCGTATTTTATCAGAACATTTATTACCTCAAACTGCTTAAAATCAATTTTTTAAAATCATTTTTCCCATTAGATGTATATACCTAATAATAATTACATAGTAATTAGTTGCCAGGTCCTGATTAAAATGGACATCCCATATATATTAAACCCTGTTAGCCTTAAATAAAACTGATTTGTTGAATTAATAATATAAATATTTTAAAGATCACAAAAAACTTTATCTTGTATTTTTTTTTTTTTTTTTTTTTAGGAAATATCACATTTCATGTTTATTTCATATCATAGAGATACGTGGTGAAAATTACAATTTTTAAGGTTTAGTTTGCAGCAAAAGTTCAACGTTTCGTCAACGGGACAGCAACATATTGATAAAAACTCATTTTTCCCATGCAAGCGTAATTTTTATTTTTAATTATTTTGTGAGAAATAAACTGTTGGAAAATAAGTCTAAACTACTTTTTTTTAAAAATTCATTAAAATATAAACTTAATTTAATATTTAAAACGTTAATATCATTAAAAATATAATTTTTTTGAACTTTAAGATGTAAAAATCATTTATATATTATAATATTTTCGGAAATTATCACAGAAAAATTCCAAAATTTCATTTAATTAAATTCATTTGATTTCATTTAATTAAATTCATTTAATTTCATTTAATTAAAATTCTGAATAAAATTCAAGAATTTTTTCCAAGATGCACCTTCCCACCCTTTAAAATTTGTGTGTTCCAAGTTTGGTAGCTCTAGGTTAAACGATCTGCCAACATACACAACACACATTCATCTTTATTATAAATAAAGATCGAGAAAAAATAGAAAGAGAGATAGGAATAGAAATGGAGATGCTAGAAAGGAGCGAATGGTGAGTCATTGGGAAGATTTTCATTGAAATCAACAATTATTCTATCATTTCATTACAGGTAATTAAAGTTCGTTATCCTTATCCAGGAGCTAACAGGTTAGAGTTAGAGGGCTTTGAAAATGTGAGATTGGAGCAATATGATCGTTGCACTAGTAAGTGCCGCCAAGAAGAGCGAGACTGTACATTCACATCCTTTAAAATTTGTGTTTTTGAAGTTTGGTAGCTCTAGGTCAAACCATTCGCCAACACACACCCGTAAATACAAACACATATTCATCTTTATTACAAATTAAGATAGAGATCGAAATAGAAAGAGAAATAGGAATAGAGATGGAGGTGCTAGAAAGGAGCGAATAATGAGTTACTGGGAAGATTTTCACTGAAATCTGCAATTATCCTATCATTTCATTACAGGTAATTAAAGTTCGTTATCCTTATCCAGGAGCTAACAGGTTAGAGTTAGAGGGCTTTGAAAATGTGAGATTGGAGCAATATGATCGTTGCACTAGTAAGTGCCGCCAAGAAGAGCGAGACTGTACATTCACATCCTTTAAAATTTGTGTTTTTGAAGTTTGGTAGCTCTAGGTCAAACCATTCGCCAACACACACCCGTAAATACAAACACATATTCATCTTTATTACAAATTAAGATAGAGATCGAAATAGAAAGAGAAATAGGAATAGAGATGGAGGTGCTAGAAAGGAGCGAATAATGAGTTACTGGGAAGATTTTCACTGAAATCTGCAATTATCCTATCATTTCATTACAGGTAATAAAAGCCCGCTATCCTCATCCAGGAGCTGAAATGTTAGAGCTAGAGGGCTATGAAAATGTGAGATTGGAGCAACATGATCGTTGCGCTTGTAAGTGCCGCCAAGAAGAGCGAGACTGTACGCCAGAGCAGAGATATCAGCCTGGTCAATGCAGGTGCGTATGTCGCAATCACCATGAAGCAGCGCGTTGCAAGCAACCAGATCAATATTGGGATACTAAAGAGTGCACATGCAAATGCAGACATCAGTCGGACTGTTCAACTGGTTCAGTCTTCAACAACAATAGCTGCAAGTAAGGCCTTTTCCTCGTTAATCAACAATTATTATTAAATATTTTCTTGAATTATGAATATGTGGTCATTGAAGTCCCGTTTTCCAAGGGAAATGAGGTATGAATTCCTATGTTCTTTCACAATGCGTTTCTTGACAATAAAGGTAGGAACATTTTTCTTAATATTAAACAGGAAAATTTTTTTTGGAATATACAAAAATAAATGATTTTTTATTGAAATTTAACGATAATACTATGCATTCTTTGAAATAGTTGTTTACAATAGACAGGGGTGGATTTTTAATTAGTTCGATTAGGGTCACTTGGCTGAAGGGAAAACAGCAAGCAGGTCGATTGAAAAAACTATTTCCCAAGTCACCAAATAAATAAGTTTGTATTTTTCTATGAATGATAAAATATTAGGATACTATTAACATTTTATTCGGTATAATTGTATTCAGGGTCCTATAAATCTCATTTCATTTAGTTATTAGACTATTTATAAAAACTGAACATCTGCTTCATTATGCTATTGTGTACAATTGTGGGTGCCGAGCAATCTGGAATCATAATAGATGAATAAAAACAAATATATATTCACAAAACAAATAAATTAAAAAAATATTAATTAAAAATAAATAATAAATGTGCTAAAAATATGGTAAAAGGGGACACTAAACTGCTCATCTCATTAAAAGGGTCGCCTATATTGCCTAGGGCCGAAAGATACCTAAATCCGCCGCTGACAATAGATTTTAATAAAAAAGAAAAAAATTTGTAAGTTACAATTAAATGGCCCGCTTACAGATGTAATTCCATTCACCAAAAGGTGCTTTTATAATTCAATCAACAGTAAGGGTTCTCTTTTTTATCGCTGAGGTAGTGCCAGCAAAGCTTTGCATTGGCATTCTTCTTCCAAGAACGCTTGCAATAATACAGAATTTCGTTTTCTTTGGTAATAAGAGAGTCTTTAATAAAATCTGCAGATTTTATCATTACATAATGCATAGTTTCATTACTATTCGGAAAATTGCTAAAAGGATTATTGATGATATACGTAAATGAAATTTGTCCAATGTTTTCTGTTTTTAACCCACTTCTAGTTTGTGATCACATTGCTTTTGTATATTTAAGATCCCCTTTTCATAAAAGTTAGATTGATGTATAAAATATAAAATGACTACTCCTCAAGGATAAGCACAACGTGTATTGTGGTTTATTGAAGCAAAACTGTATACACGTACTGAGTGAAACTATAGAACCTACAGAACCTCAGTGAAACTATAGAGCCTTATTATGGAAAACATACACTCTCTATCATTTTATGCATGACAAAAAAAATTCAATTATAACAGAAATAGTATTTAATACAAAGGAAACAAAACTGAGCTGATGACATTGTTTACATTGAAGATGCGACAGAGAACATAACTTAAAACTGAGCTTTGTCTGGATTTGCTTCGTGCAACCAACGATGCCTATATACTAGTGCATTAGATAAGGGAAAAAATAATTCAATTTATGTCTTTATATTTGGATAATTTCCACTAATTTATCTCTCATTTGTTTCATAATAAAACTTTGAAATTATAATATGCTTTGTGAATCCCTGTCTTTTAATTTAAATGTAATGAAAGTACACGCCCACTTTGATAATCTTTGTTTTTAATTCGAATACCAGGCGATGTTCTGTACTCGTGTTTATAACACAAGAGATTATTTTTCTTCTTCGAGAGATCTACCCAGTCTAGAGCTTCTCAAATTTTCCGTTTTATAGAGAGTGCGTTATACTTTAAAACTTTATGCTTTATAAATATACAGTATGAGTACTCAATATTTCAGCTCTGATTTGATTATAGAAAAGTATCAGTACATTTCTCCAAAGTTCTGTAGTGTTTTGAATATGTAACTTCGGAAAGTCATTAATAATAGAAATCCAATTATTTGAATCACTTTTGGGATAAGAAATAAAAAAAGTTCAAAATTGCAGTCCACGGGCAGGGTCCATGACGTGGCGTATCCTTTCCCTAATGAAGGAGGTTATTTTTAACAGCTAATTTAAGCTACATATTTATCACGCTGGCTGTATGTAATTTTAATACATACGTATGCATGTAGTAAATATTTACATTTAATATAATTTGAGATTTTTATGTAATCTTCTAGTATTTATCGATTTTTTAAACTTATATTTGTTAATTTAATTTAATGAATTAAAGTTCCTTCTATGCCTTATGTCTTTTACTTAATTTCTGAACTTTGTCCAATCATCCTAATTTCAACATACTGAATCGACATCATCTTCCTTTTTTTTTGGATAATTGGAGTTCAATTGTATGTTAATAATTCTGTTACATTTAAAATCGGATATTTCATACGCTGATATTCTATTCGTAATCATTGTCAATTTACATACAAATCGAAAATTGCACTGTTAAAAATATTTAAATCAGGATATTTAGAATTAAAGTTCTTTGAATAACGTAAATGTATTTAGTTTATATAAAATTAATAGCATTTACATTAGTCAAATTCTGTCCGCTAAATCCAAATTATATTGATTCAAAGATTGTTAAACTGAGAGTTTATTGTCATCCTTTACATAATTATGTCTTCTTTTACTATTTAACTTTATTCTATTTGGTAATAAATTTTATTGTAATAATTCTATCGATGTGCGATAACAAAAACAACCTCTACATGAATAAAAGAATATATTCCTTTGGATTATCACTTTACACTGTAAAAAGGGTATGTCCTATTTCCAGTGGAAGTTATTTGTGTGTGTGTGTGTGTGACCAAGTTACCGGCATCGATTTTAATCGTAATTTCTACAAAGATTTATGCTAGCATCTGCCTTCCTTCTAATGGATTTTGGAATTTTTGGTAATTTAATATCTTTGCGCTATTAATGTGTACTTACCCGTTTATAAGGATGATATGAAGTTTTTACCTCAACAGAATTATTATTTTCGTTTTTTTTTTAATTCAATAATTAGCTCCTCTTTTGGGGCCTTTGACCCTTTAACCCTAACTTCAGAATCAGTTTTTCAAGTTAAGCAAAAATATGTTAAAACTACCGTTTTTTCTACCCCCCTTATTGCGTATTACGTGATCTTGATCATTGGTTAGTTGATTTCGATATAATGACACAAAAGCCCCTTGAACATGGACTGAATTCGTTGCAATTGTAATATACTGATGATACTATCTAAAAATATAATACTGTTGTTAAGTCGATAAAATCATAAGGTCAAATGAAGGTCATATGAAGTGCGAGCGCAATGAATCTACGCTCGCACTGCCGAGAGTTTTGCAAACGTAGGAAGTGATCCAAATTTCTAATGTAGAAGGATGCCTTAGGATTAAAAAGAACCTCATTGCCGTTTTTTTTTTCTATGAGAAATTATTTAGGCTGCATCTTTATTTCATATTTATACAAAAGATGGGCATGCCATCATGGGATTAAACAGACATGAAAACATTACATAGAAGCTTTTTTCACGCAAAACACATATTTGTTACAAAATTCCACAATTGAACCCCGAAGGAGTTTAGAAATTAAAATTCACACACACAATGTGTGCATTGTTTGGTATGTGATCCTTTTATTACAGGACATGCATTAAGTCCGTAATGCAATTTCTGTCAAATATTTCGTAGAACGTGCTTTTTGATGCTGGCATAACAGACACACAGGCGACAAGTCTTTTCTACGAGTCTCCACAGAAATAAATTTCAGTTAGGTGTTTCAGTATTTTGGTGACCTATGTAACAACTCTCTCGGTGTCCGTCAGCTAAGTCACCACTCGCTGGATACGGTACATGTTATCTAGGTAATGCCATCATTTTCAGCGACATCACTGATTTCAAAGCCCTTACTTTTCGCAGTTGCTATTACTAGTATCAATAGATACATGCTACGCAATATTTGATAAGAAGTGCATTAGATACCTGATATATGTCTTACCACAAAAAAAAATGTAAATTGAGGATTTGTGATGCCTGCATTCAAAACTTGATTATATTAACTTTTGAAATAAGCATCTTTAGTAAATCTATGCTGCATAAATCAGGATAGTCATTTTGATTACCCTGATTTACTCTGATCCTACTTTTTAGTAAAATATACTCACGGTGTATATTTTACTAAATGTGCTACAAATTAATTATTTTAATTATTTTTTAATTTTATAATGAAAATATTTCATCAGAAATCCATATGTAAATAATAAATAACTAATAGTATAACTTCCAGCGATGTTATCAGAAAGAAATTTTTGGGGAGAATTCAGTCTTCAATTTGGTAAAGTGTAAAAATGTGTGAAACACTACTTTCTGTTTAACATTTTTGTGGCTTGAGTAAATTTTGCATTTTTTTGCAATTGTTTCTGATTGAATTTTTTTTAAAATGCTCATGTTTAATCTTTATGGCCAAATGCAAGGAATTTAATATAGCTATTTAATATACTTCATACCCTGCATTTGATACTAATTATCTGAGAAGGAGCTGTAATTATTAAAAGAGCAATTCACTATCACAAAGAGCTCTCATTAATTAGCTGTTATAAATAAATGTGCTTTTAAGATACTTTTGTTTAAAATTAGATATTCCCCAGAAAATAATTATTTTTTATTAGTTAAAATTTGCTTATAAGTTGAATTCTAAATTAATTAATAGAAATAATATTCTTTTACAACACAATTTATTGACGAACAAGAAACTAATACAAAGTTAGATCAAGAAAATGCGTTTTTGTCTGGCATTTCTCCAGGTGCTAAAGAAGTTAAGCTACCCAATTTTTCCTTCTGTTTCAAACTGTTTTTTTTATTAAATGGTAAAAAAAAAAAAAAAAAAAAACTTTTTTTTTTTACAGATCAGAAAAAAAAAAGTCATGAAATGTTTTGAGTGTTTTTTGTAATGATGAAATATTTCTTTAATAATTACGACAATACATGTGACTACATCCACTTAGAAGCTTTTTCTTTGTCTTTTTCTAAAATGTGATGCAGCTATTAGCGACAGACTTAGTCTTTATCAGAAATCAAGAGTAATGTCCGAATTAGAATCGATTGTGTAGATTTAATGCAGCCCCAATGTAAAATCGAGCATTGATCATGCTTAACGTGTGCCAGATACACGTCATTACACATTGTGGATCAAAAACATGGGGAAGACTTAAATAGACTTACAATCAAAGAACCATGTTGTTTTTATCAGTATATTTTTCTTCGTTTATAGCTATTAATATCGATACGGTTAACTTTAAATGTCCTTTTTTTTTTATCGGCAGTTAGTAATGGAAATGTCAACATTCCTTCTAAAATATAATTAAAACTATGTTTCCAAGAAGTTCAGTTGTTTTTTGTCTAGATTACTATGCAAAAAGCGCAATTTCGAAATTTTGTCCGATTTAAAAATAATTAGTTACATTTTTTCCGTGCTTTTGTTGGGTTCAAAATTTGAGTTTTCAAAAGACACATTGAAAAAAAATCTAAACAAGTCAAAACTATTTATTGCATTTTTAAAGGAATTTTTATAAAAATATGGTAAGTTTCTCCATTGACTTTTAATTACTACTACTTTCTTCGTCCCATAGTATAAATCCTTCTTCGTTTTACAATTTCATATGAACTATTTGTGCTTATTATTTATCAGGAATAGAAGAGAGTATTTCCAAGTTGTTCAATGATTTTTTGCCACATTTTAAAGAAATTGTCTTCAAAATATTAATCTACTGTAATTATTTCTTATACAAAAATTTATTAGCCCCATATACAATTGGTTGGGACTCTTTTTTCACTTTCACATAGAAGTAATGACATGAGGTATTTATGAATTGAAATAAAATTAATTTAATGTATTTAAAATATTTGTTTTATTTTTATTTCACCGTACATTTTAGTTTACTGAAGTCAAAGAATCTTTTCTTCCCTTATGATGAATATATACAGTGATTCAGAATTCACCATACGAAATGTCAGGAAAGGAAAGAAAAGCAAAAAAAAAAAAAAAAAAGGCAGAATTACAGTGAAATGTATGAACAAGAAACGCCGCCTAGATGGGCATAAATAAACATGAGGATGCAGAAATAGCAAATCAATAAAAAGGGGGAACTTTATTTGCCAATACTTTACACTGGATACTTGGATAGAACGTGTCTTTATACAGTTTCATAACAAATACAGTTCATTCTGTTCCAAATTCTTATTACCATTCGCATTTACATATGCTTCGCTGCTGAGACACATGGGCTGGCGCACTCCTACGAAAATACCCGGCATTTGGCGAACATTCGCAACGGAAATGGTGATTCTGGCGACGAGGTCATCATATCATGTGAGCATTCATAAGCTCATGCATGTACTCGCTATGCAGTCGGAACTTTAAATGATATCGATGGCGAAGCGATAGAGACGAGGAAGGCATAAATACCCAGGGTTCCATTTATAGAGTAGTAAATCTTTTTTACTGTAACTAGTTCTCAAATTATCAGAGTTTTTAGCTTGTTGTAAAATGCAAAAAAAAAAAAAAAAAATCATATACAATTATCACCTTAACATCACTACTGTGCCAATTTGCACACTGTTTATTTAACAGGCTGACGACTTATTCAGTTAGATGACCACTGGTCAGATGACAATGGATTCCTTCATTTGTAGAGACCAAGGTTTTTATATCTATACTATATATCTTTTTTCTAGCCAAGCTGTTGAGAGTTGTAATTCAGGCCGGTTTGATTTACTTAATTTTTTTGACTATGTTCAAGTTTTTGACTAGATCAGAATTCATCCTAATTGATTAATTAGTAATTTAAAGTCAATATTGTATTCTATTTAAGCACGAATCCTCTCTTTTTCGTTGATCGTACCCTCAACTAAATTCGAGTTCTTATCCTTCTTTCTTCATCGATAAATCAAAAAACCATAGCCAAGCCCTGATTATAGATATCTGCAAATGGAAATAAAATGAAAGTGATTTGAATTCTAGACTTTCTTTTCAATTGAAAATCAGCACCTTACATGAATTAGTGAGATCAAAATTATAAATTAACAGTTCTTATTTCCTATATTTAATTCATTTATGGATCGCTCTTTGGGTAGCCTGTAGGGATAGGAGAAGCTCGGTAGGAATCACCAATGAGGTTCAGTAGACTCCACCATCAAATGAAACTACCAAATGCCAGGGAAGAATATAAATGGTTTTATGACCAATAATGGGATTTGTTTTGCCTGTTTCAGTTTTCTCAGTTTCCGCTTAGTTTTCGGTCGTAGTCTATTCAATCTATTTTGCCGTTGGTCTTCGGGACAGTTCAGACTAGTTCTTATGACTATTTCTCACACTGACATAAGCACATTAATTTTATTTCCAAACTTCATGTGTTATTGTAATGAAACTTAATGCATAAGGTGTGTTCAAATAAAAAGGAGCCTTTTGCTATAACGTCGTTGAATCTATTCGCAGTGAGTAAATGTGTCGATAGATGATGGAGTAGCGGTATTATGATTCGCCAGGTCGGAGAAAATGTCACTTTGCCATGTAGGTCAGAAAAGATATAACTGTATTTCTTTTTTCACGGAGAATATCATAATCTTACTGACTGCCTGAAATGGAATGAAACAGTCTACTTTTAAATGATCTACAATATGTTGCTGAAGCCTAAACAGATCATCAAAAACTAGTTCATATACGAGCTGTCGAATAAGAATATTGGTGCTCTTCGACAATACTAGATTCCACGCTACCAAGAAGACTCTGAATCGGCTAACAAAATTCCAATAGGAAGCCTACAAACATCTTCCGCAAAGATCTATATCTCCTCATGCACTATTATATCTTTATAGATTTTAATTTCCTGAGAGGCCAATGGTACATTTATAACAAAGAAATGCAGGACAGCTTTCAAACTAGCTCTGTTAGCAAACCCCGAATTTCTACTCTGAAACCATCTCTTCCCTTCATAAATGTGAGAAAAGTACGTCCAAGATCAGTGCATCATTGTCAGTGGCAATAATGTGTGTCATGTTACACGTGAACCGTAATTAAAATATTCCTTAGATATAACCGAAGTCTCCTTTTTATTTGGGTACAACTTATCAAATATTTTATGCTATTCCATAAACTTACTACTTTGCCCAATGTTTTTCTGAAGTATAAAATTAATGGTTTTATTCTTTTATAGATGTGAATCCTTAAATCATACACCACCTTTACCTGAAAGAGTTCCTGGGCCTGCTCCACATTTGAGCACACTTCTCCGTGATGATGGAGGAGAAAATGATGCCTACAGACTCAGATACGCAGGCGTGGATCCAGATTCGCACATAGGACCTTTTGAATTATCCCATCACATACAGGACGATAGGACATACGTTCTAGAAAATGTTACCACTCCTCAATGGACAAAAAATTGAACCGTCCTTCGCATTATTGCAGTGTTTCAACCGTGTTTCGACTTTCTGCAAAAATGCTGCGCGGCGGCAAGCAGGCCAAATTCAACACTCAGTCACAGAAGTCAATCACCAATTCCATTTTAACTCATTTGAAGAGAGAAGTTTTTCAAGGGTGGTTTGCGTCAAACTGTGATAAGTACATTGCAAGATTTGTCCAGCAAATCGAAATGTCACCGCTGCTTTATTATGCTTACAGATTCTATATTTTGCGTCAAGAATTGGTTTGTGGACTAAATAGCTATGTGCTAACCAAATGGTACGCAATTGTTCCTCATTTTTGAATCTGATACTAATGTTTGTGCCTTATTGGATCTCAGAGAATTGTAGAGAAAAAGACATTTGAAACACGATGTCAAATCTGCAACTTTCAGACAAAAACTGCTGTCAAGTATTAAACATAGGCAACGGGTGCTGATTTGAGTCCCATTAATAGAAAAGAAATCTCTAATATATTTTAAATAAAGGAGTTAAATTTTTAAAAATATTTTTATTCCAAATTAGGAGAGAAAACAGTTCCTCTGAAGCAGGATAAATCGGTGATATATACATACGATACAAATATTATTTCTAAAGAACACATGTGGATTATCTTCTGACATATGTTGTGAAAATATACATAAATGGAACCAAATTTAGAAGAAATATAATATATATATTTATATATATGCATATCGACACTTCACAGAAATATTTAAAGATGCCATGTATATCCGATGCATAATTTTAAAATCCTTCTGAACTAAGCAAAGGATAATTATTGTATTATTTGCAAAATTCAGCACTTATTGGTTGCATTTGTAACAATTTAATTTTGACGGATAAAAATATTTCTGTGCATTTGTATATAATTTCTTATCAAAGGTTCTTAAAATATAGACCAAGTTTTAGAAAATAAAGAAAGATTTTTGTGTTAGGAATCGATATAATATTGATTGAAATTTGAAAGTGCTAATTTATATCAAGTTTTATGTACCTTTATAAAAAAAAAGAGATAATCATGTCACAAGTTTGTAAGAAATGGTTGTTTTCAAAATTTTCATAGTAAATGTGAAACTAGCCTCAATATCAGAAAACTGCAATCATAGATATGAATGATTCGATTTTAATCTTTTTTTTATTACTCGTGTTATATTTATTCAACAGTAAACATCGAAAGACATAACTGATTCAATAACTTCTCAATTTCGGTGTTGTACATAAGAATGAATTTGCATTTTTTTAATTTAAAGCAAATAATATGCTCCTATTATTTCCTAGAGAAACACTGGAATCGTTTTGCCAAAGCATTTATTTCATCTGAGAAAACGTAAAAATATGTCAGAATGAGTATTTGTCGAGGCGAATTATTTTAACTTAATGATATTATAAAGTGGATTTGTATATATTTTTTATTTAAATTTCGTGAAAATCAGCCTCTTTACTGAGCTTAATAAGTTAAACAATTATCTTCCCAAAACAATTTGCACTACAATTGTCACTCCTAAAGAACCTATCTTTAAGATGACAATTCATTTCTTTGAAATTCTCGTTTTAGTGAATCGAATAAAAGTTCTATTTTTTTTAAATAATTAATCTATGAAAACCCGTTTTCGTCGCATGTATTATTTCAATTGGAATAACATTTTCCTACCAGAAACAGTATTAAAATTTCTTCGTTAATGAATGAACTAGGAAAGAAAAACTTTTAATTGCGGAAAGTTTAAATTCTTCAACAGTTTATTTTAGAGATATAATTAATGTATTTTAAAAAATTCAATAGAATAATTTACATTTAATTATACTGAGATTCGTGTTTTACACATTTGATCAGTATTAATAGATATTTGTAAAGTAGGATACACAGATTTTAAAGCAACCTACATATAATATTTATTAAATGTAAATGATATTTATATATAAGTAATGATTTGAGTATATTTCTTAACATTATTTCATTGACAATAATGATATATTTATAACTTACCAAAACAGAAAGACGAGGAAAAATTATAAACGCATCAAAACATTTTTTCATAAATTAAAAATATTGATTGAAGTTTGAAACTATCTTTTAATGTAATTCCAACAGAATACTCCAAAACAGTTTTACATTTAATGATTAAAAGGAAATCAGTTGTTAAACAAAAGGAAAAAATGCTTTATATTTCTTACAATAATGTTACTTATATTTATATTGTATTAAAAAAAAAGTTGTCTGCATGTATTTATATTGCATCATTTTTCAAATAAATGAGAAATTGTTTCTTTTTAATTTTGTCAACTTAATAATTTAATAAACAAATTCTAAGGGAGATTTTTAAGTGTTGCATTTACTTAAAGAAATTGAAATTAAAAGAGAAGAAACATTTTTACTATAACAATAAAACAATCCTCCTAATTATCTTTCCTTAGTAATAATAATTTTTTTTTGTATTTGTAGATATAATATTATAATATCTTTATTAAATTTGCTAAAAATAAATGTTACATATGTTTCTTTTTTGTAGCTCTGCTTTTTCAAGGATACATTTTACTTCTTTTACTTTTTTCTTGTTTTGCTTTTAAATTATTTTTGGATTATTTATCTATTGATTAATAGTATAATTTATTTGCTATATTTTTGATTTACTGAAAGAAGGAAAGGAAGCTTTTCTAACAGAGAAATTCTAACTGAAAAATTTAAATCTTCTGTTAACTTATTTTAATTAGAACTTTAAGCTGAAAATAGATTTTTAGCATTTTTACGCATTTCGTACACTATTTTAAATAGATTTACACAACTGTCTTGAAAAATAATGATGACATAAATTTGATGCTTTTATGATGAATAAAATTTCTGCAGAAAATCTATTGGTTAAGTCAATAAGAAAGTTAGGTTACAAAATGTGTTTTTCTATATAACTTTAGCATAAAGTGAAAAGAATTTTAAGCAAAAAATAATATTCAGTAAAAAATATCTCAATCATTTATCCTAAAATTCACTTTGACTGGAAAATAAACTTTATCCAAAACAGAATTTGATTACTGCGCTTACAAATAATGTCACTTTTCACTCGTCTGGTTTAAAATATCTGAAAGAGAGATTTGTGCTTATTATGAGAATTTTGTAAATTTAATACATTCTTTTTTGTTTTCCTTTTACAAAATTAAATCCAGATTTTAAAAATCTTTGATCATAGGCAGCTTTCTTCATGGAGCATTTTTACATAAATATTTCCAGTGTAATTAAATGGTTACTTCTCACTTAAAATCATATTCATAATTTATTTGTTTTAATGCCAGGTTTCATCCGCAAAATTAAAAACGAATCATACAACTTATTTGTGTTTTTATGTTTCAAACTTAAAAGCTTAATAAACAATTTATGGACACTTTGAATAGATGAATATGTTATAAAAATAAATTAAGCGAAGAATTCTAGCTTTAGACCAAATCTAATTTAGTTTTACAGTTTCATTTGTTTATATTATCTTATTATTTAAGTTAGTAAAATGAAATGCGAGAGAAATATGAAAGTTTTCAAAAACGTATGGCGAAAATGAACAAAAATAGAACGCAGGCAATAAGAATTCTTTAAATATTGTAATGAATGAATAGTAATAAATTATCATAAAATAATACTTTTGGCATAATTTTGATCATTAAACATATAATCTTTAACAAAAATAACTGATTGAATGTCTGTGAAATTTTTCTGCAGAAGAAATCAAACCGATCTTTTCTAATATCATTATTACTCACTCAGTTATCACTATACTCAGTTATCCTTATTTACTTCTCCCTGTCAATATTTAAAAATTTATCTGCTGCTCTTCTATGAATTATACCAAAATAATGGAATACGGTGAAGATAATTTTACTGAATACCCACAATTTGCCCTTTTTATAAATACTGCGGAAGATATCTAACAAAGCATTTTTTTTTTTAAATCTAGAAATCACCTTTTTCAGTTTAAACAACTTTTTAAAGCTAGAAATGTGCTGTTTGTATAATTTGCATTACGCCCCTCAAGAAATATATAGTAATCTAGCACTGACTAGAAGGCGTAAGGTTTCTTTTTATTAACCCCTTACCTGCCGAGGATAACTTGCGAGATTCGATCCTCAGTGCCAAGTATATATACGTATATAGTTGCTAGCGAGACGTATATATACACCAGGTGCAGTTAACACATTGACTTAGGGAGACGTATATATACGCTCGCGGCAGGCAAGGGGTTAAAGTTTATAAATAAGTACATAGCTCAAATATCACCCATTCCGTTTCTGATAATCCAACTCAAACAAGAACCATTAAATATTTTATAGCCAGAAGGTTCGATCGCACTCCTCCTGTTCAATGCATAAAAAGTAGCTCAAATAAGGACATTATTTGATCGCCAGAAAGTTTGATCGCACTCTTCCTATTCAATGCGTAAAAGTACTAACTGTTTGTTTAGAGCCTACATGGATCACTGATAGAGAGAGCTTAGAGAGAGAGAGGATTTTACAATTTTTTTTCTTTTCCCGTATTATTTATTGAAATAGTAACACGAATTCTCTTCTGTCAGCATTCTTTGAGCCCACATCGTAAATCTCCTTATTGATAAATCAACGATAGTAAATCAGGGCAATCGAGCTCTTTGACAATTTTAGATTAAGTTGCAAATACTATCTCTTTCCTTGGTGCTTTTAGAATCGTAAACTAAACTCTGTCGCTTTGAATGACTCTTTCCAATCAGAATTTTTCAAAAACCCGTAACATCCGCACGGTTAAAGCTACAAATTAATTAACAAAGAATTCGTTAATAATTAATTTTTGTTAGAAATTACTTTCTGCTTGCATCATGGGAGTGTGCATTTTTTTAACAATGATACAACATTATTCCACAGAAATGCAGCCCACAATCAGCGTTTATAACCCCATTTTAATGTTGCTCGAATGTTCACTCTTAACATGTATAAGTATTTTGACTTTATTGTTGAATGATTTCAAAGTGACCTCGTCTCTGTGTTGTCAAACGATATCATCTCTTCATAGCCATTTTCGTGATAAAAGCAAGTAGTCTGTAATAAAGGAAATAAAGACCTTTTCGAATGAAGCCTTCAACATGTTTTTGCATCAACTTTTCAAAATTTCCCAGAAAATAAATTAAATTCACATCTATTAAAAAATCTGTATATTTTTACTTTCTTTTTAGCATAAAACTAAGCTTAATAGCTTTTCATTAGGTATCATTTCAGAATTCTTAATTTTCTGTATTCTTCTGTTGATCTGTTGATTAAAACACGAAGAGCTTGCCATTATTGATTTTTATTTTGCATACTTTTTTTAAAACTCATAGCAGACAGAAAAACTGCACTTCACGAAAAGTATGATTCCTGAAATTTCACATTATTTACAAAATAGCTGTACATTTAAATATTTTTTAAAGCAAGGGGAGAGTATCGAACGAAAGTTAGTAAAGCAAAGATACAATTTAACATAAAAAGTTGGGATATTTCAATCCACTGTTTCTTAGGATGAAGAACTACTATGGACGTCCATTTTGACGTCTTTTCATTCTATTAGGATGTCATCAGTATGGCCAACAGCATCAGTTATGAAACTGTAACTTACACATATACTTTCTAACTAATTTTTTCCAAAATTATGTTTAAAGAATAGAGAGAGAGAAGATGGCGTATTTCCATTTCTCTATTGAAAATTATCAACATACAGGGTGCCCATGTAAATCTCTGGCCTAATCCTGACTTTAGAATGACGTTAACTATAGTCATGAAAGTAGTGTCTAGGTATAGCTCAATTGTACGTGATGAGACATCTTATAGCACAACTTTGCGAAAAACTCCTGAGTTAACTCCCTCCCTATCTCAAAAAACGGTGTAAGACATGGGGGAAATGTCAGTTTTGAAGATGTAGAGCTTTATCGATTTAATGTAAAAAGTTACCTTATGCACATTAATGCTATGAACAAAACGCTTAAAATAAACATTTGATTGTTTGAAACTTTTTCGAAACTATGACCTTTTTAAAAGTCGCCTTTGGAAAATCCTAAACGAACTCGGTGCTCATCCGCAAAGGCCAATGCATCTTCAGGCATTACTAGGCGAATAATTTGAAAGAAGTTACCCATATAGCAACTTTGACAAGAATTATAAAGAGCAACCGAACAACATCCGGGTTAAATGTTTTATGGACTGTTAAAGTAGTGTGAAATGAAATGTACAGTAGGCATGATTGGGCTATAAAAATATCTTAAATATTGTGTGTCTCAATCAAACACTCTTTTCGATTAATATTTGGCGCTATATTTACAATAAGAAACTAACCGATTTTTTACATTACCAGAACAGGCTCACGGGTTCACGGTAATTAGAACTTTTACAATACGTAATATCCGATTTAGTTGAAAATCTACCATCGCTTCTTTTACTGGGGAACGTAGGGTTCCAACACAATTTTGTTCTTCCACAGAAGATATCAAACATGAAGCAATTCCTGGTAAAAACATTCAAGTCGCTACACTTAGATAGAGTGGCCTCCACATTCACCTGACCTGACCTTAACGAACTTTTTCTTGTGGTGGTACTAAAACACCAAATATATGCAACCATATCATCTATATTGCTGGACCTTCGACTTCGTCTTAAAGATGCTTGTGTCGATATGATGCTTGATATTTTAAAAAGTATTAGCTTGAAATACAAACAAGGGTCGAAGTGTGTATCGGAAAACAATTTGAACACCGAAAATAAAGGTATCTTGCGATAACTAGTTGTCTGTTTTTTATGTCTTTTTAATGTATTTCGTCTCATAATTGTGTTGGAAATCGTGGACAAACAAGTATGCATCTTGGACGTTTTGTTCTTAGCACGAATGTGCACAAAATGTTTTCCTATACTAAATTGATAACGTTTACAACTTTGTGTTTTTCCTTTGCCTTCTATCATTTCCGGGAAAGGCGCACTAACGAGTTTTCCACCAGATGGCGATGTAAGAGATCGCGATTAATTGTTTTACCATACATGGACACCATTTTCATGTTTATAATTACCGTCATTTTGAATTTAAAGAGAAGGAGTAGGAGATTAAAATGAGCACCTTGTATGTTTCTATCCAAAAATTAAGACCAAAAAGAATTCTTATAAAGTTTTTGTAAATTGAAAAGAATGAAATGCATTAAAATAAAGCTCAACTTTGTTAATTTGCATTAAACAAAGTCGAACTTTATTTTAATATTGGATTATTTTATTTTATTTTAATAATGCAAAGTCTTCAATATTTTATTAGCATTACAAAAATATTAAAGAGCAGTTACATAAAAGACTAATAAAATTACTTTATTTTTAGAATAAAATTTTGTCTTGTTAAAAATTCCCTCTTTTTTAAAAATATAGATAAATATTAAAAAACGGGACATTAACTAGCAAATTAAATCACAAACCAATATTGTATATTTTGTTATTCAGCTACTAACAAACAGATAGAGGTGCATAGTTAATGAAAGATAAGTTCTTTAATAACTTTTATTTTAACATTTCTTTAAATTTCACTTTTGATGTTTTCTTATTTTAATCAACAACTATTAGCCATTAAACGTATTAGAATTCTAGAAACTCTAATGGACAATAACTTTGATTCTAACCTTTCCAAGATGATTTTGTTAGAGATCTTTCGTTGCATTCATCTGGACTCCCTTCTACTCTTACAATAAAGTAAACCGTTTTGAAAGTCGGAACTATTGAAGGACGTAGAGCCCTAGATCATTTTAGTAGAAAGAGCAGAGTTGTAAAATTTATTATTCTAGTCACGAAAGCGAATATAAATGTAGGAATGTTGATTCAACACGAAAGCTCAAACACTGTCACGTGTTGATTTCTTCCATCAAAAGGCTATCAGTGTCAAATGTAAACCTTATTGCGAAAGATATATGGAATGCATTCAAAATTTTCTTTCCAGTCTTTTTTGCTGGATTTTGAAACTTTTTATTGAATCATTTCAACTTATGATGTCAATAACACATAAAATTTTAAATTGCCATACATACCCTTAAAAGAAGTCACGGTTAAAATTTGAGCTCAAAATTTTAAATCTTGAATTGGAAATTCTACTTCCATCATTGTTTAAAATTCAACATTAACTAATATTTTATTTTAGCAGATTTATGTTTCCAAGAGATATTTGATGATTGAGTGGAGAAATAAGGTGTAGCTTAGTGAGTATTGACCCTTCGACCTTTAAAAAAATCGATCAGAGGAGATCAGATCAATGCAACAGAGGATGTTTAAAGGTCAAATGTTTCAATTTACATCGATTTCTCATGTTTACAATTTGCATCGATTTGTTCTGAGGCTGTTTTATTTCCAACCCTGGTCACGAATTGTCAGATGTTTTGTAGAATTCTTCTTGTAAGATATATACGCCCTATTTTCGTAAGAAATATCCTTCGAGGAAATAACTGCTATGTTTTAACTGTTATGGCAATTAATCGATTCTTTCTTTACTAGAAGACTTTACAAAATTTTCTTCACATGCGTTGAAAAAAATCTTTTACAATTCAAATGAGTTAGCAGTGATTTTCACAGTCGACAGCTAAATATCTACCATCAATACTGTCACTTAAACAGTAACAACTATATAGTCGGTCAATATGATGTATACCGGCACTTAGTGGAGCTTCGCATTAAGCTATTTTATGCTAGATCAGAAAATGTTATAAGACTTATTCAAGGTTACAGCAAGCCAATGATGTAGCAAGGAATTAATGAATTTTCCTTTCCGTGTAATATTTCTTTTTTAAAAAATAAAATAAACATACAATGACTTTGGCTTTAACCCCTTTCTCCCCAAGAGTGCTGCCCAGAACATCCCTACCCTCTCCTCCTCTCATCTCAGAGTCAATGGAAGTGGCGTGAGATAATGCCCACTGTTTGAAGATTATATTTAGTAATTCATAAAAAATTAATTTAGAAACCACAGTTTGAAAGTCTTAAGCAATTTAAAAGATTAGGAGCTTTTTATACAGACTGAGACTATCGAATAAAAAATTTCCAAATATTCGGAAATGGGGATTTTTTTTTTTTTTTTGAAGAAAAAGATTTGTATATTATCATTCTGGTTATAACAATATTTCGAAGATTAACGTAATTTCTAAAAATAAATATCAAATATAAAAAAAAATGTTTTTTATTAAAGGAATTAATAAAAAAATCATTTTTATTAAAAATCGAGAGATCAAAACAAAGATCGTAAAAGTGTGAGTCGCAGACAGGAAAGGTTAAAGTGAATTGAAATCATAATTAAGTTTTAATGTATTTTAATGCGTCAATCTTTTATATCTTATGATATTTATTGTGGTTTTATAGCCTTCTCCTATTATTTTGCTCACGTCTCATGCTTTTGCGATTTTCTTTTGACCCCTAGATTTTCAATTGAAAATACAGTCCCATTTTATTGCATTCATAGAAGGTTTACTTATTTTTCCGTATAAGGAAACTATTGTAATTGTTAAAAAAATACGAATTTGAGTTTTTTGTGAACTCCCACGTTTAGGTCTTAATTGAGCCCGAAAAATGCATTTTTTGCGTTACGTTTGTCTGTGAACACGATAACTCAAAAGCGCTTTAAACAAGATGGCTGAAATTTGATATATGAAATCACGACCAAGTATGTAAATTTCTAGTAAATTTTGCTCTGTTCTAGCACAAGTGAGCTCGATAATTACAATACGCAACGATCTAGATAAATAAAATTTTGTACTCAGGTTAAATATTCAAAATATAGATATCACGTTTTGGATTAGATACGTCATACGATTGACAATCTGTCGGTCTGTATTTTCGCACGCACGTAAAAGAAAAAACTCATAAACGGAATGGCTTAAATCACTGAATTCCGGTATGTGATTTTGTGACTACACTATAATTTTGTGTCAAGTTTTTGTGTCAGTCGGTGGAAAAAAGGTGCCCAAAATACATATTTTCATAATAGATTCAGTAAAAATGCTTGGTTCACTCCAAAACTCTATAATTCGTAACTATCGTTCACCAATGCCATGCCCGGAATTCATGGTCTTACCCAAGGCGCACAGTTTTATGCGGGGGGGGGGGGAATAAAAACCTTAATCGGTGAATAAGCGAGTAAATTTCTAGGAGACCACTCCCATTGATTTTAAAATGAATATTTTTTATTTCCTAGTTCTAATGTTTTCCAATCAGTATAAAAACATTTAACTTTAATCAGTCATTGGACGCGGTGACTCTACCCTATCACTATAATGCAATGCACAAACCACATAAACAAACCAGCTGGCTTGCCTTGCGTTTACATCCATATTTTAACAGTCATCTTAAATTTCACAATGAAGAAAATTATCTTCCAACAAAACTTTAGATTTCTAAAAATAAATATTCTAATAGGCTTAAATTCTTTATATTTAATATTCAGCTGGAGCAATAAATGTTTTAATTCGAATTAGTAATTTTCTTATTCTTATTCTGATAAATATTTTGATTGTTATTTCCTTATAATATTCTTAATTTTTTTTAATTACTTTTGATCAAAAATATAGATTTCAAAAAAAAAAACTAGAAATTGTGAAATTTTAATAAATTTTTATCACATTTAAAATAAATTTTAATTTTAATCAATGCCCGGAATTTCTTCCGCGTGTTTCCTTGTCTTACTTTGTTTTTTAATATTCCTTATACTTCTTACTTGTTGCTGAATTAATTATTAAGTTTAATTTTTTATATTGTTTTTTTAATCTTTAATATACTTCATAATTCATAATTATAAATAATAGGGTATCTAAAACTTGTATTTCTCAAATTAGATAATAGATGGTGCCACTTTTATAGCATCCATTTTTAGCTGAGTCAATAGATTGATTGATGATTAAAACTCTAAAATTATTAAAATATTCTATTCTCATCGCGATCTGATTACTATATAAAATTTTAAAACTCTAGTATATGGGAAGGTGAGGGAAAAATCACACATAAAAACCACGAAATATGCGACATAAAAACATATATAATTAGAAAGAACTATACATTTGTACATTTTTCTTATTTCTCTGTTGTTGTTTGCTTTGTTTCTTCACAAATATGTACCCTGAAGATTTCTCACTGCTTTTCAATTTGTGAAAAAAATATTTAGTAATTTTTTTAAAAATTGACAATGTGAAAAAGAGCCCTTATAGTCGAAATTCACACAAAAAGAATTTTAATCCTAAATCCAAATTTGAGACTCATATCTGCCTGATTAACGAGTACTCTCGAAGCTTTGTAGAACAAATCTGATTTTTTAAAAAAATAATAAAATAAATATAAAATCATCTTTAAAATATCTTCCTTTAATCTTGAATGTAATTGGAATAATTAACAACAGATTTATTAAATTAAAATCATGTCATTAAATACTAATTAACAACGAACATTTACTACCTTAATTATAATATTTTATAATGATTTATTTGAGTTTATTTTTATGTAAATAATATGTTTGAATACCACTGTTACTTAAAATAAGCAAACTTCATTATGTAAATTTTTGTTTACACTACAATTTTTCAAATTCTATGGATTTAGGAAAGTTAAAAAATTTATTGACTAATTATAAAATAGTTTTTTTTTCTTTCCTTTTTTTTGCATTTTCTTTATCTTTTTTGATAAGCATATATATAAAAATCAGTAATAACAGACTATGAAAGACATTGCGATCGAAATGTTGATTTTTTTCACTTGATTTTATTTCAAATGGTTATGTGAAAGTAATTTTTAAAGAATGGTCTGATGATTTCAATAATGTCTGATACAAAATTTATTTCGTTGAATTATAGACTACTACAATAAAATTATTTTGATTCTCTACCATGTATATATGATGATTTGCTATAATTTAGCAATTCAATAAAAAACCCTTATTACAAACATATTTAAGTCAAGTTTTGTTTTTAACTTATAAAATAATTTAAAATATTATCAGCTTCAATTTATTTCACAAATGGTCATATTTATACTTCCACAATTAAGCTTATATATACTAAATTATTTTCTCTATTATATGAAACAATTTATCTATTTATTTTCTGGGGAATTTACTGATAAAATCACAAATGTTAGATATTTGATATTAACTTATGAAAAAAAAAACATAATCTGTTACTATCTTTTAGCATAAAGAAAAGACTTCAAAGAAATTTCGTTATAAAGTTGAGATTTTAAATAATACAGTCGAGGCAGCTTGTAGTGATCATTTTGGGTCATACCAAAGTGATCAATACAGTCGAATGATCAGAACAACCGAAATGTCTTAAAAAAACTTCAATTTTGTAGGAATACTTGGAAGCCAGAAAAAACATCACGCGATATCATTCGCATTATTCATTCGTTTTAATTGGAAAAATCGACACAACGTACAGAATTTGAAAAAATAAGCATTCTCATTCAATTTTTGAAGTTTTCTTTAAAAAAGTTATCGAATTTAACATATTTTTTGAAGAATGAAGCATGTAATGGATAAACCGTTCATATTAATCATATTCATCAAAAGATCCAACTGGCTGTTGAACTGAACATCTTCAATCTTCGGGCGAAGTAATGTTTCTCTCACACATCAGTTTTCACTCATTTTTGAGAAATCACTCCTTCAACGAATTTTTTACATCCCCATCCTATCCACATCGCCTTTGTTCACGCATCAAATTGTCATTCTTAATATTCTTCTCCAGATTCAGTTTTCACTTTTATATTTCAACTATTAATTAAACAGTAAAGGGGAAGTTTTCAACATTCCTGTAGCCTTCTGCTGACTTAATAAAGGAAGTTGGTCAAACTCTTTCAAAATATCTCATTTTTTCCCCCATGTTCAAAATGCAACTCTTGGTCATCGTCAAATTAACAATGATCTTTGTTTAACCAATGACTTGCTGAATGGAAGTAGGTAAAAGTAACGGTATAAAGTTTTGTTTTTACCTTTGGCTTTATAGTTAGCTTTATACTTTCCTATCCGATCACTGACTTTATAGTTGGCTTTAGACTTTCCTATCCGATCATTGACTTTATAGTTGGCTTTAGACTTTCCTATTCTATCATCGAAATTGATTGCTACAATCGAATTCTTGATCACTAGAACCAACAGCTTTTGTATGTATTTAGAGGTGGGAGATTTTTTATGTTATTTTGATCTTCACAATCGTTTGATTGTAACATCGGTGATCATTACAAGCGGGAGCTACAGTATTAGAGTAGAATTCAAAAATTAATTGCCACAATATTCAAATGGATTCGTGTTATCTACTAGAGAATTATAAGTCGATATTAAAGAAAAGTGGAAATTTTTTCTTAAAAGTATGAAAAGTTATTGAAATAATACTCAAATAAACGAAATTTATATGGATATGAAAATTAATACTAGCATATTATTGATACTCAGGTACTAAGAATGAATACTTTTATTAATATTAATAAATTTCTTTTTTTTCAGACATGAATTTAAGGATATTTGAGTCGCTATTTTATTGTAGAATCGCTGAAGACATTTTTTATTTCTAGCATCTCATTTCAATAAATTTTACTTAAAGTTTTCAGAAATAAAGACAAATATCCATTTATTAGAAGTCAAAATCTTGTTACAGACTCTAATTTATCGTCCAACTTTTCAACACTTATTTTTCGATTTCTGGTTTGTGCAGTACTGTCCTGTGCAGTTTCCAGTCCTGTAAAATGTGGTCTCTGCAACTTGCCTTCATTAAAACTAACCGCATGTCTCGGAAGAGCGCGAGCTTTACTGAAACTATTTCTTGTAGAAACAGGAATTTGACTGAATGCTCTTGGACGAAATTCTTCGTCCACGAATTCCAGAGGATAAGACAGAAGTCCAGGGCTATCAACACTGCAGTGCAAGGAAAAACTTGAAAATGCTTGCATCTTCATAGCAGATTCGTCCGATCCGCAACTACCTAAAATGATGAAGATCAGATGGAATTATAAGGAGATTTAAAACATTAGCTTCAGTGTGTTAATAAAAATTCATTTATCTTTAACTTTAACGTATAGGTTTAGAACGTATAGGATATAGAGGTAAATGTAATTCTTCATAAAATAAATAAACATACGTTCCAAAATTTTATAATCCAAACATTAAGAAGTGGTAACACATAACGGAGCTTAGAAATATTCTGTATAGAACGTATGATCGTATTCTCTGTCAAAAGCCAGAAACCAGACAGAAACCTGTTCTTAAATGCAATAACAAACATAGATATTGTCTTTACGATCGTATTTACTGAGAAAACTATGTCCGATTTCCTATCTATGATCCACTCAGAATGGTTCTAGATTCGATGTGTTCTGCCATTTCATATTTGGTCTAAGAATTCTTATAAAAATTGCATTTGTATGATTGCATTTAATAAAAATATGGCCGTGTTTGCGGCTAAAAGATTATTTTATCTCTTGGGTATTTTCTTCTAATGATTATGATTTCATTTCAAAGTGAAATAACATCTCTGAAATGGAAGCATTTCAGAACATTCAGTAAAGTTTAGCAATTTTAATTATAATTCTGCATGCTGTTTATTTCGCTTTCCAATTAGAAATATTCCACTGCTAAAAATATATACTGAAACAATTTTTTAAAATTTTTCTATTTTTCAAAAAAAAAAAAAAAAAAGCGCAGCTTTTCAATTTTATTTGCTTTTAATAATTTGCAGCTCAGAAGTTCTTAAGTTTGACTGTTTGAAAAATGATAGTGATATTTCATGTTTTTTATCTCCCATCACAGCTCGTCTCAGGAGGTGTGGGACAAAAGTTGTCTGTTAAAATTACTCATTGAAGTTATCTTCAAAGCTGCCAATTTTGTGTTATTGTCTCTTTAATTATTAAAATTATTTATTTCCGATTTCTATTTTTACATTGCTTTATCACAAATTTTAAAAATCAAATGAATTGAAGGAGATTCTCTAAACCGAGATAAGATAGCATAACAATGTTTTAGGCTTGATTCATCAATTTTTTAATTACAAAATTTTCTCTTAATTATATAGCAGGATTAGCAATTAATTGCTTACCTTAATTAATAGCAGCAAAAAATATATTTAATCACTACATGCATATGCATGAAAACAACTATTAAAGCAATAAAGATTATTGTTTTCAAATTTATTTAAAAATATTTTGTAAAATTTAATAAAATTAGAAAAAATGCTATAAAGAAATAAAAATGGTATAATAGTAAAACTTTTTTTTATTTTAAAGTTGTGAAAAAATGGTGATAGAAAAATAAGCTCAGTAATATACTATGAAGTTGAAGAAAATTAATTGATTAATTCTTAATTTAAAAATACAATTAAAAATTTTTAAAATCTTTCTTAGTAAACATCTACTATACGTGAGGTAATTATTTGTCGAATTTGATGATTCTAAGTCTGATGATGTGCGTTGTAAAACATTCCGAATGATTTGATCATACTTTGTTATATTATTTCGGTATCATTACATCAAGTATGTTACAGTTTACAAAGAGTATCCAAATCGATAATTATTTTCATGTTAAAATAAATAATTTCAGTCATTTTTAATTTAAAAACACATGCCAACATATTTTTGGTATTCGCATTCAAATACCACTTCAGTTGAACTGTCGTGAGTGGTTTCAATATACTTGGTCAATTGCAGAACAAATTTTTTGTTCTTCCCTAACTGCTTTTACAACGTCAAGGAGATCATGTTCACCTTACGTAATTCTAATACATCTTAGCAAAAATGCAAGTATGTTGAGTACTTATCCTATCCCATCTGGAATTATCTATTTAAATCTGGGTATCGCCAAATCACTTATCCCAAAGGGTCACATTATTTCAAATGGGGATTATATGCCAATAAAATCTTTTCTAAGATTCTTTGAAAATATATGAGAAAAATAATTTTAAAATTTTCCTTTTTACAAGAGAATATTATTAAATCGCTTTTTTTATATTGATCATCGTTTAATTTTCCTGTTCTGTTTTCCTTATTTATAAGTGTTCTTGATCTCGTGGAAAGAGTTTGTAATTTGATCGTGAGTGGAAAAGATTTAGCACTGAAAGGAAAGAAAAGCCCTGAAATAGGCAATGAATTATAGCTTGTTGAGAGAAATAAAATTGAAGCAAAAGTTTTTTTTCGGAAATAGAGAATATCAATGCTTTGTATGAAAAATCTTTATATGTGCTTTTTAGGAACTTACTGTGCCGAGGATCAACTGACGAAGCCTTTCGATGTGTTATTCGCCATTTACGAAGCCATGTTACATACATCAAAGCATAAAATGATCCAAATCCAGCACATCCATAAGCGAAGAATCTGAACGTTTGTCGAAATCCATGGTTCCTTACCAAAAATCCTCCAAGAAGAGATCCAAAGGCCCGTCCTAGGCAAGTATGTTTAAAGAAATTATGTTTATATGAATATAAATATAAAATACACATAAATTCAAAATGTTTGCGCTGATTACAAATGCAAACTTTCTTGCAAACAACGAGAGCAAATAAAAATGGAACACTACACAGAAGGAAGTTTAAAATTTTAAATAACAGTTTTAAGATACTATACTTGTTCACATGGACAATACCCACGCATCCAAGTCAATTTTATTGTTTTATTCTTTGTTGAGAATACATCATACTATAGTGAAATGGGTCATTTACATACTGTCCTTTGACTATAGCAGACAAATACGAGGGCCATTTGTTTTTTTGTTTTTTGTTCCAAGCTTTGATGGACGATAAAAAATGATGGGTAGAGAACAAAATTATATTTTTTACCATAAATTATGAAAAAACTTGATTGCTTTTTACTTTATCGTGTCGAAATATAGAGAAAATACTATAATACTCAAAAAATTCGAACTCGAGTTTTTGATGAATCACGGCGTTTTAGAACAACCTGAGTTCGAAAAACATATTTTTTGAAAATATCTGTCTCTCTGTGATGAAGATAACTCAAAAAAGCTTTGAGCTAGACAGATGAAATCTGGTACATGGTCTTTAAAACAAATTTGTAGATGTGTATCAAATTTTAAACAAGCTCTATTCAGAGAAAATCTGTCTGTCCGGCTGTTCGAATATAAATTATCACTATAACCACAAAACGAAGCAAGCTAGATTCACAAAATTCGAAACACAGATTTAACATTATTATTGTAGCTATTGTCAAATTTTAAGCCAAATCCAATAGGGTGTTTAACGTCTGTAAGTCTGTACTTTTAGAAACACATAAACGCAATAACTCAAAAACGCAAGCACTTGAATTTATCAAATTTGATGTGTGATTTTGTGACTGCAATTGAAGTACTGTGTTTAATTTTGGTTTCAATTGATTGGGAAAAATACGCCTAAAACTCAAATTCACCTTTTTTCTTCTTTTTTTTTCCAGAATATGCGAGAAAGTTAGTTGACATAATCTCCTTGAAGATTCAGGCTTTTATCGAATCGGTGGATCAGCTTTTCTTTACCCTCTTCGAAAAAAGTTGCTATCAGTGGTATGAGACACTTCTTAACACCACTTTGAAATCCCTTTTTAGAACTGGAAGATTTTGAAATTTCTTTTAAAGAAAGAATATGGAGCAGGAATGCCTAAACATTTATCCTTCAAAGTCACAATTTTGGCATGCCGGCCGACCAGCTTGTCGAATTGGGCATCCTCTAATGCTTTCGAACAATTTGATCAACTCTTTGAACAAGATCTTTGTGACAGTTTTTCGCCTTTGTCCCCCTCTATGAGTAGTGCTGCTCAAAGTCGAGTGATTTTAGCTTTATTCCTGAATTAAAGAAATGGCAAGGTGCAAAAATAATAATTCCAGAATAATAAGGAGTTTCAAAGAAATGTTAAGCCCTATCTCACATTACTGCCGGCAACATTTTTCGAAAAGGATACAGGAAACCAGATCTACGGATATGTCAAATGCCTGGATCTTCCCAGCGATTATGCTGGAAAGCAACTATGATTGTACTTAACTTTTGGTAAAAAAATCTTGGTAAAACTTCGTTCTGCACAATTGTCATTTTGTTAGTCCATTACAGCTTTAAAAAAAAGGGAGGGGTTAAGACGACAAAATTTTAAGCATGGCCACATGAAATGAAGAGACTAGAAGTGATGCGAGATTTAGATGGCCATATACAAAGCTATACACTTTATACGTTTTATACATTTAAATTAATCTTCCCATCGATTGTAGATTCTGTATATATACTACTTATAAGTTATTAAAAATAAAAGAAGGTGTAGGATAAAAACGGAGAATGCATGGGCATCAATAGCCGTGAAACACGATTCATAATGTCTGACAGTGGAAGAAATATGACTTTATTTTCATCCGTGTGAACAATGATAGTTTTATAAAGTAATCATTACGTACGCAAAAAAAACTTTAAGGTCCTATCTGGGTCATTTTCAGATTTTTTAGAATGATATTAAATTTAATGATAAATTTATACCTATTAAATGAATTTATTCTATGAAAAAGTAACTAGAATTAAAATTAAATGTACTTATATGTAATTTTAAGACATTATATACATATAATAATTCAATTGCAGCAACATGTAAATTCTGAAAGAAATATCGAAACGTGTAGTTTCGTAACATGTAATGACGTGTTCTATGTTTCGTATGGAACTCGATTTGACGCTTTTAAGGAATGCGTTGTTGGATTTGAAAAGCAACGACGGCCAGGTTATAAGGTATGGGTTTCAGGTTCGAAGCGTTTTACTCCAAAAAATATGCTGTGTATGTGACCGTGACGCATGCTAAATCTTACATCGAAAATCAAACGTTTTCCTGTTGATGCGGCATGGAAGCCTGGAGAGAGAGAACACGTTCTCAACTATCTTCTTCGTCCTCAGGCCATGAATTAAAATAAAAAAATTCTTCAAATCAACTATCATTTTACTCCAAAAGGGTTGGTAAAGGAAACTAAACTTCCTTTAAGACACACGAAATAGTTATAAGGAGTGTATCCTAACAATTCATACGTTTCATTTAATATTTCATACGTTGTGAAATTACTGAATTCTGATTACCTATATTGTTAATTATGCGAGCGACTTTCGAGATAAAATAAACAAAGAAAAATACTGAATGTGCTTTATTTTTATATCTAATGTTTTACTATACGAATTTATCAATACAAAATTTCCTAAAGTAATATTTCCAGTTACTAAACATGCACAGAATTGTAAGCATTGGAGAAAAAGAGACATAATAACACTTGATTGATTAACAAAGATATGGGGAACTACAGGATGCAATCAACTGTTTCGTAAAGCCTAAATATCAGTGCACAGTCTCGTAAGTTGTCAGATGAACTCACTTTTCAACTAGTTACCGGATTAGCAAAACCGTTCAGTAGTTTTGGAAAAATTCATATGCTATGAAAGATTCAGGTACTGAGGGCTTTAATAGGTAGTTGCAAGGAGGGGTAATATCATGAACGAAAATATAAATTTATCCTCCTTACTTCTAAATGGTACTGACTTAAAATTTTATATCGAGAAAATATGATTGATATGCTAATTTCAGTCACATACTTTTCTTCAAACAAAGACATTTTTTAAGTTCATAAATATTTTCAAGATTAAATTCATAAATATTTTCAAGTTTGATAAAATAAATAAGACTAGATAAAAGAAGATTGATTTGTATTAAGAAAAATTTGACGATAATAATGGAACTTATTTTGAAATCACTTAATAATAAAGAGAAAAACTTTGGGAGTTACCTTTTTATTTTCAAAAAAAATCTCTTTATTTAATGAAATTCTTCCCTTTGTAAGCACCAAAAATAAAGTAGAAGAATAAGCTTTCGTGAATTTTTGTTATACTAAGAATATTCTAAATTTTGGAGCAAAAAACTATTTTAAATTTTATTACCGAAATTCTAAAACAACTACTTTCTATGATTTTATATCTTTTAAAACTTACTTACCAGAAATGACGTGCAATCCGTTCCAAAGAGTCATAACTGTTGTTAGCATTTCCATTGAAGCTAGCTCTGTACAATACATCGTAACTCCAACAGTCAATAGCGTTACTGTGAAATTTTCCATCATTTCAAATATTAAACAGAAATATGCATCTTGAGCATATGCATATCCTAAGAATCTCACGGTATAAGCAGCAAATGCTACAATGATGACATTGACGTACCCGATCTTCCGAGTAAACCATGTTGCAATTAAAGCCATGAACAGGCCTGTACCACTCCCTACTGTGACCGTTAATCCCATTATCAGATTATTAGAACCTAATTCGCTTTCCAGAAACCAAAACAAGAAGTTTTCTAAAAATCCCCAACATATTCCCAATGCTGCTATTTGAATAAAGAGCAAATCAACTTCAGGACTTTTAATCAAATCGGCTAAATTCTTCAGGGGATTATCAGACGGTATTTTCATACTAAGATCGAGACTTAATGAAGTGACTGCTGCGAGGAGATACAGGATACCATACATGAAAAAACAGGGTTTGAAAGTGTCATATTCATCAACAAAATAACCACTAATTGGAGCTAACAAACACATCCCAACTGTAGACCAAAACCGCTGAAATCCAACATCTGCTTTGAGATCATGGATGATTGTCATCGAAGCTGAATCGAAAAGTCCATTAACAAGCCCTATTCCCAAAGTAACAACTAGTCTTATGCCGAGGTACGACCAGAAAGTAATTCCAAAAGTATCCTCTGGTTGTATTTCTTCACAGATGCTGTCTGAGTTTTGATTCAAAAAGATGCATTTTGTATTGCAGTCAGGAGATGAGCAAGAACACCATGCGCGATTAAATGTTTCATTTTCATAAGTTAATGAATAATGATAATCATCATTAATGGAAACTGTATCATTTCCGTTGTTGATGAATAAAAATGTCAAATGCATATCTAAAGTTGTTTCACCGTGAATATGTTCACAGCCTCTCTTGGATGTGTTGACACAGTGATTATAACAGTCACTCCCATCCTTTTCTAGTATTAAGGGTAAAATACGTAAAGCGGTTGAGTTTTCACACTGTTGTTCACATTGAACCTTCAGTGCTAAATTATGAGTCCTGTTATAAAAATTTGGCTTAAATGCACAATTTTTCACTACTGACTTAATGGTAAAATTAGACTGAGAATCGCACTTGAAATCAAATGAGGTCTTGGCTTGAGGCACTGGTGGTACTAGAAGAAGTAAATTTGAAGTTATTGCAGAAAAAGTCAAGAAAAAACTGAAGATAAGCTTGAAATTTCCTATTTTATCAGCGACCATGCCAACCATAGGTGCTACGATTAATGCTATTACAGGTTGAACAGCAAATATGATTGCTGTCTGTTGAATACTTACATTTAATGATTTTAAATGTACTGTAAAGTATGGATATAGCGTTGCTTGCCCTGAAAAGAAAACAGTACTTTAAATGTACGCTCCAATGTTTAAAAAAAATATTTTATCTATAAAGCACTGATTTAAAAAATTATTCTTTTGCAGAATGTTAAGTAAATATAAAATCTTTCTAATCGTCAGATAACTTAATATTAATTAGAAGAATTTTGTTCCCTTTTTTTCCATTTTGATTGATAATGATAAATGAAATAATTTATTACATAATTTACGAATTCAGTGTTATTGTATATTGCTCTTATCGTATGATTTTGAATTACAAATTTCAGAGATGCAAACATTTTGTTTCAAACCGATAGTATAAACAAATTCTCATTTTATTTTGAGGAGGGGAATCTGAGTGCTTATTCAATCACTCTATTTTTTTAAAACTGATACTGGAATCTTAGATTTTGCGCTAAAGTTGCCAGATGGTCGCCACGTTTCTCACCAAAGCTGCGGATCTTTGATCCAACATTCGTTCTGCATATAGCAATAAAGATATCTGCAAAACGGTTTTTTTACCAGGAAACTCACTGCGCTGGGAAGCAACATTACAAATTCGTAACAACATATTTAGAGTTATGTGTCCACATCTCTGGTTCCTTTCAATTAGATGATCGGTGTTTACTGTGGATCACTTGGCTTTTCCTGGCTTATTTTGTCTATCTTCCGTTTGCGAGATATTAAAAGTTGAATTACCATTGAAGTTTTCGGAGGTTTCGGGTACGTTTTATAAAAAACAATATTCAAAGCCCCTGTAAGGAGCCAAAAATATATAAATTATTCAAGAAAAATATCTGAATATTTGGTAAGATAGTTTTATAATCCCTTTGCCTTCAATTGAACATGTAGTGTTATTTCCCAAGAAATGTTCAGAAAGATTAGATAGATCAGACTAAGGGAATAATTTTTTTTTTATTTGAACAGAAATATGTCATAGTTGCAATATCTATGATTCTGGCATTTAGATAGATCTTTCAGCTACCCATGTTTAAGTTATGAACATTTTTGAGTTAGCACTTTTCTATCCTCAGAAGTCTCTGTTACAGTAACTTCTTTTAATAATTTTCTTAAACTTGTCTGGGGGACGATTTCTCTTTGAACTGTTCATCGCTCTAATTTTAAGTTGATTGGCACTGTGTAGTGCAAGCTATTCGCTATCTTTCGGGCATTGCTGAAGACATGTCTCTGATGTCATAAATTCATCTAATAATTGATAAAATGTGAACTTATCATCAATCCACATAAAAATTGCTTGGTTATTGCCCCGAAACAATCTAATAAAAACTAATACTTTGAAATGTTTCGCATTTCATGAGGATTTTTTCATTACAATCTAACAGGTCGGATACGATCTTCCGAAGTTTGGCTTCATAAAGGCCGATTCTCTCATTAATGTCAACCTATTAGGCGCGAAAAGAACTGATCTAATCATAGAGCTGAGATACTGATAGAGGGAGTGCAACCCTACTTTGGTGTAGGACAAGATAAAATCACGTGACCTGTGGGCAGAATTTGTGTTCACTGTAACCGCATTCTCCGTTCCCCATTATATTTCAATGGCAGATTTTTTCTCGCTTTTAACTGTTGGATTTTAAAACTTATTTAAGCCATGGTTAACTATTGCTGTGCAATTGGATGCAAAGAAAAAGCTTCTAAGGATAGTCCCGTATCATTTCACAGGTATGTACAATAAACATATTCTGTTTATATCCATTTTAAGTCAATTGAAAATTTCGTAACCTCCATCACTCAGTGATTTTGGTGTTAAAACTGAATAATATTTCACAGTTTGGTTTAGTTATTGTATTAAATTTATTTAATTTGTTATTAAGCTTCATTTAAACTGATGTAACTGCATTATATTTTGTTACTTGCTTTATTTTAATCTCGAATGTGTTGCAAGTGCTTGGCTGCAAGCTTGGCGTGATTTTTTTCCGCCAATACAAGTGTTTACATAAATATTGTTGACCGATTAATAATTGTGTATTTATTTTAGAGCAAATAAAGTTCCTTATTATTTCCAATATGTTGTTTCTTTTTTACCATAAATATTCGAATCGTATTATACCGTGAAAGATATTAAATCATCATTGTGAATGAAATAGTGAAACTAAAACGTATGTTTTATTGAAAATATTATATAGTAAAATTTCATAAATGTGCTAGCAGTAATTGCATGTATTTATGAATTTTGATTAAGATCTAAAAAGAAACTAGTGAATATTCTAAAGATAAACTATTAAAGAAAGAAATGCTATCCTTGCAGATAAAAATTTTGTCTGAATGTTAACATTTATTTATAACTTGCGATATGCACATACTCTAAAATCACCGTTTTTCTAAAAATTTCGAATTTCCTTATTAATTTGTATTAAATCAACACATTTAAGATTCCAAAAATGATTTAATTTTGTTTCTGCGGTAGTTAGAATCAAAGTTACCGCCAACACTATAAACCAGAAGCGAAATATTTAAAACTGATATTAATAAGGAAAAGGCACGAGGTTTAAAACTGAGTTCAGAATGAGATTTTGTATAATGAGAGTATACATTTAGAATGTTTATTAATGAAAATATTAAGACTCAAGTCAACCTTAAAACTTTCAAATTAGCTTATATACTAATAATATGTTACCCAAACGAGCGCTCGAGTAATATAAAGGTTAAGGCACTGACTTAGCATTCAGGATACCTCGTTTCGATTCTGAGCTAGTGTTTTTTTTCTAAACTATTTCAAAATAATTTAACAGTTTTAATTAATATCTTTTTCATTTCTTATGCAAAAATAAATATTATTCAGAATATTCAAGAAAAAAAAAACTTGGGCCACTTTTATAATCTGCTTTTATTATAAAAAGGTTTTTTCATCTGTATGAGATAATGATAAAACACGTAATGTAAATTGAACATGTAATGTAAAATTAAAAGATGTTTTTAGCTAAAGAAAAGAAATAAAATTTTTACTTAAAGAAGAAAAATGCTCACTTTTAATTAATGCACAAAAACAAAGTGAAAAAGTAAACATAATTTAAATCAACAAACTTGGCTGCTGATGTAAAAAAGAAAACATTATTTTCGAAACCAGTTTGCTTAGTTTTCAAAGAATGAATATTATATATATATATAAATTATTTAGGAAACGTTAACCGGAAATGAAAACCGACCGGACCCAATGCCGGGAAGCAAAATGTCGCGCGACAGTTTTTGAGTATGCCAAGATTTGTGATATGGCCCCAAAAAAGGCCAGATTTCTCACAAGTCACATGGCTCACGTTGCGTACACTTATTTAGACTAGAAACAGCTTCCTCCATTTATATATCAGCTCTGTGGATCTAATATACCTACCATCCGAGCTCTACTTTCTGGGTGGAATTACTTCCCGTGCTCTCTTACCATCTACTATATAGGCTATCAAGGGTTCTAATTCTCCGATTTATTAAGTAACGCTTACATAATAGTTATTATAGATGAAAACGCTTTGTTACAGCGGTTTTTGCTAGACATTTCTCTTTTTTCAGCTGCATCATTCCCATGAGTAATTTCCTTTTCTAAAATGATTCCTAACAGATTATGATGCAACAAGACCGCGATCATATATTGTTTCCAGCTTGGATTATTATCCGATATCAATTTGATCACTTTTGTGCTCCTCATGGTGCCCCTCCCCTTCCACTAAATATCAATTCTTGAAAACTTAAAATTTCTAGAAACATCTTTAAAAAATACCACAAAAGGGGTTTATTTAATCAATCTTAAACTGAAATTGTCATTTGAGATTTTGGTTCATAATCAGTTTTATGAAAATAAACCTAAATTGAATAATCTAATTTTTTTATTAATGGAAGGATATCTGCACAACGTCTATTAAAACATTTTTAAATAAAAACAAGGGATTATTTTTCATAAAAGGATTACTTCTCCTAACTATAAAGAAAGAAATACTTAACATCAGCACATCATTCTCTTACTGACAGATACATCAAGTATATAAAAAAATACCCCTCGCTTAATATGTGAGGTTATTAGCGTTGCTATCTTCTTCAATTACATACAAATTCGGATCAATTTGTGATTCGAAATCACATATCAGTATAGCTAGTTAACGTCGATTAGGATATTGACATACTAGAGCAAAACAAAAAGAGAAAAAAGTCTGGAAAATAAAACTATTGATGTTGCCTATAGAAGACGAGAAAGTTTTAATTTATTTGCAGCAAAAATTCCAGATGAATGCATTTAACATTCAGAAATATATTGACATCTCAATGAGCAGTATTTCAATTGCTCCCAAGAGAAGTCAAATGATAAGTTATTTTCCACAAATTGACTTTCTTTAAATTTGAATCGTCGAATAGCTACATAGAATTCTATTAAAAGTTAGAAATGGTTGTAATATCTTTTCATACTTATAAATTAGGTAAGTAGCATAAATTACAGGAAATTAGGCATCATAAATTTTAAAAAATGATGTGTTCTTTATTATTATTTCCACAACCAGTAAACTTATCGCATTATGTAATTTGATTTACACGATAATTAAATACATCCGGGCACCTTTATGTTTATTTTTTATTTTTTATCTACGCCACTTTTGGCTATGGAATGACGGCTGCTACACTATGAGAAATGCTATGAATTAATTTTTAGGATGTTTCTGATCGGGATTGAGATCCCAGCTCTGAGTTCCCAAATCAATTTCATCCACACGTGTGGAATGAAATGGATCTTCGAATTCAACAAAGACCATAACGCTTTACATTAATAATGGCCTTTCCAATTTTCTTTTACAAGAAAGTCGTAGACTGGCTTTCCATTTGTCTTTTACAAAAAAATTGTGGTGTAATCCTTACAAAACATTTCAGAAGTAAATGGATGTTCTTCCTCATAGTGTAACAGCTTTCAATGCAACAAATGATGGCCTCCAACTTATTTTAATAAATGATACATCTGCAGGATAAAATAAGTATAAGGATGCCCAGATGCGTTTAATTATATTGTAAATTAAGTTACATAATGTTAAAAGCGTAATGTTTGTGAAAATAATAATAAATACCATAATATTTTTTTTTACTTAAGATGTCTAATTTATCGCAATTTATATTATTTATCTTAATTTTTTGGCATGAAAAAGCATTTGCATGTTTCTAATCTTTTATAGAAAACAGCACTAATATTAAATTATTCAGGTTTACAGAATATCAATTTGCGAAAACTCCTATTTATAAATAAAATCCTAAAATATTTTTTTTTCACTTTCTAATTATTAACAGTTAGTTTGTTTACAGGGTGTTTTTTTAAACTGACGGTACTCAGAGACCTCTGTAGCTTGAACTATCAGCCGCAAAGCCACCAAATTTTGTATTGAGACTATTGACGACATGGGAAAAAGGAATTTACGGAAAAAAATTAGTTCCAAAAGTTGCCGATAGAGGAAAATGTGGCTCTTTATACTTTAAGACAGCTAAAAATTTTCATAAAACACGGAGAAAAATTGCAAAATGCAAAATCCCGATTACGTAGTCGACACCAGCGCTATTGAGTTATAAAAAAGAAGTGGGGCATTGAAAATCATTTCAAGTATCAGTTCATTTGTAAAATGCGTCTCATGTTAGCACAGCGTACATTACTTGTGAAGTTCTTTCATCTTAATCAATCCTATGCAGCGGTGGCTCTTCGCGAATTTAGAAGTCAAGACAATTTATGTGAAGGACCTTTATACTTAATGCAGTGAAAGCAATGATTAAAAAAATTGAGAAGAAAAAACAGGTTCTCTCGTAACTCAGCCTGGTAGAGGACGGAAACCGGCATCGGAGGATACGATCACAGATGCTGTGACTGCAATTGTTAAAAGAAATCAGACGAGCACTACTGGTAATAGCAGCACACGTGGAGTTGCCCGACAATTGGATGTTAGTTCTTTAACAGTATGGAAAGTTTAAAGAAAAATTCTTCAATTTTATCCATATAAAATTAGCCTTTTGCATGAATTAAAACCTACAGATTATGATCTTCGATTAACCTTTGCTTTGACATTTCTTACCAGGATGGAGGTCGACGAGGCTGGGCCTTGGACAATTCTCTGGAGTTATGAGCCCCGTTTTTATTTTACTGGGACTATTAACACTCAGAATTCTAGAATGTGGGCATCTGAACAACCCCATGCATTTCAAGAAATCCCACTCCATTCTCAAAAAGTAACTATTTGGTGTGGTTTTACAGCAGATTTTATCATCGGACTATACTTTTTTGAGACTATTATCCAAGCAGGAGCGCAGACCCGTTCCGTAAACGTTCAAAGATATCATGATATGCTGAATAGTTTTGTTATTCCACAACTTCAGCAAAGGCAATGCTTAGATAAAATTGTCTTTATACAGCATGGAGCACCACCACATAATGGTACATCCGTACAGCAACTGTTGCACCATCACTTTACAGAAGAAAGAGTCATTAGTTGCTGTTTTCGTGTTGCATGGCCCCCTCGCTCCCTGGATCTAATCCCATGTGACTTTTTCTGTGGTGTTATTTAAAATTGAAGGTTTATTTTGGTGTAGTCTCGAACTTGTCAGTTTTAAAGAAAATATAACACGGCCTGTTATGAATATGCCTCCTGAAATGTTGCATTCAGCTGTAGAGAGAACGGTGTACAGAATGCAACGCTTAGTCCAAGAAAATGGAGGTCATATTAAAAATAGCCGATGTCTTCCCCAGGAAAGCGATTCTACTGAATAAAAATAAAAGAACAAAAAATAAAAAGGAAGTCGAATAGAATCTCCTCTCCCTTTTTTTTTATTTGTAACCATTTACAGAAGTTATTTTTTCAAATAAAGCATATTTGTGGAAAAATTAATTCTTTGTTATTCATTTATCTGTTTAATGTAGCTTATTAAAATTTTATCGTGCAGTTAAACTTTAAATTTAGATCAAAAGTGCCACATTCCCCCTATCGGCAACTTTTTGAACTTTTTTTTTTTTTTTTTTTTTTTTTTTGCGGATTCCTTTTTCCCATGTCATCAGTAGTCCCCGTACAAATTTGGTGGCTTTGCGTCTGATAGCTCGAGCTACAGAGGTCTCTCAGTACCGTCAGTTAAAAAAAACAACAAAAAACAAAAAAAAAAAACACCGTGTACATTGAAAAATGTCTCGAACTGAGTTTTGCGTTAATCATTAATAGATAAAAAATTAAGAAATTTTTTTGTGTTTCAACTCGTATTTCCTATAAATTCAATTTCTAGTAGAGTATTACTCGAAGAAGAATGCATTTTTTAATTCTTTAATAATACGAGATTTATTCAAACACTTCAGTTTGGTATGAAATGGGACTTTTCAATAAGTATTCCTAACACGTCAATACAAATTTATTCATAATATTCGAAATAAACAACGATGCGCAAAATAGCCTTCAGTTTATCTTCAACGAGTAAGTTCACACGAAATCGAGTTGTATACAAGAAGAAAATACGATAAAGGGGAAGATAATGTGTGATAAATAATCGCATATCTGCATACTTTCGTTTTTATCTTAAGATTTGTGAATATCAACAGTTTTTGTTTACTGTGTTCATAACCTGATAGGGTTAATCGCTGTATGAAATGTATAGCCAAAACATTTTAATGTGTAAGATTTGATCTTAAATTAGAACACAATTTTTTAATAAATAAAGGCGGTACGCCCCTATTAAAATGTAGATAACAAAACAAGTTCAGTTTAGAAATGCCTGCTTAAATTTTATTGTATTGCTTTTATTGCAGAAATTTGGAATACCAAAAAAGAATCGTTGAATTAGAGAAAGATTTGAGAGAACTAGCTACAATTCAATCTATAATTATTTCGTGTTTCCTTTTTTATCACTTCTGTACGAGAGGATAACATTCTGTAATTTATGCGACAAGTTAATCCTTGAAAGTTTTAGTCATTCTGCTTTTTGCAAGTTAATTCTTGAAATTTTCTCTTATTATGTATTTTAATATACGTTCCATTCAGCATTATTCCATAAAGTTTTAGCTATTTTTCAAACTAATTGAATTCTCATGTTGTTCAGGACAGCATCATTTGAATCTTATATTTATTCTCATGTTGTTCAGGGCAGCATTATTTGAATCTTATTATCAAGGAGTATAATCTTATTATACTCCTTGAACACTCATTTACTAGTGTCATTGGCAGTGAACGAATTTAATTTTTTTTTTCCTTTTTCAGCTGCTTTATAATTAATATGGATTTCACGAGGTGAGCATAAAAAATTTAACTTAGACAAGGTTTGAAATAACTGAGAAATTTCTTACAGAAGAGCTAAAATAATTAAATAGATGAAACGTTGAAATCCCAGTGTATTCTGACATTGATGACTGTTTTTTCTCTTTTTATCAATTTTGTTATACTATGGAAATATCATCAATTGAACAAACAAGAAGTGAAAAAGGGAAAAAACAGTTAAAAAACTAAAGCCTTATTGTTCTTCTTTAACACCGAAATTTTAGAAAAACTTATGCGATTTTGAGACAGGGTAAAAACCTACAGAGTTTTTTTTTCACCCATTTGAAATTTTCTGGCTTCTAAGACGAAAGAATCGGAAATCGGAAATTTATCTCAATGCGTCGAACACATTTTTAAGCCTACATTTAGTTAGCTCAACTCTTATCCATAAAAGTTTGTGTACAGATATATGAGTAACATTATCAAGAAAAGCCTGTCGAAGACTAACCTATCAGTATCAGACTAACAGAGTTAAGAAAGCAGTAGTTGCGTTGAATCATTCCATAAAAATACCAATGAAATATATATCTGTGTATTAGCAAGTAACATATTTAGCTCGTTATTAGCATAAGTTCCTTCTATTCAAATATCATGTTTAAATATTATTATAAGCTTAAGGTAAGTAATCAATTACTTTCTTTTTCTTAAATTTTTAATTGGATTATTCGTTTGCTTATATATGTATTGATAAAAGTTTTCAGGAATATGCAGTTCGAGCATCTTCGAAAATTTCGATTTGTTAATCATTTGAAAAATTAAAGCCACTGTAATGAATTTGAATAGTGTAAAATAGAATATTTCATTTTGATTAGTGTAAAATAGAATATTTCATTTTGATTAGTGTAAAATAGAAGATTTCATTTTGATTAGTGTAAAATAGTAGATTTTAGATAGTGTAAAATAGAAGATTTCATTTTGATTAGTGTAAAATAGTAGATTTTAGATAGTGTAAAATAGAAGATTGCATTGTAAAATTGAATAAGATTACTAATAAGCTCAAAAACACGATGAGACTTTTTAATTTGATAGAATTCTCTTTATATCCGGGCTGATTTCAGGGTGATTTCTTCTCTAGTGATATATTTAAGGGTCTCGTGGGAAACACTAAAGCTCCGTGCTTTCAGTTAATGGAAAACGGTAACAAAATAAACTGGGCACTATTTTATGCAAATAAGCTTAAACGAATGTTGGGATTGAATCTAAATATAATGAAAACTGACTATGCCGACTTTAAGTCAAATATGGTTTTGCTTAATTATTTTTAACAACATTAATAACTTTCCTTTTCTTAGAGAAAACTTCTCTTTCTTTATTTTCTTTATTAATAAAAAGCCAATAAAACTTTTTATTTTATCTTTCAGGTTCATATCCTCTATTATAATAACGCAAATATGTGTTAAATATACCTTGAATATGAAAATAATACAAACTAGTTTCTTTAAGTCTTATAATTCATAAATAACATATATGAAAAGGATATCGAAATATGCCATATTTCTAGGCTCTATCTTGATGTAAAATTTTAAGCTGAGAAATATTGAATACTTTAGATATACAACACCTTTTGGTTTAAATGTTGTAAAACGTCTTTTATGACAGAAAATTTATTAATTTGCTAATCAAAATTTTTTTTATCTATTCACTCTATTTGAAATAATGAGCCAAATTCGGTCATTTTTTTATGGAAGGTATTATTCCGGCATATTTAAAATTCTACATATATGTGTTTGACATCATGTTTAAAAGATTAATCTTATTTTAATATAACATTATTGAAACTATACAAATTTGTGAAGCTTAAAATAATAAGCTATTGAGGTGAGAAAGTCTTGGTCCATTTGCTGCCTAGCAATAGTTCTCAAGGAAGAGTATATCTATAAATTCTTAACTAGTTAAATACATTGGAACTACTGGTAGAAAATAACTGGCTTTTTATGCTATAAGCAATGAAATGTTAATTAAAGAGTTTTTTTATAAAAAAATATTAATTTTCGGTTATTGCGAATAACATATGCAATATAAATATTATTAGTATACAAATTTTAGTTTTTTGAACTGCGCTTGAATAAAATTGGTACAATCTGTAATTCTAGACATTTTTTATATAAGCAATTTCAAATTACATTAACGATTTCTGTTTAAAATTATGAAAAAAAAAAAAATTCATTTCTTGAAGTATGAATCTTGTTTTTAATTCGATATTTTTCTGGTTAAAAATTTCAAAATCATAATATTTAAGCCTTCAAAGTTTTTCTGAAGATATGTGATACAAAATACATTAAAACAGACTAGTTTCTTTCAAGGTACAATCTTTAAAAATTTGTTAACATTTTTAATGACATGAAAGAATCAGAAAATCGCCACTCAATAAAATTTGCAATATGTGTATTATGCAAGATAAATGAATCTGTCCTATTTGTATGTATGAAGGTCGAAATGGATGTTGCTATCTGTATCTAATGAAACATCTGCTTATAGAATAGCTCTATTCATATATATATATATATATATATATATATATATATATATATATATATTTTAACTCTAATTTCAATTTAATTAATTTTCAAGATTTTATCTTAATTTAGCCCATAGTAACTTCATTCTAAAATATTCTCTTATTTCGTGATCCAATTCCACTGTCTCTACTTAATTAATTCAAGAGACGCTTTGTTAAACTGCTGAATCAGCTAAAACTAACTTTCCCACACTACGCGTGAAGAGATAAAATACCGCTGATCAGGCAAATTCTTTTTTAAAATCTCCCTGTGTTTCCCCTACCTTCTCCGCGCATGTAAAGAAAATCCCTATTGAAATCTCATAATACCTTAGCACTGTAAAGAAATATTTTCCCTATCAAAATCATAGGTTATATAAGACCAGGGATAAAATGTCCAAGAGCTTTTCCTTCCAATGTCCTTCGCTCTGTGTGCTCATCGCTTGTACATATGCTTGCTTCTTCAAAATGAAATAAAACGACGTCACAAAAATTAAAAGTATCTTCACTGTCTTCAAACTGCATCATGCTTCACAACAAATAATGTTGCACACACACACACACACACACACACACACACACACACACACACACACACACATATATATATATATATATATATATATATATATATATATATATATATATATATATATATATATATATATATATATATAAAAGCTAATGTTTCGGAAATAGGATTTATTATCATTTGAGAAATTCGCAAGAAGCAATGACTCCTCAACAAGAAACACATTGCAAAACGTAAAAAAAAAATTAGCAATAATACCACTTAACAACACAAAACACCACACCAGACTTTTCGTATCTAGAGCTCATGTGGCATTTTTCCGGTTTGGTATAAATGTATAAGGACTTTAGAAATTTTTTATATTGTAGAGAATGAATCTCAAGAATATAATCACGGAAATATGATAAAAAATTTTTTGGAAATAACCGAACATAAGTTTGTACGTAAAAAAAAGGAAACAAGGAAAGGGGGGGGGGGTATTCAGTTTAGATGTGAAAACAACCTCGTCCGCATGGTTCAATAATTTCATTTCTTAATCACAGGCATACTGCTCATAATTTATGGAGAGCATGTGAACGCAAATGGATTTATAATTTAAAAAGATTTACTGAAAATTCGGACAACTCTGCTGCGTCAAATTTCATGTAAAACTTGGCCATTCCCAGTTGGAAAAGATTCGATGATAATGGAATTTTTGAAGTTGGTTGAAACCATTACAAAATTTGATCCAATAATCGCTGAACATTTCAAAAGAAGAACATTGCTCATTACTTAGAGAATCAAATTCAGAATGAAATTATAATAATTATTTCAAAAGGAATTAAAATGCATTTATTACATATGATTAAAGAGTCAAAATATTACTCACTAATTCTGGATACTACACCTGATGTCAGTCATACCGAACAGTTGACTGTTGTAAATCGATTTGTTTATTAGAACGAGGAAACCAATAAAGCCCAAATTGAAGAACATATTTTAGGATTTCAATCTGTCGACGACACTACTGGACAGGGTCTGCTTGAATTCATAAATGGACATTTAAAATCGTTAGAACTAAATTTATTAAATTTACGAGGCCAATCTTACAATAATGGTGCTAATATGAGAGGAAAGCACAAAGGATTGCAACAAAAAAATTATTGAAAATAATTCGACGGCACTCTATATCCCCTGCTCTGCCTATTCTCTAAATTTAGTTGTAAATGATGCAGCTAAAATTTTCTTCGAAACAGTTAATTTATTCGGAGTAGTGCAGGAGCTTTACAACTGCTTTTCTTCATCCGTTAAACGTTGGTCTATTTTGCAACAGTATGTTGAAAATCTAACTTTACAGCCACTCTCCAACACCAGATCGGAAAGTAGAATTCAAGCTTTAAGACAGTTGAAAAACGATTTGAAGGGAATTTTGAAAGCGTTAATAAATATTCAAGAAGATCAAACAAGAGACATGTAATCGAGAACTGAAGCAAAAAATTTGATTCAGATGGTTTCCTCGTTTAAATTCATTTGTTCCATTAATATCTGGTACGATATTTTAAATTTAGTAAATGTGGTAAATAAAATAATGCAAAATTCTAAAAGTGATTTACAAATCGTGACTGAGAATTTACAAAGTCTTATATCAGAACTAAATAATCTTGGATCAGATGAAGCGTTTGAACATGCAATTGCCAATGCAAGTATCGTTGCTGATGATTTGGGGGGGGGGGGAGATACTGATTTTCCACAAAGTCGAAACAGGTTTAAAAAGAAACTATTTCAAGATGAACAAATCGACGAACCAATCAACAATCCAAGACAAAAATTTAAGGTTGAATTTTACAATATAATATTCGACACTGCTATTTCTTCAATTACTGAAAGATTCAGTAAATTAAAAGAACATTACAATTACTTCAAGGTAGTACACTATATACCTAATTTAAAAAACTGGAGTGACAATGAAATTTTAAAACATTGTAAATTACACACAATTATTAACATTAAAGGATACTAAAAATGTTAATAAAAAGGACAATGACGGATTAAATTTGTTCGAAGAAATAAAATCTTTGCGATGTTTTACCAAAGTGGATATGTCGCATATTGATGTTTTAATTTATATTTATGAAAACAATTTAATCGATACATTTCCAAATATTGCAATAGCTTTACGGATTTCTTTAACCCTGCCAGTTTCGGTGGCTACTGGAGAACAAAGTTTTTCAAAACTTAAAATTATAAAAAACAACATGCGATCTACCACGGCTTAGGAGAGATTATCGGATTTGTCAATTATATCCATAGAGAGCGAAATTTTGGATAAATTAAATATAAAGGAATTGATACGAGCGTTTGTAGAGGCTAAAGCTAGGAGAATCAATATTTGAATATATTTTCTAATTTTTATATTTTACTTAAAAACTGTTTTATCATTGTTTTGTTTTTAAAATTTATGAAATAATAAAAACAATAAGACAAACGTGTTTTAATATTTTATTTTTAAAGCTTTTTAGTTCGAAAGTCACATTTTGAATACTATAAAAGAGTAATTCACATATAATTTGCAGCACTTTATAAGAGTGCAACAGAACAGAATTAAGGGGCGCCAAATTTCAATTTGAACAAGGGCGCCTAATACCCAAGCGGCGGCCCTGATTACTGGTCCTGGTTTTATAAGCACGATCCAGAAACCAATTATCAATCATTATAACAGAAGCTTTTAGCATCCTCGAAGAAAAAATACGCAAGTTTGCAACAATGTTACAATCATGATCATTTATTAAAGTCACGCTCTTCTTTTATTCCATCGGTATGGTTCATCATAAATATATAACGCACAACACAATAATCATTAAAGTTTACTATAATGAAGTTCTTTACTTTTCTGATGTTGTGAGACGAATTCTGGGTAGTGGAAACTCTCATCACGATAATGCATCCGTCTGTCCTTTATATATGATATAGTGTTTTCTAGACGAGCACAACATACCTGCTCCTAAGGCCGACATCTTTCGGTGTAATTTCTGACATTTCCTCAAACTGAAAATGCCCATGAAAGGAACAAGATTGTGGTCCAAAGAAGGCGTCATACCGAACGTGAGGGACCAGATCCCAAATTAAGCCTTTCAACGCTGTTTTTAACATTGTCATCCCAAGAGGACAATTTTGAAGGCGATAAATATAAGATAATTTTATCTCAATACATGTATTTTTTATTATTGCTAATAATGCATCTCGGACAGTTTTTGAATAAATTTCACTCTATTTAATTAATTAGATTATAAACTCAAACTATTATATCAGCTATTATTTTATTTCAGAGTAAACAAAAAAGAAAAAAATATGTATCCTTGCTTTTAAATAAGTTAAATATTATGTGTAATTCAGAAAAACGTTTTAAAAGTCTCTTTACTTGTTACTAGAAATTGGTGTGTTAAAATCTGCTTTATCGATTTTTTTTATCTTATATTATTTATAAGCGAACATAAAATAATAAAATATCTTCTATTTCGTGCTCGTTGCTGCATCTCTCTCTTTTTTTTTAAAGCTAAAAGCGAAATAAGTGCCAGTTTAACCCTTTGCACTCAAATGGTGAGTGTTAGGCACCATTCAAGAAGGTTCGTCATTTTGACGCTTTATATATTTGTTTTTCAATTTCGATTGTTTAAAATACTTACAGAATGGTAAAAAGACGTAGATTAATTTTTCAGGGAAATTCAACTCAAAATATTCATATGTAGAATTTTAATTAGTGACCATTACCATTCCACTGTTATACTGAACGCATCCGATTCAATTTAGTTTTATTGTATTGTAATAGATGGCACCATGGGTTCTACTAATGGGTTCTACTAATCCAAAGTACTAAGTCACATGACCATAAGTTTGAGTAATAAACCAGTTGTGGGCATTCGCGAGAAAAGGAAAGAGAAATGATTTTTCGTGTCCGATATCGATGTATGGTTAATAATTTCAATTTCGATTGTTTAAAATACTTACAGAATGGTAAAAAGACATATATTAATTTTTCAGGGAAATTCAACTCAAAATATTTATATGTAGAATTTTAATTAGTGACCATTACCATTCCACTGTTATACTGAACGCATCCGATTCAATTTAGTTTTATTGTATTGTAATAGATGGCACCATGGGTTCTACTAATCCAAAGTACTAAGTCACATGACCATAAGTTTGAGTAATAAACGAGTTGTGGGCATTCGCGAGAAAAGGAAAGAGAAATGATTTTTCGTGTCCGATATCGATGTATGGTTAATAATCTTGCGCTACGGCGGCACATAGTTTTGCAATGGGCAGACATCTTGTTAAGCTTCGCACTTGGTGCCATCTAAATATTTTACTTCTAACTTTAATTTAAATAACCTTTCCTGTCCTAGTTGTTAATGTCCTTTTAATTGTGTTTATAGTAAATAAATTATTTGTTTTTCTTTAAAAGTTTTTTTAACCAGTACCCTAGACACTGATCCAAATGGGATTGAATGGGCATTTTGTCCCGCCCAGTCCTACAAACTTGGGGGCACGGCCCCGGGATTTTGAATCATCGTTTAAAAAAAAATCCAGCATCCAGTCTCCTCTTCAAATAAGTATACAACCGAAGGGTTCCCACCTGTGCAACGGAAGAATGAGTGTTCCTGTATCTCAAAAGCATCACCAGTGAAAAAAAACCGTATCTCGAAAGCATCAGCAGCGAAAAAAATTATCGAAACATCGAAAATAAGTGTGCACCGCCGAGTAAAATTTAAAATGTTGTGCCTTCGCATACAGCTACTGAGCAAGATTCGCGTAAGTACTTCTGAAATATTTTGTTTACGTTCCAGAATTGAATCGCCTGTCCTGAAAGTAATCTATTGACGCTCTCCAGTTCTTTTTATTTAAATATATGTAACAATCCATTGATCCATTTATTTATATCCATTGATAACTGTTGTTTATAAAAATATCAACTTTATGAATGTGTTTAATACATAATAACAGATTTCAGTTTTGTTTTTGAAGAGTCTATTCTATAATAAACTTAGGAAATTAATTTTAAGTAAACTATTAAATAATTGGAAGTTATTATTTTTATTTTATTGAAAAAATATTATTTCTGAGTTCTGAATTTAACTTGTTTCTTGAAAATTTATGTGCACTATTCCGTTTTTCTGTTGAGGCATTTATATTAAAAAGAAAAAAGAATCGCCGAATCAACGACTAGACAGTGACCTTGAGTGGCGCGCCGGAGGATTCCAGAGTTCAAATCAACAGTTCCAACTAGTATTAAATCTTTTTCTTATTATTTGTGTATATTATCCTATGCTATATTTTTTGTACGGGTATTTATTCATTCCGGTATCCAACATTGATAACTGTTGTTTATAAAAATATCAACTTTATGAATGTGTTTAATATATAGTAACAGATTTCAGTTTTGTTTTTGAAGAGTCTATTCTATAATAAACTTAGGAAAATTAATTTTAAGTAAACTATTAAATAATTGAAAACTATTATTTTTATTTTATTCAAAAAAATATTATTTCTGAGTTCTGAATTTAACTTGTTTCTTGAAAATTTATGTGCACTATTCCGTTTTTCTGTTGAGGCATTTATATTAAAAAGAAAAAAGAATCGCCGAATCAACGACTAGACAGTGACCTTGAGTGGCGCGCCGGAGGATTCCAGAGTTCAAATCAACAGTTCCCACTAGTATTAAATCTTTTTCTTATTATTTGCGTATATTATCCTATGCTATATTTTTTGTACGGGTATTTATTCATTCCGGTATCATTAGAAACGAAACGAAAGTATATATGTTACGGCCAAAGCCCGAAATACGGCCAGTTCGCGAATTGGCCAGCCAATTCGCGAACTGGCCAAGAGGTTTGGCCAAAGTCCGAAATACCTGTTTTTAATATTGTATTTTCTACTTTGGCTGGCCATTTCGCGAAGTGGCCGGGAATCCTTGGCCAAAGCCCGATGTGATAATCTATACTTATAAATAAAGCTCAATGTAAGTTTGTGTGTGTGTGTGTGTGTGTGCGCGCGCGTGTGTGTGTGTGTTGGCGCTCTACAGTCCAAACCGTTTGATACACAGTTATCAAATTTGGTATTATATACCTTGGAGGTCGGAAATGTGCACCATGGAGCGATTTTTTAAACTTTTAATTAGAATTCTAATTAAAAATTAAGCGTAATTACTGCTTTTTGTCGCTATAACCAGAAAATATTACAACACAAAATCGATTTTTGCTTCAAATTAAAGCTTTTTTTAATTAACGCTTAAAATTCAATTTATAAATTATGCTAAAATTTAATCTGCACGAGCACGTCAAATTAAAAAAAAAATACCTTTTATCAACGTGTTGCCATCACATTGATAGAAGTTTAAATTAAAAAATAAATCAAATATTATTGCAAATTTAATAAACAAAATTTCGGCAGGTGTCTGTATAAAATGAAAATATATATATATATTTTCTGAAAAGTAAAAAGAGGAAAAGTTTTCTATGAGCTTTGACAATACATATTATTAATTCAATAAAACAATTTAATTTAAGGCAAACATAGTTTAATATACTTAGGATAATCATTCTAATCAGCGACCATCAGCTAATTTGGGGCATACATTTGTTAACAAAATAGTCTAAAGGAACTAAATAATTATATTTAATATAACTTTAGTCAATAAATGCTCCGATGAATCAGGAATTTTAAATTTTTACATATGTCCTCTGCCCTTTGAATCATATTTAACAAAATATTCTTCAGACACCAATATTTTTAATAAAAATTGTTGAACTCCAACCAACTAAATCAATCACTAAAACTGACTGATTTTTGAAATTTCAATATCACTCTTCTATAAAAACTGGCGATATTAGACTACTTCACCGATTGTCTCAATGAAGATACGCTAATCCTCTGCAGGGTTTCTCGACAGTGATTGGCCTGTGATTATAAAAATGTTTATTGTTCTAAAACTGATGCATAAAAACTTCATAAACCGGTCAGATTCATCGCAGAAGATAAGGACGTTTATTTATTTATTTAAAAGTTGGTGCCAAGAGTATTTCGCAGAATATGATTCCTTGGGACCAAAGGATTGTGTAAAATTTAAAATTCGTAATTTTTTCATAAGTTCATTTATTGACTGAAATAAAATAAAACATTTTTATTTGTATCATTTAAGTCTTTTGAAAGTAAAAAATTAATTTTACGATGAATCAGAAATTTTTGTTGAATAATTCTTTAAGATATTATATAAATTATTCTGTAGTGCACATATAATTTCGCTGCCGAACGACTCTGATTTCAATTTTCATATTTAAAAATAGACATGGTTGGCTTAGATATAAAAAGCTTTTATATTGATTGAAGTTTAACATTTCCACTTTAATTTAAAGTAGAAATTTTATGGATACTGACATAACATTAGAGAAAACAGTACAATGAAACAGAACTGTTTAAGGCCTGCATAAAAGTACGACTGAATCCTGTAACTACAAAAATATGAAGCTGAAAAATATTTTGCAGAAAAAGCTACTAAGAGAACAAGTTACATTAACTGAAAATTTTAGCGATCATTAATACTGGTGAACCGGCTTGTCGCCAAAGGCGACTAGTGGTAAATAAATATAATGACATTTATGTATAAAATATGAATAAGGACATGTTGTAGGTGAAATTCGACAGATGGCGCCAACAAAGAAATGTCTTTAAATGATATTAATAACAGAACTATTTGTCCTTCATATTTGTTTTAATTAGCCCCTTATTATTGCTATTAGCCTTTGCAAAAAATTTCATATTTTTTGAAGCGATATTTCAGAAGACAATGCGATTCGGGATCTTTAACATTAGGTCCATGGAGCAGAAAAAGACTAAGGATCACCCTTAAATGTAATTGAAAACTGAATACTCAATTTGCCTTTGTATTCATACATGATACGCAACACCCTTGCTCAAAATATAATTCGTTCATTTTGAAGGGTGCAAATCTAATCTTCACGCTATCACGTTGTTACAGTATATATGTTCACTGAATAATTTCTATTATGGCTTTAATATGAGAACAGAATAATACGAGATCATATTTTTATATATTACAAACTTATTTTTAACTCAGAGGTGTCACTTATATTTGAACTCGTTTCTGAAAAAAAAAAAAAAAAAAAAAAAAAAAAACAGTACACAGAAGTATTCTTTTTTAAAAACTTCATTTTTAACAGGGTGTAAAACAATCTGCTCTTGATTCCTTTCTTCCTACTTTGGCCGATCGTCCTGCGCCATTTCGCGAATTGGCCGGTCAAAGCCCGAAATGAAGAAAAGATCGGACATTGGCCAGTAAGTTTACAGCAACGTTGGCCAGATCGCGAATTGGCCGGCCAATTCGCGAACTGGCCGATTTCGGGCTTTGGCCGTAACATATATATGTATGGTGTTGAAAGAGCCTTAACTGATATTCAAATAATTTTTCCAAGCTGCATAAATAAATATTAACGAAAGAATTTTTTTTTTTATTTTGCTTGTGATCTCAAATGAAATATCCGATATTCTTACTATATGAAATTTATTGCTGGAAGTTACTCATGGTTTTCTAATGAAGCATTTTATCTTCTATTCATTCCAATAGCATTTTGAATTAAAGAAACCAGTTGAATTGTTGATAAAAATATTTGTTTTATATATCAATGAAGATAATTTATTTACTTTCAGTTTAAATTCGAACAATATTTTTGATTTAATTTTTGAATTTTACTTATATTTTGATGTAATTTTGGGCTTTTCTACTTTATAGTTGTTTTATTATCAATAGTATTATTTTGAAAGTTATTATCAGTGTCATTTTTTTTATCTCTAATTTCAGAGTGGAACCATATTTGAAAATAATTTGTGCATTTTAAGATATATTTTTAAGAAATTAGCTTTAAATTATCCAAAGATTAATTCTTAATTTCAAGTTTAAAGCGAAACTAATCTAATTTGGCATTTAATTAAACACGCTAAAGCGGAGAGAAATTTTCATAAATTTCAAAATTAATACAGTTCTTTGATTTAGCACCAAGTGCCTTTTTCTCTCAAAATGGCTTTCTTACTAAAAGGCAAGAAAGAAGATTTAATTGCTCTCGCGAAACAATGCGGCGTAACTGTTGAAACCGACTTGACGAAACCCAAAATTAAAGATCTGATTTTGAAAAGCGAAGATTATAATGAGGAAGATACCAAAGTGATGTTAGATAGTATCATTGAGGACAGACTTCTATCAGAAGTAGAAAAACAAAACGAAAGAAAAAAGAGCGATTGCGGAAGGAGGAGCGCGAACACGAACTTGAGAAGTTGAAAACCCAAGTTCAAAGAAATGTTGGTCATGAAAACTCGGCAGATATTCAAGTAACAAATAAGGCTTCGCAAAAGATGTTACACCGATTCAACATGAAACATGACATAAGTTTCAATTTAACGCTATTTGAGCACCATGCCAATTTAACGTCGTTGCCAAAAGCGCAATGGGTTCAGAAGCTACTAGGATTAATTCCTCTGGTGGTTGCTCATTTAATTTCTCAAGAACCTGAGGAAAAATCGAATCATTACGACCATGTGAAGAATCTGCTGTTACAGAGATTCAAGTTGTCACCGGAGAAACTTCGACAGTTGTTTGTTTCACATCAAAAAGCTCCTGAGAAAACATGGCAAGATTTCTATCATGAATTTCAGACTTACTTTGATGGATGGGTAACAGGGCTGAAAATAGACACATACGAAAAGTTACGTGAACTTATCATCACGGACCAGATGAAACAGAAGCCGCCATCAGAGTTTCAGAATCACTTTCTTGATGAAGGTCATCCATAAATTCACCTGTTGATTTGGCGAGAAAATTCGAACAATATGACGATGTCAGAAGGACATTGAAACTAAAAGCATCAGATCCATTCTTCAGAAGGAAAGATGAAATTCAAGGTTCAAATAAATTTCAGAATTACAAACGAAGACCAGCGAATTTCCGGGATGGAAATAACAAGTTCGAAAAGAGACCTTTGCAGCTAAATAGAAACTCATACATTGAGAAGAATAAACCATGGAAACCTGTGAATTGTTGTTACTGCCAAACACTAGGACATTTTGGCATAGATTGCCCACGACGACCCAAAAATACGAAAAGTAACAAGCCTTTGGCGCCTATTGTACAAGTTTGCTCTGAACTTTTACGAGAGAAAATGAGAACAAGAAAAGTAGTTTTAAGAAGCAAAACTTTCGATGCATTAATCGACACTGGTAGTTCAGTCACACTCCTCCGAGAAGATATTAGCAAACAAACAATCAAACCTTCAGAACTCTCAAGAGAAACGATTATATTATCTGGTTTAGGAAAATCACAAGTCAAAACAAAACGGTCATTTAGGCAAGATATCGAATTAGATGGAGAAAAATATTCTCTGACATGGCATGTGGTGCCTACGTCATATTTAGATTTCCAGGCAATTATTGGGTCAGACATTTTAGAACAAGACTCACTTGACTTCGCAAAAGAAGGTGTTAAATTTCGAAGAAGAGAAGACGTAGAAATATTTTCCATGCATGCGCAGCTATATGAGGCAAGACCACAAGATGAAATCGAAATAGAGTATATTAGTGCAGAAGTAAGAAAAGAATTATTGGAGCTAATTTCCAGTTACAAGCCAGAAAAAACTGAAACTACGGATATATCCATGAGAATTATTTTAAAGAACGACATTCCAGTATACCAACCTGCAAAAAGACTCTCATTTCCAGGGAATCAAACAGTGAATAAACAAATCGACGAATGGTTAGAACAAGGGATAATCAGAACCAGCTCATCTGAGTACGCGAGTCCAATCGTATTAGTAAAGAAGAAAGATGGTACTACTAGGTTATGCATCGATTATAGAAAAATAAACAAAAAGCTCATCAAAGACCGTTTCCCATTGCCGTTAATAGAAGACACTTTGAATAAACTCCAAGAAGCTGAATTATGCACTACCCTTGATTTAAGAAACGGATTTTTTCACGTCGACGTAAACGAAAACTGTAAACAGTTTACATCTTTTGTAGTTCCTGACGGACAATTTGAATTCAACAAGGTACCTTTCGATCTGAGTACCAGTTCTAGCGTGTTCCAGAGGTATGTGCACAGTATTTTCCAAGAACTTATGCGAAAAGGCATTGTGATAATCTACATGGACGACTTAATAATTCCAGCTAAAGACGAAATTGAAGGGCTCGAAAAGTTAAAGAAAGTGTTTGAAGTAGCTTCCAAATTTGGCTTAGAATTAAAATTTCCAAAATGTCAATTTCTGAAGAGGAGAGTAAAGTTTTTAGGTCACATCGTCGAAAACGGGACAATCTGTCCGTCAACAGCAAAAACGTTAGCAGTAAAAAAATTTCCACTACCGACAACGGTCAAACAAGTTCAAAGTTTCTTAGGCCTAACCGGCTATTTTCGCAAGTTCATTCTGCAGTATTCAAAGATAGCAAAATCACTGAGTGACCTGACTAGAAAGGATACTCCATTTGTGTTTAACAAGCCGCAGTTTGAAGCATTCTAAAAGCTCAAGAAAATATTAACAGAAAGTCCAGTGTTAAATATATTTCGACAAAGAAGAAAAACAGAATTACATACAGACGCAAGTCAACATGGATATGGAGCCATTTTACTGCAAGAAGGCGAAGATAGAAAACTGCATCCGGTCCAATACATGTCTCATAAAACCTCTCCAGCGGAAGAAAAGTATAGTAGCTATGAATTAGAAGTCCTCGCCATTGCACAGCACTTAAGAAATTTCGCACCTACCTTTTAGGTAATCACTTCAAGATTGTGACAGACTGCTCCGCTTTCCAAAAGACTATGGATAAAAAGGACTTAGTCACTCGAATAGCCAGATGGGCACTTCTTTTAGAAGAATTTGACTACGAAATTATTCATCGACCAGGTAAAAGAATGCAACATGTAGATGCTCTAAGCAGAAACCCGGTAGCGGTAATATCAAACGAAACTATTACAGCAAGATTGAAATGAGCCCAGCAAGAGGATAAAAATGTCCAAAATTTCAGATCGGTCATCAGCGGCAGTGTTAATCAAGAATTTTTCGAAATCAACGAAATCTTATATAAATATGAAAGTGGTCATGAATTAATAGTTGTTCCAAGAGACATGCAAACCGAATTAATCAAATTAGCTCATGAAAAAGGACACTTTTAAACAACTATGACCGAAGAAATCATCAAGCAAGAATTCTTTATTCCAAACCTAACCAAAAGAGTACAAAATGTAATCTTGAACTGTGTCTCATGTATATTAGCAAATAAGAAAATGAGAAGAAAGAAGGATTTTTAAACCCTATTCCTAAAGAAGATATACTACTAAGTACCTATCATGTCGATTTTATAAGTCCTATGCCATCCAAGAACAAGAAATATCAACATATCCTAACAGTTGTTGATGCATTTACTAAATTTACTTGGCTATACCTTGTCAAATCTACTTCTACTGAGGACGCACTTGACAAATTAAGACTACAACAGAAAACGTTTGGCAATCCAAGGAGAATAATCACTGATAGAGGATCAGCATTTACTTCTACAGCCTTTAGTGATTATTGTATCGACCGGAATATCCAACATCTATAAGCAGCAACAGGAGTACCTCAAGGAAACGTCCAAGTAGAAAGAGTACATCGCACACTCATACCTGTCTTGACTAAACTGTCAATTGATGACCCTACAAAATGGTACAAGCATGTAGACAGACTACAGAGAATCTTTAACATACCTCAAACCGCAGTATCAAGTGGACACTTTTTGAACTGTTAATTGGCACCACTATGAGGAATAAAGAAGATCTCCGAATACGAGACCTACTGTTGGAAGAATTAATAGAATTACAAGAACAGAGAGATCTACTTCGGGAAGACGCAAAAGCAAACATGCAGAATATACAGGCGCAAAATAAAAAGAACTACGATAGAAAGCGCAAGGAAGCTCCAGTATATCAGAAAGGGGATTTGGTAGCCATTCAACGAACTCAATTCGGGACTGGACTAAAGCTAAGACCTAGATTTTTGGGACCATACAAAATTATAAAAGTAAAGCCGAGAGACAGGTACGACGTTGAGAAAATAGGCGACCATGAAGGTCCTAATCTGACCATGTCGTCAGCTGATTTGATGAAATGTTACTCACCAGGCTGAATAAAACGAAATCAGGGTGATTGTTAATAACTCTATTTTATTCCGTAATATATTCCATTTTTATGTATATTTTTATATTCTTCTAACATAATTGTGCTTCAATGAATATACACATATGTTTTTTTTCTATGTTCCGTCCATTATATTTTACTTTTGTAGTGAACTTCTGTATGAGTTATCAACAATTATGTAAACTGTGTTTTCCCTTAAATTGTGCAGTTATATTTTAGACATTTTTTTCCAGTGATGTATTCAGCAAATTATTACTACTAGTGTAACTTACCTCTCTATTAAGAATCAACGTATTTAAAGTGAATTTCTGAATTTGTTTCTTTTAATAACAGTTTGGTCGAGTGGAATTTAATGTTAATCTGGAGTGCCAGTATGTAAACAACGATGAGGTCATCGTTCTATCAGGACTGGCCGAGTTGTAGAGTTTTAATTAGTGGCCATTACCATTCCACTGTTATATAGAACGCATCCAATTCAATTTAGTTTTATTGTATTGTAATAGATGGCACCATGGGTTCTACTAATCCAAAGTACTAAGTCACATGACCATAAGTTTGAGTAATAAACGAGTTCTGGGCATTCGCGAGAAAAGGAAAGAGAAAGGATTTTTCGTGTCCGATGTCGATGTATGGTTAATAATCTTGCGCTACGGCGGCACATAGCTTTGCAATTGGCAGACATCGTGTTAGGCTTCGCACTTGGTGCCATCTAAATATTTTACTTCTAACTTTAATGTAAATAACCTTTCCCATCCTAATTGCTAATGTCCTTTTAATTTTGTTTATAGTAAATAAATTATTTGTTTTTCTTTAAAAGTTTTCTTAACCAGTACCCTAGACACTGATGCAAATGGGATTGAATGGGCATTTTGTCCCACCCAGTCCTATATATATATATATATATTTCGGAGCAATAAACAAGTACTTGTATTAAGTGAATAATTATGCATTGAATTATTTTTCTGAGCGCAAATGGTTAATGTTACTTTAGAATAATTTCTTAAAAGCACATATTTTTTACACTTTTCTTTATTTTGAAATATTGATTAAGATGCGCCATAACAGCTTTAATATTGCTTTTCATCTCTTTGAATAAGATTTGAATTTTTTAGCTTTGTTTCCGTTTTCGACTCATTATTGGACTAAATAAAGCTATTCAACGTCATTTTGTTACCATTGACTTTGTCCTTTTCCTACCGGCGATAGGGATAGATCCCGCGCTTGTTATAGACTGACAGAGAGAAGGAATTTGAAACGTCAGCACAGAGAGATCTTTATCTTGACAGTGGTGATTATTTATTATCTTAAAAAGTTGCATTAGACATCTGGGTCTACTTTGTTTATCAGTTTGTTAATAAGAGTTTCTGCTTTAAGAATTGGTATCCATCCTGTCTTACTGATACAGAAAAATATTACTGAAATGATATATTAACTCTAGAGATGTTGAATAGATTGAGGTGGATGAGGGGGTTGCAAGATCCCTTCCCCAGAGTTTTATCCTAAATAGGCATTTTGATTGTCAGTCGGCAGAATTTATAGGCATAATGAATTGAACGCGGTATTTTATTCTGCACGTCGCTATGGGGAATATTTGTAACAAAATCTAAATATTTTTCAACTTTTTTCATATTAAAATCATTGCTTTTGATATTTGAATTACTTTGTACTATTAGCAAATACATTTAAGTAATTTATTGATGCAATGTATGTATTTATTTTTTAAAAAAATATTTGCAATTTGAAATTTACTTAATTTTTTACTCTTTTTATAAGGGAACTAAAGATAAATTTGTTTTACAAGTGAGGTTTAATTTAATATAATCACTTTTATCCTTATAAATTTGTAGTTATTTATATAAACCAATATCCAAAATATAGACTATACACATTTTTTCACTTAAATATTCACAAAGTTGGGTTGATTGATTTTTCAAGGTCACTAGTTTAAAGGTTTTAATATGATTCTTTATCATTCTGGTCTTCATGTTCCTCAAACTCGTTTTCTTCATAAGTCTCATTTTGGTTTTTATCAGAAACAGATCATTATCAGGCATATCAGGAAGAAGAAATTGTAGTTTCACTGCTATATGCTTTACTCTTTTCCCTTGGTCTCTGCATAGAGCAACTCATAAAAAATTACTACAAGAAGTCTGTTAATCGGTGTTGAATGTTTGACAATATGTTTTACGATACAATTTAAAGTTTTAATTTGTGGCCTCGGCAACGTCTTTTGATAGCTGGTCAATGGTTACGATCACGTGCTTATTTGCAACGGCATCATTATCAAAACACTGTGGGATGCCACTTGTAGTAAGGAACAACGAACACATTAACGAATAATGGGATGCCAAATGTAATGATCCAAAAATAGTCGTGCTCATTTATAATCACATGCCTATAACTTTTCTTCACTAATGCAATGTCCACTTGTTATCGATTCCAAAATTACTTACAGTCTTTTAAAGACCTATACATCTACTCCAGTGATTCGTGGTTCAGTTTGTGCATTTGGAAAGAAACACATACTTGTGCTATTTATTATCTTTTGATGGTCCAAAATCTTGTTTTCAAATGTTCCTTCAGAATATTTTGTCTTAGTTTTTAAGTCTTTGAGCTTTGCTGTGTGTGCGTTCTCTTCTTTTTTCATCTTCGACTTTCATCTTCTAGTCGACTACTTCTGAATCGGAATTTTGGATAAATGAAGTACTGATTCAAAGAATCGTATGCGTATATGAACAGCCAAATGACTAAATTGACCGATCTAAATGACCGAGTATAAAGATTTTTCGGAAAATTCTTATCTAATTTATTTTTCTTATGTAAGTCATGCTGATATATATATATCATCAACAACAATATGCATGATACAACAATATCGTTGTTGATATTGTTCCTATTTCATCATTCCAAATTTTTCCATCAATCATTATCAGATGCTTTAGCATTCCAACATCAGTTGGTACTTCTCTGCTATTCAACATGCACTGGATCTCTTAGTTTTTAATCTGATCTTTCATGTACAAAGATGTTTGATGTACAAAGCAGACTGACCTGCAGAATTTTCTAGAGGAGGGAGTTGTGTTTTGCCGTAAAGCTGACTTCTTTTCATTGACATTAGCAATTAGTTTTTAATATATGCAACAGCTTTGGAAGATACTGGCGTCATTAGCACTTGCGTTTTGAAACTGGTGCTTAAATTTCGATTGTTGAGAGCCATCGTCACTTTATTTGGATATTGATTCCTGGATAAGCATTTCTTGAAATTTTTAACTTGTAGTCATTTTTTAATATTTGCATAACTGTGGTGTGATCTAATAAACAATAGAAATTAATTTTAGCCAATATTTCAGAAAGAGAAATCGTGTCTTCGCTTGCACAGCACTCTGTTTTCACTTTTTTGAGCAATGTGTAGCAAGAGCATACTGAAATTATTTTAGCTATGTATAACTTCATGCTGCTTTCTTGTTAATTCTGTATTAAAGAAAATCGTCAATGATTTCGATTGTATGTTTTTCTTTATTTCGTTCTTTTTAGGCATTAAAAGCATACTTTATAAATTTGTTGGCTCTTGTTGGAGTTTCTACATTTTTTTTTATCATTCAAGTATTATCAGAGTTTCTTGCAGTTCTGCTACTTATGCAACAAATGTCAACACCTCAGAGGACGAATGTTTTTGTAACTTTCCATTTTTCCTTCGCTTGATCTTTTCACTTGACTTATTGCAATCTTTCTGAGGGCAGTATGGAGTATTTTAAAAAATACTGACCCCTAGATGATATTTACCAAACATTCACCATTCTTCTTCGGAAGCCTTTTCTCTTTGTTGTTCGTTGAATACCATCTGCTCTTAAAACATCTGAGTGAAAATTTAAATGACCTTCTCTCAGCATCTGGCCACATTGTACCAGCCATTATATTTGACAAAAATCGCAGCTTTTCACCTTTCATCTGAGAGAAAATTATTTAATTAAATCTTACAATACCAATCAAGTGATTTTCGTTTCAGAAGATTAAAAATGAAACACCTTTATTTATGCTAATAAGAATATAATCTTTATCTCGAAAGTTTGATGACTACAAAATAAGGCATTGAAGTATTGTTAAAAACAGCCTCAGAAATTGCAAAATCTTAATTTATGACATTTAAAATGTTTTAGCTTATTTCATTTAGTGCATCTTTGACCACAATAATAAAAACTGTTTGAGGCCGCAACTTTTTTACTCTTAAGGATAATATTAATAAATTTATTAAATGTAAAATTCTGTTCAATACTTTTTGTATTACAAAAAAGATATAGTGAAATCTTATTTGTTAAAATGATTTATGCAAAATATTAAGAAAGTATAATTTAGCAGTAAACTCACTTTCAAATGAAAACCTGTCACAAAACTGTATTTAAAGATAGTTTATAAAACATTGCATATAAAATTAGAAAATATTCCTTGAATATTTTTTCATTGAAATGGGCCCTTCAATACAGTAAACATCACGATTTTAATTTAATAAAGGTCGTACAAGCCCTTACTCACCTTTAAAAAGTTTTTTAAAATATGTAAATAAAGTTAAACAGGCTCAAAAATAATATTTTTTATTTTTTATTGTATTAAAATAAAGCTATTTAAATAAATACATAATTTAAAACAAAGGTCTTGCCCTTCTTTAACACTTAAACTGAATTCAACTTCAACCTACCAATTCATAAAGCCACAAAAAGTATACATTTAAACGTCATAACAAAGCTTAAATGTAAGAAAAAATATACTGACAGAAAAACAAACAAACAATCAGTTCTTCAACTAAAGATAAGTTATTGTATTAAAATAAAACTATTTAAATGAATACATAATTTAAAACAGCGGTCTTACAGCAGTCTTTAAAACTTAAACCGAATTCAATTTCAAGCCATCAATTCATAAAGTCACAAAAAGTATACATTTAAACGTTATAACAAAACTTAAATGCAAGAAAAAAGTACGTCACTGACAGAAAAAAACAAAAAACAATCAGTTCTTTAACAAAAGACAGATTTACTTTTGTTTTGATTTTATTGTCGCAAGAACCGATCCCGCTTGTCATCACTGAAGATGGAAGAGTCGAATATGATTCATTTCCAGAAATAGATATCGATCGAAGCACCAATTAGTCAAATTGCCGCAAAATACACTTTTTAATATAATAGGGTTGCCAAGCATATTATTTGGGTTACAGAGAGCTCTTAATGTCAGTCTTGGAAGGGATTTGAAGGGAGATGCTCACTTAATGCTTTCGATGTCAGAAAGGCCCTTCTCTCGGTATTATCTTCGTCTATTCTTAAAAATTACCTAATACATATCAATTTATAGAAATTACTTAAAGGATTCTATTTACTGTGGCAGTTGGATAAACGGAAAGTTTTTAACTGAAACTGGTAAGTAATTCGATTTTTTTTCTGGTCGCTTGAATTTTCTATTAAAGAAATGTTATGATATTATTCATAATTTAATTATATTTTGGTTAGTTCAATATATAAACTAAAAAATTGTATTTCTTTCTAAATTGTTTTTATAGTTTCATTATATCCGTGCATTGTTGTTTTCAGTGATCGTACGAGACTAATTTTAAAATCCTTTCATTCACTCGAAATATCGTATTAACTTTTATAAGTGATTTTCAAGAACAAAAATTCAATGTCTTGTTTTCCAGTTTCTGTCAAATTTTAAACTTTGTTTTTCTTTTATCTTAAATTTTCCTTTGCATAAATCTTATTTTTAATTAATTGTATTAAAGAAGGAGTTGTAAAATTTTCTGTGTTCGATAGAAACATTATACATAATTTTATTTTCATAATAACTTATACAAATGTATCATCAAAAATAGTGATAGAATGTTTAGAAAGATTAATATGATTTCAAAAAATTCTGTATATATTTATATATATAGATTATTCTATATCTATCTATCTATATTCTATATATATTTAAAACATATTAATATATCTATATATTTATTAATATCTATATTCTATTACAAATATCTCTATTCTATCTACATATAAATTTTATATCTTCAGTGTCTGTCCCCTTTCAAAAACTTTTTCACCATATAGTAAATAGAAATGATTGTTTAATTAAATCAATAAAATCAATACAAAACTCCATCCATAAATTTTTCAGAAGAATAAAAATGTTCAGATACTGAAATAAAGATGCTTATATTTTGTAGATATTTCAAAAAGAACATTCAAATTATAAAATGTTCAACCATCAACTTTCAAAAATGTTTTCTTCATTCTAGCATCACCTTTATCTTCAGAATTTTGTGGAAGACAATTTAATGCACTGAAGTTTATTTTCAGCCTTACTCAAATTAACAGATGTAATCAATGGTGCTCGTTTTCTTAAAAAACATAATGATAGGCTTGGCATACGTGAAAATGTAAACAAATGGCCTCAATTAAAGTTCCTCTAAGTAAAATTGTAAGCCAAAATTAATTAAAATGGCTCCTTTGCTTAAAAAAACTTAGAGACAGATTAAAATACGTGATAATATATATAAATGGCCTCAATTAAAATTTCGTAAAGTAAAGTTGTAAACTAAAATTTGTTTTAATGAAAAACTCTATAAGATTTATTATTATTCAGAAATGTAAGTCGTATCCTCACGGAACTTTTATGTTTATTACAATTCATGATTTTTTTTAAAATTTTTGCAGGATTAATTTTACTGAATACTATTCATACTTTTCTTGTCTCTGACCTCTACTTTCTGAACTCTTTGATAGTTTATGGTGCAGAAATAGACTGTATGTAATATTATCTATTCAATTTTTTTATTTAAAATAAAGTTAATTCGTAAATTATATCTCACACTACAAACATGGTCGGAAATCAGATTGCATAAAAATATTGGTTTAGTTAGTCAGCAGCATTCATTACTTGAATTGGACTTTTATTGTCTCCTCCTCCTTTTCCTCCCTCCTCCCCGTCCCCAAATAATTAAAAATTGCACATCTCCGGTTAGCTTAGTATGATGCAAATAATTAATTAAGTAAATTAAAGAAAGGGTTTCGATTTTTTTCCCCACAATTGAAGATTCTACACTCCTTCTTTCTTTCGTTTCCACCTTTAAATTATCCATCATGATATGATCAGCTAGTATTAGCTCCCTCAAGATGAATCTCCACTTTTCAGAATAGAATGGTTTATTTTTTAGTTTGGAACAGCATAGACGCGAAACCGTACACATTGCGAAAACATTTTCCGTAATATGAAAATGAATCATTTAAATGGAGTTTAAAATTCTATCCTTCTGTCTGTTTCTTATGAAAAATTATTCAAGATATGTTTTATTAAATTATCCTAGATAATTTCCGGATCTCAGATCAACTCCTATGACTAGAACAAAAGCACTAACTTGAATCTTGTACAACCACCTCTTAACTTTCAGTATTATGGAAAGAAAAACATTTTGGACGCCTTGCACACAGAATGAAAGATGAATATTTTTAGAAGAGATAACAAGCCTCATTCTTTTGTTTGTCGTTGTTTACATTTCTTTTATCATGCCTTCTGTCTATTTATCTGTTTTCATTATTTAATGACAATGAAACTCGAGTTATGCTAACATTACTCAGTTTAGTAATCTTTCAAGAATAAATTGCTGGATAAAGTAACAATTTTTGTCTTCCCCCCCTTATTATTTTTGACTCTAAAAAGCGAGGTAAAAGTATCAGTACAGTGGCAAAGCGAGGGTAAGTGACACCCGAAGCATTTTTCGATATTTTTCTTTACTGTTCGTTTTAAGTGGTTTATCAAGTGTAAATGGCGCCAACGGCACGGTGTTACGTTTTCGCCACTTCCTGATATTTCACAAAAAAAGTTACATAAACGGACCAGTGTTTTATTTCCATGGCGTTCCCTAAGAGTGGTGCGTTGGACCTATTTTCTATGCTCCCCAGTTTCTATACCACTGTACCAATATTGTATCTTCAAAACATCTCTTGTACATTGGCAGCTTTTTAACGGCTGCCGCTTATACTCGTTACTCTGAGGGAAGAAGGTGCTAAAGATTTATTTGATTAACCTCGTAAGGCTAAATTGACAATGAATTTGCATCACTGAGTAAGAAGAAGTTTTTCTACCGTGTCTGACTTCATATAGTAAAAATCCGTTGTTGTTCTTAATCATAAATTGACTACTCCGACCCTCCCTAAGGCACACGGAAAAAACTGAATGACTGGACCACGGCGACAACAACAACACTAGTAAGAACTATGATTGAGTCCTAAGAGCCATCACCTCCCACGGTGCAATCCTTTCTGTGGGAAGTACATCCCGTCATCAATAGGAGGTAGCCAACCCCCACCATTTCTGTACCCACCGGGTGGCGAGAACCAACCACCATACTAGAAGCTTCTCATCTTCATTTCTGAGGTGCGCTCCGGTGGGAGGCCGTTGTCCTTAAGACTGATACCCTTTACTTTTATCCATGTTACCAATACTGTAACTTTAAATGCTTTCCTAGGATTGGATCTCGAGACATTTACAGCCTTTGTCCTTCTCCTCCCTCTCCCCCTTTCTTATTCTATGCGAATATTCCAACTCGATTTCTTTCACTACGATCTATAAGAAATTTATTTGATCTTATTACCATCTAATTTATTATTTCATCTGCTTCTAAAAAACTACTAAAACTTAGAATTACTTTATCTTCATACAAACAGAAAAATGTTGTTTAATGATTTTAAATTTTATAAAAGTATAAAATCGTTGGTTAGTTTAAAAGCCTCTGCAAAGCTAACTTCACATATTCTTCTAATTTTAACAAAATTTGAAAAACCATGTAAAAAATAAATGTAAAAAAAGTTTTTTGCCATTTAATTTCAATGAGTTTATTATGTTACATGCATCCATTTCTTAAACTCATTTTTTTATTATTTTTATAATATAATCTATAAGTAATTTTATATCGCACTTTCATTAGACGGAAATGCTGATATCATTTCAATGAGATTAATGGAAATCTTTGAAATTATATAAACATTTCTTCAAAATGATTCGGCTTATTCTTTCTTTATCCCATTTTGACAATCAGAATAATCCATTTTAAATTCAATTTGAAGTCTTTTTTTATGTCTTATTGGTCGATAATAAGGATTTCTAGTAAACCATCTTTTCACAATACAAGCAAAATCATTCAAAAATTGAAAATGATTTGCAAAGTTCTTAAAAAAACTTTCTTTCCTTCATAAAATTATTTAGTAACCTTTCATCTAACTAAGCAATATAACCCAAATAGGATACAGAGGATTTCTGGACTTGGCCATATCTGTAATCTTCACTAAGAGTCTCTATACTACAACAACGAAACTTTTAAATGTATCAGGAGTGGATAACAAGAATTAAAGATGCAGATGATTAATTAAAAATTAACCGATCCATTAAAATTTCTTATTTAATGTATTAAAATGAGCGGAAAGATTTAAATGAAATTTAAAGTCGCATTTTGGATTTGGAAAATATTTATGGCGCTTTCTTTTCAGCTTAAAATGGTGTTTTAATGGTGTAGAAAAGAGTCAAATCGTGTAAAATTAAACCTACGCTGTAAATGTAAATCGCATTATGAAACACTACATAATATATTTCATCTTATGTATCTTTTATGCTTTAATATATAAAATAGGCAAATGAAAATGATTAAATGTTATTGAATTTTCATTTGTTTTATTACAATTATACATGAAAGAGTTAAATATTATGTACACAATTAAAATTTTTTATATTAAGGCTAGAAAGCAAAATTTTTGAATAATAAAGTTCTCTATCTATAGTTTTCCAGATAATATTTATAAATCGATTGTTATTCCATTAATTCAAAAAATGTTCTTCTTTATAGTTTCAGATAAGTGAAGAAATATAGTCCAAAGCTGATAAAGAGTGTCTAGATTAATTAATCAATAAAAACTCTTAATTGTTAATTTCATCTAATGAAAACAATAGGAATATGAATTTTCTGTGATATTGATTGAAAAATTTTAATTAAATAAATATATGATGTCTGACTGCATTTGAAAATTCTAAGAAGGAACATGAATGAGATTCCATAAAATATTATATTAAATGGGGAAAATTATCGCCTTTTTTATTTGAAGTGTATTATTTATTTTCCTTAAAATGATCTATGAAACACTTGACAAGTGTTTCACAGGCAACTGTTTCATAGCTCTTAATAACCAAAATAAATAAAGTTATAATTATATCTTCATAATTTTTTTTCATTTGGTAAAAAAATTATTCGATGTCATTTTGTTAATAGCAAACAAGTGGATATTTCAACAATATTATAAATGTTTGTAATAAGTTAATTAAAATATTTTTTTAAAAAATACTTTTATAAATGCTCTAAAAAGTGGAAATTTTTTAAATAATTTTCTACTTTTTAATCTTTATTTATAATTCATCCTTATAAATATTACAAAATTTCGAAAAAAAATTCTGAAGTTCTCTACCAGGAAACACCACTGGTATGGAATCAAATTTAAATTAAATTAATTAACGGATTAGTAAGTTGTAAAAATATTAAAATAATGCATTGTCATTGAAAATACATCAGTGAAAAAAATGTTATATCTAGCACATCAGGAAATGAATGAAAAAATCGATTACCGAATTCTATATTTACAAAATGAAAGAAGTCAAGTTAAATAAAAGCAAATAAAAAGAAGCATGAAATGAAGATAATATTTTTATGAATCAATATTTTTTATAAAAATTATGTAGACAGTCGTTTAGAAATTTTTATTAATTTCTCATTTAAATATCTGCTTCCTCTTCACGATTTAATCTTTTTAAAATCCCATTATCTTAAAAATAAGATACATTTTATGCAGTTAGAACTTACCTCCATAAATAAGAAACATCAGAAGTTTTATAGGAATTAATTCCTTCCTTTTCAGATCTTTTTTAAACTTATCCATTTTGTGGGCATTAGCATTTGTTACTACAACGCCCCTTTATTCCCATAAAAAATAAGATGCTTCTATCCGTCCTGATCTATAGTATATCTTTTTATCATTATCGCCTTTTATTGATAAGAGATTAAAAATAGGAAATCGAAAAAAATAGGATATTTTGAATTTTCTTTATACTGTTGGTTGTTCTTAATATACAATAGGCGACAAAAAAGAATAATCAGTAGCCGAATTTGTTTTCAGTTTCAAAGAATCGATTGGTTTGGCTCTATTAACATAAATTACGACTTAAAATTACATTAAAATACATAATTTTAAAGTGGATTTTTTATAAAATATTAGAGTTTAATATTAACATATTAGATTTATTATTATTAAATCCTTTTCAATAAGGTGAGATTTTTTAAAAGAAATCTTATCCAACTGAACGTAGAGATAACATCTCAGAAAAGAAAGCAAGTTTATCTTCGAAAATGATATTTCTCCAGCTATACATGGAGATAAGAAATTGAAAATTAATTAATAATTTTTAAGGCGATTTGTAGTCAATCTAGTGTAAAATTTTAAGATTCCAAATATTGCTTAGTGAAGTTCTACTCTTAGAAACAATGGAAACAAATTTTCTTATTTTTGCTTCAAAAATTGCTCTTGACATGTTACCAACATCCACTGAAACTCTGGTGTACTTTTTGACTGCAAAACAAGTTTACTGTTGGTGAAAAGGAATTAAAAAAAAAAATACTATTACATCAGCTTAACAGAAATTATCACGAACAAAATATAAACCAAAACATAGCTTTTTAAATTATTTTTTTTACTAATATTTAAGAATCTGACAGAATCATGTACTGCCAAAGTTTGGATAACTTTTAAATGCATTTATGATATCTCGCTTATCGGATTTATCTCTGTGATTCCGCGAAATGTTATCTGAAAGATATAAGTTTCAGAATAAACCAAAAATCAATCAAACACTTCACAAACTTTATATAAAAGAAGTTATGCCCTTTTGGAGCACGATTTGAGAGAAGGCATTACTTTCATGCAAAACATGCACCCAATTACGGTTTTATACGGTGTTGCAATAGCATCGCTTTGATTTTCATTGAAGAAGCGATAGTCATCAAGAATAATTTTAGAAATCAATTGCGATCCAAAGATCCAAAAGTTAGACAAAGATAGTTAGGCTCATCGACACTGAGGCTGACGATTTTCTTTAAAGCCCGCCTGTTCTGACATAATCTCAAAGCTCAAAGAACGCTGATTTTATTAAATTGTTTAAAAATTATCAATTTCTTCAAACAGCAAATTTTCAAGACATACGCCCAGCAATTCAGTAACGTAGCAACTCGAAGGTAAAGTGGATGCAGATGTCCCGGACGCTAATCTTAAAGAGACTACGGGAAGAAAGCACTAGTGAATTTATGTGACTTTTTAAAAAAGTTAAATACCATAAAAGAGCATAAAAAGAAAATGCCATGCTCTGGGCACCACTTACACTTACTGAGCTATTGATGACGATTGGAGTTGGCAAAATAATAATAATAATGTTACACCTCTGGCGCAGATTACCCATGCTACCCCACATAGCAATTTCCAGTTTGAATTTCTTGCAACATAATTTTATATTTAATTGCTTATTGAAAAATATTTATTGCTTTGAAAAAGATGGATAAGACAATGGTTATCCTTAACTGAAAATCACATTACGATTTGAACCATCCAGGAAAATTTCGTCTAATTTCTCTACTTAGGATTCGAAGTTAAATGTACGAATCCGCTTTTCTTGAAGGATTCAGTCGGTTTTGGAATGATAATAATATAATCATAGCCAAATAATTTGGTTATCATAAGAGATTCAATACTAATTACCAGGTGCTACGTAATACCGAACTGATTCACGATGAATTTTCTAAAATAAAGAATCTACTTTTTTAAAAAACAGAAAAAACCTCAATAGTTTAATACAATGATTATTTAACTTAAGACACTAAGACTATTTTGGGATGAAACAGCTTATATCCATTAAGCAATTGTCTCAACAATCAAAATTCTACCCTTGTAATTTCTGGATATGAATGTAGTTAATAATTTTATCTTCCAGTGTTGTTATATGAGGAGTCCGAAAAAGATGATTTCCTTTCCTCCTATTTTTTAACCTTTAAACTACATAAGCTTTTAAGCAGAGTTGTCCCGGAGATATCTAGATGAAAAATCTAGGTTTCATTTCTTTACATTCAAGCCCCTTCGAACATTATAAAAACTAAAAGAACAATTTCAACAGTCTTCCTCCCTCTGAAAGGTTTAGGCCAGGTCGGAATTTCTTCATTGTATTCTACAATCTTCTAACCTATTCTTTTAAGAAATAGATAATGTAGGGTTTTTTAGTAAATACCGAAAAACGGTATTTAAACTTGTGAATACCGGTATTACAAAAATGTACAAATGGCTCAAAATACCGGTATTCGGTATCCCGGTATACCGGTATCAATCCCTACTTGTTGGTGCATTAACTTGAAAATGATTATTAATTTTCATTTTAATTCATATTAATTTTCAAGCACTATGATTTTTTTTCTTCCAATCAATATGGTGAAACTTGGTGATGGAGATGAAACTTGAATTCATTTGTTTGAAATTTTAATCATTTCTCTGGAATTTTTATCTAGAGATTTTAATAATTCTACATCAATTCAACGGTTTTTGATTTAAAAAAAATTATTGCTTAGTGTTTATCATGAGATTCCATGTGGTGTTAAAGAAAAATGCATTTTCTTTTCGAAGTTGTTCCTTTTTCTTATTAACACAAAAAGATCTCTGTCTTTTTTTTATTCCGCATATTTTGATAGTAAGTTTAATTAATGTTATTATGCAAATATTTCTCATACGAAATACATGCTTTTATGCAGGTAATTTCATTGATGCATGCAAAAAAAGAAATTGATTTGTTCCTTCTATGCAGCTTGAAGAAAGCACTAGATGGATGGATTAAACTAGCATAGTTGATTTTACATTTAGTTTTCAGGTGAATTCAATGGGAGAATATTATTTTTTAATATATATATTGACTGTTTGAAATCAAATTTTTAAAGATGGGTGACGTTATATTTTTGTACATTGCTCTGAAATGCGTTTTTTTTAGAATAAAATAATTATTTCGATTTCCTAAATTGTTTTGTAATCTGAATGCCGATTAAAAGAAAATTACATTATTTTATTGCACCGAATGAAAGAAATAAGGCTCACATTAAACATTTTGCAAGTATTTTATTGTAATGAATAGTTTCATTAGTTCTATGCGTTCATCATGATATTTTTAAAATTTTTATCTTTTATTCACAGTCGAGTGGGGGAGGGGGAGTCAAAACTAAATACATCTATTTATTAAAGCAGGAAAATAATATGCATACATAAAGGGAAGGACATTTCGAAGTTAAATTTAAGTGAATGATGACAAGTTTTTATTAAATGATTTAATTCAGATAATTATTTAACAGAAGACAAAATAATATCACATTCTTCAGAATTTAAAACTATTTGAAGAATAAATAGAAAAAAGCAGTTTCATGTGTGTAGAATATTAAATGTAGATTACTAAATGGACTGTATGCATTACTTTTTCTATAAAGTTTCGACGAGTGCTGGTTCGCTTTTTAAATGATGAAACTAATTTGTAATCAACAATATTTAATAAACAGTTCAATACTATTCATGATTGAACGCTCACCATAGAAGCCAACCATGCAACGAGACGAACCAGAAATACATAAAGAAGAAAAATCAGAATCTGTACAGAAGAATGGTTGCCACAATTGGTGCATTATCATCTGACATGGCGATATTAACAAGATTTTTGTTTGATATTTAACAATATGGTAATATCAATGGATGCAGGATTTAAAGAAGATTTCGATTTACGTATTAATAATTTTCGTTCGGTTATGAATAGAGATTTCATCAAAAACATACAATGAAAGTTGTATATAATCCAATATCCTCCAAGTTTGGATTTGTGATAAATTTAGAAAATGATTCTATGAAATATCTCTGAGACATAGAATCAATGATTTCAATTAAAGCATTTTCAGTTAATTTCAAAAATGGATTGATTGAAAAATTCTTGCATTTAAAATACGTAAATCGAATGGAGGATCAAGAAAATACACAAAACCGTATTTTAAAACAGCATTTCAGGTAAAAGTAGAAAGTACTTTCGCAGAAATGATTGGTGCAGTATAAAAACATTTTTTTTTTTTCAAATTGTGACGGAGAAATGTCTATTTTGACGTTAGAAGCAATAAAAAAATATTATTTAAGATCTACATTAAGGTAATCAAAATTAAATTTACGATTTGAAAGACGATATTCAACATTTCATCCCCAATACTCCCAAAACGATTGAGCGTTGAAAAAGGCAGGAAGGTGACGGAAAAGCTTTAATTTAATATCTTCAATCTTTATTAATGATAAGAAATCTATATTAAAGACTTATATCTAAAAGTCTGCTTTTCATGAAGTGGAATGGTTAAATTTGTATTTGGAAAATCCAGTATCTTTGATCTTTTAAAAATCCGGCGAAGAATAATAAAGCCATAAGATAATAAAAGACTTTTAATATTTAAAGTATATTAATTCCTTTAGAAAGGTTGATAGAAAATGACGGTGCAAATCTATATATAAAACGCTAACGTACATGGCATAGAAATCTCTTTTATTATCTATCGTTGAATGGCGACTATCAAATGTAAACAAACCTGCACACGAATTTCAGACTGCTTCATTGAAGTTTTTGTAGCGGTTTTCAACTCAAGGTTTAATGGTGATTAATGGTGATGTAAAACATTTCTAGAAATATTCTGGAGTGTTCGCCGAGTTATCAAAAAGCCCTTTCAATCGGAGGAAAGAATATATAAAAGAAATCAAGAAATCTTCTAATTGGAAATTTAATAGAGCGCAACAATAGGTTTATCCGTCGCTGGATGGGTAATCGATGTGACTTGACTACCAAAATAGATGTTCACATCTTCCAAAACAATTAGCTTACAAAAAAAAAAAAAAGTCTTTGTATAATCTTAAAATTCAAAAATTATCTTTTTAATGACATTAGTTCGAACTCCGTACATTTTTTTTTCAAAAATTTAATAATATATTTAAATTCAATTTGATATACAGTTGATTTGATACAATGTTTTTAAATGATGTGATGAAATTAAAACTCATCTATCAAAACATTCAATTGCGTGCTTTTACCAATTATTAATTCCGCAGTAGGATTTTCAATTCCACTTTTATTTCGTAATATATACACTTTTTGATTTGTAGTAAGCTGGTTAAACTGAATTCGTGTTTTTCAATTGTATCAAATAGAAAGGTCACTTGTGTGTATGAATCGTCTAAAAATCTAAAAGGTCAATAAACTGGACGAAAAAGCTGGTCTTCAAAGGTAGGCCAGTTATTTTATATTCCGTTCTGTTTTTTCCTCATTTTCCTTTTTTCTATTTTTTGAAACCCGAATTATTCATTACGATAATTGTGACATTAGAATTTTAACAACATTTTTCTTATTGGATGGTGGCCAGGAAAACAATATCAGACAGGAATTAAAAATTTTAAAATGAAACTTAGTCACAAAAATTTAAAAGACACTCCAAAGATTACGCATTGATGGAATTTATCAAGCAGCAGCACTGTTAACAAGTGGATATAAGTAAAACTCAGGAAGTAATAGATAATGAAGAAATAGAAACTAATTCAATTACATCAAAAATTGATTTCTATATTATCTATTCTAAATAAATCAAACAAAATTGTAGAGTCAAAATCTTGTATAAATAATGGTATTGCTTTTTGTATAGTATTTTAGGATATGATCGTTGATATTGTAATAGCAAAACAACAGTAAAATGTTAGGAACAAAGATAATTTGAAGTCATTGTATATGGCTAGATATATAGCTTATTTTAAAAACTTACAACAACAAAAACAAAAAATAGACAAAAAAAATTATAAAAGAAAATTAAAGAAAATACAAATTGGCTTAAATCCTCAAAACCAAGCGCTTGCATCAATTCTATCCTGACAATCGAATTTATCTATTCAATGCACATTCCGCCTTCTTCTAATTCATATTTAATCATATTTCCATATTTAATATGATATTAACACGCATTTGGAGTGTTTTAATCCACTGAATTTTGTGTAAGGATTAAATGCTATTTATTAATAGAAATATCCAAAATAATTTTAATGAAAGTAAAATTATTGTCTTTTTATATAAGAAATCTTAAGCGCTTTCACCAAGTTTATTGCAAATTCTAGACAAAAATTTAAATTAAGAGTACAAATAAACTTAATAATCAACAAATATTAATTATAAATTTTGTTTATTTTTTTCTGCTATCGATCTAAGTAAGCTGTTGCTAGGTGAAAGTGACATGCTTTTATTTCCCTCTTTTCAATATTTATATAATTGAAAGAACTAAAATGGATATAATTTCCTTGATTCTCTTATTCTCTTACATTTCTACAACTTTGTGGAGCGCATATCTCACATGCCCTTTGAGTGAGCTTTCATTTTTCCTCTGCTAACTTTATTTATTTATTTATTTTTGGATTTTTTAGCATTTTTATACGGACGTCTTTAAGTACTAAACAAGTAAGCGGCGGCCTCAGGTACTATTACTATAGAACGTAAATTCCAGAAAAAAAATCCTTGAAAAATTATTCCATAATTTTTTCATTATTATTCCACCATACTGACTATTTCATATCATTATGAAGTTATTATGATGCCGGCACAATTATTGCATTGCCATTTTATTGGACTCAATTTCTCTCACTTACCAAGAAACAAAAGTTTGCTCAGCATTGAATAAAAGAGGAATTTGTTGATGTTTTCCCTTCTCCGTTGGATAATTCTTATGGTATTAATTATCAGGAATAACGGAGAGACGTAATATTTCCTTTGCTGCTTCTCACATGGGTAATCACAAGTTGACTACACCGCCCCTCGCTGAAGTACACTGAAAAATCTGAAGGACCGGACGGCAGCGATAGCATTGCTGAGAACTGAGGTTGAGTCTTAAGGGCCATCACCGGCCACGGTACAACCTCTTCCGTGGAAGGTCCGTCCCATATTCGATAGGAGTTTGCCAATCCTACAATATTTCTGTACCCACCCGGTGACAAGAACCAACCACCATACCTAAAGCTTCTAATTCTCATATCTGAGGTGCCCTCGGTGGGATTGCTCCATGGATAAGGTCAATTTAGGAACAACAAAAGCAAGGTTAATAAGATTAAATCCTCAAGCTTGTTAGGAAATTCACTGCATAGTCACTTTTGCAAGTGACAAAAAATAACGATTTCCTGCATAAACTTTCGTAAACAATTTTGTGTTTAATAACAATTGGGGGTTTTTAAACAGCAATTAAAGGGAAATGAAAGGTTTTAATTTTGTTACTTTTAGTAGCGTATTTATAATATTTGTACATAGCAAGCGCCAGTTAGCAAGAAAATATTTTTTCCCAAGTAAATATCATTGTCCTGTGTTGCCTCTTATGCTATTCTATCATTTTTAATTCTGAATTTTTTAGTAAATTTTGATATTTACTCTGGAAATAACTTTTTTTATGTACCTACATATATTTTAATAAGTTTTGGGCTCTAGAACTTTATTGTTTTTCAGATGCTGATAAATAAAGTTCAGTAATTTCGAAATTCCCTGTAAATGTTTTTTTTTTTTTTTTCGTATTTAAATAAAAATTGTCTTCAATTTTTATATTTTGTTTAGAATGAGTTATCTAGATTAATAAACTCTTAAAATAAAAAATGAGAACTTTTAAATTATTAAATTTTTATGACACAATAACGATTTTAAAATGGTATCGGCATGATCATTAAAATTTAAAGTTATGTTTCTGGATCAACTTGTCGTTTAGTAAATTACGAGTTATTAATACACACAACAGTGAGAAATGAAACTTCCAGTGAAATTCTTATTTATACACAACCCCTCTAAAGTCAACTAAGATTTGGTTGATAGAAATATTGCTACACAAGAAACCCCAAGACGCAAATAAGCAATTAATAATTGCAAATAGAGGGAGGGAAATGAGTATTCTTTCGTTCTTCTTTCGTCTTTATTTTCAGTCGTTTCGGATTTTTAAAGAACTGGTTTTCAACAAATGGATGATTTCAAAGGGTTAAAAAACAAGCTGCCTTTGGCTAGTTTCAGGGAAAGAACATTAAATCCTCAAAGGAATATTATAGTAACTGCTTATCACGTTCTGCACAGAATGCATGCAAATTTTCCGTCTTAACGGCAGAATATTTTATAGAATAGAGTAGTAATGTACCTATAACACATTGGGACTTATTTCAACCAACACTTATTTTGGCTGCTTCCTTTCTAATCTCTCTAAAGAAAAAAAAATTCTTTGACGATTAGGCTATCCTTGGTACAATATAAATTATATTGAATAGATTCTAAGGTATTCTAGGGTCTCCAAAAACGAGATGACCGCCATTAACGCCTATGCGAAACACCGACACTGCCGCATGGAGTAACTCATGGGTGGCCTGATGAGTGTGCAAGTGTTGTAAAGGCGCAAAAGATAAAAATGAAAGAAAAAAAAGAGAGTTTTCTTTTTATTTTTTCAATCCATAAAAATGAGTACGTTTTCTTTTCTTTCCTTTTTTTTCAACTCATGTATAGATATAAAATGTTGTAAATGTAGAAGATAATTATGTAATTATGTCACTAAACATTTTTTTATTGAAAAGTGTCTTAAAAGCTACACGTCATTTAAGTGCATACGAAAAGGAGAGTTTTCGGAATTTGGTATTATTTATTTAGAGTGGCATACTTAGGACAGCGAGCAAAAAACTAAAGATATTATTTAAAACTCTGATTCTGAGAACATGATACATTTTCATGAGCGGAAGTATTCAAACAGTAATTATAACTGACTCAGAAATACAATTCTAATATTAAATATTATAATTTACGTCACATATTCTGAAAATGGAATAAATTTTTAATGATAAAAAGGCTTTAAAAAATATTAGATTCTTTGAAAAGTGTGGTAAATGTGGCATATTCTGTTTAATAATTTCAAAATAAATAGCCGAAGAGTTGAAATTAACACTTGAATTTAAAAATAAAAGAATTGGATGGGTGAACAAAAGAAAAAAAAATTATTTTGAAGTAAACGAACATTCGGAGTCGATTTCATTTGGCTTCAGTTGTTTCATGAAAAATATTCAGAATTTAATATTTTCCAGTTATAGTCCCATTATTTCTTTTAAGAAAAGAATCAAAATTTATCACGAACTTCAAACTTCACATGATTTTCGAAGTTTCCGATATGATTCGATTAATAACCTAAATTGACTGCAGACCATCTTTAATGTTACAGACTTAAAAGCAATTTTGGAAGACGATACTGTTGTTAACCTTTGATTCATCAAATCAAGTTGTTAAGTTTTGTTTAACTTTTGTGCAAACATATCAAGTAAACTAATATGAAACTCAAGAATTTTTTTTTCTCTTTACTAAAAAAAACCCAAAAAACCCTGATATATTAAAAAAGTAGTACCTTAAAAACTAGACAGATGACTTCTTTGAGATGTTTTAGTGAAAGAAAGACAAATAAACAAAAATAACACAAAATAGTTCTTTTTGTTCTGAATTGAAAATTGCGAACGCAAAAATTGCTTCCTTGTTTAGAATCCTGATAAAATAAAATTATTATTAATAGGTTTAGATACAATAATAAGTTATAATTTTTCGTATACAATTTTAGATATGCAAACGTGAAAAATTAAGTTAGAAATTATTACGAGATTTTTATCTGCATAGAAAGAAGTACAAGAAATGGCATGGGCAAAGAATTATTAATGAATTATGTTTTTCACTGACCCCTCACTCTTTCTGCCCCATCACTTACACTCTGACCCATCTAATATTTCTTTATTAGGATGTAACGAAACGAATATTTATACATTTTTTGTTTTTGAACATTTGTTAATTGTGGGGGGGGCGGTAAATAGGTATAGGAATTACGTTATGCTTTTCTAATAATATTCAGGGTTTAAAAATAAGAATGAAGCAGAATAAAATACATTTTATGACATAATTAATTCTCGATAAGATTAAGATTACTGTTGACAAGGATAAAAATAGAATGATAATATTATCTGAGCTGGCAAAAATCTAATCAACAACGTTTGAGTTGAAATGCCGTTGTTCTAACATGCCATGTGAGTTCCCGCAAAGCAGTGTTAAGATATAAACTCTGTATTAGGCATAAATTTGAATAATAAACAATTTAATTGGCAGCAAGTCAATGAAAACAAAATTTTATCAACGGATCTATTAAAAAGTTAAAACTTTTGAGTACTGACATTTAATTCTAATGATTGCAAAAATGTGCTTAAAGTTTCTTGATGATAAATAAAACATTTTGTAGAGTACGGAGATAGTCAGCAATGGTAATTTGATTAGAAAATAGGAAGTGTAATTTCATCAATGAATTTATCAGTGAATAAATTGTCTCCGGAAAATAAAAATAAATTCATAGGAGGGCTACATTCAAAACACTATAATACAACACAAAAATAGTGCTGCTTGTCTTCTCCAAAATACTGAAAGCCGTAGCAAGTGATATACGAAATTTCCTAATCAGAAGAACAGAAAGAAATTATTTTAAGGAAATTATTAACTGACATTTTTTATGGATTGTATTAAAAATTAACAAATGAAATTAATTAATAAAAATATTATTATAAATCGCAATCCATGATATTTAATGTAAATCATTATGCCACGAGCAATGTTATTTGTGGCATGATGAATGTTAGAAAACCAGAGAGCTTATAATAATGTTATCAAAGTGAAATTTAAAAAAATGATTTTATATGTTTCTTCGAGAAAATTCGCGCAAAGTTCGCGTGTCTCAACTACTGGATCGATTTTTAAAAAAATTATTTAAAATGAAAACTTAAGATCTCTAGATGTGCCATTAAATGCCACTAAATGTGGTTACCTGCCCCTCACTATTCCCTATTTTACAGATAAATCAATAAAATGCTATTTTATTTTATGTTTTCTAGGTGGAAAATCATCGACTACGTTCTCACATAGCCATCGTACAGAAATCAGAAATTCATTTATTCATGTTAATGTTCATGACCCCTGAATGAATTTTTTTTTATTACTAATGTTCTACCACTTTTCTCATGAGATATATATGTGATATAAAATATGTCTCACCATTTACAGAACCATTTTTTTTAACTCTATAATGTAACGTTGTAATTTGGTACAGTTAAGTGAGTTCCTTTGCACAGACCTTTGTTGTAGCTAAATTTCGCAAATAACATATTAATGTATAATTGCTTTATATTCAATTTATAATTGAAACTGCATTAATTAAACTATCTAACTAAAAAAAATCGTTTTCTTAGATGGGTAGTTGGAGGTTTGTTCTCCGGGGTATGCTTCAGAACGAATTATTGCCTTGTGCCGGGTTAATAAGTTCAAAATATGAATCGTTTTCGGTCAATTAAAATACGTAAATAATCCAAATTGCTAGCTGTTGCCATACGGAGATTTAGAAAAATCATCAAGGTTTTACGTTCCCATAAACATTTCTCTCTCTCTCACTATATATATATACACTTATGTCCATAAATTATGGATAATTCAGGGTTATGCGGAAATCGAACTCTAAAATAACCCGTATCACACATAAAATGACTACACATATCTTCAAAAATCATATGAAAATTGCAGGAAGCCACCAGACGACACCGATAGTACGTCACAATGACGAGAGTGTAAGAGAGTGATGTATAAGGAATACAGGCACAGAAGCAAAATTGTTTGCAAGCGCTTTATAAACCTTTCAGTGCAATAACCGCATAGTTATGACACAAAGGACGCATTTGGGTGATTTTTTACGTGATAGAATTATCGGCCGTCTGGATTGTGGGCGTACTCAGCTGGAAGTATCCAAGGAACTTGGAATCTCCCAGAGTGTTATCTCCAGACTTTGGCAGAGATTCCAAGATGATGGTAATGTGAGTAGACGTTACATCACAGGTCGCCCCCGAGTAACAACGCCGAATGAGGACCGGTATTTGGCAGTTATTGTCAAAAGAAACAGACGGAGCACAGCATCAAACCTGTATCGTCAGCTCTCTTCAGCCAATGGTACGACAGTTTCAAGGCAGACCGTGTACAGACGCTTAGGGCATATTGGTCTATATGCTCGCAGGCCTGTCAGATGTGTTCCACTTACTACAACTCACTTTCACCTGCGGTTAGCCTGGAGTAGAGAGCATGCATTGTGGACACCGCAACAGTAGACTTGTGTGATGTTTTCCGACGAGTCTAGGTTTAGCTTGCAGTCTGATTCTCGCCGGACTTTCATATGGAGAGCGCCATGTACCCGTTACAACCAAGAGAACATCATTAAACGACACCGTTACGATGGTGCAGGATTGCTCGTTTGGAGAGAAATTATTCTGGGTTCCAGAACTGACCTGCAAGTTCAAATTGGAACTATGACAGGCCAAATCTATCGGGACGTCGTTCTGGAGCAACATGTACGTTTGTTTCGGGGCGCCATGGGCGCAGAATTCATGTTTATGAATGACAACGCCCGTCCTCACCGTGCAAACATCGTAAACGAATGCCTTTGATCGGAGGATATCACCCATATGGACTGGCCAGCATTCTCACCGGACTTGAATACAGTAGAGCATGTGTGAGACATGTTTGGCTGACTAGTTGCAGCCCGTCAACCACCTCTTACATGTCTACCGGAACTTCGGAGAGCATTGTTTGATGAGTGGTGTAATATTCCTCCAGATCAGATCGATAATTGGATAATCAGCATGCCTTGGCGTTGTACGGACTGTATCGCATCGTCTGTTAGACATACTATGTATTAATCACTATACCAACCATGTAATGTTGATTTTTTTAAATAGTTTTTTTTTTTTTTTTTTTTTTTTTTTTTTGTAAATTGCTCTAGGGAGCAAAACTGACGGCAATAACTGACGTGGGTAATCACGGTGCTAAAGTATGAATTGAAACCCACAATAACAAAATTTACTGTCATCTATATTAATGTTTTGTGTTGTCTTGTGTGATGTCAATAAATAATTTAGAAAAAGGCAACACTGGTCCGTCGTTATTTTATCATATGGAATCTGGATTTTAAGCCAGACCATTTTCTGGTTCAGTCGATCGTGAGACGAACCATGGATACTATAATCAAATTAAAAAAAGGCAAAAACTTCCCTAAAAGGAAGTATTTCAAGAATTGAAAACTTTGCGGATAAAGTGTCAGAAGACACAAGCTTAATGGATTTAGAAGTGAAACTGAAAAAAATCGACCAGCTGCAGCAAAATGTCATCAGTATAAGAAGAAATTCATTTGAACTGGATGATGCGGATGCAGCTGAATTAACAGATCTTGAAGAAGAATTGGAGCAATGTGATGTACGCCTCGAGGATTTGGAGGTAAGAATTAAAACCTTAATTAATTCTTGCAAACCTTTTTCTGTGACTTCAAATTCCAAAAACGAAACTGAAACTTTTAATATACCGACAAAGATCCCACCGATAATACTTCCCACATTTTCAGGAAATTATGAGCAGTTCAGTAACTTTAGAAGTCAATTCGACGATTTAATTACATCAAATGAACAACTAACGCAGTCGCAGAAAATGTATTATTTGAATTCTTATCTTTCTAATGAAGTTAAAGAATTTGCATCTTCATTTGACACTTTTACCTCTTTGTATTAAGCCCTAGAATCTCGATATGACAATAAAAGATTAATAATTGACATTCATGTACAGTCAATATTAGATTTTAAGAAGATAGAATATGAGAATCCAAAATAAATACGCGAAATGATCGATTGTATTCAAAAAAATCTGCGAGCGTTAAAATTGCTAAAATAAGAACAAAATGATTTATTTGATATTTTCTTAATTAACATAATGCTGAAAAAATTAGATAGAGAAACTCGAAAGAATTTTGAACTAAGCCAAGATCATAAAAATGTTCCTACATTTGAACAATTCATTGCATTTTTAGAAAAAAGAGAAGCAGTACTTTTATCGGTAATTAGGAATTGTGCCGTTGAAACAAAACCATTCATCAAAAAACCTCACAATTTTTCGACTAAAACTAAAACTCTACTTGTTAAACAAAATATTAAAAATAAAAGCTGCATAATTTGTTGTGAAAAAAAATCCACATCCAGTATATCGATGCCTTAAATTCCTAGAATTAACCCCAGATAAAAAAAAAATTTAATTTAGTAAGAATGCATAAATTGTGTGAGCTATGTCTCCGTAAAAACCATAAGAAAAATGAATGCAATTCGAAGTACGTATGCAGTTGCGGTCTGAAGCATTCTAAAACGATCTGTTTCAGACATACAAACTAGAGACGAAAGCCATATGTTTCGGATAATGTAAACAATCCGGCCCCTTCTTGGGGTGAGTCGGAAATAAAAAATAAAGAAACAGAACAATATTTTCTTGCAGAATAAAGAAGGTACATTAATAAAATGTACTTGGATTTTTGATTCGGCGTCAAATATAAATATTTTAAGTAGGAAAATGAGCGAAATTCTTAGAATTAAACTAGAAAAAATCCAAACTTTAGTTTCGGGGCTTAATTCAACGAAACAAAATTTAAAAGGAAGGCTGAACACTCTAATTTCAAATAATAATGGAAGTTTTGTGGAAAATGCTGAGTTTCTTGTAACAGAAAAAATAACAGGTCTTACTCTTAACGTTACTTTAGATGTTTCGAAAATGAAAATTCCTAAATTTATGGAATTATCTGATCCTCAGTTTTTTGAGGCAAAAGAGATTCGTGCTTTATTGAATGCGGATGTTTTCTTTAGAATAATGAAAGATAACGGTTACAGGGCGAATGAGGAATTATTATTTAGAGAAACAGAATTTGGTTGGATTGCGAGTGGACGACTAGAAGAGGCGAAAACTAACGATGCTTTAGAATCGTGTTTTCTTCTCAACGATAATTCTATAGAAGACACATTAAAACAATTTTTTGATCTTGAATCATTAGGTATAAGAGATGATACATGCATCTATGAAGATATATAATGATACCGTGCAGTACAACAACGGCAGATACATTGTAGAGTTACCTTTCCGTAAACATATTAAAGAGTTATTTGGTAATCTTATTGTTGCTAAACAACGATTTCAAAATTTGCGGAGGAGATTACTGAAAGATACTGATCTTCATTCAAAATATGAAGAAATTATTCAGGATTATCAAAACCAGGGCATAATAGAAAAGGTAGATATTTCTGAACTGTGTAAGGATAAACCAATTTATTATTTGCCTCATCAAGTAGTGAAAAAAGAAGGTAGTGTCACAACTTCTACACGCATAGTATTTGATAGTACATCTCATCAAGCTAACGAGCTCTCTTTGAATGATTGTTTGTAGACAGGTCCATTATTTCTACTATCTGATGAACTTCCTGAAACTATTTGTGAGTGTCCAGAGCCAGATGAAAAAGATTACTTACCTGAACTTAAATCTGAAAACACTATTATTGTTTTGACTTTAAACTCTAACAAAACCTTTTTTGATTATCTTGTTAACCGTAGTAATAGATTTCTAACTATAATTCGAATATTAAGTTATCTTTTCAGGTTTATGTCAAATTGCAGAAACCAAGAGAAGAAAAAGGTTCACTGACATCAGAGGAATTGTCAGAAGCAGAAAATTACTTATTGAAACAGTGTCAGTTGGAAGAATTCTCTGCAGAAGTGATATCATTCATGTCTCATAATGAAATTTCCAATAAGAGTAAGATTTTAAATTTATCTCCCTTTCTAGATGATAAAGATATATTGAGGGTAGGAGGAAGATTGGAAAATTCCCAATTGCCATATTCAGGGAAACATTCCATAATATTACCCTCAAAGGGTAAATTAACTGAAATTATTGTAAGGCATTATCATGAAAAGTATTTTCATTTAGGACCCCAGAATTTGCTTTTTCAGGTAAGACAAAAATATTGGCCTATTCATGGGAGAAATATGTGTAGAAAAATTGTGCATAATTGTGTTATTTGCTCTAAAAACATTCCTAAGGAGTATTCTCAAAAAAATGGGCAATTTGCCAAAGGAAAGAATAACTCCAAATAAAGTCTTTAATTCAACGGGAATAGATTTGTATGGTCCGTTTTTCATCAAAAATATATATCAAAGGAAGGGTCCTGAAATTAAAGTGTATGTTTGTATATTTATTTGTTTAGTAACAAAGGCTATACACCTTGAGATAATCAGTGATTTAACATCTGAAGCTCTAATAGCTACGTTAAAAAAATTTATTTCCAGAAGGGGCAAATGTCGTAAGATTTTTTCTGATAATGGGTCTAACATGGTAGGGGCTAACAGAGCATTAAGATCTTTATATAAATTAGTTAAGGTCAAAAATGAGTCTTTATATGCCTTTTTTGCAGAAGAAGATATTGAGTGGTCCTTTATTCTTCCTAGAAGTCCAAATTGGGGAGGACTGTGGGGGGGGGGCAAATATCAAAGCCTTTAAGTACCATTTCAAACGCGTAGCAGGAAACTCAAAATTTATTTACGAAGAACTGCTAACGATGACTACCCAAATAGAGGCGATTCTTAATTCCCGTCCTATTACGCCACTTTCAACTGATGTTGATGATTTAGAAGTGCTATCTCCAGCACATTTCTTAATAGGGAGTCCAATAACAGCGATAGTTGAGCCATCTCTAACAGATCTTGAGTCAAATCGCCTTAATGTTTGGCAAAGAATAACTAAGTCAATCCAAACAATTTGGAATACTTAAATAGCTTACAATAAAGAAAAAAAATGGTCAGTTCATAAAGAAAATCTAAAAATAGGAGACATGATATTAATCAGGGAAGAAAATCTTCCTCCCTGTAAATGGTTAATGGGACTTGTAATATCGCTTTTTCCTGGAAAGGATAATACAATGAGAGTGGTGATATTAAAACTAGTAAGGTTATTTACAAAAGATCCATAAACAAATTGAGTGTATTGTCTATTGAAATTAAATATTTTATAAAATTATTAGATTTTTCAGTATATTTATCTTATATTACTTATTACATTCAAATTGCATTTATTTACCATTTCATCATTGTGATTGATGTGCTTTGTTATTATGTTATTTGCTCTCATATTTAACTAGCTTTGAATATTAACTGAAAAATATTTTAGAAATGCATAATTTCTGCACAAAATAATTGTATAAATGTATTATATATTTATGTATTGTTTTATTTACTAGTTAATATTTATGTAGTGTTTTATTTATTTGTGTTAAATGTGTGAAAAATTGTAAGTAATAACAAAATTTACTGTCATCTATATTAATGTTTTGTGTTGTCTTGTGTGATGTCAATATATAATTTAGAAAAAGGCACCACTGGTCCGTCGTTATTTTATCAAATGGAATCTGGATTTTAAGCCAGATCATTTAGTTTTAATTTTCGAAATCTCTCAGGAAAAGTGAGCAATTTTTAAAAACTTCTCAAAATCCAGTAAATTATACTAGAGGTCTAAGCAAATTTCTTTAGAACAACAATTGCTTGCTTTTTTGCCGTTGCGAAGATTTTTCTATAGGTTCATTATAAGTCATTCTACGGGGAAATTCATGTGAAATATCACATAATATATAAAATAAAGAAATTCTAAATTAAATCTTAAAATTTGGGCTCTTATGTGCATTGAGTCACTATGACACTACTTGTTTGCTAAATTTTATGGCTGTAAATGCCACAGGTTCTCTCTACACCGCTGAAATACTTACAAACAGATGCACTTATAAACAATTCATTTTATAAGTATAAAAAATTATATTATTATTAATAATAATTTATTAAATTATTCATTTAATAATTATTAAAATTTCAATACGAAAATTGTTATCATAAAAGTCATTTTGATGGCAATAATCCCATTTGAGTTTCGGATCCGGTCCTTGGAACGAGACCGCAGTCAAGGACTGACCCATCACTGTAAAGGATTTCTCCTTATGCATCAATGTATTCTTATTCACGAGCTTCACCCAGATTAGACCGATCAAACTGATAGTTATTTTCTGTCGTGAATCAAGAGCTGTAATTGAAAACACCACTGTTAAGATCGCATCGATGATTTGAGTTACATCTCTTCAGTAGTATTGATAACTGGTGTTTCTAATTTTTTTTATATTGATTAGGATATGAACGTTCATCAATATTCATCATCTCTGAATAAAAGATATAAATCCAGGGATATGATTGAAATTCATTTTATCGAACAGATAACATCTCCTGCTCAGGAAGGATTCAAGTGCCTGTTCTTGAGCCATTTTAACATGATGTATACGGGCACGGGCCTAAAAATTCCGGGCAAAGCAAATTTAGACCTTAAAACCTCTTGCAGACCCCAACTAGAAGTTTAACTGTACAGTACAAATAGAAATACTCCGTACATGTACGAAAATCCTTAGAATTATATTGTATAGCTCTAGCAAACTGACTTTTGCGCCATTAAAAAAAAAAATGAACCAAACTAACTGAGAACGTATGGAATTATTTCACTCTTAAATTGAGTCTCATAGCTTAATTTGAATATATTTTGGCACGTGAACAATTTTTGAAATGAAATAAGGTCGCAAAGACTTTTCTTTATTTGATAAATGATCGCTTGTTTTAAAAGGATAACTTCTGCTCTAGTGTGACATTAATGGAATACCTTCGCATCAGCTTGATGACGTAGCTCGATTGGTATGGTAAACGAAATGCGAGGGTTGCCATGTGTTTACATTATTAAGCTTGCTAGATTTGGCGCGAATTCTTCATTCATATTTGATAATATTTAAAAAAAAATTCACTAATGTTGCGTGTTTGTCAATTTGTGTGAGCTTAATACTGGTGAAAGCTAGGTGACTAGCTTTCGCTGGTATTATTTGTAGCTGAAGCATAGTACTAGAAACAGACTGATTTTGTAGACGGTAATACTTTATTTCTTAATTTTGATAATTTAAAGGTAAATAAAAAATTAATTTGTTCTTAATAGTTATTTCCTAAAATAAATATAAAGTGCGAAATCTCATCACTGGAGTCGTAGTACCGATGCGAGCATGTGAAAATAGTTTTTAAATTACTAATGAGATTTATAAATTGTCATGTTTATTTTTGGATTTATTATATAGTTATTTGATACCACATTAAAGATCAGTAAATGCATTTTTGATAAACATGCCTGATAACACATAAATATTTTTACCTACATCCATTTGCATACTTTAGGTTTTAAAAACAACAGCTTTTTTTAAATTATACTATCCCTTGAATGTTGTTTAGTTTTTAGTTATTGCAGAATTGATAAAAACTAGAATTTAATGGTGTGTTCTATTTCTATGGGTAATTTAAATTAATCTGTAATAACTATGTGATCAGTTCCTTCAAATTGAAATTTAATACACGTTTTCTGATCTAGACCTTGTGCTTCTGTTTATTTACAATGCTTTTTTGTATTAATGTTATTAGTTAAGATTGATTCTTGGGTAATTTTTTAATAAATTCACTATGTTTGGAATATCTCTAATATGTTCTTGCCTGATTCTATGTTTTACACTATAGAATAGCAACTTAATATGCAGTAAATTTTCTGTTGTATTTTTGTAATATGCATCTAATTTGAAAGAGGTATGAAGTTTTTCCGTGTGGAGTAGAGAATTGCTTATTTGTTGAATGTGATACATAAATGCTAGTAGTATTATAGTATTTAATAGCAGTATATATTAGTTGCTTGAAATTAATAGTGAAGTTGCTAAAAAATAGACCGATTTAAAAAGTAATTTTTTTTTTTTTTTTTTTTTTTGCATTTCTTAATAATATTTTTAAAAAATAAAGATATTTGTATTTAAAATGTTTCATGGCAAAGTTGCTCGTAATCTGGTATTTGAATGTTTTTACTTGAAAATTAATATTATTACTAAATAAATGCATTATGAAATATTTTGCTGATATTTTATTACAAGCTTGTAATGATTTTAGTAACTACACTTTTAACTCTTTCATTTTTTTGTATAAAATTTTAAGATCTTTTTAATCATCATTTATATTTGACACTTGCAAATAAGGTAGCTATATTATCTTTATAGTAAGGTATATTACTATTTATATAATAGTTGAAAGTCTGTAGAATACGTGAAATCTCATTTTTATTTTTTGCAAGTTAATTGTATTATAACAAAGGATAAATGGTACCCAGGGTATATTCCCCCTTTTTTTCTTATGATATTTTGCTTAAAAAAGTGCAATATACACATTAATATTTTGAATGCGATTGCCTGTAAGATTTGCTATGAATAGATATTATTCTACTTGCCTTCCTATTATTACACAGTTATTGAGTAAGAGACTTAAAATTCTAAAATATATATTTATTTACTTATATAAATGTTTCTTTTTAGAATTATAAATATTGTGATGTAATATAGAAACTGATTATTTATCTATTTTTTGATTAATAACAGTCTTATTTGTTCAGTTAGTATGAAGTTACATTATGTTATAGCTCGTATTTTATCATCATAAGAGGTAAAATATAAATATTAAATTTACTATTTCATATAAATTCTATTTATTAAAATACTATAACTCATTAAAATACTATTTCAGATGGCAAATCGGCAAAAAAATGTGCTTTCTCAACAAAATAATTTTAAATATTTTGTTAAATAAAATTGAAAGTTTAGTACTATAAAGTATTCCTTGAAATAAAACTGAAATGGTCTGCTTGATCATATGTATCCAGCTATATTAAGAGTCAAACAGAAATTTTTTGTATTTAATATTATTGTACAATTATCGTATTTACTTTATTTATATTATATATTTGTTTTTGAATGCCTAAAAATTCCAAATTAAATAGCTCCTCCTGAAAATACTGGTATTTGTTACTTTTTTTTAATTGGAACTTATCTATTAAAAAATAACATAAAATTTGAAAAATTGATCGTAGTAATAATTTAATATTTGCAGTTAATTTCTTCTTACTGCAGTATTAAAATGTCATGTATAATTTGTAATTGTATTTTAATCTGAAAAAATGATGTTCCTTATACTTATTCGAGGATATGCATTTGGCTTTGCAGGCCTTAAGAATGTTTTTCTTACATTCTCCAGGCATACATTTATGTCGCAAGAAACATTAATCACATGACAATTCAGACAAATATCACTTTCAAAGTGCCACATTTAAAAATATTTTAAGCATGAAGTACCTACTATTAAGGATTAGAGTACTTTAAAATCTTAAATATGAGATAAACATTGAAAATATTATTTATTGATTACAAAAAATTGTATTATTAAATTTAACATAAAACTGATTTGTGACTTTCTAATCAATTCAGAACTGGAATGCAAGCATGTACATTAGGTTTCAGAAATCTGGACATAAGCTTTTCTGAGATAAAAAAATGAGTGAAATTCTCGGAATGCCCTTGATCATCTTCAAAATGACCTTGAATGCTGTTGCAAAGACATGAAAAACTATTTGGGTGCAATATATTTTTTAAAGCCCTTGAGCCTAGTATGCATCCTCCTGGGTTAAGTAACTTAGAGCATTAAAATGCACTTATCGTGTGTAATATTTATTGTATTTTTATTTTATAGACAGATTGTAAGTTGGGTAGTTAATCATTGGCTTATTTTTCATTTTCTATGTATATTTTTCTGCTAATAGATCTTCGACATCGGCATTTTTTATTTACAACATATAAGGTTTTTCTGAAATCTCAGGACAAGCCTTAGAGTTGGGTTAAGCATATAGAAATAAGTCATTTTTTATGTAGAACATGGGGCATAATTAAAAAGAGTAACCCTTGCTTGAGGCCCTTTGTTAATTACAGTATGATATAAAAAATTTCTGATATTTGAAGGCTGCCTTCATATATAATGACATCTTGAACTTATGTAAAAAATTAATTGTTGGTAAAAGTGAAGTTTAGTGTGCCCCTTGCTGTGCGCCAAGGATGTCAAGTCGCTAATTAACGACTGGCATCAATGTAAACAATGGAGGAATGTAATGGCGGACAATGTAAACAAACACTTCTGAGGAACAGTTACGGTTACAATTTCGGCAATATGATTTTTTTTTTACTGAAAAGTGTTGTTTTTTTCGGACCGGCTGCGCCGGTCTGTTGCGTACAGAGCAAAAGTTAGAGCATGCGATGCCTTCGGCATCTGTAGAAAGCACCGGGCAGAATTTTTTAACTTTAAAAAAACATCCTACGGCTTCGCTAGCAGCGGGAGCGAGAACCTAGTAGTTTCGCCAGGACATTCAATGTAAGGACTGTGTGGATAACATGAACAGTACATAATCAATAAAAAAGAAAGAAGGACGGACATTATAGGAACGGATTTCAGAGTGAATTTTAAAGAATTAATGCACTTACTTGATTTATTTTATACACACTTAGAAATAATCAAACCATTCTCCATGCAAAATTTTAAGCAAGCATCCTTTCCTTTCATCAACTCGTAAAAAAAAAAAAAAAAAAAAAAAAAAAAAAATTCACTCGCCCTTCATCCATTCTGCAGGTTCGAAATATTGTCTTCCATCCCATTTACCCGACATCCATTCTTGCACAATTACCGGCATAATAAATTATCAAGGGAACCAACCGTTACAGTACAAAATAATAACGAGAATGGCGAAGAATTGAGAATGCAGACGATTTTTTAAAGCGCATGCTGACAATTAAAAAGAATAAATATATTCTGTTCGTATTCACATTAAAAATAAAATTGCAGTGTCTTATTAGTTGTAAGAAACTTTTATTTATAATAAAGAACAAAATTAAAATCTTTAATCAATATTTTATTATTTTTAATTTAACATTTTTTTAAATAGTGTAGTTCATGTACAACTCAACCATTGTAAGAACTAGTTAACAAAACAGCATTAGGGTTGCTAGAAAAGCGTTCCATTGGGTTGCCATATTGGCGACAAACTCGGGGGGCACACTAATCTTCACTCGAAACAAATTTTGTTTTTCTGTTCTTATTTGTTGTTTTTACCTTTTTCATAGTCTGTTCAAGCTATATAACCATTCCAGTGCCATTTATAATTTTTTATTGTGAAGATTACATTCCAGTAAAATGGGATATCATTCAAAATTTTGTTACAATAATTGTGACTGTGAATGATGAGTTGTTTTTCACATCATTCTTGAAAGCATTCACTGAAGTAACAATATTTAAAATTTCATTCTATTTCCTTAAACAGTGGAATCATTATGGACTTTTATGTGAATAAGGTATTTTTTGTAATTCATTGAAAAATAACATCCTTTGTAGGCAACCCTTTGCATTAGTGACCTAGCGATCCCATAATTTATTATAATTCAACTTGTTTTTAAAGCTTGTCTTAGGATTTTAGAACCATCCTGTGTGTTAGTTCATGTATCAATTCAAATTGATTGGAATATATTGTTGAAATTTGATGAGCATGCTCTTTATTGCTCTGCTAAAAATATTGTAAAAGTATATTTAAAGAACAAAAGCAGACAAACAAACAAAAAAGTTTGCTCCCACATTTAAATGGTAGGATGGGAGTAAATTATTTAAATGCATGTTATAACTGGATTGATTGGCATGAAATTTTGTTCATATGTTTCAAACAAACTAAAAATAATCTAGAGTGACATCTTTTCTAATGAACTTTGTAGGATAACTTCCACTAAGACAGACAAATCAGGAGAAATTTCTTCATAAGTAATTTTTCTTTAATTTAGTGAACAAGTTTTTCATTGTTCAACTAAAAATACTTAAATTTTATCAGCTCTGACTCATTCCTGTTGGTTTGATGGATATTTTATGAATGGATAAATTAGGAGGAATTTTTCTATAAAGAAAGATGCTTAAAAATAGAATAATAGGAAATACAATAAACTGTATAATCAAGTGAAAGAAAACTATTTTAATTTGTGTGTTATTTATTGGAACTGAATTAATATTCCATAAATGAAATATATTAATTTTCTCTATTTTATGTAACATTGCTCTGCTTCTATTCTCGAAGATTTTACTTAAAAAAAAATTTTTTTAATCAACTTCAGTTTTCTACTAAAATAGCTGCTTTAAAAAAAATTTTCCCTCTTGATTTTTATATTTACTAATGATTTGAAACAAATTATTATAACCTTCCAATGAAATTGCTTTTAATTTATTCTTTTTAATAAGAACAAAATTGTAAGATATTGAAATAATTTAAGACAAAAATAAAAATCTTTAGTAAATTTTGAAGAAAAACAATTAACTGTGTAATAATATAAATGAAAAATTAATATTTTAAACCAAATTTCTATTATGAACTGCATGCATCTTTATGATGGGAATAAGCATGGTAGTATTGTATATTTCTTTTCTGTTTCTTTATTACGTAGTGAGTTTTCAGTTTTTAGCTCTCAGTTGTCTCTCTAATAGCAAATTAATGAAAAGTTTTCCATTTTGATTAGAAAACTCAAATTTTTATATTTTCATTACATTGAAATGTTTCATGTATTTTTATTTTAAATAAACATTGATATAATTTAAAAGTTTCTTAAATTTAATTTGCATGTATTTCAAACTGCAAATAAGATATAAATTAAACTATTGAAAAAGCATGTTTTTAAAAAATTAGATAAGAAATACAAAAGCTCCCTAACCAAATATCATGATTTTTAAAAATATACAACTTGCATTGTATTACATTACAATTTTGTAAGCTTCGTTTTGAAATGTTCCTGAATATACTCGTATGTGGACTATTTTTCTGTAATTAAGGCAACCTGTATGACTCGGACATTTGAAAGAATAAAGAAAAGATTATCACATTCAAATTTAAAAATAATTAAAGTGGTAAATAATACAAATACCAAAAACAAAAAGGAATTCATGTTAACTGTTTTTCACGTCTTAAGAAGTCTTAAAGAAGCAATGTTTTATATTGTAAATATGATAAGTACCCTGAAGTAATCTAAATACCCCAAAAGAGGTTGCTGGTATGTTGTTTCTGTGGGCTGATTAAATATTTTTTATAATTTTCCAGTATTTTCACTTTTGGTATTTAAACATTTACCACCATTTTTAGCCCTCAAACACAAAGTTGTGTTAATTATAAGATGTTATGTTGTTATTATAAATAAGATGTTGTTGTACATATATTTTCAAATCATTGTTTGTGTTGGAATATAAATGGTACTTCATGCTTTAAACTAAAGAATTTTAGATGTGACGGATTCTTATTTTTGAGGCTTTTTAAAAATATTGATTGTACTTTGGTATTCTGTAAAAAAATTTTATGAGTTAGGTAAGAAAAAATGATTCATTGTTATTATTAAATATGAATTACTGTTGATTCATTGGAGTATAGTTGATTATATATTGATGTTTCCTATCACATTCAGTTTTGAATCTTTTATTAGTATAGTGATTTGATATGTATGCATGTGTATATATAAATTCTGGTTGATTGAAATGAAGTTACTATGAAAAATTAAAAGTAAAGCTTCTCGCTCATTGATCATTGAAACACTCACCTTCTAATTTGGGGATTTGTTTATGATGCATAAGCAGTGAGAAGTTTCAACCAATTTATCGTCAAACCTTCGTTACTTGCACCTAGAATCAAATATGATAATGATTGCTCTTTGAGACTTTTCATTCACAATGGAAAGTATTTTTTGTGCTGGCTGTGAGTGTATAGCACTTGATTAGCACGATTTTAGTTACCTGCATTCTTTTGGTGATTATTGATGATATGTGGGCAGGATATTCTGTACTTCATGTATTTTATTGGAAAGCAGTCTCCTTTGCATTAATACAATATTGAATATTTGAGCAATGGGATATAGATATCTTGGGTGCCAACTTTTTGGGGTGCCATAGAGATAGAATATTAATGCATTAGTTTACAAAATATTGCATTAAAACAAATTAGCATTATTTACATTGAAACTAAAAATTCCAGTTTGAAAAGTTATTCATAATTCTGTAGGAATTCCTGTCTTCTCTGTAAGTAATATATATTTAAAGTTAGAGATGTAAAATTGAATATTTGAAATTTCAAATTAAACAGTATTTTTGTATACACAACATAATTTTATAATTATTTTTTTAATTCATAGTGGGAAAAACCCTCCCAAAATCTTTATCAAGAAATATAGATAGTTAGACTTAAATTTTTTTTTTATTTTAATTTAACTGTACACCACATGTTTTCGTTTATTACTTGGTATGTAGAGAAAGTTTTGTGCATGTTTAGAAAAATGCATATTAATCAATTTTGAGTTCATGAATCAAATTATTGTTTTAAATTATTTGTTTTCAGATGTACATTGAATTTTATAAAATATATAATTAATTTGATAAATAATTTAATAATAAATAATTGTAATCAAATGTACATAAAATTTAATAATTTAAATAATTTTTAATTGAAAAAATAATACATGAATTTATAATCTTACGATATTTTAAAAAGGTGAAATTCCTTTTATGCTTATGTATTGTGCCAATTACAGTGAAAGCAGATTGAAATATTTTAGTTTTTTAACAAATTAACCTTGGAAAGTATTGATACATAAAACAAATATTGATAAATACTAAATAAGAATTGGTGCTTTTGTTGTCGCAAAATTGAGTGTGATTCTGTTATCTAACCATCAAAAATAGGCAAATTTTCCTCTAGGACCGTGACTCTTCTTTAAATAATAGTAATAAACCCCAGATAGTTAATAAAACATAAAAAAAGGGATTAACTTCCTTTCGCCTCATTTTAATATTTGCTACCATATGAATGAAAATAATAAAATAGTTTGCGTGTGTGTGTGTGTTTAAAGCAAAGATAGCATCTAAGTTTTATGATGTATGTATTATACATTCTTATGTAACTACGGCGTAGAAAGCGATTCGTAAATTAACGCATTAAAGGAGAGAGTATTTGACTTAAATTTACCAAATTTGATGCAAATACAATTTAGTGAATAAGGGTGTGCACCCGGAAGCAATTTTTTCCAAACTTTAAATAGAATTTTAACTAATTAAAAAGCAAGGGAAATTCTGATGTTTTTAATTATAACTTCTGAAAATATTATATCACAAATATAATTTTACATTAACCTTAAAATTCCAAAGACTGTTTTTTCAATAATGTAACATAAATCGTGCAATTTCCCCGTAATGTTAACAAATTTTTAAATATGATTTGGAGCAGGAGTTTTCATTGCTGAAATTCAGTTCTAACTTCGTTATTTCATCAAGTCTCTAAATCATTCTTCTGTTCAGTGAGATCATTATATTTCAGATAATTTTTTAAATCAAGAATTTTACTTTACTCTGAAGCTATAAAAATTCAGTAAATGTTTTAGATTTTCTAAAATATTTTTATTAGATTCTCTCTCTTTCTCTCCGAATGATTTTAAGCACCAGATAATTTTTATTTTAGGATTACATTTGTCGTATGACATTTTGTTAAATGCTGTAGCGCGCCAACTGTCATATAGAAAAATATTCCCCTATATTATTAATAGATATAGAAAAGGCGTAAAAATATAGTCATACCGAGTATTGTCAATTGTATAAGATAGTAAGGAATAAAACAAATCAAAATCGGTAAGTTTAATTTAATATAACCTATTCTTATCGTAAAAACTAGATTATTAAACGGCACTGTAAATAATGTAGGCAAATACGTACTGTAAACGTAATTGTGCTACAATGCAACGTGCTACTATACATTGTATTTGTACTAGAACGTGTACTGTAAATACAATATAGACAAATTATAAACTTCTTTGATCTCTATTATTTACAATGCACGTCTATTTTAGATATTATGGAAAGTAAAAAGCATCCACTAAGTGTAGTTTTTATAATAGAATCTTAAATTTTGGGTGTAGGATACCGTTGGGTTGATTAGTATATGCATACTGTTATTTTAAGAATATTTACCAAACTAAAATTGAAAAGTATCCAAGAGTTTTTTAAAAATATTTTTAAAGAATAGTTCTTAGTGTAAAAAACTAACTATTCGAAGATGCAGAAGTGTGTTATATGCAGTTCTTTAATAAAAGGAATTATAACGTTTATCTAGTGAACAATGACTTATTATAATATATTATTTAAACAATTACTAAATTGCACGAGAAAATACGAATAACAGGATTAAAAGAGTCAGAATGTGATATGTAGGAACTATTCTTGTATGTCATAAATTCTTTTTAAAAAGCGAATTCATTAATAATATCGCATCTCAAAAATGAATATCTAATTCTTTGAAGGCAAATGTTTTTAATTTTCTGAATTGATACAAGTTTTGCAATATGCCGAGGAGGACATAGGAACAAGCAGAGAAATTGAATTATATAGAATTCACTGCAAAAATAATTAAAACTAAATTAAATTTAGTTTGAAATGAAAGAATACATTATCGAAGGTAAACTAATGTTTGATTTATAAATTAGTTTATTTTCATTACTGGACCAATCACCTCTTACACGTTTATCGGAAGAAGAATGTACCTTGCATTAATTGCTATTTCTGATGGCTACATTCTTTACGAAATTTTTTGATAAAATAATAAGGGGCTGAAATTTATATTACTTAACAACATTTGGTGTCGATTCATCAAAATGATTTCTAAGCTCAGTAGCAGGTTTTCAGAATGTACTTTGTTCAGACTTATGACAAAAATTTATTTTTAACATCGGTATCCAAATTTCTATATTTACAAATTTCTTTTCGATTGGAACAGCTTATATGAATGAAAATTTAAAATTTGACTGTCATTTTTTAAGTATTACTTTGCTGCAAAATCAATTTATAATAGTTCTGAAGAACTCCAATTATTCCCTCAAATTTTGATCTGTGGTTGTTTCAAAATTACAAAAAGGCGTGGAAGAATTTGTGGGATCAAGGGAATATAAATGTCTAAAAATATTTAGATGAAATTAGATAATATTCCTGTATTATTGCATTTCGCATGTGATATTTTCCCAGAAAAAGTAAGAACTTATATTTGAACAGGACTGGATTCAGTTGCATGTCATATTGCCACTGTATGTAAAAACTGGTTTTGAGGCAATCATATTTCATTGGCCCTGTTAAGTCCACATCGAAAATCTGTAGAACAAACTAAAGAAACGTGTTAAAGAGAAGCACCTCAGCATTAAAATCCAAATAATTGAAACAATAATTCGGTTATGATAATCGCGTTAGTAATGGCCGAGGATCCAAAAGCATTGATGAACTCCATGGGACAATGTTCCAAGGCCTAATTGATGCTTATGATTACCCAACTAATAATAACTGCCATAAGTGAGAATTTTTATATATGTCATTGTTTCTGTTTCTTTTTTCTTTATAACTGCTGTTTCAATACAAATATCTGTTATAAAAATTATTTAATTAAATTATTGGTTAAATTATCTTGAAGATGATATATACCTACATGGTATTTCTTTTAATTAAACTACTGTTATGTGCTATCAGATCTCAAAAGTGCACTTTTGCCAAAACGCACAATTTTGGCACTACTGTATATATTTGTCAAGTGTATGATTTATTTAGATCCAAGAAGTCCTTTCCTATTATAACAATATTAAGGCCATTCTTTTTGCTCTTGTGAATTGCAAGCGACTAAAAGAAAAAAGATGCGAATCTATTTTAATTGAATTTAACAACTCTTTGAATAATGTGGATTGCAATTCAGTAAAATTTGTAGTTTGAAGATTTTTAAAAATCGAATTGATAAGTTTGTAAAAATATTTAAACAGACAAAAACTTTATCAGAAATTGTGGGAGGTAAGTTCTGATATTATCCAATTCATAATGTAAGGGTGATTTCTCTTAAATAAAAATATTGAGTTGGAAACTCTGAAGAAGAAATATAGGTTACTAAATGTTTGCTTTTAGATAAATTTTAAAAGATAAAATTGAAAATTTCCAAATCACAAAAGAACTTAGAATATATGCAGGAAATGCCCGCTATAAACATTTCTAAAACATGGACAAGTAAAGGACACAGTCTCAAAATGATGAAAAAAATTAAGGAGTGGAAACTCATTACACATGATCTGAATGATTTAAAATAGGTAAAAGCGAAAGTTTGAGACGATTTCTACTCTTCAGAAGTCTGCGAACAAACTAATTGAAAAAACAAAGAAAGTTCGATTTTCAGTGCAAAGCAGAATCAGATAGTGTTAGGGATCGATGTTTTAACAGAGCAACTGTAAAAACTTAAAATACTTTAATGGCACAATTTCCTTTAGTTTCTTTATTTAAATATATATAAAGGTTTGTTGATTTGTATCTTGCATTTTTCTCTTCATTCTGATTAGCACTGGTCAAAAGTAGCAAGTGAAATGATAGTAATAGTGGTTTTTGTGAAATTAGCATCTAATAGTTGTCGTGCGGTGAACTAAGGGTAAGAGTGCTTCATTGTGATCTTGAATGTAGCTTTGGGCTTTGTTTTGACTTATTAGCTCTACATGGTGAGGTGTCCTTAAAGCTTTTCATTTAAGCATCTAAAAATAATGAGCAAACAGATAATGACGCATTTAAACTTTAATAGTGAAAATATTTTATTTAAGATTCATCATTTGCATTTTTATGTCTAAAATATGTCAATCTTTAGTCCCTGAATTTTCCTTTATTTGCCTTAAAATGCTCATGATGCCCCCCACCCCAGTAAAATATGTGTGAAAAATTTCTACACTTTTTAGATGCTAATGTTCAAATTTATTGAAAGATAACAATGTTATTGAAAATATATAGCGAAGTAAACTAGTTTAATGATCGGAACCATAGAATAAATATTATTTTGTTAAAGTGAAGATAAGATTAAAATATGTTCTAAGTTTCTGCATTAATATTAAATATATTTAAGTATTGATCTATTTTATTCGTGGGAGCAGTGGATGCATTCCACATTAAAGGGATGTGAGATAACATGCCTTGAAGGAGTACTTTTATATTTTATTCGAAGATGTTGAGTGGTAGGTTTTGAAGTTTTTAACTCATATGTAATTTCTGTCACCTTTTTACAGCTAATAAATTTCTTTTATATAGGGACAGATTACAGATATCTAAGAATATAGAATGCAGATATCTAAGAATAATTACGGATATCTAAGAATTTTTTTTTTCAGAAGAAACATAACTCTTACATTATGGACAGTGATGAAGATGGAGACAATGAAAGAGTTATTTCTTTAACTCATTTATTGTTTGGTAACATTGATGATGATGGCCAGTTAGAAAATGATTTCCTGGATCCAGTAAGAATCTTAAATATACTAATAATACTTTTTATTGAATGTAAGTTGTATACATAATAATAAAATAATTGCTTTTAGGAAAGCATACGCCATCTGGACCAATTAAGGCAACTTGGAATTGGAACGCAATTGAAGGAAATAACTGATGATGTTGATTCTTCTGATTTGGATCAAAAAGATTACAATGATCATGAGGGTAAGCATAAAAATATAGTTAAATGAAATTATATTTTTTTGTATCATTATTGTTCTAGTAAATGAATTTAATTTATTCAGATGTAGCGTAAAAGAAACTGCATTGATATGCGTAAATTTATGTAAATGAAATTGAATATGTGCATAAACATTTTATACCCATGTTTTTTAGGAAGTACTTATGTTTTTAATAAAAATATTGACAACTACTCTTAAGGGACAATTGCAGGTCTGTCAAAACATCTCTTCAAGTTTAGAAGATTTTTATATTAATCTTTATTGCAAAGGGCCTGTATTTGTAATGCATAAAGGATTTGAAATTGTCGTTTTCATCATTCAAAAAAAAAAAAAAAAAAAAAAAAAGGCTTTGTAACAATTTATATAGTTACATCATATGTTCTATCTATTGAATTGAGTGAAAGAAAAGATGCTTTTCTGATTTTTATTATTTTTCATCATGCATGTCTATGTAAAAATGAAATAAAAATTTCTTGTCAGAATCTGTTTCGGGTTTTTGAACATTGTGCTGTTTTCGTCTACATAAAAAAAAAAAAAAAAAAAAAAAACACTTTTACAAGTTATTTACAATAATTCAATATCATCATAATAATTCTGTTTAGTTAGTTTAAAGTACTTTTAAATAAATTTTTCAAAAAAAAAAAAAAAAAAATTGTTTCTTTCACCGGAATTTTTTTTTTATACAAGTGATATTGTATGACATGCAATGAAACAATGCATTTTATAAATTTGACATTTAGAGTGTACTGTGAAATCTCCATCGGCTGTAGACTATTCAGACATTACAGAGCTTGCAGATGAAATTGATGAAATGGATGTGGATAAAGCATCAACGCCTTCAGTGTCAATTAAAATAAAAGGTAATAGCATTTTTATAAAAAAAATAATTCGTTTTTTAAAATCTGAATATGTTATGATAATTTGCGATACTAATAGAATACTCTGCATTTAAAAGATTTGTTTTTGTACAAATATATTCCATTTGCTTTAATCTCCGTTCATTATTGTTAATTAGCTTGTTTTCTTATCTTTTAAGGTTAATAGCAATTCGCTTTGTCTAGCAAAGAAAATGACTAGTTTTTTCGATTAATGAAGTTTAAATCATATGGCATTTAAGAGGCCTTAAAGAATCTGTATTTTGTTAAAATTAAAATTTCCTTAATAATGCCTGACATTCCCTTGATATTATCAAGGGAAATTAATTAATTAATCAATCAATTAATTGATTGAATAATTAATTGATTGAATGATTAATTGATTGAAGTTATCAATTAATTATTGATTAATCTATATTATTCATTTTTTTTTCGTTGTGACTATATATAAAGAAACTCAGTGCTCATTAAATTAATAACTGTGCAAAATTTTGATTGAAACTGCCTTTTATTTTACTTCAAAAAATAAAAATGTATCTCCGACTAATTGATGTTGTATTCAAAGCAGTGATGAAGTATTCAGTATTTTTTGTTGCTATTATAAAAATTTCACATAATTTGATAATTTCGCTTTTAATATTCTTTGGTTTGTTTAGAAGAAAGAAATGAGAATGACGAAGATTTCGATGAAAATGATGTTGATATAAAGCCAAGTGACTCCGATTTGATGCCACCTCCAGCTTTACCACCTCCGAAAGATAGTAATGACAACTATATTGATTCAAATGTTTCTGTTGGTATGCATATCAAGTCTGAAGCTAACATTAAAGAGCAAGAAAGTAGTAATTCTACTTTCCCTAAGACTTCTAGAGTGGAAACTGCTGAAAAGAAACTCGATACTCCTCTTGCTGCAATGCTTCCATCAAAATATAAGAATATGGATGTCACGAAATTGTTTCCTGAATTCAGACATGGACAAGTATGTTTATATTTGTTATATAATTGAAAATAAATTTGTTTTCATTTAAAGCTTGCAAGGACCAATTATTTGTTTTCAGCTTCAGCTTGAAAATTGGCCATACTTGTATATTAAGTTTAAATATTTCTAATGATTGTAGCTTAAAATTGAGAATAGTTTTATAAACCCCTCCCCCTCCCCAAGAAAAAAAACCATTGGGTCCCACTTATGCAAAATTCATGTAAAAATCATTATCAATTTGTTACAATACATACATACATTACATAATAAAGCATTTGCATTTGCTAAAGACTTTGAAAAGAGAAGAAAAATGTATCCGTGTTAACATGTCGACTACGAAGACAGTCACTGCTAACTAATTGATTCAGTCATATTATATTGAGATGGAATACTTTCATGGAAGTCATGGAATACTTTCTAATAACATGCAAACTTCCTTTTGACCGGCGAATTGCAGCTACTCAACGTGGCATGGATTCAATAAGTCGTTGGAATTTCCCTGCAGAAATATTGAGTCATGCTTCTCTATATACACCCATAATTGCGAGAGTGTTGCTGATGCAGGATTTTGTGTATGAACTGACCTTTCAATTATGTCCCATAAATTTCGACGGGATTCATGTCAGGGGATCTAGGTGGCTAAATCGTTCGCTGGAATTGTCCAGAATGTACTTCAAATGAATCGCGATCAGCTATGGCCCGGTAGAAATGCGCTTTATCATCCATAAAAAATCCATATTTGTTTGGGTACATGAAATCCATGAATGGTTACAAGTGATCTTCAAGTAGCTGAGCCTAACCATTTCCAGTCAATGATCGGTTCAGTTGCACCAGAGGACCCAGTTCCATTACATGTAAAAACAGCCTACATCATAATGGAGCCACCACCAGTTTTCATAGTGCCTTGTTGATAACTTTGGTCCATGGTTTCGTGAGGCCTGCACCGCATTCGAACCCTACCATCAGCTCTTACCAATTGACTCATCTGGACAAACCACGGTTTTCAAGTCGTCTAGGGTCCAATCGACATGGTCACGAGCCTAGGAGAGGCCCTGCAGGCAATGTCATATTGTTAATAAAGGCATTTGTGTTGGTCTTCTGTTGTCATTGTCCATTAAAGCCAAATTGTGCCGCATTGTCTTAAAAGACATGTCCTTCGTACATCCCACATTGATTTCTGCAGTTATTTCACCAAATGTTGCTTGCCTGTTAACATTGACAATTCTACGCACATGTCGCTGTTCTCGGTCATTAAGTGCAGGCAGTCGGCTACTGCGTTGTCCATTGTGGGAAGTTATGCCTGAAATTTGGCATTCTCGGCACACTCTTGACACTGGATATCGGAATGTTGATTTTTTAACGATTTTCGAAATGGAATACCCCATGCGTCTAGCTTTAACTACAATTCCGCTTTCAAATCTGTTAATTCGCGTCGTGCTTCATAATCATGTCAGAAACTTTTTTAGATGAATCACTTGAATACAAATGAAAGCCTCGCCGATGCACTGCGTATTTAAACATTTTGTATGCGATACTTCTGCAGCCTGTATATTTGCATATTGCTATCCCATAACTTTTGCCACCTCAATAATATTTCTATGAGTCATGTATTTCTTGTAGCCGTCCTAGGCAAAACTGACAACTTTGAGATCTTGTTTTTTCAGGCAAGTTTTGATTTTGGAAAATAAGTGATCTTGAAATGAGGAGAACCGGAAAAACACAGGAAATTTAAAAGTTTTCCATAAAAACAGGGAAAATAGTTTAAGTTCCTTAGTTATTTTTTTTCCGATTTGCTATTAATGAGCATGCGTGCGACTTCTATAACTGCGTGAAAAAAAAAAAAAATATTTCTCTGGCAAGATTGCAGCATTCAATCTGCGGAAATAGCGCGGTGGTGTTAAGTCTATCACATTTGATTTTATGGAATGGTTTGTTTATTATTTGAGAAATTGTGAGCTTATTCAAAAGTACATTAGAGAATTTTGTTTAAAACAATGAGCTGCTCAAAATCCATATTTGATACGAATTGAATGGCTAAAAAAAATCAATCCTGAATTTGCCGAATGGGTTCGAGAATTTCCTCAATCCGTTTATCGCGTATTGCTCGCTTTGTAAGAAGATAATAGGCCTAAGTCATATCGGAAAACAGGCACTTACTAATCGGGACAAAAGAGTAAAACCATAAGATTGTGTGCAAGTTCAAAAGAGTCGTCATTGATGTTGGTCTTAGTATCTAAAAGGAATACAGGAAAAGATGCCATGTCAAATCCGAAAACGTCAAATTTAATGTCCGAAAATAAACCGATTTGAACTTTTTAGTTCAAGAACATTAATTTAAAACTGAATTTTGATGGGCATTTAAGCGTCACATTCGCCCTTTAATGCATTCAATGATATAAAGGAAATATTTTCACGTATGTTCACTGAAAATGAAATAGCTAAGAAATTGTACATTAGGCCGTATAAAAATGCCGTACCTTTTTTGTTATGTATTAGGTCCATTAGCTCCACGAAACTGATGGTGAATCTGCAGAAGTTGCAGAAATTGATGCCCAAATACTTGAATTGGCAAAAATGAATAAATACAAAAGTAGTCTTGCTTTTTAATGATTTTTGTTTTAGTAATCATTAAATGATTTGTATCATAACAAAAATATTTTGTTTTATTTCACCCGAGTCTTTAATTTTGTGTTACTTACAATTAAAGAGCACAAGAGATAATATACCCCCCCCCCCTAATATATAAATGTTGTCTTGTTAAATTCTAGATAATAAAGTGAAATTGTTTTTTTTTCTCTGTCTTTAAGTATAAACCATCTTTTAATATGCTATTTTTTTACTAATGTTAAATTGTTTCTTCCTTTTCTTGCCTTTTCCACTCCTTAAATCATTCCATTATAACTAGCACATGAGCTGTATTCTCGCATTTCCTCCTATCTTGAATATATATTCAGGGAAAACAAGGGATTTTTTTCACGTTTTGAGTGGCAACCCTGTGTTTAGTTTTTGTCAATTAATGAGTTGCAAAAAATCATTTAGAGGTTAGATATAATTTTCTTTTGATGAATTTAAGAGGTAAACTTATTAATTACAATTATAACAATGATGATTGTTCCCTTCTGTTATGTTTTATTTTATCTTGATAGTCCAAAAATATATTTCTTTATTTTTGCAAATTTAGGTTTTAAGATTTTCACGTCTTTTTGGACCGGGAAAACCAACCAGTTTACCTCAAATTTGGAGAGGTGTTAAGAAAAAGAAAAAGAAGAAAACTGTTGAAGAATCTTCAAATGTTCATAAATTTGCAAAAGGTTTGACTCTAAATATCTCATCATCGCCTCCTCCTCCTGAGGAATGTGAATCTGATGACGAAGTAATTATTATTATTTTTTTTCATTTCTAATTTACATAGCTGTAAATAGTTGCAACTTGGAATGTGATACAAGAATGTCGTTGGCATAATTTTGCTGTTATTGATTTATGCTATGAAATTGTTTTAACCCGTATTTGGAGGGGTTGGTGTGCAGAGTACACTAATGAGTTCTGTCTGACTCTGAACTTCTGACTGACCCCTCCCCTCCGATACCCTCATCATTTTCTACCCTAAAAGGAACATCCCTAAAATAAAATGTGTCTAATTTCTCTTGCAGGAATCACTTCGGCAAGCCAATGCACATTTGCAAAAAATGCTGCAATGACCATCCGATGAAAATTAAGGCTTCAAAATTTAAAATATGTTAAATGTTTCAGTTTTAGAATTTTTCATCTTCATGTTTTGCCTCGTGTATATATATATATATATATATATATATATATATATATATATATTTACAAAGGATTTGTCACATCACAATTTTATACAAAAAAAATGATACATCTCGTTTTGTAACTTCATAGTCAACTCGTTATGTAAATATCATTATTAAAGTTTATTATATATTTTTCTTTTCTAATTAAAAAAAATTCTTTCAATATAAATCTTGATCAGATTAAAGTATAAAAATCTTGAAAAATTAGGTAGAGGCATAAAGCAGAGAATGGGGGGTGGGGGGTGAAGGAAAAAAAAAAAAGAAAAAAACTAAATCTACTCCATGTGCGCCTCCCTAAAATTTTTTTTGTAGAAAAACTTAATATTTGTTTATTTCAACTTATTAGAAAAGTTGAGATTTTATTTGGAAATTGGAATTAATTTTTGTACAATGCATGTATGAAATCATAAAAAAACAAAAATGAAATAAGCAAATGTATAGTAGCATAAAAAATAAAATTATTGTTAAGAGCAAATAAATGAGATACACTGCACAGCTTGTGCTTACTATTTTTTAATGATTTTTTTTTCAGATGAAACTGTTGAAACCTGAAGAAAAAAATAGACTAGGAACAAAAAATGAATCCTACAAATCAAATGAGCTATCTCCAGGTTTTGCTGCTTGGAGATATGGACCTTCACAGTTGTGGTATGACATGCTGAATGTGCCCGAAAGTGGCGAAGGATTTGATTATGGATTTCGATTGAAAGAGGTATATTTATGAACACATAACTTTTAATAAGATTATTTTTCTAAGTTATTGAATTAAACCAATTATTTTTTTGTTGTTGTTGAGAAATTTTTTTTTTTTTTAGTTCGTTTATATTTATCTTAATAGAATTAATGCGGTGTTATTAAATATTCCAAATGCTAAACGTGTGTTGAATGATATTCGAATGACGTTTCTGGTTTTCTCCCTCTTTGTGAAATGCATTCAGAAATACTCATATACAATTGTGTAAGTATATACATATATCTATATACACTGATCATGATCGGATTATGATTGTCCTCGAAGGCCGCATATATTGTAAGGATGGCAGTAATTACATTGAAGCATTCTGTTCACTTTCGTGTTTGGAATGAATTCTGAACTGACTGTCCGTAAACTAGCATAATGGTAGTTTGAACAATAAATAAGCTAAAATGTCAATTTCTTCATCACTTGTATAAAAACCTTGTCCTCTTCGGGGGAGTTAAAAATCCTGTAATTTGCAAACGTTAAATCGTTCTGTAAATTCGTTTTCTAGAAAGATGCTGCAATCACGAGAAAAGACGTTAGAATTCTTCTGCAACAAGGCCTCCATTATGATTGCATACAATATAAATCATCACTATTTTAAAACGTTCCTCGTTACTCATATAAATCATTCTGTTAGAAAGCTTAATATCTTACACATAATTGCAAGCACAAATGTTTTTTTCGGTATTTCACTATTACCCGAAAAGTTCTAATCCTAAAGTCCTCCATTTTTATCCAGGGTTAATGATTGACATACATAGAATTTCTTGCTTCACATATAAAGAAACATCTAGTAGGGTTGGTTTCTTTTCCCATGAGGTTGGGGTTCACTTTTTTTTTATCTGGACTAAAATCGTCTTGATCGACTTAAAAAGGCAGCTATGCTGCCAGACGTGGCTTGAAATCTGTTGAACAGACATAAACCACTGTAGCTTGCAATTAAACTATGAAAGCAAAATCGATAAAGAAATTTATTAAGCTGTTAGAGACAAAATTGAAATTCTTAATAGGTATGAAAGTTTACCAAAAAGGTGTGAACCGTAATGCTGTAATACAGTTAAAAATTTTGCAGCCTCTTTATAAAATTCAGAAGAATTTAGAAATTGTGATCAAAACAAGCAATAGACATTGATTCGACCGAGGATAAAAACATTTCAACACACGTTAAAATGAATCGAGCATTTGGTACTTTGAAAGGCAATGTGCAGCATCGTTCAACAAATTTTATAAAACAAGTGTACGAACAATATATAAATAAACTGCAAGAATAACTGTCGATAAGCAGCAATTAAAGAATTTTTTTTCTTTTTTTCAAATAAATTATAGATTGCTTTGAGATAAATTTTATTTGATATGATTAAAATATAATTGAATTTATCGAATTAATTATTGTTTTCAATTATTTAAAGTTATCAAAATTCTTCCGTCCCAAAACGATCACATTCCTGATTTCCCTTATTGAAAAGCTAAAGTTGTTTTAATTTTGCATCTGATCTATTATATAAATTTTTGTAATATATTCTTTATTTTTCTCTGAATTTTTGATATTTTATTTTATTGAAGAATTTCTATTGATTATTTACTATCTTTTCATTATTTTGAATTATGGATAACTTCAAATTGAAAAAAAAATGATCAACTTATATTTATTTAATGTTGGCTATTAATTGCTAAATGTCAGCTTCAGACTTAGACAAGGCGTTTTTGATAATCAAAAAGTTTTTATTTTGCTCTTTATGATTGTAGTTGATTATTTTGTAAAGATTCAATATTTTGCATGAAGTTAATGTAAAAATAATACTTTTTTAAAAACTTTACCAGTCATCTGATTCAGAAGAAGGAGTGTCTAAAAGTGATGCAGTTTTTGATGAGTTACCTGATGATGCCTTCTTTATGGTGACTCAACATAATTGGGAAGATGATATTATTTGGAATGGTGAAGAAGTAAAAACTAAGGTTTGTTTATTACTGTTACTTCATTTCCTCCCCCCCTCCCCCCAATTTGACAAAGATATCCTACTATTCTCAATTCATTGTAGTGAATGTTTGTTTTTACTTAAAAAAAAAAAAAATCAAATTCTATATTTCATTTTAAAACTGGCTGATTCAATCACAGTCAGAAAAGAAACTAAGCGAGCTTTAAAATATAAGAGGTTTGGAATGAGAAGCAAAGGTATTTTGTATGAGAATGTTTCGGTTAATTCGCATTATGTCTAAGATATATACTATATATTATTAACAAATCTGATTTATCAGCTATAATTTGTGCCAGTTTTTTTGAAAATTTCACGAAACACTCAATTTTTCATTCATGCATCTCATACTGGACACAATGTATTGTTTAGTTATGGATATTTTATGCTGTTTTCCCCCTTCCTTTTTATGTTAGTTCATTTAATTCTCATATAAACTTGGTATTTTGCATGTAATAGTTGTCATAGATATAAACTTTTGATATTTTTGAAAATTTTTAATATTTTAAATTTAATTATATGTAATATTGGTTTTGAGTATTGCTGTAATCACTCAAAACAACAATAAACATCTATAAATACATTTTATGTTGTAGCATTCTTTTACTTTCTCTAGAAATTTTGTTTAAATAAATATAAAATACAGCATAACTTGATCCTATTTCTCATTAAAGTTACTTACGATCCAAAAATTCATGATGCTGTTAATGAATGTCGTGTGTAGAATAGTAAGAAAAAATTCTTGCCGTGTTAAAAAAAAAAAAAAAAAAAAAAACCTAGTTTTTAATAAATTGTGATTTTACAATTTCATGGCTGTTTTAAATTATTCATATCAAAATTATATTACAATGTTAATTTGGCTTTTATCTGTTCCCTGTATATTGATCATAATGTTGAAATTTTAGGTGCTTGCTAAACTCAATAATCGAAATAATGCAGCTGGTTGGGTTCCATCTAGCCATAACCGTACAGCATCAGCATTTAGTGAGCAGGGTAAGTGAGGTTATTAAATTTATCTTATTATTTGAACTTTTTTGTAGTTTTTTTAAAAGTGTAACATCTAAGTTGTTGAAATGTTCATTCTATGTTTTTCCAGTTTTATTTGAAATAAGCCTTTTTTATGTTTTTAGATATTTAGTATATGCTTGGTGTAATTAATTTTATTTTTGAAATTTTCGTTTAATTTATAAAATGAATTCCTAATTATTAGATAGAATCTTAAATATAACTGCAAGTTATTATTCTTTTCTATTTTCGGAAAATTGTGTTGAAATTATAATGTAATGCTTGTTTTGTATTTGATATCTATAATTTATTAGTATTTAATTTCATTTTATCCTGATCTCTGATTTACTATGTTATATTTTAATAGGTTGAAGTGTAAACACAAAATTCTGTAACTGGTATAATTATTTAGCCGTATTTTTTATGTGTTCTTATATTTTTAATAATTATATAGAACTTTTGTAATTATAATAATATATTTGAATTGTATAGTGTTTTAATTTGCTATTATTACTACATATCTTATTTACTAATATTTACTTTGAAAAGAATGTGAATACAATGAAGATAAAGATGAAACATGGTGGTCAATTTTTCCTGTTGAAAATGAAGATCTAATTCATGGAAATTGGGAAGATGATGTTATATGGAATAGTGAGGTACATTATATTGTTAATTACAGGCATGATTTATTTAAAAACAGTTGTGGAACTTCAACAGTTAATTTATTTGTTCACAGTAAGATATTTAAATAAAATATGAGTTGGTATTTTAACCCAATATTATATTTAAATTTGCTTGCTATCTTGAACTAAATTTTGCTGTCATCTGCATATTAATAAAACTATTCATTAGTATATCTTTACTGAACATAAATATATGATTTTACAGTGTTAAAAATTGTCTTGTAGTTAACCTATTATTTTCACTTATTTGAATGAATTTTGTTTGTAGAATTTTTTAATCAGATTTTTTAAAGAAGAATTTTTAAATCGTAGCTTGCATGAGATTTCTTTGTAATGAATAAAAAGCATACCAGCGCTTCTTAATCTGAGGTACGCATATCTACAGGGTTATGTGACAAGGGTTGTAGGGAAAAGAAATATGTTATGGTGGACATTGATATGTATGCATATTAGAGATTATATGTAATGATGTTGGGTTGAAATACATGAAACAATGATAGGTCAAGGGGTCCGCAAGTTTTAAAAAAAACTGATGTATACGATAAGAGGGAATTCTATCCATTCTAAGTATGCAAAAAAGTAATTTTGGGCATTCTCCAAATTTGTCCATTCATTTTCGAGATACATTTCTTAAAAATAAATTAATAAATAAACAATTAACTGCTGTTTCCGCTTCTTCTTCTTTTTTTTTGTTTCCTATCTCTCAAAATACTTGCTTTATCATCAACAATTGATTCCAGCATTTTTGCAGTCTCTGGCACTTAGTATAGCATTTTGAGATTTAATCCTCCTGCGGCCATATTCTTGGTTCGATGCATTTTACCCATTTGCTGTTTGGGAATGAAGAAATGCTAGAAAATGAAAATTATTAATAAATTTCTATATGATATAAAAATTAATTAATATTTTATATAAATCTAGTAAATATTTTCAAAATGTTTTACAAGATTATTGTAATTTCTCGCAAGTTTTGAAAAATGTAACTGAATGAATACGTCTCTCAGATTTTGTGTTCCATAATATTTTTCAGTATGATTCGATTAGATGTGATCTAATTAGATGTTTAATCTTATCTTATTCTATATTTTTTGATCGAAAATGTTTTACCCAATCTGAGATTTAATGATGTTAGGAAATGAAACATAAATAAAATCCTGTCTTTAATATTTTATATAAATCTAGTGAATGTCTTCAAAATACTTCAGAAAGTAGACTTAGTTGTTCACAAGTTTTGAAAAATCTGATTGAGAGAACACGTCTTCCAGATTTTATGGTCCCTAATATTTTTTTTTATGAGATTCCATTAGATGTGAAGGACTGTAGTTTAAGAACATCTAATCAGAAGCAGCTTCCCTAAGCATCTTTGAACTGCTGTCTACTGCTTCTTAAATATTATTGAAAATCTCCTGCTTGTAAGTATTTAACTCTTAAAAAAAATTGGTCGGATTCTCTTGCAGATCACGTGTTGAAAAGCATGAATGTCTGTAAAGGTTGTAATTTTATGTTCTCATTGATATTTATGAGCTAATTCACTGACCCATATACCGTCCATAGGACAATAATATTATATTTTAAATATCTTAGTTCTGAAAAATTGATTCTAGTGAGATAGTCTTCATTAGTAATGTGCATGATATAAGAGGAAATGAAACACCAGTGTTAGCTGACTGATTGAATTGTATGAATATTTTGTTTTCTGGCAAATATATTTTGTGTGCTAAAATAATTTTTTTGCATTAAATAAATTGCAAGTATAAAGTTACCTATAAGCGATAACAACAACAACAAAACAAACATTTTATTTAAGTGATGACAAATTTTACAAATACCTTAAATGTGTATGCTCAGATTCAGAAAAAAAGGCTTTGGAGATCAAGACTTTTTTCTATTAAAATTTGCTCCTTAATGTGATTTTCCAAACCTTCTAATTGGGTTAATATTAGATATCAATTATTGGGCATTTTTAACTTTATTGCATATTGTGGAAGGAATTTTTTCAAAAAATTTCTAGTTTTTTCCTCTTAAATCTAGTTTTTTCTATTAATTGAGTTAGTCAATTTTTAGGAAAGGTCATATTTTGGCTATAAGGATTACTTCTTTCTGAGTTATGCTATCTATATTTGTTTTTCTCGCTATAGGCTATGACAAAAATTCCTGAACCAAAGGTTTTGACTCTTGATCCAAATGATGAAAACATAATTTTGGGCATACCAGATGACCCAGACCCTAATTCAATAGCATCAAATGAGCCGGTGAAGGAAAAGAAGGTAAAAATTTTAAATTAAATATATAAGACAAAATTTATTATATATTGTATATTCGTAACATCTAAAAATGGACGTAAATTTAATTCTTTTTATTTTTTTCAGTTTGGAAGAATTGTAAATAGTATAACATTTGTTTTTCAATTGTATAATCTCTAGTTTCAAAATGTGATTTTATTGTAGGATATGGTTAGAAAATCTCGCATTCTTTTGGGAAAGGCAGGTGTCATATCTGAACCTGAACCTCCGAGTCCAGTAGGTGTTACCTTTAATATTTTTTTAATGTTTGGAAAATATTATTAAATTAGTGTTGTTTTGAATTATCCTTCGGCAAATTAATTTTTTATGATAGTTTTTGATAATTGTTAATTTATTATAGTGACTTTTAATCTGAAAGTCATTTTTAAAAACATATGGTAATTTTTTCTAGCCTCCTCCACAGAGCAAAGAAAAGGACCAATTTAATATTTCTAATGATGAATACTATAATCCGAAAATGACTCAAGATACTGCTTTGAAACCTAATGTTGGTGGCAATCTTATTCAGGTGAGATTGGTTAATTAATTTATTATTGAAATTTAAAGAAGATCAGCTACATCATAACTAATTTAATATGTTTTCTAGCATTCAATACCTGCAATTGAGTTACTCCCACCTTTCTTTCCAACTCACATGGGTCCTTTAAAACTGAAGCATTTCCACCGACCGCCTCTCAAACGCTTTTCACATGGCCCTCTTGCTCAACCTGGATTTCATGGCGTCATTCCTCTGCTGAAGCATATCAAGAGAAAAGCAAAGGTAAAATACATATATTTCCTTTGTAAGCTGGATTTTCCTTCTTTTTGTGCAAAGTTATGTAACTAACAAACTAATAAAGCTTCAAACTATTTATATGAATAACAAATAACACTACAAGCTACTCACTAGCAGGTATTCATATACAGAAATGTTTACTTTTATACTATAAATTTTTCTAAAATATTTGTAATAAATTTCAGTAAAATGAAAGGATTTTTTTATCTTAGCGAGATTTTTGGGCCAGGTTTGGCGACTTCATGCCATTTTTAACGATAGACTTGGCGATTTGCCATCACAAAATTTCTAATATTTTCTGGACATTTCGGAATTTTTTCAAGAGTATATAAATGCCTTGATAAAATAGCCGGAAAAGACGCGCTTGTGCTTTCATTGATTTAGAATGGTGCACAATCCATGGTATTTTGACCAGACAAAACTGCTGAACTTGCTTGAAAATCCGAGCGGATTTGTCGCGTAATGTCTTGGTTTCTTTTGTGCTTTGTGAGTGAGATAGTTTGTTGCAGTTGTAGGCTATATAGGGGTGGATTGTTTATTTCCTTTTGATTTAAAATGCAGGACAAGCTTTTCAAAGGTTTCTGGATGATATATTACGAAATTTAAATTATTTTGCCTACCCGAATGACATTTTGATTACGTCGGTTGACTATGGCATCGTATTGCAGGAATTTGGGAAAGGTCTTCCTAAGGTTAAATGAAGACGGTTTAGTTCTAAATGTCGATAAATGTGTTGTGGGTGGAATTATGAACTTACCCTTCTTGGTTATGAGATTTTCAAGGATGGCATTTCACTTTTAAAAGACAGTTATGGCTCTTTTTAACTACCCGCAGCCACAAGATGAAATTGTCACAGATGATTTCTTGCAATATTTTATTTTTATCGTAGGATTATTCCCAATGTGCAGAGATAAGGCATATCTTAAACGACTACGTTAATGGCAGGAAGACATGTGAAAAATTTACCGGTGGTTAGAGTGATGCTGCTGTTTCATGCTTTTCAGTTTTGCTAAAATTCGATCGCCCATGCAGCTCTTTTAGTTCATTCAAATTCTAAAGCTGAATTTTATCTTGCAGTGGAGACATCAAATGCATAAATACTGGCATCCAATAAATAAAAACATTTATTGGAGACATCCAATGAAACATGGAGGCATCCAATAAATAAAAATATTGGCTAATAACACCCAATCACTTACATTTTACTCCAGGAAATTAACCTTTGCATAATTTAAATGTAGTAAGAATTACTTGATACTCTTCTGTAAGGGACCTTCAATATATGTTGAAAGGTCGTGATTTCATTATATACCTGGATGACAAGCTCCATGCATTCGCTTTTCGGCAAAGAGTGATAAGGCATATCCCAGCAGCAATGCCATCTAGAATTTGTTTCATTTTACCCCAGAATATCAGATACATTTCTAAGAATCAAAGCACACTGGCTGATGCATTTACTCGTGTTGAAAAAATCCATATTCCCTTTGAGGCCCATTATGATAAGCTGATGACTAAGAACTTTTAACTTTGCAAGGCACAAGTTTTAATTTTTAAAACAATTTCCTCAAAAATTTCTTTAGCACATAGGGATGAGGCAGTATAATAATTACAAGGCAATTACTATTAATAAAAATATTGTCAGAATGTTTGCATTTAAAAATATTTTTTGAAATATAGTGATTGACAAGTCGAAATGTATATTATATGTGATTATCTTAGAGAATCTTCCAAAGATATTTTAATGCTCTCCTTGACGAAGTTATTGGAATGCATATTTGTTTTATATCGTTCTAATACATTAAACATTTCAAACAGGTATCTTTCAAATTTCTTATTTAAACCTTTTTCAGTTATTTGAAGTATTAATGTATCAAAAACTTCCAGGGCAAGTTTCGCAAAAATTTATTTGAAAATTTTCGAAAAGATTTTATAAAAATTATTATGATAAACTCTAATGATGCCTTTCAGACAAAAGGGCCACCATATCTAATGCCCATTCTTCAATTATCTTTTCTTATACCAAAAGCGAAAATATATTTGTGCTCGTCCGTTTGCTCATTACAGGCCAAACCATTTGACTTAATCTACTAAATTTGGCACAAATATACTTTAGAAGGTGCGAATGTGGAACTCGCAGCGACTTTTCGAAAATACTTTGGAAGAGTATTTTCGAATTAAGGAAAATTGTCAAATTTTAATTAACAACAACAACAAAAAAATAATAAATAAATAAAATAAAAGAAATTTTGGTGTTTGTAGTGATAATGTCTAAAAATGTAGAAATTTTTTTTTAATGCCATATTAAAATTTTTAAGACCCAAGAATTTTGCTATATTCTGATGTAGTTTAAAGACAGTTGTGATTTAATAGCTTGCAAATAGGCGATTTCCTTATCTCTTTCTATATGATCTTATGCACAGGATAATTTTTATTTCTAGATATGATTTTTCATGTGTTATTTATTAAGAATACACGACAAATCAAAGGAATAAATTAGGAGATTTTCATAACTGTATGTACTTTTTAACTGGGCATTTCAAAAGCATATAAAAATTTCCTATTTTATGAATTGAAGAATCTGCAGCTATTAGGTTTTTTTATGCAATTTAACGAAATATATAATTTCTAATGATATAATAATTGGAATTATTGAAATAAACATTAGAAACATTTGCGTATTTAAATGGATAAAAAATTTGTTGCATATATCAGTTTTATTTTAAAGCCAAGAACTTGATGTTATTAGATATTTATAGCTTATAGTTGCAACTTTATCCTGTACATGCTATCATGGTTATTTATATGTCAGAATTATATTTGATACTTATTTTTTTTATGTGGATGAATGATGTAGAAGGTTACCATGACCTAAAGACCTTGATACATTTAGTTGTACATTTTATAAAATTGTAATTTTGCTTAGCGTCAGAATAAAAGCATCTGTAATTATTTGTTCTTCAGTTCTGTATTAAAGCTACATTGGTCTGAATTTTAATTAAAAGGAACATTTATATGAATGTTCGCACATTTTAATACTATACTTCAAAAAATTTTACAATTTAGTTTAGCATACTAGTCAACAGTTGTGGGGGAAAAGTTATTTAACCAACTATGTGTGCAATTATTGAAATTTAAATTAAAATATACAGAAAAAATATTGATATCATTTGAAAGATAATTTGATTTTTGAGATGTGAAAATTATTTTTGTGCAATTGTATTTTAGAAAATTATCGTGTAAAAACGTCAAAATTTCGCTTAATTTTTAATTAAATTTCTAATTAATACTTGAAAACATATAGTACAGAGATGTCCATCTCATTCCTCTAAAATATATATTTGCCAAATATGCTCGAGATCAAATGGCCTGTTACTGTCCTGTAGAGTGCCAACATACAAACGCACACTTATCCTCTTTTATTATTAATAGAGATGATTTTTGCACTTAGCACTGATTTTAGCAAAATTTATTTTCAGTTCTTCTAATTCAGCCGAGTTTGTGGAATTTCTAAGCAATACATTAGCTTTTCCAAAAAAATGAAAACTTATTCATGCTCTTTTCGGAGGGGGGGGGGATGAAAGAAAACTAAAATGACATAAGATTTTTAAATGAATTAAAAAGAAATAATTTTACTGATTCTTTTCGAGAGGATACATAAATTAATTTTTTGATGGGTGCGGATATTGTTGAAAAATATTGTTGAATTACAATTCGGCTTAACGGCCATAGAAACTTAAATTGGATGGATTGTATTTGGAATAAATACATGTGAAAAGGATAATATCTGTACCATCAGAAGTAAGTACATAACATAAATGATCAATATAGAGATTTTGGAAATTTCACATTGTAGGAATATCCGATAAAACGCAACATGAAGGAGAGTAATGTGATCTTAATTTAAATTATCTTTAATGATAAATTGAAAATTCTTTCTAATGGGAAATATGACTTTATAAATTTATCCAGGAATAAAAAAGTAGTTTGGAAGAGACATAAAAGAATGATCAATAAATTTGGATTTGAGGAATTTTTTCTGGACTGTCAGAACTTGTTCCCGGACTATGAAAAGATGAATGTTATTGAACGCCTGCTAGATTTGAAATTGAATAAAGACTTCCATTAATTTTGACGCAGGTCAGTGGTTAAATTGGATAGTAACATACAAAAATGCGTCCGTTTTCGACGCTTCTGCCTCTGAGAAAGGGACGCCTTTTTGGAACGAGTGTTAATTTAAGAGAACTAATCTTATAGAAATGATATGTGATATTCTTGATCGATTTAGAATGTTTGCATTCGGCATAAGTACACACATAGAGAAAGCATTCTCAATGTTGTCTGTTGCACCTACGAATAGAGATGTCCCCCCCCCCCCCATACAATGAAAAGCAGCTAATTTATAAATACTGTAGAGTTGTCTTAAGTGTTTCTTCCAACCCTTTTCTGCTGAATACTTCTATAATGCACCCTTTAGAAAATTGTTCACTTCAGTATAATTATGTTCTAAAACTGAAACGTTCAGTCTTTGTAGACAGTTATATTTTTTGGAGTATTCAGTAGTGATGAATAGGAACGTTTCATTGGGCATGTTAAATTAATCCTGCCAAACGGGTGTTTTAATTTGCATAGTTTTGAAAGCAGTGTGGCTGATAAAAATGTCAACATTCAGATAATATTTCCACTTAAAGAGTATCCTGTAGTTTAAATAATTATGAAGTGGTTATACAGTTTCCTTAACGCTCGATATAAAAATCGCATGAAGACTAATTTTGGCAACGGCTCAGAATTGAAGCAACATAGTTGGACCTATTGGTTTGATGGTCCATCTATGTTGCCTCCGAAACTTTTGTTGCAAGATTTGTAGATAGTGAAATCTGGTTAACCACGTGCGGTGGAAAGACTTGCTACTACGCACTTCGAGATGCTTTTGTAACAGAATCGCTAACGGCATGCTACAAAATATGTTCGCGATCGACTGAAATTGTTTGCCAGAACACAGTTACAGGATCTGTCTTAGGTCGAAAATTAATTCCTGTAGAAGATGATTTCTATATGGTATCGAATACATTCTATGACCTCGCTGCGAGTTACAGTGGTTTGTTTTGATATGCGCATTTGTGAATTTCTTTTCCAAAGCAAGTGGTTCAGGCGGTGAATTGCCTTAAAATGATGTGAATAAATTTTTAAAGTAGTTAAAGATTTGCATGTTTTAAAAGATGTTTTTTTGCTATATATGGCAACTAATTTTTCTTCTGATCTGCGTGTCTTTATTATGTTAGAAGAGGGGCGAATGTAAAACGCACGTCGAGCGAAGTTCAGAATAGTCCCTCTGAAATATTTAATCATGCCAAATTATAAATTGATATGAAGTCAGTTTTGGAGACATTTGCAAGAAATGTGAGCATTGTTTATTTGCTATCAAGCATCTGTTCCCCGTGGAAAATTTTTCTTTCTAGTTAGTCGGAAGGGGCTTTATGTTTACGAGAAATCCCTGCATGTTGCCCTAGTAGAGAAACACATTGTGAATCAGAAGTAGTACATAAGAAAAGCAAAAAGTTGGCAGTAGTGAATATTGGTCTCAAAAGATCGCTCCTCCCGTGCCTTCTAAATTCTGTATCAAATTGTGGTAAAAATGATTAATTTTTTTGCACGGATATTGAGATTTGTGAATAATTGTAAAGAAGTTCAGGAAAATTGTAAAAAGCTGAAACATTTGACTTGAAATTGAAAATTCAAGAACTTGAAACTGAAAATTCAGAAAAGAATTTAATTGGTTTCATTAAGAAATACTATTTTCCTGTTGCAAAATTTTCAAATCTTGCTGAAATTTTTATAGATGATGAGGATATTCTAAGGGTGAAAACAAAAATACTTCACTGAAATGATGCTAGATTTTTTTCTGTAGCCAGTACTATTACCTGAAAATTGTGAATTTTACCCAGCTGTTAATCAGAAATGTGCATACAAAAAAACTATCATGTCGGAATTCAAATGATGCAATGCCTGTTAAGAGAAAGATTTTGGATAATCAAGGTTAGGAAAGCTATTAAAAATGTGCCGTATTATTATTTGCAAATGCTTCAAGGTTAAATCTTTGATCAGCGAACCAACGCCTTTTCCGCCAGATCGAGAAACAGACTATGCGTCATTTGAAGTAGTAAACATAGATTTTAACAGAACCCTTGTTTGTGAAAAATGAAAAAGTGTAGATAGCTGTTTATTTGTGCTTCTTATGTCATTAACCTTGAATTTATCTGCTCAATTTTCTGTCGCTTTTCTCTCGGACCTTAGAGGTTTGTCGCTAGACGTAGACAACGGCGAAAAGTTTATTTCGATAATAGAAATTATTTTGGTGATATTTTTAATGATTTATCAATATTGAAATGGAGCAAAATATTACAAAAGAAAAGAAAAGTAAAAAAAAAAAAAGCTAGAATTCCTGAAATACTTTGGAAATTTAGAGTACATTCATAAGGGGAGTGTCTGATAGTTGAAAGCAAGTTACTTGTGTTCACACAGGACGTTTAACTAATAGGCGCTGACTGACATTGGTCCATACTTGGATGATTTCGGTTTTGCCTACTTTCGTTCTCTGAAGTCATATTAAAAGTATCGGCAAATGGGTAGAATAGTCTTCACTATTTGACATTGAAAGGGGCTCAAGAATTAACAAACAACCTAAAGTACTGAATATATGATAGAAATTTACAAAATGTTTTTATGAAAGGGACTCAAGAATTAACAAACAACCTAAAGTACTGAATATATGATAGAAATTTACAAAATGTTTTTATTTATAATCCAATTAGAGTAGCAAAATAAAGAAGGAAAATATATATATATATAAAATTTATTAATCTGTAAAATATGTTTAATAATGTGATAAAATTGTATTATTAAATGTTTATCCAGTGCAATCTTTTCTTTCTGTGAGGTTTCCTCTTTTGAAGATTATAATTCTTTATATTAAGTTAAATAACTGTAAAAGTGCTGTTTTTATTTGTATTCATTAAGAATTTGAAATCTTGAACATTTTAAGCATATATTAAAAAGACAACTGTGAAATTTTTAAAGTACTTTTTTTATACCTCAGTTTCACAGACAGTGTGTCAAATTTGTATAATAAATCTTTGTTTCCTACTTTTAAAAATTGTCATATGCTTATTATATGCACTATTTATTAATGAATGCATAAATTGTATGTTATGTTCTATAAAATGAGTCTTCATATTTATTCAGTTCTTGTATGCAAATATTTCTAGTGCCATTAAGATTATTATTCTTTAAATATTCCAGTAAGTGAAAATTATTTCAGATTCAAACACTTTCAGTTAAATATTATCTTAAAATGAATAAAGTACTTCTAATGAGTTAAATACAGACACGAGTTAATACATAAACTCATTGAATCATATCAGTGCCTAGTTATTATTTCATATGAATATGTTTCAATATTTAAGGCTTTAACAATATTTACTGCATTAGTTATTTGTAATTAGTATTAAGATAAATAATATTTCGTTATTGTTATTTGTTATGTAAATCAAATGAGAAGCCTTTATATGTTTGTTGAAAATTCAAATTCATTTGATGTAAATATTTTATCAATAATTTAATATCTGCATCCTATCACTGACATAAAATGCTATTCAATGTTCATTCAGGCAGCTGCAAATTCTATCTTTCTATAAAATAATGCATTGCTAGTTTAGCTATGCATTGTATACATTTTTAAGAATTAAAAGTAAATAGTGTGTTTAATATTATTTTAAATTAAATTCAATGTATACAGGGTGCGTAGCGTCATCAAAAGTCTTTAAAAATTAGTCTAAATTAAAACTAAACTACTTATTTTTAATGGTCCTTATATTAATATCTTTAAATTACTGTTTTTTGATCAAATGCTCATTTTTTTTTCTGGGGAAAAAAGAAATTCACCAGATTATAGATCCATACTAAATCTTCCTGCTTATATGACTGCATTTTCTTTGTGGTATATGATCTTTCGTCTCCCATTGTTTCATCTCATACCGTTTTCCGTCTTGTTTCTATAGATTTCGGTGGAACCTATAATTTACATGTCTATACCGTCATGGGTCATCGAAGAATGGCATCATGGGCAATGAATCACCATAAGATTGAAGCAAATCTGATTAATGAAAAATAATGATTTATGACAATAGATATTTTCAATTTTTTAAAATTAAACATTTTTCAGTTATCCTCTTGCATGAAATATTTTAAAGTAATTTTCTTTTCACAGTGTATAAAGGTACTTTTCAAATTGAACACATCCGATCAATACGTTTAGCATATTTTTTCGTGCTGCAATTGTCACATCTTCTAATGGATCTTTCTGGTTCGTATTCTGGAAGTGGTTCTTGTGATAAATATCTGAAGTATTCTAAGTATTTTTATAATGCATAACTTTCTTCATTAAAATGCTTAAAAACGCAAAGCATAAAAGATTCAGGAAATAAAGTCCATATGTGAAGAGTTCTTTCATATCTCAGGCTAAAAAAATCTGTAAAAAAAAAAGTGGAGATCACCGAAATTTATTTGGTTAAAAACTATTAGAAATTAACACAAATGAGTACTGCAAACTTTGTCCCTTAAAAACACATTTCAAATGAAATTTAAATATGTTTTGTACAATTAAATATCGATGAATCTTTGGTTCTTTCATCAATGGCCATGCATAGCTTTTGACATCTATTGTGGATGTGAATTAAAAAGAGTGATTTTTCCATTTGCCGTGTTAGCGACGACATCGATAAATGGTTGGTTCATTTTGGAATACCAGACATTTCGGCTGGCATTATCTGACTTGAGTGAAAATGACTTTCATCCATTTCGATTGTCAAAATTATAGCTTGCTCGAGATTGCCCTCAGTAAGTTCCCCAGTGTGCCAGCAGCGTCAGGCGTTCTCCATCCATCTAAAGTCTAAAGATATGTTCACCAAAATTTATCAGTTATAAAAGATCTCAATGAATCCGGAAGTCCGTGGAAAATGTGTAATTCACTGTTGACTTCCGAAAGTACCTATACTGAATGGTTCAAGGCTTCAGAAAATAAAAGTACAACAAAATATTCATGGTGCACCAAAGTTATTTGTAGATCATTATTACACTTGCCTAAGATATCAAAAATAAATGGCAATAATATTTTTTTCTCATTACGAAATAATTGAACAGTAAAGATTGAAATCGTCAAAAGATTCGGAGTTTTGGCCAGTTGCCACCTTCGAAGAACTTTATTTTAGAATTGTGGTTTTTTATTTATGAACACGTGAAAAACAAACCAGTTGAATGCCAGTAGTGTGTGAACTAGACGGATGAAATTTGGGGTGTTCTTTTAGCATCAAATGTGAAGATTTCTATCAAATTTTGAATGGAATCTGTTTACAGGATTTTTTTAAGTCTATTTGTCCGAGTGCAAGTGAACATCACATCAACGCTCATCAATAAAATTTGGCACACACTATATCAACATTTGAACCAACTCTGTCAACGGGTTGACCATTAGTTTGTCTGTGCATTTATTCGCATACATGTAAACACTAAAATTCAAAACTTAAGTAAATGAAATTTGGTAAGTAATTTTGTTATTAAACTTGTAGCTTTTGGTCAAGTTTTGGTTTCAATTGGCCAACTAAAAAGTTTCCAAAATGCATACTTGAATTTCTTCATTATATTGAGAAGCAGAAAACGCTCATGTGCGGCACTTTGCAAATAAAAATCTGAGTACTCGTGGCCTTTATGATCTTGTCTACTGTCCCGAATTTTTATGTGGGAGCGAGAGGTGATGATATTCTTATTGGGAGAAAATTTCGGTGATTTTGCATGTATTATGGAGCGTATTGTGCCTTTTTCTTTTTCAAACAAACTTGCGTGAAAAACTTTTTAAATAATTTAGTTTCAACTTTGAGGAAAAATATTCAGCAAGTTATACTAGTGATATATTATATTAAAATATAATAATTATATTTTTTAAAATTGGATAATTACTTAGTTAACACCTAACTTATTTCATGTCTTCATAACACGTTTTCCGTAATCAAAAATATGATAATGTTATTTTTATTTTTCACTAAAAATACTTAAAAAATGCGGATAAACGGATTATTTTTAAAATAAAATTTGACTGCGCACCCTGGTACATACGTTAAAAAAAAAAAAAACTATGTGTTTTCATATTTTGTGAAAACTGTTAATGAATGTCTATTGCTAACTATTATTCTGGCTTCAAAAATTTCATATTACATGGAAGGTTAATAAATTGACTAATTTCTATATTCTAAGTATGCTCTAAATTCTGTTTCTTCTCCAAATAACTGCCCACTTTAGTCAGTTTTTGGATAATTAAATTTTCTTAAATTTTTTGAATTAATTACGTTCTATATGCCTTAATATTTTAAATATTTCTTCATTGTTTCAAAATTATTTATTTTGAGTTGATTTGATTTTGATATGTTATTTGCACTAATTTCAAATGCTCAACTCAGATAATTTCTTTTGTGATATCCATCACTAAAATTTTGTCTTCCCAGATTATTATTTCTTACTAACTCTTACATTATTATTTGCTGCTGTCTTAATATACCTTCAGGTTTTTATTATTTATTTGTATATTACTTTGCATCACTACACCTACTCATAATTGCTTGAAAATTAATGTTTTAGATCACTGATCATTATTTATCTTTGAACTTGTTTGTTTTTGTGCTCATTAACCATTGCATATTAGAATGTTAGTTATTCTACCTGTCTTGACTTATTAAGGAGGCTGATGGGAAAGTTTGGTCTGAATTGTAAAGCAATTGTTAAAGTGTATTTCAGATATTCAATGTTAACATATGATGAACTCTGTACTTTGATTTCTGATTGTGAATCCTCATTAAATGCAGATCTTTAACATATGTCTCAGAAAATCTGCAAGAATTGATTTCTCTCGCCACCAGTATGTTCCTTATCGAGAATAGAAGCTCCAATCCTGTGGATATTTAAAAATTAAATTGAACTAGTTTTAATGAAAGAATAAAATACCGAAGTAAAGTTAAAGGCTCTGCGTCAACGCCTAGAAAAGAATATCTTGGCTAATTTGTGCAAAAATATAACTAAAAGCAATAGAGAAGTTCTCAGATTGAAGAAAAATTTTTTAGTAGGAGACGATAATAAGGCATTTGTTTTGGATTTTGGTTGAAAAGTATTGAATTGATTCCTGGTCACAGTAGGAAAATTTATACATGTGAACTTAAAATGCAGCATGAAGTAATTTTACGACCAGTGCAGTGTATTTACCCTTTAGAAATATTTTTCTATGCACTTGCTGATAAGGAACAAAAGGGAGAGCAATCTAATTCTCATGATGTGTCTGATAATATAATAAAAATATTCACCTCCTCAGGTGTGTAAAAATATCAAAAAAACTGGATCTTTTGAATAATCTGTAATATGAAGAGACTGAGTTTCAATATGTTATGTGTCTTCTTTAATAAATAAATGTTATGGAGAGCTATTCAGCTTTATTTTATTTCCAAATAAACTCGGCATCTGGTGGATGCAACCTTTAAAGAATTTCTTAGTTTGATGTTATTTTTAACAAAAAGAGATTTCTGCCTCTCAGAATGAAGGCAGGGTTGAGTCTGCCTTACATTATAGTTCGTCTATTCATGACAGGGCAAACACTTTGTAAAGTGCATCATAGAGCTGCTTGAGAGATAGATGTATATTGACTCTGTGAACATAAATGTCAATCTTTAAAACCAAATCAGCTAGAACACTTTGCCTTTTGCCAGATTTGAAATTGGACCTGGCTGTAAGTCCTTCATGTTATTCTTAATTCTTTGCAGAATGGTCAGATAATTCTTGGAAATTAGGTAAATTAAGAGAAAAATCAAAGAAATTTATCTAAAGTTGGGTTTTTTCCATCATTCTTTTTCGACTTGGCAATTTCTGGTCTTTTTGCATAAGTCGAATGAAACATTGTTGACAGCCAACGAAAATCATTTATTTATTGACAGTCAGGAACTTCACTTTCAGAAATGAGCACATCAGGATTTTTAATGATCAAATCTGGGCTAACCTATGTTGGTCTATCTCCTAAGAAAATTAACTTTTCTTTTCTTTTTCTGTTCAGATTAACACCAAACCACATTCTCTTTACTAATCTGAAGTAAAATTTATTCAGATTACTAAAGGTAGATAGATAGAAGGTAGGTAGATAATGTAATATTTTTAGCATTATTAAAAAAAAAAAAGTATCATAACCATATTGTACATAGCAGTTAGGAGTAAATTTGATTCCCAGAGGCTTGAGAAGGTAGGCAATTTTATACTTTTCCTTTAAATACATTTTTCCATGCTCTAACAATGCCTATAACTTAACACTTTGCACCAAATTAAACTTTTAAAGCAGATATGTCAAGGATAGTTACAAAAATTGGCGATATGTTTTTAGAACAAATTTATTTAATGTGTTATCAAACATTTTATAAATATCTTTTAAACAGATAGCGATTTTTAATACCAATGGTTACCAACTTATGGAGGTTTTCAAAAAAACAATAATTCAAAACCTATCAACCTGAATTTGATCTGCTGTCAGTTTAAAGATTTTTTTAATGACATTAACATTTAAAATGTATCTTGATCTCAATTTCAAAATATAAAAAGGCTTTATTAATAATTTACATTTTTACAAAATTTTAGCACCATATGTCTTAAAAATCAAAACTTTTAACTCATAATAATGTCAGTAAAATTTCTTCAAAATAAAATACTATTCCATTTTTTTTAAATATGATATTTTTAAACCAATAGATTTCATAAGTATAAAGTTAAAAATTCAATTTATTGAATAAAATCAACAGAAATGTTTTTGAAAAATTACAAATTATTTTCGACACTAGTAAGCTGCTGCATTTTATTCTTGACTTTTTTTGTGCACAAGTCTAATTTTGAAGGTGCTTTTTGATTGTTAAGTTTTTACACTTCGCACTGTTTTTACATTTTGCACTGCTTTCCTTGGCACCAATGCATTCTTTTACCCATGCGCAATTATATTTCTATCATTAAAAAAAATCACTTTATTTACTGATCCATTGAAACAGAACAATTTTCACGAAGCTCTTGAAAATTTCAAGAATACAATATTAAAATCAGTGATGAGCAATTTAGACAGCGCTTAGAAATATATCAAGCACACATAGCTAAACCACTTGTTGTAGAAGCGATTGATTTTGGAGATACTACAAAGGGAAAATTTTGAATAACATAAGATATACGAAAGAATAGTGAATATTTAAATTTAGGTGTGGATGAAAAGCATGCTTCCCATTTAACTTAAACTTTAATTAAATCAATAACTTTTTAACTAAATCGAATAAAACCATACTTTAACTAAATCCAATAACATTTTAAGCCATGATTTTTCCATTTCTGCCACGGGTATTTTATATGTGTCATTTTAAATGATATTTCAAAAGCCCCTGACATTCTATTCTACGCTTCCCCATTTTGTGGGAAGTAAGAAAATTGTATCTTGATAATTTGAGCGTAGACTGACTGGGCATTTTAAGTCGAGAAAAAAAATCTTAAGAAGCTGCAGTTTTATTGCTTTAATCACTTTAGAGTTCAGTATGACGGTCCCAAAGTTTTCCCTTACTGAGAAATGAACTTTTTATTTTTTCTGACATAACTGGAAAACGACGTTCATTTGTAAAAATGGCTAACAAAACAGTTGTAAAGTATAAAAATTGGCTTAGCATTTAATCCGCGTATTCTGATAATATATAATATCGGTATTGAATATTTTGCTACTGAAATATAAGTACTACTAATTTATGTTTCCAATTTAAAAAAAAAAAAAAATCATCTTTTTTCCGGAAGAGGACACCCACATTTAAATAAATTATCTAAATAAAGATTCTTTGCAAAAATATTTACTTATATAATATATTTGTACATAAAAAAAAACATTAGTGTGGTGTGGAAGTTTGGTGAGGGAGTGCCTAATTTGTGCCCTATTTAATTCGCCATGGTTCAAAATTATGAGATCCTTACCAAAACAGCTTCCATGCAACTTCTAAATGGGACTTTTAACTATTCTAAACCAATAGCAGGAACTTGACAAATTTGTTATTATTTAACTTGGATAGTAAAAAGGAAAATGCAGTTTATTAAAGTTTCTCATATGACAGTTTGCTTTCACTAAATATTTCATGTCAATAGCTCCATAAATCTTCTTCATTCAAAAATTCTTAGTACTTCCTTACATCTAGCATTAGTTCTGAATTCCACAGATCGGAGTAGGTATTAGACTAGAATCAAGTCATTTCTCAATCTTTTAGTTGTTGTTTAGTATGTTTTTGGTCAATTCTGAGGTACCCGATATCGCTTTCAATCCTGGTTCATTATGTAGAGAATCAATAACCTTATCATGAGAAGCAACAATTTTGACTATTCTTATTGAATGAAATGTATTCATATAATCAGTTTTTTGGATGTTGTGGTCTGCATTGTCTCCAACGTAATGAATGAAACAGGGAGGTAATTGAAGGCTGATGTACAATATATTCATATACTAGAACTGCTTCTTATATTATCTTAATTTAAATCCTATTCAATTTCCTAATTTTTATCTTAAATTAATTCATGTTAATTTCATTCTAAAATGTTCTCTTATTTCCTGATCCAATTCCCACATTTTTATTTAATTCTACACGCGCTCTACTAAATGGAGGATTTTTGCATTTCCCTCATTCAGAGTGAAGGGATAAAAATCCTTAATGCTTACAACATTCTTTTAAAGATACATAAAATTCCCTTGCTTAAATCAACACGTGGTAAAGAAATCCCTATTAGAATCTCATAGTAAAATCATTGACGGGACAAATTTAAGTCGCTTTTACTCTTGTGTAGCTATATAGACTGATGCATCTTTTATCGCTTTTTCTATGTACAAATTATGACTCCCGTGGGGAAACAAATCAAATTTAAAACTTAAAAGTTTCTTCTGTTAAGCAACGCCTTAGCCAAATTATGTTTATATAAATACACCCAAGGTAAATAATTTATCTTTTTAAGCGTCCTGAGCCAAAATATCTATACAAATTTGATGGATTCTCCGCGGAGTAAATGAAAAATAAAGGATAGAGGATAAACTGTGGACTTAATGACATGTCAAATTGCAGTTGGCTTTCTCTTTAAAGGCCCTGCCTAGTTCTTTCTGTTTTTCAGGATGATTTCTACTGTCATAAAACAGTGAATCGAACTAGTTGATATTAGAGAATTATTTAATCCTGGAAGATAATTATCTGCCTTGCGTAATAATGAAAGTATATCTCGACGAATAATTTCGGCTGTTTTCTATACCATTCTTAAACGTTCATTTTGGAAATCGGAACTTATGTTTTCGTACCATGATTTGACCAACACATTATATAACTTGTGTCTCAGAAGCAGAGATGAGCTGGTCCTTTCACTTTGTTGGCCGTACCGCCCAGCAAACTTAATAATTTTTGTCAAGTTGGCATTCATTATTATTTTGAATGTTAAAAAAAAATATCCTCCCCATGGCCTGAATTATATATTCGTTGGAAAGGTGACTTATTTTTTTCTCTGATAATTTTACTGAAAATTTAATATACCTCATGATACTTGCCATCAACTGCGATCCAATCGATTGCGCCAGCAATAGGCAGCTTCACAAATTTGTCCAATCATCGCTTCTTTTTTTCTATCTTCATCATGGAACTCGATTCTAGAAACCTTTTTTAATCTTACCCTTATTTTTTTCCCCCCTTCTTCTCTACAGCTTTGTTCCTACAGATAAACCCTGATGTCGATCCCCCCCCCCCTGTTTTTCTAGGATTTATTGATGCACTAGCTTCCTCATCTTTTCGTTTTCTTGTATACGCAGCAGTCCTCGTACTGCGAACATAGTCTTTCCGGCAGTCTACATGGAGTTCAAAGGAAATTTTATTTTGTAATAATGAAACATTTTTCCCCTTGTCCCTCAAATACTCTCCTTGATACCCGTATCCATCCCAAGTTTTGAGTCCTTTAGATCTTGTAGAAGTGTTTTAACAAATCGGACATAATCCAGCCTTTCTCGGACACTGGACGCGCCAAGGAAAAGGCCAGATAAATAAACATAGTTTGTTCAACTTGTTAAGAATGTGTAATCCATCCCATTATTTCTTTTCCTGGAAAACATCAAGGTAAGATATTCCACCTGTTTTAACCTTTCATTTTGTGTTCTTACAGAAATCTGCTCATGCGTTCTGGTAGCTGTTCTTCATTTATACTCTTGTTCAGTTATTTTTTAGTTTTTGTGTTTATATGCCATTCAGATGTTGGAATGTAATTTTTTAGTGTTAGATAATTAGTCCCTTTCAGAAGTTAGATAGAAGTTATTTTGGTATGAGTCTCATGATTTTGAAACTTGGGGAATTAGAAGGTACAAACCAGCCTGAATTTCTTATCCTATACTACATTAGAGCTCTGGTTTAATGCATCGATATGTATGTGAAATAAATATTTTTGTGTAGAATCATGATTTAGGAAATGGATTTCGTTAAATAAGTATTGTAAATTAGGCATCGTCATTCGAAAGAAAAGTGAATTTTCAAATTCGGGGAAACTTGCGATATTCTTGCCGGACTCTTAATAAAGTGATTAAAGCAATAAGGTTTTTCTCGATTTTAAATGCCTTATCATTAGTCTTTGCCCAATTTACTAAAATATAATTTTTCTACCCCCCCCCCCTTCACCGACCCCCCGAAAAAAAAAGGGGAAGCGTACAGTAGATTATTGGAGGTTTCTGTTTTATCATTTATTTAAATCGACATAAAAGTCTAGGTGGGAGGAGGAAAAAAAAAAAAAAAAAAAAAAAAAAAAAACAGCGTAAAATTTTTTTCCGAGAAACACGCATTTTTACTAAAATTGTTGGACTAATTTGGAGTGGATTTTCCTGTTGACTTCTTTAATATCAAGTAAATAATAATATTCAGTATTAACTTGAAGGTTTAAAGAGGAAACAAATATAGTTTTCGATATTATCGTCAGAGTCCGATTCATGAAGATCGGAGAGAAATACAAAACTGTTTTTACACAATTTAAAATTTTTCAAAGAATATCTTTTTAATAATCTGAATTTAATTAATGGACAAATTTTTCCTGAATCTTAGCATTTTTTTATAAATATTTTTACATAATTTTTAACAATAAATTTCATTGAATACATGATTTTCCAATGTTGTAACTTAAGAGCGATTTTATTTTACATTTATGTAATCCACATCAGAAATAAGAAAACAAAAGTTTAAATACTGCGAAAGTTAGAAGATCTCTGTCTATATAAAACATTAACGTACGTGGTACAGAAATCACTCTTATTACATATTGTCAAATAACAACAGTTAAATGTAAACAAATTTCTATACGAACATTTCAGATTGCTTCATTGAACGTTTTTGAAACTGTGGTTAATTCAATTTTTCACTAATTAATGAAGCTGCAAAGTGTTATTACAAATGTTCTGGATAGAGTTAACAAAAATTCTATTCACTCAAAAGAAATAAGATGAAATGAAATAAAAAAATAGGTGTCAAAGTTATCGAGCTCGGAAATAGGCGTAACCATTGCCAAATAATTGCTATGACTTACTAGTGGAAATCGATGATCATACCTTCCGAAACTATAATCTGAAAAAATGGTTTTTGCACTATTTTAAAACTAAAAAAAATTGCCCTTTTAATGATATAAATTTCTTCTCTGTTCAATGCTATCTTTATTTTTAACAATTTTTTTAAAAATGTAATACACGATTTGTAACAATTAATTCGTGATGACACAATTCATATTCAACCATTAAAGTATTCAATCGAGTGCCTTTTCCAATGTTAAAATTATGATTTAAAAAGATGTTTTCATTGGGCATTATTTCTGAAGTAGAATTTTCATTTCCGCTTTTATTTCATAATCTATACACTTTTTAAAAAATTTGCTCGCGTCATAATTTGTATTAATTTATTCAGTTAAATTCATTTATTTTCGGTCTTATCAAATAAGAAGGTGAAATTGAAGAAAAAAATATGCATTCCACATTAATATTGAACAGCCTAAAAAGTCGGTAACTTTAGAGAACAAGCTGGTCGCCTAAGGCAGCTAGTTATCCTGAAAGCTTCATTTTTAAAGCACTCTGATGCCATGGAATTTGACTCTGTTCGGGTTTTTCATATGCATAATGGAAAAATTGATAAAAGGTTGAACTAATACATTGAAATAACACGATGTCTCTCAGTTTGACGCATAAAAATATTTCTTGAAGGGATCATGAACATAAAGCAGTACATAAGAAATTTGATTGGACTTAACACAAACAATATTCTTATCGAACCAGCTGGTCGCCAAAGGCGTCTGATTATGAATAAATACGTATTATACCGGAATTAATTTGTATTTCCACTTCTCGAAGATCTTTTTTTGAATTGTGAAGCATCCGACGTTATTGGTAATGTATGCTTTAATCTTTTTTTTAAATGTTTATTTTACATTTGTCAGGGTTTTTTTTTTCACTTTTTTTTCTAAGTATTGGCAAACATTGTGAATACTGATTTTTTTCCTAAACTAGAGATCTTCATATAAAGTATCGGACAGACTTTATTGCTAATATTTTCCCTTGAAATTTAAAAATTCTGTGTATCCCTATGTTAAACAAAATGTTCCGAATTTTAAATTAATATTGAACACATTATTTAAAATTTTTCGATACATTATAAGTACGTATTTCTTCTGTAATTTTCACAAGAAAGAAAAGAAATAACATTTTTCTTATGTTTTAAGTGACGAGATTAACAGAATATTTAGGTTCATTTGTGGATTTTTTAAAAAAATTATATTTTTAAAATGTTTTTCTTTTTATGCGCTAAAGAAAGAATTTGGTGACAAAGACCCACTTTCTTTCTGCATGATACAAATGTGTTAAACATATTTTAAATCTTCTAGTGACTGTGCTTCCTCGTATTTGAAGTGGACCAAGAGAAAATAATGCGATTGTTAAAAAAATTTTAATTCAAGATTTTGACAAATTTTTGTTTTAACGCTCCTTGAGTACTAAAAACGCATTTTTTGAATTATGTTTGTGTTTGAACGCGATAACACAAATGCTTTAGTTAGAAGAATAAAATTTGATATGATAATTACACCAAATTTGTAAATATCTAATTTTGGACGAAATACATTAGTAAGAAATCTAGCAATCCAAGTGCAGGTAAACACATTAAGTACAAAATGTAAGGAGCTAGATGGATAAAATTTTGCACACAGACTTATTATCTAAAATGTAAATCCATATCATACTTGAACTAGTTTTAAAAAAGGGTTGACCATCATGCTATATTTTTGTATGCATGTAAACACGATAATTCAAAAACGCAACGATTTATGTAATTGAAATTTGGTGAGTACAAGTAAACACTTTAAAATATTCTTTCATCTGCATTAAAAGTTTTGGAAGAACACCGAGTTGTAATGTTTGTAATTCCATTTAAAATTTTTGGAATTTGCATATTTTATTATTTGTGCTTTTAATCGTTAATATGAAGTACCGGAAGGAAGACAAGGGATTCTGGATTACTTTTCCAAAAAGTAGGTGATTTAAATGCAACCTGTCTCAATTTAATTGATGTCTCTACTTTCATTCCGATAACAATTTTATACCAATAAGAAACAATAGCAAAAGTCAAAAAGAAACACACCTATCACACCTACAAACCAGCACACCTACAAACTATCAAAAGCAAAAGTCAAAAAGAAACACACCTGTACTTAAAATTGATGATATTCATTTCGCCGTTATGAAGCAGTAGACATTATTAAAATTACGTTTTACAGTTATGAGTAGATTTTCTCTTAAATGTGTAATGATCTTAAAATGCTACGGCATAAGAAAGAAAACAAAAAACCGGAGTATTGCTTTGAAAATTCTTTAAAACTATTTGCACAAAATTTTGAACATAATCTTCTGAATGTGTTACTGTGTTTGCGAGCAAATTTTGAAGAAAATTCATTCAGTAGTTAGGATTTAAATGCATCAGCTATACAGAACATTGTAGTTCTTTCTTGAAAGGCATCCATAGAAAGTCGAAGTTTTGATCCTTACTCTTGCTATTACGTGCTTTGTCAGCTGGGCTGTCACTTAAAGGTATTTATACATTTTGATTGACACCTTCTGCTTCCGCACGACAACTTATACTGAGTATGCATCATGGAAACATAGTTTTATATTAGTTAAAAAATCGCTATTTTATTTATTTCTACTAAATATTGACTGAAACCTTAATGTTTCGTAATATTTATGAGCAAAATCGGATAAAAGGCTATTGAATAGTTTAGACTTTTATAGCATACATATTACATGACCGTTTCTATTATTTAAAATAGGTTTTAAAATTAATTAAAAGATTGAAAATTGAAATACATTGACTGAAACTTTCAAAATAAATATTTTATTAATAAAAAAAAAAGTTAATATGGCTGAAGAGTTCCAGTATGTTGCATAGTTTTAACTGCATTCTTCTCAAGGTAGATCTAACAAGAGCAGTGGCGGTTCGTTCATCACAGCTGCAGAATTGTAACGCCCGAAATTATTTTGTTTAAATTATATATATATATATATATATATATATATAATATAAAATATTATTTAATTTGCTTGCTTTTCCATTCTGAGAGTTCGATGATCATCAAAAGCGAAAAATAAAGGGGGGGGGGTAATTAAAATAGAAAAGTAAGACAGGAAATAAATAAACAAGACGGAGAAATGCAGATCTGTGCTGCTCAGCGATCATCCCTTGAAAGTATCCGAATCAATCACAGTAAAGTAATTTATATAAGGTCAAAAGCAACCCATTTTCCCTTTGAATTTAGAGGTGGGTCAAGCTGCAGTCAAACCAGACCTGGCTTTGAGCCGACCCACCCCCCCGCACCGATTTTTTTTCAGTCCCATCAAAATTTCGACTTCATTCTCTAAATATTATTATTGTTATCGTAACGTAATTTAGTTTTATCTGCATTTATTTCTTGCACTAATTTTTGCATTAAGCTAAATACAATCTCATTAAGAAGAATCCCGGCTGATCAAATGATTGGTCTGTGAAATGTTCTATAGTATTTATCCTTAAACATATCTCACGTTTTATTACTTTATTGTTTATGTGTAACTTTCATGCCAGTTAGAGAAAAATTGCATTCATATTTATCGAGGAGTGCAATATTTAATTGGTTTTGAAAAGTTAATTTTATGTTTTTGTTCTTGCAGTATATTACATATGAAGCCTAAACTGTTTTACTCTTAATCTGTTTTCAGCAAATTATCATCTAGATCAATAAAATCTTAGTTTGATGCTTGAAAGATTATCGTATAATTATGGAAATCTTGGATGTTACCAAGATCGAACATACACGATTCTGTGATATCATAATTCTCCTAAATATTTCGGTTCGAAAGCTTCATGATCGATCCATTAGAAAAAATGTTCAGAAGCCTTTTAACCAATCTGCCTTACGGATTGGTTAACTAATTAACGGATTCAAATCTTAATTCTCTTGTTGATGATTAATAAAGTAAAAAAAAAAAAAAATATTTTGCATTATTGCATTGTATTTCCTTTTATTTTCTATCCCTCATTGTTTATTAATTTGAAAGATATATTTACATTAGTCAAATAATTTTAAAATAACGCTTTTTTAAATAATATAATGAAAATAAATTTCATTACTTTAAGCAAATAAATTTTTAGGGACTCGGCAGTTACTTTCATTTCGACATTTCTTTTTAATTTTTTTTTAAAGGACTTGTAAGATTAAGACTGATCCTTCACTCAAATCCATTGTAATGTCATCAATAATCATATAAACTGCTGAATATCTGTATTATTTAGCTAAGACATATTGATATTATTAATAAAGAATGTTAAATGCAATGGCAGTAACTTTAGTGACATGTTAAGTGAGTAACGAGGCCTTTAAGAACTTGAGATATGTGGAATTGTTTTCTTTCAACCCTAATTTAATTTGTTATAATTTTGTCTCCCTTTTTAAATGCTGAAATATATTTTAATATTATATTTTAAAAAGCCTTTTCTTTAAAATAAAATAGGCTTTACGTTTTCTTCAAGGGAAGAAAACAAACAATTTAATATCTAGTTTTGGATATCATTCTGTCTAAATAACACATTCAAAATATTATTATTTGAATTAATATTTCCATTTCAAGCTGTCGAATTAATTGTGTACTTACCTTTATTTTAAGAGAAAAAAGATGGTGCGCAATGGTTGTAAATAAGAGTAATTATATTTTAAAACATATAAGGATTCATTAAATTTTTTTTTTTCTATTTTACAGGTATGGCTATATTGCACATTTTGCCTTCCGTAGCGCATATGAACTTATAGAATAATTTAAAAGAAAGATGGTTTTCTAAATGTATATTTAAAAATCTGTATTAATATTATATTTTTAACACCTTTCACAGCTTCGTGAGCAGGAAAGAGAAGCTTCAGGCGGAGGTGAAATGTTTTTTATGAGAACTCCAGATGATTTAACTGGAAGGGATGGTGAATTAATTTTAGCTGAATATGCAGAAGAGCATCCACCTCTCATCATGCAAGTTGGCATGGCTACAAAGATACGGAACTACTACAAAAGAGTAAGTGCAACATTAAGTACATCATCGAAAGAGTAAGGACACGTTCAAAGCTTATATAGCTCTTGAAGGGAATTTTCCCAAAATTTATCTAATATACATTTTTACTCAAAAAGTAAGCAAAAAATGCAAAACTTGGAATAAAACAAACTATTTAATGGATATGCGTGAAATTTGTACACGAGGTAGGTGTGGCATTACTAGACCTCGTATCAAACTGCAAAGAGAGACGAAAATACGTATACTACTGTCGTCGTGGCGCGATAGCCCAAATAGGTAAGCCGAAGGCGTAGTGTGAACCCCATGCTAATAACGGGTATGATATCCTCTAGTTGAAGTGCATGCTTGACAGCGGCGAGACATGTTGAGAATAATGTATTAGTCGCTTGTTGTGGCGGTAATGCCCATTCCTGTAATAAGGCTTATTAGATCTCGTGCAGGGTGTCTGGAGGCACACTACGACCTGCAATCCGTCTTCCCAATATGTCCCACACATGCTTTATGGGATTCAGATGCTTTGATCTAACAGGGCACACTATTTGCGAAATGGTTTCACTCTCCAGGTAACTCCGCACCAATTGAGCTCTATTCGGGTGGGCGTTATCATACTGAAATATCGTGCCAGTACTCATTGCAGCGATGAAAGCGCGCACAAGGGTCGTCGCGGTATCGGATGACTGTGGTGAAACCTCCAGCGAACACGTGGAAGTCGGTTCGGATGCTCATTGTTCTGACTGCGCGGACAAGTAAACTACCTCTCTGTAATGGTCCCTTCGACATTGTTTGGAGCCCGATAGCGTATCTCTGGCTCTCGCCATATCCTTACCCTTCGGGAATCATTCTGGATGTTAAATTGACTCATCCACAAAGAAAATGTGGCTCCACTGCTCTAGTGTCCAACTGTAATGTTTACGGTACCAGTGCAACCGGGCTCTGACATGTGCTGGCAACAAAGGCACATAAATGACAATTCATTGTGCGAACAGACCGCCTTCATGCAGTCTGCGCGACACAGTCTAGCGGAATATGGGCCTGGTAGCTGCGAGGCTAACTATCGTGCTGTTGGTGTTCTCCGGCTTCTGAAATATTGCAGTAGGTAGCGATCGCCTGACGATGTTTTGATTCTCCGGCGTTCAGACCCATGTCTTCTACTGGTGTTTTGATTCCCTTGATAATGTTTTTGCAGTCTGTATATGACACTACAAGACATATTCAGCTCTTAGGCAACAGCAGAATGCCTTACATAAGCTTGCAACATACTGACAACTCTCCAACGCATCTGATCGTGCAAATGTTTTCTTCTACTTGTGCTTTCCGCTTTGGCTATCTCCGATTTCGCGGAATTATCGCTGCTTACGAACTGAAACATATGTCCGCTAAGCCCCTTTTTAAGGTGTGACTACGAGATTGCGTTTCATGCTTATTTTGATTACTAATTTGCATTCGGCGATGCAACGTCTTTCTGATTCCTAAATTATGTGTTTACTTCATCGTTTTGCATGTGTATCTCGTCTTTTCGTGTTTGTTGCTTATTTTTTGAGCAGGAATGTAGTATTTATTTTACGCACATGTGGACTGAGAACTTGGGAACTAAGCACACGCACTACTCAGAAGTGAGGTTTGAATTCATATGACTGGGAAAAATAATTATTTTAAGGAGACGGAAAAGTTGAAATTATTATATATTAATAACTTATTTGACTATGTATCATTTAAATTTTGTTACAAATTCTTGATATTATAGAAACCAGGAAAGGATACTGGAGCCCCTGAATATAAATATGGGGAAACTGCTTATTCTCATACGTCCCCATTTCTTGGATCTTTGGCCCCAGGTCAGAGCCTTCAGGCATTTGAAAATAATCTTTTTCGATCACCCATATACCAGCATGAGTTGCCGGATACTGATTTTATTATTATTCGGACTAGACAGCAGTAAGTACTTTAGTAAGATAGATAAACGAAAATATATGGTGTATGTTTATTTCTGTGCTTTATTTCGGTTGCTTGTATCTTGTTTTTGTTGTTTGTTTGTTCGTTTCGTTTATATGTTTTGTGTTATTTTTAATCATTTATGTTTCTTTTGTTTTGTAGTTATTTATAAGTGACTTGGAGAGGCGCTAAGATTTTAATTTTGTATCTTTTTTCTTTGGAGTTTTGGTTGTATATTCGTCTCGTTTCTTTATTTGTATATATTGATATTTTGTATACATTTATAAAAATATAAATTTTATGAATTTTAAAATGTAATGACTGCAGTGTGTATTTAGATTTAAGATAATTGTTTAATAAAATAAAATATAATTAATTATTTATTTATGATGTATTAGAACATTAGGTATTCATTTAAATGGGTGTCATAATCCATTTCCTATTATATTATAATTTCTAATCTTATATTCATGTAAAACTACTTATTTCCTTCAAGCCTATCAAAGTAATTAAATGCATTTATTTGCGAGAAAGTAAATCGTTAGTTAATAAATGTAGTAAAGTTTCAAGAATTTTATTACCTTAGTCATTTTTTCGCGATATATATACTTAAATAAACAAGCATTTGTATTTTCATGAAATTACTAAAATAAAAAAATAGACTAAAATAACTCATTAGCATATTGATTAAGTTAAAAATGTTTTGCAGCATGAAACTATATTGACCAGTTATTCAAAATGGTACCTCATAATGTACCCTGTCTTGCTTCGCAAAATGCCTAAATCTGCCTCTGATCACAAGCACAGTTAATAGATTTGACAAGACTGAGTTTATTTTATTAAATAATCAAGTTTTTGTACTACATTTTAATGATGAATAGTTATTGATCCATCAGTCACCAGCAGTATTCAGAGAAAATCTTGTTATTAAATGCAAATGTTGTAATATGCATTCATATAACAACAATAGTTGTTATATGAACCTGTTATAAATGATGGAAATGAAATGTTTCGTTTTAGAAATGTTCTCAATTAGCACATTTTTCTGAATATTATATATACTGACAATAATGTTTGCATTATGAATCTTTGTTAGTTATTACATCAGAGAAGTTGAAACTATTTTTACTGTTGGACAACAACTGCCATTATTTGAAGTTCCTGGACCAAATTCAAAGAAAGCAAATAATTTCATTCGTGATTTCTTACAAGTAAGTATTATTTTCTCTAATGCTGGCGAGTTATTTTTTAAAAAATATTTTTTAATCTGGCTGTTTTATCATTTATTTCTATCTTCGGTAATGTTTTCATTCCTATCCAATTTACTTTAAGAAATTACTACTTAAATATAAAATAAATATAATAATGAGGCGCGGAATTAATTTCAAACGATGCAGGTATAATATTCTTGATTCGGGTTATACGTTTACATATATGAATTAAGATTTGCGATTTGTATTAATCAGATTTCTGTGTGTATTGCATATCTATTATTCAACATGATGCTTTGATTTTTTAAATATCTTTGTTTTATTTTTTAAACTGTAATTAAGTGGATACATTACAAATCTGAATAATTAGCCATATCAGTAAAATTTTCGATCGCATGTTATATTATATTTGAATTACTTTATAGTACTATGTCTTTCGTTCGTCTTTCTCCGTAAAAGTACCATATCCAAAGGTTTGGATTTAGTGATTTTTATTGAGTTGTCCAGTTTTGAAATATGGTCAATTTAAACCTTCGACTCGTAATGAAATAGTAAGAATTAATTTATGTGCTTGTAACTTTCAAGATGTGTTTATTAATAGTTAGATTATTGGTTTAAATCATTAAATAATTAATTGGAAGTTCTAGTCTGGTTCGGTAGTCCTTCAGCAGTTTTTTTTTTTTCTGTGAGTGAGTTTTACTTGCCAAAATGTAAACTGCTTCTATAACTTTTTGAGTCAGTAATATTTATTTAGGTGAATTTTTTACATCTTATATTTAATTTATGTGCATAAATATAAGTTAAATATTAGTAATATTACCATATAAAAATGGATTATTAATTAGATTTTATATTCATATTGTATCCTAATGCATTGCATTAGTTATTTACTTTGAATCAGCCTTTGTTGTTTTCCACATAATTCGTTTATCACATCATTGTAACAAATAATTATTGCAAAAACAAACTAATTTTTTATTCTTATTTTTAAAATATAGGGAAAACGTGAAAAGAAACATTTCTACTTGTGTTAACCGGAAATATTTCTATTTACTTAATCCTATTAAGTTAAAATGTAAAATTAGCTATTAATATTTAATTTTTCTATGAATAATTAGTAATGTATATATTTTTAATGCTGAATTTAAACCCGACAGGTTCGCTGTTGTGGGTGTTCGGTGACACAGTTAACAGGCTTCAATTACAAATAACGACGCTTATTAGCACGAAGACAGGAATACACTGGTGACAAAACACAGTCGAGACGTACACAAGCAATACACAGCAGCACACAAAGCGGCCAGATAAAACTCCGCAGGAGGAGGGAATCTAAGATATTAACTAGGGTCTCTCCAAACGCCTGCTATTCTCCACTGTCTCCTCGCTTTAGTTGCATTCAACTGCTGACTCACTATTATACAACTGGCTACTCAACACACGACTCGATGCTGCTTCACTTTTTATCTCTAAGACTGGGTGCACGGCTCAATTCTCAGTCCACTAATTGCTTGAGTTGGACTGATCTAAATAATTCGTCGTTGACTCCTTATACGACTATTTAATATACAACTGACCTCGGTTTCGTGCTCTGGGAACCGGCGAAGAGTAAGCGAAACTACAAGGGGTTGGTGGCAAGTCTTTGCAAGTTGGTAAGCAAAAAATGCAATTCATGTAATCAAACATGTTCCAACAAAAATATGGGTGTAATAACTAATTATTCTGAACTTAAATATTAATGCAATAATATCTTCAACGTCACTTTTTTAATAAAACCTCATTTAGTGAAACTGCATTTGAACTAGAAGAGCTTGCATTCAAAACCACTTTAAGGGGAATTCTTGTTGTTGCTGTTGCTGGCTTGAAGGTTGCCCATCTATGACAAGGCATTATAGAGGTTTCAAAGGCATTAGAAAAAAGCTACGCCAAATATAATGATTGCGTATTGAGATATTCATTGTGAGTATTTGTTTGCAAAATTCTGATTGGACATCTGTACATGCCGCTTTATTATTTTATTAGAAAGTCAATATGTTTAGAGGCAATTCATTGCATGAGAGATTATTTGATCAATTTTGTAAATAGATGGTGAAGATTGTAATCTTTTGTTGTTGTACTTAGAAGTATGTTGGCCTTCAAAAGATATTTCTCTAAATTGTTTTTTTAAAATCTATTTGATACTATAATGGACTCGTCACACCCAAAAATGATATAAAGATAATCTCGTTACATCCATAAATGACATCACTTAGTTGACTTTGAATTGAAAATTTTTAACTTTTGCACTTTCTTTGAAAATTTTTAATTGAATTTGAAATATTTAACAAAAGCAGTTTGCAAATTTCTGGGTAATGAATTTATGATATTTTAATTATGTTTATACTAAGTTTGCATTTGTAAAAGGATCTAAAAACAAATACTGCAGAATTCTCAGATTTAAAGAACTCGCAACGAACGAAACAATCAAATTAAAACTGAGAAATGGATGCCATCAATTTCGACTTCAAAAATCAGTATTATCTCCCTATTCTAGATTGAGGCAGGGGTATAAACCTTTGTAATTGTTCTTCATTCATTCTTCCTTCATTTATTTCACTAAGAATGTATTGAATTCAATAGCTTTTTATTATCTTATAAAGGTATAGTCTGCACTTCACTGAACTTAGCATTAGGCGATTGGAAACGAATTAAACGTTAACGAAATTGGAATCCTACATCTACAAATTGTTAACCATCTGAATCATCTCATTATTTTTTTATTTCTTATTTGTTTATTTTTAATGAGTAATTATTACATTAGTTAGTAATTCTTTATAGATCGATTGTATAAAATAAGTATTTATAATATACAACAATATTAAGGAAAAGAATAATTTTGGATTCTTTTTCCTTGTAAGAGAAAAATGGTTCAGAAAGTGTTAGAAACTTCTGGCTAAACGATTTTATAAGAGTTGTATATATGGGCCTAAATCATTAATTCTATTAGCAATAAATATTCAGTACAAAACGTTTCGTTTATGTATCAAAATTTAATCTAAATAGTTATGCTTTTTTTTGTGTATTTTTTAATATTTTTTATTCATTTCTTGGTGGTTTGTAGCAGGTTCTGCTTTCATAGTATCAAAAATTGAGTTCATTAACTAAACTGAAGTTTGTTAGCTTTACGAAATTAATACAATTATTAAGGGCGTTACTACTATGTAGAATTAATTACTATTGAAATACACCAAATTTAAAGAATACAACATCTTAATTCCACGAGGTTTATTCAGCAAATTGTTGACTCCAAGAACTTGCATGTTACACAAAGCAACGTCAGAATCAATCTGCACGTCACCACCTTTTTCACAACAAAACAGGTTATTTTATAGTTAATAGCTAAAAATATTACTACACTAAATTCACAGAAAATGTTTAAAAATTACAAAAATGCTTTATAAACTAATAATATTGCTGTAAAAAATTAATTATTATTGGAATAAAAATTATATAGAACTTAAAATTCTTTAATCATTGCTTTAATATTACTAAAAATCCTGCATCATTGCATATTAAAGTCGTTTGACTAGCGCAACCATCTAGTGGCAGGAAAACTAGTATGCGGTTACATTACTCTCTTGCCAGTTACAAAGTTACGATGCATAGAAAATACGTGGAAAGGCATATTCTGATAATTACTTAATTAAATTCAACTTACTGTATGAAACCTAAGGAGAAAACAAACAAAGATAATAATAAGTAACTTTACATAATGCGTGCAATGATTCTTAAATATATATTCAATATTGCACCCAATATTTCTGAGTAATAAATACATAAACAAATAATTATCACACAATTTAATATGACACTTTCAACACTCTTGCTTGTTACATTATCTCAAATTAGTATTATTTACAATGGCATAAAAAGAATCTCCTTGCTCTTTTACAACAGAGAATTGCCATAGAAAACACTTAAGCAATCATTGAATCATGCGAGCTAAAGTATCAGAACTTAATATTATTTTCAAGGCAAGCATAATTGAGCTAGAACCATCAAGGGATTGGGAACTGTTATTCGAAGAATATTCAACATTTTTACACAAAACCACCAGTTCAACTCTGAATAATAAATATGATATGCATTTACAAGTAATTTAGTTTTTCAATTTGCACAACACAATCATAAAATAGGTTATGTAACACAATGATTAAATAACATAATGTCATACCAGTTAAATGTAATATGTCATGTAAGCACACACAATTTAATTATAAAGCATACAAGATACTCAAATTCAACAAGGTATTCATAACTATCATTTGCATTTAAGATATACACAACTTTTAAATCTATGTAGGGTGTACACAATGCTTAAATTTTGAATATATCTTGCCATTAAAATTTTTATATTCATTATAGTAAAAAAACTATATACAACGAATATTACACAAGCAATTCAATAAAATACAGCTTAAATACTCTTTTCTTGTTTGCATTCTTGTAAAACAGCATTAAATTCAATGTTATAAATAACAGCATGAAATTATATTTTCTAATATTGTATTATACTTGCGAAATTTACAAGAAACAATATAATGTGGTGAAATTTTTCGTGTATCTATATATTCAAAGTATAATTTAAACTTAATAAATTTTGATACAACAATATAATTAATTAGCAAGCATATGTACACAACATTTTAATCCTTAAACCTTATTGGCTGCTTTATCTTTCAACCTCAACTGGAAGTGTTTTGATTATCAGATGAGAGGTGGGGATCCTCTTGCTCTAAATCCTCATCTGATTGTTTAGCAGGAGTTGCTAATTTGTCAGGTATTGGGTTTGTCACTAATATATAAGCTGGTTTAAGCCTATCCATTGATATGTTTACATTCTTGCCCTTCACTTGCACTGTGAACTATTTCTCACTTCTTTCCAACACTGCATAGAGTCTTTCATTTGGTGGATAGAGTGCTTTCTTAACCCTGTCAACTCGCACAAACACATGGGAGCAAGATCTTAAATCTTTATGCACAAAAATCTTTCGGCGTCTTGTAGTTTCAGATGTAGTTGGTTTCAGCTCTTCCATCAATGTTTGCAATCTGTTGACAAAGGTTTCAGGATCAATTTTAGTTGTGGATGGATCAAAAAATTCATTTGGCAATTTGATATTTGAGCCATACAGCATTTGAGATATGGAATGATTGCTGTCAGGTCTTAGAGCAGCTCCTAATCCAAGAAGTACAGTAGGTAGTGATTCAGTCCATTTTATTTGGTTATGTGCTTTTATTTATGTTATGTGCTTACTCTTCAAAGTTCTATGCAAACGTTCCACTTTTCCATTGCATTGTGGGTGATATGGAGTTGTATGTGCTACTGTAACATCATAAATTACAGCCAAACTTCTGAATAGTTGGGATTCAAACTGTCTTCTTTGATGTGTAATTATTTTTACCAGTACTCCAAATCTGCAAATCAAGTGCTCATAAAAGGCCTTGGCCCCTATCTCGGCCGTGATTTCTGGCAAAGGAACTACTTCCATCCAGCAAGAAAACCGGTCAATGAAGGTAATACAATATATTATGTCCTGTGATGGTGGTAGTGGGCCAATTAAATCAATATGTATCACACTAAATCTTGCATCTGGCTCTTGATAATCTCCAAATTCAGATTTAGTGTGCCTATTGACCTTGCATTTTTGGCATCCAATGCACGCCTTTGCCCATTCTCCTACTTGCTTCTTTATATCTGACCAAATGAATTTTTCAGTCATCTGTTTGATGGTGCTTTTTGTTCCAGGATGAGAGAAACCATGAATTTGTTTAAATATTTGCATTCGAAAATTTTCTGGGATGTATGGTCTAATATTAGATGTAGAGGTATCACACCATTGTGTTTTTCCTGGTTGTAACATTGATGGTTTAAATTGTAAGCAGGAACTATTTTGCATTAATCGTTGCAATTTTTTATCATCCACTTGTTTTTGTGCTATAGCATCATAGTCGATAGTCGAGACAGATTCAATTCTTGACAATGCATCAGCAACTACATTATCTTTACCTTGAATATGTTGGATGTTAGTTGAAAATTCGGAAATATATTGTAGTTGTCTTAGCTGTCTGGGAGATGCTTTATCAATTTTTTTGTCGAAATGTAAAAGTGAGAGGCTTGTGGTCTGTATAGATGATGAAATCGTTGCCTTCTAATAGATGTTTAAAGTGCTTTACAGAAAGGTATATTCCCAATAATTCTCTGTCATAAGTACTATACGCCTTCTGTGTATCATTTAGTTTTTTAGAGTAGAATGCTATTGGCCTCCAACTCTCATTTTCATACTGCTGTAGCACTGATCCAATTGCAAAGTCTGACGCATCCGTGCATAGGGATAGTGGCAATCCTAATCTCGGAAAAGATAATAAAGCAGCTTCCATTAGATCCGATTTACATTTCTCAAAGGGGGCTATTGCTTCTACCGTCCATGGCACTTTTCTTTGCTCCTTTCAGCATGTCATGTAGAGGAGCTTTGTTTTTGCAGCATCCTTCAGATACTTTTCTTTGCTCCTTTCAGCATGTCATGTAGAGGAGCTTTGTTTTTGCAGCATCCTTCAGATACCTTCGATAAAAATTTATCATGCTGAGGAATGTACGCAGTTTATGAATTGTTGTTGGCAACTTGTAATTTCTTATAGCTTCCACTTTTTCTAGTAGGAGCACATGAACCTTTATCAGTAATGAGATATCCCAAATTTTCAACTTGGTCTGCTCCCAGTACTGATTTAGCCACATTTATTCGTAGGCCATACAGCTACGAATGAATATGGCTATCCATCTTGGTATTTGATAGAGAGCCATACAGCTATCTATCAAATACCAATGATAGATGCTTTTTATGCTCTTCCGATGACGACGCTATAAGCACATCATCCAGATAGGGGATAACAAAGTCTAATCCACGCAAGACTTATGTTATGAAACGCTGGAAGATGGATGATGCCTTTCTCTGTCCAAAGCTCATGACATTGAACTCGTACAGTCCGAAAGGCGTAGTTGTAGTTTTTTCCTTATCTTCATCTGCAATTGGAATTTGATATTAAGCCCTCATTAGGTCAATTTTTGAGAAAATATTTTTATCTTTCAATATAAAATGGAAATCTTCAATTCTTGGAATTGGGTATCTATCTGGAACAGTTTGGGAATTTAATCTTCTGTAGCCTCCTCATGGTCTTAATGTATTATCCTTCTTATTGATCAGATGTAAAGGACTAGCCCATTGAGATTTAGATGGTTGTATTATGTCATTCTCCAACATGAACTGAAATTCCTGCTTGGCTAAATGAAGTTTATCAGGAGCTAATTGTCTAGCCCTGGAATAAACTGGTTGACTTCTGGTTATGATATGATGTTTAACACTATTTTAATGGTTGTGTTCTCTAAATGAGGCTTTGTTAGATCAGGATACAAATTTAATATTTTAATGTCTTATTAATGGTGCTCAAATCAAAATTTTCTTAATGGCAGTAACTTCCCCTTTTATTGAGAGGTTTGTTACTCCATCGATTAATTTTTTTGTTATATAAAATAATTAAGAGTTGGAATTTGTTTAAAAAATCCACTCCTATTATGCTTTTAGTTACTTCTGCAATCACAAATGGCCATTGACATGGTCGCCTTAAGTCTAAATCCAGGGTTAACATCTTAATGCTATATGTTGGTATCTCAGTTCCATTGGCTGCATACAATTTATAATCAGAAATTTTACTCACTCTTTTTAGAGGGAATAATGGACAGATTAGCCCTACTATCCACTAGGAACTGGCAGCCAGTTTTTTTTTTTTTTTTTTTTTTTTTTTTTTTTGTCCCTGACGAATAGACGGGATTTGTGGCGAAGTAAAATTTCGGCAGCAGGACTCGCTACGGCTTCTACTGCTGGGATTGGTTTCCCGCCTCGTTCCAGCTACACGGTTGTACACATTTTTCTGGTTGGCACTTTTTCCCAAACTTGAAATGGAAGCAGCAGAACTGGCCCTATGAGTCATAACTCATATGATCCTTATGATACTATTCCTGCTCCGATTTTTTTCGGAACGGTTTAGGGGACCGCGATCGCCGTTTAATTTTCATGCTGGCAATCGGTTTTCTAGCGAAGTTATTTTTTCCAAGAGTTTCTCTATATCTGTCGAATCCTTCTATACTTCAGTTAACTGTTCTCTTTTGGGTGATATCACAACAATCTTGTGAGCCATCGTCGTGACCTTGTCCAGGGATTCGTCACTCACAATCACAATACTTTTCACAACTTCGGGCATTTTTTCTAACCACAAAGTTCGAAGGATTCTTTGTTATGTCCGGTTCTCCTAGGGACTTCATTTTCCGTAGAAGTTGGCTGGACGTCAAATCGTCCAATTCCAAGCCAGTGATTAGGCGTTAAGTTCGTTTAGTTTCACTCTCTTTGAAAGTGTTCAGGAGTCTTTCTTTCTCTGTAGAGTATTTTTGATCAGCATTACTGGAAATAATATCCGAGATACTTTCTAGGAATTGTGGCTCCAACTGCGCTATTAGGAAGTTGAATTTAGTGTCTTCTGAAGTTATTTTACAAATTTGAAATTGTTCTTCCACCTGGTATAACCAAATTTCAGGTTTATCAGTCGAAAACGGAGGTATTTTTATGCTAACGGCATTCGCTTCCAATGGCTACGGAGTAGCAGGCATTGCGAAATGGTGTTCAGTCCAAGAAAACAAATAAGTTGACTAAAGTCCAAGGTCACCAATTTTTAAGGGCGTTCTGCTATGCAGAATTAGTTGCTATGGAAATACATCAAATTTAAAGAATAGAACATGTTAATTCCGCGTGGTTTATTCGGCAAATTGGTGACTCCAAAAATTTGCATGCTACACAAAGCAACGCCAGAATCAATCTGCGCGTCACCACGTTTTTCACAACAAAGCAGGTTATTTTTACAGTTAACAGCCAAAAATGTTTACTACAATGAGTTCACAGAAAATATTTAAAATTTACAAAAATTCTTTATAAACTTATAATATTGCTGCAAAAAATTATTATTTGAATAAAAATTATATAGAATTTACAATTCTTTAATCATTACTTTAATATTACTAGAAATGCTGTATCATTGCATATTAAAGCCGTTTGGCTATTGCAGCCATCTAGTGCCTTATACAATATGCCAACTATGCTGTTACACAATTATTTTGATGGTAAATCAGATGGTTTTCGAAGACTTCTACTTTGCAGCATACGAGGCGTATTAAAATTGAAATGTTGCATATATATAATTAATATAATAAATAATATATTGTTGGGATTTATTGCAATTTAATTTTATCCCTCCCTGGTTTAAAGTTTCAGATGTGGGAACACAAAAATTGCTGTTTAAAAAAATCGAGATGCTCTGCTTGAATATTTGTTTGGGGCGCCATTGGATGTAGGTATGCCTCTGATATAGTAATATTGTAAGTTATATACCTTCCGTTCGAGATTTGTTAAACGGGCAATATTTAGTTCAAATAATCTGAAAAAGAATGCATTTCTTATGTATATCTTTAGATCTTGGAACCTCCTTTCTCTTTCTTTGATTGTTCACTTTGTGTTGTTTTAATTTACGACACGAATAATTTTTTCCTGCTTCTAATTCTGAATTCAAATAAAAAAAAAATTACTCTTTTACAGGTGTTTATTTATAGACTATTTTGGAACAGCAAAGATAATCCACGTCGAATAAAAATGGAGGATATCAAGAAGGCCTTTCCTTCACATTCAGAAAGTAGCATTCGGAAACGTTTAAAGCTTTGTGCAGATTTCAAGCGAACAGGTATTGTCTTTACATTTCTGTAAACCTTATTTTTTATTGTTACGAAAATTCTTATCATTTGAATTTACTTTATTATTTCTTTGTGCATATTTTTATATGATTTTGCTTTTAATTTTATATATCAATTATCACCTCATGGTCTGTTGTATCTTGGTCATTCTTTTTATTTTAATCTAATTATTATCTATAGCTACTAATGCATTTGATCAGCAGAGTCCATAATGATCATAATTAAAGTATATGTGCATAGAGCTCAATTACAAGAAACGTATTGGAGTGAACTCAGCTGTAATTTTATACATATCTTGCTAGGTAATTGAAAATTGTTTGGAAACTGCTAAAATTAGCATTTCTATAAATGTTTCCTATAAAGCAATCTTCGACAGAGCTGTTACACTTGATCGACCTGGATCAAGTCTCGAAAATGGATTTTCGGATTGAAACTGATCCTCGAGATTTTGGACCACACTGCAAAACATATTAAAAGCCTTCTAACAGCTACAACTTTTGTCAAATTTATTTAAATCCACCTGAACACTAGGCTTTTTAAGGAATCGGATAAATGATTTCTCTGATATATTTATCCAATACATTAGTTAATAAGATTGACGATCAGCAGGCATTCATAGAAATTGTTCAAAAATTATGAAAGCAAGATGTTAATAGTTTTCATGATTTCTGTGAAAATACCGACTAAAAAACACGTAGTAGATGCATTTTTTAAAATTCATTTTAATCAATGTTACCTTATTACTATACATCCTTAAAACTAATCCTCTCCAAAAATGGAACAGGCATCTATCTCCTGTAATAATGCAATTACATATATACTTTTAGTTGTAAAGTTTCATTTACTATGGTAGGCAATTGTATGAAAACACTTTGGCTTCTGAAGAGAATGGAAATAAATAATTAATAAAAATAAGTTTTTTCCTTTCCCATAGTGGAAAAGTGTCAAAAGTAAAATGTTTTTCTTGCATTTGTCTATGCAAAGTGCAATCTGTCAGTAATGAAAGTTTTTTTCTTATTGGTTCTAAAATTTGTACTGAATAGATAAACAGAACAGAATCTGAGTTAATAAACACCTGTTAAAATATTTATCCCATTGGACCTTTTACACTGCTACTTTTCAGTTACAATGGTTCCTTTCCCATTTAAACTTTTCGAGTTCTTACCGAAATTTATTGGTGCATTCTCTTAACAGCCTCAGAATTCTGTTCTTTGTATTCTTATCCGTGTCATTTTTTGAAGTTTTCATGTGTGTGTGTAATAAACTAGGTATAGAAACAAATATTTGTGACTGGGAAAAAAAAGTTTCTTTCCTTACTTTAATTTGGATTTAAACGATGAATTTGTTTTTTTTAGCATCGTTAAACCGCCAATCCTAAAATGTTCATCATTCAGAGTTTTATATTCAATTCATTTACAATATTGCATGTTTATAACTTCGTAGAAGATGTAGCCATTTGTAAAACATCTGGAATGCATCCCTTCCCGGATCCTAAAAGTTTGGATCATCTGATGACACATTCAGTATCTTCACATCTGCTTTCTATTATTCCCTTTCGATTATTAAAATTTAGAGTGTTTGCTTATGTATTTAATAAATTATTAGCTACTTTCTGTAATTTCTATGATAAATACGGTTTCATAGAATTAAATCAGATAATTTTTCTTTGTTAAAATCCAAAACTGTTAATGATCTTGCATAGTAGTAATTTAAATTATTTATCACTATTTATAATTGTAGTTATTTATGGTTTAAAAGTTAAATTCAAATTCACGTACCATGTGAATCAACACTTATTTTTGCATAAAAAATGAATAACATAAATAATGAATATTATGTTAATCAAAACTATTTGTAAAGTGTTAATTTAATTAAAAATAATTTTGAAAAGGATTTTTTAAAAAAATCCTCCAGTGTCGAAATTCGCCATTCTGTTACTAAACGAGTATATCGCCGACCGCACCATTTAGAATGTGAACAACGTTGGCAACTTTCTTGCATGTAAATTATGCTGAAAGTTTGAAGGCTATTTTCTCGGAGTTTTAATAAAATATTAATTAAAATTATTTAATTTGGGACTCTTGCAATAGTAAAACCAATCCGATCGGAAAAGAAGTACAAATTGTTGCTGAATCACTGCTGAGAATCTTAGTTTTTGAAATTATCTAAACGAACAAAAGGAGAGGGCTCTTATTCTTTTATAAATAGTTTTGATTTTTTCACAATCTTTCAAATTATCTTTATTAGTATAATATAATATATTGGTGCATTTTTCTCCTGTTACTCTCGTCAGAATATCCGCTTTATATTTTGTCGGCTTTCAACGAAAAAAAAAAAAATAGATTCAAAGTTTTATTCTTCGTAAGAGCAGTAATGGGTTTATGTACATTTTTGTGGCTTTAGGCAATACACATTATGAGGTCATGCTTTTAATAATGGGATTTAATATAACATTTTAACTCGTTTTCAACATATTAATGAATTAGATTATATTAATATTTCTGTTAACTTGGCGAATATATATTTGTCTTTATTTATGTGCTATGATTTCAGAATGCATAACATCCATGTTTGTACGCATTATTGAAGTAGATGTTCGTCTTTATAAATGTTTTAATAACTGAATGAACGTTATAAAAACAGATAAGAATCAATTTTATTAATAATAAATAAAAACGTCCACTTGATTTAACCCTCTCGATTCCAGCGGGGCGGTTTGGGGCGGTTTGAGAATTTACCCTATAACATCCACGTGGGGCGGTTTGGGGCGGCTGTAAGCCGTTTTAGGGGTGATGGGTATTAAAAGAGGCTACTCTACAGAACACTCCAGGAGGTCCTCGTTATCTTTGACAATCGCGGCTTTTTCACAGTAGTTTCCCCTGTGCCTTAGGGCGGTAGGGGTTGAGGAGGAATTCACTAAATGGGTTGTTGGCGTACATTTTGTATTTTGAAAGGGTTTTAGTTTCTGTTTTCACGTGTTGTTAGCTCAAAATTGGAAAGATTTTATGGCCATTTATAAAAGAAATTTTCCACTGAAGTTCTCTGGTAACGATGAATGATATATAAGGATACCGACACGTTGTTTATTTTTCGGACAAGCATCAGAAGCCCTTTTCAGTAGTAAGACTATTGTAATGATATAAAGACAAACCATTGCATTGTCAATGCGGCCTATTCACATCGCAGTTTTCTTACAAAATGGGTAGCGACAGTTGTTACTATGGAAGGAAGTCGTTTTACACTCCAAGCATCTTATTCTTTCATCAAAGGACTGTCGGAAATTCTGAGGCCGTGTACAAACTACCACTTTTAAAATAGAATTAAAAGACAAAAAAAAAAAAAAAAAAAAGATTGGATGTATCGCTCTCTTCAAAGAATGAGATAAGTTATATAAATACTGAGTTCCTCTTTAGAATGCCATTCTAAAAAATTTTCTTCAGTTGTGAATTTCTGATTCTTTATTTTATGTACTGTGAATCGGGTGTTTGGATTATCAGAGTAATTTTTCTATTGAAACGCTTATTATTTCTTCATTATGAGTAAAAGAAATCGTGTACACACTGAAGAAGAAATTAAAGCAATTTTACTTGATTCTGACGAAAGTGACAGTGATCTATCAACGAAGATGATGGTTGGCCAAAAAATGATACTTTAGATGATCTCTCGTTTATTCTAAGCAAAGAAGCAGGAGATGAAACTAACGAGGGTCAGATGAACGAGAGAGATAGAGATGAGGAGTCAAAAATGCTATATAATGTACATATTATCAAAAATTTGCAAATGATTCCCTCGTGTGGAAATTTGTGGAAATTTAATATGAAGCTTTCGTTCAAAAATTTATCTTGTCTTAACAATACTATAGAAAACTTCACATAACATTTTAAAATCAGAAATTCAGCTTGAAAAATTCAACATGACAGTTCATACTAAAAATGTAATATTTATGATTAATGTAATTTTAAATGTGTTAAATCTTCATATTTAGTTTATGAAGAATGTAATGTTTTAGTAAAATGTTCAGGCCGAAAACTGAAGGAATGTATTTTCGAAATATATTTCGCTGAGTAATTTTCCCCCCGAATTTTATTTCATTATTAAATGAAGTTTTAAAAATATGTTATCTCATCTATCGAAACAATTCGATAGATGAGATATATAACGTTTGACGTAATATATTCCCTTGGTTAGAAAAAAAATTTAATAGTTATATTTTAAAAGATTAGTAAAAATGAGTGGCAAAATAAAGATATTTTTGAAATTTATATTTACCCTACATTCTTTTTCGATTATTTAATGTAAAAGCAAGAATGCGTAAGGTTTTGGAAAAAAAAATGTGAAAACTTCTTTAAAAATTTAATTAAAGTTCTAAAACTTTTCTCTTAGTATCACTATCGAAAATGCAAAGTAATATTTTATATTTAAAAATTCAATAAAGATAATCGTTTATACTAAAAAAAAATGCTAAAGACAATAAAAAAAAATCTTAGCTGAGTGTTGAAAGAACATATTATTTTCGAAACATCTTTCAAAAAGAGCAATAACATTTTTTTTTTTATCCAACGATTGTTTTTATTTCGGTATTAAATGAAGATTTAAAACATTATCTTGTTTATCACTGGAAAGCATTGACATCTATACTATGTAAAAAAATGTACTAATTGCATTGATATATGTATAATGTATGTTTTGCATTACTATGTAAAAATTTTTTACATGGTAATATATGACATATTACTTAATTTTGGAAATAAAAAAAGTGTAAAAGCCTATTGAGAATTAAATGGAACATAAAGATGTTTTTGAAATTCCTAGTAAAGCCAGTTTTTATTTAAATAGTTTGGAAGCCTAACATGAAACTTACAAATAAAAAAAAAATTAATTATAGAATAAATTTCAAATTTTTTGTAAAAAAATATACCCCACAAAGATGATGAGCGAAACACTTCACACTAAAAAATATAAATACATTAGAATAAAACTCTTAAGCTGATGGAAAATGAATCTCGTTGTCGAAAACCGCAAGGCAATTATTCAAGGTAGAGCGTCGACAGTTTTATTACTTCAGAGTGCGGGGGGTAACTGCCCCTCAGCTAGGAAGAGTCCATGTCTTTCAGAGACACGTTGAGAAAGTCTGGATGTTAAAGGGAGTGCCACTTGAAAAGTGCTTGGATGTTAAAGAGTTAAGTCCACTAGCCTCCCTATCAGCGTAGCTACCCGGGGCAACAGCCTATCAGGTAATCGGCCACTATTCAGGAGTTTAAATAAACTCCTGATATTCTCAGCAATATTATGCCGATGGAAACGCAACCGATTGAATTCATTTGTATTTTTTGCTTTGTGTCGCTGTAGTGACGAAATTAAGTCAGAGGCGAATTCTTTGTCTTTCAGATTTCTTTGGAAATAAACAAAATATTAATTAGTTCTGTAACTTCACAAGTGTTATCTGCTTTTTCATCTTTCCTTTGTAGCACGGCCATCAGATCGGCCTCTGTAACATTTTAAAACATGTTACCGTTTATCTGTATCCTTATATAAATAAATAATAAGAGCTTATAAACTCACATTTACTAGGTTAATACTATACAATTATCTGATGCAGTTTTAATTTCTCATAATGGAACATGTCCTGAACCTTGATATAAGGAATTATACTTTTTTTGGTAGCATGAATTTATTTGTATAATGTTGATTTAAATAAGCATTATTTACATGCGCACAATTATGATTTAAGAAGAAAATCCATATTTCGGTGTTCTCTTTTGGAGTTCCTACCAAGACAGGCATTCACCGACGTTTTCTACTTGTTCCCTTGCAATTGTTCCTCTTTCCTTCATTTCGTTTGACTGTGAAGCTAGGACCAATGTAAATGTTAGTGGCATTACTGAAGGACTTTGTTCTCCCTGAAGTAGGGCCCGTCATTAAACTTAGACATTGGTCATGATTTGATAGTAAGGAATCTGTAGAATAATCAAGGAATATTAGTTATTACACTGAAATATTTTTTCCAGAACTGACAGTTCATTCACTAGCATGAAGATAGCTGAAAAATAAGTCAATGTCATTTTTTGCATCATTTGTATACTGTTGCATAGTGAAAGTAGCAGACGCCGGGGACGTCATATATTTTTTTTCGCCCTCAGTCGTTTATCAGTGGTTTAGTAAATGCAGATGGCACCAGGGACATAACACTATTTTTTCGCCCCTTCGTGATGTTTCATTTTAGAATATAATGATTAATGATTTGTTCCAAAGGCATCCCATAAGATTGGCATCAATATCGCCTTGGCTTCCGGTCATTACTCGCTGTTTGTATAATGCATCTTTCTTATTCCACCTGGTGGAAATAAGTCATATTTTTTATAATAGCTGTACCTTTCTGTAAATGCATTTCCTAGAGAGATAGTGGGAATTGGAAAAACGACATTTGAATTCTTCTGTAGTGGGCTAAAATTACAATTATATACAGCATAAATCATCTGTCTTCAAAACGTGCTCGTTACTGAAATACGGTCTTAAAAAATTTTAATATCACGTGCACAATTGTGAGCAAAGAATTTTATTTTCTTGTTTGATATCTGTTATTTCTCTGACAGAATGTTTCTTTTTCCTTCTTCATAAAGTGAAAGTTGCAATTGGCGACGAATCAGAGTGAACAAAAGCAAATTCCTTTCTTGTTACGATGTTTGGATGCTGTAGCACTAAACAAATAATTGCATGCGAAAGATTTTCTGTATTAAATAGATTACACATTTAAAATAAATGTCTTCATCTTAATTTGTCATAAGTACTTCTAAATTTAGAAATCAACACATCTCTGCTAATTTTGTAAATAGAAGCATGAAGCATTGTGCATTGATGAATGCAAGAAAAACATTGACAAGTTCGTATATAAAATAAATTTTTATTACTTTTTATTATGAAGATCTTTAGAAGGCAAATTGTTTTCAATTTGTTGCCTGCATTATTTAAGGAAATTTTGCAATTAAAAGTATGTATCTAATTGCGGTGTTTAAGGAAAATAAACTTTTTTCACTTTTTTGGGATACCTTCGTTTACTATATTTATTGCCTTAATTTATGCAGGCCGACGGTGTATTTGAGATTCTATTTGTATTGATTTCAAGTAAGATTTTTCGTTTTGAAAAGGTATTTACTTGCTAGAAAAAAATAATAAAATATTCCTCAGCTTATAAAATTAATATTTTTATTTTTAGAATGCGTATCTTAAATGAAGATCTGTGAAAGGAAACTGAAACCCAGACTTACATAATAAGCGAATATTTTTTAATTTTTGGTTTTTAAAAAGCTTAATTTTATTTGAAAAAGATATTTTTTCGTGTTGGCAATTTCTTCCGTATTATTTGCTGTTATTGTTTCAATGAACACATTTTTTGAATATGACATCTGACAACTATTTTGAATTTTGTTTTTAGGCATTGATTCGAACTGGTGGGTTCTGAAAAATGAATTTCGACTTCCTACTGAAGATGAAATCAGAGCTATGGTATCCCCAGAGCAGTGCTGCGCTTATTATGGAATGCTTGCTGCTGAAGAAAGATTGAAAGTGGGTGATCAAGATCAATTTAAAGCTTTATATGAATTCCATATCGGTAGTTTCTGTAAATATCCTATAGATGCAAATTACTGCTTTTGTGTGTGTACTTGTCATTATTTACTGTGAAATATGGAAATAGTTTTTAAATAGGAGTATATTTTCCTTTTTCGGTTTATTTAGATGTTGCTTGAAATTCAACTTTTGTGAATGAAATTTCTGAACGCTATTTGTAATTAATTCTGCATTTTGAAATAAGAATGTAATAAGATGTGTTAAATAGCCAACCTTTTCTTGTATGAATAGGCATATTCGAAACTAATGCAGGGTGGGCCCTTTAGTAGGCGAATTGTAGCTGAATTAGCTGTACTTATAATGTAGAACATGTTGTTTCAATATATATTGAGTAAAAAATAAACCGAAAATCGATATTAAAGGAAGTAATTATACTTTATGTAATTGATGAATCAGTAATTGCTAAAATTTATAAAATAAAAACTTCTTTGCAATGCCTGGTAATTGTGATTGTAAATTGCGATTACATTTGCAGTTCAGTTGCCTACCATTCTGATTTTCTAATGCTAGGATTTAGTGATACAATTTCAATGCCTGCAATTTCTTATTAATTTTCCATTATTATTAAGGGAAATGACTTACGACTGAATTATGCCATAATTTAAATTTTTTTTAATAATGTTTTTTTTGTTGAATATTTGAATTGCACTTTTATTTTCTGCAGTAACCTATGAAATTACCGATTTCGCTTTTGCCACATGCTACAAGTGTTAATTCAAGAACGTGTAGGAAAATAGTTTGATCCTGAATTTATAAAGAACGAACAAAATCCTTGTCCCAAACATTACACAATGCTTTGCTTGATATTCTTTTACTATTGTTGATTTCAAAGTTCAGTTTTTGAGTTAAAATAAAAGTAATTTTTATTTTCACTTAGAAATTATCATAGCTCAACTGTAATGGAAAATTCCATTTCTGTTAGATAAACGAAATAAAAAAAATTCTATCTGCTATTAGTTAAAGTGAAAGGATTAAATATGCAGATTGAGAAGTCATGAGCAACTTATATGAACTGTGTGATATTTTATGTTGGAGCAAGTGCTTTTTTCACCTTACGAGCACAAAGTGCGTTCTGCTTGAGAGAGTAGTTGGATATTGTATTCAAATTTTAGCATTTCACATGTAAGATATATTATTTTAGACTGTTGCATCGTTGAAGTGAATTGTTGCATGTGACCATTTCTTAACATAGAACAGATTTTTTTTTACACCGTAATGGGTGCTTTTCAGATAGTTAATTCATTATAGTTTATTTTCTCCGCCATGAAAAAATGATATGTTAAAAGTATCTTTGGAGTTATATATTCATAATAGTAACATTTCATTCATGTTTTTTTAGGAAGCTGGCTATGGTAAGAAATCATTATTTGCACCAGAAGATGAAAATGATGAAGAAATGGAGATGAAAATGGATGATGAAGTGGGTGATTGTTAAATCATTGTAATTATTATAATTTTTAAAATTTTGGAAATATTTTAAATTTAACGGGCAATTATCGCATTATGATAATATAAATACACATACTCATTAACTGCCAACAGTTTGTCAATTTTCCTTTTAAATCTTTTCACCTTCAGGGGAAGGGAAAAGGGGGGAGGTACAGCATGCTGCTCTTCGTTGAAGAAGAAAGTTTCTTCAAGGACTGAATTTTAACTCTGTTTAGATTTCCTTTTACTGCAAATGCGATTTTTAAATTTTTTAAAATTCTGTCAAGTAGTTTGAAAGGAAGGAAGTGCTGTAGAAAAGCGCAATTAAAGCGATGTTATAAATGGGTGCTTAAATGCTTTTACACCCAAATTTTAGCTGAGGGATTTTTTTAAGGGAACAAAATTTAATAGAAATCGAAAGATAATTAACAGTAAATGAAATTTAACTAAGAAATATTATTCTGTAAAATTTTTCTTTAAGGAAGCACGTTCGTAATTTGCGTGCGTATTTAACTCTACACTTCACGATTTTTTTTTTCTTCTGTCCAACCGTATTTGTATAAATTTTCATAATGACTGACAGGATTGCAGATAAAATAAGTAAAAAAAAAATGATTTTGAAATTAATTTTGGCTAATTCTGTTAGCATTGTTTTGAGATAATCAATCATATGAAAGCTTATTAAAATGAACTGAACTTGACTATACCTTATGGGTTAGACATTTTGTAAGCAATTTTAAAATAGAAATTCGCAAATCACTTTAGATTTTCTTTTTGAATCCATTTCATAATAATCTTTTTAAATCACTGGTTATTATGCTTGTGTTATGAAGGGAAAAATGATTTTGATAGTTTGAATAAGCCTTTTTAATTCCTTATATAAAATCGTGTGTCCATTTATTTAAATTTCATATAATTTCTCGTTTTTTCATGAATTCAAACGGAAATTTAACAGATATGTTTTTTAACACTTAGAAAGAGTTTTTAAAATGTTTATATGCCACTCTAAGGAGAATGCAATGAGGGTTGAAGGATTTTAGGTTTATCAGCCATAACTTCTGAACAAACATTCTTTCACATCATCGCTTAAAATTAGCTTTATAATGGTATCAATTCCATTACCTACAATTTGATTTTTAATCAATTGAAATTGAAGCATGACTTTTGAATTAATTCCATTTTTTTTGTAGGACTATAAACTATATAATTTACAAGTATATATGGTTTGCTTTTTTTTATACTGAAAACAAATAAATGCAGGTGAATTACATGTGTTGGTTTAATCTAAAATGTAAAATTTTACATTCTTTTCTTTTATTAGGCCAGATTGAGAGATGGTTAAAAATATTCCCAACCTTGTGAATAAAATGTAGAATTATATACGCAGTGATTTTTAAGAATTTTTTGTAATAATTAACCCATTAACCGCTTGTGTTGCGTTGACGCAACGGTCAATATAAATAAATATAAAAAAATAACGATTAAACAAATTTTTGAATAAATTACATTTTTATGTTAAAGAAGAGCACTACTAACAAATCAGTGAAAAAATAGACTTAAATAAATTATTTTACACCTAATAATCGATGTTTTACTTTAAGCATTTTTTTTGTTCAAATTTCCAAACTCAGTTTTTCTTAGAAAAAAATAAAAATTAAAAACAAATTGGTGTTTGGCTGTGAAATACATTAGTCCAGGTCACTCTTTGTCAGTACATTTCACAAAGCAGGTGTTTCTGTGGGGGAGGAGGGGAAAGTAAAATCAGGTGTTGCGTTCGCGCAACGTCAGCGGAAAGTGGGTAGACTGTTATCCTTCTTGAAATATTTCATTTCAGTACTGTGCGTCTTATAGGTAGCAACTTTTTTTATCCTCTGTGGTTTAAAATGCGTAGAACAAGATATCTTACGTTAGAAGAAGCTTTTGAAAAAATGTTCGAACAAAATTCCGATTTCGAAGATACAGATGAGACCGATATTGTTGTCGTATCTCCAGAAACAGCAGATGCTAGTGATGAAGAAGGTAATGAAAATATTTTAAATAACGATAGTGATGTTTTACCTAGAGATACTGCAGGGGAAGTTGAAGTTCATGTAAAGAAGAAGTTAGATCCTCCCAAAAGTTCTGCTAAAAAATAAAGAATTACGATGAAAAAGAAAGGAACCAATTGATAGGCTTCAACCAAAAAATGAAGAAAAAGCTTCAATTGATCGTATCAAACAAATCATAGAAGACAAAACTAGTGCAAGTATTTTCAATCTTTTTTTTTTTTTTTTCAGTATGAAGAAAACAAAAATATACTTGTTGTTCGGTGGAACGACAGCTCTGTTGTGACAATAGGGTCACTGAACCACTAAAAATGTTTCTCGATACTCTAAAAATCAGAAGATGAAAATATTAGTAGCCCAACCTTACTGCATTGAGCAGTATAATCAGAAAATGGGTGGTGTAGATTTGTGTGACAATTCTGTTTCCAATTACAGAATTAGGGTCCGTGGCAAAAGATGGTGGTGGCCGATATTTTCAAATTTCATCGATATTGCACTAACAAATGCTTGGAGAACATCAATATTTTCTGAAGAAGGAAGTAAAAAGTCACTGTTGGATTTTAGACGAGATGTTGTGCTTTATCTGTTACAGACGCCCTTGGATAGTGTGATAAATAAGAAAAGATCAGCTACAAGCCGTCCGAGCAAATTCAGGCTTACAAAACCAATATCCGAAGGACATTTTATTGTTAAGTCTACAGACAGTAGAAGACTACGTTGCAAGTATTGCCACAGCTATTTATCGCTGCAATGTTTGTGAAGTTGCTTTACACTACAATTTTAGTGAAGCATATCATACTTGAAATTTATATCACCTTATTCTTACATAATAAGCTTGTCAACTACATTTATTTGTTAGTTTTTAATAAATTAAAATTTTCAAAGAAGTGTTTTGACTATTTTACACCCTTTAATAAGCTCACAAAAATTTCTAGTTTTTAAAACGTGAAGAAAATACGGCGTAGTGCTCGATAACGATCAACATTCGTACTTCGTTTCCGCTGACGTTGCGCCAACGCAACACCCTATATTTTTAAACGTAAGTGCAATTTCCTTATTTTTACATTAAATTACTATTATAAGTGGTCAAACTAATAACTTGTATTGTTTGCATCGAAAACAAATAATGATTTTGAGTTTTGGCGTTGAATGGGTTAATTTGTGTATTTCGAATTCAACTCCCATGTTTATACTATGTTTACTAAACCACTTGAGTAAGAAATTTTATTTCTTATTACACTGACTTTTCTTCGCATTATTGATACTAAATAGAACGCTTTGACTGAGTTACAAAATGTATTACCAAACAAATCCTTAGTTTTGGAATTCCATCGTTATTTACCGTGTTTACCAAACCTTTATTTACAGTATTTTAAGACTTCATTTCTTCACTAAATATCTTGATTTTCAGTCATTAGTTTCGCCAAAATATCCTTCAAATATAAAATATTAAAACTTGGTAAATTTTCATTTTACCAATTTTAAATATTCTTGCTTTTTTGAATTTTTAAGGTCAAAGCTGCTCCTTGGAATACGACCAGAGCTTTTATATCTGCTATGAAAGGAAAATGTTTACTCCAACTTACTGGTGTTGCTGATCCCACTGGTTGTGGAGAAGGGTTTTCATATGTTCGAGTTCCCAACAAACCTCAGCAATCTAAAGTAAGTAAAATTGTTGTTTGTGTACCTTTTTGCATGTGGTTCTTTGATATTTAATTTTAGTTATTATTTAGTCAATATTTCTTATTCTTATATTTCTTATATTCAATATTTTCAGTGTTCTCATTTGAAAAATTATTCTTCCATGGCTAAATCATTGTAGCCCCCCCCCCTCGTTTTTTTGCTTTGTTTATCAGACCAGTGTAATTTTTTCAAATTCCTAAGCAGTTTTCAACTGCCATATACTTTCGATTTACCAGATTTTGAAATCAGTATGTCATTTGTTTTGATTTATTTTTGAAATAATACAGAGAATTTGGAAGAGAATTTATATTTTATTGGGTTTTAATAATCTTTTAATGTTGTATATATCTTAGAAGTATTTTAAAACAAGATTTATATATATATAAAAAATTTTTCGTAGGATTTTTCAACAGTTCACCACAATCTCCAACGCCAATTTCACAGATATCATAATCTTTTTGTTTTTAGCATGATTTAATTGAAATTTATGTCTGGATTTCATCAGGGTGTAACTAGTAATTGTAAAGAGATAAAAAATAAAACATATTTATAAAAATTAAGAGTGATACTGCTCCGAGTCTACATTTTTTCCTTGATACTATATAGTATATTAATCACTTTAGGAAGAATGTAGCAGTCAAACTCCTGCAAAGAAAACTGTTACTGGAACCGACGCTGATCTACGACGTCTTTCCTTGAGTAACGCTAAGCAACTGTTACGGAAATTTAATGTTCCTGAAGAAGAGGTAAAGTGTTTATTTTTAAAAATTCATTTGCTTTTGAATGCATTCAAAGAGAAAAAAGTAGCAGTGTTTATATTTTCCAAAAAGATATTTTAGCTTGTTATGTAAAAAAGAAAAATAGATTTACATTGGTAATAGGCGTTTTAATGATTAGAATTTTTACTAGTTAAAGTAGTGTGCGTTTTAAAACAAAGCCAAGTAAAATCTTTGCTTCTATGCATTAGTTTCAGAAAAATTCAAGAAAATATGTTAATATAAAATAGATGAACATAGAAACATATCAATTGCACTTTTTTATTTTTTTCTAGTTTACTTCACCGTTATTCGAAAAAGTTAATTCTTTTCGTTTAAATTAAGTTTAAAAATTGTACATTTTATCTGTGTGATAATTTTATTGTTTATCATTTTAGTGACTTGTAGAAATGTTGTATACCTGACTAACTTGTTTTGAGCATCAATAAAGCAAGAATTTCAGTCATAGTATTCACTAAGTGTTTTAGGTTAAGTTATAATTTATATTTCTAAAGTCTTTTCAGTTTCTAAAATTTGTAACTGGTACGGTTTTTCAATGTGAGTGTTTCCATTTTATTTAGTATTCATGGCATTTAAAGTAGCTTAACTCCGTCTGAAAGTATATAATCTTGAATTCTCCTTACTTTCTTTGGTTCATAATTTTGGAGCTGAATATATAGGATTTGGCTATCTATAAATGATGCAACTTCATATAGATTTTCAACAGTCTTTAGAAATTACTTGAGATTTATTTTGTTATATTCAGAAGTCTTGGAAAAATTATTGATTTTTTTTTTGTTGGATCTTTTCAGAGTGCTAGAAAAATAGGCAAAATGTACATCTGTTATTTTTTTAGAGAAGTATTTGGGGTTTAGCATTGGGAATACCACTAATGGGATCAGGGTGTTGATATGAGAACGCTGATAATCACCAATCCTTTCTCTCAGTGTAATTAGATTGAAGGGGAAGCAAACAGGACTTGTATCATACCTACAGTAGCTGAAGTTGTCTTTGAAATGTATGGAAAGTTATTATTATTCATATAATACTTGTAAAGAGATTTCAAACTTGTATCGAAAGTGTTCCCAAAAAGTTCTCCAGCGGGTGCTATGAAACCTTGTTTCTTAATTTCATTTAGCATTGCTTCATGCATTAAGATTGTTTTATTTAAATGTCTCGCTGATTTTAATATGCATGGACTAATGTTCAGAAAAGCAATCATTACATCTTCGCAAATGAAGAAAATATATTTACACATTCAGTTTTGGAATGGGGAAAAGCACCAACCAGATATTTGAATCATTCCGCAGCCGAAAATGTTACAAGAATTTTGTAATCCTTCTGTAAATTGGATTGGAGAAAGGTTTTAGCTATCTCAATGTATGGTTTATCGATAAAGAAGTTTTTTAAATTATTGATGAAAAAAGTTTCAGCATTGTTTTTTAAATATGGGTAATTATAACCTGCATGTTGTCAACAATTTGCTTAAACATGGCGAAACCCTATCCACAGGGGATATTGATACCGTTTTATCTAATGTTTTATTTATTCCAGCGATTTTCCAGCGAGGAGAAAAGACTGTCTAAATTTCTTTGAGAAAAAACGGAACCAGTTGTTTAGAGAATGCAAATTCAAATGTGGGTAGACAGGATGTTGTATGTTTAGAATGTTGAAAAGAGCTAATTGCCTGCATTAAAATCTAAGTCTTATAAATTTTTTACAAAGTGTAGTAAAGATTCGATCTATCATATTAAACCGCGAGTTGCTCACTCATTGACCAAAGTTCTCCTATCCGAGAGATCGTCGAATGTTTCCATTTTAGGCACAAGAAATAGGAAAGGTTATGTTATTTGAAAACTTCCAGTCTTAGAAAAAATAATATTCTTAAAAGTCAGTTTAGCATTTCGTTTTTTTTTTATTATTATTTTTTATTTATATATATATATATATACGAATTGTGTGCCATTATAAAGAATATCAGTAATTCTCGATTGAATGGGAAAAAATGCTAAATCGGCTTACAAATTAGGAAAAAATTTCGAAAATGCAGCTAAGAGATTTGAAGCATGAATGTCGAGCTATATATATATGCTTTCATTCGTAGAGTTAGTCTCTTCTCCACTATGTAGGAGAAGCCCATTTGCCAGGAGTAAATTTATTAATGGTTTGTTAGATAAGTTCATTCTTACGTAACAAGAAGAAAGTCTTCGTTTCTGCTTGTGTGAATTGCAAGTGATTGGAAGAAAAGGATGCAACTTAATTTTATTAGACGTGTTTTTTTTTAATGATGTGGTTTGCATTTCTGTTGAATGTGAGGAGTCTGAAGTGTCTACAAATCGAAATTTATAAGTTTCTGTCAAATTATTTAAAAAGTCAGAAGCCTTATCAGAAATTTAAGAGTGTAACTAAAATCTGATGATCCTATTTTATTTCAGGACCATAATTAAAATTGGATTGTCTTTAAATAAACATATTGATTTTGAAATCTTAAAGAAGAAATATATATCACAAGATATTTAGTTTTAAGCGAATTGAAAAATGAAGTGAAGAATTTCCAAATCACAATGGAACTTAGATTGTCTGTAAAAAATGCCTACTCTAAATATCATATTTCCCCCTTCATTCTTCCTAATGTTGATCAATCAAGGCTTAGAGATTGTTTTGAGATTAACATTTTTTAAATACATTTTGTTTCAGCTGCAGTGTAAATGTGTTTGGGAAATGAGCACACTGTGTCGTGATTGCCAGCCTATCAGTAAACTGGGAATAACCCGGGAATTTCGGGTAATATTGAAAAAGCCGGGAAAAGTGTGGGCAGTTTATTTTAAAACTATTTTTTTTTTATAATTGTAATTGGATTCAAAATTAGTGTTTTTTTTTCATAAGTTGAGTGAAACATCGTTGGCAGCTGTGAAAATCAGTCACTAGCCTTAAGTCGGAAACGGATGCCATTCGCATTTTTGCGCTCGCTGTATTCCGCGGAATGTTTAAAATTCTGAGAGATCGAAATTTCAGCAATGTAGGATCGTTTGCGCCGTATTTGAAAAGTTCCATCTATTCTGAAGAATAGCTGCCATGCATCTAGTTTAATGGATTCTGCTTCAAATTGTGCTGGCTGTTTTGTATCAGTTTAAGAGTTTATTTTATATCTTACTTTTCTGTATTGTGTCTAAAAAATCATTTCTTCACTTCAATTTCTTGTATAATCTGTGGCATTACAATGATAATCCGGTGGTATTATAATTTGTTAATTCATCGTTCTTTTTCATCGAGTTGCGTTTAAGGTTTCATTTAGTATTCTTGTTTATAGTCAAAACAATTTATGAACAGTGAAGTTGGTGATATTAGCATTTTATGCTGCAATGGAGAAAAACGTTTAATCACCACATCTAATTTATTGAGTACATGTATATGTTCTCCAAAAAAGCATTCATTTTCTTTTTTTTCTCAGGACTTCAAGTTATCTTTATAATTTAAATAAGTCATACTAATATTATTACCCGATACCATAGTTCGTAGATTTTTTAAATTTCTAGTGTGAAGGGTGGGTGGGGGTGGAGCATCACAAAAGAAACAATTCAAAAATTTGTATTTATGTTAAAATTTTGGAAATTTTTTAAGGCTTTCAATAAGACCTGATCTTTTTTTTAATCATTTAATATCCGTAGAATGGAACAAAAATTGAACAATGTGTAAAAATATTCAAATATTTATATTCGCTTAATCATTAAAAAGACAATACTTAATCATTAAAAAGACAATAATATTTAGAAGAAGCAAATTATTTTTTTAATATAAGATTTAATTTTATTTCTTTAATAACAGAATACTACGTACCGGTAGCAAGTTTGATATAAAATAAAAGAAGACAACTCGGGGATTTTATATTATAAACTTGTGCTATGAATGATATAATCATTTGTTAATAATATATTTTCAATCATCATTGCGTTTAGTAAATTTCTGTAATATTAATTTGTTTAAAACATCAAAAAGGAGAGGTGGTCTTCGCATTTGCTTAATTTATCAAGGGTTTCTACTAATGCATCTAAGAAAGCGATTGTGTATATTCTGTGCTTTTTAAAATATTTTTTGGTTTATGTATTTATATTTAAAGAATCTCAAATTTGTAAATTCCCAAATATACCATTATCTAGATAAGAAATGAAATATATGGTACCTTCATTTCAGGAAATTAAATATGTGAGGCACTTATTAATTCTTATTCGAATATATCAAGGGTGTTTATTCATTTTTGGAACGATTTCGGAGCTATTTAATGAATGTTTAAAATGTAAAGACTACTTTTTAAAATTGTTTGATATAATAACCTTTTTTTCTAGGCTATGAGTCTGCATCGCTATTTCCATGATTGAAAAGGCTTTCCCAAAATTTTTAGGAATACTTATTTCCATCCCTCTTCTGTTTCATTCCACTGTTCATCAATCGTGGTGGGATTTTGTTTAGTAAGAACTCTTTACAACTGACTAAAGGCACAATTATATATATGTGAAATGTCAGAGATTTACAGGAATATTTTGACAAGGTCTATATATAATACCTGTATCAGCTTTCATTTTTTCAAGGAATTCAGTGGTACTTTTCAATATATGATTTAAAACTTTGTTTTGAAGTTTTTATCTTTGAAAATTTTGGAATAGAGAAATAGAATTTATTCTGTAAATAGCAGACGCAGAATGTTCTCTTGATAATACATTGAATTCATATTAGTGTTTTTCCTATTCTTCTTATTTTTAATTTGCAATTGTAATAAAACCCTGCGACAATCATTAACCCTATACTGAAACCTTCTTTCAATTGACAAAACTAGGTCTGATCATTTTTTTTGTTCCATTATCTGTTATAAAAGGATCAATTTTTGCAGCAGTCATTTAGGTAAACACAAGCTTCATCAGGGTTCACAGTGTATTTCCATTTACTTGCTGTTAAATAGTTTTCATACAGGGTTCTACACACTTTTCTGCATTGAGCCGCGTCTTAACAAAAGCTGATGAAGATTATATATAAAATATTTAGCTTTTCTAAGTTGTAAGTCTTAGTGTATTATCTTAATATTTTTAATGCAGATATATTTTAAGGATTTTGCAAATGTCTTCTGCGTCAGCGGATTCTTATGTACAGATTTAGAGTGTTATATTCTGTGTGTCTGTTAATTAAATTTTTTGATTATTGAAGGTATCACATAATTAGGCATATTAAGGTTGGTTATTTGTAAATAAGTTATTTCCTAATGACATGCATTAAAGATTTTTTTTCAAATATCAAGCATCTTTACTACAATACATTCAAATTCATTCTTTTATTTCGTAATTATTGTATTCTTGAAATTTCGAATATTTTTTGTAGATAAAAAAGCTATCCCGTTGGGAGGTAATAGATGTCGTACGTACTTTATCAACTGAGCAAGCCAAAGCTGGAGAAGAAGCTATGAGTAAATTTGCTCGTGGAAATCGGTTTAGCATAGCAGAACATCAGGAGCGTTACAAAGAAGACTGTCAACGAATCTTCGATTTACAAAATAGGTACATATTGGAAATAAAATATTTTTGACCTAGCATGTTGGTTTTTTAATAATTAGACGATACTTAACAAAAACTTCCTAAAAATGTTTAACATTTTTCATTTAAACAGTTTTTAATTTTTAATCTTTCCTGATTATTCTGAGGACATGAACTAATATTAGTTCTTATGGATAAGTAGATTCTACTTAAATGGTTGGAAAGAGATTATAATCAGTTCATTCAACAATTAGCTAGAGTAAAAGAATTTCATATTTTTCTGAATAGTTCAGTTCTAAAGCGAGATTAATGTTAAAATTAATGCAAATATCTTTGTTGAAATGTTTTATTTTAACAATGCACCATGTTTTTTAACTATAGTAATATGAGCTTTAATCTGGTTTGTAAATTTGTAAATATCAGCTTCACAAATGTTCTAAATTTTATTCACTGTTGAAGAATGTGATGTTAGCCGAGTTCTGATGGAATTGTGAATCAATAGAATTCAGCTTCTTTAAAAATTCAAATTATATTTTTAGCACTACAGAGCATTTTCTGAGTTCTGATTTTTAGTATTTTAAATTCCCATACCTTATTCAATTAAATATAAGCGGAGTACGGCAAGTAAAAATATATTTTCTGAATTTTGCGCATGATTTTAATTTTGCCTGTAGTTCCTGAATTTAATTCTCTGTCGTATCTGATAATAAAGTAAAGAAAAACAAATGATTGTGGTTTCTTTTATTATTTCATATGTTATATTCGAATATGATTCCTTCTAAACAAAGCGCGTTCTGAATTTGCGAAATTTCTTTGCAGAGTTTTGGCTTCAAACGAAGTATTGTCAACTGATGAAGACTCTAGTTCTGACGATGATTCAGACATTGAAGAAATGGGAAAAAACATTGAAAATATGCTGTCCAGTAAAAAAACTAGTTCTCAGGTAACTTAAAAAAAATAACATTTGCATAAGAATTTTAAAATTACATTTGCATAAGAATTTTAAAATAACATTTACATAAGAATTTTTTATGGCATTCTTTTTAGATTTTTGCTGTAACAAAGATGAACTAGAGTTCACTAGAATTTTATTTTTTTAACTTCCATGAAATCTTTTTTTTTTATTACAGCATTTTTAAAATCAGTTTTTGTATTATATTGTCATTTGAATCCTGATTGAAATTGAAATTTGTCTAAATTAATTAAATGATTTAATTTTTAGAAAAAGTCAATTACATGTAATTTTTTTTTTTGTTAGCAATTACGGGTAAACTTTTGAGCGGAGTTGAATAGTCTTTTAAATAATAATTTAAAAAAAGTGTTTCTAGAAATCAATCTAACATATTATTTTACTCAATTTATTCAACTCAATGAAAGTGTACACAAATTATAGAAGTTTGTATGCTGTAAAATTTGAATTATCCGAAATAATTAGAATCAGGCTTGGAAGAAAGTTATTTTTGTGAGGAATGAAAATTCCTTATAACATACTAATTAAATGACAACAAAAACAATTTTGTTACATGTTATATGCTTAAATATTATATTAAAGTAGCGATGCCCGAACGTCAGTTAGTTGTTTCTTTGTATTCGTTTTCACTTGGCAAAATTTTATTTAGGCATTTTTTTTTTTTTTTTTTTTTCTTTTCGAAAGTGATCTTGGGGGACTGGTGTTCAAAAAATTAGGGCTCTTTAGTTTTTGAAAGGTGTCACGATCTTTTTAAAGTTACTTAACTATTTTTCTTGTATTTTATAACCTTTGGCAAAATGGCATTTTAAAATATTTTAAGCTTTTTAACTTGTAAATACGTTTGATTTTCTGAGCTGTAAATAGGCTTGTTGATGACTATATTCGTATTCTCTGAAGCCTCTTTTGTTATTTAATTTTCGCTTTGTTTTAGATAAGTCCTTTGTATTTAGAAAATGTGCACATAATACTAATAATATGTACTATTAAGAGCTGTTTTAGAAACAAAGTAAATTCGAAGCTATTCCTAAATTTAAAAATTTTTGCTTCAAGTTTTGCTTTGGGATTGAAGTGTCCCTAAGAAATGTATTAATTGCAATATTATCAATTACCCATATTATCATAAAAATATCTGAAAAGAGAATTTCTTTAATTGAAATTGATTATTAGTAATCATTAATATATTTTTTTTAAATATGCACTTAAATTTGGAACTTGAAAGATATTGCTGTATGTTAAATATTTAATCATAGCATTATATTTTACATTTTATTATCATATTTTATAGTGACTTTTATTTTATACAATAAACTTTTGCACTATTAATTTTTTAGTAATATATTTTATTGAAGAATTTTAAAGGCATAGAAAGAAAACGACGATCATGTACTTTTTCTCCGGAATCAAATCTTTGAAAGAATGTCGAATATTGAATAGCATTATTAATTTATTAATCTTCTCTATTTCTTTATTCAAAGTTATCTCATGAAAGGGAAGAAGCTGAGAGACGAGAATTGCAGAAATTGATTTTAGGAGAAGATAGTGTAAATGACGATAGGCGTAAAAGAGACAAAGGTATGTATTTGTATAATTACAGTGTCACTATCTTGTTTCGTTACTATCATGTATTGGTACAAAACATTCATAATCACTTATGGTATGTATAGAATTAGGCTTACTGTAAAAGCATGCTTTCTTAACAAATACAATTTTTGTACAAATACCATTATTTGTACAAATGCTGATATTCCCCTAGTACATAATTATTGGTTATTAGAGAAGAGTTTATCATTAGGATTCAGTTGTCTGATCGTATGGGGAATTTTAAACTACCAGGAAACAATTCTTTTCAACACAAGGAATACTTTTCTCCACAGCTGACAGGCCAGACATGAGTAGGAAAAATAACTGTATATCAATGAACACAAAAATGTAACTGATTTTCTTGGGGCATATTAAAAGTACTCTTGAATAAATAAATATCAAAGACTTATATTGTAAGTACCCTCGTACTTAAATATGGGTTGAGCTGAATCTAAGATTTTTATTTTACATATACATTTAACTAATATACACACGTATGAAAAGATATTGCCTTTAAAATATGTTAGTATAACAGTATTCCGACATGATGCGACACTTATTTCAAAACACAAATTATATATCGTATGTATATAATGTTAGCCTCACAAAATATCATCACATCACCTGATACATTAGCTGCAAATTAATTTCTTCATTTAGGACTGAAAATCAAATTCAGACCTTGGATTCTACGTTAAATATATTTTTCAAAAGTGATAAATCCTGCTGATAAGGGTTCCAAGTCATATTGCTTTTCCTTAAGCACAAGTATATAGGAAGATAAAACAAAAAGGTTCTTATCAAATTATTGTTTCAGTCGGCCTTCTGGCAAAAGCAGCTTATGTAATTAACTTTCGATAGAATTCTAGGCTACACCGTTTAGTCGCACAAGCTTCGTTCCGCCAATGAATGCCAGGTGCATCAATTTCTTTTCTTTATATGCGTCACCTGTCGTCCCTAGCTTTCATAGACTTTTGACAACCTGTCGTACCAACCACAATTTTCTGAGCACCCAAGGGATGGAGGGTTATTTCTTTGCCTAATGTGACTTGTTGTCTTCTGCTTCGTTCGTCCCCAAAAGACCATCATAGTGATGATGGTTTACTGCAGTACATTGACTGCCTGCTGAAGCCTTTAACTGCACTTAATTGATTTCGGGTTTTTGATAATTACGTAGTCCTTGGAATGGACGGTTAATTGAGAAAAGAATAAATATTAGTATTAAAAAAAGAGGGGTGAAAGCAAGGTAGAAAGAATGGGCAGGTAGTTTTGTAGCGAATCTATGGAGTATTGGCGCGGCCAGGAGACAATCGATGAAAGATGGTGGGGAAGGGTTGCCAGGGTTAATGAAAACACAGCAAGAAGTAGGAAATCGGTATTTAAACACGCATGAGAATTTAGAGAAAGTGCGTTTAGAATTAATTAGTTTATTTTCATCTTTCGCTTTAACTGCTCTTATTCTACTAATCGCCTTTGGCGACAGGCGTGTTCTCCCAGATTGTCTTTTTAGGCTTTAATTATTTAATTAAAAATTCACCGTGCTATTTGATACGACTGAAAACATGAATTCAGTTGAAACAGTTTACTGCAAATTAAAAAGTGCATATGTATTACGAGATAAAAGCGGAAATGTAAATCCTATTTTGGAATTAATAACTGTCAAAAGCTCGCAGTTGAATGTTTTGAGGAATGAGTTTTAATTCCTTCATAACGTTTAAAAACATAGTATCAAATCAAGTGTATCAAACTGGCTTAAAATATATTAAAATTAAGAGAAAAATTGCACAGAAATGAAATTGGTATCATTAAAAAGACAATTTCTTGAGAGTGTCATGATAATACATAGATCATTTTTGTAAGATAACAGTTTTGAAGAATATGAACATCAATTTCCGTAGTAAAACCATATCGATTACCCCATCTGGAGAAGGCTGAGCCTATTTTTGCGGTCGAGTAACCTTTCTGTTTGAATCCGGTTTCTTGATTTCATTTATTTTTTCTGACTAAATGGATTTTTTGACGAGAAGAAACCAGAGAATCTTTTAGTCATTTGGTCACCAGAAACATTTCTAAAAATACATTACATGTTCATTAATTACCTAAACGAAGCGTTGAATTCAGTGTAGTTGGAAAAACGATAAATGGAGCAGTCTGAAATCCATACAATAATTTTTTTTTTTTACATTTCACTGTTGTTATTCAACAATAAGTAATGGGAGCCATTTCTGTGCTACTTACGTGAGTGCGTTTATGTAGATTAACTGCATTCAGGAGGTTTGAAAACTCATTGAATAAGGACCTGATTTCTCATAGGATTTGTAGGAGTTTTTGGGTGAGTTGGGAGTAGTTCAGGATTGATTTTCCAGCATGTGCGTTATTTGAAGATGCGATGGACAGGTGATTGTTGAATTTAGCTCTGACTATATCAACATAAGATTTTCTAACTGATGGGTTTGGTTTGGTACAGGGATAGGCTTTGTACCATCGTCTAAGTGGAGGTGTCGTGCTTGATGGTAACAGATGGGCAAATCGATTTTTTCTTTGATAATACATTTAAATGTAAGGTAAATTATTGTTGCATATGAAGCAACGGGTTTTGTAGTAAACCCATTTGAGTTTCTGACGCTGTGGAAGAAACCTGCGCATCCATAACAAATCTTTGCCTTGTTTCTTTTTCGATATACTTCAAATCGAATTTTTAAGTATGCTTTGAATTTTATTGTGAAAATGTCCAGGTAGTTACCAGCTTTTCTCAGTTTAAGTAAGAATATTGGATGAATAGGTTTTTTTCCTCTAAAGATTTTGAGTTGAGAAATTTTAATGGGTGGGAAATTCTTTGATTTCAACTCTTCCACAATTACTTCTTTGTTTGTGTTTACAGGAATACCTTTTGTGATAATTTTTATCGGGCTATCTTCAAGAGGGTACAGTGAAGATAGAACATTTCCTTTGATATCAAGTAACTAGACTCGTATAATTCTAAGTCTGTCATTCTCAGTTGAGGAAGGTCTGTCTGAAGTTGTTATGAAAAAGATTTACATTGTTAGGAATATTTCGGCATTTTTTTTTTTTTTCAGTACAAGATTATATAGTCTTCAGGTAGTTTCGGGTTTATAGCAGGAGTTTTCTTGGAGATGTTGGAGCCTTTTTCTTGGGATGAATCGATTTCAAGGCTGTCAAGAGCTTTGAATTTATTTTGTAGGTCAATATCTGGGTTAGAAGAGCATTTGGAGATTCGTCTTTTGGTCGTTTTTTTTTTCCCCATATATAATGGGGTTAAAATTTCTTCACTCATGGAAGCATCTAAGTTTGGAAATTGTGGTGAATCTTGCGAATGCCAAATCAACTCATTGATCGAATTTGGATGTAATTTTAACGGCACTTTTGGATTTAGTTGATCAAATTTTGGAAAGTTGAGAATTTTTTCCATTGGACTGTCGTTTGATTGCTCCATTTGGGTGAGAGCAGCACACTCTAATGAGAGCAAAAGTTCATGCGTATCCCTTGCTGTACTAGTAGATCAGTGAGAATTAACGGATATAGGTTTGCTATTGTTATGTGATATGTAGCGATCACATGGGGTTATTAAAGATAATCTTGATATCTAATTAGGAAGTACCTTTTCTTCAACTCATGATTGTAGATCAATAGTATAACGTCCAAAACTGTGAAAATATGGAAAAATCACTTATTAAATGGTGATTTCAGTGCTCACTATATCGATAAACAGTGTATTCTGTAGGTTGTTGAAAAGCAATAAATCAGATGGATGGAGATGGAAAAAGATATCTAGGGCAATCGTTCAAGCAGGATCTCTGGAAAAAAACGCCTGTGGCTAATGACTGTCAGGGCGGATCCTCAAAAGACCTTTTCTGTCCCCGTCACAGTTCACAGTTTAAATAGCTTATTTTTTTATGCAATTAATCTCTTTGGCGATTGTTTTTCCATTCCAAATAATCCGCAACCCCTGCCTGAGAAATTCGGAGTAGATATAACTCCGAATTTGTCAGGCAGGGGTTGCTATACTATTTTTCTCCATGCATACTTTTTTTTTTTTTTTACAATTATTAAATAAATTTCGGTAAGCCTATCAGCATGCTTTCAAATAAATCTTTATGATATTCAGTTCTTTACACCTGTTGAAGATAATCAAGGCAGAGTAAAACATCATTTAGGCCTATTCTTACCTGTGCACAACATTACCACTCAAATATAATAACTACTTAATAATGCATGGACATAAATACTTAATTGCGTGAACTTTTTTGAATGTTAAATATCTTCATACTTAACTGTGCTAGTTTTTTTTTAAGAATAAAAGAAAATGAAACAAGATTTTTTATGTACATTTTTTTTTTCGTCTTTTACTTAACTTTCTTAACCTCATGTTGAGTTGCATTAAAATTTGTATATCAGGTTTGCGTATTCTATTTTAAAAACCTTTGGAAGCTCTGGAAGCTACTTGCCGTCTTCTTACAGATTTTATTTATTTTAGTCTGTTTTTTTTTTTTTATAGAAATGTTAGCCAATTTTTATAGTAACTATTCTAAAGATGCAACCTTTGCTGTGTAGTTTGTTTAAAATTAAAATATTAGACAGTCAGTCTTATTCTTTTTTAATATTGTAATTGAATTGAGTGGGGTTTTTAAATTAATTTTTATATTCTAATGAAATATTAAATTAATTAAATTATTTTTTTTCAATATTTTTGATTATTTGAATTATACAACATCAATTATTGAGTTTGCAAATTTGCTGCTTTGAATGACTGGAAGTCAGCCATCTTTTAAACAATGCCTTTTGAGGTTTTTTGCCATTTGTTTTACAATGCTGAAGTTACGTCCTCTGCGCACTTTTATTTTATAAATGCAGTTATGGTTTTTCTATTTGTACTCTATGTATGCTTGTTTTAAATTACAGATAAATCAAAAATTGATAAAGAAGATGACAGTGCATCCTTAGGAAGTACAGGATCTAATTCTGTAAGGAAATTTTCTTTTTCTCAAAATTAATTTAGTTTTTCATTGAAGTACACTTTATTCCAATTAGTTGGGAACTCCATTTAAAATTTTAATATTATCTGCCTTTGTGTATGAAAATTCATTCAATATTGGTAAAGAGCTGAGGTAAGTATAATTGTAATTTTTTTCGCATGTTATTTAACTTATGTACCATGTTTGTAAAAATTAAATTTCATAATCGATTTTTCACTCGGTTCCTTATGTCAAGAGTATCAGTGCTGAAATTCACTATAAGTGTGCGTTGTCAATGACAGTATATTATCTTAATATTTTCAAAGCTTAGTTATCAGTTTCTTGCTTAATTTTAGTTAATTTTGATTTAATATATGAGACTGCATCTGTTAGTGAATTTAAGAAAAAGCTAATTACAAAATTCCATATTAATTATAATGATAAGTTGTAATTTTTATTAAAGATTAAGAAATATAAATATTAAAAAAAGTTTTCTTTAAAGCACACATTTATTAATGTACTTAAATGTTGAAAAAATTATTAAAGAAAATCTGCGGATTAAAGCAAAGGTATAAAAACACGAACTGTTGAAAGCTATATAATTACAAAATTCTACCACAAGGAAATATAAAAAGTAAGAATTTTTTTAATTCAAATGAAAGTTAAAATTTACTATGAATACGATAAAAACTCCTATTTACTTAGGGTATTTGGAAATGGAAAACACTGTAAATGTCAAATTGCAAGTTTTATTGTGCAGCAGAAAACTAGTTTCAGGTTCTGTTTTGTCACTTATAAATTTTTTAAGCCAGTAAAACTTATCTTATATAATTTAAAAAATAATATATATCTTAAAAAATAATTTTAAAGGAAAGATCTATCAATATGGAATTTCTAAAATGAATTTTTTCCTTTTAGGAATCCATAAGTTAAAAAAAAAAAAAAAAAAAAAAAATCCACAGTAAATTCATGAAATAAAATATTCAATTGTATGGAAGAAAAATTACTAAAGCATTTCTGTTATGTGTCAAAAACCGGATAAAAGAGAAATCTTTAGATAAATGAATTTTAATACTATTTATTTGGAAGTTTAAAGATTTTGTATTGAAATTCAATGACTGATGGGAAGAGATTTCTTCATTCAATCTGTTAAGATGCTTAAGCATAATATTAAAATAATTGTGCATATTATTTAATGAATTTTTGAAAACTACCCTCCAAGTATTTTTGTTCCGAACTTAGGTAATTTAATCAATTTTTGACTTAAATTTTTTCTATATCTAGATTTCTATTCTATGATCTAATTAAATATCACATACAACTGAAAATGCATGTTGCTTTTACCCATGCTTTACCGGTTGCGTTCATTGATCTTTAATTATGTAATACTCACCTTTTATCAAAAGATTTTGAAGATGCTTCAGGCTGTGATTTCACCATTATGTTACATTAAAATGTTTATTAGCAGAGGTCAGTATAATTACTGTGTTTTTTACGGTTTTAATTGGCTGTAATTCGCAAGAAAATAATTTTCTTGCTATTGTTAAAATAATAAACGATTTAAATTCAGCTTAGCTTTTATGTTGACAAGATATTTTAATACTTATTGATAACGCATTCTTATCATTTTAAGATTATGCTTGGATAAAAATAATGGTTTGTTAAATCACTTTTTTGTTTTTAAAATATTTTTTTACTGCTATTTTTCAGAATGGCAGAATACTGAAAATTTATCGAACTTTCAAGAACCCTGATGGTAAAGAATTTGTTCGAATTGAAACTGTACGAAAGCCTGCTGTAATTGACACTTACGTTCGAATTCGAACCACTAAAGATCCGGCATTCATGTTAGTACCTTTTTTACTATTGAGAAACTTGATGCCTTATAATGATTTTAACATGGAAAGTTTTAATGTGATTATAAGTTTTTAGTTATTGAAGTCTTAATGAGTCAGTTAACATAATTTTGCACATTCATCACAGAACATGTTATTTAAAGTAATTTGTTTATGTTCAATCCTTGCCATTCCATTTTTAGCCTATACTTTTAGGTTGGTCACTTTCAAGTAATATACTCTAGCTTCATTCCATTCCTCTTGGTTATTTTTTTTTGCTAGAGTACACAACAAAGGCCCCTCTCCACATCCGCTTTCAGAGAGCAAAGATTCTATATCGTTGAACGGAAATAGGCTGAGAGGAAATTAGAAAAGGTTGCATATCCAATCTTCCAATTCACGTTGTGCCAAATTCTGACCAATTTTGTGCATTCACGATCGATTTTGGAATGCCTCAATCAAAGAGCGTGATGCCAGGTGATCAGGAAATTCCGGTTTAATATATGATTGCATGTTGCCATTTACTGAGTTGTAACACCATGTCCCTTCCCTTTCTGCTAGACACACAGTGAATTTTGAAATTAAATTGGCTCTGAATATTTGAAGTGTAGAAATGGAAGTGATTTGTATTCACCTGCCATTTGTTGCGCTGAACCATAATGAAAGGACCAGGGCTTTAAGATTACTAATATTATCTGTTTACCATATGCAAGTGTTGCATCAAAATCAGAAAGCTTGCTTTTTATTTTTCTCCTTATGAATGATAGCTAATTAACCATTTTGATATTTTTTTTGACATTCTTAGGACGGGTTTAGCTTAAATCTTACTAACTTTACTATGAACAGTGAGTTTCTTGCATAAAAAAGTTTGTAAATGTATTTGAGAGTAGTATTTTTTTTTAACAGATTTTGAATAGAACTTGAAATCTGTTATATTTCTCATTGTGTTTCTTTAAAACAGCTAAAGTAATGTGCATTTTCTTCTTGCATCACCACATGTGTTTTGAAGAAGTAGTTTCTTTGTTAAAATCAATTCAATGCTATGCTAATTTTTAAAATTTTTTTCTCTTCTTTCTACCATGAACTGCAGTAGCGAGCGTATATTTGTCGATTATTTATTAATATTGTATTCTCATACTAATGTTTGTTGAACGAGGTTATATAAAATACACATTATGCTCTGTGCAAATATGCATATTAATCTTGTAGATAGATTTTCATTTATCTTTGTGCCAAAGTTTGCTTAGTATTTACATGTATTTTCTCATTTAGAAAGCAGTTTGCTTCTACTTTGGATGAACATCAAAAAGAAGAAATACGCAAAGAAAGAAGAAGGTAAAATTATTATCTTCAAATATAATAGCAGCTCATTATCATTTTTTCTTTCACATTATAAGGTCTATTTTTAGGCTTGTTTCTTTTGACTATTAAGAAGACAGGTTTTTATATTTTTTGTTTTATATCTTTAATATTTTGTTTTGCCTAAGTTTTAAACATATAAAGAGATTTCATAATTTATTTTATAAATTGATTTGCCTGTCATATCTTTAGATAAATTCCTTGTGTTTTTTGATGGGGGGGGATTCATAAAATAGTATGCATCATTTTGATTTTTCAAAAATGGTAAAGTTTATCATACATTGGCTCATTTTTAAGTGTTCATCTGTGGGTGAATTTTTTTTATAGAATTCAGGAACAGCTAAGAAGGTTGAAACGTAATGCAGAAAAAGAAAAACAAGTGCCACCGAAAAAGAAACCAAAGAAAGAACCCCCTCTGCTAAAAGTAAAAATTCCCTTTTATATTCTATATTTTTAGTTTTAATAGAATTATTTTGTTATATGACCAATATGCTTTTTTTAATTTTGTTTTTCTAGTTATGTATTCATATTACTAGAAATATGTACTTGAGCTATGGTAGATTAATAGTTTGAAACCTCCATATATTCTGATTACCTGTGTTGCTCCTGTCGCACCTCTTTTAATAAGTGAAGATATTTTAAATTGTAATCGTCATTGTGAATCTGCTTTAGTTACATGAAAGTTTTTCCCCTCTAGCTGAAATGTGGAGCTTGTGGAGCAATTGGTCATATGCGAACAAATAAAACATGTCCTCTTTATCAACCAGCTGCACCCATTCCACCTGTTCAAGTAGCTATGACAGAAGAAGAAGAGGAAGAACAAGAAAGAGCTGGGTTAGAGGACGATAACCTTGTAAAAGTGGATGAAACAAAAGTTGTTTTATCGAAGCAGTTGGTGAAACATGCAGATGAAATTCGAAGAAAATCTCTTGTTCTTAAATTTCCCAAAGAAGCAGTGGCTTTGAAGAAAAGGCGACGAGCTGGAACAGTGATGCACTGTGATTACCTGAAGAAGCCTCACAAGCTTGTGAATCGTCAAAGGACTGATCCAGTTGTTGCATTGTCAATAATATTGGAAAGTGTATTGAATGAAATGCGTGACCTACCTGACGTAAGAATTTTTACTTATTTATATGTAGCTTTTGATTTATGTTTTGAGAAATTATCTTTTATTTTCAATTCTCTTAGTTACTTTTTTCTTAGTGTCTGTATGTGTGATAGGAAATGAAAGAAAATTTACTCCGAATGTTTTTGATAGTCTTTAATAACTTGCCTTTAACTTAGCTTTTGATCCTTTTTAAAAACAACTTTTAATTGCGAATTCAAAGAAAACTTGTGTTACTTTATTAATTATTTTTTTTGGAAGCCGACGTATCTTTCAGAGTTAAGAGCATCAAGAACCTCTGTATTAAAAAATGTGATAAAATGAGATTGTACTATGTGGAGCATTTCAATAGTCATGTTCGTCACCTGTTAAAATATTTCGCGCGTATGTTTCTGTATTTAGTTATGTTTCCAACTTTTTAATTCACTTTATTTAGAAGCATTGTTACTTTGTGTGTTCACTTAAAAACCTCATCTAAGCCTAGTTTTGTAGTTAGAGATATAGGGTGTCAGAATTCATTCAATCCTATGTATGTTGTGTATATCAGTCTGATGGTGGTATTATAATTTGGAAAACGGTGTAATATTTATCTTAAACATCTGATCTTATATTAGAATTACATAGCATTTCTGTAATTGTAATCCAGTGTTGGATCTTAAATCAATTGATGTATTACGAATGCAAAGTGCATGTTTTTATGCATTAAGCTAATGGACATGAAATTTCCCTATATTTTTGAAATACTGGTTCGTCGAATTTCGTTGAAACCGTCTCAAAATTGTATCAAAATATGATTACCATTTAATTCTTCAAAATGTAATTTTAAATATTAATTATTAGTAATTAGTATTATTAGTAATCTAAAACGATAGTTCTTTATGGATTTTTATCGAAAAAATACAACTGCAGCTGCAAAATCGAGTCATTCGATTAATGAAAGTCCTACTATTTGTTGCTTAGAATTTATTTAATTATTAAATTAATTCGTGAAAATTAAAAATTATTCGTGAAACTATATTAAAATCTTGTCAACCCAAAGCAAGAAATATTAAGAGTTATAACAGCTAATTAAAGTCGATTGTCATTTGAATGAACATGGGTTGGAAAGAAATTTAAACATGATTTACGAATGTTTCAGGCCCTGTGAAAGTCATCTAGAGTCTGCATAGAAGTATTTCATCAACTCATTACAGAAAATATGAATCAAAGATTGTTTATCTACTATTTTGTTTTCTGCTATAATAAGTTGATCCATTTCTCAAAATCGGAAATTAATTCTATATTTTGATGGGCAACTTTAATAATAATGGCTAAATGTAAGACATAAAGCTTTACTGATTTTTAAATGTATCTTTTGTCATTAAAAGTATTGTTCAAATTATCACGAACATGTATATTTTCGATTGTTATCAGGAGATCAAACAATAATATGTCAACAGCTGGGCTGTATAAAACCGGTGTTTTTCTGCAGAAAAAATTGGTATGTAGGCTTTATAACGACTGTAGAGCGAATCAAATTTTGCATTAAAATCTCCAAACTGTTGACTACCTGTGCTTATGAGCATGATTAACTTAAAAATGTAATAAACTACATTTCTTTAACTTCCACGTAATATTTACGTAATTTTTTTTTTATATCAGTATGAAATTGGAAACCCTATCGAAGGATAAATTTTCTGTCATTATGCATGTGATTGTAATATCTGAAAAACTCAATAAACGAGATAAATAAAATTTGGTAAGCAATATTTGAACCAGAAATTGTAGAACTTAAAATTTGCAATAAATCTGTCTGCTGCCGGAAATTGTTTTCCCAGTAGAAATACAGTCGGAGAACGAAAAAAGGAAGTCACTTAGCGTAATTCTGATATCGTTTATCGAAAAATTAAAGAATTAAAATCCACAGAGGTAGCACCCAGTTTCTTTATCAAATTCCAAAACTGCATCTTTTTTTAATGGCAATACACCTAATTTAGACATGAATTGAAAACAAGGTCATTTTATAGCAGCTGATTGCTACTACTAAGTTTTATTTTATCTTAAGTTTTCTGTATTTTCTCTAAAATGATACATTTAGGACAGATTCTTAAATTTCAAAATGTCAACATTTTATTTGGCATTCAAGTACTATTGATCATGCATTTCTTGAATGAAATATTTTCCACATTGTTGTAATTTAAGATTATATATAAAAAAATTCCTTTGCATAATATTTTATTAATATTTGCTGCTTTTAAATGTAGAGGATAGTCTCTGTACTTGTGGCTGGCTTGAATTTTTACTTGTCATTTCATATAATATCGTTTATAATTATATAAATTTGAGAATGGGAATTTTATTTTCTAAAAAATTATTTTGTAGGAAATTAACTATTTAATTCCATGAACATATTCACCAAATTATTTCTTTTCAAAATTATTGCATAATGAACTTCATATTTTTTCATAAGAAAAGAGCAGTTTGTGTTTAAAAGTGTTAATGTTTGTGCGTAATATCTCTTGCAAAAGTCTCAAATTTCATGAAATTAATTTGCCGTACTTATAATATTGGAAATAATCATAAATAAAATAAAAAAATTCAGGTATCAAAACTTTGTTAGATAATGAATTTAGTATTAATTTTTTGGATGCAAAATATTTTTCCGTTATTTTATTTCACATTTATTCTCTATACTTGCGAAAACGAAATATTTCAAATAATTTTAGTGTTTCAGGAAGTATCGATTAATATTTTAGTTTACCAATAGTTTTGTCAGTATAAAATTACAAATTTTTTTCTTAATATTTAAATGAAAGACAGAAGAAGATCAAATAAAATTTTAAAATAATAAATTTCAGTTTATTTGAATTTTGAAATGAATAAATTTGGAGAATAAAGTTTTGTAAGAATTTATCTTAATAAACAAATATTATTTAAAAATTACAAAATTTTTTGAATGAGTTTCATTTTATTCTAATTGACGGCTAATAGATAAGCTTACATACTTGCACAAGCAGAGCCAGATATGATCATTCATAGCGCGATGAGGAAGAAACTTTTGGGACATCCTAATATATATTAACCGATTCATGTTTTCATATATAAGGCTTTAAGAACTGTGTTCTATTCAGAGTCCTTTTAAATCATTTGATAATTCATTTTAAGCATTATTCTGCACACATTATATTGCATTTGACCTTCAAACATCAAATGGTAGTACCTTCTTGCATAAGAGATTTTTTAAAACTTCCATTTACTCATTATTTGAATACGAAATATTAGTGTACGAATAAATATTTCATTATTTTTAGTGAATATTAATTTAATATTTTAATATCACTGTTTTGCAATAGAAATTAAATGAACAATATGAATAAATCTTGATTAGAATATTTTTTTCTCTATGAAAACCAGAACAATTGATGTTCATTTCTTTAACCACCTGCAAATTACGTATTGAATGAAATTCTAATAACCTATTCATGCTCCGTCTTTATTCTGAGCTATTTGAAATATCTAATATCCATTCGGATGCTCAACTATGCATATATTTTAAAGAGGAATGAGACGAGACGAATATAACAGCAAAATGTTTGAAATACCATGCACAGCAAAACGTGAAGTTTTTTAAGTAACCGTTTGAACCGCTAGCGACTTATTACATTTTGTTGCAGCATGCAACACTGAGAGGAGATGCTGTTAATATACAGGGTGATCAAGAAATAACAGGACGTGTTCGGAGCCCTGTAGCGTGTTATGTACTGGACGAAATATAACAAAATTTGGCCACCATACACATTAAAATATGCGGTTTTGATTTCTCAAGGAAAAAAAAAATTAGTACCAAAAAACGCCAGTAGGGAAAATTCTGGCGCTACGCTTGAAAACTTCATGTCATTTTCATATACGGGTATTTTGTGACACAATATTATTTCTTGATCATCCTGTATGCGAGTGCTTTATGTCATTAAAATGTATTGGCAGATTTGACACTTGACATTTTGATGTAATATTTAACGATATAGAAAAACAAAATATATTTATTTCTTTCGCATTTTGGATAAATAAATCATAATGGTTTCTTTTTGAATTTTGATTTTAATTTCCTCTTAATTATGAGTTCTTGTGTAGTCATATTAATTTTATTTCAAAACCACATTAATGAAATTATTCTGACATTTTTCTGTATTGACCTTATTTTTTGTTGTTTAGAAAGTTTGATGGATATAATCTAAGCATTACTTATTGTAGTTGTATTTTATATATGTTTTTAACGAGATTTAAGTTTCCTCATCCATATGGAACTACATATAACTTTTTCCTCTACAACTTTTTGTGTGAGCTAGATAAAAGAAATTATATTAGAGATAATAATTATATACATGTTTTGAGGACCTTTAATTTAAAAGGTCTTTCCATAAAGAAATGAAAATGAAACAAAAAGTGGAATTTGTTTATGGGTTATGGGTCTTGCGTTATTTTTGTTCTTTGCTATATTGAATTTGCAAATACTCTGTCTTATCATATACACCTGTACGTTTTCTTAATTATTTATTTATTCTTTTTAACTGTTGCAATAAATTTACTGCCAGTTTTAGTTTCCTTCCTTAATATATAATATAATATAAATGTAAAAACTATGTTTTTCCTACATTTTTAGACTCAGCCATTTTGGTTTCCGGTTAGTGCTAAAAATGTGCCAGATTACCATCGTATTGTTCATAGAGCTATGGACCTTCAGACAATGAGGGAAAAACTTCACCAAAGAAAATATCGTAGTAGGGAAGAGTTTCTACAAGATGTGAATCAAATAGTAGATAACAGTAGCATTTACAATGGTAAAACTTTTTATTTCGTTTGTTTGAAATATATATCCTGAGTAATTCAAAATAATTGCTCTAATTTCAACGCTTTCAGTGCAACAGACAATTGTCGTACTTAATTGCTTTATTTAAATTCCGGTTTTGCCTTAATGTAATTTTTACCGAACCTTCCATAGCTCATCTCTGTTGATGCTTATTAATAACCTGCATGGGTAATAATTATTTACCTGTAAATTACATTTGAAACGCAGATGCTCTGCTTCTTAAAGTATGTATCTTTCAAATAAATACAGCAACTACCTATTGCACAGTAAAGCTTAAAGCGAGAATTTATTTATTAAAACCCATTCTGTTTATAAATCTGTGTAGATAAACTGATTGTTTGTAATCATTATTTTTTATTACATAAAACAAAAAAAGTATGAATGTATCTTAATTGTAATTGAATTGAATTACATGTTTCTAGATTCTCTACCTTTAGAAAGTTTTCATCTAATTCTTCAATCTAATCAGTTTTAATTTTGCATCAAATAATAATTATAATAATAATGAAGACTACCAGAATTGTATTTTGTGTAGCGGCTGATATGGTCCAATATGACCAGACCAGGCCCTTTGTCATTAAACCAAAACTCAACCAATCATTGTAGTATTATAACTATTAATATTAAGATGAATTGTGCAATTACAGAACAAATTTTGAATAGTTATTAAGAATCAGGATAATTTCAATATTAGATTTTAATTCTTTTTAAAAAAGTATAGTTATGTTTCTAATATAACTAAAACTAGTCATTATGTTTTAAGTAAACACGAAAGGCGTCTTTTTCTATATTTTGTTATTGTGTCATGACAGGGATATGATAAAAAAATATTTCGTCTATTAAGATAAAATATTAAAGCAGAAGTATTCTTATGGAAATCTTCAGCATATAATTTTTTTGAGTTCAAAATATGACTTTTTCACTAATTTTTGTTGAGATTACAAATTCACTCTAATTATAAAACAATATTAAGTTTATATTTTCTTTTTAGGAGCAAAGAGCCCTCTTACTCAAACAGCTCATAAAATGCTTGAGCATTGTTTAAGAAGATTTGCTGACAAAGAGGAGAAATTAATGCGACTAGAGAAAGCTATTAACCCCCTTTTAGATGACAACGACCAAGTTGCCTTCTCTTTCATACTTGAATCCATTGTAACCCAAGATTTAAAGTCAATTCCAGAATCTTGGCCATTTCATAAGCCCGTGAGCAAGAAGTTCGTCAAGGAATATTACAGTGTAATTAAAAATCCAATAGATCTGGATGCAATACTAAAAGTATGTTGTTCAATATCTCTTAGTGCATAAATATATGTGACTTTGCATGTTTTCGCATTTATATTTCACCAGATATATTTTCAGCCTTTTAATCTATCTGCTTATGTGAAGAATTTGGTAATGTGGGTGACTGATTATATAAACTGAATGAAATTCAAATTTGTAATAACAAATCTTAAGCAGTACGATTTTTGAGGGTTGCCTTTTTAAGAGAATACTGTAGAGAAATTTCCCATATTGAAATAGTTTCTTGATTTTGATGCAAATATTAAGATCTGAAAAACGATTTTTTTTCTTACAATCATTGATTAAAATTAAAAATATTCATGAAACGAACATCACGCTCTTAACAGAATCTTTCTTTTTGATTTGTACTAAAATTTTGCATGTAATCAAATTCATTGTTAATAGTAATGTTGTAAAAAATTTTGGCGAATTTCCTTTTTTTTTTTTTTTTTTTTTTTCAATCATTTTGGGTTACCAGCTGATGAGGTCTGGACTCGGGATCGGTGGGGATTGCAGGCGATGCTCCATTCCACCAAAGATCCACCATGTTTGTATAATCCAGTGCATTTTAGCTCTACCATTGTTAGTTCAGGTGGTGTGGTTTAGAATTTTGGAGAGTGACATAGCAGCTCATGTGCTGTTCTTGCCATGATACTTCAAAATTACAAGGCCCATACCAGAATAGTTCCTTAGAGCTTAAAAATTGGACGTTAAAATAACAAATCAAATTATTATCCTTCATCTCTTTGGTATATTAGTGCCAAAAATTTAATTCATTTTCGTTTGAAGAAAAGGCATACGAAATATTCCTGGATTATTTTTTATAATGTTTGTTTAGCTTAATAAGGAATATTACTTAAAGTTATTTCATTTTACTTTTGACAGAATATTAAAGCTCATAAATATAGCAACCGAGAAGATTTTCAAGCGGATGTGGAACTTTTACTTACAAATAGCCTCACTTTCAATGGGCCCGATAGCCAATTCACAAAAAAAGCTAAAGAAATAATTGAAGCTTGTGAAACTTCATTAAAGAAAGTAAGTATTGTTTGTGTATTTACTTACTAATCATAATAATAGAATTTTAAGAACTTGTTTATTTGCAGAATTAATTTATTATTTTACCTTCCATTTATATATGAATATTTTGAATTAACATTTAAAGATGATAGTGCTTTTACTTGGTAATCTTAACATGTAAAAAACGTGCAATCATTTTGAAGTATCTAGATCTAGTTATATTTAACTTAATTACTGAATGTGGAAATGTTTTCTTGTGTTACATTTTTTGAAGCTTGTCCTAAAACAGTATAGGTCTCGGAAAACATATTGCTATTGAAATTTTGTTACATGTAGAAGTTTTTTTAGTATTATAAGAAGAATTGGTATCATTTTTTATTAAGAAAATTTTTCACACAGTGTTTTTTGTCGCCCAAAATAAATGAATAAAATTTTTCCTGTATATTGCCTTTATCGGAAAAAGTTGTTTCGACATTTAACAAGCTTGCTGTCTATTGAATCGAAATACCATATGCGCTACATTTATTTTATGCACTGGATACGTCATATTTGCTTTGCTTTTGCTAATCCGTGATTCATATCTGATTGAGGTGTTTTTGTGTAATTAAGTATAAGGCTTCTTATATAAATTTATATGGCTGGTTTATTAAAATTTCTACAAAATAAAGTAATATGAGTATTGGATCTAAATGTTTTCACACTAATTCTAAATTAAAGTTCTAATTTTATCTTAAAAAATGAAGGAAAAGAATATAAGTAAATTACTTCAATTAATGCTGCATTCTTCATGCCTTTTGAACAAAGTTGTACTTCTTTTGTAATCTTCCATTTTAAAGCAATTTATAATAATAATTGATACTAAAATAAATTTATACCACTGATCAAAACAAAGAACGTTTATAACTGTTTATATAATGAATTTTGAAAGTTGAATTTGTTAGTGTGATTCCCATGTGTAGCTCTGAGTTGTACAAAAGAAAAGTCTGTAGAGATACTGTCAGAGGAGCACCCATAATGTGCGCCCATTTAACCTGTTTTGTTATGTAAATTAGGTTTAAAAAAACGTAATGTACGATTATTTTTGATTATTTTTAACAAATTACGACAAAAAAGCTGACGAGGGGATTATTTTTTCCACATTTGGGCAATCAAAATATTATCTTTGTAAATCTGAAATAAAAGTCTACATTTGCATGTAATAAAGCAGTTAAAACTTTCAATAGGTTGATGCTTTTCGTAGTATGCTTACTCCGTTTTTTTTTTTTTTTAATAACCCTTATAGTATACGTGGTGAATTGATTTAAATAATACTGTGTGCGGTTTTTAGTTCTAAAAGATTTTTTTGTTCATTCACGTAGTTAATTAATGAGATGTAAAAATGACAAATTTTTCTGAAAGGAAAAATGTGCGATTTAATTTTTTTTTTCAATGACTTTATACTTTTATTTTACCTTTAAGTCATGATAGGTGTTAAATAGATTAAAATGATCTTTGGCAATATCTATGTTCACATTTTATTGAACGATGTGTAACCTTTTCTTATTTATTTTATTACCTTATTCATTTCATTGAAAAGGTTTTATTTGTTCATTTCTTTGTAAATCAAACAACTTTCTGAAAATGTATTCATTTAAAAAGTAAGTAAAATAAACAAATAAACTTTCTCAAAGATGTTTGTATTTAGTTTTCCAATAAGTGAAAATTCTATACTTGTAATCAATATTATTGCAGTATTGAATGCCTTTTAGAATTTGTACCTTTATCATACATTTTTTAAAAGTTTTTCGAAGCAATCTTCAATATTTAATAATGCCTTTTCATTGCATCTGCCTGGATACAGCGCATTTTAAAAAATCCTTTGATTATCAATTTTAGTGGATTTTCTTGATGATTATGACTCAAAACAATGAATAACATTAAAGAAAAATTTAAAAATAATTTAATTAAATTGAGATATTTTAGGTAAAATTTGATGCGAAATTAGAGTAAAATGCAAAACGCTCTACACTAAATTCAAATTCTCCAATTTAAATTATTTTTCTACTCAACATACTTAATGTACTTATAAAGGCAATGAACTAAAAGCTAAGAAAAATATACAAATGAAAAAAAAATTATGGAACTTTGAGCAGTTTTATGGTAAAAATATTGTAAAAATCATAGGTAGTAGTACTGGCAATAAACTGCTAAAAATAAAAAATCTATTAACATTAGACCTAAATCTTTAGTTCATTGCCTTCATAACACTTATGATAATATATATCCAAAATTTCAAGAAAATATATCCATAAGTTTTTGTTAAACAATGTTTTGCGTAATAAAATTTTGAGAAAAACACGTTCTTTTAAAAATGCTTTTAATTTTTTTATCAATATACATCTAAAAATTATTTAATTTTAAACACTTAAAATTCACCACTTTTGTAACAAATGTCTTCCTGATTTTCTCTTTTATTAATTTTTTTCTTTCTAATTGTCTGTTTTATTTTTCTGGACAATTTTGTAGCAGGCAAAGACTGTCTCTTTGGAACAACAATTCACTGGTTGTCGAAGCTACTGTATTGTGTTAGCATGTAATGACCTGGAATAATGTCCAATTCATTAAAAATTTCTATTTTGTCAGAAAAACCATCGTTGAATAACAGTACAGTTATATTAGCCTCTAAACACAAAGTTTTCAACTCAACAAATATGTTTTGGGGAATAATTGTCCATAACAGATTGTTCAAATCAAAATATAAACATTCTAAAACCAAATGGAGCTATAAATATGCATAAATATATTCAAAAACCTTTATCAAATCGTTGCGGCTTTGCAATAGAGCATATTAAATATTTATTTTAATTTGTCAGTAAATATTAATGGTATGAAAGCGCAAGAAACTGACTTCTGATCATTTCCGTGCTACTTCCGGTTTCGTTTTTGTTAATGTTGATTTAAAGAAACGTCTATATCCTCTGATATAATAATCGTAGAAACAAAATAAACACAGATTTGGAAACGTAAATAAATGGTCTTTGACATAAAACAGTAAAAAAAAAAAATGTTATTTTTAGGCAAAAATTGACTTGGCAACCCAGGCTTAACCTTAAGGTTGGCAACCTTAAAGTTAGAAAAGAAAAAAAAGGGGGGGGGGGAGGCGAGGGGGGGCAAGAAAAAAGTTTTTTCTTCTTCGATATTTGTGATTTTCTATTTGCAAATATTTTTTTCTTTTGGTCTATCATGATAATAGTTGATAGTTTTCATGATATTATTCTGAAATTTCACACATAACCTTATTAGAGGATGCGGCGCATTTTACTCATTGGGAATTTTTTTTGTACGGGGTCGTATAAAAATTTAAATTTTGTATTTTTAAAGTTTAATCCCCTGAAAATTTTAATCGATTTCATAACATTTTGCACCTTTTTTTTACTCAACTTCGTAATTTGCAGTATATGTCTATGATCAATATTTAAGGAATAAAAGCCGCCGTCAAGGTTTTTGAGACACCCTGTGTGTGTGTGTGTGTGTGTGTGTGTGTGTGTGTGTGTGTGTGTGTGTGTGTGTGTGTGTGTGTGTGTGTGTGTGTGTGTGTGTGTGTGTGTGTGTGTGTGTGTGTGTGTGTGTGTGTGTGTGTGTGTGTGTGTGTGTGTGTGTGTGTGTGTGTGTGTGTGTGTGTGTGTGTAATATGCTGTACCAGTATTTTATTGAATAAGAGTAGTAAAGGTAGAGTGCAAATGCTCAAATGTACAAATATAAAATTTTGTACATTAAGGAGATCTATGGACGTTATGGAGAACTAGGACTTGTGCCTGTAGGACGGATAGCTCGATTACCCTGTTTAATGTCTTAATTTTGAGATATCCTAAACGACCAGTTGGTATATTTCCAGAATTGGAAATGTCTTTTCTTAAACATATTGAAAAAGAGAGTTATAAAATGAAACAGAAGCATTTTCATCCAGCTTCTCAGATGAATCAAATTTTCAACTGATGAACCGGATTATGGGGTAGCAAAATATTTTGATGCTGAAATTGTTTCGATTAAGAACTATCTTTTGTGTAGGATTAAGTATACATTATAATTATCTGGGCATGAAAATGAATGAAAATCCGGGCATCTCACACCTTTTCTAAGCTACTAAAAGAATTTTTCTCTCGATCACTCGTAAGACGACTTTTTCTATTTTCTGTCATTAATGATGTAATATTGTGTAATTATATTTTGCAATATAAATTGTAAAACAAAGAAGTGAGTTTCAATATAGTATATTGAAATAGAAATACAGCATAAAAAATATTGGCGCCCAAATTCAGTGTATTAACATATTTCCTGATAAAGAGAGTGAAATTAAATAAAAGATTTTTTAAACGATAATGATTAATCCAATTTTAGAAGGAGCACAAAAGTACATATTGAGTAGTGTTAACATGATACTTTTGGAATGGTAACAAAAGAAACGAACATAAAAATATGGAAATAAAATTGTGCAGGTACAGAAACAGATACTGCATGATTTCAAAATACCGAAATTTCACTTTTCGCACTTTTAACTGAGAGAAAGAAAAAAGCATTTTAAAAAAATAATCTAATTCCTCTACTACATTTTCAATAAATTAGAGCGATAGTTTATTTAAATGCGATTCACTCATATTATTCTGCAAGTTGTTCTTGATGCCATTTAGAAGAGAAAAGAACCTTTCTTCGCTTGCATTGGGAATTAGCATATATTTTCACTAGAATTCAGTTGGGAAGAAATAAACTTTAAAAAAAAAATAAACTTTAATTACCATATGTAACTTACTGCATTTAGAATTTTCCACTGATTTAGAAAAATTTTCCTGATTCAACTGATCTTATAGAAAACATATTCCACTTGAATGACGATGACATTTTTAAAGAAACACAAAATCCTCAATATCAGCAGCTCTGATTCTAGAAGAAAAGCAAATTCGCAATACGAACACTGGTTGATGATTCTACTCAAAATTTATCTCTTGCATTGGATAAATAATAAAATGATAGCAATTCTTTATGTTTTTAGCTTAAAAAACCATTATTGATTTAATAATATATATATATATATATATATTATCATTCTTATGTCTTAGAAAATTTCTAAATATCATTGGTTTTGAAATTAATTTTTGATCTGATATTTTCTGTCCGTATTTTTGTTATCGCTTGTTTCCCCTTACGTCTCATTTCACTCATTCTTTTTTCCCTCTTTTTTTTTTTTTTTAAATCTTTCTTTCTTTCTTTTTTTTTTTTTTTTTTTTTTTAACAAGAGCTGTTAACACTGTAGTATACGTGGAATAGAATTTGAGGCCCCCAGATCCCCGAGCACCAGGCGATACAACCTTCGAGCACGAAGAGACCGCTTCCAATGCCTGTGAAGAAACTCTCCTCTGATTTGGTAGTTCGGAAAATACCTCTTTGGTTTATACTGCTCTGTGGTTGGCTGTCTCAGTCGTTACATTTTATAATCGTTTTGTACTGTGAATTCCGCATTTGTGAAATCTTTCATCTTTTGAACTCTAATTTCAAGTGTTGAAATTATTTGCCTGTATGAACATTTCATCAATCTTGTAGCAACTTCTCCACATTCATTACCGATGTGTTTCTTTTCTGTATTGCTATTTGATCTTGACGCGTCTTTGAATTGTCTATCTCTCTTGGAAGTTTTTTGACGTTTGCTTTATGTTTTGGACGCCATCGGAATGAAACATTGGTGCGTTTACGATTTTTTTGAAATAAGAATATCATGAAAGAACAAATATATAACAAAAATAAATAAATTACCATGCACTTGGTGCCATCTATTTATACTTATATAAAGCTCAGTGTATGTGTGTGTGTGTGTGTGTGTGTGTGTGTGTGTGTGTGTGTGTGTGTGTGTGTGTGTTGGCGCTCTACAGGCCAGATCGTCCGACCTATATCTACCAAGTTTGGCACATGCATACCTTGGAGGCCTGGACTGTGCACCTGTTTCCTTTTTTTTTGAATTTTTAATTAGAATTTTAATTATTAATTAAAAACTAACTTTCCCGCCAAAAAAATCTTTTCATTTCCCCACAGCCAAATGAGTAAGGCCTCAGTTTTTTTCCCACGCTAACAAGGATAGGCTTAAGATATTTTCGGTCGATTATTTCAAACGATTCTGTTTATTTTCTTAGTGTTTGATGCATTTAAAATTAAACATTGTTAATTAATCGATCTTTCAGACTCATTCTGAAGTACTTTTGAATTAAAATAAAACAGAATATAAGAAATTAAAAATTTCTAATCTGCGTAGCGTTACCCCAACTGGCGTAGAAATTTCACGCATTTGCGTTACCATAACTGGAAGTGAAAATTCACGCATGCGCATTGTGTTCTGATTGTTAACAACTATTTTCAACGGATGCGGACTTGAGTTAAATTATTTTTAGATTAGTTTTATGCTTTTGTAATTAAATTGTATTATGTTAGTCATATATTTTTTTGTATATGCTTATAGTTTTAAGTACATCATCTTTTTAATTAGTTTTTTTGAACCGGTTTTCGACCGATTATTTTAAACGATTCTGTTTATTTTCTTAGTGTTTGAGGCATTTAAAATCAAACATTGGTTATTAATCGATCTGCTCATGGTGAATCTGAGAAAATTTTGTTGACAAATTCTTGAGATATTACATAAATAAAAAAATATATTCTTTAGCGCCCATAAGGTTTAAATGCTCAGTGACTCTGTTTTCAGTAATCATATTATTAAAAAAAATGCTTTTTTTTCAGTAAACAATGTTAAATTAATTGCAGATTGTTAGACACTTAAAGAAAAACTATGCGAAAGTTATTTTCGGATCCGAATTTTATGGTCCTTCTGGTGTTTTTCCAATCCCGTTCCATGATCTCAATGAAAGTAAACAAACCGATGATTCGAACCCGACCTCTTTACGAGTTTCGCGTTTTGTGGTTGGCAGGAATCGCAATGCAAATCGAACGACTATTTTAATTTCGGCTCGTGTCGTAGTTTTTAGAGAGAAGAGAAGGATAGGGAATATGAGAAATGTGTTTTAGCTCTAAGATAGAGAGCGTCGACTGTTTGGCTATGCAACTGTATGTTGCTTCTATATTTTAACTATGCCGATTAGTTATTTTAGACGGTTCGAATCTGAGGGCTGGTAATGTTGATTTAAGTTTTTATTATTCAACTTATTATTTTGATTGCTCTAGTTACGAGCACATTGACTTTATTCTTGATTTTTAATAAAAGTCATTTTTTTAAGAAACTGCTTTCATCTTTATGCCTTCTTGACACAAAAATTTCACTGCTTGCTTTACTAAAGTTTATAGGCCAAGAAGTTTTAACACAGATTAATCCTTTCCGCTTTAATTTAAAGCATAAATTATACGGGAGCTAACAAAATTAGAGATGCATATTGCGTTATGACTGAAGGCCTTTATAATATTATGAGTGAATTATATGACCATCAAAATTTAAAGTTTTGAAATATTTTAATGAAGAAGCTATTAAAGTAGGAATTACATAAAATATTTAATGATTAATATTTTAACGAGCATTAAAATTGGCGAACCGGCTGGTCGCCAAAGGCGGCTAGTATGTAATAAACCATTAATGACGACTGGGGTCAAAGAAATTATATTATGCTCTGGACACTTATTACTTTCTCTACACCATTGCTATAATGGCTGTGATTTGCTGTGTAAAAATTGAGCTCTGCTATCATTGAGAATTATTAGATATCTAAATGGATGAAAAATGTGCATATGTAATCTGTTAATCATGCCATGCCTATTTTCATTTTTGAGGTCATATATATTTTATTGTCTGTATATTTATTTTTAATTTTGAAGCTGTTTTAGGACAACTCATTAATGTAAATTTAAATTATATTCAATATTTTATAAATTATTCTTTGCATTTTCGTAATTGTATAGCTTTATAAATGTCTTACGTTATTTTTTCTATTATTTTTTTTTTGTAATTTTTCAGTAATATTAATCTCTTTAATGTTTCAGTACGATGAACAGCTCACACTTTTAGAAAATGCTATTAAGGCATCACAGGAAGCTGCTTTAGATGCTATTGAAACAGATTCTGCTATGACTGGAAATTCTTGTCTTCAGGAAGATGGATACATGGAAAGTGAAGCTGGAGAAAAATATGACAACCAGTATAGAGGGAAAGTAGGTTATATTTATTAAGAATCAAGCTCTGATTAATATTGACTCTTATGATATGGAAAAATTTATTTACTGTTGATTTTTGATCTTTCAGCATGTATAAATATGAAAAGTTAACAAAAAAATTATGGTATATTTATTCTGTAAATTGCAAACTAATGCTTTTTGACAATGCATTCTGTTAAAATGTATTCAGTTTTTTGTGAATGAAAACATTTTCCACCTAGAAGTTCAGTTAGGATACAGAAAATGGAAAAGGAACCATTTCTTGACTTCTAGTTTTTCATTAAATAATTCTAAGAACAATGATGTCACATCCAGACACAAAGAAACGTTATTTAAAACATGAAAAATAGTGGCGCAAACATGTTGTGTGGAAGCAGTTAAAAATGAGAACCTGGTATATTGAAGTATGATTGTGCGCATCGTTTTGTAATAAGCTGAGTCCAGTCAGGTATTGCAGTTTTAGTAAATAAATGGGCAAACATTATAAGGGCAAGTAATTTGCACATTTTTTGTTGTAATTGACGTTCGATACATGGATTCTGTCGAATGCTTCCATAGAATAATTATCAAGTTTTATATAAGGCTACTTAAGTGAATCAGATATAACGCTTTCATTTTTAGAGTTCGATTTTCTCCAATGGTATTAGCGGCATTCAGAGTAATAGATTAAGATTAATAATAATATTAGATGATTAAGATGGTTAATAATTAAGATGTAATAAATTAATTTTTATGTGCAGTAATGAAATATATGCTGTTAAATGCCTGGTATTCATTATATTACTTCTCACGAGGCTTTAGAAAAGAAATTTTAATAGCGAATTCCGTTTTATTGAATGATACTATCCAAGTTATGATATTATCCTTTGTTTGAAGTATTATTCCTATTTCCATTTCCTGCATGTAATATAGAGGTTCTCCATTGCTCATAGTTTCTTTTGTCTTCCAAAACAAATATTCATAACTCAAACAAGATGTATTTCAAATGAATTTTTAAGAAGTATGATATTCTTTCAATTCATTTTTTTTAACTATGGTATGAAGAACATTTTAAGAATTCTGGAAATATAAATTAACTTTTGTTTGGAAGCAACAGACATCAGTGTTAAAATCACTGAATATAAATTTCATCATTTTTCCACTCATATTTTATGTCTGATTTTTTATGTTATAGCTTTTTTTTATAGCTAAAACATTCTTTAAATTACTTTTAAAGCAAAATACAATTGCGGAAAATTCGAGAGAAATATATCGAAGTAATTTAATAATAATGATAGGAACAAATTGTTTTTTTTAAGTGTTAAATATGCTAAAATTAGATATAAAAAAATTAAGAATAAGTAAAGTTTTAATAGTAAGTGGGTGATGTTATGTGAAAGCATAATAATCGTCATAAAATATATTGTGTGCTAGATTTTCATTAAGTAAGTTGAATCATATTTCAAAGATCTAGTCAATTGCACCTAAATTATTTTCACTTAAAGCTTTAACTTCTGCTGAATAATTTTTAATTTTTCGTAATGTTCAGCGGAGAAACTCTATCCCTGTGTTTTGTTTTCCCTTTGCTGTACTAAGAAACAAATTTATCTTATTTTGAAGCGTTTGTAAATCTATTTCTCAATTATGTACGTTCTTAAGTTTTTTTTTTTGTGTGTGTGTGTGTGTGTGTGTGTGTGAACGAACGTTTAAACTGGCTGTTAACTTGTATTTTCTCTTTAGGGAAAAGATAATGAAGACATGGAATTTGTAGATGTGGAAGGAGAAGATGATGACGAATATGATGATGAGGAAGACGAATCCGTTCTTCTTGATCATAATTTATTAGTTAAATCAGAAAATTCGTATAATGATAAATTGCAGTATGATAGCGATAATGAAATACAACAGTTAACCTCTTTGGGTTCAGATAGTGCTGAGATGGTACAATTTGATTTAGCATTATGTGCTGATCAAGAGAATTCTGAAATTATTGATGAAAATTATGATCCATCTGAGTTTCTTTTACAAGGCAGGTATGGTTTTCAGCAATCAAAAGATGACGGTGCAGAAGATAACGTCAGCAATGATTTAGTTGTCAGCGATTCAGACGAAGAATCAAATCGAACATCTGGTCAGTTAGAGCAAGAAAATGAAGAATTATGGTTTTAGTTTGTATCTCTATATTTGTGTATTTTAATCTTTTTTTAAAAAAATAAGATTGAAGAAAACGTCCCGTTTCCCTTGTATTGAAGTGATAAGTAAGTGCTATATTTTTTGGTATTTGAATCAATTACCATTTTTCAAATTTGTGTGTATATGTATAGGGTTTCCGGGTATGTTTTGCTTATAAGTAATATTTTTTTCGGCTCAGTATGTATTTGAAGAAAGATCATCGAGGATGCGTCATGATATTAATTCATAATTTCACTTGCTGGTATGTGACCTCATGCATAAACTAAATTTGATTGCATGATATTAAAATGAATCATAAGTTGCACATGCAGGGATTTTTCATTGTATTTTTGAATCATTAGTTCGTCCATGGAACATATTTTTAAAATCATATGATTAGTATTTCAATAGCTTTCCAGAATATAATATTGTGATACTTAGAAATGATTTTAATAATTTAGCTAGTTAAATATACGCTTAATTACGAGATTACTGTGGTGAGAAAATGAAAGTTTTCCATACTTTTATAAAAACAAATTATTTAAGATATCGAGGAATTAATTATTCTTTATAAAAAATTTTCGATAGTTTTAAAAGGCTGGTAAATAAATTCGGTACTGTTCAGATATAAAATAAGAATTTACCATAAATTAATATGCTTTAATCATTGTCCTTTTCCTTTTTTTTTTCAAACATTTTATTTCAACTTTACTAAATAATATTTAATATCTAGATAATGTTTATTCATCTGATCATTATTTTTCAATTCAGAATGCCGTCTCTGACGAATTGATATATAAATTTCTTTTTGTATTTTGTGAAAAATTAATTGTTGGACGAATTTTAGTGCATCTCTACAAACAGTTTTTTAACTTTTATATATTTTACTTTTAGGGTTTAATTTTTTCCTTTTAGCTCTTATATCTAATTTTTTTTTTTTTTTTTTTTTTTTTTGTTCTTCGATCATTGTATGCTCAAATTTTTAGTTATGTTTACTTTAATGACAGTGAGAAATACTTGCATGTTATGCTTAAGTAGATGCACATTCTAGTCTTCCAGATATTTTGTATGTAAATTTTGTTAAATTTTTTGATGTTATTATGTTATTGGCATTGTAGAATAACTTTTTAAAACATGTTTATAAAAAATGTATGCTTTCTCATATAATTGAAATATCTTTGAAGATAATTGTGACTTTGAAATTTTTTTTAATTTTTTATATTGAATACGACTATGTATTCATTTATCTATGTATTGATATGCTCAATAATATATTACTTCTTTTAAAATTATTTAAATTATGGAAGTAACCCACTTTTTAATGCATTATGCTATATGTTTGAGCTACAAATATGCGCATGTTACTTATTAAATTAAATTAATTTATAATTCTTATATAATATACAATAACTGCCGCTTAGTGTGATCATTTCAGGGCTACAGAATTTTGATACATTTTTCGATTGAAAAAAAAATAAATAAAAAATAGGATAAAATCAACTAAATTTTTATAACTTCAGAAGAAATATTGGAAAATTTAAAATAATTATCTCAGGGCTATTTATAATCTATTTCAAAAATAACAATTAAGAATTCATTAGCTGTTGATTGCCAACAATAATTCTGTAACAGCTCATTTATATATTGTTCGGGCTTGCATTGCTTTTTAAAATTTATAGAGCGATGCTGCGCGCCGCGTTATATAGCACGCAATATCAAGAGCTTAATTTCGGTGTTCAGTGGAGGGGTTTGTTTAACACATTCGTCACTTGTCGTAATCTTCAATGCTTTTTTTTCTTGCTCACAAGAAACAAGAGATTTTTCACATTTTTATAAACTAAAGACATTAAGAAATATTCATCTTTGTCAAAGTGCTGCGTTTACTCATTTTAGGTAGGCTTTCATACCTGTTAAGAATTCTTATTTTGTTTTTAATACTTCTATCAGTTCTTTATATACAAATTGCTTTTGTAATTCAGTCACAGATAGCAATGATAGATTATGGCTGTTGATATTTTATCCCATATCTGGCCGTTTAGCTGTCTTTTGAAATCAATAAAAACCATTCTAATTGAAGGAAAAGAATATGAACCCCATATCACGGAAAAAAAGTTTCCCAAATTTTTTCGTATAAATGGTGCGACTCAGGTTATAAATGTTAATTATTAATGCTGGTTGAAAATGAAAAATCGGTCAATTATTTATTTCAAAACTGATAACATTAGATACTGTAGCCATAGCCTTAAATGAATATTTTTGTGTATTATTAAATACGTTAGTTCGGGATCAAAGGATGCTGATCATATAAAGCGAATGGTAACTTTGACCGCGATCACATTAAGCGGCCTCCACTGTATATATATTATACTAATTTCTTTGTATTGATCTCATGACTTCGTTGGTTTGGCGCAAGATTCAGAATTCAGACTAGTAGGTTCTGTTGCGATTTATTGAATTTCATTTTCGTGGTTTCAAATATTTTTATGTAATATAACATGGAGTACTGATATGTAATGTATAGAATTTATCTTAATGTGATTTAGGTGGTGTGTGAATTTTAATTTCATATTTTGTACTGTGCATTCAGTTTTATACAAGTATTCCTCACTTTATGACCAAGTTCCATTCCGTCAACTACGTCGCTAAGCGAGTTAGTCGATAAACGAGGAGCTTGTAAAAATTATGCAACAAACTTCATATAAATTTATAAAAATAATACAACGAATTTTTTCATAAATTTAAATTTATTCATAAAAACATCCATATGTACATATGTATTATCATTTGTTTATTTAGTTATCTGAAGCTGTAGAGTGTGCGGGTAACGGAGATGACGACGATGAAACATGCTATGCCTTCGAGTATTGGGTCTTGGAGAAAACTGCCATGAAATCTTTCTTGATTTATAGTACTGTTCTTTATAGTACTCTGAAAGTTCGCTCACATCACATTCAACTTCAATAAAGCGTTCAGAATTTGGATCTTAGTCTCGGGTTCCAAAATAAAGCATTAATTTTGGAGAAAATATCAGCTAACCCAGGTTCCGTGAACTTCTTTCGCACTTCTTCAGTTCTTTTCTCTTTTTCCCCTTCCGCATAGTGAAGTGCTTCTAACTCAATCAAATATTCACATGTTAGCTTTCCATCATTAATCTATTTATTCAGCAATGTTTTCCACTTCAACATCTAAACTCAACGCATTGGCGAGACCTACAACTGCTTAAATGACATCAGTTTGTTCACTAATGCCAACGATTCGATATTGCTTGCTACTTTTTTTGCACTTTTTTCCGTATGTCTCGCATAAATTTATCTCTCTTCGTCCCACCTTCTTTAAGATTTTTAATGCAGTCTAAGACGCTGCGTAGTTTCCAAAAATCACGAAGAGTTACTGTGTGATTTTCTATTGCTACTACAGCTTAAGAAAACTTAAGCGCAAATAAAATGCTTTGAACCTAGCTATAGCATCCTGGTACATTGGCTGTAGGACAGCAATTGTGTTTTTAGGAAAATACACTACTTTTACGTCTAGGTGTAAATCATCAAGATGTAGATGGCCTGGAGCATTATCAAGCAGGAGAATAATTTTAAAAGGATTGAATTTAATATTTAAAGATAACCATTATTTATTAATATCTAATGCTTAAATTAATAATTTATTTTAAATTTTCAAACAAATGTTTTATTGTTTGAAAAGAGAATTAACATGAAAATGGTACGAAGTCTTCAAGTAAAAGTTGTGTTAGTATGCCTTTTCATTTGCATGATAGTAAATGGTAGACTGTTTTCATTAACGTTCTCTAATACAGGTAATTTTTCGTAGCAATAGATCATGAAATTCTTTAACCTGAACCCCAGGCTTTAACTTTTGCAACAACTTGATTTTATCTTTGAAAGCTTAGAAACTGGGCATTTTCTCAGCTTCTTTGTGGATTTTTCAGGCATTTTCCCTCACCAAAGCACAATTTTCACACACATTGAATTCCGGTTTTGGGCAATAGCTATCTTTTTTTAATTATTCTATCGAATTTTTTTAACAAACTTTTCTGCTACTTCTACATCCATGCTTGTCGAATCACCGCTGATTCTTCAGTTATGCAAGTTGAATTTCCACCTAAACCATGGGAACAATCTATGACTTGCTGTAAATGATTCTGTCGATTTTCGAAATTACGTGTCTTTAAAGTTCAAAGCTCACATGCCTTTATTTGAATTAATAACATTTAGTTTTCTGGAACGAAACCTCGAAATGTTTCTCTAAACGCGGGCCCTCAATGAGAAAAACTGAAAGATGATATTCTCTTCTTTTAAAGTCGTTTATTGTTGAAAATGATCTTTTCGATTTTATCACCGTAGTGCTAATGAGTCATCTGTCATCCCCATACTGTGTAGAAGTTAAGTAATTATTGTATGAATTTCCCAAACTAAACCAGTTTGTAAACTAGTGGTTTCCCCTAAACTTTCTCCCATACTCTCTAATGAAGGTGCCCCCCCCCCGAAAAAATTGTGGACTATGGGTAAAGCAGTGAACGACTTGCACGATACTGGCATTTCGATTTTGAAATCAAAATTTGACACACAACTGCAATTGTAGTTACAAAATCGCATTCCAAGTTTGATATATTTAAGTTATCGCGTTTACGTGTTTCTAAAAGTGCATATCGACAGAGGGTCAACCCCTTGTTGGATTTGGCTCAAACTTTGATAGGTGTCTACACAATAGATATTAAATCTGTTTGCCGTATTTTATCCATCTAGCTCTTTTATTTTTGTGATTATCTTGTTAATTTATAGTCGAACAGCAGGACAGACAGACTTTCTCTGAATGGATGTTATTTGAAATTAGGTAGAAATATACAAATTTGGTGTAAAGACCATGTACCAAATTTCATCCATCTAGCTTGACGCATTTTTGAGTTATCATCTTTACCACACAGACATAGTGTCAAAAGTGTATATTTTGAACTGTGGGAAGTCTAAAACATGGAAATTTGTCAAAATTTTGATTAAAATTTTTTTGAAGATGGCATTACTTTCTCTATACTTTGTATAAAATAAAGTAAGAAGAGATGTAAAATAAAAATTCGTATTCAAGTGTTATGGTTACCCTATGTTATGGGCCAAAAAAATGTCAGGTTCTTTTCGTCGATGTCCTATGAGGCGAATTTACGACAAAGTATGTTTATCCCAGTTTCAAATTAAAAAAAAAATAAATTCAGATTAATAATCATATTCCATTCCCATCTTTCATCCTAGTTTTTCTTATCCTTTTGCTTATAATTTCTGCAGTTGTACACTTATATTATTAATAAAATTGGTTTCTATTTTTCTGATCGAGTTTAATTTATACAATTCTAAAAATCGATTGGCTACTTCAAAGCTTTAATCGCTGTTTTGTTGAATAAAAGTTCTTGTTGACTAGAAATTAGAGCTGTAGCAGTTGCATTACTCTATCTTCTCTTTTGGATATTAGATGGAGACGCCTGTTAAGTACGCATCCCATAGGGCATTGCGATTGTAATGAGAAGGGGATGATATGCTGTTCTGTTAAGCTGCGCGCGTGAATGTCTCGTCCTTGTGTTTGTTTAGTGTGAATGTGATTAAAGAAATGTTCCCGAAAACGTACGTCCTATTGCTTCCTGCACGGATCATAATACTCTACATTCCACCACAGAGCTTATTTATACTAAGCTCGATTTCATGCTAAACTTGTTTTTATCAAATGCTACTTCCATGATTCGTTTATATTGTGGAAATATATTTTCCTTTACTTATTAACGCAAAAAATTATTTTCAAATTTTCATGATTCGATTGTAAATGTTAAACGAAGTTACTGCGATGGTTTGAATTTGGAAAAGTTCAAGATATTAAAAAAAACATTTTTGTTTTTAAGAGGATTCATTTCTGTTTTGGGAAATAATACTAAAAAAATATACTTCTTGTAATATGATTAATTTATTCCACAATTCTGTTCCTTTTGCTAATTTCGACCAAAGCACTTGTCCTGGTAAGACACTGAAGGAAGTTCAGTTGTATTCACGATGTTTTGTTTATTCAGCAAAAGTTCTTCATGAACGTTTGAGAAATATAAGAAAATTTTTCCTTCTGCTATTCATACGAAGATCTGAGACCTCAAACTCTGTACAACTGAGGGAACTTATCAACAGATTGTCATTCTTTTTCCCCAAAATCTTTACTTCCACAGAAATCCGAAGCTTTAGTTTGGAAGAACATATCAATCTCCTGAGACATATTGACCTTAAACATGTTCGTCAGATGTGTCATGTAAAGAAATGCATAACCGGATTCATTTATGCTGTTATGGTCATTCGTTTGATTGTTTTTCCCATTTAAGAGCTCCCACCCCGAATTTGATTTGTTTGCGGTACTTTGAAGGGTTTGATCGTTTCCTATCTCTTGTAAAATTATGCAATCTGCCTTCTAAAGAATCTACGAAATCTTTCCCCAAGAAAGATTATCCAGTCCTCGCAAAGAAGTACTTGTTCAAGGATCTTATTTACTTCGTCATTGCTTAGTAAAATGTGGTTTCTTGATTTCTTTGAATGGAAGCATATTCTCAATGGCCTTTATTCTCAGTGATTCTTTGAGGGATATTATAACTTTCAAATGCTTTTCTACTGGCCATTTCCTTATTACTCACAGTAAAGATAGTGAATTATCAAGAAAACACAGAAAACTCTTGATTTGAAAAAAGCATGCAAAAATTTAAGAAAAAGACAAAATTCCAGATTGGCAAAATTTTTCCATTTTTATCCAGATTTTTTTTAATATAACTGTGCCAAGTTACATTAGTAAACCGAAGTATAGCATGGAATTTGAATCTAAAAATGATTTTGAAATGAACTTATATGCTTATTTAAACAGTAATTTTTGCTTCCAAAACCACAGAAAAATTGGACCGTTCGAATCACTTAACTTCGAGAAATACTTCTTCAGCAAGTTGAAAACAAAAGCGGTGATTAAAACTTTTAAACAAATGATAAGAGTTAAAACGTGCCGAAAACGCTATCGTTAAATATCTTTTCGTGAGATTAAATCACTGGAACCTTTATTACTTAATTCAGGAATTTAGTGCGAATCCAAAACTTCTCATTTTTCAAAAAGTGGCAAAGTCTTCCCAGTTTACGATAATATTGTGTTGAAAAGTAGTTTGCTTTATTTTCGAAAAGTCTTTTGTTTATGAAATTGTCATTATATATCAGCATTTGCTGTTAAAGATCGGTATTTGCTGTTAAAGAATAGTACAATTCTTTGCTTGCAGTCGTGTACACGATATTAAGTTTTCAAAAAAAGTAACATATTTCAGTAACTAGGAATGTTTTGAAATATTAATGATTTTTATTATATGTAATAGTAATGTTGACCTTGTTGCAGAGGGATACAAGCGTTGTTTTCGGAGTTTCCAGGCATCTGTCTAGAAAATATATTTACTAAATGGTTTAATGATTGCAAATACAAGATTATTTCCCCTAAGAAGATGAAATGTTATACAAATGATACAGAAACTGACATTTATTTATTTTTCAAATGACATTCGTTCTAGTATGCTGACAATCAGTTCAGAACTCATAATTCCAAAAACGATAGTGTAAGAATACTTCATCGTAATTACTGGCATCCATATAGCATGTGTGGCCTTCATGGACTGCTACAATCAGATCATAATTAATGTTTAAGAGTTTTATAATTGTGTTCACCTTTAGGGAAAATCAAGTATTCCTTTTTCCAAAAATGGAAGTGGAATAGACGAACACCACTTTGATCCACACTGAAGCATCAACCGTCAAACAATCATTTTTTTAAACGAAAGTAATAATAATAATAATCTATTCTCCATACAAGAGATTCATCGCCACTAACAATTTTCTATAAATATGTGTTGTGGTGTTTTTAGAAACACTTCGGTTGTTCCCATTTTGTACAATAGTACGCTGATTGGTGACCGATTTATTCAGTTAGTTTTGAATGGTATTGTGCCTGAATTATGCTTTGGCTTATAATAATAGATCTAAAGATGCAGTCGCAACTAGATATTACTCCTCACTATACGCCAAGTGCAAGACAATGGTTAAATGCTAAATTAGATGACAAGTATTTCCTCTATCACCCGACTTGATTCCATTGACTTTTATTTATGAAATTGTGAAGTTCTGTTTATAACGCGTCTCCTGTAGACGCAGCAGATCGTACCCACCGAATTCAAGAAACTTGTCTTGATGTCACAAATGATGAATTGTATTACATGTATGCAAGTATTGTTAGAAGAATGCAACTTTGTATAGGTATTGAAAATATTCATTTTGTGCAAGTTTTTTTATGCACTTTAATTAATGTATTATTTGATTGTATTGACCATTTTTTCAGAATTTAATGAAAGTTAATAAATGCATCATTATGAAATGCATTATCATTCCGCCCTATTAATAACCTTTAGCGATTTGTATGTTATCCGTGATAAAGACAACGAAACACTTATTTAAACAATGCCAGTCTGAAAATGGGAAAAATGGTTATAAATCAATAATTTTGCTTATTAATACCTCAGCATATTTTGTAAGTTTATAGAAACCAAAGTATTTTCATACATTTGGATTTTGGCATTGCATTTCTAATGACACGAAGTGTATGTTCAGTTGCAACAGTTAAGGAAATAAACGCTTCTTCCACGTTTTTTGGAATATCTATATAATGAATCAGCATAAATTTAAAATAATAAAAATTGCAGATCTCTACTCATTATTGTTACAATCCTATATAAAATAATGTAAATAAAACTTGGTTTACGATCTAATTACTTATTTTTATTTATGCTTAGCATTATTATTATTAAATCAATTCAAATTAAAAAAAAAAAAAAAACCTTCTCTGTGTTGCTGCTGGACGCCAAAACAGAAGTTGGGATTTGCGCATTCGATAATGACGCAAATAAAAGGAACCGGGATATTTTAGAGCTCCGCTAGCATTAGATAGCGGTAATCATATACTCTGAGTGCAAATCAATACGTTTTCAGTCGATTACAACTAACTAACGAACGAATGAAAGTAACTTGACTCATTCCATACATCCTATGAATATTTAAAAAAAAAAAAAAAATGTTGCTAAAATAGGTTTCACAAAACCCAGTAACTGAAGCAGTGATTATAACAACTGCTAGCCGAAATATGACCCTGTGGGATATGATACAATAGGGAAGAGGTTTAATGAGCTATTAGCATATAGGTTAACAGTTTACGTAAGGGAATGATATCTCAATTTGTTGCTGGTAAAGCAATTGTACCGGCCCATACGCAAAGCTAAAGAAAAAATTCTAGTATAAAGGTTGTTCTGTCCGTAAACAAAAAAAGTTAAGACTTATCGACATATTATTTTGCATCTGGTTGTCAAATCAGTTCGCTGATAAATTCTCCATCTCATGAATAAGACTTTTTCACTGCCTATTTATGGCTGTAAATCCTGTTGATGATTTCACTGCCTCTTTCACTTCAATTTTATCTATTGAAATTGTTGGATGTGACAACTTCATGTCACATGCTATTTCTTTAATGGTTTTACCAGCTAAATAGTCTGGTATGATTTTTATTTTCATTTCAAGGTCAATAACTTTTCTTCATTATTTAACAATTTCTCTAGACGATGCCATACTTTTTCTTTGCTTCGACGTGAATTCTATTTTGGAGTTACAAATATGTAAAAAAAATTACGTTACTCAATGCCTGCTTGTCGGCATGAAATTGGTTGAAAAATTGCATAGCAAACCTCTATTGCGTCTATCACCGTTCACCACTAACCGACAATCAAGCTGACAGGGTTCGAATTGCAGGTCAAAACTCGATTGGTTGTGAGAGCGGTCGTTGTTAAGCAGATAAGTTGTAAAGTGAGGAATACTTGTACCATTATTTGTTTAATGCCCTAGCGTTTTTGTCTCTCTAACACTAAAAATTAGTGTTTAGATTTGGTAATTATAGAAAAATTACAAATGTATGTTCTTATTATGCGAAGATAGTTTGTTATATACTGCCGTAATTGTATTAAACTGAAAAACGATGAATTCTGTTAAATTTGACTGTTAAAGACTGTTTGACTTCATTGCTTATTAAATATTTGTACAAAAATTTTTATATAAAATTTTTTAAATACTGTAACATTTTGTTGCAAAATTGTTCTTGTACATATTACACACTTAAAATTGATTTGACAGTATTCTGCATTTAACTATACATTAAGAAATACAGACTTCCCGTACTCTTAAATTTATAACAATATTAATTGTTGGATTAATTGAATTAAATTTGCAGATATTACCGTTATTATTACTGTTACTGATTTGAAATGAAGTGTTTTTTTAAAATGATTCTTAAATGATTGGCTGTTAAAAAAATGTTTCCATTATTTTCGGCGTAAAATCACCATATGATTGCAATTTTGTGTGAAATGCCGTATCTTAGTTGAATACAATACCTAACGAACTCAATGTGCCTAAACAATTCGTGTAAATTCATGTAATGATAATCGCAATAAGCTTTTCAATCAGCAATATTTTGTGTTTTAGTGTACTTACATGTTTAATTCTATTCCTAGCTCTGCTGGGAATGGTTTAGAATTTAATCGAATTTCGTGTGATAGTTTTTCTAGTGTTCTTGTTGTCTTATCCAAATGTTTGTCTGATGTATTCATGTAATATATTTAGCCTGCAGTATGACTGTGCAGTTTGTAATAAACAGCATATAAAACATTTAACAAAACAACTTTGATACCTATATGTTTGTGTGCATGCGTGGGATGAGTTACTTTATAGGGATATTTCCAGTTCTGATTGATATACAATTACCACTTAGTTCATGGATAGAATAATGTATACTCTGTTGTAAAGCGATGCTCTTCCATTATTAGAGCCACGTTCAATCACTTAATTCTGTAAGCTGCTCACTTCTGTGCTGTTAAGCAGCCTTTGCTTCCTTTGTAACACATTTCATTAAGAAATTTTAACAAAACATACATTTGTTATAAAATTTAAGAAATTTGATAATTATTACTTTTTACTGTTGAAATGAATAAGAAATGGATTGATGTGAGTTTTAGGGCATTAAATGCGAAATTTTACCACTGCAATAATTTACGCTGAATGCATTTTAAATAAAGAACATTTTTATGTATATAATTGCATGATATTATTTATTTAAATTTACTGCCTGTGAAGAAAATATTGTTTAACTTGTGTAAATATTTTTATAAGTAGTTCTTTTATTGTACAATAAAACTTTTATACAGAATATTTATTGTAGTGATGCCTTTATTTTCAAATTCTTTTAATTATTTTGTCTAGTTGTTGTATTGTAAAGTTTATATTCCAGATACACAAGATTTATGTTGTGTTCTATTAAACTTTAAAAAAAAAAAAAAAAAAAAAAAAAACATTACGTCGAATTTCTTACTTTCTTATTATAACGATATATGAATATAAGATAAATATGTGAAAATCTTTATATATACTTATTACTTTCATTTATAATAGCTCTCATGCTTTTTTACTCTGTTATCTGAACAGTAGAATTAAATATTCTAAGCAAATTATTCATTTTTCTATTCTGTCATTTAAAGTAAGAGTATACAAATATGTATTAAGACAAAAAAAAAAAAAAAAAAAATCAGAATTATTGTATTACTTTTTATTATTACTTTTAATATTTTAGAAATAAAATTTAAATACTCCACTTCGGTCAATTTTAAAATACTTCTTAGAGCAACAAGCATATATTTCTTTAAATACCTGAGGACTAAACATTAACGCTAGTTCCATTGTCTTGTGACAATTAGTAAGAAGTGAAATGTTAAGAATGCATTTATTTTTAATTTAGTTATGTGATTTTCTCATTGGCAATAATATATTTATTTATGGTGAAAAGAGCACAAATACTACATATAGTATTTTTGGTCTTCGGTAATTTGTAAAATATCTATCTTCAATGAAAATTAGCTAGGGTCTGCAAATTAGGAGAAAATGCTTCTGTGTAGTTTTAGAAATAAAACAAATACTTTTCTTATGACTTATTTAGTTAAAATAAAGTTTAGGGCAGATTTTTGAAAGAAAAAAATAATGGCAGGCGATAATTATTTTCATCTAACAAAATTCAGTTGAACTATAATTTATTTTTTTAAAGAAAAGAAACTTTATTTTATGCTATCTTAAAAACACTGTTTTGTCTTATTGCAAACATGCACTGTTTCTAAATTTATCGCCATTTTTCTTAAAATACTTTATATAAGATCGAGTTTTAAAAGAAATCAGTTTTATTTTGAAGAATGAGCTGTTCTTTATAAAAATAAACTTCTATCTATATTTACATTAGCACATTGTCCTCTTAAAAGGGAGAAGGGAATCATTACTATAGAATTTACATAAAGCTTACACGAAATAAGGCAATTAAACTTTCATTGGTTTTTACGTAATCAGTTTACCGACAGAATTTCATATGAAAGTTTCAGTATTAATAAAGTAGCATTGAAAATTTTATTTTTTAGATATTTATTGATGAGTGCTAAAAATATTTGACAACTGCCATGCTATTGTATATGTAATCACAGAGTTCTCAATTTTTCAACCATACATACTCGCAACCATACATACAACTTTATAAAAAATATACTACCACTATAAAATAAAAATATATATAAAATATAAAAAAATATATATAATATAAAATAAGCTACCTATACACATTTTTCTTTTTTTTTCTTCTTTTTTTTTGCTTTTCTTCAAAAAAGCAATCTTGCCACGATAAGGGTTAATATATGCAGAGCTGTATTGATACTGCAGATAGTCCACTTTTCTGTTTCCTTATGTGTGATATAAGAAAAAAGATGTTTCACCAAGGGCTGTTGAAAGGAATGGCTGATAATCACTTCATTTGACTTGTAAAAGAAGGCATAATTTTCATTATTTGTGTCAGAATCCTCATTCAGAAAACGTAAGAATTCAGTAATCTAAAAAGATTAAGTGATCTACGCTTACGTATGATAAAATTATTTTTAATGCATATCACTATAACTATATAGTATTCTGATAATGATTAGGTGTGCGCCAAAAGTAGCTTTACACTGGTAAAAAGCTCATAATTAAAATTTAAAAAAAGAATTTAAGTAGATATCGAAGGACTGTATATATATATATATATATGTAATGATATTTTAACTCTAATTTCAATTTAATTAATTTTCATAATAACTTCATCTTAATTTAGCCCATAGTAAGTTCATTCTAAAATATTCTCTTATTTCGTGATCCAATTCCACTGTCTCTACTTAATTAATTCAAGAGAAGCTTTGTTAAATTGTTGAATCAGCTAAAATCTAACTTTCCCACACTACGCGTGAAGAGATAACATACCGCTGATCAAGCAAATTCTTTTTTAAGATCTCCCTTTGTTTCCCCTACCTTCTCGGCGCCTGTAATGAAAATCCCTATCGAAATCTCATAATACATTAGCACTGTGAAGAAATGTTTTCCCTATCAAAATCATAGGTTATATAAGACCAGGGATAAAATGTCCGAGAGCTCTTCCCTCATTCCTTTCTGTGTCGTTCTGTGTGCTCGTCGCTTGTACATATGCTTGCTTCGTCAAAATGAAATAAAACGACGTCACTAAATTAAAAGTATCTTCATTGTCTTCAAACTGCATCATGCTTCACAACAAATAATATTACATATTAAAAAGTCGACAAGGATAGTTTCCTGTGAAAAATGATGAAATGAACTAAACGAATTAAAATTAAATCCGCTGGCCAGGCCATCGCCGCGCTCTAAAGATGATTGCTTCGGTCCAGGTTCGCCTGCTGCGATGTTACCGCGGCGAAGCTCTTTCATCGCCGTCACCTTCGGCTGCCTCCGTCCACATCGTTTCGTGCAAACCGTGGTCCATGGTCCAGTCCAGTTCCCGTTGAATCCCCTGCATTCCGTCATGTTACCGCATCGTCGATGGTACCGTGCCTAACCTGTGACTTCATCCGACACTGCTGCTTAATACCCTTGTGCTTGTGCTCCATATCCTCATGTGCGTGCTCCTTATATTTTCAAAGTGTTGGGACTCCTTGTCATCATAAAAATTTACTGGCTCCTTGCCTGTGCTGAATAATCCCAATCTCGACGTCATGTTCGTGTCACCACAATATAATACTCGCCAGTGGTCTCCAGTGCCAAATTGAATAACCAAATTTCGAAAATATCATTTGTGTCTTATATTATCAACTCAATATAAAAATAGCCTGCCGTAGTCACCATTTCCAGTGCTCAAAATTGCATTTTTGTGATTAATTAAAAAAATGATAATTCATCAAGAAAGTGTTTAGTGTTTCCCGACTCAACGGTGAAAATCAAGATTTACGTATATTGTGTGTTTTTCTTTTCTTTTGATTTTCATTTTTGAATTTTAGAATTATTGCAAGTTATATTTTTATAGTATTATTTAAAATATTGAATTTTAGTCTTTTATCAAGTCTATTTTTTAAATTTTTATGCATAAATTTATAATGTTTTTTATTTGATATACTTAAATGTTATTAAGATCCGGAAAAATGACTGACCAAGATAAAACAAATGTGTCTAATTCTCAAGGTTCAGAAACTGAAATTGATAAAAAAGAAAATGAACAAATAGCCCAAGAACCCTCCATAATCCCTTTTGATCCCGAAAATGGGATGAAGATGGATTTATGGTTGGGATATTTTAACAGAATTTGTCAAGAGAATAACAAAAATGATTCGTGGAAAATTAAAAATATAGCTAAATTTCTAAAAGGGTCAGCTTTAACACATTATATAAATAGTTGTGTAAATATTGATAATTTTGATGATTTATATTGTATATTAACTGAACAATTTATCCAACCCAATATTGTTAATTTTTCTGATTTTTCACAATTGAAATTTAATTCAAAAAATGGTAAATTAGTTGATTATTTTCATCAAAAATTAAATTATGGCAGACAGTTAGGCCTTAATCCACAATTGATTTTAGAAGGTCTTACTGATGGGCTGCCAACTCAACTAAAACAATTAGTTAGCATAAAAGCTCCTAATACCCCAATAGAATGGCTTACAATAACTACTAAATTATTAAAAATGGAAGAATCTTCAGAACCAAACCCAGGCAGGTGTAATGAAACTAGAATCAGAATAAGGCAACCAGCAACTTTTACACCTAGGCATAACTTAAATTATAGATTTCAAAATTCTTTTATTCCTCGAGCTCACAATAATATTAGACAAAATTTTAATAATTCAATAAGGCCACGTCCCAATAATTACAATAACTATAATCATAATTTGCATTTTCAACAAAGATTACCACCTTCTCCCTGTAGAATTTGCACTCAAAAAGGGATTCCAAATGCTTATCATTGGACCCAAGTATGTCCTTTTCAACAACCCCAATGTATGACAAATGTTCCAATAACAGCCAATTCGACTTCCCCGTGCACAGAAGTTCCTCTTGGCTGTTCTCAACATCCTGGAACAAGACAAAATTCTCCTAATGAGGCCCCTGGCCCAGCATGTTGACAATTATTAGTGTCCGGACACATCTCAACTTTACCAAGTCTAGCTAACTTGGACAATGTTTATAACCCTCATAGTAATATAAATATTGTTATTGACATAGGATCCACTCTTTCAATTATATCTGCAGATATTGTAAAAAAAACTTAACTTGACAAGAAAAAATGTATACCCTATTCGAGTCAAACAAGCCCATGGAACGTTCCAATTAACCCAAATTTGTGACATATATTTAAAAATTGGCCAAATAAATAAGAAAATCAAATTATATATTATGGACAATCCTTTACCATATATTATTTTAGGACTACCAGATTGTAGTTTATATAAATTAATTATAGATTGTGACAAAAATAAAATATTTCAAAATGGACAAATTATTACCAATTTGCATACCAATAATAATTATCTGTCTTTACATATTGTTGAAAATGATAACACTAGTGATAATAAGGTCAGGGTAGTGAATACCTCAGAGGAAATTTTCCCACCTCTGACTGTAAATAAACTATCTGAACCTGTATTATCTCTGGTGTCAGAATATTCTCATGTGTTTGCAAAAAATAAATATGATGTTGGTAAAATAAGAATGGAACCTCCTAGAATAAATTTAACATCTGATTTACCAGTTTCACAAAGGGCTTATAGAACCTCTGCTACTGATGAAATTGAAATAAACAAGCAAATTAAAAATTTGTTAGATGCAGGTTTAATAAAAGAATCTACTAGTAATTATTCCTCCCCTGTAACATTAGCATATAAAAGAGATGAAAATAGAAAAAGTAGACTTTGTATTGATTATCGTAAAATTAATTCCCTTTGTAAATCTGAGGCAGAGCCTCTCCCTAGAATAGATACCTTGTTAGATAAATTAAGTACTGCTAAAGTTTTTTCAACTTTGGATCTTGCATCTGGATATTGGCACATACCCTTGCATGAACAAGATAAACATAAATTGGCATTTGTAACTACTGAAGGTTTATATGAATTTCAAGTCCTACCTTTTGGCTTTAAAAATGCACCTGCAATATTTAATAGAACTATTCGTAGAATTTTAAATAAACATAAATTTTCAAATTTTGCATGTCACTATTTTGATGACATAGTAGTTTTCTCTAACTCATTAGAGGAACACTATGATCATTTAAAACAGATTTTTCAAATGTGTGAAAAAGAAAACATTAAATTAAAATTTTCTAAATGTGTGTTTGCTCAAGATAAAATTAATTTCTTGGGGTATGAAGTCAAAGAAGGATGCATTTCTCCTGATAATCATAATATTGAAAGTATTAAAAAATTACAACCTCCAAAAAATGTCAAGCAACTTCAAGGTTTTCTTGGCTCTGTAAATGTTTATAATAAGTTTATTGATTCTTATGCTAAAATAAGAGAACCCTTAAATAATCTTCTTAAAAAAGATACATCATGGCAATGGACAGAAGACTGTCAAAAAGCTTTTGAAATGTTAAAAAATAAATTGATAACTAAACCAGTGTTACAACTATATAACCCTAATTTACCTCTTCATGTTTTTTGTGATGCATCTCAGGTAGCCATTGGAGCTGTTCTAAAACAGCCTGACTGTTCTGGTAAATTACATCCTGTATCTTATCATTCAAGAACTTTACGATCTTATGAAAAAAATTATTGTATAACTGAGTTGGAATGTTTAGCAATAGTTGATGCCCTTGATAAATTTTATTATTATTTACATGGGAAAAAATTCATAATTCATACTGATCATGCTGCTCTTGTTTGGCTTAAAAATGTAAAAAATTTAAGGGGAAGATTATTTCGTTGGTCTTTAAAATTAAGCATGTTTGATTATGAAGTTAAATATTTAAAGGGAACTGCTAATGTTGAAGCTGATATGTTATCAAGGCATCCTACTGCTCAATATCTCCAACATTCTGTGCATTTATTGGAATTAGATGAGATAAAACACTATCAAAATTTAGACAATTTAGATAATACTAAATATAAGAATATTAATGATGTACTTGTAGTTAAAAAGAAAAATTTATTTAAAATAGTTGTACCTTTTTCTCTTAGGAGAAAGGTTTTGCAAACAGCTCATGAACAATTTGGGCATCCAGGCACTCAAAAAATGATAAATTTAATTACTCCTCAGTATTATTGGCCCCATATTACTAAAGATATTGCACTTTTTGTTAAACATTGTGATATTTGTCAATTAAATAAAAAGAAAAAACAAAAAAGATTTGGTCTTTTACAGGCTGTGCCCCCCACAGATCGTCCTTTTGAATGTCTTTCTGTCGATACTGTTGGTGGATTTAACTATTACAATTCAACTAAAAAATTTCTTCATATAGTAATTGATCATGCGACTAGATATGTTTGGGCCTTTCCTTCGAAAAATGAAAATTCTGAAACTTATATTAATATATTAAAGCAAGTTTTCCAAATTCAGGTTCCTTCCAAATTATTAACTGATAGAAATGGTGCTTTTACCTCATCTAAATTCAAACATTTCCTCAGAAATTACAGTGTCAAGCATCTGTTAACATCTTCACATCATCCACAAACTAATGGGAAATGTGAAAGAGTTAACCAGTCAATAGTAACTAAATTAAAGTGCAAAGTCAATTCTTCTCCTACTAAAATTCCTTGGACTAAACTTTTAGAACAAGTAATCAATGAATATAATTTAACACCGCATTCAGTCACAAAATTTCCTCCTGCATATTTGTTATTTGGCACTTTACCTTATCCTCCTCCCTTAACTCAAAACCAATTCTATCCTCCAGTAGAAGAAGCAAGAAAATTAGCTAAAGATAATACAATAAAATATCATGATAAAAATAAAATAAGATATGATGCTAGATTTATAGATTCTCCATTCAAACCTGGTGACATTGTAATGTATGAGGAATTTAATTATCCAAATCGTAGAAAATTATCTCCAGTATTTTCAGGTCCATATGAAATAGTAACTAAAATTTCAGATGTAAATTATGAAATAACTAAACCAAACGCATTAACAAACAAAGCTACTGATATTGTCCATGTATCAAAATTAAGAATATATTATCCACCAGAAAAATTAAAATTAAGTCATGAATAATAATTTAAAATTAAAAAAAAAATCCTTTTATTTCTCATGTTTCTTCCACATAACCCCACTCAGGTTGGCCCGTTGTCTCCACTCGTAAGAGTTAGTTTTTCTTTTCTTCATGATGATGATGTGATAGGCGCCATCACAACATAAATTCAAATACCTCAGTCTTATTGAGATGTGAGTATAGGGTCAACCTCACAATTAATTTCTATCTCTTTCTATTTTTATCCTGGATATGTTGTTCTCCACTTTGGAAATAAATATTCCTGGATCAGAGTAGAGAGAGAATAAGAATTATGTCCCCTTTTCTTGATGTCCTACTTTTGGGTCATTAAGTTTCACCCACTACTAGAAATTGGTGGACAAGGTTTTACTATTCACCACTAATTGGCTAACTAGTGGGTTAAAGTTTTTCTTTCACAAATACACATTTTTATGTCATTTGTTTTAAATATTTATATTATAAGAGTATTTTGAATCTCATATTATTTTCAGATTCAAGTGTTATATACAAAAATTAGAACTGTGTTGATATATTACTATTATATAAATTCAATTTGTTATTCCATTATTTTACATTCAATTTAATAATTTTGGTGAGCCTTCTACTATTTAAAGGATACTGTATGCAAACATTCTTTAGAGACATTCCTCATCAAATAGAGACAATCTTACAGATTGAGAGACAATAGACTGAGTTTCTTCAGAAAATCATTTGTACATTGCATATTTTAATAGTATTATTTTTGGTGTTGTTGAATATTATCCAATATATTCACATATATCATATTATCTTTTTTGTGCTTTATATAATCTTGTTAAAAATCATTTTTATATTATTGTAAAGGTAAGGGAAACTCGGGTATCACGTTTAATATGCTTTTAAATTTTAGTTTCTTACTTGACCAATTTTTGATTTTGACTTTTAAATTTTAGTTTCTTACCTGACCACCACTGTAAGGTAAGGCTGTATGTCGAGGGCCCCGGCATACTTCTGCGTCTTGCAGTGGGGGGAAAATTGTAATGATATTTTAACTCTAATTTCAATTTAATTAATTTTCATAATAACTTCATCTTAATTTAGCCCATAGTAAGTTCATTCTAAAATATTCTCTTATTTCGTGATCCAATTCCACTGTCTCTACTTAATTAATTCAAGAGAAGCTTTGTTAAATTGTTGAATCAGCTAAAATCTAACTTTCCCACACTACGCGTGAAGAGATAACATACCGCTGATCAAGCAAATTCTTTTTTAAGATCTCCCTTTGTTTCCCCTACCTTCTCGGCGCCTGTAATGAAAATCCCTATCGAAATCTCATAATACATTAACACTGTGAAGAAATGTTTTCCCTATCAAAATCATAGGTTATATAAGACCAGGGATAAAATGTCCGAGAGCTCTTCCCTCATTCCTTTCTGTGTCGTTCTGTGTGCTCGTCGCTTGTACATATGCTTGCTTCGTCAAAATGAAATAAAACGACGTCACTAAATTAAAAGTATCTTCATTGTCTTCAAACTGCATCATGCTTCACAACAAATAATATTACATTTATACTGTATATATATATATATATATATATAAAAGGACTGTGTATATTTAAAAAAATCTTTCATATGCATGGTATTGATGCAAAAGAAAGGGGAAAAAAATAAATAAATAAAGGAACAAGCATAAGAAGAAAAAGTGAAGGTCTAAATGGCTCAAAGCAGAAGAGCCTACATTTCTACAGTAAAAGTATCATTGAAACATAATTCGTAAATAATAAAATTTACCAAAAATAGGCAGTTTAAACTTTTTTATATTTTTAGTAAAATAACATATGAAGTTCAAAATAATAACGATTAGTCCAGATAGGTGACGAACTAGATAAATTATTATTCCATTTGGAAAATCCTACTTTAATTGTCATACAGGAAATCCAAGATATAGATTTATATAGTATAGTAAATATTCAATATCAGTGTAGTATTATATCACTGGAAAAGCAAAATGCAGATTTCTACAATAAAAAGAATCTTTTCAGAGTTGCATTGCAGCATTATTAAAAAAAATATATTGTGTCAAAATTTAATTTTGATTGGAATTGATCAGCATTCGCTTCAACTCGGACTGTAAGAAAATAACCTATATATAGTGAAGGTAAGTGAAGAAAAAAAATTATTTGCCCACTTCAGTGGAAACAGAAATTTTAAAGGATATAAATTAATCTGTTGCATTTTGGAGATATTTCCTTTTATTGTTGAATTGAAAAATATTTTTCATCAACTGTAAATATCGAGGGATGAAACCGAATTAAATGTCGCTGAAAAAACGTGTGTGGAATTATTTCATATTGCCAAAGAAAGATGATCATTTGTGGGTAGTCAAACTTCTAACTCTCCGACCCGCCCTAAGGCACACGGATTTAAACTAATTTTTTGGAGTAGAATAATAAAGTTTCAAAGTTGTCTATGAACGCAATTTTTTCTTATTATTACTCCGATTTTTCACAGGACTCAAACTTTCCCTTTATCTTTCAAAGTAACAAAAATGAAAATATCTAACATGAGTTTTGAAATCACTGATACTGCACAAAACCAAAATAGAATTAAAATAAATAATAAGTTTACAGTCAAAAACTTATTACTCATACTGCACAAAAGATATTTACGAATTCAATTACTTCTAGTCTCCCGATACCACTACAGTACGAGAAAAATCACGCATCAGATCTCAAGCTAAACACTACGAACAAAGAAATTCGAGATTTTGCGTAAGATTTTTCAATGCGAAATCATGTCAAATACACTAAAAATGCTGACTGCAAGTCTGTTCAAAAGAAGTTTTATAAGCTTGAAATAGCTTAAAATCCCCAGATATTAAAATCAATAAAATGTATTCGACATGTACGAATCAATAAAATCAAAATAACTGAAATAGAAGGAATTGTTTTCCAGACTATATAAATTTTAGTTACAAAACGATTTCTCCTTCTCTTTCTTTATGACAACTAATTTAGTCAGATTATTGCAGGTCAAATATATCTTTAATATAGTGATCGATCTTCTGTAAAATTATTAATTTAGTAGTAGCATTTCTTAATTTTGCATAGGTGTGAATATATTATTGTGACGATTTAGTTTTTACTTTTGCGCTTTATATAGTTTTTCTATCTTTTCTTCCGTAATCCAGATTTTTTCAGAATGTTATTGCTATTTGTAATAAACAAAAGAGATACCCCCCCCCCCGAAAAAAAAAAGGATTTCGAAGGGATTTTTTTAAAAAAATCTTTGATGTTTGGAAGAAATTAAGAGTTTAAAAAAATAATGCTACCATTAAATGTTTTTCTAAACCCACATAATTAATATTTTAAATATCTATAATAACTAAAATAATATATTTATCAATAATTAGTGAATAACTTTCTTATGTATTTTCAGATCATGGAATCGCGGCAAAATTTTCCATATAAAAGTCGGAGTTGAAACTTTTTTTCATCTGAAAAGTTGGAGAGAGTGAAAATGCTTAAGCAAACCCTGGCCTTTAAATTTAGAATCTATTAGAGCTGAAAATTCCACATCTGTTCATATTTCAACTTGATTAACTCAAAATTCGAACTACTGAATTAAAAAGGTTCCAAAGAAGTTGTGCACATACCAATTCGAATTTGCGTTACTTTTTTTATAATGACTTTAATCTGTTACGATGTTTTGGATCAGATGATGTATTTTGCAAAGTATTCTTCCATTTTTCAAATCGCTTTACAAAGTTGATTCTGTAACAATATCAAATTAATTCTTATTGGTGATTTGTTTAAGATTTAATTAGTAATATGGAAAATTTTTAATCAACTGTACGCATTATTTTTAAATTTATTTTAAAATTATGGATTGTTGTGATTAACTCTCTGTAAGCACATTTCTTCATTTAATATAATTTAGAATACAATAAAGTAATAGTTTATGATAAAAATATGGTTTCCAGAAGGAAAACTTCTGGGACCATGAAGGTGAAATCAACTTTGAGGGTAGAATCATCTACAGAAAATCAGTGCACGTTAAATATTAATTGAAATTGCATTTAAATTTCTGTGAGCTCCATTTATTTCATAAGTATTTCTTCATATCGATAATAAGTAATACAGAATGCATACACTTTTTGAAAATATTACTGACTATAAATATTCTTTAATTAATATTTTGTTTTGAATACTCATTGTTTAAAAGCAAACAAAAAATATATTAAGATAATCTTAAAGCAATAACCTGAGAAAAAATAACTTACAAAATGTTCGAGGAAAGAAATTAGTTATGCAAATTGAAAAAAAAATATAATTTAATTAATAAGGGCGTAATTGAGGATTACCCAAGAAGTAAAATGTGTCTATCAATTTTTTCTTTCTTTAATTGAGGGAAATAAACTAATTATTTTTTGTATAATTACATGCAATGACATACGCAATCTCCTTTTATGAATTTTTGAAACTATATGATTTAATTTACCATATTTCGTATTAAATTCTCGAATTATCTGAAATAGATTTATTATATATTCAGATTGTATGATCTTTGAATATAGTTTTTTATTAAGAATATTATCTGTACAAATGATTGTAGGAGAATGATTTGATTGCTTTATTTTCCGCTGAAGTGTTTTTAGAAATTACATTTCAGAGTTAGAGATAATAGTTTTATCTTGGATAATTTAAAATACAATCAGATGATTATTAAATTATTTTAAATGGAATAAATTCTTCCTCACATAAAAAAAAATCAATTTGGAATTTACTTTCCGTTCGACGGGGGGAGAGGAGAAGAAAGACATGATTTTAAAAACTTTTTTCGTGATATACTTATAATTTTTTTTAAAAAGGTGTATTTTTTACTTGAAATCTTTCATTCTATTTAGACTTTAATTTATCAAATATTATAAAATCATCATCATGGTAAACTTTCTCAAATTTATTAAAAATTAGCACTAATACAATAGTATAGAATTCATATTTAATTAAATTAGTCACTTAACTGATAGTTAAATTCTGATATATAAAAATAGTGTACGGTCATAAAAAAAAACATTTCACATTTTCGCTATTATTATTATTGGTTATTTCAAAGTCCACTGTTCTCTTAAGCAATTTAAAATTTGAGATTACTTTAACAATAAATGGCATGAAATGCGAGTTAAAATTTTCCACTCATTAGTATATCCAAGTGTACGTAACTTATGACTGATATGAGTAATGTCTGCTGAGATTACAGAAACAGATTTAAACATCATAAAAGAAAAAAAAATGGAAACAAATTCCATAAATTAGTGATATATTTTATCGAACAATTTACATTGTAAGTTTGTTTCGTAATACTATTTCCTCTTTTCTGTTGGATTTTTAATAGTTACTCTGTCAGCTTTTAAGTTTTAAAAGCTATCATTACTCATTGATAAGTACATCGAGTGGTTTTGCAGAGCCTTGCATGTTATTAAGATGTAAAAAATTATGTCTTAAAATGTGCCAGTCGAGGTTGTTTTGATATGCTTGCTTTATATCTAATGATCTTCTGTCACTTATTCCAAATAAATAAAAAATAAATAAATAAAAGTAAAGGCATTCTTTTAGAATTCTAGGTATAATGTTGACAAGTCAAATTTCTGAAAGCTGAAATCCCACCAAATACATACAGTATCAAAATCTGTATTATCTAAAATCTTGACACGACCTAAACTCAAACCATATCCCAGTTCTTCTAAAAAATCTAAATGTTTGGGAGACGTCCCCCTTTTTGTAATCACTTCATTCTCTTTTTTCAAAAAAAGTTCCCTTTCCTCATCTGGACTAAATTAGAAATAAATATTAACTTTAAATTGAAAAAAAAAGTATAAAATGGAATTAAAAAAAAAAAAGGAAAAGATGAATCTGGCCTGAAAAATTGATCAAGGGCACACTCAGACAGGTATTCAAACCGGGGATTTTTCTATGAGGAGTCTGACTTTCGTCCAAGTATTGGCCCTCGTGTCCCGAAAATCCTAAGAAAATGAGATTTTTTGAAGATAAAAATTAATAACAATAAAGTAATGACTTTAAAATTATATAATAATCAACAAAATATTATTTCAAACTTTAAATCCAAGCAAAACCACAGTAAAATTGAATCAAACCAAATCCCTATAAGACAAATATCAAACTATAAAACTAAAAAGCATCAATAAGATATAAAAGAAAAGAACATACCAGTTGAAAGTAAATATACTCCAAAAAAGTCTATCATGGGTAAAAAAAAAAAAAAAAAAAAAAAAAAAAAAAAAAAAAAAAACTATTCTGAACTTACTATAGCAGACAATAAACTAAACTAAATTCAACTTTCCCGCTCTTACAGATGACAACGTCTGCAACGCATGTTCAAAGTTATCGTCATAGTATGGAGTGAATTATGCATCCCGCAGCGCCATCTATTAAGGGGAAATAGAAACCAAAATGAATAAACTAGAACGCGTATCTTCAATTGTGAAAATATTAGAATATAGGTTAGAAAATAGAAAACCCTTCTTGTGTTAAAACTAAACTATAAACTATAGCGCAATAGTTTTTGGAAAAATCATTAAAAATTAAGTTTTTAATATGATTGTTTATCGCTTCAGTGTAAGAAATTTTGTTATGACAAATTCTTTAAATCCTGTTAAATTGTCAGAAAATCAAATTTTTGAAAATTTTAGAATTTAAATTAGAATGATAATTTCCCAATTTAATTACTTTGAAGTCAAATTCATCCTTTTATCGTAAATATTCTACCCAAGTTTTTTCATTAGAAATTTCTATTTTTAAATCCAAATAAATAGCTTTGCGTTGATTTTCATTTGTTTCAGTTAAACTTAATTCTTTTCGATAACAATCAATAATAACATTAACTTTATCTATGTTTAATAAAAATAAATCATAAATATATCTAAAACCATTCATTAAATTATTTTTTTTCCTAAGGTGATGGTAGAAAAATATTAGTTAAAGCACTTGAAAAAACGGTTACCATTGGAATTCTTTTTACTTGTTTATAAAAATTATTGCCGTTAAAACATAATTTTCGGAAATATTAAATTTATATTATTCAAGCGAGTTACTTTTTGTAATAAAATCTCTATTTAAATGTTCGCCATATATAATAATACAAACATCTATTAATTTCTCATGCAATAAATTTGTGTACAAATTTTCAAAATAGTTAGAATTGTTTTTAAATACTGCTATCTATTGCAAATTCCAGAACATTTTAGTTGTTATTAATTATAAAGTTATCCTCATTTTTAATTTCATTCAGGAGATTTTTTTTTGAATTTAAAGAAATGTTTTTCCATATTGTAATTTTAACTACCAGTGCTACAAATATAAATTTTTTAAGGTTTTTATGGAATTTAACTGATGGAAACAAATAAAAATAGTTTAAAGAAGAAGTTTTTATCTCATTTTTCAATAAAAGCTTCCTCTCCTCATTTGGATAACACAATCACAATCTGATTACTCCGACATGCCGGAAGGCACACGGAAAAACTTGAATGACCGAACCGCCGCTATAGCAACACTAGTAGGAACTGTGGTTGAGTCGTAAGGGTCACCGGTACGGTACAACCCTTCACTAAGGAAGTACGTCCCGTCATCGATGGGAGGGGTCAGATCCCCATCTTTTTGTGTACCCACAGGGATGGCCCTTGTGGCAGCGCTAATATATTGTTATGGATTTCTCCAGAACGGGTTCGCTTTGATAGTGGGTGTATGGTATGAAAACACGATCAGTAGGTGGTGGTAGAAAAAACAACGGCGACGTTATTTACATGAAGACACTGGCACACAAAGACGACGAATATACAGACGACAAATATTTACAGCCAAGACGAACACACGACAGCACACTACAGTAAGCAGTAACCCACAAGTAGCAATCGTCCACAGCACACGAAGTGGCCAGACAGAATCCAGCAGGAGAAGGGATCCTCGGAGCTTCGCTCGACGGTCTCTCCAACAGCTGAACTTCTCACTGTCTCTTCTCTCTTTAGCTGCCGACTCACTATTTCTCACAACTGGCTATTACACAAAAGATACGACGCTGCTTCCACAGTAGACAACAAGATTCGGCACACAGCAGTTAAGCACTCACTCCACGCAACGCCTGCACTCCGCTGTTTCTTCGCTATCCTCACGAAGACTTGTTACTTGTCGACGACTCCGACTACAATTTACGACGACGACACCTCCCAGCTTGAGAGTGCCGGCCTTTTATAGTTCTCGGGAGGCGGGGCTGGAAGCTTCTAGACCAATCAGACGTATCTCGGTTCCTAATGGACGGATCGACAAAATTCTCGAAGTTTCGAGCATTATCCATTTTGTCGCCAAGTCGCCAAATGGTTACCAAGTTTGTCGCTAAGCTCTAGGATCATTGGCTCGGCATCCGACAGCATCCAATACAGATGACTGTAAAACAGTCTTTCTTATGATGACACTATTCGTGCTGGGAAGCAAAATTACGGGTTTGTAACAATATCAATCGTTATTCTAAGAAGTGAACTGAAATGAACTAATTTGGACTATATAAGATTGTGGAGTCCATTTCGAATTACCTTTACTTTTTTACTCACTTATAACAACAACAGCTGGTTGCGTGGGAGATAATGTTTTATTATTAAAGATTTTATTTGTAAGCGGAGTTTATTCTTGCTATTACTACTACTATTCAAACTACGAGCTAAGTAAAGGATTAAACCACATTGGTGACCCGGTAAGCTCCCATTTCTTGTCTTAACTTTTCGGTTTAATCGAAATACTAAATAATAGATTCAAACAAGTTATTTTGAATAAAACTAAATAAGCTAATTTAATTGTCAGGCTGAGATTTTCATTATTATCGGTACTTAAAAGAATTAATAACGCATTTTGAATTGTTGTATTCCGTTAATATTTGCAGTATAATTTTTAAGTGCTTCTATAATGGATGAAAAGCTGGTGTATAATAAAAGTAGTAGTTCAAGCAGTGAGAATTCCGCTGTTGCAATTAAGACTCCGATTTTTTGGAATGACAAGCCTTAATTATAGTTTCCTCAGCTTGAATTTCAATTTCAATTGACTAATATTACAGTTGATTCTACTAAATTTTATTATGTCGTTTCAGCCTTATGTAGGGATGATTTAACTTGCGATTCAGGCATTGTACTTAATAAACCTAATAGTGATGCTTATGTTCAAATAAAATCTAGGTTAATTGCACAAAATGCCGATTCTGAATAATTTCGTTTGAAAAAATTGCTTTCAGGTATTGAGTTAGATGATAAAAAAAAACACCAAAACTTCTTTATGAGATACAAAATTTAGCAGCCGATAAAATTTCATCTGAAGTTTTAAAAAAATTGTGGTTACAACGTCTACCTTTACAAATTCAAAAAATTTTGTCAATGAGTAATGATAATGTGCAATCGTTAGCTAAAATGTCTGATAGTATTTTTGAAATTTCTAATGAGGAGGTTGTAGCTTCAGTTTCATTAAACGTTGATTCGAAAATTTTTCAAAATATTGAAAAGCGTTTTACAGCAACTCAGAAGAGACTTTCAAAAATGGAAATTTAACATAGATTACTTTCTCGAGAAAAAGATGGGATTCGAAATTCTATCAATCGCAAATATTGCTGGTGGCATTTTAAATTTGGAAATAAAGCTAAGAGTTGTAAGCAACCATGCACTTTTGAACCGGAAAACTAAATAAATTTGCCGCGTCTGCGCTGGCGGTAGAAAAAGGTTTAGTGAAGCGCTTATTTGTTTGTGATAAAATAACAGGTCGTGAATATTTGGTTAACACGGGTTCGGTTGTTAGCATTTTACCTGGGGTAAAAGGTAAAAAAGTTAAACCTTCAAATTTTCTTTTGTATGCTGCAAATGGAACTAAAATTAAAACTTTTGGTACTAAATTGGTTGCTTTGAATTTGGGTTTTAAGCAAAAATTTCAGTGGCCATTTATCCTAGCAGCAATTTCAAAACCTATAATAAGGGCAAATTTTCTTGGGCACCATGGTTTATTGGTGGATATAAAGCGGAAAAAGTTGCTTAATAGCACCGGTGCCGTAGAACTTGGGAGAACCATTTCTGAGTTCGAAGCTTTAAGTATTGCGGCTGTTCTACCTATATAAATTTGATTAAAAAATTCGATGATGTAACCAAACCAGGTCAACCAAAATCACCGGTTCAGGTGAAGCACAACACTGAACATCATACTGAAACTCGTGGTGCACCTGTACACTCTAAAGCTCGAAGATTAACTTCTCAAAAGTTACAGGCTGCAAAGCGTGAATTTCAATATATGGTATCTCAGGGTTGGTGTAGACCGTCAAAAAGTGCATGGGCGAGTCCAATTCACATGGTACCCAAAAAGAATGATTGGAGACCATGCTGAGATTATAGACGATTAAATTCTCAAACTATTCCGGATAGATTTCCTATTCTTCATGTGCATGATTTTGCTCATAATCTTTATAATAAAAAGGTATTAACGACTCTTGATCCTGTTAAAGCGTATCATCAGATGCCAGTTGCTGCTGCTGATGTTTCAGAAACAGCTGTTTTAACTCCGTTTGGATTATTTAAATTCTGATAAAGATTGTGGAGTCAATTTCAAATTACCTTTACTTTTTTACTCACTTATAACAACAGCTAGTTACGTGTGAGATAATATTTTATTAATAAAGATTTTGTTTATAAACGGAGTTTATTCTTACTATTACTGCTACTATTCAAACTACGAGCTAAGTGAAGGATTAAACCACAGCCTTCATCTGGGTAATCTCACTCAATTCACCCCTCCACTAGAAACCAATAATAAAAAAAAAGGTATTTTATTGGACAGAGGTAATGGAATGGCAAACTTTATCAGTAATTTTGAATCATTTTTTATTGTCTTTCCCTCTTTTAATAAAAAGTATTTTTTAGATTTTCATTTCAATCATTGACTATAATTTCAATTTATTGGTATAATCTTTTATAATTTATTGAATTAAACTATTAATTTGTTATATGTTGTGGATTTGTCGGTATCAAATTAGACTGAAAGTATCAAAACACATTACTTTATTCGTTACAAAACCTAACAACCTAACTAACTATTTACAGCTGTTGCCAACTGCGCAATTAAAATATTTGATATAGTCTCGTTTCCTACATTCGTGGCTTAGTGGTATTCAGTGGGATGAATTACCACCAGCTGTAGCACAACAGGCACAGGTGGCTAAATGAGTTACAAAGTCTGAATGATATACACATCCCAAAATGGATTGGTCCTTCACATGCCATTACCATACATGTGTTTTCGACACATCTTCCCATTCGCCAGGCCATCCATCTTTGAACGACGCTCTTGAAATTGGCCAAATTTACTTCCCGGATTTCGGCACCAAAAATATGTGGATTTGTCGGTATCAAATTAGACGGAAAGTATCAAAACACATTACTTTATTCGTCTCAAAATCTAACTAACTATTTACAGCTGTTGCCAACTGCGCAATAGAAATATTTGATATAGTCTCGTTCCTACATATGTAATATTTAGTTAAAATCGTTTTCGATTAAAACAAACTGAATATTAAAATTTAGATATCAATTTCTCAGGATTTCAGTTATATTGCAATACTCATTCATTCTTTTGAAACTATGTTTATCTTTATATAATTCCTTTTTCATATGTAATTTGATGAACTTCGATTACCTGAAAATTTTCCAGTTTTATAACTTGCAATAAGTATGTTTGGCTTCGCATAAAATAAAATTTGGAAGAAAATATAGATCTGAATTAAATGACTGTACCCAAAATTTCAAATTAAAGCACTGTTAATCGAGAATATTTTTTACGAATAATTTTCTGATAACATATTCATGTATCACTACACGATAACGTACACAAGTTTACAAGATTTAGAAAATAAGACGAATTTCAGTTAATTCAAACGTTTTATCTGAAAATATCAAGTGAAACATAAGCTTTCTTCTTTCTTCTAAAGACTCAAATCAATAGTTTATATATATATACATAATTTCAATTTAATTAATTTCCAAGATTCTATCTTAATTTAGCCCATAGTAACTTCATTCTAAAAATATTCTCTTATTTCATGATCCAATTCCACTTTCTCTACTTAATTAATTCAAGAGTAGCTTTGTAAAATTGTTGAATCGGCTAAAAACTTCACATTCCCACGCTCCGCGAGAAGGGATAGAAAAATGTCCACTAAGCACATTCTTTTTAAAAGATCCCTGTGTCTTCCCTTACCTCGTCGGCGCGTGTAGCGAAAATCCCTATCGAAATCTCGTTATATATTAGCACTATGAAGAAATATTTCCCCCATCAAAATCTTAGGTTATATAAGACCGGGATAAAATGTTCAAGTGCTTTTTCCTTATCCCTTTCTGTGTCGTTCTGTGTTGTGTGTTACTCATCGCCATCGCCTGTCTTTACATAAAATAATGCTTATATATATATATATATATATATATAAACTATATTTTTTTAATCACTTTAAATTCAAAATGGCCTCTCGTAAAGCCAGGAAAGTAACGTATACCTATAGTAAAGTGACTGTGCTGAATCTATTGAGGAAACTTTCAGCGCCCCTAGCTGCTAAAATAACTAAAAAAATAAAGGATATCGGCCAATAAGTCCAGTTAAAAAAATTTAAGCTATGCCATAATAAAAACAAAGAAAAGTTTTAGTACCTGTAAAACTATGGAACTATTTGCGATTAAATGTATGAACTTTCGGTAACTTGAAAAAGGTTTAGTCTAAAATTGAAAAGTGTGGTGTCCGATATTAACATATAGTTTTTCCAAATTAATCAATGACGAAGTGAAATATAAGCAACGAAAAATGTAAACAAACATAATGAAAGAAAATCTAAAAACGCACTCTGGGGGATTTGAGGATACATTTTTCAATTTTGTGGAGAGTCCTTTTTTCAATTTACGGAAAGCTCATAATTTTAATCACAAATATCTCTCCCAGTTTTACAGATAACTTCATGAAAATTTTCCTGTCCTTTTATTATGGTATAGCTAGGGACTGCAATACCGGTATACCGGAATACCGAATACCGGTATTTTGAGCCATTTGTACAGTTTTGTAATACCGGTATTCACAAGTTTAAATACCGTTTTTTCGGTATTTAATAGAAATTTTTAAAATTGTCTCCGCTATATATACACGTGATAACACTTATATACATGTGAAGAACAAAAAAAATGGAACTAAAAAGTATCTAATAGTGGAAATCCAAGGTCAAAGATGAATACCGGAAATGCCCTTATCGTTCCGCGTCTCACTCCTTTTAATGAGATGGAATCGTCGAAATGTTGACGAACAGTATGTGAATCATCCAAGGAGGAGGGTCAAAACTATCCTTTTACAGCTCCGAGCAATACCGCACACGCGCAGGATTCGTAGTCTGATATTCGTATCTGTGAAAACAAGGTTGTAGTTGTGAAGAAAGTGCGTAATATTTCGATGTTTTTTAAATTGGTGAGTTTGTTATTCTGATTGTATTTGCATATCACACTTTAGGGTTCAAAATATTTTTCAGATTTATTATATATATATTCATAAATAATAACACATAATAATGAATAAGAATAACTTTAAAGAACATAAAAAAATCAGTTAATAATACTTCGGGTTTGGTTTCATTATTTATATGATGAAAAGAATATGGTGGCACAATGTAAAAAATGTTCAAGAGCTTTTAAAGTGAACGGAGGAAGTATTAGTGGACTCCATACACATTTAAAAACGAAACATGATACAAATTTGTGAAAGAGGAAAAATCTAATTGCGATCAAGATACAAATTTAAGCACAGTTTCTAAAGCCCAAGCCATCAGGGATTTTAAATTATTATTATTAAAAAAAAAAAGATAATTTGGATGAAACTAAGTAAAATGACAGCATTAGATGGTTTGTCATTTCGAGTGTTTTGCACTTCTACTGAATTAAGAAAATCACTATCCGCATGCGGTTTTAAAAAATCTACCAACATCGATAAACACTATAAGAACTGTTATAAACTACAGTAACGGTGTTCGTAATTCTTTGAAAAACGAGCTAGTACAATTAAAAGTAAATGGTAAAAAATTTAGTCTTACATTAGATGAATGGACAAGTGTAAGAAATAGACGCTATTTAAATATAAATATTCATTCAGAAAGAAAAAAAAAAATTGGAATATAGGACTTACACAAGTCTCGGGAAGTATGCCAGCCGAAAAATGTGTGGAAGTACTTAAATCTAAATTAACGAAACATGGATTATCCCTGAAAGAAGATATTGTATCCATAACGACTGAAGGAGCAACAGTTATGAAAAAAGTTTGAAAGTTGATTGGTGCAAATCAGCAATTGTGCTATGCTCATGGAATTCAGTTAGAAGTAATAGATGTATTATACCAAAAAAAATAAATAACGGAAGAATCCAAATACTGTGGATATAGAAACTTCGGATTCCGATTTTGAAGATAGTGAGAGTGATATTGACAATGAAGATAATGACAAAGTAATTGTTGAAGATGATATTGCTAATGAGGATAAAATATTAACCCATCAAGAATTGTTTCCTATAATTTATAAAGTTTGAAAAATTGTTAAGATATTTAAACGTTCCCCTACAAAAATGGACATATTACAAAAATATATACTAACTGAAAATAAAACAGAATATATGTTAATATTAGATTGTAAAACACGCTGGGACAGTTTACGCCTAATGATGGAAAGATTTTTGAAACTGAGAAATCCAATCCAAAAAGCAATAATCGACTTAAACCTGCAAATTAATTTTTCAGATAGTGAATTCATGTTGCAGTCACTGAAAGAACAGCACACGTCACTAGTTGAAGAATTGCATATTACATTGAAAACTCGCACAGAAGAAATGCATACCGAAATAGAAAATGTCTTACGGTATTTACATAATTATAATGATTTTAAAAATAAAAATGGAAATGAAAAAAAAAAAAAGAGACTAACCAATTCAAATCTGATGAAGTTTATAGTAAATTTTCTTAAAAATTTTTACCTTCAAACCTATCCACATTCAGAAGAATTCGGTACAGTTATCGAAGATTATGATGACACTCATGTCGATAATGAAAAAGAATTGTCTTTCGAACAAAAATTAAAATTAGCGATATATAAAAAAATTTCAACAAACCAAAATACAATACAGAAATTAGCTATATCCAAAACCATCCGATGATAAATCGATTTATTTGAAGAGGAGGGATACTTGGAAAAAGTATATTGCGTATTGCTAACAGTACCACCAACTAGCGTAGATGCCGAAAGAGCGTTTTCGACAGTTGGTAATTTTTGCATAAAATTGGGTTTCAGGTTTAATGACGACAGTACAATTGATGCATTATGGTTTTTAAGATCACATTTCAAAAATTTGTGATAGTACCATAGATTGATTAGTGATATTTACGCTTTTTTGTGATTTAAATAAATAAGATGTTCCTTTACTTTTTTGTGATTCTTTATATACTGTTATAATTTATAAGTTACAAAATATTTTTTCTGATACTTACACTCTCTAATAAAACTGGCAAATAAAACAAAGAAACACCTGTGTTTCTTTCTTTTTCTAAAATTTCTAATATCGGTATTAAAACCGGTATCCCGGTATTAAGATCTAAAAAATACCGAATACCGGTATTGAACTTTTGGTCCGATATTGCAATCCCTAGGTATAGCATACATTTTCCTGTCTGGACTCTTGGTTCGATCTTCTTTATCTTTTACTTATTTCTTTTAGCTCTTTATTTCAATGCTAGAGGTTCTGTAACCTTCCTCAACAAATAGGTATACGTAACATCCCTTACTGTATGCGACGCCGGTTTGAATTTTAAGGGCTTAAAAAAAGTTCACCAATTACTCTGTGTACATATATACAATTCAAAAAGAGGAATTACATTTAAACATTTTGAAAAAAGTAATTGCTAAGTAATAACTGAACCAATACAACTCGCATCAGAAATTTCCATTCAAAATATAGAATTCGGTGATGAGCCGCATCTTGTCAATTTATCTACGTGTGTGGTATTCGCACGTCCAGCAAAGGGCTATAGAGAAGTGTGGATAGCTGTATTGTGAGAACGATGAAACCATAGCTACAAGATGTCTTAAAACGATCTAATCTGACCTTAACAGATCCCGGGGGGTCGACAAAAGCAAAGAAATCCGGACAAGTCTAGGAGAAGGTACAAGATCGAAGTCAGCAGACAGTAGTTTGATTACACATATAGCTTCTCGCGCCGCTGGCTAAAATCAAAGTGCAGTCCGTCCGATTACACAGGAAAACAGTCTTTATCTTTCTACTTCTGCCCCAACTAATGATAGAACTAATATAAATAAGAACATTACAAGTGTGCAAGCAGAAGAATCGTGATGTATATTTTCTCGCCTGAAAAAATAGAGTTCTTTAACCTGTTTCCTCATGGCAAGGTGAGGGATTATGAGAGATGTACGAGAAGTAGGTCGAAAACTGATTTACCTGTTATAAAATTTTGTGTCCAAAAGTTCATTTATTTCATATACATACCCCTTAAATCTACTATCTTTATTTAAATGTATTAATGTTGGAGAAATCAAATTACCGCTGACATTGATTAAAAAAAAAAACTTGCACACTCCATCTCTCGCAATAATGCTTCATTTTCGGATTTCATTTGAATCAAACTGATTACCTTTGCCAATATTTTATTTTGTATATGGAACACTATTTCATTATATCATTACGGTTATCCCCTTTAATCCTCTTTTTAATATTTCTTTTACTTATGTTGAGGCTCAGACATGCGATTGTGCTAATAAGTTTTGCTTCATTCTTTTTTACTGTAGGAAAATGAAATAATGCCTGATTTACAAGACATATATTTTAATGAAACTATTATAAATCCCTTCTTGTATAAATTTTATTTCATTAAGGATTTTTCTCTTTTCATCATTCCTTTCTTTTTATCTTTTAATATTTTGTACAATAATTTTGTTAGGAAACCTTTAAATATTTTATGACAGATTTTCAAAATAATAATGAAATAATGAGCAATTTAAGTTCTCAGTATCTTTATTATTTCAAATTCCCAGTATTTTTTCCCAGTTCCTTTTTATGGCGATTCTTCTTCTCTCTTGAAGTAAAATATATAAGACATGAACTTCTGACAACAACTACTGGACTTTTGTAAAGTATAGCTACTTACGTCATCGGTTGTTGACCAATTTCATCTCGTTATAAAGCCACGAAGATATATTTTTAGGATTACTGTTTGTGAGAAAAGTTTTCTGAATTCTGAATTCTAAAAAAAAGATTGTTTATGTAACATTATTTTGATTTTTTTTTTTCATTCTTCATATTTCAAAAATCAACAGTGAAGAACGGATTTTTTTCAGAGACCAACAGAATCTTACTTCTTACAATATAGAACTGAATTCAAACGACCGTGATTAACGTCCTACATTCACCTTCAGTGATTTTTCTATATATCTATAATTCTAGATGACATTTTTTTTCATCTCATGCATGTATTTTATTTCTTCAAATATGATATTTTTTCATTGTATGCCAAAAATTATTTTATCTTCTATCAGCAAAATTAAAAATATGTATATATAAGAAATAGATTTCAGATATTGATTAAAAAAAATTTTTTTTGAATACAAATTGTTATGTAAAATTTCCATTATGAGGCTTTTCCCTTTCAGAGATAAAAGTAGGGTTCTTAATATTGTAAGTGTTCTTGTAAATAAATTAATTAGCTATGAAGAGTCCTTTTTATCACAAATTAGTTTATTGAATAGAATTTATCATTTTATTCCTGACTGAGTTTTTTGAAATGAAATGAGACTTACAACCGTTAAGAATTTGAATTAACCTTTTTGGCATGCAGAAATTGGACCGATAAATATAGCGTGTAACTCTACATTAAACCTGACACAGATTCATATTTAATTACGATTTCACAAATTTCTTGGTTTGGATAAATTGAAATATGTGAATGGAATTATGCAATGAAAATTTTTATTATTTCTAATGATCACTAATTAGCAAATAATATAGCAACATTAAAATCATCAATATCAACTGATTTATATACACTTTATTTAATTTATTAATTAATGACTATGTAATTTCAATGAAATTTCTATTTTGTTTCATTTACCATTTGATAGGAGTGAATTTCATTGCTCGATTCCTTTGCCTAAATTCAGCAAAAAATTTAATTTTCTAAAGCGTGCATGCAAGAGGAATTTTTATTTTTCATTTGAATTCTATCGGGGATTTTAATGAAAGCAAATACCAAATAAAAAATACTTTATTGAAAAGGATTAAAAATATAAGATATGGTTTTAAAACAGTTTTGATTTTTAAAATAAATATTTGTCCATAAAAAATTAACTTAAAATCTATAAATAGGTAATTGTAATTAAAGGTGCACTTTCAAAAGGCTGAAAAAAAATTAAAACCACTGATCAGAATGACCTGTTATTTCATCCGAATGTAGAGAAGAACAGGGAATCTGTTTTGTGAAGGAAAAGTTTAAAATTGGACAACTAGATGGCGCTGCACTTGTCTTAAGATATTAAAAGACGATTGCTTTAAAATATGTGCTAATTTTAAGGTGCTTATTAAAAGACATGACATTCGCATGACACATTACACTAGCGATACAAAGGTCGGGACCATGCAGTTCCTGTTATTCTATGTCTGAGAAGGTAGTCACGATTCTATAATAGAAGGATCGGGCTCTTCTGTTGAAGCGTTTTTACAAAAACGGTGACTGCAGCAATTGGATTGCAGAAACCCCTAACATTAAAGGGTTTAAGAAACAGCTCTGGTCTGATGACTGCATTCTGTCCGTAGAAGATAGATTGAGAGATCCGAAGAGACATTAAATCGTAACATCGTTTTACATTAAATGTGGTAGAGGGAGGAAAGCAATTGTTTCGCCATCAATGGAGGATTTAGCGACAGGATTTCAGGAAGCGTCATCCAGTGTTTTGGGAATGTCTAAGGCGCGGGGAATTTCCGGAAATTTAGACATGCCTGTCAGTACGGTTTGTAAAATTTTACGAAACATATTACAATGCTATTCATTCAAAATAGCGATGCCCAAGAATTGTTTTCTACTGACCTGCTAAAACGAGAAACCTTCGCCTTGCAATTGTTTGTTCGAGTGGACAATGAATAGCCATGGCATATCTTGTAGACAGTATAAGTCCATTCTCATCTCCAAGGTTCTATCACAACTCGAAATTGTAGAATTTGGGCAAGAGAGAATCCTTTCCAAAAACAACCATTGCCTTTTCGTTCTTAAAAGGTCACTGTGATGTGCAGGTTTACGGTAGAATTTATCGTCGAACCTTTCATTTTCAAGGAGATTGGTCCTTCGGGTCCTGTAATCTGTTGACTCAATGGGGGCGCATTATAAATCTCTTTTATGCAACCAGGTTATTCCAATATTGCAACAGCGCGGATGTGTGGATAGCACAATTTTTATGCAAGATGGCGCTCCTCCGCACATTGTAACATTAGTGAAGTAACTGTTAAATCTGTATTTTGGAAATGACAGAATTATTAATCGCCATTTCCCAACAGCCTAGTATCCACGATCATCTGACTTAAAATCTTGAGACTTCTAACTGTGGGTTTACCTAAAAGATTTATATACGGGAGTTCGTACAAAAGGCCGTACCAACGCATGGCCTACAGTGGATCTGGTGGGGTGTCCTGCGTATTGACCTGCTCGATCGTCAGACCTTACTTGTCTTCATTACTTCTTCTAGGCACTGGTGTACAAAACTTCCATTAACAGAGATGCGGACCTAGTTTCACGCATTGTGGCAGCTGCTGAGGAAGTCCAGGACACGCCCAGTATTTTCGCTAGTATTAGATCTAAAATGCGCCGGACATGCGATACCGGGGTTATAATTTAGAGCACTTTTTTTTAATAAAGATCGTTGTCTTTTTATGTTTTTTTTCTTAGTTTTCTGCTGTGCTAAGGATAATAAACACGTTTTCTTAACCTGTTCAAGCCCTTTTTTTCTTGTGTTTTGTATCGTTACTTACACTCCAGTAAAGCTTTTCTGACCATGCATTGCTATGTGATTTTCCATCTTTTAGATATATTATATCTCTCCTGAAAGTCTATAACCGCTGTACTTATACAACTTGTATAAAAATATACGCTTGGATTCAGAAAAGTATTGACACTGTAGCCAGTTGAATTTGTTGCTCTCTAAATGAATAGGCATTATTCTCTCTCTCTCCTTCTCTCTCTCTCTCTCTCTCTCTCACACACACACACACACGCACACACACATATATATTTAAAACCTGAATTTTCGAATAGTTATATTGAATTGTATAAAGATTTAAAATAAGCTAAATATCCTTGTATAATTATAACTTAATCAGATAATTCAAACTGCAATAAATTAAGCATCAAGTGTTGCAATAAATATAATTATATGAAATAAAATATTTGCGTAAATATTAGATTTGTGACATTATATTGCCGCATTGAAAATGAGGCAGTCGACTCTCCATGGTCGAATGGTCATAGCACTGATCTCATAATCAAGAGATCGTAAGTTCAAATACCGCTAGAGGCAGTGCGATTCACAGTTTGTGATTTAATTCCTTGATATTATGTTTTCCTTTATTTCATGTTCCATAAGATTCTGGACCTTTCTTTAGTTTACCAGATAAGTGCTCTGGACTTTTCTTACTGTCCCCAGAAAAGTATTCTGGGACTTTCCCTGCTAGTATAAAAGCAGAAGATCTGTCAGTCACTGTGTTTTCAGAGTTGAATTAATAAATTGGTTTAACTCTACTTGTGTGTGTCATTGAGTTCCACACTAGAGTACGTACGTGACAATATAAGTTGATACGCATTGTGTTATTACAAATATCAGAACAACTTTGTTTATAGTGCAGAAGTGCTATTTACTAATATAAATTATGGCCAATTTTTGTTGAAGTGATGACTGCTACTCTGTGAGGAAGCCTATCAATAGTTTTTGAAATATTTCTACAGAAAGTGCCCTCTATTTTTGTAAAAAAAAAAAAAAAGTAAACTTTGTAACAGTTTATTCCATAGATGTCGAGGAATCGGAATGGCCTGTTCAGAATCCGAATCTTAATCTTATAAGATACATATGGGATGAGTTGAAATGTCGAACTCAAGCTAAACCACAACACCACACATAACTGATAGAGTTTACCAATTAGCTCTTAGTATATTTTTAAGCCTTTTCGTTGGGTCCCTTATAGCTTTTTGAGTCACAAACACCTTATTTAATATTGCATTATATCTACAAAGTTTGTAAAAATATTATTGATGAGTTTAAAAAGGCAAATGAAAGCCTGCAAAATTTTACTTTAATAATTAAAAACAGGCTTGTATTTTCAAGATTCTTTTTGCTATACTAGTTTCGCATTCATTGAAGATTTCTAGATAATTTTCATATATGCTTTATATAAAGGTTTTTGAAAAAACAACAACACTAATTTTAAAAATCGAACTTAAAATACCAACTTTATTTTTATCATCAAATGTTTTCTCCATAAGCAAGAAAATGCACTTTTCGAAAGAAAAAAAAATACCCAAAGGAGGTTTGAAGATAATAATGTTTTATGTTTAATTAATTTATCCTTATTTTATTTTTAAAATTCATTCTTAATTCTTGGGAACGATAAAATGCGAAAAACAAACAAACATTAATCTAAAATCGTCGAAGCACGCACGAGTGTAAATTCAACAACAACAAATTAAGCAAATCCTTCCGTCAAACCACAGCCACAGGGGCTTAAAAACTGACCACGCATTTCAATTACAGCTCAGTAGGTATCCCCCTGCTCTTCCCCTATTCTGAAGGAAGAGACGATTCCATTCTTCTTCTGTCCACGAGGAACAGCTCAGGACTTTGAGGCACTCGATTATTGCACTTACCGGGCCCATAGAGTTAATAAAAGATGACCTGCCTTCATATTAATAATTCATGTTAGTAAATTAAAATTAATTCCTGATGAAAATTTATAAATCAATTTATTTTGAACTTAAAACTTATTGGATTGAAGACGAATTTACTCTTCAGAAATTATTTTTAGTGAGTGAAAGCTGTGGAGAACAACGTAGCTCCCGCTTTACTAGAGAAAATTCATTACAAAAAAGAGGATAGTAGAGGAAATGGGCAACTTTTAAAAGCATGACAAGAAAAATCTCCGTTTCGGAAGAGAAGCTGGAACTAAAATATAAGAATTTCTTTCGCTGTTGTTTAAGCAGTTAAAGTTAGAGCTGTTAGATCCTGAGAAGCGTAAAAAATCACGTGATTCAAGAGCTAAAGTTATGGAGTTTTTTTTTTTTTTTGTTTGAAATATTTTGAAAGAGTATTGATTTTAATTTATCACATGCATATGTATATATATATATATATATATATATATATATATATATATATATATATATATATATATATATATAATTCAAATATTCGACAGAAAAATAAACAAGTTTACGTCTATAAATGATAATTATGCAAAGTGATGATAATGATAATTATTATGAGATCAGAAGTCAAGTCTGAAGGAATAAACGATAATTTTTTAATGGTAATATATTCTTGTTAAAAATTTAATTAAAATTATTCTACTATGATGCTTAATTTCAGCTGCTTTTACTTTATTAAATTATTGACATTAATTTGATATAGTTTCGTTTTCACTCAGCCTGAGAACTCTTAGTTGAGTGATTATTTTGACTTTGATATGCGTCTGTGTACATTATTATTATTATTTACACTTTGGATACATGGCAGTACAATTGGTCAACGTTTAATTACAGCGCTTCAATAATCTTTAACGTATTCGTGCTCTAGAAAGTGCGATTGGCAAAATGAACAGATAATCGGTATTACGAAATGGCACTTGTTGTGCAATCAGAATATGCAAAAAACTACAAATCAATTTGTTTTAAAATTTCCGGTTGAAGATATCCATCTTGAGAATCCAAACAAATAAGATCCTCAGATCTCTTTAATATTTCGAAGAAACTGGTAATATGAACATTTATGTTCCGTTGAGGCGTTTTAATGAATCATTTCTTACGTATGATGAAGATGTTTTAGGGTCTACCTTTTCATCCCATTAGTAATTCACGTGGAATCGGAGAGTGAGCATATATTCAAGCTCTCAAGTATGAAAAATTTATAATTAAATGTTATGGGCTGATTAGGGGTGTTATAGGTTTCATAAATGAAATAGACAATTTTTCCATTTTAAGTGCTATATTATTATGCAGGATAAGGAATACATTATTTAAAGTGCAATATTTTAAGTGCAATATTTTAAGCAAAAGATATATTCAATTAATTAGTTCAACAAAAGATTGAGATAGCGTGTCCTTACCCTCGTATATTATCGGTCTCTGACCTACTCCATGCCATGTTTTTTACCGTCGTTGTTTGATGTCGCCTCGTATCTTACCTAACTTCTGATATTTACTAGCAATCAACTGGTGGCCCACAATTCGGCCTTCCTGACCAGATCCTAGCACGACCTTCGTAAAACAAGGCCTCACAACTTGTTTGTGACGTCACACGGGTAGGATGATTGGCTGCCATGAGCAGAATCCCGCTTTCTTCCTTGATGTTTAGGTATATTTTAAATTCACTTAAAAATAACTTATTATTAATATTAAGACATTTATCTTGCATAAAATTCAAAATTATTTATTTTCCCCCTGTGTGAATAAAAGCAAAGGCATGGTAGAAAATTTTAAGGTTCTCTATAGCTTATTGGCCATTTAATAACATTCAAACTTCATTTAATAATATTTAAATCACAATGTAAATTTATTAGATATATACATTGGAGGTACTATTGTTAGTTTTTCTTGTTTTAATGGAGATTTTTTTTTATTTTATTAAAAAATATTTTGTTTTTTTCTGAAAATATTTTTTAAAGCTTAAAATTAAATTAATCTAATACTTTTTAAAGCTTTTAATGATTTTTTTATTGTAGTGACAGGCAATACATGTATTTTATAAGTTAACATATAATTGTTTACTTCTCAAATTACTTATGAACTTTCAAATAAAATATTAATGTATTTAATACAAAATTTACATTTTTCACCAACTAATTCTGTTGATAAAAAATAATTACTTTCACAGCTTGTTTTTTCACATTAAGAATTGTTTTCATTTAATAAGTGTAATTCATACAATTTAATAAACTAGCTTTTATTATATCCGATTTTACATTTCAATGCATTTATAATTAATTTCAATTCAATTTGTAGAAACAGTAAAAGAAAACACAAATAAAAAAAATCACACACTATTTGAATCATAACATTTTATTTACAGAGAGACAATAACAAAATACATTTTGTTTTCCAACTTTATTATAAATTTCCCACAGACAAATGAAAATAATTATAATATTAAATAAAGTTAAAATATAAACTTACAAATTACTTCTAATTTGGAAGAAATTAATAAAGAATGACTTACCTTAGGAGCTTGAGAAGTGCCTAGACAAATAAAAATTATTTTGTTTGTTTTTTGAATTATAGTCCATGTATTTGATTTAAAGTTTTTAAATTTTAAAATTAAATCAGAAAAAGTGTTGATTTTTTCTATCTCCTCTCTTTTTGCTATGTCCTGGAGACTGCTATTTAAAGCTGCTTTTAAGTTTTCCCATTTTTTTATGTGCTGCCCTATCCATTGGAGTTTCTCTTCTTGCTTTTGATTCTGAGGAAAAGTATGAGGGTAAATTAGGGAACATTGAAGGTACAGCATCAGGTACAAGCCTAGAAAAAAAAAAGTGCAATTCTTTAGATAAAAAAAAATTAGTAATTTATTAAAACATAAAATCAAAAACAGAATAGATATTTTCTTAATACATAAACTAAAAGCTAACGTATGTTGGACAGTATTAAATAAAATCATATTGAGTATTAAATAATAAAATTTAAAATCAACAGAAACATTCATTCATCCAAAATAAATACCTAGTTCAATATTAGGTTGGAATATCTATAGTAATTATTTATACTACCATTCAAGTAATACAATATTCTACATGAATTAATCAATTGATTTTACACGGTATGAAAAGTTGATTTAAAAACAGTAACTTTTCATTACTTTTTTTAAAAAAAGTTTTCAGATATTTTGAAAAAGTTGCATTCATTTATAATTAAAGATTGTGTATAACTAATGATATTTAAAAATAATAATTAATATTAATTGTTTTATATATAATTTGATGATTTATGGATAAGCAAATAAAAACTGCATTTTCTAAACCTATATGAGTTTAATCTGCTACAATCTATAGTCAAGATATATATAATTAAACATTAAGTTTTGTTATTCATTAGATGATTTTAAACTTTTTTATAAGAGTATAATAACAATAAATCACTTAAGTACTTTGTAAGATTTTGGTTTATTAAAAATTTCTAAAAAAATTGCCTTTTACACTCTAGTACTACTTGAATAAGTTCTGTACTGGTATTAAACGCTTCTCTAACTGTTAAAAACTGATTTTCTTGAAAATTTTTAGCACAGACCTAAATGTTAGCAACAAATATTAGGCCTAAATCAGATTTAAAAAAATATGTATGAAGTATAATTAAAAAGATATAGAAACTAAACATTTTAAATATTAGGAACAAATGAAAAAAAAAAGACTATGAGATGTAACAATAAAACAAAGAAGTTTTTTATTTAGCTCAAACAAACAATACCAAAGTAATTGGAAGCATAAGCAACTAAATGTAGAGCAAACAAAAATGACAGAAGATAAATGGAAGTTATACATAATTTTAAATGTTTTGCATTTCAAAAGAATTAATTAACTAAAAATTGTTGCCTGAAAAATTGTTGAAAGAATTAATTAACTACAGATTGCCCTGAAAATTTGTGATTGTGAATTTTAAAAATTAAAATTTAAAAACCCGAGGTAGAATTTTTGGTGATATTACATTTCGTGGATTTTTGAATGCGACTTTCCTTTACAATTTAAGGGATGCGATTTCATTTACAATAAGAAGTCCAAATACACACATTGGTTACTTTTGACCATTGAGAAATCTTTCAAAAAGACAACTGAATAAATAGCAAGGGTATTTATTGGTCAGGGAATTTTTGATCTGAAATAAGAAAGAATTCTTTAATGTCGGATCATTTTTCTCCAACGGTGCTTTAATGTTTGCAATATACATCGGTAAAGTAAAGTAATTATTTTGTTTAAATAATGCATGTGTATTTATAATTTTTTTATTTAAAATTTTATTTTATTATTATGTATTTCGATAATAAATATTTATTTTGGATAAAAAAATTAAAAACATATTAATTAAGAGTATTTGTAAATTTAATTGAATAAAAATTATTTTAAAAAAAATCTCAGGCGGGTTCGAACCCTGACTTTCCACCTACGAGACGGTTACCTAAACAACCATGCCATCGGGATCATCGGGACGGGAGTCAAGTTATCAGTATATAAGCTTTACCAAAAGTTTGAGGACCATTTTCTCGAAATTGACTGGCCATTGCGTTTTAATATTTTCATGAATGAACATTCTAAATGTATATTATCATTATACTAAATCTCATCCCGATATCAGATTTCAACCCCGTGTCTTCCCCTTGTTAGTAGCAGAAGTAGGCAAACATGATTTTCGAGTTTCTAACATCTTTCTGGAAAATGTATTTACTGAACTGTTTCTTGATTACAAATAATATGATTCCTACTTCCTCGGGGTTGATGAGGCGTTATACAAGTGATATAGAAACTGACATTTAGATTTATTTATTTTTCAACCCTTATTTTCGTGCACCGGCAATCAGTTAAACACTCATCATTCCAAAAAAGATTGCGCAGTTGTACTTCAGCGTAATTACTGGTATTCATTCACATTCATTACTGCCATTACTATATTCATTCAACATGATGGCCTTCATGGAAGTCTGCAATATCAGATAATAGTCAGTGATTAGAGTTTTACAGTTGAGTTTTCAGAGTGAATCAAATATTTTTTTTTTCTTCTTAAAATTGAAGTTTGTACAGACGAGCACCGCTTTAATCTACATTGAAGCATCAATCGTCAAATGATTACTTTAAAATAAATAAATAAATAAATATGTTCTTCATACAAGTGGCTCATCATCAGTAACAGTTTTCTATAAATGTGTGGTGTGGCATCCCTGAAAGAGACTACTAAAGATTCGTCCTGACACTATTCTGAGTTATGAAAAAATGATCGATGTCAATAAATTTGCCTATTAATATCTCGCCAACTTTTACAAAAAGAAAAATGAAGCTTTGTGCATTGATAGATGCGTGTAAGGAAAATATTTATTCATTGACACTTTGTTATTATAAACCATGCAAAAATTTAATTTTTGTTATTTTTTTTATTCCAAGCCTACAAAAATCAAAATATTTTCATACATGTGCGTACCTTATTGGATAAAACTTTGAATATAAAATTATATGTCTAATTCCATTAATTAAGGAAATAAGAGCTTGTCCCACTTTTTTGGGACAACCTGTATAATACTGTAATTGCTTGTAAATAATATGCAACAAAAAATGTTTGAATTATTTTAATTTGTGAAATAAAATCCATTGGGAATCTGAGAAACTAAGGGAAAACTTTTTAAATTTTATTCCAGGATTAAAAGGCGACAAGTGTATACCACATTACATTATTATATACATTATTTTTCTTTGGGGATTTTCATCATATATTAGCATCAAAATGGCTTAGACACAATGATATTAAACGTACTACACATACAGGCTTTTTTGCTATTGATTTCAGTCTTCGAAGTTGGAAAACTGAAAGAAAATCAAGGCAATCACAGAAAGTTAAGAAGGAGAAGCTTAAGAGGAAATCTTGAGGAGTCTAATTAAAAGGGCTTATGAGCTTGCCCTTCTATTCCCTTGAGAAGAAGAGCAGTCACTAACTAATGAACTTGGAAGACTTTATAAGAAAATGCATAAAACATTTTGCGTACGCTCTGTTTCGAATTGTAATATGTGGACTATTTCATCTAATTTTCTTATTTTTTTGTTTCTTGGTTTGAGAATATCTAACGAAGGAGTAAGTTTTAATCAAATTAAAATTTATATTATTTTTTATAACTAGGATTATAATGAAAGCAAATATATTTTTATTATTCAATGAAATTCATAAATGTTTAGATATTTGTCTAATTTTTTTAAGATACTCCGAATGTCGGCTTCTGGATAACTACGTGTCAACTTCTGTTCTTACCGTTTCATTTTTGAAAATATCAACCACTTGTATATTAAACAGTATTTGAGCATTTCTTTATAGTATTTTCGAATTTGTTTCCATTTGTAAGCTAAAGTGTCGACATATTCGGGACTCTGAAAACTAATTTCCTAAGTTTTAAACTAACTTTTAGTAGGTTAGAGCTTTAAAACTAACTTTTAAAGATGAATTAATCTTCTTGTTGAGAAAGTAATGAAAAATTCTTCATGAAAATCATATGTAAGCTCAAAGGTGAATAAAAATGTTTATGTTAGCCAAGTTAAAACTGAATAGAAAAATAAATTTTACATGATGAATTTTATGGTGTCAACTGTAAAACATTACCTCTATGCATCCTCTTGCAATTTGTTAGTTAATTGAAACGATAAAAAGTGGTTTTGTAAGATCTTTTAGAAAGCTTTGAAAAATTCACTTTGTTTTGGGGAAAAAATCTAAAAACAAATTCGATTTTGGAAGATATGACTTGTCTCAACGGAACCGTTAATTAATTCTTAAAAGAATGAAATTCTACTAGATACTGTCAGATAAATCATGTTTAGGTATACTATCTTGCTACTTTATAGGAGGAAATAGGTTTAGATTTTGAATAGGAAGGAAATGAAAGAAGTGGCGTGAGTAAGAGTGTTTGTTGTAACAACAAAAGTCACAATCAAGTGATAGCTAAAATTATTTATAAGTTGATATAGATAATTTGTTTAAATACCAAACTGGCTATTTATCTATCTCCAATTATAAACTATTAACATCTTTTATAATATTTAATAATCTCATATTACCTAATCTATTTAATTAGTTTATACTATCTTTCTTCAGTTATCAACTATGGATATTTTTCATTATATTTGGTTAGTTATACTATTGAAACTGCTAAAAAAGGAAATAAAGAAGATTTTGCCTTGTATCTTTAGCCAAAAGATTAAACACACTTTATTTGGAAAATGGCTTTTATTGTTATTGTAGTAATCTGTAATGAGATGAATATCAACTTATGCAGTTCCTGATTTGAGGACTTGTAGGCTGTACAGCGTGTACCTACTACGTATATAAGAATTCAATAAATGTTCTTTTTAATATTAGATATCCAGATATCCAATGACATTTTGATCAACTAATAAAGATTATAATTTGAATTAATATAGATTATGAAAATTTTTAAGTCTTATGTTGAATTTGATATTTTTAAAAATAAGAGAGTTCGCATCTTGTTCATTTATCTCCTTAGTTTGCATGATTCCCAAATGTTAAACGTAATATTTCAAGATTATATTTTATTATCAAAATTGTCTAAACCAACGAATTTCACCTCACCTAAGCAGCATTAAAATTTTTTGGTAATTTACAATGGATATGTAATTACAAAATTCATGATAAAATGTATGTACAGCTCTTCATTTCTCGTGGATGAGATTGGTAAAGTCATTTTATTAATCAAAATTAAAAAAATAAATAAATATTGACATTGAAGAATATGCTCAGTAAAAGCATGAAAATTCATGTTCGAAAGACTCTTTTTATAATAAAGTTAGACCGAAATACTGAAAATTCGTAATAATCTTTAATTAAAATGCAAAATAAACCCAATTTAAATAAGTTTTATTTACTCACAAAAATCAGTTTTTTGTGATAAAAAACAATAGCAACTATTAAATGTCAGTAACAATTTTTAAATCTTTTCCGACTGATGAAACAATTTAAAATTACAAAATGAAAGATCAATCATGTCCATCTTATGAAAAAACCTTACAACATAGAATCAGAACAATTATTCTGAAATTGAATTGTTTTCACAAGTATACTCATCTCATACAGAAGGATATCAGTACTGCATGATTAGGATTCTTCTACTCCAAAAAATACCCACTGGGTCTCAGTTGGATAATTTATACTGTAATCTTCCACTGAATGAGCTCCTGCGATGTATCCTTGCAGTTCAAGAGCTTTTTTTATTACCTCATAAATTTTACATCTAGTTACAGAAGTGCTATGAATCCTGACACGAGTCAAGGAATCCGCTTGCAATTTTGGGGGGAAAGATGCACTTTTTTCATCTAATGCATGGGGAAGCATTCTGTGGAAACATTTCTCATATCCAAGGACAAAGAGTGCTATTTTAATGCAGTTTTAAAGATCTCAAAGAACAGTTAAGGAGATAAACAAGCAAAAAAAAAAAAAAAAAAAAAAAATCCCACTAATTAATTTTACTTCCTGAAGTAGACCTTGGATAGTTTTTATCGTAAAACTGACGCAGTAATCTAAATTTAGGACCAACCGCAGAATTATTCTTTGCATCAAAGATCTTTGTAATGTATAATAATGCTTCAATTTTAGAAGGTTTGAAGTCATATAAGATTGTAATTTATTTTGGGGGGAAGTATATAATTTTAAACTATTGTAGAGCTATCAATACGCCAAAAATGTATAACTTTTCGTGTTTGTAATTCTTTTTTCGCTATTTAAGAGCAATATATTGATTGTATTTGTTATCTTTTCTTTCTTACAATATTATCAAGTTTTTTTTAATCTACTGAGAGTAAATAAAAATTTTGCGTAAAAAGGTATAATTTTCATGTTAAGTATGCAATGAATCAAAACAATTCACTTCAAAATGCGACACCATTTTAGTTAAAAAAAAAGGGGGCTTTTAAGTCATTACCTTTTCTTTATATAACACTCATCTTTATTTTTGATTTATTCTTATGGCTTTGATGATTTATTTGGGAGCTAAACAGAAAGAAAGGATAGCGTGGAAGTTAAGTTAAAACTTATTTTTCATTTTCTCGTATTTCTGTGTTAGCAGTGACTTTTTCAAGTTATTTTTTTAAAACCTAAATTTAACTTTCATGTTTTGAAACAATTTTTGTCAATCTTTCGTAAAAGAACAGTATTGACAAAAAATTGTCGTGAAATAGAGAATTTATGTTCAGAGTTTGAAGCCCCGGGTGTATTTAGGAATAAAGATTTTTTCCAGTTTCCATCTTCATCCAGACATTTTTCTTTTTGAAAATTGGGAATTTTTCATTTCTTTAAGACTATTTAGCAATAAATGATTGCTACGTATGAACTTTTCGTGTGAAGATTTCTGTCGGGCATTTATCATAAAAATAAATATAAAATTAAACATTGCATAAATCACTTATTATAAAATGTTTTTATCCGTTCCATTTGATATTTTTTAGGTCTCTTTTAAATTCAGCACTTTATTAAAGCGTTTTTATTATTAGGAAAATTACGCAGTGCTGCAACAATAATAACAAATGGTGTTTTTAAATAACCCGTAGGGGTTTAATATTTCAGAATAGGGTGTCAAGCTTTATATCTCAAAAAATTGGCTCTCACGGTATTGGAAGCCTTCATTTCTTATTTATTTGAACTAACCGTAGCAGAAGTGGTGAGCAGGAAATTATGAAAACATTAAGTTACATTCAAAACTAATTAAGTGAATAAGTATATTTAAAACTAATTAAGTTATTAAGTATATCTTTATTAAATGGTTATCAAAGTGTATTGAATTGAATTGAAGAACAAGGCAGTTTTTGTCGTCGTTATTTCCATTGGAAGCAAAAATTTCAAAAACAACATTGAAAATGCACACACTGGTATATTTGTGTCTCGTGAAGTTTAGTTTAGTTTAGTTACATTAACGTCCCACTTTAAAGCAACACTAGCACTATTTTGGGATGGACCTCGCAATTTTGAACCGTGGTCAGATGACGAGGACGACACGTGAGCAGGCACTCCCTCTCCATACTTCCACACTACACCATCTGGAGGACGTTTGACCCCGACTGATTTAATGTGCACCAGACTAGCTCACACGACGTTTTTTCAGTGGAACCGGGTCTAGAGCTTGAAACGCTGCAATTCCGATGCTGACCACCATGCTACCGCGGCTCTGCTTGCGTTTTGAGAAAAAGAATAGTGCATTCAAAATTGTCATATAAAATAATCCTGCTTCACTATTATAGTATTTTGTCTCTACCTACCATGCCACCTAAACTGCAGTGACTGTCTCTACTCAGTGTGACAATTAGCCAGTCGGAATGTAATATTTTCCTCGATTCAACAGAGCTATTATTACTTTTTTTATTTTTTATTTTTTTATCATATTTTTTGTGCATAATAAATAGTTATCTTATTTTTGTTAATGCCATAGCATTTTTTGAAGTTATTATTTAAGAGGGAAATCTCTCTACTCCCCAACTAGATTAGAAAATGAAGCAATACAACTTCATCAGTAATATATTATTTCAAAAAGTGATTACTACACGATCATCCACTTTTATCATGCTCTATCTGCATTAAATTACATTTTTTTGATCATAGATTTGAAGTTTTTATTAATATCCAAAAAGTTTTTTAAATATAGTTTTTTGCTTAGAACAAGGATTCTCCCCACAGGATATGGGGAGAATTTGCCTTCAATTTAAAAAAGTCTATATATGTAGGCATTGAAACGGCAATGAGAAACTATTTGATTCTTACACAGACTTTTTAAAATAATCAAATTGATTCAGTGTTTGTTTCCTCCAGAATTTTGAAGTCACTTTTAAAAAGATTTTCCTAAAATGTCAACGATAGTCCTATAATTTTTTATGCTTTTTCAAATTATTCATTTTCTGTGAATGGGGTTCCTCAGTTTTGTGCTTCATGAAAATCAGTTAAGAAACCATTTCACAAATATATAAATCATAATTGAGATTACATATTTCAAACATAAGAGTAAATTTTCCAACATTTCACTAACATCATATTTCAATTTAAAATTTCAAGTCTTGAATTAAATACATCACTGTTTAAAAATATCATTTCATAAACTTATGCTATAAAATAGAATTTTGCTTTTATTTTTCTTCAGGAAAAATAGCTTTTTAAATCTGCCCTGTTCCTATACAGTGGGTAAAAAAAGTATTGACAATTGCCTTAATTTATTCATATTGACAAATAAATAAAATTGTATGCAATTTTAACTGTCGTAATTAAATACAAAACATCTTAGATATATAAAAATAGTAAAACTTTTATTTTAATTTGCATTTTCTAAGATTTTTTCTTTTAAACTCGAAAATTTGCACGTCAAAAAAATATTGGCAAAGTTTTAATTGCTATGCAAATTTTGTTACATTGAAGTCACGTGTTTCAACTGATAAGAAACTCTACCAGTATAAAGTCTGCAAAACTACTCCAAAAGTGTCTATGCATTATTTTGCGATTACTGAAGTAAAATGACTTTGAAATCGAAGGAGTTGGACGTTAGTGTTAAAAACATGATTATTAGGCTCAGAAATGAAGGTTTAACATCGTGCTATAGGAGTGCAGTTGAATATAAGCTTATTTACTGTCAGAAGTGTTGTAAAAAAGTTCAAAGAAACAGGATCAACTGAAAATAAGACTAGAAGTGGACGACCTCGAATATTTTCTACAAGAGAAAAACGTGCCATTATTAACAAGGTTAAGGAAAACCCTAAAATAAGTGCACCTCAGATAGCTAGAGATGTTGCTTTCACTTCGCAAAAGACTTTCAGCGTACAGACTGTACGGAATGTTTTACACGAGGGACGTTATTATTGAAGGGCAGCTAGAAAGAAACCATTCAACTCGCAAATAAATAGGAGAAAGAGGTTAGATTTCGCACAATCCCACGTTGATTTATCCGAAGAGTTTTGGAACACAGTTATTTTTTCCGACGAATCAAAGTTTAACATTTTCGGCAGTGATGGACGACGATATGTGTGGAGGAGGTCAAATACTGAATTGGAAGAGCAACATTTAACTGCTACTGTAAAACATGATGGAGGCAGTGTCTTAGTTTGGGGCTGTATGGCAGCTAATGGAGTTGGCAACCTCTATTTTATTGATGGTATTATGACAGCACGTACATACATTGACATTTTGCGCCATAACTTAAAAATCAGTGCCCAAAATCTTGGCTTGGGAACATCATTCGCTTTTCAACAAGACAATGACCCCAAGAATACAGCGAATCTCACCCGTGAATGGTTACTCTACAATGCTCCTCGCCAGTTAAAAACCCCACCTCAATCGTCCGACATCAATCCAATTGAAAATTTATGGCACCTGCTGGATCTAGAAATCAAGAAACATAAAATTTCAAGTAAAAACGATCTCAAACGTTTACTCTTGCAAGAGTGGCACAAAATTCCCAACAGTACAACAAAGACCTTAGTTTCCTCTATGAGAAATAGATTACAAGCTGTTATAGATGCAGAAGGTATGCATACAAAGTACTAAACATATACTGATTTTGTTTTCTCTCATAATTTTGTCAATTTCATAATTTTGCCAATACTTTTTTTATCATGTAAATTTTGGATTTTCTCGTAGATTTTGACTAAAAAAAATATTTAAATGAAAATTTCGTTATATTTGTTTGTCTTTTCTCCTTCTGTAATCGCTATGTTAAAATAAAATTTGTAAACAAACTTTCTTAGCAAATATGATCATTTATAGGCAATTGCCAATACTTTTTTTATCCACTGTATATCACACAATTTGTTCCATTTTCCTCAAAATATAATGAAAAAAAAATCAAGTAAGCGTCTTGGACTTCTTTACCTTGTTTTGAGTATCAAAAGCATTTAAGCCTTATTCTCAACACATATTATAAAACTACCGGAAGAAAAAGAAAGTTGTTTATTTTCTAAGATATATTTACAAAAATAAAGTTAGCATTAATGAATTCCCTATCTGTCAGATCATTCTTATTACGCGGGAAGAGTGTTGCCAAGAAAAAGCTATTCGCAGGCGTTACCATTTCGTTCTGTGGAAATTTGGCAAATTTTATTTTTCCGCATTCTCTTTACCCCTAGTCTTTCGCCAGGGGGGATGACTATTTGCATTGTGCCAGCATTTATTTTCCTGTCTCATCTTAGTTGGTAGATTCTTGCTATACTATCACGACCAGGAATTAGTTTTAGAACGAGGAAGCACTTCCACATTTATGCAGGACGATGTTACTCTTGAAGAAGGGCTACATCACCTTCTCGTATTTTGGGTTGCTTATTCGTATTTCATATCTCATAGAAATTTCTTAAATCAAGTAGATATTCTCTTCCTTCGAAACCAGAATGAATCCAGTAAGGCTTGCTGTTTCCTTCAAAGTCTGGTTAATTGAACGCCTTTTACTTCAGCAGTTAATGGATTTGTAGTTAATTTTTGATCTATCAGAAAATGAGCTGGAGTTAAGGTTTCGTTCCGATCATCCATTATGCTAGTTCTAAGCTGTTGGACGACTGTTATAAGAGAAGCTTCGGCTCCGATTAATACTGTATGCAAGCTCTCTTCTTTTTAGGAAGATCTCCTAATAGATTTACACAAAGACACTTTTATAGTACCTATCATTCTCTCCAATCATCCTCCCCACCAAATAACTCGTGGAAGTAAGAATTTATAAGCGATGAAATGCTCTCTATAGAATTGTTGGACCTCTGAGCCTGATAGGAGTTTCCAAATCTCAAAAAGTTATTTACTGTTAGTATGGAATGTTGTAGCATTATCAGAATATACAACGTGAAGCAATCCTTGACGTCCTAAAGACCTCTGAAGTGACATAAGAAATTTATCGTAGATATATCAAACTGGCTCCACATGCAATGTTCTTGCAATGTCACAAGTGAAAAGTGCGATGTAAGCTTCCTCTACTAATTGATATTTGTGAACATATAATGGGCTCGCAAAATTAATTCTGATTGCATGAAAATGCTTCGCTACATTAACTCTATCTGCTGAAAGGGGTGCTTTAATATGTTCTCTTTTCTTTTGCTAAAAATTATTGGAAGAAAAACACACATGAATAACTTTTTTGATAACTTAGCGTCTTCGTATAATCCAAAATTCCAATCGGAGCTCTGCAAGTATGATGCGTGCTCTTAAATGACGTAAGCATAAATGAGTGCAGTGTACAACATAAGTATAAATGAGTGCAGTGTTTCATAAATTTGTCAGATCCATTCAACAAAGCGAAAATTGTAATCTTCCAAGTCGCATAAGATCATCTTGTAGAAGGGGACAGAATCTATTTAATTTTGATTTTCTGGCAAAGGTTCTTGTTATTCTGTAGAGTTCTAATTGTGATTCTCTAAAGCAGGCATTTCATCTGGAAAAACTATTTTTCTGAAATACTTACATCAAGTAATTCCTGGCAATCTTCAGTTTCAAAGAAGTAAGCTTTTAACTATTCCTTATTGCATTATCGTATCGAGTTCGAGTATTACAAATGAATGGAAAAATATATGCAGTAATTCGTAATTGCTTCCTATAGGATTTAAATTGTTAAAAGACAGTAACAGCTTTGAGTGTAGAAAAGTACATCATTTTTTGTTTTTGTCTCCATGCATCTGGAAAGTATTTTCTTTATATTAATATCGTTTGCAAGCCAAGTGTTTAAGGTTTCAAACAAAAATCTGAACATTCCATCAATGAATCTGATTCTGTAAATTGGATAACAATATTCCTCGAAAAAGGACGAGTTCCAAGATTGAGTTTTCCTGGAGAATGCCCCCCTTGTGTAGGATTCGCATATTTCTGAATTTCAGTAATTCAATTGCAAACAAATTCTTTCCATTTATTCGGATTACTTCTAATAGAAGAGAAAGTCAAACAAATCAAAGAGAAACAGTGGTATTAATCGTGTTTATATCCTCTTGTTATTCAACACATACCACAAAATGAGTCGAAGAAAAAGAAAGTGGTTTATTTTAAACGATATATTTACAAGAAGAAAGTTAACATGAGCGAATTCAGTATTGCGGTGAGAACACTATCCGCAGGCGTTGCTATTTTGTTCTGTGGAAGTACAGTGAATCTTATCTCGCTTATTTGACTGACTGAATTTAACATTTGACAAAGGTATGCAATTTTTGTATCAAAATGGCATATAAAATTTCATTTATATAGCCTGCTGAGTTTCTTAGTAATAATCTGAATTCTCTAGAGTGCGATGATCATTCAGGAATAGTCCCCATAAAGTATTTAAATGGTTCAAAATTTATACATGAACCTTATAATTAATGTATATCAGAATAAGATTTTGTGCTGATTATTATTCACTTTAAGAATTTCTTATTTTGTATTTGTAACTTTCATATCGTGCAATGCCATTGCTTATAAAGTTTTTTTTTTTTTTTTTTTTTTTTTTTTTTTTGCAAAATGCTTGTTTTTTTTGCATTTTATACATTGTATATTGTTTTACTTTTTTTCATATTTCCTATTAAGAACAAAGTTTCTTATTTATACTATTTTTCATTGCTTTCTCTTCCTAACTGGTATTTCATAATTAACGTAATGTTTTCAATTTCTGCTGAGCTCTACTCATTGCAAAATTTATATTTCGTAGTATGTGTTCTATTCAAAATACAGTTTTTTTTTGTAATTTTCATGTAAAACAATGCTTTTTTTATCCTTATTTTTTATAACCCATGTATATTTTTGTTTTATTATATATGAAATTTTTTATTTTATTTTATTGGAGCTCATAATATACATTCCAAATATTCCGGAATCATTACGCGTAATTTTGAGTAATTTTTCATCTCTCATTAAGTCATATATTGTATAATTTTTTAATTTATATTTTAACTATTTCTATGCATTACATAAGCTTTCTTTTCTCTTATTTGAATGTTTCACTTGGGAAGGAATTTTCACCTTTGTATTTTTATGCTTTAAATTTAGTAGCTAAGAAAAAAAAAGCAGCATTTATCTCAGGGATACCTATAACTTATTTTAATAATTACAGTTAAAAATATTCCTAAATTGTTGCTTATTGACAGTTATTCCCTAAGAGTTCATTTATATATTATTTGTACTATTATTGTTTTTTTAAAAAAATTGTTAAATGATGCTGCATGCCAAATTTCAAATTAACAAATGCTTGACTCATTTAGACGTTCACTGGAAGACTTTCTTCAGTGTATTCGTCATCGTTGGTATAATCAAAAATTATTGCTTTACAAAAAAAATTCACAATTTTTCAAAATATTACGAAGAAGCTGCGAAAGTTTCAACTGCGCCACAGCGTTGCTTTGATTCAGTTTTGGCAAATTTGATATCTATTCAGAATTTCCATTTTACCTTTAGTATTCAAATCAAATCAGTTTTGCCCATTTTACCTTCATAATTCAACAGCAGGCAAAAGTGTTTTTATAGCTATTCAAAAGATTTCAAATCTTACCTGGCAGTGTAACTGTCCGTTTAAATCAGTTCAGACGAAACAAAAGAATTTGAACTCTATTCTATGGAAGTAGTGATTACCAGATGTTTCCTTACAAATGGACCGGAGGTTTCAGATAATATAAAAAGAACGATAACATCAACTGCGAGCGAATGATAACATCATTAAGTGGCGTAACTGTATAATTTATTTTTTCATTCTATAATATCTCTTTATACATTCCTTTTGCATTCATATATAAAAGAATTGATGTAATTTTGCTAATTTCGTTTGTATATGTTGTATAATGTATTTTTCTTTTAAAAATAAAGTCCCCTTACATCTATACCAATCTGAATAGGGAACACATTATATGTAATGAGAAGAGGGTGTGGTGTTTTGATGCTAAATTATTAACCCTTTGCACTCTTATTGCAGTGGGCATCTTTTGACATCCTTGTCAGACAATAATTACAGCCTGAGTAAAAACTTTAAGGCCAGTAAAAATTTTTGAGAAAATGGAAACATATAAACTGAGGAATTAAAATACCATTTGATTGATAATTATTGAGCTTAAATAAAAGTAAAAAAAGTAGAAAAATTAATTTGCAAATATTTTATTATTAGAAAATATTACAGAACACATAGATGAATATTTGAGCCTGAGTAAAAACTTTAAGGCCAACATAGAAAATAACATATAAGAAAAAAATTACAAATTCTTAGAAGGTTGTGTAGGAGCCATTTCTTCGAATTACTTCAAATATTCTTGTTTTCATGGACGAAACGAGTTTTTGACAAAGGGTGGGGTCGGTTTTATACCATTCATCTTCGATAGTAGATTTCAGCTCTGTTGTTGATGTAAAATGTCTCCCATTTGCATAAACTCTTCTTGCTAAGTGACCCAAAAGGTTCTCGATTGGGTTGCGGTCAGGTGATCTAGCTGGCCATTTCACAGTTTCAACATTGTTGACTTGGAACCAATTTTTTGTTCTGTTACTCGAATGGATCGATGCAATGTCTTGCTGATATTTCCAATTTTCTCCAGCAAGACATTCAGCATTTGGCAAAAGATGATTTGTTAGGACATTTTGGTATCCTTGTGAATTCATTCTACCTGAAACGAATGCAATTGAGCCCACACCATTGTAAACAAAACAGCCCCAAGTCATGACGGACCCTCCAGATAATTGGCGCTTGGAGAATATTTCTTTTTCATTTCTTATATCATGCCAGTAGAAATTCCAGCCATCTGGTCCATCCAAATTCCATTTTTTTCGTCAGAAAAAATAATTTCTGTCCATTGGTTGTCCCAGGTCATGACTTTCTGGCGAACGTTCAAACGCTCTATTTTGTGTCTCTGCAGTAACTGAGGCTTAGTCAATTTTGCTGTATAAGTGAACCTTCCAGACCTTCTAATTGTGTTATAAATCGTTTTTTGACCAACTTTTAAACCTGTCGTCGGAATCAGTTTCCTGGTTGAGTACTTTCTAGTAGATGCAAGTTGGCAAACTCTTCTTTCATCACGCGAGGACAAAGCTTTAGGTCTTTTCCCAGTATTCTTTTTACCATAATTGTCTTTCAATTTTAAAAAAAATGTTGACTACAGTCTTTGACCTTCCTATCTTTATCGCAATAGCACGACTACTCATTCCTGTTGAAGACAAAGCTTCGATCTGTCCTCTTTCACGATCAGTTAACTTCTTACCCTTCGCCATCTTCACAAAGATCACCAATACTTTGAAGAAACGTATGCCAAATATGAAAATTGCAGCGTTGTCACAAGCTAGTAATTGCAATGGTAATTACATGATTATAATATATTTATTTTTAAAAAATGACTGGTGGCCTTAAAGTTTTTACTCAGGCAGAAATACGAACTTTTTAAATAACCACATGTTTCTCATAATTATGTATTTACAAATTATGTTTATGGCATTTATTTCTTATCAATGAACTTTAATAATTAATATTATTTGAATCCCTTTTATTTTATTTTACATTTTCTCAAAATTTTTTACTGGCCTTAAAGTTTTTACTCAGGCTGTATTATAAAAGCAATAAATTTTCAGAAACTTTTAACCCTTTAAAGAGCCATTTTTTTCTAGTCATATTATGTTAAAATATTTTTAGGCTTGAAATTAGAATAAGAAAAGGGATTCATTTAGCTTATTAGATGAATTTAATTTGATTAATTAATTAATTTGGTTAATTAATAATTAAGTAACAAATCATCATTTTGTCTGAGATAAAGAACTGAAGCATCTAAGTTTGTGACTTACTAAAAAAATGTGTCAAAACTACAAAACTACATATGCCAACGTACATAATTTCATACAAAGATTGATAAATTTGGTGGGAAGCATACTTTCCACGGCCTTAGAAAGGGTTAAATTAATTTTTAGGAATTATAACAAAACTAAAATTATTTCTGATATTTGTAAGTACTAAAAAAATCCTTACACTCCTTATCCTTATAAATACATATGTATAATAATGCATCTCATTACTTTTCGGAGTGCAAAGTGTTAAGTCCTCATGCAACTTTAAAATGGAACAGAAACCTAATAAATCATACAATACTCAATTAGCTGCTTTGCAAATATATGCTAAAAACCAAATATATTTTCTTTTTGAAAAAAAAATTAAATGAAATGATTTTTTTGGTGGGTTCTTAATATATCCTTTATAATACTGTGCACAGCTTAATAAGAATCATTAATTTATAATTTTCTGCTTTCTTTTGATAAAATTTCATTTACTTTTGACAGAAGGTCAACCCTTTGAGGGGCGCATTGGGAAACTGCAAACACTATATTATAATTTTTTTTCTCTAACCACGCAAGCGTTATGTTTTTCTTGCAAGCATACAATAAAATCAATTATCTTGCTTCTATTTATGATTCCTAGATGGCACCACAGCAATATTGGAATATTTGAGGGAGAACGAAGCAACCGGAAATTGGCTATTTTTATGCATTTAATTTAAAATTCTTTTAAAAATATAAAATATTTTTTCCAGTTAGTTTATAGGCTTTTTTTTTCTTAATGCATCTGATGTCCTGGTTATGCAATTGCAAACATACGTTTATTTGCATACTTCATTTTGTAATTTCTCGCCGGTGTTTGCAAACCGACAAGACTATTCTATGTAGTAAAGCTGTTTTTATTACGGTAATCAACCGATCGTGTTTTGGAGGATTCTATGCTTTTCAAATTTTTGTAGCTGTGTTTGTTTACACAATAAGGAAACGGGGAAAAGAGATGGGTTAGATACTTTGCTAAGTGGAGAAGGTTAGAAGCAGTGTTGCTGAGCTGGTAAAAAAAGGGTTTGTTCGGTTCTTCTTTTTAAGAGTTCATTCTCTTGAACTGGTCGCTTTTATACCTACTTTTATAACTTGGTGCTTTAGGAAATTTTTCTTTGATTTTCTTTGTTTGAAGTTTATTTTCTATATTTATATATATTATATAGCTGAACTTTTTTGTTAGATATTCGGAGACTAAATTTCTAACTTTTCTAAAATATGTCACGGAGGAAACTTGATGTCAATGAAACCCTCCAACTATTTTATGATCACCTATCTTATAATGAATCAGTTGATTCTGAATGTGGGTCAGATAAGGGCACTATGCTTCAAGTAAGTGACTATAATTGATTTCCTGTGTAACTGAAAATGAAGATATAAATTTAATTGAGATATGTCATTCTAACAATGTTCGACAGAAATATATGAAAATGGTAGCATAGAATATTTTTTTCATTTTTTAGATGTTTTTGTCTTCAATATTAATTTTGTATTCTCTATTATCAGAGTTTCAAATAGATTCTAAAAATTTAGGTGAATTTCAGCGGGAATGAATGAGGGGGTTAATTTCAATGGCAAATGAAGAAAAAAAATACGAAAAGGGAAACAACATCCTAAAGCAATATATAGAAATTCCAACGAAAATCGTTTAAAAATGCCAATCAGCTTCTAGTAAAATTTAACCAAGGAGATACACGTTTGTCAGCAGAGAAACTAAACCACAATACACACGAATTATGTGCCAAACATGCAATGTAGGATTATTCCTCAGTAAAAGGATTCTGAATGTTTTGACGATATACATTAAAAAAAACTCTAAGACTGTTTTTTTTAAACTATTTTTTTATAATTATCTTTTTTAATATAAATTTGTATTCATTATCTCGATCGCTTAACCTTCAATTTAAATTTTTTATGCGCGTGAATTTAAAAATAATTGACATAATTATAAATTTAAAATCAATACTTATCAATTTAAAAATAACTGACAATTAATTGTTTTCAACCTCGATTTCAAAAGATTTTATTGTTATCAACATCGCTTAAAATTTCTTTAAAAATTATAATATTTAAAAAAAATAATTAATTAATCAAAGTTTTCCATATTATATTATTAACAGACATTTTTTTTTCATTATTTAGAACACTTAGTGCCTTCTTATATTTAGAGAAAATGCATTGCTTTTACATAGCATTTTAAGCAATAATGGAGTAGTGTTGGCAATTGTCCCTTCTCCTCACACACACAGAAATATAGTATCGTCAATATTTTTGTAACGCATAATGTGTGTAACACTTTGAATTAGATTGACTATTTTTATAATTATATTTCATAATTTTTATAAGGTGCTTATCAAAGTGAAAAACATAATGGTTGAGAAGATTTTCAAGATTTTGTTGAACTTTTAATTAGTAATAGATTCACTTTATTAGATCAAATGACCAACATGCAGAAAGATAAGAAAACAAAAGAAGAAATTGAAGTTCAATTAGTTTTATTGAAGAGAATATGGGTTATCTACTTACATACTAGTCATGTAGATAGAATTTTAAAAATATATATGTGGGAATATAAGCTCATTTGGTTGAAGTGGTATTCATTTTATAATATTTTCCTTTGAAATGGGTTGTTAAGGGATACAGTCCTGAAATTGATTTAAAAAGGAATCGATAGGTACATCCCCTCAAGCATAGGAGTACTTTTGCATTAAGAACCCTTTGCAACTTTCTTTCGGAATCAGACGACGAGTTATAATACGCACAGCATTCTTATAAATCCAAAGATTGTCAGCCGGTTAAAGGTTTGGTGATTGTACAGAATAGGTAATAAATAACAAGAATAACTAATAATTGATGACTGCTACACATGATTGTGGGTTTTCATAATGCAATGTCATATTTCGAATGATTGATGATAAGGGAAAGTTTCATCATGCTGTTATTGGTGAATCAATTCTTGTGTGGCCAACAGAAGGGCAATGATCTTTAAAATGTACCTACCTTTTCCCTCAAGTCCAAAACTTATATAGCTCAGCAGAAACATGATTAAATTAGACTTGATTTAGATAGATAATCATTACGTTTTGATTCTAGTGGTGGGCTAGTTCTGGAGGAAACTACTTGTTTTGAACTGCAATCAAATAAAGATGATAACATTTGATCCCGCACCATTTTTCTTATTATTTTCCATATCAAGTCTGTTAGAATAAGTTTCATCCAATTAGATTTAATAAACACCAAAACCATGTACGCTGCAAATATTTGTCATAATTGAGTATCAACTCTCTCGAAGACGAGATTCAGCCCTTAATCCACCGCAAATATTAGATATCAAGTTGGAAACTTGACTTTTTGGTACTTTTTGAAGCTAGATGAGTCTCTGAATACCAGTAAGTTTCTCTTATCATAAGAGATTCATACAAATGAAAATTGCACCAGTATTGTCGAGTGATGTAATCTATGTAACCGTATGTAATTGATAGGGAATTTTCATCAAAGGTTTGCAGATATATAGATGGATTGATAGGAATTGTTTCAAAGTAGAATTTGCTTGCCAGTTAACCTTCTCTTATCAGTGGAGAACACTCGAGTGCTGAGTGATTATTTTACATTTAACGAAGTTGCAACCTAAAATCATTGCGGATTTTGATGTATCCAGCTCTCCAAGCCGATACGAAGGTTGTTACTTTTACATTTTTTTCCCACACTATTTTGACTGACCTTCATATCCTACTTACAATTAACATATTCTATCCTGCTTCTGTTCTTTTTTTCAGGATGACGTTAACTAGCTTTGCACGTATTCTTTTGCCGGCTCGTGCAAATGCCGAAGCTATGCTTAACAGTCACTTCAACAATTTGATCTGTGCATCAATTCCTTTTATATGACCAAAATAAGCTTAGAGATTACCACTCTTATCCATTATATATCTTAGCAATTCGATTTAATTTCGAATCATAAGTGTAAACTACATTCTTCTTTTTTACTTTCTTCCGTTCATTTGTTTTAGAATTATCAAGAACAAATATTTGTTATAATTTATGTTTTATTTAATTATTATATTCCGATTACGCTAGTTCTTATTATTTTATTTATTAAGTATCATCATCCTATATAAGTTATTTAAACAATTTAAACTCTTTCCTTCCTTTATATATGTTAGCAAGCCCGATAAAAAATTATTTATCCCGATATTTTTATTTGCCTATGAATATTAATTACATTAAACGATAAGCTTTTAATCATATAATGCTTAAAATTATGATACTTGTGTATGGTTGATGACGACAATTTTCAGAAATTTTGTTACAAATGACCATCACTACTAGGTAAAACCGATTTTCCACCCTTATGATTCTGTGTTCACTTTATCATATCACCAGTAGAAATACAATTCCTATGACATTTTCCTCTTTTTCAGACTCACTCCCCCTTCTCAATTGGTTGAATGTAAAGAAATGAATAATTTTATAAAGAAGATCTATGTATCTTTTATTCTTCATTTTCACTTTCGCACTGTTCCTTATTTCCTGATTCTGTAAAACCTATTCTGTGCTGAAGAATACATTTTTTTATTTTTTTGTTTCATCTCTCAAGAAGACGGGAAAGATTTAAAAAAAAATTCATCTTTGGCGATAGACAGGGAAAAAAAGGGTATCTGGAACAATATCCAGATGTGAACATAACGATCGTCATTTATTTTTACTATTGAATTGAAGTCAAATATATTAAGAACGGATATTTTAAAATTTTTAAAACTTTGTCTCGCTTGTATCAATATTGGTAACGAAGAGAATCTGATTTAGAGATTCATTAATTTTGTTTCACTAATTATTTTTAACCATATGAACTATTCGAACCATTTATATCATGCGCATTAAAATATATAAGATATATGAAGTATATAAACCATTTATACATGGTTTGAGTGTCTAAATGATGAGAAATTTTTTTATTGTATCTTGATTATATTGGAATTTCATGGTTTGGTGAGAAAATTTTGCCTTTAGATTCGGTGCATCGTGGGGTGGCGATACAATTCAGTCAAAAATTAGCGTCAAGGGTACCTGTTGTGTCTCCTCATTATTCAATGGCATCTCATTGGTATATTGTGGGATGTGTTTATATTAACGTCCCATTTCAATCAGCACTTGGGCTATTTTGTGACGGATCTCGTAATTTTGAACCACGGTTAGACGACGAGGACAACACTTGAGCTGACACCCCCCTTTCCAAACTTCCGTATCACATTAAGGGGAGGACATTTGGCCACGACAGATTTAATGTGCACCAGACCCTCTTACCCGGTGGTTCTTCGGTGGAATTGGGTCTTGAGCCTGGAATTCTCTGCACTCGAAGTCGAGACTTACCACCAGGTCACAGCGGTCCTGGTATGTTGTGGAGACTACTCAGATGTGGCATCGACTCCTTATTTGATTCTCCATTCACATTTAGAATACCAAGGAGATGAGATACTTAAAAGAACTTAAGAAACAATTTCTTTTTTGTTTAATAAGAGTGAGTGCTTTCGATGCAATCATCTTATCTTTTCGATTTTAAAACAATATGCGTTTTGTCATACCAAATGAAAAAATTATTCAGAATGAATAACAGTTGATTAGGTTTACCAAAAAGAAAAATATATTCATTAATAAATAAATGAATTTTCTGGTTTATGTTTACCGAAATTTTATTCCAATTGAACCCGGGATTGAATGAAAAATTTCATTTAAAAAATACTCAAAAAAAATTTAAATGGCTTTCTTCACAAAGAAAAGATGAAAACTAAGAACTGTTCTTCTAAACTTTTAATTGTTCGATAAACTAAAAAAATAACGCATAAAGCTTAGAATGTAAGCTTTTACTATATTTCCTTAACAGGTAAAGATGCTTCTCTTCCTAATGTAACTTGGTTCTAATGCGCAATCTACCTTAATAACTCGCATCACGCTTAACTGCTATTTTTAGTACCTTAGTTACTCCCTAAGGGCATACTGGAACAGCTATAACTGTAATATTACAGTAAACATAGTGGACGGAAAAGAGATCATTAAATATTAAAGAACATTAATGCCTTGTTCTAATCTAGATCTCACAGCTCATACGTAGTTTTTTTTTATCATACCTTACTAGATTGAATTATATAATTAACAATATTGTTTTCTGAATAATTATATCGCGAGTGAATAATCATTCTTAAAATTTGTTTCGCGTATTATAAAAAATGGTTTTGTGCATTAAAAGTGAAAATATTTTAAGTGAGGATTCAAGCAAAAGTCTTTATAGTCATTTCAATACATGCTACGAAGTTTTTAGTCAAATCAAATGAAATGGCATGAGAATAAATTGATTTGTTTGATTAGATTCTATAGAAACTACATTATAGGTTTTAAAAGAAGAAATTCCTAATTTAGAGCTATGATCCATGAACGACGATGTTTAATTCGATATATCTTTCATTAGATTTCCGTGTTACACCTGCGTAATGTCATCTGAATTCTGAATAAAATGGATTGAGACTTTTAAATCTTTGATTCTGTAATATTGAACCCTAAATTCGTAGTAGGCAAAACTACGAAATTTTCGATATCTTTACATATTTACAACTCGTAAAAATACCCTACTGAAGTTCTAGTGGAAAACAATGTAAAAAAATCAATTCAAGCAATTGTTATTACAGCCATAATACGATAGTCATATTACTTAGCAACTGATGCCAAAATTACCGGGTGCCCCAAATATGACTGACGGATTTTGAAAATCAATAATAATATTAAAAAGAGAGAGGGGGAGGGAGATTCGATAGAAATATTTGCGCCCATACAATAGGGAATGCGGGGAATTTTATCCCAACAAAATGCAAATTTAGTTAATATTGCCACTGATAGATGGCGCTTCAAAATAGGGAAAAATAAAAACCTATGTTAAAATGTTACAAGGATTGTTGCAAAAAATTAAATAAGGATGTTTTTAATGTAACTTCTATTTGCAGCAACAACGTGGCCCAGTCCGAGGCAAAAATGAGGTATAGAATGTTGATTTTAAGTACTTCATTTTAGCTACATCTGTTGCATATCGCCGGCAGCGTTCCCTGTCGGTGGCAATGTTAATTGAATTTGCAATTTGGTGGGACAAATTTTCCTGATTTCCTAAGCCTAAGGTCGCAAATGATACATTTCTATTGCATTCCTTCTTCTTCTTTTTTTTTGATTTATTTTCAAAATACATCATGCTATTTTTGAGACACCCAGTATATAATCGCAATATATCGCAACACATATAAGTCGTGATTAAAAAGTATCGAAACTGGTACCTTATCTTCAAGGTTGAGACGCGTAGAATAAAAAAATTTGGAAGAAAATAAAATTTTCCATGCATGAGTCGAAAGTTACAAAATCGTAACTCCAGTACGATGAAGAAAAATAAAATTTGTGCACTCTGCTGTCTTCGCATTTGTGATGGAAATTTGGAAGAAAGTGGAATGCTCGATTCCCTTTAACTTATTACAATAACTTCTTGCTGCTTTGTTTTCAGAAAATTCCAGGAGATCGATAATAACTGAAAATCTGTTTTCTTCTTGGTTAGAGAGTAATTTGGCTTAAACTTAGCCAGTACACGCCGATGTTAAATCCTTTAGACACTAATGGTGAATGCCATTCATTGATTTACATCACAGCTGATCGAACATCTTGGATGTTTTGCTCATTGTTTTAGAAATCATTATTTTTGACACATTCACGCACATATTGGATACATTTTAATAATTCACAAACACTTGTGTATCTAATACAATCTACCTAGTAAACTTTTTCCCCGTTGCATAAGTCTCATCACAAATGCCGCCAAGCTTTGGTATTTGATACAGATTTTCTATTTCAGTTTATCCACAATAACAAAATGCGACGACAGCGCATTGTACTCATTTTTCAAAGCTGTACTGTATGGAAACAGGAGTCAAGACTTGTGACTTTGCGAGTGCGTTGGAGGGCTCAAGGTTGATATTTTCCAACCGTTTTCATTCTTGGTGTTTTAGCATTTAGAGCAAGGCATATGCTTTTTTGTCATACTTCTTATTCTATATTTACTATCCCCTTCGTATGCAATAACGAGTTTGACGCGTGCATTGAATTACTTTTTAATTTCAAATCAATAAAAATAAAGTATTAAATGAATAAAATGAAAAATGAAAGTATGAAATGAAAGTATATGAAATGAAAATATTAAATAATTTAATATTCAAAAACCAATTAAAAATGCTTCAATATCTCAAAGGTCATATTATTATAGAAATTATAATAATAATAAGTGATCCAAATAAGATGTGCCATCCAATTAGGAAGTTAAATAAATTAGTTGGTTAAAGGGTTAATTCAAAGATAGGATTGACAATCCTTCACCCATATAATAAATGAATGCTTTTTTTCCCTTTTTATTAAAGAATTTCCTTTTTTAATAGCGATTAGGTTCAATTAATCATAAATAACATAATTTGAACGAGCTAGATGTTATGCACGGACAAAATTGTTATTCGACTTGCCTCATTCATTTTATTGAGAAGACACTGTTATCTGCAATCATGATTAGTAAAGTTAAGGAATGCGCAGAATTGGCGTAACGAGAGACAACGATTCTGATTTATATTATATAGCCGACTTTACGCTGCTTATATACCACTGGGATGGTGTGGAAGTTTGGAGAGGGTGTTGCCATCTCAGGTGTCTTCCTGGTCATCTGACCGTAGTTCAAAATTAAGAGGTCCGTCCCAACATATCTAAACAACGCTACTTATTTATTTACAGTTTGTTTAAATGGATTGTTGTTTATACAAAAACTGATTACATGATTCAAGTGAAAAATGGAATTTATCTTAACTTCGTTTTATGACAAATCTGACATTTTAATGAAATCTGAATGATACAGATGAATATAATTTGTATTAGGAATCCACTTCTCTGGAATGCTCAAAATCATTTACTGAATCTAAATAGGTCATCTGTAAAAGATTCGAAACACACAAAAAATAGTGTATCATCCACATATTAACAGTTTAATCATCCGGTTGATGTGGATTGGATAATTTTTTAGCGGCAGTATAGCCTTGGAAATTCTATGACGTTGAATATCAAAATATTATTTAATCGAAAATGAAGATTGTTAGTAACTCTACAATAAATGAAGTGAGTTGATTGGCGTGCTAAAGAGCAAATTGCAATTTGTGCAATTGCAATTTTTATTGCTAAAGAGCAAATTGCAATTTGTGCAATTGCAATTTTTATTGCGATGCAGTAAAAATAAAATAAACTTCCTTTTTTTTTCATTTTCATTTTCTTTATCAAATGGTATATAGGGAGAGATATAATATTGCAATATAAAAGGAATATACGAATTATTAGATACACATATTATTTATAGTGATTAATAATTATTAGATTTTTTTTGGTTTTTTACCATTTTTTTTAAATTAAATTTCTAGGAAAAGAAGTTACTTTTGCAATATTATTAATTAAGTAAGATAAGATTTTTTATGCACATCATTTGCTATTTAGCATCCTTTGATTAACAGCTCCTCTCATTACACATGAGGAGTTGGGATGTGATAATGTGGGGATGAAAGAATGCGGCACAACACCCCCGAGATTTTTTCTCGAGTCGGCAATTTGGTCGGCAGTCGGAATTATTTGATAAGGTAATCGAACACATTTTATTCAGCACATCGGCCGAATGCGGATAAGCATGATAATGATATATATATAAAAAAAGAAAATGATGTCTCGCTGAAATAATTTTGTTATGGAAAGAAAACTTTGTTGCCTCTGCGAAATCGGTGAAACTATTTTTACTCTGCGGGGAAAATGTCGATCTTGCTGAGGATGTATGCAATATTCGTATTTACCAAAATCGACTTTTATTCATAGATTGATAAAAAAAATGTTAATTTTGTATAGATAAATAAATAGTTTATATTACTGTTTTAAATATCTATCAGTTCTCTAGAATCGGTATAAATCATATCGCATTATGAATGCAATGAGTCGGTAAATCATGATGCTAAAGACAAAAAATTTAATTGTAAAACGATTGCATGATCATTCGTAATTTTAAACAAACGACGACAAATGTTTAAATATATCATGCATAATTTTCTGCGAACAAATGCCTTTTCTATTGCATTTGTTTAGTAGAGATTTTTCTATACACTACGTGACGCACAGAAATTTAAAAAAAAAGGCAGATGCATTTTAGTTATTATATCCTTTAATCAGAAAATAACAGAAATAACCTTAGGCAGATGACACAGATTCAAAATATATTATATAATGAAAATATTAAATATGGAACTTACAAAAGAAGGTTGCATAATAGTTTAGAGGGGCTACTGATCCTTCGATGCCAGTCTTTGAAAAGTTTGGATAAGAAATGCTTGTTTGATTGTTTTTAATGTTTGAAAAAAAATCTTCATCGATACTATTTATTCTATTAGAGTGCCACTCTGCTAATTGGAATGTTTTTCACTCAGATAAGTCGTAATTCTATTTTCTCCCTCTGTTTTCTTTAATTCCGTATTAAAATAATGTTAAGACATTTTCTATAATTTGAATATAATTTGGTTAATTCATTATATAAACTAAAAATTGCGTTCGTATCTTAATTGCTTTCATTATTTGCTTATATCCGTACATGGTGTCTTCAGAGGTTTAATGTTTTTTAATCCCTTAATTAACTTGAAAGATCGTAGAAAGTTTTATAACCAATTAGCGAGAACAAAGAAAATATAATAAGTTCAAAAATTTTATCTAGTTTCTATCAAATTTCAAAGCCTTTTTTCCTTCTACACCACAAATTTTCTATCCGTAAAATCCTTTTTGAACTATTTTGATAGAGAAAGAGTTGCAAAAATTTTCAAGTATTATTTAAATTTTATGAATAATGACATTCTCGTAAAAACTTTATTACTTCTGTAGACTGGATGTGTTGGGATAAAATGCTTATATAAAAGTATCATGAAAATACAATGTGACAATTAGGATACTTATTTTGATTGGAGAAAATTTATTCCATATCTTCAGTATTTAAATCCTTATAAGTATTTTTACTTTTTTGTCAAAGACAACTAATTGTTCAAATGAATCAGTAAAATCGATATAGAATCTCATTCAGAAATTTTTCAGGAGAAAGTTTATATATTAAATTAAAAATTCTTACATTTTGTTAAAATTTCAAAAATAGTATTTAAATTACAATTCCACTTTCAACTTCGTGTCATTCTATTACCTTTATATACAGAATTTCGTGAAAGGTAATTTAGTGCACTTTAGATTGTTTAAAACCATATTCAAACGACGTGGTTGGCCACAAGTGATGAACATTTGAATTATTTAACGTTTCTAAAAGGCATGGTATTCGTGATGTTGTTAATTAATAGCTTCAATTTGAGTTCCATAAAGTAAAGCCGTAGACCAAAAAATTTTTTAAGGAAAAACCTCATACATAAATTATTATTTATAAAATTAAAGCATATCATGATATAATTTTTTGTATTTATTACCATTAAAAATTTTTTTTTATATTTTACATTATTATTAACATTGAATATTTTCCGAGGTTTTCGCATCTTTATTCTCTAGTCACTTTCTCAGATCTTTAAGGGCGACGGCGGCTTGGTGGTAAGGTCTAGGGCGTCGGCGAGGAGGGTTTCAGGTTCGAAACCCGCTTCCATTGAAGAACTATCGTGTAAGCGGGTCTGGTGAGCTTTAAATCCGTGGGAGCCAAACATCCATCCCGCGGGTGTGGTGTGGAAGCTTAGAGAGGGGTGTAAGCTCTGATGTGGTCCTTTTCATTTGACCACTGCTCAAAATTACGAGGTCTGTCCTAATAAAGCCCTAGTGTTAATTTAAAAAGCGACGTTAATGTAACCAAACTAAACTTCTCAAATCTTTGGTCGTTTATGGTACAGTAATAGACTCTGTAAGTAATATAATCGTTCGATTTTTAACTGAAAATGAAGTCAATCAAAAATTATATTATATCTGACAGTACGAGGACATTTGTAAATAAAATAACATTGAAACGCTTGTTTTTTTAAGTCAGCAACATTCATAAAAAGATACGAAATTTTTACTGTCTCATCCCCTTCCCTTCCAAGGTAAAATGTTTGCTAAGTCTCCGTTGGGAAGGGATGGAAATTTTTATTCTAATCTTAAATCAGATGACAAAAACAACTCCTAATTTGAAGACAACCTCACTTTCCAAACTTCCGAATCGTAACATCGTTTAAAACTCGACTTCAGGTTTAACTTTCATCATGGTGTTTTGGTTGAATCAAATTTTGAAGACTCAAACTTCTAATTAGATATTCTAATCAAATACTGAACACTCGTAATTTTCCATTTGGCCACTGAGGCTCATTTAGTCTACTAAGACATTTTAAATTTATACATTTTTATTTATTTAGTAAATAAATAATAACATTGATTATAGCGAATAATTTATAACCGAACTGAATTTCACATTTTGGCGTTATATAATGATTAAAGGATGATTAAATTAAATTAAAGGATGAAAATTTAAATCTGATCATTATTTCTCCAATAAAAAGTATCCTTTGCTATAATATAACATTTTAAGCTTTGAATTTAATACAGCACGGTTAAAAAAAATACTATTTAGCTAATTAATGATAATGAAGTAATCGGCATTTGATTCTTTCCTCTTCAAATTTTGATTTGTTAATGTTTTCGAAGATTCAATAAAAACTGCGAGATTTTGAAATTTAACTCATTAGCATTCAAAGAAGAGTCAAGTCTTTTTCGTTTACTTTTCAAGGATATTTATTGGAAAAGAGATTCGCCGGGAAAATCTTATTTTAATTGGATAGTTCTCTTTAAAAGTGGTTACAAAATATGTGAATTTCCGATAGAAACTGAGATGAGTGACTGGTAATTAGTATATGATCTTAAATTATATTCGTTCACTCGAGTGAAAATAAATGAAATTTCATAATGTTACTTATAATAAAAACAGCTGAGGGATAAAATGGTAAAAGTAATAAGTATTAAAAAAAAGCAAAAAAAAAAAAAAAAAAGATTTTTGCCTATATCAATACAACATTTATTATTTTAACACAATCTTAGCAGTCTTTTTTGGAACAATAATAAATTTTTATGATGAGATAATAAAATATTTTTTATATAATAAAATATGTTACATTACTTGTTCTTTACTTTGACCATGTTTTAACTTTTTAATACAAATTGTTTAAATTACATACAATTTTGTAGCATTTTACATTCATTTTATTAATTAATTGTTTTTGAATTTCAGTAACCTATGTTTTGCTAGGTTCTTAAATCGTTCACCAAGTCAACCACTCTAAAGTCCTCTTTATTTGCTCTTCTAAAAATATATGACTTTGCGATTGAAACTGAAATGAGTGACTAGTCAAGGCATACCAGATGCTTTTCCTATTTACCTTGCTATTCAGTACCACTCATTCTGACACGTCCATGTGAATTTTTAACATTTATATCATTTACCGTTTTTAGTTGCCAAAAATATTTTTAAAGAAAAGGGTAAATTGTACTGATTATATAATTTTTAAAATTGCGAATTCTCCGCATGTTTTTGTTAGTACAGAGTGACCCAGATGCAAAAAAAAAAGAACTTTCAAAATCAATAATTTATACACGTATGAAGATATAAAGGCATAATTTCCATACAGTAATATTTCATTTTATTTGAATTCGTTGTTAGAATTTGAAGAACTAACATTTTAAATTATTAGATGACTCTACAGTTGGTGTAGTAATATGTTGTATAGGCAGAGACTTTGGGTTTAATAACTTCTTGTAAATATTCTATGTATCATCCTCTACTTAGGAGCCCAAAGATGGTGTCATGTATTTTTCACAGAAAACTCCCTGATGAGAATCATTATGGCGAAAATATGAAATTAAGGATTTGGAAAAAACAGTGCTTGAAAGTCATTTGTTGCATATAGCGTATTCGCTCTCTAGAATCAAAGATTTGAGATACGTCCCCTCCACACTTTTATGCATGTATGGAGATAAAAAGGCATAATTTCCATGGAGTATTGCTTCATTTTAATATATATCGTTATTAGAAGAATTAACGTTTTAAATTATAACATTTTAAATATGTCGTATAGGTAGAGACTTTGGGTTTAATAACTTCTTGTAAATATTCAATGTATCGTCCTCTACTTAGGAGCCCAAAGAAGGCGTCATGTATTTTTCACAGAAAACTGCCTGATGAGAATCATTATGGCGAAAATATGAAATTAAGGATTTGGAGAAAACAGTGCTTGAAAGTCATTTGTTGCATATAGCGTATTCGCTCTCTAGAGGCAAAGATTTGAGATACGTCCCCTCCGCACTTTTATGCATGTATGGAGATAAAAAGGCATAATTTCCATGGAGTATTGCTTCATTTTAATATATATCGTTATTAGAAGAATTAACGTTTTAAATTATAACATTTTAAATATGTCGTATAGGTAGAGACTTTGGGTTTAATAATTGCTTTTAAATATTCGATGTATCATCCTCCGCTTAGAAGCCCAAAGGAGGAGTCGCATCTTTTTCACAGAAAACTGCCTGATGAGAATCATTGTGGCAAAAATATGAAATTAAGGATTTGGAGAAAACGGTGTTTCAAAGTCATTTGTCGTATATAGCGTATTCGCTCTCTCGATACAAAGAGTTGAGATACGTCTCTCTTCCCCATTTATCATTCGAAAAAGGATTCCTTTAAATGTTATTTATTAGTTTTTATTCGATTTAAAAAAAGTTTCAACCATATGATTCTTAATTAATTGGTATTAACAATGCTTTATAGGCTGAACAGAAAATAGTATTAGATTCAGTTATTTAGCTTAAAGTATTACAAAAAAAAAAAAAAATGTTATCTCTTCTTTTTGCACCCAAGCGAAAGAAGACAGTTTGGAAATTTCTACTTGATTACTTCATTCAAAGTCTTATCTTATATAACACAATACTTCATCAACTACAGAGCTATTTGGCGGAATTAATTGTAAATTGTAGTACCTATAAAATTTAGTTTCATTTTAAAGAAATAAAAAACCTGACCCGCTCTATCCTTTCATTGGAAGCGACATTTTTTTCTATTTTTTTCGTTTGCGAGATTCTGGATCTACTTTATACAGTTTGACCAAAAGTATTACAAACATGATACAAAAATAAATTTCGACACTAAAAGGAGGTTCTCCATTTTTTTGAAGCCCAAATTCATTTAATTATATTGTAACAAAGTTTTCTGCAAATGAAAAAAAAAATTGCAAAATATTTCTAAGATAAGTTGGAAAGGAACAAACAAAAACCGTCAGCCAAAAAATTTAATTGACTCCAAGAATAAGCCTCAAATTCTGAATGAATTTCTTACTTTTTTAATATCCAAGAAGGCTTTGATTATTTTTAAGTCTTTTAAGATGAGAATTTTTGATTTTAATAAAAGTGATTAAATCATTCACAGAAGAATGTTTAGATACAAAATATGTAGTCATTCATTGGTTTCAAACACAAAACTGCCGAATTCTGAACCAGCTACAGTATTTCGTGTACACTCTTAGTAGGTCGAAACAAGAAGGCATTCCCAAAGTAAGATGGTATCTAATTAGACATTAGAGGAAATTTGTATGTAGGGAGATTGAGACAGTCATCTAGTTAACCTTGGATAAATAGAGTTCGCTGTACTATAAAAGTCAATTAATCGAAATTAGTCGCATTTCGCCTTGGGGCTCTCCAAATAATGTTCTCTGAATATATATATATATATATATATATATATATATATATATATATATATATATATATATATATATATATATATATATATATATATATATATATATATATATATATATATATATATATATATATATATATATATATATATATATATATATATATATATATATATATAATTTTTTTAGCCTTCTATTTAAATAGAGAATCAAGAAATAATAATTTGGAACATTTCTGGTTATTTCAATACATGTAAAATAACACCTAGCAAGATATCTCCTAAAATAATCACGTGGGTTCAATTTTTGCTTTTTAAAGTCAGTTGATATTTTATCTCAAATATAAAATAATTCATCAACTATATGCATGCGTCAGACGCATCATTGTAGACAAAGGGACTAAACTGTGAGTCCAGAAACAAGGATCTCCCCTTTGGGGGACAAAAAAACCCTGATTAGGATATCTTATTCAGCCTCCATAAACCAAATATTTAAGAAAATTATCTACTCTTAAGGTTCTTTATTAGAATTTGCTATATTGTTATTCTGAATTTAGCCTACTCTCAGTTATTATTAATTAATGCTCTAATACTTCTTTTATTTTTCAACCTTAGGGGCGCCCCAAAATTTTACAGACGGCAATGGGATCAAGGATATTTTATCCCTTGAAAGGGGGTTACAATTCTGCTTTCACACAGGCTATAATGACTTTTCTTGTCACTGAAATTTTATGATATATATTCCTCCAGATGAGGTTTTCAAAATATTATAAAACATATCAAGGATGATTCTAAAGCATGCGACAACATTTAAGTGTAAATCAGGCATATAGAAGCAAATAATTGTTGCAATCGAACATTGGGTCGCAAACGCAAAGGATGATCCTTAGAGGGGACTCTTGCCAATGAATTAAGTAAACAGACAAAAATCTCCCTCCTTCCAGAATACACTACATGAAGTGATCAACACAGGTTTGATGAGGTCCAAATCTAATATATAAAAATGAATTTTTGTTTGTTCGTATTTTATGCACTGCCGTGCTGTTCATCCAATTGGGATAAAACTCTGCCAGTTTATTGTTTGGAACCTCGAATATCCATGTTTTTCCCATGGCCGGTTGTATGTTGGATGCTCACGTGTAGGACAGCCAAGAGACTTATTTGTTTTTGCTGAAGACAGAAAAACAAAAAATATTATCTGCCTTAAAGTATAATTGAATAATAAAGTCAAAAAAGTGGAATAAATATTATTTATACTTCTCCTTTATATATTCTTCAATTTCAATGAATATATTCATTGTCGACAAGAATAAATATCATTCTTTCTATCATCTCTAATTAAATATTCCTAATTAAATTCAAATTTCAAACGATATTTCCAAAATTATTTCTTCTGCGGCAGCAATGCACCGGATACCAGCTTTATAATAAAAAACCAGTCTTCGCATTTGTATCAGACAGTTTCAAATTCAAAATCGGATTAAGTCAAAACACACCTTGTAAAAGCCTTAATACTCTAGGAAAATTACGAAGGCCATGCAAGGGCAATATTTCGATTTGCCTGTCGAAAACCTGTATTTGACCGCCGAAAAGGATGGCGTTCACTTTCACGCAAGTCAGAAAGTGCCTGTCGAAATATTTGTCGTTCCTGAAATGCACCAATCATTTCCGACCGAAGCGGCGTCATAGTTGGCGCGGAAAATCGGATATCACTCTTCTTTCGAATTCAGATCTTCAATGCACGCCAAACGCAATGCATAGTCACCGGGGAAAAAGTCAAAAATTCCATCAAAATTTAATTCTGTTAAATGAAAATGATTTAAATTTAATTCATTTTCATTCAGCGTTCATTTGTGTTACTTTCTGACGGCTATTAACTTGTTAAATTTTAGTTGCTTTTTCTTTTTTACATAATTTTAGTTTGAGATTTGAAATTATTTTTTAATTCTTTCTAACATGGTGATTTATTTCCTGTGGACTTTATATAGCTAAATATTTAATGTATCGTAATTTCGTTTTTAAGCCATTTAATGAAGAAAGGGCATTACCAAAGGGCATTTTATTTTGTGAACCATATTATAAAAATATTTTGCGTCTTTCAGATATTTACTAAAAGAAGTATTTTTGGCAGAGCAGCTAGAAATAATTAGAAGAACATGAGCTGATTGCAACTCTAAAAAAATTAAATAAATAAATAATAATAATAATAAAAATCGAAACGTACTGAAGGGATTTGTTCAATTTGTCAAGTACCTTTGTGCTAAGTCCCTCTTACAAAAAGACCAATTTTAAAATATTTTGTATTAAAGATTAATTGAAAATAATATTTTAATACATTTGAAAAATGATTACAATTAAATTTACCTACTGTAATAACTCAATATTCTAATTTTTATCTGATGTTTATTTAAATTCTAACCGTTAGATTTGTTTCAAAAGTTACAAAAATTTGATATCAAATGGTGAAATATCGATTATATTTATTATTAAAAACATATATTAGAAAATTATTCAAATTATGGTACAAAGTATGTTCTACCCCTTAAAATATAACAAGAATTTTTTTTTCTAAATTTTAAATGTTATGTTAAAAATTGATTTTAATGTAAAAAAAGTCATCGAATATAACAAATTTTTATTTGTGTTGAAGAAGATAATTTATTTTGCATAAATTCTAATTTTTGAAGGATTTAACGAAGAAAGATAAAGATGTTTTAAGGAAAATTCTAGCTGTATAGATTCTTCAAAAAAAGTATTCAAATATAAATAAAGACAATTTTACTACGAAAAATATAGGTTATTCAACTAGAAAATAGAAGCATATTACTATACGTAAAAAGTATTCCAATATTTTTATATATTTTTTCAAATTACAAATGAAAAGATTAAATCAAAAATGCTAAAGACAAAATTCAGCTTCTTCCATAATAAAATCCTACAATTTCGTAAAAAAAAAATATTGGCATAATATGAAACATATTATTAAGACTTAAAATAAGTGAGAATAATATAAAAATTATAAGTGAATTAGGTATATTGTTTGGTACAACAGTCAGCAATCATTAATTTCGTTAGAGTTAGTAATAAACAAAAAAAATGAAAATTTATTCTCAGCCAAAATGAGTACTAATTTATACAATCTAACGTGTATTATATATCTGTTGATGTAGGCATATATTTTGTTGCTAATGAGCAACATCAATAGTATTGAAATAGGTGCAGAAGGTCTTTCTAACATCTTTTGCTAACTGAGCAGGTGAGTTGATTGAACCATTTAAAGGGCCATTTTTTTCTAGTCATATTATGTTAAAATATTTTTAGGTTTGAAATTATAATAAGAAAAGGGATTCATTTAGCTTATTAGATAAATTTAATTTGATTAATTAATTAATTTGGTTAATTAATAATTAAGTAACAAATAAAGACACATCATTTTGTGTGAGATAAAGAACTTAAGATCCAAGTTTCTGACTTACTAAAAAAATTTGTCAGAACTTATGCCAACCTACATAATTTCATGCAAAGATTGATAAATTTGGTGGGAAGCATACTTCCCACGGCCTTAGAAAGGGTTAAAATGTGATAACAAGAATTAAAACTAAAACCAAAAATGAAAATGAAAGACCCACGAAAATATACGGGAAAAAAGCAATGGAAAATGCCTAAGGTGCAATAAAAAATTATCATATCGAGCCTTGCGTTTTTGGGATTGTCAGACTGAATACTGGTATCCCCGCCTTTTCCACTGCATGTCATCCCCATCGTCGTCATGCTAAAAGCTGTCAGCTCAAACTCGCTCTTCGTATTTTCTCCTAGTGTACTTACTACCCGCTTAAGTGGATCTGTTGTCCTTTACGAGTTAAATGTTCTCTCACTTGTGTGGCGTGAAAATATGGAACAAAGGGATATTAGCTGATATTCCTCCTCAAATCTGACCATAGTTTAACGCAATAAGGTAGGTCAATTCTAAAATAGTTTTCGTATTGTTTCAAAACGTAGCTTAATATACTTAAATTAAAGACAATGGTAAATATTATCTGTCATGAGAATTTATGAATACATTTTTTAAAGTAACAATCGAGTGCTTAAAAAGTATAGACATTGAAATGAACAATCTCCCCCCATTTCCTTAAGTATTTCAGTTTTAGGAAATTTTGTCCTTTAGAATTAAAAAAGAAAGCAAAAATCTCTAATATTTTTAGACTCTAGCTTTAGATCTTAAATTTGGCTAATATTTTGAAAATTCTTCTCTAAGTAGAATATTCAATACTAGAATGAAAATAATAAGATTATATTTGGACTTATATTATTTAAAATATTTTATGGCTGAAATGCTCTGATCATATTTGCTTACTGAGCGTTAATGCTAAACAAATGTTGCCTTGTTTAATATCAATGCCAAACCGAAGCAAAAATAAACATCTGAAAACAATTTAACAATATATGAATTTCTCCTTAATATTAATGTCTTGAATCCTTTTTCTAGATACAGAAATACATCTAGAGATACATATACAAGATCATAAATTTTTATTATCTATTAAGATAGGGGATTTTGTTTTTGAAGCTGACTGTTCATAGAATTCATGTTCACTAACATTTGCTGCAGATGCCAAGTTCTTTCCTTTCTTTATTACAAAGATATATAATCACTATTTACCTTTTCTTGATTATTTCAGAAGTTGTCGCAAATAAAAAATTGTTGCACCGCTATGACATACATAGAATTCATTATATTTATGGTTCAGCTATTCTATTGTAAACTATCAATACCACTTTTTTAATATTTTGACAATATTTAGAATATCCGTTACCATAAAAAAATATCACGAAAAACAAAACTTTTTGATGAAAGAATTTTAAAATGAAAACCATCGGAAAGTCATTTTTTGAGAATATTTTAACCAAAAATACTTTAATGGAATCAAAAGCAAATCTCATTTTATTTAAATCTATTTCGAGCTAATATACCCTTTCTTTCTTTTATTTTTCTACTATTTAGTTTGCAGTCGAGCAAACTGATATTTGCATAGAAGATTAATCATCCTATTTTCCTAGCATTGCAGCTGAATCAATTGATAATTTCATAGAGGTTTCAATATTCTATTTTCCTAGTTTTGCAGTTGAGTCAATTGATAACTGCATAGAGGTTTCAATATTTTATTTTCTTAGTTTTGCATTTGAGCAAGCTGCTAAGTGCATAGAAAATTCATTATCTTAGTTTCTTCGTTTTGATGATACGAATGTTTGAAAAATGTCAATGAATTTCTTTCTGTTTTCGTGCAATGGGCATCCTTCACCTTCTGAAATGTTGGACATTCTTTGTGCATAGCACAAAGAATGTCCAACATTTCAGAAGGTGAATTTTTTCCTTTACTCTTATATTTCTTATTAAGAAAAGTTGAATTAAGAATAAAAATAAAGAATTGTTTAAAATAAGTACATATTATAACTTCTTAGCCTGTATCTTCTTAACTTGTATTAACAATTACGACAATAGATCAGTAAAGCGATCCAAATTTTTATAAATGATGATGAAATAGCTAAAATATTTGGTATGCTCTGAAATACTGCGAAAAAGTATATTCTGGAAGGCTTATAAAATTTCCAAGAAAATGCTATTTGTGAATTGCAATTGCTACAAAAGTAATACTACTAGCAATTCTCATCATTTTAAAAAATAGGTGAAATTTATTTATTTGAATAATATTCTTTGAACAAAACGTATTGGGATTTTAGTATGCTTCTAGTTGAACCATTCAATAATTGTTACAAAATTTATTATTTCAAAGGGTAAATTTAATTTCAATTATTATTTTTTCTCGAAATTTGATATGGATCAAATTTTAAATGTAAAATTAAAAAAAATTATTATTTATTAATGCATAGTATTTTAAATTATTGATTTTGAACACCTATTAGAATATAATAAAATATAAGAATAACATTACAAAGAAAAAAATGCTAACTTTTTTAGTTTTCCTATCCGACATAATATTTTATTCTTTATAACTGAAGTAGATTTCTATTGTAAAATCTTCTGTTTGACCATCAACTTTTCATTCAGGTTCATCATATTCATTCATTCGGCATTCATAATTCATCATTAGAGTTTGGATGTATTTGAATTACTCCGTATCAGCTGTAAACATTTCTTTCACCATGTTTGTTTCACAATGACTTTTAATTCATCATTTTCTTTCATTCATGATTCACCATAAATATTTAAATGCACTTGAATTCTAGCAATATGGAAAATTGTTGATTTATTTGCATATACGAATTTTGTATTAAATGAATAAAATTAAAATGTGAACAAATTTGTCTTCTGAGAATAAAATGGTATTATTCATTAATACATTTAAAATAAAAATCCTAACGAAACGAATATTTTAAAGTTGTTAAATTTTATTGTATTTTAAAATAAATCCTTGCAACTCATATACTGAAATGTTTAAATACTTATTTAAAAATAGATTTGGTTCTGTCTCTAATTTTATTATAATTTGCTATTTTTTTCATATAAGATGAAATTTCAGTTAAAATCTTTTCAGATTACTTTTTTCCAGTTGAATTAATTGTAAATTGTATTTTTTTAGAAATAGAGAAATTTATTATTTAAAGAAATAGAGCAATTTATTTTGATTTTCACGTTGAAAATAATCAACAATATCAACAGTAGTGGTTAAATCAAGTAAAAAAAATTAACAATTACAATAAGAAAAAGTTTAGAACTTCTTTATTTTTATTACCTACTTTTGTATTTATAACTTTTGTATAAATTTTAAAAGAGCACCCGACTTATTTCATTCTGTACGCTTATTATTTTCATTACAGAAACTTATTACCAAATGAAAATAGAGAGGATATTATTACGTAATCATTCAGGGCTTTTTGCTTTTATTTTTTCATTTTATTATGACACAAACTCACCTAAATAAAAATAAATTTTGGAACTATCTCACATGTTCGATCCTGAAAAAGGTGAAACTCCTGTATGCACGTAACAGGAAAAAGTCAATACGCAAAAGACACCACATTTTTTTTAAACATTGATTTACGGTGATATAATCAGAAGACACTGTATCATTTTGGCGTAATTATTGCCCTAGTTTGGCGCGTTTTCCAAATCTGTGGTAACCCTGGGTCGGTGTGCGTAAAGTTGATCGGAAGCTGTGTTCGTTGGGCGGAGGGCGGTGCAGTTCGTACGGGTTTCTGACAGTAGCCGCTCCGGCCTGGCCGAGCAGGATGAACAGGAAACTTTCTCCCAGCACTCGCCGTCCTATCTTCGGCCAGATGTTCACGGGGAGAATCGTGATTACCACCTGTATGCTGGTTGTTATTTATGCGGTTCCAGAAAAAATACCAATTGGTAAGATAATTTTTTTCAGTCGTAATTATATAGAATTTCTTGCCAACTCAATTTTAATTTATATAGGAATAATTTAACCAAACAGAAATCAACACGTTCAGAAGACGAGTATTTTATTTCTTTGGTTGAGTAGATATTTTTTGAGTCAATTATACATATCTTAATAAAATGATTGTCACTTTTTCTGCTCTTTAATATACAATAACAATTGAAAAATGCGGTATACCTAGACTAAATGTTTTTGTTTAGAAAAGATAATAATTTTTTTCACCTAATATTCTAAGTACTTCAAAATTTCATTTAAAATGCAAAAAAAAGTAGTAAGAAAAGATCTTTTTTTACAACACATTTAGTAATTAAAGGAGTTTTTCACAGAAAACAATTCTAAAATATAGAAATTTTTGTATTCTGCAAGTGGAGAGTTTATCGCGAGATGAAAATATCAAAACATAGAATAATATTTAAATGTTATTTTGGTATTTTACCGAAAACTCAAAAGTTAAAATTTTTTATATTACTCTAAATTTTTAGTCAATATTGCACTTATAAATACAAGTGGAAGATACTAGTTAATAAAATGAGTGTAGAGCATAGCTATTGGAAGACATGGTCTTTGTACGTTATCAATAATTAATTAGATAGTTATGGATGACTTGACGATAACTTTTACTAATAAGAGGTAACATGCAGTTTGATGACGCATGTTACATTGCACATTTCGAACAAAATAAATAGTTGAGGAAGTTTAGTCAGAAATTTAAATTGACGAAGAATTCTCGATATATAGGAATGAAACTTAGAGGCACTATTTGAGGCAACAAGAAAAAAGGCTCTGAATATTTTGTACACCTGAAGAAAATTCGATGATATTGCTTCCTTAAGCAAAAATTCATTCATTTTTTTCGCATTGTTGATTGTAAAATAATAAGTTAAAATAATTGGCTCGAATATAACTGGATGACTTTGATAACATAAAGCATATATAAAAAAATCAGTATTAATATAAATTTAAAACATAAATAATTTGAATAATTTTTTATTAGAGCGTAAGTATGATAAATTTAATTATAAGCCAACTTTTAGGTTATACTAAATATGTACATTTCTTTCCAACTTAACTTTCAGTTACAATCAATTTATCGTTTACAATATCTTCTATAATTTTTTATTGCATTAGGATTATTTATTAAACTTCTCCATGAAAATGATGCGTATTTTCCTTTAAAAGAAAATTTGGAAACTTAGAAATTACCTAATATTCCATTTTTTTGTAAATGTTTGAAACCTGCATATTAGATGTAGTTAAGCGATGTTTAAGTAATTTAACCCTTTTTTAATATTTCTGTTATATTAAGAATCGTAAAATTCTACACCATTTACACCAGGGAGGGTCCACAAACGCGATGCGCAAAAGTCTTTCCGCACATTAGATCGCTTTGGTACCGATTCCGAAAATCTGAGCTATTTTACGCAGTTTCAAATTGAAGAAATAAGTGTTTTTATCTATAAAAACACCCACTTTATGGTCTGCCATTATATCCTGATCCTTTTACATTGTGAAACAGCATATTATTTTTTTTTATATTAGGCGTTATGTACTTTTGTTTTTAATGAAAATGATTCATGATTCTTCTTTTTATTGTTTAAAGCGATTGCAAGAAATCGACTCGCTTCTTAAGATACTATTTGCTTTTATTGATACTATTTTCTAATTCTTAACATACTATTTGATAATTGTCATTTTAAATGAATGAAAATAAATATTATGATTTTTTCTGTTTTATTTATATCTATGGAGCCTTGTTTTTTTCTTTGTTTAAACCTTTTTCTCCTTGGACTCTAAATTAAAAGACAGAAAATTTATTTTTATTATGAATATTTCTCCTTTAATTCGGTCCCGAGAAAGTTGTTTGATTGCTAAGCTGAGTTTTTAAAGTTTTCTAAAGGTTCGCAAATTCAAGATTAAAAAACGGCTTCAGAAAATCAGTTGTTGTAATAATTTTATGAAAAATTTTACTCTAATATAATAACTTTTTTGTACTGCTGTCGTACGTTCGATGTTTTCCAAAAATTCGAAAGACAAAAGCATTTTACTCATCTCTGAAAAATCTTGGTGTTAAAAAAACTTACATTTTCAAATGCGGAAGAAAATGTAAATTTAACATTTCAAATGCTCGAAATTGCTCTCAAAATTTGAGCGAGAGTGATTGTTCTCCTAAATTGAAAGTTGGATTGCTTGGTATTCCCACAAGAAAAGAAATTGAAACGAAAAGCTGTGCAAAGATTACGTTAGCCGCCAGACGAGAGAGTATCCAAATCTGAAAAGCGTAAACAACTGACGTCTCGTAACATTTGAAAATATGTTTTGGAAACTCTGTATAAGTTATCGTAACTGAAACAGAAATTTGAGGATAAGAGTACGGTATTTCGTGTTGAGTCTCAATCTGTTTTACAATACCAAGAAAAACAGATTGTTTCGTTGAAGAAAGAAAGTTTAAAAATATCAAATACTTCAATGAAAAGACAGATAAACTTCAAACTTTATCTTTAGAATTTTAGGAAAATTATTTTCTTAGAATTAAATTAAATGCTTACTAACAGAAAAAAAAATGTTGGAAATGGAAAAAAAAACTATTATATGCATAGTCATTACTTTAAAAGCTGTTTTAAGAAGATGTTAACAAATTTTTAAGAGATATTCTTGTATTCCTTATATCAAGAGTTTAACCATGAAAATATGGATTAAAAAAATCATTTAAATAACACCTTGATATATTGTATGATGTGTTAGCATTAACTTTTCAAGCTTAATGGTTTATTTAATGAACCACTTATATCATATTAATGCTTTTTAGCTTAGTTTTTAAACCCTTAATTGAAAGAAAAATATTTTTAAACTTTAAATATATATATTCTTTATTAAATGCTTTAAAAATCAATGCCAATATTAATTGAAAATAATTGATATAAATGGTTCAGGAAAGGGACCACCGCGCTTGAAAGAGTGAATAAAAACTCATGCTTCCAGATTTTCTTGCAAAGAATCGGAGTCTTCTATTTCGATGCAATGACTTGTGATCACAGAATTTCATACAATCAGAAGAAAGGCCGCTTTATGGGTACTCGTTTGAATGTTCAAGTTATAAAATTAATAATTAAAATTTATTCATAAAATTTCATTTGATTTATATGGTTAAATGTGGCACTCAAAATAAAGTTAAAAAAAAGACATCTACAGAGAAGGAAGGATATTTCATACTATCAGCCTTCTAAATGGAATTACTACAATTCAATTATAATTTGGCCCTAATCAAAAATATATAACTATTACTAATAGATACTCTGTTTAGAATATAAAATAACTAATTTTGCAATAATTTATATATAGTGTAAGTACTAATTACCACATTGGTCAAAAAGTTTGAAATTATATAAATATGTGTATGAAAATGTAATATTTAGGAATTGTGCATGTGAATTGTGTATATACACATACGTAATTCGATTGAAATCTGTATAATGAAAGCAAACATTAAAAAATAAATAATTTTGATTCATGCTTATTCAAAATTATGAATTAGTTTTAAGAAGGTTGTGAATTGTGCATATACACATACGTAATTCGATTAAAATCTGTATAATGAAAGCAAACATTAAAAAATAAATAATTTTGATTCATGCTTATTCAAAATTATGAATTAGTTTTAAGAAGGTTGTGAATTGTGCATATACACATACGTAATTCGATTAAAATCTGTATAATGAAAGCAAACATTAAAAAATAAATAATTTTGATTCATGCTTATTCAAAATTATGAATTAGTTTTAAGAAGGTTGTGAATTGTGCATATACACATACGTAATTCGATTAAAATCTGTATAATGAAAGCAAACATTAAAAAATAAATAATTTTGATTCATGCTTATTCAAAATTATGAATTAGTTTTAAGAAGGTTGTGAATTGTGCATATACACATACGTAATTCGATTAAAATCTGTATAATGAAAGCAAACATTAAAAAATAAATAATTTTGATTCATGCTTATTCAAAATCATGAATTAGTTTTAAGAAGGTTCTCAAAAACAGTTGATTTAGTTTTTAGTTAAATGATACATTATTACTTAAACTAATCTGTATTTAAATAATTTCAGGTAAAATTATTCCTAATCATTCTGGTCCTTAATAATCGTCCACATTTTAACTTAGAAATGGTTTTTGCTTTTAAAGTTTCGGGGCTATAGACATAATTATTTCTTCATTTCTTGCATAGAAGTCATATCAGGAAGACCGATAATGAGTATTATTAGAATTTTCTTTTCTATATACCACATTTTTGTTATTTCATAATGTATGTGTGACTCTTTAAAAAATTTTCAACAAAAACATTTGACTTAAAAAGTTTTACTTTTGTTAAAAGAGCTTTCAAATTATCCATTTATTCAGCAAAATAACATTGGGATGAAGAACCGCACTCCCAGTCTTAAATCATCAATGCATCTTTGAGCCTAACCTTGCGACTCTTAAAAAACCTTGATTTACATCTTCTTTCCAAATTTACTTGATCATTTTCCTCATATTTTATTGTTCATGTTATTTGATCGATTATTTATTCCATCAGAGATGAAAGAAAAAGAGGTTAAATGAACTTGTAAGTATCAGTATAAATTTTTACGTTGTAGAAATTTATAGAAAGCTGAAAAAAGATAGCTGTCTTTTCACAACATTTTATGTAATTCTGGTTAATAAATAATATTAAAATATTTCTCCTATTAGCAACTATATCTCTTTAAAAAACTAATTCAGCATTCTATTTGTTTTCTTCGTGAATTTTTAATTTGTTGTACAAATAATGTAAATACGAGGGAAATTCATTTGAGGTTCTTCAAAAAGGCATAAACTAAGTTTATAATATTAACAATTTCTAATACTGATTATTTCGCATATTGAATAAATTTTACTTCTGAATACGTGTGAAGATTACATGCAACTTTTGAGATCCTTTATAGAGTAAGTATCACATTTTCTTTATAGAACCGACAGCATATATTATTACTCAGGCTTTCAGTTGTGACGTAAACACCAAAAGTGTTCACTGCAAAAGAAGCTTTTGAGTTTGTATAGATTTAAGTACACAATATATTTTGTTAAGCTTCGCCGTATAGAAGAAGAATGCTATTAAGGAAAACTTGTCCAAGATAGAGATAAGATTCAACTGATTACACTATATAAAACAGTAATATATTTTCAACTCCTTAATTGAAAATGGTATCTAAGAGATTCTATCGTGTGCAGTGTCTTTAATCAACAGTTTTATGTAGAAAGTAATTTCGACTTTTATCAGTAAATACATTTCTGATATTTTAAAAGATAATAATCGATTTTGTTGCGTGGGGTACAATTATGAAAAGAGGAGCTTCGATAAAAATATTGGTCTTTTAGTTTTGAATTTTTCTTGTTTTATAACATATAATGTGGTTGTGACCATTATTGTACTATTAGTTAGACCATTTAGTATAAGAATAATTAACTTAAACCCGAAAGAGCAAAAAAGATTTTTAAAAACATTAAAAATCTTCGTTATTGTATAAACAATTCAATATATTAGAAAAAACACAGTTTCTAATTTCATAGCATATTCACTTAACTGTCAAGACTTAATGATGAGAAAATCCCATATATTTGTAATGGTGAGCTGTTATTATAAAATAAAATAATAAAAATAAAAATAAAATTAATAAAAATGAGTACTTTTTCATCTTCTCTTCGTACGACTGTTTTTGTAGTAATTGTAATAAAACCATATTCAATATCCTTTGAAAAATAATTGGTAAAGAGAAGAAATTACAATGAGACATTTAAAAAGGAATTTTTTTTATATTAATTTGTTTTCTGAAAAGACATCTTTAGAGGTATATAAAAAGTAACAAACAATATTATGTAATATAGTAAGAACTATAGGATAAAAATTTGAGTGAATTTGATGTAGATATTTTATCCTGAATGAGTTAAATTATTAAAATACTTTTATTTTCTGCTTGCAAAGGTAGTTTACTAGCCCAGATTAAACAGATTGTTTAAAAAAAAAGCAGTATAAATATTTATTAGCTTATTTTGCATAAATTCAGGCTGTATGTATAGAGTTTTATTTACAGTAAAAAGACTATTAAAGCTTTCAATAAAATTTCCTTTTACTCATTATGATAAAATTATTACTTTCAATAAAATTTCCTTTTACTTGTTCTGATCAATAAAATTTAATTTTATTTGGTTCATTTCTTTGTTAATTGTATTTATTTTTCTTTAAAGAATCTGGTAAACTTTGCCATTAACAATTTAAAACTAACCACCAACTAACTGAAACGGGAAGTTCCTTAATGTGATATCCTTAGCATTGCGGTACTGCATTATTGCGAATTGTTTTATTGCGTTCTATATATTATATATATATATATTTATTGCTACTGATATATATATCAATATATTATCATTAATATATATATATATATATATATATATATATATATATATATATATATATATATATATATATATATATATATATATATATATATATATATATATATATATATATATATATATATCAATAGCAATAACTATGTATAGCGTTATATATATTCATTTCTATTGATATATATTAGGTGCATTGCGATTTCTACCTTTAGATCTCATCTACTACTCTTTTGTGTTATTAATGATTCATTATTAACTAATTAATAATTTAGGGTTACATATTTGCGAATATATAATATCAATCTGTACTCTATCGATATTGTAGCTATATTGTAGCATGTTCCTATGACATGGTCGATCTTCAATGGCAGTTGAGGGAATCTGTCACTGCCAGTATTATTTTTTCATATAAAATTGAAAAAAATAAATCAACTATGAAATCAGTAAAATAATTCTGATTAATTAGAAGAAGTATATCCAGCTGTCATCAGTTATTGTATTGTTTCAAAACGTGATATCTACTATTCTTTGACTGTTTTATTGTGTATCATGAGTAATATAGTAGAGCGGAATTGGTGTATTTGAATAACAAACAAGAAAAAATGTATAATGTGCTATAATTTATTGTGAGTATTTAATTAACTTTCAAGATAAATGTTTAAGTGGATAAATTTAAGTATTTCTTTATAACATTCAAGCACTTTTATCCACATATATATATCACAATTTAAGTTTTCAATTTCGAAATATATACCAGTCTTCACTGTAAAACAAAGTTTCATAAATAGTATTATAATTCTCCTGTAGGAGTATGCTCTACAGTATCAGTGTATAAAATATCCAATAATTTGTAAATATTTCATGGCAAATAATGAATGTCTGAATTTGAGTTCGACTACAATCCCCTGAGAGCCGTAATGATTTGATACACCCTTTAGACTGCAAAGAGTTTGATGGTTAGAATGTCTGCCAACTACTGGAAATACAACTACAATTAACAACTTTTACTCGCATAATAACTTCCGAAGTATTAGTTTTTTTTATAGCTTATATGTTTCACGATTCTGATGCGAAATCCTTTTATTTCAGAATCAGCAATGATTCTCCCTTACAGATTTGAATATTCTGATTTTATCTCATACATAATTTTTATTAAGAATCGCATCTCCAAACTGCTTTATATTATGTGTTAGAATATGCAACCATTGTCGTAATTATGGCATTTAAACAGCAATTCCATCAATATAGCAAATTCTCAGGAAAGCAATTCCATCAATCTAGCAAATTCTCAGCCGAAGTAGTTTAAACGCAAAAATAGCCTCCTGAAAGATACGGAGATAACTTAGTAACATTTTATAAACATGCGGACAAAATTTTTCAGGACATCATTTGGAATCCTGATTTTATATAGAGAACAGTTTTATGATGTAGTTGTTAACGAAACAAATTTCAGAGCTTTTCACTATTTTAAATGAATCTATGTTCCATTTTATCATATTTTGTGAAAAGAAATTTCGTTTGATTAGTGTAACTAATTAATCACTTCTCACCGGCAGTAGCTTGGTAATAATTTTTTGAAATATTTATGGATTGATAAAATTTATTCCTTCATTCTGCGATGTTATTTTTTTATGAAAGTGAAAGTTTACCCTTATAAGAAAGGGGCGAAATTTTCTGAAAACTGACATTAAGAGTAAAATAAAAATATACTTCATCATACAATATAATTTTAATAAATGCATGAGAAATCATTAATTTATTTCCTCAGTACCGGTTTCACTTTTGGGAGACACTAGAGAACAGTTTTTAAAATTTCTTTTACATTAATTTATATACTTTGAGATTTAAAAATAATATATAATATTTAAATAAATTTAATTTCGTTATTTACTACTGCGAAAGACTATGATTTCTATAGGATGAACACATTTTCTCAATAAATAAATTACTATAATACAAAATATGGAATACTTCTTTAACATTTTTCTGTTATGCTTTGATATATTTAGAATCAATTATCACAAATAATAAACTAAATTCATGATCCAAAATTTTGTTTTAGGAATGATATAATTATCTTAGTAAAAATTTCTAGCTATCTTCATATTCATTGCAATATGTATGACCTGAGTAATACAAATTCTAAATCAAACTGATTTTTATTATAATTACATTGATCGTTAAATTCGCAGATTTACATATGGAAAATACATTGCAAATATAAGCGTTTACATAAGGGCACTTATAAAAAACAACATATCTAACAACTTTCTATCAAATACCTTTTAATTTTATTGCCCACGTTAATAAATACCCGCATTTTGAACAACTTTATTTGACATTCATTCCTTGTTTTTTATAAATATATTAAAGCTTAATATATATATAAACACACGGCGATTTTTTAACAACAGATAAAAAGATATACACATGCACCTACATTATTTTTACTAAATATGTATTTTTAATATTTTATAGAATTTCATATGATAAAAACCACTTACATTAAGTTAATAATGCTCTATTTCTCCCATGTGAATTCGATTGTTTGAGCTAATTTATTTATCTTATAGCGAAATTCAATAAAATAAGCGTCAAACCTTTATTTTCTGCTTCAAAACCAATTATCTGCCTTCTAATAGCATCAAATTTAGTGATTATTCATGACATTAAGCGTGCAAATTACATTAGATGATCTTAAAATTTCATCTAAAATTACTTATCAATAAACATAAGCAATGAAGGGTCGTCATCGGTCGGGGAACAATTCCCTAGGGATTGTCCCAGTTTTCGCAGGCCCTTATGTGTTGCGATTAATGCATTTTTAAGTTCAAATATTCAGGAAGTGAGTTTTCTGAATAAGAAATGCTGAAAGTGATTCTCTCTGCTTAACCATTTAATCTTCAAATTTTGCATTCTATATATTTTTTTTAACTATCTCATTGCTTTTTAAAAAAAGAAAATACATTTAGTTTTTTTATCTTTAAGCGATTACTTAAACAAAAGTTTTATCTTAAACAAACTGAACATCGTTTTTATTGATATGAATTTTTTAAATGTGAAAATGAATATCAAGAACTTCATGACGTATTTCTTAAGGAATTTTAATTTTTATTTCGCTTTCAAATTTATATTGTAATGAGAAATACTTTTTTAGTAAATGAGAAATACTTTTCACGTCTTTTTATTAATTTATTTTGTTAATTAGAAGAATTGAAAATAAAATTCGAAAACAAAAATGGATATTAGAGATAAAAAAAAATTCAATGAGATACGCTCATATCTGGCTAAATCTTTCTTAAGCAATGATTTCTTAAGTCTTTCTTACGTTAGAATTTCAGATTTATCTAAATTTATCTTATCTTCTTATTTTCTTATCTCTGTCGAACTTAAGAAATTATACCTTTTTTTTTTTAGCTGTCTTTGCTCCTTCGGCGATAATTAAATCGTGATAATGAATTACCTAATTAATGAAAGCAGTTCTTAAACTTTATTAGCTCGCTCTAAAGTGAAGGAAATTTAACTTTGATTTAAAATCTTGTCTAAAGCAACGAATTCATTCAGAAATTATCGTTTCGAAAAGTTAATGGATGAATAAATCTTGAACATTTGTTTTGTAAATGAGTTTATAATTAACAGAAACATTACACAATTCTTCTAAAATTTTAAATTGCAAATAAAAATTTCTTTTTCTACTATGTGTTTAAAAAAAAATTATGGGACAAACTTTAAGGGAAAGGAAGACATACAGAAACTAGTCAGTTTTGCAGCAGAATGAATAGTAAAAGGGGGAGATTTTTTGTTGGTGAATAAAGTAAAGAAAAGAATATGCCAGGTATCCATTTGGGACCCCATGTTCTATCATAAAAATGACTTATCTCTGTGTACCTGATCTACTAGTAAAGTTTGTACCATGATTTTAGAATCTCTCTGTATATTTCTGTTTGTAGATTTCTGGAATTGTAATGAAATTAAAAAAAATTGCAAGTTAAAACATTCGATGGATCAATGCAATTAATGATAGATAATTATTAAAGGGAAGGGAAGGCATACAGAAACAAGTCAGTTTTGCAACATAATGTATAGTAAAAGGAGGAGATTTTTTGTTGATGAATAAAGTAAAAGAAGAGAATATGCCAGGTATCCATTTGGGACCTTATGTTCTACCATAAAAGTCACTTATTTCTGTATATCCGATCTACTAATAAAGTTTTTTTCTATGATTTTAGAAACTCTTTGTATATTTTTGTCTGTAGATTTTTGGAATTGAAATAAAAATTGCAAGTTAAAACATTCGATGGATTAAAACAACTAATGATAGATAATTATTAAATTAATCGTGTTTATCAATTATTGACTGCTTTCAGTGTAATCAAAAAATTTGATAACTCATTTCAATTTCATAAAATACTATTATATGTAAGCATTAAATCACATTAAAGTTATTTTGACTACATTAACTATTGAGGGTAAAAATGGGTGTATTTTCGCAATTGTAACATAATTTAACGATTTTCACATTTGTAATCGTAGTCTGATTTATTTTTGAAGCACTCAAAATGATCTTTTTTTTTTCCTTTGAAAGTATATATCTAATTATTAGAAAAGAATTTACTTTCAAAAATAATAAAAGTGAAGTTTTTAATTAAGCACAGATATATTTGTTATTGATGTATTTCCATGAATAATTCGAATGAGGTTTTTTTATAAATAAGGAGAAATTTTTACTTTGTCGCTTCTTTTCTGCGAAATCGAAATAATCCGATCTGAAGTAATCCGCTCACAGCTCTCAGAAAAGATCATCTTTTTTTTCGGAAGAAAAGTGACTGGTTTTATCAAGTTTGGTTTAGTTATAGTTTGACTTTTTCTCTTTGTTCTGATCCTTTATTTTAATAATGTAACATTTGTTTCACTTGGAATGAGACGAAGTAATAACTGTATTGTTTCTAAAAATTATACTCCTGTAATTAATTATTTGGATATTAATTGTTTTCAAATCTCGATTTATGTTTGAATGAAATTGTTGGATTATTCAACATAAATTGCGCAAGGTTGTAATATAGTTACAATGAAAATACAGCTCCCACCCGTTCTTTCTGATGGTAAGTCGGATGTTTCAATCAAACAGGAAATGCAAAAATTCAATATGTCTATTATAATTACAAAATTTATATTTTAATGTCATAAGTCGAAGAAAAGAAGATTTATTTCAAAGGTTTTATTATTCAATATAAATTGCATATTGTTTTAACATTTAAAATGTTGATTGATTCTTATATCATCAGATACATTGATGATAAAAAGAATTTATTTTGTTTATTAAACTTCTATTAATATAATTACAATGAAAATATAGTTCCCGCGTGTTTCTTCTGACAAAACGTAAGTCGGAATTTTCATTCAAACATGAAGTACAAAAATTATATTTTGTACTTCATACAGTACAAAATTTATATTTTGTTGTTATAAATCAACTTTTGTTGTTATAAGAACTTGATTTATTTCAAAGTTTTTATTATTCAATATAAATTGCGTATGGTTTTACCATCTAAAATGTTGATTGATTCTTATATCATCAGATACATTGATGATAAAAAGAATTTGTTTTATTTATTAATCTTCTAATTCTCTAATTAAGCTCGTTGTTACGCTTATATATTTTCAATGTCTGTTTCATGAGATACATAAGTGTCTTTTCTAAGATATCAAACGCTGATCATAATGCGTTGTCTAACAATTGTAAATGTATTGATTACAACAACTAAAGTACTCCAATAGCAGTTGACCTTTTTATTTTTTTTTATACAAAATAATATATTACTCTTTCAAAACTAATTTTTTTAAATATTTTTTTTTGTTCAACTGTAATTTTTTATTTCCTCGTATGCGAAGTACGCAAAGATAAAGGGATAAAGATAATCGTCAAAACATTCGAACTCGAAATTTCGACGAATCTCCACGTTTTAGACCTTCCTGTTTCCGAAAGACACATTTTTAAAATTTTGACTGTCTGTAGTTCTCTCTGCCTGTCTGTGAACACAGTAACTCAAAATTGCTTTGAGCTAAATGTATGAAATTTGGTAAATAGTTTTAGCATCAAATTTGGCGATTTCTGTCAAATCTTGAATGAAATCCATTCAAAGGAAGCCTACCTGTCTGTCTATCCACATCTGTCTGTCTATAACAATAACTACCAAACTAAAGGAGCTAAATGGATAAAATTTGATGCACAGATATTGCATCTTATATGTAGATCTATATAAAATTTGGAACCAAATTCGTCAGTTTATGTAATTTTATATGAATGTAAATGCGATAACTAACAAAAACAACAACACTATGATTTAGATAAATGGAATTTGGTATGTTATCTTGTGACACAATTGTAATTCTGTATCAAATTTTGGTTTCGATAATTTTACAAAAAAGACATTCAAAATTTATATTCATCTCTCTGGAACTTGTATATTAACCGCATCCCCGCCAAACAAAATTGCACAGATTACCTGTTAGTACATACTTTAATAGAAATTGTCCGCCAGTGGTATGAGTTAATTAATGCACAAATACCGGCTTTCTTTACTATAACACTATGAAGTCTGTAACTTTCATGTGCGGAATTCTGTAAATAAAAATCTGAGCACTCGTGGTATTCATAACCTTTCTCATGGTCTGCAATTTTTGGCGGGCATGGAAAGGGTGATACTATAGTCTATGCGAGAAAGTTTCGGGAAGATCACTTCCACCAGTTGTCGAAGCTAAATTTTTATTTTTACCTGCTTTTGCACCAGTGAAATAGGAGCTTATTAGATATAAACATTTTTATCGTTTTAAACGATGTTTCATTTATTAAATTACTATTTCAAAATTAAGACGCAATAAAAGATTTATTAAATTTGAATAAAATTTCTCTACTACAGACAAAAAATACCTATACTACAGAAATAAACCTAATTTACGAAATGAGCAAAAGTAGATTAATGATGTATCAAAGCAATAGCACTTTGAAAAAATAAAGGCTATACATAAAGCATGTCTCTTAAATAATTATTAGAGACCTACAAAAGTTGGCACGCAATATTTTCATTATAGATTTGAGTTTCCTGAAAGCTTTAAGCCTTTTATTGAAGTCGATCAATTCATACATTAGTAAACAACAATAAACTGAAATGCATTTCTGAGCTTTTAATTAACTTAGGGAAAAGATTTCTATTTGGAAATTTTTTGAACATTAAATTTATTATACTAAAATATAATGATTTGAAAGAAAAAAAAACTGACTTATTGGTTTGTTTTTATTTTAATATTTTGGTTTCGTTTATTGGAGAGTGTAGCCATGATGTAAAATTTAAGATGATAAACGATGCGTTTTTTATGTATGAGTGTTTCAAAGTTATCCTATAGTCTCCAGATTGTTCTAATATAAAGCCGTTTTTATTTAAAAATAATTTCCAATAATTTGTCATTTCAGAGTGCTGCATTTCTGCTTTGTAGTGTTTATTGACGTGCTTTCTTGAATACAATTGAAAGAGTGTAGAATCTGTATTCTAAATAATCTTGACGCAAAGATAATTTAAAATTCGCTGCATTGTATCCTGATTTTTTAATCTCTGAGAGAGTTTTTTTTAATTATTTTTTATGCCATTTATTTCTGATATAATTATTTTCAATAAAATTTAATGCAATCAATTCTTTTAAGAAAATATCGCATATTATATTTAGAGAAAAAAGTTTAAATTTTGAATTATTATCGAGAACTTTTGAATGTTAAAGATTGTACTAATAAGACTAAAGCTGATAAAGGCGTTATTTTCTTGTATGCTTCAAAATTTCAATCTGATTTTTGCTGGGTGGAATGTTTTTGAAATTTGATTCAATTACTTACTTTGTGTTTTTCGACTGAAAAAGCTAGTAAATTTATTAAACTTGAATTATAATTCTATTTCTTCATTTTTAAAATTAGAAAATCGAAGTAAATATAAAATGGCACAAATCAAGCAAGTATTTTCTCTTTTATTATATTGTTATCTTAATTATTATATGGTTTTCTATAAGATGTTATCGAATCAAAATTTCATTTTTTGGGATAAAATTGATAGTTGATTTAACGTCCTTGGAAAAGGAAAATTAACTAGTTTAAGTAAAAGTATAAATGAATAGCAGCGATGCCAGAAAGAGAAACAGTGAAACCCAAGTTTGATCTATTTTCTTTTCTATACAAGAGATCGTATAAAAACAATTTTAGTAAATCCAAAAATATTCACTAAAAATTCTCATTTAGAGATAAATTTGCTTTTTTGGAAAAAATCTTTCATTTTTGCTTCCTCTACAAGAGATCGAGAAAAAAAAACTGTTTTAGTAGATTGGACAATATTTATCAAAAATTCTCTTTTAACGCTAGATATGTTTTTCTGAGAAACGTCCTAACATCAAGGAAAGCGAAGTTCCGACATTCAAATGTTTTCGAGTTACAGCTATAAACCATTTTTTTTTTTAAATTCAGAACTTAGTTTCTAAATACGTTTAACTGCTTAATAAAAAACGTACCTTTTTTAAAAACATCTCAGATTATCTGATAAGAAAGTAAATTAAGAAATGTGAAACATTGTAATCGCTATGAACAATTTTTATATATTTTCTGACAAATAGACTCTTCAAGTTGATCTTTGAAACACTATATGATGCTATTAATTTTTTAAAAAGTTATTCATAAATAAAGTAAAATAATCTGAATTATTTTTATGTGAGTCAAATTTTAATTTTTATATATAATGCATTTATCCCGCATTCTAACCAAGGAAATTAAGAAAAACAGCAATAGTAATAAATACTCGTTATTTTCTTTTCCAAACTACGTTTTTTTAAAAAAGCATAAATTTCATATTTGAATTTTAAAAAATGCTGCAATTTTCGATTTTTTTTCTCTTAAAAACTAATTTGCATCTTACTTTAAAATAAAATTGACCGCAATAAAGTCATGTTATTAAATATAAAATATTTCAGATGGCGATGTGATAACAGATTTTGATTTTCTTGTGCTTTATAACAATCGATATTCAATATATGATATAAAGAAGTATTCTAACTAAAAGTTATAGTTAAAAATTATATTATCTACAGAGAAATTGTGTTTATAAAATATCAAATATTCATTTTGCTGGAGATACGTATAACAAATAATATATCCATTTGTTTTCCTCCTATTTAATAGCTGAGGTAAAATACGTGCTACATAAAACAGCAAATCTACTTCCTTTAATAAAAATATTATTTATTATTATTGCAACTTCTAAATTGTAATAATAACAATAATTGTGCAAAATAGCTTATTAGAAGGTACGAAATACTGAATTAATAATTTGAGCATCGGTAAGATTTTTGTATCTAAAATCACATATAATTTATTATTTTTTTTTATCATTGACATTCCCTAATCAAAAGAGCTGATATTTGAATGAATATCTTTTGCTAGCTTTCAAGAGCTACAGCTTTATGGACCATTTATTTTTAAATTTAAATGCTATATTTTATCTCTAAAAAGATGTTAAAAACGTCGAGAAAATATCGAGTTGTCTCTTTTCAAAAAAATAATTTACAATATTCGCAAAAGCAACACCTACTATTTGTTGCTTTAATTGAAATGATTTATTTAAACGATTCATTAGCAAAGCACTTGCATTCTTTTGACAACATTAGAATCGAGATTCAATAAAGAAGGTGAAACCGAAAAAAAAAAAAAATACATGAAATTTTAGCGAAAACCGGAAATCTATTTTCTCCAACAACAATACAATAGACCAGGCGGAAATATTTAAAGAGACTAATGATTTTTATGAAAATAAGAATTAACGAAAGTGAGATTTACGGGTAATAAAATTAGGGTTAATGGACCGAAGGTAATGAGTCTAAATTCTCAATAAATTCCTTATCTCTAACTCTAGCTTACTGCTTATCTGGTAGAAGCACGGAGAGGAGGGGGGGGGGGGGTGAATATTGGATATCACGACATGAGGAATCGTAAGGCACTTTTTCGTCGTAGCAAAAAAATATGTTTCTCATTATGTGTTCCATTGGCTGGCTTAACGTTTTCATTAATAGTAATTCTTTGAGAAAGTAATGGTAGTAGCAATTAAATCATAATTAATGAATTGCCTAAAAATTCATTTGTTTAATATTAGCAGATTATTACATGTATGGTTATTGATTCCGAAACTTGTTAGATTAAGTCTTAGTGAAGTTTTCAAACTGCTTTAAATGCTCTTAAAATTTTCAAATATTCCAACTCATTGTGGTAGAAACAGTTTAATTGTGCGTGAATTTCAAAGGAATCATTAAATTAATTTCCCTTCCACAAAGCAAGATTTTTTAAAATTTTTATCTGCAAAATTTACAGTTAAGTAAATCTAAGAAGTTTATCATCAGATATTTGTTATTATAAAAGCTATACAGGTATCAATGTAGAACAGATCAAATGCAATGTATGTTTAAATTTAATTTGACTTTATGTAATATTAACAGCATGCAATTTTGCATCATTTTTATTGTACTAGACAGGAATAACAAAATACAGAGTTATAATTTTATTTCCTAAGAGATTGAAATTTCAAATAATTTTCTTAAAAACGGATTTGAATGTTTTGTCTGCAAATTGTTGCTTTGACAATTGTTTTACCTTCAATTTCTTTCCTAAACTTTAATTTATAATTAAATGAAGTATTTGGTATTCAATGAATATGTAAATCTATGTAAGTTCTATGAAATAAATTGTTGATTTACATACATGTACTTAAAAGTATTTATGCAATCAGAGCTTATGACAGAATGTTTGTCTGCTGACTAGAGTAGAAGTCTTTGTATCAAAGTTTTCTCTAGCTTCAGCTGTATTAAGACTCCTTTTGAAGTTACACTAGAGTTTTTTGAAATCGACTATATAATTTGATCTTCTGTCTACCGACGGCAAATAACAACTCTCCGAATTCAGCTTTTTCCTACCACTTTGACTATTTCAGGCTTGTTACGCTGAGCTTAATTCTTTGTTGTAACAGTTTGAGGCAGGTTTGGTAATTTTAGTCATTGATACTCGTATATTTTGATAGGTCTCAATTTCATTTGATTTCTTTCTTGTTTGTAAAGAAGGAATATTATTACAGATTTGTCACTCACTTTTTGATGCCTTAAAAATAGTGAGTGACTGAAATTTAATACATTTGTGTACATTAGATGACAATTAAATATTTTCAAAGCTGATTAATAGTTAATTTTTGATAAATTCTGATTCCACACGAGGAGTGCAATTTGAAGATGAAACTATAAAAATGATTGAACCAATTCAATACTATTTATATTAATGAATTAAAAGAAATCTTAAAATCTGAAAGTAAAAAAAAATGAAGAGTTATTTGAATAACATTCTTATTAATGCACTGAAAAGTAGAAAACAATTTTTGAATCATTTTTTTATTGTTACATTGAAAAGTAGAAAACAATTTTTGAATCACTTTTTTATTGTTACATTGAAAAGAAGAAAACAATTTTTGAATCACTTTTTTATTGTTACATTGAAAAGTTGAAAATAATTATTGCATCACACAAATAGTGCTAAGAATATAATCATAAGATCCTGAAGAGCGAAAAGCATTACTACAAAGAAAGTAAGTCACAAAAAATATCCTAAGAAAGAAAATTTGGTTATTCAATTAAAATAATATTTTAACTTCCGATAACATTTCAATTCACCTAGAGTATTTCATTTGTTTCAATATTATTAAAATTTTATATTACGCTTTGTATTGTTGATAAAAAATTATTTTCTTTCCTTTAGTACACAAATAAAAGAATATTTTAAAAACATTTCTAATAACAAAGTCAGATTTACATACCTTGACTGACATTTGCTTGATTTAGTGTTTATTTACATTAATTTAAAGGCATTTTCTAGCACTTTAAAACATTTGGACATTTTTTGACACTGACATCTGGATGTTTTTATATTAATTATATGTACCATTGAAACGTATTTGCTCTTACCAATTTTTACTAGTATATTTGTTTGAAATTGTGTTAATTCACCCAAATACAGAAACATTTGCTTTCACATTCCAAAAAGGTAATAAGAAATTCCCCGACTAATTTTATGAAGCGGTCTAGTGTAGCACGAAGATATGAAGGATGATTTACTGTCCAATTAAGAACGTCAACAGCGACTCGAAAGGTGTTTTCAACTCCTTAAAATGCGACGATAAAGGGTAGTAAAAAGTTTAGGACAGTACAAGAGTTCAATTTTATTACCGAATGCAAGCAAAAATGGATATTAAAGTTTAAATTGCCTACGGTTTATTTTACGAGGGAAAGAGCCCATCTCCCCTGAATACGAGATTTAAAGTTGCAATCGTTGGAATTTTCTCCTGAACCTTAAGTATGAATAAAAATGGAAATTCTGCTGTGTGTATTTTGATTGGAAAAGTTTCACAGAATAGATTGTGAGTGAAATTTATAACTGGTAGCTTCAATTTTTCTGCCGTTATTTTTTAAATTTAGGTTGAGTTTTAGAATGATAAAGGGATTTATTTGTAGTATGTTATTAAATGTTAAAATAATCTTCTATTTCTTCTTGAATAAAGTTTTGGTAATTAACTTTTGAGGGCTGCGCAGTCACTAAAATTTGGCTTGAAGGGAACATTCTTTAATGCATTTTTTAACGCTTAATGCAGTTTTAGAATGATAAAGGACTTTATTTGTAGTATGATTAAACATTAAAATAATTTGTAATTTCTTCTCGGATAAAGCTTTGGAAATTCACTTTTGAGGGCTGCTCAATCGCTGAAATTTGACTTGAAGGGAACAAAGATTATGTGACTTAATGCAGTCACATAATCTTTGAGCTAAATATAATCACAGTCAAATAAAGTTGAATAAATTTGTCTTGGAGGTTGGATATATCTATTGACAGTAAAACTTGTCTAAAAAATTAAACCTGACTGATTTTCCCTGAATGATAAAGAAATCGTAAAGAATATTTAAGAAATTTTAGATAAAGATTTGACTTATAGTGCGAAATGCTATTTTTTTATTTAAGACTTTTTTAATAGCTTAAACTTACATTCAAGAGAATAGTACGACTATCAATACTGTGGCATCTATATGCGCAGTTATGCAATGACCTTTATTAAATTGTAAAGCAAACAATCAAAGCTGAACAAAATTTTATGAATACATTGTCCAAATCCAAAAACTGGGATGTGATACGTACTAAATAACTAAATTTAAATTAGCTTAAAATGTTGACTGATTATGAGAAACACCGTATTTTATGAAATACATATATTTTACAGTTTAAACTTACATTCAATAGAAAATTATTTTAATCAAAACTTTAATATTTTCTACAATATAATCCTTTCTCGCAAAAGTGTTTCTACCTGCGTTGAATATATAATCTTGCTTTGAATTTTTATCAAAAAGTGTGAATAATAATTAAAAAAAAACTGCTTCTATGTAAATGCTAATGCTAAACAATGATTATGATTTTTTATGATTTTCCAAGAATCATAAAAAAAAATAACGTAAATATTACTTAAGAAACTTTAGATAAAGATTTGATTGATTGTACGAAATGCTATTTTTTTAATTTAAGACATTTTTATAGGCTTAAATTTAAAAAAAAATCGCTATACTATTCAGGAGAATAGTATAGCTAACAGTGTTGTGGTTTCTATATGTGCAATTATGCAATAACTGTTATTAAATTGTGAAGCAAACAAAAATGACGTTGAACAATGTTTTATGAATACATTGTCCAAATCTAAAAGCTTTTTTATGATAATGACTAAATAACTAAATTTGAACTAGCTTAAAATTTTCACTGATTACTGCCATACTTACTTTAGTATATTTTATACTATAGAAATACTATATTTTATATAATACATATATTTTACTGTTGAAGCGTACATTCAGTAGAAAATTATGTTAATCGACACTGTAATATCTTCTACAAATAAACATTTTATTTTTGTAAAAGGGTTTCTACCTGCAATGAATATTTAATATTGCTATGAATTTTTTTTACCTTGTCAAAAAGTGTAAGTAATAATTATAAAAACGCTGCTATGTAAATGTAAATCTTAAACAATATCTATTCAAAATTATCTAGCATGTTTCCATGTTTTAACACTCTTCTAATGCCAACTCTGATATCAATAGCAAGTTATAAAAGGTATTGAAAATGTGTTAGGTACTTGTTCATATACACATTATCTTTTCTTAATGTTTCTATATAACATGAATTCATTTTGTATGAATTATTTGTTTTAATCTATTTTTCATCGCTTTTCTTTCGTAATTGGAAAATAGGGATAAACTTTTCCACTGTGATGACATTTTACCACTCAGTAAGAACTACTGCGGTAAAACAGCTTTTACAGATAGAATATTTTCGTTGGGGTTACGTTCTTGCTTCTTCAAAATTAATTTCGGATGATTTAATTAATAATTGGTAGAATAGCTTATTGATTATAGTTGTGAACTGAAATAACAAAGGAATTTATAGAAAAAATTTCAAACAAAAATTATCTTATCTAAAAATTAAATTAAATTTGAAATTAATTTTAAACTTTTTTTTCTGAATGGGTTGCAGTCATTTGTAAAGACTAAAGCGATGACGAAAGAAAATGGAATCTTTCATTGTAAAATTCATATGTTGATTGAAAACAGTTGCACTCAACTGTAAAATTATTTATCAAAAATAAGTAAATGAAATTATGAGCAAAAATAACTAAATATCAATGAATGGTAAAAATACAGCAATTAAAAGCATTATAATTTCTTAAGAAATGTGAATTACTTATTTATAAAGTATAATTTATAGAATTTGTCCCAAGTAAAACAGTTAAAGTCAAAAAATAATGTATCAGTTAAATTTGAAAATAAAACACAACGTATTAAATTTCCTTTAAGAATAATTTTAAATCTTCTGTAAAATTATTAGATAAATATTTATAATATTTATCTATTAATTTTATTATTTATTAAATATTTATAATATATATAAGCATCAATACTGTAAGTATTGATGCTTATTATTCTTGTAAATAAAAAGATGTATGAAATAAAACAATTGTAAGTAAAATGTTGTAAATATTATAACAAACTAAAAAATAAAATTTTATGTAACATTTATTACTATTCATTTTTTGTATGACTTCATCTGTAGATCAGGGAAAGTTATGAAACTATGTACCATCATTAAAACGTTATTTCCATTTTAATAGAAATTTATTGCTTCATAAAATCGGTAAATAGAATTGATACATATATATCACGATTTAATAAAGATTCTTCTAAAATTGAATTTCTCCAAGATTTAACAATGATCTAAAACTTCTTTTAATATTTTTTATACATAGGAAAGGAGACAAAGTGAATGTTTTTAAATTATTACATCAATACATTTAACGAACATATTCTGAAAAACAATATACCACTAACAGTGCAAATGAACGTTTTTCAGGGAAATATATGCATTTTCTGAAAAGATAGAAAATATGAAAAGACCGATTTTCCAATCATTTAAGAGGACTCCGGGATAGTGATTTTTGCTGATATATATGTTTTATCGACCAATTTTTAAATGATGCTAGTTAAGAGGATAACAAGAATATATTTCTTTTCTGAATTGATCGAATGCGATTCTATCGTGCTGAAATTCACAAAACATTGATTTGGCAAATTTAAAGTACGATGAGAAACTCTATGCGATATTTGGGGATGTACGTGTATATACCATTTCGGAGCTACATGAACTCTTGATCTTTTTTTAATGATAAAATTTGCTACAAATGATAGCATTTCTTTACTGCTTTGGCGTATTTTTGCAGAAATTGTAATTGTTTTAATTAATTTCTTGCAAATATGTGGTAAATACTTTGGAAAGCTTAGAAAGTGAAATTTTAGTGATAAGAATTCCTTAACTTAATAATAACTTAATAATTCCAAAGTTTCTTTATTCATAATGTCAAGGTTTTTTCGAATCTTTTTTCTAGTTTCTCTTCTACATTCTTTTATCTCATGCTCGAAAAATATAAAGAGAAAATTTTGTAATTATCCAAAAATCTGATTTAGATAAATCTTTGCTGTTTTGACTTCTCTAAGTTTTGGAATATATACATATTTGAAATTATATCTTTTCGTATCTATTATGTGTTATGTCTTTGCGTATCTCTGTGATGGAAAAAATAGCTCCAAAACTTTAATATTCCGAAAAAGTAGACAGTATTTCTCATAGAAAAATCTGTTTGTAATGTGAATGCAATAACATAGAATAGCTACCTAAAGGAAGTGTCATATGCAATCTTTACATCAAAATTGAAGTCCTGTATCAAATACACCAACAGGTATATTGTTAATGTCCGCCTATTTAACTGTTTGCATGCAAATACGATCTATAAAATATAATGTGTCAGAGAAATGAAATTTGGCATGTTGGCTTTGCATCAAAATTATATTAAACCAAATTTGAACAAAATTCGTAAAATGGAATAAATATTTTTCCTAAATCGATACTCGATATTATTCAAGTATGGATTTATCTCGTTAACGAGAAATTCAATAATGAGAAATTCAATAAACGAGAAATTCAAAAAGACAGATTCTCTCTCGTTTTTTCATTTTAACGTATTGAATGAGTTATTTTAAATGGCTCTATGTAGCCTGGTGATAGTGAATTGCAACGGAAAATTTTGAGTAGTATTTTCGTGTTAGTACATGAATACATTTCCTAGTGTTGAAAAATCTGTAAAACTGAAGTGAAAATAATCTAACTATATGGATTTAATTTTACAAAATATATATGAAAATCACGCGAACTTGTGAGTTTTATGTAAATGAATTTTAGTAATTCTTTTTAATATAATTATTTTTATTTTTTTTCCCCTCATGTTTCTTGATTGTGTATCGAGTGTGTTCTTCCTTTAATATCTGTTTAAGGGATAACTCTTATTTATGTAGGTCTTTAGCGCTGAAACAATTTTCCTCACCATTTATTGATTAGCCTCTGATAGCTCAAACTGTCATTATAAGAAGAAACAGGAAAAAGTAGAAAGGAATTAAATCATTGCATTAGAACTGTTGGAATACTATTTCCAATGTTAATCTTAAAAAGAATTTCGAAATCGCATGTTTTAATGCATCGATGATTTTCAGGATATCTCTTACTGTTATCTATTCCAGCTTATCATTGTTCTTTAGCGAAACAGCATTAATGGAAAAGATTTTTTTGACCGATGTATTATTATTATTTTTTCGCTTACTTCTAATTCTGTAAATGCGGCAGGTCGTCTTTCATGAGTATGGAATTCAACATTGTTGGTCGATGCTAAATTGTTTAGACATTTAGTAATAATTAGTAATAATGCATGTAAAAGAATTGTGTTAAATCCTCAGTTATGCTTGTAAGTAAAATATGCATGTAAAATTGTGAGGAGCAATACGAGATCATTTATTTTTCACCCTTAAAATCGAGAGACATTTTTCTTGAATTCTGGCAGTTTGAGGTATCAAACAATTTCAAATATTATTTGATCCTAATGATTTATGTAAATTATCATTATTTGTTGATTAGTGAAAACAGATGAATATTCCGATAAGACACTCAATCATCACTTATTAATGGAATTTAATTCGAGCAGTTTAATTCGTGATGAATATACAAATCTGTACAATTTCCGAGGAGCTTCAATTGAATGAAAACTCAAAGAAATCGAATGAATTCTTCCATTCGAATGGAAAAAGAATTCCGATAAGTTTATTTTACTGTTTTGCAGAATTTTAATCTAAGAGATTTTAATAATTTACTCTGTCTTATGTCTGACCTTACTTGATAAAGGACATGTTTAGGTTAATTAAATGTCGTAATATTAGATGAGGCTATTTTAAGCTGGATTTCGTATAATTTTGAACCGTAGTCATATGATGAGGATGACACTAGTGCAGGCAACACCTTCTCCAAAAATCTATACCAAACTAGTGAGAGGACCTAGTTTAATCTCAAGTAAATAACGTGTACTAGTTCAGTATACTCAGCGCTTTTCCATGCAGTCGGGTCACGAAACGTGGCCCGTGGGTCACGTAGTCGAGACACTTCCAGAACCCAATAAAGGATTTGATAAATTATTAAAGGTATTAAAATGGTTCTAACAAGCTATGTCTCAATTAAAATGATTCCTATTTTCCAAAAAGACTGAAAATGAACCGTTGATGCATTTTTCTGTCTCTCACTTTTCATGAGATTCTAACATGCATTGTTTCTCTTAATTGCAATATGCTAGACTTTGCTTTTACCGAAGTAAGATATTGAGTCGAATTTTAGTTTTTTTAATACCTAAAGTAGTGTGTAAATAGGACAATGTTTATTAGCAAACGGGAAACTCTACCAGGTGTTATATCATTTTTGTAATAAATTTTATAGTAAATTATGTAAAAAAATTACATATTATCATGCAAAGAGGTAAAGCGTGATTGAAATATTATTTAATTATTATAAGCCAGACTATTTTAATGTATTTTAAAAATATTTTTATAGTTTGATACTATAATTTTTGTTTCAATTGCAAAACCTTTTGCCAAAAAAAAAAAAAAAAAAAAAACACTTTATTTTAATTTTTACTAATCATTATCGATAATAACTTGAACTGAATTTTTGAAAATACCTGCAGTTGAAACATAGAATTTTTAATTATTTAACTAGCAAGAGATGTCTATATCCATTTTGCATCGAAATTCTCCAGTTATTCAAATTTCCATTTTTACGAGTTAGTTTTATTTTATTTACTTTCATTTTTTGAAAACTCACCATCCAAACAAATAGAAATAATTTTACTTGCCAATTAAATTTAGCTGGCTGTTTTAATAATTATTTATAGTGGAAGAATATTTTTTTCGTAAGAATCTTTTAAAATACTTCTTTAAACGAATTTTTTTAAGCGATGCAAAATAATGCATATTCAAAGTTATCTAATATTTTCAATAATTGTAATGTTTTTATGCTTTCAGATCTAACCGAATAACAAATTATGTAAAGTATAAATTAATTAAATTATATATGTAAAGTATAACACAATAAAGTATAAATTAATTAAAGTATATATATATATATATATATATATATATATATATATATATATATATATATAAAGTATAACATAATAAAGTATAAATTAATCAAAGTATTATGTAAAGTATAACATAGTAATAACAAATTATGAAAATATTTGAAAATACGTTAGATATTTTGCTTATATGCATATTGAATTTTATTTTAAGGTTTCTGTATTGCATGAATTCTTTTTACATGAATTGTTAGTTAGGTTCGTGCAGAAAGAATACTTCAATCTGCTTTTTATTAGTAGTGTTAGTGGACTTACGAATTCGTTACGTTGGTGAAGAAATATATTACCGCTCGTTAAGTTCTATTGCAGTAAAAAAACTTTTACAGATTCAACAAGACCAAGGGGATGAAAAAAAATCTTTAGAAAGAAAGTGATAGCTGAATTTTCATTCATTTACAATACTTTTAAGACCAGTTTAACGGAAATTTATTATGATTAATATCATTTCAATCATAAAAGCATAAAGTATACCTATAAAAGCTGATTGAACTCAGTTCCTATTAATCATAATTATTACCAATAAAAACGATAGTGTGTGTGTATTGGCGTTTTTTCAATTACATTGTCGGACTGAGAATTACCAAATTTGGTACAAATTTTACTTTCCAATAAAACTTAGATGTTTAATTTAAGAATAATTTACAGATGGAGGATACTTTGTTGGTAGGAATATTTAAAAATGCTTCTTTTGAAAGAAGATTTTTCTTTTGAAAAAAAGATGCAAAATAATGCGTTTTAAAGTTATCAATTATTTTCGATAAGTGTAATGATTTTTTGCTGTCAACTCTAATAGTAATAACAAATTACAAAAAAAAGATTTGAAAATTTCTTATATATTTGGCTTATATGCATATTGAATTTTATTTCAATGTTTCTGTATTACATGAGTTCATTTTTTATGAATAGTTAGGCTAATGAAGAAATACTTTCTCTTTGCTTTTTATTTGTGGTGTTAGTGGGCTTACGAATTCGTTACGTTGATGAAAATATATTTTAACTCTCTTTAAGTGCTACTGCAGTAAAACAACTTTTATAGATTGAACAAGATATTTGAAAACAAGTCATTGTTGAATTTTCATTCATTTACAATACTTTTAAGAATACAATACTTTAAATTTATTATGATTAATAGCATTTCATTCATGGCAGAATGCCCATAAAAACCGTTTGCACTCAGGCTCTTCAAGTCATAATTATTACTAATAAAAACGATTGTGTGTATGTGTTGACTTTTTCCAGTTACATTGATGTAGAGTTATCAAATTTGGTACAAATTTGCTTTGAATATTGGGAATGTGTACATCGGAATGAATGGAATTTTATTTAGGATGTGTATTAAAATTAAGCAAGATATTTGCCTTTTTTTTATTAAAAATATAGTCTCATTGAAATGATCAAAAAAACATTTTAAAATTAAAAAAAAGCCTTTTAATGACAGCAATTTTTTTTTCATAACTGCAATAGTTTTCATTGTTGTATTCGAATTCGAACTAATTTCAGTAATTAATCAAATCACTTTACATTTTTTCAGTTTTACATTATTTCATTGTTATCTATATGGTTTGCTTTCTTTTATGCATTAACTTCAGAGTAAATTTACATTTTCAAACAGCTGGATATAATGCACTTTTTAAAGTATATCTCTCAACAGAAGCTTATTCATTGAAAATATTTTTTCTTATTTAATTCAATAAAGATTCTAATATTTAAATATTTTTTCTCATTTACTTCAAATTAATACTTTTTATGCTTGTGCAAACGGATATTTTTTTGTTTTGTTTTGCTTTCTGATTGCATATCTTTATTTTCATTATAATCCGAGATATTTCTTCTTTTTTTGTCATCACAACCAGGAAATACTAAAAAGAAACTTTTTTTCTGCACGAAATTTAATATTTATAAGATTCTGAAATTTGTCTCTCTTTCAAGGATTTTTTAAATATTTTTATAAAGTTTTTGAAAATTTATTTTCATTTTCAAATAATTTCATTTTTTTAAAAATTCAAAGCAACATATGACTATTTCAAGCAATATGTAAGAAGATACAGATATTTTTCAATTTTTCTCACCTATTAAATTTTAAATATTAAATTTGGTTTAAATAAATTATTAATCTTTTAATTTCAATTTTTGTAAAATAGAAAAATGCGTAAGGGAATTGCGTATTTGTCGGACTACTTGTAAGGTTTCAATTTTTCTTTTAAAATAAACTTTTTTGAAATAACTTGTTTTAACGTAAATTAGGTGCATTATTTCTGATGATAAGCAACTGATACTTTATTCTTTCTTTTAGACTTTACATTAGTTAAGAAAAAAAAAAACAACATAAAAGATAGAAATAATATATAAAATTTCATAAATTTATTTTTGTATTAAATTTCCACACTCAATTTATTACTCGATTTTCACTCAATGTGCAGCTTTAACAGTTCAACATTTATTCAATATTTAGTAATAATGTGAGTAGATTGTAGCATTTTCTGTAAATGATATAAATTTGAAATTCCAACTGCTTATTATGCTGAAACATCTTGCTCTCACTCTGACAGCAATAGATTATAGTATATTTAACAACAATTATGATATAAGGTAATGAAAATTCAGCTGAAATATTGGATGGAAATGGCTGAGTGCATGATAACATGGAATGCTATCGATGTGTTGAATTTAATAACAATCGCAATTAGAAGCTTTGTGTTTATCAATTTAGCATAAAGTTATTAAGATGAAACAATTAAAATAATTTAGATGATCATGTTATACGATGATATTGTGATATGATTAATAAATAAATGAATAAATAAAAATTCTAATTTCAAAGCAATACAAAATTCTTTTTACATCGAACTTTAATGTTGCAATTTAATATAATTAAAATTACATTCTGAATTATTTTTCTGACATTTAATACAAAAATGAAAGCATTTGGGAATGAATAATGATGTTGATTTCTGGAACTGAAACTGAAATATGAAAAATAAGTTAATAAACAATTATTACATATACTGATACGTTCAAAATTATTTGCTTATTATTCTTTTCGAAAGCAATTCAAAATTCTAAAACAATGTGTTTTCGATGATATTAGTTATTAAACTTTATTAGAAATGCGTTCAAGTTAATAGTTGATATACAACAATTTTATGATGTGTACTTTAACTGTTAATTGGTTTTTTTAGTGCGTCAAGTTGTTTAAAGTAAATTTTAACTGCAAAATAATATGCAATATTCAAGTTATCATCTCTTTTTATAAAATTTGAAGCTTTGAAATGAATCTTTTAAACTTAGTGATTTCAGAAGTCTTGTGAAATTTGAATGTCAGTATTGAAATCCCCCTTTAATAAGAGTTGTAACCAGTAGATGCTAAAATAACATGAAATAAGTCTTTTACGCATATGATTTTCTAAATACAATACAAATCTGAGAATTTTTTTTCCTTTTTATTCTCTTAATCTGACGAACTTTATGTCGTCAAAGAAGCGATTTTGTAACCAATTTTTCATTATTCTCCAACGATTTAGAGTTTTAAAATTGTATACAATTATGTATTTTCATTAAAAATACAATATTTTAATATTTTGAAAACTTAATAAACAATTAATCGAAATTTAATTAAAATTTGGTTTTATATAAAAAGCTCTATCTGGTTGTGCAATTAAGAAATAACTCATTACAAGATTCCGTAATATATCACAGACAAAAAGGTAAAAAAATATTAAATATAATTTTAAAAACACAAATTAATTAACGTTTAGTCTGAAGTAAAATAGAATTTTAATCGAAAATGTGTTTACCAAAATCGGATCTTATAAGATTCAAGCATTGAAAGCAATATCATAAAGATCTGAAAATATCATAAATAACATTTAAAGAAAATTTCTAAACATTTCAAACCTGTAAACAAGTTAAAAGTATATAATAAATGCAATTAAAATTTCGATTTCCTTAAAGTATTTCTATTAACGTCCTTACATGCAGTTTTGGTTTGATCACCACATTTTTGGAAAAAAAATTATATTCTTGCTTTAAGTACACTGCGGAAAACAGATTTTCAAACCATTATTTCAATTTTTACTATTTATGTTATTACGTATCTTTTTTTTTTGAGACAGTAAATTAATACCATCATAAACTTTAATGTCAAGAAAGTAAGGAAATTTTTACAAGTCAATAAATAACAACAAGATGTAATGAAACTACTTATAGATTTTTTATCTAATTTTATCATTGTAATGTTAAAAATTTAAATCTTAAATTTTTAACATTACAGAGACAAAATTTTTTGGATTTCTGGATGCGATTTCAATAACATCTTTTTTTGACAGACTATTTAAATAATTTATTCAAACTTATCTTGATGCTTTTATAAATGATGGGATATTATTCTTAAATGCCTTTTTTTGCAATATTTGTGATGAAAGAAGATCCAAAAAATGCGGATTCTCTTGTAATGCATTTGCAAAGTTCCTCCAAAAAAAGAACAAAGATATCTGGTTTGAGCTTTTATGGGTAAAATATTTGGCTGCAAATCAAAAGAACCAAGATTAAAATCCAGGTCATGCCAAATTTTTGACACACATTTCACTATGAAAAATAAGTTCAATCTCAGTTTAGGATATGAAATATTTTGCTAGAATAAGTGTTATTTATTTTTGTGGAAAGCTTACTTTCAACTATAAAAATATTTGTCAAAAACTCATCTTTAAAACACTTACTCTTTTTACGGGATATGAGAATTATTATATATTAAATTTCTTTTTCTTACGTTATTTAAGAATTATTTTATGTTATACTTGAAAGTGCACTGATTTTTTTGGCATATAGGATCTGCTAAAGCAAGTGTACTTCATCTCTGAGGAAAAGTAACTTTCAAGAATATAAATGTCTGTTAAAAGTAGTTCTTTAAATTATATTCTTTTTTTGCAATGTATAAGAACTGTCATATAATAAACTGAATGTGCACCGATTGTCGTTAGTAAATAAGATTAAAATTATCTTTTTGGTAATTAAAGAAATAAATTAAAAATATTTTACAAAAGTAATTCCGTTGGTTAATAGTTGCTATCCCTTTGAATGTGTTTGTGCCTAGTTAATAATTAGAAAGTTATACGATTGAGATTCTATCAGTTGGTTTGAGATACTTTATGGATTTAAAAAATGCATCATCTGAAGTTCTGAATTTTATTAGTATGCATTTTTGACAAATTTCAATTAAAATAGAAACGCACATTTTAAACATAATTACTCAATTCAGGTGAATTCTGCAAAAGAAAAAAAAATGCATCTTGAGAAATAAACGGAAATGAAAAGATTTGCAAATACAATTAAAATGATTTTAGTTTAATTCCTATAATAGCACTTAATCGTTTATATTTATTATGGTATCCATTCATGGTTTGTGCAATATTTCCTAATTTAACTTCTTTTATTTAAACGCATACATTTTATTGCAAAATCTTTTTAATCGAATGAATTATAAAAACAAGAACAAAATAATTAAAAGCCTTATGCCGAGTTTTATTTCAGGTATTATATGCTTCAATTCAAAATGCGTGCCGTGTTTCATATTTGAAACATAATCTTTTAAGCAATACGAAATTCTATAGAAGAATATTTTTATCTGTGTTATTTAATAATAATTCTAGCTATACATTACTGAAATTTGTCACAATATTTGCAGTATACTTTTTTATTTCTAGAAATTACAATTCTGGCGAAAAATTGATTTAGGAAATTAAACTTGACTAATATTCCAAGCCAAGATATCAGTTTATGCCTTCTAATATTTTGCTGTTTATGGATTCTTTTATTCTTTCACATCTGATAAAATAAAATTTCCCTTTTTACTCGAAATCAAAACTATTTTCATAAAAAAAATAGTTTTTAATTGTCTAAAAATTTTAATTACTAAATCGTTAATATTTTTCTTAAATATAATTTCTTATATATTAAAATTTAAAATATGATTTACCATTAAATTAAATTTATTGTGCAATGTGAAGCGAATACTATACGCGAATAAAAATTAAATTTCAAATTGACAGTAAAAAAAGGAAAAGTTTTAAGTTTCCCAAGGCGTTTTTCCTAAGGTCAGTTCTTAGGAATATTTTTTTTTCTTCATATTCTGACTTAGTGAATAGAGCGAAAGAACAATAATGTTCACGCAAGGCTTTAAACTGACAGGCCACCTTACAATCAATGACATTTTCCTTCGAACTATAAATACTAGAATTTCGTTCACGAGATGAAATTTCTCTCGTTTATTTAAGGCGACTTCCAACCACCGACTAGCAGAGCTTTAACCATCAAAACGCGTGACTTTCATCGAAAATTTTAAGTGACAGCTACTGAACCTCTTACTACTAGCAATTCTGATAAAAAAAAAATGCATGCGCCTTGACTGAAAATCGTTGTAAAAAGCCCTCCTCGAAATATGCGATTTTCCGCATATACAATGATTTACATTCTGTATTGTAAGTGTTCTGAGAAAATATTTATTAAAAATTAATTTAAAGTGGGTTTAAGGAAGTTATTGAATGCAGATAAAAGTTTATGGGAAAAATGTTGTAAATTTTTATAACTATAAAATACACATGAAATTTAATTTCCTATAAGCGATATAATTTTTTATGGTTAACATAACATTGCATAAAAATTAAAAGCGCAGTTTTGAAAGAATGCAGGTCTTTGCTACTTTTATGGACAAATTTTTTTACACCCTTTAGGTTTCTAATGGTAATTATGAAATACTAATTTTGTTTCGAATGCACTGCAGTAATTAATTTTTGAAGTAGAGAAAGTAATAACTTCCGAAAAATGGAGTCAGACATTGCAATTTCTTTGCAGGACTGTGCTAGATCATATTCTTGTTATTTGCTACAGTAAAAACTGCATGCAACTAGCTCTTCACTGCTGAACATGTTCCATTAAAGCTTTAATTTGGTCTAGCGGTTATTTTAGAAAGATAATAATCAATAACACGGTGAACACCAATACCTTGACTGTCTCTTTTAATGAAGTTTCCTAACATATCCAAATTCTTTTATTCATATTATGATATTAAATCTGCTGTTAGCTATTTTGTGATAATCTTGTTGGTATGTTTCACAGATTTTATGGATATTTCACAATAGTATTACAAGATATTTTTCGTACTATGTACAATTTGCTCATGAGGGCTTTATGAAGTATGTAAAATTAATTCAAATGTATTTCATTAAATTATATCTAATATAAAAGGAATGTTCCTTAGCTATTCAATTGAGTACAACGTTCCTGTTATTCTTAAGAGACGCAATACCTTATTATTGACTCTTAACAGTCAATAAATTTAATAAAACAAAATTAGGTTTAACATATAAAATTATAATATTTTATAGAAATTAAATGAATAAGAGATTTAAAGTTTAGTTTTACCACTAATAAATTTTAAAAGAAGTCATAAAATAACGAGAATAATATATAAATAGAATATGAAATTAGGAGTAGAATGAAATAAATCAAAAAGACAAAAACACAGCATTTAAGCACTACAAGAACACGAGGAAGAAAGAGCGTAAAAACTAAGTTTCATAATACTCCTCTTACGTACTACAAAGAATAACTATAATGTGTGTATAGATGAAACCAATAGTAGTAAAACATTTGATAATATGATCCTTTTAAATATCACTTTTTATCTATAATAACTAAAAAAAGGAACACTGAAGCCAGAAAAGTCGACATAATGAATACTTGAAAAACAATTATGAAATAAAATTAAAAAAATATAAGCTTTTATTTGATTTATGTCACTCCGGTTAATAAGTAGTATAAAACTAGTGAGTTCTTTAAAATATTTAACTGTGGTTTTCTCATTTAAAGTGTTTATGAGATACAAAATTATATTTCAGTAAACTCTCCTGCTTTCTCTTGGTGTTTAAAGCAAGGGTCTCGAAATATAAAGGAAATGAAAGAGTCAATTGAAAGTTTGCCAAAGTTCTATTATTCATGTATTTTCTGGCTTCCAAGCACGACAGAATGCTCGAACAGATGACAGCATTATAAAAGATGAATTAATTTTTCTGTAATCAATATAAAATATGTTGGCAAGTGTGGAAATAGCCCAATATGGGAAACATTTACTTCGTATTCTATGATATCGAGATTGTACTATTTCCATTTTCCTCCAGTGAGTTCATTTTAACTAATCAAGTACATGATGCGAAAAATCTCTCATTAAATAATAATAATTTTTTCTTTTTAATTAACTCTGAAGCCAATGCACAAGGAAAATATCGTATTAAAATTGAGGACTGAAAATATAAAGCAGTGTAAGGGTCAAAATTTCAAATAATATTTTCAAGTTGAAATGGAAAATGTGCAATGATTTATAATATAGTAAATGCAAAAATGTTATGGTAGTCCTCTAAGCCCAAAACAGCGTTCAGAAAGTTAGTTAATAGAATTTCCCTGCGAGCTCATGAAACAGATTTTTGCAATTCCAAATGTTTTCGCTTTTGGCGCTTTCATCATTTACCAGTTCTAGTCTCAGTTAACTATGCTATGTCGAAAATATAAATAAAAATAAAAGAAAAGAAATGACCAGGAAGAATTTATGTTTAAGAGATTAAATGGCGTTTCTTTGGTATTTCTCTAAAATTTCGATTTGACCATTTTTTATGTTAACAATTAATATTTTTATTGAGATTATTCCATACAAACTTTCTCTGTAAACTTGCGATAACCCGATATATAAATACCACTGTAATCAATGAAATCGCGACATTCAGTTAATGCATTGTGGACATTATTACACCATAGAGCATTAAGTCAGTTTTTTCTAGACATTTATTATTATGCAACAATCTCATAAACACACCCAGCGTAATGAAAGCGTCTACTAAATAATAACTATAAGCCATTCGCATTTGCTTGGGAAGTCTGCGTTATGGAATATACTTATTCCCTCTCTTATTTCGATGTTTTAATTGAAGTAAGGATTAGGTAAACAACTCAGAAAGTACTTTCATTAAATCTTTCTATTGATTCTTTTTTCTAGTTAGAATTTATTTTGTGTAGAATTTAGAGGTAAAAAGTAGGTTTCATCAAATAAATCCACTTCTAATGTAATTCTGTTTCTCAGATTGGAATTCTTCTAAAATGACTTAGTTTTAATGGAATGTATTTATATTCTTTCTAATTTCAATGCTTTCGTCAAAGTGTGGATAATGTAGATATTGTTCTGGACGTTTAAATAGTATGGTGTTGACTAAGGAGTTGTTTTCTTCTTCTGATTGTATTCTAATCTAAAATATTTTCCTTGTAAATTGTAAAGAGGTGATAATTTTTATGTGAATCAAATCACTTTAATATATAACGCACTTGCCTTTTTAGAAATTCTAACAGATTCTTTTGAAACATATTTCCTTTAAAATTCTAAAAAGTAGCACAAAAAGGCACTTTCAGCGCAGTATTATTATTTTTTGCAGCAGTCAGCTGTGGCAAGAGAAAACGGCGATTATTTTTTGGAATTTTTCCTATGCTAAAATTATTATTTATAACAAAAATTTAATAATTTACTGAATTAATGTCTCGTTTTAAAGCAACATGAGAGATACTTGGGACGGCTTTCCAGTCTTAAACCTTGGTCGGATGACGAAGACGATATCTGATTCCGTATTTCCTTATTTACAGACCTCTCCAATTTTAGGACATTTAATTCATCATCATTATATGACCTGAATTAGGTTCATATATATGAAATTATATTTGAAGAATCTTGTCTTAAATCCCTATTCTTAGCTACTAAAGCAAAAAAGGTGCTATCTGTGCAACATGATTCTAACAAGAAACTGAAACTGTCCTTTCTTGATGTATAACTTTGAAGTCAGCTGAAGTATTAGTTTTATTAATCTGTAATAATACACTTTGTTGGGTATTTATTTTATAATAGTATTAAGCAATCAGAAAGTCATTCATTGTTCTTTTGTATTAAAATTCTAAAATTTAAAATTCACTTCAAAGCAATTAGATAAACACCTGAAGAAATTTTCAGTGAATATCATCTTTCAAACATTATATTTTATGTTTTATATTCATAAATTTCAAAAACAGTAGAATTTTTATACATAAAAGGTATTTTCTTATTTACATATGAATATTTAACAGATGGACTGATTTTAAAATTGCGAATTTTTAATCACAAATTCATACTTTTATGATCATAATCTTATATCAAACCTAATCAATATCGAACTCTCTGTATTAATACATTTCACCATTAAATAATACTAAAAGAAACTTTTCACGACAATTTTCATGAATTTTTAATATTTACACACCGATAAATTACATTTAACCAATATGAGCTTATAGAATTCGCATTCTCACGTTATTATTTGACTTCTCTAGAAACTTATCTTTTAAGCTATCATTTCCAAAAATGTTGCGAATCAATAAACGTGAAACGTATGTGCCGATTTAAATATTGCTTTCTGTCCACTAATTAATTAGAGGGAGGTGCTCATTCAAATTGCCATAGTTGCTGTTAGTTGAATCATTTTCATCTCTCCCTATTTGAATATTCATCTTTCCGACATAAGTACAAGATGGAAGGGACGACTCACAGTTTATACCTAAGTGATAGGAAGGGTTTCATTCGGCACGGAATACATTTAGAATAATTATCTCCCTAACGTTTGTACGAGTAACTAATGAGAAGGATTTAATAGAATTAGTGTCACTGAAAGTGATGTTGATTTGGCAAGTCATTATGAAACATCCCCTCGGTTTTTATTTAAATAAACCAAAAGAAACAATTTGTCTAAAAGCAATAACTTAAAATAGATTTTTAATTTAATTTTCGTTCGCAAAGAAAGTTTTGGAAGAGATTTTGCTGAAACGATATCAATACATTTCCTTCTAAAAAGGTTTTTCTGACTGAATTTTAAATGAAATCTTTTTATCCTTCAAGTGAAAAGTTTCTTTAATAACTTTTTCTAACATTAAATCTTTTATGTAGATTTAATAACGCTATTTGATTTTTGTTTCACGACTCTGGGAAAAATTCCAGTATTCATTGCTTTTTGTCTTTTCAGGCATTCATTTTTCGAGTTAGACTAATCATCTATAGATCGTTGTCTAAATTATTCGTCGCCACCAAGCTAGTCTTTGTGGCCTAGTTTCAGGGTCGCGGGTTCAAGACCCGACTTCATTGAAAACCCATTTTTTCTAAGGGCCTTTCGCAAATTAATTTATGAAAGTTCATAAGGGACTCTTTTTATTTCAAATTTTAAAATTACAATGGTATATTTCTTTTGAAATTTTGTTTTCATTTTTGTGAATTGGTATCTGTAAAAATCAGTTGAAGTAATAACGTTTGATATTTTTGAGAAGCTAAACTGAGACAGATATAACTCAGTAGTCTGCTGGTCTATGGTGTATGTTTCTCACTAATCTACAAAAGATATAAACGTAATGAAGAAACTGAACACTGCGTTTATTCTCAATAGATATATTATCCTTTGAAAGGATATATTTTTTTTTACCTCCGTATAAAATTAATTTATATACGTTATTCTTCGTTATGCCACAATACTCAAATAATATTGAAAGCTTATGGAAGACAACAAAAGGAACTCAAATTTTTAATAACTTTCAGAAAAAACAATTACATAATTTACATTTTCTAACTGCTGAAAAACTAAATTACAAATATAGTTACTGTGAAAGTGGTGTAAGTCCACTTTCCGCAAGATATAATATTTAGTTCAAAAGTTATACTATATAATTTCTCTGCTTAGTAACAATAATAAATAATGTAATAGACCACAGTTATATGTGTACTGGACAAAATGAGAATTTAAATTAGCTTTAATATGGCTTAAAACTATTGAGTCCTCCCAAAATACCATAGAAATTATTGATCATAAATTTTTATATTTTGGATCTTCTTACCTACCAAATGAAGCCGATTTTGGAACTATGGTGATATTCATAGGTGAAAAAAATTTTCTTATATTCCTAAAGATAATTATACCATCATACAACAGTGCCAAAAGCGTTAAAAAGTGATTTTACATGAAATGAAGCGAGTTGATTTTGTTTCAAAGAAACCACTAGAAAATGCAATATTAAGAAGACAAAAATATACTAATGGTGAAGAGGTAGAGAGAGAATTAGCTAAAAATATGTTGGATAAGGATTTTAAAAAACAAACCATATACGATTCTGTATAAAACTTCTTTTGATGAAAATGCGGAGTTTAGAACACTAGATTTATTCTCCGGATGAAGAAGACCACGGAGATTTGAAAATATAATACTATCACCTTTATATGATCATGCCAAGTCCATTACATCTGAAAAATTTAACGATACGATTTATCTTTTACCTTATATTCCTCCAATACACCATGGTTACTTTCAGAAACCTTCTCATAATGATAAGAATTAAAAATGGCACATATTAATAGAAAGTTGTATTAATTTAAATGGCATTTTCTGAAGAAATACTGAAATAAAGTCTTTTAATTTTTTTGACATAGTTAATAAAAATTTCATAAAATTATCAGTTTGATTCAATTGAAATCTCATAGTTAATTTTTCACAATTGAAAGATTTTCCTGTTTTGTTGTCTAAGAAAGTGTGTAAGCCCATTTAAAGTCATAAAAAGTATAAATTTCTTTTAACTGAGACTTTAAAATGATCAAATTATAAACTTCAATCAATTTAATATTTGAAAAACATAAAATGAGCGCATTAATATATTCCAAAATGTGCAAACCATGCAAATGCAAACCCTTAAATATAGCCAAATAATTTAAAATAGACTTACACCACTTTAAAATGAAATGGCTCATTTCATTTTCAACATGGATGAAAAAATTTATTCTATTCGTTCACAAGGCTTATTACTTTAAATAAATTAAAAATAAAGGTAAGGATTTGTTTCTTGGATTTGTGAAGTTTTTCCTACTTTTAATATTTAGGAACAGTGCCTGTTTTCTTTGATTTCAGTACATTCTGAGTTATGTTATCATTAAGCACTAAAAATATGAGACAAGTTTCCAAAATGGCGGTGAACTAAATTTTCAATGCGTTTTATGATATTTATACCAACTTCCATACCTTGAAAAAATAATGTGTAAAATGCTATTCAAAAAAATTTAAACAAATAAAGATGCTTTAATAATTGAAGTTTAAAAAAAATATTTTTTAATTTTTGTTATTTTCTATATTTTTGCTATTCGTTCTTTGCTAAGTTTGGAGCTAAATTTTACAATAAGTTACCATGAGCAAAGAAAATAAGCGTTGATTTTTAAAAGCTTTTCTTTTGCATACACATCAAACTATTATAATTCATTGACAAGATGATGCTTGATTATGGTGATAATCAAGAACTAAAAACTGCATATTTAAGTAATTTTTTTTATTTATTTTGCAGGGAATGGGCAACTAGAAGCTATAGACGAATTTTAATGGAATAAATGTTTAAAAAAATCGAGCTTTTCATGAAAAGATGATATTAATCAATTATTATTTTTTTTTCTTATTTCTCATCGATTCACAACTTTTCCATATTATAGCAACGCACACACACACAAAAAATATATTTTTCTTTTTCCGGCCTACCCTTTTATATATTAATTTAACAGATGTTTGAACAATTCTATCAGTCATAGAAAAATGTGAGCCGAGAAAAAAATTGCATATAAGGGATTAAGAGGAGATTGGTTTTAAAAGAATAAGAGCACGATATGGAACATCAACCACATTGCAGCGAAGTTTACCTAAGAATGTATGGCATTTCATTTCACCCGAGAAACTTTCTTTCTTTTTTTAGTTTCAATAAATATGAAATGAAATGCTTATTCTTTTAACTTTAAGAAATAAATAACTATTGAGAAAATAAGTGTTTTTAAAATTTTAGGAGCATAACTTCTAAATAATTCAACCAATAAAATTTAATATTTATGTTTCACTTCCTTTCTTCTTTAAACGATAGATGAAGTTTTGGAGCAAAATAGATGATAAGGGATTCATCATTAAGTGCTCTTAGAAACTTGATAATTTACATTCCGGGAAAACATAAATATTGTTCAAAAATATCCAAAGAGAAGTATTAAGTATCTCCTATATAATCTTGCAGCACAAAACAAAATTTTGTGTTGATATTTTATATTATTATAAATCCCAAGTATGCTTACTTTGTATTTTAGGTTTAAAAAATGAAGCTTCTATAAGTGAGGGTTGAGGTCCAGAAAAAAAACCTGTGGTGGAAATCAAAGAAAAATATTAAGAGTAAGAGAAAACTTTAAAGTAAGAAAGAAAGCTACGAGACGAATAATAGTACTTGTACATTTTGAAATTTGTTTTATAGAAGAAACTGAAAGATAGAGCAATATATATGATGCATGCATTCATGTTTATGCATTAGCTTTGTAAAGCAATGTTTATGTATCTTAATTCTTTATATTCAGAGGGTATTTAAAAATACCTTTTAACACTCTTATAACTTTGTAATGTGACCGTTTTTTCTGGTATTCCCAAGAATATAGCGAATGTAGTTACGACAGCTGTTAGCAGATAACAGTTGATGAGAGAAATTAAAAATTTTAATTATTTATTATACTAAATATTTTAATTTATTAAAGAAGCTTTTCATCTTCTGCACCAAAAATTGTGAAATGATGCAAAAAAGGGAAAAATTTATTGGCGAACTTCATTCGGGATATAAAAGGTTAAAAGTACTTCAATGACATATGCGCAATTTAATATTTTAGACATTATTTTAAGCGTTGAATTGAATTAATATTATATCGTGGCGAATTTAGTTACGACAGCTGTTAGCAGATAACAGTTGATGAGAGAAATTAAAAATTTTAATTATTTATTATACTAAATATTTTAATTTATTAAAGAAGCTTTTCATCTTCTGCACCAAAAATTGTGAAATGATGCAAAAAAGGGAAAAATTTATTGGCGAACTTCATTCGGGATATAAAAGGTTAAGAGTACTTCAATGACATATGCACAATTTAATATTTTAGACATTATTTTCAGCGTTGAATTGAATTAATATTATATCGTGGCGAATTTAGTTACGACAGCTGTTAGCAGATAACAGTTGATGAGAGAAATTAAAAATTTTAATTATTTATTATACTAAATATTTTAATTTATTAAAGAAGCTTTTCATCTTCTGCACCAAAAATTGTGAAATTATGCAAAAAAGGGAAAAATTTATTGGCGAACTTCATTCGGGATATAAAAGGTTAAGAGTACTTCAATGACATATGCGCAATTTAATATTTTAGACATTATTTTCAGCGTTGAATTGAATTAATATTACATCGTATTATTTCAATAGATATTGGTATTCTCATGATTGAAAACTGGGATTTAAAACGTGTTATTCTAATTCTTGGGCCGTATAGGATGAAAACATAGGAAGGCCTGGAAGATATCGCTCAGCTTCTTCAACTATGATTTTAGGAAAATTTGTAAAATCACCTTAAAGATAGTTCATATCACAAGGCCTCTTGTAGACAGCCGCTATAGGAAAAGTGTACCCAAGAACAATGCAAGCCTTACATTAGGACTACCCGGAACGCCGAATGCGGTTTTGCGAATGTGGTTAGCATCATGATTATATTAAACCTTGAATTAAGTCTGTATCTCACATACAATGCAGAATTTTCTTTCTTTAAACAGCTCCTTTGTATGTTTTACTTTATGTTTTGAACGTTGGTCTGAAATAATTTAAAATATATGAGTGAGCTTAAATAGCCAAAAACATCAGTTGAAGAAGGGAGAATAATCGAGAAATATTGTTCAAATTAATGACCCGCCAATAAGAACAACAAAACCAGCGTGATAATGCTGTGCAAGATATCGGGCAACTTAATGAAATAATGACTCGAGCTGATTGTGGTACAATATTTTCTAGGCTATTAATAAATCTTGAATTTCTTTTTGAATTTGATATTTCACTAGATGAGAACATTAATAATAAGAATTTTCGAAAATCAAAGACAGGAAATCATTCGCAATTTCATTTTGTCCATTTCGTCATGTTTTGACGGTAACTATAAAGAAGAAGGAAAATATTTCATTTTACAGAGTTTTATTCAGCTAATAATTAATTGCTTCTCAAAAAGGATAAAAAGTATAAAAAAAGAACGTTCTAGTCACAATATTTCTTAGAGTTGATCTATTATTATGATAGAAACGGCTTTTATAACTGTTGGAAAAATCTGAAAAATATGTAGGAGTTTTATTCGCATTAAATTCCTCCTAATTTATCATGAATAAAATATGTAAAAAATCTCTAAGATGTTGCCACTGTATAATAAAAAAATCTCTCAAGCAGTAGAGGGGAGTTTTTATAGAAGAGGAGGAAGTAACTTTCGTTATTGAAAGCTATTCTGTGCATTCAGCGATAAATGGACTAAAAGCAACAGAAATGCTTTACCTGACTTCAAATGCAATTACTATCCGCCATCCTCTCAGAATCTAAAATTGAGGAGAACAATTTTAGATTTTTCGCACTGCGTTCAAGTGAGTCGGCGAAAAGTTTTTTTTTTTTTAAAAAGAGGTGGGGGGACAGTAGACTGCTTTGAATATTCAAGTTCTTAAGATTTTTTTTTTTAGAAAAATAATTCGTATCTAACCAGAATAATTGTCTAAAGAATGGTAGGTCTAAGAGTTTAAAATCGTTAGAGAGCGATTTGAGCGGCTTTAAAACAATATCGATATAAAAATGGAATTCAGTATTGTTGAAACGCAGTAAAAGCATACCAATTGCCCACAACTTGGTTCTAGATTCGTGATATCATGTTAAATAAATTTTTAAAGATAATTTTTTTATGTTATGAATGTATTTTATTGAATAAAAATCCATATATTTCTGCTTATTTGTTAAGGTCAATTTCCAGAAGTTGGAAGTATTTACTTTGCCGCGCAAATTGAGAACTTGTCACGTAATTGTATTTATAATATTGCTTATGAGAAATATCTATCCTAGTATAACGAAGCATAAGGAATTCGTGAGCCATAATGATGTTATGAAATGCTTCGACATTCTAATTTTTAAGTTAAACCAATAAAAAATTATTTATCCCGTTTTAGCAAATATCAAGACAGTAAAAATAAATAAAGAAAGAAGTGCTATCGTTTACTCATCATTTTCTACTTCATGTGTCAGTTAAAAAGCCTTTTAAACATAGTAAGCGTACATATACATCCTTTTTTATCACCCCTCCCCCCCCAAAAAAAAGATATTTGTAAGACAAGTAATAAAAAAATCAGATATCTTTCTCTCATAGGTTTATTCTTTGATATCTGGTTCTGCCTACGGGGCAATGAATAGTCGAAATACAACTCCCACCGAGGGACAAAGGGAAGGAGAAACTTCCAGAATGGTGGTTGGCTTTTCCCGTCCTGGTGGGTGCAGAAAGGGTGTAAGGATATCTACCCCTACCAATGACCGGATGGGCCTCTTACGGGAGGGGCTGTACTGTGTCCGGTAATGGCCCTCAGTGCTCAACCTTAGTTCAGTCAGTTCCAAATCCGAATGCCTTCTGGCGGGGAGGAGTAATTTTTTACGATTAGACGTGATATAAGGCCAAAAGAATATTTCAAATGATAATATATCTCTACTAAATTTAGGAGTAGTGAGAAGCACCTGTAACATATGCAATTACTTTTTATTGTTTTTAATACTGAGTTGCATCTATTGTAAGAATTCAGATCTGTTTCACTATACACAAATATACCCAAAAAATCCTCCTACTATATAATTAACCATTCTTATTATGAAATCATTTGTATTTTTATATCAGTAACAATTAAAACCAAAACAGAAGTCGTTATTTACGACTTACAGCCGGAATTATAATGATATTTTTCTTCAGCGTGGAAAAATACTTTTATAGGGTAGCAGTACTCACAGCATTGTTGCTGAAAAAATAAAATCAATTCATGTCACGGTCGCATAAGAAAAACAATTGTATATGTTTAATCTAACTGTAGATCGTATTATTCTGAGTTGTGAAATCACTTATTATTTATCTTGAAACATCCGAGGTGAATTCCAAAATTAAACTGGCATGGCACATTTGGAGTTACTCACGTGAATTGATTTGATTTCAACACCCAATTGCTGATTGTATTCCAATTCTTTTTGTTCTATCCATCAATAAGTGGTCATCTAAGTAGTTTCATTTTCTGAGTGGTTTTTATTTCATGTCTAATTAAATCAACTAATCAGATTGCTAGACTAGATCAAATTCCTCATTATCTTACAATCCTCTCACTTGCCTCCATTATCTTCTCAGTCATTATATCCTCATTTATAAGAACAGGTAGAATTCTTAAATAATGGTGATGTGGAGATAGCTTTTGGAAAGTTATTTCATTAAAAAAAATAAAAAAGTTGGTACAAAGAATCATGATGAATCCCAGTGACAGAGAAAAAACTGTATTAATTTGACATAAAATAAATCTTTCTATAGAAATATGATGAGAGAATTATCGTATTCAATTAGTTAGTATATTGAATACGATTTCTTCTAAGCGGAATCAAAGTTAGTCGAGTTTCACGCAGTAATTTCTTCAAAAAAAGTGTGATGTAAATATCTCATTGATATTTAATCAGAATATCTTTATTTAAAAAATACTCAAATAGCACAGCAAAGAAAGTTTTGATATAATAACTAAAATCACAATCGCCATATGGTATTTTGTGACAATATATCACGTACAACAATTGGAGAACTAGATTTGATTTTCTTTGTTTTGCCTTAATAAAAAATTCTGGCAAATTTGATACACAGCGTTTTGATAGAAGAGAAGCTATTTAATAAATGTATTTTTATTGCATGCGATAATGAATTGAATTTTTTTGTCCATTTTGTAAATGAATGGTATTTTCTCTCTTTTTACAGGAGCCATATTTACACCAGGTACAGATGAACTGCAGACAGCTCTTAAGTACACCTTCCATATTCACAACACTAACGACACACAAGCTCGCTTTAAAGTTGAGCCAGTTATTGATCTTGTAGACAGTGAGGACCCTTTCAAAATAGCCCGGACATGTAAGTAAACGATTTCTATTTAACGGTAAAACGAATTAATTTAATTTTTGACTAATACTTTCATGTAATTATACCAAAAAATATTTCAAATATTGAAAAATGAATTTATATAAGTAATAAATTTCAGCATTCAGACTCGAAAACTCTGAAATTGGTTGAATAAGTAGGATAGAGTCGAATGAAAAATATTTGAGACGTATTAGCACAACAAAATCCATCAATTGATAAATCATAAAATTGTTAGGGACAGAAAAAATAGGAAATGTAAATAAATTATACGTGGATGACAATTTGTCAGACCCAGCATGCAGGTTCTCGCTTCTCCTGCAGGATTAATAAAAAAGGTTTGGCTGAGTAAGAGTTAGCATCACCAGTGATGGGAGTACCTTCTTAGGGAAGGGTTTGTGCATAGGCCATACGTAATAGGGCCTTATTTTGCTCAGATCACGAAACCTGAAGTATTAACTGAAGCATTCCGGTCATTTAGTGTGCAACGGAATGTATTTTATAGGGAAGAGGAATTCCTTTATAACATGCAAAGTAATGAGTAATAGTAATTTTCTTCATGTACCCCTTACATATCAAAATGGACTGACGTTGAAATAAATTCGATTAATTTTGAATAACTGCTATTTCCTAACTTTAATCTATTTCATTTAAACTAGAAAATATAAACAAATATAATAATAAAACACTTTTATTAATGTAATAGAATTTTTTTTAAAAATTTCTTTTAATATATAATTTACTATTATAAATACTAATTTGTATTAGAAAGTAAGTATTATGTAATTATTAATGTAATAGAAAGAATTTTTTTATTCCTTTTAATTTATCTTTAATTTATATTCCTTTTATTTAATCGTTTTAGATTCATTACTAAGCGGGCGTCTCTCGTGTGAAATAAAAATTGAATTAAATTTATCGATTAACTGATAATTAAGTTCTTAAAAATATATTAAAATTTTGGAAAACGGAAATTGGAAAATAATTAAATGCACGAAATTTCAAAATTCTGGCACACTAGAAATAAGAAAAAAATAGATTTCAAAATTTCATATTACAAATGTGGAACAAGTCAAATTAAATAGAAATGTATTAAAAAAATGAAGATTTGGACGAAATTCTTATTATTATACTTGATCCTCTTTGCCAAAACAAGTTCTTCTACACAACTGAGAGTATATGAAGATATTTAAATCATTACTATAGAATGTTCCAAACTCTCTGTTTTGTGAAAATAAATGATGCATATCCGGCTGAAATACGCATCTGAATCCTGAATGACCGGACGACAGTGATGAAAATAAGGACATGTAGCTATGTAACAAAATGAAATTACCGTCCCATGTATAAAGTATCTTCATCAAATAAATGTCTTCTTCAAAATATGCTTCTTCATCGGAATGTGGTGCATACAAGCACATGACGATTATTGTATCCTTCAGAGAAGCGAGAAAATGCATGCTTATATGACAATTTCTTATCATTCATGCTAGAGGTTCTTACTACTTCCCGAAAAGAAAAAATTTCGTTTCCCAAAAGAAAATCTTTGGTGATGAATTATTTATCTACTCTGCTCTTTTCCTCGCTCTCTATAGTTTTCAATTAGAGCAATAGCCTCAATGTCAGTCAACGAATGTGCGGATTGAATATTCAACAAATTCTTCATTATACGTAGGAAATTGTTATCACGCACAAACAACTCTACCTGGCATTTTCTTTATATAAATCGAAAAGCCGTGTTACAATCTAATTAAGGAATCAGCGAAAACATAGAATTTTCATTTAAGGACTCGTTTAGTTGAAAAGATTCATTTTAAAGATATAATCCGAATGTATAAAATCTGAAATCGACTTTTCTGTAGAATGAAGGATTATATATTTTAATTAAATCCTAACGTGTACACAGTATTGGAAACATATTTTTCTTTAATTTCGCATTGATTTTAATTACGACTTTAAATCTTTCCGTATCCGAAAATAGTTTCTAAATTAGTCTATTATTTGCAATCATTAATAATTAAAGCTTCATATTTTAACTTCATTTGTCGAAGCACTTATTTAATATGAAGCCACATAAGTTGGCTACTGAAAAATTTTAATATTTCGTAAAATACTTGATTTGATATTCAAACATAAATTTAAGTTATAAATCAAACAAAGTATTTTATGAAATGCAATTCCTTAGTAATGCATGGAATAAGAAAAAATTCATTTAAGTTTTGAAATTTAAAAATTTTTTCTCATGTTTTTAGTTTCTCACTTTTCATGAATTGCAGAACAGTATATCCATTAAATTTTAATTTATGAATTCAAATTAAAGTAAATTTTAAATATTTCTGTAAAAATTACCACAGAATTGTATTCAAAAGCTTTCCTCCCCCATCTTTTTTTAATACAAATTCACCGGGATGGAAAAAAAACTGCTGACATAAACAAGCTGTCTTGAATAACACGCGAACTGACATTTTGCAAAAAAACTGTCAGTGCAAAAGATGAAAGTTGGACAGTGAACTTTTTGATGATGATGAAAATGAGATTCAAAGGAAGAGTAAGAATGGTGTGATGAAAACTTCTCACAATAGTGTCAGAAGTCCAGTGATGTTGAGCTTCAGAATTCTTCTTTGAATTCTAATTCTTTAGATAAAATTGGTTTGAAAGGATTGCTCTTGGTGTCAAACCAACGAAACAACTTTGCAGGCTGTAATCCAGAAACTGTATCTTTTTTTAAAAAAGGAGGGAATTAAAAAACAGCGAAGTCATCGGAATTTTATTTTTACTCAGATGTAAAATCTGAATACATATTTGAATTATGCGATTCTTTACTTTTACAGAATGCTGTGTTGGAATTTGTACATATTCAATATATAGATGATGGTGTTCATATGAATAATGATGTTCTTTAGTTAATTTTTCCCTTTATTCTGCTCTGTTTGTTTGTCTTTGCTTCGAAACAATGTGGAAGATTTTAGAATGATAAATTGTAGTTAAAAAGTCAGATTTTTTCACCATCAATTTATATACAGTATACTCTCGAGTATCCGGCCTAATATGGCGGAAGAACTGGCCGGGTAACAAAAACGTCAGATAGGCCGGAGTTTTATGAATTCATTCGTTTAACCACCAATACCAGAATACAAAGATTTTATAGCAAAACTCACTGTTATAATACGTATTTTCTCACTTCTTATTCAATTCTATGCCCTCCATTCAGATTTCATTCCATTTTCATTAAGATTTCAAGTCATCTTAAACCAGGTAGAATGTGATAGCGGCCCGGTGAATCATAGAAGCAGTTGCCATTAACGTGTCGGGTTAAAGCTGAAGGCTCTGTCCTGGCAGTTTATATATGTTGATATACTGACCTGCGTTTTTCAAGAATTAGAGAAAAAGTAAGTTAAAGCATATAAACTGCTTACATTTTAACATAAATTCTGTAATGTCTAACTTAAATGTATGAAACATAAACAAAACATTAATGTAAATCGTAGGCCTAATTCTTAAGGAAATTGGATCGAACTGACTTTATTTTTCTCATAAATGATTAAACAAATATGAAAAGATAACATTAAGACAAGAGTCAAAACTTACAGTTTTTATGTTTTTTTTATAAAGTACTTAATTGATGACTTAACAGATATTCTTAATAGATGTCTTGCCCTCCTCATTTAACTTCGATAAAATAAAAACTAGGCCGGATGCCGAATAGTCTAGAACCGGACTGTCGATACTGCTACGTTCAGTGGTGGCGGGGTGGTCGGCTGTACGCAAGAGAGAAGAAAAAGAGAGTCTAGAACCGGATACTTCAGAGTGCACTATATTTAGTCCTATATATCAGTTGAACCATTATTTTGAAATACCATCTATTCTATGTATAAAAATCAACTATTTTATTTTTAAACATCAGCTATGGTAATGGTTCCCAAACTGTGAGCTGTGGCACTTAAGAGAATGTCTTAAAGAAAGGGGCTATAAGATACATACTTTTCATAAGTGCCAAAACTGAGAGAATTTTAACCCTATGCACTCGAATGTCTTTTCTCAAGTATCATTAAAGACGGTGCATCATTTTGGACATTTTACTTATTTATTTTTTAAATTTTAATTGCTAAAATGCCTATAGAATGGTACAAAGATGTAGATTTATTTTTCAGGGAAACTCTACTTAAAACAACTGTACGTATTTACTTTTTGGTGTAATAAACAAGTTCACGTATTAAGTGACTAATTATGTATCGAATCACTTTTCCGAATGCAAAAAGTTAACTCCATTGTTAGGTTCGAAGTTAGGTTGACGGTACATATTGTCCCATAATTCGAGTATATTTCTCGAAAACCAATGTAGAAAAGAAAACGAGGATAGCTGGTTCAGTTGATTCCACTATTTGAAAAAATGCGAAGTGATTAAAATTCCTATTCTACGGACAATTATATTATTAAAGTCTCTTCTGTAGATTTTTATGTGACCTAAAATACAAATTTTTATCTGATCTATTCAAAAATATTGACTGTTTTTTTTTCGCAAAATAATACTTGCTCGAGATATTGTGGTAACAACTGTTTTAATGAAAGACATAATAAATAAAAAAAATTGGGAGTCGCTGAACTGTGTAATTTTAAATAAATAATTTAATTATAATTAATTATAATATGAATGTAAGAAAATTTTTCCATTAAATTATTTTAAAACTTATTTGTTTAAAATATTTTGGAACAATGTAGTCTAGAAATTATCTTATTTGAATGATCGTCTAGATTGCATCTTTTTGTTATTTCAATTCTATTAAGTGTTTGTGTAGTTGAGTAGGTAGTTTTTGTTACAGCAGTGTCAACATATTTGTCTAATCCTTTTTATGAAAAAGTATTTCTTGGTTCCAGTTAGGGAAAAATGTTTACATTTAGATATCATTAAATATATATTTTATTAAGAGACTAACAGATATTATCAATTATATATTAAAATTAATAGATAAAATCAATTAATCTTTTATAGATAAGATAATTGTTAAAAATGTTTGCACATTAATAACAAAATATATTATTTTACTCTTTGAGAAGAAACTTATCAAATTGCAATTTACCAAATTAGTTTAATTGAAATATTTTCCTGATAACATTAAAGGTAAATGAAAGCATTTGCATAATTAAAGAAGTTGATTAGTTTGGACCATAAATATTTACTTAAATTGCTCTGCTATTATCAGCCAATCCAGTGGTTCGATAGACCAGAAAGTTATTTTAATAATTACCCTCATTATTAGGAATTGGAATTAGCAAAAATAACACACACACGTACAAAAAATTCATTAAATACTAGTTCAAAAAAGATAAAACTAAAGTTAGGAGATTTTGTATCACACTTTAGGCAACCAAGGCAAAATAAATAATATTATTTCTGCTGAATTAAACTGTCTGATGGAAATCCGACGAGAATTAATACCCTAAATTCCATCTGGCAGCAAGGTGCTCCCGTAAGATTTATGCTGAGTTGAAGAGAGGTAATTTCTCTTTTTCATTACCTTAATACATGTTTAACGAATGTTAATAGGGCATAAATAAAACATCCGACATCGGTTCTGCGTAGCATCATTGTCCCGTCAGAGAGCGTCTTAACTGTGGCTTCAAAACAAGGAATCTCATTGGACATCCCTACAGTTGCACTCAGGCGCTAATCCACGCCTTAGCTCAGTTTACCTGAATACTTCCATCTGAATATGTTAAACGGAATCGCTTTCGGAATTCCAAATCAGAAGACTCAATCGTTTCGCTTTCTGTAATTGCTAATGTTGCAGTCTCGCTCCCTCAGCAATCAGTAGAATTGACGTTTCCACATGAAATCACTAAGGCTCCAAATGTTTAATTACTTGTGAAGGGAACATAATTGAATAGCAGACAGTACCTTGTCACTTCACTTTGCGTTTCCGAAATGAAAACAAAGCTGGTTGGATTCAATCAGAATCAGTGATCTTCTCATAGAAAGCAGTAATAACTGGCAACATTTCGAACATTTAAAATGTAGATGGAGTGCATCGCTCGCAATGGAATGATATCTGTCACTTGTTAAATAGAGAGAGGTTTATGGAATAAATAATTTTCTTAGATTATGTCATACAATGTTTCATATAATTTTAATTCTTTTGTATATTTTATTAATAATTTGAAAGAGAGCAAAAATACATTTGCAAAAAATATCCGGGATGATTAATTTATTTCAAACCATTCCATTGCATCGCTTGTGATGGAATTATATCTGTCACTTGTTAAATGGAGAGAGGTTTATGGAATAAATAATTTTCGTAGATTATGTCGTGCAATGTTTCATATAATTTTAATTCTTTTGTATATTTTTTTAAGGATTTGAAAGAGAGCGAAAGTGCATTTCTAAAAAATATCCGGGATGATTAAATTATTTCGAACCTTGCTTTAAAGAAATTACATTGGAGATTATTACAAAATATTTTGGTAAAAGAAGAAGGCTTTCATCATAAGACTGAAGTAGGAATATTAATTTGTAAGCATTTATTATTACTGATGGAAGGGTATTCCGCTTTGAAAACGATTACATTTTATACTATGCAAATTTTTCTTTTTTCTCTATCTCCTCCTTTTCTTATATAGTTAAGATTATTTTATCGTAAAATAATTAATTATAAAATTTAAATTGAATTATTGCCAAATAAATGATTTAGAAATTCATACATTTGGAGAAAGATTTGATTTTAATCCATAGTTCAAATTACAATTTTACTTAATTTAACCTATCAAATAAAATTTACTCTATTAAATAAATATAAAACCATATCTCATTTAAACTCAAGATATCATCTTAAATATATCTTCGTAGAAATATACGAGGAGTGATCCATAAAAAAAAAAAAAAATTACAAGCATCGGTATTTGGAAAGTAGAAATCGTGGATGGGAATATTGTTATCCAGAGTGGAGACAGATGGTGCTAGTTGTCTCCCACAGAGGTGTCAGCCGTTATACGATTTCTATGGGCCAAGAATGTGTCCCCATCGGACATTCACAGACAAATCGTTGAAGTGTACGGGGACAATAAGCAGATAACAGGTGGCGAAATGGCGTCGTTCTTTTGAAGCGGGCAGAGAGATTGCTGGAAACGTTTAGGTGGGGGGGGGGACCGGAGCCATCCCCCATACAGCCCCGATGTGGCTCCCAGTGACTTTTCCTTTTCCCGACATTGCAGAAACACTTATCCGAAACAAAGTTAATATCAGAGGGTGATGTTCAAAAAGGTGCCGAGAACTGGCTCAATAGCCGAGGACCTGATTATTACCAAGACGGGTTAAATAAATTGGTCCAGCGGTGTGATAAATGTCTCAACAGGTTTGGGGATTATGTAGAGAAGTGACCGCCTCATTTGTATCTTAATTAACATTTGTATCCTGTGTCTATTGTTGATAAAGCATTTTTCCTTTGCCTTGTAAACTTTTTTTTTTTGGATCACCCCTCGTATAACGAAAGAATCCTTTTGAATTATTAATAACAATTGAATAGGAAGATATAATTTTTTCCTCTCGTAAAATGCTTTGAAATATTATAGAAAGCGTTTTGAATACAAATGTTAACGTATAAAGTGCAGAGCGGGAAGTTCATTATTAAGTCTTTTATTATAAATTGCAAATAGCGCTGTTCTTAAAAGGACCATTTAATAGAGATTTGAAGGCAAAACGAGTTTTATTCAATTAGATAGAAGAATTTCTATTACTAAATATGATGCAAATATGTTACAAGTTTTTAAACACAATATGATTATTTTTAAGTCATTAAAAATCAGTCATTAAATTACTTCATTACACGTAATTACTTTAATTATTAATTAATTTAATACGCACATAATTAATTTAATTATTTTTTTTATCTCTAGCCCTTACAAAGCAAATGACACTGTGTATTTAAATTTGTTAATATTATTTTATTTTTTTCCAAATACTTTAATAAGTATTTTTTTCATACAAAAGTAGTTTATTATGTTAGAATCTGCAATTAAAGCAGATTACTGTAATTAAAATGGCTTCTGATATATAAACATCAATAAAAGCAGATGATTAGCATTTAATTGCTTTATGATAGGAGCAAGAACGATAGATAAGTGGCATTAAAATAGCGTATGATGCAAGCAATAAAAGTGAGATAAGTATTATCAAAACAATTTATATCTCCAATAACATGTTATAGACGGCATTAGAATAATTTCTGTTCCTAAGATAAGCATTCATTAAAGAAAGGAAACACATATTTTTTCAATAAATGTTGTGAGAATTTATATGTCAGATAATAAACCTCACATTTTCTGAAGTAGTTGCTTAAAATAAAAAAAATAAAAAAAAATGCAATAAGTTTCATTTTGCTTACAATACATATATGAGGCAAGACTGAAAACAAGCCCGAAGTTTCTTTTCATATGCGTATAGTTTCTTTCGATGTGCATCTCAAACAATAATGAAATTTAATACATGTCTTCTGGCTCTCTACAAAGACATTTAAACTTCCAGCTACCAAGTTTTACACAAATATACTTTGAAGATCAGCAGATACACTTTGGAGGCAGCTTTTTCAAAATTTTAATAATATGTTGCAATTAATTAAATTTAAGGTGAAAAATTCGCATTTTCGCAGCTATAACCATGGAATGCTATGCGATGAAAAGGAATTTTGCGTTATCTTCAAATTTAAAAATCTAACTTTTTGATATTACCAGTTTAAGTGCTGTCCAGTTTTTCTTTAAAGTTAACAGTTTTTTAAAAATAATTTAAAATATTGTTTAAATCATTGTTGAATTCGAAGAATTATAATTTTGTCTATGGATATTCAAACACATATTTTTCTTCTTTTGTTAAAATTTAAGGAATGAAGATGATTTATGTTTTTGTATGTATGGCAGAATAAAATGTGTGTGTGTGTTTAAAATTTATTTTATGATTATTTAGATTTAAACTTCTCTTTAATATGAAATAATTAAAGCTGAAGTTATACTTTAGAAATAAGCAACTGCAAAAATACTTTAAAGCGTGAATGTTTCTAAAAGCTGTTATTTTCTAAATGCTTTTGATTCAATTTCAAAAATAATAAATTTTAGCGAATCTATTCATTTTTGCATGGGCACCGGTGCTAGGTGGTAAGATCTCGGCTTCAGAACGGCGTTGTTTCAGGTTCGAGACCCGATTACACCGAAAAACCCTCGTGTGAGCGAGTCTGGTGCACGGTAAAGTGAGCGTTCTACTGGTGGTGTGGCGTGGAAGATTAGTGAGGGGGTGCCAGTTCGGATGTCACCCTTGCTATCTGAAAATAGTTCAAAATTACATGGTTCATCCCAAAATTGTCCTAGCTTTCGTTTTAAACGGGACGTTAATATAATTAAACTATACTCAATCATTTTTGTAACCTATATGCTGTATTTTATTTTTAAGATGAAATAAGAACGAAAATATATTTTGAGTAATTATACATTTAAATACAATCTAAACTTTTAAATAAGGTTTACCAGGTAGTTAATATTTCTGTGCATATCTCATTCATTAATTATTTTAAAATAAATTCTTGGAAAAGACGAACAGAAACCAAAATAATTGTTTCCTCTTTGTACGAGCACTTTCAATAAAAAAAAAAAAAACTTTTTTTTTTTGAAAAATACATTTTCTTTTTGTTAGCATACGAAACATTTTTATTCAATTGTGCTAATTATCACCTCTCAAAAATTGAAATTGCAATTAAAGAATGCTAGGACTTTCTTATTAAGAAGACAGAGTTCTTTCTATCTCGTAAAATTTTGTTTTAAGGTGAACTTTTTACAAAAAGCGCTCAAAAGATATTTGTTTGAATCTGGAAATGCAAATTAATTAATGAAACGTAATAGATAATTATTTCAAATATTCTTCGTTTTTAAATTAATATTTAGCCAGTTTCCAAAAAGCATCAATTTGGGATGAGAAAATGCTGTATTTCAATAATATGCTGCAATGAATAACCCTAAATATACTAATTGCGATGTCCCTTTGTATTTCTTCGTTTCTATTTAAAAACCTTTTTAATTGATAATTAAATATTTCTTAATTATTTTATTTGGAACCGAAAATAAAACAAAAGGGTAGAAGAAGTTCACTCTGGTTTGTATTTAAAATGCATTAAAATTGAAATATTTTATTGTTAAAGATTTTTATATCTAAAATTATCCATAATTAATTATTTCTTGTCATCTAAATATTTTCTTTAATTTAAGTACAACGAGTTTTCTAAATGAGACCAGTCACTCTCATTCCTTATAATTAAATTAAACAATTAAAACTGATTGGATTCAAATTCAAAAAGCGCAGTTTGTTTTACGTGTGTAGTTTTCTTTTTCATTCTTTCCCCAATATACATTTAAACAGTACAATTATCTGAATCTTTGTAAATGCATAAAACTTCCACAAACTAGTGTTTTTTTTTATTTTTTTAAATTTCAAATCCCCAAAATGTAGGCGATTTGTTTTCATAGTTTATGCAAAGCCTTAGATAAAATTTATAGTGATTCATTTCCTATCATTTTAAATGTTGAAACTGCTGGATTTAATTTTTAAATGTGGAAACTGAATTTAATTTTTAAATGTGAAAACTGGGTTTAGTTTTTTATGTTTCGTTTCGAGGTCTTTATGGTTCAATCCACCAAAAATACGATCCACTACAAATATTATTTGTTAACAATTGAAGACCTTCCAAGAATGACTTTTTTGATGAAATTAAATCAATATTCTTTTCTGAAAAACTCATAATTCATAGAGTTCTTGAATCACCTGCCCGCCATAGAAATAAAAAAATCTTAATATCAAGCAAATGAATCAAGATAATTTTATAAATTATTAGTAATTAAAGAAAGTTTTCTCTCAGTTCTTAAAGAGTTTCTGCTATCTATTCCTATCTTGGAATTTTTGACTTGGAAATGCTGATTCAATTTGAGAGATCTTTATGACTCAATACACCAAAAATACGATCCACTGCAAATTTATTTGTTAACAACTGAAGCCCTTCTAATAATGATTTTTTTGATGAAATGAAATCAGTATTCTTTTCTGGAAGACACTCATTCATAGAATTCATGAATCATCCCCCATGGAAATAAAAGAAAAACTTTGGAGATTATAAAGAACAGAAGATATCGAACATAAGCTTTCCGAGTCTGCAAATAAATCATGACGATTTTATCAATTACCAGTGATTAAAAGAAGGTTTTCTATCAGTTCCTAAAGTATTTCTATCATCTATTTCTATCTTAGAGTTTTTGACTTGGAAATGCTGATGGAATTTGAGATATCTTTATGCTTGGACCACTCAACTGGAAATATGCCATTCCCTCTTCATTACGTTGATTTATCAGGAAAAAGAATTCAAGTATTTGCTTAGGTGGTTTATGCGTATAAGTTCTTCCTTGCTAATGACAGGACTTACTGAGCTCAAAAAGTAATAAAATTTCACCTATAAGAGCTATAAAAGTAAAAAAAAATAATAAAGATCATGATTCAGTCTTTTCATTCTCTCTGAAACATTCGGCTTAATTCTCCCTAATTTTTATCCATCCTTTAGAGAAAATCAATATCTACATATATATTTATTCTCTCAAAATGACATTCACTAAGAACTAAGGATATTTTTCTTTAAATATTAAGTCATTAGTTCTTTCTCGTCTGGATTCATTTGCGAAAGTCAATTAACGTCCGTAGATCAAAGCGACAAAAGCTCTTGAGCTTATGAAGGATGGCATTGAAATAAGTCATTGAGAAGACCCGAGTTTAACCACGAGGGCTTTAAAGAACATCAAACGGAGACCAAGGCAAAGATGCGAATCGAAGGAATAAATAAATGGATAAATGTAAGGCGGGCGGCTACACAACAACAATAATAGAAAAAGTGCGAATGCCTGGAAAGGCCCGGAGTTCCTCAGTGTAATGAGGAGGCTCGTTGAAAGCAGATAGGAAGAGTGGGGTATAAATGAGCGTTGTGAGCCGGAAGACCTTGGTTCGGGATTTTTGATGCAAATAAATCTTCAGTCAGGCAGCAGCCGGAAAAGAAGTTTTAAGGCGCGGATTTAACGGCGCGGAAATGTTCATCCGCGGTTCTAGAATTCCGTGTTCGCCGTTGCGGATAATTGCGCAGGTAAACTCCCGAGTCATATTTTATTTTTGATAGAGAAAAGGGGTGGGGGGTTATTTTAGCTTCCCTTCAAGACGAAGGACATTGAATAGCTTCCCGGGTGACAGTATTCACTGACAGCTTTCGAGTCGGAGGTGAGATGAGGAATCTAAAATATGGATGCAATTACGCGGAGATGTGTTTTTGCTTTTACCCTTTTTTTGGTGATAACATGCGGTTGAGAAATCTTTAGACTTATTCCTCCACTCATGAATTGCTAGCAAGAGCTATTATGTAGGGGAATACAGCAATGAGATTCCTTACACTGAATTGATCATAACTATAATATTATTTTTGGTGATAAGTGAATTGTGAAAGTAAATAATCGACTCCCGTTTTGTATACTGTATAGTAGGCTTATTTTCCTCCATTCAACATTTCATATACAATGTATATTTTTGTATCTATATTTCTTCACTTGTAGCATGGTATCATTTGTGTTATTCCCATATAAAATATTTATTTTTCGTTGTGTTTTTTTTACTTCATATTTTTTTTTCGTTTTATCTTGCAACTCATTGTATTTTCATTCATACATAGTATAATTTTTCAGTTTTGAAATACATGTCATAAAGTGAAATTTATTTACTTTTTTTAAAAATTAAGACTAGCCACATTTCTAATAAACCAAATAGGAGTCACATGAACCCTAGAGGGGAAGTTTTGCATGATGTTGCAATGGTTTTCATGTTCTTTTAGGCATGAGAATATTTTTTGAGGCTTTATCAATTCAATGTCTTTTACTTGCTCCCTTTAAACAGCGAGCAAAAATCGAATATTTTATGAAAAATCAATCATTTATTTGGCTCTGTTCACTATTTTCATTCAATTTCTTTTATTTTCTTTAAATTTCATTTGGAGATTGAAACGGTGTATCTTTCAAGCGGTTTATGTAACTGCTATGTATTTGAATGTTTTAGTTTTCTTCTACTAAACAAAGCTAAAATCCCTTCTATATTCTTCAAAATATTTTAAGACTCAAAATGATGAGAGTTTCAAATATAAGAATGTGATAGCGGTTCCATACAGATGGGTTTAATCTTTTTTATTTTCGTCATTTCCTTTTCGGAAATTATTTCCAATAGTTTACAATGCCAATTTAGATCTAAAAATGATATTTAATTGATCTGCTGAAACTTTGCAGCATGTCAGTGGTTTAAAGTTCTGCTCAATATGCAAATTTTCGTCTAATTAACTTCACTCAAAGATACAAATCTTCTGCTACCAGTGATATGCCTTAAAAAAAACAGCATTTTAAATAAGTACAATTTAACTAATATATTTCATCAGAATTTCTATTACATTAAAAAAAATCATTACCATAATTTGCCCTCAATAATATTATGAACTTTCATCCCAATCTTCCGCATCCAAACGGGGCCGCTGTGGCTTGGTGAAAATGTCTCGTGTTCGGTTCCGGAGGGTTTTAAGTTTGAGACTCCATTCCATCGAAGAACCGCCGTGCGAGCGGGTCTGGTGCGTTTTAAATCCATCGGGGGCCAAACGTACTTTCGCTGGTGCGGTGTAGCAGTTTGAAGAGGGGACGTTTGTTCAGGTGTGGCCCTTGTCGTCTGCCGGGGATTCAAAGTTACGAGGTCCGTCCGAAAATAACCCTAGTGTTGCTTTAAAACAACGGGGCGATGCTATAGCTAAACGAATTCACATACGAACATTTTCTTAAAATCATTTAAAATAAAGTCAAAATTTCATAACCTCGAAACATAAGGGATTTTTTTTATTTCGCAGTTAAATGCCTGCCAAATAAAAGCTCGTAGCCATTATGACTATGCTATTACGAAATGCACACTCAATTAGATTAAATTTTGATGAAGAAGTTTATTACGTTGTCGCAACAAGCACCAACAAACCGTTTTATTTCATTGTTAAAGGAAGAACCCATTTAAATAATTAATTTTCTCAAAACGCTTCTTTTGTTTTTCACATTCTTGTTTATTGACCTTTCGTCTTTGTTTCGCCTCGAATTTCTATTTTTTCAGGTTTTTTCCAGCTCTTTCAGTGCTTTCTTTGTATCTGTTTTCTTTTCCTGTATCAAAAATCTTTTCTTGAAAAAACTCAGCTCTATTTGTTCAGTTGCTTTGTTCATTACATCAGATGTTTGTTCTCTTGTTTTACGTATTTACTCAAGTAACCAAGAGAACGAGAAGGCGTTTTTTTTTATCCGTCTTGAAAGATTGGTTGTAAATAATTTATTTTAAAATAAAATGATCAAAAGAGTTAAAAGCCCTTTTTCTTTACCTTTGTTTCAGCAGACATATTAAGCGTTTGCTACGTGAACGAAGTAATTGTAAAGAGTTAGTAAAAAAGCTCTTTGAAATGTGAACAAAATTGTAGTTTCAAACAAACGATAACATTCCAGACAAAGGTGTCTAATTATTACTGTAATTAAATCTTATCTTTTCATTCTGCTTGGAAAGATACTTATTTCATTTTTACTTCATTGGATTATTTAAACTGTTGCAATCGATGTTTCTAAAATTTTGGACGAAACTTTGAGTGGTGATACATCTAACTAATATTTTTGTATAGGAATGTATGGGTGGAAATCATATTGAGATAGAAGTATTAAAAAAAGAAATGAAAAGAAAAAGAAATCATTTACTTATAGTATTATTGAAAAGTACTTCTTTATACAATTATTTACAATAATAGCTTAAAATTGTATCCTCCATACATGATTGTGTCAGTGAAGTGACGGATGCCTAACTTGAAAGATATCACATTTTACAAACAAGCATTTAACGAACATTCTTTCAAAAATGCACCCTTTTAAGCATGTGCAAGTGTAGCAAAATATTTGCCTAGAGCATCCGAAACAAGGTCTTTCCGGTTCAGATCCAGAGATTGTGCAATAATTTGTAGAAATTAATTGTAGTATTATCGTCATGAAGAACTCATCCATTGCATCTGCAATTGGATTAAGAGTATCCTCTCTAACTAGTCAGTTACAGGTCAAACGATATACAGGTCAATGCGGTCATCTAAAGATCTGCCCGCCCAGGTGCATACAAGGAGCACCCTAAACAGCTACTCCACACCGCTCAAAGACTCGCGGAAATACTGAATGATCGAAACGCCGCGACGGCAGAGGTAGGAACTATGATTATGTCCTAAGTGCCGTCACCGGCCACGGGACAATTTCTCCCGCAGGAGGCACAATCCATCATTGTTAAGGGGTTAGCTGACCTCATACAATTTCTGTACCTAGCAGGGTAGCGAGATCCAACAATCACACCGGAAGTTTCTCATTCCTGTCCGAGGTGCCCTTGGGAAAATTCATACAATGGGCACGTCAAACCTGTCTCGTTTATGGATATGATTCGGATAATAGCAGTCCGGCTGCCACTGAAGCAAATATTCTTCAGAAACATTACAAGTGAAATCTGGATTCATGAGAAAAAGGTGATTGCCTAATCAATCATTATATTTTAATAGAGTTTTTGCTGTTGCGGTGTCCTCGTACATGAAAGATGAGAGATACTAGAGTCGTATGCTTCTATCGACCACTTTTGTAGATTCAATGCTATGTTACATCTATAAAAACATCTATTTTGCAAATTTATGCTGTGCATTTAGAAGAAAGACAAGCGCAATTCTTAATGGAATTGATGAAATTTAAAAGAAAGAAAACGCAAATTAATCATAAAATTGTTAAATATTTACAAGTAAAGTAGAATAAACATTCTAAGATATTAAATTAAATTATTAATATAAAATTTTTCAATAAAAAATAGAAAAGATGGTCTCGCAGTATTTTTTAGGGTCTATCATTTAGTTTCCGAGAGTTGGTAGATGTCACTCATCCTTTGTCTCAGTGTAGGAAATAAAGATAATATATAAGTTAAGATATCTTCGTTCTATCTTATTTTTTGTTTTCAAGTATTTTTAAATTTCATTAGCTTCAATACTGTTAGAATGTGCCTGAAGTGCCTTTATAGAATTCCTTCTTGCAACAAGTAAAATACATTAACACGTTTTTCAGTGAATGTAACATTTCACTAGAGGATATATTTAAATGGAAGAAATGTGCAAATATATTAAAGAAAAAAAATGAATCTGTGTGAAATGGTATGCGCATACTTCAACTTATTCGAGCGCCTGGTTGCAGTCTGCTGATCACTGTTTCTTCAAGGAACAGTTCCCCGAATTGAATGTTTAAGTTTTAACGACTTTGCACGGATTTCATTTGCTATAAAACAGGGGTAACCTCAAGCCCTTGCGACTCCTGGTGCATTTTGAATTCAAAAAGCCATCGTTCAAGACGTGCTTTTCATACAAATGTTTCCTACCAGTTTCCAGATGTCTATTACCACCAGACTGAAAGAATGTCTGAAGAGCCTCTTGCGAGTGGAATAGAAAACTCGCAGCATAAAAGAAATTCGTGAAGTTTATATGAAGTTGCTTTATTTATTATAAACTTTACAAACCACACGAAGTGAAATCTAGAATTTAACTAGCATACATAAAAGACATCAAGGTAATTATTTTTGTAAATTATGAAAAGTAGAATATGCCTGACAAACGAATCAAAACGTGCAAAACGAATATTTTTAACTATCTCATAGTTTCCATGGAAACATGTTAAAAAATAAAAATGCTTCTAACTAAGGAAGCAAATTAGGAAATTTAATCATTTATTAACTTTTATTTGAAGCCAAAAATTGTGATAAAGTTGGATTCTTGAAAATGAAGTTATTTGGTAGCGTTAAAAAAAAATATGAAACGAATAATCATACTAATATTCAAAAAAGAAAAAAAAAATTATATTATAATTTATTTTACGTAGAGTTTAATTCTTACTTTTGATGTGTTTCATTTTATATTTACTTCTTTATGTTTGTTTTAATTCTTTGAACACATTCAATTAGTAACCTTTATTGGAATTTAATCAGCTATTGAATTTAATGAGATCGCAATCAAAAGAGTTGTTCCATTTGAATAAAATATACGAAAAAATAAACACTCTTTCTTATTGAGAAAACGATTTAAAATCTCATTAAGTGAATAAAAGTTTACCTTCAAATCTTTATTAAAAAGTTCAAACAGAAATAGCTTTTTTAATGATTTGAAGGAATAAGGAATTTCGAGCTTTCAAATTACTTATGTAATCTTATTTGTTAAGTTCATCCGTTCATTAAATATCGTTGAGTGTAAACACGTCTCAAATTTCATTTAATAAAAGAAAGATTTTATTTCGAAAACACTATTAACAAATAGAAGTAAGAAAATGAAATATATTTTTGAATTGTTTGCAGATGTTAAGGCCCTTGGAGGTACATTTTAAATAACGAAGGATTATTTATTAAATGCTGAATTTATTTTGGCACATGTAATCGAAAGAGTTGAATTCTAAGTCTGCTCATATTAATTTTTCTTTGAAACGGTGAATAAAGATTGTGTATGAATCAGAATAATTTATAGTCTAAAGTAATGCAATAATACGAATATTTAAAAAAAATCTTTTGTTCAGAGTTCAGTTTACATTTATCTTAAAGCTCACAAATACTTTCAAAAGATAAATATATAAAATACAACTATTAAAAAAACCTTCTGAGAGATCTTTTACATCAATTGAAAAGTATACGGATTTTTTGGAAACTAATCTAGCACGAAATAAGCAAAATTATGTTCATCATCACCTGGGGAATGTTTCTTTCAGATGATTGCATTTTAAAACCTCTTTTTCATTAAGATGAATGCTCTTTAAGGCTCAGTTAAGTGTGAATCTAAAATTTATTTTTGCTAAATTTGGCATTTTGCTTATTAAATGGGTGTATTATATTTTTTATAGAGTGAGTACGATATGTTAAGAGTAGATATAATTAAAATCTCATGTTTCTCTGATATTTTAATTCAATTTGATTTGTTTAATGTTTTTGGACGGGATTTTATCATTATTTTTTACTAACATCTTGAATGAGATTTTGTATTTTATATATATATATATAAATACACACACGCTTTGTATACTTTTGTGTTCTAGATAACTATACATAATTTTAATATTTTTGGAATTTAACTACTAGATAATAATTAATAAAATTAAATTAAATTTTGATTCCATAGCACTAGCGCTACCTCAACGTGAATCTGGAGAACATGGGATCTCAATATTAAAGAAAATAATAAAAATAAAGAACTTTAGCTGCTTAGTATAAAAGTGTATTCACAAAAGCTTTTTTCAATTAATAATTATGTGGGATATTTTTTTCTGCGTGTCTTCTAAAAGTCTCTGTATCAAATTTCCCAACATTGCTTTATTTAGAATACTGCAATTTTTGCCAATTTTGTTTTTAGAATAATTGTTAATTTTAAACTTCAATAATAACAGATTAATTTAAAGGAAAGTTTTTGTGAAATCCCATTGCATTTCTATTTCTAAATATAACTGAATTCGGCTGGCAAAATAAAGAATTGATTTCATTTCATTATAAATCAATGATATTTGAAAATAGAAATGCTAAAGATTACTTCAATTGAAGGAGGTTTTTTCCTGGACACCTATTGCCGATGAGGGGAAGTTGCACTAGAATACTTGGATAGTTTTTTCATCTGTAAATTGTTCACAGATTATATATCTGGAGTTATTCTCCTTGAACATTCCGTCAATGTAGTTGTATGAAGTATAGTGCCTCGTGGCAGATTCTTGGTGTCGTTGCTTCATGAGTTCCAGTCTAAAACTATTGAAGATCCATCCCTTGGTTTGCTGAAGATAAATTTTTCTTTATCCGAAGTACAATATTGTAGTGATTGGATTTCGAAGCGTTAGGAAATAAACGTTCATAGATGGCGCTAGACCACTAGCGCGAGTGTAATTAAAAGAGTGATGTCATTCGAGTGTTGGCTCTTGGAGGAGAAGGAGTTACTGAGCAGAGTAACTCGAACGAATCTGCAATAAATTTGTTAAGTTTTCTATTTGCCTATTTATTGAAAGCACTCACGAACCAGCCACAACAAATATGAAATTGCAATGGGTATGATGGCACAACTGATTATCTTCTGATTATGAATTAAAATTGCAGGTATTTCTTCAATAGCAACCATATGGCCTAAGAGTGGGACCTTACTAAAACACATCTATTTGTATGTAGTGAATATTTCAGTAGAAACTTTCATTTGTTTATGCAGTGTTCCAAGTCAAAATATCATCTTGACTTAAGTGCCAGATAGAAAAAATCAACACTGATATCATTGTATGCAATTAAAATGAAATTAACAACAATTACAATATAATTAACAAATTTCATGCAATAAAATTAAAAAAATAATTTTACTTATAGAACTAGATGAAATAAATAAAACAACAAAAAATAATATTTGCAACCATACCAAATCTGACAATACTCTTAAGGCTTTTCCGTTAGTAATGTAAAGCCATCAGAAGATGCTATATATATGTATCTCAACTAAATAACGAAGAAAATTGCTTATATGTTTCGAAAAAGGAGTTAATTTATTTATTATGCAAAAAAACTAATTTTAAGAATTAAAAGAAATTTCACCATTTAATATTTATCCACTTTTTTTTTACGAAAACTCATAAAACATTTCTTTAAAAAGTAGTGAAATATTACATTCGATACATTCCGTGAACAATATTTATTTTTTTTAAAGAATATGAAATATTACATTTGATAGATTCCATGACCAATTTTCATTAAAAACTACGGGTTCAAATTTTTAATATTTCGCATGCAGCAGTTATCTTGTGTTGTTGTTTCTTATGGCACTTGAACAAGCCCACTGTTACGAAGACAGTGATTTAAGCCGATAAGGAGTGCGTCTCTTGTTTTATAGTGCCAACTAGGGCCCAGAGCACGACTTTGCCACTCACGCATTACTCATCCGCTTGCACAACCCCTTTTTACAGGAGGGCGCATTCACACAACTCACAGATAGAGCAGAGGAAGAGCAACCATGCCCAAACCGGGACTAGAACCCAGGACTCCTAGATCACGGGGAAGACGAGCTACCTCTATGCGAGGACTCCGGCGCAGTTACCTTGTACTTTATTTAGTTCAGAATCCTGTTGATTAATTAATACAATCAGAATTCACGAAAATAATACATACATAAGATGATGCATTATTAAAAACAATACTTAAATACATACTCAATAAAAAAAAATGTAAGTTTAGAGTATTTATAAAACTAACCATTGTTAATAGACCTATTTAAAGGTGGTATTTTATTACTAAATTCAGTAAGATGACGCCTTTAAAGTTTACTGTTTACTTAAGGGTTAAAAATAGTTCAGTTTGAACATTACTGCTTTGAAGAAACTTAAGAAATATTTATCCTCTATAATCGAATTCTTTTATTTTTACATTAACCGAATAAGTTTCCAGAAATTAATTAATTCAGCCCTAGAGTGAAAATATGCAGTGTAATGGCTAGCAAATTCAATAGACAAAAAGACTGATTAGCCATCATATACTTTCTGGAAAAATAAACTGTTACATAAAAGGGAAGTGTCTGGAAAAATGGGGATTAAGTTATTACAAAAGAAAAACTTTTTTCTGTCTTCGATTTCTTTTCTTTTCTTGCTCCGATAATTAAATCCTCTCTCAGTATTTTATGGAGAAACATGAGTTTTCTTATGTATTTTTAATCCGGGTCTTGTGTTGTCCTTGTCAGGTTAATTGATTCCTTAAGATAATCAGTTCAGAGTAATTTAAAAATTTTCTTTTTTTATTGATTATAAATGGATAAACTGATAATAAGAAAGGATTACAACGATTGTTAGAAAGATTTTCTTTGAAAGACAAAGTAGTCGGAATGCTTAAGTCTGCCTTTTAAAGAGCTCTCTTTAAAATTAAGTAGAATGTTGTTGATTGTTATTTATTTGTATGGGGTTAATGTGTCTTTTTTATTAATATATTCGAAATGATAATGATAACAAAACGCCAATTAAGAGCACTTTTAATGTGAGAGTGAATGATGGAATTACATTAAATAGCGAGTCCTCTCCCCCCCCTTCAATTATAGTAACTGAGCTCTTCTGTGTTCACTTGAGATAAATCTTCATAAAAATTTAAATATAAAAATTTTAACTGCTCAAGTAACTAATTGCAATTTTGTGTATGTAGGAAACGATTTCATTTTATTGTTGATATTTAATTTTAGCTAAAACGACTGTTTGGTGAGTAAAGTTTTTGAATTTTTCATTCATTCATTCATTCAAAAATCCTTCTAGATTACAGCTAACTAATCTATTTTTTTGAATTTACAAATTATAATTTGTTGCGAATTTATTTTGTTTAATATATAAAAAATTGCATTTCCATAGCTTTTCAAATTCCATAGCATACTCAGTAAGAAATCCTCTGTTACCGTTCTTGATTAATGGAGACAGTTCATGTGTCGTCTGAGTCACACGATAAACATCATATGTGACATGCTCTATCTAAGATCTGTCTCCACTGTATTGTGAGGCTATGGTCTTTTATCCTTTGCAAAAGTTACAATAGATACCAAAATTAAATAAGCAAAGCGACTTCTAATATATTATGTAGGAACAAATCAAGAGTGATACCATATATTTTCTGCGTTTTTTCGTGGATTTGTTTAATTTTACTTAGAAATGTGTTACTTAATTTTATAAATTTATTACAGTTGTAATAAAATAGTTTTTTAAATTCTGGGTGGAACTCTGTTAATTATGATCAATCAAAAATAAAGGAGAAAATGGAGATAAATTCGGTGCGTATGCTGAATCAGAACCCGTCTGAAAGTGATAAGAATGGAGTTGCTTTGATTCTTTGGATCCTTTTTTTTTTTTCTTTTTATGATCGTATTTTAGTACTTTCTGTTGGAAAAAAGATTATTTATTACTCACTTTACATTTATGGATGTTCTACGTCAGAAAAATGTATGATCGTATTTGTGAATGTTATTTTATATATGGATTTCAAAAATATTTTTGAAGAAAAATTGGGATGTAGCAGAAAGAAGACTTCTTCTTTTTAAATTTCCAATGCCTTTATCCATTGTTGTAATTCTTTTCTTATTCATTAAAAGAAAAAAATGCAGCACTTATTAAATGTATGTTCTTATATTATTCTACTAATTTTATGTTAATATAGAAAGTAATTTTTAAATAAAGGATTTAAATTTGAAGAAAACTTGAAGCATAAATTTAATTTCTGTTTACTATTTTATATTTTCTTTATGCAAATTAATTCATATTGACTTTAATTTCATAGTTTTTAGCTGTTTAAATACAATCAGAAGCGGGTAAACATTCCTGTTGGAGCAAAAAACTCACTTCATCATGAGGCTAATTTTTCCCCAGGGTTTATTTGATATTATGTATAATTGGTACGAATGTTCAAATATTGCATATACCTTTCATCACATAACTTATCCAATGCTCTAATCAGGGCGGCAGTTTGCTGGTGCTTACTTAATATTATGTCTTTAGTTGATGTGGATTTTCAAATATTGCCGCTTAACATAGTGGAGTTTAAGCATTGATGAATTCATGATAAATAAGGAAAACTATGAGCGTGCAAAAACAACAATCAATTGCATCGTTTTACAACTATCAAATACAATAAGTTTACTCTTCGAATAGTGAAGGTATATTTTCAGTTTAGTTTAGTCGTATTAATTTCCATTTTAAAACAATATGAACATTATTTTGGGATGGATTCGTAATTTTGAACAGTAGTCCAATGACGAGGACGATACCTACTAATCTTATTTATATAAATTTAACTGGAAATTATTAATTAAAATGCATACGAATCTACATGCCCCACAGAATACATTTATTTGAAGAGGAACATATCGTAACTTCCTTTTCGAAAACAATGGTGCGTCTCTGCAAATTCGACGATTTGACATCACTTTATTGATAGTTTTGTCTTTATCAGTTGTAGTTGCAATCAATGTTGATTTATATACTTTCTCATTGGCAAAAGGATATTCTTAAATTTCGCCCCACAGCAACTCGTGGTTTCAGGCATTAAATTAATTATTATCTGATTCGTAATTCTACCATTATTCAGTGCTGTTGTTATATCTGACAGCTACGCTTTCTCATCGGTAAAGGAATATAGTTAATTTACGTTGAGCTGCAACTTGTGGTTTGGGAATTCGTAATGGTTTGTTTCCCACGAATACCACCGAAGAATTACGGGAAACGATCCATATTAACAGCATACCTTTTAAAGTAATCAATTTATTTATGCGTATTGTGGGAATTAGATATTTAACGTGTAACTCAAAAGATTTATCTATCATTTAAAGATTATTTGAACACTTTTCGTGATGTATTTCTATTAATATGCTGAACCCAAATGAAATTTTTGTCCATATGATATTAGCGTTTTTCTTTCGATTTGCGAATGCATGAATGCGATAATATATGGAATTTATGCTGTAAAAATGCTATATAAATTATTGTGAAAGAGTGCATATAAATAAATGTTTAAATCTTAATTTAAAAAGTTTTTTAAAAGAAAGTTTCAAACATATTTTAATTTATATGCATTTTCAGAATCATTTTTAGCATTGGAAAAAATATATATATTTATATCCAAAAACCATTTTCGGTCCTTACTTTTCAGCAAGAAAGATTATTTAGCATGAAATTCAATACTACAACAAATATTCATGCATGCCGTCATTTAAAACTTTAATTAAAGCAGAAAAAACAGTCTTGTGGATAATACATTATGAAGTTAATTGAGGGATTATTATTATAAAAATCAAATTGGGCAATTCAAAAATTTTTTTGCTGTCGTTAAAATCCGCTTAATTTCCATATTTCAGATTCAATTATTTTTAATGTAATAATCTGAAACGCATGCGAATGGATATTGAAGATTTAAAAATGTATGCTTTTAATCCATCTCTTCAAATGAAAATGAATATCATATGCATTGCTATCATCAGCTACTTTGTTAATTATTTGAAGTTATCAATGAAAAATGTTTTGAAAAAGATTCTATTGTTATAATTAATAACGAAACAATTTTTTAGATTTCATCTTTTCCCAATCATTTCCCTTTTGCTAAATTATAATATTTTCGAATTCCACCTGCGCAAACTTTTAGAGAACTTCAATTTTCTTCTATCAGAATAAAAAGAAAAAGAAAGGGACGTGCATTTAGTAAAGTGAATTTCTTTGACCTTAAACTGTCTTGTTCTTTCATCGTAAGCTTTTCACTAAAGGTCAAATTAAATTCACATATTCTAAAATAAATGATATTCTTTTTTGCTGAATGTTAGTTTCTCAGTCGATTTGGGCGAAAGAAAATTTCCATCTTTTCGGAAGAAATATATGGATCAAAGTTTATTTTATTTATTTTTTGAAATGTTTTTTTGGCATAATGAAAAATGATCTTTGAGGTATTGTGCTTGAAAACAAACTTCACAATTTTGGATATTGTAGAAAAAAAAATCTCTAGAATAAAGATTTTTGTTTCTTTTTCCGTAGGATAAAAAGTTATTATGAATATGTAATCAGCTTAACATGGTTTTAAAGTGATCATTATAGCATATTCTATGTTCTATATCGACTGAAAGTTTTCAAATTAATTTAATTTAAAATATTTATAAGAAAACGACGTTGTATTAAAAATACAACGTCGTTTCTAAATTGCAACGTATTTAATTAAATTCACACGTATTTAACGTATTATTACGTATTTAACGTAAATTCACACGTTTTTAAATTGCAAAGTATTTAATAATAGTGAAATGTGAAAAGTAAGAATAACAGAAATTCTTTCTACTGAAATATATTTATCTAAAAATATACTTATATATTTTTAACATTATTTATACTTTCCCTAGTAGAATTCTATTTATTATGATTGTAATAATTTCAATTTTATAACAAACAAGTATTTTAAGAAGTTTCAGTATTGTCTGATATACTTAATTTGGCAACTGCTTTACTATTTAAATAAAATGTAGGCTTTATTGAGAATTATTATTTTCTTTTCATAGTATTCATTCAACACATGAGCATACATATGACCACTTCAAATGTGTTAATTATAATTGATACATAATTTGAAAACATAAGTATATTTAGAGCAATAAAAGAAATCCATCAAAAGATTTATTAAAAAAATTTTGAATGAAGGAGTTTTTAAACTGACAAATCAGGATATTAAAAATATTTTTTTCAAATGTCTATAATTTGCTTAACATATTTCTCATATATTTTGTAGAATTTTTAATGTTAAAAACATAAATTTTATGTATAACACAGCGGTGGCTTGTCTATTAAGATTACTGAGCTACAGCACAGCTTGAAATTCTTTTTAAAGTTGAATTTTCATTTTAAAAAATTCAATTTACTGTTTCCACTTTGAGAGTTCAATGATGTGTGTTTACTTTAATCACTCTAAGAGTTCGATAATCAACGAAAAGTGAAAAATAATAAATAAATAAGACCGTGAAGAGAAGATAGAATCAACAAGCAAGTTGGTCGGCCATGAAAGTCCATTGCGCATTCAGCTGATTGACTTATTTGAAATCTAAAACCCACGTTTTCTACCTTTGAAATGAGAAGTAACAAAGTACAATTTGTAATATTCGCCACGGAGCGAGGGTAATTGATACATTTTTTCTCTACTCGTCTAAAATTCGCCTTTCTTCACTCAGTGTTTTCTTCCTTTTTTTCCCTTACTCTCATTAGCTGCTTATGAATCTCGGTTTTTCTTTTTATTGCTTTGACAGAAACAAATTTGATTGATTGATTATTGTTTATTATGTTGTGATAAACGCACGAAGAAAAATAATGGAGTTTTTACTACACATTAAAATCTAACTTTATTAAATAATCAGAGACAAGTACCGTAGGTGCCTGCGCATGTAGATTGGCTCAAACCTATATTACTGTCTTTTAGTTTTACGTATACCTGCAATAAATTAACATACACATGAAGAGTTTACCTAAAAACGCACATTGAACTAAATTAGCATTTAGATCAATATTGTGACACCTATTTCACGAAACAAAATGAGTCACCTATTATATTGCAAATTAATAAAGTATCATCACACTTCCTGATGCATTATCTGCAATTAATATCCCCATTTTGGAGTTTTGGACAAAATCAATTCCCATTGTCCTAGAAATCTATTTTAAACATCATTTACAGCCCAAACTGGTCCAACTGGAAAGGTTCCCAATTTGAGTGTCTCTTTGCGATCCAAATAACAGAAAAATTTAACAGACAATAAAAATAACAGAAAAGAAAAGAAAAGTTTTTTTTAAAAAAGTAGTGCTACACATTATTGGTTTCAGTCGACTCATTGGCAACAGCTGTTTCCCTGTCGGCTTCTTACTTCTTTTGAATTTTCTGATTCATACCATCCGCAAGCCTTTTAGTTGAAGTGGCTAACAATGGTCATTGTACGCCTACTCTGGTTTCTTCATGCTGCAACTGGAAGGTTGTTTCACATTTCTCCGATTCCCTCACCTGTCTTCTCCAGCTTGGAGATCTCTGCATGACTTTCCAGGACGAGCAACCATTCTAGAACGCCCGTGGTGGAAGGACGTTTTCTTCCTTAGATGAGACATTGTCACACGCCTTCACTGCCCATTTCAAAAACACCTTTCTCTCCATTGTCCGAGTTTAAATAGCCAACACTGTTGATGCCCTCAATTTTCATGGTAATAGGTTAGTCTTTCAAAATAATGCAGTAAGACACCGGTTCAAAATTTCTCACGTGATTCGCATATAAGCTTCTTCCTACGTTTTCACAAGAGCACACTTTTTTCAAAATTATCATTCTATAAATTTCAATAAAATCAGCAAGCTCTCAAATTAAAATTTCTGAACGATATTCAGTTTTTTTCATCTATTTAAGAGAAGAAAGACAGAGCAAAAATGAATGAATGAATGAATTTTTATTTAGACTTAACCTTACCAATGCATAGCTTTTCCACTTTAGTTAGTTATCTGAATAGTCTGTTTATGTTATAATCACCAGTAAAGAATCTTGGATTAACATTCAGTGATTATGTATACGATTACTAACAGCCATACAAATTACTTTCTCTTTCCATCGATGTCATTGCAAAACATTTATAGACACGTCATTTAAAGTTCTAAATTGTCACTTTTCTATGTTCCATTCATACAAAATTAATGGATTATTTCAGTAACAGTCATTTTAGTTCCATCTTATCATTTCTCATTTTAACACTATAAGCTTTAAAACATTTGTAACTTTTCAGCGCTTGTACATTTTCCCCATTAAGTTTAAATTTCAATTCTTGTTGTCTTTCCAAGTTATTTAAAGATTTAAGATCTCTTGAATACAGAATTAATTGTTTCTACGCAAGGGGTTTGCAAATAATGAATATTTGCTTCCACTAAAATAACAGATGGATCACAGGATGTCTTCAGGAAGTTTTAGGACTTCAGAAGGTTAAGTGGAAATAACTCTTGGGGCTTAGAAACCGTTTATTTTCATAAATGAGTCCAAGTTCCTGAGAAATGAATAAGTGCTACAGTTCGTTATCAGCTGTAGGTTAAAGTAGATTATTAAGGATAAGAGATGAAATCCCTTCTCTGGTTCATATTGAAGAAAAAAAATATATTTTAACAAGCATATAATACATAAAAACCAATTTAGTTCTAAATATTTTAAATGAAATTTCAGGATAAAAATTTCTTTTAATAGGCGTTTTATTAAAATTATACCTAAAAATACAATAAATATAATAAATTTGATAACTTTTTTAAAAAATACATTTTTTTGGTGTTCTAAAAAGTGGATATGCGGGTTATTACATCATTATATAAATTTATTTATATTCATCTTTAATTTCTAATTCATTATTAGGGAATTAGGATCCGCAATTTTTCTCAAATTCAGTACCAGGTGGCCTTGGCCGTGCGATATCAAAATTTTATTAGATTATCGAATATCTGGCAATCAATCTCTGAAAATATTAAAGTAATGTATTGTCATATCTAAGATACACAATTACAAACATCTCTCACACAAAGAAGTAATTATAAAATCGATTGCAAGCTTCCATCATTAATGCATGAAACAAGTCAATTCAAATAAAAGTGTTTAAAAATAAGAATAATCGGCGCCCTGGCATTGGGGTAGTAAGTCTTCCCCATGATCTGGGCGTCCTGGGTCTTAGTCCCGGTTCGGGCATGGTTGTTCTTCATCTGTTCTATCTGTGAGAGAAAGAATTCTAGAAAATATTTCAGTAAAATATTGTTAGACTAATAATAAAGCAATTGAAGTATTGTTCTTGTTCGCTTCTTTGGAGAATACTGGAAGTCGGCGATCTAAGCAATAGAAAATTAAAGGGTTTGCATCTACGTTCAATACAGAGTAATTTTGCAAATGATTTTGTTTCCTGGTCAGGATATCATGCATATTAAAACTGACGACAATGGGAATCATGAATGAGATCAAAAGCTTAGATGTGGAGGGAATTTTTAGTTTGAATTTTCTTCCATTTTTTTGTCTTGACCATTTCTCGAAATATTTCACGAACTTTAAAATAAATGTAACATTAATGTGATGCAAACAATAGCCAAAAATGTGCTATCATTAATTCTTCATAATTAATGAATTACTGTAAAACCTAATGTGATGGTTCATTTTATTCTTTGATTTAACAAAAAATCCTTAAGTTCTTTTTTCTATAAAAAGAAAAGAATGTTCGTCAGTAAAATTATTAATTTTTAAAAAGAAAGTATTCACAATTTTAATCTAAATGTAACCTGCTGTGCTTTATAAAATGACAAGCCTTGAATAGAAAATAATGATAAAACGAAAATAGTATTATAAGATGTATTTGATACCATGAATTCGATAGTATCTAATATACTTGTTAATATATAAAAAATAGGATTTATTTTATAATATTTTAAAACTTTTCATTTTGTTTAAGGATTTTTTTTATCTATTGTTCTAAACATTTTCTAGATTCCAAGCATGAAAAGAAATTTTTAATACAATATTCATTTGTAACATGATAAAGTTTTATTTATTGAGAATTGTAATCAAAGTATTTAATTACTTATAAACAGTTTAAACGGTATATAAACATTAAAATTTAAAGTACTGATATAAAACATCAACTTTTATATAAATTATAATGATTTTTAAAGATGATAAATTATCAATGTTAAATTTTAAAATGTTGTATTCAATCCGATATTCCACATCGAACCCACAGAAGACTAAATATTTAAATATTAATTTTAAGAGCAAAATTATTCAGAACTATTTTTGTACATCTTGTTATTATATTTGTGTGCTACAATATATTAGTATATCTAATAAATCTACAAATCTCATATTGAAGTCAAGAGTTTTAATTCTATCTTTAAAATGACTTTGTAAATTTAATTTACTTTCATTCTTTATTTTGCTAATATCTCTCTTTTTGCTTATATTTCATTTATGTTTACAATTATTTTCATTTATTCGTGATTATTGTTTTTGTGCTTTCTATTCTTATTTTTGATTTCAATTTATTTCTTTTCAGTGACATTTTACATTCCTGCATATTTCATCTAAGAAAGTATCAAGCCTTCAGTTTCATCTTCATTTCATTAAAATTTTTTCATTTTATATATATTAAATTTGTACTGATGGATATTATTTTATTGCACAATTAATTTGAATTATTTGTCTCTAACTCTGATTTCCTTTTAATCCCTTCAAGAAGTAATTTACCTTTTTAGAGCTTCCTATTGCAGAGAGATCAAGATTTTTAAATTAAAATACATATGCATATTGGGATATGTTTTGTTAAAAAATACTAAATATGGCTATATAATGCAATAATATAAGTTCTAAATTAGGCTATTCCTGAGGTGTTTATTATCATTAATATCTCACATGTCTCATGATCTATATAAAACTCTTTAATCATTCTTATTTTATATTTTGAATTACATACAAGACTAAAGAAAGTAGCAAAGATTAAAATTTAATTATTTAAATGATCCTATTTGAATTAGCATTTGATTAATTTCAAAAACTGACAGTCTCTTCATAATTTTGGAATTAAAATTTTTGTCTTATAATATATATATATATATATATATATATATAAATGTATATATTGTTACCAATCTGTGATGCGGCTTCCCATCAGTTGGTTCCATAGGAGGTCCCAGAGCTTGGCGACAAACTTGGCGACCATTTGGCGACGAATTTGGCGACTTTGGCGTCAAAATCGATTATACCCGAAACATCGAGAATTTTCCCGTTCCGTCCAGTAGGAACGGAGATACGCCTCGAACGTTCCTGATTGGTTGCGAGACTTCTAGCCCCGCCTCCTGATGCCTATAAAAGGAAGCAGTCCTGTCGCTGCTGAGTAGTCGTGACCCAGTAGTGGTTGAATAGTCGGAAGCGAGAGAGAGTAGAGTCGACGGCGAATTGAGTCGTGGACCAGTAGAGTCTAAGAGTAGTCGGAAGCGACGGTGAAGAACTCGTCTTCCAGGGACTGGCGGAGCAGCGACTGAGTAAAGCTGCTGTGTATACTGTTGTATGTTGCACGTCTCGGCTGAAGATAATCGTCTTCTGTGCTGTATATAGTTGTCGTCTTTGTGCTGTCCTGTGTGTCCTCGTGTAAATAAACGTCGTTGTTTTATTTTCTACTGCCGCCTGATGATTGAGCGTTCTTCACACCATATATATATATATATATATATATATATATATATATATATATATATATATTAGTGTTATATATTAGTTTTTGTACTTAATCGAACTCTTTAATTATTATTTATCTATCAGTATTATTTTGATTCAATGTTAATGTATTGATGTATTGTAATCTAAAGCTTAGTTTAATAAATCAAAGGAACGGATATCGATACATTTTGATGAGGGAAGATTTGCAATTTAGGCGATTATTTCGAAAATGTTTTAACTCAAAATTTCAGCAAAAGAAATGTTTGCAAGTGCTGCTGAGATGTAATGAAAGCGAAAAAAATAAAGATGATATACACTTTACATATTCATTATACTTCATTTAAAGATAATGTAGTGCACAAATATTGAATCTATTTCCATTATTATGATTTTAAACATTAGAAAATGTAATTAAGAACTTAGACAAAATTAAATAACAAAGAGGTTGCATTGATTATGGCATTGATGCGCCATAATTTTGCTCCACACTAATATAAACATTTTTCACACGTGATTGGATTTTAAGTACTCCGATTTCATATATATCATTGTCTTTGGTGGAAACAAACCGCATGTTTTAACCCATGACTGATCTGGTCATTAGCCCAATATATTTCCACATAGTCTCTGCTTTATCAAAATGTTGTGGAATGTTAAAACCTGCACTTACACCACATATGATATTTTGGTACAACTGCTGGAACCATTAATGACAGATTATATTTTATTTTTGATCCATTTTATGCGTTTTTTTGGTTAAAACTTGAGAGTGAACTATGCAAATATTTCGAATCAATAAAATTATTTTGACAAAGTTAATCTTGATAAAGTTAATTTTGTAAAAAGATAAGTTGATACAACAGTGAAAATATATGTAATTGGCATCAGAATAAATTGAAAGAATCACATTCACACATGTTTCCCGCTTATATTATAGTTTTATGAATGACATTTTACAGTACCCATTACGAATATTAAAATGAAAATAGAATAATTAAGTAACGGACCAGTAAATAAAATATTTTTAAAAATCACTACAAACGCAATCTATTTTTATTGTTAAAATTAGTCATTTAAATTTTAAATACATTATGACTCAAAAAATGAAATTATAAAAACTGAATTTTCACACATGTTTCAGAATCAGAATGCAGATACTGATAATCGAAATCCTGAATTAATAAAGACTCATTTCTAATCAGCTTTGCTTAAATCCAAACATTCTGTCTTTGTCAGTGCTGAATATATGGTGCTTTTGAAATGTTTAAATTCTTACTTCGAGTTTTGCCAATAAAATTTGCACCAGGATGGATAGCTACCAACATTTCTCACACACCGAAGATGGAAAATTTCACCTGGCAAACTTGTCACCAAACATAAAATGATAATAACATGCAGTATTTTCCATTTGAAATGCATCGTGTTCGAAATCGATTTCTTCTTCCCTGTGGATGTTGATTTGGTCGATGATTCTCATCTCAAGTTCATCTGTTGACAGTCACTGCAAAAGTTTGCTTCCGGAAGAGAAAGTCTGATTAAGAATTCAGTTTTAATTCGGTGGGAAATGTATTATCTATTTGCTTGAGAAATTTTATCAATAAATATAATGGACATTCACAGTTTTCCAGAAACATTTAAAATGGCTCCGATTCATTCTTTCAAATTTTGCTAATAAAATATTTAAATAAAAACATTTATTTAATTACAAACTCACAATTCCATTATCGATACTCTAAGGCTATTTATATATAATTGAATATTTGCTTATTATTTTAGGCCGCAGAATCTGGTAGTCATGTGTCAGAGGTTTAAAGGTTCATAATTGCATTTCATCAGCGATTTGTCGTATATTTGGGACTGATACAATTTACATTTGCCGTTTTGGATCAAACTTTTTTCGGTGGTATAACGCAGAAGTTTATAAAAGGTGGTGCCGATCAGAAGTCACTCTCGTCATCTGTGTATGGTTGAGAATCAAGAAATCTAAAATAGCCACTGAGTCGCATTGAAAGAGGTATAAATAGTACAAACAAACTAAATTAAAGTAAACTGGGCTCGCTTATTATTGATGCCAATGAATCAAAAGACAGAATATTAGGCAACATTTGAGACAATGATTTTCTTTTTTCTAATTTTGCAATAGAGAAATTAGAGTCTCTTTGTGTACTTAATATTCCTTATTATGGTACTGTGGATATTCATATACTCTTCTTTGGCTACATCCATAAAAAATACATTTACTTTTCTTACAAAATATGAAACATAATTAGAGGATTTCTAGAGTATTCAAAGGGGGAAGAAATAATTTCACTTATTGGCACTTGGTGTAATTCTGATTTAAATTTACATTCCAATTTTCAAATTTTTTATAACTAAATATTTCAAACTTATTTTTTAATTATTCATTTTTTTTTATGGAAGATTGCCTTGAATACAGAGATATCCGATTATTGACCCTCATGTAATTCAATATACAGGTGATAAACTCTAAACAGTGATAGCATTTCAAACAATGCGGTATCTATTGCTTGAGAGACAACACAACGGGGTTAATTTTGAATGTCAATTGTATTCGATTGATTCTAATCATGCTTTCAATCCTTTAATAATATTTGTACTACAGGATAGTCTTCGGATTGTCCACTGAATGAAAATGAATCCACTCACTTATGATTGATGCTGGATTCTTATCAAAAAGGTATACTCTACTCTTTATAAAGAAGCGCTTTACAACTTTTTCATTAGAAACCATCATAAAAAAATAACATCTTTGTTTTAATAATTAATTTCGCAGAATATATAAAATTATAAGCACCTTAAAATTATTAATGAAGAATAATATAATATTGAACATTATCAATTTTAAACATCTTAATATCTTTGTAGCTTGATAGTATTAGGTGCTTGCTTGTATTTTAATCAGCGACTTCTATCGGAAACATGCAAAGTATCTATATAAACGACAATGATTTTGGGTTTTACCAATTTACTATTACTTTATTGTTATCATTTTAAAAGTTTTCTATTTAGTATTATTGAGTTATTCAGTGTATGAAGGCCCTAATCATGGAAAGCTCCAAATTGCATTTTCGACATTCGTTGCTTTTTTTTTTTTGATTTGAAGAAATCTGCTGCTAAAGTTCATCAAACACTTTTAGAAACTTATGATCATGCTGCTCCGTCATATCCCAATTGTCGGTTTTGGTTTCAACGATTTAAAGTGCTGATTTCGATGCCAATGACAAAGAACGGCGTAGAGGACTAAAAAAATTCGAAAACAATCTATTGGAAGACTTATTGGACGAAAATGGGAAAAAGTTGTAGAAGATTATGGAAAAATATTTTGATTGATATATATTAAGCCAATTTTTCTCAATAAATTTCTTTTAAAAGTGAAAAAATAATCAAAATACATGCAAGCACCTAATAATAAGTTCTCTATAGTACATCTTATAAATATAGTTAGTGTTTAAATGTTGATTACCTTTTCTCTTTTACGGTATTCTTATAATTTAATTTCAAGATTTTACGAAAGATGTTTATTGCTTGTCTCTCTCTTATTTTAAATGACTCGTTGTTTGTGACTTAAGATTCATTGAGAGTAATTCCTCATCAGATATGTAAGGATTTTAATTATCTGTCGAACTTCATTAAAACATGTAACTTTCCTTTCTTCCTCGGAATAGATAATTGTTAATTATTTCAATATTATAAAACTTCAAAGAAAATTATTTAGGAAATAATTAAGCATTTCATAAACAGGAGAAATCTTATGATTTAGCCAATTAATTCCGTCTTCCGAGAAAGCTCAGTCATTTTCAGATGATATAAACTAAAATTTAAAAAGATAACTGTTAAAACATCATTGCATTTTTAGCATTTATTTAATTTTAACAAACATCGTTCTTATTTAAATGCGTCAGGTTGAAAAATCTCATTTGAAAGTTACATAATAATTATATGTTTTAAATTTATTCAAAGAAATTTTGCTTAGTTTCTATAATTTAATTTTTACATTTTAATTGCTTATAATATACATGGTTTGTAATGATAGGATGGAAGATTTTTACTTTGATACATATTTGTGAGTGATTTCGACCATCGTAATAAGCTTAAGACAGCACCCCGTGTCCTTGGAATATAAATGCATTTTAATTCGAAAGTACTGATTTCTCAAGTTTCTTTTAATGAAAAGAAATCCTTTCATTTTACGAAAATAAATGAATTTTTGTTATTAAAAGTTCACATTTCTCGCGTTATTAATAGTTTTTCGTGTTACTAAACAAATCCTTCATTAAAAGGAAAATTATATAATTCAGAATGAATGCAGAAATACGAAACAGACTAAATACAATTACTGCAAAAAAATATTTCAAGTCAGTGTTCACTCGTAAAATAAATTATTGCATCTTATTATATTCAAAACATTTACTACTAGTTTATATAAGATGGTGTTGAATGCTTTAAATGCAAAAAGTAATTTTGAAGCTAGACACGTAAAATACGTAATAATTCTTTATACTTTATTGAATATATTATACATTTATATTTACACAAATAAATTACAACCCATTTTATAAATTATTTTCAGAAAAATATCTAATGTTCAGTTTAACATGTTGCATTGGGCAATGAAGAAATAGGTTTAAATTTATTCTCCGAAATCAAAAGACTGCTGATCATTGATAAGAAAACAACTATGTATATAAAATATACCATAGCTAAACAATTAAACACCAAAATAAATTCAATTCAAATGAAAAGGCTTTAATTCTATTAATTGCAACCAAATTAGAAGAAATGAGTCAATACATTTTTACTTTTTACTAAGTTAGAGGTTTTATTAGATTTATTAAATAGAAAATTAAAATCTATGGAAGTCAAAGCATAAAATAATAAAACTCGTTTTTTTAAAGAAGGGAATTCAAAATAATTGTAATTTGCAAAAAAAAAAAAAAAAAAAAAAAAAAAGAATTAAAGTTACCTTCCTTGCATTTGATTTTCTCTGTAATGCCTGAATTCTTCAAAAAATAATTATTCTTTTAAATGTTTTAAAAATGCTCAATTTATCTGTTATAAGAAAATATGGACATATCCCAAGTATTATATTAATAAAAATGACTGAAATTGGTTAGTTATTTAATGAATATAAGTAAATATAGCGGAAAATTTATGTACAAATAGCTTTTTATCCATACTTTTCTTTATCTGGAAGACTGTGTAAGTATTTTGTGAAGAAGTATTTATTAAAAAATGTTTTTCTAAAGTCGGAATTAAGTAATTATTTAACAGAAATTTGTATTTGTAAATTCATTGATTTAAAAAAAAAATATAAAAATGAGAGATAATAGATTTCATTAGTTTTGATTTTTTATACTGTAATTTTCTTTATAAACTCACTTAGATATTGAAAAGTTGTAGCATACATAATAAAAAGTATGGTTTGTAGCATGTAACGAGAATAACAAAAAATAATCTTGATAGAATTTAAAAACCAGATTTTAAAAAATCAATCTTTATGTTAAATCAATATAAATAATTTTTTCATAAAAAAAGTGTCTTTGGATAAATACGTTCATTTGCCCTTTGGTTGCAAATCTATTTTTTGCCTACTTTCTTTTAATTCCAAACTATTTAAAGAAGGAATAATAAAATTGTTTGTTTATTATATTTTTGATATGAATAATAAAACTAATTAAGTTTTAGCAAGGAAATTTCAATGAAATAATTTTTACTTTCAAAAAATCAATTTAAAACTGGACATGAAAACATTTTTTAAAAAATAAATACATCATTCAATGCTCATACAGACATTCACATTCCCTAACACTGGCCATATTGGCTCTCATTTGAAGGAAAATATTGAAACAATTAAAAGAAATCTCATAAATAATATAATGACGGTTTTACTCAACATAAGTGGAGCATTCTATTGCTTAAAGCTATACAACCTGTTGGCGAGAGTATTTGGCGAATCCTGGAAAGTGCATAATAGCCATTGCTTGCAACCTAATGAGGCAGTTAATGACGTTCATCGATCTAAAAGGAAAATAAAGAACCCGCTAGTAGGCTGCTTACCTAATAAATTCAGTCACCTTTTTTAAGTAGCTTTTCTCGACCCATCTGAAACTGATAGAAATTAAATGAGTTTTCACGCATAAGAATACGAATAGCATCAGGGAGATAAATAAATTCTTAGAAAGGAGGTTTGAAAGGAAATTGTTTCCTCCCATTTGTACCTTAATAAAAAAGCGTTATGTATTAGGAAGTTTAATTACTTATTGCGTTTCGTCTTGTAAGAAAGGACGAAATTTTATTCTAAAGAATGGTGTGGATAATAAAGAATGGGTTACGCCTAGAGGATATTTGATATTGTAACTGTTTAATTTTCTTGTTTTCTGCATCTCGTTGGAAAGAGATAGAAATTAGAAGAGTTTTTAGGCTAATAATATTAATGTTATGATGGAAATGAAGTAAATTTTTAGAATGTGTGAGGGGCAACTCTTTTCTTCTATTGCATCTTAATAATTTATTTTATTAATAAAATGTTTTGTAATAATTAAAAATGGTGCTTTGTTCTGTAATATAGCATGAAACTTTTAATCGAATATATAGTGCTTAGTAATGCTACATTTTTTAAAAATCCTTTCTTATCCAAATTGTAAAAAACGGAAGTATTCTAATAACCAAAAACTTCGGGGAAATTTCACATTTTAGACTTCTCTGAGTTCGAAAAATTCACTTTGAAATTATATCTGTCTACGAAAATATGACAGCACTATAGAAAAAGAATTTAAAAATGGAACGTGATAGTGATATGAAATTCAATATGTTGTCTTTGTTCAAACATTATAGGCATGTATTAACTCTATAATGATATCCAGTAATGGAAAAGCTGCCTATTTGCTCATCCATGATCACGGAAAAACAGAAAGTTATCAAAAATTGATTAGACGGAATTCAACATATTATTAGAACTGTTTATTATCCCTAGAATTGTGTATTATTCCTTAAAATATGTATTATTCCTTGAAATGCAGACCAGAACCAAATTTTAGATAGGTCCTTCGATAATTGAATGCATAACAGTCTATCTATTCGTGTATATGGAAGCGCAATAATTCAAAAATACAAGTTAAATCGGGGGATTTTAGTATACGATAATTATATCAAAATTATCAGTGATGCATTCAGTTTCGGGCTGAATTCATCATCGGAATCTTGATGAAAATATACACTCAAATTTTCTCTATCCTACAAAGCACATGCTATATTTTATAAATATATGAGGATATTTCCTCTATCAGTGATACGAAACTGATACCATTACTGATATCAAATCTATCAGTGATGTATTCAGTTTCGGGCTTAATTCATCTTTGGAATCTTGTTGGGAAATATGTACTCATTTTTCTTCGTTCTCCTACAAAGCCGAAAACGCGCTATTTTTTTTTTTTTTAATATATGAGGATACTTCCGCTGGTTTAGGAGTACACTCAATATTTCTTATTTTGTGTATATTTTTTAGTTAGGCTCTATATTTCTATGTTTGTGCAGAAAATATCTTGCATTATGTGATATTAAATAAATTCGCCTTTAACCAATACCAATCCCCCCCCGGGGGGCACCTCAAATATGGAGATGGGAAGATTGTGGAATGGGGATTTGTTCTCGTCCTCTGGGGGGATATAGAAAGGATGTGGGGTCAGCTTTTCTGTACCCATGATGGGACGTGTCTCCTACGGGAGGGTTATGGCATAACTAGTGAAGGCCCTTAGGACTCTAGTTCTCCCTAATTGAGTCCCAGCGATCTGAGTTATTCAGATATTTCTCGGTGTCTTCTGGCAGATGGAAGATCATTTGTGATTAACCAAAGCCAATGAAATGAATCAAATGGTTTGTTTTAAATATGATAATCAAAATGTAAAATGATACTTTTGAATTAAATGCAGTTTTAATGTTTGGTATCACTCATTTTAGATTCTAATAAGTGAATTGAGCTGACTATGGTTTAATTGAAAATGAAGAGTTTTAATAGTCATTTAATCTGTTTGCAATCATATTAATTCTGTTTCAAAGTAAAGACAAATTATTATAATATTTATAATGATTATTATCTCTTTGATTCATGTTATACATTCTACGTTGAATTAAGTAATTATGAGAAAAATTGCAGATAAAAAATGATTTAAGTATTTTAGATAGAAGAGAAGAGTTTCTTTATATATGGTGTTGTCAAACTGGAAAATATTGTTATTATTAAATAATTACAGTGATCCATCCTGATGATTATTGATATATTTTTGTTTCTTTTTTTCATTTTTATAGAAATAATTAAGGCTTTATGTGTAATTATTCCCCAGAAGCCACTCTTGTCTGAAATATGATTATAGCAAAAAGTAACAAAAAACATTTTTATATAAACTTTTATTTCATATTTATAATATTATATTATCAAATTATGTTGAAAGTTTATCAAATGTTTCCTTTCGGGAAAGTTTCATCCACAAACAAAGCAAAAATACAATCAAGCAAATTAAGTGCATCAAGCAATTAATTTTGTTTGTTGAATATCAAATTAAAGGAAAAAATAATTGGTACATTGAAACATTTAGAAAGTTTCTTCTGTTATTTCGTTCAGTATGAGAATGTAAGGAACGTGAGTGACTGATTCATGAAAAACTGTGCATGATTTAATGTATTGTTAAATTAACGTCGTTTAATATAAGTTACATAAAAATAATTGGAGACGGATGATTTAATATTTATATTTAACCGTAAATAAATGACACTTGGGTAGAAATTTCTGTGTCGAACTTTCCACACCAAACATAAGGATATTTGACTCGAGATGAGCCTTTATCCACACAGAATAAAAATATATTTTATTTCCAAGATTCTTTAGCTCTGTAATGAAATTTCAATATTCTTTTATGTGATATATTGTGCAATTGAGTTTCACATCATATTTTTCATTTTTCTTTCGTAAGTCAAAAGTTCGTATTGAAAGCAATTATTAGGAAGATTGTTTGATTATTTTCAATTAAATACTTGTTAACACTTACATAATCAAAGGAAATATTATAGAACAGAGTAAAACAAATAAAACTAATAAATGAATACAGAGAATATAAGATTCACATTGGGAGGTTTTGAAAGGGAATTGCATTTTCTCTATATATAATTTCCTAATAAGGTAATAATTCCCACAAGATCATCGTAGACTAGAGCTGTAAGGAAAGCACTTTTCAAGCCAATAAAAAAATAGTTATTTTTGTTGTACTTTAATTCCTGAAACCTGCTTCATCTATACTTTTGTACTTATGTCAATAAATAAGTAAGAATGGAATGTTTTTATTGCAAGGTAGTACGATCTTTTTTCCAAGATATTTATTTGAAAGAAAAGATTTCACTTAATCAAGATCAGTTCATGAGCAGTTTAAGTAAGTAAAGTTTTCCACTCAGTTTTGTCGAATACTTCCATATCAGAATGTTACACCAGTAAAGTTCCCCACTCAGTTTTATTGAATATTCCATATCAGGATGCTACATCAGTAAAGTTCTCCACTAAGTTTTGTTTAATACTTCCATATCAAGTTGCTACATCAGTAATGTTTTCCACTCAGTTTTGTAAATACTTACGTATCAGGACGTTACATTCAATTCGTGATCAAAAACAATTGTACTTAAGTGAAATGCAATAAAATATTTTCGATTGACATCTATAAAGATCTTATAAAATGCTCTCTTCACCTCTGTCAAATTATCACTGATATTTTTTCATTTGCAATTTTTATGTTTTTTGTCAATAGTATCAAAACTACAATGAGACAAAAGATATTTTATGCCAAGTTCCAAAAATTATTCATTCATTTATGAAGGCTTTATAACCTAACTATTTTCTTTGATTTGTATTGCCACGTCATCCAATGAATACAATAATACATGCTCATAACGTCCATTTATTTGTGAGCATAAATAATTACTTTAAGTTATAGTCTTGAGAAACTGCAGAAATTAAATTTTTATTATTTTTGCAAGACACTGTGACAATGCAAATATAACTAAACTAAATAACAAGAAATATTTATACTTTTCATACATTTTTAGCACGTACATTCTGGAAATTATAAAAGATCTTTTAAGAAATATCAAATTTTTCAGCCTATTTTATGCCCATAACATACATAGTTTGTCAGTCTTGTTCATTGTGTTTTGCAGTTATCTTGGTTAATTATGTTAACACAGCTTAATACCTCCTTCTTTTTGAAAGATATGGTCTTAAAATTGATGTGTTCTGTAATTACTACAATATTGGTGTGATCAACAGAGATTAAATTTCAGCAGTTTAGCATTTTGGAATTTTGATTTATTGTTTTCCAATGCATAATGAAAGACAGACATAATTAAAACTGTATGTTTTTAGAACCTTCGAAGGTCTAAAACGTGACGCTAATTAATTATCAAGATTGAATTTCGGATAATTATTGTACACTTTTTGCACATTTAGTGTACAATTAGTATATTACACTTTTTGTGCATAAATTAAAAAAAAAGCTATGTTGAAATCGATATAAAAACCATACAATATTGCAAACACAGTGCTTTGACATAATACTAGTATTTTGTCCTTTGGTTTAGTTGTTAAGAAGATCAGCTAAATTATCTGATATGTTTGTTTGCAAATGTGCAAAAATATTATTTTCTTCAGTGTTAGTATAAAAATTCCCAAGCATTTCCTTACCAGATTTCGTATTAAAAGAAATGGGCAACCATATGACTCTCCCAAAAAATGGGAATAAAAGGCAGCAACCGAAGTGAAGGTCCTCTCAATCTTCTTCTGACAATATGAGAGAGAACATTCATCAACTTCTTCATCCCATATGTTCGAGGCTAAATAAGTGCTCTTAACTTTTAGGCTTTCTCATGACAACAGTCTGAAAGCAAGTCGGGGGAAGAATTTGCTTATGTCACTAGCTTTCAAAATCATTGATACGTTGGCGAGGTTACGCATTTTCGGGAATACATTGAAGGAATATTTACACAGCAAAGCATGTTCATGATTGATTTGTTTCCCTTAATATAAGGTTTCCTGGGGAAAATACTTTTCGCAAATATCCCATATTTGTTTTAAAAGGGTGTTCTTTACAGTCTTTTGCACACAATTATAAAGTAGCATAAAATATAATTTTAATTTGTTCTAATTATAGAATTTTATCTGATAGTATTATAAAGCATGTTTACCAATCCTTGATTTTCGATTGGGTACTTGGAGTAACAAGAAATTAGTTTATGTGTTTTACTTAAATAGATTTCTTTTTTGAATGACTTATGTAGAATTTACTTGAATAAAGGACATAAGGAATAAAGGACTTTCATAAAATAGAAAAAAAGATTTAATAAAGAATTTTTTAAAAGATTTGGATTGAAAGATTTTTTTTTTAAATGGTTGAGTTCTTTTTGATGGCTGAATTAATAAGTTGTATTTCCTTTTCATTTGCATTTAAAATCGAGAAGTATTTTATTTTTTACTATTTAAAATGTAGCATTAATTACTTGACCTGACTTTTTAATATGCGACCAGAAATTCTTAAATTTATGATTTTTAGCTGAAAATGCCATAAGACGAACTTAACAGCTGTCAATTCACAGTACTTATCGTTTAAAACCCTGATACCGATATAGGCCACATATGCCTTACAGCAACTATAAATTTTATTTTTACTATACTGATGGCGAAATATTTTTTCCATGGTTAAAGAGTAATTTTCTTTTTGAAATATCCTGGTTTTCGTATTATAGAAATTTAAAATATTACATATCGGTTTAATTAGATGTGCCATTTTTGATACTTTAATTAAGTAAAACCAAAATTTCTTTGAATAAATGGCAACTTGTTGCACGCTTCAAAGTAATTATCTTGTGATGAGGCTTTTCTAGAATTCGACCAAAAGTTTAAATCATTCCTTCAAGCGGAATTTGGTAGCCTTTAAAGGACATATCAGATATCTTGATCTCCTTGGTCGAAGAGAACTTACACCGTTTGATACTCTGTTTGATCTTCGGGAACAAGTAATATCAGCTGGGGCAATTTGGAACTCTGTCGTCATTTGAATCTTGTCCTTGGATTATCTTCAGTTGAAATGAGACCACTGAATTTTATCACTCGTGAATATCGGTTCCCCACATTGCTTTATCTCTATACGCTTGGGGTGAAGCAATACAGTAATATCTTGCTGGCAATAAGGAATTTAAGGCTGTTATCGCAACCTGAGTTTACCATGAATTGCAGAATATTTTAATCAATGGATTAAACATACGCAGTAAACCTTTCATCACTTTCGTTTGATTAGATTTAAGTGCCATCTGCTGAAAAATTCAAAGTATCATATAAATATTTCTGTACGGCTAAAGGGTCAATATGACACTGGTTTATTAGATATATTTTAAATGATAAATGATATTGTTTATAGGTTGATATATTTTCTGTAAAATGCCTGATGCGTGATAGAAAAATCATTAAAACTGTCTACTGGGCTAACCATGGGGTCTAGAGCTACCAAACTGCTAACGTAGTTATTTCTTGTATAATAAGTGCTCACTAAGAAAGAGTTGGGACTAGTCCATGGGGTCTAGAGCTACCAAACTGGACACGTAGTTATTTCTTGTTAGTAAATGCTCACTAAGAAAGAATTACACAAAAAGTTTAGTAGTTTCTTAATTTTATCAGAATGAAATGAAATGTTTAAGTTTTCACTCAATGATTTTAAAGGTCACTGAAATGGGTAAATGTTTTACATCCCTTTAAAATTAAAAAAATTGCTTTTTAGTGTTTTATACGTTTTTCTGTGTTTTAATATGTTTTTCATACGTAATATTAATTATTTGTAACAGTGCTTTTTAATGTGGTATTGAATTTCAATTAACTCTTTTACAAATGATTCACTCGCGTCATTCTTTAATTCTTTAGTTATGATAAAAAAATGCTGACTTTGGAGATCAAGCCTCATCAGAATTTTCAATTTCGATTTTATTTACACGATAAAGTTTTTTAGGCTAAAATTCTTTCTATAAATAATCATGATGTATAATTATTGAGAATGTACCATATGATTTAATTGGATCAGATGATTCAAGCCTAAATTGTTATCATTCTGTAATGTTTCAGATAAGAAATTTAGATAATATTCTTTTTTTTAAATATAGGTATGCTTATTGTGAATTGGTACCTTTTATCAACCAATAATTACTATGCTTCAAAGTTTTTTTTCCATTGTAGTTATACGATGAGTGAGCCACAACGTTTTAGGAGTAGTATTAAATTATCTTTATTTCAGCATGAAGTAAAGAGATGGCTGCTTTACAGATTGTAAAGCAGCCATCTATTCTTGTTATGACTATTCTTAAAAATACCCTACTATTTGATATAGAATGCATGTATGATTCAGAATAGTCTAATTTTAGCACGTTTGTAGCAAAATGTTTCATCTATATAAAAATGTTGATGTATAAAGGCTTTATGTTTAAGATGATTTATAATATTTTTATAGTTTTTTAAAAAACTAGATGATTTCTTTAAAAAATTATACAAATCTGTATAAAGATTATAATTTTTCCTGAACTGATAGTACACTGATTATTATCCAGTTAAATATATTATATTTTCTTAATTCATTGAAATATTTCAATTAGTTTAGAAAGACAATATTAAAAAAATAGGCTTCTTTTTTTTAGGAAAATTTTAAAATTGACGATCCTAAACAACCAGCTTAACACTCTCAATCGTATGTCTAATTTAGTTGATATTATATTGATAAAAATATTTCCCATTTTTGATTAGTTGTTCAATTAAAAATTTATCTCAAGACTTTATATTACATTTTATTACACTTTACTATTAGACTTTATATTACAGTTGCATTTTCATTTTTTCAAAACACTTAATATTAAGAAAAAATTTCTTTTTAATATTAGTGAATTCCCTTCAAATTGCAATTGAAAAAGAAAATTGAATATGATGTGTGAGTAAAATTTGAATAATAATTGTTGACGTCAGTAGAAAGTATTTAATCATTTAAGACTAAATCTTGCAGTTGCTTTGATAAAAAAATAATTTTAATCCAAATTTATGTTTTATCACTATAACACTTAAAAAAAAAAAAACAGAATAAAATGATACGATTTTCATCTTCCAGAAATGTGTCTTGGAATGTCGTTTCTCAGGTTTTTTTACAGATGGGAACATCTGTATATTGAAACATGTCATATTCAGATATCATATCTTGAATTGATAAAAATCTGAAATTTTGCGATTCACTCTGCGCAAGATGCGATTTCACTGCACTTCATTCTGAAGATGGGATTTCACTGCATTTTATTTTGATGTTTTTCTTTGTTAAAGAAATATTTCTAAATTTGCTTTTGAAGTTGAAAGGGAGTTACAAAGTCGCGTAACCCATACTAATGGATTTCATGATTAAAATACTAAAACGGGTCAAATTACAAACATGAGCTAAATTGAAATTGGTATTATTCTATGAAACAAAGATGTCGAAATTTTGAGCTTCTTTGCTGCACAGAGTGGGATCTTTTTCTTCGAATGCGTGAAACAGTTTATCGAAACATTAGTTCTTTTTTCAATGACGAAAAATTATTTTGTTAATCCTATTTTGAAGGTTTATTTGGATTCATTGGTAAAGTTTCGACTGCTCATATAATTATGCGCTTTAGGATTAGTTAACGCAGAATCATGTTTTTCTTCTCTCCTGGAGTTAGTAAATCATCTGAGCCAACAGCATTAGAACAACTATCTAAGCTGATCAAGCAGTCTTAGTTCTTGAACAACTTGAACATGATACAGGAGATAATCCAACTTCTTCAATTACTTTTGTCCTCTATCATATGATACATTTGATTGTTATGTCAGCCTTCTCATGCTCTTAATTGGTGACTAAAACTTTTTATTCCATTTTGTCCCAACTCGGGACAGAATGAAAATCATTATAGCGTTTATTATTCCAAAATAAGTTTATCAAGAGACATTTTTTTTATCAAATTAGGCTCATGATCGTATAAAAAGAATCCTTAAACTTTTCATTAATTTTTCTGTAAGAATGTGTTGCAATGGAAAGCTCAATCATAAAATATGTTTTGTTTGGAAAGAATTGAAAAGCCACAAATAAATAAATTTTGCACTAACAGCATAAACTGTCTAATAACATTTAAAGTAATTCATTATTTTTAACAATGCAGTGACGCCCTTTATTGAAGTAATATGTCTTATTTGCCCTTTTGGGATTTTTAAATCCTTAATTGCTCATCAACTCTGTATCTTTCGTGTATTTCGTGCATCATAGATTTATTTTGAGTTAAACAAATAAATAAATGAATCTCGATTTGAATTAAATTGTTTAACAATACAATGATATTTCATTAAATTATATTCTATGATTTTGTTCTTTACTTCAAAATATTACCAGGACATGTTTTCTTGTTCAGTAATCAAAGAAGCTCGATTCAAAATTCCAACCAAATACCTTTACGCACTTAATATTTATAAATATATTCTAATGATTCTTTTTCTAAATCTTTTCATACATAACTCTGAAGGACAAAGCGGAAAGGATTGTTAAAAAATGGAACATACGAAAACGCTTTGGTTAATCAAAATTCTAACGTGACCCCGTTTATTAATGCAGTTTAAAAAGGATGTAGAAAGTTAAAATACGAAATAATAAGTACCTTTTCCGCAACTGGATTAAGTTTCTTCATTTAGTTCAATCAAAAATGTCATCTCAAATATATGCATGGCTTTTTTCAACTCATTTCCTTATTTGAAGCGCTGAGGGAAGTGAGTTTCATTAAAATTCACATTGTCATTTCTCAGCTTTCAACTTTTTTTTGAGACAAAACTGATTTATTTGAATGGTAGAGAGATAGGAATGTAGACGAGGGAAAGAGAGCGAGAATATAACATTCCTTCAGCCTGCGAGAAATTTCCTAAAGAAATGCTTGTTTCGTGATAATTGTCAGAATGTCTTGTGTTCTAGTTTGTTATTATCTCTTATTAAATTCATTTATCAAAGATAAGAGTGTGAGGAAGTAATAATATTGATAGTAATAATTTTTGTAAATATTGATTGTATTCTAAATTTATCCTAAATTTGAGAACATAAAAATCTCATTTCCAAAAATTTTCTTGGAATTTATAATAAATCCAAAAAATTTGATTTTTTTATTTCTTTGGCAAATATCTGTAATCAAAGTGAATAATTACAATAGATGAAACATTCTGAATAAATGAAAGAATAGATAAAAAAGATAAGGGAACCTGTTTATGATTGGATTAAAGTTTAATTTTCAAGTTTTATAAAGATAATTGGAAACGGAAATATTGAACACAGATTGTATGACGGGGAAGATGTTTGAGTTCACTCTTCAGTCTTTGAACTTCTGCGCCATTTTCAAGTGAGGATAACTGATTTGAATCAATAATTTTAATTTCCACAAAGACCGAAGGTACAACTTTTTTTAAAAATGGAACTTGCTTCCAATCTGGGGTCCTCTTATCTTGAAAATGAGCCATTGCAACCAAACCACAGTGTCTTCAATATAGCTCACAGTTTCTTTCAAGCAGCTATGTCCAAGGGATTTAAACATAAGTGAAACCAAGGGATAAATACAACTCTCTCTGTTGCTTATGGATACTTTATTTAAGCTAAACTTTTACATTTTTATTCCAGTGCATATAAATTAGTTATTTAAAAAAAATATGAGTAATTTCAAGAATGTTGACTTAGTCACATTGTGAGTCAAAATTGTGGAAATTTTGTATCCCCCAAAACATGTTTCACAGACAAACTGTTCAATTTTTGTTTATTGTAGTTTTCAGATCTAAATAATCATTCCATTTCAGGTGTTTTATATTCTCCTTTTCTTTAGTTGGACACAGAATTTTAAAAATTTAAACTTCCAAATTTTTTCAGCTATTCTAAAAATTTCGAACAATTTAGACAGAAAGATCTAGAAAATCAGAATTTTTTAAAAACCATATTTTAGTTCAGTGCTTGTCCGATTCAGGTACTTTACATTTTCTGAGAAATATTTCTGAAATACATTACTCTATTTACAAGAATAAATATTATATATTTATGAATGTTTTATAAAAGAAAAACCAGAAAAAATCATATTAAAAAGAAGAAAAATATAATAAAAAATAAAGAGGTGGTATTTTAGAGTTTCTGTAGCCTATTTGCTTTGAAATTTGCACTATTCAGATTATAAAAACTGCTTCGTGAGTATGTACCAGCAGTTTCACTCATTCGTTTTTGAAAAAAGAGCTGAAAGGGAAGCCGGTAATTCTTTGATTAATTGCTTATATGGAATTAATATACATTCTAATCTATTTGAGCATGGTTTACTAGTGAAACTATTTTCATTAGATTTTGTAATGCGGAGGCTCTGGGAGAATTTATATGGTTTCACTGCTTGCCAGGAGGTCCTGGTGTCTGTTGTAGCAGTAAAAGGTATGATTATAAAATTCAAGGAACTTCACTATCAGTTATTACTGGTAGAAGGCGAAAAGCAGTTTTCAGAGGATGCAGTAGGAGACTTTGTAAATGCAATATTCGACAACACAAGGATTAGAAGTAGACCAAGCTCTCATGCAGCACTACTGAACTGATATGTCTTTTGCCTATGTTTGGAAAGGATTGTAAAAAATGCTTTATTCCTATACATATACCTATACATAGATAAGTCATGAACAAGAACTAAGAATAATAGAATATGAGAAGCAATTAACATTCGCGATAACATTTCTTGCTCACAAGAAAATCGGCTATATATATAAATATAAACTGCAGATTAGGCAATTAAGATTACAATTGTAGATAGGGATTGAAATGCCATACATTGGCGTAGCACTATTGTACTGGAGTTTTTCGTTTGAACCCGATTTCTGAAAAATACCATTGTTGAAAAATATGTGAGATAGTACACAAGCACCAGTTTTGTATCAGAAGTTATGGGATACGGGTAGCTAACAGGTAAGGCCATTTTATCTAATGATAAAATCGCTTAACTTAAGAGGCCTAAGGAAAATTGAAGTCTATCTCATAATTTAAAGCAAAAGTATTTATCTTTTAAATTAAGATGTGCTGAAAAAATTTATTTTAAAATTGCGAATTAATTGAATTTAGTGCATACATATGCAAACATATATATTGGGGGTGCGCATAAATTTTAAGAGTTTTTTTTTCTTTTTTTGGTAAAAATGTGATTTTATTGTGAATTAAAGAAATCAATGATTAAAATTATTGTCCATTTTTTTCCCTTCTTCCTGATCTTATTTGATTCAGATTCAGAATTAGGATTTCCTTTCATACAAAGCAATTTCTCGAAATTTAGAGTAGTGATTAATCTCTCGGCAAAAGATATAATGTACTTTTTATCCAATAAAAATACTTGTAAAAATTCAAATAGATACATATTTTTTAAAAATCATTTTCGGCCTTTGAAGACTCAACCAGCTGTTGAAATCTTTAGGAACTTTAGCTCCTAAGAATTAGGAAAATTATAATTTCAAAACAGAATATTGCATCCCTATTGAATGCAAAATGATAAATCCAATAATCTGTCGTCTCTAATATATTTCTGAAAAAATGCAATTTGCAATTTTGAAAGCACATGCGTTGCACAGCTGGGGAGGATTTCATAACGGAGCTTCATTTTAGGAACAAGCTGAACTTATGAATTAAGCAGAATTTTCAAATCTAGCTCCGGATCACAGCTGGTCTAAGCTGCAGAATTTGTTCAACATTGATTTAGCAGTGCTTCTTTTTTTAAATCTGTGCGAAAATCTTTAGTTTAGATAAGTTTCTGAAAGAAAGTGAAATCTTTTCCCCATGTTAGATGAAAATTTTCTTGTTTAATGGAATATTTGTTTGTTAATAATGGAAAATAGCCCCTGTTTTGATTTCAGCTGTATTTACAAGAGATGCATTGCTGAAAAGGAATTTTATTTCACTTTCTTTTGCCAGTTGAAATACTCGATGTAGCAATTTTAAAAAATGTCTCTTTCAAAGGAAAAGCTAACGAATTTTAACCGGTTTCTTAATCGCCAATAAAATACTATTAAAGAAAATCCATCCAGTGGGTGTACGGTGAAAAGTCCAACAAGCTGAATGTAATGAAGAAAGGAAGAAATGAAAATAACAGAACACAGTCGAAGCATGCACAAAGAAAACACTCTCAAAATTCAATTGCTCACATGCAAGCAACAAATCATTAGTAAGAGAATTCAGCTCTCAGAGAGATCTCTTTAGAGATCAATTCTCCAAAGAAAGAATTCGTTCGACTATTTCCTTCGATTGGACCGATTCGCATCGACTCTGTCTTGAGACAGGAAAGCAGTTTGTAGTCTTTGAGACTGGGCAAAGAGACTTCTTGAAGAATATTATATCTTCGCTCCTATTTGAGGTGTCAAAATTCCAATAGTTTCGGGAACCTTCGTTTTTGTCACCAAAATCACAGAATTCATCGCCAAGTTTGTTGCTAAAGTGGGAAGTTCATTGACTTAGTATTCATTAAGCATCCATAAAAATCATTATAAATCTCTTTTCTTTAACATGACACTAACTTCACAGAGAAATTCTATTGCAGATTTTTATCGTTATAAGAAACTTAGCATTACGTGGCAGCAATTGAAAAACGAAAGCTCAAATTTGGACATTATTAATAAAATATCTTAACAAAAAATTTCTACACCTCGCTCTGCCTTATGTAAATGTCAAAATATATTATTACAGACTATCTTATTTGGATTCATAATGTGCTCATCCAAATTTGAGAATCAAAAGTTGCTTTTGATTTAATTTCGCTTTAAGAAATTGGTAGTCCAACTGGGAAAGTTTGTAGTGCAGCCTAGAAAATCAAATAGATGTTAGATGATAAAAAAATTACAAAAAAAAAATTAATTGCTTTTCGTATTAAAATTACTTCTCCTTCATTCTGCATTTCTATGATAGAATTTCGACAACCTTCCCCTTTGTGGAGATTTACCACAAAGAAAAAAAATACACTTCAAATCATAAGTAAGTAGTTATTTAGTAGGCATTCTTTATAAATATGGAGCAATGTAATATTCATTAACAGATTTTAAACATGCTTTGTTTTTCATTTGGCGAAACCAAAAAATAAATAAATAAATACCATTTACTCAATATATACACGAATAAGTTAACATTATTTTATGCAAATGTAATACAAGTTTGAGACTTTCATTAAAAAAATATTGAGAAAATACAAATTGGATTGCTGAAATTTCTGGATTAAATGGCATGTGGTGCTTCTAGATTAAATATTGTTTTTTTTTGGATAAATGTGATTTGCAAGGAAAGAATTTTGATAAAGCATATTTGTATTACCCAAATTCGCACTAATGTTAAGAATATGAATTGATCTTATTTTCAGCAAAGACTAAAAATAGTGTCGAACTAAAGTATCACTATTATCAAAATATATTTAATGCAATAAAATACGTTTTTAATATGATGCTTATCTTAGTGAGAGGATTCAAAACCATATAATCTCAAGTAATATTCCAAGCTTTTACATATACAAGAATAAAATGGGGAAAAAAACCCCTCCAAATTACAAAGTAAAAATATTCGAAATTTTCAATGAATAATTTTAAAAGTAAACGGGAAAAGGTTTTATTTTGTTTCAAGAGAAAATAAGAAAAAGGCAAAATATGTCATGGTTAACGAAGTTATATCCTTGAGCATTCAAGCTCGAAAAGTTTACTTTCAATATAAAATTTTATCTTCCTATGCGAACTGTTTCTTACTGTATGCTCCCTTTTTCCACCATAATAAATCCTTAATAAGATATTAATGCATTAATTATTGTTTATTAATTTGCAGAAAGTAATAGGGAAAGCGTTCATGCCTTTTCGGACACCAAGTTACGAATCAAAAATATTGCAGATCTAGAAATATTGGTGACATTTCATCTTATAGACTTCTCTCCCAAAAATACATTTTGAAAAATTATATCTGTCTGTTTATCAGATTTTAATGTGAACAATATAACTCACAAATGGGATAAATTAGATAGACAAAATGTGGTATATAATCGTTATATAAAAATTATAGATATCTATCAAAATTTGTATGAAATCAATGAAAGGGAAGGCTATGCCATGTGTATGTGAGCATAATAACTCGAAAATGCAGCAAGCTAAACGAATGAAATTTAGCACGTGGTTTTTTAAAAATCAAATACGTAAATCTGTTTCAAAACTGTTCTAGATAGAGTAACTGTACTAAAATACTTATCTAAATTTCTTCAATATAAGATTAAGATAAATTCTAAGTAGGCCATACTGTGGAAGGACAGAACAATACTGAATTTGTTGAATTAAAATAATGCGTTATTAAAATAAAATAATGCGTGAGTTAAAATTTTACTCATGATATCGAAAAATAAAGTAGGCTGTTGGGAAATAGGAAATAGGCTTTTAGTAAGATAAATAGGAAAGCTTTTAAAATAATGTATGAAAGAAATTTTTGTTTAAAGCTTGGTAGCATACTTGATTAAAACTAATGTACCTGGCAAAAACGAATAGCTTCAGGAAAATTACTTTAGAATTTCAAAATTAGTTCAAAGTAATGAACTTATCATAAAGTAAAAAAAAAGAATTTTGAAAGAGATGCTCTTTTTCTTAAATTTTACGTCATGCTGTGAAAGAGTATTGATGTTTTTTCCATACAAGAAAAAAGCTGTATTCGTCACCTTCTCATTTTTAACATGTCACTTTCTCACATTTTTATTAAATCCACAGAGGGCGGTAAAAGCTAATTTATGATACTGCTTTGTGATATTTTTTTTAAAGTTAGAGGCGGGAAATTCCTAAACTGATTTATTTATAAATCTCTTTATTGAGAGGGCACATATTTGAAACCCCAGAAAAGCTAAGAGGAATGACCTGATAAGTTATTATTTTGATTTTTATGGGAAGCATCTTATGATGATATTATAAAGTGGAACTTCTGTTCAAAATTTGTTCTAATATCCCATTGACTCACCAGTGTAGATAATTCTGGAATGAAGAATCTTTTATGAAATCAAAAACCGACCGACATTTTCCAATAAGATTCCAGGCTTGTTCAAAATAACCTAGGAAAATGTCAGAAAAAATGACAAAAAATTAAGCAGCGTCTTTAGAAGTCTATCTTGTCAATCATTTGGCTTTCTGTAGGATAAGATCATATGCTATTTGTCTAAATATTTTTCTATAAGATACATTTCATTTTTCAAAGTTGCGAACATTTTTTTTTAACGCTAACAGCAATTTTAATTCAGAAAATGTAATGATCCATTTTATGGGATTAAGAATCAGAAGACATGAAATATACACGGAGACACATAGCCATTTTGCAAAACGATAATTTTTATAGTTATTTTATATGATTTCTATAATACTGTATTGGTTATCTTGAGGAGAATGGAAGAAATGTGAACTTCAGTTTGTCTGTAACTCCTTCGACGATTTTCTAGGGATCTTCTACTACAATCAAGACATACAGCTTTCTGTAAAGGGACCTTGGTTCAAAGCACGGTTATCTGGTAAGAAATCAAGCAGGTAAAACCATTCGATTAAACATGCCTATCTCGTATTTCTCGAACACCTTCTTCCTATCTTTTGGAAGACCCCTCGGCATATTGAGGACAGCATAGTTCATGGATGATTTTGCTTCAGAGCACTATTCTGGAACATTATAAAAATTTACTCAAAAAATATATCAAAGGCAATGAATTGTCAAAGGGAAACCTGTGACATGGTCTATCCACTTTCCGGACCAGAATCTATTGGGCTTTTTCTGCTGGGGCCATCTTAATTCTTAAGTCTACGGCCCACCATCAGACTCAGCAGAAGATGTTGTTACCAGAAATCAATGTGATTCCGAAAGTGTAACTGCATTAAGTTCAAAAGAATTTCGTTCAAGGATTCATAGAATTTTCATTTATGAAAAGCAAAACTAGTAAAAATTTCAGATAAATTCTTATTAAAGCAAAAACTACAATTAAAATGAATTTTCTTTACCGAGGAGGTCAAGTTAATTATTAGTCTCCAATGCGGAAGAAATTTTAAAAATCTTCTTGCTGTCTTGATATGAAAATTATGTTTCGCTGCTAAAAGCTAATGCATATGGACCTTAATAACAGATCCCCTTTTGCAAACTCAACACATTATTACTCATCATTAATCTTGTAAAATTACATTCATCATTGTCGTATTAGAATGCTCCTTACGTAAAAGTTTTCTTTCCTAAAACCATTGCTGAAACTTTTTATACAATTAAAAATTAAACGCTTAAGAAACACAAGTTGTGGAATTCAATTTTTATAAGGGTAATTTCATAACCCGATAAACTATTCAACCGACTTCTGCTTAAGATTTTATTCAACTTCAATTACTTGGAATTCCTGAAATGTCAGTCTAGCACTTCATCAGTCCTCTTTTCTCCCTCCCAACGAGACAGCTGAAACACCAGCATTATTTGCTTCAACGCTTCAGACCGGCTCAAACGAAGCCACGACCTGACGAAGTAATTTGTCACTTCTAGCGTCGCGTAAAACTAAAAATTCACAGCCTTATATCAATATCAGTGGCTTGTTTTTTTATTTACCAAGCTACATATTTTATGATTAGTTTTTCGTTTCGCGCATCGTTTATTTTTATCGAGCGGTGACATTTCCTGGCAGCAGTTTTAGAGGAGCATTTCCTTTTCGCATTTCAAAGTAATTCTTCCATTTTTTTAGCTCTGGCAGGGATGGTATTATTTTAATTTAGAGTTTCCTGTTTACTTTGCATCTTTTTTTGCAGAAAATGTAAATTGTGGTAGCAGACAGAAACTAGTGTTCTATGATGTTTGATAAAGTAATGAAAAAGAAATGCCGTTTGATAAATTGCTTTGTTGAATAGTTATGTTATGGCTTCTTTCATAATAATATCCATTTTTTAAATAGTTGTTTGGTTTGTGGTTAGAAATAAGGAAAAATGACTGCATATTTGACAACTGAAAAAAAAAAGCTTGGAGTTTTATCATTGAAATAGATTTATATTCTTCTCTCAAAATAATGGTTAATTATAAGGATGGATTGAGTGGAAATGGTAACATTTGTTGATACATTTTAAAAAAATAACGGGGCCCCCAACATACTTTCAGTATGTAAAATTACTTATTCTAGAAAATAAGCTTCTCAAATATTTTTGAAAGATTATGAATTAACAAAAATATATTTCACTGTGATGGAAATAATATTTATGTATTAAGTGATAAGATAACTTAAAAATCTGATAATTTCAATTTAAATGCTTTGGAAGTTGAGGAAAAAAATTAAGTGAAACATATGTAAAATGCGGAAAAGAAAAGTAATGACTTTTAAATACCCGAAAATTTCTTAGGTATAATATAATAACCTCTTTTTATCTGGAATTTCTCTTTATTATATCCTAGTTTTTATAATTTGTTTTAAATAGTTGAACTGCTTATACTACACACCTCTAACATTATATGATGGAAAAGATTATCATTTGATGCATTTCTAATTTCGAACCGATCTTCATCTTATACTACACACCTCTAACATTATATGATGGAAAGGATTATCATTTGATGCATTTCTAATTTCGAACCGATCTTCATTTGCTTTTCTCATGAAATTATTTTATGAATATTTACTTCTCTTAACTCATTTATTTCTTCCAAATCTGAACATCCTAGGTATTTTTTCATTTTTTGAATGCAACGAATGTCAAATAACGTAGATCTACGTTATTTCTAATGATAATTTCTACAGTCACTTATAAACATTATTTAATTTACTCTGACATGTTAAATTTATTTGCTTTACATTTTTTTTAAGATTCAAATACTGACAAATAAGGTTGTAATTTATTCTCTGTCTCTGAAATGTTTCATTGTGATTCTGTTTAATCCTACGCAGTCAGTTAAGTACTCAATTTCAGAAATTCAAACATATATATATATATATATATATATATATATATATATATATATATATATATATATATATATATATATATATATATATATATATATATAACAGGATCGTAAGGAATCATTAATTTACTTCAAATCACAAAGTTTAATTTAAAATGTCTAATTAACCCTTTCCAGATCTGTGATGCCCTTTGTTATCCACGTTGTCCATACATTTCCACATTTACTGTAAGCTCGAAAGAGTTTGATGGAGTCCAGATGACAATGCGATGTAGATACAATTGGATAATTTAAAATTATTAACTTAAATGTAATTAGCTAATTAATTAAATTATCTGGAATGAATTATTAAAGTCAAACTTCTAGTATTTCCAATCAGAATTTGAGCTGACATTATTTCCAATCCACTTTTTTCAATATTTTTTTTATTAACAAACAAGAATTTGAGCTTGAAATGGTTAAATATTAAGATAGAACAGATATAATAACGCCATTGATACAATTTTATCTGCCAGAGATTTGAATGATGTTGGGAGTGTAAAAACTATTATGTTAAGCTGTTTTTTAAATGTGTCATGAATGTGATTAATTGCTTCACGCTCTTCAAAAAATAGAAATTGTGTGAAAAAATTGGAAAATTCTGTTGTTCGAAAACTACCTTTATAATCCTATGAAATTAATTTCCTTTTATTTCTTTTAATCGCATTTTCCAAAAAAAAAAATATTTAATTTCTTCTAAAGATGAACCATTACATTCAATTAAAATATATCTCTTGATTCTTTCTTTAAACTTATATCGACCAAATTACCTAAAGACTTGGTTAAAAGTAGCATTATTTTAAAGGAAAATGAGGAAAAGACGGAATCTTCTTAATGTCATTTTCCCATGACCCATTGCCTTGTAGATATTGCCATAAATCCACCATCATTCTTGTCGTGGAAGAGCTCCTACATTATCCTATAAATCCTATAATGCCCAACGTAGTCAGTAGTTTGTTTCCCAGCAAATGTCGGAAAAATGCTTCGACATCAAAACGCAGTGTAAAGACCAGTAAGTTCGGCCCGTGTTCGGACTCAGATAGCCTGTAGTAGATCATGCACTGAGATTGTAAAGAGTATTTTTTGCAGTTTCCAAATCGGAGTTTTTTAAAATAAAATTTTATTTTCTCGACAAATAAAAGAAATTCTAATTTCTATATTTCTATTATTTATGAAAAGCAATTGAATTTTGAGTGAGTTATTATCGTTATTATCGTGAGTTATCATCAAGGTTATCCTTAATTCTCTTTATGCTTTTATAAAGTCCTAATCAAGTTTTAAATTTATCGTTCACAAGATTGATAGTATGGAAAACAGAAGAGAAAAAAAATCGTCTTAATTTTTATTGTTTCATTTTTAATATAATTCAAAATTGCAATTTATATTTTTAATATATTATTGAGATTACAATATTTAATAATTATATAATCTTATTAATATTAAAAAATCAATAAAATAATATTGTATTATTATACAATCTTAGTAGTACCAATATATTAATGCGATTGTATAATTCTTGCGGATATATATCAAAATTGAATTTTACATTAGTGAGGAATTAAATATAATAATATATTGAAATAATTTAAATTAGTATAATATTAAATGCTAATTTCGCTAAAATAATTTAAATTAATTACGTATTAAATGTATAATTTATGCTTAATTGAAAATTATAGACATGGCTTTCGATCCAAAAAATCCGGAGTGATTTCTTTATGCTTTTGTTCCCGGATACAAAAAGAATCGTACTAAAGGAACTTCTTTAAATTTGATTCGGGGTTTTCACGTTATGCTGAATATTTAAAACTATTTAGATGAACTATTTAGGTAGTTAAATTTATTACCTAGTACATATCAACTGAGATTGTCATTTGGAAATATAACATTCATCAGTTTCAGTTTCATTCCTTCATTGATATATTATTTTTCTTTTTTTACTACAGAAACGTAGTTTACTGGCCATAATCAGAATAATTTATTACACTTTTTCGAATAATGCTTATTTTTTTAAGTACCTATTTTTATATTTAAGATTCAAATAATGGAAAACTTCATTTATTCCATAATTAATTTCTACTGTTCTAAAGAAAAAAGTGATGTATATTTCATATTTGGAAACATGCAGAAGAAATGAATCAGTGAATGCCTTTTTTTTAAATATTTAGTTGGAAGCATAATTTATTTCATTATTCAAATATTCGATTTCCAGATATTTGTGTTTAAATAAAATATTGTGTTAAAATTTTTTGTATGTTTAAAAAATTAAAAATAAAATAATACGAATGGTAGAAAACTGCTTTTATCCTGAAACTATTTTTAACTGTATTTGAGAGAGTGATGCAAAGGTTTTCATGGAAATATTATGCGTAGTGATGCCATCGGAAAGCTTTTATTTTCTCTATACATCTCGGGCATAGAGATAAAATAACATACATAAATGCATTCTCAAAATATCGACAGAATAATTAGAGTATTTACTTTGATTCAAAAAATTTATTCTATGTCTTCAGTGTCTGAACTCTTTCAAAATGTGTCTTGCCATTTCCAGTAAAAATAAATATTTGTTCAACTGATTCAGTAAAATCGAAGGTAGAATTTCATTCGGAAATCTTTTCATAAGAGTAAGCATATTTACAAATTGTATTACTATTACTTCTAAATTCACGAAAAATTGCCTAAATTGCTTGGATATTTCAAAAGTAGCATTTAAATTTTAAAATATTCTAGCTTCAACTTTCAAAATTGAATCTTATTATTTTGGCTTTGCTTTTATCTTCAGAATCAAGTGAAACATAATTTAATGCATTGAAATAGATTTTCAATCACATTAAACAGGTATAAGTGAATTAAATAATATTTCTTTTTTCTTTAAATTCCAAATGACAGTGCGGATATTTGTTAACAATTGATCTCAATCAAAATCCTATAGAATAAAACTATAAATCGAAATTTATTTTAAGGAAAAACTCCATAATATATATTGTTATTCATAAAATAAGTCATATCCTGATAGAATATTTTTTTTTTGGTTTATTAACGTTTACATAATTTTTTTAAAGAATTACATTGCTATTTTTTGAATACATTTTTTAGCTTTTCCCCTTTTTGTAACCTCATTATTTGGCAAGGATTTTGATTATAGGTGGTACACCTCCCATTATAGACAAAATTAATTGAAAATGACATTACTCTTCAATGAACGAACACGTTTTTAAATGAGATGCCATGAGGACATTTTTTTAATCTGCCATTTTACTGCCTCCCATGCCATATCTTTTGGTATTGACAAGAAACTATTGACTCGAGGCTACAAAAGTAAAGCCTCGTTCCCATGAACCACCGTGCGTCTTGGATTAGATGACAGTTGGCCACCCAGGTCCAGTCTGAATCGAACCGCTCTCACGGCGCGTATACTTTCATAGCCCCGACTGCTTCTCTTAAACATCAACGGATGTGACTTGTTGAACTATATAAAAGACGACTTAGGAAACGAATATCTTTATGGCATCTAATTTTAAAAAGTGCTTGATTTTTTGAAAAATATTCTTCTATTTCGATTATCTTTACTATTAATGGAAGGTATATTATCTATGATCAAAATGCTGCAAAGTAATGGGATTGCAAAGGAGAGAAAAGCTTTAAAAGATTTTTAAAATAATAATGTCATTTAAAAAAAAATCAATGAATGTTAATAAAAACAAAAATCTTCTATCAAGATACAACTTAAATTCATGAATAATGAATGAATATTTTTTGAATAATGAATGAGTATTTTTTGAATAATAAATGAATATATATATATATATATATATATATATATATATATATATATATATATATATATATATATATATATATATATATATATATATATATATATATATATATATATATATGAAAAGCAAAATAAATTTCAGTTTACAGCCTTATTCTATATGACTATGACTGAGATCATTTTTAACAACATCGCAAATATCTACTCTGTCATTTTGACTTTTAAAAACAAAGTGCAACCAACTTGATTTTATTCAAGCGTATATCATTTATACCGTTTTAATGCGATTGAAAATCAACTTCAGTGCATTAAATTATTTTTCACATGATTCTGAAGATAAAGGGTATACTCGGTATTGAAACGATCAATATTGAAAGCAAAACATTTTGCAATTTAAATGCTACTTTTGAAATGATCAGGACATTTGAGTATTTTTATCACCTTGTAAACATTTTTATTTAAAAAAAAGATTTCTGAATAAAGATTCTACCATAGATTTTACTGAATCAATTGAACAAATATTTATTTTTACTGGAAAAGGAAAGAAATATTTTCAAATGCTTCGAACACTCGGAATAAAGTTTTTGAATCATTGTAAATATTCTTATTGCGGATATTTTAACGATACATTTATATGTGTTATTTTATTTTCATACACTCGATGTACAGAGAAAATAAGTTTTAAGATAGTATCCTTATGCTTAATATTTCTGTATAGCATAAAAATTTTTTATGAACAAATACATTATTTAAACACAAATATCCGGAGATCGAATTTTTGAATAATGGATTAAATTCAGTTTCCAATTTAATTAAAAATTGCATTCACTGATTACTTTTATCTGCATGTTTCCGAATATGAAATATACATCACCTCTTTCTCTAGGCAGTTAAAATTAATTACAGAATAAATGAAGTTTTGTACTATTTGTATCATATCTATTAGATAATACAATATATCACATCTCTTAGTATCATATTAATATCATATCTATTAGATAATACAATAATACTATTATAAATATAATTGTATCTTTTTTAGTTTGATTCAGAAATAATTTTTAATATATTTAGTTTGTTTTTAGAAATAGGTTTTAATTTTAAATGAAATTGCATAATGCTTATATTTTTGATTATTTCATATCTATTAGATAGGCATTTAAAAAATAAGAATTGCAATTAATTACTCTGTTAATGGTCAGAAAAATATGATTCCTTTGTAAAAAAGAAAATACAATACAGAAATTAAATTGAAAATGATAAATATTAGGTTTTCAAGTGACAACCTTTCTTAATATGCAAAATTGATTACGAATTTAATTGTTATTATAAGATAAAGATGCCTACAAAAATTTTAAATACTCAGCATAATGTGATAATTCAAATGAAATTTAAATTTTCTTTTTGTTCAATCATTTTTGTTTCCTGTATCAAAAGAAAAAAGGCATCTGTCCGGAATTTTTTTGGCCTAAAGGCCTATCTACAAATTTCAATTAAATATAAATTATGTATTTAGTATATTACTAATTTAAATTTTTTTAGTGTAATAGTACATTTAATATTTTACCAATTTAAAATTTTATTTTGAAATATATCCTCAAGAAATTTATTTTATTAATATATAAAAAATATAAATTGAAATTTCATATTATATTTAAAAAAACAATCAAAAATAAGACGGATATCATGTTAACGGTTTTTCTCTTCCTTTTTGTAAATTATCAGCCTTATGTCAAGAAGAATTACTTGATTTCCTTTGATAAAATTACAAAAATAATTAATAATAATAATTGTGATCAAATCATAATAGTTTTTTTCCAAAATTTCGTTTGCTTCTCATAAATGATTGAGAGTATAAAAACAGGAATTTTTAATTTATTAGGGGAAAAAGTTTTATTTTTATAGATAATTATTTTGTCATTTCATTTTATTATCAACAATTTGACATCCAAAAACTTAAGTAACTTAAGCGATTTTGAAATTTTAAAATATTCTCCGCAATCTGGCTACACAATCCGCTACAGGCTATTTGAACGGGGACACGGATGAATTCACGGGTGAACCACACTGACTGATCCATCCGCTGCTTTTATTATCGGTGCATTTTACTAATATTTAAATGCTGAAGCAGTCCCACGATGAGGAAGATTGGCCGATTTTTGGTGATATCCGCAAAGCAACGAGTCATGGGAATAGGACTTAAGCTATATTCAACTTGAAAACACATGTACTGGGAAGGACAAAAAACCTAGCAATGACTTAATATTCAAGGTTGTGTCGAAGAAATTTCATATAACTTCAAAACTGTAAAGTTATCTACTAAATCAAATTCAAATTTTCTGGAATAATATTTACAAGTGAAGATATAAAAAGCACAATTTATATATCTTTGTTTCAATATTTTAAATACTTCTGGAGTTCAATATATATCACCTGAAATTTCTTTAAAAATTAAGGTGATACTAAAATTTGGAAATCACTTTGCAGTAGAAAAAATGCTTAAATGGATTTGTATTACCGGACATTTTTCTTCAAGAAAATTATTTTTGATCTTATGAGTTTTTGCAATTTAGAATTATTAATAATAACTGGTAAAAAATTAAGATGCTTAAAAAATTCAAATATTTTGGCAATGAATGTTCTTTAACAGTAAGTAATACATCATACACATATTCTGCTGAATATGAATTGATCTCCCAGTTATATTCTCTGAAGAATACGCCCTTTTTCACTAAGATACGAGAACAAACTTGATTTTTTATTCTGCCAGAAAGTGCAATTTAATATATATTAAAAATGTGAAATTATGCAAATAAAGCTAAGAAGAAAGATAAAATTGCACAATTATGACTAAAAATGGGATTTCTCGTAAGTAAACAAAAAAAATACGCAGTGAGAAATGCTAAAAAAGATAATTCATGGGAAATTACTTTAGAGATTTTCTGCAATTGCTTCCGCTTTCTTTTTCTGTCTGCGTAGATTTATATTAATTTAAGATTAATTTTTTTATGCAAATGACTTAAGCCTACAAAAATAAAGTTTTTGCCAGCAAGTTTAGATAAATGAGTCTACCTATTTTCTGAACATATAAAAAAATTATTTCGTAATATGTTAAAAAATAATTGACCTAAGCAGTGACCGACGCGACAGTCATAATTGAACAAACGCGTAATTTATAAATTTGGATGATTGAAGTTTCGAATTACCAATTATGCATTTTTACGACAAATATATTTTTCAGTTGGGACAATTTAGCGAATTATAGAGATTTTTACAATAAAATACACAAAGATCTAAATTACAAAATTATCTTAAATACATAAATATGTACTGTTAAGTATTCCTCTAAGAGTAATTTTATCCCCGTTGATTATTTTGTAACAGCAATATTTCTAAAATGCATTAATCTTTTTGATTCTTAATATTTTTCTAATTTGCAATAAAAACTGATTTCGTGAAACTTTTCAAAGCTTTCTCGTTAAGATTTTCAATTGAAGAAAAATGTCTCTTCGACGTCTTTAATTTGTGAGTCTTTTCTATGTATTCAATTTTAGTAGTGCAAAAAATGTTTGTAAACTTTAAAACGTTTCTATCCAACAATTTAAAAGCTTTGAAAGATGTTTTACGTATGCTAGAATAAAAATTTTGGATTCAGATGGATCTATTTTATCGTCGGTTAACTAGCTAAGCCACACAAGTGAGAAATTTCCAAGTTATACAACGCAAGAAAAAAAAAAAAAAACTAATTTTTTTCTCAGCTAGTAATGAATATTTCAAACTTTTTCATATCTGATCATCTAGTATAAACTTCTTGTTTATACTAGATGTGAAGAAATAAGAGATCCGTTAATGCTGCAAACACTTCATGTGTTTTCCCCACTTGCAAAAATGAAATTGGCAGTGTTGCTTGGTTAGTTACGACATATTTGATTAGCTAGTTAGTTAAGTTAAGTTAATGTCCCGTTTATAGAGCAACACTAGGGTTATTTTCGGGACTGACCTCGTAATTTTGAACCACGGTCAGATGACGAGGACGACATCTGAGCTGGCACCCCCCTCTCCTAGCTTCCGCACCACACCAACGGGAGGACGTTTGGCCCCGACGGATTTTGCGTGCACCAGACCCGCTTACACGACGGTTCTTCGGTGGAATCGGGTCTCGAACCTGAAACCTCTCAATTCCGAGGTCGAGACCTTACCACCAGGCCACCGTGGCCTCAGTGGGGCATACGAATAATCATTTGATGAATTTCTTCGCTTCTTTCGATAACAAACTGTTGTTATGTTTTACATTTTAAAAATCCACGTACTCATCTTGTTAGTTAAAGAAACACATCAATAGAACAGACTGTGTGTTTTTCTTCAATCTGTATTATTATCTAGCATCATTTAAAAAAGTTAAAACACACTTCAAAAAAGAGTTGCTCGCTGTGTGTTGCAATTTTTTTCTTTTGTTTTCCTGTCAATAAAATATAAATATGCGTGAGTTCTCCTCGAAACTCCTTCGGGAAAGAGCCTATTCTCATGTGTAGAAGTAAAAAAAGACATCTCCTTCAGTCTGCTTTTCCTAAATGTTCCAGATCGCTTTAACTAACAGAAATCTTTGCACACAGATCACATAATTGCACTGAGTTCTAAAGCCGTACACTAAAATTCCGACTAATATTATCTAAATTATGTTGCATTCAATACGCCTCTAAATAATAACAAATAAAAATAATAACAAATCAGAACAGAATCCAACTAATTACAATCAGTTACACGAAGTTTCTTGTAGGAGGAATTGCACAGCTAGATGAATAGGAGATGAATAACATGTATGTCAGGTAAATAGAAGCTTCCAAGGTTATTTTATCAAGTGTTCGAAACTATCGGGCTATGCTAGATATTGTTACGAATCTGTAAGGTTGCTTCCCAGCTCGGTTATTTCCATCGTATTAAAGATCGTTTTATGATCAGCTCTATTGGATGCTGATCGGATCCCGGATCAGTGACCCCCGGGGCTTGGAGACAAACTTGGCGACCATTTGACGACTTTGGTGACATAATGGATGATACTCGAATCTTCAAGAATTTTGACGATAAAAGCAATAAAAACAGAGGTATGCTTGATTGTTCGAGAACCTTCTCTGCCCTGCTTCGGAAACTATAAAAGGCTGGCAGTCCAAGCCGAAGGCAGTCGTCGAGAGGTATAGAGTCGAATAACAAGTCAACGGCGAATTAGTTGAATTAGTCCTGAGAAGCGCAAACTTTGAGTGGAGTTCAAGCGATTGGCGAATTGAGCTATGTGCCGAATCATGGAATTTATTATAGAAGCAGTATCGAGTCGTGTGTGGAGTAGCCAGTTGTATAGTAGTGAGTTGGTAATTGGATACAGCTAAAGCGAAGAGACAGCGGATAATTGCAAGTGTTTGGAGAGACCGTAGAGTGTAGCTACAGAGATTCCCTCCTCCTGTTGAGGTTTGTCTAATCGCTTTGTGTGCTACGGTTGTTGTTATCACCGATTACTACTTGTGGGCTGCTGTTTGTTCGAAGTGGCTGCTATGTATTGCTTACGTACGTCTCGGCTGTGCTTTGTCACCTGTGCGTTTGTGTATTCTTGTCAATAAGCGTCGTCATTTGGCATTGAGGGCTGTTACTTGTGTTACACCATACTCCCACTACAAGGCGAAGACGTTAACTTATGGATTTAGTGGAGGAAGTTCCGTAACAATATAAAATCGGAATAATGCTGAAGAAAACCGTATTGGTCACAAAAAGATGTTTCGGTTTGCATCGTAAGAAAGATGCTCTGTTAGGCATAGAGAAAATAATAAAACAGAAAGCTTTAGTTTGACAGTTACAGACATTTTAAAAAATCACGCAACAAATAATAGCGCAGTTTTATTAAAAAGCACTAAACATTATTTTTCACTGAATAATTTGGATTTTAAAGACAAGTATTCCTTGTAAAGCGAAAATTATATTTAAATGAAAATTACGCTAAAAGAAACTTACTGTTCAGCCTCACTTCAGTAGAGAAACAGACCTTTTATATTTTCTTTCGACTTTTCTTCTATAACATTAATGCTGTATAGACTTGGATTTTTCTAAAGACACTTCCTTCTAAAAGCATAACACCATCAAAAACACATTAAAAGCCTCAAGCGCTTTCGTAAAATTTTAGCGGCGTCTTTTTTTTTTTTTTGCACGTCTTTTGAATTATATGAAAGTTTCTTCAGAATAAAATAGGAAATTTCGCGGCTTGTATTTATTCTTGACGGAAATAACACACCATCTATTAAATTTTGTTTTAGGCTATCGGATATGTATAAATGCTTAAAAATAATTTTTTTGATGATAATTTGCGAAATACTTATGAATGCTTTTTTTTTGTGCAGGAAATGTAGGATTCCCATAAATTTTTATATGTTTGAAAGAGCATCTGCCGTTAAAACCAATCAATAGAATTGAAACTAAATTTCATATATAAACCGCGAAAAGCATGGGAAAAAGAATTCTGCAAAAATTGTTTAGAAGTCGCCGGTCATCTTGTATGCAGGTTAAGGTTAGGATATTGAAAATGTTGTACATTGACCAGAGTATATTTATCTGATTAATAAAAAAGTTTTCTGGGAGTTTCGTTCTTTATGTCATTTGTTTCTGCATGTAGATATTTTTTGTTGCTTGAACGTTAATGAAATTTTCTTTAATGTATAATACATACGTTCACTGTAATTGTTGATCTGTGCTCGTTCCAAAATGTCTCCTTTCGGTCACTATTGTTACTAAATCATTTTACGGAATTCATTTTTCCATGCCCTCCACCCTCTATATATAAAATTTAGTTTCATCACTTTTATTAATTTTAGATTCAGATGCCTTTAGACGAGGAGAATTATTTTATGACCATCTTGTATATTTAAGTTTTCAAAACAATTTATTTTTCAACATCGAAGATGATTGTCAGACAGTTGACTCTCTTTAACTTTTTAATAAAAGTGGCTAAAATGCTATAATAGAGGTAAAAAATATAAGGCATGGAATGGAGAATTATCCGAATTTTTCTTATTTCATCTATGCGAAAATGTTAATGAACTTTGTTTATCTTAGAATCATTTATATATTTTATTGAAATATGTATCTCGGTGCAATGAATCATTTTGCTCTGGTTTGTTACCCCCTGTTGAAAGATTTTTCATAGTGTTTTATGAGAAATTCTTCTCAAATAAGCTGTCAGTTAAGTTAAATAAATACCCGCATGCATTACCAGGGTGTTTAAAATCAAAACATGCGCATATTTGAAGGACTGATTGAAAACTGATCAAATTTATCATTATATTTTTGCATAATATTTGAATCATAATTAAATCGGATTACTGATTATTGAAAACATTCTTATTCTAGTTATTCGTACAGATAATATTGTAAAATGAAAAGAAAAAGAATTGCATTCAACAAAAATTGATATTACAAGGTCTCTGACGCTGTGCTGCGCTTTTAAAAAATTATTGATACATATTTTGAAAGTTTTTACACATATACAATAGAATATTACAAGTCTTCAAATAGAATATAAACGTTTAAATATCTTTTTAAATTTTAAAACTTTTCAATTGGAGAAGATTTCAAACTATTGTAATGTTTCAGGCATTCTTTTTTTTAATTTTTCATCATTATGTCTTAAAAATTCATTTTAAAAATCACTGTGCCGTTTTTTACTAGTCCGTTTAAATATTAAATTTCAGAAAATATGTTTATTCAAGAATAATAAATTATCATTAAAATTTCGCATTTTTCTAGCTTCTAGCTGTTAATATATTATCCAAAGAAGGCAAAAATGAATACGCTGTTTTATTATATTGTATAATCAGAATCCTTATTATTAAATTTTAACTCATAAAAAATGTGACATTTCTTCTATGAATTATTAATAACTATTGTTTTGCATTCTCTCACGAAGAATCTTAGGACTTTCGAAAAAAATGAAAACTTTTCTTGCTAATATGTCAAATTTAAAGAATAGGTTTTGCACCATGAAAGTAGGGTTTGACGGTTTTTCAAACCCGGTTTTAAAAAATTGTTTTTTTAAAGTAAATTTGTCACATTTGAAAACCAGAATACCTGGTTTTTCCGGAATGCCTGGATGTTCCTCCTCCTTTTTTTGCCGTCTTCTTCTTCTTCAAAAAAAAATATCGGTTGGAACGAATTGTTCATTGTTAGGGCGACGAGATGCCAATTTATTAACATGTGAAGGTATATTTGAATTTCTGTTAAATGAATTAAAAAATGTAAACACTGAAATAAGTTTGAAATTATTATATGCTTTAGAAGAACGAATTCAAGAAAGAAGACAAGTAGAAAGAAGACTCTTTTGATGTATTTGCAAAATCTACAAAACATTTCTAGTTCAGCGAAGAAATCTGGTGTACTTTCTTTAGCTTCAAAAACTGAAATTATTAAGTTTCCTGGAAAGATATTGTCTAGAATATTTCCAAATCCTTATGTGGAAACCGATTCTGATAAAGAGCAAATCAAAGAAACTGCGTATTAATGTTTTTTTTTTTTTAAAGAAGCCATGGAAAAATCAATTTATAAGTTTCTATAAGAACCTAATGGAAAACTTACAAATCCAACAAAGCAGAATTTTTATTATTTGAGGCAACGAATAAAAGAACAACAAAAAAAACCCCTTAGATTTGTTATTTGATTCCTTGAAAATTATAAAACCAAGCTGAGTAGCTAGTGAACGAGTATTTTCAATTTCAGGCAATATTGTGTCCAAAATAAGAACAAGTGTTAGCCACCGCTCAGTGGATATTTTATGTTTTTTTAAATCCTATTTTCTTAGGAGAAATTAAATTTGTGAAAATAATATTTATATTATTTGCAATTTTTGCTTGTGTTTTCGTTATTTTGTGTAAGTAATATGTATATGTAATCCTTATTTTTTTTAAATATTTTGAATTTGAATTTGATATTGATTTCGTTTTTTGTTATTTTATATAAATTAAATAAAATGTTTTTTCCCTATTCTATTTTTTTTTTTTGACAAAAATTTGAAAACCGGCTAAGCCCGTTTTTTTGGAAATATTAAATTCGAAAACCGGCTAAGCCCGTTTTTTTGGAAATATTAAATTCGAAAACCGGTTTTTCAAAAATTCGGTTTTTGTATAAACCTTACATGAAAGACAAGACGATATTATGAAAATAATTATTTCTTGCGATTGTGAGACTATTATTCTGAAATATTTTCAAAAATTGATTAAAGGGTTTTAGCAACATAAATATCTTCAAAAACATAACTAAAAAATTAACTTTTTTAGAGGAAACTTCTACTGATATGAGACAAATGGCAAAAAATTGGTGCAATGCAAATGTAACTGTAAAACGGATAATTTAGTTTTTCTTTGAGAGAAGTAGTGTAACACAAAGTTAAAATAAGAATTATTGTCTCTGAACTGTTCAAAATTAAACTGCATGTTATAAATTTCTTCAAATGCAAGAAAAGTAGTTTAAGTTGAAGCTGACAATGTCATAATAAAAATCGATCTATTAAAAATTAAATAAAGTATTTTTTATTTAAAAACACTATTTCCATATTTATGAAATTTTATAAACAATGAATTAATGAATTAAAATGAATCATTAAATTAACTTAAAACAACATTTTGAATGCAAGAATTGTAGAACAAAACTTAAGGTTAAACATTGGAATTCAGATCTAACACGTTATTTTTATTATTTTGAAAAGTGAGATTTTTTAAATTTCTTTTTTGGTTTAACGCATAGCATAGGAGCAAAACACTCGAGTGGATTAAAAGCCTGGAAAAATATTCACTTATGATCACTTAAGATACAAAGAATAGGCGTAACTAATGTATTAAAAAATAAAAACAGTTTATAGCTGAAACTTTGGATTTTGGATTTGTCAAAAAAATTTCGAATCATTATCGACATTTTAATATTACATGAATACGAAAGTCTACCTGAGAAAAACTTTTCATTAACAAAGCTCATTTTATTTTCAAAACCAAATTTTAATTTAATTGTGATATTTTTAAAAATGAAGACGAAAGTGTTGGAAGTGTTTTAATACAATAACGGATAATATTAATTTTCAAATACTGTGTTTTTTATTTCATAAAAATAAATAACTTCTTTACAGAAAAGAAGAAATTGGTTTTAAAAGTCCCTCCATTATTCATTTTTACTTTGTTACATTTTTTAATTATCATATCCACGAACTCATCAATAGACTGACCAACAAACCGCAAAATTTTTAAAGAGTCAAGATTAAAATTTGACCTCTAAAACCCTGGTGAAAAGATAATATTTCTAGTTCCACGATTTTAACTTTTCTTTTCATGTTATCATGCTCACATGCAAACAGATTTTGTACAGACAGATTTTCCCTGAAATTTAGAAGAAATCTAGCATCTTGGTGAAACGATAGACAGACAGGTACAACAAAAAGACGTTTTGTGAGCTCAGGGAAGTGTAAAATATGGAAATTCGTCAGATTCCCGAATTTGAATTCACCGGCGATTGCAATACTTTCTCCTTGCTTACCTCGCATGCCAGAAAATAAAAAGGGAATAACGCAGAAAAAAAAAAAAGAATTTTTTAAAATACTTTTTTAGAGGAAATTTAAATTTTATTCCTGGTTAAAAATATAAGAGTTTTAATTTATGAACATGTATTTAAGCTCTGAACGCTAGCTGTAAACTGCATGATGTAAAAGTCTCTCACAAAGCTGTAGAAGACAGAATGTTGGTTATTTAGAATTTTAATTAATTTTATTTAGAATTTATTTTAAAATTTTAATTATTTAGGTTTATTTAGAATTTAGAATTTTAATTTATTTAGAATATTAATTAAAAATTAATCAGGGTTTTAAGGTTTTCCTCAAGAAATTCAAAATATAATGTGAAAAAACGAAACGCAGTTTAGTTTAGTTATATTAACGTCCCGTTTGAAGCAACACTAGGGCTATTTTGGGACGGACCTCGTAATTTTGAACCGCGGTCAGATGACGAGGACGACAGCTGAGCTGGCACCCCCCTCTCCACACCACACCGCACCAGCGGGAGGACGTTTGGTCAGGACGGATTTAACGTGCAACAGACCCCCTTACACGGCGGTTCTTCGGTGGAATCGAGTCACGAACCTGAAACCCTCCCGTTCCGAAGCCGAGACCTTACCACCAGGCCACCGCGGCCTGAACGAAACGCAAAAAGAGGCTGTATAAATTCCTTTGTTACACACTTTATTTTTCAAGAAATTAGATTTTCAGTGATATCAACTTGATTTTCTTGCAGTTATTATCTCTAATTATCCCAAAATATTTTTAAATAATATTTATAGGAACACTTTCATGGCTTTACTTGCTTTTTTACATTATTATTAACATTTAAAAGCGCACTTTGCGACGATATTACATACAATTTACTGTTATCATTGCTCTAATTAAGAGCAAATTTATAAAAGTAATCTAAAGACAGACGAATCAAACCTAGAACATTATCGAAGTTTCAGACTGGTGGTGTTTCAAATTTTTTGAGGTGGCAATTAGATTCTCCCCTCCCTAATAGGCTTTGGATGTTTGCGCTTAATCATTCTGGCCCCGTATCTGCCTCTGAAAACGTAAGTCGGGATGACTTTACGGGAATTGCAGTTTGGGGTGGAGAGAGCTTGATAACGCGGTTGTTATGGCGACGAGATCACTGGTATTTGCCACTAATTGAAGGAGAGACGATTAGAAAAATAGCCGCCAAAATCTAAATTCTATAGATTTTCTCTACCCTCGGCCGCTGCGAAGTATTAAGATTATAAAATTGCTTAACTTGACTGAAAATTGTTAATGCATTTTTCATTTAGTTGCGAAGTTTTAAAATTATTGTTCCAAAAAATTCCATGGAACGGATTTTTAATGCGAAATGAACTTATTGAAAAATTTTAAGTTGTAAGCTATGATAATAATAGTTTATGAGGGTGCATGCTTAATATTTAATTATATATTATTGTCAAATGTCTAGATATTGGTTTTATTTTAAGATTATAATGATTTTACGTTCGATTCCTTTCTATAATTTGAGTAAAGTAAAGCTAACATTCATACTATGTAAAATAAACGAACAGAATGTAACAGATAATGCAATCAAGGCAGGCGATGATAAGACGGATGAATAAAGTTTAAAGCGTTAACGATACGTTTAAGATTACAGTTTTGAAAACTGTATATTTTTTCCATGCATCGTTTTTCATGAAATAAACATCTGAAAAATAAGATCAAGATTTTCCCATGAATTTTTCGCTAACAGTATATTAAATAATGTCATAAAAATCAAATAAATTTGTTTAAAAATTTATATTTACTAATTGTATATGTTATGTTACTGATTTTTTCAATATTTTCCCTATATCTATAATGTCTAAATTTCTTTACTATCCTTTTTTTTTTTTTTAACAAAATCTTCGACAAATATACATTTAAGTACGTTCCAGTTTCTTTTATGCAAGGAGTTGAAAATCAAGTAGATAAGAAATTATTAATGATGTAAATACTATGTCATTAAAACGCAACAATGTTTTAGATTATACTAGATTTATAGATTATCACTAGATTATAGCGAAACTATATTTATGAAAGAAGGCCTACTATGAGCATTTATCAAAATTTTTTTATTGAAATTCATGGCAATTCTTCAAAATAATTGATTCTTTTAATATACTATACAAAAGTCTTCGCATTCTTAGAGCTGGGATTCAAAGAATATTTAAAATGTTTGAATACCGAATGTTATTGAGTTTTTAAATAGTAAGATATACTTGATAATCTATTTTTCACAATAATTCGAGGTATAATAAAAATTGATGAATTATCAAAACTAATGAGCTGCATTACAATGTCGATTAGGAAAATTAAATATAAATATTGTACCAAAGGGCTATTTTTCCATGGTATAAAATACAGAAAACGCGTTATAAAAATTCTTTTTATTTTGAAAATTTGAGTGTGCAACTTTCTTATCATTAAGAAAAGGAGGTTAAGCCTATAAAACGCATAAGAAATATTTCTAAATTATTAATGAAAATTATGCTTCTCATGATATTAATGGTAAATTTTGAAATCTCAGGGAATTGGTGAATAATAATAGAGAATTTTGAAATCCCATATCATAATGCACATAAGATATATATCTTTCATTTCTCCCCAAAATATGTAAGGAAGACGTATTTTTAAAAGTTTTTCTTCCAAGACAACTTTTGTGTGATACATCGTTATGTAAGAGACTCAAGTCCCTTTGCGTTGCATTTTGTTTGTTACTTGCTTATGCTAAAAGTTATTAAAAGTTATTTTTTACTATCCTGTGTTTTATTTTCGACAATGCTGATTTTTAAAATGTACTAGAGTTACACCCAAAAAATTAATTTGAGGATACATTTGTTATTATGTTTGTGTAAACATTCTCATACGGTGAAACATTACATTATTCCTTATTTTTCTCCGAATCTTTTTTTTTTTAATTTATATAATTTTGAACTGAAAGTTACATTTTAGCGAATGAAATGAGTTCAGAGGATTTACATTCAATCATTTTGATTTATGATTTCATAAAAATTTTATTCCTTTTTGTTGGAATTTTGAAGTATTTTGAAGCTTCAAATGAAAAGAAAACTCGCTGGAAGTATCCAATCATATTATAATATAGAGGTACGTTTTATTATTTAGAGTAAGAATATAGTTTTATGCAGTGTTAGATCTTTGACGGATTTATTTATATTAATCAGAAGGAGAGAGTACTATATTCTAGGTACGATATAAGGAAAATATTCTAGGTACGATACAAGAAATAAATTCTAGGTTTCGATACAAGAAACAAATTCAAGGTACAATACAAAAAACATATTCTAGGTATGATATAAGAAACATATTCTAGGTACGATGTAAGAAATATATTTTAGGTAGGATAAAAGAAACATTTTCTAGGTACGATATAAGAAACATTTTCTAGGTATGATATGAGAAACGTATTCTAGGTGCGATATAAGAAACGTATTCTAATTGTGATATAAGAAACATATTTTAGGTGCGATATAAAATGCGTACAATGAAAACATTATTGATGTTTCAAAAGACAAACAAGGCCAAACTTTAGAGAAATGAACAAACATGCCCAGTTCCATTGAAAAGTAAAATTTCTAAGAATCAGTAAAGTTAAAAAAATATTAATGAAATGATTTATTATAAATTTTCTCTTAAATCATAGACCATTTCTCAAATTTTTCTAAAACATTCCATTTTATATCTGCATATAGCATTAAAAATGATTTAAATTAAGAATAGCTACATTTTCAAAACTTTATTCTCTCTTAGGTGAAAGTATCTCAAACTATTGCCTCCCATAAGCACTGAGGTCTGACGAGGCAGTATTCCCTAGAGTATATTTGAAATTCATCACTATTAAGTTTAAAGGAAGCGTTTGCCATCGTTAATTGATGATGCCCAAATGAGCATTTTTTAAATTTTGCTCGGCGGTGTTTTTTAATGATGGGAAGTTTGTATCATCTATGTACCAAGTTGCTAAACAAGCGAGAATCATGATATTTTGCAAAAATTATTTTTAGGAATTATAACGATCTTAATGAACTGAAAACTGTTTGGAAGTACACTTCCGTAAAAGTATAATAAATATTTTAAATCTCTTTATTGTAAGCGAAATAAATCTTGAGTTTATATATAACTGTGCAGATGCGTCTAATTTTCATCTTGTTTGTTAATGTGCTAAGCATTTTTGGAAAAAAAAAATGTCGATTTTTGCATCTCCTTCTTTCTCTATATCTAACGCTAACTTATATGGCTCAAAAAACTATCTTGTTACTTACTGTCGAATGGCAACAGTCAAATGTAAACATGGTGCTATACAAAAATTTCATATTGCTTCTTTGAATGCTTTTACAGCTGCATTTAATTCAACACTTCGCTGAAATAATTAATATCATTAAAATTTCTCGGGTGTATTCTTGCCATGTTTCTAAAAACTGCATTTAGTCAAAATGATAGAAACAGGCAACAAACAAAACTTAATCGAGCCTTAATAGGCTTAACCTTCGCCAAATGGAAACCCATGCTCATATCTCTCAAAATTATTATCTCACAAAAGTGGTTTTTGCGCTATCTAAAAATACAAGAAATTATCTTTTGAATAATATTAGTTTAATTTCCCCTAAATTTATTTTCTGATATTCTTTTAACTAATTATTTTGACTTTAATTTGAAACAATGTTACGATGAAATTCAAACTCATCCATCAAAACACTCAGTCACAGGCTTTACCAGTGTTAAAATTTAGATAAAAAATTGTCTTCGTTGGACATTACTTATGAAGGAAGATAATCACTCTGATATTTTTTTTGTAGTATTTACGATGTTTTAATTTGCACCCTAGTAATTTGCAGTAGACTGATTCAATTAAATTCATGTAGTTGTATCAAATAACAATTTGAAGATAAAAAAATACTTTCCACATTAGTCTTTTACTGCCTAAAATGTCAATAATCTGGACGAAGAAGCTGGTAGCAACCCCTTCCCTCCAAAAATATATTTTTTAATGATATAACTTTTATTTCTGTGCTTTTTTTCCTCATTTTAAATAATGTAAAAAAAAATTTAATTTGATGTAAAATCTATGACAAAATTTTAATGTTATGATGTTCAAATCCATCAAAACATTCAATAACGTCCTTTTGAGAGCTTTAAAATTAAGATAAAAAATTGCTTTTTTTGAACATTAACTCTGTAGTAGTATTTTCCCTTCCGCTTTTATTTAGCTGAATGTACACTTTTTAAATTTACACGTACAGTAAGTTGTTGATTGATTCAATTAAATTACTGGTTTACAGTTTAAGCAAATAAAATTGAGAATCTTTTTTAAAAAATACTTTTCAGGTTGGTTTAAAAAGTTTAACAGACTAAAATATCAATAATATGGAAAAATAAGCAGGCTGCCAAAAATGACTAATGGTACACAAAATCGTTAAATTTGAAAATTCAAAGAACGATTTCTTTTCGATTAAAGGGTTTATAGCTCTGAAATTTATTTTCCGAACATGATCCAATTAATATTTAAATGCAGTTTAAGAAGTAATTGCCTTTTAAAAAGTTGAATAGAAAAAATTGTTTTTTGAACATTCGACTTGAGCTGCCTGCATTTATTACTGAACTATTATTATTATTTATTTCGATAGAATTCAATAACATTTAAAAATATCGGGAATTTCCGTTGAATGTGATGGATCAGAAAGGGATCAAAAGAATAAGTAAAACAATTTAAGAATTTTGCTTAATTTATCAACGGTTGAAGCTAAGACGTACAGTTTGTACCAACAAATTTACGATGAAGATAAATGTCACGCTTTAGATTCATTACATAGTGAGTTTTTCTCAATTATTTCGCTAATTAAATTAATGTTTATGTATATTAAGTCAAATTTAATAAAGAAAAGTGCTGGCGCTTTTGTATTGTTATATCGCAAAACGAGCTGTCATTCTAAAATAATTACTTTCATTTTCGAATCAGATATTAAATTTTATTCATAATAAATTAGAAAGGTAGACATCAACTAAAGGAATGTACATGGAGGAAAATGTCAGATTGAAATAATTTCGAAATAAATAAAAAATGGTTGTGTAAATGTTTATAATTACGTTCAGAAGGATTTGACATAATTTATATTTGCACTTTCAGTTCAGACAGAATGATGCACGAACACAGGATTTATTGTTCGCTAATATGTCAGTTCTACTTAACATATTTATAACTTTCTTCACAACTTTATATGAAGAACATCGATCTTAGAAATATGTGGTTTGGTCATTTTCAGTGAAAAATCACATCTTCTTAGTGTTGCTCACGCTCCTTATAAACTGCTTATAGCTAGCTATAAGCCAAATTTGTATTGAGTCAAACAAACATCGTTGAGATCTCTTTCCGAAGATTTAAAATATTTTAATAGCAATGTCGATTGTGTTAAAGTTATACTCACATAAATAAAACTTTGTATTATTGTATACAAGATATATGAGTAACATAATCACGATTGAAATGATAGACAAAAAATGGTAAAAATAATAATTTGTATAGTGTGTGTTGGAAAATGAAACTGCAACGTATTAATTTCTAAGAACATAGAAAACGATAAGTGCATATAACTTTTTAACCTTAACTTATTTAGCATTATAAGTATAATCACAGACTGACTACTCCGACCCTCCCGAAGGCATACTGAAAAACTTGACCTCAGACCCCGCAAAAGAACACTGGTGGGAACTGTGGTTGAGTTCTAAGGGCCATCACCAGCCACGATACAACACTTCGCTAAGGATGTACGTCCCGTCATCGACGAAAGGTAGCCAACCCCCACCTTTTCGTATACTCACAAGGGCGGCGAGAACCAACCACCATGTCAGCAGCTTCTCATACTCAATTTTGAGGTGTTTACCCGTGGGACAAAAACATAAGTATAAGACGAACATCAAAAATAACTTTTGATATTCGGAAGAACTGTTTAAATGAGCCATTCTTAACAGGAATTTTTAGTGGGGAATGACGGCAATTTGAAAGAAGTTTGGCTGGCATATCAAGTGCTTCTATCCCCGTGGGAGTTACTTCAGATTTGAGGCTAAGACGTTTCCTGTATGATGGTTATTCTCGTCAACCGATGAATACAAAAATGGTGTGGAATGACTACTTGCAATAAATATCGGGACCTGTCTCCTACGGGAGAGGTTGTACCTTGAAAGGTGATAGCCCTTAAGACTCAGTCAAAATTCGCGCTTTTGCTTTCGTGGCGTCCGGTCATTCAGATTTTTCCTTATACCTTTGGGTGGATCGGACTAGTGATATCATGTACTTCTGAAGCAGCCCCGCTAATTCAGATGGTTTATAAAGAATACGCCATTTTTTCTATAACCATTCAGATGCATTTGTTGCTACGGATGGTCGTTTATCTGAACAATTCTTATGTATATATAATAATAATAATAAATTAATTTATATTAGATATTCTAACCAAATAATACATTAAGTAAAAATCTTCATACATATTGGAATATATAAGTATGTTTCATAGGAATATAAAAGAAGCAGCATATAAAAAAACTTCCTTTGAGTTAATAAAAAGAAAACAATTGTTTTTCAAGCTACTTTGAAAATAAAACGCGTCTGAATATTTGTACAAAATCACTCTGGAGTGATGTTGAAGAAGCTCGAAAATTTATTACTCCTGGCCTAACAAGATTACGTCCTTGGAACTCATTTTTAAATTACCTAGAAAGCTCTAAACGACGACATGTTGAGTTATCTAATTGCCCGGACAGACACTAATTAAACAACTAAACTTCAGTAGCAGAAACCGAGAGGATTAGAAGCTTTTACCGCAGAAAAGGACAAGAAAGAAAATATCGGAGTTGTTACAATCCTTTGAAGTAAGAATCTTAAACAAAGAAAAACTTATAAGCAAAACGTAATGTGTTAGGAAATCCTCAGCATATATTATTACTCTTGGCTATAAGAGCGGAAACACTTTTATCTTCGCGGATGATCTTGAAGACATAATAAGCTTGAATATTTTTTTTTGGTTGGATAAAAGTCGCTTGTAATCAGCTCACTTGTAAAGAACATCCTATTTATATAAATATGTATCATCAATTCTATGGCAATAAGATTATTTTAATATATGAATCTGTTATAGGATTACCTACTAGGTCATTTTAAAATCGAGGAGAATATGTGTTATATAGTTTTTCATCTCACATGCAGAAAAATTCGAGCGAACTCTTACTACAAGGTCTACAGTGCGTTTATATGTGAAGCACAAACTTGAGAATTAAGTGTAAGATACAGTTTAAAATATTTGCGAACAGCTTATGCAATCGTCGAAGAAATATTTTACACTTTATTTGAAATAAAATAAACAATTAAATTTATATCAAACTTTTAATTATTTATATCACAGTTATCAAATTACAGTTTTTTTTTAGTTTTTCATTATTTTTTCTCATAAAGTGAGTTAAAACATGCTTCATATGTTAAAATATACATGAGTTTAAAATATTCTGCTGCCACCAAAGTAAAGCGTTTTAGTTAATACTCCGATGTAAGTCAGTTTTATTGTCTGTTTATTCTTTTTTTCTCAAGCTTAAGGAAATATACTTAAGACTTCGTCTTTCAAAATATATGTTTTGGTTTGGCTTAGGTTATCGCACGAAGGGAGGCAAAATGAAACGACAAAAACTTCGACCAGAGACTAAAAAACATAAACTCTGAGAAAGAATATCCCTTTGGCAGAATCCCAAAGATATTTTTTTTTCAAAAGAGAGGTATCCACCCTATGACTGCTAAAGTCTTACATTATTCAAGTAAAGAAGAAAGCCTTCAGCTGAATTTACTTTCATAGTAATGTTTATACTAAAAAATACACCTAGCGTTTTGAAAAATGGTAAAAAAACTGCCTTAAAATGCAGAATACACGGAAACCTTTTTGCACGCTCGTTAAATATGATATTCGTCAAAAGTTGCGATTCCATTTTGATGCTCCGGAGTAGAAAATATTGGAAAAATAATTTTTTTATTCTTATCTCTGCTACTCAATTCCTCTTCGTTTTATCTCCTTAATAAAAGGGCGAGAGTAAAAAATAAGTTATTTTGGTCGAGATGATGTCCTTTTTATTAGATTGCGTGTGGTGCAGATTAAAACATTTTTAGGTATGCATTTATGCTGATGCTTTTAAATGGAATCTTTGTAAAACCAACATGAACAAGTAGATTCCATTCATTATATCTCGCTTTTATGCAGTGAAATGAACTGTATATGTTTCGTCTTTTTGCGCAATCTACTATATCAGCTGATTATATCTACTTTGTATATTCTTATTCGCCTCATATAGTTTGAATAATGTGAACTTCTTTTAAGAACATACAGGACAGGGTGTTCTAATATTGGACCGACAAACTTAGACATCTCTCAGTAAACACCAAGAAGAACAAAAATTGAAATGAATCATGTCGTCGCAATACATTAAGAAGGTGAAAAACATGGGAGTCCAGACAACATTGTCACCACACATGATGTGGCGTTGCGATATCCCCATGTCAGTGTACCATGGAAATTTCAACTAGGGTTTAATGTCAACATTTGCACAGATATACTCGTGACTATCTCTTGGGGCTGTACTTGCTGTCCAACACTTGAATAGAACAACTTATCTTGTTTTTCTGCAACACATCCTGTTGGAAATGTTGCAAAGTACGCCTTCTACAGTGCCGCGAGGCATGTGGTTCATGCATGATAGTGAGCTTGACATTTTTCCCGTGAAGTGCGTAAGCATCTCAACGTTATATACTTAAGAAGTCAGACTGCAAGCGCGGAACCCTTTGCGTCTTCTCCACGTTAGCGGGATATTAATTCTTGTAGCATTTTTCTGTGAGATCATCGTAAATGACTCGTTTATGCGATATCAATGAACATAATGGAAGATTTTTTAACGCAGATTGGCGTCGCTGAATCAGGCTTTAAAAGCAGCCTGGTTTCTTCGAGTGTGTCTGGAAATCCTTTTTATGTCGTTGTAGACTGTGAAATAAAGTCAGTGGCCTCCACTTCCATCAAATCTTGTAACAATTAATCAAATACATCTTTTTCAGTTATTATTGCACTTTTTGTCGCTCCAGGGCAAAATTGAATATAGTTTGCGATACCATGTTCCACTGCAATTTTTTCCCTTGATCTCTATTAATAACCCTCAAAACTTATCGGACCAATATTAGAATACCATGTATAGGCTTCCTTGTATATGCAAAGAACAAAGCGTATAAAACTTTTCAATAATTATTTCTCCTTTTCAGGAATGTTTTAATATTAGCTTTAGCTCTCCAATTAACAATATTCATAATATTTTGGGTTTAATTGACTTTTTGTAGGATTTGGAAAAAATTCTTAAGTTTTTTCTTCAAAAAATGGGTTTAGATAATTTCATTGAACCTGTAATATTATTTGTATAAATAAGAGTGAAAATTCTCAAGTAGTTTGTCAACTATATAAATCTAAACTGCTTTATAAATTTTCTTCAAATTTTGCTACAAATTATGAAGCATAAAGAGGGTTTCAGTGACAGTTTGGTCACAATGATTAGTTCGGATTATATAATTAATTTCCATTTTTATTAATTAAAAATTATGTTTCATCTATTTGGAAAAGATACTTTATCATGAGTTATCCATTAAATGATAATAATATGGATACATTAAATCATTTGATTTCATTTGCTTTGTGTTGTTACTTTCTCTCAACGTTAAATTAAATTTGTATCATTATTTGAAATTATTTAAAACGTTTGAAAATATTAGATCTTGCTAAACTAAACAGCATATTATCCTTTCGTATAATATGCAATTTCTCGAGAAGCTCAGAGATTTAAAAATTGTTTGCTCATACAGGCATTAATTATCATTCTAATTAAAACATTAGCAGACGATAAAAATATTTTTCGCTTAATAATATTTTAAATAAAAAAATTCTTTGCGTTCAAAGTATTACACACATTCAAAAAGTTCTTTTTAATCATGAGCTTTGGCATTGTACTAGGTAGCAATAAAATATTGAAACAAATTTAGTATCTTTTCATTCTTTTCAGTGTATTACCAAAATAAATTAAGACACGAACCTATTTTCAACTTGAGTAATGCTAAATATATTATCATACAAATTAAAATAAGATACCAATTTTATATTTAAAGTTGGTTTGTCAAATGTTCCTCATAAATATCAGATATGAAGAATTTACTGTTTGCTTTTAAGTTTAGGAAGTAAAATGAAATTTAAGGAAAAAATAAGGACAAGGAAAAGGAATGAAATAAAAAAAGTTCTCAGAACTAACCAATCGACAAGGGACAACACTATAACAGAAAATTATTGACCCATCTTCAACCTTTCAATTGTGATGAGTACCGTCAGCTGGTAATTCTGTTTTACAGCTCCCTTTTCTGTAAATAATGTCACTTGAGAGCATTATTATGAAAAATATAGCTGAATTGTCATTTAAGGATATATTCCTTCAGTTTAAGAAGAACTTGCAATGTAAATCAGAGGAAAACTAATAAAATTATTGATGTAAAGAGATACAATACGCATTTTAATTCAATCTTAAAGGAAACTTCATTAATAGATTTTTATTTTTATCCTGTTATTAACTATAGAATACAAATAGATGACTTTCATTATTTTATATAGAATAATAAAATGCATTATTTTGTAGCATATAAACAAACGATATTTGTTTGAAATATTATTTAAAAGTTTAGAATCTAAAAGTCAAAGTGCGAAATCTGCAGTTACGCTGAGTCTTCTTAAAATTATTTAATGAAAGTGAAGTATTTTACAAAGAAGAATCAGAAAAACTGGTATAGGTGTTCATATACAAATAAAGGAGTTATGAGAACAATCAGGTTAACATAATGTTGTCGGCAGCGCCTATATAAGACAATATGTATCTGGCAAAGCTATTTGATTGGTTCTCGCTGCAGCAATGGCAAGCTATCTAGATTTGAATGATTTTGAACGAGGCGTTAAAGTTGAAACAATAGAGATGGGACAAAGCATCTTCGATGTAGTGATGAAATTTGAATTTTTGAATACGACAATTTTACGGGCGTACCATGAATATCGAATATTCGGTAAAACATCTAATCTCCGAAATCGATGCTGCCGAAAAAAGATCTTGAAAGAGCGAGGCTATCGATGACTGACGAGTAAATTTAAATGAGATACTCTTCCTCAAATTGCTGCGCATTTCCCTGCTGGGGCATCAAAAAAAAAAAAAAAGACAGTGTACAAAATATTTAAGGGATCCTCACTGATATGGCGTTTGGATCCAAAATCTGACTCTAGTACAATTTTGACTCCATGGCACAACTTTATGACTTACCTGGGACCACCAACACCATGGACTGCTGATGATTCGAAACACGTTGCCTTGTCTGACGGATCTCATTTTCAGTTGTATCGGGTTGGTAGACGTGTATTGGTATGGAGGCAACCTCATAAGTCCATGGATTTCACATGTTAACAAGGGATTGTTCAATTTGTTGGAGACCCCGAGTTGATATGGGGCGTGTGCAATTTGAATGATATGAAATTCCTGATTTATCAGGAAATGAATCTGCTTTGATAGGTATATATACATCCTGTCCTGTTATCTACATGTACATTCTGAATTCCGAAGTTCTTTTGCAATTCCAACACGACAACTGGATACTCCATGCTTCGAGAATGGCTGCCTAGGGACTCCAGGAAGCCTTTTTTCCCTTTAGACACTTCCACTGGTCAACGAAATTTCCAGACATGAATGTTATTGAGCATATTTGTTATGCCTTGCAACGTACAGTTCATAAGAGATCTCCACCATATCGCACATTTATGGATTTTGGGGACCATTTTACGGAATTCATTTTGAGAATTTACCTCAGTGTAGCTTCAAATGTTAGTCGAGTCCATGTTATGTCCTATTTCGTTACTTCTGAGTGCTCTTGGGGGGTGGGGGGGACTACAATTTTCTAGGATATTTTGAAAAATTTTTTCGCATTTAATACTTTATCACGCAGATGATAATTGAGAATAAAAGAATAATTTTCTATTTTTCTAAATAAGATATTATACTAGTGTCAAAATAAGTCAATCAAGCAATACGTCAATCAATAAGCTAATGAAATTTAACATTAATAATTCCAAAAATTTAATTTGAGTAACTATCGAAATATTGAAAATTTTAAAACAAATATATATATATATATATATATATATATATATATATATATATATATATATATATATATATATATATATATACAGCATACATTTCAAAGCAATTTATTTTATTACTTTCTATGTATTGATATGAATCTAAATAATAAAAGTATTTAAACTTTAGAAAGATTCTTTAAGCGAAAGCTATTTTAAAGTCTATTCATTTATCTAAATAGCGATGTGGCAAAGGATCTTATTTTATCTCATTTCCTAATCTCATATCATAACCCCTAAACAAATGTTTTGGCATTGAATTCCTTCTATCTGTATTATTACTTTGAAGAAAAGAAGCTACGGTCAGAACAGTAAAAGGAGATAAGACTAGCGATATCTTCCCCAATATTAATTGGGGGCACTTCAAGTGATACAGCATCACTTATTTATATAGTGGATCGAAAACTATCAAATCAATGATAATTTATTTATAGAAAGAAAATGCATTAAAATTCAGCTGCATAATAAGAGATGTCAACTTGGTTCCTTACAAGTAACTTTAATTAATGCCATCTATCTCATGATGTAAATTTTATTTCCTTACAGATGGTGGAATTGATTTTCTGTAGGGCAAGTTATAATGCGTACAGTAAAAAATTTAATTCGATTATGATTCATTATATTCTTCATGATTGAGACAATAGGTTAATTGTTTCTGATGTAAATTTTTATTTTTCTTAATTGAAAGAAACATTTATTGCATGCAAAAAGTAAACTGAAAGGAAGCATTTCAATTCATATGAAGATATGATTTTTTTTTTTTTTACATAAATGTTTTTTTCTGTGATTAGAAAATGCAGAATATAATAGTAAAATCAAAGTTTACATCATGCAAAAAATTTAGCTATCATTAGGTATTTTTATAGTTTTTTTCTTCAGAAAACTTACGATATTGCTGAGGCCATAGATTGTTTTAAGATAAAATTCAATTATATGTTCTTTGATTCAGAATAAGCAATATTAAAATAAATTTCTTTTTCATAAACAAGAAATTATAATTTTCTTTTCGACAAGCAAATGGGAAAAAATTCTATTTTTTTTTTCAATATGTTCGTGAAAAATACGAAACAATTAATATATTATATTCTCAAAGAAAAAAAAATTGAAATTTTTTTATGAAAATAAGACTTTGTTTAGCCTCACTTTTATAAAAAATTATTTTTTTCCAAATTTGTAGGTGCACAAGAAATCCCTAATCAAAATTTTACTTTTATGTATTAAAAAGCACCTAGTGAATAATGGATATTTTTTTCATTTTTTTTTTGTTGCCTAATTATCAAAGAACATTTTTTGAACATCTAGATAAGCAGGCTTACGATTTTTTTCGATAAAAATTTTTAATCTAAGTTATTATCAGCTGAATACTCATTTAATAAACAGGGGGAAGTTATTAGTTGCGGAAGCACAGGTTTTTCTTAAACATAGAGTCTCTGAGTATCTTTTTCGAACAAATCTGAATCAAAATAAGAATGGACAATTGTTATTTCTTCTGATGAAATGGTTTATATATATATAAAAAAAAACAGTCGAGTAAATATTGGAAGAGTCATTAATAGTATTCAATTTGTTTTAATGAAAGTCAAGCTGCCTTTGTAAAAAGTCCCGCTTTCGTTATTAGAGGTATGTGAGTTCAAATTTACAGAAATAATTATCTTGGATACAGGCAACTTTATGGAAGTTTTGCGAGTGTAATGCTACCTCATCATCAATTTTGTTGTTTCTGAAGTGCGATCATAAGTAGCTCTCAAGTTTTTAGTTTAATAGCCCATTTTCAAAGTTAGAAAGGCTTCATAATTTTGAGCCATGATCAGATGACGAGGATGGCAGCTGAGTCAGCATCTTGAGTGGTTACATTTCTAATTAACCTTCGTGTGGTTCTCAGATATTTTTCGCCTCAATAATGCTTTCTCGCATATTATTGGAATTTGTCTCAATAATGTTTTCTCAAATATAAATGATTTTTCATGGAATTTTTGGTAAAGTATAGTTAGAGTAAAATAATGTAGCTGATTTTCAAGCTTTTATTCCCTATGAAAGAAGTTTAGCTTGAAGTTCATAAAATTCTCAAAATATCTTAATACAGATTTGTTCACATTATGCATTATACAAAATAATTATTTTTGATGAACTGTCATCCCTTTTACCAAATTTCTAAACTTATTCCATCATATCATTTTTCTGAATTCAATTAATTACTTTGTAAATATGCTTTGCACAAAATGTAACCGTGAATTTTTACCATTATGATGCGGCTCAAGTTAACGCATTTAACAGCTGGGTCCATTTAATTATCTTTATTTTGAAATTGAGGGTATCTCTTTTCAGAATTAGGTTTTTTTCACAAGTGCTATAACAAAGTTGGGAATTCGGGAGCTGAATTTTTGTTTAAGTTTCCAGCCTTAGAAACAGTCTTATGATATCATAGCTAAGTGTGCAATCGTATTTTATTCCACAAAACATAGACATGAACTCCTTAACCATTATAGAGCTATCCCCATCCTAAACATGTAGAGTAAATTGAATGATTATCGTCGCAAAGTATTCCGAAATTAAGGGTGAGAATCTAATGATTCATCATCTACCATGGTGCCGCACCTCCCTCGGGCGGTACGTTCCGTCATGAGTTTGAAGATAACTACACTCACATCATTTCTACATCCTCTGGTGAAAAGAAAACCCGCTTATTTATCCAGTGATTTCTCACCTAACTATTTTCAATCCCTCTTCCTCCCATGAAGGGAAGCATGATTCACTTAAGAGTGACATTTTAAAATTTTACTGAAATTGATTTAGTTTTTCCCTTATTTTCTGAAAAATATCAACGATATTTGCTTTGAAATTTATTCATTCGTTTCCAAGAACAGAAAATTAGGGAATTCCAATTTGCTAATAAATGCTTTAGTGCCCATTTGAGCATGATTAGTGTAGGTGATTAACTGCTGTGTATTCGCTCAAATGCTAATACATTTCACTATATGACGTTTGATGCTATACTCGTTGATTATTAGCTCAACAGTTAAATCAATAAACCTGGGCATTTCAGTTAATTCATTAAGGAGACTATGATTTAATTCGAACTGCGAGAACTCATCAGTTATGAGCTTTACTGATCTCTAAATCCAATATCATTATTTCAGATAAGTAACCGTAGAAACTTCTCGAGTGAATTCCTGATTATTAATTTCAATTTCAATTAATTATTGCATTAGTTCTCTAGAATTAGGAGGTAAGAATGTGTAACAAAGCATATTACAAATGATTACCTTTACCTTTATAAAATTTCAAACTCTTTTAGTTCAAATATTTACTGATATATCTCTGGCAAATCATTAACGGTCTTATAATCCTATTAATTTGTTTAGAATTAACATTCAACGAAATTAATTGCCTCTTTTTACAGTTGCGTAATCTTAATTGGCTTTATTCATTTTTTAAAAGAATTGTTTCCTTTTAACAACCTTTAGATTTAGAAGTCTTTTCCAACTTGTTAAGGACCTTAATAAGACGAATTATTTCTTACTTCCCCTTTCTCTTAATTTAATTTCTTTTTTGCGAAAAGTTGTTTCGATTATTTAAAAATTAATATTCTTAGGCACGGAATGCAAAATTGAATAACATCTAAGGAGATTTTTCTGAGGATTGAAATATACGCAAAACACTAACTGAAAACTTCTATTTAATTCTGCTTTAGAATCGCACTTAATTTTTAAGGCCCAACAACTTATATCAACTAATATGAATTTAATTTAATATTATTGTCTGGAGTGATAAGTTAATTTTCTTCATAATATCTTTTGGAGTACTTTTACTTTTACCCGGCATATTCTTTGCTCTTGTATCTTTTTTTTTCTTCTTTGATTTTATAGTTTGATAATTATCTCATAGTGGTTTGGTTGAATAAAATTTTGTTGTGGTCTTATTTATTTTGAATTTTGAATTCATATTTTGCGTACTATTATTGCGTAATTTATTGTCATTGCTTTATTAATTCTTGTCTTTTAATACCTCAATTTCTTGTATTTTCGGGTCACGAGAGGTCAATACTTGGACGAAATTCAGAACCCTCACAGAAAAATCCCTGGTTGGAATCCCTGCCTGAGGGTGAACCTCGATAAAGTCTTCAGTTCGGATTCTTCATTTCATTCTCTTCTTTCATTCCATTTCATTTTTGCTTTTAAGCTTAATATTTATTTCTAATTTGGATTATATCAATTTATATAATTTTGCGAAAGTACCATCAAAATGACTGGAATTGCAAAATAATCAAATCTTAAGATCCTTCAATCCATCTATCAGATCCAAAAGAAATATCTATTTTTCACCAATACATCTGAAACATTAAGAAAGTTTCGTCTAAATGAAGAAAAAATTCAATGGATTTAAGATACGTGGAACATATATCGTTAATGAGATCTATTGCTAAAACAATTTAAGAAATTAGAAGGACGAGTAAAAAGGATAAAAGCGCAAACGCAAAACACTGTTTCCGACGCAAATATCAATAGATATTCCGAATTTTCTCAATTGTTTATAAATAATAACTTAGCATGAATTGATTGATAACTAGCACACAATTTCATTCCCATTGTTTAAAATAACTCAATCAACCGAACGAATTGACTTGAGCAAGTGAAATGACTATAGTTTTCATCTTGTAACTCAGCTGAATTTTCCTTCAATTGACGTTTTTTTGGAAGTTAATATTGTTTCTGAGAATATTGTAACATTTTTATAAAATTCCAGAACTTTATAGGTATTTTAATGAAATTTTCTGTCATCATTTGCACTTTAACTTCGTTAACTTTTTTTTCGTTTAAATACGAATTTCATTCGCGGTTCTCTTTAATTGCACATTTTCGATGGTGCAGAGTTGAAAGAAAATAAAAGAAGAGAAATTATATTTTAAAACAATATATATATATATATATATATATATATATATATATATATATATATATATATATATATATATATATATATATATATATATATATATATATATATATATATATATATATATATATACTTATAATAAAGCTCAATGTGTGTGTGTGTGTTGGCGCTCTACAGGCCAGGTCATTTGACATACAGCTATCAAATTTGGTACATGTATACCTTAGAGGTCGGGAATGTGCACCTGGGGTCCATTTTTTTGAAATTTTAATTAGAATTTTAATTATTAATTAAAAACTAACTTTCCCGCCAAAAAAAATCTTCCATTTTCCCCACCGCCAAATGAGTAAGGCTTCAGTTTCTTTTTTCTCCCAACAGTAATGAGGCTAGGGTTAATATTTTTCGGCGGATTATTTTAAACGATTCTGTTTATTTTCTTAATGTGTTATGCATTTAACATTAAACATTGTTAATTAATCCATGTTTCAGATTCATTCTGAAGTACTTTTGAATTAAAATAACACAGAATAAAGGAAATTAAAAATGTATAATCTGCATAGCGTTACCCCAACTGGCGTAGAAAAATTCACGCATTTGCGTTACCTAACTGGCGAAGAAAATTCACGCATGCGCATTGTTCTGATTGTTGTCATGACAACCACTTTCAACGGATGATTTAAATTATTTTTAGGTTAGTTGCATGCTTTTGTAAGTAAATTGTATTTATGTTAGTTATATATTTTTTTGTATATGCTTATAGATTTAAGTACATCGTTTTTTAAGTAGTTTTTATAAACCTGTTTTAGACCGATTATTTTAAACGATTCATTTTATTTTCTTAGTGTTTAATGCATTTAAAATGAAACATTGTTCATTAATCGATCTGTTCATGATGAATCTGAGAAAATTTTGTTGACAAATTCTTGAGATATTACATAAATTAAGATATTCTTTAGTGCCTATAAAGTTTAAACGCTCAGTGACTCTATTATCGGTAATCATATTATTAAAAAAATGCTTTGTTTCAGTAAAAAATATTATTATATTAATTGCAGATTAATCATTTACACTTTAATTTAAAGCATAAATTCTACGAGGGGTAACAGAAAATGAGAGAGATACATATCACGTTATGACTGAAGGCCTTTATAATATTATGAGTGAATTATATGACTATCAAAATTTGAAGTTTTAAAATATTTTGCTGAAGAATCTATTAAAGTTGGAATTGCCTAAAATATTTAATTATTAAAATTTTAACGAACATTAAGATTGGTGAACCGGCTGGTCGCCAAAGGCGGCTAGTATATATATATATTAAATATACTTAAAGTGATATTTAGGATAGTTGTAAACAAATATATCCATAAATTACACAACGATATTTCTTGAATATTATGAGTAATATTTTAATTTGTTTTAAAGAAACCTACAAAGAGCTAAACTATCAACAACGAAAAATCAATGTTGTGCTTTTAATGCAAATTATTTTAAGATATTAGTAGTAACATGTTAATATTTAAAAATTATTTCACACTTAGCAGTAAATTATTGCTTATTACATTAAGTTATAAGTGTGAATTATATTAAGAAAAAGAAAATATTTGATTATGGTTTAATATTCATTATATTAAAAAATAGGAAATATTTATTTATGGTGCAATATTTATTTATTAGCAATGACAAAAACATTGCTAATTTAGGAGATAAACGGTATTCTACTCTAAGACTTTTTTCTACGTGAAGTTATAGGTGTGCATTATATAAAGAAATGGAAAGTATTTATTTATAGTTTAATATTTTTTATACTAAGAAATAGAAAATATATATTTTTTATCTTTATATTTATTATACTAAGAAATAGAAAATATTTATTTATGGCTTGATATTTATTATATTAAGAATTGGAAAATATTTATTTATGGCTTAATAATTATTATACTATGAAATAGAAAATATTTATTTATGGCTTAATAATTAATATACTATGAAATAGAAAATCTTTATTTATGGTCTTATTATTTATTACATTAAGAAGTAGAAAATATTTATTTATGGCTTAATATTTATTATATTAAAAAGTAGAAAATATTTATTTATCGCGCAATACAGTACACATTGACAAAACCATTGCTCATTTAGGACATAACAGTGATTTACTCTAAGATTTTGTTATATTACATGCTGACCTTTTCTGCGAAGCTGTCGAAAATTTCGTTATAGAATCGATGAACAGGTAAAAGCTGAAAGATTTACTGAAATAAAAGGAAATTCTTTCATCTTTCGAAATGAACTGATCTATTTTTATCTCGAAATAGAATAAATGTTATCCAGTCTTCTAAAGCGATTTTATTTCAACGACTTATTTGTCCAGGAGCTAAAATAAGCCGTAAGATCCTCTTTGGTAGCAAATAATATTCTTTCGCTTCAGTCTGATGCCATTTTCATTGATAAGACCTACCTGCTGGAGTAACCACAGACCAATGTCCATCATTATTAGATCTAGTACTTTGTGGCTGCACGGCAATACGGCTTAAGAAATACTTTGAGAAAAGTGACCGTTGCTTGGCAACCTACTCCAGCAAGAGGATTGCGGACAGATTGGAATTGAAAAATGAATGCCTCGAGGTTTAAAGACGAAGTCAGCTTTCAGATGAAATCCTTTGTTGCTTACAATTGGTAGGAGTGCTTTGTCAGAAAGGCTATTAGACATTCAAGGTCTATTCTGTGAAATGTCACTTTTGACGTTCGGTTTTGAGGTTGGGGATATTTAATTAAACATGAATTAATTTTTTTAAAGAAATTTCTTTCCAAAATGAAAAATGTTGGCCTTAACTAATAACAGAATTTCATACTTTAGTTCTGTTTGTTTAAAATATCTATAAATATTATTTGTATTAAAATTAATTAAAAGGATTATGCTGAAAATACTAATATGTGATTATCAGAAAAAAATCGTAAAGAAGCCAATTATTTTGAAATTTTAATTATGAATTCATTAAAGTTTGAAAAAAAATCTTGACAGTTGAATACTTTTTCATTTATAATTTTTTGATGAACTTTAGCAAAGAAAACAATAATTTCTTGTCATCTTAAAAACCGAGATATTTTTTTCTAATAAAACTGAAACTGATTTGACAGCAAAAATTTTTTTCTAAATTCAAACCAGTGTTAAAAAGGCAAATTTTTAATGGCATCCTAAAATGGATAAAAATGTTCTTTTTTTTATTTTAAAATTATCCTTGAAGTAATTTTGATGGACTTATTGTCACGCGCAGTCCTCTTTCAACTGTTGGTTTTATATTTAAGTAGCTAACTATCAATTTTTTTCTGTGAAGTAAAGCTAAGCACTTTTCTGAAAACGTTACTGTTTACTTGTTTTTTGCTAATAATTTTTCTTCACAAGCGTTTCTGAGTTAATATTCTTCCATCCATTTTGAATAATTTCTTAAAAGAAATATATCTGTTTAAGGTTTCTATGCAGTTAATTACCTATACAAATTTTGATGGATTTGAAATGTAGCTAAGTTAAAGAAAGTCATATTTTCTTATCATGAATAGTAAAAGATTGAAAGTTCGAAGGTTTCAAATGAAATGGTTTCAAGATTGTGACAAACGGAAGTAAATAATGAAATCTAAAATATGGCATTCTTTCTGAAAACTAATGCGTCTTTAGAAGTCTTTACAATAGCTTTTAAAAACTTTTTTCCAATTCTAATGTTTTGTTTCACATAAACTATTTTATAATTGAAATTTTTGAGGGTTTTGAACCTACTCTTACTTTTTTCCTTTTTTTGGAAATATGTCTGATTTATTTTAATTACATTATTTGATCTTTAATTACATGTCTTAAATTTTTTTGTGAATCAATAAGCAATTTTTAAATACAATAATAGAAAATAATTGTTCTTTTAAAATATCATGGAAATTTATTAAATAAAATAATTAAAGTTTTTTGTAAATTATTCGAAATTTTTCTAACACTATATTTTATTAGAGTTATTACTAAAGAAAGTAATTATTAAGTTTGCTCTTTGGCTCTAAATATATTATATTATATTTTGAAAAATTTAGTTTGATATAAGCTGTTTCTATTAAAATTATTCTGCGTTCCCATCTTTAAGCCCATTTTTCTCAATTTTGTTCTTTCAAAATCATGCCAGCAACTAAATCTATAATAAAGTGATATAATTTTCCAACTACTTGAAAATCTCTTAGGCTTACTCATACGTATAATCTTAACAGAATTAGATATCTATTTCTAAAATTTTTGATAAAAGAAAGATTTAAAAATAAAGATATTTTTTAAAAAATGTTTCACACTATAATGCAAATTATTGTTATCTACGGGAATTTAAATATTTTGGGATTCATTGCTTATAATTTAATAAAGTTTATGTATTTCTAGAAAATACTTTTTTAATACGACCTCAGGATACAAGGCAGGATGATTAAAATTAGGAATTTTTCTGATTTTTGAATTAGAGTTATCCATCATCTTATTATATTTACTGCCTGGAATTCGGGTCCATGTATAGGAGTTAAGTATCAATCGACAAAATACTAATTGTATTTCTCAATTAATAGAGAATTAATTTATGCTAATTTAATTAAATTTGACTTGAAGTATATTTCATTCGTTTCTTTTCTTTGTCTCATTTCATAGAATTGTTAAAATATCCTCCTTTATTCACGCTTTTTAGTTTTTAAATAGTTTAAATAATTTTCTTTCGTATATGATAAAAAAGGGATTCTTTTCTATTTTTCATAAACAAAATCACGCACAAATTTCAAGCAACATTTTTATTCCCATTTTTACTCTTTTTCTTTAGAAATTATAAAATTCATTTTTATAAGCGCTGTTATTTTTGAAAACTTAAATAATGTTTTTAAACTGATTAATATATGACTTAAAAATGAAAATGCTTATATTTTGAGAAAACATTGGATCATAAAGTAGAATGCAACTACCATCGAAAATCATAAACAAATAATTATTTTTCAAAATCTTTTGTTGCTTTCATCATCTATTAAATAAGTGAATCGAAAGTTTCTTAACAACACTAATGAAATAATCTCTGAAATTCTAAATTTAACAAATGAATGTAGTTGGTGATATGTAACAATGTTTCTTATACAGTGTTACAATAACCAATAAAATTAAATTTAATGTAGTGATCAATGAAATGTTATTAGAGTTGATTTGTCTTCTGTCTACAGAAAAAAAAATTGTTAGCTGTTTCTCTAGGAGATAATTCTATATATTGTGTAAAGTATCTATGCCTTTATTTATCTACATAACATTCCTGTTCTTGTGTTTGGAAGGAATGTTCATTGAAAGTGTCCTTTTCTAAACAACGAAATATCTAAAACTTGTAAAAATTTAAAAGTCAAAAATGATTTCTGGATAGAAAGCGAACATATTTTTCGACATCCATTTTACGAATTTCTCGTTTTGCATCAAATACGAATTACAGAGAAACAAGTACTAAGATACTCAAGAAAAAGTTGGACATACTCATTGAAATGTTTGTACAGAAATGACCTTCATTCTAAAACACAACTATCATGCTTTGTATATTCCGTATCAGACAGGCTCCGACTTTCTTTTTTTTCCTTACTGCAAATGAGTCAATCAAACAATTTTCAACCAATTTTTTTTTAAAAAACACTTCTCATTCTTATTTCTGATTACTTTGGCTAAACAAATAGTTTAAACTATCACTTCTAAGCCTTTAAATTGTAGGATGAAATAAAATTGAGTATTACAATACTAAACCGCGAAAATTTGAAGGTACGTGTTTTTGTTAGATAGTTTTCAATTCAGAAAAAAACCCCGTTTTGATTTAAAATATTGTATGTTATGTTATAAAAATATATGTAATAGTGAATTTGTCCTTGTATATTAATATTTAATGCTCTATTCGCTCATTTGGTATCCTTTTATGTATTTGTAACTGAACATGTTAAAAGATATCTGGAAGTTTCTTCATCGGTTTTATAAATAAGTAAAGAGTAAGCTCGGGACTCTGATGCTAATTCATGTCAAATTTACTTTCTTTATGTACATTTTCATTTACTTTCTCTATTTCTTCATCGGTGTTATAAATAAGTAAAGAGTAAGCTCGGGACTCTGATGCTAATTCATGTCACATTTACTTTCTGTATGTACATTTTCATATACTTTCTCTATTTCTTCATCGGTTTTATAAATAAGTAAAGAGTAAGCTCGGGACTCTGATGCTAATTCATGTCACATTTACTTTCTTTATGTACATTTTCATTTAATTTTCTCTATTTCTTCATCGGTTTTATAAATAAGTAAAGAGTAAGCTCATGACTCTGATGCTAATTCATGTCACATTTACTTTCTTTATGTACATTTTCATTTACTTTCTCTATTTCTTTTTACTATGTACAAACTATACAAAGAGAAATGAATTGTAATCGTCAAAAATTCAATCTTCAGGCTTAATATATCTGAGCGTTTTAGACTTCCATGAGTCCAAAAAATCTATTTTTGTAATTGCGTCTGTTTATGATTACGATAGAAAAACACTGCAAGATGATAGATGAATGAAATTTCGTATGATGTCCATTTATAAAAATAATATATGTGTCTCGAATTTGGATCAAATGTGTCTAAAGGAAGACTGTCTATATGACCGACCATTTGCCTGCGAAACTATTAACTAAGGAAACGAGATAAAAGGATGAAATTTATCATTTGCTTTATCATCACAAATGCAATTGTGTATAAAAGTTTGAATAGGATACTTTTAACGGGTATTATCATCCTTTAATCTATGCATTCTCGTATCTACCACTATATCAAAAGTGCGACGACTTAAGGAAAATTTAGCATGTGATTGTGTTACCACACGTATAGAACTGTATCGAATTCTGAATCTAATTATTCGTAAGAAAAACATTTAAAAGAATACTCGTTTTTCTTTATTACATTTCAAAGCATTCAGTTCCATATATTGTGTTAATATTTGAGAATGTCGAGGGAAGAATAATCCTTCTGGCTGTACAAACACGATTGTTGCAAAACGATAGTCATAAATTTTAATTTCACTTACTAGTGTTAAGTGGTAGTGAGGTAGTAAATTTTTTATGTGATTGTTTTGAGATATTTTTACTTGATCATCAATAATCATTTTACTGATTCGCCTGTTTTATTCCAATGCAGGAATTTCCTCGCTCAATATTGGGTTGAAATTTGTTAAGAAAGTTTCTCAAAAAAAAAAATAATTGATAAATATTGTGTCTAAAATTGATATATGAATGGCACAGAAAATGATATAATTAATTGAAACTAAACAAAATGACATATTTGGTTTACTTGAATTAGCAATTGCTGTAAAACAGCTTTTGCTGTTAATAGGACAGATTTTCTTATTTTGTTGTTATTTGAACGTCAAATTTTTGCGACACATTTTATATTTGGCATAAAAAACAATAACCTTTCAAATTAAAAGTAATATTTATAATTATATTTCACTGAGATTTTTTTTATTCATTTAAGATTCCTATGCTTTTAGATAGTACAAATTCTTTTATTTTAAAATTAAAATCTTTTACATTTAAGCATTTACACTTTGGTAGTATAAATATGATATAAATAATTTTTTAAACTTTCTCTCTTATTTCTATCTCTGTTTACATAAAAAAATTATAAGGACATCAAGGATTTTACAATATTTTTCAAAACGGTAATTTTTAGAGAATGACGATCCTTCGCTTCCACTCACTCGTTTCATTTTCCTGTATTAAAAAAAATAATAATAATTTTACTTTTAACGGTAAAAAATTCTCGGAATACCATTTTTTTTTCTCTCGGAAACATCCATAAACAGAAATAATATAAAAAAAATAAAATTTCAAGAGGTTAAAAGGGGAAAAAAAAACATCCTATAATAAAAAATAGCAAAATTATTGCATCATAAAACCTCCTTTTCATGAGAAAAAAATGAAAAATGAGGGTAATTTTTTTAATGCTCCAAACGAAAGAGAGAATTTAATTCCGTAACTAGCGTACGTGAATTCTCTCACGGAAAGAACAATTTTAAACAATCGTAATCGATAATAGAGCGAATTGGACAATCAACATCTGGGATGAAAATCACAAATATGGAATCGGTTCTTCCTAAATAGTAGCTACTTGCAGGGAAAGCAGCTTTACGGTGCTTCAGGGAAAGCAATCCAAGTATAAATAGACGGTACACGAATTGGGGGAGGAGGAAACACAATGATGACGGTAAGGATTACCGATTACTTACGCATTGGACTAGATAGATGTGGTCTATTTACGATGGTGCGGGCTAAAAGAGAGAATGGAAAGACTAGAACTGTTTTTGTCGGTAGTTACGGAAGGATAGAATGGTTCTTTGCTTGAGAGCGTAATTGACGGAGCTACTTTTTTATCTTTGCCTTGGCTATTTAAGCGAAACGTGCCCCGATGAAAAGACTCTGATGTGAAAAGGTGTTTATCGTGGATATTCAGGCTCTTGACCATCAAACTTGGAAATGCAACAGTGCTGCTTAAACTTCTTAATAAATTATTCCCCTTTTTATATAATATAATATAATATAATATAATATAATATAATATAATATAATATAATATAATATAATATAATACAATAGAATGCAATATAATATAATATAGTATAACATATAAGGAGCAGTCAAATGAAAAGGAGACGGACTATAGAACAAGCATGGCTTGGAAATTAGTAACGCTGAGTAGGCTTGTGTTTAGAAACGCCTTTTATTAAGAATCAAGAAAGAACACCACAAACATTCATCACGGTGTTATTTGTCTGTTAGAGTCGCCGTTAGGTCAACAAGTCGTGTGTGTGTCCGACATTATTACGGAGACCAGAAAAGAGGAACAGCATGTAGCAGTTTTTGCGTTTTTTGATTGTAGAAGGGAGTCAGGAACTGAAATTCATGCCAGAATTTCTGCTGTGAATGCGAATACAGTATGTTACAAAATTCATCCAGGACAGGTTCCTCGTGTCATTACCCCTTCTGTCATTGCTGCGGTGGATGCCGCCAGCAGAAAAGGCCAACGGCGGAAGACAGTTGGCTCATTTTGGGATTAGTAAGGCATCATTCTGTTGCAGGATTTTGCCAGACCGTAAGTTATGAAGGATGTAAAAACTCGTTGGAAAGTCCTTACATATATTCCATACAGTCCGGATCTCTTTCCATGCGATTTCCATATTTTTGGAGCCCTGAAGGAAGACATTCGTGCCGTCGGTTTGCTTCGGACGAAGAGATGCATGTTTGGATAATATCATTGTTCCGCAGACAACAGCAAACATTTTTCCAAGAATGCATTAACCGTTCTGTCTCGCACTGGAATAAATGTATTAATAATTATGGCGATTGCTTTCCTCCGTACAGTCCAGATTTCTCCATGCGAGTTCCATATTTTTGGAGTCCTGATTCGTGCCGTCGATTTGCTTCGGATGAAGACGTGCATGCCTGGGTACTATCATGGTTCCGTAGACAGCAATAAACATTTTTCCAAGAAAGCACTGGCCCTTTTGTCTTACAGTGGAATAAATGTATAAATAGTTATGATGATTGCTTTTGAAATAATAAAAAGTTTACTTCCTTTTTTTCATCTGTCTCGTTTTCATTTGACTGCCCTTTATAAAAAAATCTTGACTGTTATTATATTTTTGTTTAGTAATTATTTCTGTTTAAAAGAGGCTAATTTGATCTATTTAGAATATTAAAAAAAATTATCTAAGATGTTTCTCACAAGGTTTTTTTGTATGGTATTTTTATTTATTATTATTCTTTTTTGTTCATAATTTAAAAGAAACGAGCCTGATGGAAATCGGATTAAAGGCATGCATTTCTATCCTCATAAATCATATTGTTTACAATATGTACAATATATTCGCATAAATCATGTTTATTGGGTTTTTTTTAATGAATTTTATGTTTTTTTAAAAAAGTGTCTCTTTCTGCAAAAAATAGCATTAAAATGTTATGTATCAACAGGCTGTAATTTCAGTTAATCCTTTTGAGCCGGCGAAACATATAGCTTATATCTGTATAAGTCTCTGGAATTAAATTTAAAGCGGAGAAATCAGTGAAATGGCTGTTATTGAGATGCTAGTTTGAAAGTTATCTTTTATTTTTTGTAATGCATTTTGTGTTTTTAATGAAGAAAATTTTTTGATGGGCGTTTAAAATCAAGAAAATAATTTGTTTCTGTGTACAGCTATTGTCCTTTGTTATAAAATTTATTGAAAAAAAGAAAGAAATTTATCTCGAGTAAGACTTTAAATAGTTATTGACACAGGTTTTTTTTCTTATAAAATGTAATTTAAATATCTACGTCATTACAAAATCTCTTTCCTTAGTAAATTTTCTCTTTGGCTTATTTGCAATCATTTTTTAATTAATCAGAAATTGTTATATATTGTAAATAATAGCTGTAAAGTACAATATATAAATATTGTACAAGTAATAATGGCGATAAATAAATATTGCAAAGCAATCAAACAGTTGTTATGAATATGCATTTAGCATCATGTTGGATTAATTGCATTCTATTCCCTCTAATACACTCTTGGATTTCACAGATAAGTCGGTGCACCATATATTTCGTGATTCTTGTCAAGTTATTATTATTTTATGAATTAAATTCCTAAAATTATTGATTTATTGATTTAAATTCCTAAAATTTATTAAAAGTTATTATACAAATAAATTATTATATTTCAGATGATTTAAAGCTCAAAAAAAGGATAAATTACCTTTTTAAACTGCAGAAAAGAAGATTCTGAACTTGGTGTTTTCAGGCCACTCCAGAAAAATACTTATCTAAATTTTCCTCCCATCATATGTTCTGTTTTCAAGAAAAAAAAATATTGAGACTTGTAATTATAAGATTAATTGTTACTTCTAAGACAGCAAAAGAAATTCAAATATGCATTCCCTGTAAGTTTAAAATTTTTAACTGATATATTTTAAAATTATTTTATAAGAATTAATCATTCCAAGGAGCGACATGATTGTTATAATAATATTCATGATAATATGATAATATTTAGTTCTTCTTCTGTGTTAAGCTGTGTTATTCTGATAATTCATATGCATAAAAATTGGACACAAACCACTAGGAACTTAATAAGGAAAATCATATCACTGACTCTGCGCCCCGCCCGAAGGTACACGGATAAATAATACTGAATATACTAAATAACTGGAATGCCGCTACAGCAACAATGGTGGGAACTGTGATTGAGTCCTAAGGGTCATCACCGGCCACGGTACAACCCTTCCCTAAGGAAGTACGTTCCATCGTCGATGGGAGGAGCCAGAATCCCACCATTTATGTGTCTTCTAGGGTAGCGAGAACCACCCACCATGCCGAAAGCTTCTCATCCTCATTTCGAGGTGACTTAATAAGGAAATCAATTTCTTCAGCCAGAATATGTTGAAAACATATTTAAATTACCAAAGAAATTCACTAATTTAAGACTATTTGAAAAACATTTACAATTAATAATTCGGTATCTTGTGTATCTGCTTGTTTTGTGGACCTAGGTACAATTACTCACAATCAAAATCCACACTGCAATGATATTAGAAATAATCCAAAAATTTATAATTTCTGGTTTTGAAAATTTGGGAGTAACTTTTATTAAGAAAATATTTTACAAATGAGATCATTTATTCCTGTATTTTAAACTATAGGTTTAAAATGCCATGAACAATTCCAGCTGTAGTTTGATTAAACAACAATTCAACCAACATGATTTTACATTTGCATATTGTTCGAGATTAACTTCTTTCTCGGAAACAAATTTGCGCAATAAATCAGCATTTTGTGGCCATAATTTCTCCCAAATAGTGATTATTTTTTTCTTTTTGTTAACTAGAGTTATTTTGCAAATGACAGAAATTTGTATTAGCCGTAGGAGGATCCAAGCATTTTTACTGTCGGAGAATCTCAGAAACTGGCTGTATTTAATTTTTATAAATATAATTATCACATCGCTCCAATAGTTGGAATCTTCGTTAAAATGTTTAGATTAATAGATACCAAAAAATAGATTAACCTAAATCAATTTTGAATGGCTTCAAATTTTTTTAACTCTAATCCTTTTTGGTTTTTAATGATATAGTATAAGATTTTTCAGCAAACTCTCCTTATAATTTATCAATATGAAATCATTTGTATCATTTAAAGAGGATGGTTCACAATTGCTTTCGAACACATTTTTAAAACGAAAAGCTGTTATATGAAGAAACGAAAATGCAAAATCTATAATACGTTCAGTATTTTTAAGATCCCCGAAATCATTTTCACATACAAAAAAAGGATACATATAGTGAATTTCCTAAATGCTCTTATAGTAGATAATTTCCTTGTTTCTTACCATTTTTGAAAATAATAAATAATCTATAATGTATTTATTTTTATCGCGAACAAAAACAGAAAATCAAGTTTTCCATCTTCATTTTAAGAAAACATATAAAACTCAACTACAGCCATTATAAGTCATTATATAATGTTATAATGTATTTTCTAGTAAAGGAAAAGTAGAGACTGCTATTCGTTAAAAGATTTTCTGTCTGTGAAACAGCAAACCAACAACTTAAAACTTAAATGTTTCTACATTATATATCTTAAAAATAGCCTTCCTTATTTTAAAAATCTGAAAGAATAAGGCTATAAAAGCCAAGAATAATAACAATAATAATAAAAAAACACGAGATTGTAGGAAAGAAAATTTCTTTCATATCCTGTTCCATTCTGAGAATATTTCCTTTTGTATCTATAACCTTTTCTAGTAGAGATTAAATTTTCTTCTTCATTCTTGTGTTCATCGTTTTCCTAGGTGTTTTGTTTCAAAATTTTGATTTAACAAAAATCGAAGTAGATAAGATTGTTTTATGATTAAAATGCGGCCATAAATTTTATTCCAACTGAGTTTAAAAAGATTTATGAAGTTTAGCTAGAGTTGCGTTGCTTTAACCATTTATTACTTTTTAAGAATGAAAATTTTCTGTAGATTTTATCTATTATGTTATTTTACAACTTTCATAGCTATTGCTTCGAAACACAGTAAGCGATAATGCTCAATTTTTATTGTGTTTTGAATGATAATTTTATTTTCAATAATATATTAGAAAAAAAAAACGATTTTAAATATAGAATTTTACTAAAATATTTTTTTAATATTTATCTTTAGGATAAAACGAATACAACTTTTTCAAAAACAGCATATACCAACAGTGATTTCTATGAAATTCATAAAAATGAATCTAATACTTTCTAGAATTTCTAGAATCTAAAACTTTCTAATCATTTCTAGAATTTAATTTATTTGAACGAATCATTATTAATCTTTTTTTTAATATTTTGGAATTTTAAATTAAAGAAATGAAAGAAACGATGCTAGCAAGAATGTTTTCACATCGTTTTGAAACTGTTTTTAGCTTGATATATAAAATTTTATTTAGAAATATTTTTTGGTATTACTTTATATGAAAATTACTTCAAAGCAGTTTTAAATTATTTGTCAAATTTTTAGTTTAATGTCATTGTCTTTTTCTTCAAACCATGCTTTTACATTACATATCTGATATCATTTATTTCCCCAGTTTTCCCTTTTAAACTATATTGTCATTTATCCATTCACTCGTAGGTTCCTGTTATTAAATACAAAGATATTGTTTTTGAAATTTATTATTCTGTTTCTTAGACACACTTAGTTCAATTAACTAAATATTTATCTTCTGTATTAAATACAATAATTTTGAATCTAATTTTCTTCAAGAATATTCATTTGATTTAATCACGAATTATCAGCCGGCGTCCTGGCATAGGGGTAGCGCGTCTTCTCCGTGATCTGGGCGTCCCGGGTTCGAGTCCCGGTTTGGGCATGGTTGTTCTTCTGTTGTTCTATCTCTGAGATGTGTGAATGTGCCCTCCTGTAAAAAGGGGTTGTGCAAGCGAATGAGTGATGCGTGAGTGGCAAAGTCGTACTCTTGGCCCTAGTTGGCGCTGCTATAAAAAGTAAGAGACGTTCCCCTCAGGCTTAAATCGCTGTCTTCGTAACAGTGGGCTTGTCAGTGGCAAGTGCCATAAGAAACAAACAAACAAACGAATTATCAGATTAAATTCTAATAAATCTAATACGATCTAAAACAACTTTCTAATTTCATGTGCCGATTACAGTGAATTGGTTGCAAGTGTTTTTACGAGATATTTTTCTCCAATGTATATATGTATTTATTGTTGACTTACTTTTGATTTTTTTCGATTGGTTTCCCCTTTATTGTAGCTTTTCTTGTTGGAAATTAAGATATCTTCAGTAATATGAGATAGTCCTTTCGCGTTTCTCAAAGTTAAATTATTGTCAAGCAATAAACCTTATGTTATATTCACTAAACTTATAAAAATATCATTCATTTGTCAGAATTATTAAATTTCAAAAATTTTCGGACCTCATATTGCAAATTTCTGAATACTTCTTTATATCTACTTGAGAGATTGCATACAGGATTGATTTTTGAAACGTATTGAATTTTGCATTGAAAAACAACAACAGCAACTAAAGAAATTGAATGACGGAACTATTTTTGTGCTAGATGGCCAGATCATGTACAAGGGGTGTTCAAACGAAAAGATACGTAACGACACTGTGGGTATAAATGAAGACTTTATTCAAAGTATACACCATAGGCCTGTGCACAACGATTCCATTGATAAACGAGCCGAAGGATTCCTTGTTCCCAGAATACTTGTGACGGGGACGAGACCCAGTCCTTCACAGCGTCCTTGAGTTCATTGTCCGAGTTGAAGCGCTTCCCTTTCAGATATTTTTTCAGGGGACAAAACACATGAAAATCGCAGGGCGACATATCCAGGCTCTAGGGTGGATGGTCGAGCTATTCTGACTGGGAATGAGTCAGTTCCTCGTGTGTGAAGCTTGAGACGTGTGGACCCGCGTTATCATGGAGCAGAACCACACTCTCCGTGAGAAGCCCCGGTCCCTTGTTTTTAATGGATTTGCGTAGTCTTCGGAGTGTCTCACAGTACAAATCGGAGTTAATGGTTCAGCACAGAAGTGCTCGAGGAACTCAACAAGCAGTGGACATTGGACGGCTCTCTTTATAAGAGCCTCTGCTCTCTCCTGCGCATGCGGATGCCCGCGCATGTTCCGATCTACGCCGGAACGCCAATCGCATCCCCAGATGTCTCGCTGCATTCTCCCATAGTGACATGGGCAAATACGTTAACGGTTACGTTTTTACGACGTTTCGTACCTTTTCATTTAAACACCCCTTGTAATTTTCCTAAAAATCTTATTTATATATATTTACCAACGTTATATTTACATATATACCAATGTTACTGTTTTGTAGGTAACATGATGTACACGAATTGCATAAAAACGATAGTTATTATACTGATGACTTCAAGTTTTGTGCTCTTCATACTGCCTTTAAATGTTGTATTTGGAAATATGGCTGCTAAGTTATATTTACTTTTGTTTCTTTTTTGCTTTGTTTTTTACCTTAATTATTTTTATTTGTTCAAAAATCCATAACGCATTAAAACATGTGCTAAAAATCTAAAAGAAGACAATGAGTTTAAATGCGCGTGATCATTTTTCATAATGCAGAATGTTGCAAAGAGTTTCTATTCCACTCGAACAATTTTTGGTAGCTGTAATGATAACAATAATCTGGATTTTAGAAGTAGTTTGCCGTTTTTCCATAAATAAAAACACAATTCCTTCCATTTGCTATTGAAAACATCTGTTTTGTAGCGGTTCCATTCAGCAAATTTATAAACAGACTTTTCTCTTGTTTAGGGAAGTAAAGGAAATACAATAAAAGATTGCAGAAAAACACAATTTAATTTAAAAAGTGTGTTTATCTGTAATTATGCTATAAAGAAACATAAAAATGAAAAAAAAAATACTATTCAAGGATCAAATAGCATGAAAAAGTCTGGATCAAAAGTATAAATTTTGTATTTAATAAAGAAATACTGTGTCGATATATATTTTTCTTTCCCTAACTATGGCAATTAGACAAACAAAATATCTAATATTTTAACGATTTTATTCATTTAATCTCACATCATTGTCATTAGGAAGAAAATGACAGACTATTTAAGTGAGAGCCTAATTGGGAAAACCACCGAAAAGAGCGAAAACAGAGCTCACAAAATTGGTAAGCCAGGATCATTAATTGAAATAATGAAGTGTAAGAAGAGTTTTTTAATTCTTAGATGAAGATATCTTAATGCATCATTGCGTACATTAACGCAATTTTTTAGGCGCTGAAAGCGATTTTATTTCATTGTTTTTAGTCAGCGAGAGAATATTAACTTTTCATTTATTCTTTCGGTAAAGAAATTAATATTTTATGGTGCAGTCTTTCGGTGGATAATTTATCATTTTTCTACTCGTTGCTTGGATAATTTTTTCGATCTAGACTAGAGCAATTATTAAAATACTGCCCAAGTATAATTCTTTATAATAGAGTGAATAAGTTTTTTTCCGTCTGCCCGAAGCTATGAACTCATGAAATCGTGCTGCATATTGGCTGCCTAAAGCTGTTTCCAGTAGAAAGAATTGAAGCTCACCATCTTCAACGTTCATCTCAAAATCAATGGTAAAGGATTTTTCTTTACAATTTGTTTTGCCTGTGGCAAATGTTTGATAGAGCACATAAGAAGAAAACATACTTCAGAACCAACATGGATGTTTCTGTACGCAAGCAAATTGTACCAAATATGAATAAAAGTGAATAGAATGTTCATTTCGTCCTTGGGATGATATTCTATAACTTTATTAAGGAAATATTTTCAAGCAATTTTATTTCGTGTGAGAGTAAATCTTCCGAAATCCTATTAACTTTACGGAACTAAGTATGCAAACTTGTGTTGCTTTACCAAATATTTTGAAAGATTATAGCTGATATTAAAAAGGAAGGGAAATGAGAAAAAACGTTTTAGCCAGAGGCGATGCCCAGACGCATTCTCTTGCCGATTTTTTTTGTCAAGAATTACGGCTTAGAAAAACTATTTGGATACAGAGAATATTTGCTCGGTAAGAAAAGGCCTTTTCACAGCTTCCTGATCGATACTTACTAAAGGTAATTTAATAAGGAAGAAAAAGTTGGTGCTCATCTATTTTATGTTAGTAAGGCTTGAAAACTCAAAGAATGTCTAAAAATATTATAACATCTCTTCCTGAACGGAATATTAGTTTTTTTTTTTTATGTTGGTAACTGTCAAGTTCTTATTGGCTAAATGTTACCTTCTTTAAATTGTATATGTTACTCTCATGTTTGAAACTGAAATCTAATTCTTATTAGTTTTAAATTAGTATTAATCTTTTAGAAATAGCAATAAAATTTTCTCTTCGAGATGTGCGGTGACCGAATAAACCCAAGTAAAAAAGTGAGAAATTCTGGATCTGTAATCAACAAAAGATAATCGAATAGTGGAGAGATGCCTATTTCAACAGATTACATATTTTACTTTCAGCATATCACTTGTTACACAGTAGGAAAGTAATATAATAAATAACATTTTTATCGGCAGACACAATGCACCTGTAAGTAATTTGAGTTGCCAGCTATTCACGCATTAGCCTTACAGGCAAGTGATTCTTCACTGAGTAATCATAGGCCATACTACGATTCTCCATAAGTATGGGGGGAAAATGTGAATGATGAAACTAAGGATGAGTTTTGAAGGCCATTACGGTCCCGGTATAACCCCTCCCCTTGGAGGCATGCCCCGTCATCGGTAGGGAGAACCTGACTCCACACCATTTCTGTATCCACCAGAGCGGCGAGAACCAACCACCACTTCAGAAGCCTCTTATCCTCATGTCTGAGATGTCCTCTCCAGGGGGTTCTCAAACGAGCAAGGGAAACAAACGATTCCTTCCACCAAACCCCAAATTAATACATGGCAGATAGCTTTGGAAAAGAAAACCGAAAGTATAGGATTTCAAACGGCACGCATTTTGGAGGGTTAATATAGTTGTGAGTCTTTGATCGTAGGTGTTCAGAAGTAATGTTCAATGAATCATTGAACAATGAATGTCTAAATCACTAGATAATGTTGAAATGAATTTATTTAAAGAGTAAAGACGAAATTTTGTAGCCTAATGCAAATTCTTTAGATTTTTCATGAAAATCATATAAATTATATTTTCCATAATTCTAAAATTTCGTCCTTTTATTCTACAAAAAGCACTTAGCCCACTTTTCTTTTAAGTCGAAACGGAAATCAAACAACAAAAGTTTTGGATGGATTCATCTGTGAGTTCTGAGGTATAAAATGTGCATTAGAAGTAATGGATAAGAATTGGAATATTACACGAGAATGATGCAAATACTTTCAAAAAATGGTATATACGAATTCTTTGTTTAGAGAATTAGAAGGAAAATAATACAGTCAGCAAATTGTATCAGAAATACAATTGAAAATTTTGAGAAATTGTTTATTCGACGCAGATGTAATTTGTGTGCCAATATTTCCGGTAAAAATTTTATGACCCTCTTGTCAAATTATTATTTTAGATGTTTAATTTGTGCTAAACAATATGAACAATTTTAACAACTGATTTTTTTTCATGACTTTCTAGACAATTTATTTTTCACTAAAGGACGTTTAACACTTCCAGAAGGCATTGTGGCTATAACATGGTTTCCTTAACAATTAAAGTTTCCTTTATCTTTGATGGACCCATTTTTTTCATATCCTTGAATATTTCTTTGACATTTTTGTAATATTTTTTATGATTTTTATTTTGAACACAAAATTGTTTGTATTAATTTTAGCTGGACTCAATTTTTGTTAATTTATTTCGATTGCAAAGTTTCGTGTTTCCAGAAATTTTTTTCGGTTTATATGAAATGCCACTTCTCCTTTAAAAGGCAGTCACTATACAATTAAGAAAAAAGTATAAGGGGAAATACTATGTATTACTTATTATTTAGTTGAAATATTTGAGTGAAGACTTGGGAAATACTGAAAAATAAGATTTAATTTATCATGATTTTTTACTAAACTAAGATGTTCAATATCTTTGTTTTTAAAACTTCAAGAAAACTAAAGATAGTATTTAAACTATACTTTAAACTTTTATTTTTATTCAAATAGCTTCCTTTCGTAGATATACATAAATATATTGAAAAATATGCAGTTGTGTCTATTCTTATCGAAATCCAATCGCTACTTTCTAAATTGATAAATATAGGTATAAAGAAGTAGATGGAAGAATGCTTTAAATGATATAAAGATTAAATAAATTTATATTATTACATGTAATGCTAAAAATTATGAAATCTAAATTTTTATGTAGTTCCTCTTGGTCCTGTTGGCTACATTTACTAAAATATTCTTGAGAGACTAACATTTCAAACAAAAGATAAAATTCCACTCTCAAACATGACTAATTTATGATACTTTGAGTTTAGTTTAGTTTAGTTACATTAATGTCCCGTTTTAAAGCAGAACTAGGGATACTTTAGGACAGAGCTCGTAACTTTGGACCGCGGTCAGAGGATGAGGACGATTCCTGATCTGGTATCACCTCTCCAAACTGCCATTTCATTTGATTTCATTATTTTTTATTAGTTTGCTGCCGTCTGGGGAAAACAGTCTGTTACTCGTATGATTTTCCTTGAGGCAGCCTTGGAAATTATCTGAAGTCTTCTATTAAATTATTTAAAGTTTTTTTTTTCCCAATTTTAACTAAATGCTTATTTGATGGGATTCAGAAATCAGCTATTGGCTCACGATTAGGGTGAACGGCCTGTACATTTTTTTGTTATATTTTCATGTTATGTTAACAAAAACTAAATACTGTTTACTTTACGAAGTTGGTATGTAAAGGATTACTTCTACACATAATTAATTCGAATTTAGAAATAATATTTATTATTATTAGATCTATTAAATAATTATTTTCTAATATTTAGATAAGTTTACGCATTTCTATATTAAAATATCCATCAATGTAAAAGACAATAATTAAACAACGAAGAAAAAAATTACTATAGTTATAAAAATATTTGACTGAAGATACAACACTCAAATGACTTGCAGAAATAGACTTTATCTTTCTATTTGCAATTTCTTTTAATAATTACCGTTTCTTGAGTCTTGCGGTATTTGATTAACTTTTCCCAAACACCTTTAATCAAATAACTTAACTGAGATTTTCTTCTTTCCTTATCATTTCTTTCTTTCTAAGAGGAGTAGCCATGTGTAAACTATTAATAGTATTTGTTATGAAACAACCAGACTATGAAGATAAGCTTCGCATTTAATTTCTATCTATGGGAGTAGTTGAGTCAGCATGCCTGAGGAAAATTGATTAACTGCCTCGATTCACATCTGGCTTGTGTTCATTCATTCACTAAGTCTGATGACAATCGATATTTCTATGATTTGATCTTTCATTCACATGAATGATTAAAAGGCTTACGTGCCACATCCAGCATCATCGAAATCTACCTGCAATACAATGGCCTCTTTGTAGCTCAACCAATCCTTTCTCCCGTATCAGTCTTTATGAAGAAGTGATAATCACCTGTCCGTAACAGACAGTAAATTCGGATTCGGAATTGTACTGGAGCAACTGGGACAAATCAAATTATGTTTCTCCCATGGACTTGGAAGCGTGTCGCAACACCAATCAATTGACTGTGTACAAGCAAGCTATTCAATTGCGAAGAGGTTGTCTACAAGCGAGACAAATGATGCGGCATGTGTATTATGGAATTACCACAGCTGAGCAACTAAATGTTGAAGGATATTGTTTGGTTTTGTCTATCTTTCTAGAAGCACATAGACTCTGTTTCAAAGACTTCCTATTGCTACTGGAATGCGCCAAAGAGCATAATTCATAGACAACGGTTCATAACTTACAAGGCTCGTAATGGATGATTGGACACTGGAATTTAGATAGTAACGGAAATTAATGACTACAGCTGTATATTTTATAACAATCCGTTGTCAGTTACTCATGTTCATTTTTTTAGAATTTCTGAGGTTAATCCCCTTAACTATTAAAAAATGTAATAGTTTGCGTAAAATTTAAATATTTGACCTTTCATTTGATAAAAGTATGCTTTAGACTCATTAGCTCTGGAGACTTTCAAAAACTTTCTAATCATTTATTTAAACAACGGCTCTAAAAAGCAGTTTGTGATCGGTCAACAAGTAGATAAATATATCTTTGAATATTAAATAAAATAATTTAAGAATATAAATAGAAAGCGTAAAATTATTAAAAAATGTTTTTATTATGGGATATAAAAGAGTTTTAATACAAATAATTCTTATTTTAGAATATCATAATATCGAAAAAGAGTATATGTTAAGTTGGTAAAATTAACATAATAATTAATCAAGTAAAGAAATGCATTGTTTCTTTTAACAAAGTAATTTAAAACACCCCTCATCTTAGAATTTATAATTTCCAATAAAATATTCCTTCACTCATAATTAATTCATGTCAAGTTAATGAAAGTTTTCACTTATAGAAATGGTAAAATTTGATCCTTATTCTAATGAAAACTGAAAATATTTATAATAAATTTTAGAACATTGCAAATGTGCTTGTATGAATTATTATCCTAAGCCATGTGGATACTTTTTGGAATAGCCTGGATACTTTTTTTGAATTTTTTAATGTTGAATCGGTCATTTGATTTATGTCACATTTATTAATAATTATTTGTATATTTGAACAGTAATATACTTGTTAAGAAATCAGACAATGGTAGTTTTCCTTGTAGATAGAAATTTCTTGGATATACGAAGAATCACTCGCGTTAGTTTTATATATTAACTAGCCGCCTTTGGCGACCAGCCGGTTCGCCAATCTTAATGTTCGTTAAAATTTTAATAATTAAATATTTTATGCAATTCCAACTTTAATAGATTCTTCAGCAAAATATTTTAAAACTTCAAATTTTGATAGTCATATAATTCACTCATAATATTATAAAGGCCTTCAGTCATAACGTGATATGTATCTCTCTAATTTTCTGTTATCCCTCATAGAATTTGTGCTTTAAATTAAAGTGTAAAGGATTAATCTGCAATTAATATAATAATATTTTTTTACTGAAACAAAGCATTTTTTTTTAATAATATGATTACTGATAATAGAGTCACTGAGCGTTTAAACTTTATGGGCACTAAAGAATATCTTTCTTAATTTATGTAATATCTCAAGAATTTGTCAACAAAATTTTCTTAGATTCATCATGAACAGATCCATTCATTAACAATGTTTCATTTTAAATGCATCAAACACTAAGAAAATAAAATGAATCGTTTAAAATAATCGGTCGAAAACAGATTTAAAAAAACTACTTAAAAAACGATGTACTTAAAACTATAAGCATATATAAAAAAATATATAACTAACATAAATACAATTTAATTACAAAAACATGCAACTAACCTAAAAATAATTTAAATCATTGAAAACAGGTTAAAAAAAACTACTTAAAAAACGATGTACTTAAAACTATAAGCATATACAAAAAATATATAACTAACATAAATACAATTTACTTACAAAAGCATACAACTAACCTAAAAATAATTTAAATCATCCGTTGATAACGGTTGTCATGGCAACAATCAGAATGAGCATGCGTGAATTTTCTTCGCCTTTTACGGTAACGCAAATGCGTGAATTTTTCTACACCAGTTGGGGTAACGCTATGCAGATTATACATTTTTAATTTCCTTTATTCTGTGTTATTTTAATTCAAAAGTACTTCAGAATGAATCTGAAACATGGATTATTTAACAATGTTTAATTTTAAATGCATAAAACATTAAGAAAATAAACAGAATCGTTTGAAATAATCCGCCGTAAAATGTTAACCCTAGCCTTATTACTGTTGGGAGAAAAAAAATTAAAGCCTTACTCATTTGGCGGTGGGGAAAATGGAAGATTTTTTTGGCGGGAAAGTTAGTTTTTAATTAATAATTAAAATTCTAATTAAAATTTCAAAAAAAGAGACCCCAGGTGCACATTCCCGACCTCTAAGGTATACATGTACCAAATTTGGTAGCTTTATGTCAAATGACTTGGCCTGTAGAGCGCCAACACACACACACACACACACACACACACACACACACACACACACACACACACACACACACACACACACACACACACACACACACACACACACACATTGAGCTTTATTATAAGTATAGATTAAAAAGTCGAGATATCAGATCATTAGGCTTGGCTTTTGTTTGTTCGATCAGATCGATTGTGCTCAGAGGATTAGGATAAAACCATTGCTAGCATTCCACTCATCAAACTTCTATTTAAAATGATGTGAGGATGTTTGACCGCCGATGAAATTGCAAATTCCACTCAAACTGATGCAATGTTTCGGGTGGAATCGAACTCAAACTCTGGTTTCTAAGTTGAAATTCTACTTCAAAATAAAAGTTGACAATTGTCTTTTGACGCAACGTTTTCCTGTCTTTTAGCCATTGAGCATCTTTGATTACCAATTGTTTCGCAAATAATTTTAAAAAATCACCTCTTAATAACAAACTCGAGCATCCATCTAGTGACTGTGAAGATACTTTGAGTAAAAATGATGATTTATGAGAATTATGTGACTGACAGCGATTGTTTGGCTTATTTTTACATTATACGCACTGGTTGCCTCCAAGTTCAGCAGAAAGCCTTTTTAGCAAAAATAGCTTCAAACCCTGTTTGAGATTAAGCGCACTGAAGAACTAACTCTATCTTTACATATTGCACATTTAAAAAAAATAATTCACAGTTTTACATCATACGCAGATAACAGTAGTAATAATATAAAAATCAAGATGATAATGACACAAAATTTTTGTATTATGAAATAGTTTATTATATTTCTTAATATTAAGAATGAAACACATGATAACATCATTCAACTTCCTGAATGGCTCTTTGGTGGTTCGGCAAACAGTTACAACATTCCGGTTGATCTTTCACACAATAAATGATAGAAAAATGCAGTTTGTTCCCAGATACAGCTTTCCTAAAGTACAATGGTTTCCTGTGGTTCAAATGGTTCAAAGAATGGTATGCATCATTTTTAAATCTCATGCATTTAAAAGTTTTAAATAGTTACGTGTTTGAGTTCCTTGATAAGGCAAATGTTTTTTGTTAACCTTTTAATTTTTTTTCCGGTAGTAATTGCTTTTATTTCTTTTTAAGTCAAGTGCTCGTGCTCACTTTTCGCAATACAATTGACTATTGATAAAAAAGGCAGGATATAAAAAAATGTCCAACATTAAAAATAAATATAAAAATTGTCAAATATTTTAAATGAAATGCTTTTATTTCTACTCCATTTTTTCGTTTTAATTGTGTACTTCATTTTCACTTGACGTCACAGCAGCATGTAAAAGCATAACTGAATCCAAATGCATACTGTATAACTTTGAATTGGGAATTTCCGCATTTTGTTGCCCTTAAAGACGCGCGATGCATTCCAAAATTAAATTAACGCTGCTATTTTGACGCGTACCTAGAATCCTTTTTTAAAGACAAATACGGAGGTGCTATATTGAATTTATTTTTCAGAAGCATTTTTGAAGGACTTTTAAAAATTTAGTGAATGGAAGCTACATTCTATATACCTTTCTTTACTTTGCAGTTAAATTATTATGATTTGCATAGCTTAAATGATTTAGGAAAAGAAATAAATTTATTTCAGGAGAATCTAAGCTGTTTTCAAAATTTCTGATTTTTAAGTTCAGTCGAATTCTGCACAATAGAAGAATGCTGTCAAAAATGAGGCTTTCTTTCGCTTCCAACAAGACAAATCAAATACAAGCTGCATGTGGAGGAAAATAAAAATTCCAGTTTATGAATGAGAAGAAAAGGGGACACAAAGGCTGGCAAATTCGAATAGATTAGATTAGGTTCTTCAAAGGCTCTTGAGATTAAGGCGGAATAATTGCTGGCATAATGCAACTTTCTGGAAGATGACAGGTCGTAAATCAAGAAGATTGTCATGAGGTAAGCCGAAAAACGAAAGCAAATTACGAAATGCTCTGAATAGTTTCACTTTTATCTCTACTTTTCAGATGGCCGTGCTTATTTGTACTGTTTATTGGTGGAAGAATGCTCCATACGAAAAAGAGCGATTACCTAGTGGAAAGATTTTTAATCCAGAAAATGTAATAATCGAAGTTTTCAGAAAAACTCATTTCTTTTCATCATACGTATTTCACACTGTGAAAAGATTTTAAATAATTTACTTAACATTTTTAATTTACTAAATAATGATATTAAAAATTAAACGTAATTTTGAAACTTTTTATAATAATTATTTAGAAAAATGATTAAATTGAGAAATAAAGAACAATTATGATATTTTGAATCGCCATAATTGTTGAAACGAAATCGTAAGTATGTTGTTTAGTTGAGATTTAGATTGTTCATTAAATTTATATCCCGTTTGAAGGGATATAAATAGACTTAGTCTATTTTGAATCAAACTTAGTCTATTTTATAGACTTAGAATCAAAACTAGTCTAAGTCTCCCTAGACTTAGTCTATTTTGAATCAAACCACGTAGGGTGGATTAGGGAGGCATGGGATATCAGCAATAATGTCTAAAATATGCCTTTTTTAAATTTATGATTGCTCCACCAAGTGGAGTAACTATAGTACTTGTTGCTGTAAATCCTTTTAATTGCTAGTATACATAACTGTCTATTAATGGGACGATTTTACGATGTCATAAATAAGTTGCTACTCAGATTTTTAATGTAAATTTTCTATCGCATTCTTTATTGCTCATTTAATTTAATATATTATATAACCAATAATATCTCTTATAAATGAATAGTTAAAAATAGACTAAAAGTCACATGTTTGTCGTAATAAGGTTAGGTTTCTAGGGTTAGGTTTCGTAATTAGGTTTCTTTTAATGTTGCTCAAAGGGAGAGACGAGACAAGTCCATTCTAACCCAATGATATTTCCAGATAAATAATTGTTATTACATATAAATTTTTGGTATTTTTCAAATATTAGACTATTATATTTTGTAACTGAATTGTTTAACAAATAAACCTACTACATTTTGCAAGTCAAAAATTAATTTTAACTGCTCCCATGATTTTTTTAAAAACATATACATTAAAATTTTAAAGCAGCCAACTTTTTCCTTTCATAGCAGTGCATTATTTATCGATACCGACCGTTAGTATTAAGTATTTATATTTATTTCTATAATAACAATTGCCATAGTTTTTTTTGTAAATAAAATATTACATGAGCACTTAAATTACATTTGAGCAAGAGGGGAGAAAAAGGATAAAGGATTTTTATTGATGCTTCTGAAAAAAGGAAACTTGAAATTGAAACAAAGAAAAGAATATAGAAATCACAGAAAAAAGAAAACGTCATATTGATAAAAACAATGCTTAGAAACCATATTTTGTAAAAGAATTAGCTGGAATTATAGTTTGTTAAAATTTCTCGAAATATATGAAACATTTATTTTAATGAATAGAGAACAGCTAAGATGAGTGAATTATTTGGTTTTGCATTTTATTTTAAGACCCTACAATAAGCAATTTTCATCATCATAGATAGATAATTTAAAATTAGGTTTCAAACAAAATTGGCACATTAAATTTATTAAGATAATTTTCATCATTTTCTATTACTTTTCTTATCAATTTTTACTATAAAAAGTGTATTTAAATGCTTCATGTTATTGAATTTTTTACTCTTCCCTTATTTGTGATAATTACTATGAAAATAATTCTATAAAGATAAATTCGGTGAAATTTACTTAGGATATAAAACCTCCAAAAGTGAGAAAAATTCTGAGATATTCCTTACATCATATTTTAATTATAAATTCTAATCCATACACCTATTAAATACTTTTTGCCGCAAAACGTATTCGCTTACACACAAAAAAGAATTCCTTAAATTTGTTATTTATAGAAATATATTTTTATAGAAAATTTAATTCTATTCATTTGATTTTATAGTTAAATTTTGAATCCATAGTCTCATAACTGAAAACAGTTTTATTAATGAAATGCTTGTTCTTCGTTAAATTGTTTGAGAAATAAAATAAAAAATGATACTTTTTATATTCACACTTCTCTACATGAGCTTTAGAGTGCGTCTGCATAGTAATTAAAATATTAATCCACCCTTCTTTAACAGAATTATTAATTAACACTGTTAATATAAGTTTAATTTCTGATTTTTATCTTAAAAGTTTAATTCCTGATGTTAAAAAATAAGCATTCATAAAATCAGATCAGATATGTTTCCTGATCTTATACTAATAAAGAAATTTTTATTTTTCTATAAGTGCTTTGTTTTGTTTATGATGGTACGTTGCCACTGCATTTTAGTAAAAGATTCAGTTTAAAAACTTTCAAATCTGTTTGATCTCTGTTGACGGATAAATCTAAAGTGAAAAAATATAGTGCAGAGTTAAAAAAAAAAACACACACACACACACACAGCTGCCATTTCTGAGGATGAAAGCATGCATCTTCAAATATTCTGTGCACTTCCTTCTGAGAGTACAGTAAACCTCGTTGTACAGATATCTCTGATATTATCAAGGCCGATGCAATAAAGTTAACATAATGTCCGACAGTAGAGAAGATAATCAAATATTCTCTGCCCGAGAAATTACGAGTTCCAGACGGGGTGCGATATCATTGAGATCTAAGCATTTAAGTCAGAGGGAATTTCAAAGATTTCGGAATGTGCCAAGTCAATTAGACCTAATGTAATGACATTCAGTAGGTTGGAAAATCTATCAGTTTAGAGAACATGCGGGTAATAATATATTGTTTAAATAAATTGGATTTTAAGCTCGGTAGTTTCATGTTCAAAATATGATATTTGATTTGGAAACAAAATTATTTGATCGAGAATTATATTTCCTTTAAGCGAATTGAAATGTCGTTATGTTTGTAAATATAAATGCTATTATCTTTATTCAATGCCTATTATATTTATGAATGTTTCAATCTAACAAATAGAATTTCTGTAAAGAATTGTATTATGTTAAACATCATAAATGTAAATAATAATAAAAAAAATGTATTGAAAAGTTTATCAATTTTTAAAGAGTAAGCTGTTAGCAAATTTTTTTTTTGTTAAAGACAAATAAGTAAAAAGCATACGTCTTTTCACTAGCTTAATAACAAATGATTTCATTGTGTATTTTATATTTTAAAGTATCATCAGATTTCTTCAAAATATTTTATTATAATGCACATTCGGTACCTGCAAAATAATACAAGTTTATCACAGGAGAATGTAAGCATATTTAATGGTAATGCATGCGCATATTTAAATTTTCTTAATTATTATGTGAGAAAGGATGTTTGATAATTTTGACTACTTTTGTTTAGAAAAGTTCGGTTAAGACATCCATGAATATAAAATCTTCACATTTAAAGCAATTGGAAAAAACACAAGAACCAGTCGCCAAGACCCAGTAACTGATCCAATTTCGCCAATTTTTATTTTATATGGAAGCTTATGTATGCTATCAGCAGTCTTTTACTCTCTCCTCCATTTTGGTGAAATATTTTTTAAATGTTATTTCTCTGTGAATTCACTATGATCCAAAGTCTTAATCCTTTAGCATCAAGAGTCTTGTACAGATGTCTTACAACTCACATAACACAGATGTCACCATTTTTTTTATATCAGAGCCCGTATGCCCTTAAAGCATCATTAATGATGGCCTCATCCACCTTCCATTTTCGAGAGATGTCACATAACAAAACTGACAAGCTTGAAATATAAACAGGTGGGTGGAATACACAAATTTAATTCATCCTTTTACAAGAATGACTAATCAAAATGCTCTGTTTGTTCTGAAAGTGTCATTTCAAACAAGGCGTTTTTGTTGTGAAAAGATATAGTTAATCAAAGTTAGCTGAAATGATTAAATTAATATTTTAATACAATGGAGAAACAGCTGGACGCCGAAAACGATTAGTTTAATTTTATAATTATGAACGACAATTCCATTAACTATCATTAGTGTTTTGAACCTTGATATATTAAAAAAAAAACATTTGACTCCTGTTTTAAGATTCTTTGATGGGAAAAAAAAACTCGGCAAAGAAGTACATGTTTGTATAAATAAATGTGCAAGTAATTAGTATCGTTCTAAAATTCAAGAATATCATTTTAATAATTCCTCGACAAATGAATTATTAAATGTGAATTTTGATCTTGAATGCATGATACACAAAATATCATCTGTGTTTGATTTTAAAACTAGAAAAAAAGTTGAAAATATATCTTTCTTAGTTAGGAAGGTAAAAGCTTTAAATTTCCACTCTTGTTTCTTGATATTCCTTTATTAGAATAACGATGTGCTATAAACCTCCATTTGGCTCGGAGATTGATTAGGCGTATTTTGTTTCTCTTTGAAATCAGTTGGCAAAATTTTCTTACCCGTTTAGATATCTTTAAAATTTTCGCGGCGTGAGTATTAATTAAATTTCTACTTCAAATACCTATCATTAAAGGCAGGAAACATCAATTTCGATATCCCAGATTTTCTACTCATTTTATATAGTTTAATTGTATGCTATTGTAATTGTTTAAAACACAATAGGTTAGGTAAGTTTGTTTAGTTATATTAACGTCCCATTTTTAAAGAAACACTGGGGCTATATTGGAACGGACATCGTAATTTTTTGCCGTGATCTGATGACGAGGACGTCGCTTGTGCTGGCACCCCCTCACCAATCTTCCGCACTACACCGGAAGGAGGACGTTTGGCCCCCACGGATTTGCACTTCACAGACACAGCCATGAGATGAAATCAGACCCGCTTAGACGACGGTTCTACGGTGGAATCGAGTCACGAACCTGAAGTCCTCCGGTTCTGAACCCAGAACCTTACCACCAGGCCACTGCGGCCCCATGCACAATGAATTAAACGCAGTAAAGAAATATTCTTTAGAAATTAAGAGTACGCGTGATAAATGCTAACTTTTTTTCTAACTTCACTGTGGGTGCTTAAATCTTATTCATGAGAATGATTCGCATGAAATATGAATAATTTGCTTGTAATATTATGGAAATAAGACACACACACACACACACCAAAATGAATATGTTTAGGTATTTATACATCAGAGTTAATGATTCAAGGAAGATCTGTGTGACCAATAAGAGATATAAAACAGACGTATCTAAATAAGGGTTAAAGTTACATGAATGAGTAGCATTGTATTTTGGAATTTCGAATATTTATGTGGAAGGAAAATAATCATTCTTCTTACAACCATATTAGCACACCATTAGTAATGAGTCTTCTTGAGTAACTAAAACAAAAATGAAACAGAGTAATATACTACAATAAGCGTTTGGACACATAATTAAAAGACAATGAAGCAAATAGTGTTTGAAGCTATGGTTATCTAGACAGACTAACAAAACTGTGTGACAGACATTTTTAAAATGTCAGCTCTAACAGAGCTTTCTGAGAATGCTTTGCATATTAGAAATGTCCATATTTGTAAGTTTAACAAATGTCGCTTTTAAAGCTGACGCAATGCGTTTCTTAAAATATTCAAGCTAGATTTTCTGAAGCATTTTACCACCAAATTATGCATGATGCTAATGAAGTCACGAAAGTTAAGTTTTTTTGTAGAAGTTTCTGAGCTGAGAAAGATAGTTTTCACCTGAAATGGAGTTACACTTCACAGACACAGCCATGAGATGAAATCAGATGAATATAAGAAATTATTATTTGTGTATATCTGAGGTCTGCTTTCGGAATAATTATATATATATATATATATATATATATATATATATATATATATATATATGCTAAGAAACTTTAACTAAAAAGCATACACCCTGTTTAATTCTATATATTTTGAAAAATATTGTATCATGTCTATTTTTCGTCTGAAGTCGCTATACAGTAATAATAATACATCTTCGAGCTCCAAGAAATATCGAAATATGTTATATACTGGGTGTTGCCGAATTCGACCGACAAATTCAGAAGGGTGATAGGAGGCATCAAGAGGATAAAGAATCACCATACAACATGGGGTCCCAAATGACGTTTAGGGGGTAATAATCTCAAAAATATAAGGAGTCGGCGAACTTTTGGAAACTGTAAAAAATTAATAAAAAAATAACAAAAGGTATTTCAACTGTGAATTTTTTAAAAGTGAAAGCACATTCGTAAAGGCTATTTTTCATGTAAGTAACATGCTGATTTGATGAACCAGGGGGTCGTAAATTATTGAAAACGAAAAAGTAGTTTAGAACCCTTGTCTGCAAATATATTAAAACTTTAAGAAAAATAAAAGCTTGCAAAGGGAGTTTATACTCTATAATTTGATATAAGTCTGTAGTGTGAAAACTGAGGAGGTTTTAAGATATTCAATAAAAACTAAAATGTTTGCCATGAAACATCGCTGCAACATCGGTACCGATGTTTACAGAGGGTGTTGCCAAATTCGAAAGGTAAATTTAGAGAAGTGATATTAGGCATACGGAGATGAAAAATTTTCATGAAACATAGGGTCGCAGGAGACGTTTATTCTGTGAAAATCGCAAAAACAGACATCGAAGAGACAATTAGCCTGGCGAAGAGAATGGCCCTAAGAATGCAAGGATTTGGAACAAGGTAGTCGAGAAGAAGAAGGTTTCTCGTATCTAAATTTTCCATGCGTTCGAGGAATATAAGCAGCGAACATTGCAGAATTGATGGTTCGGGGAATATAAAAACATCTTGTATTCATTAAAGAGCAGTGCAGAATTGATTGTCGATAAGTTTCATTCGCAATCAACATGTTAGATTTCACGAATGACGAATATGCAGATATGCATTTGATTTACGACCGAGCGGATGGTAATGGACGGCTAGCACAAATAATATACCAATAGCAATATCCAAGTAGACGTTATCCACGCCACAGCATCTTTGCAAATATTAATAGACGGTTGCTGGAGACAAGATCCTTCAAAATAACAAGGCCAAGTGCAGGGCCCGTACGCCTCAGTGGAGCAAAGTACCTTGTTTTCTTGCAGCACGTCCTTCCGGAATTACTGCAGGAAATACCGGCCATTGCACGCCAGAACATGTGGTTGATGCATGTTGGTGCACCAGCGCATTTTTTGAATTATGTGCGTAACTACCTAGATGATACATATCCTGGAACGTTGATAGAACGTGGCGGAGCTGTTGATTGGCCTCCACTTTCCCCGGATCGCAATCCCTCGTATTTCTTCTTCTTTGGCCAAATGAAATCTCTTGTTTATCAGACACCTTTGGATATATTGAAAGATCTCGTAGCACGGATCGTCGTAGCTGCTGGAGAATTCGCAAACACATCTGGTATGTTTGAGCGCGTCCGGTGGTCCTTTAAACGTCGGTGTCGGTTGTGTAATGACCTTCGAGGCCGCAACAATCAGCAATTTTTATAAAAGTTTCTCATCGTCTCCTTTCTGATATTAAAATGTCTGTGCTGTAAATGTATGCTGTATTTGTATTCCATCAAATAAATTTCACCGTCGTTTGCGAATTTATATTTCTTTGAAAATTCTTATCTTCTTGATGCCTACAGTTACTCCTCAGAATTTTTCCGATAGAATTTTGTAATGATTTCTGTAAACATTGCAACATTGCCGATGTTGCAGCGATGTTTCCCGACAAACATTTTAGTTTTTCTTGAATATCTTAAAACCTCCTCAATTTTCACACTACAGACTTATATCAAATTGAAGATTATAATAAATTAAATTCCTTATATTTTCAAGCTTTGATTTTGCTTAAAGTTTTAATATCTTTGCAGATAAGAGTTCTCAACTACTTTTTCATTTTCAATAATTTACTACCCCCTGGTTCACCAAATCAGTATTTACTTACATGAAAAATTGCCTTTAAGAATGTGCTTTCACTTAAAAAAAAATTCATAGTTGAAACACCCTTTGTTATTTTTTTATTAATTTTTTACAGTTTCCAAAAGTTCGTCGACTCCCTATATTTTTGAGATTTTCACCCCCTAAACGACGTTTGGGACCCCATGTTTTATGGTGATTCTTTATCCTCTTGATGCCTCCTATCACCCTTCTGAATTTGTCGGTCGAATTCGGCAACACCCAGTATATAACATATTTCGATATTTCTTGGAGCTCGAAGATGTATTATTATTTAAGGCTCAGACGTCCTTCCTCTAGTGTGGATGCATGTTTTGAGTGGGCTGCAGCTTCATGCATCATGTGACAATGGTTCTAAATTTCAACATATCCTTCAAAAGAATCCTAGTATAGCATCAACATAGTTTTAATTTAACTAAACTGAACTTCTAAAGAATAACTTATTATCTTTATAATTCCTATAACATAAATAAATTTTTATTTATATTTTTATCAAACCTGATATAGAAAAAGGAACAATTTAGTGTCCAGAATTCTCTGCTTCCATTTGTCATAATTATCTGTGCTTCATTAGAACGCTTCTAACGAAAAAATATTTGTGTGTGTTTGTGATGTTAATTTACTCATACAAAGATTTAAGCAAACATTTGCTAATGTACAAATTCTAACTTTCATATATTTATATTTGCTCCTTAACATTAAAAGTCACATGCATTGTCAAGCGGATAAAAATATTTAAATTAAAATGTAATTTCTGTTTATCTTTACAAATTTTTTTTTCTAAATTAATCTTTTATTACGTTGTTTAAACGTTTTGTTGCCTCCTTTTACGTAGCATCATAGCATGTAACTACCAAATCGAACTAAGTGATCTCCATTAAAACGAAAATTTATTATAAATATTTAGCATTGTTTCTAAAAATGCTATTTCGTAGATATTTCTCCACTTAAAGCGGCCCTTTTGAATAAAATTTCTCTTTTCTGTCTTACATCTAAATCTTGGTTAGTAGCACATAACGTGACAAAAACTATAAATAAATACGCATAACATTCCATTTTCCCCCGACACGCAAAGCAGCACGAAAAGCACTTCAAATGTTTGTTTCTTCTATCAGATCGCCTTTTTGTGAAAGGATTGTTCTATATTTATGAAACGATATTCAACTCCTGTTTATAAACTATAAAACGCCTGTTAAGGACGGAGAAATGAAATATGGTTGAATGTTTTAAACCATACTTTTTTGAATGTTTTAAAGATGCGTGTTATTCGAAAAATCTTGTATGTAATGTTGCTTTAAATAATGTTTTTATTTAGAATTGATAAAGAAATATTTTTGAATAGCTTATGATAAGAGAAACAACGTAGATATGCCATGTTTCTAAATATTTCTTTAGGAGGTTTTACTTAAATGATTTTATCTACAGTACGGAGTTTTATAAATTAAATAGCATTGTATAATTTTATATAAATGTAAAGAATGAGGGAAAAATTAGTTTTGTAAATGCGTTTAATCAAAATTTCTTCACTAAAAACCTTTAACTGTAAAAATAAAATTACTAGATTCAAGGTAAAATTATAATAAGTAAATTATTTAATTGGATTATTAAATTAGCTTTAAATATTTAAAATATAAAAGTGATGAAATATGAATGATTTCATACTGTAAGATAAGCACAAGTTTTAAGATTACTTATAGAAATAGTATATAAATCTCACCTTTCTTATAATGATTCCTTATCACTCTAGTGATTGATGTTAATTAGATTTTTATATCAATAATTATAAAATTTTAAATCGAAAACTTGCAACGATAAATGTATTGCTTAATTAAGCTTATGAAGAGAGATAACTACAAGCCTATCTTCATAACGAGTCATTAATCTAACAAAATGAATGAAAGGAAAATATAATTAAAAATTTTATCTAAATGAAAGTAAACTATGGGATGTTTTGCAAATTTTGCATCTACTGCATGAGATGTTTTACACAGTTAGCATCTACAGCATGGGATGTTTTGCACAGTTAGCATCTACAGCATTTCATTCATAGTATAGAGGAAGAACTATATGCACATAAAATGGTTTATATTCTGGAAATTGACATTTGAAATCAAGTTAATTATTTAGTTTAAACAATACACATCACCTACCTTATCAATTTTATTAAAAATTAAAAGGCTTATAACGCAAAAACAATAAAATTTATTGCCCCAGTGCCTAAACTGCTATTCATATTTTGCACAAAAATGCAAACAATTCAAAAATAGTAGCATTCAGATTAATAAAAGCATCAACACATAAATTTAAATGCCGATTTTTCAGATCTGGTTGCATTTTACCTCTTTTTTTACAAGCGACTGCAGATATATCAATAATGAAAGGTAAGGAAAAATAATGTCCTGAGATCAATACATTCGTATTTATTGCAATCTATTATTTCTCAGAGACTCTTTCCTAATACATACATTTCTCTTTCTCATCAAATGCTCTCATCTCTCTTAAGTCCGCAACCAGTTCGTTAGAGCCATGTTATACCTACATAAGAACTTTAATGTTTACAGTAAATTCAATCATATAAAAGTGATAAAAAATTAAGAAAGAGATTTTGAAATTACAAATGCTAAAGGTGCTATATTTGGATTTCAGGTCATTGAATGGAATATTGAAAGTCTTTCATAATGGAAAAGTAGTGATATTAAAAATGCCTTAAGTTAAATAAAATAAGAAAGAACAGTGTGATGCCCATAAAAAATAAATGTTACCTCTAATTCCAATTAACAACTTATACAAATGATTTATATCTTACTGTATGGCCTGTTTTATGCTTTTATTGAAACGTCTCACTTAAAAGGAGGAAATTTGATTTTAAAAATAAGTGAAGGGATTTATTTAAATCATTTTGTTTCGTTTGCAATATTCAAAGCTCAAATATTCGAAAGAAAATTTTATAATTGTAATTTATTGACATTATCAAAACCTTCCCAAGAATTAAAAAAAAATATTTTATAAAAAAAATGGAAAAAAATTAAGGAAAAAGCTAAATATTTGCGTTCTGTATATTGATAATTTTTGTTCTATAAGGCGCTAAGCTGAAATTAATAAAAATTAGAGAAGGCGTTGAATATTTCTTAGAAATTAAATGATAAAGAAAAATAAAGTTGAAATTAAAGAAATGAAAAATTCCCCTTTTTACTTCTGTAAAGTTTTTAACTTCACTGAAACATTTTACTATTCCTATATTGGCACTCGTCTCAGAAATACTAAAAAAATGTCGCTTTTTTTTTAATCATATAGAATTAATTCTTTTAACTTTTTGAAAATGCAGTCCTTGTGCTAAAATTGCTTCTTTATAAAGTACATTTCTTATTATGTACTAAGTAGATAAATTAAACTATCAAAATGTTTTCAAGTGCATGACTATCAAATATGAAATATTTATTTCATATAATCCGAAGATATGAGATATTGAATCAAGAACTTAACTACACTAAACAAAACTCTTATTATGCAGGACTATATTTTTTTACTATTCTTGATCATCATTTCTTCCTGGTTTGGAAATAAGCTGCCTTTAAACAAAGCCCTGATGCTAATAATCTCGTCATCAGGATTTGTGTACATGCAATTTTCGTTAAATAAAGAGCAAAAGATGAAATGACACCTAATCAAGCTAAGCCAACAATTTCTTCTTTTTCATGTTATAAATACAGCAGATACTTCAGATTATTTAAAAACTCAATTAAAAAAAATCTCAGCCGTCTTTTTATTTGGCAATGTTTAGTTAAGAAGCAACTTACCAATATCCTCTTGCTTCTTATTACTTTCCTTGAAAAAATATGCAAAAAGTTTAACTTCCGTTTTTTAATAAGTAGGAGCATCAAATAGCAGTGAATTGATTACTTTACAACAAAAATTTGCAACTTTTGATGTAAGTTCTATTTTTTTTTTTCAAGCAGGCTTTTTTAATATGCATAGAGTTTCCTTTGGTGTAGTCTACTACACAAGTTTTCTAGCGGATTTTTTTTAAAAACTTTATTAAAAAATTGGAAACTACTTATTTTACGAATCCAAGTATTGCGTTAGTATAAGAGAAAATATCAAACATTTCTCTCCATATCGCGTTATTACTAAAGAGTTGCGACATGGTGATAAATGCAAAAAATGTATATAATTAAGTGATCCGCTCCCGCATGCTGTTTAAAATTCATAAATAGGGGACATATTGTTTTTTCAACTATTTATGAATTTAATTTTTAAATTAAAAACCAATAATTTTCAAAATTTTTAATCCAATAATTAATGTAAGTTAGACAGTTTCTAATTTGACAGTCTAATTTATTTAGTAATAGTTTAAGTTTAGTTACAGTATAAAATGTAAGAATGAGGTTTAACCCATAACTGGAGATATGAATTTCTTCACGCAATCAGAGACATGGAGTCACAATAACTCCATTGCTATTTTTCGTTTTTGTCTCTTGTAAAAAGCATTGGAATTTATTTTGGAAACGCAATACATTCAGGAAAATATGTAATTACCAAAAATATTAAAAATGTTAAAAGTTATGATATTAAATTTTGGAAAGATGTTATAAGAAAAGCCTAAACAACCTTTTAATGAGTATGTGGTGGATTGACGTAAGAGAAGATAAATCTGGGACCTTGTGGTTCTCAGCCCAGTAACATGACCACAATACAAAAGCAATTGCTCGAGTAGCGTAGCTGTTAACTGGCTTATAAGTTTTCACCACAGACTTTCCCTCCAGTGAGTCGGAGGTGAGACGAACGATATGGCTGTTGAGTGATGATGTATTAGCTGTTGTTTCTAATGCGCCTGTATCATTTGAATAGCGCCAAGCGTTATGGCGAGCGTGTGTAGGTGAGTGGTTGCTGATGATGTTGATGTGTCAAGTGAGTCTGACGACTTTGGGTTGCTGCTGTCTTTTTGTGTTGCTGCGTCAAGTAAGTCTGACGACTTTGCGTTGCTGTGGGTAAATGGGGCCACAGCAGCTGTACGACGGTTGAAGGTTCATCGTCCAAGGTCACCAATGTAGCGGATGTTATGAGCGATGTTAGAACCCCGGAACCTTGGGATTCGCAGCCCAGTAACATGACCACGATACAAAAGCAATTGCTCCTGCATCGTAGCTGTTAACTGGCTTATAAGCTTCCACCACAAGTATTTACTTCATATAGATATAATGAAATTACACTAATGTTAATAACTGTTTGAATTTAACAAACAAAAATGAAGAATAAAATATTTTAAAATATTATTTTTAAAATATTTCTTTTTCTTATTGTATTATTTAAATTAAAAGCAGTTTCAGAGACATGGAATATATGACTCCATAAATAACAAGAAAAACTTTGAAAAAGAAAAACACATGTGTATAACCGAGTTAATACACAGACTTTTGCCAACATGCTACTGAAATGAGAACTTCAAGGTACTGCGGATATGACTGTATTCAAGGATAAAATACCACGTGATAATCAGAGCTAATGAACAAAGCAGTCATTTTGACTCCCGTAACCATTTACCGGTTAAAATCCTTGATTAGATTCTTTTATTACCGTTTCAATCCTATAATTTGTTAAAGTACACTATCTGTTATATCAAAATCTCGTATGTCAAAACAACCAAACACAGCAAAAGAAAAACGAAATTTTGACATAAAAATTAGAAAACGGAAATAGTGAACATAATTGCGATAACATACATAATAGTGATAGCATAATGGCGATAACGTACGCCAATCAATATAACTTATACAATCACGTGTCCCATATAACAGAACGTGAACAGATAGAAGATTTTTATTATCAATATTTTATTTCATTTGTTAGTCTTGATATAATAGTGGTGATGTGTGAAATTTCAAATCGAAAACTATGAACTTTTATTTCCAACGAAAACTTTGATATCAGTTTTAGTTGATGTATGTTGTACAAGTAAGTTAAAACGATGAAACAATTTTTATCAACGCATAGCATAAAATCTTACTTCTTATATTTAATCAGAATATTGATTTTAGCTAGAATATTTCCTAAAAAAACACATCTTTAGTGTTTGGTACTTGAATAATTTCAGCGTTAGAGGAGGAAGAATCTTTTCATTCCGTGCATCTGAATCCGATGACTGACAAATCATCAATTTAAACTGGCTAACAGCTGCGTTGTCATAATTATTCATAATGTTCTTCTGGAGTCGTGAAACATCTCCCCGAAATTTCTTGAATTTGAGACTGAATTAATGAAATTTCTGCTTGGGGATGAAATATAATTAAATGTGTTGGAGCGTACTGGCGAGTTAATTAAATTTTCTTGAAAGAAATATTACTTCAGCTGGCTAAGTCTCTAAAATCATGTCGAAAATTACTTTTATTTTTAATATGTTTCTCAAGAATGCTAAAGTATGGCTCCAATTGAAAATTAGGAAATAAAAGTACTGGATCAAACTTCTTTCTTGAAGAGTTTCGTATTTGTTTAGAACTGTTTATGTGGAGATATAAATATACTATTTTTGATTATGAGAAATGTGAATGAAGGTTGTAAAAGTGTGAAGCAAAAATAAATAAGACAAAAATATGTGATATCCTTACAGAATATAAATTCTAAATTTGTATCCAGTTCTTTAGTGCAAAGAAACTTTATGCTGCAAGGTAGTTTTGAGAATCAAAGGTAAAATAAATGCATTTCTGTTTTATAATCGGCATGTTTTTAGCCAATTCTAACTAAAGGCATTAGTTCCAGTACTTCTCAAAGGATTTATAATGGCTTCTCCGCAAATACATCAAGGGTCTTGATTATCTATCAATGACCGTAATTACGGCATGTTTTTATGTTTGCTCTAAAAAATGCTGTTACTGCTTGCTATCATTAATCATCGTTTTTCGATGCTTATCTTTTTCGTTTGTACCTATTATATATATATATATAATACCTAGAAACAACTGGTATATTGAGGCGAATTAACATGAAAAAAGTTGCGCAAATGAATGCTTTTTTACTGCTTCAGGACTTCGAATTCAACTCTAAACTGCCTATAAAACCAAAAATTTATTTCTTGTGGTTACTTGTCTAATTAGTTACTTCCTATCGAATAAAGAAATCTAAGTTTGTTTAAATTTAAGTTTTACTGTTTGAATTTGACATTATTAAATTTTCAGGCGTGATGGTGATTTTCCTATTCTGTTGCAAATACCAGTTTTCTGTTTTGAGAAATCTCTAAAGTATTTTGTGGTCTGCTAGTACTCCATATTTGATGAAATAGCATGAAATCTACCAGAAAATGTTCTAAATGACCTTTATATGTAATTTATACAAAATTTTATACCTTGATTTTTTTGAAACCTCAAAATAGTTCTAATTCTTGAATTAAATAAGGAATCATGAGTTTGTTAATTCTATATATTCTTTACAAACATAGTCCTTTTCTACTGGTTTATCGTCTTATAAAACATATAAAATGAATCTTAATGAATTTTATGCAGTATTACCAATTGTATATGTTTGGAAATAGAACAAAAAATAAACCCTGAAAATTCCTCGATTAGCAGTCATTCAAGTTGCTGTAAAGTTATTAATAGCTATTTTTTTTTATAGACACATGAATAAAAATCTGTTAGAGTACTTGGGCCAAAAGGGAGGCGTTATTCAAAAAAAGCAACAGTGGTTTTATTTGAAAGTTTAGTATAATTATTTATTATCAATATTTTACAAATCTTAATCCTATATTTCCCAACTCTCATAATACTCAGGAAGACCTTAAAATTAAAAAAAAAAGATTGCTTTTAATCGAATATTGATGTCTGAAACTAAGACACAAAGAACTTTCGGTGCATAAATTTTTTTATTTATGATTATCAACATGGTTTCTTTAAAATAAAATATTTTGAATGAGAAGTATTAAGTTATTCTTAAGAACTGCCATTTCATTTTGAATATTTAAAAGATTTGAGCCTATCTTTATTTTAGTTGTCTAGTAAAAAAATATTTTACCCATATATATTGAAAGATTATATATTTTAAAATGAAATTTTAGAAGATTAGAAAATTGTGTGCTCCTAACACATTCAAGCATCATTCCGACCTCATTTGGATAATATATTCAAGTTTCAATATTTTTGGATTTCTATTCTGGAATCTATTTGGGTAATTTTCTTTGGGGGCAAACATGAGCATTATATAGCTCTTAAATTTTATGTCCCTGTAAGGAAAACACTTGGTTACGGGATAAATTCGTGATTATTTCTAAGCATATTATTTTTTCTTATGAAAATACTTTAGGCATTGCATTAATTTTAAACTGAAATAAAGTTAATATGCAAAAAGTAAATCTATTCTGTATTTGAATTTTCACTTCTATAAGTATTCATTTAAATGCCCCCCCCCATCATCAGATAAACAGTTTTTACACAAAATAATAAACAAAATTGTCTTAATTAAATAAAAACTTTGAAAATATCCATACAATATGATTTTTTGCAACTGTATTTCCTTACTAAAAACTCTGTAAAAACGGGTTATTGTAAAAAAAGCATTGCATAAAATGGGAGCTTTTAAATATAATACATAACCACTTAAATTTCGGCAATTAATTTGACTTTTTTGTTAGAAAATATATTAAGAAAAAATCTGACTTCTTTGATTACGAAGAAAATAAGAAGGAAAATATTATGACATAATTATAGGAAAATACTATAACTAATAATAAACAAAAAATAGCTTTAATTATTCTAATTATAAATTAATTGAATAGTAATGGATCCAGTTATTCTGTAATCTCATAACTAAAGAAAAGAAAATTATTTATAAAGATTAATTATTAGTAATAATACGAATAATTAAAAATAAATAATACGGTAATGTAATAAAGGATCGTTAATAATTTTAATACAATAATCAAGCAATTATAACTTTAATTAATGTGTATTCTGTTAAATAATATTGATTGTTTTTAAATTTATCGAAATGGAAATACACTAGCAAAATTTGGAAAGTGAAGAGAAACAAGACTAATCATATATCATATAAATTATTTCAAGCTACTTTTAGCAGAAAATATGCAAAGGTGAAGCTCTTTCGATTGAATTTATTTCATTCATAAATAAGGTTTTAAAACTGACATGCCTATGAATATTTTGTAGTGAATTCCAAAAGAAATATTTCTATTTCCCCGTTTTCACATGATAGAGCAGTGAATTTTCATCGACTCCTTACGGCGAATTCATCGAAATTCAACAAGCCTGGAGCTAGTGAACGTTCTTTCGCTTTTAATGTTTCTATTCTAATCCCACAAAAAATTTCCTATAAACTTTCCCTGAAGGCATTTAGAAGAACAATAATGATATTTAAATGAACTTTATGAATGAGAATACATTTCCAGAGTCTCCCTTTCTTTCTGAATTCATTACCATATAATTAAAACTGGATTATACATCTTTTTTCCCGAAACTTTTTCTGAGACAACTTATTTACAGTTTTTTTCCCCAACTTTCCTTTTACCAATCCTCTAGAGGGTAGAAAAGATCTGAAAATACTGTATTTATAAATGTTGAAAAAAAGTTGAAATTGTTATGAAATGTAGTTTTTTTGTGAAGAATCTAATTATAAGTTTTTATGAAAGATAGATACAGTTGATTTAAAATGTCACCTATACTAATTAAAGTATTGTTAATTCATCATAGAAGGAAATATATTTTAAAATAAAGAAATGTCTTTTAAATTGAAGGATATCTTTCAAAATGAGGAAGAATTCTTTTCTTTTTGTTACTCAAAATTAAACGACAATCAGGAAATAAAATTTTTATTCTTTAATCTAATTTCAAAAAATATAAAACTAATTTTACCTATTGATTGTTATAATTCAGAACAAAATATCTTGATATGTTTGTTCAAGATATTTGATATGTTTTTTCAAAAATGTTTGAAAATCATTCGTTTCATACTAAAACCACGTTATCAAAAATAGTTCAGCAAAGCCTGAAAATTTAAACAAAATTAACTTCTGTCGAAATGAAATGGATAAATAAATCGAGAAATGTTTTGATATTTCAAGCCATTTACTGAGCGAGAATAAAATGAAGAAAGTTTCCAAAGAAATAAAAATTTCTAACATTTACATTCATTAGAAATTTTAATGCACCCACAAGAAAAAAACTTCATTTGAAGCTTTAAATATTCACTTAAATAAAAAAAAATAATGGTAACAAGTTCCACAAAAAACATTTAAGAATTATATAAAAATAATTATGACTGATTGAAAGAAAGAAAATATTAACATTTAATTTTCTAACGAAATGAATATTTAAAGTTTGCACAAACTGTTCGTTGTTATTTAAATGAACATAAAAAGTTTGTATTTATGTAAATTCCAAATGAACTAAATCGAGTTTTCTGCCCTTTTTATTTGTCTCAGGGATCAATAATCATAAAAAAGTATGAAACAAAGTAGGCTGAAATTGCAGATTATACTAATTACGAAATTACAGAAATGCAAAAAGCACTTTTACATCAACTTTAATTTATTGCCATTAACTTTGCTTGTGTGATTGTAGGAGATTCTTGAACTATTGTATAAATAATACAACATAATGTCGATATAATTATGCTAAAAATATAGATTCGAAGTTGACAAAAATAATTAAGTATAAAAAATAATTAAGTAAAAAAAATTAAATTAAGTATTAAATATGAACTTTTAAAATAGCCTAATTTAAGCCAAATATCCCTCCCATACGTATTGCCAGAATATTATCTTCCAGTGTGTTTTCACTTTGTAACTCAGACTTTCATAACAGTTGATATTAGAAATATTAAGCTTGCCATAACTTTTTGTTAGATTTTTCCACCGTACCAAGAATAAATAAACGATCAGATAGAGGTACATTAATAGATATCAGCAATTAGATATTAACCGAATTGATATTAAATAATAACACATATCTAAGCTCTATAATTTGATATTAGTAATTATTAAATAATTATTGGAAATTAATATCTCTCTATAATTAGATGAGATTAACTCTTAGATAATTAAACACATCACACGATATATTCAAGTAAATGAAATCATATTTTGTCGTTAAAAAGAGATTAGAGAGATATTTAGAATGAATTTACTTTGAAATTCTAAAAAAAAATAAATATCATGAATTTTAATTAAATATTATTAAAAAAGAATTTATTTATTTTAAGTGACATTTCAATTATTGGAAGTTAAGGCTTTAAATATCATCTTACATTTGGAGTTCAATTTTCCCTTTTCGTTTGATTCCATTTGCGAATAATTCCCTGAATTTTCATTAAAAACTTCACAAAAAAAACAACCTATTTTTCATTTCTTCTTTTTTTCCTCATGTGATGATTTGAAGAAGAAAAGGTTATAATAAAATGATAAAAACTTTAGTAAATCGTTTTTCATTTTTAGAGTTTCTGAGGCTTTTAGCAGAATAAGAAATCGATATAAAGATTTACCTATTAATAAAGATGACATCTTTTCTTTGAAGAATTTTTTCGTAAAGTATTCTTTTCCATACATGTCGTAACAGTCACAAGCAATTAAACTGATGTCGCTTTTGTGTCAAGTGCATTTTTTTTAAATAGTTGATAGATATTTTACCAATCTTTCAGATTTTCTTTTTTCGATAAGAATTTTTTTCCAAAATCTCATAGAAATACTTAATCATTTTATTTCATTTATTTATCGAAGTCTGTTAAGAAGTACATGATATCAATTTAATTTTTTTGTATCTCCAGATAAACCAAAACTGCATGATAATCATTTTACTTTCGTCATGTAAATAATGATAAATTTCCTTACATTATCGTTTTTTAGCACAAAAGAAAAGCTTTATTTTCGAATTGTTAATACAATTGACGACAATTTGGAGGAAATAGCGAAAATTATTATTTTTTCTTTTTGTTATTGATGTTAAATATCGGATAGACGCACAGTAAGGCGAAGATTAAACATAGAAGCATTTTAATGGTTATCAAACTGTATAACGTAATTTAATTTAACATACTTTCTATTAATTTTCTAAGAATAATTATATTTTAATGTTCAGTAAAAGCTTGGAATACTTTTTAAAAATCCTTATTTTTTTAAAGTCAAGCCATATATTTTTTATATCATATGTTTGAAGTATTTATAATGAACTAAATATATGGATTGAGTAGAATTAATTAATGATTACTGCCCAAACAGTAAAAGAGAAATTTCAGTTATTTGTTTATTTAAGTACAGGTACTTATAAGTGATAGATATATATGTCAGTATACTGAAATGAACAAAATATATATTTGATATCAGGGAAGGAAGGTTAAGATGTACTTTTATTTCAGACTGCTGTTCAGTAAAACACTGTTACTTGGGTTTTAGAATATTTGTTACTAGCCGCCTTTGGCGACCAGCCGGTTCGCCAATCTTAATGTTCGTTAAAATTTTAATAATTAAATATTTTATGCAATTTCTACTTTAATAGCTTCTTCATCAAAATATTTTAAAACTTCAAATTTTGATTATCATATAATTCATTCATAATATTATAAAGGCCTTCAGTCATAACGTAATATGTATCTCTCTCATTTTCTGTTAGCACCCGTAGAATTTATGCTTTAAATTAAAGTGGAAAGAATTTATCTTCAATTAATATAATAATATTTTTTACTGAAACAAAGCATTTTTTTATAATCTGATTACTGAAAATAGAGTCACTCAGCGTTTAAACTTTATGGGCACTAAAGAATATTTTTTTAAATTTATGTAATATCTCAAGAGTTGGTCAACAGAATTTTCTTAGATTTATTATGAGCAGATCGATTCATTAACAATGTTTAAATTTAAATGCATCAAACACTAAGAAAATAAAACGAATCGTTTAAAATAAACGGTTGAAAACAGGTTTTAAAAAAACTACTTAAAAAACGTTGTACTTAAAACTATAAGCATATACATGTTGTCATGGCAACAATCAGAACAGAATGCGCATGCGTGAATTTTCTTCGCCGGTTACGTAACGCAAATACGTGATTTTTTCTACGCCAGTTGGGGTAACGCTATGCGGATTAGAAATTTTTAATTTCCTTTATTCTGTTTTATTTTAATTCAAAAGTACTTCAGAATGAATCTGAAAGATTGATTCATTAACAATGTTTAATTTTAAATGCATCAAACATTAATAAAATAAGCAGAACCGATTGAAATAATCCGCCGAAAAATTTTAACCCTAGCCTCATTACTGTTGGGAGAAAAAAACAACGGAAGCCTTTCTCGTTTGGCGCTGGGGATAATGGAAGATTTTTTTGGCGGAAAAGTTGGCGGTGGGGAAAATGGAAGATTCTTTTGGCGGGAAAGTTAGTTTTTAATTAATAATTAAAATTCTAATTAAAATTTCAAAAAAAGGGACCCCAGGTGCACATTCCCGACCTCTAAGGTATACATGTACCAAATTTGATAGCTGTATGTCAAATGACCTGGCCTGTAGAGCGCCAACACACACACACACACACACACACATTGAGCTTTATTATAAGTATAGATATAGATGATCCATATCGACTGTTATATTAATTTTTTCCATCTAAGCTATTAAATATTTCGGAACTTACTGCACTTTTTACATTATTATATTGCCTTATATTGATATTGTACCATCTTTATGTTACATTGCCCTGTTGTTATATTATTGTGTTTAACCAAATTTGTATTTTTATAAACGAAAATTTTTTTTTCCATCTAAGCTATTAAATTTTTCGGAACTTACTGCACTTTTTACATTATTATATTGCCTTATATTGATATTGTACCATCTTTATGTTACTTTGCCCTGTAAAATTATTGTGTTTAAACAAAGTTGTATTTTTATAAACGAAAAAAATCTATAATCGGTATGCATTTTTGATATATTAAAAAATATTTGATTATATTATATTTTATTAATATGAAAGAACTTTTATTATTTCTGTCGATAATTAAAAATATTTTGAATAGATTTAAAATGAAATTCATACCTTTATTGTTCTCTTCAACAAATATATTTTGAAATATTGAAAGTATAATATTCCTACAGCCGAGAAATAATAAATACCCGCAGTTAAAAAAAAAATAAGCAGCGCTGATTACCGACTTTCATTTGTCATTGTCAAATCGCTTGTTGAATCCTCTTTGAAAAGCTTTTAGAAAAATCTTTCATTTTTCACTTTCTCCATTGATTCGTGTTTGAAGAAACTAAATTAAGAAAAGGAAAGCAAATCCATAACAATTCTTTGCTTTCATTATGTTTTTTCATAGGTGATTTAGAAATCATAAAAACTTTTTCATATCTTACAAATGAATTGTTGTTGATCCATTTACTTAAGATTTATTTCTTTTTCTAAAGAAAATAAAATAACTGTGCAAACGTTCGAATCTTTATTTAAAGCTGGATTTTTGACGACTGAAAAATGTTGTTGCTCCAAAATTAATCATCATATCGTCCGTAAAAATGAAAATTTATTTCTTTGAATGAAGCAAGGTATAAAAATTTATGAGCACATTTGGCCACAGGCTCTGTTTCCAAGGTTAATGAGACAATACAAAATGCTCTGAATATATAAGCTTCATTTTTTTTAGCTTCTAATCTGATTTACATTTGCTCTCTACATGTTTGAGGAAGGCTTTTACTTACATTTACATTTAAGATATTTTGCGATGTTAACTTTTTCTGACCTCAGGGAATTACCGAAACTTTTGTTTAATTTTCCTGGATCAAAAATGTTTTTCATTTTCAAAACTTTTTTTCTGTATCAAAACTTTATTCTTCGAAACATAATATTAACACGATTATGTTTCAAAAAATGTTTTTAAATCAGTATAAAACTGGGTTTTTTTTTGCACAAAAATATGCAATGGCGATAAGTAGGCCTAAAATCCCATTTCAGTTCTTTTGACATGAGAATATTTAAAATGAAAGAATTCAGTAATTACAGAATTGCTTACTTTATTTTCTGAACTCAGGAAAGAGATTCTTTTTATCACTCATATGCAAGATTGATTATTTAAATAGGGTTTCTTGCCATTGATCAGAATCTTTAAAAGTATTGCTATTTCCAGGTATTTGCATTGTTTACTAACAGCGAATAAATTACAGCAATTAAAAGATTTTCTTTCTCTGAAAATCAAAATTTCTTTTTAATTTCAATAAAAGTCGGTTCTTATAATAATTAATTTTTTTTTCTTTGGAAGCAATGCAATTCTGCAACACTGCTGCAAAATGTGGATTTCTCCAATAATTATCTTGGCAACCTCCCCTTGATTTTGCTGTACAGTAATATAAAATAGTCATTTATAGACCGTTCTCAATCTTTGTAACAATATTTCTTAAAATTTGGCTATTTCTTTTGTTTATTTTCAAAATATAGTAAAGAAATTGAATATTCAAGAAGTACGTCTGTCTATCTGCCAGTTGATGAAATTCGAACAAAATCCAATTTAGACGTATGTACTTGTTGACAAATGTAGACCTTATAGTGCAAAGACCTCTTCTGACTGGCATCTATGCAACTCATTGCGTTTAAATACACCAGGACAGACATTGAAGTCTTTCTGTGATAGAATGTGTTCAAGATTTGGTTCAAATCTGCTATATTGTTTCTGCATAACAATTTTCATCTAGATAGATACCTGCGTTTCTTTAATGAATAATTCTGTAAAAATGCATTTTTCTATGCACTTATTTTTTTTAGAATCTGAGACATAAGGCATAAATGTTTTATTTTTATTCAGGAAGGCTTAAATAAGTTCAGCAAATCTTGAGGTAGAAAATTTTGACGAATGTAAAAGGTGTCCCAAAATTGACACAATATTTGAATTTGCTCTCGTTCGTGCAGTAAAGTGTTGGAAATCCTATTAAAAAATCTATTTGACAGCTGATAGTTTAGGGTTAGTAAAAATGGAGCGTTACACGATAGAACAACGTATTAATGCAAGATTTGAATTAAACAAAACAGTTTTTTTCTTTAAATTTTTATATTTTTATTGAATCGTAAAATACACAAGACACACACGCACTCTTTTGTCGAAATTTTCCATGACCATTTTGATAAACATGGTTGAATTTCGTTGATGCAGCGTTTCATTTTCTCCTTAAATGCATGCGTGCTTGTGGGTTTGTTGGCATAGACCTTTCACTTCAAATAATTCCACAAAAAGAAATCCAATGGTGGTAGATCACACGATCTGGGGTTAAATTCCCAAATTTTCGAACTGTGGCAGCCAGACTATCATTATTTTTGAAATATTGTTCAACAATGAAAACAGTTGTAATATCCTGTAACGCTCTATTTTTACTAACCCTAGTCTATCAGCAGTCAGATGGGTTTTTTGATAACGTTTTTAACACTTTACTGCACGAATGGTGGCAAATTCAAATCTTGCGTTAATTTTGTGACACCCTTTAGTACTTTCTCTTTGCATCCTCTGTACACAAGAAAATAATAAAACAGAATTTACAAGCATTTTATTATACTATTATTCCCATGGAAGACACTTTAATTCAGCTTACACTCCACTGAATAGATATTTCATGCTCTCTATCCGAATTACTCGAATATTTTTATTAATTTAGGGCATTTTTAATGACAAATGCCTAATGCATAACGCGAATTTCTATGCTTCTAGGTACGAAAATTTTAAAAATAAATTATGCAGAAAAATATACATAATACTGAAGCATACACTTATAAATTTAAAAATAAATTCGAAAAATTTTATTTACACTTGCAGAAATCTTATATAAATTTACTGAAAAACGAAAACAACTATTATATATTATTAGAATTATTTTGCGTGTGATTTAAAAGCTAGATAAAATCAAGCTGAATTAATGCCCAGTTGTCAAAACTTAAGTTTAAAATTTAATGTTTGTTTATATACTTTTATATCACATAAAATTTTTGTTCTGCGTTATTAAAAAATATATAACAAATTGTTATAGACAAATTATAAAATATTTACAAACAAATACCGCATAATTTTTACATAAAGGGTGTTCAGTCCAATAGTAATAGATAATTTCTAAGCTGTTAGAGATGTTTCAAATAGAAAAGAACTTAAAATATAATTTTTTATGCCATTTAATGCCGTTTCAACCAAATCATGCATTATTTACATTACGAAGCTTAAATATTTTGATAGTCCTCCTGTCTTATCAATTATATTTAAAACAATACTTTTGATACCCTAGCATTTTAATGTGTCACTCTTCTGCGAAAAAATTGACCGAGTTATAAATTATTGAATTTGTTTTAGAGCATTTGAATGGCCACCTCGATAGAGTTCCTTCAATAAACGAAGTCAATTTTCTAGAGAAGATCTTTGATTGGTATAAAATAATCAAAATAAAAGCTTTAATTTTTCGCTAGTTTCGGTCGCAGAAGAAAGAAATTTTTGCGCAAAATACTAGAATGCTAGAATTAAACTACTGTTTTTACTAAATACGATTAATATAATAAAAATCTGTAAAAACTTTTAGATATCCTGATTTTTTCCCCCAGCAATTTGTCTACTGATTGAAACATCAAAAAAATGTAATTTATATATTTTGTGTCACGGAAAGCATTTAACAGTTTAGAAATAAAATATATGTACAATTGAAAAATGCTATTTTAAGCCAAGAATAAAATTAAAATCGTAAAAAAAAGTCGAAATTAATATTAGTTTTATTTAAAAATAATGTAACGAATATTATTTTTGCCATAAAATGCCTCCATTTTAATTTTTCATTCTACAATTTTGTCCTGTTAATTTTTAATGCAATTGAGTGCAAATATTCAGTAACGAAAGTTGTGGTTACAAAATTATTCAGATATTAATTTTATGAAATACCAAATCTAAGATTTATATAAGAAAAAACCATTAATCATTCCATACAACTATTTTTTTTCTTCTTTTTTTTTTTTTAAATAGAGCATCCAGTCGGTACTTATATTATTTTTCGCATAAAGCACTCTTAAAATCTTCGAAAATTTCATTGAACAACTATGCTCTGGTAAGTTTTACCACAGATTCCTCTTCCTGAAATGTGAAAGTATCCAATCCAATTTGAAACTTTCTGAAAATGCGCCCCGATAATTCTACAATAGATTTATATTAGCGGAGGTAAAAGCAGTCTAGAAACTAATTTTCTCATCACATACAGTGAAATTCTCGAGGACGATAATCAGCAGAGCTCTTCAAGCTACAAGCCGCAGCTAAGGCAGCAGACTTATCACAGGCGAGGCATACTCTTTGGAACGCCTAAGCCTAATTCCAAATGACGTGCAGATAGTGGATGCACGGGTAACCATGACAACGCATCCCGATCTGCACTTATGGCGGCACTCGTGCCAGAGCAAAATGAATTTTGATGAGGAATTATTTCGGATTAGATTTTTTTTGTTACTGTTTTCATTTTTGAATTAATTTTTTTTCTGGTCCAAAAAAAGGGAAAGATGACATAATGAGAAGATGTATTATTTTAAAGAAAAACCTTGCATTACTCAATTCAGTTCCAGAATTTTTAACATCATTAAAAGGAATTTGAAATATAAAGAAAGAAAAGTCATTAAGTTTGAAACTTTGTATGTTTTAATAAAATATTTCTGGCAACAATATAAAATGTATAAATCGGTTGACAAGTACAATGCGTTCTTATTTCTTTACAATAATAAATTTTTTAATGTTATTGCACAGAATTTTAATGTTATTGCACAGAAATTTTTGATTCATGCTCACTTATAAATTAAATTTTCTAAAAGAACTTTGTCTACTTCTTGAACTTTAACTGATAACTTGAACCTTATTGGCTACTATTAATTAAAATTTAGTTTTTATAGGGTAAGCGGTAGATTTATTGCAAAGTTAAAATGATACTTTATAGAAATCAGTTATTAATTTTTTTATTCATAAATATTTTGTCTCAATATTTTTATACGTAACTATCTTTGAGGTTTTTTTGCACACGATTTAAAATCTTTCAATATTTATAAAATATTTTAATAAAATATGATAATATTTTATATTTTATTCATCGATCTGCTTTTTTCAATGCGCTCTAACACTTTTTTTTGTCTAATTTGCAAAATTAATTAATTTTGTGTTTTAGTTTTGTTTTATTTCAAAATATTTCAACTGGCAAAAGAAATAGTTTGCAGTGACGTTACAAAAGGTCGCATCTTCACTGTCACGTAAACGATAATCCATAAAAGTTGCGTAGCAGTCATATTATGATGACGTGATATATGTCGTAACTGACATTCTAAGACTGTTTAGGCAAGAATGGCCAATGCACGTGATCATTTTTTTTTCTCTTCATTCACGTCAAGATAATTTTTCTTGTCTAAGCATTTTTATCAAATATCTGAGACACAAATATATACATTAATTTGTTAGCAGTATGCACTACTATATACTATAGTAGTATATACTGCACTAAATATATTGTACAGTTTAGTAGCAAATTATTGTACAGATTTACACGCTAAATATATTGTACAGTTTAATAGCAAATTATTGTACAGGTTTATACTCTAAATATATTGTACAGTTTAGTAGCAAATTATTGTACAGGTTTACACTCTAAATATATTGCACAGTTTAGTTGCAAATTAATGTACAGGTTTACACGCTGAATATATTGTACAGTTTAGTAGCAAATTATTGTACAGGTTTACACACTAAATATATTGTATAGATCAGTAGCATATACAAATATGTTACTAACCTGTACAATATATTTAGTGTGGAGAGATTTTTTTTTAAAAATTGTTAATTCTTTCAGTTAAAAAAATTTCAATTAAGATCTTGTCAGTGAATTTTGTTTTTATGTTCGCAACATTCTTTTTGACATTATATTTATCGCATCTCTTATTTTATCATTTCTGTATATATTTATAAGCTAAAGTCGCTTAAAAATACATTTGGGTAGAATTCTTCCAAAACCTTGGAGGATCGCAATTGGGTTTCTCCTTCTAAAATTAAATCATTTTGAAATGTTTCTTTTACGGCAATATTTAAATATTTAGTTACTTCTCTATTCTAAATTTGTTGGAAATAGATAAAAACAGTTTCATAAAAGGACATAAAAAAACCAATCTTTGACAACACTAATGCGTGATGAATTTTGAACTCAAAAACCCTCAATGCCTAACGAGTTTTGCTAATTTTTCAAAAATGAAACCATTTTCTAAAACCAAATCACCTAAAAAAGCTGCAACTATAAATACTGTTAAAACTGTTTGTTTAAATCATTGTGTTGTACATTGAAAGGCGAAACAAATAAAACGGATGAAAGCTTTCGATGCATATTTTATATAAGTGTCAAATTACGAATTATCTTTCATAAGATTTGAACTCTAACTGTCAGCCACACAATAAAGCAGCTGTCCTGACTTATTATCACTTGTAGGATAATGACAGTTCCACTTATAAATGATGCATGTAAGGCGTCAAGAAAACGTTTCCATCCTTAACTGATTTTGAAAATTTTTGTTAAACCATGTATCATAAATGCAAAGGGTTTGTCTTTCAGTAAAGCTTCATCAAACCTCGAAGCAGCAGCCACGAAAAGTTACGCAACAAATAATTCTCTTATTTCTAATATATGAACCACACATTCAAGCGTGTTTAGCAGCCATCATCATTTTTCTCATCCCTCTCAGATATCCATTAGTCAACTTGTCATTTTGTTTTATTTTATGATTGGACCTAATTTCATAATTTTTCAGCTCCTTTTATAATTCTGAATAAAATCTGCGTCTGATTTATTATGCGTCAGCCACTTTCTGCTTGTGGCAAAAGTAACGCGCCGCAAATTTCAAGAAGTTATGATTTATTGTACGAACAAGTGCCTCTAACTAACAAATTAGGCGAGAGGAGATACAATTTTTTGAAAAAGGATCGTTGCCGCCGTTTTCCTTAGTATTTTAACCATTGTTGCGTAGTTCCCCATTTAATCATAACTCTAGATTTCGTGAATTATTTATTAGTTTAATATTTAAAATAACTGTGCATTTCATTCTAGATATATTTTCCAATATACAAAATCTATAAAGCAACAATAGTTGATTTTCGTAAAAATATTTGGAAAAAAAAATTGAAATTATTATAGTTGTTGTTGAAATTATTGTTTGAAAATTATATTACCGATTCCCCGATGTTATATGATTCCCATTCTCCTCTGTTGAATAACTGGGTATGTCGTGTATGAATAAGCTAACTTAAGATTCTCAAAAAAGTCGCCAAATTTAACTCAAAAGGTATTTACATATAAAAATCAAGTGCTAAATTACGAAAGCCCTGTTCATCAGCTGGAGTCAATAAGAAAAAAAAATTATATTATTTTAAACAATTTAATATCAATTTTAAATTCTAGAAATTGAGAATAAATTATTTCACTGAATTTCTCTTTAAATTATTACTTTATTTGCAAATAAGAGAAAATCGAATTCTGAAATGTTAAGTAAAATAAATACTGGATATCTGGTTCAAAAATGATTCGAGGCACGATTTTGAGAGGAGGAGGGAATGCAAGCGTTCAAATATTTGATTTTTTAAGAATAAAATATATATCTTACTCATATTAATGAGTGAAAATTCCGATAGATCTTCTTTGAGATAAATTATAGCCTTAATTCATAGGGAATTTTAATATTTGCTTAGTATTCTTTGTAAAATTTTGATAGATAGGAATATAATGACGGCATCTATCATCTATTTAATAAAAAGATTTATTTCGTTAGATTTATACTTAATTGAAAGCAAATACTAGAATATACTTATGAGTGAATCAGTAAATCTATTTCCAGAAATATGCGAAATGCGTGTTATTCATTTAATTGAAGTTTTCTTTCAAATAATAAACATTTCAAAATATTTGACGATTCAGAGTATATATTTTTATTAATAGAGTAGATTTTCAACCAATGTAATATCATTGGAAAGTTAACAGCGTTCATTAATTCGGTGGATGTGAATGTATTACCTCATTTTACGACATTTAAAATAGAACTATTACTAATCAGTTTTATTTGTATTATTTAAGTGGATTTATGAAGTAGGCTTTATATAGAAAAATAAAGAATGTTTTTTTTGTACATTTTAATATTTAGGAATTCAATCAATAATACTAAATACTGAAAATAAGAAAGAATTAGCTTTTAAATGAAACTAAAATTTATTATAAAAAAAAGCTTCAAAATTGTGATTCGCTTTTGTTGTTTATCATCATCAGATGAGAATGTGTTCTCCGAAGAAGAATTAGTTCGTAATTGCTTCTGGAATCAAATGGCGCTGAGGTAAACAAAAATGAGTTCGTAACAACTTTTGCCATCTGTTTCTGCCATCACTTTTTTCGGCTCATTGGAGTTAGATTCCGGAAGGTCAATCTAGTCTTTGATGTCAATGTGTTTTCTTTTATCTTTCGATAGTTTAGGAAAGTTCAGATAGGATTTTCTTCCATATCCTTATTTATACGTCTTGAGGAAAAAAATTAGCTGAGAATTTCTGAAATATTTTGAAAATATAGCGGAAAGTTAATTGAACCATTATTTGAAATAATACCAGATTAAGAGATTTCCTCTTTCTATTATTATAAAAAATAGCATACTGTAGAATCGTCAATATCGGAAATGGAATGCAAAAAAATAGAGGAAAGTGTGATAAGGAACAGATAAAATTTTTTATAAAATTAATATTTTTACTAATATATACAAAATATTTGAAAATATTTTTTATTTTATTTTTGTAAAAAAATATTAATGTAATAAATGTAATTATCCGATATATTCAATAAATAAATTTACAACCTTGCTTCAAATGATATTTTATTCAAAATTAATTTTTCATAGAAGATTAATTTTCAGAAGATTAATAAATTTTTTGGATAAAAAAAATTTATTAATCTTCTATAAGATATAAATAACTGACATCGTATTTAAAAATTATTCTGTAATAAATAAAAGTGAAATAAAAGAAGTTTTTAAAAACACCAAGTAATGAAGAGTGGTAAAATCGCATATAAATTACTTTCGCTTTATTTTTAATGGTGTTTTCATAATTTTTATAGCTTCAATAAGCTGAAATATGCAATCCTTTAACAAAGCTAAAATACTTTTAAATATGCTAGCTATAAAATTAGGTTTTTATTCCAATGAACGAAAATAGCTTTTACACCTTTTTTATTTGAATAAGTATCTGACAAATAATTTTTAAGATTTTTAAAAATCACAGTAAGTAGAAAGCACAAAAAAATTTCAGGTGTACAAAACAAACGTAATTTTTTTCAGTCACTGCAATTCTACACAAAAGAAAATCTCTGAAAGAAAAATGCAATACGGAAGGAAAAAAATAAATGCTTTAAGATTAAAGAGAATCTTCAAAGGCTTAACAGAGTTGATAGAGCAAGTCTAGACAGCGCACAGAGTTCCTTAATATGAAAAATGGGGATATTATAAGGCTTTGGAATAGCTTAGTAGGCTATAAATTTCGCCGAATTTCATCAAATATTCGCAGTGAATGTGATTTCGAAGTACAGAGTAAAAAATATACCGTCTTTAAACTGGATAACGATCAATTTATCATCCACGAGGCTGAGATGCGTGATCAGAATGAAAAGACAGAAAAATAGCTTCGTCCACATTTAGCAAATTCAAAAGATGGGAAAACCGATTAACTTCCGTGAGCTAAATATTGCCCTGCTGATAGAAAGATAAATCGAATTTTTCTTTCTTTATTAAACATTGAAATATTGCATATTATTAATTATAACTTCTGCTACCTCTTTGTTCCGTTTGAAGTCTTGATATCGACTTTATCCAGGTTTTGTTTTCCTTTGGGGATGATAAACTGGATTAGCTAGCCGGCTGCGAAACGGAAGTTATGGGTTATTATGTAAAATTCAGCTTAATATATTGCTCGGAAAATTACCGTTATGGAATCCATGATAGAATTTGAAAACCTTTAAATTATTAAGCTAAGCGGTTTTGAGTGATTAGATTTATGTTATCAGGTTAAAAGGCTTCATTTTGTTTAAATGAAATATTTTTCTGAAAAATAAATTGCTATCGTAGAAAGGCGAGTATTTGCTCTTCTTGATATCTGATATTCTGTGATTTATTTTAGGGGTTTACAAAGCATTCTTTTTAAATACTTAAACGGAAGTTGCTCTTTATTATATTGCTTCTTAAATTTTTACTATAAAAATCATACTAGAATTTAAAATGTCTCTCATTCTTAAGCTAAAGGATATAAATAAATGGATTTATATAAATGAAAATAACTTACTTTATTTCATATTTTGTTTAAATAAGTCTTAATAAAATTTGCAAGATGATTTGTAACAATGAAACACGATGAAACGTTTACATAATTCAGAGAAATCTTAAGTTTGGAGGGGTAGGCTGATTTTTTCTAATGGTTTCAATTGATGTTCGCATGACGAGCGTTAATTGTGCCAAATCGATTTAGTTTATCATCCTTTTACACCCTTGAATAAAAAAAAAATAAAAAAAAACTTGTCACTAGCAATTTTAATGGAGTAAAATTCGGACGACACGCGCAATTACTTTGTTCATGTGATTGTATAGACACGTGAATTTATTCCATTGACAAGAAAAAGTTTCAAAATAAGAATATGTCGCTTTTAATTACTTTCTTTAGAATATGCATCATTCGAACGTGTGTCTAATTAAATAATGTGGAGTGTGGTTGGACAAATTGTATATATTTTATTAAAGATACAATTTTCACTGTATTCTTCCACAAACATATTCTTCATTCGTTATAGTTATATGGTTATTTCTTCACTGAATTCTCTGTTTTATTGGCTATTATTTACAAAAGAATTTTGACCTCTCCGTTACATATGTATGTATATATATATATATGTGTGTGTGTGTGTGTGTGTGTCATGATTTAAGTAATAAATTCAAATAGTACGAATATCCAATGAATTATATTGACCTTAACACATATATATTCGCAATCAGCGTCTATTTTATTTAAAATACGATGATTAAAACAAAATTAAAGTGTAATAGACTTGACTATAATAAATTCAACGATGTCATTTCTTTTTCATTTTTATTACTTTAGTAAGGACCATTTCTAAAGTTTAATCATTTCGAAATATGTAGTGTTGTTGAGAATTATATTTATATTAAAAGTTATGCAGTTTTATTCCTACACAAACCTTGTGTTGCTTTACATTACTTGTATACAGATGCAATTTCAAATATTTTGGGTTTTATTTTTATGCCATTTTATATAAAAATAAATATATTTAATTTAACATGTAGTTTTTAATCTAAGCATCACCCATGGTTTCGAATTAGATTATTAAATGAATCATTAGGAATTCAATATTAGGATACATTCAACTATTTGGATACTCAGCTCCTAACAATCCAACTGGCGCAGGAACTCATCATCTGACAGCAGATTCATAATCAGTAAGATTTACAGATAGGTCTCTAGTGTATATCTAAAATGACTGTCTACAGATAAGCGTTTGAGGCGATCTAATAATCGCGCAGCTGTAATGAAATCGAGAAAGCATATGCAGATTTTAACACCTAAAATCCCATAAGATTCGGAATAATTTTCTTGAAAGTGGGTTCATATAATGCAAAATAATTCACTTTACAAATCTATTTTACGAACATGCATAAGTGAACCACAGTATATACATATAGCAAATGGTTTGGAGAAAAGTTTACAAGTGTTAGCAGACGATAGCAATTTTACTTTGGGAAGCAAGTAATTTCGAAAAAGTATTTTGTTTATCTTGAATACGGAAAAAGCAGATTTTTCATAGATATAAACCTTATTCCTGCTTACTTCTAAATTTCTTTAATGAATAATTTGTGCGAAGGTATTTAAATTTACATTTTTATTTTATTCCTTGAGAAACAAGAAAACTCACTTTTAATACATGTAAATACCTAAATAAGAAATGAATTGAAAACCATTTTTTAAATATACTTCTATAAAAAATATTTAATTTACCCTTCAGTTGTTTTTAGACATTTTTATCCGTTATTTTAAGACTGAAAAATCATTTCCTTTCTCATCTGTACAGCCTTATTTTATGTATAAAAGATTCCCTCTTCTTAATGCTCTGAAGATCATTCCTATAAGTGTCTTCAGTTCATAATTTCCCTATGATTGAGAATAAACCTTTTCCTTAAAGTCATCATTTATTGTAGATTCTTTTAATTAAAACAAATGTTAGAGGCTTGCATAGTTAAAAACTCATTTTACTCGATATTCCAGAAAAATTCTGAGCATTACCTTTTTACTCTGAAAGTTTTAGTTCCGAATTGTTTTGGAATAATGCCATGCAATACTCATGAGGAAACTTTCTCTGTTATCCCAAGAACAACATTTGTTTCTTTTACCCTGATGCATCCCTCTGGAGGCATATTGGAACAACACTGACCCGAATAGTAAGTAAAACTTTTCAATTATCCCGACGAATCAAATGCTTTTGCTGAAATCATTTCTGAGTTAAAAGAGATGCGTGCAAAAGAAATATTGGTAAGCGATTTTGCATTTGCATGAGAGTGTGCGCTTTCAATTTAGGATTGCATTTTCATTTAACTGCTAATAAGATTTTCTATCACTCAACAAAAAAGAAAAATCCCATTTAGGCAGATATTTTGTCTCGCATTGTAATTTCAATTCAGTGCATCCGCGGTAATTTTAATCACATTCTACGCTTTAATTTCCTGCTAACTCTAAGCAGTTGGTAATCGTGCATGTAAGGTTCTATATATTGCCGCTAAAAGCTTTTGGGTAGCAAGAATAATTGTACCAATTCAATAAGTTTGAGAAATGAGCTTTGAACCCGCCTTCTTCTTAGAAGAGAAGCGTCACGTCATTTCATAGAGCACTTGAGAAGGAGAAAACATAATGATTGAGTTGCTCTGCTTTCTCGTAAAGTACTTGCCTAAATCCATTTCATTTATTGCAATGTGAATGCATTAAGAGTACTTAAGTACGAAATACAGCGAATATTAATTTGATGCAATTGAGTTAATGAATAAAGGTTGCATTTTCTGTTTAAATGGTTGTTTATTGCATCAAGCGTTCGCAAAGATTTGAGTAATGGCGAAAATTTGGTTTTTAGATAACGAGTCTGTTTTAAAATTAAATTTAAAATATTGTGACAGTGCTTACTGATCAAAATGTAATTTTTCATTTGGGTAATATAATATAATTTACGTAATACATTTTTATGAAATATAAACAGTTACTAGCAGATGTAAGAGAATATTCTTGTCGTGTACTTTGGTTGAAAATAGTAAAATTGATATTGCAACAAAAATATATTTGCAAGGATTTTGAAAAGAAGAAAGTTTTGATTAATCTTTTTAGTACTGGCTTGATAGGCTTGATTTTTTTTAAAAAGATAAATATTAAACACTTTAAAATAAAAAAGTGAATTTCTAAGTAAATGTCTCAGGACATGTCTGAGAAGAATAAAAGATAATTGAAAAACTACCAAGTTTAAAAATGCGTCCAAAAGATCACTTGGTAAAAGGTTTTCATGCGTTTTACTTGTTCAAATATATATATTCAAGCAAATGGATTTTTCACCTGTAAAGCATCTATTATGCCAGTAAATATTTTCTTTGTAGTTGTTTGAAAGACATTTTTAATGGCAGTTTAAGAGACATGCAAATAATTAAAATAACCATAAGCTATAGTAAGGTAGCGAATTAAATAATTTTAAAATTCTCTATTTTTTAAAATTCAGTTTTATTCAGTCTATGCAATATGAAAAGAAAAAAAAATAGACGGGAATGTTTTAAATTCTACATTAAAATAATCATAAATTGTAGTTTACAGAAAAAAAGCCAGGAAGAGTGGTTTCCCCTATCTCCTCGTATAATCTGCATAAAATTACGAAAATTAGGTGAGGCTGCAAATTCGTTGAATGGCAATAGTAAACGATAGTCACGAAATATATATCTTTGGCTTCAATATAGCCTTTTTACTGAAACTATCGTTAGAATATATATTTTGGATGCATTTTCATTGGCCGATTGACAGCAAAATTTGAACAAAACTATAGTCTTAGTCTCAAGATAACATCCATTAGTCTCAAGATAACATTCATTTAAGTCTTGTGATTATAAGTTATTGCGTTTATATGCATGTGAAATTACAGACGGACAGACGGTCAACTCTTTGAGATTTTGACTCAAACTTTGAAAAGTATTTATATTTTAGATCCTAAATTTGTGCACCAAATTTTATTGATCTAGATCTTAGCGTCTTGTAGTTATCGAGATCATTAATAATTGAACATCCAGATTTTTTGTTCTAAATTTTATAGAAACATTTGGTCCCAATTCTCTATATCAAATTTTAGCAGTCTATCTCAAGGCAATTTTAAGTTCCACAAACACACATAAAGCTAAAATGTGTTTTTTGAATTCAAGGAGATTTGAAACATGAAGATGCGTCAAAATTTCGAGTCCGAATTTTTTGACGATTACAATACTTTCTCTATATTTTGTATATAAAGAAACGAAAACCGTATATTTAACTTCACATTTTCATTACCTTGATCGTATTTACTTGGAAGGTTATTTAATTAAGTTTAGTTGGTTAATTGGGAATGAATTAGCACCGTTATGCCTTTAAGCTGAAATTTTTTTTTTAAATCACTATATAATGGGAAAGGGTTTGAAAATAATTTTTCTCATTTATAGGCAAATCTAAAGAGTATTTGTCATTGCTTAAACATATTAGACAAGGATTTAGAGATTTTCAGAAGGTTCAGTTTCTACAAGAAAACTTTATTATTGAAAAAGCTATCTGTGTTGGACAAAATACTACAATTCTGAAAAAAAGTACGTTCATTGTTAAAGACAATAATCCTGTTTTGAATGTCAATTATAATCGCTTGTTAGCTTATAATTAACTACTTTCTCGCATGCGAAATATAAAGAAAGCATTGTAATCGTAAAAAACTTTGAAATCTAGATTGTGACGAATCTTTGCATTTCAAAGTTCCCTGGATTCGGAAAAAAAAGCATTATGTCAATTTATCCGCATGTCTGCTGTGAACACGATAATTCAAAACGTGCTTTGAGTTAGGTGTGTGAAATTCCGTATACGGACATAAAATCAAATTTTTAGATTTCCTTCAAATTTTGATTGAAATCCATTTAAGGAAAATCTGTATCTGGTTGCTCGAATGCAAGTAAACTCGATAACTACAAAAAGTATAAAGCTGGATAGATGAAGTTTGGTACACAGATTAAGCATCTAAAATGTAGATTCTTATCAAAGTTTGAATGAAATCCATCAAAGGTTGACAGTCTGTCGGTCAGTATAGTTACATTTATGTAAGCACAATAACTCCAAAATGCAAAAATTTAAATCCATGAAATTCGGTTTGTGATCTTGTGACTGCAACTAAATTTGGTATCAAATTCTGTTTTCAAATAACCGGGAAAAAATTAAAACGTCCGGAAGTACATACTTGTATGATTGATCCAGTGAAAATTCTAGATTCATGCTAAAGTTGTATATTTTGAAACTGCTGTTTGCCAAGGCTATGTTAAGCATTCGTGGAGGAAGGGAAAATAATTGGAGAGGGTATGAAAAAGTCCGAGGAGACCATGATTTATAAACTGATTGTACAGTTTTTTTATTTTTATAAATCAGATAAAAACAACAATTTGATTTTCTAATTTATTTTTTAAGAATAAAATATAAATACCGAAAATTAACGCAATAGAGTGGCAGGTTTAACAAAGGTTTTCGGTGACTTTTAATATTTAAAATGATAAAAGCTATCAAAAAATTCAATTACTCATTTGAAACCAATAAAAACATGAAATTAAAAATTAAATTTTACAAGGAATTGCAATTAAGACCATGTGAAGCATTGAAATGATAATGGCATGCTAAAATATTCTGAAAGTGTAAGACTCAAAAACTGTAATACCACACTGTGTTCCTTTAAAAATGGCTCTTGGTATTTAGGGTAGAATAACTTCAAAGTACCTGAAAAGCGATATAATAAATTCTCAGGAATGCATACAAAAAAGCCTTCCTTAGCATATCTTCTTTGACCTTTGAAGCGAAAATGCGTAGCTTGCTAATACTTCCAGTCTATAAAAAGTTGATAAAAGTTTGAATGTCTTTTGTAGCTAGTGTCCCATTTTATCACCCGTTTCCTAACCATTTTTATCTATTTTTCCAAAGTTTTCGACAAGGAAATATAAACGACACATTCTTTTATTGATATGATGACTCTAAGTGGAGAACGTAGTTCTTCTGTGCTATCATTTCCTCGACAGTACCACCGTATAATTGACCTGAAACTCGCTTAAATGCTACAATTTGAGAGTAGTTCCGCCTTAAATGATATAAATTAGACTTTTTGCAGCCGCTCTAATTGAGTTCTTGGATAATTTGGGGGCTATTCGAATTTTTCACAGCACTCCAACAGTTTCACTGAAAGTTGTTAATTTCGTTGGGGACTTTATTAAATTTGCTCTTCTACTTCTAGTTGATTCGCAGAAAGAATGACTTTAAATGAATGAGAAGGAGTTCATTTTGCTCAAATATTATATCATTTTAATTAATTGGCTATATTTGTAAAATATATAGATGTTTTCCTAAGAATTAGGAGACAAATATGAACGATGTAACATCATTGTTATATCAAAATGTCGAATGTTTAATACTTCAATTTGAGAGAAGATGTAGCTTACCTATATAAATATTTTACATTCGCAACCTTTTTTTTTTTTCGCAAACTTGACATCTAATATTTTTATACATTAGTAAAGATATACATTATAAAGATTTTTATACATTAGTAAAGATCAAAATAAAAATTAAAGCGTGACATTTAAATATTAGTGTTTCTCCTACTTATTGATGCTCTATCACAATTCTATATAACAAGTTAAATTTGTTAAGAGCTAGACTTCAAAGCACGTTCTTTTAAATGATGTTTATCTGATGAGTTCAAAGTGCGGATATAAGCCGTCTTTCGTTTTCTTTAAACAATAGCCTTACTAGTGTTTAGAGCAGAATGGCTCTTCAGTGAAGTATCTTGCATGTTTTAAGAGCCCTTTTATTACCCTACTAGATCTCTTAAGCAGAAGAGGCTGTATTTTAATCGAGCTGATGTTAGTGATTCCGTAATAACAAGGAGTCTGCTAACATTACGGCTGAATTTGTTTACCTAAATTGTACATCATTCATGAAAGATAAATAAATCAATTTATGTAATATTTTAACTTAATTAAAGGCTAAGGTGAGAGTAACAGAAACTTGAAATTTGAATGCATTCAAATTAAATAGATACCGAGAATATTTATAATTGTAAATATTGAAGCAATTAAAGCACTCGTAGAATGTTTCTCCCTTTTTCGTTTCATTTTTCGTTAATTAAATTTTAAATTTAAATTGATAAACATTTCTAAGCTTCATTATTTAATATTAGAATGTTAAATGATTAAATAAGCTTCATTAATTAATAATTCATACCAAAATGATAGTTATTGTTTATCTTAATTTGAGAGCATTCTATTCAGTTGAATGGCAATTATTTCTGATGTAAATTATTTTCTTTTCAGAACAGTCGTAATAAGGTAAGTTAAAAAAAAGAATTTAAATTAAAACGTTAACGATATCATTAAATTCCATGTTTGCTAGATACTTATTTAAGGCTGTAAGCTAAATGAATGAATGTTGCCATCTATATTTAGCTCTATTTTAGAGACAAGACAGGAAACAAATTAAGAGTCTTTAGTTTCACATCATTCTGCAGCTCAATTTTTAATAACTTCAAACATTTAATTTGTCTCGTTGCTTTCGGGTTTAAATATTATCAAAATGGTAAATAAATGCAATATTGTATTAAAATTGCTCAGGAAATGGAATGTTGCCATTAATGTCATAATACAGTTATCAATTTAAGTATATAAATGAATGTATTGAATAAGTACGTCTCGTTAATTACTGGAAAAGTTTTAGTTTAGCAGTTTTATCCTTAAATAAGAGCTTCGTGAATGAATAATTTGTTATTTCTAAGCAATGTAATTAATCTGTATTTATCTCTTCGTAGTATATAAAAGGTTTAAGTAGTTTATTCACAATTTAATTTTTCATATCAGGCACTTGTAGATTTTTACATTGTTTCCATTTAATGTAATCAAGTTTTCACATCTCACTTTTGAAATTTAGAAGCAGTTTGATATTTTGCTATCTACAGGCAAAGTATTGAGGATATTTCTCTTTTTGTATGGAAATAACAGTTGAGGTCTTTGTATTTTCAACTGGAGAGTTACTCCTCTGTAAGAGGCTTTGGAAGAACTTTAAGAATGAGAAAATGCATGTAAAAAAGGTGCAAATTGTTTGAAAATTTTAATTATTGAAATTAAAGCAATGAAAAAATTCATGCAAATAATAAATAACTGATAAATATCAATAAATAATGAAAAATTTAGATTGCATTCGCAGGATGCTGATACTATTTTTGATAAATAGTAAAACAGCTCCATCATATGCAATTAATAATAAAAAATCAGTATCGTTAATAGTTTAAATTCTATATTCACACGTGTGTTGATTTATAAATAGCACTGTCAAGCCAAAACATGTGGTTTCGATTCTTAGACAAGGCATGGATATTTTACATAAAAAAAAAGAGTCGAGATTTCAGTGAAAAGTGACGAGATTTCATTAAATAATGAGAGTTCAGTGCTTTCCCTTTGGTTTTCTCGTATACTTATGTGATACAGTACTTTCTTTTCATTTCTCTTTATAAGAGTCTGCATCCCTTATTCACATCTCGACAAGAAGAGGAAGAGGCAAAGTCCGTATGTGGAAACGTCCTCCTTCTTTGTTTATCGTAGAACAATATGGCGAGTATTGTGTTATATCGTATAATGGCGAAAAATCAGGTTTGAATTTTTGGCGATTTCTTTTTTACAATTAAGACCAAATCTTGATGCATATACACGATTTTGGTCATATGATCATATACAAAATTTTATTTATTCACGCTGTTGTGTTTCTCAGGAACCACGTTCATATACACATGAATAAAAAGAACAACGGATGTCATCACTTTTATGTACATGTCGTAAAATTTGATACACATTTACAATTCTGATGATAAATATATGCATCCAATTTCTTCCATCTAACTTTTTACGGTTCTTAATTAACTTGTTCACATACTCACTATACAGAATTCCTACAGTCAGATTTCTTCCGGAATTTGACCGAAATCTAACCGAGTAATCCATTGTTAAGGCAACGTACCAAATTTCAACCATCTAGATTAATGCGTTTTCGAATTATCGTGTTCACAGACAGACATAACTCTTAAAATGTGGCTTTTGGACTCGATGTCAAATCGAATTTTCGGAGGATTACAATACATTCTCTTCGTAAACGACGAATGTTAAAAGAAGCCACTTCTATTTTTATACCAAATCTTTTCTATCTGCATCCAATTTCCCTACTTTCCCTTTCTTTCTCTTCTATCTACGATTTCAACATATGATGAAGTTGAAACAACAAGACATTTAATAAAAAATTATGTTATTCAAATCTGTAACTGAAGACTCATTCATTTTAAAATGTTGCTTTGTTTCACAAATTCTGAATTGAGTGGTTCAACTTATTGAGGTTTTCAGGATACTGAAAATCTATATAGGATTTAAGATTTAAAGGCAGTATTGTAGATAAGATACCAATCGTTTGATTAAAAATAATAATAATAATTACTGAACCGTTCATTTGCAGTTTTAAAATGGGACGTTGATTTAATTTAACGTCATTAAGGAATTCAAATTGATGAGATTCTGAAATTCTTTGTATACTAAAGAAACTTAAATATTATTCCTCAAAATGATTAAACCAAAAATCTTTAGTTCTAGTGTCAGGTTTTGATAAACATTCATAGATAATCTGATAAAACATGAACACATTTTTTAAAAGTTATCTAGAAATTTCACTTTCATTTTTGAATTTATTATATTATTGTTTATTTCCCTCTGAATCGATTTGTACATATTTCAGTGAAAAATGCACCATTGTATCATGGTATCCGGAATAAATAATCGAACTGAATTCATTTGCAGCAATTTAAATAAATACTCTACCTTAATGTTGGAAAAATATTTCAAGTTTCAAAAAGCATGCATGCATAATAAGAGAAAAAAAAAGCAAACGCTGAAAATATTTTTTGATTGCCATGGAGTAGAAACATCGAAATATAGAGTTGCTTTAAGAAGAAAAAAGTAGCTTTTATTTTGAAGTGAGAGACAAATTTGACACGAAGAATGGATTGAAACTAATATTTTTCTGTTTATTTTTTGAATCTCAAATGCGAGTTACTGGAATCAAGCTTAGCGACGTACTGAAATTACTAATAAAAAAAGCAAAGTAAAAAAGAAAGAAGTGAGTTTTGACGCTGCGCGCCAACAGTCTTTTCTGAATAATCTTTCTTACGAACTCAAGAGAAGTAGGGAAATTTGAACTCGATATAAAAGCTGCCCCCCCCCCGCTTCGCATTTTGGCCCTCAGGGGCAAGACGCTTGCCATCAGAATTTAAGTTTCTTTAAAATGTATTTTTTTTCATGGTCTTCGAAGCGATCCCTCTAGGTTTGGAAAGGAGAAAAAAAGTTTACCTTGCATTTTTGAAAATAGGAAGAAAAAAAAATTGAGAAAATCAAATACATCTTGCTTGTTTTCTTCTACAGGTATTTCCTTTTTCGACTCGGGTCAATATTTGATTTGTTTTATTCTATTTGCCAAGGGCAGGCATTGGGGAGCTATATACAGCTACATGGGATAATCCTAACCCACTCAATAAACGATTCACTTTTTTTTCTCTGTAATATTAGATGATTTTCTTTCTGTGAATTTTTTACAGGTGTAAAATGCCTGTGATTTCGATGTTTTCAAAACATGCTGTAAGCAGAATTAATATCCTCAAATTTGTGTATATATGATACATTATACATATGTTGTTGTTGTTTCTTAAGGCATTTGCCACGGACAAGCCCGCTGTTCGAAGACAGCCGATTTAAGCCTAAGGGGGGGGGGGCGCCTCTTGTTTTTATCGTAGAGCCATCTCGGGCCAAGAGTACGACTTGACTACTCACGCATCACTCATTCGCTTGCTCAACCTCTTTTTACAGGAAGGCACATTCACAAATCTCACAAATAGAACAACCATGCCCAAACCGGGACGCCCAGATCACGGGGAAGACGCGCTACCCCTATGCCAGGACGCCACCACATTATACATATACTTAATATATATTAAAATGCATGCTACATTTTTTCAACGCATAGCCTCATCACCACAATTACCACAAAAACATAAACATTTAATGATTCCTATTTTGACAAAAATGTGTGTATATAGTCAAGAAACATTGTCGTTTCAAGATGAAATTTCATTTTATGTCTATGTATTATGAAAACACTGTAAAAAATACATTCACTTATCAGCACACTGATTATACAAATTTAAGCAAGAACTTTATTTTTGAATGAATAAAATAACCAATCTTTCTCTCTAAAATCACATTTGTTTTTCAAATTGTATAAATCTTCATTTATAACTTGTTATTTAAAATATTTTATATGAGAAACTTAAAATAAATTTCCGTTATCGATTGTTATAACGCATTCTGTAACATTCTTAATGTAAAGAATTTTTTTCTTTTCAAATATATAAAACGAAGTTGATGATAGAGACAAAATATGTCAGAGAAGACAAGGTCGTTCTTTTCACAATATATGAGTTTTCTCGCATATCAATTTTACATTCTCGGGTTATCGCTTTTTCAAATAAAAAAAAGCTATTGACATGTTATAATTGATAGATGCAGGAGTCACTTTTATTTGATGTCTATTTTATTTCATTTGCTATCGAATGAAGTAAATAAAAAAATGGTAAGATAATGCATAAACATTTATTTATTCCTCATTTGCACTTTTTTTCAGTCCTATTATCCTGTTACCGAAAGCTATGAGATGTTTTATGCAATATTTGTCTGAATGTTTTAAGGAGAATTTTAAAGCGTTCACTTTTGAGATATTTTGTAATTTTATTCAAATTATACTGAACAAAACTGTTATTTAAAAACGGGAATAAAATACGTCTTTGGTTCTTTTTAAAGACAATTTCCATTCATATAGAATTCCGGAAGTGATCTTTAAAAATTTAAATGTTTAGGTGTTTGATTAGATTTTCTCGCGTTTCTAATTATCAGGTTAGATCAGTTCAGGGCTTATGAAATTTTAGAAATCATATTTTAACACCTTAAAAAGCAAGTTAAAAATATTTATTACATAATTTCCACTCTGTGTTATTTAAAAGAAAATAAGCGGTGATTTTCAAAACATTTTTTTTTTTTTTTTTTTTTTTGCGTGAATAGTTTAGTTTTTTTTAACATTGAGCGAACCCGTGACACACACACACACAGAATACTTAAAATTTTAAAATTTTTACACTGATTTTAAAATAGTTATTTAGGAGGGAGTATGGTTTATAAAACTATGTTAAAAAACTCCATCAAGCACTTTATGTATTTGTTTCGTCATACATAATAGTAATTGCTTATTTTTAAGTTCATTTCTCATCTTCAAATATCTTGTAGATCCTTAAGGGGACAGTGGACTCTGAAATAAGCAAAAATGGACAAAAACATGGCATTTTATTTTTATCGTTTCACCATTTAAATATATGTGTATGCTTGAGGTTATGCAATGCATTGTACAATAAAATAAATATTTGAAGGGAGTAGAGGGAAAAAAGTACATCTTAATGGCTTTTTCAAAATGATATTGTAATTAGATTTAAATATCTCTAAAATGTCCCAGGTGTCTTAATTTTTGAGGAAATTAAATAGAATTTTTATTAAAAATTTCGGTTAAACCCAGAGAAAAAAAAATTCCCAGAAAAAAAAATCTTATGAAAATACAGTAAGTGCATAAAAGTATTTCTAAAAAATTAGCATTTAATTCGAATTATGAAATCATTCAAAATTTTATTCTAAATAAATTTACATTGGGTAATAAGGAAAAAATAACTGGAAAAATTAAATCGCTTGAAATATTTTGAAATTTCTAAAAATTATGTATCTTTTAATTTTTAAAATAATATATTATGATCTGAAAAGTTTTAAAGAAATTAAAATGTATTTACATAAATGTATTAAAATGTATTTACATTTTAATACATATGCACAAAAATGTCTTAACCTAAAGTGTCTAATAGAGTCCACCGTCCCCTTAAAGAAACATCTTTCAACAAATATTTAAAGTTAAATCGATCTTCTTATGAGCTTAAACAGTTTTTAGTCATTAAGATTCTCAGTAAATTCTTATATTTAGAATTTTATTGAATTGATTTATAAAATTAAACAAAAAAATAACTTTAATATCAGAAGAAAATCAAAACTAAAATAAAAATCATATTAATTCTTTTATATTTGTCCTAGATAAATCTGTTTTGCTTTTAAAAAAATCACTAAAGTCTTTTCTTCGAATTATTTCTCTTAAAATGAAAACATGTTTATCTAGGAGCAAAGAGAATTTTACGGTAAGAAATATTAATAAATTGTAACAAAGCGTGTTTTGTGCATTGAAAGGATATGCATTAAAAGTTGGAGAAGAAGGAATTGAATTGAAAATGCCAGTTGTTTTTTATCCACTTTCGTTCAAACTTCTGATAAAATATCTTTATTATCTTTTCATTTCAAGACTTTTTATTGACTTAATTTTGTCCACAAATTCAAGATAATTTTTTAAAGCTTAGTTAAAAATGCTGAAAGCCCAGTATAATCAAAATACACTTGATAAAACTTACATTACTTTAATTTAAAAGAAAAGTCATTAGTCCTATTTCATATTTCTGTTTAAAATACATCAAAACTGTCGTTTTCTATTGCTTCTGATTGCATTGAACGCTTTGTGATTTAAAGGTAGAGGCACATTATTACATTCTACGGATGGATTTGCACATAAATTTCTATCATTTGTCATGAAATATCACTTGCCTAGCACAGAGAAGTTTAAGATTTAAGTGCAAATTTTTTTGCTGATTTACATGGATTTATGATTCGGTGTAGCATCAATTATTTCGAAATAAGGAAATTCATAAGTCATCACTGCTTAATGTGAGAATTCCGAAAATAAAGTAGAAGACATTGAACATTTTTTATGCTTACAATGATGCGAAAATGTTAATACACATCAATTCTTTGATTTAAAAAAAATTAAATATAATAATACATAAATAAAATAATATAATAATACAAACTATTCAAACTAATATTAACACATCACAAACTAATAAATATATTATTCATTTACATCTATTTTTTTAATTGTTGGCAATCAAGATAATTTGGCATAATCATACCATTGCGTCTAAAAACAATGCAAAAATGTCGAATTCCAATGATATTTAAAATGGAAAGTCTACATCAAACCATATTTTTTTCCTTTATTAAACTTGAACAAAATAATACAACGCCGACTCTTTATTGGAAAAATTCAGAGAATCCTGTATCGGCCTTTCAGGCAAGAGATAGTGAAGAAAGAAGCAATGCTGAAATGATGGCATGTTCGGAGCGAAAAGTCTAGATCCCTATAAAATATCTGCCTAGGAGGGAAAGGAAAAGGACATCTCTGGAAGAATGAAAATATTTCTAGAGAAAAAGTTGGGAAGTAGGGATCCCAGGAGAATGCGGCCTTCTTCATCATCCACACATTACGCGGAACACATTTGTGTCAGTTGGCCTTTAGGGACAATTGATAACAGAAGTGACGTTAGAGCATAAGCGAAGGAATGTAGAGGGTGGTCCGCTCAGGAGACACGAAAAGGGGAAACCCACATTTAAGGAGATCTCTTGTTAATATTCTAAGTATCGGTAGATTACAGCTTTATCAGTATGGGGCATCCCAGTCTAATAAATATAAATAGATAGCTTCTGCAGTTTACCCATAATTGGATTTTGCGGTATTAGCTGCTGGCAAAGCGGAGCAGTGATAGGGGTTGTTATGGAAATTCTGCTTGAGTTATTTGGTATAGAATGTCTCCTTTGAAGGCATAGAACAAAATAAGAGCTCCGGTTATGAAGAAAGAGTTATTTATATTAAGTAATTATTTAATTGTTTCCCTTTTACCTCATTAACAGATTATTCATTCATTTGAATTTGTAATTCACTCCTTTCACATTGAAAATATGATATCGATACTTAAATATAGCATCGATACATTTGTGTAGGGAATCGAAATTTTTATTATTGGACAGTAATGCAGTTTTTTTTCCAAAGTTACATTTAAACTACATATTCAAAGAATTATGATTTATAAGATTATTTTTAATCAATTAATAACTTAAAAAACCAATCAAAGTAATATAAAATTTAAATTTAACTATCAAAAAATAATGTAACAGACTTTTTAGCAAATAAAAATTATAAAGCAAACGATGACATTTTAAAACTGATAGCGTTTTATCTGTTTATTTACAAAACCAGAATTAGTTCAGTGTTTTCGTCTTTTATGGAAGAATTGCATTTGGTATTGCTATAATGACGTCTTTAAAGGAACAAATGAACATCAAAGCAGATTGACCGCTTAATCTTGAGCTTTAATAGGATCAAGAGAGCCATCTCTGAGCTGACAGTCCTCCGAATTGCCACGTCAGCGTGCGATCATTTGCGTCTTAAAATAATATTTAGTTCGCACAATACCCACATTGACTGTAGGTCTGTGATGGAATCGCGTCTGGAATCTGAAAAGCTCCGTTCCGTTACCGAAACCCTATTAAGAGGTCCTAATGGTCAATTACTTTTGCTTTGTGAAACTAGTTGTATTCTGCTAATTGTTGTATTCTGAATATCCCTTATTTTTTTAAAATGAAGTTAAACTTCCGATATTTAATATAGAATGATTTGAATAAATATTCCTGTTTTTGAGAATATAATTTTTATAAACTGACAGATAGTTATCTTTCATTGTGCTTATTATTGTTATTTATTTATTATAAGATTCGTTATCAGATATACTGGTTTCTCTTAGTTCAATAATCTTCAATTTTATGCATAAAAATAACTGAATTTATATATAAAAAGATTTTATTTCAATTTTATTAATTTTGATAGTTTTCAGTGCAACTGCAAATTGCTGAGAAGAATTCTTGAAGTAACTTATAATCCTCTGTTCCACTCTGGTTCCTTTATGGTTAAATTTAAATCTTTCATTGAATCCTCTCATAACACGGGAATAGTTAATTATTATAATATCTAATTACTAGTATTAATAGCTATAGTTAATAATTACTAATAATAGCTATAGTTAATCACATCATATATTTTATTATTTATGATAACTACTATTTAATAATTTGTAATAACTACTATTAATAGCTATAGTTAACTACATTAAATATTTTATTATTTAATTTTTTTTATTTGTAGTTTCAAGCTTAAACATTAGCTGAAAGTGACATTATAAAACTTGAACCAAGAAAACAATATTCATTCGTGTAAATTTTTACGAAAAAAAAAATCTGAAATGTTTTTTTTTTTTCAACTTTTTTTACAAATATTTTTTATGACAAGTAGATATGTTTGCCATTTGAAATATATATTATGCTGTAAGTAACTTTTAAAAGCAGGCTATAAAAAATCTCTGTAACTGCTATTTGAAAATTTATTCATGATATTTTTGTAAGAGTTCATTTTTATATGCAGCATTATAAAGCAGATATAAATGCTGCTGAAATAAAGAAAGTCCACTAAATTGCTATCCGGTTCAGTTATTCTTTGTTCTTAGAACCAAATCTTTCGCAAATATGTTTCGTAAAAAATAATGACTTTTTTTCACTTCAATTTCATTCATTTTTCTACAGCATTTATTTTATACTTTTTATACTAATCGGAACTAATTTTTTTTTTATATTCTAATCCTCTCCGATTTTCAGAACTTAATCATTTTTAGTTTGGATTTTACTTCAATAATTAACTGTTTTTTTTAATTTCAGACATGTTTCCGGTTGAAATATATATAATTCTTTAAGTCTGTCATTAATTATTTAAGCTGTACTTATTTTTAGAAAGGTTCGGTCATTTGCAACGACTTATTTATCTTTTAATAGTAAACATAATAGTGATAATCCCTTTTCCATTCTTCTATCATTATATTTAATATGTATGGTTGAAGCACTTTTTAGCTTGACATGTTGTATCTTTAATTTGCTGATAACATGCAATGGTGCTAAGAAATTTAACACAAAGTGTTATGTTAAGATGCCTAATATAGTTTTTCAGTTAAACGAATAGAAAAATAAATTTTTAATGATATTACCTTACAGATCCTCGTTATTAAAAAGGAATCAGTTTTAAAAAGATATGATCTTTTATATAATACTTCGGAAGTTTTGACTTGCTCCAAAATATAGTATTTATTTATGAATGATTTGAATAACCATAATAATTGGCAGCTAATTTAATAATTAGCTGCAAACACTTTTCAGAATATTTTAAACGTGAGAAACATTTTAAAATAGAAAGCACTGTACACTTTTGAATGTAAACAAAGGATTGTTATATGAGCATCTAGCTGGAAAATTATATATATATATTATGAGAATTTGTGCCATTAAATAAAATTTTATCTTGTTTATTCGAGTTTATATGAATTTAAAATTTCCTAACATACAGTCAAATTTTTTCAATTTGTAATTTGAGGTCTTTGAACTAATCCTACAAAATTTATATCTTGTTTCATACAGTTTTATTAACTAAGAATGTATTTCCTTTCTTTAATTTTTCAAATATTTCAAATTTTCATTCCAAATGGGTATCGATTCCCTTCAGTAATATTTGCATTTGCAGCCTTAACCATGAATATTATCATAAAATCTAAAATGAGCTAGACATAAAAATTATATGAAGATGAATATCACAACGATGGACCCCTGTCATCCGATTCTTTTAAGAAAAAAAAATATTTATTCCTAAATTAAATAAATTCTATCAAGTTAAAAAGATTAAGAACTAAACTTTCTTTTTACACATTCGATATTAGTATCAACGGAGAAACAAATTTTACATGCAATAGTTATGATTATCTTTGTCTTCTGTGTCCTTGGTAAAGGATAGTTGTGCCATATTTGGTATAGCGCCCAGTCGACAACTCCAGTGTATTGACACGAAATATATTCTATTGAAGTCAGTTTTTTGAAAGATATCTCTCTTCTGCTTTCAAGTTGATTCGTTTGTGAAAAAGTGATACAAAATCCAATGTAGGTTTATCTGACTCCTGAGATCTGAAGCGAAATCTAAAGAAGAAAAAATTCATAAAAAAAAGTTTGAATGCATTGTGCAAACAGGAATACGAAGTCCCTATTTAAAATATTCCAACATATGATTCAACAGAAAAAATAATAATCCTGGAAAGAGAGATATAAAAAAGTCAAACGCATGTCTGCTGTTTTTTTTTTTTTTTCATTCTTGTTTTTCTTCAGTCAGACGATATCTATTTTAATGCTCTTATTTATGCTTTCTCCAAATTTTGATGAGAACTGCTTCGGACAAACTTGTGCTGTAGACACTTAAAAGAGCTCGTCAAAATGCAAATTAGGGCTATCTTTTCACCATGTGATGGTAACGAATATAGAGAGGGGTAAGGGCGTACACCATTCTTAAGGAAATTGGAGTCTCTTCTTTAAATTTTTGACGTTTGGGTTTTCGGCTGTATTGAAAGAAATTATGGAAAGAATCCTGTCATGTCTCATTTTATAAAAGTTTCTGAGCTGCATTATAAGTTGTTTATTTTTTTAAAACCTACATCTTTTGTCTTTCATTTTTCTATTTTATAAAATTTTTAGTATTTTATATTGTGTTGCTTGAGGATCTTCTCAATTCATCTTTTTTTGTATTGAAAGTCCTCTTAAAGTGTCAGTTCAAATTTGTTTGCGGTGCAGATTAAGGATTTTTTAAAAGCAAGTTCATGAAAAGAAAATTCTAAGCTATTGTATTGTTTTACCACATTTGTTACATTTTATCAAATTTAGAAAGATGAATTGTAAGCAAATTTTATTTTATAAACTTAAATAAAATTGTTTGAAGTCAGGAAAAAAACATGAAGTATGCGAAACTCAAAATTTTAAATTTTGAAGGACCAAGTTTCTTTTAAATAAAGCTCATCAACACAAATTTTTGGTTTGTGTTATAATTTTTTACAAATTATAACTTAAGAATTATTATCGTTTTGTTTTCGAATTAATTGAAATTGTGTTACTAATCTATTTGTTAGAAATTTGAACATCAATTATTTGATGAATATTATCTCTTCTGAAATTCAAATAGAATTTTGAAAGAAAATTTTATGATTGTTCGACTATTCCTTCTTCATTCACAAAATTCTTGACTTATTCAATTCTTCAATTCTTGACTTATTCGATTCTTCAATTCTTGACTTATTCGATTCTTCAATTCTTGACTTATTCAATTCTTCAATTCTTGCTTATTCAATTCTTGACTTATTCAATTCTTCAATTCTTGCTTATTCAATTCTTGACTTATTCAATTCTTAAATTCTTGCTTATTCAATTCTTGACTTATTCAATTCTTCAATTCTTGCTTATTCAATTCTTGACTTATTCAATTCTTCAATTCTTGCTTATTCAATTCTTGACTTATTCAATTCTTCAATTCTTGACTTATTCAATTCTTGCTTATTCAATTTTGATTAACAAAAATCTAATTTAATTATTAAAAACATTTGTCTTGAGATAGTTATTAATTTCTTATAAAATCATGATGCGAAATTTTGATAAATTTCTCAGCTGCTAAAATTTATTTCAAAATTACGTGCTAAATTTAAAATGAAATTTTAATAGAAAAGTAATGCAAAATAGCTTGAAACCAGCTGAAATGACACGGATCCTTTCTGGACTGTATTTGGGAATTTTCTAAAATTAATATTTTTTTAACTCTCATTACTGAGTTTATAGGAGTTCGAATGAAATTAGCCTTAAAGTTTAGAGAATAAGCAACCTATTACAAACCATTTCAGTTAGCTACACAATACAATAATTTTTTTTAAAATCTTTTATAATAGAGGTTTGAACTCATAAAATCTGTCTTAATTTAAGCAATTGAATTTGATAGAAATTTTACAAAATTGCAACATAAATGGGCGATTACAAAAAAAAAAAAAGTTCTCACTGCATGAGGATTGTAATAAATGTTACGAAGGTAAATAAATTTACAGTAAAGTTTTACGGTAAAGTTTTTCGCCTTAAAGTGGAAATTACTGTTATTGTTTGATTTTCCTCTAATTTCTTTTATACAAATTAATATTTTTTCAAATACAAATCGATATAAGAAAATATATTTAAATTTTAATAATATTAGCACTTGATTAGGAAACTGGTGGGGAATTTATAGGAAAAAATTATAAAAGCTGATTAACTTACTGAACAAAATCGTTTTGCATACTAATTTAGCAAATTGGTAACAACTTTTTCCTTTTCTTTATTATTCGCGAAGATATTGATCACATTTTACTCTTTCTTTCAAGTGCAAATTAAGGTATTGATATTAATATAGATCAAGAATTATCTATTTTCACTCCTAACTACAGGCGCAATTATTTTTTCTTTTCCAGTTTCTAAGCTAATTATTTAAGCTCTTTGTAGAAAATAGACTTTTTTTTTAAAAAAAATAATTACTAAACACATTATTTTTCCCTTGCTCCTTAAGTATCTACAGTACGTTTTTAAATTCCATTATTTTATTTTCTGAATTTATATTTTAGAAAATAAGTTTAGATTAAACTTTGCTCATTAAAATTTTGAAATTTTCTTCTTTACTTTTTTCAATTTAAGGGAAAGATGACTCTTTTTTTTTTTTCCGGATCATTTTGTCAAATATGAATTTTTACGTTAAGCAATCTAAATAAAGGGCAATAATAAACATTGATACATACTACATATTTAAAGCCGGTATTTTATAAACACATTTTAAGAAAAGTCTGTTCTTCCCCATATATATCATTGCGCTCTTCAAATATTTTTTTTAAAATTGTGATTGGATAGTTTTTTTTTTAATTCTCTAAAAATGCTTCATTTCTTAATTGGCCTCGGACGCGGTGGCCTGGTGGTAAAGTCTGGTTTTCGGAACCGACTCGTTTCAGGCTCGAGACCAGATTCCGCCGAAGAACCACCATGTAAGCGGGTCTAGTGCACGTTAAATTCAGGACCAAACGTCCTCCCACTGGTGTGATGTGATGTGGGAGCTTGGAGAGGGGGAGGGGATGTCAGTTCAGGTGTTGTCCTCGTCATCTGACCGTGGTTCGAAATTACTAGGTCCGTTCCTTTAGTGTGATTACTAGGTCCGTTTAGTGTGACTTTAAAATGAGACGTTAATATAACTTCTATTAGACATAACTAACTTCTTATTCTCGATATAAGATTCTTAATAATGATACAAAAATTGGCAAATAATTTGGGAATAGCCTTTTATTTATTACTAAATATTTTATTCAAAAAAATGCTATTATTTTTTCCCTTTTTAAAATTTGAAGAATCATCCTTTTCCAAAACTTACGTTCAATGAAGAAGAGAATGGATTTTAAATTTCTCAAAAGAAATGTAAGATATTATCTTAAATTTCTATAATTATTATATTTAGCTATAACTTTTATATATATATATATTAGTTACTAAAGGCTTAGTTTCAAAGAAATTCTTTTTTAATGCATAGTAAAATATGATTTTTAATTGAGAATCTAGCAGTAGAAGATACATTACTCATAAGCTCCGTTAAAATGTGTACATTGCAGTCATATGGAATATATATATTTCTACAGCCTGGAGCCAAAATAAATTGAATCCTAGATGAGAAGATTTCAAATGATAGAATTTAGCTTCACATTTTCTTTTTCAGTGGTAACTGTTCTTGAAGTTTTGTGATTTCTCGTTTCATTGCTTTAGGGGAACTTATCCACAGAATGAATGTTTTCTGATCAGAAGAAGTTTAAGATTTGAAATAAATCGAATTAGTCTAAGTGTTTTGAGAGACTTGACCATTTTATTTCTTTAAAGTTTCTCACATAACCAGTATTTTTATTAATCGATTATTCTATCTGTTAAGAAATTTTTGTTCGAAATCATAGGAAATCATAGGAAGACATAATTTCTCCATTCTATTGATATTTCTCGAATTCAAATTATTCTAACTAATGCGTATGGTGAGACAAAAATGGCAAATATAAAAACAAGGAAATATAAAAAACACGATTTCCATTATCAAGAAATTTCAGTGCATTTCTTGACATTAACTAATGTCAATGTATTGAAATTGGATTGATTTGATATTTTATCGGAATACATAAGAATAAATACATAATAATAATAAAAAATAATAATAATATAATATTACAAATAATAATAAATACATAATAATAATATAAATACATAAGAATTTTCTCAAAATCGATGTTTTCTCTAATCATTTATAATTATTTTATGCAAGTTTTTAAATGAGTCACAAAAACTGCCGTGAGATATCGAAGCACTCTGTTGGTTTATAGGTGTAATTGATCCTGATTTATTTTTATGGCTGAAAAACATCCTTTACAGATTTAGAGGTATCTAGGATCTGAAAACAACACTGCTGGAAGAGTGAAGTTTAGTTTATAATATTAATGTCCCGTTTTAAAGCAACACTATGGTATTTTAGAACAGACTTCTTAATTTTGAATTGGAATCAGATGACAAGAACAACACCTGAACGGGTTACTCCCTCTCCGAAATTTCACACCACACCAGCGGAAGGATGTTTGACCCCCGACGGATTTAATGCGCACCAGACCAGCTTACACGACGATTCTTCGATGGAATTGGGTCTAAAGCCTGAAACTCTCCGGTTCTGGAGCTGAGACCTTACCACCAGGCCACCGGGGCCTCTGGACGATTAAAAGCTAGTAATTTTCTGCATGAATTTATACCATAAAAGCTGTAAGAGGGCGCCATATTACATATTAAACCATTTTTTGTTCCATCTTGTAAAGTTTCTTTTTCACTCCTACATTGATGATCTACACATATACTTCTGACAGTGAACCATATATAATGCATTCTACTAATCTAGGTATAAAAAAAAATTCACTAAAATTGGTACTGAATTTCTGGAGATACTCGGGATATTTGGATATTCTCTTAATTGTGAGGAACAGTATTCCTATTCTATTCACCTGCGAATTCTTCATGACAATAAAATATTTTAGTACTTTCTGAACTCAGTTCATAGCTAAATTCTGTTTAATTTTGAATCATTACAATTCAATTTATTTGATTCGTTCATTCACAAGTAAAAGTGAGAAACAGATTACAAGATTCATAATTAGACTACAATTAATAATGAAATATTGTAAGTACTAAATATAAAATAAAAATAAAATCTTTTTTTAATAAATTATTAAACTGCAAAAAAACAAAAAAAAACACTATTTTTGATTGAAAATGAAAAGATCAAAGCAAAGCTCGTATAAACATGAATAGTTATTTACAAGTTGATAAAGAAATTCAACCAAAATAGATATAAAAAAGAAATTTCTTAAACATTTGTATAAGATTAAAATATTTTATAAAAACGATTACAATTAGTTTTAGAATACTTCCACCACTATATGACTTTATACGTTTTTCACTTTGGACTTGGATTTTTTTATAAAGATACAATAATGAAATATATACGCTAATTTTATTTACATTTTTATACAATACACAAAATACAGGGTGGTCAGAAAAAAACTTCCCCTATATATGAAACCGTAGCGACCTAGCCGCTCAACCAATCGAACCAAAATTTCAGACATGGTTGTTTGAAGGTATGCGCTGGAGATTGTGATGATTCTAAACAACACAGGGTTCACGGTTACGGTTACAATGAGAGAATTTTGAAATTTTCGAATGGCAACACCCACTTTTTCCTTGCGCAAATTGATCAGCGTATTGAAAAACCACAAATGGCGTTGGAACGATTAGCGTGTGACGAAAATTGCCGCCGTAAAGCATATGCAAAGAAGAGCATTATAAAGGACTAATGACAACGTAGAGATCAACACATCTTGCAATTCTGACACATCTCGTGGACCAGGCGTGTACACCTTAGATTTCAGATAACCCCAGAACCAGAAATCCATAGGAATGAGTCGGGGGATCGCGGTGGCCACGAAACTGCAAAGTTACTAGAGATGACTCTATTAGCAAAGTGTTGTTGCAGCACTGGTCGAACACATTGGGCGACGTGTGGAGGAGTCCCATCTTGCATCCATACAATGTCCCTAATGACATTTCGTTGCTGCAATTCGGGAATAACGGAATTCTGCAACTGTGTAAGAATTGCAAGATGCGATAACACGTGAAGTTATGCAGATTCCTTCTTTCATGTTACGTTCGGCATTGTTGTCCATAATCTCCCGAATGTAATGCGTTGTCGCCTGCGAAGATGAACACGTTGAAAACAGGTAATTATAACTTTCCATTCCAATAAAAACTTTTTTCTCTTTCCTCTCTGTGTTGTCATTAGTCCTTTATAATGCTCTTCTTTGCATATGCTTTACGGCGGCAATTTTCGTCACACGCTAATCGTTCCAACGCCATTTGTGGTTTTTCAATACGCTGATCAATTTGCGCAAGGAAAAAGAGGGTGTTGCCATTCGAAAATTTCAAAATTCTCTCACTGTAACCGTAACCGTGAACTCTGTGTTGTTTAGAATCATCACAATCTCCAGCGCATACCTTCAAACAACCATGTCTGAAATTTTGGTTCGATTGGTTGAGCGGATAGGCCGCTAGGGTTTCATATATAGGGGAAGTTTTTTTGGACCACCCTGTATATACACTTTTATATATACACAAATAAAAGTATGTTAATTTAAATATCGATATTTAGTATTTCTCGTTGAATTATACAATGAAACAGTGGTTATGAACAAAAATTTGTTTTAGTTGTATAAAAAATATCTATTATCAAATGACATATGAAATGGGAGATACTGTTATTTGGATTCTCCCTTTCTCTATATATTGTTCTCTTTTTATTTGCAGCAATGAAATAATCTGCGCATTATCTCAAAGTACATGTGCCACTCACTAACTGTTTTCTTATCATTTTGAAACAAACTCTTACTTTCTTAACATTTTGCTGAAGATTCCAGTTTTTCCAAGAAACATTAAGTGATAATGTGTGTAGTTAAAAGTTTAAGGAGGAGAAAATTCCGATAAAAATTTTGTACCGATCAAAGAGGTAATCGGATTATTTTTGTAATCTTCCTGGGAAAAGCATTCTTGAAGATGACTAGAGATTCTAATCCCTTGTTCTAATCCCTTTGTATTATGTGATCAAAAACTCTCCCCCACTTACAACTTGCAAGTAATTACTCTAAAGGTAACTTCAAGAAACTTCCTTCCTTATTATTGAAGATTACTATTCATGCAATTGTTCGGTGGTTGTTGAAACTAAAGAGACTGTTTACATGTTCAAAATAAAAAGTCAATGCTTTGTTTTAAAGAGAAATTATCAGAATTTTGACATGGTTCTTCGAATTTCTCGAAAGAAAAGAATGTAAAACAAATGAAATTTGCTTTCCTAGAACTGTTTTCGAATTGTAGAAGAGCTGTTATTGTCCGCATTTCCTTTTGTGAAAACAATTAATTTCATTGATCAAATGGTAATATTGGATTTTGATTTAATTCACTATAAGATATCGAATTGACCATCCATCGAAATATTGGATTTTCTGTTTGAAAACTGGTTAGCTGGTTGGAACTTTACTATTGTACAAAGTAATTTAAGAAATACAGAATATATTTCTATACTTTCAGAAAATCAAGTTTTAATGTGTGTTTTAGAGACAAGTATGCTTAGTAAATTTTAATAGTGTGCGAACAAAACTACAAACTGACTCCGATCAGCCGGAAGGCGCACTGGGAAATCTAAATGACCAGATCCCCGCAACAGCAACACTGGTGGGAACTGTGGTTGAGTCCTAAAGGCCCTCACCGGCCTCCCTTCTCTAAGGAAGTAAGTCCCGAAACAGATGGGAGGAGCCATACCCCAAACTTCTTGTGTACACACACTGTTGGCGAGAACCAACCACCATGCTGGAAACTTTTCATCCTCAATTGTGAGGTGCCCCCCCCCATGGGACTATATTGTGAACAAAAAGTTGAACTCTAAATTATTGTAAGACCATGACGGAAATAAACTTGTTGACTGTATTGGTTTTTGGAAAGGAAGAACAACATTTGAGAAACACATTCCACTTAAACTATGACCTTTCTTTGGTCTTGATGCAAATTATATTTGTCATAGTTGATCAAACGGCACTTCACTGTTGTGCCAGCTTGATATTCATGTGTTGTGGAAATCTAGAGATTCTATTACTAAATATTACTTCCTTCGCTTGATTTCAATTTAAAAGTATCTATCTCCTGTAGCTGTCAAATAGCTTCTTAACAGAAATGCTAATTTAATTGATAAAATAAGATCAAGCGATCAAATATAATTGGCAGAGAAGGCGAATAAATGTTTAAAGCAATTCTTAAAAAGTACAGTTTTTTTAGATATTGTAGTTTACCTTATATGCAAACAAAACCTTGGTTTAAATTTTAAACGTCACCTGCCAGTTATGTCATTGCCTGACAGAGGAAATGCAATTTTTTAAATAAAACTAATAATGTAACTTGCCTGTTGGAAAATAATAGCATACCTTATCGAATAAAGCAGTGAGAAACTGACTTTTAAAGCGTCATCATATCCCAGATCTTTAAATATAACGTTATAAGGATTCTGTTTTGGAAAAACTTGTATAAAGTTTAGGATATTAAATTTGTTGTTTGTTAAATTTGTTAAAATGTCATAGTCAAAGTTTCTACAAATTGTGAAGTCACTTGATTCATTCGTGCATTTACGCTTAGATAACACTGTACCTGAATGGTATGTTACATATAAACTTCATAATATCTATTTAAATAATATTTTTTATAAACTTCCTTAACTTTCCTTAAATATGATTTATGACAGTGGAAAAAGAATTTAAAAGAAATCTGCATCATAATTTCAGCAATTTTTTCTACTTAATACAAAGAATAATTTAATACATAAGTAACATTTTTCTGTGCCGCATTTTAAACAAATGATTTGTAATATATTACTTTGATTAGAATATTAAGAATAAGAATAAACACATGAATAACATTTTCCCAAATAACTTTTTATTCCAACAGTTATAGATTTATCAAGAAATATAAGCGAAATCCATGATCGTACAAATCCATTGACATGCGGCTAGTTAAATTATTTACAAAACTGTACTTCTTTTATTTATAAAATAAGTTATTTATTTATTTGAGGTAATATTAAAAGTTTTATGATATTGCAGTTTTTTTAAATTGTAACTTTTATTAATTTCGGTCTTTTATTAAAAATCTTTTTGGCTTTATATATATAAATAAAGTAATTATGTTAATCCAAAAAGACATTCCATGTTTTCGAACTGTTTTGAATTTCTAATGCATACGTAGTCAGGAAAAACTAAATCAAATTGAAACAGCTTAAGATAAATATATATGGAAATTGAAATGTGAGGAGTTGATGGCTTAAAATATTTTTAATTATACTTAATGGATAATCTAAAAATACAGAATTTTACTTCGCAAAAAATTACGGTATTTAGTTACTTTGAAAATTAATCGAAGATTTTTCTTGTAAGGTAACCAAAAACGGCAGCTGAAATTCAACATTATGCAGATTAGCTAAACTTGTTTGTACTCTGCAACTTGATATAGCATAAAGGTATTCGTTTTCTGGATGTATTTTCGATGCCTTTTACAGTTATTAAAAATCTGCAAATTGATGCTCGTATTTTCTTAAAATCTTTTCGGAACTTTTTGTAATATCTTAGTCAAATACTTACGACTTAAAATATTCATTTAAAATAAAATTACTAGAGGTATTGTCTGGCGTAAAATGAATCGGGAAACAAAATCATCATTAATCTAATTAAGGCCTTGAATGATTAGAGGATTGAGTTGCATAGCAATGTTTAGAGGGCATGTGTGCATTTAGCATATAAAACTGATGATGGAAATAGTATGATTATGAATGAAACTATATTCATGGTTAGTATTGATAAAGAGTTTGAGACATACGAATGATCACTATGAGCTGCATGATCGTTTGCTTCAAAACTTGTCTGGAGGTAGATCTATCCCAGATATTATTTTCTGTAAACAATTTGTATTTTAAAGTACGTAGTCCTGCGTTATGCATAAACCCGTTTTGTAAACTATTTTTAAATTCAATTAGTTTTTATTTTTCTTGTATTGTTAAAGGGCGTACTTGGAGTTTCGCAAGCAAAAAGGTTTTTTTTTTATGTGCTAGATTTAACCAAAACATTCTTGGATGAATTACTCATCATATTTTACTGATGTGTTAACACTCAGTTATTCTTACATTACCTGGCGATGAAGAGACATCAAAAACTTGCTAATTAAAATAGAGGTTTTTATTTCAATTCTATTGTACTTATTTTATATTTAAATTCGTGTAATACGGTTATTCATATTGTATTTTTCATCGAATGAAAAGCATGGTCACAACTCTTAATGATTTCTGTTTTTTTTTAAACTAAATATGCCTAAGAATTGTTCCAGCTTTGGATAGAATAGAAGTCGAGGAAGTTTTAAATTTTCTTATTAAATCATATGAGAGATATAATATGTGACGTGAATTATCTTTTAATGTCATTAATCAGATTACATAATTATTATCAATTTAGTATTTTTTTAAATTTATACCAATAGAAGAGTGAAGAAATAAAATATATTTGATTTAAAAGGTACTTATCTAAATTTTTCTTTATATATAAACACATAATACGGTTATAAGGGATGAACTAATTTATAAAAACTTCACACATAGCAAAATGTATTTGTTAGTGTCTGATATTTATGTACAGGGTAAGCAAGAAATAAGTTACCCACTTCAAAGAGCTCTAAAATGCGTTCTATTTTTCCAAATAAAATAAAATTTGAACTACAGATTATTCAGATGATGCGCTTTACATTTATTAATTAAAAAAATTAGTACCAGATTTCACCAATAGATGGTGTTGTAACACAAATGGCATTTATTTGCATATTTTGAAAACGTGAACATAATTTGCGCTACGGCGCATGTCTATTACCATTTTTGTTTGGATAAAAAGAAGGCGGATTCTGCATGAACATTAGTTTGTTCTCTGTTCGTCATGCTGACATTGCAAGAGAAAGCGCTACTGGTGAAATTGTTCTACCAGAACCAACAAAACTCTGTTGCAGCTCTAAATTTCGTAGAATGCAGCAGATACGTAGAGGTCTACTGTCTCCAGGTGCCCTACGCAAAATAATGCAAAAAATTGAAAAAAAAAAAAACACTGAGCAACCTGGAAAGTTACCGTATAATAGTGTGAGTTTTCCAGTTGTTTCCCGTGTTCTGGATATGCCGTATTCAACTGTACGAAAAATCGTACGGCAGACTTTGTATTTTTATCCATACAAAATCAAGTCTGTACACCTGTTGCAGGACGGTGATTTAGAGGTCCGTAAAACTTTTGCACTTCAGTTCCTTGCTCGAATGGCCATGGAACACTCTGTGGCGTGATGAGGCCCACTTTTGCCTCAATGAGCAAGTTAACTCCCACAACTGACAGATTCGGGCAGAGGAAAACCCTCACGTTATGTAGGAACAACCCTTGTATCCTGAAAAAGTGACAATATGGTGTGGTTTTACAGCTACCTTTATCATTGGACCGTATTTTTTTGAAGAGATAACTTCAAATGGAATCCAAACCTGCTCCGTCACAGGACAACGGTACCATGATATGCTGAGGGATTTTATAACAGCGTGGATGCATTCAAGACATTTTCATGCAGGATGATGCACCACCTCATATTGATCGTCGTGTAAAGCGATTGTTAATACAGCATTTCACAGAATCACGTGTTATCAGCCGTCGCCGGACATCGACCCTTGCGACTTTTGGTTGTGGGGTTATTTAAAGGACAATATCTACCGCCAAAAGCCATAATCTATACCAGATCTGAAGGATAAAATTCGTCGCCATATTCTTAATATTCCGGCAGACTCACTCATGTCATCTAGTTCTCTGATTAGAACATATTGTTGAAAATGAGGAAATTTTTAATTTAATATTACTTTATTTAACAATTATATACCATATTAAATGGTTTTATTGACGCCACCTAAGGGTGAACTTTTGTGCTAATTTTTATTTAATAAATGTAAATCGCATCATCTCAATAATCTTTAGTTCAAATTTTATTTCATTTGAATCAATAGAACGCATTTTAGATTCATCTGAATTGGATAACTTATTTCTTTGCTAACCCTCTACATATAAAATATTATTATTTATGAAAATATTCAATTGGATTAGATAAGTATTCAGTTATTCGGTTTAAAAATTCCTTAAACAACTATTTTGATTTTCTTTTATTCTGATGGAAATTGATTGAAAATATTTATATTCGAAAACAAACCTTAGAATCATAGTTAACAAGTTTAAAACACGAAAATCGATTTTATGTGAGAGCCTCTAATAATAAAAAATTCAGAAAATGCTTGTCCAAAAATACTGAAATATTCAAATTTGAAAATGAATTTTAATGAACTGCGTCAATGTTTTCAAATGAAAATTGATTTCTTTTTTTAAAAAGATATTTTCCTTTTCGTCTTATATTTTAACAAATAAGTAATCGTAGTTAATTTTATGTTTATTAAGAGTTTCTTAATTATGATGCCCCAAGGAGCTAATTACTAATATTTTTCTGCTGTAACAATCATTAAATTTACTGTTCAGAAATTCTTGATTAAACAGACATGCAATGCAAATTTTTCAATAAATATCAAGAATTTAGCTAGCTCTTTTAACTGGAGGGGAATTAAATAGAATAGCAGATGACTTTGAAATCAGTTAAAAGCAGTTTTCTCTTAAATGTTGACCATAAGAATTTAGCGTTTGAGTGTAATTAAAATATTAGATTGTTTATGAAGATATTGAAGTCTTTATTTTAGTATTTAATTTTTGTTGAATTCTGTGGTTTCATTAATCTTAGAGAATATATTGAAAATTATCTTACGACTAAAATTAATTTAATATGACTAAATGAATGTTGATATTTGCAGTGTTATTGATTTTACTATACGTTTGTTTATTTGTCCTACAATCGGTTTTAACTACTGAAATTTATCCTAGATCTTAAAAATGCGAATCTCAAAAACTATGTTTAATACTTGGAAACGATTCTTATACAAGCTATGGGTGGTTGTAATTGAAGTGATTTAATTCAGGCTGGCGTAAGAGCTATTTGCTTGAGATATTTCTTTGAAATTTTTTATAAATTATGCAACATGGATCACGAGGAAAAAATAATCAACAATCAAATAATTATTCAAATTTCGAGCATCAGGTGAAATGAGGCAAATAAAGAAACTTCGTATATTTCCTGCACTTTATCAATGTATTCTGTTTGCTTCAAAGCAAATTATTTCTACAAAGCAAATTATAGTATATCAACGACAGGAATTTTCGATTAAGTATATTAACGAATGCCGTATTGTGCTTGCTTTCAAATCAGGATGAAGCCGTATTCGTCCTTCACAGACATGTTTGAAGTTATCCGTCTACATTAAAAACTCATTTTTGACCGAAAATAAAAAAAATTCCATTGCTTTATCTGAACGTCTGTTCTTTTCTTTTCAAAACCGCCTTTATTTCATGTTTTTGATAGTTAGAAATGGAATGAAAGATATTTTAATAGAATTTAATAGCTGAAAATGGAACTGTAAACAATATCATAAACAAGCTTTTTCTTTATTTTTTGTATTTAAAAAATATTGAGTTTCCCAGTTTATTTTCTTTTACCGTATACCACATGTTGTTTCGCACTATTTTCATCACGAATGTCTTTATTTTTGACTGTTTTGTTGCAGATTTAGATAATCCTGAATCACTAAAATATCCTGATTTTACACTGATATTACAATTTCTGACAATAAATGCATGGAAGGCATTTAAATCATGCTCGTGACAAGTTTTATTTGATTGAAAGTATTTCCAGATTAGTTAACAAACATTTCCATATCAAATGACAGAAGAAATTTGGAAAATCCCTGTACCTGCTGCATAGCTGATCACAATAAATGCTCATTCCAAAGAAGAAGAAAAAAAATCGAAAAATTGAAATTATAATAAAAAGAATTACACTCGAGAAAAAAGAAGGAATGACCAAAAATTTTGGAAGTTTTGAAGAAGAGCCTGTTTTACATCTCTTTGGGAATTAAAATCATAAGTTTTAAAGTTGTATTGCTCGAAATATAATTTTTCCAAAATTTGTTTTCAAACACAATTACTAAAATACTATTAAAAAATATCAGTTCGAAATTAGACATAAATTTAATTTATAATTCTGTCCAGGGAATTAATCACATTATAAGTGCAATGATGGAGCGTTGTGAAACTTTGAGAAAAGATCAAAATTTCCTCACAACCAAGAGTGCCGCGGTGGCCTGGTGGTAAGGTCTCGGCTTTGCAATCACAGGGTTTCAGGTTCGAGACCTGATTCCACCGAAGAAGCGCCGTGTGAGCAGGTCGGGTGCCTGCTAAATCCATTGCGACCAAACGACCTCCCGTTGGTGTGTTGTGAATAGGGTATATGAGCTCAGGAATCGTCGTCGTCATCTGACTATGATTTGAAATTACGAGGCCCATCCCAAAACAGTTTTAGTGTTTTTTCAAAACGGGAGGTCAATATATAAATTCGTATATATAAAGACGTCAATATATAATTCAATATATAAAGACGTAAATACTAAATACTGCCTCACAATCAATGAATTTACAATAAAACTCTTGCAGTTTGCAAGAATTTTGATATATTCCTTAACTTTTGCAATACCGAATTATCTATACCGAGGATCATAGAATTTCAGTCATTTAATTTTTATTGAGAATGTTCGACAAAATATGAAATTTAGAGCAACAAATCCCCAAAAGTTTTCTAACATTTAATATAATAATAAGTAATAAAATATTTTTTACGCTAAATTAATTTTTAGTATAAATATCATTTGAAAATTTGAAAATATTGATAAAATAGAAAATAAAAAGTTTGTTGAAAAGTATTGAGACTGATAGATATTTCATGGGATAAGGAATATTAGATTAATAGAAAAATAAAAAATAAATTCGATTTAATGCAGTTATTTGGCACCTTTAATGAAATTCAGGTATATTTTCACGAATTATTTAAAAGATTAAACTCTGTTATAATTCTTGTACCTCTTGCATCTTTCTATAACGATTGATACTTGAACACAAACTTGTAATATGTTAATTAAAATGTAATATAAACTGTGTAGAAATGACATTAAGTATTTAATATTAAATTCTTTTATTGCCTTAAATGAATTTGTGTAATATCAAAGCAAAAATTTGGATAGCAGTTTTCCTCATTTGCAAAAAAAAAAAAAAAAAAAAAAAAAAAAAAAAAAAAAAAAAAAAAAAAACCTTTTACTGTAAAAATATTCAAGAAATGCAAAGGACATACGCTTGAATTCATATACTGATTTTTTTTAAGCAAAAGAGAATGTTATGGCTTAATAGATTCGTTCATATGTTTATCCTTTTTGGAAATATTTCATTTGGAAACCCTATTTTTCTAAACTTATTGCGTTCGTTTCATTCTAGAAATGTTCTTTTAGATCTCTTCAACGTAATTGAATTATATATCTCAGTTTCTTAAAACAATACTACAGGACACACTCCAGAAGATGGAAAAGATTCCATCGTATTGTATATTATTTTTCTGATCGTTTCTCGGCAGATATGTTTGGATAAGGAATGCAAGTAGCATATTGCTTCTAGATATTAAAAATTCAAACGAAATCTGTAGATACGTAAAATATTCCTTGCGCTGCTGAATTTCTTTATCTTATATCCTTTACCCAGAAACAAATATCATTTCATTCTGCTACAGTTGAAAAAAGACAAAGCACGCTCTTTCAGAAAATATTAAATAAAATAAGTAGAAGATCTATCTTAAGTAGCTTCTTTTACTGAAGAGTTATAGTTAACTAGTTATATAGTTATATTTTTATGTATATTAGCATTTGTTTGATGTTTTTCATTTCAGCCAACATTACTAAATAATACATTTTTGAACCCTTTAATATAAAACATGCCTTAGCAAAACGTATGACAACAGTTATGTGGGTTATACTTCCCTCCCAGTTTTATCGGAGACATTTAATTCAACAGCGTAGGCTTGTTGATAAAACTCAGTTGGTCTAATTAAAATTTTTCTTAAATACTTTAATTGCTCATAAACTCTACATTGCTCATAAAGTTACTTTGTCACCATTTTCTGAAAATAAAAGTTTAGTGTAAAATGTTTAGTGTAATGAGATATTGATAATAGTTAAATATGTAATATTAATATTTTCACAAAATATATTTTCTGTGTTTTGGCGTTGACTACATATCCTTATTTATAAAAAGACACTAACTAAATATCCAAATTTAAATATGCGTAGATCTTAATTCTATACATTAATCTGCGTTTTGGACTAAACTAATTGTGACTTCTTGGGCCTTTTCTCTCTATCAAAATGTGAAGAAAAATGCATGTTTTTTGTTTTCTAGTACATGAATTACGGAGCAAATATTGTAATAGTAAAATTATTCGATCTCAAAGTTTTGACGAATTCCCACGTTTCAGATTTTACTGTGTTCGAAAAACAACACATTTTTGGTGTTTTGTTTGTCTGTGAGCATAACTCAAAAACGCTTAGAGCTAGATGGGTGAAATTCTGTATATGGAATTACGATAAAATTTGTAGATTTATATCAAATTTTAAACGAAATCCATTCATAGACAGTCTGTCTGGCTTGTTATTCTAGCACAGAGAGATTTCGGTAACTCCAAAATACAAAGAGCGAGGTAAATAAAATTGGTACACGGATTTATCAATGAAAATATCGATTCCTTTTAAATTTTGAATCAAATATCTCGGAGGGTTTACCTAGGTACTTTCGCATACATGTAACGCAACATACCATAAACAGAATGACATAAATCAATGATATTTGGTATGGAATCTCGTGACTACAATTGTAGTTCCATGTCAAATTTTAGTTCCATTCTGTCAGCAAAAAAGTGTTTAAAATTCATATTCGCAGATTCAGCAAAATTGGTTAATTCACACCAAAGATTGCTCGCTAATGTCATACAAATTATTTGCAGCCTCTCTCTGGTTAAAAAAGTATTACGAATAAACTTTTCAGCTGCAATATGTTCAACTTAAAATTTATGAAATAAATGAATAACTTTAATATTCAAATTTCATAACCCATGAAATTGTTCTGAAAGATTCCGAAAATTGTGCTGTTATAAGATTTCTTCCTTCAATCTATATTCTCGTAAAATACCTACGCAAGCGGCTTTTAGCCTCAATTATTGTAATTTTTGAAGCAGAAAAAATAATTATAATTTTGTATATCGCAGGATGCAAAATATGTTAAACAAATGAATTTAAAACCAACATTTTAAAAAATTTTTCTAGAAAGGAAATTTTAGTTCGCAATAACAAATATATAGAATTGAACGGAAAAGATAATAAAGATCTATGAAATAGTTTTTTTTTATATTCAAACTTCTGAAAACAAGCAGATGTTTTATAACTATACGAAGCAGAGAAATATTTACTACTTGAAATCATATTTCTTTAAAAATCAAGCGTGTTACCTAATGTTAAAAATCTCTTATTACAAATTTTTTATAAAGAAAAATATAATTTGTATTATTTATTAATTAAGAAATTACTTTGTTAAACGAATTTAAAACTAAATGCTTTTTCAACTGCTTAAAAAAAAAAAAAAAAAAAAGAAGAAGAAGAAGAAGAGAAAAAAAAAAAAAAAAAAGAAACTCAACAGGACCAAGTTTGTACAGCGTATCGATCAGAATTGAAAACGACATTAAAAATCTATGATATAAATCGCTTTTTCCTAGAGGTTCAAATTTCGTTATATATACGAAACGGTTTTGTGGGGTTCTGAAGATGGTGCTGCCGTTAGATTTACTCCCTGAAACCGTACATGTCGTAAAATTGCTCGGCAGGCGGCTTTTAGTGTCTACACTTAATTCTGGTGTACTCTTTCCCGCTGTTTGAGATAATATAGGTGAGACATTCGGTGTGTCCGAGATTTTTAGGAGGAGCAATATATTGTGAACTACCCCAACAGATCAGCCGTAATCTAATAAACTCGGTTGGATTAAATCTTCCCTAAGTATCGTATCATTAAAATAGAGAAATAGCTCCTACTACGCTTCAGAGAAACGGTCCTACCTTAGAGAATGTCGTATTTACAAAGGTGGGGTGTTTTATGGTGCCAGAACGCCTGGGCTTAGTAGTTATTTATAGAAGCCTAATAGTAATCGCTTATGGGAATATCATGCTCTTGATTTTAGCTCGCGTATTACCTAGTTTCTAAAATTAGTCTGACTTAAATAGTTGAGCTTAGGATATACAAATATTCTATTTTATAATTGCTTCAGGGTGAAAAGTAATTGTGTAAAATATTTCTTGCAATAAAAAAGAAATTAAATTTCCAAATTTGCATTTAATGTTTTACTAATTTTTCTAAAAATGTACCGAATGTTAAAAACGTTTTCATAAAGTAATTAAATTCAGCAGGTTAATTGGAAGATTTTTTTAATATGTATAAAGCTATCACCGAATAAAAATAATTTTGATACCTGATTTACTAAAAATTATAACAGAATTTTCTGAGGCCTTTTCATTGTTTTGTCATCATTTATAAAAGACTAAAAGTTCTTACAGATATTTTACTACCTCATATTTGTAACTAATACATTTCTGTTTTCTCCAAAAATTATTTATTTAAGGTGACTGCCTACGTTCGAGACAATTTTTTTTAAAGGCTATTTTTTCAGCTTTAATTGGTGTTTTCTAGTTAAGTGGGATATTATAAGAATAAAAATCTATTTTAAAAAATTCTGTGACTGCCCCATTTTTTTGAATTGTCAAATTTGATGTAAATTTTAGCAAAAATTAACCAAAACGGTTAACACTCTACACAAATTTCTAATTCAGCAATTATAATTTTCTTTGCACATATCATACATAACATAGTTATCTTCAAAATGAACTAAAATCTAAGAGATTTATTGAAATGCAAAAATATTATGAAGGTTTTTATGTTGCAATGTACACATTATTCATAATTTTTCAGATATTTTCTAACAAAAAAGGCTATAAGTAAAAAAGTATTAGATGTATAACAAAACTTTTAGTTCATTTCATAGACAATGATATAAAGATCATTTTCTGAAAATTTCATTAAAAAATATTAATTAATGCTGGAGATATCATGTTAATGGTTTACAACTTCTATCGAAAAAATTATTTTGAGAAAAATGAGTTTAAAGTTTACAGTTAATTTAAAAAAGCATTTCCTCTTAATAAATCAGTCTAAATTTCTCCACATTTATAGGTCAAACCTTCTTTTACTTCATGCATTGCACATTTTTTCTTTCGCTGAGCTCTTTTTTTCTTTCTTTGAACTTTTGCAGCTGGTAATGAATGCCTTTTTGAGCTACAAATTCGCTCATAATCAAAAAGCTTTAGTCCTTTATGAATTTGACTACCAACTTCTATTTCCAATTGATTTAATACATTTTTTATGCCATTCCCACCTTCATTAAATTGAAGGACAGCAATATAGGACCCCAAAGACAGAGTTTGGAGCTCAACAAAATGTTGTTTTGGGACTATATTCCAGATCAAACCATTAAAACTCTCATTAGCATTTTGTGTCATTCCATGCAAGCACTTCTTTAACAGTTTTTGATCACAAAGCTGCATATATAAAGGTTTGATGATGTTAATAATTTTTTCTGGAAGTCCAATGGATTTCCCAAGAAAGGTTTTCCCCTTTGCCATAGCTCGTTTTCGTATACTTTTACGAATCTTAATTTTAAAAATATTTATTCAAGTCTCATAAATTTTTAAGAATATTTTCGAAAACTGAACACCTGCTAAATTACTTGATAAGATATTTTCTTAAAAAAAATATATTTTCCACAATATCAAAACATTGCATTTTGGAGATATGAATTTTCTGTATAAAAATTATAATGTTAAATCCAAATGACACTTATATTTTGAAAAGTATTGCAAATTTTTGATAAAGTATCTCCGTAACGAAATTATAGATTCATTTGTTTAGAATTTCAAAATGGCTTCAAAAATTTATTTCTGTGTACTTGATGGGCTAAATAAATTTTATGAATTTTGTTTTATGCAAAATTATACTGTATAAAATGCAAGGTAATGATAAAAAATTCTACCCCGATATATGAGCTTCTAGCTATTATACCGTACACCGATATTGAATGAAATCTTGGTTTACAGTATTTTGAGGTACGCGCTGAAAACTCATATGAAAAATCAATAGTTAAACTCTAATAGTTACGGTAGCAGTGACAAAATTTAGTAATTTCAGATAGCAACATACTTTTTTTTATTTATTGAAATGCGATCTTCATAATGGAAAACTATAAATAGTCTTGGAATATATCGCTAACATGAAAATCACCGGTGTCTTGACAGATTATAAAGAAAAGAGAAAGCAACAGTATTGTTCACCAGAGCATGACGTTCTTTTCTTATGAATTCACATTTCACACTGTCTCTTTGGCTCTGATTCCACCCTATTGAATTTCTTTGGAAACCAGAGGAGATCAAGATAATCAGTTTCCTGTTTTGGCATTAGAAAAAAATCATAACTAATATCGTGGCAGTAGATGAAAGAAAAGGCAATATGAAATACGTACCACTTATCTTCCTTTCTTGCAGTCTGAGCAACACGCCGCTTACAGAGAAACAACAAGGGGTAATTAAGATTTATTGCCTGAATGTACAAAACGCCACAGAACCATTGCGTGTCTGCCGCAGAAATCATGGCCTACTCCAAACCCAGTGTGCTATAAAAGCTATACGGGAGTGCTATAAAAGCTATCGGGAGTGCTATAAAAGCTATACGGGACTTGATAGACAAATTTGAAGAAAATGGTTACACATCTAATCAATCTCATCCTGAATGACCTTCCGTTCCTGTCTAAGTTGTTGCAGAAGTCCATGAGGCAATAAAAGATTCTCGTCTTGCAAGTGCACGCGACGTTTCACATTTTCTGCATCTGCCAATCGGTTCTTGGTTGTAAAGATGTTGCAAGCGGGTGACAACCAACTACAACTAGATTTTGCCAATGCATCATCCGGTTTGACAGTGATAACAAATGATCTTTACTCATTCTGTGTATGGACTAGGAATCATTTTTTGTTGGCTGGTAACGTTGATAAGAAGAATTGTTTGCACTTGAAAGGCAATAATCCCCATGATCCCTTACAAGAAAAGAGAGTGACTGTCTAGTTCAGTATAACAAGCACCTTCATCCCCCGCCATAATATTTTAATGATGTTATTCTCGGAGATCTATAACTATAAACGATTGCTTGCTCTCTAAATGCCGATTAATTACATAATTCTCGAATTCCAGCAACGAATGCTCTATGATATCGTATGGACACAAGATGGCGCTTCCTCACATGTAGAAGAAGAACATTTCTTTACACAATAACTTGATGACTTAGATTTATGCTGTTATTCCACGTTTCTGCGGCCGCCAAGGTCATCCATTCGAAATCCAGGGGATTTCTGGTTCTTAAGATGCCTGGTATCTAAAATGCATTTAATATGCAAACTACATCTGATTTTAAAGATGCCATCAAACCTCAAGTTCAACTGATATTACCATGATATACGTACTGCAATGCTATTCACCATATTCGTGTGAGAAGGAGGTTACGTGAAAATTTTGTGAAAAAGCAATAAAATATTTTGCTTTCTGCTGCTTTTGTGTCTTTACTGGTTGTTTCACTTTCTTAATTTGTATAATGCCAGTGATACTTGTGTTACATATACTATTCCAACTATTTATGGCTCAAATTTTATCACTATAATCGTAACTGTTAGAATTCAACTGTTGTTTTTCATTTGATTCGTGAGAGCATATCTCAAAACATGCAAGTCAAAATTTTGTTCAGTTTCTGTGAACTGAACTTCTTCTGAATGATAGTTAAGGACACATTTATCTGACAATTACTTTATGATCACCCTACAACTCTTTAAAATAAATCCTTCAATTGATTGCAAAATGCAAAATGCAAAAAAAAAAAAAAAAAAAACCCTCAGAAATATATGTGAAATATGATTTTTTTACTATTTATAAAGTAAAATAATATTTATGTAATGATTTTATAATTAACTCTATAAAATTAATAACATTTTTATTACGTTCGATTTTATATTCAATTTTTTAAATTTTATATTCGATTTAATATTTTATAAATGCATTTGCTATATATATTTATACATATTTTAAGTATCCTGGAAAGTCATTAGTATCTTTCATAAATAAATTCATTTCACCATACACATGGTTATTTTAAATAACACATTATTCTATAAAAATAATTTAAAAGATTCAGATAATAGCCTCACGTTTCGCTGCTTTTCTTTATAAGAATATAGAAGCAATAATTTTGATTCTTTTTTTTTTTTTGAAAATTGCTTAGCACAAAATATTAAAAGATAATGAAGAAATGTGATGTTAGAATAACAAACTTCATATAAAGAAAAAACTTGATCAATGTATGCTGTTGCAACAATTTGGGCACATTGTAGTTTTACATAATAGCAACTCCAATTCGTTTCGAAAAGAATTATAAAAATTTAAATGAAGTTCAAATAGAGAAGGTAAATACAGACAGATAGAGTAAGTAAACACAGACCAAACGCATTCACTTTGACCGGCATACGAGTATGCAGTTGGAAATAATATAATAAACAGAATAAAGTTTAAAAATCCGACAATATAAAATACAAATTATAAATAATAAGTAAAATAAATAACAAACTAAACAGTAACGCATGCTTCCTAAATAAAAAGATTCTAACAAAAACTTTTTGTGGATTATATTGGTTGAACAAACAATATTTCTCAACACTACACTGCATAGCGATGGCTCCTTCTAGCTCTTAAATAGCTTCTTTCGAATTTAAAACTCATGACTTATTATCGAATTTAAAACTCATGACTTATTATCGAATTTAAAACTCATGACTTATTATCGAATTTAAAACTCACGACTTATTTATGACTGTTTGGGTATGTAATTGCTATAAGTTAAAATTAAAGTGTTGCATTATCTTTCTTTTCAGTGTGCCTGCAAATGAACAGGGGTATCTTTACCCTTGTTGCACCAACAGGAGAAGCCTCCTACGATACTTTAGCTTCATATTCTAATACATTTCAAGTGCCATTCATAAGTCCAGCCTTCCCGGAGCTGAGCAGTGATAGGCCAGCCTTTTACGGACTCAGTTTACGTCCTCGCTATTTGAGAGCGATCTTAGACGTCATCATGTATTACGAATGGAAGACGATTTATTACCTTTACGACACTGATGGGGGTAAGTTTTCTTATTACGAATCTCCTGTATGAAATGAACTCGTTGGAATAAATCCAGAATTTTTAAGATGAGACGCTTTCTATTGAAACTACATCATTAAGAGATTTTGCGTGATACAAGTAAAAGATAAAATTTCAACTTAACTTTTAATTTACTGATTAATGATATGAAAAAATCTTAGAAATGTATTTCGCTTCACGAAGGTTTCAAATACGTCCTCAGTATTTTAATTAAATGTAGTTTAAATTTAATTGACGAATGAAATATTGGCAGAATAAGTTGCAGATATCCCCCAATCACCGCTGCTAATTTTTAACGAAATTTTGATTTTAGTGCATAATATTCATTTTCTCTGTCTGTATCTAACCGGTATTGAAATTCATGTCATCTTTTATATATTTTTTTCACTTATAAAATTAGAATTAACGCAATGCTTTCCAAAACATTGAAAAAAAGTCACAGTAAAAATTGGGAGAATTCATACAAGGAAAAAAAATTAAAGATATGACATTGTTAATGATTCAAAAAATGCTGATTTAACTCATTTTATCTTGCATTTTATTCATTTAGATGGTATGGCTTGAAGACAACTCTCTGATTATAGCTTTAATAAGTGCTTGAAGCAAAGACATGCTTGTAAGAAACTCAAAATCAAAGGGATACATATATTCTAATATTATAAAGAGCTTAAGTCGTGTTTAATGAGCGTCTATACTATATAAATATCATCATACGCCAAAATTATCTGTTATTAAATTATTAAAGTTATCTTATCCTTTGAGAACACATAGTGAGAACATCATTCTTAAATATCGCTGTAAATTTCCATAGGATGAGCTCCAAACATGTCAATTAAATTGGAAAGGCAAATCGATTCATAAAAAATAAAAAAATAAAAATAAAAAAACCCCATAAGTGCAAATATTCATAAGTTCACACACGCAGATGAATAATAAGCAGATAAACTAAACTCCTAGATAAAACAATAGTAATGCAATTTATAGCATAACTAGATGATCATCTCACGCATAGCTTTTTCTTGTTTTAAACTTAAAGTTATCTGATCTTCAAATTGTAAAATTATTAAGTTCTTAACTAATTAAGATCTGGGAGTTTTTAAATGTTCTTGAAACAAACTTAGCATCCATTAAAAATATCTAGGACCATGTAACATGTATTTTGGAAAGTCTAGTTTGAAGATAAACTGGAACTTTGTGTACCAAAGTTCTACTGCCTCAAAATTTTAAACATAAACATCTATAAAAACTCGAAAGAGTCTAGTTAGCAGTTCATGTCAAACATTTATTCGATTTTTCAAAATGAAGATTGATTTCCCGACATTCGTTTTCTTCTATCTTAGCTTCGAGCAGTCTTATGTTAGTTATGAAATTGCAAGTCTCTTTGATCCATTATACATAAAAAAAAAACCCAAATAATTGATGTTATTTATTTTGCAAGAATGTATCCTAAAAATATTACACCAAAACATAACGAAACTTCTAGAAAACATTCTACTTGTTCAGCAAATTAAGAAAATCAAAATTTATGTACTCGGATGTGACCATTATATATTAGGAAAGGGCAAAACCATTATATGACCATTATATATTAGGAAACTATTTTTTAGTACCGAATTATACTATGGCTCAAAAATAATCTTTACATGCTAGTCAACGAAAAACTATTGAAAGAAACTTATACCATGGATATTTAGTTCGCGCAAAGTTTCTAAGTTTGGAAAATTTGACAAAAAACATCAAAATCGATCATTACCTTAAAATTTTGCAGATTACTTTCATTATTTCGGACAAATAATTTCATTTTTTTTTGCTAGGTGTTAAATTGATTTAAAATTTTCTTCTTAACACCCTTTATTCTCAATGTCAAGATGTTAACCAAATGGAAAATCTCAGAATAAATAGTTATTTACTGGTATTTTAAGAATTACAGTTATAGTTCGAGAGAAAACTATGATATTGTAACATTGCGGGTTTTTTTTTTGACGTCGGATTTTGAGTTCGTTAGAAGTTGATTACCAATTGCTCAAAGAGGTTACAGTTTGAATCTCATTCTTGATTTTGCAATGACGCATGTGATTAGTAGTGATTCATGAAGAAGAAAAATAAGTTCAGTCTGTTAATTTCATACAGACTATTTCGTCGATAAATAACACTTAAAATTTAAATTAAATAATTAGGAATAGGCATAGAATGTTATTTCAAACACTTTAGAAATTTCAGAGCTGTGTAATCAAAGAAAAAAAAGCTGATGAGATTTAGCAACATTTCTAGATGAAACCTAAGAAGGAAAAGGAAATTTTTCTTCCATTTAAACTCATGAAATTTTCAATTGAATAATAGATTATACCCCACAAATAAAGATAATCCTACTATGGAAATATAAAACAGTAAATTTGGATGAAATTTAATTTGCTTTAATTAAATGCTCGTCAAATGATACGATATTATGAAGATAAAAGAAGAAGAAATTTGACGTACATATGCTTAATTAGTCAAACTAATTCTCTTTAATCTGTAAAAAAATACTTCAATTTTCAAACCTCTTGCGAAATTCCACTTGTTTCGTTTTACAAAGTAATGAATTCTAGTCCATCAATAAATGCTCCTAATAAAATAATAGTTTAAAAGAAGCAATATAGAAAATTTTATGGGACTGGGCTAGTTTATAAGATAGACCGATTTATTGTAAGAAAACCACTTTCCAGAAAGAAGATTAAATGGTAGAAAGATTTTCTTTTGTTTGAGCTTTGAAAATGTAATTTAAAACTCTTCATATCTGCGAGAAACAGAAATGAATCGAAGATTGCGTAATGACCTATTGAAATAAGGAAGAAACAGATGGAAAATGCATTTCTTTTTCGTCCGAATATAAAAATAACATTCAAAGCAATATTTGCACAAACGATTCAAAGGCGCTGCGGGAACGTTTTTAATTAACTAGAAGCAAAATAACGCTTTGGTGGCTGACCAAAAGAAAATGAAGGAAATGTACATTAAAGACAAAGCAGTGCCTAATTTTCCAAAGCAACTGAAGGTTTTAAAATAATATTTGCTGGCAGGCTGTTTTTTTTCATGCAAATTACTCGCTTATGTTGAATTTTCTTCCACTAAATATTTCATGCGAATTCTAATTAAATTTTCTATGTGATGTCTTTTATTTCTTTTAGTAGTTTTCTAAACTAATATTTAATATTTTATTAACATAAATTTTGAAAAAATTCGAAAGAAAGAAAACAAGCTATTAGTTCGCTGGAAACAGAATAATTTATGATTCGTTTTGATTTTATTCCTGTTAGCGGAACACTTTTGATAAGTAAAATTAAGAGCAGTGTTTGGTTAAGTAAGTTTTTACTTTTAGATTATTTTTTATGAACTGATTTATAACACTTCTCTTCCTATATTTATTCCTAAATATTTTATATTTTCCCCTGATTTTCGTAGTTTTATATAATTTTAACTTTGATCATATAAAAATGGAATTTTGTAAATGATTTTTCACTTACTTACAATTTCGAAACTCTAGAACATTTTACTTTTGTGTTCTTCATAGTGATATACTATATTGTATTTTCAGAATTTAATTATTAGTTAATGAATTTGATTAAATTTTGATTCCATAGGCTCGATGCCATTTGATTAAATTTGTCAAAAAGGGTTATAAGATTGCATAATATTTATAATTACGAATTATAAATTTTATTAAATTTAAAAGGAGACCGTAGTTAAAATAAAAAAAATTTTAATTTTCCCAAATTAAAAAAAAATGTTTTATTAAATTTATTCAATAAAAGGAATGTCTATGTTCGTAGATTGGCTCTCCTACAGAACGGACCCTGAGACCAAGAACCACCAAATTTTGCACTTTTACACATTTGAGCTTAAAAATTTAAATCTTGGAGCGAGTTTTTTGTTATTTTAATTTGAATTTAAATTACTAAAAATTTAAAAACAAATGTTTTTCTATGATGACTCTACAAAATATTATTGCGTAACACTGATTTTTACACGGTTTTCAAATTAAAAAAAAAAACATTTGTTTCTTAATGATAACAATTTAAATCATTGTTCTTTGAATTTTTCCTGAATTTAGGCAATATTATTCGCAAAACAGAATAGGTATTTTTTGAAAATTTTCATCAGTAGGTTCCATTGTTACAAAGAATTCAAATTGTAATGCATTTTTTGTTTGCGTTAAATTAAATTGTCCATTTGTTTAATTGATTTAATCGTTTCTTCAGATACTTAATTGTATGATTTTCTTCCATTAAGTAAGGAAGAAATATATTTTTTAATAACTACACAGCTTAATGAGCAGTCAGATAGTGAAATTATATTACCATAAAAGACAATGTGCAAGTAGAAGATGAAATACACGGAGAGTGACGTTTATAATTGAACTATGGTATTGTACACCATTAAGAATGTTCACGTGTGTATCAAATAAAACATATGTAAGGCCATTAAAATAATACAGTTTTAATATCTACCAGAAAATGATACTTAAAAATACTTTATTAAGGTAATATTCAGATTAAGCATAAGAGATTTAATTAAAATGAAACGCAGATAATATGGGCGAACCAGATGATCACCTAAGGCGGCTTGACTAAAATAAAAATTTTCCTGCTAGTTTTTTTACTAATAAAAATATATTTTTATAAATTTATTTTTATTAAATTTATTCTGACAGAATGTTTGGAGACTGCTATCACATAGCTGTCTCAGTTTATGGCAGAAAAAAACAATAGAAACAAAAGAAATTGTCTATCGAAATTTTCAGATTTTCTTGTTAAGATATAAAAATGTTCTGCAAATTTTTCGTTAATGAATTAATACAGCATATAAAGGCCGTAAACGAGTTATCCAATTATCCTGAAATTGGGAAGCGTCATTTTTTTCTAAGTTTTGAAAATAAAACTTAACAAATCATTTCATCCTTCCTGCTGGTCATCAAAAAACCATTAAGAAGAAGGTGCGGAAAAATCCCCCTAGAAGGTATTTTCTGTCCAGAAAATATTTACGATACGATAAAGAAACATTTACGTAATGATATTGATAATTTGGAAGCATTTAATTTTGAGAAAACATTGAAATTCAAGAACAATTTTGAATTTTTTAATACACTCTTGTTCTAATTAGATTCTCTTGGTTTCGAAAACAAAATTAGGTACTAGCGCTACAACCTTAAAAGACTTCGAAATCCTTCTTTCTAATAACAAGCTCGTTTAACGTAGTTTCATTTGGAGGGAAATAACTATTGGGATTTCACCGTCGACTTCCTCAAAATGAAGTATATTAGAAATACACCGTCTTAAGTCATATTGTAAAGAGAAATAAAATTGCATTTGATATCATTCTCCATAAACCAGTTGAATACAAAATTTTGTACAGATGTATTAATTTGGATAGTACAGTAAAATTTATTTGTCGTGTTGTGTGTTCGAGTAATGACGTGAACAAAAAGAGACAAAGTGACGGAAAGTCAATTTGTTAATGAATTTCAGAAGAGGTTGCAGTTGTACAATTCTGATGATAAAACTTTTGTTTAAATTTCATCTATTTAGTTAATTATGATTTGAAGTTGCTGAGTTTATATACGTACTGACAAAAGGTAGAAGTTCCACTGACGAATTTTATCAAAAATTTAATGTAGATCTACAAATATCAAGGAAATATAAAGGTTTTCATTTCATCTGTCTACCTTATTGCTGCTTTTCACAGTCAGATAGGAATAATTTCAAAATCATTTTTTCGAACTCTAAACGTGGAAGGAAACTTAAAATGTAGATAATCATCAAATTTTCGAGGTCGACTTTTTTAATGATTTCAATATTTCATTTTTGTTAACTTTGTAACGAGAACGTATTGAAAAAATCAGAATGATAGAATAAAATATGACTAAATCATTCTTAAAAAAATTTTTAAAAATGCATGTTGTGTATGATATTAATCAATGTTGTTTTAAAATGCGATTCATTCTTAGATCAATTATGCAATTTCAAAATTTAAAATATTAAGTGATTTTCAATTAAGTCTTACTTTATTTTAACAACAATGACTTTTTCAATGAAATTATTCTTGCGTATCTTTATAGAATTGAGGAACAATAAGAAGAAAGACAGTTTTACCTCCTTCTGTGGGCTTATGATCTATATGAAAATAATATTTTTCAGTAAAAGGTAGCTTTCCCGTCTTTTAAATATTTACTGAGTCTCAGAATAGCAAATCTCCTTCGCTAAGCATATTTGAAGCTTTTAGTAATCTTTGAAAACAACACGAAATGATTTCAGAAAAACATACTAGAAAACAAAAATATATATAAAAAATAAAAGACAAAACGATAAGCCCCATTTACCTCTTCTGGCATGTCGTTGTTTTGGGAAAGAAGAAAATGCTGTTGTAGAAAAAACGACTGCATAAAAAAAAAAAAAAAGCATCCATTGATCCAAGTATGTGGTTGGATCAGCAGGTAAGTAACTTGTCACTCATTCTAGTGTGAAATCAGATTATTGTCCAAGTGAAAAGAACGGGACCCTTTTCAACTTTCTCTTCAACCCTTGATATTAGAAGAAAACCTTACTTTTTCTTCCGGTATTGATCAGGTAGAAAGGAAAGCTAGTGATATTGTAACTTAGAAGGTATTTCAGAGTACTTAAGTTATCTTTTTCCTGCACGGAAAACTGTTTTGTATTTACATTCATAGACAAAGTTCTTTTCTATAATTTCAAAGCTTATATAATACATTAACTTACTTTGATATTCATTCAAATTTACTTATAAGATAAAGATCAAAGAAACTTTATTTAAACACTTGCTTATTTAAAGTGTAAATAAAGTAAATCTTAAAATTATAATAATCTTAATCAGAGAACTAAAACTATTTTAAATGGTGTTATTAATTCCATTCTCCAGATAAATAAATAAAAATTTACTTACATATTATTAGAGGATGTTTTGGATATTTTTTTGAGGTTCATTTATATTTTATTGTATAATGTTTGTATGTATTCTATTTTTAGATAGAAGACATAAAAACATTGGTATTTTACAAACTCCGATGGATCATTAAATAAACGGGAAGACTAGAGAACAAAATGAATTTCTGATCAAAAGTTACGAACAAACTTATTTACTTTTCGAAGAAAATCGCCGTGAAGATTCAGGTATTAGTCATATTGGTGTATCAAATCCCTTTTCGAATAACGTTGTCGCCAGTATTGCGAGATGGGCTTTAACGTTTCTTTAAAGCCCTTTATTAGTTTGAAAGCTTTGGCCTCATTAGCCTTCAAGGCGATAACTAATTTTGCACATAATCTTTGGAAATAAACTCATTTTATTATCTACTGTTGTCTTTTTTTATGTCCCATCGGAATTTAAAAAAAGGTCTCATTGTAAAAGATAACTTTATTTGGTTTATTGATTAACTATTATAGATTTAATTGTAAATAAACTAATTTAATCAGTTGCAATAATTTTAAATTATTGCAACTAATTCCTTTTAATGGTTGCATAATTACAAGGATGCTTTTGGGTATAAATAGAAAAAAAAGTTCATGAAGGAGAAGATAGAAAAATTATCCGGCATTTCTCAGCAATAAAGAAGTTGGGAATCAGTAATTCACTTAGTTATATTAGCGAATTAAATTTTTGGAAGTTAATTATCTCGCTGTTTTTAAGAAAAACTTTCTTGGAAATATTTCTATGCTTTACAGTGGATTATTTTATGCTTCCCTTAACAGTAAGAAAAATATTTTCAGTTTTCTATGGTAGAAATGAGTCTAACAATAATCTTAGTCATGAGAAATGATATGTTCAAACATATGTATTGATATTTGCCTAGTGGGTAAAATCATTAAATGTCTCTCTACTGATTCAGCAAAATAGGGGAGTGGAAAATTACCCAGAATGAAAATGCAGATTTACATTATTCCGCTGAATGTCTGCAAATTGAGAGGAATGATGGGGAAAAGAGATTGGGTAAAATCTTTTAGTATTCCAAAATTATCAATTCTTTTTTCTCATAAATGCGCTTCTGTTTTGTAGCCAAAATTACACCCAGTTTTTGAAATGGGAACTATTTTATAATAGAATCTTCTTTTAATGCTGTAAGAACATTGGGCACGATAATTTCCGAAAAAAAAAATCGAATTTTACATATTTTTGTTTTAAAAATTCTTTTCCAATGAAGTTTTTATTTTCTAAGTGCTTTAAATGAGGCAATTTGAATTCTTTAAACTTTTAACTATATGAATTTATGTACTATATTCTAGTTTTATATTTTTTGGTGTCTTAGTCAACTTGCCAATTTATAATTGTACTAAAGATGTATAAAATCCTTAAGTCCGTTTTATTTCTGTAAAATTCTATCGATTCAATGACATTTTTCAATATCGTTTTATTTGAAAGGAAAATAAACGGAAAATGAGATCGCGAAATAGCACGAGGGCTTGCCTAAAATTCTAAGAGACATTTCCTAAGTAAAATGAGGAACTTGGAGAAATAATTTGAAATTAGATGGTTTGAAGAAATTAAAATTTTAAGTATAAGAAATCATTGATGACTCTAATTTCACGTTTTTTATAGTTGCTCAAGTGCACATGGCATTTTTGGTGGTCTGTTAATATTTATGTTTAAAAAGATTAAAATATTTTGCATCTATTTAAAATTCGATCGATTGATTTGTATTCTTAAATTCAGTTTTATATGAAGAAAATTAAAGAAAAATGGACAAATGGAATTAATGCTTATCGCAAATTTCTTATGGAGTTTTGTTAGAAAAATATGGCTCATATGGGGAGGGTAATCGATGATTTTTAATGTATATCATTAAAAGTAATAATTCCATATTCAAGCTAGAGAAAAAAATGCCTTAAATGGTAATCAGAAAACAAAGAAACAGGAATCGAGTAAACACAGGGACGATAACATTTTTTTCATGTCATCACGAGGCAAAGTAAGATTGTAAATTAAGTTTCTTTTAAAAAGGTTAAACTCGTTTATTTTTTCGGAGATGTCCAGTTTTCGTGCGGATGCATTAATTTTGCTTATTATGAAAGTTTCCATACTAGAAAAATTTCAGTTGCCTGAACGAAGAAAAAAATATAGCATTTTAAAATTTATTTTTAAAAAATGCGTTCAACACAATGCTGTTAATATTTAAACTAAACGATCTGAAAAACGAATTCATAGCAAATTGTAAAAAAATCCATGGTGTTCCTCGCTATCTCTTAAAAATGCGCTCAAATATTAGAGTTTTTTTTTTAAATAAAGAAACATGTTGTATTTAGATATATTTGTGCAAATATGTCTGAGGATTTTATACTTGTTGTATTTAGATAGATTTGTGCAAAAGGTAATCGAAAAATATATTTAAGTTAAGGAACCAAGTTTATGAAGCTACACTTGTGTACGAAGCTGTCATAAAAGTAAGAAACATAAATATCCGTGCAAATAAATTTAGCTCAGAACGTTTGAAAAAATGGAAAATTCACTGGACTAAAGTATATAGATGTCCAAAAAGAGTTCGAAACACTCTTAAATTTTTTTTGCCTATTGCAGATTTTTACCTAAGCAGGCGCTGTAAATAAGAAAAGTGTTCGAAATAAAGCAGCAAATTTGTTAAGGTTAATGGCATAACTTTGCTATTTATTTTCAAAAATTTATGCCTGAATTATAAAGGAACTGCACCATTTTGATCTTTCCCATAAAACTGCTAAAATAGGGTCAAAATATAAAAATTTATGGATCATTCTTTATCTATTATAAAATAGTTTGAGAATTTTTGATTAGACTTTTAGGTGATAGAAATGTCTTTGTAAATGACTGGACTTCGTTTTGCACAGCACATGAAAAAAATAAGCTTCCTTGGATGTGGCGTTTCATGTGGAAGAATCTTGTTATTCCAGTAATGCTTCGGTAGAATTTTTAAAAAATTATTTTATAATTAGTAGTTGGAATAAAGTTTAATGTATAGTATTTAATTCCTGCGACTTTGCCTTCCCAAGGTAAACGTAGCTGATAATGGTCTTAACAAATGCATTCATATTACTTAGTTCCGATGTTTAAACCTTTGATATTCTTTTTATATTTTAAAACTAATTTAGAGTATAAAGAAACGCGTTACGTTTTCAGAATTTGATTTCAAGAAAGTGAAAGAGAATGGCAATTGTAATATTTATAATACCAACTTCTACTTCACAGTACAAGTTATTTTAAGATGATGAAGTTCCGAAAAATTCCTTAAAAGAAAGCCAAAAGCAGTGTACACGAAATTGTACACTGCTTTTGGCTTGAATCTAAAAATCTTTATTAATCACCGAAATGTATATATTTAATTAACTTATGATAATGAAAAGGAAAACTAATTAAATATGTCCTCAATTAATAAAGGATCATATAAATTTAAAAATATGAATTAGGTTTGTTCTTACAACATATGTGAAACTAATGACTATCACATAAACAGAAAAACAAATTAAAAATTACCCAAATTTTGAGTGCGTATAAATGTTCATAAATATTAATTAAAATTCTAATATTAAAAGGAATTGAATAGCAGTAGAGTTCATAGAATAATAAATAAGCACTTATTTTAATTAACGAAATTTTTTGTCACAGATGAGAGATAATATCGCATGATGCGGAGTAGGTTCGAAACTTAATTCATTAACGGTCATTTACTGATTATCATATGACCATGCATTGGCATTAATATATTTAAAAGGAAAAATAGTCTGGCAATTCATCTTCCAAGAATTCAGCAGGGCGAATTTTTGTTCATTTTCCATCCAGGTGCAAACTTTCTGACTTGCTGTTTCTTCAATTAAGAAATTTAAAGAAATACAAGAAATTACAAATGAACCATGAATCCAAGCAGGAATCGGAAGAGTTTTTCATATGCTTTATGAATTTAGCTTTTAGTTCTTGATAAACCTTTTCCTAATTTAATATTCGTTTACTATAAATTTCAGTTAGGCATAATTCAATTATTTTAAAGTTACAGGTATACAATTTTCTAAAAGGATCTAATTGCAGGAAAGGGAAGAAACTTAAGGTTGATTAATTTTGTCTAAGTGGATCGTATAAAAATTTATTAAATGTGACTTTTAGAAAATTAAATGGAATAGTTTATGCTAAAAAAATATTTTCTAAACTAATTTTCTATTATATTTTTAACATTTTTGCTATTTACAGAGTAACTTATCTCCAGCAGGTAAAAAGATAAAACACATTTCAACCCTTTTGGAACATCGTTATATATATAAATTCTTACTACAGTAAAATTTATTTTTTATTTTTAAATTCCCTTATTCTTTACTTTTAGCGCCTGAAATTTTCGAATATCAAATTAATAGTTTTTGAATCTCTGGAATAACATTGATTGTTTTTAACAACTCCAACTGTTAACTTAACTGTTCCAATTTTTAAAATAATTTTCCCACTTTTTTACTTTAGACGGTTAGATGTGGTCTTCAATATAAATATTATTTATTTTTCTCAGATAATTTACTAATTTTTTCTATAAAACTCTCTCTCTAAAAAGTCTCTATATATGCCGGTGTTTTAAGGAAAAAATAAATAGCATGAAGGTCATAACTTATTATTATGATGAAGTTTAACTTTTTATATAAAATGACGTTATTATAGGCCACTCATCTAGTTTTTAAGAAAATTACTTCAACATTTTAAACATAGAAGATCATTAGAGATTATCAATCTGAAAATAACTTGTGATTTAATTTAATTTGATATATATTAGATAATTTGATATTCACAATTAATTTTCTTAAGTTTAAGGAGATTATTGTAATTACCACTAATTTATCTATCTGTTTAGGAATATTTTCAAAGATAGAAATAGAATCCTATCTGCACTTTAAAATTCCGAAATATAAATCGGAAATGATAAATGATTGAGTTTAAAACAGTTAACAACATTTAAGTGTAAAATTTAATGCTTCGTAATCGCCAGAGATTAGCTCATAAAATCGGCATTCTAGAAGCCATACTGTAATGATATTCAGTTATTTTCAATGAAACAAATTGGGACATTTGTTAAGGAGTCATTGTAGATTTAAAAAAATCGTTTTAATGCAAGGAATACGAATTTGAAAAGCGTGTTTCTAAGTAGAAACTTCGAAATCGCCATTCCTTTATCTCACTATCGTAACATGACGTATTTTACTGCTGAAGTGATTTAAATAAAATCAATATTAATTGGAAAATATCCAGATGAAATTATTTTTATATGAGTTGCTTATAACTGCACCTTAAAAGTAAGCATTTGTTCTTTTTAAATTCCATTTTAATTTCTAACATAAATTTTATGCGAATCATCTTTTGTTTTGCTATTCCTTATCTAAATCAAAGATTCTTGTTAGCTTATATTTTACTGAATCTGACATTAAGCTTTTATATAAAAAAATAGCTTGCAACTTTATGAAATTCTACTGAATCTTCAGTTTGTAATTCATTTTTATACATGGACGTATACAGATTCATTTATTTTTATTCTATGTAAGATATCAATTGTCAAATTTAAGTTAAAGAAGCATGATACGAATGATTACCTGTTTGAAAATTAATTAATTTTCAAATCTTAATCTTTTAATGCAGCTGCATCTGAAAATTAGAAAAACCGCTCCGATATTAATTGCAAACTTCAACTAAACAAAATATACTTAATTGATAAATTTCAACAATATTTCAAAATATGATTATTTACTTCGTTACTCTATAAAACAATTACGAATAAAAATCAAATTAATTATTTCCAACTTATTATTTAAATCACATATTAGAATCTACATTATCTAAATGAGGAAATCATGCGGTACATCGTAAAAAAATATTTTACTAAAGATTAAACAATTTTCAACGAAGTAAAACTAATTTTCTACTCCACAAAGTTATCACTTAATTGCTATTCCTGGACCAAAATAAGGACAACGTGAAAAATGAGGTAAATGGATCGTGGGGAACAATTATGAAGATAAAGTGATGGTTCTATTGTTTAGTGCAAAGGATGTTAGACTCCATCGTTTGTAACCTTCCAAGTAATAACTCGATTAAGGGAAAGGAATCGAGAAAATGTAATTTGCATTTAAAGAGCAGAAATTCCATCATGGCCGTAATTACTAGGAATGCTTTTGGCCGCAGACAACCTCGTTAATATTGCTGTTTTGTAGATTAAATATACTCATATCTAGTTGCATTAACTTCCTGCAAAATTCAAGCACTTGGGATATGTTCACTGGATATTGCAGACAGATTCATCTGTTTAGACTTGAATATTTGTTTTTTTGTGTCAACAGCAAGGAAATCTCTGCATTTTAAATATTACTGCTTTCTTAAAATAATCAGATTTTCTGTAAATTCAATTCTATCTTACAATGCAAATATATTGAAATAAGTTTTTCTTATTACAGACTGTACAAAATGAATGCAAAGTTTCAAATTTTTGTAGAATTTTCTGAATTTTTCAAACTAAAAAAACGAAACAAATTATTATCATAACGCATTACCTCATAAATGTTCCTATCAATTTGTTTTTAATAAATTAAATATATATTAATTGTTCGTTGATGATTCGATTCAATTTTATAAAAATAGTAATTATCAAATAAAACATTACATGTACTCAAAAAGTGAAACCTTTCATTTTGAAAAATAGATTCATTTTTCCAACTTCTGTGTTGATTGGAGAAGCATGAATCATAATAATTAAAATATGTAAACTAATTTAATCATAAGCAAATGATGTAAAATTAGATTTTAAAAATTAATATATGATATATAGGATTAGCTCTACTGCTGTGGACTTAAATATGGCTCTGTAGATAAAATGTCTGTAGAACAAACAGCACAACCAAATAGTACGAAGTATTTAAACGAAGTAAATTAGCATTTAAATGAAATGCAATGTTTTGATAGTATAATGTAACTTAATGGTATAATAATAATAAATACTCGGAAATGGAAAACTTAAAATATAATCAATTTAATCCCGAGTTATTCAACAGGAGAATTTAAAAGAAGCTTTTGTACTCTCATAACGCAGAAGCTTGCCGAATCAAAGCAGCATTTAGGACTCACCATTCATTTGATGCATTTGTCTGGATATAAATCGTTTAGAATCAAAAAATTTTGAAATATAACTCAGAACTTTATTTCAATGTTTTTACCAACTACAATTTCTGTTAGTTTTTATCATGATTATTTTGGTAAAGATAGATAATTTCTACTATTAATAGTCTAGTGTCTTACAAAGGTTTCCGATTATAACAATTATAATTTCCTAGAAAAATGCTAAGAAACACAAAATTCAAAATATATGTGAAATGCATCAGTGAATATTTGAATTTGGGGAATATATAAAGTCTATAATATTGTTTAAAGAATTTTTAAACTATTGATTCTCTGAATCTCAAATCTTGAATCTCTGCTCGTTCGATTTCTTGACAGTATTTTGCCTCTTTTTCGTCTCAAAATTTATAGTAGGAACCAAATTTCGAAACGGCATATAGTGATTTTGATTTTAAACATAAAACATTGATATCTGAAATATCATGACTAAGATTTGTTTAATGAAATATTAATTGCTATATTGGAATGAAATATAATGAAAATACTTTTTCCAGAAGTTGAACAAAAATGTACAAGTAAATAAATTATTTCTTCTGTCAACAGAAAATACTAAAATAAATTAGAATTGAATTTAAAATTTAAAAAAAAATAGAAATTGGCAGACAGCATTAAAACCTGCCAAACGAGACGGATATAATAAGAAATCTGAATGATCTGAAGCGACTGTCCCTGTAGATTAACTGCTCACAAAATTAGTTTAGCTTCTGTACCTACTTTTACGTAACGATCATTCCAGATGTTTCTCCTGACTTTTGGAAATTGGAAGGTTTTCACTTTTAGTGATACATATCGAGGGAACAGAAAGCTATGATTGTAAGTTGAATTCACTTAACAGTCAGTTTATTCATTTTCTGCTCTGAAAACAAATACAGAAGTCGTTAAGCAAAAGTTTTGAGTATGTTGTTTTATTTTCTGAGTTCTCGTGTTTGCTTGTCACCAAGATAATAGCGTGATCACGCACTGAATGCTTGCGCTCCTACGATACTTTTCCGGATGAGCCATTTACTAATTTAACACTTTCTTCTTTTTCTGTTTGAAGCAACTATAATTTCTACGCATCAGTTAATTTATTCTAATTTTCTAGAAAAAAAAAGCAGATTATTGTGATATTATAAGTTTCTTTGCTATGCTTTATATCGAAAAATTTGTGATAGGTGTAATGTTCTACTATTCATACAAAATGCGGAATTAAAGTAGTAGATTAAAAAGGCAGGCTCAATTTTAAATTATATATGGGAGTAGGTAAGATAGAATCTGTTAATTGTTAAACAAAATTTGCAGGTTAATATCCATGGTTGGTATACGATAAATTGCGGATATCCCTAAGAAATTTTTTTCCTGTTGAGCAGTTTGCTAATTTAACACTCTTCTTTTTTTGTTTAAAGCATCTGTAATCTCTACGCATCAGCTAATTTATTTTAATTTTCTGGAAAAACAAATTACTTTGATAATCTAAGCATTTCTTTGCTGCGCTTTATATTAAAAAATATGTAATGGATTCCAGATGATTTGCTGTTCTTACAAAATTAGAGAGTATAAAGGTAGATTAAAAAAAGTACAATTTTAAAATGACATATAGAACTTGGCAAGATAGATTATTTCAGTTGTTAAAGATGTATTACGAATTATTATCCATAGTTAATATACGATAAACTATGGATATCCCTACGATATCTTTGCGTACCAGCAGTTTATTAATTTAACGCTTTCTTCCATTTCTGTTTGAAGCATCTATAATTTATACGCATGAGTAAATTTATTCTAAATTTTAGGAAAATAAGCAAATTGTCGTGGTATTATAAAAGTTTCTTTGTTATGCTTTATATCGAAAAATTTGTGATGGGTTCGATTTTCTGCTTTTTGTTAAAAAATTAGAAATCAATTAAAAATGGCGAAATTTTACATTGATATACGGAAGCAAGTAAAATACATAATTTAAATAGTTAAATACATTTCGCATCTATTGTTAATTAACAAATAATTTAAAATTTAAAAAACACATAAATTTTTTAAAAAACGCGATTCTAATTAATTTTCCCGCCTACAAATGGAGTAATTCCTTTACAAATAATGCTTAGAAGAGAAAATTAGATCACATAACGGAACTGAGCTCAAAATTTTGTTTGCTTACTAAACAAGTGCCTCATGCAGACGACATTGAAGTGCTAGTCCATTTTACTATCTCATGAAGCATTTTCTGTGCACAGCTACATTTTGTTCACTGCTGCACGTGAAAAAAGCAGGTATCTGAAGGAAATGAAGGCATAAGAAGCATTTTCAGCATTTCATTCTATGTGCTTCTTTCAAGAAGCATTTTCAGCATTCCATTCTGCATGTAGCTTTTGAATATGTATCAATGCTTCTATAACCATATTAGGAAGCAGAAATAATTTATCTTATTTATTTTCTGCTCTTTAATTTATAGTTCATTATTATAAACATCATAGAATTTTTGGATATTTTTGTTTCTTAAATTCACTAAAAAGTGGCGCTATTTTTATATATTAAATTAATTGATTAAATGCTAATTAATTTCTGAAAATATTAAAATAATATATTTATATCAAAAATACACGAATTTTAAAAATTGCAAAACTCTAAAGTAACAGGATATGAATAAAAAAAGCACTCAGATATTCCACATTTGAAAACATGAAACAAGCCAAATACTATTAAAAATGTATTATAATTCTTCTTACATTTCTTACAAAAATGCATAGGTAATCAGTTTTCATAATATGTTAAAATTAACTTCACTGCTTAACAAAGGTTATTCACAATTCAAACTGTTAAATTGTTTGAAAGCATCATCCCATTTTCTATTTCGCCATAATCAAACAACTACTGAAAAGTTTCAATTATTTGTCGCCGGTTCTAGAGTTGTTTAATGATTAACCGAAGAAACTCTTCAATAAAATCTATTTTTTCCCTCCGTGAAGAAAAGAAGTAAAGAAGGGAAAAGAGAAGTTTTGAAAAGTCCTTTTTATCCGAAACGAAAAAAAACCTTGAAGAGTCTCTTCAGAGACTTGAAGAATCCGTTTCCTAAGACGTATTCACAAACAAATTTTCTTAAGAAAGTAAAACAAAACAGCTCAAAGCAGTGCTAAAAATCGATAGAATTTCCTGTTGCTATTTTCTGGAAAGAAATTCGTTCCAAGAATTTTTGCCTATGTCACGAGTCAACACAAGAATGTAGAGACTTGCAGATAAATAATTAAAGAACTTTATAATGTTACGGAATAAAGGTAACATTTTCTGAGTATCCTTCATAGGCAAACAGTGCTGATTAAATTGAAATCAAACTACTTTTTAAAGGAAAAGTTATAAAAGAAAATTAGATTCAATTCATGTGACTATTTGTTAATTTAGAGGAAAGGAAAAACATGCAGTAAAGTCTCTAAATTTTAACAAATATTGCTCTTAGGGAGATAGCTCATCTTCAAAAAGTATATTGTTTTTTACTGAAAACTATTGAATTTTTGAAAAATTTAAAACCTTGATAATATTTGAAATATCTATAAATTTACAAATTTTAAAAAAAGTCCTTACAAATTTTAAACTTGAAGTTGTTTGTAATTCTGTTTTAAGTTTCATATTTAATGAAAATCATGCATAACTTCCGGCCGCTTAAGTTAAATATTTTGATATTCTAAAAGATAAAGTTTAAGGAAGACATGGAATTATTCTGTTGTTTCTCCATATGTGACTATGACGTTCTTGAGTAGAAACTTTATAAAATAAACTGGTTAAATATTAAATTAGAAATACATTTTTTTTCTTGAAATATTCAAAATAGCTGCCACTAATAATTTAAAAATGGATGTCTTACATAATTTAGTGAATGGCAAATCTAATATAATCATATACTATATTACATTAGTTGTCTTTATAGCTGAAAAAGCAAGCTATATATTGACAAATTTCCTTATTTGGGAATTTTGTTTAAATAAGTGTGATCCATGGCAGGAAATTCTCACAAATGATTAAAAAAAATGGGCTATGAGTGTCCTTTAGATGAAGGACAGCCGTCTACTAGTTACTGGTCAAACTGAAGAGGAAGTCGTTTATAGATTAAGAATGAAAGTCTCGAATTATGGGATCCGGGATATGGAACGAATTACAGAATAAAGATATCATTCACAGGAATTCTCTCCAAGGTCACCCAAGAGTTAATCGACACGTGTAATTCAATGCACAGCGTCTAGGAGAGCATAGGCTTTAGAGACTTTGCTGCTGCGACTCGAACAACAACTTTTTGGCATATTATCTACAGGTGTCTAGCTGAAAAGGGTCTCTAAACCCGATTGATATCCGTTCCCCTGATTTAAAAAAAAACAAAAAAAAGAAAGAAAAAACAGAGTTTGTTTCTTGTAGAACCAAGAACGTCATTCACACAGTAAGACTGAACTTCCGAGAGTCCTATTTTGTGTTTCCAAGAACGTCATTCACGTTCACAGTAAAATGAAACCCTGTTCCCTTCGCCGATGATTCGAATTTTTGTACAAATAATTTGCTTTTCTCTGTTATTCTTTAACTGGAAAGAGAGTAATGTTTTCTTTCATCCTTTCAATGTAAAAGGAATCTGTCACTTCCATTTAAATGGAATTCTGATGAAATGAGGAATCATACAGAGAGTTCCAAAAGTGTTCAAACACTTTTAAAATGTGAAGGGAAAAAAAAAAGATCTGTACCCTAAAACTGAATTCAAAAAGTCCAATATTTTTTTTTCATATCATCTCCACACTATTGTTTTCTAACTCTCAAAAAGGAACGATTTTATACTTTTTTCCTTAAAAAAATGAAAATGCAGGAAAGTAGAATTAAAATGCCTCACAAAAGTCATTGCATATCGAAATGCTTTCAGATGAATTCGCTATCAAAATTATTGTCTTTCACTTTTTATTTTGTATTTTTGCATTTTGGTGATCTTTAAAAATTCGGTCGATTTCATCTTTCCATGCTTACTCTATTTATCATTTTATTTATCACTCTATTTCATGCTTACTCTATCATCATCGTATGCTCTATTTATCCTTTTAAAATAATTCGAAGTCGTAAGAAAACAACAGATAATATTCAGAAAATTATTAATTTCCATCCCAATAACGGCAAATCAATTCAGTATATCGCCAAATTGGTAAGATATTTAGAGATAACTGGATATTAGAGAAACGACACGCAATATTAATATGAAAACTGAACTAAAAACAGTAATGCTGAAAGAAAGGATGGACATTAATTCGGAAATTGCAATAACAAAAACTAATATATTCTGTGTCGAAATTTTTAAAAACTGCTGTAGATGCTGCAGGATGTCCTAAATACTAATTGTTCAAAATATCGGAATGTTTATTAATATGTATAGATTTCTTTAAAGTGTACGAAGACTTTTTTGAGAAACATTTTTAATTTCTTTTTGATTATTGATTTTTTTAATATATATATTTTTTAATTTGTAGAATATTTTTAATTGAGGAACAATTATAAATATCATAAAAATATTCTTATTTTGAAATAATGATTTGAACAGTATTTCATTAAAATCCTAAATGTATGAACACTTTTTGGACTCACTGTATATATATCATTAATGTGGGTTCTGTGACCATACAATGGCACAGACTTGGGGTTCTGAGTTTTGCGTGACATTTTTCCTGGAAGATGTTGGCGGTGAATTTTATTTTTATAGATGACATTGAGAGGCTACCCAGAGCTCAGTTTGTGAATGATTTTCTGGAGGAAGAGGGTATTTGCTGAATGTTAAATTCGGACTGATCATCGAGTCACAATCCCATAAAAGACTAACATGAATAAGATGTAATAAATAGTGACTTTAAAATGTATAGCGTCTGAGGTAGTGATGTTCAATAAAAAATAATCAAATATATTTTTGATAGTCAGCGGGAACTTGTATTGCAGACCTGAAAAATCAAAACACGTTCATTAAAATACACGAACTTCATCTTACAATCCACAAAGTGATGGCAGGGGCTTTATATTGTTAGTTTTTAGTGTTTACAGTGTAGTGCGCTAGCTACATGCCTAAGGGGGGGGGGGAAATTTGACAAATATTAAGAGACTAAGTCATTCTTAACATCTTGTCCAACTCGTCAACTTCCACTGGTTTCCCTTATACGTGAAAAGTTACAAAATTTTTAATGCCGAATTATGCAATTGCATAAATAACTTTGTATAATGTTTATTTAAAATTAGTTTTTCATAGAACAGGATTTAAGTCTTAAAATAAAAAAAATACAGTATAATAATAAATTATAGTAAATAATTATAATAATTTATAACTAAAATTAAAAATATTATCAATAGGTGGATGCCATGCTAACACTCAAGATCTTCATTATAATTGCAAAATAATCTTATTAATTCAGTTTTCATGTATGTCATTTTTATTATCCACACAAAAAAAAAATACAGGGTGGTCCAAAAAAAACTTCCCCTATATATGAAACCCTAGCGGCCTATCCGCTCAACCAATCGAACCAAAATTTCAGACATGGTTGTTTGAAGGTATGCGCTGGAGATTGTGATGATTCTAAACAACGCAGAACTCACGGTTACGGTTACAGTGAGATAATTTTGAAATTTTCGAATGACAACACCCACTTTTTCCTTGCTCAAATTGATCCACGTATTGAAAAACCACAAATGGCGTTGGAACGATTAGCGTGTGACGAAAATTGCCGCCGTAAAGCATATGCAAAGAAGAGCATTATAAAGGACTAATGACAACACAGAGAGGAAAGAGAAAAAAAGTTTTTATTGGAATGGAAAGTTATAATTACAGGTTTTCAACGTGTTCACCTTCGCAGGCGACAACGCATTGCATTCGGGAGATTGTGGACAACAATGCTGAACTTAACATGAAAGGAAGAATCTGCATAGCTTTACGTGTCATCACATCTTGCAATTCTGACACAGTTGCAGAATTCCGTTATTCCTGAATTGCAGCAACGAAATGTCATTAGGGACATTGTATGGATGCAAGATGGGGCTCCTCCACACGTCGCCCAATGTGTTCGACCAGTGCTGCAACAACACTTTGATGATAGTGTCATCTCTAGTAACTTTGCAGTTTCGTGGCCACTGCGATCCCCCGAATCACTCCTATGGATTTCTGGTTCTGGGGTTATCTGAAATCTAAGGTGTATACGCCTGGTCCACGAGATGTGTCAGAATTTCAAGATCTCATAACACGAGAAGTTATGCAGATTCCTCCTTTCATGTTACGTTCGGCATTGTTGTCTCCCGAATCTTGTCTTGCAATCTCCCGAATGCAATGCGTTGTCGCCTGCGAAGGTGAACACGTTGAAAACCTATAATTATAACTTTCCATTCCAATAAAAACTGTTTTTTTGGACCACCCTGTATCTTCGGCGTTATATGCATTTATTTCATACTGATTCCGAAGTGACAGAAATTTAAAAAAAGGTATTTACAAAATGAGTTTTGAAAAATTTTATGGAAGTAAATTTGTTTCATGAATTGGTATATCAACGATGAGTAGCAAATATCTGACTCTAAATCTCTAAATACACGATACTATCACATTTTTAGAAAAAGTAAGACATATATCTTAATTTGGGTTTTAAGAGTTGTAGGTTATAACCGAAAACTATTCGTCTATCCTTTACTTAAAACAGCCATGTTTAACACGTTGACTGCAGAGTTGAATTGCTTACTTTTTAAATTATATGGGTCCACCGGTTACCGGTGACCTCCAAGGCAGTCAAGAAGTTAAATATTCACTGAAAATTCTTAAACTCTTGTAGATTTTTGACATATCGTCTTGAAATGGTAGATTCTGATCACTTGATAGAATTAAGTAATTCTTTAGTATAAAAATATAGTTTTGCTTATAAAGCAAATATTTGAAATACGAAAAAATTAAATTCTAAAACGAATAAGAATCAAGAAAAGCTACATTCCGTGTCATTGATGACATATTCATATTATCTACTACTTTACATAAATTCATAAATAAACTATTTAAATCAGACAAACACATTTGCAAAAGTCCAAAAGTCTCATAAGATATATAACATATTTATAGAAAATATATAAAATGGCTCGTACTTTCCAGTAGCAAGGAAGAGTAAAAAAGCGAAATTTATTAAGTGTGTTTAAATTAAAAAGTCAAAAAATAAATAGAAATTAATTTGAATTTTACTCATTACATAAGCTAATTACATAATATATTCTTGAAGCATCTGAAAACATATTTCTTTCAAATACCGAAAGAATACAAATTGCATCTAAAAATCTCAGATCGCAAGCGCAAAGAAGAAATTCGTTGTAATACAGCTAAAATATCTTTTCAACAAGACTTCAATGGTGTTGAGTAAAAATGCAGATTCTTGTAAGGGCTGCAACAAGAATCACTTCACAAAGTTTCGCCAAGAATTTACAGCCTAGCCTTTTTAGCTCATGCGAATTTCTACGGATATTTCTTATCCTTAGGGAAAATCTAGAAACTAGAAATGTAAAGAAATCGAATATTTAAAGTAACGTTGCGGTTCTTGGACTGATTTAACTTTAGCATAATTCAAGAATATTTGTTTTAGTCACGATTTATTTCTTAGAATTATTTATTAAAAAAAACTGAAATTCTTATTAAACCTTTTACAATTAAAATGTCGAACGGTTAATCGAACGGTTGCTTGCAAAATGATATTTACTTCTTTCCAGTAGTGATTTTTAAAAATGTTTCAAGAGCTATCAATATAGGAAAAGCAAACTTAGGAAAAATATCGAGACATATTTTCACCTTGTGATATGTAACATATAACATAACAACAAAGAAAACACTGCACGCAACTCAAACAATGGTGTAATCGAAATATGACGTGACATCCATTCTGTTGTAAGATGTTCTTTATTCAATTTTGTTACAAGAGTAACATGTTGATTGATAGAATTCCTGTCATTTTACTTTGTTGTAAGGGAATAAAGCAATTTAGCTTCCAGAATATTCTTTATGATTTTGATAGTAAAATGGTATGTTTAATTGCATGAAAGATGCGACCATAAATATGAAACAAATGAATATTAAGAAATGAAGTATCTTCGTTTTGCTGGGCATGCTGGGAATCGTTTGAAATCATATCTATTTGATAAGATATAAATACGCAGATTTAAATAGAAGTTCTATTTATTGTGATCATTGCCTTATTAGAATTTAAAAATTTGACTGTGTTTAAAATTAGTCTTAATTCAAAGTCGGACTGTATTGAAAAGTTGATATTTACTATAATTTATTGATATGCTATCAGAATTCCATTCAAAACATTTCTGAAAATAGTTAGAAAGAAAAATTGTTATTTATTTATAACTTTCATTTATGCTTTGTAAATTGAAATTTTTATAGAATTAATAGTTCGTTTTTTGCCCATTATTTTCTTGAATCGGCTTCGAATTCATGACACATAGTATTATTTATTTGAACCAATCACAAAATTCTTGATTATATGTACTTTTACCTTGAAATATATATTGGAAGAGAATAAATAAATAAATATAATTTTACATATTTCGATTCAAAGTGTTTAGTATATTATATATTCTATAGATTTAAACTTTAAAGAAAATAGGCTTAGTATTTCATTTGGAACAGAAAACAAGGTATGGAATCGGAGTAATAAAAATGTAACAGAAGTCTTGAGTTTATTAAAGTGACTTTCCTTATTACTTATGAAACTGAGATTTAAAATAAATAATAACACGAAGCTTAATATGTTTGTTACGGAACTGGATCATTTGGAAATAAAGATGTGTATAAAATTGTTAAGTCTTTTCTCTTCAGCAATTTCAATTACAACTGAAGTTAGTATCTTACATCTTTTCGTTGTTTATTTATTTTTTATATTATTGTTTGACAGAAAATGGAAAATATGCAGTCGAAATGCGATTCAATATTTCCAAATTTTCTACAAAAATAGTAACAATTTTTGAATTTCAGATGAAGCAATAATAGCTCGTTTCATTTTAAGTAGTGTTATTTCAATAGCTGAAAGCCCGGAATAATAAAACATAGAAATAATTAATATCTAGAAAGTTATAAAGCTGAAAAGTGAAATCAAAGGATTTTAGTTGCGGTGGAAAAAAGAAAGCGAGAAATGCATGTGAATTTGATAGAATTGTTTCAATTTGCAGTTTCTCCGAACTTCGATAAAATGGGAAGAAAATTAAAATGTAAAGATAAATTTTTCTTCTTATTTTACATTTCTACTCACGTTTCCGAAGGCGTAAAAATTACATGTTACGAATCAGATTATGCAAATAAGGATACTGGAAAAAATTATTGCTTGATTTACCCGAGTCGACAAATGGATCTCTCGCTTTGAAACATCAAGCTTATTTATCTTTCTTATTTCTATATTTAAAAGTATTCTTTTCTAAGCTTTTGAGTTACTATGGCAATGCATTCGAATTCTTTAAAGCTTCAAAAATGTTGCTCCCAAATGTGTTGAGAGTGAAAGTTATTCAAGTTATTTGTTGCATATTTTAGTAAATCGGGGATTTTTAGAAGTAATTTATTTGTGACAATTTTAAATGCCTTTAAATGTTTACGTATGTTTTACAAATAAATAAATAAATGGTTTTTATACATGAATTCTTTTGAATCATGTTTAGAATCTTTTTCCCCATTTATAAATTTTTGTTTTGGATTTCACTTTTAACTCCTTATTGAGAACAATTAGTAGAATGTAATGTATTGTCTTTAAACAGAATTTTTATTTATCAAATTAATTGCTTGCATAAAATGATATGTAAGCTTCTCTGTAGAATCTTGTTTTAGAGGTTTAGAGACTACAATACAGAGCTGAACTTCTATGGCAGAATCGATGAATAAATAGTGTAATTTCAAGTTTAATTACTTATGAAATACAACATTGATATTTTTATAAATGGAAAACGGTCTCGAATGTAACATTTTCCAGACGACTGTCGTTTATAATAATTTAGTCGATGTCTAATGCTAAAGCAATCTAACATATCCATAATTGAAAAAAAAATTGTGGTTCACACTAAAAATGAGTAAATAAGAAAAGCAATGAAAACAAAATAACAGCAATTGATAAATAAATAAACATTTAGTTTATTATAATTATCATCATTTAATTTTTTTTCCGATTTCAATCAAGAAAATGCATTAATCTAAATATAAATGCGTAACTTTTACATTTCAATATTTTCAAATTACATTTCTATTAAAAAAATGAAATATTTCTTCTGAAAAATGCAATAAACTTATGCCTTTTTTTTAATTGTTCAAATATTTTATACAAAGAAAAACATATTTTATACAGCATACATCTTTCAAGTAATTATCAAATTTAAAATCAAGCATTTAATGGAAAATGATATTTTGATTGCAAGCTACTTTTCCTATCTTTTCTCAAGCAAATATTTTTTTTAATCGTTCCTCATATGAATAATTTCAACCACACACATTAATTCATGCAAAATTTAACTTAATAATTACCTTAAATTAGTAAATATTTTAAGCTCAAAATGATCCAACGGCTCGCTGACAGTTCATGGGCATGTTTTAATCTTTATTCATATGCTTCATTCAGCTAAACTAAAGACTTAAATCAAGGGACGTAATACAAGGAAAGTAATTCACGTGTATAATATTAGAAAATCTATTCTAGAGAAGAATGTTCGTCGCTTTGGTGAAATCAGTTTTGATAAAGCTGGATTAAACAAAATTGGTTATAATCTCAGATAAAATGTATCCACAACATTGTATATGATAAATATTGAAACCAAGAGGACAATAATTGAATATAGAATATTGAAAAATCTTTTCTTAAATACCTAACAATTATGTGTCGTTATATCATGAAGGCAGATTAGATAAAGAGAGAGCATGTAACAGATTCATGATTTTGCGGAACATGCTAATCTATTATTTGATTCAGAGAACTTGATGAATTTATGTTGACAGAAAATATTGAAACAGTATTTTGTGATTGGATCATGCATACAAATTATACAATTAAACTAGATTAAGAAACAAAAAATCACAATTTTACCTTTGTTCGACGAATAATATAAACTATTTTAGTTAAATAATGGATATGGTTCGAAATAAATGTTCAATATGGAAAAAGGAACAATTATATCAACTGCCTTCAAAATTGTTGGTTAAAAGCGCATGGTATATCGAGACGCATCAATAATATAAATGAAAATGAGATTATAAAATATTTAGGTTGAAATTGCAAAATATACGATGAAATCAATTGTGCTATGCTTATTTTCATGTGTAATAAAATGATTATTAACCATTTGGCTAACTAATGAGAATTATCAGTCGAATACTCAGGGCGAAATTTTTTTAATATTGTGGCAAATAACAGTGGTGCTTTGCGCATCTACAAGCGTATAATCTGCACACCTACATACACATGTTTGATGATGCATTCTGAAGGCATCATCAAAAATTATGCAGAAATGTGTGTACGCCAGAATGCATACAGAATGATGCATTCTGGCGTTCACACATTTCTGCATAATTTATTCCAACTTTTATTGCATGATTTTGATTTTATGTTACTTTATGATCCATGGTTAAAAAGCAAAAATAAATATAATAAGAAATTTTTAAAAGGCAGATAAAGAATATAAAATAATTAAGTATTATTTAAAATTTAAGGAAGGTAAAATTAAAATAAATAAAAAAAGCAATTGCAGAGTTTAGGTGAACATATATACAATTTTCTCTTGCTTTATGTGATTGAGAAGTTGTTAAACAACACTTTGTTTGCTTTTAAAATTATAAATATAAAAATATCCGAACTCATAAGTCTCAAAGTAATTTCTCATGTCATTTTTTTAAAAATACATGAGGCCGATAATTTTTTTAAAATAGGAATTCAACATTGAACATGTAATCGAATGCAGGAAAATGATTTTATTTACATAATATTTTAAAATCATGTATCGTTTTCTTTATTTAAATTTTTCCTTTAAGAATAAAACGGCATTCACTTTATTTCAAAGAAAATGTTTCTAAAGAGGAATTTAAATTGCGCGAATTTCCTGAAGCCGTGTTGGCGGAAGTTTTTTACACGCCTTCGAAACTTTTTATGCATTAATATGTGGTAAAAATGATGCATTCTGAATTAAATAGAAATCAGAAGATAAGGAGAAAGGGATAACGGAAAAAACGGTTTACTTTTTAGTGAAATATTGGTTTTTTATGGAATAAAAAAACTCTTTTCATTTTAAGGGGGGGGGGAAATTGTTGTTGATTTACACACAGAATATGATTAAATCAGGGAAACAAATGTGCAGTGTTTTTCAAAGAAATCTCATTCAAATGCGTGTAAATGGAACTCTGCTTCTATTACATTTACGATAGCAATGCTAATTTTAATAAACTAAATAAAAGGTTATTTGAAAATCTCTGCTAGCAGGCAGGAAGTATTTAAAATAATCTACATTCCTTTCAAGAAGAATTTTGTGTATTAATTTTTCATTAAAGTTAATTTTTCTAATCTCAAAAGATAATGTCAAGATCGCATAAGAAATAACATGCACGGGAAATTAATGAATTTAAAAGCACCATTATGTCGGGGTTTCCTTTATTTATCTTTTTTTTAAAAACAACAACTTAAAGACATGTTTGAAAACCTCTAATACCACTTAAGCACTACTCAGAAAAACTTAAGACGAAAATGAAAGAACTTAGTTCAGAAAATATCTTTTAAGCTTGAACCAAAAGGAAGCAATCAACCGTCTACTCAACAAATACCACAGAACAATTGGTAAGGTGGATTCAACACCGAAAAGGCCGCCCTCAGACTGTCTTTTTTTTTTTCAAAGTTCCTGCCTCCTTGAAAAAAGAAAGAAGAAATAAAAATTCTCCTGCTCTCATGGTTCTTTCTAAAAGAAGAGTTTAACATCGTTCATTTTAGATAGATTTCTAGACCTTTAGACTTGCCTTTGAAGGTGGTGGCTTAACTTTCCGAAGCCTCGTTCAGATTCGATTAATTTTATTGGTTGAAAATTCTGAAATTCTGTTAAACTAGAGAATGAAAGAATTTGAAAAAGGAGCATGCCATGAAAGCAGATATCAACAGTTGCATCAATGTAAAAACTAATGACTCTCAGCTCGGGAGAAAAATTCCAAGATTTAACTATTTATTTCTTAATTAAAGTTCCGTTTGGTGGAGTGAGGTATATTGTGTTGTCCCAGACAATGAGGTATTTGATTTTATTGGCTATTTTTCTCTAGGGTTTGCTAAATTGTTAGTTTCGTGATTACATCAACGCCCTTCCTCTTGTTTTAGCGATGCTATCGCAAATTGCTTTTTGAGTGAAGTATGATAAAAGATTGCCGCAACCTTCTGACACGCAAAGGCTTCTTGTGGAAGGAACTGTTGCCGCTCATTCCTTGGCATCGAGTTTTCAACAGTTTTGTTTCTCACAGTATTCCAATAGTTTTGATTTATACTGCAATTCTCGAAGTCATTTATTTGACATTTACTTCCGTCTCTATAATAAACTACTTGGTAGCAATTGTTTTAAATCAGTTGTTGCTTAGACGTAATGTTCAGAATGTTGCAACAAGAAAACGACGATTCTAAACTTACTATTTATTCTGACAGGATATCCTTTATTATGTATTTTACGGAACTTTATGACATCTGTGTCCAAAATAATATTTGTTAAAAAGTTTGGTTGACATTTATTTCTTTTTTATTAAATAAAAATACTGAATTGCAATTTTCTGGAAGTTGTTAGTCATATATCTGAGTTAATATTTATTATTTAACTATGAAACTTCGTAAACAGAAAGTAATTTTGCTCTTTCTGCTGCTTGTGTTTAAGTTCATGGTGTAAATGAAGAACATTTTACTTAATTAGTTTTGAATTCGAAATTGTTCATAAGGTTATTGAATTACAATCCTGTGAAAGAATTTACTGCCTTTTATTAAAATAGCAATTTATTTCCTGAAGAGTTTGTTATTATTTTAGTACAACTGAAGGCGATTGTCTACTTATAAGTTTTATTACCGTAAAACATTAAACAACGAAATTAACAAGTGAATTAATGTTTTATTTATTTATTCGTATTATGACGGGTTGGCAGCTGTTGGTACAGTTCACCTACAAGAATAGATTTTCATATTTTATTTTGACAGCAAGGAAAAAAAACTGTTTACATGTGTATTATTATTAAAATCAATATAATTCAGCTTTAAATTTGTCTTAAGATTTTGTGAATGATGTCTCTAATTTCAGTATCAAGAGAACAAGAGTTAGTTTTCTCCTTTATATCACTGTAAGTTTGAGATAAAGTAAATTTGAAATTTTTAAATTAATCGGTCTTTTCTTCGATATCAGATGAAAATTAACCTTTCTCCATCACGGAAATGCGACTGAGAAGTAAGCATCATGAGATGCCATATAAATCTATATTATTAAGGTAAGAAATGTCATGTTTACTACGACCCTGCAATTTCTGCCTTTTGTTTTTCCTATTATGTTTTCCCCTGATTCATCAAATGCATTTGTCTATCATGGCTCGAAGGTTAGTCTTTGTTTGAGAGCCGGTAATACTTTTCTAAAGCTCTTATTATTCTATTATTTATCGAAACACTTATGTTTTTATATTCTCAGTTTTTTTCACCAATCAGAAACTAGCCATATCTTTTTTAGTGTAAGTAATTATAAAAATATATTTTATAATTTAAAAATCCAACTACGGGAATTTTAGAATAATAAATTCATCATTTGTTTATTGGTTGATTACCCTAAAACTGTCTTTTCCTAGCAGTTTTGAACTATCCTACAGTCAGAACTAATTTTCAGTTTATCATAAATTTTCATCCCTAATATGTTAAAATTTGCTAATAAATATTGACAACAGCAGTCAACATTTGCTGATATTCTACACGTATGTGCGTAGTTTAATTGAACTTCTAGAAAATAATAGCAGTAATAATAATTTCAAACTCATTTTCTACAGACGGAGAAAGCTTATTTCTGCACATAACTAGAGAACGAAATTAAGTTCTAAATTGTAAAATTTTATTCCATCCTCACAGGGTATCTTCTTAGCAAAAACATTCGGATATCACCGGTAACAGAACTAATTGTTGTTGCCGATTTCGTTAACGCATTTTTTTTCATAAAAAATATATTTTGTATTAAATTACTTTATTCATTTTCTTTATTAATCTTAAATGAGTTCGAATAATTAATTCCATTTAACTGAATTCGTTATGAATTACAAATAACTAAGGAAGTAAAAAAATATAGGGTGTCAACTTATTTTTAAATTTGGATCTGGAAAATGAAACGAGGCAAGAAATTCTCATGCGCTTTGGTTTCATATACGTAATAAACATTTGCGGCTTCAATACACTTGTTACTAGGAATTAATGGTTAATTGAATCTTTATTCCAGGCCACTTTTTAGAATCGACTTCAAAATACGAGCCGAAGTTATTTGCATGATCAGAATATGATTGAAACTTCACCTTTTCATTTTAAATTTTGGGACTAATGAGAAATTTTAAGTACAGTTAAATCAGGTGAATATGATAGATTATTCATTACATAGACATTATTTGTTGTCAAAAGTCTATGAATAATAACTAATTTCGCATTGAATTCAATATCATGCAACAAATAACAATTGTTTCATTCAAATTTTCCGAATTAATACCAGCCAGCAAACACTTCAAAACAGTAATTGTATGTTTATTTGTAAAAAATTCTTTACGGATAACATTCTTATTATTGTAGAATGCAATGATATTTTTTTTTTGGATTGGATTTTCTTTTTAGTTTGGATGATTTTTATTTTACTTCCAATTCGCCCTTTTGCTACTTTGCTTTAGGATCATGTCAAACACATCATTCCATTTCTTGTAACATCTATTTCAAGAAGTTTGTAAACATTTTCAGCTGCTGGAATATGAACTAATCCTTGATTTTTGCTCATTAGTTAAAATGTGAAGATAAAATTTAACGTAGTCTTTTGTTTTGCCCAAATCTTCATAAAGGATGTGTTTGAACCGTTTTTATTGATGTTTAAAGACCCTCCTGTCATTTTATCTCTGATGAACAATGATAATAATGATGCTTTATCACGAAATCACGCACGTATTCAATAATCTTAGGCTTCCAAGATAAACCAGGCCATCCTTTATTCTTCTCGTGTTCTGGTATATCTCTTCCGACCAAAAATAGGTCTAAATCCCAGAAAAATATCTTATCCCCTCGAACAAAACTCATTATAATCTTATTTTATGTTTCCGAGGCAATTTTCCCAAGTTCTCCATTAAATTTATTTACGGCTCTTTGTTCCTTCCTAATAATTCTTATCGAAGTGAAAGATTTTTGCTTCTCTGTTCAGTCGCCTACGTTTTGATTTAGTTTAACAAATCTCAGAATCTCTGGAAATCCATCATCAGAAGATCGAGCTTTAAGATGCATGCGCTGCTGTAAACAGAGATAATCCTCAATCTCAAAATTTTGTTTACAATCTAAGTACATGTAATAATTTGCAAGAATTTTCTTGAGTCTTTTGATTTATTTATTTCTCCCTTTTGAATCTTTAAAACTGAGGAAAAATAGTAGCTTAAACCTTAATTTTTATATCATGTGCATACCTTCGGTAATTCAGATTTATATGATCTAACAAATCGACACATTATTATAATTTGAATAAATTTTGTATGCGTTTAAATCATAAATTGTTATCGCATATACTAAATCCACCGTACAAATTCAACAAATCGAATGCAATGCATAATCCAAAACAGTTAGGGTAACTTCCGTGCCCTTATTGAGTGCTTATTTTCCAATATAAAATTTGCTAAAATGTATATCATTAAATGAAAACCGCAATGTACTAATTCTGCTATATTCTCATTTACTGTATTTTACGAGAGTGTTCTAACATTTATTCTTTGAAAATTGTTTGCCACTTTTAAGTAATTTCAGCTTTTAAATAGGTTGAAAATACTTCTTGTTAAATTTTTAAATTTCTTACTTAACTGCAAAGAATTTGATTTTGGGAATGCAAATGTTAACTCAAGAAAAGTTATATAATACTTTCGAAAAGTTTTATGAATTTCATGTAAAGGTCTTTTAATTTAAAATGCTAAATATAAATCAGGGTCATATTGTATTAAATTTTTAAGTACTGGTAAAATTTAATGTAAGTTATTCAAGTTGTCAGTTAAATAGTTCATAACTTATTCATACATTTGAGGCCCCATTTTAGATATATTATTTATTGAGAATTTTTCAACATAGCGGCTGGAAAATTTCAGCCGTGTCATGTTATATAAAATACGTTCCAAACAATTTTCATACTAGTTTCATAATATTGCATACTCCTAGAATATCTAGTATATATTATAAATGAACGAATATTTCATTTGCAGTAGTTGTTATCTATATATTTGTATACATGTACAGGAATACTTTATATCCACTTATCTATGTAAAATATCAGTATCTTTTATATCGGGAAATGTTACCAATATGATATAATTGTTATCAATATAAATAACATATAGACAAGCAATATATAACAAAATTTGTTACTAAAATATTTATTTCACCTACTTAGCATTAACACATTTTCCCATGATAAACTAAATATCTATGTGATAATATATAGCTTGCAAGCATTTGGTTCAAACTATTCAGCTATTATATTTTTTTAGATATGTTAATAAGAATTTCTTTAAATACTTAGAATTGACGTCATAAATTATGATTTCTCTGAATTTACATAATTCGCATTATATTTTAATATTTTCAAGTTTGGGTTGAAAACAAATTTTAAACCTAGCAGGTAATTACTAAAATACCATATTTTTTGTTTTTGTTTCAATGAGTTATGTTTATATTTTATAACAGGTTTGGCAATTCTTCAAGAATGAAAGATAAAGTAGATTTTACACATCATAATTAGCTGAAGACCCCCTTTTTTTTTGTTCTCTACATAAAGACATTCTGTGGATTATCTAAGTGCTTAGACTCTCTTGAAGATGCACAGTATGTCATGGGGAGGCTCAGATTCCTGTAAAAAACACAAATTACATTAAAATAGTCAGATAACATTATATAGAGCATACAAATAAACTTGATAAGTTGGATAATAATTTTGCAGATATTTGAAAAATATCATTTTTAAGGTTGTAGCAATCTATAGTATTGAAACCTCCCCAAGACTTTACGAACATGTGGTATATAAGAAGGATTTTAAAACTCATTCAATTTATTAGAGTGCCTCTTCCGTAAACTTTATATCTAGCTGAAAAAAATACGATATTATAATTTTGTTCTTATATTTTCATTATTATAGAAGGTTGAGGCTGAAGAATTACGGAGTCCTCACTTCCTCTTCTTCAGAAAAAAGCTCCCTTCCCTTCAGATTTCGTTTCTGCGGTTTATTATTTTATTATGAGGCAGCTTTTATGGCGCTGTTCTTCCCGCTTTTCCATCCATAGTAAGATAGAAAACAATTCCCGAAATCGTTTGAAGGGTTCCAGTCTTAGATAATAAAAAGGTTAAAGGCAAGGAAACACTTTTGCAATCAACCTTTAATCATAAAAGTAAAATAACAAAATTTTATTTGCGGTCGGGAAATTTGCATCCAGTATTTTCTGTTCAAATATTTAATGAACTCTTAGAAAGTTTAAAAGTAGTTATGAAAATTTAATCTATGAATTATACCACGTTTTATTCTTTGACGAAAACGCATTTTTCTGAAAATGAACTAGTCCATTAAAATTCTCTTGAATATACTAATTATCCATGGAACTAAATTTTGGTTTAAAGTATTTACAAAATGTCTAATGAAAATCGCAGCTTAATGGACAGTTAAGTAATTTAGCTTTATAATCCTAAGTGAATACATTCATCAAGTGTTTAGAAATGCCGGATGATGTATACTTATTGCCAGATTTATCCAAATATTATTCGATGAGGATGTGCCATATTTTGATGGATGAGCAGCTTAAGATTATCTGATATTTAGGTGAATAATTTATTGAAAGACAACTATTTTAAACGACAATATGTAATTTTTCATTTGTATTTTTCCATCAGAGTGATTATCGTCAAAAAATATAATCTCTAGGGTTCGAGGAATTTCCACATTTTAGACCTTACTACGTTCGAGAAAATTCCATTCTGTTGCCATTTATTAGTATTTTATTAATCAGCTGTATTAGTCAGTATAATTATAAACACGATAAATAAATGCATCAGCAAACTAGAAGAATTAGTTAGACTAAGTTAATGAATTTTAGCATGTAATATTTACTTCAAAATGATAGATTTTTGTCTTATTTTGGATTAAATCTCCCTGAGAGCAGATTGTTTCTTTCATTTCCCATATTTTCATATCTATACATAAAGAAAAAAATACATCAAGCCAGGTTAAGGATATTAGACTGTTGCCAAGACAAAAAAAAGTTGAATGTACACCAAATTTTTATCACAACTAGTTAGTAGAAAGAGATTCAAAAGGCATAGTAGACTCTCTTCACAATAGTAGATGCTAAAAAAGAAAATTAAAAAAAACCACTCTATATCTTTTAAGTATAAGAGAAAGTTGAGTGGAGAATATTCTTTCTGGTATAATTCACAGCCCGTCTATTTTATGTATTCTTATGTTAATAATTTGGTTTCTTACACAATAATTTTCACATGCTATGGAGAACAAGATCTTTAAAGAAAAATCAAATTAATGATTTTTTAAATCTCTAATATAACATTAACAGACTCATTGTTATGATTCACACATGTGATTCACGCCTTCTATTTATAAAATAATACCTTTTATACTATCTCCTAACTATAAAAGAGAAAGAATAATCCAATTAGGTAGTAAATATTAGCCAAACGGCTACGAATAAAATATTATCGATTAAATTAGAGACTATATTCAGCTTATCATTACGTTTCAAATCTGATGCTGTTTTTGAAAGACTTTAAAAATATTCTAAAGGCATGTGAATGTTGAACTTCAGTGTTTACGCAAGCTTTTCAAATAACCGAATATTCAAATATAAGAAAAGAGAATTCGCTTCCATAACATTTAAACACATTTACAAAAATGTCATTAAGAGTTTAAATACGGAGTATTATATGACAAATAAAAATACTAAAGTTTCTTTTTAATAAAAATAACAATGGGCGACACACACAGTATTTTTTTAAGTTAAAAAAATGTTAAATAATATTGCCACACATTACAATCCTTCAATAAAAGTATGCCACTTTGCATTTGAATGAAAATATAATATTTTTAGTGTCATCGAACTAATGTCAGATAAAGTTTTTTTTTAAATTTCGGAGTAAATTCTTTGAATGTAAAATCATATTAATGCAATAAAATCACTTCATCTTCTGTTTGATTAATAGACCGTAATAATCCACAAATGGAGTTTAAAAACTATTTTTATTTGGATCTTTTGTGTGGGAAGTGCTGAAAAATGTATTACTTTGGAAGAAATAAGAAAATTATTTCTGTAGTACCGGAAAATAGTATACTTGAGATTCGCTTTGGAAGAACCAAGCGAGACAATACGAGCTGAAATTTCATCGCATTTGAAGGTAAAGAAAACATGCCACTCAGCCATATTTTTCGATTTCCTCCTCTTTGACACCTATTGCCGGAAAGAAAAATTCCGACGATTACTCCACAGCAAGAGTTCTTCAAGTTCTCGCATTTCCAGTCTTTTCGCATTTTTAGCTGCATTTTGCATCTTGAGTTCCTTCTGAAAATAATTTTTTTTGGTGAGCTCAAAAATATACATATAAATAATAAATTAAATTAAGTATTTTTTAAAACATTTCCAGTCAATAAATTGTCATGTATTTCTCCAGATTATCAGAATTTATTATGTAAAGTATATCTTGTTGTGAAATGATAATATTTGTTTGCTTCAAAGTAAAAATTTAAATATAGAAAAAATAAAATAAAAATAAAAATAAAATAAAATAAACATTCGATAGGGAATCAAAGTTGAATGAAACTGAAAAGGTAGGTTTAGATTAATTAACGTCCCGTTTTAAAGCAATACGAGAGCTACATTCTGGAACGGACCTCGTAATTGTGAACTGCGGTCAGATGACGAGGATGACATCTGGGCTGGCTTCCCCCTCTCCAAAGTTTCACACCACACCAATGGGAGGACATTTGGCCCCCTACGGATTTAAAGTGCACCAGACCTTTTTCGGTGGAATGGGGTCTCGAACCTGAAGCCGAAATCGTACCACCAAGCCACTGCGACCCAGCTGAAAAGATAAGAACGAAATTTGAGTGAAATCCAAATATTGTGGCAAAACCCGATGTAAATACGAAAATAATTTCATTTAAACAATAGCAAAATCAGTACGCGTATTGGAATTTTTCATTTAAAATTTATTCTCTTTCATTTAAAAAAACAACCTATAATTTTTTAATAATTTCAAGAAAGATTTGAGAAACTTATGTAAATTTCAAAGCATGTACTTATGTTTTTAGATTTATTCAAGGTAAAGTTTATTTTTTAATGCTATAATTTCTTCTTTAATCTAGAAAATAATGTAAATCAAAATTTAAGAGAAAATTACTAAAGACATTATAAAAGGATGCTGAGACAAACTTCCAAATTTTAAATCAAAGTATTTTATCAGGAAAAAAACTCTCATTTGAATTTCTTTAAGAAAAGCCATTTGCTTCTTAAATAGCATTCATTGAATTAACTACAAAACAATAGCATATTCTTGAATATAAGCAATCTCAATTACTCTGGTCTTAAATGCAACATATATCTCTTAAAAAATCTGAAATTTTTAATACTTTTTAATTTTGTATTCTAATAAGTATTTAAAAAACGAGTTAAAATTTAGGTTTTTTCAGAGGTTTGATTGTAAAGATTTGTCAATGAGACTTTTCTTCTTCACGCTCGCTTAAAAAATAAATATTTTTGCTTAGGAAAGCAATTTTGTAATGGAAATCATAATAGAGAAAGATTGAAAAATCTTGTAATTTAATTTATTCTGATATTTCAAAGTTAAGATATAGATTAGCTCAAATTTTCCACAAATATAATTCTTGAATTCCATATAAAGAAGATCCATAAAAGTGAACTACTCTTTACTAGATATTATATAGCAAATATTTTAAGATTAGTTTTCGGACTACATAATAATTACTATAATTACTATGAGAATTTTTGCAAGGGCGAAATAGGATTAAATTTTCTATAATGAGTTAAAAAGCTAAATAATGATGTATAACTAAATTTCAAAATTGTTCTGAGAAGAGGAAAATAATTTTTACTTTAATATAAAAGTTTTTTACCATTCTGTAAGTGTTTAACTTGAACAAAATATTCTTGACCATAAAAATAAACTATTTCCCTTCCAAACTAATAAATTCATCTCCAAATTTCTTCCTAAGAACATCTCCAGAATCCATAAATTTTACCTGTATATCTTCTTTCAGAAAATTTTTAAGTCGAAAATGAATAAACAACGCTTCTTATTCAATTCTTTTTTTTCAAAAAGTAGACAAATTGTCAGATGGAAATGCAAAAAATATAGTTGGAAAGTCTTTATTAGCTCAAAGAAGTTTCGAAAAATGGTTTGCAAAAACACATTTTTCCCTTCGGTGACAACCTGACAAGATACATGGTCAAATGTGTCCTTTAAAATATCGTACTACAATTTATGCTTATGGTACGAGGTTAACTATTCTTATTATATTCTTACAGCGTATTTAACAATGGAATATATTCTATGAAAGAGTAATAAATAATACTCAAGGGAAACATTTATCTTTGGAAAATGCTCTTTGACTCCAAAGCGATATACTTAGTTATTCTAAAGATTATTATTCCCCTGTGTTTTTCAGTACTTATTTTCTGAATTTTGTATGATAGTAATGTCTATATTTATTGTATAAAACATTTAAAGTGAGCTTATTTAGAGAAGAATACTATAATTTATGCGGTTTGTAATTGTATATGATTTATTTTACAATTTCCTAAAAGAAGCATTTAAGTGCTGTTTATCTTTTTATGAGTAGCTTTATTAAATATACTTACATTATTCTTTATAAAGAATACATATTATTATAATTTGGTAAATGGAATAGAAAGGATAATAAATTAAGTTATAATATATATTATGTTCGTTGAAATCTACAATTTTTTAAAAAAATGTCATTTTCACGATGTTTTTTCATTTTACATTTGTGATTCGAATAGATACTTTCAGAACCATTTTTAAAAAATCATTGTAATATAGAAATGTATAATTAGATCTCCATGAAGTTAAACACAAAATGTGGCTTATTATATTGATTTCAACACTACGAACTTTAATTCACATTTGGAGAACAATGGAAAGTCGAACTTTTGCATTTTGAGAGGAAATTTCCTGTTTGATAAAATGGCTTTTGTAGAAGCTTACATCATCGTTTCATTTTGCATTTATGAATGTAAATGGATGTAAGCATTTTTTCTCGAATATACAACTATGTTATATGAATTATTCAGATATATCAAAGAATAGGGCTTACAATTGCATTCTTGGAGTCTTCATTAAAGTAAGTACCATTAATGTTAACAGAAAAATTATTTGCAGTAGAATTCAAAGTGAAGAAATATTATATAAAGAAGAAATATAATGTATTGAACAGACTGTATAGTTATTTTTGAGTTATTAAATTATATATTCATAATATAAAAGCATCGTTCCAATATAAACTCTTTTTCATTCTAATTTTTTTTTAAATATATATATTTCAGAACTGATATCATTTCAAACTGTGCTTTTAGAGGGATAGATATAAGTAGAGTATTCGGATATAATTTTTTCAGAAAAAAAATAGATAAAACATAGAGAAAAAAAGAACTTAAAAGTTTTCATATTTTACACTATGTTTCACAATTTAATAATTATCTTTCGGAGTTGACAAAAATTAGCCTTACATTAAAAACAACCATAAAGATATTCATGAATGAAATATTACTAGTAGCAAATAAATTATCTATTCAGTGCTAAAAATATTATGTAATTATCTTCAAATTACTCTTAGCTATCCAGTTGTCATTAAAAGCTAAACTTTCAAAAAAATAAGGAAGAATCAAGGTATATCTTTCTCGTGTATTAATTACTGTTTCATTTAAAATCATTTGAAATTAATATCTTGAACAAAATCATTGCATGTTAAAGCTGAATAAATCTTACAAACAGTTTTTTTTTTATCACATGTTGCCATTTAAAGCTTCAGTAATATTTTCATTACTTCCAGAAGTGTCCAGTTTATGATCTTAATAACGTTTGTTATAAAATTGTAAGAAATGAGAAAAGTCGTTTGTATGAATCAAAGCTAAAAAGTATTTCTTAAATCAAGAATTCACTATGTGGAAATGAATATTTTTCTAAAACGTTACTCTTGAGAATAACGTTATATATTTTATCATACCGTCTTTTAACAAGTTACACTACTTCCTTAAATTTGTAATTTTTAAAAAAAGTTTCTATTTTTTAAATTTAAGCTTTTTTATTCTCCCTAGTCTAAAATTTTGTAAATTTTAGATGAAGGAGAAAAAACTGAATTTTCCCCAAGCATTGCTGTCTATCTATAACTGTTTGTACGTGTATGTATATCAGATTTTCATTTACCCTTGATATAAATTTGATGTCATGCGCGAAAAAAATGAGAACTATTAAGTAAAAGTTGAGTTAATAATTAAGTAAAATTCCCTTTTTCTTCCTTTTATAAAATGGTAAACTTATGTAAGTGTTGCTTGTTAAGTGACGATAAGTTATGTGCATGACTTCATTTCTAAGGTCTATAACTTTTTTAAAAGCACGCATTAAAAATTTATTACAATTAATTATTTTGCATCATTACATCATCACAGGCACTTCCGATCTCTATTCGTATCCACTTTCTTTGCCTTTCAGACTAAGACGTAGATGATTCTAGTCTGAAACTCTATCGTGGTAGTCTAGCACCATAGTCTCAACTTCACAAACAATTGACGTGCATGAGGTCTGTAAATACGTCAGTTTATCTTCAAGACTACGGAAATCTTGTGGTAATCTCAGCTTCGCAAATTTCTGCGTTTATATGGCCTACAAATACGTCGATTTATTCATAAAACGACGGCAATCTAATGCCAGAGCTAGAATTACGCAAATATCTACCGCATATGAGGCATATATATGCACCAGTTTATACACATAACCAAAATAACCTAGAGGCATAGATTCAGCTTCGCAAACATATGTCGTGTATGAGGCCTGTAAATACGTCGATTCAAGTCATAGTTTAAAATAAGGAGAACCGTTTCAAATTAGCCATTTAGTTTCAAAGAGGATGCTAATCTAAATAGTACCCTAATAAAACAAATGATGAAAAGTGTGATATAAACAGCCTTAAACCCAAACAAATTTCCTCAATTCATCTAAAATCACTCCATGTTCTGTTTACACAAGGCTCTGAAGGCAAACTTTAACGAATGAGAAATCTGTCAAAATGTGGCTAACAGATAGAATAACGTAGGAAATCGACTTATTTAAGAGATCAAAGAATTCAGTAAACCTAAACAACTCAAAAAAGCCATTCGGAATACGTGTTCGGAATTCCTAAATGCTTATCACGAATTGTATCCAAATAAAAGTGCATTTAGTTCAGCCAGCAGCAAGTGTAACTCAATAGTACAAGTGGTAACATTCACAAATACTGAAGCAATGAAGGATATTTTGTTTTTATCTGCTTTCTTGTTTGAGGTAAAATTTGTGTTATCGTGCAGACTCCACATGCGACACGATGAAAAAAGAAATAAAACTCCGCGAAAGATTAAGAGTTATTCAAATCACTTCGTTTGTATTCATGAGAGTATTCGAAGTTGGCTCAGCGTTAGGATGCGTCTTTTCCCATAGGCTGAATCGAATTTATTTGATTTCTCTCACAAAGAATTTCTTCTCCATTATGATGAATAAATGCGGAATATTTTGGATACAAATTCGAAAGAATGCAGAGAGTGGTTCCTTGAATACATTTTGAGAAATTTCGATATTTTAAATTTTTTTGAGGATAAATAAGGTTGTAATAGCCATTAAACGAATTTTTATTAGTGGAAATGAGATCCTGTGATATAAAGACAGTTATGTGAAGATAATATTTGTTGATGTAAATAGATGGATCTTTTCATATTTTTTTCTCAAAATGTGAAAGAAATGACAATACGAAGATAAAGTATGTTACTTTTATGTAAATTTAAATAAGGAGAGTTATAATTCCCTATACAATATCAAAGGACGAAACAAAAATATAAATTTTTGATTAAATTTTGAAGAAAAATGATGTACGATAAAATAAAGTATGTCACATTTATAGAAATGTTGGATAGAATTATTTATAAGCAATAAAATAATCTCATAAATAGGAAAAAAATATAGAGAGAGAACAGAGCTCTCCTGATGCTGATTTTAAAGAAAAGTTTGCCAAATAATTAAAATTCAGTCGCTGAAATTACATGTAAATGAGACTCTGTTTAATTTACTGAGATTTAAACATTTTAATTAAAGCGTCAATTTGCTAGAATTTTCCTTGGAGTTGTAAATTTTATGACAAAAAATATTACTATTCATATGAAGTTAAAAGTTTCAGCTACTCTGGGGTAAAATAGAAAATTTCATAATATTTAAGCATTCACCTTTTTTGTTTTGAAATATCTGCCATTTTACATTTTTCTCTCTATTTTTTTAAAGTATTTTTCAAAATAAAGAATAACAATACTTCTTGTTGTAATATATATATTGTTTATTTCTTACTTATGAAAAGACATATGGCTATCACTAAAAATGAAATAAACCGAGGAGAATACTTTCACTTAATTATGAGTGGAGGTTTATGAAATATTAACTATTCATCATTGCCGAAAGTTTTTTATTTATTCAAACAGGAAATGAAATTTAAGTGAAAAGCTGCATTTGACAACATCAGAATAAAAAGGATTATTCAGTTTTGGGCTAGTTTTAATGTAACCATTTGAGTTTTTTTAAGAACCAAAAATGAAGCTCAGATCTCTTAAGCCACTGCCTCAAGAAATGCTATCTTAAGTAACTTTAATAACTCAAATTTGTTGAGTTTGTTATAAAATAAATTATATTAATATACACATTGATAAATGCAGCTAATGCCATAAACGGTTCAGTGAAATACATGTTCAAAAACTTTATTTGATGAGTGCCATATTTGAAACTTCATCCATTATTTTTTTTACCTTTATGAACTTTCAAAGTTGGTCTGGATATCAGAAAAGGACAAAATGTATGAATAAAAAATAAATGCCAGGCAAACAGGAAAGTCAGAAACAAAATTAATAATGATAAGAAGGAAACAAGGCAGATAATTCATTTTATAAAAAATTGAAATAAAATACTAAAAACTGAAATCTTTAAATGTAACTGAAAGTTCTCATGTTTCAGCAAATAATCAAGAAAATAATGAATAGAAAACTAATCATTAAAAAAAAGAAAGTATCGAATGAATTAAACATATTACAATGGCTTTGGGAAAATTTGTTAAAATTTCTTTTAATCATGTCCGGAAATAAATTAGTTAAATTACTATAAATTCGAAATTTAGACATAATAATGAAACTTGTGAAAAGAAACTTGTAAGATGAAACTTGTAAAAAGTGAATATTTATTGGTATTTTGGAAAGAAGGAAAATATTTCTATTTTATATTATTGTATAACATTTGACCAAATAATTAATTTCATGCAAATTACATAAAGATAATTTATTGAAAACACCCTTTTACATTATTGCGATGGAACAAATGTAAACTTTAGATGTTAATATATTCGTTATTTTAACTTTCATATGTTATTTTGAATCGATTTGGTTATCAGTAAATTCTAGGATTTGTTACTGTATAGTAATCATTGAAATCTCCATAGGTTTTGGAATGGAAGAAAGCAAACAAAAGAAAAAAAATCAAGATAAAATGGTAACATACAAACGGAGTGTTTTGAGACTTACCGATACTATCTTACATATTACAAAGTCATTATTCTAATATTTGATACAGTAAAATCAACATTTGATGACATATTAAGATCTACTCTGAATTGATCCGGTGTATCGCCAAATAATTATATATTTGGATTTTTATATTTCTGTTGGGAAAAATAGAGAAAATAAGAAAGTTAAATGAATAAATAAATAAAAATAAATCCGCAATCTCATTCCTCTTTTGCGGAACCAATCATAACAGTAAACATGAGAAAAAACATCGTTTTTTTTTTTAAATTAAGAAACGAATAGACTCATAATTGCAGATCACACAAAATCCCAGCTAGAGAATTATCGAATCGCAGCTTTCTAAAATCTTGCTTGAAAAAAAATATCATACGCATAAACTTTATACATTACCTTTTTTTTTTTAATCATCAAGCTTTCATGCGCTATCTCGCTCATGTACTATCAGACAAACCTAAGATCCATCTTTTATATAACATCTCTTCCCTCTTTTATATTTTGGATTTCAAAGAAACAAGAGGGAAAAATGCTCAGACAAACAGAAAAATTCGAGACAAAATGAATAATAAAAAAAGGGGCCACGGGAAAAAGGCAGCCGCCCTTATATTAGAAATTGAATTCGGTCGGTGCGCCAAGTATACTAGTGTTACTTAGGCTCAGCCATCCCGATCTTGCATTCCATACCAGAAATTCGTGATTGCTGCTACCGGTGGCAAAGTGAACTGGCGTAATGGGTCACGTGATCGTGAGCTTACAGCCTGACTTTTCTTTCCCTCCATCTCCTGGAATCTCTAGGGTCTACTCCCGTTTTCCTGATTCCAGAAGGGGATGTTATAAAAAAAAAAGAAAGAGGGATATATCTATATTAGGGGAGATAGGTAAAAGGGCATCTTGGCGAAGACGGATAGCAGAAGGCTAAAGCGATGAAAAATAGTGTCGGATTAAGGGATGATGCCGTTGCAATCCTTGATCTTTTCTCTGTGCTAGACGCTGGTCTCAGACGAAGGTAAATATTCGAGGATGTTTGCTTCCACAACACTGGACAAAATGATTTCCTTCAGTCATCTCAGGAGGATTGAGCTGGAACGTAAAGTGAGTTTAGGTAGATAGAATGGAGGCTGGGAGGAAACCGCGCAGAGTCGATTAAAATTTCGATTGAGTGAAGAAAGATTGGAAATCCATTGGTTAAGTCCTTGGTGTAATCAGGAAAGCAAAACTCGTTCACATTTTTAAGTTAAAATGAAAATAAAATCGAATAGGGAATTAAATTCTACAAGCCGTAAATGAAGCAGTGAACGTATTTTCATATGAAACAAAAGAATATGTTATTGATAAAAATATTTTAAGAAATAATTTATGAACTTAAGAACTCTTTATTGAATGGAAAATGTATTGCGGTTAAACAATTTCAGCTTATGAAAATGAGGTGTTTTTGGATCTTCGACTAACACGACCGTAGAGCATAGTTTCAATTAATAATTAATTTGAGTGATAAAAGACTTATAATCTGTTTTGTTAGATCTTATAATTCTGTGTTTGATTAATTTTCCAATCTAATCAGAAATAAAAAGCATTGAAAATGTAATTTTTTAAAAAATAACTGATCTGGGAAAAAGTCTTAATAATGAGCTAAAAAAAAAGGAACCACAAGTGTTGGTTTCAAGTCAAAAGTGAAATACATATTTTAAATAAGTATAATAATATGCAGTTAAATCCACTTAAAAAATCATTATATGCAGTAAATTCCATTTAGGTAATTTTGATTTTATCAAATATATTTTAATATGTAATATTCAGAAAATTCTGAGATTTAGATTAAATTGATACTTAATTATTTGGGCAAATCTGTACGCTAACCATGAAGGCAACTAAGTACAAACTTCAAATTTTTTTTGTTAAAAATTAAGGAAAAGTTAGGCTGGAGAAGATTTATAATAATAAAGTATGGGATATAAATAATAATATGTATGGGATATAAATATAATAATAAAGAGATAAATCGGTTGAAAAGGGGATTATTTAATTTGTTCTAGTACATTAAAAATTTTATCAAATATTTTACAATAACAGAGCACATTGAAAAAATTGATTAAAAATTTGACTAAGCAAACAAAAATAGAGAGAGAACGGAATTAGCTAAGCATGAGTTGCAAACAGGAATTGAAAGCAGAAACAGTAATTAATATTTTTTTCTTTTGAAAGATAAGAAAATTAACCTACAAAGAAAATTTAATAAAAAAACTTCTATCTTTAATATAAGACATAGTAAATCAGAATTGATATTAAAAAGGTAATAAATAATTTTCAATCAAATTGAAAATTATTTAAAATTGAATTTAATTGAAAAATGAACTTAAAGATAATGTTATTTACAGCGCAGGTTGCTTAAATTTATTTAATATTCAGATGTGAAACTACAAAGTAGTCAAAATTATAGGCAATTAATATTGATAAGGAAGATGTTGATATTTATTTTTTGTATTTTATCTTATTTTCTATATCTTAAATAGGTGTAAACATGATTGAATTTGAATTATATGCTATGGAACTAGTTAGTGAAAGCAAAGACTTTTTATTTGACATAAAGAAATTTGTTAAAAATTAGATGATTAATTTATGTCAGAAATTATCCTAATATTTTTCATTTATTTTCTATCTTAAATAGGAAAGTTTTATCTTCTTATGCAAATATTACCAGTGGATGAAATTTTTTCTCAGCATTTGTTATTTAATTACGATGATCATCAGAAAAGACATAAAAATATTGCATTTCTGTATAAATTAGTTATTCTCTTAAAATTCTCTTTATTTTTGAAAGTGGCGTTCTCATTTAGATTCTAAAATTTTCATAATGATTTTAAACTCTGAGTATTGTAAAATGTGCTTTAAACAGCAACCCTTTCATGTTCATAAATGAAGATGTAGCTTTTGTTTTTCTTGCCAACCATTTTTATCTATTGCAATTGTTAATTAACAAGTAATACAATATATTTTTTTGAAAATTTATATATTTTCTTCTTTTTATGGCTCTTTATTTTCGTGCTAATATTTTTACCGAATGCATGTCTTGTAATAAAAATCTTTTCCAATTTTAGAATTCATCATTTAATCTCATTATTGTTATCAATCAATTCTGAGGTTTGGAAAAAAAAATAGAAAATCAAAATGAATTTCAAAAACATTTATAGTTTGAAGATTGTTTTATGCCTTTTTTTATATCAAATAGGAATTTGCCTGTAAAATATTTGCCAATATTTTTGTTATTATTTTCAGCAGGGAAAATTATTATTTTTGAAGTTTTGTCCTGTTTCTCATGTATAACAATTTACGCTGTCGTCACAATTTCTTGAAATATCAAAAATTTGAACACTATTGCCTAATTTTCCCAAAAATTTGACTTGAATTAACAAGTATATCTTTAAAGAAAAATTAATTTATTTTTTTGCAGCTGACGATGATAAATTTCCCTGTAAAGTTTTAAAAATGTTTACTGAACAAACTATATTAAAAAAGGAAAAATTCTAGGTTAGTAAGAAGATTCTGACAACACGGTAAATAAAAAAGAAGAGCTATTTTTACTTATGCGATACACTTTTTTAAATTTCTGGAATATCTTTTATGTCAGATCGAGTTCAAAAATCATAACAAATATCAGGCTTCATTCTAATTAACTGGAGGGATATCCAGCTGTGTTCAATACAAATAAAATGAAAAAAGAAAGACAGAATGAGAGAGAGAGAGAGACAGCGAGAAAGAAACTTCAACATGATAAGACACTGGAAGTTTTACCCTGCATTCATCTTAAACAATCAGATATATTAATTGAATCAAAATCTTTATGTAACATATTTTATCATTAAAATACTAATAAACCTTATACTATAAATGTGAAAGTTTTTTAGAAAATCAAACTAGCAAATAATCCTTATACGATTTCTTAATACAATGCTCCGAAATATTTTTAGTCAGAGGAAATGATTATATATTTTCCTACAGCGATTCTTATTTTATGTCAAATATTTGACATTCCTTACTTTCTACTTTTCCCTGTAATTATTTACCATCAGATTGTTTGCTAAATTATCCCCCCCCCTGCTTTTGTTTCAGAGGATTTGAGTAAACGTTTCCTCTTTTATTTGCCATGAAATAAAGAAGGAAAGAAATAAAAAAAAAAAACTGTAAAATGAATTTGTCTTAGTTTACACATCGCCGCACCTACCTACAGCCCCAGTCCATTGTTTCCTTGATTTATTCTGCAGATTTATGCGCGGACTCTATCCGTTAATTTGATTTAAAGAACTCCAGTAGAGCAGATTGGTGACTCACCCCAATTTCACACAGGGCTGCAGAAGCTTCTGGAAAAAGGATTTAAAAGGTATCAACGCCTAATGCCAGTCTATTTTTCATCCTTTTCGCAAGGTCCTTTTCCAACGACACTGAATATTCTTTTCTCTTCATCCGGTTTTTAGAGGTTCAAAGTTGAGGTATGAGAGAAGGAAGTTTGAATTCACAATTTTTTGTCATTTGGGTAGAAATATGTTATACAAAAGATTTTATCCTTGCTCCAAAATCAATTTTGGAAGCAGAAGGTAACATAACATTTATTTTTATAAATTACATACATTTTTATGAATCACATGCGATATCCGTGGTTTTTAATTTTCTTTAAACTAGTAACTGACTTCTTCTGACTAGTAAGTTAGTGACGGTCAACAGAAGCAGAGACTCAGTGAGGCAATTATATGGATTTGCTGATTAGTAAGATTCATTTATTGCTTTGACGTTTGCGTTTTTTTCTGGTACAACTGCACCATTTTATTGAAACTCGCCAATATTCTGCTTGATTGTACTGAAAATATGTAAAAAAAATAATTAATATTAATAAATATTTTGTAAAACAACACAAACTAACATTGTTCATCATTGATTTCATTATGCATGAATCAAAATCAATTTTTAAGAATATCAAAATTGAATATAAAAATGTATTTTCTGTCATAAAATTTAAAAGAATCAATTATTAATTGAATTTCAATTAAAACAATTCTTTAAAACTTGTTGTTAATCCATGAAAAATCAAATGATTACCTGAGTAAATAGTGACGTCAAATCAAAATTAAACACGAGTTTAAAAATTAATTCTTTTTCAGCTGGAATTTTTAAAATATTTTTACACGGCTAATGATTAAATTTTGTATTCATTACTTTGTTAATGAGTTTCTTTGATGCAATCTCTTGAGAGTGAATAATTTTTTGAAACGAGAAAATCACTTCATTGAATCACCGTAACATTAAACAAAATACTTCTTCATGAGTGTCATTTTCTCTCTTCTTTTTAAAATATTTACCCTGCGAAAAAGAGATTTTTTTTATAGCATTTATTAATGTTTTTCAAGTTTATTTTGTGGTCATTATAAAGTAATTCAAAATAACAGAGGAATTCAAAAATTAAAAAGGGGTTTTAAATCTTACAATTTCAAATAATATTTTGAAAATATATTATTTTACAGATTATATGTTTTTTAATTAGCTAATATAAATTTTCAAATAAAATATATATTTTATATTATTTAAATATTTGCGACTTAATGTCTGATGATTATATTTAAATATTTGATAACTTAACAAAACTTTTTAAATTGTTAAAACATTTTTAAAATGATTTTAATGGTTAAATGGTTAAACATTTTAAAATAGCGAAAAATTCATAGGCCAATTTTGCATCAAACAGGATTTTTTTTTATTTATATAAAATTTGACAAACATCTGTTTGAAATTTCTTATAATGGCTTGTGGTTGACAATAAAGACTGATAAAATATATTTTTTTATAAATACTTTATTTTTACATGAGCTTTTATGCTGAAATTGATCATAGTAAGATAACAAGCAGAAAGAAGAAATTAAGAATATTGAAATTCAAAAATTAAGAATATTGAATAAAAAATATTTGATACTTTTGCAAATAATCGATTTTTCAAAGTAGTCACCTAACATAAGCGTCCTACTTACAGAACGTTTTCTCTCGCTAGAGGTTTATTAAAGAAATATTATTCCACCAAGAATTACAGAAATGAAAGTGAAGTAGTAATTTGTGTTCCATTAGCTTCAAAATAAAATATTTACCACGCAGAAACCAAACTCAACATTTTTCTCTTCAAAAGAAAAAAGGAAATGAGATTCGAAGGCGTGGAAAATTGCAGAGGTGGAAAAACATGAAATCCCGAGGATGCCGTATTTTTACTGTAGCGTCTTATCTAGCCAGGTAACCGTTCCTTTCAACTAGCTGCGCAAATAAATCATCTTCGAGTGAGGCTTACACAAAATGGGAGATTACGAAAGGCTGCGATCCTCGGAGACGACTGCAGAAACAGCATGGAAAAAGTGATAAGAAGTCCATAGATGAAAATATCACAATAAAATTCCAAATGTTTCTAATTCAGGGGAATTTGCAAAAAGCTTACTCCTCGACTCGAGGACTTTTTGGTTGGAGATTGTTTAAAAGAAAAAAACATATCGAAAAGAAAGATGAATTTCGCACCTTATTTCACTCAATTTTTCAAATGCATAGTTCAAATTGATAAGTTACAACGTTTATGATAATTATATATTTTGATATTTGGAAGATTCAAAAGCCTATCCATAAAAGCCTAAGTCAGACCTTTCTGATTTTTTTTCTTATTGCAAATACCTCTTCACTTTAAAAAATTTTTAATTTTCCAAAGCATTCAAATTATAAAATTGCAACAGCAGGTGGTGTTACAAAAGTATTATTTTTTATTACTAACTTTTATAAAAAGGATACAACAATATTTTTAGAGGACTTCACTAATGGGTTTACCCATCCTGAAAAATGGGGGCACCTGAAAAATGGGGATGAGATGCTTCTGACATTATGGTTGACTCTTGCCGGCCCGGTGGTACAAAAATGGTGCAAGTTAGCCACTCCCCTACGGACGACGGGATATGCCTCCTACGGAAGGGGTTATGTCGTGGACGGTGATAGCTCTTAGGACTCATCTGTAGTTCTTGCAAATGCTGTGTCGGTGTTTTTGTCATTCAGATTTTTCCAAATATGGCGGAGTAGATTTTTGTGGCTACACTGATGAGAATCTGAATAAACGAGGAAGATTTATTTAACTGCTTCAAAGAAAAACCACGTCATTTAAAAATTCTTTTAATTTAGTTTCAATCAATTTATTTTAACATTTTTGCTAAATTTTAATACAAAAGTAAAATAAAATGTGGATCCTTCGTCGAAATTTTTATCTACGTGTAATGAGAAATGCGAAAAGAAATGAATTTCATCGTTTCTTTAATAATCTTGCGAGATGCCACATGGATGATAATGTGAATGAATGCATGCAAACTATCTTAGTTTCAGGTTTGGCGTCTTTCTAACTCTAAATAAAAGAATATGAAATATGTGTTTCCTTGATGGCTTTCATGATTAGCATTCTATTTGCACTATGAGAATAAAACTTCTTAAATAGACAAATAGGAACTGTCTTGGCAATTTATATTTGGCAGTTACCATAGAAAGAAAAAGTAACAAAATTTTGCTTTCGTCTTTAACACGCCCAACTTATCTAATCTAGTATGTAAGTCGAATTCTTGAATTAAAATTTTAAAGTTGGATAATTCGAAATGAACGAGTTTATACATTTCTTTAGCTTACAGCTTTAAGTTAACAGATTAAAATCTTTGACATATTATAATTTAAATCAAATTATTATTCGAAAAATACATTATTAATAAGAGTATGAGTCAAACGGACTAAAATATGTTTACATATCGTTTAACTTAGATAATATTGTGCAAAATGACAAATAATTCCTTTTTCACATACATTAAAGACGTTCAGTAGATATAATTGTGCAAGGGCATGAGATAGCGTTCTGTAGGGTATGCTTTAGCTCCTTGCTTCATCATTTTTTTGTCCTTTGGGCTTTAACATTATTTCTTTATTTTCTATAAATTGAAAATTTTAAGGAAATGATGCATCAGAAATGTAATAAATTTTGAAGAATATTGCAAATATTTAAAAGTGTTACATGCAAGACTGTTTCGCTAATGTTTGACATGATTTGCAATTATTGTTGATTAATAATATATTTATTTAAAAAGGATATCTTCTTTTGGGTATTAATCCTGAAAGTAAAACATACATATTATTCTTCTATTAATCGTCAGAATATTAGAATTCAACTAATGCGAATTTGTGACGTCGAAATCCATTTTTTTTTAACTACAATGACCTTCATTAAGAAGACTCTATTTTCCCATTTCATTTAAATGATGCAGAGTCTTTTAAGTTAAATACATTTCCATAAATGTGGAAGACATCATACTTTAGAAGTTTAGAAAAAAAGGGAAATAGGAAGAGCCGCATTTTAGCAAAAGTAAAAGAATGCAAATGAGAAATTGTAAGCATAATATCGTCAAATGAAATATATACATATGTGTTTTAGAAACATCAACCATTCCTATGCAGGGAATTTGAATACTGGATTCCTCTACTCCTAATAAAAAATGCCGTTTCTGTTTCGTGTGCAAAAGAAGTTGGCAGAATGCGAAACTTAAAGACCAACTTTTCTTTGCGTGTTTTGGAAATGAAGTTGGATGTATCTAGTCTTTTGCATCAACTGCATCTTTTAGTTAGGTTCAAAAATATTTTCATCACAATATTTTTCTTTCTAGGGGCAACTTTTATCAGGTTACGGATGATATTTTAGTCATATAGAACATCAGCTGTGCATTGCAATGAAATGTCTCTTAAAACTCAGTCACAAATACTCATCTTAAATAATGATAATATATTTATAAGCACTGAGCAAAATCGAACCATAATCAGACAGGGTACTCATTTTAGACATATAGAGTGTTCGTCATACATATTTTGTAGACATTTGAAATTCCCTTAAAAATACATGGGAGCAAAAAAATATATTCATACTCAGATGTGGTTGATATTGAGAGTGTACAGACTTAATTCATACTTTTTTAAAAAGAAGCTTTAGAAGCTCTATATCCCGTAAAATAAATTCTTAGAGCTCTATCTACATTCTCTTTACCGACATTATTCTTTTAAAAATGATAGTTTCAACGAATCTTTTAAAATTAATAGCATATTCATAGAATAAATATCGTCTACTTTTCGATCAGGATTTAATGAGTTTATATATAATTGTGATCATATAAACTTGGTCAAACTATGATCAGGCTTTCACGTAATAATTTAATGTTATATAATATTGCCTTTCGTGGAAAACATAATAAATTCGAATAAATTTCTTTAACTAAGAAAAATAATATAAATAGAGTCGAATTAAATTTTCAAAGGACTTTTCAACTTTAAAAGCATATTACCAGAGTTAGGTAATTAGAAATTAAAAATCAACCAGTGGGATACATTTAAATAAAAATAAAATAAAATTGGCACGTTTTTGCAGCTAAAAATGTAATAAAATATTCTGGATAAGATAAGAGTAATATAAGCAAAACATCATGCTCGAAATCATAATTTGGGCCTGATATGGTAACCGAATCTGTTATCTCCCTTCGAATGCACATTAAAATGCTTCTGAGATACGTGAGATTCAATTTTATTTTCGATTAGACCTCGAAGTGAATCACGTCTGAGTTTCTAGAGTAGTATATATTATTTATAGTTTTCAGCAGCTCACGTAACATCGAGATGGGAGGGAAACATTTGTTATTTTATCAAACTGGAACGGCGGATGACAAGATTATGGTAGCGAAAGGTCGTCCAGGAAATTTCGTTTCCTCAATTTGGATTCTTTAGCCAAAAACTCGGGTCGTTAATCTTCGATGACAGAAAACTCGGGAATCGCCTCCACCATTTTGATTCGTCCCAGACTATCACCTAAGAGTTGATATTCGCCTTGCTGCCTTATTCAGCAGACTTACGATTATTAACTTTTCAGAAAGAAAGAAAAATCTAAAACAGCGAAGAAAATGGAGTGGAAGGTCGAAAATAAATCAACAGGAGGAAATTTCTTTTATGAGTTGCTTCGAGAGTTGCGCAGCTTTGAAATGGTATTGGAAGAAAGTAAAAGAATGAATTATTTATTCTTAGGTGGGAAAAAGTAATGAAATTTATTTTTCACTCTTACGTGTCGTTTTGCATATTTCCAAGAGGGTTTATCAAACAAGAGTGGCGATTTTGATTAACAAATAACACTGTTATCCACAAGAGTTTTATAGAAATTTTGTGACATTATTTGATTCAATAACAATTCTTAACATAATAATTTATCAATCTATGTTAGATTAAAAAAAATAGACTTATTTATTGACGATAACTGACAACTGATTGATCTTTTCAATAACTCACAATTATTTTTCTGAATATTTTAAATGTGGACATCCTTAAATACATTATGCATGGAAAAGTAGCCAGAACATTTTCGAATTTAAACATTCCTTGAATTTTTGTGGAATGGTTGGACAAATTACCCTTGAATTTCGATCTGTTAAAGTAAATGCTTAAATTTCTGTGTGTAGTGAAGAGCTGGTCACGAGAGCGTACTGTAGAGTCGAATTAACAAAGAAGAAAAATATTTGGAATCACTTTGCTTTCTTCAAAGCTACTATAATTTGCTAATTTCATTACCGGATTTCTTTGCAGGACGAGAATCCGACATACATTTCCGCAAATATAGAGAATTTATTAAAAAGACATCAAATTATTACCTTGAGTTTTGCTTCTAACCTTCAAAGCTTTGAATCACATTACATGAACCTTATAGGACTACTTAAATAACATATAGAATATTAGAATTACATATTAAAATTTAAATTAAGTATTTTGAATAATCGAGAAAATATTAGCATATATTAGTAGTGAAAATATTGATATTTTTTAAACTGCGTATGTGGAAAGCATATATATATACAGGGTGTTTATAAAGTCCCGGACCCATTTTGATGTTTAATAACTCATAAAATAATAAATATAGATTTAAATTAATAACATAAATGGTTAAATAGACTCAAAAAGTTTCATGACCCTTGTCAATGAACTTCCACGTGTGCCCCCTTCGTCGCGCGGAAAATATCAAGTCGATAGTCAATTTCACGCCAGGTAGCGACAAGCATGTCGGCATCCACAGAGCCATTTGCACACATTATGGCGATTAACAATGCCAGAAACATGAAAGGATCTTCATCGGAGAACATTATGCTCTTCAGAAAATCAGCAGCATCTTCTATCCTCCTCAGCATATCTGTTGCAAAGTCCATCCTCCTAGGTCTATCGTTCGGTTCCAAAACTTGAACAATTTGAACTTTGTATGCATGCAGTCTTAATTTTTTCTTAATAACCTTGTACACCGTCGAAATTGGCATATCCAATTCTGTTGCCGCTGATCTCACAGATATTCTAGGATTGTGTAAAAATGTCTCTCTGACACGCTCAACATCAAAATCACTTATGCAAGGGCGTCTGGAACGTTTCTTATCTTCGATACTTCCAATTTCTAGAAAATTCTTTTTCCACCGCAAGACGCTGTTTTTGGATGGAGGATCTTTTTGGTAAATTCTTCTGAAATTTCTCTGCGCTTGCACTATCGATTTCATTTCTATGAACCACCATAAAATCTGTGCTTTCTCTTGTGGTGTATGCATTCTCCTTAATATCCGCTCGAATTATTAAAACATCACATACAAAAGTACTACATAGAACAAACACATCAAAAGTAAACATAACATTGCAATAGTTGACAAAAACAAAAGAGAGAAAAATGCAATTAATAAGCAGACAATATTTAGAAAAGTACAGATATTTAGACTGGAAAATGAAATTATCTGAAATTAACCACACGCGCAGACGATATTTAGAAAAGTAAAAATATTCAAACCTGAAAAGGAAAATATATGAGTTATTCCATCAATAAATGTCATAAGTGTGTTTATATCTTTATTATGAGTTATTAAACATCAAAATGGGTCCGGGACTTTATAAACACCCTGTATATATATATATATATATATATATATATATATATATATATATATATATATATATATATATATATATATATATATATATGTATATATATATATATATATATATATATATATATATGTATGTATATATATATTCTTTTAGAATTTGGGAGCCATGCATATAGGATACCTTGTATAGAAAACAAAGTTAAATATTGTTACGATTCAAAAAGGCAGAAAAGTGGGTTGACTATCAGTTGCTTCCAAAGAGAAACTAAAAGATTTGGAATGTTTCAATAACTGAATTTTTAATCACAAGTGTTTTAGTAGTTATGTTGAACTTATGAAATTTAGATACAAAATAAGTATATAAACTTATTTATAAATTCATGATTTAATTTCATGATTTAAATTTCAATAAATTAGGTGATATAATAATGACGACAGTCACCATATGAGAAATTGCTCTTATTATCTTTTTGGAATGTTTCTGCAATAACTGTACGCCATTCTTATAAAAGAAAGCTGTTGATATCTATGTTATATAGAGCATTGTAATCTGATCATAATTCAACGTTCCAAGACATTATATAGTGTTTAGTGGTATTGGGTTCCGGATTCCGAGCAATCCAGTCCAATTCCTCAACACTTGTCCTCAACAGCCTCTTCAATCAAGAATGCGGTCACGTTGAAGAAAGAATGGATTCCCCCTGAATTTTTGCCGTAATAAATGTAGCATGGAATTGTCCGAATTTGGGTTATTGTTTTCAGTATTTCTTTCACAGGAACCAGGGACATTAGATAGAACCTAAAACATTTATGATTTTTCTACCGGTTTTTAAAGTCAAAGCTACACAATGTGATATTTACAATACTAATAATAAATTATTTGCAAGATATTAAAATACTTGGTCTTATCTACAACATTGTGACTTTTATTTTCTCTATACAATGTGAATTTAATAATATTCTTTACTTGATAAAAGTTCAAGAGCTCAAATGTATAAATACGAAAGTATCCAAATACTTTTGATCACTTAATGTATTTCTATAAATTTTCTGTTAAAATGGTAATTCGAAAACTTCAAGCACAAGAAACTAGAAAAAGTATGCTGAAGAGGGGCAGAGCTTATAGTGGATTTCTTTTTGTCCGTTGAAGAGACAAAAATAAGGGGAAAACGGAAACTAAATCATGATTTATCAAGAGAACGATTGCCTGAGTACAATAATACGCTAACACTTTAATAATACAGTTTTTTAAGGATGTTAAAGTATGTTTACAGTAATTTAAGGATGTTAAGGTTTAATTTTAATTTTAAGGATGTTTACAGTAATTTAAGGATGTTAAGGTTTAATTTTAATTTTAAGGACGTTAAGGATGTTTACAGTAATTTAAGGATGTACCCAAATAAGTTTCCACTTAAAACTCTTAGAATTTTTCATTAGTTAAGTCAAAATGTCAGAATTTTCGATCGTTTCTCTTGGTGTTAGCAATTATTGTTAATTTAAATAAAACAATAAAAGTTAATAGTTTCTGCTCGCTACTTGGTAATTGGACCAGTATTATTTTATAGTTCTCATACATCTTTTAAAGCTTCTTATTTACCAGATCTCACTTCTCCCTCTTACATTTTCCACCCAATTTTTTGCTAAAGAAAGATATTTCTTAATGATCGTGAATAAGAATAGCAAATGAAAGAATAAAATTTTAGATAAAAAAAGTTATCATATCTCTTTAATATTTTTCTTTTCTTCACATATAAATTCAATGTATACTATAAAATATATCATTAATTATTCGATTTTCTAGGTAGAATTTCTTTATTTGAGAGAAGATAATGGTTCGTGGTTATTTAAGTACTTTTAGCAAATAGAATTCTTACATTTATATTTTAGATATTGTCATTCAAGAGGTTAACTTATCTCTGACTTTCCATTGAGAAACATCTTCAACTTTTTAATTTAACAAAAAAAAAATACATTTAAAGCTACAAAAATATCGTTTAATGTTCACAGTTACGTGGATCAGAAAGAATAAATTTCTTGAGAAGATAAACATTTCTTTGAAAACAAATATTTGCTAAAAATTCAGATGTATCTTTTTTCAAAATTTCGTGATTTTGTTTTTTAAAGTTCTTATTAGTGAATTTTAAACAGAATAAACTTAAGTTATATTTTCTTCTTGATTTTATATTTAACTGTTCCTTATTTATTTCCTATCAACTTTTTGATATTAATAATCAACAGTTTTATTTTGTCATTATATATTTTAATTTTTTTTCTTCTTCATCTTTTTATCAAAAGACGAAATGAAAAACGAATATAATTTCTCTTCAAGATTATTATCTAATGTAATATTGATCATTATATAGAAACATTTATGAATACAAAGTGAAACATCTAAACGAGAATTTGAATATTATCTTTTTTGTTAGAGTTTTATTTTATTTCTGTAGCCGTTGATAATTAAATTTATTCTGTAATTATCAAATAATAGCTTTTTGGTGATACTTAGAGGTGGTAAAGATAATTTATTTAATTTTCATAATACATATCTATATACATACAAAATATTATATATGTGTTGCTTCTAAACAATTATAAGAAACAATACAAATTTTCGAAAAAATATTTTTTCTTTTATAACATCAAACACAATGGCAGCATTTTATTTTATATGGTTCTAAAAACAATAAAGAAGTTTTGTTCAATTGTCTGCATGCAAATTTTAGTTCCTCAATATCCTCATATAACGTAAATATCTGAGAAATCATTATATCATAAGATATATGAATAGATTGACATTTATAATCTGAAACATTCTTACGAATTAATATATTGTTTCCTTCTGCATTTTTTTATGTTGCTACATCTGTTTTAGAATTGTTTTATATGATTATTTACATTGTTACAAAACGTAATGTTCTACTTGTTCCAGTTGCTTCATCAAAATTACGTATGTTTTGCTGTGTATGGATTTTGGCATGCAATTAAAATATTAACGCCTATATACAACTTTATCCATTAAAGCTTAAAATGCAGAAATATTCACAAATTGGAAATATTACAAAATACAAACTGGAATAAAACGAAAAAAAATATGAAGATGAAGAAAGAACAGATAAAGAAAAAATAAATAAAAAATAACGAAACCAAGTGATTTAAAAATTATCATTTTATGAATAGATTTGTTCATTTGTACACAATTGACACAAAAATCTTCATAAATTGGAAGGATTACAAACTGCAAACAAGCATGAAACGAATAAAGAAAATAAATATTAAAAATAATGGAACAAAGTGATCTAAAAATTAACATTTAATGAATTGATTTGTTCATTTGTACACAATTGACATTATGTGAGGAGAAATGTAAAAGATAAAAAAATGATAAAATTATATTAAACTTTCGACAACAAGGATAACATCCTTAATAACAGCAGATTCCAACGGCAAACGAAGATGAATATGAAAAAGAATGAAAGCAAAAATTCAAGATGACAAACAACAAGAAGTACAGTTGACAAACGAATGGCTTTTGAAAATAGAATTTAAATATATTTCAGCTCATTAAAGGACTTGCACGTTAGGAAATTAAAAACAAGCTTTCTCTACTATAAAACTTTTTTAAAAAAAGAACGTAAAATTTCCGTATGTTGGCGCCAAAAACAAAAATAATGAAACAATAGGTAAATTTAGAAGTTGAATTGAAAAATAATGCTTAATATTCTGAATCGCTAGTCTCTTTGATTTTTGGCACTTACCAGATATCTTTTATTCTCTTGATATCTGTATCACATTATCTACCAGCATTTTAAGTATTAAATTTCTACTTTCATTCAAAACGATTTACATTTTTGTATAATCCGTAACTTTTGCTTTTATTTAAAAAAATAATAATAATGCTTTAAATGGAAAAGTGTGCGTGGAGTTTGGGGATGTTCTCTTTATATTAGCCATTAGTTCCTTTAGAACTAATGGCTAATATAAAGAGACTATGGGGATAGAACTATGATTGTGAAAATCATCATTTATGATGAGGCATACTTCCTGCAGAAGGAGTTTATGATTGGACCGTTGATGGTCATTCTGAATTTGACCATAGTACTTGTATTGCTATTCGCTGTGATCTAACCATTCAGATAAACTGTACGGCTCCGAGACGAGAATAATTTAATTAAGTATGGCTTGGAGTGATTATTTATAGCCCCTTTAATTTTTTTGTATTAATGCAGATAGGCATAATATGCAAGCTTATTATTACATGAAATTTTATTGCAAAGAAATTAAAATTTATTTGATTTCAGAGTCAGTTTTTATTTTTTGTTACATAGATATTATACTTATTTATTTTCATGATCATTATACTGAACATTACTATATATTAATTAAATATTTTCTCACTTCTGATATGAAAAATTAATATATATATATATATATATATATATATATATAGGGCTTCAAGCACTTGTTTTATGGATTAAGTTATTAATTTCTAAGAATTGTTAGAAAATAAAACTCTTTTAAAGGTTACTAAAGAAACTAATAACTTAGACCATAATATGAGATCTAGAAAGAAGCTAACCATTTGTATTAGCTCAATTAATTTCAGAAGTGAGTTTCTAACGCTAGCCTACTCGATTTTCAAAGGAAAGATGGCAAAGAAAAGAGATCCGAGGTCTTCTTAGTACATTTCTGAAGACGGCACTTCACTTGAACGTTTATCTCCTCTTCTTGCCTGCCAGCTATTAAAGAGCCTTTAAGAAAGCCACAGAGAGGGTCTTTAACGAACCAGTATCAAGTGACTTGCGTTCCGGTATCTGCTTGTAACGTCTTCTTCCTTTTGGAAGTTGTACTTTTGTCGACCTTCAAGAAATGGGTTGTTAAAAACGAAAATGGAAACTTTTGATTGCTTATGGCGAAATTCCAGATAGCAATGAACGTTCAAATTAAGAAAATGGAGTAAACATGAAAATGGAAGAAGCATTTTTTTTTTTTTTTTACTTTGAGGAATTATGAAGTATTTTGATAACTTTGAGGAATTATGAAATATTTTGATAAATGGAGGTTGTTTTGAAAAAATCATGGAATAAATCAAATTTTATTTAGAGAAATATGTGTTCAATAGAGCTCATTTTTATAAATTTCGCTTAACTGTTTTGGATTATTCAGTTTAGCTATTTTATTTCTATTAATAAAATATAGAAAAAAAAATCACTGAATGAAAATAGCTCAAAATATTGAAATAAAAGAGTCACTTCTAATTGCTTAATCTTTTTTAGTTAAATAAATAGAGGGTAAACTAATGAGATAAAAAAGTTAATTGGAAAAATGATAATTAATATCAAAATGAATATCATTACCATAGACGATTTTTCTTATGTATTATAGGAATTATTATTGCATGAAAAGTTTCTAATTTTTTAATAATAATATTTTTATTTGTTTTTTGATAATTAAAATTATTGGCAGAAATAATGATCAAAACCTATATTTTATTAATACATCATTAAATCGGAAAATATATTTACAAGCCCATTTGTATTTCACTGATAGTACTTTATAGGAAAGGCTTAAAAATTTACTGTAGGTAATTCTAACTTCGAAATCTATTGAATGTATGTAGAATTGCAGAAATCTACTGAATTTCTACAATTCTGAAACATAAGGGTTATTATATTTACTTGCTGTATTCATAGATTGTAGATGAAAAGTACCAGACTGAAGGAATTTTAGCATGATCAAATACTTTAGCAAACAATACCATAAGTCGTAATGTACTAAATCTAATTTCAGAAACATAAAATATTGTAGATCTTTCAATTTTAATTAACCCTTCTGTTCTGTTCGAATTTACTTCACGTATGTAGCGTTTGGCTCAATATGACCAGATTCAGAAAACTAACCTTTCTTGCGGTAAACGACAGGTGACATTTAAGAAATTGTCTAAAAAATAGCAATGTATGTTTAAAAATAGATATAATAATATAAAGCATGTATAAAAATAACAGAAAATATTCGGAAGTGGAACTTATCTTTACTCACAATTTGAATAGTAATATTTTACATGAAATTTTCAAATGTGATCCTTACAATTTTAGTATAACATATTAGTTTTGTTGTCATTGCTTGATGGACAGAGATTGCGCCTTGCACGTTTAACACGCAATGAAGTATTCTCAGCAGATCCCGATGGTACGTTTTCCCTTTTTCTTTGTATTCGTTTTACTATTTTCATTGTTCTCACTTCTTGGTAGGCGTGGCCTTGCTTCAATGTGTGGAAAAGTTAGTATTTTCCCCAGTTCTTCCAAAAACAACCTTCATTTAGTCAATTTGTTTTCGTTCCCTTTACTTTGTATTGAAGCACATAGAACAAATGTATTGTACGCAGAAGTATAACATTTTATAGAATACTATGATGGGCCAACGATTTGCTTTTCGTTATAAATGTATGTTTTTAAAAGTTGATCAAAAGTATCCGCATCCCATTTAGTTCAATTATAATCTAAGATAATTAATAGTTTTTTGTCATGTCTGTTTCTACCTTCTTTGTCATAATGCAAAGTACTCATAAGAATAACATGCTTGTTCTTTTTTGGGGATGTAGTTTACAACTTTTGTGTCTTCTTTAAAATAAAATAATGAGCTGTGAATTACTTTGCTTGGCATTTCTTCAGAAGGCTCTGATTTATCCTTTTCTAATGGCGCCAAGCATAGTCATTTTCCATTTTAGAAGAAGTTGTCCTGAGTTGCGAGATGTGAAAAAATTATCACATGTAATATTGTGCACCGAATATCCATAAGTTATATCAGTCTCTACTTGTATTTCCTGATTTTGACCCTTGTTATTTTCCAGTGTAAATTTGTGTTTTCAGTAAATACGAATTATTTCTGTCACATAAAGTCCATATTTTGATGACTTGGTATATACTGTGTGAAAGGACATCGGCCACGAAATCCTACTAATTGTTCATCTACAGTAATATATTCATTCGGATTATAATCTTGGTGAAATTTCTATTTACTTTTCCCAGATATCTCGCACTGAAGCTAATTTATCCAAATTTCTTTCTTGACGAATGGATTTATTATCAAAACGAATAACTCTTGATATGATGCAAAATGTTTAGAGGTACATTGTTGCACGAAATATATTTCTGCCCGTTTCTTTATCCCATACGCTATTTTTTGATTCTCCATATGATTTGTAAAAAACCAACTTACAATAATGATCCAAAACATGCTTGAAAAGTTTTACTTTCGATATTTTTCAACTTTTTTTTCTATAAACCTTTCCTCCTTCAATATTAGTCACTTTTATGATTTTGCTTTCAATTGTAGAATTGAATGCTACAATTCAAAATTTTTACGTCTGTCATCCTTGCCGTTGTATATCTTGCGACTCCGGGGTAGTTTTTTTTAATATTAGCTGTTGATTGAGAAGAATGGGACAGCTGACACTTTATTTCACGATTCTTGGACTGAATACTCTCTTTATATTTCATTTGTTGAATATCGGTATCAAAATCGTTGTCAGAATTTTCATTTTCAATTTCATTACTTTTATGATTTTAATACTCGGATACTTCTTCTTCGCTGTCAGAAGCTTCTATTAGTTTAGCTATATCAACGTGACTTAAATTTAGGCGATTCACCATTTTTTTTTCCTCATGTTCACAGGCCCAACTCTTTTGCGGTATACCAGAAAGTGAAATACAGAAGAAGAAGGAAAAAAAAAAAAAAATGTTGCAATAAGAGCAAATAGTTTGGTCCCTGTCAATCGTTTCAACTTTTTAACCTTGCACACGCTCTCTCTCTCCTCTCACGTTAATTAAACATGTTTCAAAATCTGGTAAATTAGAGAAACTATTGTCATTTGTTTCTTTTGAATTATTCCAAACAAAATTGAACATGTATGTGCAAAAATAAATGACTTTATTACATTAGGTCATACTGACCCGAACGATACATTAGGTATAAATTGAAAAATATTCCTTCGAAATTCAAATAAACCTAAGTCCTTCTAGAGTACATATTTATATTATTTACCAACAATGTCAAGAAGTTTCATGTAAATATCCCTGCTCTTATTTTTTTATGAACGTATAAAATTTATTTTCGGTCATATAGACCGGAACAACTTATAATTAATTTTACGAAGTTCAAGATGCATATAAATATTTTCGCCTCCACAGGGGCTGAAAAATGCCTACCAAGGAGGTGAACAATAAATAAATTTATTTGAAAGAGGTTCTACAATAAAATTATGGTTATTAGTTAGAAAATCAATGAGAAACAACAATATTCAGAGTTCGAGTTATAAACAGAAAGCTGCGTTTTCAGTAGAAGCTGTTACACAGCGATAGAACAGCTAATGCAGAAAAACAAACTAGTCAAAACCGTAGTTCTTCTCTTTCAACTTCATGCATTTAGAAGAAGAAAAAACTTATCTTAAAATGAAAGTAGTAATATTGCAAAGAGAAATATTTCCTCCTGTCTACGAGACGGAAGTTAGAAGGTGTAGATCAATTGATTTTGTCTTAGGATATAACTTGTCTTTAATTTCATAAGAGTTTCGGTTATGAGCATTGGAATGAAAGAAAAAGAGAAAAAGAATAATATTGAACGAATCATTCAAATGAGCTGCCAAATACGCACTTAAAAAGACTATCAAAGTTAAAGGTAAAATCAGCTCAGATTTTCTAAGCATTTCCAGATATTTTCAGTATTAAAATTATTATTGAATTATTAGCAGTGAAAATTCAGTCACTAGCTTTCTTTCTTCTTCTTCAGCAAGATCTTTCAGAAATTGTTGAAGAATGAAATGATTTGGGCTCTCACAGTTTACAGAAAACTGATATTGACTTGCAACTTCAATCATTTCAATTTAATTTTAATTAATGTGCACAGTATTTACATGCCTTTTAGTAAAAAAGAAACTTATATTTAGAATGACGTGAAAATTTCATTTAACTATGACTACGAAGAAATTTTATTTAATGAAGACTTTTATTTTACTATGACTTTTAAGACGAAATTTCTTAAAAATATATTTGAAAAGTGGAACTACATCTCGTTACGAAGATGTTGAGACTAATTATAAAATTTAAAGGATAGTGAAATATGCTATGGTATTTTTTTCCAACAAGCGTTTTAAATGAATTAATATTTTTTATAAAAAAGTACCTGTATTTAAGTTTTAAAAAACATAGGTATATTTAAAACATAGGAACATATTAACAATTTTAAAAGGAAAATAAACTCTTACAACTACAACTAATTTAAAACTGTACAAAAGGAGAATAATCTGAATAATTTATAAAAAGATTATAGTTAAATACTTATCTGTAAAACCTCTAATGCATTATCAAGCAAAAAAAAAAAATTCTTGTTCGTATTGCTTTACATGAGATAGAGATTATCAAGAATTTTTCTCGTCAAATTCTAAAGTCATGAACTGAATAAACCGTTAAAAATAATTTTAAAAATCCTGAAGATTTTCCTCACATCGTGACAATGAATATTAGTATCTACTGCCTTGCTTATTAATTTTGAAATGACCATTCTACAACTCATACCATCAGTAGTGCTACTACACTTACTTAAACGTGGGGCCTTGGCCACTTAACTGTTTTATTTTCCTTACTATTTAATAAAATGACACCTTCTGTTTTCATAATGTTTTGTTGTCTTGATTTAACAAAGATTCTTTTGAATACTGTATTTATGAACTCGTAAATTTTGTATTGAATTATACCATTTATGCATGACTTGATTTAATTTAAAAATTTCAAGACATGATAGTTTAATGCAGCGTACTGACAAATCAGTCAAGTGGTTAAATTCCTCACAAAAAGTTTTGATTTTAATATGACAGTTGTTCAATTTTCACTTGTTATGAGATAAAAGATGAAGAATCCTATTTTTCATAAAGTGAAAGCAATATTTCTCATATTTTCTGTTATATGCCTTATACTGTCGAAAGATTTACGGATTTTTCCTTTTTTCAAATAAATGAAGATATATATCATAACCTTTAACCAATGCTTAAACCATTTGCAATGACTTTGCTTTCGTTCATTCCTTGTTATTTTTCTTCTCACTTTATTTTACGTTTCGTTTGACTCGCAACACGCTGCAGATTTTTCGCATTCCTTTTTCTGTCTTTCCCAGTGTGTTGTGTTTCAGGAACATCTGTTCATGCAATAAAACCCATCTTCTCCATTCTCTTTGTTCTCCTCGAAATAGAAAAGCATTCTCAAACGCTTTCTTGGTTTGGAGAAGGATTTCTGCTTCTTATTTCAGTTTAAGAATGCTGGAGTGTAAGATTATCGTATTTCATTACGACAATTAAAAAAAAATGTACCTTTATAAGACCACGTTTGATGAACTACAGATATGTTATCAACAACTATATTCTGGCTTTAATCATAGAACCAATTTAGAATATACATATATATGTGTGTGTGTAATGCTATCACTTAATCTAAGTTAAATTCTAATTATTATCCTAATTTTTATCTAAATTTAGTCCCTATTAATTTCATTCTAAACTGTTCTCTTATTTCCTGATCGATTCGCACTTTTTAGTTAATTTTTTTAACACGTTCTGTAGAAAACTGATGACATCAGCATTTTCACACACCCCGAGTGAAGGGGCAAAAATCCCTAATGCTTACAACAATCTTTTAAAGATAAATAAAATTCCCTTTCCTAAGTCGACACGTGTATAAGAAATCCCTATCAAAATCTCATAGTAAAATCACTGAAGGGGAAAAAATTCTCTCTTTCTGGCTCTAGTATCACGACATAGACTGACAAATCTTTAATCATTATTTGTTTCTAGTAGAAATTATGCCTCCCGGGATGAAATAAATTGAAGTTTAAATTTCAAAAATATCTTCTACTCAGCCACGCAACTGTTAAAATATGTTATATATATTTACACACAACTTAATGATATTTAAATACGAATATTTTTTTTAAATAATCGTTTATTAAAGATCGTTATCGTATAACAAACTCACCTGCACCTGACGTGAACTCACAGCGAAACACACCTAATACGGCCACTCCTTTTTCTTGACTGGTGATATTCAATATTTGTCCGTTACTCAGTTGAATTGCTGATGATAAAATCAAGGCAAATGATCTCTCCCCACTTTCCCTTACTCGATATTTTAGCAGAAATCTTTGCAATTTCTATCGGACTAATTGAAGCTAAAGTATTCTCACCAAAAAAGTCTAAGAAAGTTCTCTCAAAAGTAAAAGGAGCCCGAAATGAAATGTATTAACCAGATTTTGATTGATAGTAAATAATATGGGATGCGTTAAAACAATTAGCAGATATACTTTAAAATAATTAACTTAGATCCTATATTATCAGCATCATTGAATCTTATAACAATTCGTAATTGTCGTCAAATCTATGCTATAATATATTTGCTATTACTTACGGAAGTAAATATTCAAACCAATGGATTAGCGTGTTCCATTATAAAGTTCAATACATAAAAAAATTTTAAAAAAATGATTAAGAATAAAAAACTTAATAACGAATAACAAAACTTATATCAAAGAGCGCGATTAAAATTGCAAATTATCATTAAATATTTATTCTAGAATCGATACATTAAATATAAATAATTAAAGAAACAATAGTTTGCAAGAGTATACATGGGTTTGAAACATAAAAGTTACTAAAAAATGGAGAAAGGGAGTGTGAGTATGTGTATAGATGAATTAGTAGAGAGGAAAATAATTAATAACACATATTTTTAAACCTAAAAATAGAACGAAAATAATTTCGCAATTCAACTGCATGTTAGTTCATATATTTTCTAGACTTCTTCGTCATATTGTTAAAGATTTTAATTAAGTTTATTTATATCTATATGTGCGAACTAATTCTGTAAGCGGTAAGTAAAAATCTTAATAAAAGAGCGAGGACAATTCTTTGCTCGAAGTCTCAAGATTTTGAAGAAGAATGTTCTGTACATGACTGCTTAGAAAAATAATGTGTTCCATATCCTGCATTTCACTTGCAGGACTATGCAATAAATCTCTGTAATTATTTGGTACAATCATGAAAGTCAGTCAAATTTAGTTATTTTGGAAGTGAAGAAGAAAAAATTTTGTGGTGCCTTCAGATGTAATTTATAAATCTAAAATCATTCCTTTTGCACAAATGATGGTATTTCTATATTTTCATCCAATCATGTTCTTAATTTGTTAAAAAAATGCTACGGAAGGAAAATAAACGATAACGACTTCTGTAAGATATTTATTATTTGATCATTATTTTTAGAGGATGAAAGAAATCATATCATCAGTTTATTCAGTTGTGACGTTTTTAACGTCCAAATAAAATGTTGTGTGGAAAGTTATTTATTTAAAAACCACATATAATATGTATTTTGTACAAAGGATATACTGAAGTTTCAACCAAAAATTTTGTTTGAAAATTCAAATATGGTTTATTTATTAAAATATTTTTAAAAATTGTAATATTCTATAGCTATCTCGAAACCTTTTAAATTATTTATACTGGATTTTTGAAAAGAAAAATATATAATGAGCTTTCAACCATAAAACTATTAAAAGTTATTACTTTTGTTTAAAATATTCTCTATATACAATATTGCATGATTTGCTTTCATTTTAAGAGTAAAATTATCTTAGTTTTAAATTATGAGTTTTAAATGATCTTATAAGCTTCGTTTCAAATAAAAAGCACAAATAGTTTGAAATTTGAAGAAAATGAATTAAGTTTCAGACATAAGAAATATATCTGCTGATTATTTAACATTTCACCGTACAAATGTAGACATTTCATAATCATTATTATTTTGTTAAAACTAATTTAAACGAGGTAAAAAAATGTATTTCATAGTAGATTGGTTTTAAAATTAAATTTTTATTAAAAAATTAAGGCTTAAAAATTTTGATCTGGTACAAAAAGAATGATGTTATTCGTAAAATTCCATTACAGTAACCTGATGAATTTATGAATGAATCATCTGAAGAAATAAATAAATAAATTTGATAGGTTTTTATAAATACTAAGTAAAAATTTATTTGGTAGGAAAACACGCCAAGGATAAGCTTCTTAAATGTCATGAAAAAGTTATATACATATATTTATATTATGAAAACATATCCTAAGCAAACGTTTTGATTATCTAAAGATCGAAAAAGAATGAGCATCAATGCAGTCTAAAATTAATATCTGTAACAAAATTAATCCTATATTCAAAAAGTCTATAATATAATAAACATAATTTAAAATGAGTATTTAAGCTCAATTGTAACACAAATGAATACAAGTAAGCTGAGGAAAAGACATTCAGAGTATGGGATTGGCTTAGTACATATGGATGTGCTTTTTACCGAGCAACTTAAATTTCTTTGCCTTTTGAGGTTGTTACTTATATTCTTTTTTATCAGAAGCCCTGAAATTTTTTTTCAGGATAATAGAAAAATACTATCGCTCTCTAAAATAAGTTTAAAAATATTTCAATAAAATCTATGTTTGTCTTTTTGTTAAAATTGGTTTTGTGTTCATTTATCTTTTATTTGCTTCATACAGAAAACCAAAAGAGGTAGCTAACATTAGAGAGACTTCTTTGCAACTAAATATATATCATAATCTTTTCTATTTGAGCTAAGAATACAAGATTTAAAGTCAGTAACATAGTTTTTTTTTTTTTCTTTTCAGAATAAAAGATTGAATCTTAAAATCCTATTTCAAATATTAAGTTTTTCATCCCTTTTTATGCACCTTCTTACCGTATTTTGGATGAATAAGCTTTATTGACAAAACTGAAGATTAGTAATTTAACATTGAAAAAAATAAAGGTTCCCCTAAGTGGATGAAAATAGCATAAAAGCTAATTAATTAAAATTTCAATATTAAAGTGCTTGATAGTTAAATTATATCAATCGCTAATAGAAGCCACACATTTCAGCGAATACTAGTATTTATTAATTTCAAAATTTTCCTTACCGAGTGTGTATGCTCTTCAAAATATTTGAAGTGAAGTGCTTTTAATTAAAATTTGAAGCATTGAAGCAGAATGTTTGTATTTTTTGCCTCAAGGTTTCGAAATCTCTAAACTTCTTGAGAAAAATTTTTCTCATCGCTTATTGGGTCTCTTCTCCTTTCGAATGGAATTTAATGAAGAAAAGTCGACAGATTTTTTTTCCTCATCAGAATTCTGATTCAATCTTCACTCATCCACTCAAATTCGGAATTCAGAGATTTTAATTCGATTTATGTACAAAAAAATCCTCAAAAACTTAATTAAAATTAATACGTTCTGGCAGCATACAAATATATTTCACCGTCAGGGAAATGTGAAATAGGAAAATCAACAATGTGATGTTTTGTTAAAGTAGAGCTTTATATTGTCAGAAGTACAAGATAATCAGAAAAAATCTTGATGAATTTCCGTTTAGTAAAAACTTATTTATGAAAATTTTGTCCAGATACAGCGAAGTACATTTTTTTGTTTGTTTTCTGATAATTCGAAATACAATTAAATGTTGATTAAAACGTTTGTTTAATAAAAATAAATATATTTCCTTTTATTTAACATTCTATTGAAATATATTTTGACTTTTGAAAAGGACAAAAAGAAATACGATGCTGTTCTATCCCAAATTACAATAATTTAAATAGAAACCATATTTTGGATTTAATAAAAAAACTCAAGGATTTTGAAGCCTTGAATAAAAGTTTCGAAAGAAGAAGTTTCGAATTTATTAAAAATGACTTTTAGGTATTGCTGCATTACATATTATTTCGCCTTTGAATCAAGTTTCCTACTTAAACTATTGAGTTTTCAGAATAAGTAATATTCATATTATTCCACTGTTTTCTACAATTTACTGTATATTATTCGTATTATTCTAATATTTGCTACATATTCTATTGTGTAATATTTTGTTATGTCTCATATTTGTTTGCTTTTAAATCCGGTTCCCTACTTAAACTATCGGAATTTTTCAGAATAATTAATTATTCGCATTATTCCGATATTATTTTATTATTATTTTGTAATTGTTAGACACTGCGAAGTCATTTACAAAGATAAGCCAGGAATATATTTTTGCCATTGTACATAAAGTCGAAATATAAAAGAGAAAAACAATTGAAATTGAATGAATTAAATAAGTGAAAGGATTTACCAGATAAAAAATGTAACAAAAAATTAACCCTTTGCAATCTGATGGTATGTCTTTAATACAATTCAAGAAGATGCATCATTTTAACGTTTTATTTATTTATTTTTCAATTTTGGTTTGTTAAAAATACCTACAAAATGGCAAAAAAAGGAAATAATTTTTTTTGCGAAAATTCAACTTCAAAAAATTATATATACTTCTTTTTAGGAACAATAAACAAGCCTTTATAAAGGTGAATAAGTTTGCATGAATTATTTTTTCGAGAGCAAAGGGTTCAATAGAATGTAAATTTACAATATCAATACAACCCGCTTTCATAAGTAACATATATCGATTTAAATGGTAAATTCTTTGAACACTTTCTTTAAATACTCCAAAAGTTTGAGTTGTCCAAAAGTATCATCATAAATGTCATGGTGCGTATGATTTGTGATGTTACTGCTCATGCAATTGAATTGCTGTGCTTTTGAAAATTTGTATTCTTTTAAAACCTTGCTGCGCATTCTTTTCTTTTACTTAATTTAATGACCAAAAAAAAAAAGAGTCTTGGAGCTTTTCAAACACATATTTTATTGTAAAAATACTTCAATACTGCAATTCTGACTTGCTTTCACATTTTATAATCTAACTTTCGTTACTAATTTACTATGCTACAAAATTTAATTTGATAAAGAATGTATTGTTTGTTATACTAAAATACGAGGTTTTATAGAATAGCCATTGTAACTAAAATTACTCAAGTTTAGTTATATTAACGTTCCGTTTTAAAGCAACACTAGGGCTTTTTTGAGATGGACATTAATTCTTAGCCCCGGTCAGATGACGAGGATGACTTCTGAGCTGGAAGCTCCCTCTCCAAACTTCCACTCCACAGTAGTGGGAGGGAGCTCGGCCCCAACGGATTTAACGTGCACCAGACCCGCTTACATGATGGCCATTCGATGGATTCCGTAGCCGAGACCTTACCACCAAGCCAACGTGGCCCGGCAAAATTATTCAATATTTGCACAACACTGTAGCAATTTTTCCGTAATACAAGGTAATTTCAAGAAAAGAGTAAATTTTAGGTATATTTTTGTCGGAAGAATTAAGTTCTTAAGCAACTTCTTTTTCAAACCAAAAATATTATTAGAATTTAAAAAATATATATGTTTAGTGACATGAAAAATTTGTATTGTAAATTCTTATGAAAATAGAATCTTAAAAAATTAACTTGCATTTCCCCCAAATAGCCAGAATAATGGTTTATATGGGTTCAATAGCCTTCTGAACTTGTAATTTTGTTAGAAATTTAAAATTTTTGTTCGCCATCGTTTCTTAATATTTAGACTTAAATCCTTTACTTAGGTTCGACTTAGAAACCGAACTTTTGTTCCAAAGAAAACTTTCTTCTTACTCAAATCCTTTTCCATACCTTCGGAATTGCGTGAAACTGCCCGGTCTCTGGAAAATCTTTTGGTCTTTCTTTTTATTACCCTCGTTTCTTACTTTTGTTGTCCTTTCCTCTTCTATAACTGTTTTATTTCGATTATTTTTGAAGATAAAAACATGTGACGACAATTTTATCTCTGGAAGCATCGCAGCTTGGAATAAAAGTTGCTCTGCTACAATATGCTAGAAAGTAACCAGAAGTTTCTTCGGAAAGAAAAATAATAACATTTCAAAGCTGTCGCTTAAGCTAACACGCGAATCCTTTCTTCTCAATGAAATGGACTGTGCGAGAAACATCTGAAACGAAAACCTGTGCTTTCTTGTCATGTCTAATGGGCTCTCTGTTTTTATATCCACAATGCATATATATAGAAATTTTTAAAATAAAGCCCTCTTTTCTGTCATATTTAAAGCACTAAATTTATGTTTACAAAATCTACCAGTCCTTTTATTATTACTCTATCTGAAATTCTTTAAATTTTGAATCCGATTAATCAAATCATCCTCACGATTTGTTTCAAGATGAGAACCTAATTTATTGGATATCAGTAAAAGGTATCTGTAGGAATTTTTAAAATAAAACATCTTTTTCGCCATCTATAAAGCACTAAATTTATATTTGGAAAATCTATCAATCCTTTTATTATTTCTCAATCCGAAATTCTTTAAATCTGAAATTTGGTTCATCAAGTCTTCCTCAAATTATGTTTCATGCTGATAACCTAATTTATTGAATACTACTAAAAGGAATCTGTAGGAACGTTTAAAATAAAACCCTCTTTTTCGCCATCTTTAAAGCACTAAATTTATGTTTACAAAATCTACCAGTCTTATTACTACTCTATCTGAAATTCTTTAAATTTGATATACGATTCATCAAATCATCCTCAAATTCTGTTTCAGGATGAGAATCTAATTTATTGAATATCAGTGAAAGGTATCTGTAGGAATTTTTAAAATAAAATCTTCTTTCCTGCCATCTTTAAAGCACTAAATTTATGATTACAAAATCTATTAGTCCTTTTATTGCTACTCTATCCGAAATTCTTTAAATCTGAAATTTGGTTCATCAAGTCATCCTCAAATTCTGTTTCAGGATGAGAACCTAATTTATTGAATACCGGTAAAACTAAGATTGTATCTGGCCGATTATTTATACTCTGCATTGAATGTTTAGGTATAACTGTAACTCTAACTTGGATATAATCTTTGAGATTTTTTCCCCATAATAATTTGATTTAATTAATCTCAGCAGAGCTTAGATATGAAATTTTTTTATTTATCACTGACAAAAAGAAGAATACTGGAAATAGTTATATATTGTTTTAAAAGATAAGTATATTAGAATTTTAAGAATAAAGCATCTCAATTAGGCTCAGTGACATAAATAATCAATCAAATAAGATAAAAAATGTGGTTATGAAAAAACTTTTTAAAAAGTGCAAATTATGAATTGAAACAGTATTTATACTGAATATATTGTAATAAAATGGCTCTGTCTAATGGCTAAAACTGAGTTCTGTCCCAAAATCTTCCTTGCATTTCTTGAAAACAGGAAGTAAATATAAATAAACCAATTACTTATTTCTTAACTTAAAAGCAAACGACTGAATGCCGCATTATATATGTGTTATGTGATATTGTGTAAAATAGGTAACATTTTAAACTTTAAAATAAGTCAAAATGTCTCAAATTGTATTTTAAGTGTTATCTCAACATTTACCTAACTCCTCCTGTCTAATGATGTTAGTTCAAATTGCAAATCTCGTTTCTTGAATGACAATATTAACTTTCCTAATTATTATTTCTTATTACTCTTTGACTGGTTTCAAAATTGTCCATAACTTTCAAATTCATACAGGATGCGAAAACGTGTTTTTTCTCAGAAAGTAAAGGCGCAGGCATAATGTAAGAAGTCATTACGAAGATCGCTACAAACTGTTAAATAGTGAGTAGTCACGTAAAATGAGTAGAGGCAGAATTATAGGAAATGACAATTGGAGGCTACGGTAGAATAATAAAAAGCGACAAAATAATGGGCAATTACTTGTAACCTCAGTAATAATGTTACCAAAACTTGTTCCTGTCAACAAGTACACAATGTATAGAGTTTCAAGCCTTATTGCTAAAGCTGCAAACCTTATAGGTTGCCTTATTTTAAAGATAATTTTTTTAAAAAGCAGAAAAAGAAACATTGTTTCGTCTCTCTCTCCTTTAGGAAAATATAATTTTTATTCCTTTGAACGTTTTAAGTTACATTCCGTACTTCATGCACTAAAAGTTTAAATTGAATGTAAGAAAGATAATTAACTATGACAAGAATCACAGCATCTTGAATTGATATAAGTTGTATGTAAAATATGATCATTTTAAAGAATTGGGCCACTCTTTGTTTCTGATTAAAAATAAAGGAATATTTTCGTTGAGTTCATATTTAATAAAATGTAATAAGAAAACATTTGAAATAAGATTAAAGTGATGAAAAAATACAAATATTTTTTTCAATATGCTGACTCGATGTAAGAATATTAAGAAATATTCTTAACGGAGATTAGTTTTTATCTTTAGCAAGTATAGCTATACAGGGAGGTGAAAATTTAGTGTAATTACTTTTAGGAGATTTGGGAAACATAAAACTGAGCTAAAGTCACATATAACAGCATGACCGGCAATGATAACAGAATAAGTTAGAGGAAAATGATCTCCAGCACTACGGTTGGATTTCACTACTAGTCATTTAAAGTTTCGACTGCATACAAAGAACAAACAAGGAAAGTAAAGAAGGCTAAGGTAATGATATATCTCCTACACTGCAGCAAACTTTACTGCTGAATCAAGTGCCCATAAAATGCCGCGTATTTCGCCAATCCATGCTAAGCCTCAGAAAAGTATGCAAAGCCATAAATGTTAAGTAGGTATTGTGAAGCTGGACGCATGCACACTGTCCAAATATAAAGTATCGTCAAATGAACACCTATTACTTATGTATATTTGTAAATCCTTCCGTTCATCCCAATGGCGTTTCTTCTTAATTATTTCTATGCAACTATGTCTTGATTTTTGCTTTATACCCCTCGTATCACTTTGTACATTTAATTTTGTATAAATCTATATATGCACAATTACAAAAGTATATGTCTAAAATTTCCCACATAAAGTTGTTTGAGGAATTGTCATTGAAAGTGCATGAATCATTAACAATCCTACTGAGAGTGCATGGGACTGTCGTTGAGTATGCCATCTAAAGTATTGCATGAACGAGAGAAAGCAAACATTGGAAATTACTCACAGAAATTGTATGTTCACAATGGTTCAGATGAATTCGATGGCCTGTAGTTAACCAAATCATTATAAGTTACAAAATATAATTAAAAAATATGAAGTAAAAGGAATTTCAATAAATTTTAAGCGTTAACTGTAAAATACAAAACGAGATTGTATCATTGTAGTTTTCCACTTGTGAAATGCGCAAGCCTTTATACCTCCGCAGTCCTGTTACGCGAATATACAAAGGACAGTTGTGATATGTTGAAGAAATCTGAAAACAATTCTGTAAAAATAAGTTTATATTTTTGAACAGATTTTCAATTTTACATTTTTCAATTAATATTGACTACCAGTTGAATTCCATTGAAATAATTAAAAAAAATATACCAACCATTTATTTATTTTATAATTTAAGTCTTGAGCCATAGAGGGATGCTTACTATTAAACTTGCCGAAATATTTCGGTGAATAGAAAATATTTCCTAAATATTAACATTATTTTATATACTATAAAACCTTTTATAAAAATCAGAAAGTATTTTGAATAGTATCGGAATAGGAAAAATTTTTTTGAATATTTTAGAATATAAGCTTCATTTTTTACAGAATAAAATCCAATCCTTTCATTTCATCCTTTTTATTTTTTAAGCAATTGAATTCTTGACTTTGAAATCGCTCCCCTCTTTACTTCTCGAAAAATATAAAAACTAAAGAGCATTCCAATATATTTACTTCTTTCAAAAACTGAAGTTAAAAATCAGAAGTTTTACGTTTAAAAACAAACAACATGTACGTGAAGGGCTATTCCTTTAATATAGCAACAGAGCTAAGAAGTACACGATAAAAAAAATCAAAACACCGAAGGTTTCATTTCACAGTAAAGACTTTGATAAAATTCTCTGACTTGAGTAAAAGTAAATTGAATCCACCAACTGAGCAACAGGCGAAATATTTTTCATCTTTAAATCTCGCTTTGGTAGACTCCCCACAAAAAAACGGATGAAAAAAGTTAAACATGCGACTTGTTTCCTTTTCAGTTCATTTCCGAAGAGAGCTACCCTGTCTAATAATGTTACCAAGAGTAAAAGTCAACAAAATGCTGGGAACTGCCTCCCACACTTACAATACGTTGTTAGTTTCGCGCCTCACTGTACATATCATTGGATTGCTGTTGCCATAGAAACCTGGATTTTAGGAGCGGCACTGCTCGGCGCTACCAGAACTAACGGAATCTACAAAATGTTATAAGGGGGGGGGATATATTCCCTCACTTTCTCTTGGGGAGAGGATGATGGAGTTGCAAATGAAATTTTGCAGTCTCAATTGAGTTGCATAATCGGATTAGCATGCAAAGGATTCTGGGTACAGAGACTTGGCGAATGCACCGCCGATCATCCTTCCTGCAAATCATGTAGAAATTTGATCTGAGTTTACTTTTTCTTAAAAAAAAATTTCTTCTGTTCTGTATTAAATAATTAAGATGGCAATACATTTTTCTTTTATAGTAGCATATGTGCTACTATACGGGCAGCTAGTCAGAAATAAAATTTCATTTATTTGGAATATCCCTTTGTCTATGGAATAGTTTCAATGGATCCACGTTCTAAAATTATTTTTGAGTCGCACGAAATCAGGCTTCATTTTAACTTCGGAAATGCGCCTGAAATTTTACTTTCCCGCTATGATGGTTCTTAATATAGACCGAACGAAAACTCCATGTCGGCAGATTCCATTCTGAAACTGTATAAGTTCAGAATACTTTCTCAAGGATTCTTTTTTTCTGTTTTCTAGCTCCCTATTCAGTTTACAACGTTGTACCTGTCATTGCGTAACTATGTCCAAAGAATGTGGATTTCTTATTAAAAAAAATTAATAACGGATAAAGATTGAACTGTTTCTGTGCAACTGATTGAACTGTTAATGAAGCATAAAACCTATTCTAAAAGTATTTCAAGAATATTTCTCCTTATATTAAAGAATATTTTACATATAGATTTTCACTGTATTTTAAACTGATTATTGTCCTTCTGAATAAGCCAGAAAATTAAATACTAAATTTGCATGGATAATCCTTCAAAGATTTTTGTTTTAATGAAAACTTTTATACTTTTCCACAATAAATTAACAGATTTGGAGTTAACTTGTAATTCATATTTATATTATATGTTCTAAGGATTTTTTTAAATCTAAAACTTTCAACTCAATATGATAATTTTTAACAACTGCATGGAATATTTCTTGCCAAAGATAAGATCTTTCCAAGTTAAATAACATATGCTTAGTACAGTTCGAAATAGCGCATTGATAATTGAATTTTTCCACTATAATATCTTATGAATGGATTTAGAATATTTTATAAATCACTTGTCATAAGTTTGAATATCAATTAGTGTGAAATTTAAATTTTTTTGATATTATGGTCGTCAGTTAAAATTTCTTTTTGGTTAATTTAAATTACTGTGCATGTTCTTTCGTAATATCTTTATTTAATTCGGCTTTGGTCCTCAAGATTCGAACTATTTATCCTTTTAGAAGCCCCAGTAAATTAATTTTTGAAATTCTTTTACATGTTCTAATAAATGTAAAACTAGGCGTACTGGTTATCCTGATAGATATTTATTTGTTTGCATTAGCAAATTCACTTTTTTCATTTACTTTTATTAAATTGACTTCAGTATCTCGTTAACTTTTTTCTATTTCATGTATAATAACTCAACATTTGAACATTCTGCATTTCCCTCTATAACTTTATTTATATTATTCTATATTTTTTTCAAAAAATAATTCGCCTTATTCCTTTTATATAGCAGAAATAACCTTTGTTTTATTTCCTGACCTCAAAGTTTTAATTCCGCTTAAAATCATAGGGGAATTCAGTGATCATAATAATACATTTTTCAACTTTTGAATATACCATATAAACAAATAGATTAGCAATCGAATTTCCCTTCACTTTTATTAAGTCTTCTCTTCTTGGCAAGAAAACCAAAAGAGAGAAATGATAAACTTAGCCGATAAGTATATTTATTAATTTATCCATTTTGTAGTCATTTTAAGAAATAGATGAATTTCAGCGTCTAACATCAGCCAAAATAAGCTGGATGGATTTTCTTTTATCAATAAATTCAAATCAACAAATATATCATTCGTCAATTAGTTATCTTAATCTAGAAAGAAATATCTGGATTAATAATTATCTATCCACATCTTTATTTATTTTTATTCTTTTACACTCTAAATTTTATATTAATTGTTCTCAACTTATTTCAAAACTGTTTATTATTTTCTCAATGAAACTAATATACATGAACTCCTGTGTTTCAAAAGAACTCTTACGTTAAACAAATATTTTTCAAACACATTAGCATTTTCAGTAACTTTAATAAAAATAATGCTATTCGAGCATAATTTCAGGATTTATTTCTTTGGTTAAATTATCTTTGTAATGATACATAGCTTTTTGATATTACTTCAAATACCATTGCTATTAATCTTTAATTAAGTCATCAAAATGTACATTTTTCAAAAGGCTTCTACAATTTCATAATGAATTTTATGAATTAAGCATACTTAGAGCATTTTACAGTCAGCATCAGTCTACATTGAATGTTAAGTTGATAATGAACTCAGCACTGTGATACTTAGCTTACATGACATTAAAGTAGAATCAGTTGCAGATTTTTAAATAATTATGTCTAATAAATATAAGAAGAAATTTCTGTCTGTTATCAAAGTAAGTAAATCAATAAAATATACCTCTGCTATAAAGAAAATGTACCTTAACATCATTTTTTAAAAGTTTTAAGATTCCTTTTAATTTATAATTAAATATTTTCGACATATTTTAAGAAGCTTTTAATATTATTTAAATCATTATAAAACAATACTTTCTGCATAAATATACGATAAATTGTAATTTAAAAGTTAACTCAGATATATTTTCAAAACATGTAACTGTATAAAAAAAACATTAAAGGTCTTAAAAAATTTTTAAAACAGTACATATTTGAACTAGATATAAATTATTTAAAATCTATTTTTTTCTAAATTGAATGATAAAAGAAATTATATGCTGAAAAAAATTCCTTGGAAAACTAACCAGTTTCTGAATTCTGGAATAACTAGAAAACAATTGGATTTGAGACTGAAACCATTAACAAAACCTATTTTGTTCTAAGACAGTAACATAAATTACGTTTCGCTTTGCAAAATATTCCTGGAAAGCTGGCTGGCATCTGAATTTTTGGAATGAAAAGCGAACCATTATTCCTTTGAGCTTGCGGTTGAAATAAAGAAGAAAAAGGAGAAAAATCAGCGCTTTTACAATATCCCTAACATGACGATCAGCTTTCAGTTTTTGTTAAACACTTCAAAGCAGAGGCTTAGTAGAAAAGAAGAAAGAACAAAGTTAGCTCAACCATGCCATGATGAGATAAAAAACAAATTTCTCGAAAGGGTCTAACAAAAACTCAGCGGGGAAAAAAGAAGACACTGTATTGGATACAATAAAGAAAGTGATGGAAAAAAGAAGAGTAAAAAATGATTACAATGGAGGAAATCAAACGTTGAAATTGCCGAACTTATGAGATAAAACCAAGAATGCATGGGTTCAAAAACAATAAGAGAAAAAAACTTGAAATAGATTTTGAAAAATAAGTAGTGTTTTTTAAAAGATCGTTGTTCTCTATTTCATAACTTTAAGCCTCAAATTTAGTTATAAATCTAATTTTACTTGGGGTTACTGTTCTTATATAAGTTTTTCGGATACTTTTGGTCTAATGAAAGTTACCAAAAGAAGCCTTTTTATATTTGTGCCCATTTATTCCAAAACTAAAGAACGAAACCCAATTTGTGCTTTTTCCTTTTAATAAAAACATTATACATACAGCATTTTCGGTGAAATTGACACGAAATGCCAACGAGATTAATGCATTTTGCCTTCCAAAGTCTTAGTTTAAACAAATCCTTAAATATCTTGTTGAAGACATTTGATTTGATATTGACAGTTATGTAAAATTACGTTAAAGGTTTCATCAAAGATAGGCAACGACTTAAATAATTCACTCACATATTACATTAGAAAATGGATATATCTCCTTTTCCTGTTTTGTTATTTAATACCTACACCGACCCAGTCTACACGATTGGGTAGAAGGCACTAGCAGAGAATGGATAAATCAAATGCAAAAATGTATTATGTACATGCATCACCCTCCCAAAAAAGGATTATGATTAATCGCAGGAAACAGCAAAAATAGCAACTGTAAATAGTTCGCTTAATTATGAAAAATATAAATACTCTTAAGAATCTTCAAAAGCAAATGCTTAAAAGGATAAAAATATCAGTTACTAATCCAGAAACAGGAAATATATAACTGATAATAAAATTTTCTTAAAAATTATTTTAAAAAATTGTGTCAAAAATGTCATGAAGGTAGTTTTAAAAATAATACCAAAAGTCCACACCATCGAAAACACAAACAACATTAAAAGTCCTAAAATCATTCAAAAATATTTAAAAGTATTTTAACACCAGAATCATTAGAATATTTAAAGGACTCATTACTCGACAATTCACGAATCCAAAACCATGAACCCAACCATCAGCAACCGGCAGAACTAAAGAGTATTTTGAAAGTTCAAGAAAACTCATGAAACACACAAATTTTTTAGCAAAGATAATGATTTTTTGGACTTACTAAAATTTTGTTTTTATAGAAAATTACAGAGAGTAAAATATGTAGAATGCAAAACATGTTAAATATGTAAAATGTATGAAATATAAAATAAATATAAATAAACCTATCTACGAAACAATAAAATTGATATTACATAAAAATAAACCAAGAAAAGCTACAGCTATAAAATACCATTATAGATGTCTAAATATATAAAAAACGTAAACGTGTGGCAATACCGCAGCCGGCATACAATACTAAAGCCACAAGAAAAGACTCAAAAATCCCTTAGGCAACAAAAATTCTTCTCAAAAATAATTAAAACTGCACGGATGTAAGTGACAAAAGTAAGAGCAAAAACACCTCAGATTTGCCTCAGCCGATAACACTAATCCTCACAGAAGCCATAGTGTTTCTCTAAACATTTTAGATACACACTATTTTTATATACGTTTTTAAATCAAACGAACTGGTGTTGTACTGCAGGATTTTCAAATGAAACTTTTTGATAAGTGGGTTTTAAAAATATAATGGTCAGTATCACTGAGTTGATCACATGGGCACAAAGGAGAATCATATATATATATATATATATATATATATATATATATATATATATATATATATATATATATATATATATATATATATATATATATATATATATATATATATATATATATATATGTATATATGTATATATGCGCTGTTAAAAAATCAGAAATGTACTATAAATTAAAAACATGCTCACACAAGGCAGGAAGGGCCCTGACCCTTTTTCCTGATTCCAAATCGCCCTAGCGACACTGCCAATCTTCAACAAGCTGTTTAGCGATTTTGAGTTTCACGCGAGAATATGAGGTCAGAAGGTTAATTTTTATATCTTATAAAGTGATTAATTTCTCGTGGTAAATGGCAAGTTAATTGCCTGAGATGCTGTCACCTTTTTTACAGTTTGGAATTTTAATCGAATAATAAATTAAGTTATAACAATATCATTTTAACTTAAAGCAATATGAAACAAGTTTCTATAATAAACATTGCAGTGTCTATATCACATTTAAAGTGCACCTCTAGAAAACAGCATATCTTGATATATGTTTGTGTTTACTGTAATTTTTAAAACTAGGAAGAATTAGCAATAACGATCGAATACAATATAATTTCATATTAAAAAAAACAAATTATTACATTTTTCATAATTTTTAGCATTTATGAGGTTTTATGGTAATTTCTTAAATCATTGAAATGCATTTACAACTGAAGTTTCATTAAATTTTCTTTCATATTTTTATTTTTTGGTAAATGAACAATGAAAAATTTTATTTAAATTTATTGCAACTTTTAGCTAGTATTTTAGCTATTTTGTAGCATAAGCGGAGAAGACTGAACTCAAAAATTGACAGCAAAATTCTTTAACAAAAGATTGATCAATTTATGATCATACAATTTTTTAATAATTTTCTTAAGAAATATTGTTTCAAATTTAGATCGCTTTTAAGATTTTTCTCATAAATAGAAAAGCAATGATTCTAAAATTAGTTGTTTCGGTTTTATCTTCAGAGTACTAAATCATAACTGAAATAAACTTTTCATCAATAATTCATGAACTAATAAATGAAGCGTTTTAAAACTTTTTATATCAACGAAAATGTTTCCTTTTCCATTAAAAAAAAGCATCTGATCACCCAAAACCACCCAAACCCTCATCATAGGGTCAAGAAAAAAAATTGATGTGCAAGAATATGCTGGGTGTTATATTAGGATATTGAAGCGTATTTGTAAGCGTTGCTAGGAGACGGGGGTAAAATATTTTCAGGAATCCTATCCCCATTCCTCCCCAGCCACATTTATGCATCGACATATAACCAAGACGGGAGACTTTTTTGCGCTGGAATCCCACATACACAGCAGATCTTTGGAAAAAGTTACATTCCAATAAACGGTACAGCAACCATAAAGTCAAGTATCTTTATCGGAGTTTTTGCATTCAGTATTTAAAGAATATCCAAGAAAACGGACTACTGTATTTGAAATAGAATTGTAAGAAAACTATTATAGTTTTTTGTGAGTTATGATGTATGCTAAGTATATGTCAGAGAATGGAGTATATGGAGAATATTGGGTCAGTTTTGTTATATGGTTTCATCTGTTAAAATCAACAGTTAATGATACGGGGTACTACATCCTTTTGGAAACATATGTGCGGCATTTGATCGATCTAGCTTGAATAGTTTCATTTATATAATGTGATGTGAAGTCTCAATGGATCAGTAAGGATATCTCTTTTTTTAAATTCTTTTTTGATAACCACATTTTTGTACTATGAACAAACATAATCTGCAAGGATATGAAATGTCTACCATATTCATTGGATCAGGATCAGCGCAATTTTCTCCATGCGAGAACACTTAGAGAATTTAATAATGCTCAATTTCATTACGTTTTTTGGGACAGGAACACATATAACCATTCCATTGGCATTGTTGAGAAACTTCAAGTCCATCATTTTTCGTGACATGTGATTTCTGGTATTAAATTGATGTTTTGAGAACATTGTTGAGTGATCTTCAACAGTTTTCCCATGATTGACAGATTTTAAAATCAGACCATCACATATTGATGAGATTGGAATTAACTTAAGAAGCGTATTAAAAAATCTTGACTTTACTCTTGAAATTCCTGCAAAATAGTAGCTAAAATAACTGGAAAAGTTTGCTTAGTATTCCTTTTTAAAAACCACCAGTCCTTTCCAGATGGCTATGCATCAATTAAATTATATTCGCAAATTACAAATTGTTCACAGCTTCGAGAAACACTGATTTTATTTCAAAATCTAATATTAAACTTATTTCCTGAATTCTTACAATGCTCTGTTTCTGAATTTAATAGGATTACATGTAAAATCTGATTCTAAAAATTTATAAAATGCATTATATTATCTCTCTGTAAAGAGTTATTTAAATTAAATCAGATATCATGTTTTCACTCGCAGTATATAAATGTAATAATCAGACGACTGAAAGTCCATTAGAAGGTATAATGTCCCTTTAGAATACTTGGAAATCATCAATTATTTAATTAAATTATCATAACTATATTTGCTGCTTTCAGTAATAATGGAGAAAGTCTTCATTCTAACTTTTGTGATAAATGATGAAATATACATTTCGCAAGCACTTTTAAATATATCTTGATTATTATTAACGATTTATGCATATTTACTGAGTTAAGTGTACGTGGGTAGTTAAGCAAAATTAATGTATTCTGAAATGTGAGTATATGGTTAAGAAAGCGCATGAATCATATGACTACTGTCTCATGGAAGCAATGACTATTTAATTCTAGTGAAAATTCATGAAATATAGTTTAAAAGAAATATTTTCTACTGTTACTCTGAAGGATAAGTCTAATGACTGAAGAAATTATTTATTTTACGTTTGTAAGTGAAGTTATTTCAACAGCAATGAATTCAATAGTATATAATAATTTAAATCTTTATAATAATGCAAAATAAATTCAATTAAGTTCAAGGTGCGATTTATTGCATACAATTTTATTTTTTATAATATTTAGTAATTTTAAAATATATCTAAAATTTTGAACAGCATTATACGAATTTCAATACAAATTTTGTCATTTTAGCATTTAAGTGTTCTATAATAATTTCTTAATTGTTTTCTATAAGCATATTTTTCTTGTAATAAAATTATTTAAGACTGAATAACAAAGGTTTTACATCCTTTAACTATACTAACAAGTTTTATCTATAATATTTTATCTATAATAACAAATGCTTTTGCGTCTGAGCTTCATGCCTGAAATCTCTTCTTTGTGTTCTACCAAAGAATAGGTGTTTAACAGTTTTAATGGAGGTTCAGGTTCAAATATATTGCTGATGATTCACAGGTTTAACAGGTTCAAATATATTGCTGATGATTCACATGAATACTTAACCATGTAAATTGCAATGAGTTATCAAAATGCATTCATATGTTATATTAACTTATTCAATCACTATTTATTTTTTAGACAATGTAATTTATATTGTGGCTTAATGATAGCTAATCTGATATTCAAATTTCGCATACTTTTTTTTCTTTTAGAAAAATATATCTCTTTGCTGTTGCGCACACTCAATATCTCTTCGAGATACGAAAAAAAAATTGTTATAATTTTAACCCTTTATGTACTGAATTATGTTGTCATCAATTTTTCAACTTCTTTTTTGCACTATAAGTTAAGTTTTCTTGCAGAATAATCCCAGAGAACCCAAGAAAAATATTTTAATTAATAGAAATATCTTAATTAATTTAATCATTAATTAAATATTTTTAATTCCTACTTTTAGCTTATATTAACTTCTTGCTATTTGGGTTACATTCTCCGTGTTCTTTAGAATACCATCAACAAAAATTGTCATATTACAAAGATATAAGCCAGATTTAAATGGTACTTTTAAGTACCGTCAGTAAATAAAGGGTTAAATACATATAATTTTTATATATATATATATATAATATAATATAATATAATATAAAACCCTATTGTATACTCACTTTTTTGCTTCATTACTCAATACATCCCACCGATCTTCTTAGAGTACAAGAATAAGAAAGAATCTTAAAAGTAGTTGAGTTCTTGGTTCAGGATGACATTTTAAAAGAGAATGGACTTATTGAGTTTCGTTTTTCACGTAACAGATGGTACCTTTTGAAGTGCTTGTTCCACAGGGCATTTTTTAAATGTAACTCAAAGCCTGCCTGTGCAATGCGTTGAGGATATTCTACAAATTATGAGTGCGTGACCTTATGCTAGATTTCAGATTCCTTTTGGCTATAATTTAGTACAAAATGAATCATACATATTAAAAACTGCGTTTGATTTTCTTCTAATGTTATTCTCGATATTCATCCTGTTTTAAGCTCGTTAGTTACAAACCAGCGAGAGAGATCTCCCAAACCTTTCTCGCATACTTTCTAATAAATGTGTTATCCTCAAGAAACAGCAAAATATTGTGGATTTTGGATAAGACAAAGATCGCTTTCCATAGCATTGGGGTACAATAGAAACGAAATATTAACTTTTGTCATGAATTTAGATTTTTTCCCGACCGATTAAAATCAAAATTTGACACATAACTGAAATTGCAATTACAAAATTACATAAAATATTTGACATATTTAAGTCATGGCATTTTTTATTTATCTCACTTACATGCTTCCAAAAGTACAGACGGACAGCCGTTCAACTTCTTGTGGCATTTGATTCAAAATGTGATAGGTTTCTACAATATAGATGTTAAATTTGTGTGGCAAATTTTATTTATCTAGAGCCAGCCAGCCAGATTTCCTACGAATTTATTCGTAGGAAATCTGGTACAAAAATCTTGTCCAACATTTTATAGAATTCTACAAATTCGGTGTAAAAACCACATACCAGATTTTATCCACGCAACTCAAATCATTTTTTGAATTATCTCTGTCGCAGACTGACAGACATAGTCCCAAAATGCATTTTTCGAATTCAGGGAAGTCTAAAACTTGGAGATTTGTCAAAATCTCGTCCGAAATTTTCGACGATCCCCATATTTTTACTGTACTTTATATACAAAAAAGTAAAAACACTTTTTGCTTATTTTATATATAGCCATATTTTTAAGGTTATTTAATCAATTTTTGTAGCCTTTTTGAGAGAAGAAGCAAGAAACAGAATACCTACTAAATTATTTTCCATCTCAATTTTTTATCCAGTGATAGAAGAGCTTACAGAATTTTATACTGTCAGCACATTCCGTATCTCACTGAAGTGCAAACTACAGTGAACTTCCCAAAAATTTCTTATCCGACATCGCCTTAAAAATATTGGGCTTTCAATGTTTTAAGGGTTCTCAAAGCCAGCAATGATAAGAAATTCTCTCTGCATTTCAAAATAATGATATGTTTTATTATCTGTTTGACTAGAAATAGTTAGCAAATGAATATTTCGATATATCTTTTCAGACCTAGAAAGGAGTTTTGTTCATTGGCATTTATTACATTCAATTATATTTCAAAATCAAGAACACGCGGTTTTGTTTAAGGGTAAAATCAAAAGAGTTGGTTTGTTTACTTTCTCTATTGCAAGAGCTAGTGTTTCAAATATATGGCGATAATAGTTTTTTAATCCGTCAGTGTTTCGTCAATATTACTTTCTTAATCTTAATTTTATTTCGTATCCTTTGTTGCGCATACTTCTATATTTTCTTTATTCTTATCTTTGCTTCTATCTTTGAACACATTGACAATTGTATTATGTTTGAAATACTTTTCCAAATTGAAAAAATACCTGAAATTACCTCGAATTTTAAATAAAAATATTTCAAGATATTTTTTTATATTGATTCAACATATAGCAGGATACAGAAAATGCATTATTTCTATTACAAAATCTTTAATCTTGTTTGTTTACTGAAAAAACAAATAATAGTGAGGGATATTTTTATGAATCATTCTATTTACCTATCTTCTGTATTATTAATATTTGAGAATAAAAGATTATATTCTTTCCAGACAAATTTTACCTTCGAGTACAACCAAAAGGATTCTCTACTTCGTACCTTTTTCGTAAATTTTATTTCCACAAATATATTATGGTTGTTGTTGTTGTTTTTAATGGCAATTGTAATAGGCAAACCCACTCACTTTAGAAGTCAGTGATTTTAAGAAAAGGATGCATCTCTTGTTTTTTTAGTAGCGCCATCTAGGACCAAGAGTACGTCTTAGCGACACACTCTTCACAGCTGTTTTTACAGGGCGGATTTTGTTCATGCATTTCATTCATGCATCCACAGATCGTAATTAAGACCTGAATCAGAGAACTGTTACCCTTGATCCAATGCCTCAGTGGTATTACTCTCGACATGGAGAACTTTGTGAACACAACAGGTTTATACGTGAGACAGCCACCACACACACGAGGAGTCTTCGGCATAGAAGGTTCGAACTCGCAACCCAAAGAACTCGAATCCAACGCCCTACCAACCAGGCTATCCCAGCTCATATAGTATGGAGAGACACTAATTAAAAGTGCCTTCCCAACAAATAGTATCGAAAGGCATCCGCATGGCCTTGCTGACTTAGGCTATCCCAGTTCATATAGTATGGAGAGACACTAATTAAAAGTGCCTTCCCAACAAATAGTATCGAAAGGCATCCGCATGGCCTTGCTGACTTAGGCTATCCCAGTTCATATAGTATGGAGAGACACTAATTAAAAGTGCCTTCCCAACAAATAGTATCGAAAGGCATCCGCATGGCCTTGCTGACTTAAGGCTCAAAATATGAATAAACATCTAATTATACAAAAAATTTCATGTGCGACTTTGTTTTTTTTTCGCATGTTGTAATCATAAAATAATGATATACAACAAGAAAGAGATAAAAACCATTTACTTTCAGATCTCTGTATTCCATCGAAAAAGTTAAAGACAACAATCCCAACCAGATATTAGTTTGCCCATACAGCAATGCAGCTCACACGAAAAACTTTTCTGATGTATCTTAATGAAAAAAGAAATAAGAAAAAGAAAGTGAAGAAAATTGGTGGCATGACTTCTGTTTCTTATTTCGGTCAGCATGGGATATGGGATAAGAAAAAATGTACCAATGCGATCTTAGTTCCATATAAAGACAATCCTCGGAAGAAGTTTCACGCGTATAATACACCAGAGAATTCAATTGCAAACGTGACTAACTTGCAAATGATTCTCTGTTTTCCCCAAATGCGCAACAGTGATTGAGGCGGAGTTGCAAAGTGGATTCCATCTAAAGTGAGAATTAAAGATCTTCTTTCCAACTTTTTTCTTCTTATTCTTGATTCAAAAAATTCCTAGTGACTGAGATTATTAAACGATATTTTAACAGAAATAAAACGTTTGATGAATAAATCTTTGTTAAAAAATAGTCATCAAATCTTAAATCAAAGGTAGAAAATATTCTTTTGATTATTCTTTTATAGTTATATTAATATTTTGAACAGTTCAGTTCTTCATTTCTGAAACATTATACTTTTATTCGATATGAAACGTTTTTTGAATGTAAAATTGAATATTAATTCATTATTGAAATATAAAAACATTCCAATGATATAAGTTATTTATAAATCTTATTTGAATTAAATATTAATGAAGGTAAAATAAAATGGTTATCAATGTACTTTGAAATTTTTTATTAGAAAAATTAGTTAACGGAAGTACTAAAAATTTAAATGAATTTTACCTTTTTTAAAGTATTTACTTTTTTTAAGTTAAATTTTTTAAAGTATTTGTAAAAATAGAATCTCACTGTGTACATATTTTTATATTCGTGAGTGAATTAATTTATATGTAGTTGATGCGTCTTTAAATTATGATTTTAAAATTAAGATCTTTAGGAAAATGATAAAATAAAAATTAATTACACATATTTCCATTAAAATCCTAAAATTTAATGATTAGCTTCAAGGCTAAAATAAAAAAAATGGCGTCTAGGACAACTGTAACAATTTTATTCAAAATATACGAGATATTACTTTTGTTGAAGCTAAAAACTATATGTAGTATTTAATCATTAGGGTATTTTATTAAAGCTCAAAGCATGATGCATTTATATCAACTCAAGAAATAATCTGCTCAAACATTAATGCTGTCTATAAGCAGACATTTAATTATTATTATAAAAATATTTTCTCTAAATTTGTACATCTATGACTTCTTGTCTATTTCTTATTTCTTTTGGAAACTCATTTATATTATATACTAAATGCAAAAAATTTATATCTAACTTAGTGAAAACTAAAAATAATCCTGGAAAAACTGCTACTTATTTAAAATATTTCGTTTGAAATATTACCAGAGATTTAGATGACCGAATAGTAATTTAAATATCCATTCATGTGCATATTTTACATGTAATAGCAATTTTATATAATCCTGTACTTATAGTTTAAATGGAAATATCATTAATCTAGATTCACTACTTCTTGTTAGAAAATTCATAATCTTGCGCTTTAATACTTCCAAAGTCTGCTAAACGTAATTTTCAAAATAGCTCTTCAAGATTATCGCTGTTTATGAAACTGCATGAATTTCATCTCTCCAAATCCACAGGCTTTGATACAAGGATCTCGAATAGTTTCATTTCATTATTCATAGCAAAGATGTGATGTTGAATTTCCTGCTCTCGGACTGTTACGGTTTCCGTAACGACTTAATATTAGATTCATTATTCACAGCTCGCATGAGAATAGGATTCCAAGACGTTATTCATCATTTGCATACAAACACCATCATTCAGTGATACGTTATATGCAAAATCTGGATATAATTTAACGCTACCTGAGAGGGTCATTAATATCAAATGACCAAAATAAAGGGTCCGTCCAGAAGTATCTGTTGTACCTTGAATTGATAGAAATGATATTACTTTTAAGGAAAATTGCTTGAAATTCAAGCACCGCAATTAAAGTTATTAGCTCAGACGTTTTGAAGTAATTTATTACTTAGTTTGAAATAAAAGCAATGATTATGCAATATATTTAACAGATTAATTTAATTTTTTGTAAATTCACATAAATAGAGAATCTGAAAAGGGAGAAACAAAAGTGCATAAGCAACCTGTAAATTAAAATTTAATAAATAAAACGGATGAAAATTGCTTTTCATGCATCAGAGCCTAAATCATACTTTCATTTTGATTTTCTTTTCTCCGATAGATGATTCTTCTTCCAATAAATACTTTTCATTCGCATATACCATTAATTCCAAACAAAATACAAATAAAACGTTCCATTATTTTTTTACAAATTCTTTTGGCATCAATCTTGTAAAATTTATTCAATTTTATTTAGAACTGAAGCAATAAATAAATTTAATTATAAATATCGTTAAATTGGTCAGCCTGAATAAATGATAAATGAAAAAAAAATGCTTTGTCAAAAAGTCAGAACTTCTCAGAGAAAAATCAAGAAATACATTGATTTCTCTAAGAATGACGACACATCAGTCATTGTCACTTTTAATTTCTCATCACTAGAAACGTGTAATAGTTCCAGCGTGTTGATTTATTGTTTAGTCTTTTCGATACACTTGCAACATTTCGTTCGGATATAACACATATTCTATGTTAAAAGTGCTTCAAATATACTGTCAGTCCGATATTTAGTCAACTGTGAAAAAACTTTAGAGTGTTCAAAATATTATCTATGGGTGGAACGATTCTTTTTCATAACACAAGATACTAAACGTGTTCTAAAAAATTACTTCGAAAATTCAAATTTTTATCACAGTAATCGAGCTTAGTGTTTGAAATTATATTTAATAGTCTTTTTGTAACTTTCTGTAGAAATTGAACTAAATAATATCATTTTTATATCGATAATAGCAGTTGTTCTATTTTAACACAAATGAAAAAGTGCATTTTATAAATTTTCAGAAGATGCAATTCTCGTAATGTAATTATTTTGGAAAATATTGAAGAAATAAAAAAATGTTTGAGAAATTTCAGTTAAACCAATCAAATAAAGTTTCTTTATAAATACATACTTAAAGGCGTTTTATCTCTTCATGATATAGCCCTTATTTTGTAGTTTTAGATTTAATACCTGCAATTTTTATGCACCAAAAGATTGAACATCAGTTGTACATATAATTTTTTTAATTATTGAAGATTATATGTGTACCTAATTGATTGTTTATTTTTAAAGCTGTAGTTTTTCCACATAAATTTTCAACATTCTTTTCAGGAGAAAAACCCACCATTCACCAAACATTTGGTATGGCTGAAGAAAAAAAATGTTACCGAATTTATTGCTGTTTTGTATTTTTCTAAATTTACTTAAAATTTTTTATGTTATTTATTTTAAACTATTCAAGTTTCGAAAGTTTAAATCCATTTCCTTCCATTATGTCAAAATAAGACATTGCTTCAGCGTTTCGGAAACGTTGATAACAGGACATTAAAAGCCAAGGCCTCATTTATTTACTTTTCAATAGAAAATGCGAGGCACTGACTCAAGAATCTGAACAACATCCAACATGATTAAAATATCTTACGAACAAAGTCTTAAAAAATGCTTGTGGCCGAAACAAACTAAAATGAATAGTTTAGTGAATGCAACGGACTGGAGACTACCAGAAAAAAAGAGTTAGAAAACTTGGCATGCTCAACTCTTAGGTAAAGACTATTATCATCAAAAGCATAGTAGGCACAATCAATACAAGTTGTATTAGAGAGCCCTCTTAGAAAACGGAAAACCCTGGTTTATAATGCATGAGAGAATTTCCTTTGTGCACTTGGGTTTCTTCTTTGAACAAAGATTTCCTTCTTTGGCTGCAACACAAAGCAAGAAACGGCGCCATTGCTTTAGCTTGTGGTTTAATAGAAAATATAGGTATATTGTTTCATTCGGAGATTATGGTCTCCGCCAGCATCTTTAGACGCGGAACGGACGTCTTTTATGTGGCGTCTCGTCTTTGCTTTCGTTTTAGCAGATGGATTCAGCTCCGTAGCTAATGCGTTTCCTCTTTTTAAATGTTTCATGAGCTAACATGGTTATCTAGAAAAAACATATACCCAGTAGAATGTATTTAAGAAACTGTATAATATTTTCTGATATCATTTATTACTCGTGATATTGTACTATATCCTAAAAATATGAAAATTACATTGTAAAATATTTTGTGACATTCGTAGTGATACTTTAATAGCTGTACAACCAATTTTCTTTTATCATTTATAATCTTTGTTAGCAATGACTTTTATATTTAAATAGTTGACAGAAAAATATTTTGATCATGCTTATTTTGATGCAGATTTGCTAACATCCTAATCATTTTTTAATCACTAATACCAGTTACAGTTAAAAATAAATAGGCGAATTAAGGGATTTTAGAATAGCATACATAATAAAATAAAAACAAAATCTGATGCTTATTAATATGAAGGATTTGGGATTTTGAACATATATTTCAGAAGTTAAATGAACAATGATGTGAAACAAGCTATCTGAAAAGTACATTTACATATAATTGCTTTCTATCACAATTCATTACAGATGCTATAATAAATTAGAAGACTTCAATTATAGATCTTTGCCTTAGAAGACTTCAAGAATAGGTTTTTGCCTTAGGAGATTTCGAGGCTGTATAAATTGCAGAATTCACCATCAACTACTAAAGAATGATTTAACTCTTACCAATGTCAATGCGACTTTTAGTACGTGCCGTAATTTATCCAGTCTTTCGTTTTAAACTACAATGATGATTCTTCGAGTTTTGTTTTGAATAAAAGGGTTATTTTTACTAGTGAATCTAAAATTATATTATAAATGAATTGAATTTAGCGGAAATTTTATATTATTTAGTATGAAATTGCAAAGTATAATCAGCCTCGGTAATCTAAGGGGGCTTATGCAGTAATTTCAAATCGAGATAATCAGGTGAATGACAAAAGTACATTCATTCATGTATTCCTCTTTACTGTAATTACAAGACTTAAATTGTGAACATATTCAAATTTGTTCATTTTCGTTTCTGAACTTTTGAAAACTTAAAATATTACTTAAAGTTTGAAAAACTGCAGAATACGATTTTTACAGGTACTTTTATCCCGCAAAACAACATGTAATTTGAAAATTTCACGTAGTAGGTATATTTATTTACTTAGTATTTTGTCTCTTTATTTACTTAGCAAGAAAACTTAATCAGTGATAGCTAATCTCAAAATCAAATTGATAAAATCAGAATTAAAAATGTACATTTACTCTTTATATTGTGTTAAATGTTAACTACAATTTCTATCCTGTTTCTTTTTATAATAATAATAAATAAAATAAATAATAATAAATAGATAAAATAAAATATTATTCTGTAAATAAGTGTTTCTTTACATTTAGATGGCTTTTCTGGATCTTTTAGATAATATACTTCTAGAAATATTAAAAGAAGTTCATATTTCCGTTCATACTTAAGTATTTTAACTTCACGAAAAAATAAGGCTCTTATGTCTATTCTTTTTCTGAAAACCCTGTTAACCCATTCAGTTTTTATCAATTTAAAACGTAATTACGCAAATGATCTGCTCATCCAACGGAAGTATCGTTAAAAAGAAAGTTCATTAACTCTACGTCTTCTTTCAATATACAGATACCTTTAACTACTTCAATTAATACTGAGCAGCCCTATATGTGAGCAAATTTAACGACGGGAATCCATTCTTCTTAGAACACACGTTTCGAAAATAAGAACACCGCCCTTTTATGATTTCTATAAAAATTGATAATAGTTAATATTGTGGCTGTAAATGAGTTAAAAGGTACTTAAAAACAGAGAAGAAATAAGTTTTTTGGGGAAATACTATAAAATTTGAATCGTTTGCCTTTCTTAAATGTTTTCGTAATTTTCAGATTATTCTGATGACCTGCATTTTTATGGGGGTTATTTACATTTTATTATCTAACTAATGGACATTAGAAACATGTTAGATAATAATAAAATTCGAATAACTTAAATGCCCCATGTAAACTTATTCTTAATATAATGATATAAGAAACCGCTTCATTAAGTGATAGAAATTAAGCTCGTATATAATTAAAATTTATTTTATAGGATAATTTTGAGAGTAAATAACTAGTTTTTTATCATATAACTTAAAAGAGGGTTTTATATCTTTTTTAGGTTAGAATAAAGTTAAAGAGGTATCAACAATAATCGGATCTTTCTTGCTTTATAGGAAAGCTATAATTTTTGCCCACCTTTTACGTAAAATGCAAATGAAGATACTTATCAATTATTATTTAAAAGTCTGCAAGTGCTTAAAAGAAATTAAGTTATTTTACTTAGCACAAAATAATTATGTTATTTCGAAGATTTAAAAATTATTGGTAATATTAATTGTGATATGTTTCTATAAATGTCATTTTTTCTTACTTTCTCTCTGTCATAAATAATAGCCAGTTGATTTTAATTAATTGAAAAGAGTTCTAATCTCAGTTAAGAATCCTGATTTCGGGTATTTAATACTAGATTTGATTATGAAATTAATGTGCAAAACTCAATGCTGTAAAGAAAATACATTTAGTGGTGAATCATAATCACGGTATTTTGTGATGGGCATAATTATGAGAGAAAAATTCCATTGCGGAAAATTTTCGCTCAGTTTTTTTGTTGTTGTTGTTTTGAATAGCTAATAATAATTCTAGACTGAAAGCGATTTTTAATCTTCCATGCGATTAACGATAATTTTCTGTATTTTTGATTCAGACTCTTTTGACAGCGCCATTGGTTTGTTTATACTTCATTATCGTTTTAGAATTAGACAAGCAATTTCTTACAATCTAGTCTCTTTCGTTTTAAAAATAAGACTGCATCATTTACCCATTTTAATTGCTCTCTTAAGTTGTTTACGTAGTTTTTGTTGCAAATCATCAAGAGAGCCGTCTTGTCTACAAAAGAGTCATATTTCCTTTTCTACATTATATTTCAAGAAATTTAATACTTTTTTTGATTGGTAAAATAAGAAATATTTATTAAAAGAAATGTGTAATCGATTACGATAACCTTTCATTTTATCTAAACCGTTTTTTAAAATGACATGGATATATTTTTTTATTTTCTTGATCTTGTTTCAAGTGTGGTAACGACAAAGAAATAGTTGTAAGGCTTTAATCTTTTGGGTTGGGTGAAAATATTTGCTGTCAAGCCAATATTTTTCTTCGATTTAGTTTTTATTTTTATTTTTATTCGATGTTCTGACAAGGTTTTTCACTATTTGACACTTTATTTTAGATTCTAGTTGTATGATAAAAACTGTCAGTGGTGGTATTTTTTATTCTTTAGGAAGGGGGATTTGAGTATTTTAAATCATGACCTGAACTCAAAAGAATATTTTGAATCTGTAGTATGTATTATGTTTTGAGAATACAGTGTAGCTTAAATCCAGTTGAAAGCTTTTTTAATGGAAAATTGAGCATGAAGTATATTGACTGAATATTGAATATCCAACAGATAAAATCTAATTCTTAATTTCAGTTTTTTGTATTTTTTTCTGTTTTAATAGTTAGATTAAAATATGAATAAAAATGTAAACTATTAAAGAATATTATTTCTGTGAAATTTTACGTATTATGCAGAGTATTGTACGTTTCTAGCTTGCAGCGATATATAGTAAATGATAAAGATAATTTTGAAAAAGAAATTCTATTGTACATTTTTCATTGAGTGATTGATAATACAGTTTACAAAGTCAATTAACTCACATTGACTGAATATCATTGAATTGAATGTATCAGTCAATACACTCAGTCAATCAATTTAATATCTCAAATTTAAGAACTATATTTTCCAATATAGTTTTTAGCCGGTAAAATAAACAAACATGCCAAAAGAATTCGAATTTGCAATAGATCCATGAGTAAAAAGCAATCGGAAATGGGAATCATTAAAAGGCTCATGTTTTAAAATAGAAAACTATCGACCGATTAATTATTCACAACTATTCAATATTTATATGAACTTTCATTTTTATCATTTAAATAATTACAATGCTTGGGCTAAATTAACAACAAAGCAGATATTTTTCTATCAAATCTTCCAAAAATTCCATTGCTAATATTAAGAAAGATGAAAAAGACCTTCTTCAAAGATTGTTCACTACATCTGTATTCGTTCTTTTATAGTTATCATATTTATTATGAATATCACAACAGCTTTCTGCTAACGACGCCTTTCTATTGACTATTGTTGATAAACCTTTAGGTCAAATCTTCCAAAAAGTACATCTCTAATATCAAGAAAGATTAAAAAAAATACTTCTTTAAATATTATTCACTATATCTGTATTCGTTCTTTTAAAGATGTAATATTAATTATAAATATAACAACAGCGTTCTTCCAACGACGCCTCTCTAGTGACTATTGCTGATAAACCAAGTTTTAAAATAATAAAATGCTCTATTAACCACAAAGAAGACATCTTTAGGTCAAATCTTTCAAAAAATACATCTCTAATATTAAGAAAAATGAAAAACACTTTCTTCAAAGATTGTTCACTACATCTGTATTCGTTCTTTTAAATATGTCAAATTTATTACGAATACCACAACAGCTTTCCGCCAACGACGCCTCTCTAGTGACTATTGCTGATAAACCAAGTTTTAAAATAATAAAATGCTCTAGCGCCCATCCATCTGCTTCCTATCCAATTGCGGCAGAGCGGAAGGTGTGGAAAACATCAGCGTTATTATCATAACACATACATCTGGAGGATGAACAATAGTCCCCAACATCAACTCCCTCATTGCCGGCTACCTGTAAGTCAAAGCTCTGTTGACAGAGCAGAGGGAATTTGCATAATATGACGCGTAATCACCACAAGAGTGACTATCGCTGGCCCTGCATTTATTCCCCGTTTCATAACACAGAGAGTTTATGAGAAGCAACGTGTTGACTTTTATTTGCATTATTTCAGACCTTTAGTTACTCCTAGCGGTAGTTTATTCAAGAAGGTTAAATGGGCAAGAGATATGTAATTAAGGGATTGTAGTTGAATTTCTAGAATTACATCCTTTTATTTAATTGAATGCTATTTATTTGTATGTTAGTATATTAAAGCAACGATCTATTAAAACCGTGAGACAATTGCACAGTTAAATAAAGCACTTTTTAGATAAAATTCGAAATAGAGGGAATTGAAATGAAGAATATTTCTTTATTTAAACAGCGTTTATTCAAACGTTTTATGCTATACATATAATTTTGAATTATGCATGCTAAATTAGCTGCTTAATTTTTTTGATTATTTTATTATTTAATTGGATAATATCTTCCTTTTGGGGAATGTGTTGTGTTATGATTCAATAAAAAAACCACATGGAGTATTTAAAGTGTTTGTAGGTTATAGGCAATTTTTATATCGAATTACAGTGTCTTTGAATCATTTAATTTCGGATTTTAAGTTAGAAAAATGATAATTCGATAGCTAAATTATACACAGATAGGACGATTAAGGAATTAAGAATGACGTGAAAATTAGTCAGCGTTTTTTAAAGACGGTTGCGTCCTTCCAAATCCTCTAAGTTCAAAACAGCGTCTCGTATATCCAGGGAAATAACGTGTACCTACAGTAAAGTGATTATGCCGAATTTATTAAGATAGGATACAGGACCCCTAGCGATAAAATTAGAAAGTTATAAAAAATAACCCAGAAAAGAACCAAAAAGTCCAATTTTTTAAAATGTACATTATGCCATAATACATACAAAGGTAAAAGTTTCATGGACTTATTTATAAAATTTGCTGGAATATTTACGATTAAAATTATGACTTGGTAATATTATTATTATTATTTATAAAATTATTGAAATTATGACTTAATATAATTATATTCAGTAACTTGGAAAAGGGTTCGTCAGATACTGAAATGTTGTATTCCCTGATATTATACAATTTTTCAGAGTTAAGCAACGACAAAGTTGAATTTAAGAACGAAAAAATAAAATAACACTAATAATAAAATCTGAAACACCCACTTGGGGAGGGGGAATACCCAAGAGTACATTTTTCAATTCAGGATGAAATCTTTTCTTAACAGAGGTATGCTTAGTTAAAATTAATTTCCGTAGAAGTGGAGAGCTAATTTAATAAGATTTTAAGTATTTTTAAAATCTAATAATCAAATTGATTGCGAATTTCTTTAATGAAATAAAATAAGAGTGCATTTTCAAGGAGCATTTATCTATTGAGTTAATAATTGATTTAATTACATGGAAGAAGTGAGAAGTCATACAGATTTCCTGAAATTCATTTCATTGATGATATTTATTTTTATATTTATATATATTTTTTCTTTTATCCGAAGGTATATATCATCTTTTATTACAACACCGCTCACATATTATTTTGAAATGGGATTAAAATTCTTCTTTAAAAAAGCTATTACCTAAAATTTTACGAAACCAAATAATATAAACGAATGAAAACATTAATGAATTAAAAGAAAGAATTTAATATCAGGAGTGAATTATGATATCAAATGAATTTGAAGAGGTTTCATAACAATCGGATTATTGAATCGAAAATATGAAGCTCCTTGCAAAGTTATATAGAGTAATTGTTGATTTGTGTTTTATTTTCAAAACTGCCATATCAATATAATACAATTGACATATAAATGGCCTGAATGTTAATTGTTGAAATTATGCACAAACTCTTTAGATTTGAATACTGTTGAAATCTTACTAGATGCTCAATGTAAAAAAAAAGCATCCTAAATAAATATATTCGGTGCGTTTATAAAGATGTTCGTGTACAATCTATAGAGACATTATTATAGTCCTAAAGTCAAAGGGAAATTCTCCTTTGTTATTGAAAGATTAAAACGTGGGAATAAATGAGTACATATATTTTTATATAATCGAAGCAAATTATCAGTATTCTTCAATGAAAAATATTTATCTTTCCTTTTAATAATATTCTTTATCGAAGCTCTTTTTTTTATTTTGCTTCTGTGAAAATGCTACAAAACAGGATCTAAGTAACTATCTTACTAGATTATATTTGCGATTCAAACATTTTGAAATTTTTTTTCTAAATTGTAGATTAGTGTCGTTTGTTTTCAAAACATTATTTTTTTTTCATTCTATATTTATTACAGCTTTAAAAAATGCATGACAAAAATTTTTTATCTTAAAAAAATGTTAAAGAAAGTGGATTATGTGAAAGTGGAGTTATTTAAAATAAGAGTTGTTAAAATTTGAATAAATTTCTAAATCAAGATTAATTTTGAGACGGATATGGTGCAATATAGCAAAACTTATTTAAAAAATAATGTGAATTTTGTGAATATTCTTGAAACCCGTCCCCCACTGAACTGCAATAAGATTGGCTTGATTTTGTGGAAGATCCCTCAACAAAGGCTTAGTCTGTGTTCTTCTTAGATAGATGGATATGAGAAGCTGATTATATCGACATAGAAAGTATATCACTTCAGAGCTCAAGTCAACTCCGACAAAAGGACTAAAGGAGAAATTAAAGACTTAGCCTATCACCGAAAATCCATTTTCCTTCGTATTCTTTTGTTATAGTTGTGTTATTTCCAAAGTGAAATACGACCTCGCAGTTGTGATAAGAACGCTTTGGACTAATTGGAAATTCGGTAAACGCTAGAGAAAGAGTTTGTACTAAAAGAGCTATGCAGGAAAATTGAGTACTTTGAAATGCTTTTGGTATGCCAGGAGCAACAGTTAAACGAGTTTTGCTTAAATAAAATTACATTTCTCAAATTTTTGAAATGCCAGATTTTCAGTGACAAAGTTGAGAGACTAAGCAAAGAGACATTTAAGTTCCTATTTATCCATAAAAACCAAAAACCAATAAGGAATGCATTATTTATTTATTAAAATATAAATTTTTTAATGATGAATAACAACTAATATGAAGAAATAAAGAAGTAAATGATGTATTATTTTAGAATATTAATTTAATTTTCATGCAGGCATCTTGCGTATTTTTACTGTTGAATTGTGAAAAATGTTTTCTTTTTGTTTCTTTCTTTTTCTTAAAAGTGTTAAAGTTTTTTAAGAAGAGAAAGAAATTATTGAGAAGTTTAATACATTCAAGAAACTGACATTTCTTTTGTGTTTAGAAAAATGATTTGTTACCTCATCAAGGGGTTAACTAGAAAGATACATTATTTTTGAAATAAATTTTAAATCTCAACATTAACCACAACTTTCGACCGTTATTTGAAATAAATTTTATTACCTCAACATATTGCCATATGTTGAGATAATGTTTAAAAAATAATTCATCACCTAGAAAGTCATTAAGTGAAATAGTTAATTTAAAAATGCGCATTTTGCTTATAAAATAACTGTTATTTTATATATCATAGAATTAACCTCCGATTAAAACTGAAAAAAATATAAGGCTTACAATTTTATTATTTTAAGCCAAACAGTGGCCTCCTCGAGATTACAAAGTCCGTTGATTGGCTAATATACCTGGAAAAAGCTATTGAAATCGCTAATTATGATATTGAAAGTTTACAACAAAGTCAATTTTATTTGCAGAAAATTGTATTTTTTTTGTGTGTGTGTAAAATGTTGATGTGTCGACAATATTTTGTTAAATAGGGCTTATAATACCAGAAAAGTGTTTCTGCAATTCATATTTTGACTCAAGGGATAAAAACGTCTTTACTTTATTTAAAGCATTTTTCCAATTTGGAAGTATATGTCTAACTTCTAACAGCTTAGAAATAGCTACTGGGCCACGATTAGAGTGGACAACCTGTAAAGAAAAAAAAGCGAAATTCCATTTTTTTTTCCCTTCGTCGAAATTACTTACTATCCCCAGAACTCGTTGAAGTAAAGCCTTGAGTAGTTGGGGAATTTCCGGTGTGATAATATCTAAGTTCGGAAAGTAATACGGGAATTAACTTTCCACTAAGAGATGATGGATTGCCAATTCTAAAATACTCCAACAAATTGATAGAAAGTCGAAGTCATCCATTCAGCATTTCATAAATAACAACGATTGTTTGAAAACTCTCAATGGTCGAGACGTAATGGATGTCCTTTTCGAACCAAATCTTCAATATATAGTAAAAATACAAAATTGAGGAAAAGATTTATAATTTTTCAATAAAATTCTTTCAGAGTTAACTAATTGCTCAAATTGTTTAAAAGTACGATCATTTAAGCTATACATAAGAGTAAGTAAATTCTGTTACTAAACAGGCGTATGCAAAAGTTAATTTAAATAAATCTTTATTATTCTGGGTCTCCTTAATCAGAAGAGTTATGTCGGAATGTACTGGCTTATTAGCTGTTTTATTACTTGCTCTCATACCAGGGGGTGGCGGTGGCCTGGTGGTAAGGTCTCGGCTTCGGAACCGGAGGGTTTAAGGATCGTGACCCGATTCCACCGAATAACCGTCGTGTAAGGGGGTCTGTTGCACGTTAAATCCGTTATGACCAAACGTCCTCCCGCTGGCGTGGTGTGAAGAGAGGGGTGGCAGCTCAGGTGTAGTCCTCGTCATCTGACCACGGTTCAAAATTACGAGGTTCAAAATAACTACAAAACGAAGAGAGACAGATGGATAAAATTTAATGCACTAAAATCTAGATTCTTTTCAAATTTCGAAGTATATCTGCTGAATGATAGACCGTCTGTCATTCAGTACTTTCACAAGTATATAAATGCAATAATAAAAGTAATTTCTAAAATAGATGAAATTTGGTAGGAGATCTTGGGACTAAAGTTATAGTTCTGTGTTAACTTTTGGCTGCAATAAATATGAAAAATCTGTCCAAAATTCATTTTTGTTTTCCCAGCAATTAATTTCCCTGAAGGAAAAAAAAATCACTAAAACATCGCGCTCCATCAGGCTCCTTTTTATCTCTCCGTCGTCAGTGGCATGCAGTTAATAATATATAAGTACCGGTTTTCTTTACTATATTATGAATCACATAACTCTCATGCGTGAGTCTCTGAAAATAAATGTTTGAGCACTCATGGTGTTCACGGCCTTTCCCATGGTCCTAAATTGTATGCGGAAATGGAGGTTGACCACACCTTTGTTACAGAATATTAAAGGAAGTTTTGGAACCTTAGTGAATTTTCTGATGAAATGAAATGTTTGAAAAGAATTAAAAATGGAGGCATTTATTATCTTCTTTGCAGGATGAAACACAAAAAAAATATGTTTTATGTAAAATATTACTTTCTACCGAGATGGAAATAGTGAAAAATTTAAATTAGCTTATAAAAATATTATAAAACATGTATTAGAAGAGAAATAATTATATTATATTCCCTTATTCTTGAAAAACGCTGCCTCTAAAGGAGACACTGGGCTTTAAAACGAGAAAAAAAATAAAGAAAATATGAATTTATTTTGTTATTATTTTATAATTAACATATATGCTTACATTCATTTAAAGTAGCATTATAAAATGCATTTTTCAATAAAATGAATATCTTAAAGGCTTATAGAAATAAATATATTTTTAATGACTTTTTAGCAAAACGATGCTCTAATAAGATTTGAATATCTTTGAAATATTCCAAGTGTCTTAATTTTGAGGAAATTACATAAAATTTATAATTAAATTATACATTAAAATAAAACTGAATACACGTTTTATGTTTGGAGTTCTTTTAGATACTTAAAAATCACAAATTTCTTATGAAAATTAAGTGTATGGGGCATATAAGTATTTCTAATAAGTCAAATTTTAATCGGAATTACAAATTCCTTCTCAGTTTTGTCCGAAATAAAGTTATGTAGGGTAATAAGATAAAAAAGTCATGGAGAAATTTAAAAATTAATTCCCATGGAATATTTTGAAATTTTTAAAAATTATACATTTTTAATGTTTTTTAAATAATATTTTTAGTTTTAAAGACTTTTTTAAAGATATTTGACGTGTTTACATTTTAAGACACATACATGAAGAATTTCATTGCTCTAGGTGAAAAATTCGCAAAAATGCCTTATAGAGTCCACTGTGCCCTAATGCAAAAAAATTTTGAATCTTCCCCTGGGCATGATATGTTCGCGAAGCCAGCAGACTGGACTTGACATCCAAAGATACCTTCGCACAAGCTAAAGGATTTTCAAGAGGTTCTTTATCGAAATGTTTTACAGAGTTTCCATTTTCTTTCTTCGAGGCAGTTTTCATATCTTCACATTTCTTGGAAGTGACATTCTTTTGTACCGCATGTCTGACTTAATGTTTCCAGAAACGTTTTATATATCAGTCCAATGGATTCCATTATGGATTCTAAGAAATATTTAGAAGGAAGGAAACAGAGAACAAGCAACAATATGTCTCAGTAGAAGCTCATTTTCTCTGGAAAAAAAGCTGCTAGACATGGCTTTATGCAGGTTGCTGGAACACTATTTCACATCTTTGGAAGCAAAATCTCACACTGAAGATTACCATGGAATTCTTCTGGATTGTCTTCGTCAGAAATGCTAGAAACTTATTCGAAAGAAATGACAATACTCAGCAAAGAGGTAACTAATATATCAGAGATATTAAAAAATAATATACTTTAAGCAAGAAATGGCTTTATTAATTTTCAGAACGTAAAGTTTGTGTGGAACTTATTTAGCGTAAAAATGTAACCTCTCCTAATATTTCAGAATCAGACATTTTTTGAAAAAAAAATTACTGAAGTTCCGAGAACAGACTTTATGAAAAAAAAGAAAAAGTGCCGCAAACCTTTCCGACACATGTATTTGAACAGTATGAACATTTATAGTATAAAATCCATCAAAACACAGGACATGACATTATTTGAGATAATTTCGTGACTTTTTAATAACAATTATTTATAGTTCTGATTTAGTTCCAGGATTCAGATTTAATGTAATTCACTTTCCGCAGAGATTAAGGAATTTTTGTCACGCATATTTCTACACTGTTCTTTATTTGATTTATTTGAAGTTAATCTCAAAAATATTAATCTATCAATAATGAATAAAAGTGGAAAAAGTATGAAGAAATTATAAATGCCAATACATTACCCGAAAAATTATTTTATGCTATTAAAGCACGTTTAGTTAAAATCAATAAAACTAATTATTCAGCAGTGTATATCTCATCTAGGTGTCACATCAGCGGTATGTATTCATCTTCCTCAGAGTAATAATACATAAAAATTCAATTAATACATTTTTTGGTAATTAAAGGTTAATTCCTCTATCTTGAGTAAATTTCTTTTGAATTTATATTATGTATCCAATTTACAGCAATAATTCAAAATGAATCGACAACAGTCATTCTCCATTGTGTTTAATATATCATTATCCATCAATTAATATTTATGCTTCTGATTATTTGTAAGATTTGGTATTTTTTTCAGCTATAATAGTACAAAAAATAATTGATGTCTTTATGAGATAATTTAAATTAAAATGTTTGAATTGAAACTGCAGAAATTTTTTTTCATTGTAGTTCATATTTATAAAAACAGACAATACAAATACAAAAGAAAATCCCAATCGGTACTACTTTGTAGAATTTTATTTTAAATCTTTCTTTATTAAATGGAAAAATATTACAAATCGGTTGAATTATAAATTTACCATTTTATATTCCACGCATAATTTTGAAAAGGAAAAACGTTAAGTGATGCATTATTGAGTGCACACTTACAAAATAGTACCTATGTTGATTCCATACTGATTTGATTCATTGCAACACTTTCAATCATGTATATGTTTTACACTCTTTGCAATATTTCACCGAGTTCATTGCTTTTGAAGATTTATATCCAGGGAAATATTTCTATGGCTTAGTAGAAAGATTAACAAATTCTTGGCGCCAAAACTCGAAAATACTTTTAAGCAAATGAATCAAACGTATGAAAGATTCTTACTGCACATTTAACTTTTAAAAAAAGTCAAAAAGTTTTAATGCTTTTGAAAGATGACAATGTATGGGCTTTAAAGTATTTATTTACTTGGGGAATAGTACTTGAGAAATTCCGCAGCAATAAATTCCATTGTGATAAATGGAAGAAAAATAGAAAGGATACTGAGTGGAGCTATATCTATTATGCAAATTTCGGTGATTATATATTGCGCGTAAATTATGAAATTATTTAAATACAATGCTTAAATTAAATGTGGAAAATATTTATATGCTTTTTCATATTCTTAATATTGATAGTACATGGTAATTCTTACTTGATGCGCAAAAAGCGGACAACTGATCCTGGAGAATACTGAATCGAATTCGCAGATGTGTCTTTTAGCTGTCCTTTACTTATGATTTTAGTTAAATATTCTATCAGGAAAGACAGTTAGACTTCAACATTCGATTCTAAAGACTTATTTGAAACTAAAAATAGTTTTAATATTTAATAAACTGAACATAAAAAAGCAGGAAACAATCTTGGTAAATTAAATTTTTAGAAAATAACTATAATATTTCGTATTTATAATTAAAAAATATCTTTACTGCATCTGAAAAGACAAATAATAATTACTTTAGAAGTTTTATAGAAATTTTCACACAAAAATACTTTACTGTCTGCATTAGAAGCAAGAATAATATTACTTATCCTTTCCGCTCTATGGGGTAGGTAATGATTTTTACAGTTTGAGGTTTTTAAAGAAAGATTTGTACAAAAATATTAAAATTCAAAATAATTAAGTAAATAATCCTAACCGTCATCCTGTCCTTCAAGAATAGAAGAATTTTTGATGTTGTAAATACCCTAGAAAACAAAATTTATGTATGTTACAGAATATCACATAGCATTTCTTATGAAGCTCCACAATTTTAAAGCTGAAAACATTTAATATAAATAGGATAAAATTGCAAACACTTCAGTTAAATTTTGCATTTATGAGATGAATTTAATGCTCCAGTCACTTTGTAGATCTAAAATTATATTCGATTAACGAGATCTATGCATTTGACTTAAAGCTTAATTGTAAATTGTAGAATTTTCTTGAAATTGTGTAAAAATGCTTCGCCTCTTCTGACTATATCTGGTTAAATAATAATATCCCCACTGCAATAACCCAAAATTGGACATACATCAGAATTTCAACTCACAAATAATAGAAAACAATATGGCGAAACTGAAGTCACTTGTCAAATTTCGTTTTTATAAAATAAATGAAACTTTCCAAAATTTGTGTTGATTAAAAATGTATCTAAATAAAGTAATTTAGTGTATACGAAATAATATTTATCAAAAACTGAGGAATTTCATCAAAATTCATTTTTTTAAATTAAATGTAATATCCCAAAATTTTTGTTGTTCATAAATGTACTTGAATAAATTAATTTAGTGTATGCGAAATAATACTTTATCAAAAGTTGAGAAATTTAATCGATAATACGTTTTCGTAAAATAAATGTAACATCCCGAAATTTTTGTTGATCAAAAACGTATTTAAATAAAGTAATTTAGTATATGTGAAATAATACTTTACCAAAAGTTGAGGAATTTCACCAAACATACAAAAAAATGCTTCGCTGCACTCGCTAGTACCTTGCCAAATATGACCTATTCCTAAAGAAATGACCAAAAAATTACTTATGGAAGGCAAACAAATCAAAAGCTGAATGTATCCGATTATTTCGCCCATTAAAAGACGAAAGTAATTCGCGGTGTTGTAAATTCACTCAAAAACAAACACTAGCTGTGAGCTGCGACAGTTTTACCTAGCGAATATCTGGAGTTGGAGGTGCTAAGTGCCCCTCATCCAATCATGTGGGTCCATCCTAGCAGGTATGTGACGGTAGAGGGAAAGATTACATATCCTACCAAGCTTTGTCGAAGAGAATTAAAAATCGATATTTGCTTCTGCTCGCCAGAGGAGGTGCTATCTATTATTTTATTTTGTTTCACCTTCTCCTAGTAGGTTTACAAACTCTTCACCGATATGTTGACTAATCTGGCGCTGATCTCTGCTCTGCTTTCTTTTTTTCTTTTTTTTAGAATATTCTAAAAATAAAGAGGTGATTTTTTTTCCCTTCTTCCGTGCTTTAAAAGTAAGGAAATATTTAGAGAGTAGATTGATATCTCTAGGGTCTTTTTTTTATGTTATGAATCAGTGTTTCTTTTTTGAAGCGAATATAGTTAACTTTTTTACGTTTTGGAAATCAAGCGAAAGATAAAACTCTGTATGTATATGTCCATAATAATCCTGCTTTCGTAGTTAATATACTTGCTGTTAAAAAATTTTGTGAACAGTCAAAATATATAAGCTAAGTTAACAATGTTTGATAAAATTGTAACACTTGAAAGATGTTCGATTTTAATTTTCTATAGATAATGCCGTGATCTATTTTTTAACTTTATATTTCAAAATTTTAGTAAGATTAGAGAAGTTGATTAGAAATTTTAATCTTAAGAATCTTTTTTTATCTTAAGAATTTTTCAAAAGTAATTTAGACACTTTTTGTGGCATTTTTTTTTTTTTTTGTTGAAATGTTAAACTTTTTTTTTTACTTTTCAGTCTCACCTATAAATTCTTCGCCTTTTCAAATTTTAAAGTTATTTTTTTCCGACATTTTTGTTTTTCTTTCACATAATAAGGTAAGTATTTTGATGTGTGAATGCAATAATCGTCATATCAACAATCTTTTTGATGACTGCTTTTTAGTTTCGGATCATTGAATAAGATTTTACTTTACTTGATAAGTTAGTTTTTATTGAATTGTTATGTATTTTATCCCATCGACATCAAAGTCATTTCTTTCATCTTTGATATACTGTATATTTTTGGTCTCTTTTTAACTTCTAGTATATAGAATTTAGACATTCGTTTTGATGTTAACCATCACAGTCTTATCATGATGGTTCAAATCTCAAACACTGCATTTTAAATACTAGGGTTTGATGGTTTTTCGAACCAGGTTTTAAAAAACCATTTTTTAAAAATAAATTCATCACACTTGAAAACCGGTTTTTAAATTAAGAAAACCGGGTTTTTCGGAACTCCTGGATATTCATCTTCCTCTTCTTCTTAAAAAAAATGAATTTTATCGGTTGCACCCAATCGTTCAGCAGCTGAAGGCGTAGGGTGACGAGATGCGAATTTATTAACATGTAAAGGTATATTTGAATTTCTGTTAAATGAACTAAAAAATGTAAACATTGAAATAAGTTTGAAAATATTTTATGCTTTAGAAGAACGAATTCAAGAAAGAAGACAAGTAGAATTAGCAACTCTTTTACTGTATTTGCAAAATCCACAAAACATTTCTAGTTCAGCGAGGAAATCTAATGTATTTTAATTTTCAAAACCGAAATTATTAAGTTATCTGGAAGAATATTTCCAAATCTTTATGTGGAAACCGATTCTGATAAAAGGCAAATCGAAGAAATTACTCATGTTTTTTTTTGTTTTTTTTAAGTAGCCATGTAAAAATCAATTCATAAGTTTCTATAAGAACACAAAGGAAAACTTACAAATCCAAAGACACTGAAAACTGAATTTTCATTATTTGATGCAACGAATAAAAGAACAAAAAACTTAGATTTGTTATTTAATGCCTTGAAAACTATAAAACCAAGCTGAGTAGCTAGTGAACGAGTATTTTCAATTTCAGGCAATATTGTGTCCTAAATAAGAAGTTTTAGCTACCGCTCAGTGGATATTTTATGTTTTATTAAATCCTATTTTCTTAGAAGAAATCAAAATTAGTGAAAATAATAGTAATATTATTTGAAATTTTTGTTTGAATTTTCGTTATTTTATGTAATTAATATGAATTTATAATCCTTGATTTTTTATTATATATTTTGAATTTGAATTTGATATTGATTTCGTTTTTTGTTATTTTATATAAATGAAATAAAATACTTTTTCCCTATTCCATTTTATTTTGACAAAAATTCGAAAAACGGCTAAAACCGGTTTTATGGAAATATTAAATTCGGAAACTGGTTTATCAAAAAGTCGGTTTTTGTATAAACCCTATTAAATACTGATTAAACATTTAAAAATATTTTGAATGTCACGGCTTCTAAAATCATCTGGACATAAATGAGGATTACAAAATTTGCGCAAAACCAAGTATATTTTTAAAAGAACTTTTTCAAATATATATGTTTAATTTTCATGTGACGTGGCATGATGTCAAATGCGCGTTACATCCTGCTCCAAGAGTCTGAACGTTGCAATTATTGGAATTCTGCTTATATTACCAGTTGATATTAAATGACTTTTATTGGTGTAATATTTTTACATCAAGCATTAAATCTAGTAAGTGTTAAGTATCTGATACCAAAGAACATTTTCAGTTGTTTTCTTTTAAAATTGTTAATCTTTTAAAGATGCCAATATCAACCTATAAACTTCATATTTCTTCAAAGGTTGAATATATGCTGTCAAGTTCTAAAATGGGAATTCTTAGAAATCTTTACATTTATGGGCCAAACTGTGAAACCGAGAATGTCATTTAGTTAAAAGTTTAAGAATAGTAATTGATTAATTATTATTAATTAGGGATGAAAGTCCTAAACTATTTTAAGGGGGAGAATAAAATAACTCAAAACTGTGCAATATAAAAGTATACGTATTTTACATATAGAAGGAAAAAAAGACAGGTAGAACTATCCTCGCATAGATATAGAATACATATAGGAAGAAAAAAAGACAGGTAGAACCGCGCCAACAAAGGTTAATTTTGTATGTTTAAAGATTTTCAAGTGTTGTATCTAACGGTCAGTGTCTTATGACTAATCAAGTGAATTAAAAAAAAGAATTATCTTTGATGTATTGGAAAAAATATACAGAAGCCTGATAATAGAAGCATTCTACTTCTTCTAGATTTATTATATATTCCATCCATTTTAATTATATGAAATGAATATCGAACAAAATATTTCAATAATCAAAACATCACTGCTTTTAAATGGAAGTAAAATTTTTAAAAAGTAAAAGAAAAGAAGCAAAATTATCTTTTTCTACCAAATTTTTAAATCTCCAGTCATCATATTTTTAAATGCAAATTCTTTTATGAATTCTATCTTATTTCTGAATTAATTATTCAATTTTTTTCATTAAAAGATCAGTTTCCCTACATAAATTTTTATTTCTACAAGAATTATTATTTAATGAATTATTTTCAATTGAAATTTCGAACAATAAAAAAATTTGTAAGAGAAGTTTGCTTTAAGGATTAAAATAATGATTGATTTTTTTTAACTATGATTCACAAAATAATTCAAATAAAAAAATTGGGCTTCGTTCGTACTTCTCTCTTTTAACAAAAAAAAGCGAATGTTTAATGTCATTTCATTGTATAGCAAATATAATTGTATCGAAAATTTACAAAATATTTGAATACATTGTTTGAAGGAATCATAGTTCCAAAAGAATGACATTTTATAACTATGTCTTAAATGGTATTATAGAATATAGATCCTTCTTTGTTCTTTTTCTATTTGCCTTAATGAATTTAAGCAATAGTTTTGTATATTTTCAGCAAAAAATAAGTTAATTTCAGAGACATATTAATTGTTAACCATATTCACTCATTTAATAGATATTCAGTCATTCAGATGTTAAACAACAGAAGTTAACATATTCACTCACTTAAGAGATAAACGCCACAAAAAAATATTAAAAACAAGCCGAAGAGTGGCAAATCCACAAAGGTGAATTTATCAGTTAGAGCTTGATGAATGCTTAATCTTCCATTTTTAAAATTTTTTAATCTAATATTTTTTTTAAAAAATTCTCTTAGGTAAATTATTTATGTTAGTTTTATGATGGCTTTTAATGACATCTTGTTTTTATTTATGTATTGTCCATTTTATATCGGTTTTAGTTTAGTTTAGTTATATTTACATATCATTTTAAAGCAAAACTAGGGCTATTTTGTTAACCGCTGCAAAAATAACGGAGACGACACTTGAGCAGGCAACCTCTTTCCAAACTTCTGCTCTAAACTACCGAAAAGACATTTTTTGTCCTCGACAGACTTAAGTGCACTAGATCTGCTTACACGGTGTTTCATGGTTGAATCGGGTTTCGAATCTGGGATCATCGCCCACCAAGCTGGAACTCCATGCGCTTTATCGCTATTTGTTATCTTTTTTGGTTTTTAATCCAAAAATGTTTCCTTTAATTTTATATATATATATATATATATATATATATATATATATATATATATATATATATATATATATATATATATATATATATATATATACCGGGTGTCCCATAAATTTGTAAATAATTTAAAAATTCATAAAAATTGAAGGGATGAGTATATTTTAATGCGGTTTGCGAAACTGTTATTCTCATGAAGGGGGATTTTTTTTCATACAAAAAAAAGAAAGAATTAAAAAAAATTGTCAATAGAGGGCGCTAAACACAAGCAAAACATACAATTCTACGGGAAAAATACTTTTATTTGCATGCAAGCAATTGTTTACATGCGTATCACACCAGTACTACAGCACTTGTTCTATGTGTCCGCCATCACCACAAGTAACAGTTTAGAAGCGGGAGACAACACTGGTAACTGCATCGTACAACATATCCGGATGAATGCATGAGATTTCGAGGCGAATGGCTAACTTTAGCTGCACTAACGAAGTTGGCCTATGGCGGTACACCCGAAACTTAGCCAACCCCATAGCCCATAGCCAAAAATCAAGGGGTGTTAAATCTGGTGAGCGTGGGGGCCATTCATGTGTAAAGTGACGGCTGATTATCCGTTCTTCAGTAAAAGTTCTCAAAAATGCCTTCACTTCGGTGTCGATGTGAGGAGGTGCCCCGTCTTGCATGAATGTCACTGTGTCAAGGTCATCGTGTTCCAATAAGGACGGTATCACTTCCTTCTGTAACATTTCCAAGTAACTTGTTCCATTAACTGAACATGTCTTCCATCCTGCTTTTTTACATGGCTTTTCAAAGAAAAAAGGGCCTACAATTATGGATACCACTACAAACCACTTCAAACAGTAACCCGTGGTGAATGCAGGGGCTTCTCAGTGTAAGCATGTGGATTCTCATGTGTCCATATTCTACAGTAATGGGTATTAACTGCTCCATGCAAAGCAAAATGAGCCTCATCTGTCCACAATATTTTCAGCAGCCATCGCGGATCATCTTCAATTTTCGCCAAAGCCCAATTTGAGAATTCCAATCTCTTAGCTGTATCATTTGGTAAGAGCTGATGTAGCGATTGCAATTTGTATGGGTACAATTGCAATCCACCATGAAGGATACGGTACACCGAAGTCTTTGGTATACCAGTTATTCGTGCCACTTCTCGTGCGCTACTGACTGCACTTGTAGACTGTTCCCTTAGCGTGCCCATTTGCGAAGAGACATCGGGGGTACGGACTGTTGTTAAACGAGGTGCATTACTGCATGGCCGATGACACAAACGTCCAGTTTTTTCGAAACGGCGTACTAGGGAAACAAGTCCAGCAGGAGTGATCGGACCTGAACCTTTCTTCAATCTTTTCTGGGTCCTAAGCTTTCGTAAGGCTTCAGCCGCCGATTCGTTGCTGAGATAAAACTACTTTGCCAATAGTGCTTTATCCACCAGTATCAACATCTTAATACAAACCTTATGCAAACCTTTAGAAATGATGTGTCAATCGCTCACTCTGCCTTTCATAAGATTTTAATTTGCATATTTCCACTGATTTGCTTGTGTGCAGCGCCCTCTACTGACAAATTTTTGAATTACTTTTTTTTTCTGTATCAAAAAAAAAAAAAAAATCCCCCTTCATGAGAATAATAGATTCGCAAACCGCATTCAAATATACCCAGGCCTTCAATTTTTATGAATTTTTAAAGTATTTACAAATTTATGGGACACCCGGTATATATATATATATATATATATATATATATATATATATATATATATATATATATATATATATATATATATATATATATATATATATATTCTGTATTTTTCGTTTAAATAGTAAAGTTTTATGATTAAATAAAGGTGAGGTTTATAAAAAATAATTTTGATTGGTATATACATTCTTTGAGAATTATAAAACCGTTCTATATGAAATTGCATTCTCAGACACGTGATTAAGGAACAAATGAATATCCACAGTTGAGAACTTTGGGTAAGAAAAATGAAGGTCAACATCATTATCGAAATAACTTGCATTGCAAAGTTATATGGTTTCAGGAATAGAAAACATATTTGAAACAAATTAGTCCCATATTCTTTAAAATATTTGGTTAACAAATAATTCACACTGAAGTCAGGTTTCTAATTCAATATGGGTCATATTCATGGAAGGCCTTAACTTATACTAAAAGTTCAAATAAGATTTAATGTTTAAAATTTTTCTTTAAAATGAATGTTAATATTCTTTGTCCATGTAAGGCACATTAACATCTAAATAAAGACGTATGCACATGAATAAATGTTCTCTGCCAAAAGAAAATTATTTACTATTAATTCAAATGGTAAATCAACGTAACATTCCTAATTGTGACATGTTCAGAATTATAAAAGCGAATATTTAAAAATATCTCATTCAAACAATTTTTATACTGAGTTGAGAAGTTATTTGATAATATTATCTAAATTTTCCAGTTTTTCTGATTTTATATTCATAAAATGAAAAAAGAGCAAATAAATAAAACTTATGTGTGACTAAATGATCCATTAAATTTAATTCCCTCTTTTACCCGACACCATCAACTAAAATGTCTTTTTTTATATATAATTGTTTCTCCACATTTCATTTCCATTTCATACGTAATAAAAGGCACAAAAGACAAGTTAAAACTTGGATACAGTATATTTTTTTAAGGGATTTGCAGTACATAAAGGATCTAATTAAATTCAAGAATGCTATGTCAAAAGAATTTCTTATAAGACTTTAAAAATAACTAGTCTGCTGACTCCACACTTATTCTAGTGCATAAAAACATAGCATAAAAATGACTGTATTAAGATAAATATAGCCTTACTTATGACAACATCATTAGTAGCAATCGCAGTATTTTTTTTTCCTAAAAGTTGCATTTTTCCTTCGGAAAAAAGAATTCCTTTAGAATTGAAATAAAACAAGGGTTTCTAAAATGTCTTTTCGTATTAAATGACCGAAAAGAGTTATTATTCCTTAAAGTAAAATGCGACTGCTTTTTTTCAGTTACAACCCAATTATACAGCTCAAAGCTAAGATTTTAATTTAATTTGTAACCAAACGTGACAACAATCATTTAAAGAATGCCAAATACCGCGATGAAAGGATGAGATATTATCCACAATTAAGGCTGGGGGTGAAGCAATTAAGCTTTGAATTCTTGCTGTACAGCGCTGCATTAATTGCATGAAAAAAAAATCCAAAAAAAATCGCGTATAGAAATTGTGGTTCCGGCTAAAACCTATGAATAATGTGTTGTAGTCAGGAAATAAATATGAGAAATAAATACGCCGAAAAAATTATTCTTTCACAAAGAAGAAAATGGAGATTTTTTTTCCCGCCTAAGAGAATTTGGATGAAAGAATGTAGAACTGGTAAAAAGTTGATTGTAGGGTAGAACATATTTTCTGACGAAAAGAGGTTTGATTTTTTGTCATTCAGTAGAAGCTGCAGAGGATTGAAAAGAAAGAAAGAAAAGAGAAGAAACATGTGGGAGCATTCATAGTATGTTTTTCGACTATACTATCCAGTGGTTGTTCCATGTACTTAATTTCTCTTCCGATTGAAAACACATGTATCTCTTTATTTTTAAGATTACATGAAAATAAAAAAAATAAAAAATATATGTGCCCGTTGCATTTATCATGTTAATGATATTATATTTTGCCTCTGGAAGTTTGAAATACTTTTATAGCTGCTAAATTTTGTATAGCTTTCATTGTTTTATTTTTGTGATATTAAGGATATAGCTGAAATATTTGTTGGGAAAAAGCAATTTGTTTTTTGAATGTTACATATGCAGCTTTCATTGTTTTATTTTTGTGATATTAAGGATATTGCTGAAATATTTGGTTGGAAAGAGCAATTTATTTCTTCAATGTTACATATGCAGCTTTCATTGTTTTATATTTGTGATATTAAGGATATAGGTGAAATATTTGGTGGGAAAGAGCAATTTGTTTCTTCAATGTGACATATACAGCTTTCATTGTTTTATCTATCTGATATTAAGGATGTAACAGAAATATTTGATGGGAAAGAGCAATTTGTTTCTTCAAAGTTACATAAAAGCAATTCTTTCTTCAAGGTTACATAAAAGCAATTCTTTCTTCAAGGTTACATAAAAGCAATTCTTTCAGCAATGTTATATAAAAGAAATTATTACGACAATATTGTAAGATTATCTATAGATATCTAATCTACTACAACTTTAATGTTGTTCCTTGATTTAGTGAAGTCGTTGCGCTCGAATCTTGTTTTTTTTCTATAATCCTCTGTGGGTGAAAGATTGGTATATTTTATATCCGTTCAAACGCCGTTAAGTTTATGCATGATGAGAATTAAGCGCAGAGCCAAATCATTATCAGATTTTTAATGCAGTTGCTGTTTCGGTTCAACGCTTAGCTCTCAGTATTTTTGAAATATACCAAATGTATAAAATATACCAATAATGAGTGGGATATTTTATAATTGCTCGAAATTCGAAGAATTTATATTCTGATGAAGATAAATGGAGAAACAAATCATGACCAATGTTATAATCAGATGCAATGGCAAATTCTAAACTCTCTCAAATAGCTCTTTAAGTAAACTTATAGTGTTATTTCAATAAATTGAATCGTTAGTTTCCTGACGTTTTTGGATATAAATAATATACACAATATATGAACAGTACTGGTAAAAGGATAATTTCAGTTATGGTAAAACAATAATTTAATAGCAAAATAGTAAGATGATTATTAAAAAATAGAGCAAAAATAATAGACTTATTTTTCAAATCAAACAAAATATGAAATATATGTCCATAGACATAATTAAAGATCATGAATCATTTGTATAAACATATGGGAGATATGTAAAGGTTATGAAACATATGTGAAGTATGTAATGGTTAAGAAATATATGTGTAAAGGTTTCTGAAATATGTAAAAATTATGAAACATATGTGTAAACGTATACGAAATATATAAAGGTTATGAAACATATGTGAAGTATGTAATGGTTAAGAAATATATGTGTAAAGGTTTCTGAAATATGTAAAAATTACGAAACATATGTGAAGTATAATGGTTAAGAAATATAAGTGTAAAGGTTTCTGAAATATGTAAAAATTACGAAACATATGTGTAAACGTATACGAAATATATAGTTATGAAACATTTGTATAAACATATATGAAATATGCAAAAGCTATGAAACATATGTGAAATATGTAAAGGTTATGAAAAATATGTGTGATCAGGAATAGAATATTATTAAGTCAGCTCAGTTTTTATCTACTTCGTTTGAATACTAGTTTGAAATATTAATTGTAGCTATATAATCAAAATATAAATCCTTTTTTTTTATAGAAAATAGCGTTACACATTTTCTGATTGAAAATTCTAATTCAAGCTATATTTAAAATATTCACAAACATTTTAATATATGTTTACTGAATAAACCATGCATTTGCAGCGCCTCTGTCATTTATTTAAATTGCTTAATGTAATTTTCAAGTTTCTGATTCTTCGCAAAATATTCAATCATGAACAAAAAATAAGGTATTTGATCAGGATAATATGATATTTTATAAAAGCAAACATATGATATAAAGAGAATATTATATAGTGTTCATTCTTCGTAAACGGCGTCAAATTAGATTCTCTAACGATAAACTCCTGCTTGAAAGCTCTTTGTATGCAATTCTCCTGTTGGTAAATATATATATATATAAAAAAACCAAGAATTTCTCTCTCGCAGATATAATCTTTTTGAACACTTGCTCCAGAAACTAGAAAATGCTTTTTTCGTTTCACAAAGGATACTGAAAAAGAAAACAAAATATTAGAATTTTCCTCTAGAGAAATAATATAGTGAAGGAATGCTTATTCGAATTGAAGAAAGGGTTTTGAAAAATACATTTAGCTTTGCATGGGGAGAATAATTAGATTTTGTCGATCGCATGATTATTTACTCACCTCTGAACCATTTTTATTTCTAAGAATGGGATCTATTTGTTTATTTTGTAGAATGCATTAGATAGATTCAGTCATTTGGATCTAATTAAACAATGGGATTAGAGAGAATCGATATTAATCATTTTTCACTTTATTGTGGTTATGTATTATCAATTGTATGAAATTGCGTATGTAGCGAATATATTATAAACGACTGTTATTGATAGTTAATGATAATTCCTTTTATGATATTAACATTTTTATTTCTTATTATTATTTTGTTATTATAATAAACAAATCCTTTTGCATCTATAAAATGTTTTAGTGCCTATTTGTGCTAAAAGTTTTTTTTGTCTGTAAAGAAATAAGCAACAAGTAGAATTCTTAATCGGGTGATTAGGTCGAACTTTTTTTCATATCAAATTTCTTTATAACCTTCATAATATATATAATGTCAAAAAGAAAAATTTTATTTTCAAGAATTTAATATTTTAAATTTTAAAGTTGTTGAATTATATTGTTAAAATTCAATGGCTATAAAGTTTAATTTGTTTTTACTTATCCAATTATTACTTTTTCTAAACCAATCAGAAGCTATGAAATCTTCGTAATTTTTAAAATAACTTTCATAAGAATCTTCCTACAGAGAAATGAAACTTCTTTCAAATTCATTTAGAAATGTCTTAAAAGATGGTTCGGTTTTTACTTATCTTTATTGAAAAGCCAGTAAGCAAACAAGATTTTTATTTTTATTAATCTCTATAGAATTATATATTTAAAGCAAATCTCTATAATAAAAAAACCCATCAATAATTCGATTTAAAAAGTTTTAAAAACGAATGTTTCGGGTAAATGTCTTAATTGGTTGATGAATGAATTAAATCATTTTTAAACTGCATAACGTAAATGAAACAAAGCAACAAAATTATGAAGAGAAACACTCGTAATATTAAACTAAAATTATGTTGAAATAAATTGTTTCAATACTTACCAGGCAGTTAGCAGAGTTTTTTCAAGAAAACGAATTTAAAGAAATGTAGAAAATTTTGCTTTTTGGATCTTTTTTTTTGTTTAATTTTAAACAAAGAACAGTTTTATATTTTCTGTGGCTTTTATAGGAAAATTTAAAAAAAAAACCTTCTGAAGTAAGATTAAAGACTGCATTCAAAGTATATTAATTATTCTTAAATATTTAATTAAATAAAAAATCAGCGAGTTCTACTCCGTCTGCTAATTCCGAAAGAATGTAAAAATTCAGCGACCTATTTACTCTTTTTATCAAAACGTCGTAAGAAAAATTTTCCCGAACATTTAAATAGCGCAAATTGCTTACATATGTTAGGTACATGAGAGCTCAAATTGTTATATGTGATAGTTCTACTCCGTCTGCTAATCCCCAAAGAATGTAAACATTTAGCAACCTATAAACTGTTTTTATCACAACGTAGTAAAAAAAAAATTCCCAAACATTTTTATAGAGCATATTGCTTGCATAGGTTAGCTACATGGGAGCTCAAACTGCTATATGTGATAGCTTTACGTTATTATAAAGCGATATATGCCGACAGTGGTCCCAATAGCCGCATAAAATATTTTTGTATGAATTGCAATGTATGGGTTTTGACATTCAAAACTTTGATGATACAACCTTGAAATATTTCCTTGATTTTATTCCACGAATAACGTTAACAAACATTATCCTTACTGCTTCGTTATTCCTCAGGATTATCGTCATCTGCAGGAAACAGAAATTATCATTTTGCTTTTTCAATCAAAAAGTTTAGAATTTTCTTTTGTAACAAGGACAAAAATTTTCTGAAAAAAAATGTAAATCATTTTTAGAAATATTAGTAAATACTCGTGATAATAACAAAATTATTGTAAAACAGATAAGTGAATTTTAAATAGTAGTTAAATGTATCTAAATATTATTTTTCTATTCACAGCAAGCAAATGTTATTTCATTTAAAAAGCACAATAATTTGCTCATGATTTCAAAGTGCACACACATATTTATACACAATTCATTCTTCTCAGTGGAATTTAAAAAAAACAATTTTGTTTCAATAAAACTCGAAAAAATATGTGGGAACATATTTAAAATAAGAATCGAAAATCATTATCTAACATTCTGCATGTACTTTTAAGTTCCTTCTCGCTATTTTTCACTAAGCAGAGGTGAAATTACAGTTACTATTGCTATTACAACAATCAATGATTGTTTATCGGACTGAGTATAATTCTGGTTTCGAAAATGGCCCGAATTAATTGTTAAACATTTTCAGTACAACGAAAGGTGCAAAAACATTTAATGTTATCAATTGAATATTTTTTGGCATAATTCCACATGACTTTTGAATAATACATAAATTTTAGAGTCCATATCTTTATAATGTACCTTCTTCTAATGTACATTCTCAAAACTTCCTGAATACTATATTTTGTTCACAATTTACGTATATTGTATAAATTCTTGGAATTCCTTTCTTTATTTATTCAACATTTTTTACTAATTTTTGGTCTAGGCCCAGGTTTTTTCACTAATCTTTAGTTTTTAAGATCCAAAATAAAAGAAAAAGTTATATATTATTGTAGTATTAGTAAGTTTTAAGTATCGTAACTTAGAAGATACGTCACGTTAGACTTTTAAGATAAAATTTTAAAACTTTTACAATATATCTGTCTTTTCCAAAGCTCTTTTAGAGTATTCCGTAATGCATATTCATTCAATAATTCCTTGCATGCTTTGATATATGAGTTTTATAATGAAACGTATTGCTTGGATAATATCTCACATTCCTTCCTGTTTTTATACATTTCATCTTGATAATATATGATTATATCCTATATTATTATTGAAACGCTATTGGAAACAAATTATCTTTAATCCAAAAACAAATTTTCAGAAATAGGTTTTAAAGAAGTTATATCATTAACATAACATATCTTATGGCCTTTTCTATTTAAATATATCGATATAAATGTATTCCCGTATCAGAAAACAGTATACAACGATTGAAATCGATTACATAAAAATCAAGTGAATGAAAATCTTTTTATCTCAAGTGTAACAGAACTTAAAAATCGATTCAAGACTATTTCATGATTGCGTGTAAATTTGCGTTTTTGTCGAATTTCGATGGTAAGTCTTTAAACATAAAACTAACGTGCAGTTAATAGTTTTTTTCCCTTTCCGTCTTTATAAAAAATGAAGCTAATTTTTATCTGTGGAATTTCGATTAACGCTGTTTTAAAATACGGAAGAAAATGATCTGCTCTACCTTTGTGAAATATCTTATTCCCGAAGCCTAATTACGGCACCATTAATGTATGATAATTTATGCGCATATTGAAAGGAAGAGACTGTTAAATGAAACAGCGGAATTGATGCGAACAGGAAGTCATTATCTCTTTACCCGGTGGTGACTGTGCCTTTGAGAAATAATAACAGCAGGCTCATGTTTTCGGTACTCCTGATTCGGAGTAAACAAGTGTATCTTTGGATATTCAAATGAATCTTTGTTATTCTTATGAGATTTGAGATTTATTGCAAGAGCAACAGTTTCTTTTGTGTTCAGGTATCTTTAAACATGGCTTTCTATTGAAACATGGTCTAAAATCTTTAAAGGTTTTGAAAGAATCATGCTGGAAACAGTATGTTACTTAGTTTTGGAATACAAGTTATTATTTAGTTCGATTTTGAAGAAAAATATTTGTAAATGACACTTATATAAATACGAAATGAGGAGGTTATTTTTTCAATCTTCCCATATGCCAATTTTTTTCTTTCCATTCACATCTATTTTATTTCTAAAGTGTCAAGAACTTTAATAATTTACAGCTTTCAAAAATGGGCGTTATATTTGTTTTCTTTTGTTTTTAATTTTCGGAATTGATCATTGTTTGAATAATTTACTTTTTTATACGTACCATAATTTTTTTAAGTTTCGAAATTGCTTATTTTTTATAGAATTTCATTTTTGATGCGTTCCGTAAAGTTTTATTAATATTATTTTTCAGAATTGGACATTGTTTCCAGCATTTCATTTTTGATGCATACCTACCTTAAAGCTCAGACAGAACAACTTTGGAAAGTTAATTCTTTAAATGAAAATTAGAAAGCTTTTCCTTAATGAATATATTAACTACGTGTTTAATTATTCTTTTTTAAGAAAAGGTAAGAATTTAGTGACATAGGATTTAAATTTTCAGATTAAGAAATGGTTACACAATTCTTGTAAATTGATTAATTGAATACAAATTCAATTTTTGGAGGAATATAAATGCCATATAAGCTAAAGAAAAACTATAAACCTTTTTTTAAAATATAAATTTTACAATAGCATCAAAAGATACTCTTAGCAACAACGCTTTCATATCAGTAAATTTCTGAAAATAATAATATTAAATGTTTACTGTTCAAAAATTCATATTCGTCAGCTATCACAACAGTCTATGCTCTTAAGCAAATAACGTATTTTCGATACAACAAACATTAATTTAGAAAGTGCTTTATTTTTAAGAATCATCTAAATGTTTAATAAAGAATCATCTTTTTAAGAATCATCTAAATGTTTAATTTTTGCATTGCATTTATTTATGCATTCAAATAGAAAGAAAGTTTGCTTTAGGAATCCAGATGATTCTCCTGCCAAAGAAAACATATTTGATGTGATTATTCGAAATTTTATGATTATTCGAAATGCGAATGATTATTCGAAATTTTAACTTCAGACATAAATGAATTATTCATAATTTGTTTAATAGATTTTTTTCACTGAATAATGGATGAATGGATGAAAAGTTATTGAGTAATGGATTTTTCATTCATTTTTACTGATGAAAAGATTTACGCATTAAAATTCTTAAACGATCTTTTAATACAAATCTTATTAGATTATCTTAATAAAAATATGCTGTTTATCCGCCGTTAAATTATGTTGTATTTGAAACCTTGAAACATATTTTCAATATTATGGATATTTAAAGTATCTAGGTATCATGAAAGTTAATTATTTCCTAATTTCAATGCATAAGGGTTGAGCATCAAATAAAGTACATCTGAATATATAAAATTCTTACAGAAACAAGCCATTTAAATTCTTATAGACAATCCCTTCTAAGATATATCGTGTTAATACTTTAAATTTTCTTGGAAATTTAATTTACGAACATTGATTTTCAGAATGTAAGTATTCGTTGATAGAATAATTTTTAATTAATTTATATTTAATACAAAATACTACACTGGCATTAAATTTATTTGTAAAAAATTAATACTGTGGTATTATAATGTTTATAATGATGAATTATAAATTAAAGATTAAAAAACAATAAATAATAAAAAAATCTTTTAAAATTATGCTTTCATTAGTGTGTATATTATATATCAATTCAATTGTATTTTCTTGAGATTTAGGGCAACTAAATTATAAAATATTTAAAGCTGTAAAAAATAACTCATTCCTCGAACAAAAGAATCATCTTTTAAAAAAGAAAAACATTATACCATAGTTTTGGTACTGGAGAGAATTAAAATTATGAACCTCAATTGGTAATTTGTATAGAATTAATATTGGTTTACATTTTCCTTGGTTGGCAAGGGCACAATATAAAATATTCTTGCACTTCATGAATATGGGAAAAGACTTAAACAATAACATCATATGAAACTATAGTGTCCTATCAAAGAAAAAGAAATGCTATTCGCAAATCCTTAGTTGGATACGTCAGCTTCATACGCAGCGGCGAAAAGATATGTTTAATGAAACAGCGCCTTGAAAGTTTTTAATCAGGATAGTCTTTGCTTTGTATACATAGTACAGAAGTTGCGAGAAATAAACAAAAAAGCGACATAAAACTGAAATTTCCTATGGTTGTTAAATCAGACGACTCAATCCCTATTTTTGAAATACATGAATAAAAATAGAGCGAAAAGGATGAATCTCATTTGTCATGGCTGTCAAGATCGTTCTGGGAAAACCGCAAGGCTGAGAATAATTTTGATTTAGTTCACATGAAGTTTTACAGCTTCAGAAATCTTGGTTATAATAACATCATATTTATTACTCTCATAACCATATACACAGTTTCTCTGAAAATCTTAGTTATACCAGTGAATAACAAGGAATGTATGACGGTGACATTTAACCATGACATAGAGGCAGAGGAAGATCAGTTGTTGTTGTTTCTTATGGCACTTGCCACGGACAAGCCCGCTATTCAAAGACAACCGATTTAAACCTAAAGGGAAGCGCCTTTTTTTTTTTTTTTTTAATCGTAGAGCCAACTTGGGCCAAGAGCACGCCTTGACTACTCACGCATCACTCATTCGCTTGCACAACCCCTTTTTACAGGGGGGTACATTCACACATCTCACAAATAGAACAATAAGAACAACTATGCCCAATCCGGACTCTAACCCGGAACGCCAAGATCACGGGGAAGATGCGCTACCCCTATACCAGGATGCCGGCAGGAGGATTAGTACTATGGTAGATGGATACCCATGATGGAAAATTACTGTTTGAATTTGCACGTTGATTGTGTAATTGAATTTCACTAAAGAATATCAAACAAAAGAAATTTTGAGACTGGTCCATAATAGCTGTTCCTTTTGTTTTTCATTCCTTTCTTTTTTCTTCTTATTTTTATTTAAGCTATTGTAAGTTTTCTGGAGTGTTATTGTCTTCGAAATTAAGTAAAGTCATTGAATGACTACTCCGAAGGCACACGGAAAAACTTGAATGACCAAACAGCAACACTGGCGAGTATTGTTGTTGAGTCTTAAGGGCCATCACTGGCCACGGTACAACCCTTTCCTTAGGAAGTCATTGATGGGAGGAGCCAGACCCCAACTTTTCGTGTACCCATAGGGATGGCGAGAACCAACCACCATGCCGCGAGCTTCTCATCCTCAATTACGGTTCCCCGTCGGTTCGCAATTAAGTAAAATGTGTTGAAAATTTTACTAAGGGAATTTTTTTTTTTATTTAATGCCTATACTTTAAGCACGGCCTACCATTTCCTTGAAAATTACGGCAGCATTAGTGGCGAGCAATCTCAAATAAAGCAATATGCAGCTTGATTTCGCGCACAGGACAGTTCGATATTACAGGACATACTAGAATATATATATTAGGTATACAGGATATATGTATTAGAATCGATATTATAGGATACAATATTATAGGATATTGCAAATATTGTACTACATTTTTTGGAATTGTTAGTTATCTGTATACTACAAGGAACATGAACTATTTCAGAATGATTTAAAGGAAATGGAGGACTATCAGGGCAGATGGGAAACTGATTTGACTGCAAATTAAGGTTGAAATCTGCAAAGACACTGCGTAAACTAAACTGCATAGAGACACTGCGTAAAAAAAATCAAACAGAAGCTTTTCCAATCAATGAAAATAACTCTTTCTTTTTATTTCATGTTTCTCATTTACATTTTTAATTAAACTATTGCAGATTTACAGAAGCGTTGCCATGTTTTTTAATCATTTAAATTATTTTGTATAATTTATCAAGGAAGCGAATTATAAATTAATGTGTTAAATTAAAGAACATTACGATCATATCTTACAAAAAGTACCTTATATGAAAAAAAAAAAAAAATTAAAATCCTATTTGCTTTTCAGCATTTGAAATACAAATAAAATCAGTTGAAAAATTACCGGCTCTCAAATGTGTGTTCACCTATGAAATGAATCTGAATAAAATTCCAATTTACATAAAATGTTTCTATCTATTTTCGCTCATTTTCTTTTTTATCTTCTAGATTTTTGAATGACAAATTAAAATTCTGTTCTTAACTATATTAAGAAATGCATATTTTCAGAACTTTTGAAAATTCTTCCTTTATTGCAAATGATTGGATAATATTAAAATATCTCCTACCCGCTATGAGATATAGCTATATTAATTAGTAAAATGTATGTGTTAAGTGATGATAAGTTAAGCATTATAAAAGGAAATGGAAATCATAAACAGATCATGCTAATTTACAAAATTGTACAAAAATCGGCGTAAGAAAAAATTATGTTTCATTATTCCATGTTATTTTTCCTTAAATTCACCTAATTCACTAATTTTATTTCTCAGAATCTGATATCATATACAGACTATTCGCTCACTTCTGAAAATGTTTCAGGATTATGGGACTATCTGTTAGGTTTAAATCAGTTTTATTTTTTATTGACTAATTGCTCGTGCTTTAAATCATAATTTACTGTTAAAATTTTTTTCTTTTATTATAAAAGAATGCTTGCAAATATATAAAAGATTGAAGACTATGATTTCCTTTTTACTTATTACCGAAATATTTCTATTCTTCTATCAAAAATGCTATAAAAGCCATAGTATAACTAGAAGCAGAATATGATTAATTGTTGAAAGTGAAGTGAAAATAAATAAAACTTTGCAATACATTGTAAAGGAAATTCCAAAAATGCATGATAAAAAGAAGAAAATATTTGTAGTTTATGCTTTTCAGATGTATCATTTTAAAATGTATTAACTTAAAGTAGGATTGAAAAACCAATACATTCTTCTATTTTAACTAAAAAAACTAGCTAAAAAATATCGTTTTCAAAAAAGGTTTTTCTAAGTTATTTGTAAGTCGATGCAGAATTCTGTATTTTTGCTTCAAAATCTTGCAATATTCTATGAAGACTACACTTAAATGACGGTGTAAAATAATATTTATTCGTTTCAGTATTTATTTATGTTGTTGTGAAAAATAAAAAAATCAAGTGAGACGAATACAAATGCAAACGCAATTCCTCATATTGTGGATATAACATTCTATTGTCAATCCGAAACATGGCGAAGGGAAAGTGAGGAAGTGATTGCAGACATGTTGACCAAATATTCTTTGTTACATATTAATGTAATGCTAAAAAAAAGTTTATTTTTCAAGTCGGTATTTCTGAGAAATATTAACTGTTATTTTTTTGAAATATGATATTTATTGAATGAAAAAAGTTGTTGACTCTATGAAAGTGGCACTATGTTATTTACTGCTTGGAAAAAATTTAGATTCTACGTTATGTCGTAATTTAATACTCGTAATCTTCAATTTTCCTCTTTGTATTAGATTCAGCGTTATCTTTGCATTGATGAGCATTTTGAGAAATAACAACTGTTATTTTATTAAAATACATTATTTATTGAATGGAAAAAGTTATTTGATTCTATGAAATCGGTAATTCCATTTCTTTTTCAACAATATAATCCGATGTAATCTCTTATTATTCATAGCGATAAATTTATTTTGATTCGATTGTTTTCAAACCATATTTTTAGATTATTAATTCTTCAGAATACTTTAAAAATTTTCTTTTTTTCGCTCTGTCATTGCTTTTTTATAGCGTATAGCACAGTATTAAATTCAATTATTCAATTTTCAACTGAAAATAAAATTTTCATTGATAATACGATAGATTTTCATAGAAAGATAAATTATCTGAAATATTTTTCTTAATTCGGAAACATAATTTCTTTATCTATTCATCCATAAAAAAAGTAAGTAATCATTCATTGAAACCCACCGTTAATTTCTTGGAACAAATGAAACAAGAAACTGATAATAATCTAAATTTTTATTCAATTCCTTGTCAAATCACCAAATATTTTTGTATGTAAATTATTAAAAATGCAATGAGTAATCATAAACCTAAAAACTATTTATGAACTATATAATGGATTAGGTAAAAATAATATTATTTTTGCAATACAAATTTGTAAATTCCTTAATATTAATGAAATGATCATGTAGAATGATAATTAAAAACAAGAAAAAAAAAGATTCCATAAATCACAGGAATTCTATATAAAAAGATGAATGACCGAATGAATTTTATGTATTATATCATCCCAAGATCGTTTAAATATATGCCAATAGTCTATATATCGTTTGATTTATAGACAGATTTATCGTTTGATTTATAAAACTATGATGCTTGAAAAAGAAATCATTTTTGTTTTTGATCATTTTAAAAACGAATGATGAAAAAGACAGAGTTATAAAATCAAAATCATAAAAAATAAGACCCCAAAAATATAGCTTCTACCTTAAATACTAAGAGCAATGAATGTTTTAATATAATCTTGTTCAATGAATGCATAAATGATGAGTTTGCATTCATCATTATTGCATTCTCGATTTTGATAACTGGGTTCTTGTGTGAATATAAGTTGAAATTTATTTATTTGAATTCTTTTAGCATGTATTTCAGGTCATTTATTCGACTTTTGCAACATATTTATATATCAAAACTCAGAATAATGAGAAACATGAACGACACAGATAGAAACCAAATAACTAAGAAAATTTTGCTTGATCAAGTGCGTAAAAAGATCTGATCTGAAAACAAAGGCAATAATGGTTTTCAAACAAGATGAGGAACACTAATTGGAGTGCAGTCTATATTTGTTCTTTCATTAAAAAGGATCTAATTACCACTGATCGCTTAAACGTAATTTCCCAACTTGAAACATTTATTTACAAGTCAATTCTTTGAAAGAGTGAATTTTTTAAATGATTTTGTGAAACGGTTTCTAGCCAATAAGCGTGGATATACTTAACTCTTTTGCAATTAGTGTGAAACTAGAGAAGAGACAACTCAGAATAAATTGAATGTGCAACAAGTGAAATTTGTTCGAGAAAACTTTCGTCTTTTAATTAAGACTTAATTCTCCTTCGAGGGGCTTTAGAAGCTAATTTGCGGAGTGCTATCTTTTAGTAGCACAGGCCTGGTGTTGCCAATCATTTTACAACAATTTAGATTAATTGCATTTTGAAATTAATTTGCTTTCTTACGGTGCTTAATCATGGATAGATGTAGTAATACTTCACTCATGATGCAAAAAATCCTCAAAATTCCTTTGAAGACAAAAAATAATCATACTTTTTTTTTAGTGAAATACAGGAGATAATTTAAGTTTATGGCTTTTCTGAACTTCTACATTTAATACTTTTTTGAGTTCCTTACGCTACAATGGTAACGAGGTTTTAATTAATTAAACGTATGGAAATAAATGTAATTTACTACAGGAATTTCGCTAAATTAAACCTTCTGAATTAGAATTAGAAGCCGATAGAAAAATTTTCTATTTAAACTAATTCAAATTGTAAGACATTTTAATCAAATTCTAATTAAAAGTTAATGTCTCATTATGTGTTTTCTCTCAGACATAAAAGAGAAATTTGAAACACCGAAGTAATGATTTCACAATCTATAATAAATACTCAATACTAAATAATATTCAAGAAAGTTATATTAATAAATTCTTAAATAGATTTTTTAATAGAAGACTATTATTTCAGATATTTTATTAAAATTGATTTGTTTTTAAGAAGAAATACACAATATTTATTTATTTAATTGAAATTTTAAGATCAGTAAAATCCATACCGCATCTTCTCATATGCTTCTGTTATCTTAAAAGTCAGCATATAAGTATTGGAAAATATTAAATGCTATTTAATTGAATATTTTTTATTAAATTAGGATTGTTTGTTTCTTTGTTGGTGGTTTAATGGCGCAAGAACCATGTTTGGTTGTACAGCGTATTAAATTAGGAATTATGACTTCGGAGTTTCTCTTAATTGAGTTTATATATTTAAATACAAATGATCTCAAATCTTATTTTGAAGAGAAATTTATCAAATTCTTCTAATTTTCTCTTTAAATTACCAAGAAATATTGTTAAACAAACATAATTTATTTAAAAAAATTCATAATATGACTTATTTACATGTTAAATACATTCTTCTATAAACTTTTCTCAGAAAAGATTATCTTTTATTTAAAATTCTAAACTGAAAAATGCAATGTCTCTTTCTGCATATTATATAATGGTAGTGGAAGCATTGAATAAATCTTATTAGAGTTTCAGAAAGAAAAAGATTCTCCGATTTAAAAGTCTATACAAAAACGTATTTAGGTATATACGAAACTTCTCATCCAGGTAATAGAATTAAAAAGAATTAAATCAAAGCAATGAAACTAAATGGGAATGAAATTGAGGAATTATATAACGACAGTGATAGCATTGAATAAATCTTATTAGAGCTTCAGAAAGAAAAAAGATTCTTCTATTTAAAAGTCTATGCAAAAACGTATTTGGCGACATACGAAACCTCTCATCCAGGTAATAGAATAAAAGGGAATTAAATCAAAGCAATGAAACTAAATGGGAATGAAATTGGCTTTTCTTTAAAAATAATTGTTCATTTCAAAAATAACAAGAAAGAAGGGAACAATTAAAAAATCAATTAGAATCGAAGCTTCATTAAATAAGGATTAATTCCAAGATAATTTGCAGGAATGAATATCATGGTGAATGCCGTGAAAGTTTCTAAATTATTTTCTCTCCTATGATGTTTACAAGCAAAAGCTTTTCTTCTGAGTTAATTAAAATGCAGCAGCAAATGAAATGCAGGTGAGCTTAAATCTTCCGTTGGACGAAACAAATACTGAAAGGGAACAGGACTTTGAAATGCTAAAATCCCGCTTTATTCCATTTAAATTAAGGCGACGATCGAGGCTTCCTAATTATTCTGCAGAACAAAGACCGCATGCCACTAACAAGATTCGAGGAAATTCAATGCTCTCATGAAGTGGTTGAAATCTCCCACGATAAAACGGGAATGCTTCTTGTTCATGTTGAATCAGTGACGGCAGACGTGCTCTTTCAAAATTTAATCTGAAGCTTGGCTTTTAGATTCCTTTTCGTTCAAGACCTTTTCTTCGAAGATAGTCCAAAAGGTAATTTAGAATTCTTCACTCTTGTGTTACTGAAAAGACGCGATTTTTGAATTGGAACGAAACGGATTACGTTTGCCTGGGGAACAAATACTGCAATGTCGATCATCGGTTCGCTGGAAAATTTCTTTCAATGAATGGAAAATGCGGTTTTTGCCAGAAATTTTCTGCCCACGATAATGATTTAAGATTGATATTTCTCATATACTTTGCCTCAGAAAATTTCCCCGCTATTATTCTTCAGAAGGAACAGATAGAAAGGTTTGCAGAAAAAAGGTAGAAAGAATATTTTCACAGTGGTTTTAAAGTTAAAAAGCATTTATTGTTTCGTCAAAGAAATGCATTTAAAGAGCATTTCAGAACTGATCTATCTGCTAAAAGCATAAAATAGATTTTGAAATGTTCATGAATGTACATTAATGACACGTTTTACTTTTTTAGCACTAAATTCATGCATCATATGTATTTCTCCTTCTTGTGAAAATTTAAATTATATTTTTGAAAAAACATTTCTATTCAGTAAAGCATATATCATTTTTTAAATATCAAAAATTCAATATAAGGAAATTTTTGGAAAAAAAATGTAAAATTACAGACATAATTTTGTGATTATTATGATATTGACCTCATACTTTTATAATTCATTATGATATTGACCTCATACTTTTGTAAAACATTATGATATTGACCTCATGCTTTTATAATTCATTATGATATTGACCTCATACTTTTGTAAAACATTATGATATTGACCTCATACTTTTATAATTCATTATGATATTGACCTCATACTTTTGTAAAACATTATGATATTGACCTCATACTTTTATAATTCATTATGATATTGACCTCATACTTTTGTAAAACATTATGGTATTGACATCAAATTTTTGTAAAGCACTGTGATTAAATGAAAAAATTAATGAATGTAATAGTAAAAAAATTAAAACGAAACAGAAAATGTTCATAACTGTTCATATTTTTAAATATTTTTATATCTGAATTAATTCAAGACAAAAATGTATTATTTTCATTAATTTAAAAAATAAATAATGCAGAGTCTGATATAAAAATATGTTAAACATACTTCTAGTTGGGTACGTAAAAGAGCATAAAAGATTTATAAAACTATAAAATGCTGGAGAACTTTACATAGTTTTAATAACATAAAACTAATTTAAATCTACAAAAGGATAACATAGTTGAAAATATTTATTATCAGTAGATATTTTTATTAGACTACCCTGTTTTACAGATCTCCTAAAAGGGCTTTTGTTTCCAAAGTTACATCAGTCTAAAAAATAAGTTTCTTAAGAATTATAAACTATAATAAAAATGGTAAAAGTGTTTAATGATTGTCCATTTCAGGAGATTGTGAACAATTTTTGACAGATAAAACAGGCAAATGGACTTTTCTTCTCAAACATGTACTAAATTATTAGATAGAATGTATAAAATGTCAAGAAAATATATGGAGATTGCAGGAAATAAGTTGTACAAAATATCAGTAATATTATGTTCATTATACATCTGTTTGATATAAATTTATCCTTAATAATCTGCTGAATAGTTGTATAATGCTAATCATTGATGCATTTGTCCACTTTAATTTTAGTTGTAAGATTTCAAAGTCCTACTGCCTGAACAAACAAAGCTCCAAACATAGCATTTTACATCCCTCAGACGATACCACAAATTAATTGTCTTGAATTGGACTTAACGAGTAATCCTCGTTCGTATTCTTTTTAGATAGACGAGTCTAATTTGGGCAAGGAAAGGGAACATGTAATTTCCGGTGGACGTCGGGGGAGATATCTGTTACACTGCTAGTAATGTGTGCTACAAGATACGTCACGTTTAGAGGATGTTTATTTGAGATGTAGAGTACTTGATAAGGAAGCAGAGAACATAATGATTTAAACATCCTAATGACGAAAGGATAATATACATAATATATATCGAAATACATTTTATTCCTGCAAAACTAGATTACTGAACCTTTCATTTAAGGTATTTGTAAGGCAAATATTAGTGTATACGAAACGATTGTTTAAATAAGGCAATTTCTTAAAGCAGAAATTATCTATATTGTTATTTAAATACCAGCAAGGGAAATATTTTATGTATAGTTTTATTGTTATCAAACTGACAAAGCGTTTAACTGCTAATCTTGAAATAAAACTTCTATTTAGTGAAATATAAAATAGTCAATAATCATTTAAATAACCGTTCTAAATAAAAAAAATGCTTCAGTTAATATCTAATGGATTTCATAGCATCTTTGAAAAAATTCAAATTATTTATGTTTGCATTATATAATTATAAGACAAGTTTCTTTAAGTCTTAAATTCATCCAATATTTCTGCTGAATGAATTTAACAGATAATTTTTGTAGTATATTTTAATTAAGTTATAATAAAAATTAAAAGAACACAAACAGGGACAAAGCTAGGAAACAGCGGCTTAGCTTCTCAATTTTTATAATATTTACAAAAATTAAGGAACAACTGAAGGTAACAAGTGAGCTCCCACAAACAATTTTAGTCAAAGAATTTGTGAGATGCTTTCATATTTAACTTAAAATATGAAAAAGGAAATGATATTATTCATAAAGCACAGAATGGAAAAGTATAATTATTTGAATGACCTGTTTTTTGCCTGCTAATCTCAGCAATTATTGGGATACTAGAAATATACTTTGTGATGCTCATCGTCGTCTTTCTCAATATATTAACACAAAATATATAACAGTTTCTAAGGTAGGATGAATAATATTAATATAAATGAATAATATTAATATAATTTATTCGTAAAATCTAATTTTCAACTGATGAGAATAATTGTGTACTCAATTTTTCCGCAGAAACAGAAAAATTAATACTTATTTAAAAAATATAATAATAGATAGATAATATAAAATTTATGAAAGCTATAAAAGTTATATTGTGAAATAGTTTTGTCTTGAAAAACGAAATACAACTAGTTCGTTGACTTAAGCATTTGATTGGAGCTATAAAATCCTAAAGCATAACCTGAGTGCACAACTTCTATATGGTGCGCTTGATAATTGTTAAAAATATCCTTTTTATTATTTTATAAATTAAATGTATTTTTCGAAGCCTTTAAGAAGCAAATAATTTACCAAAATGATTTTTTTTAAAATAAATATTTAAAACGTTCATATATATCTTAATAAAAAATCACATGTTTAAATAAAAATGTCAAACAATATTTATCTCAATCACAGGCAGAATTCTCTAAAAATATTGTAATAAAACCTTTCATAATTACAAAATGAATGAAATTTAAAGAGAACAAAAAGAATAGATAATTTACTATGAAAATATGAGTAATTTCTGAATATATAGGAGGCATATACTGAGTGTCTTAAAAGTATGTAATGCATTTAGCATATTTAGAACTTATGCATGAGAAATAAATTTTGAAAATGCCCAAAGTAAACATTAGTATTGCCTAAAAGTGGTAATAAAGATAAAATTTTTTTTGTGAAATACTAAAATATAATTAAATAAAGAAATAATAGTTAAATACACATTTCCACGTTTAGATCTTTGAAGTTTGTAATATCCTGTCTAAAAATATAAAATAAATCTGTCTCTAGCAAGTATAATTTAAAACTTTTGGATTATAAGTTCTATTATGCTGAAGGGTTTCCTGAAAAATAAAACGCCCATTATTCATCACACATCTGCAAGTGTTGGTATATAGAGAAAAAATTATAACCTTTTTATCAAATACTGTAGCATGAATGATTAATTGCATATAAGAACAAAATAAATTGATAGCATAACATCAAAAATATGATAACAAGAAATTTTTTTATCATACTTCCAGATATTAAAAATAATATGTAATTATGTCCTAAAATGTAATAATATCATAACCACGAATTGTGAATAACAGATTGGGCAAATGAAGTTTAGGGGAACTCATTTAAGCGAAGTAAATGGGAAAAGCTATCTCCTCGGAGGATTCAATAAAACCATAATAATGGAAAGTTCAAAGACTAAGTAGATAATTTTATTTAACCATTTATCTCTCTATATCTGTCTCTCTCTCTCTCTCTCCCCCCCCCCCCCGATATATGAGTAGACGCTTACCAGCTCAACCGATCAAAGGAGAATATCAAATTTTGCTATTTTAAGAAGTGCGCTCGCGATAATTAAAACAACAGGGTTTTCAATTTTGCGGTTATAGAGAAAAAACTTCAAAATTTTTGAAAGACAACTCTCACATTTCTTCAGCACTCATTTTCCAATTTTTTTTTCTACTTAAATTGATCTGCGCATTGAAATACCATAAATGGTATTAGAAGGATACATGTATGGCGAAGATTGGAGCATTATAAAGGATCAATGGCAACTCAGAGAGCTCATTGACAGTGTATATACGCATTTTCCATAATTCGCTGTGATAGACAGTAAAAACATCAATCACAGAAATCATGTGCAAAGTATAGCTTGTGAAAACCATAAAATGAAGTATAAGAGAACGATTTCTTCGATAAGGTGTTCGAATGTTCTAAAAAGATGACACTAACATGGAAAAAATGAGTCGAAGTGAAAAAGATATTTTATATAAAGGGGTAAATTTCTACCAAAGCAGTGCTAGCACATCGGCAAAATCGTAAGCCCATGACAAGACAAGGGCCATTTTTCGTACAGACGATATGTTATTGGTGAAAAAATGTGCTGAAGAAATTGGATGCACATGTGATTGATCGCGATCTGGAAGATCATGCGTTCCGGTTGTTACGGAAGTGCACAATACGATTACAGCATGTCCTTTGCATAGAACGAGGAATTGGCTACGGTGGCCTGGTAGTAAGGTTTTGGCTTCGGAACGGGAGGGTTTCAGGTTCGAACCGTCGTGTAAGCGGGTCTGGTGCCCTTTAAATCCGTCGGAGCCAAACGTCCGCTGATGTGGTGTGGAAATTTGAAGTGTGGATGCCAGCTCAAGTGTCGTCCTCGTCATCTGACCGCGGTTCAATATTTCGAGGTCCGTCCCAAAATAGCCCTAGAGTTGCTTTAAAACGGGACGTTAATACAAGGGGTGTTCAAATGAAAAGGTACGAAACGTCGTAACAACATCACCGTTAACATAGTTGCCTATGCCGCTATGGGAGAAAGTAGCAAGACATCTAGAGATGCGATTGGAGTCTCCGGCGTAGTTCGGAGCATGCGCGGGCTCCCACATGCACAGGAGAGAGCAGAGGCAGGAGAAAGCACAGTCCAATTGAAGTGGAAGTGCATATGAAGACAGAATGGTGTTCACATTGCAAAATTGAAACTCCGATGTGTACTGTGAGACACTCCGAAGACTACGCAAGTCCATCAAGAACAAAAGACCGGCTCTTCTCACGGAGGGTGTGGTTCTGCTCCATGATAACTAGCCCCCACACGTCTCCAAGGTCACACACGCGAAACTGGCCAAGTTCAAGTGGGAGCAGCTCGACCATCCGTCCTACAGCCCTGACATATCGTCCTGCGATTTTCATGTGTTGATACCGTGAAAAAACATCTGAAGGGGGAGCACTTCAACTCGGAAGGTGGATGCTGTGAAGGACTGTCTCTCGTCACGGCCACAGGAATTATGGGAACAACTTCGGCTCGTTAATCAACAGGATCGTTGTACTCAGGCCTATGGTGTATACTTTGAATGAAGTCTTCATTTATACCCACAGTGTTGTTTCGTATCTTTTCATTTGAACATCCCTTGTATAACTAAACTAAACAACAGCGAGTAGTGCAGCCCACATATTGTATGTCTTGAAAGTTAGTCCTTGGGGTTCTGCTCTCTGTTTTGCGGATGCTACTTCGTTTATTCAACAGCATGTAACATTCGGACATTTACTATCTGGAGAGAGCAACAGCGTGTGAATATTTTTCATCAAATATAAAATAAATAGCAGATTACAGCTGAAAATATTGTTGACGGAGGAGATATTCACTGGGAAAGTAAACTCCGAAAACTGCATCAACTACCATAACGAAAATTCTTATAATGAAGGAATAACGCATTTACACGAAACTAAAGTGACTACGTAGTATGACATAGTAATCGAATCTCCCTCTGAACTTCTTCGAAAAGGTCACTTTTCCAGGTATAAAACTGTGCTCCATCAGAAGTGCTCAGTACACAACAATGTTGCAGAGTTACATAATTCTGGAGTTGCACCAACGAAATATTGTTAATAGCATTGTATGATACAAGATAGAACTCTAATAGAGTTATTTCCTTATCCTTTCAGTTTCGTTGTCACTGAGATCCACAAAACACATTCCGATGGATTTCTGATTTTTAGGTTATCTGAAGTCTAGGGTGTACAAAACAAACTCATAAGATATGTTAAAATTGAAAGTTGCCTTAAAAAATGTGAAGACATACAGATTCTTCCTGGGATATTATGTTCGTGATTGTTGTCAATAATCTCCCGCATGTAATATGTTGTTCTCTGCGATGGTGGGCAGGTTGAAAATTTGTAATTTCAGTAAAAGTGTTTTCCTTGTACTGTCTTGCCATTGGTTCTTTACAATGCTTTATCTTTGTAAATGTTTCACGCCACCAATTTTTATCACACGTGTATCGTTCCCACGTCATTTCGATTTTTCAATGAGTTGATTAAATTGCGCAGGATGGAAGAAGTTACTGCCGTTCGAAAATTTCAAATTTTTTTTCATTGCAACTATAACCGTGAGAGTTCTGTTGTTTTAAATCGTCATTATCTCGGACGCATCCCGTCAAATAGTAATATTTGAAATTTTCTTTCTATTGGTTGATCGGATAGATCTCTAGGGGTTCATATATCGCGACAGTTTATATAAAAGCCCTCTATGTCTTTTTAACATGTAAAAGTTTGAAAGGATTTAAATGATTTTTCCTATGAAATAAGTACATGTTGATAATATCATTGCACATTTACAAATTTCAATTATTGAAAATGATACTAATTTACAGGTCATTTAATATTGCAAACTATCGCTAAAGAAATGTAAATAATGCTGAGAAAATTTATCGCAGAATCCTTGTTGCTAAATATTTTACCATTTACAAATGAAATTGATGAAGCCTAGACTTCTTTAAGGGAGTGATTGCATCTGGTATTTTACAAAATCAAACGTCAGAAGAAAACTCTTAGATAAAAATTGTGTTAAGCTACAAACTTCTATTAATTTAGTTTAATTAACGTCGCTATCTGAATTTATGAATTTATTCTAAAAAAGATTTTTTTTAGTTGAATAAAAATTTAAAGTGAAAGGAAACAGTTACAGTGACGACCAATTTTATGGCAATGGATAGCGAATTGTTTGACATTTTGTAAATTTAATTATCACAATTGGTTTAGAAAATAAAGTCATAACAATAAGTTTAAAATGCCCTTATTTTGTTCTAGAAATAACCTGTATAGGTCTAACATAATCATAAAACCCTATTTTGTGTCCTTTTTAAAATAAAATTGCTTTGGAAATGTTTACTCCTTAATTTAACTCTTAAATTTTTGAACGTTATGATAAATTAGACCTTCTTAACTCTACTGCTTCTGACATTTTGCGTTTTACGTGTTTGATTAAGCATGTTATTTATTAACAATTAAATCACTCAATTTCTTGTTGACTTTTTTAATTTACTGAATAAATGCTCAAAAAGAAAAGAATAACAACTTTTGTATTTAAGCAGAGCTAGTACATTTATCTATAATTCTTTAGAAATCCAAACACTGAATTACAAATGTTGACACATGGTGGCAAAATCTACTACCAAACTCAGCCGGGAAATTAAATCAAATTCATTACTATTTCTCTATCCTCGATTACTCTAAGCCAACAAAAAAAAAATCGCTTTCTTCTAGAGATTCTTAATAGGTTGATCTAGCCATTCGTTCTCTTAATTCTAAATTCATTTCTTTTTTCTCGGCAGAATAGCTTTTGCACTGCCCACATTTTAAATAAGAGTATCTAATAAATAAGGTAGATATTACTGATCCTACTATGTCTCATTAGTTAAACCAGGTACATATTTAGGCAGATGAACTCACAAGAAATTCAGAGGGCAGATGAAATTTCAATCTATCTTATTATAAATATAATAAGTATAATTATATATTAGGCAGATGAAATTAGAATTCACCAAACAATTTATACATCGTAGCGCATTGACCGGGAACTTATTATATGGCTGAAATTGCAGTGCCTTAAGAACTTTTTCTTAAAGGCAACTTAACCAAATTTAAACTGTTTTTTCTGTATCTTGACTGCCAAAAAATTTTTTGCTGTCTATGTTGTGGCTTAACATGGTCATTAAGGAACAACCAAACACAATGAAAGCACTTTTGATTTTATGCTCCCTCTTTACCTCTTAACAATAGTCCAATGTGGGAAATTTCACTCTGTGCATTATGATTAGACTTATAAAAGAAATTAAAAATGGCGACAGCATATATAGCATTTTAATGGAACTATTAAAACTCTCAAATTAAATTAGATTAAGAACATCGAATATACAATAGACAACAACATCTCCAGAAAGTTTTATAGAATCTTTGAAATCAAGACACTCCCACTTATTTAGAAGAACTGGAAAAAGTTTTCGATAAATGGGCAAGATCCTTTTATAAAAAACACACCTGTCTGCTTCTGTCATTAAATGAGTCAGTATTTGTTGAAATGCACTATTCTTGTTTAATTACACTATTAAATTGCTGCTCCAGCTTCAAATCAAAGTAAAGAACCAGACAGTATTCGTGCATTCTCCTACAAAAAGTTTGGAATTTTTCTTCGCAGAGACTGAGCCATTCAGAAGAATAGATAGATTTAATTCGATTCGGCATTTTCCTATTCCTGAAGAAGGAAATCTTTTATTTAAATTGGTTAACTGAATCGCGGCAATCGATTAAGAACGTGTTTTAGAAAAACAGGAAGGGACAGAAAAAAGTGGTTACAGCGCAAAAAATATAAGCATGGAGATGGAAAAAATAGTTCTGTGAAATTTAATCTAGATTGCTTCATTAACATAGTCATTTGTTATTTATCCTCGATATTTTTTAACAGCTTTCGTAAAAATCAACAGTTGTAAAAATTAAAAATATATGCAGTTATTTCCATCCTTCAGTTTTGGTTAGTGACATATAGTTACCCTTGTACGCTAAAACATTTTATAACCCTAAGGATTTCCTTGAGTAACGCGGAAAGTAAGAAAGAAAGATACTTCTCTTGACATCAAAGATTAATGCTAGAAGCCAAGCATTACCGGCATCATTATTTTCCAACAATAAGATATGGCATAAACGATAAATGTACTAATATCATGAAGAGAAAGGTCTGATATATTCTCTTAACTGACTAATTGTGTTTTTGCTTCAAAATAATGGCAGAAATTCCAAGAATAGCTTCTATTACGGATGATGCATTATGTTTTTGCTTCTCTTAGATTAAGTGTTTTTTGCAAGACTCTAATTTTTCGTCAAATTTGACAGTTTCGCTCTGCTTCAAGTATGTCATGATAGATCGTAAGGAACAAAAAGTGGCAATTCTTAAATGTCAGTAAAGAATAAGAAAAGTGATGACATATTTTCGTTTAAGAAATACAAAATTTATTTTTAATTTGATATCGATTATTTAAAACGTAAATAATGAAAAGTCAAAATTGACATTATTTTAGAAAAGATAAAATAAAAATATATTTCATATCAAAGTTTATTTATATTTTCAATATATCTTTAATAAAAATTCACATTACATTATATGAATTATATTTTTAATAAAATCATTTATTTTCAGATTTTACACGGCACCGATTCAACTTAGATTACGATATTGCACTAGGATCTTTTAATATCTAATTAATTGGCATTCTAGTGCGTGAATCCTGATTTAGTGTGAAGTGAAAGCGTCAATGAGAAAATGCAAATCAAATTGCTCATATACGACCCTGAAATATTCATTTCTTCTTCCTAAGTACTCTCAGAATTTTGTTGGATGATATGGAGAAATTTCTTCCAATATGTGTAGATATGATCTTTTTCAAACAATTCGTGTTTTCAAAGAATAATAGTTTTGATTGGAAACAAAAATGTTACTTTATCTAGCGTATGGGGAAAAGAGAGTCGAACCATCTCTCAAGAGGAAAAAATATATAAGTTTTCTCTCCAGAGAAATGAGCAATTTCTGCCAGTTTCATAATTCAAGAACAAGCGATTGACTTCTTAAAGTTGCGTGTTAATACCATACATTGGAATTATTAATTCCTGAATATCAGCCTATTCCATTTTAAATGAGAAAAAGAGGAAAGCGAGGGAAATTCATGACTGTAGATAAAATTTTAAGCATATTTATTTATGTACCAGTCACTTTTATTTGTTGGAAATCTCTCTTTATACGATTGGCTAGATTGAAAATTTATTGAATGGGAAATAAAAAAGAAGAAGAGGAAAGAAAGAAAAAAGAATGTATATTAGTTATTTGTGTTTCAGTTACATAAAGAAAAAAGAAAAAGCTTTTGGAAACGTAATAATACAGGATTATCTTATAATCGAAATGTTCTGTGATTAATAATACGTTACGTCTCATACGTTTCCTGTCGTTAATTCCAGCTTTCTATAGCAGCTATTAATTTTGGAATAATAGTTATCAGTTAGTATAAAAGAAGCAACCACCATCATTAATAGTACTGTTCAAATGAGTTTTGATTTCTCCAAATTATATTAGGCATAATTGCAATTTTGACACATTTCAATTTCTTTTAAACGTTTATTTCCATATTTTTTAAAAATCCTATGAACGATAAGGCGTTTTTTTTTTTTAACTTCGCTGTTAAAAAAGCATTTTTTAATTACATCATGCATGTCACTTTTTCACAAGAAGCAAAATGTGGAAAAACACTTTTTTTAGTAAAATTTGGCTGCCTTTCTTTTGGATAGAGTGAATATGAAAAATGGTAACATTTTGATTATAGCCTTCTGTTTGAGTGTCTTAAAACAGAAGGACAATCGTGATTGCCTGGAAATTGTAAAGAATTTTTTCCAGGTGCATTAAAATAACCATTTTTATCTCCAGTAATGGTACAAAAATATTCCTTTCAATCCATCATGTTTTGAACACTGTTCAGTAATAAAATCGCTCGTAGTAAGCCTCGCCCCTTCCTTATCTTCCAATAATATGCTAATAAAGCACAGTAAAAATTGTCTTTCATGTCATAAAAACTGATTTAACGATTGTAAAATATTTTAGCTCTTGCAAGTTCGACTTAACTGCTTTGCCGAAGTATATATTTTATAGCTTTACTTTCTTTTAATCCACTTTTGTAGTGTAATTTGAGTTATTTTTTCTTTTAAGAAATCAATTGAAATAGTTTCAGTTTATTCTAATTCATTGTTTATAACTTTTCCTGGTTTAATCTCAACACAATTTTACGAGTGCTGTTCAATAAATAATAATCATGATTTTTAATAGTGATTTAAATAAAATCAACAAATAGTAAATGAATATAACATGCGTAGTATACTAAGAGAAGAAAGCACATGCTTCGTGGTTGAATGCCACAGCTGTGGTTTGGCAGCTGGCCAAGTAAGCGTTGCTTCATTTTTGTTTACACCAAAAGTAATATGACACACTATAAACACATTGGAATTTTGTTTTTGCCTCAAGAAATTGTCTAGTGAAGCCTCTTTGATGCTTCAGAAACTATATATGTCCTTCACTATAGCACAGCTATTTAAGATTTTTAAAGGAAGGAAGCAATAGATTTTAAAAGAAGGTGGAACCGGCACTCCAATGTCTGCTGTAAAAAAATAATCATAACTTTATGCTATTATAGTGAAGGAAAAGGGCCAAATTGAGCGACCTATCAGAAAAACAATACTTCTTTGAGTGCCACTAACGTTACTCCCAAAAAAACTGCGATTAGAGCGTATGTGCTTACGGTAGGCTTCCAGACTGCAACATCACTATCTTTCAAAACTCAACGTTACACGTGTTTTCCATCCTGCCTATAACCCTGCTTTAGAACTGTGCTATTTTTTCTTTTCACAAATTAAAAAAAAAAAAAAAAAAAAAAAAAAAAAAACCATTTCAGGTTAAGCGTTTTGCATCAGTGATAAAAGCTGCTGGCGATTTTGAAGAGTTTGACAAAAAATGATTAACAGCATGTGTTTAAAGACATGTAATACATATATAAATGTATTACATGTAATGGGTATTATTTTGATAAAGGCCTTCAAAATTCGGAGGGTATGTGTCTATAATTATTTATTATTAATTTATGATCATTCTTTACTGAAAAACCTACGTAATACCTCACTGAATGAGTTTAAAAAATCAAATAATTTTTAGATTTCTTATTTTTAATCAACATTATGCAGCACAATAGAAACATTTACATCAATATTGAATTTTAAATAGTTATAATAAGGGAACTGTTTTACTTTTTTTTCTCTCTCTCTCTCTCTCTTTTTTGACCGATGCATAAAAATGCTTTTTATTATTTCAAGAATCCCTTGTATTCTTGTAAGTAAATATATTGTTCGAGCTATTATTAAAGGTTACATAAATATGGAATGTATTTTATTTTAACTGAAATTAAGCTTGTAAAATGGTAATAAAAATTAAAAGAAAGATATTCACATTATTGATTTCAGTCAGAGCAAGCTACATTTCTAATTTTTTCCGCACTAAATATATTATTCTTATAGATTTTCTTCTTCTCCTTTCATTGGGTATATTGTTTGAAATATCAGTTGGAAAATATTATAGTGTTTTAGTCCGACAATTTATGCATTTTATGGTAGATGTTCTCAATTACGATAAAGAATTCATTGGAGAAAAACACATGCTGCTTAGAAATCTGCCATGTTGAGAGATCAAATAACAATACTTTTCGAGATGAATTCCATTTGGCTGCCATAAATATGCTGCTGCAACGTTGAACCGCAAACGTATTGACATAGAATATTTCTCTATTATTCATGATAACTATGTCATTACCAGAATTGTCATAGTCAGCATATTATAGTATTTATATCAAATACTAACAGTATAGCTTTCATGCTGCTACTTAATGTTGTGTTAATGTATGATTCTTACTCAATACCAATTAAATATTGCTTAGGCTTTTTAATTGCCATTACACGTCTTTATTTCAAAACAAAATATTTTATCAGGATACATAATCTTTTCGAATGATTTAAAAAGCAAAGAAATCATTCATAGCTAAAGAATACCTCCATTTGATAGAAATCTTAACTGAAATATGAAATAATTTATAAATTTAATATACATCTTGAACAAATCAATGATGGTGTATAAGAGAAATATAAAATATTATAAATAAAATAAATAATAACGAATATAAATGGATAATAAACTTAAAACCTAAAACTGATTAATTTGATCAGCCGGAAGGCACACAGAAAAACTGAATGACCGGACCACCACAACATCAACACTGGCGGGAAATGTGGTTGAGTTCTAAAGGCCATTACCGGTCACGGTATATCCCTTCCCTTAGGAAGTACGTTCCGTCATCGATGGGAGGAGACAGATCCCCACCTTTATGTGTACCCAACAGGGTGGCGAGAACCAATAACCATGCAGAAAGCTTCTCATCCTCAATTACGAGATGCTCCCCCGTGGTACTAAATGAATAATAAAGTAATAAATATATTTATGTAATCACGCATTGCCCTATAATTTGAAAAAAAGATAGAACAAAGTTTTAATTTTTATTTAAGATTGCAAAAAATTCTGACTGACTCAGACTTTATATATTTACATCTATTATTTTCTTGAGTTTTAGTTATCTAAATAGAAAGAACATAATTTTTACTATGAGATTAAAATTAATTTGAAATGTGCTTTGCGTGTTCTTCCAATTGACTTTGAAAAAACCTTCAAATCAAATGCGCGGTGCACATCAATACTCAGCCTCGTCTCATCTGACCTGACTAAGCTCTGTTCTCAGAGCAGATGGTAAGCTTTCTTTGTAAGATTAAATTGCTCTCTTTTCCTATTTCTCCACATAACTTTTTAAGTTTGCGGGATTATCCTTTTCTCTGCTACTTCTCTCCGAGAGAAATCTTTTCACTTTCCTATCCACTTCTTTTTCTTAGCCACTGATTTCTAGGGTTTCTCATTTTAAAGAGTGAAATAATATCGCTATCTAGAAGTGGATTATTTTTAAACCGCCTTATCATATCGGGTGTAACCGGGGAGTTTTACAAGAATTGAATCTTTCTTTACCAATGTAACTCAACTCAACAGTCGGATTCAAAAATCATAAAGGAAATTTTATAAATTATTTTTTCCCTTTTCTTCGTTGATCAAAGAAAATGTTATATATATATATATATATATATATGTATCCTTTTCTTCGTTGGTTGGAGGAAATATTATAATTTTCTTTTTCCTTTTCTTCATTGCTTGATGGAATTTCTAGAGTATCTATTGATTACAAGTCTAGTTTTTGGAGTATTTTCTAAACTAAAAGTTAATTCAGCAACTTGATACAGGATATTTACTCTATTAGTAATCCAGTAGGTCATTTCTAAACTATTATAGATTACCAAATATTTCCAAATGGAAAAATGTTTTTAATGAAATAAAGAATTTTAGTATTTGAAGTTTAATTTAGTAAATGGCATTCTGAAAACTTGCATCTGCATTTTTTACATACCTCCGGTCCTGTTAGTCTTATTTAGTGTAATGACTTGATCCTGACCGATCAAATAAGAAGGTAGCGTTGAAGAAAATTTCTTTATTTACAGTCTTATGTACACAAGAACAACTCGTCCTCATCTAGGTTAATATGATTGATAATATTTACAACACAGTTGAAAGTTAAACATGATTAGTTCCTCGATTAATTCAGAGAAACAACCTCACAAGAAAAGCTAATAGGCTGTTAGCGTATCCGGCTACTACAGGGATAGCTCTAGGAATCCACTGATCTTCATCGGGTGGATCTTAACTTAGAAGCCCAAATCACACGAAGCTTCTCTGACTTCTCCTCAAAACGACTCTCTCCTCTCATTATCTTCAAAAAATCTCGCATTTTATTTTCTGTCAAATCTCCGCCTCTCATTTTCACATTGGTGCACTTGAGCTCTCTGTCACCCAATAGCTGTTCAGAAAAATCCTCAGTGGCCTCCATTCGATCGTGGAAATGTCCGTTAATGATCCACCCTCGTAGCCGAACCTTAACTATGAAAAAAATAAAGATTTACATCCGAAGGGTTTGACACTCATCCCCTTTGAAGATGCGATTTATTTCCTTGGAACGACAAAAAACGCACATATGTTTCTTTATCTGGACACAACTAATGACCAGATGACCCTACTAGGGGAGAGGATCCCCCATTTGGCAGTTTGGAGGCATTTAACAATGGGGGGGGAGGGGTTACACAGTTGGTGACATAGCTGACCGGAAATGTCAATTATTAAGCGTGGGAACCAGAGAACGTTACAGTGGTTAGCAGGTGTCTCAAGGCTAGGGAACGTAGTAAAGGGACATTAGTAAAATATTCTTGACAAGCTAATAGTTTAAATAAGAAAGTTACACTCTTCAGCTACTAAAATTGCTCGATTTATGAAGCTGTAACTATCATTAACTTAGACGATTTTAACTTCCGAATTCCATCAACAAGATTCATTGATCTCAATCGCGCTCTAAAGGAGTCATGCATGAACTGAAATTACGTATTAAAGTATTATGAGTTTATATTTCTTCTAATTATATCACATCAGGAAGTATTATTGCTGTTTGAAAAGATTTTATTGTTAAATTATTTAATATAGAGAATTTTAATCACTTGTTTAACATTTTACTGATCATAACTCAATGACATCTACAAAAAATGCTATAGTTTTATAATAATAAATAATTGTTGCAACATAAACATCAAAATATTGCTAGTTTGTTACTTTATTTATGAAAGTAAGGATAATGAATACACTTCTCAGTGATTATTTAAGTTGAATAAGAAGTGATATCCTAATTTAACGTTAAACATTATAAAAATATCTTAAAATGTTCACTATAAGCATGCTGACCCTGAATTTTAAACAAATTAAAACAGCTTGAACTCCAATTTACATTCAATGATATGGTTATAGTTAGGGATGCTTTACAAAAAATAATGTTGTGATCTATTATGATATAATTAATAACATCTTATCCATTTGTTTTACTGAGAAATAAATTTAAAAATTGAAAACTACAATCTTTAAGCAGTTCATGCCTTAAAATAGAAGCGATTAATGCGCAAAAATTTTAGTAGGAAGATCTCAAAATTGGAGAAACAGCATCAACTGTATTCATCTGTTCCAGAATTTATATTAAATATATTCAAATCAAAATGCAAAAACTTAGATGTAAGGACATAGCATATATAAAGAAACTTAAATATTTTTTTCTTCTAATAAAGACGTCATAAGTTCAAATTATAGGCAAACTACGGTCACTTTTGGCAGCTAAAATATCCTTGTAACATACGACTAAAATAGAGCCAAAATCTGCTGCTCTGTGACTTTTTGATCCAAAATATAGAGCATATTCGGCTAGGAACATTCTTCCTATGCTTTTACGTTTTCTAAATATACAGTTATCATCTGGAGCGTTATCTGAATTCTTGCAGTATGTTTCGCGATCAGATTTGTCAAGAATTTGGCTTAAACATGGTGCGCTCCAGCTCATAAATACGTTCTACTCTTTCTTTCCACGCCAATACATATGGATGTGACAACATTGGAAACGGAAGTTTATGTGAATGAACCCAGTAACCGCCAGATTTAAATCCATTTGATTTCTCCGTTATTTTTACTTAAAATAATAAAGCTTACGAAAGAGAATTCATCAATAAAGTAAATTTGATAAACATATTATTATGCTATGCATATCTGATACCCTAAAAATATTATTTAATTTTCAAGAAGAATTTGATTCGAAAGTGTATTTATGTATTTCCCAATGAAAGTCACTTCGAGAAAAATATGGTAAAGCTATTTTTATTAATAATTTATGAAAAACACATTTTAAATAATATTCCATTTTATAATGAAATAATTCTGCTTTTTTCATGATATTGTTAACAATACAAGCTGCTTCAATTACATTTTGCGCACAAACTGAATATCTGTTTTAAACTTTTCTGATAAAAATTTACCTTTAAAAAGAGGAATAAGAATTTCATCCAAACTTTTTTTACTTTTTTAAAAGCTGATTATTATTCCCTGATATAATGTTACATTCGAATAAAATTTACTTTAAACAATCATTATTCAATCAATTTTAGTTATAAGACAAAAAGACTTTTTGTTACATACCTATATTATCAATATTCTTTTATCGAATATAATTACCAGATAGAACCTTTGAATTGCTTAAACATTTAGGTTTTCATCATTGTTTCAGCAATGCATTCATTCTCAAAATAAATTGTGAAATACATTTCTTTACGTTCTTTAAAGCATTTTCACAGTTAGATGTATGTACTTACTTCTAACGGCTTAGAAATTAGCTATTAGATTAGCACAATAAGAGTAGACACTCTGTATAAATATAAAAATGACAATTCAATATAAATATTTAAAATCAAAACATTTTAAAAACTTAATATACGTATGTAATCTGTTAGTTTTACATTTCTTGATATAAATCTGAAATCGCAATTTTATATTTATTTAAAAATTGGTATAATAATAAAATGGCATAATTTCTTTGTTTATAAAAATTAAAATTATACTCACTTTTAATTAATTTCGAAACATAAATGAATATTTAAATGAATGCATGCTCTTTTAGAAGTCGCTTATTTATAAAAGCCTTTCAAAAATTGTCTCAAAAGCCCCACTTTTAGCATTTACATAATGAATGCAAGAGAAGGTGAAACAATTTCCTTCAGTTCAAATCCAAGCAAGGAAAAGTATTTCAATGTAAATATCTAATGCTCAAATAAAAGTAGAGCACTGGACAAATTAATGACCAATAAATTACTGACTCACGATCATAAATGTCGCCAGTCGTAGGATCTAAAACTTCCCGCTCTTGAAAATAAAGGATGCGGATAAGAGATCTTCTAACCGCTGCTCTAGGCAACAAATTGCTGTTTTAAATTACTATAATAAATTACTCCTGGCAGAAATCTTCCAGTCACATTTCCCACCGATTGATAAATGCGAGTCTTTGCTGTCACTACGCAGGCCCGAGTTCAAAATTTGTTTCAGGATTGTAAGTGAATGTGAAGTTAATCTACCGTTTTATTGGTCGTGTTGGCATGCGAAGTTATAAATTTAGATTGAGTATTGCTAGCTATTCCGAACTCCCAGAAAAAGTCTCACTTATGAACTATAGAGAAGGACAGTTCTTCCTTAGAGATGTTTCTATCGGTTCATTTTCAGGAAATGGGTAATGATGGTTTCCATCATTGCGAAATGTTCTTCTCTTGTTTTACTTTTTTTAGTAAATTTTGGAAAATCTTTTCATAATAAATGAGAATTTGTAAGTTAAAAAAATGATTAATATATCTTTAATAGTTTTTGGAAATATGTGAAAGAGGAAATTTTAAGTTCTTAAAAAATATTACCAATTTCTGTGTACATTGCGATTTTCTGAGCTATAGAATTATTTTCGTAAGAAAATGAAGAGTGTTTCTCTACTAATAAGTGATCAAAGGAAAAGATATCAACTATTATCTTTTCATTATTCTAGTATTTTCTTATATTAAGAAGGATATATAATAACAAATAATTTTTCCTGTTACATTTATTTGCTAATATCTGTGAACAAATGTTTAGTTTATTTATTTACTAAATTTGACATTAACTATCTCTCTCAAGAATACTTGCGACCACATGGAACCTAAAATTTTTTCATCCTTATTATATTTAAGCATTTTCTTACGTAATAGAAAAGAGAAAATTTCTGTGAACTAACCCTTTCTGGGGCAGTGGGAAGTATGCTTTCTTACGTAAGAGAAAAGAGAAAATTTCTGTTAACTAACCCTTTCTAGGGCAGTGGGAAGTATGCTTCCCACCAAATTTATCAATCTTTGTATGAAACTATGTAGGTTGGCATCAATTCTGACAAATTATTTTTAGAAAGACAGGAACTTAGATGCTTTAGTTCTTTATCTTACCCAAAATGATGTGTCTTGGTTTGTTACTTAATTATTAGTAAATCAAATTATTTAATTAATCAAATTAAATTTATCTAATCAGCTAAATGAATCCCTTTTCTTATTCTAATTTCAAGCCTAAAAATATTTTAACATAATATGACTAGAAAAAAATGGCCCTTTAAAGGGTCAAGCGAGTATGTTTCCACCACATTGCAAAATAGTAATATCCATATTATTAAAATAAATTTTGTATTATATTCAATTTTTTGTCTGTTTTGGGGATTTTCTATTAGAAATATCAAGATCTAGGAATTTATATATATTCAGTAGGCAAATCGTAATAATCATTTGCTAAACATTCGAAAAACTCATTTTTTTTGTTACAGCTTACAGTATAAAATAAGATGCACCCAATTAATCATAATTTAGAAAATTACTCAGTCAATCTGGGGGGAGGGGGATAAGAGATTTATTTACATAATACATGCAAAAGTTATACACAAGCTTTTTTTCGCGTCCAAATAACTATTGTTTTATAAAAACCATTTTATACGAAAAGTAACATATAATATATCTGGAATAATGTAAATATCTGCTATAAAGCTTTATTAAATCATTTTTAAGTGAAGTTACAAGCAAGAAAATATTTTTATAAAATGTATCTATTTGGTGCCATTTAAAAATAAATTCAACTTTCCTTCATTTCCAATTCCGTGTAAAATTTACAAATTTATGCGCCTAATAAGAACCACGGGAGGATGGTTCAACAATTATGGTATCAAAGGAGGGTGGCTTGCAAACTTAATTTTACCGAAATTTCCTTGTGTGTGTGAACCTGAAACGTGTTAAACATGTGTCGGAAAGTCACGTCATCACATTAGAGGAAGGACGGAAGTTTGAAGAGAAGAGTATGTCTCAGTATCTGACTACAATTTAAAGTAACCAAGTAGATAATGAAGAAGCCTCTTTGTAGTTTCCGTTATAAATTAAATGTTAATATTATTCAGTTTTGTTTAATTTCATATACTTTGTAAATTGTCTATTGTTTATAAACCTAATATTATTTAACAATAATTCAAAAAGGCATGCGTTGTTAACAATAATTTATTGCCATTCGTTACATTAATATAACAACGTGAGCACTTGTTATTTTAAAAGGTATTGTTAATATTTTAATCATCAATGAAAATTTCATAATTAAAATAACATGCAAAAACTGTAAAGAAATTGTGAAAACATTTAAAATTTTTAAGTGTTTCCGTTCTTTTTGTTTAAGAAAAGTGCATAATTACTTATTATGTAAAGATAATGTCTTCTCAGGAAACCGGGAAATTCACTACACAATTTTATATATTTATCTATGTATATAGTTTCATAATTATTCATATAAAATGTATAATTACTTATTATGTAAAGATAATGTCTTCTCAGGAAACCTGGAAATTTACTACACAATTTTATATATTTATATATGTATATAGTTTCATTTATGATTGCTTCTTTAAAAGTGGAAATATTTCTTTAGTCACATTTCTGTATGCATTTATTAAGCTGTATGAATTTATTTTGTAATTTCTCATCTGCAAATTTATTTAAATTTGTAAAAAAGAATGATTGTAAAAGGCAAGGAAGCATTTTTTTTCACATAACCTTTTAACTGAAATTAATTAATTTAATTTATGCAATTATTCAAAACTGTTTTAATTAAAAATATCATGATTTCCAGTCTAAAATATGATAAGTATATCCCATCATTATTTATTGCATTATTATTTATTTATTGGAAAATTGTAAAAAAAATTAAGGGTTCCTATTATACATCACTCTGCGATATGGTGTTTAAACTAAATACTTTTATCTTAATCTTTAATGAATACATCCAATGCAATAATTAATTAAAACACGCACCTCCCTTCAATCAATAAAACAATAGTAAAAAGTTTCCAACCATTGATTCTTCGTGCCATCAGCTTGCATTCCCCTTTTTCATAGAGCACAATATTTTCTGCACCGGAAAATCAAGCGCCTTCTCCGATACTTTGCATTTAATAACGAATTTTGCTGTCTGATAGAGCAGGCTGTTTCCCTCCCTCATTTTGAATTGCCCCGAACTTCACTAAAGTCAAATTTCAAATAACATTTAACAAGGGAAATATCCGTGTGCGTAAGTATGTCTGCTCATAATCTCCGAAGAAAAACTTTTCCAAGTTTTCGAAATTTTCCCGAAGTAAATATGTGTAGGGAAAAGGCGATATTTGAGTGTCCCAACCGGTTGAGATAACAAGCAATAGCAGTTTTCTCATTTAAATGGTTCTTGTTGCCATGGTTACAACACGGAATAGTGCCCATTGTATGTGCATTGCAAACACGGACTTTCAAAATCAAAATAGATGAGCCATAAATTTACATACTCAGATAAAGTAGTTATTCCATCCCAATGCCACAATATTGATAGCATTTTATATTGTATGACAAGCGGTGAAATTTGCTACAAAATAGAACTCTGTTGGCAAAAGAAATCACTGAATCGAAAAGGGTGATTCTTCAGTTACTAAATGACTTGCAAATGGCGGAGTGAACTGAATTGTGCATTTATGATTGTGGTTTTGCTCCAACCTCATTTTGTCAGAATTATTCTGCTCCTGTATTTCTAGTAACGATGTCATTTTTTTATTTAATTTAATTAAAAATTGTCGAATCAGAATAAAAAAAGAATCATTTCCAAATGCCATTGAGTTTTGTATCCCCTATTTTGTTCTTTTATCCTAAATGAATTTTTATGGTGAATTTAGATTCTTGCAGTAACTGGCCAATTAGCTTTTGCATATTCTAATATCCTCCAGTTTCTAATTGGATGTTGCATTTCACTATGGAAATACTTTGTTGCTTTGATTCAAATAAAAATATTTGTAGCAGTACAAATGTCTGATTTTTCTTCGTTAAATTTGTTTTCTTGGTTATTACTATGACCGTTTTTAGGGGGTGGAAAGTTCCCAAACTCAAAACTGCATCAAACTTTTTACATTAATAAGTTAATATTGATAAATCAGAAGACAGAATTTATGGCAAAACATCGAAATTATAATAAAATATGGGAATATTTATCCATCAGAAATTCTTTGATAATAAGTGAGTGTTCACTATTTGACCTAAATTTACTTCTTAAAAATGTAAGAAATTTAGATTTTCTAAGTCACAGTTACCTTTTCATAAACTGAGAAAAAGATAAATTTGTTTTAGCAATTTGATAACTTTTTTCTCTAAAGCATATATTAGATCTTCATCATTCCAAATAACCAAATAGATTGTAGTCCAATAAAATTATTACAAAATTAAACTTACTACAAATTTCTTATACCCATTTAGAAAGCAATAGAACAGAACGTCAGAAATCATCCTTTTATTTGTGACACCTCCATTATTGTAGAATATTACTTCTGACTTTGTCTGCAATCAGCAATATTTGTTGAATAATTTGTTCCCGTTTAAATTCGAAGGAAATGCATTTAACATTATATTTCTTAAGCATATAAGATGACTTGTATTCCATAACTCTTGACGATGAGGAAGTACGACCTGGGGTTATTCATTTTATAAACGACTTAATAAAATCTTTCATAAAAATACTTGACATAAATTCATTTTGTTTATATATTTCAATAATTCTGAGTCAATTATTTGTCCTGTAATTTATGTCGGATTATCATTTTTCATAGCATTAATAAAGAATCTTGCAAGTATCGATTTTTAAAATGTAATGCAGTAGTGTTTTAATTTCAAAAAAATTCTCTTAGGCTTCTTAAATTTATATAATGTTTCTAAATACTCAACATTTTATTGAAGTTTTCTTGGAATTGCATTCCATGTTTGATAATCATTCATCTCATTGAGATTCATGTTTGATAATCTGACTTTATCACATCAAGTTCTTTAATTATGAAGATTATTTTTGTCATCCCACCATAATTTGTACCAATTTATCATCAAAAAGAATTTTTAACACAAAAGGCTCAAAATATTTATTTTTGTGTGAGATATGTACCATATTTTGTTCAAGCAGATTTAAACCTAAAATTGACTGAAACTTATTATTGCAACTGCACTCTTCAGTTTTAAACAAAGCAAAAAAGTGATCATTTTGTAGGAGGATGTTTCTCTGATATACTGATATGTTTAACTAATATGGTATTGATTACGTGTTGGGGTGTATTAGTTTTTGTTCATGCGAATACAATATTAGGAATGAATATAAGTTTTCAACATTAACAGAAAGCATAAGCTTTATAGGAAAAATAACTGACTCAAGCTTCCTTATTATTTTGAAGCATCAGAGAATTACTGTCTACAGAAAAGATACTAAAATCAAATCGTAAATGTCCTGAAATTAGGGAAAAAAATGTATGCATTCAATGCTTTTCCTATATGAATAAAATATAAAAGTAATAAAACTTAATACACATATTTTCATTCCATTAATTAGTAAGAATGGAGCAAATAAATTACAATTGCTTTTAAGAAAGGAAAAGAATGATTTCTTTTGAAAGAAAAAAAGCACATCCGTCTTGCTTAGTTTGAGTAATATCCTAATTTAATGTAACGCGAGTACTATTTGGAGGCAGTCTTATTACATTGAAAAACAGTCAAATGATGAAATTAATATTTGAGCAGTAATTTCTTCTCAAACTTCTTTAATAACAGAAGTATGTTTGATTCCGACGGATTTAACTTTTATCAGAGTTTTAAAATAGCGTTTTCATCGCAATGCGTGAGCAAAGTAACAGACATTTTCCCTTCAGTGATTTTACCATCAGATTCTGATAGGGGTTTCTTTGACATGAGTTGACTAAGGCAAGGGAATCTTTAATATCTTTGAAAAATATCTGTGAGTTTTAGGGATTCTTATCCCTTCGCTTAGAGGGTGAGAAAGTGCAAAAGTCATCAAATTTCTAGAGCGCATATTATTATAAATAATGAAATAAAAATGGGAATTGGATCAGAAAATAAAAGGACATTTCAGAACGAAGTTTTTATGGGATAATTTGAGAAAAAAATGGGAAATTAATTAATATTTAAATTAGATTTTAAAATATCATTACACACACATGTAATATTAAATAAATAGTAAAAGAATTTTGGCTTCTAATTGATTTCTGAAAATATCAGCAGCAAATAAATAAAGGTTAGTAAATACTGAAATTTTACTTATTTTTTAAAATAGACAGTAAGTATAAAATTGTTATCATCTTTATATTCTCTAATTGATCAAAAATAACCAGACATTTTCGAATTAACACTTTTTTTTTCGAATTTCTCCATAAAGGTTAGCCGAATCGCCCTTGAATTTCGGCCATATATCATAACGTTTGCAGTTTTCATCGATATTTGTTTTGTCATCTAACATAGTTGCTTATATATGTACATTTTTGTAAAATTAACACATCATTCCAGGAAAATATAACGGGATAAATTTAGATTTCATTGAAAGAAATCCCTATTTTTTCTTCATATTTTTTTCTGCTTATAACATGCGGAGACTCGGAATTATCAGAATAAATAACAATAACTCATCAATACATATACAATTAAAGTTGAGCCAAAGATTCTGATAGATGCGCCACTGGTTCCGTCTTCAACTCTTTACGGAAGCTTACGTACAAATTTATACATGGCCAACGGCGCATATATTTTACTATTCTTTCATAAATGTAAATGCCCTTTATTCCTGTTGGCCGTGTTTGGCAAGGATTAATTCAAATGATAAAATGTTTAATACAAATTAAATTTAAGTACACGCATGTAGCGAATTAGATTTATTTAATTATTTTCAACTTCAAAGTTACTTTATATTAGAATAGTAGCTTCGGTACGTTATTACTTATTTGTAACTCAATCACGTTCTAAATACTTCCCTTCGTGAATATATTTCTTCTCTTTTAAAATGTGTACCTTTTGTCTTTAATAAATAATATTGTTTATTCATATAGTTCTCTCGCTATTATTATTTAACGCCTCTAGATACCTGCTTAGGTTAAGTAACACCTTAGTTTAACCCTTAACACCTCTAGATACCTGCTTAGTTTAAGTAAAACTCCCTTTAACTGTGGAAAGCGGTTTGCTTTCTAAACACATCCTACATCAATATGATATATTAAATTTAAAAAAATAATACTTCCATTATCCCAGGAAATATGAGTATTTTTTTCTGATTAATTTTTAACTGCGCATGTGCGAAACAATTCAGATTTTTTCATTCATAACTTGATAGCCAGACATGTTATTAAGAGAAATGATATGTTGCGGGTTTTCCAAAAATAGATATTTAAAAAAAATGAGCAATCGAATTGCAATAATATTGAATTACTTCATTTCCATTTTTTACATCAATATTATGACTGAATATTATTTTTTGCTTATCCTGTAAATGTGCAAGTTACTAACATGAAGTGAATCCCAAAAGTACTTGTGAGATAAATTCGAATGTCGAATTCCAGCTAGATCACAGCTTCTCATATCAGTGACAGAGCTTATCAGTTTTCTTTCAAAAGAATATATAATAATATTTACAGAAACATTCCGAAAACTAATGGATAACCTTCTTCATAGAATAGTTGATGTCACTTTTGCAAATGGCTTCCTTACAACATATTAGTAATTCATAAACATGCAGGACATGCGAATCATAAAATCAGAAATGGCGAAAATTTCCCCTCGAATCAACAAAATAACTTTAATACAACTCTTTTTACTGTTACTAAAAGGTGTTGGATGCTTTTAACTGTAGAGGTCATATTAGGTTAAAAAATGTTACAATTCTAGAGTTTGTGCAAATAATGGAAATAATGAAATAAAATTTACTGTTATTTATGAGACATGTTATTTCAAATTAATTCATAATTATATAATTTCAAATGATTCAGTTATACATAATACTTTCATATATCTTACTTTAAGCAATTCAGTATGATTAAGTATTCCAAAATTCAAGTAAGTATCAGTTTTTGGAAAATATCTCATTATTTAGTTTCCTTTAGAAAAGAAAGACGAAATCTAACCCGTTTTCAATGCTAGTATCTTTCTGAATTTTAACGGAAATGAACTTGAAATTTTATATAAAAAGCTCAATATATCTGACTTTAAAATGATGAAAAAACTCTATATGTCATGTTACGCACATGCGCAATTATTTACTACAATTATTCACATTTCTTATAAAATTCAAGGTATTTACTTTTAATTTCAATATAATACAAAAATAATTTATTTTACATTTCAGCAAGTTTCGTATGATTTAATTAAAGCTTTTTTGTGCTATAAGCGAGGAAAAGCGAAACAGGGTTTTCCTTTAAAAATTTCGATTCTTCTTGCTATTTTTACGAAAATATATCTAGATACTGAGCATGGAAAACAAAATCATTGATGATTGTAGGAAATCATTACCAGCGTTTTGTGAAACGGCGTAAACCGAAATCATTTTTTTCTTCATCAATTTCTGGTGGATTTTCTAAAGATCGTAGTGATGGATTCTTCACTGCAAAAAGTGAATTCGCGCATATTCTTCACAATAATTGAAATTCAAGAACAGTTCATTCAGTCTTTCTAGAAAAATTTGAAAAAAATATGCAAAGGGGGAACTATTCATATAATTTTGATCAGAGAGTGTGCATGAAATACTTTCACACTTAAAATGAAATAATCAAACTCTTAATGTTTGAAAGCTTATTTTAAATTCAAAACTCTATTTATATAAATGCGGAAGTATCCGTATATTTTTGATAAAATAGTGCACATGAAACACTTTAACATTTAAAATCAAAAGAATCAAACTCTTAATGCTTGAAAATTCATTTTAAATTCAAAGGCTTATTTCTACGTGGAAATATAGCTACAATCCATTGTTAAATGATAAAGACGCCAAAGGATGCTAACTATATGAAATGTTAAAACTTCTTAAGTTAAAACTATTGATTATGCAAAGTACATTTCTGATGGTTGCACAATTGGTATATTTACACAATATCGATGAGAATGTTTCTAATGTATATGAATGTTGAGCAATATATCAGGATTATCGAACATCAAACTATAGTTTCAAATTCTAAAGCTAAATATTTCATTTATTACACAAGAATAATTATTGGCTGTATTCACATAAATATATTACATCTGCTTAATGTAGCTTCTGAAGCTTTTCCTACCATTCATTATCATATGTAAACAGTTACAAAGTGTACATATTTACCAGAAATATATTTTGTGACAAAGAGCATGACCAATCTTGTACAAATTTTCTTTATTAATTAAGGCTTAAGGTTAATTAGTTTCGTAGAATAGCAAGTAAGGTATTCTAAATAATTCGTAAGTCTTCATAAATGCTTAATAGAAAATGCGTTTGTACAAAATTTAAATTTTTTGATTAGGTTTATAAACAAATTCATGAAAATCATTTAATAAATTGCTAAAAATATCGCCTTAAAATTGCTGAACTATTTTAAATAGTTTGCATTTCACTTTAATAAAAAATAGAAAAGTTAAATCTTTTGAATGTCCAAATTTGTATTCCTAAATTATTCTTAATATTTGAGCTGTTAACATTTTCTTTATTTAAACTATGTATATGTTACTTTGAAATTCATCATTCTATAGGCAATCTAGGCAATTTAGGCAATCTAGGCAATTTATAGACTGCCAAAAACTGTCTAGAAAAGTATGAAATGAATATTTCACATATTTCCTAGGAATTAGATGCCAAATAACAAAGTCACAAAGTGTGAAATACATCTCCCAGTCGTTTCGAATATCAAATTTCGAAATAAAATTAAAGCCAATTTAGAATAAAGTTTTTTCCTGCCTTATTACAACAAGTACCTTCATACCTTATTTTGTTTTCTTTAATAAGAAAGTCATAGTTTTTGTTTTATACAACTTTAATTTTTTTACACGTATTTTGAATAAGATATTTTTTAAAGACACTCTTTCATCATTTTTTCAAAATAACACTTGTGTGTTTGGGGAATGAACGTCTTTTAAATAATAGTCTTATCATTAAATAACCTTGATAATACCCTTATCATGCCTATATATTATATACAATGCTTAGGGAAAGTATTTAATAGTTATCACACACACACACACACACGCACACGCACACACACACACACACACACACACACACACACACACACACACACACACACACACACACACATGCTACTTTTAAAATAAACGAAAATAGCACTTCACTTAACCTATGGTAAGAAACCGAGGTTTTCGATAAAAAGAAACCAGATTCATATCACACATGGAAGCAATCATTGCTGCTTTATGGTTTAAAATAGCATTTACTTTATAAATAAAATATTGGCTACCAGAAATAAAAATTAATGATTGTAAAAACCACGTAAGATTTCTTTAAAGAACTGAAGTTCACATATGCCATATACCATGTATACTTTTATCTTTTCTTAAAGTTTTCTTTTACAAGGTACTTTCATTTTGTGACATACATTATATAGGGAAAAATCTCCAAGTTTCGTCATAAGTTTCATATACTTATTTCTTGATTCTTGAGGCTAGGAAACGGATTTCATAACTTACGACTTTTCTAAAGCTGAAGATTACTGCTTTAGAGCTCAGAAAATAAACCAGAGAGCAGCGGTGCAAATTTATGGCAGTCCAGATTCCTCAAAACCCATTCAACGTCCAAATTCCTAATATCAGTTTATGATGATTGGATGCACCAAAGCCAAACTATAACTCTGTCTAACATCTCGGTTAGGAAATGGGGAGATTTTGATTAGAAGAGAATTAAACAGAGATGAAGAAGGTTTTATTTTATTCTTTTAATACCTTCACCTTAAATTGCGGCTTATTTCAACCTTAAGGCTTCCGGAATAACCACTGGTCACAGTACAGGATGTTTTGATTAAAAAGCATTTTTTATTAATGGATCCGATTCACATTTAGAAGTTAATCGAAATGTAAGAAACTGTCTTAAAGCACCTATTGATGATTTTTTTTGTTGCAAATGTATTGTTAAATAAGTATCCGATGGCATCTAAAGCATCATTTCATGGTTTATATCAGTAGAAATTTTGTGTTATCCATTTTTTAGTTTGCATCAAGGCAATTATTAGGGACATATAGGCAGTTAGGATGTGTTACCCTTTCAGCAAAACTTCTACGAGTTGCTTCACTATGAACTTCCAGTATTTACGAGATTAAGTAAATATATTATGCATATATAGTTTTGTTATTAATTAGATTATTAATCAAAAATACTGAAAGGAGCAAATTCGAAATCATAAATTTTGGGTTTTAGATAATTAATACAATCGATCGAACCACATTTGAATTTACATAAATCAAATAATTCAGTTTTGAATAATTTATTAACCTTTATGTTTTATGAATCTTCCTTACCCAATCATTTTTGTGAATCTGTGGATATCATAAATAAATATAAAATCCCTTACTTATACCTTCTCAGTGAGTTGAAAGGTGAGAGATTTTATGTGAATATAAAGTTATTCTTGAAATGAATACTTATATTAAAGATGAATGAACACTTAGACTAAATGAATACTTATAATATAATATGCCTGTGTGTGTTGGCACTCTACAGGCCAGACCGTTTGACTTAGAGTTACCAAACCTGGTACATACAAATCTTAGAGGATGGAAATTTGCGCCACGGAATTATTTTTTGAAATTTTGATTAGAATTTTAATGAAAAATTAAACAAAACTTTGTTGATTTTTCCCCCATAATTTCCAAAATTATAAGAGTAAAAAAAAATTTTTACAGCATCTCAAAATTCAAACATTTTTTTGTTCAATTATATCAAATTTCTGCAATATATAGTTTTTCTATTTTTAATTATTTTTTAAAAATATTTTAAGAATTTTTTACAACAATGTATTTCTTTGCAAAAGTGAAATTCAAACTTGCAAACCTGTTCGCATTGGTGCTACTAATATTTCATTCTGCCACTAATATTTCTTTCTAAAGAAATATTAGAAATACTAATATTTCTTTCTTTCCCATTGGTGTGATAAAGATATGAAGATCTGCCTTAATTTTCTTTGTTGAGTAGGTTTCAATATGAAGCATGCTTTTAATATATTGTTTAATATTTCGTTGTAATTAAAATAAAGGTTTAGGTTCAGAAATAAATTTAAAAGACCTCTAGTTTAAAATACTACTGTTATTCTCTATGATATAATTGGATATTTTAAGATAAAATAAGAGAAATGTAAAGCAAGAGTAATATAACTGTGTAAGGCGTTTGAAATAATGTAAATTATGTATTTATCAATATCTGAAGTTTAAAATGTTTTGCTGAGAAAACAATTGAAATTTTCAGCAGGCATTAATTCCAGCGAACCAAAAATAAAAATCTTTAGAAGTCCACAGATAAAACTTCTTAAATAGATTTCTATATTACAAAATAAGTAAGAATATGTGTTTTAGGCACTACTGTATAAGTGTGAATAAACATTTCTTAAAAGCAGTAAAGATTTTTACAAAACATCAAGAATTATTTATATATCATTTTTGTTACAAAGGGTTGTACATTAGTGTTATGAATTAATTAATTTGATTTCTTGTAGCAAATAATATTGTAGCGCTGGGAAAGGCCAAAGTATTAAAAAAATCTTGTAAGGTTTTTTTTAACTGCCCTTGTCTTTAATCACAGGCTATATTCTTTTGGAGCGAAATGTGATGTTATTTTATTTATTTTTTGTTGTGTATATTTTATTAAATGTTGACATAAATTCAGCACAAAAGTAGGTCGTATTATATTTCTTATCAATACTGCCGAAAGAGAAATTCTTTATTCAGTGTTAAAAGTAAACTGGAGGTAGTTTTAAAAACATTAACCTATTTAATAATATATAAATTTACATGTATTAGTCTGTCTTACTAATGAACAAATTATATAATTTTGTTATTTCTTTCTTACAAATTATTTTTAGTAACATCATGAACATGAAACATTTTATTTGTTTGATACAGTTATCATTTGGTTTCCTCTGAACCTCTACTATTTATTGTAATGGTTCTTGTTTTCTCTTCTTATGATGCCACATGAAACTGACTTCAGAATCTTAACAGTTGCTTGATTCTCCTTTCAGGTTTGTTAAAACTGCAGCATATCTTCCGCTTGACGACGGATAAATACAAGCTAGAAGTCAAAGTCGTGAAGAGAATAGCTAATGCTTCAGATGCGAATGCTTTTCTGCGTTCATTAGAGTCAAACGAGAGAGAAAGTCTCAAATACGTTGTCCTAGATTGTAGTGCAGATACCGCTAGGAAGATAATAGTGAACCATGTGCAAGACATTTATATGGGAAGACGTAATTACCACTTTCTTTTGACGAGTTTGGTAAGTTTTTCGATTGCTTCTATAGAAGTTATTAGCTATATGTATAAAACTGTCAAATGCTACAGGATACTAGATGATTTTTTAATACTTTATTTTATTGAAATTGGTTTATTATTCCTTTTTGAAACATCCAATAGTTATTATTTTAATTAAAAATCATCATAGTAGCCAGTAGAAAAAATTGAAAATTTTATACTCGATTTCAATATATTCTCTCTTACTCACTTTCACTAATTTGTTTACTGATTTTAATTTTCGTTTAATTCTTAAATAATTAATTTACCGTATATTTTTAATCTAATTATTAACAAGGAGTTAGTAATACTATAAATTGTGGACAAATATTGAAATTCCATTTAATTCTTGAACTTTTAATAATGTGTTAAAAAAAGTGTATTTGTAAAATGAAATCATGCAAAAATCGAAAAATATCGAGCAAATTACAGTAGCTCATTTTTATTCATTTTTTCGACCACTTTTATTTATTTTTCTGTTATTTACGATATCCTTCCAAAAAAGGGGAATAAAATTGTTTTCTTACAAAATAATTTTTCTAAATTATTTTCTTATAAAATTATTTTTATAAAGGGGAATATATGCGGCCTGATGTCACAGAGAGAAGCTTTCTATATGAAGCTCACACAGAATGTTAACTATGAATCAATTAATTTGAAAAAAATTAGATGTTCAGCATAAAATGCAATTTCATTTCTGTTGGGAAAAGTTTCTCTATACTTTTTTTTTGTGACATTAGCATTGAAAAAGATTGAAGGATCTTAAACATGCCGTCGCTGTTCAGTCGGCCACAGATTTAAATTCTTATTTCTACATCCATATTTAGGATATAACAACAGAATAATTTTTGAAAACCCTCTCTTACATTGCTTTTATAAATAACTATCATTAATTCATTTTAGTTTTGGTTCTGAATTTCCTTTGAATTTGATGAGCCACTTTCTTCAAGAGGAGAATTCAATATTATCAACATCAAGCTTTCATTTGAGATCTAAAATTAGTATGAAAGCGAATACTGGATAAAAATAGCGAATAACTGAATATGCAATAGGTTGAATGTTTATTAATATCATTATATTATTTTATATTAAAACCTGCAATCAAGTTTATGTACAAACTTTATTCAAATGAAATTAAAAAGGTTTAGTAAATAAAGGCATTGGCTATAGCCAGATAATAAAAGTTTTTTTTTTCGGTTATAAGAAAATGAAACAAACTTTTAAACAGTTGAAACATCTCTTTATGGCTCCATGCCAGATCACCTTCACACTGAATAATTTATTTCCTTCCTCATTTTCTTATCTTTTTAAGAAACTTATATAAACATGCGGATAAAAACTTTTATCCATTAACTTTTTCATCCCTTAAATACATGATGCTACACATTTCTAACAGCAATTTACAAAACTTACTTAAACTTTTTAAACTTACAAAGCAACAATAAAACTAGTTATAAAAGCTATTTTTTTATTCTTATTATGGCAAAAGAGCTGTATTTAATTAAAAATCAAAAGCATGTGGTTAAACAATTATTAAAAGCAATTAATTGTCTTAAATGAAAAGAAATCTACAAAAGTCTCACTTTCTACTGGATTTAGAATTTCCGACAGGGTGTTAGGAATTTTATTTGTTAATATTTTGAAAATAAATGTTTGAAGTTGCATGATATTGCGCAAGAAAAAAAAAATAGAAGCTTATTAATGACCTAGAAAATTACAGTCATGCAGTCACAGAATCATCAATATAATGTATAGTGTATAATGTTCATATAATAATATATAATATTATATTATATATAATATAATATCATATAATAATATTATAGATATTCTATATAAGTATAATGTATAATTTTCATAGTTCATATACAAATGAAGTTTGATAAGACAAAAAAACTTTCAATATTGTAAAAAATAATGATTGTAATTTTTTTTCTTTAAAAAGTATGATACCTCTTAAAGGATTTAAAAATATCTAAATTCTGAATGAAAAATAAATATTTAATATGTGTTCTAAGGAAATATAGCCCAATACTCGTAAAAAAAGCTTCAGGGAAAGATTCTTGTGACTAATTACATATCATAGTACAAAATTCTATATTACACTGAATAATGCGAAGCGCCTCACAAATTTTTACAGTGACTTATAGGCTTTCAAGTAGTCACAGGGTGTAAAACCATGTAAAACAAATTCCAAGAAATAACGGAGAACACATATTTATAATTATTTTTTGATTATTCATAGAATATAGTTAATTTAGGCTTTTTAATTTATTTCGGTCTTTTAATACATATGAATTCAGATATTAATAAAAGTGAGGTTAAAAAAAACATTTTTTATTAATAAAATCATAAAAAATATCAAATACTTTTAGCAATTTTCTTTTTAAAAAAACTTCTTTTATCTAAATTAAGTAGTGTCTTCTGTAAAGGAATTTATTTGAAACAAGGATAATAAAAATAAATAAAACTTCATTGAAAATTTCAAATAATGTTTAATGCTAATGTTTAGACCTCACATGGATTAGAATGATACATTTCCTGGTTTGATGTAACATCAATTTAAAATAAAATGAAAAATTTAATTAAAATTTTCTTCAGTATTTAAATATTAAAAGAAAATGTATCATTAAAAATTAATATTCATTCAATTCATTTACGAAAAAATAAATTCCTGTCGTTAAGACGAAAGTAGATTCTTATTCACTTAAATCAAGCTTGTTGGTATACTGTTGAACGGGACAGAAATTTTATGGAATTGATACTCGAACCCATAACCTCTAAGTCGAGACTCTAACACGAGGCTACCTTTCCCACAAAAGATCTGAAAAACTAAACTTGGGCATATATTGCGATTTTTTTTCCCTGCGAAGATTATCAAATTCTAGAATGGATAAACATAAAAAAAGTTTTTGAAACAAAAGAACTCAATTTGATGGGACATTTTTTCGTTTAATTTGAGTAATCTGTCTATCTTCAGTAATTGAGGATTTATAGGAAAATGAAATATCTAAGAATTGGTGCGATATGGTTTTCATTTCTACAAACAATCTATATACCTTTGATGATAATAGATATTAGTTTTCAATCAATGTTGATTGCATATGATTAAGAATGTCTGATTTTTTTTAAACACTCCGCCCGTTTCTTACAATTCCACGTTTGAAATTATCTTAACATGGACCCATTTCATGATAAAGTTATAATGATTATTAAGATGTGTAATATACTAGTTATCTCGATTTCAGAGAATAACGTAGGCACGGATGAACTTATAGCCCTTTTATGCTTTTGTTATATTCCAATATAAATAATAGTATTTTAAGCCGGGCTATCTTGATGATAAGAAAGCGATAAATCTGAGATCTTTCAACATTCAAGCAGACACTTCTTTTTAGAATTTATGATAACCTGATTAATGTTTTTATATTATAAAAACGATGATAACCAGTTATAAAATGAATTAATACATAACAATTTCAAAGGGCATAGTTATTTTAATGATAACGTTTTTGAAGTATTTTCAGATAATGAGCAAATAACAAAAGATTTTTAAATGAATAAATAATTAAAATTTTAAAAATATCCAGTTTCAGGAAACAATACTTTAATTCAAGTGAAATCAATTACTAAATGTTAGAAATAGGATATCACAAAGGGACAAAAGTCTTATCTTTCACGTGACGTGTCGGTTCGAAGAGTGAAGTGCAGGTTCAGTCCTTGGCATCTAACTATGGATCACAATTATGCTATCCATTCCGAAATATCTTTCGAATGGCTTCAAACCGAGTCATTAATCTAACTTAACAAAACCAAATTAAGTTAAATTCAAATTGTTACTAGAAGTCTTGCGCATCACTAATAGAATAATTAATTTGATTAGTAAGCTATTCAGGACATTAACAACGAATATTATTTATTGAATAATTATTATTAAAAAAATTTATACAACATTTTGTTAAAAAAATCAAGCTATTTTACAAACTGGAAAGAAATATGCAAGGCACGATATTGTAAAAAACTGATTATGTCACCATACAGATTTCTTCTAATTTGCGAATTATTTATCTGATTATGTTTATTATATGCTATTCTTCTTTAATTGTTTACACGTTCTTTCTGGCTGCCTTTAGATTTTTTATCTTATGTTCCCCAGTTATAAACCATAGAAAATCTGACATTCTATAGATTTAAAACCTATCTCGACAAATGTGTGATGTTTTAAATAATTTTTTTCAAATAATATAATTAATATGTTATAATTTTATTTCTAACTTTTAATTTTGCAATATAAAATGCAGAAACAAAATCTTTTTTCTGTTCCCCTTTTAATGCCATATATATATTACAATATCTTTAATGCTTATCAAAGTCAACATTTTTACCCAATATAGCCCTGATGTAACTTAAAAAGAGGACATTTATTTAACTTCATTAACTAAATACTCTAAATAGTGCAACTGATTGAAAGAAATATTTACCATTCTCTTGTAATAAAAAAAATGTACCATGGGCACTTAATCTTTCAAAAGCTTCCGACAGAATATTTGATTTATAGTATGTCGAGCCTAAATTTGAATAGAAAGAAAAAAAAATAATGAAAAAATTATGAGCGATGTTCTTTAGTCAAAAAGTATTCACTTAATAATAAATCACTGTAATTAAAGACTTTTTACTCACGTAAAAAATCATTTGTTGAAGTGTCTCAAAGAATAAATAAATATCTTCGTTATAATTGCCCGGTGTTTAATCATTTTCGCTCGAATTTCAGTACATAAACAAAGCAAAAAATAGCATGTAGCGTATTTCGTGTTGTGGTATTTTAATGCCTTCTAATTCCGAGGTTGAATTTTGTACCATTCCTAAATTACATGCCTCATAGATTGCGATCATATTCTGTCGAATAGAGTATGGTTTGTATGTAAACTTTAAAATAAAAATTTGCATAACATTCATGCTTTATCAATCGACTCTACTATAACTTTCTTCGGATATTATATATCATCTCTTTCATTAAAACATACTGAACTGATTTTTGAGGCCTATTATAATACTTTTCATTAATATATTTTTGATTAATACAGACACTGTAATGCAACCATTATTATTATGAAGCAGAATTGTAATCGTGGTATCAAAATATTCTCAACTTGCAATGTCTTTTATTAGGTAATGGACGAATACTTAAACAGTCAAGTTCTAGAGTTTGGGGCTATTAATGTCACAGGATTTCGAATTCTACAACCAACAAGTGTTGATTTCCAGACATTCGTTCCAGCGTGGAGTTCTTTGGATCCCAATAGGTGGCCTGGAGCAGGAACCCAATATATATCGGTAAGAATCTGCATTAATTCTTCATTTTATTCACACCTTTTGCTGAATATTTGCGCAATATAATTTCTAAATTCAAGCATTTAGAAGTAAACATGAAATTGGTTTTAAAAGCATTAATATTGGAGAAAATATAAACAGAAGCACAACACACTTGGCATCGGTAATATGATTATTTTGTTAAGGGTTTTTGTAGGATGTTTCAGTCCTATATTGTTTTTGAAGAAAATTAAAGAAATTCATTCAAGAAATATGAATTGCAAATATCTCGATTCATCAGTTGCAATTTTATATTTTCAATAAGCCAGTTTTATTATCACTTTAAAGACAACTTCATACATATATGAGCTCAATTTATTCATGAAAAACTGCTGTGGATTTTGCGTTTTATCAATTATACATCTTTTTTAACCGTTTCGATAATATTTTTAAATTCTGAATCCAGATTACATAAAAAAAATCATATCTAAACGTACAAGATTATTTATATTGCAGTAAATAAATGTAATCGTCTGTACTAAGAAGTACTGTTTTAGCATGACAGATATAATAACTCAATAGATTGAAATATAAAAATTTTCATCATATCTTCAGAATGGTAATACTTATTCTGGATAAATTTAGCAAATTTCATGCTACACAGCATATCTATTGATTAGAAGACGTGCTGCATTATTTCAACTACATTAAAGAATGATATATTTCATTATATGTTATGAATCGATTCTTACATCTCTGATATTTAACCCAAATATCACAAAAATGAATTGTAATTGTTAATTTAATGGAAGAAATAAAGGGTGGATATAATTAAACTTCCCCTATAGACAACATCCTACAACGCAAACGGATGAAATGATTGAAGCGAAATTTGGTATATAGGCTATACACGAGATGCGCCCACGGAATTTCAAAAAAAAAAAAGAGTTCCAAAATGTCCTCTAGAGGACACTTTTTCCGGAAAAACATTAAATTTAACACAATAAATTACCAAAACGGAATACAGAAACAATATTATCAATCCAGAAGAAGAATTGTGTGTAATAAAATGTAAAACCGGGAAAAGTTGTCAATTCTAGGAAAAAATTTGCATGCTTGCGAAGAAGAGGAAGCTTTATGCAAAACATGTTAGGAAAAGAAATGTTTACAGTCGTTGTCAAGTTTCATGTCGAAGCTGTAATGATGACAGCATCTTGTTGCGACGGTGTTGGGACATTGAATGACTTAAAGAACTCCATAACGCCTCATGTGTGAAACATCACGATTGATCAGTTAGATCTGCTGTTGAACACACTGTCCATCAACTTGAAATTTTGCAGGTAAATGATGGGAGTCACATGGAGCACCTTTCCTTACATCATCCTGGATATGATTAACAACTGCTCCTCCTGTGCAATTTCGTCCTAATACTTTCTTGTTTCTGCAAACTGAACTGTTTTTCTCAAACCGCATACTGTTATTTATTCCTTACCTTTTCATAATAAGGTTCGAAGACAAGGCGATCAGAAACTAATTATATAAATGTTAATATCATTTCTGTAATCTGTTTGGTCGTTTATTGTGTTAAAATTAAAGTGTTTCCGGAAAAGGTGTCCTCTGGTGGACATTTTGGAACTAAAATATTTTTTCGAAATTCCGTGAGCTCATCTTATGTATAGTTTATATACCAAATTTCGTTGCAATCTGTTCACCCTTTTGCGTTGTAGGACGCTGTTTAGAGGAGAAGTTTAATTATAACCACCCTGTATATCCACAAGAACTCATACTAATTTCCCTTGCAGTAGAATCGTGAGATCCTTCAAATTTTGAGAATGAATGCCGATTTAACGAATTTACTTTGGAGCATTTTAGATATATCCCATTAAATGAAAAAAATCACTCTGGTATTATAATTAACGCCGTTCTCTTGCAATTTCCCAAGTAGGCTATTTACAGGATAATGTAAAATTATCAATTTGGCGATTTGACACATGCTTAAAAATCAAAGAGGGATTTTCCATATCCTTTCACTATTTTTAGTGATTTCTTCTTTTTTCAATGCTTTATTGCAACAGGTATTGCTACATATGGAAAAACAATTATTAATCTATTATTAATTTCTTATTATTACTTTACCTTAAATTTACAGAAAACTACATTATTTCGACAATTTTCGTAAAATTTTAAAACTATTTGTATGAGTGGTAAAAGTGAAATGGATGTGTGTTATATTTTATATAAATATCTCAAAAATCAGTGAATATATTATTTACAAGGTGATCAAAATGAAAACACCTCTACTCTGAGCTCTCTATAAAGCGAACGACTCAGTATTAAGGCTCCAAAATTGGGAACATACTATTCAAGACATGGGGAGACTGATTAAGCGAAAAACATTAGTTCCAGAAACACCAATAAATGGCGCTGTACAACAAAAAATAGGTTGAAAAGACTCAAAATACACATTTGTAAACATTTTATTGGAACGTATCAAATATTCAATCACAAGGACCTTATCGATGCTTACCAGCTTGTTCAACAGCGGATTCTAATGGGTCGATTGAGATCCTTCTCACATGCAGAGTGACACCTGTTTTTCGAATCTGCCAAGATTAACAGACGTCCTCGATAAACAAGATTTTTTAAGTATCTTCAAAGCCAAAAATCGCAGGGATTAAGATATGTCGAACGAGATGGTTAGGTTGCCGACAACGCATGACTCATTACTCTATTATTAGTAAAATGTTGGCGAAGAAACTGCTGTACACAGGTCCATTGTGTGGAGGCGCTTCATCTTGTAGAAAGGTAATTGAATCAAGACATTGGCGCTGTTGCATTTGGGGTATAGCAAAATTTTTCTGCATGTTTTAGTACCTGCTGGTCCTTTGCGTAAATGCTCAAGTCGACGAAACTGTTGAAGTTCAGCTGCAACATTTCTTTTGTTTTCATAAAACAACTTCACAAGCAAAGCGCGAAGCCATCGCTGATAAGAATGACATTTTCCCAGTTTTATCTCTTTAATGCCTAGAACAGTAGCAGTAAACCAAGGAAGTATGCAAAATTTTGTGCTTACAGTGCGAAATTGCAAATACAATGGCAGTTTCAGTTTCCTCACTTTTTTTTTTGCTTTTTTTTTTTTTTTTCATTTTAGTAATAGAAACAATAAAGGAAAAATTGCATACCACATGTTTTTCTTTTGTGATTATCTGTATCTTTTTAGCATATTTTCTGTTAAACAGCGTCATCTACCGGTGTTTATAGATTTTTTTTTTGAAAATTGTCTCTTCATGTTCTGAATAGTATATTCACTAATTTTGGAGCCTTGATACTGAGTAGTTCGTTGTATAGAGAGCTCAGAGTAGGAGTGGTTTAATTTTGATCACCTTGTACATCAACTGTATGTATGAGAAACTAAATATCATTTCCGCCATTTATCAAAGATTTATCCGCCTTAAGAGAAAACATACATTAATAAAAATGGATACTTTTGAAAATAAAGGAGACAAGAAAATTCAAAACTAGATTTTAAAGAAAGCTTGATCTTCAGGGGGTCATTAACCCATTCTAGTCCTTTGGTACAATCCTCATCCTGTAGATGAAATATTGCCAAATCGATGTAAATATGGATGCTGAATACAAGCCAACCTACTCTTTGAACGATATCTCCCTGGCAAATGGTCATAAAACTAAAAGATGCAGCATTAATTAGTGATCACTATGGATTTCCGACCATGCAACCGCTGGTGTAACTACGTGAGGCGAAACTAGGAAGAAAAATAGCCATAAAAGAAATGATTTACAAAGTAACAGTCAATGCAATTCCAAGCCACAATATAGTATTTATTTTTATGGAGGAAAAGAGCACTCTTTATTTATAGAAAAGATTGAATCAAAACAATTTTCTTCATTTTATTGAAACTGAGTACAGGCCAACCGACTCTTTAAAGAAATCTTTGTGGCAGATGGTGATAAAACTAAAAGATGCATTATTAATTAGTAATCATTATGGATATCTGAATCGTGTAACTGTTGCTGTAACTGCGTTAGATAAGGAAAGGAAAAAATTCATAAAAATGATTTACAAAACATCAGTCAATGGAAATTCCAAGCAACGATTAGGTATTTATTTTGATGGAAAAAAAGAGCACACTTTTTTTACAGAAAGGATTGAATCAAAATAATTCGCCGAACAATGATGAAGATGAATTTTTCTATCGTCAAACAGTCTGGGAATCTATGATGGACGACAACTATATTAAGTTGCCAATTTTCTTCATTTTATTGAGTTACTTTTGAGTCACTTTTTTCAGCAAGTAGGAGGTGAAACAACAGGGAAAAGATCATTTTGTGAACCGATTGGAAAAAATCTCAAGGCGTCTGAGAAACTGCTAGTGATAGACTTTTAACAAACAGAAAAGATTGCTCCTATAATTAAGGCTTAAAGCAATAAAATTTTTGAGATAATAGTAAATATTTTATTAAACATATTATATAACTTCAAAGACATCATTTTATAACCTGCTTTGGGAATAAATAGTTTGCATCTCAAGCTAATAAATAATTTGCATCTCAAGCTAATTGTTTATTTTCAATAAATTGGAAAATAAATTTCAGCAATAATTGTGAAACATTTCATGCATTCTAATCGATACTTTTTAGAATTTATAAAAATTGTGGAAAAATCGCACTTTTTAAAAAGTTTTAAAAGATTTGATATATAGAAAGATTTTCCTAAACAGAAAATTGTTTTTTTTTTTTCCTTATGTAGCAGTACCCGTTGAAACATTTTTGCTCTGTAACATTAAAATACCACGGAATGCTGAAATTCTGTATTTTTTTTGAATATTTAGACGTTTTGCGAGGATGGAGGACGTTATCAAATTTGAGATAATAAAATTGGACTCGAAAATATAAATTTGAACTTTTCGTACCACCCTAATAAACATGCTTTCAAGTTTCTAGACTAAGTATTAGCTTAAATACAAAATTTAAATAGCACGAACATGTATTTCACTTTGTCTTGAACTGAAAATCTCTGTATTGAAAAATAGCCTGAATTCAGATATTGAATCTAAAAAATTGTCTTTTCCATTCGCCATTTATCCTTTGAACTTGCTTGTTGTTGTTTTCTATTATTAATTTTTGTTCGGAGCTTTTGAAGTTTCCCTTTTTATAGAATTTGTGAAACGGAGTGCTCAGATTTATACTTCTACGCTTTTTTTGCTTTAATAGCATTAGTAGTAAAAAAAACGAATTACTCCGACGGTTGGAATACGGAACACGATTTCTTTAATAACGATTTTTTCATGAAAACATTAAGCGAAACTTTTAGAAAAGTGGAGCAGAATAAATAAATTTTTAATCAGGAAGTGCATCACCTTATTCGAAACATTAACCGTTCATTCAAATTTATTTAATTTTTAAAATTAAATCTCGTAAACTTTCAAATGTAATTTTTTGAAAAGTAATAATTATTTATGAGTTAGTTATGAGTTTAAAAATGAACAATTTGAATTTCAATTTTGAATAAATTCACTTTTTCAATAATTCAATTATTCAATGTTTGAATTGCTTATACACACACACACACAAAAAAAATGTTAATCCAATTTTGATACGTTTTGAAGCTCAATTTGCTTTAAAACGCTTGCAAATGCGTTGCTATACTTTTGCATATTCAAAAAAAGCCCAGTTTATTACACACTTTATTTTATATTTCACCTAACGAGTATTATTATATTTTAATATTATTGAAAGAATAAAAAATAGAGTTGAAATATATATTGAAGCTCAATTTGGTTTAAAACGCCTATAAATGCGTTGCTATACTTTTGTATATTCCGAAAAAAGCCCAGTTTATTACACACTTTATTTTATATTTCACCTAATGAGTATTATTATATTTTAATATTATTGAAAGAATAAAAAATAGAGTTGAAATATATATTGAAGCTCAATTTGGTTTAAAACGCCTATAAATGCGTTGCTATACTTTTGTATATTCCGAAAAAAGCCCAGTTTATTACACACTTTATTTTATATTTCACCTAATGAGTATTATTATATTTTAATATTATTGAAAGAATAAAAAATAGAGTTGAAATATATATTGAAGCTCAATTTGGTTTAAAACGCCTATAAATGCGTTGCTATACTTTTGTATATTCAGAAAAAAAGCCCAGTTTATTACACACTTTATGTTATATTTCACCTAAAGAGTATTATTGTATTGTAATATTATTGAAAGAGAATAAAAAATAGAGTTGAAATATATATTTAATCATTTTCTCCTAATTAGGAAATAGAGAAGTTGCTTCATTATTTTCCAAAATTTAAAATTTTACATATCTACCAAATTTTCCTCTAACATAATTTATCTTATCAAGATAGAAAATATCATTTCATAGAGAGGAAAGTTTCCTTAAATCATATTTATGAAAGTGTAACAAATAGCTGACTCTTAAACTTTCTCTAGCGTTCATCTGGCTGCTTCCTATATAAGAAGCGAAGTTTATTAAATTCTAGGTCTTTATTAGGATTTTCATTTTGAAGTAATAAAGAGCTTTCTGTCTTTTACAGGCTGAATCCGCACTGATGTATGATGTGGCAAAGGTTATCCTCGACGCGTACAGCCGTTTATTAAGAAGGAACCCCGACATATTTCGAAACAACTTCAGACGTGGTGAAGTATATAATAATGGTACCAGAGGCATCGACTGTCGCCGAGCGCCAGTGCTTCCATGGGAACATGGCGAAAGAATTACTCGGATATTTAAAAAGGTATTCTTAAACTTATGCATTGTTAAATCGTTTTTCCTTTCTTTTGTTGCATCATTTCTAGAAAGTTTCCTCTTGCGCAAGTTCGAAAGTATAGTTTATCATTTCATAAATTGCAAGTATACTTGATTTTGTAATTGAATAAAATAATGATGTTTTCATGAAACATATTTAAAATTCGCCGTTTAATAAGTAAACCATTTATTTTAATTTTCGACATTTTGAAAGAGGGGGATAATAATAGATTCTTTGAAACCAGTAATGAATATTTTTGATATTTTTCAGATGAGCATGTTCATGTTTAATTAATGTTTAATGAAAAATTAGATAGCTTATTGATAAATAGTTCGTTCTTGGTTACGAAAAATTCAGTTTTAATCTCACTTTTTGAAAATTTGGTATTTAGTTTAGTTATATTAATATCCTGTTTTAAAGCAATGTTAGGGAAATTTTGTGAAGTAACTCTTAATTTTGAATCGGGGTCAGATATCGAAGATGGCGCCTCAATAGACACCCTTTCCAAACTTCCTCACCCCGTCAACAGGAGAATATTTCGCCCCGACGGATCTAACGTGCACCAGACGTTTACATGGTGGTTTTTCGATGAAATCGGGTTTCGAACCTGGAACCCACCGGACCTGATTCCGGCAATTTCCCATCAGGCCACATAAAAAATTAGATAAGCGGTGTTGCTAATTAATTTTTTTCATTAGATGATGTTTTCTCTTGCATCGTGGTGCTAAGTAAGTGGTGATCAAGAGTGTCCTCTCGAGTGAGGAGAGTTAGGTAACGAATTATTCATACATTTCATTTACTGTATTGCACTGAACGAAGCAACATCAACACGTATTACTAAAAATGTACGTTCTGTCTCATGTGAGTCGTGGCTTGGGATTTGGAGGGTCGTAGGTTTTGTGTCCCGATTTCATGGATCCACTATAAATACAGTTATAATGTAAATTAAATTCGTCGAAGTTCAGATGTCCTCTTCCTGGTGTAGAGCGGAAGTTTGGAGAGAAAGCGTTGAATCCTGTATCTTTCTCTCTATTTTCTGATTAAAATAGAACTAGAGTAAATTTATAGCGAAAAGTTAAAATAACTAAACTTACTAAAGTGTGGCCTTTTGCTATTTTAGGTTAATTATATTAAACGTAAGGTTTCAAAGAAACTATAGGGATATTTTAGGACATACTATATAACTTTGAACCCGGTCGGATGACGAGATAAAAAAATGAGTTAGCATCCCTTCACGAAATTTCTGCACCCCACCAGCAGGAGGATATTTGGCCCAATATGTTTTGCACTCATCAGGCCGACATACATGACAATTCATCAGTGAAATAGGGTTTCGAACCTGGAACCCACCAGTCCTAAAGCCGAGATATAACCTTTGGCATCCTTGCCAAAGTCTGATATTTAGGATGGAGGACTGTGGGCTCGAAACATGAGTTTGCAGAGTATATTCTATGTATGATTACTGATGTATAATGCTTTAATAATTCTTACTCTATGAATAGAAAATTTTTAGATTAGCGAATTCTTTTTATATGATATTGTCACCCAAATATAGATAAAAACAAGCAATTGAAATTAATATTTAGTCTTAATAAACCATCTGTTTAAGATATCAAGTTAATCGTCTGGATATGTGTTGTTAGAAAAAGTGCATTCGTGAAATGCGGGTCATGTGGTAAAATTTAAAAAAAAATATTTCTTCACTGTCTCTTATAAAAAATGTGTAAAAAGTAAATTAATAAAAATAGTTCTTAAAAATATTTGTGCACTTTTATAGATCTTTTTTCATTTTAACTAATTTCTATTTTTTAGTTTTTAATTTAAAATTCATTAATATAAATATTATGGAATCTTAACATCAATTTTATTTCAAATTATCTACTAAGTGGTATTGCTCCCATGGAATTAAAATGTAAGTAGATTTATTGTTTTACCTTTAATTAAGTTCTTAAACACGGCAGTATTACATTAATATCGATAATACAGGAGTGCTTATTAGTTCAGACAGAAAAATTCGTTAGTAAAACTCGATTTTTAAAAAATAAAATATCAAATTAAATAGATTTATGTAATAAAGATAATAATTGTTAATGTTAGGATTTATTGATTTATTTATATTTTTGAAATTTCATTTTCAAAAGACCTGAATTGCCACGCTTAGAAATTTACCAGCGATGGCAACATTCTGGGTACCTCAGAAATGTCGTTATCAAGATATATAAAAAGATGACATTAATTAATATTAATTGAATTTGTAGGTCATTTTAGATTTTCGTGAAGATAAATTGTTAAATATAAAGATGTTTTTGACGTATCTTCGCTTTTCGATATAAAGTTGAAGTAATTGGAAGCATTTAGAAATTTCATTTTATGCAATTCATCGAAGTAAGGATTGTTCAGCGTTGAAAGTGTAAATAACTTTATTAAAATGAGAAAAACTTATGAAGCTGTTTATCTGGAAATGCTACAGTATTAAATATTAAAATAGCAAAAACATTTTCTTTTAGATCAGTTTTATTTAACTTACTTTCATGTCTGTACAGATGGAATTTTCTTAAAATATTTACTTAGCCTCTGATGTATCAGAATTTTGAACTATGCACACTCACATATTATCGATATCAATACATAAGTATACAAATGTTTTAATTTTCAGGGTTAATTATCGATTTATTTATTTAAATTTTGATTTCATACTAGTGGCACTACCTGGTAGAGAATTTAGGAAATACATTCTTTTTGAAATTAAATAATATTTATATAATTGAATTATAAAAAAAAAACCCAAAGTAATTGCATACGAATATGTTTTCAAAAACCGTTTTTGTTAAATATATTTATGAATTTGGATTATACGACGGTAACGAAACAAACTATAATCACCCTATAAAAAAAACAGAAAGGGAGGATTGAATTTCTAAGTTGAGTTCAGAAATACTATTCATCCTCACTCTTTTAAAAATAGATTAATAGAAGGAAAGAAAATAACGTAACAAAAAGGAGATCTCAATTTTCAATGCAATCTTAGGAAATAAACTTATATAAAAAAAATCTAGGTAAAGAACAGCTTTCGAAAATAACTTCTAATAACGATTGCTTTAAAGACAACAAAAGGAACTTGAAGGGAACTTCCGAAAGCTTTTAAGAGATTTGGGAATTTAATTTGATTTGTTGCTTTCTAAAAAGGGTTTTCAATGTAGAGACGCATAATCTGGTTAAAATTTCGAAATAAAAGTTTAACTTCTTTAAAAATTGTGCATTGAGGAAGATTTTAAAAATTAAATTGACTGGCAGAGAATCTAAATCAAAAAAGAAATGAGAGAATAGCATAACAGAAAGTGTTTTATTAATTATTATTTTTATTAAATCCTACGTTCTTCATTTGGGAAAATATTCCAATATTCTTTTTAATATGAAAAGAGAAAATATTAACCCTCTGTTAAGCATGGTCGTTTGAGCGTATTTTGCATTTCTCCTTAAAGTCATATGGCAAGGATTTTGTGCACTCTTAATTGTTTTCGTAGATCTTTTAAGAGTAAAAATTATTAATTACCAGTTCACAACTTTAACAAAAGCCCGAAAACGATTATTCCTTTTTCTTAAATCACCATGTTCGATATCGCATGTTTCTTTATTATCTTTATTTTTTAAACAGTTTTATCTACATATTTAAGTTGAGTATTAATTTTACTATTGAATATAAAATTGTTGTTATGTGTTGAGTCAATTTCCCTTTTAAATTGTGAATGCTTGCATAAAATTGGCGTAACTAATATTAATAAAATTTTTTATAATTTAAAATTGACCTCTGAAAAGAAAAATCTTTAAGATAAAAATGCGATTTCAAAAATGTTGGGATTGCTTTTACAACAATGTGGGAAATGACGATAATTACAAAAATAGTAATATTTTAGATATTTAAATATAAAAATTAAAGAAGAAGGCTTTTTAAATAGATAAGAGGCATCTAGTTTGCTTAAAGCTTAATATGATGCATAAAACAGCCGCACACAACGGAGAGTTAATAAGCAGGCGAAACATCAGAACATTTCCTGCATTTTTCACATAATTGAATTATCTACCCTAAATTTATTTCACTTAAAATATACAACTTTATTTTCGGGTGATACAATATTAGCCATTTTGAGAGTTGAGAATTTATAAATTAAATTCTGAGGATTTCATAAGGAGCTTTAATAAATATAGAATAAATTGTAATCATATTGATATGTGGAATTGTATAAAAGAGAAATTAATATGCTTTTCAATAAATACAATAATCATATAATTATTAACAATTACAATTTAGAGATTGTTAACCCATTCGACCAAACCCATTCGATAATCTTAAATGTAATTTTCATTTTGTGAAAGAAATTGTTTTATGAGCTATAAATCAATTTCATTCCTAAAATGCTTTAATAAATCACAAAAAAATATTTCCTTGAGATTATCTGCTCTTTATACAGCTCATGGTTCCGATCACGTGAGCAGTCTTAGTTACATGAAATGCAGAAATTATAATCTTCAATTAATTCTATACAAAATGGTATTAGGTGCAGATCAAACTTAAGAAATGTTTTACTGTAAATTGCCAAAGAAAAAGGAATATCTAACTAAATTCAATATAAATGAATAGAATAAGAGTAAATGCACAAGTTTTAGGATATTTTAAAACATTCTCTAAATTCATAATTTAATTCAAGTTAAATATGTAATGGAAAAGGAATTTATAGAATAAGCGCAAAAAAATAACAAAGAAATATGAAAAAAAAAATCCTTGATTTGTGTAAAATATATTATTTTCCCAAATATATTTGTGGCACTAAAGACAAATAAAAAAAATTAAAAATATATTTTGCATATAATTTCAATAAAAATATATCATAAAAATCCATAGCAGATTTTACACTAATTTAAGACGCAGAAATAACTTAAAATTAAATACTTCAAAACTTTGGTCGGGAGCAGTGATAACAGACCAATATTTATTCATTCAAAGTGAAAAAAAATACCATTATGAATCTCACATAAAATCCAACTGCTTCTTGAAACAGTTTTTTTTCAAGAAGAGCAAAATCTTAGAATCTCAAATTTCTCAAGAATCTTGGAAACGGCAGATTTCGTATATTTTTTTAACCCTCCAATTGAAAACCGTATTTTACAAGTCCATTTCTAAATTTAATCGCTATTTCCATAGAGTGCTTGCAAATAATTCAAAATATTTTGAAAACTTTACCAATTGCAATTTATATGTAATGCTATAAAAGCTTATCCCGCCAAGTTGCATAAATAATAAATTCAAATGCGATTTACACGTTTCCTAGGGTCAGAGAGTTTAATGTATATATTAAAAAACATATTACTTGATTTAGTAAATTACAACCTTTTGTTTAGAAAAAAATCGTTATAATTGTTCTCGGTAACGATGCTAAAAGTATTTAAAAAGAATTGTCAAATTGGTTGGCTCAAAAAATTCAAATCAGAATTTGGAATTACGGAGTTTATGATTTGGTAGAGCGACTTAGAAAAAGTGCGAATAAAATTTTTTTAATGATATTGAATCCTATCAAATGATAGTTCTAAATTAGATTGCCATAGAGATTTTAAAATTCAAGATTCTTATATATACCGGGTGCGGCAGGAATTCGTGCAAACTTCAAAAAATCATAATAAAAAAAGTAATGATCGAAAAAAATTACGGTTTGCGGGAATTTGTTCCGAGAGCATTTGGATTTTGTTATTTCCATTAAAAAATGTATTTAAAAATGGCCGATAGATGGCGCTCACACGTCATACCGAGACGGTTTATGCAAATCAGCATAGCTATAAAACACAAGGCTGGAAATGGTTCTGTCATTCGACGCCAGTAGCATGTTATCGCTACTGGATCGAGCATTAGTGGTTAAACTGTTCTATAAGAACGGTGAATTCGCGACTAAAGCATTGCGACAGTTACGGATGGTGAAAGGAATTAAGGCAATGAAAAACCCAATTTTATTGCATGGGATATTGAATTCTGTTCGCCATTTTGAGGAAACGGGAAGATTAGAGGATAGTCCACGAAGTGGCAGACCATCCGTCAGCGCTGATCGCGTTCCTGTTATCCAAAGGGTCATGAGAAATGTGGCAGCCGAGACTTCAACGGGGAGTTGCAGTGCACGTGAAGCAGATAAAGTAACAGGAATTCCGGAAAGGACGATCCGACGCATTCTGCACGAAATCTTGAATCCGTACACGATAGAGGTATTTCACCAGTTGTTGCCAGCAGATTGCGAGAAAAGACAAGCCTTTGCAACATGAATGCTCGCACAAATGGAACGTGACCCAGAATGGTTACTGAACATCATGTGGACAGATGAATCCCACTTTTCTTTGCACGGTGACGTCAACACGCAAAACAGCCGTATTTGGGCGACATCAAACCCTCGTGCGTACAGAACCAAACCACTACATTCTCCGCATGTGACTGTTTCGCGCTGTTTGACTGCGTCCTTCATTCTAAACCCTTTCTTTTTTGAAGAGCGTTGTCCTATATCCGGTTGGAAAACCTGTTCCGTCAGTGCAGAACGCTATCTTAGGCTTTTGCGTGACCACGTTATGCCTGTTTTGCAACAAAGACATGCATTATCTTCCGTCACCTTCATGCAGGATGGTATCCCGCCCCACGTTGCTAGTTCCTTTAAGACGTTCCTCCTAAGCACATTCACTGAGGACAGAGAGATAAGCCGAGGATGTAAGAATGAGTGACCCTCACGATCGCCAGAGTTTGCTCCAGCGGACTTTTGGTTGTGGGGATACCTAAAGTCTCGTGTCTACCGGAGCTCTCCTGCCACTTTGATGGAACTGAAAGATGCCATTCAATTGGTAGTTGGTGGCATCGATGCCGACATCTTACAAGCCTCACTTGCTTAATACCTTGTGGTAGTGGTCATGTTGAGCATATTTTGCTTTAAAATAAAATGTACTATAATGTTACTGTGCTCTGTTTTCCTGATTTGCATAACCGTCTTGGTATGACGTGTGAGCGCCATCTATCGGTCAGTTGCTAAATACACTTTTTTTAATGAAATAACAAAATCCAAAGGCTCTCTGAACATATTCCCGCAAACCGCAATTTTTTTCGAGCATTACTTTTTTTTATTATGATTTCTTGAAGTTTTCACGAATTTATGCTGCACCCGGTATATATAATATATATATATATATATATATATATTATACAGAGAGAGAGAGAATATTTTAAGTTTATCTATCTTATATTATTTATATGGATTAATAAAAAATGCATAAAAGAAATACAATCTTTCTTATCATTTCACGTGATTACACAATTTTTTTTTCGCTTGATTAAAGACTGTTTTTGAATCATCTATACGAAAAATTTTTGGGAAGTGAAACAAATTTGTGGTTAGATGAAGGGCACATACATGAACCAGTAAATGTTCTTCATTATACCATATTACACTAGATATTTGATTCTTGAACAAGCCCACAAACAATGACATTCTTTGATGATATGAAGATTTGAAATTTTCATTTCATATCAATCCATTACCTTAGATCATCTGCCCACGAAACCGAATTACTGACACTACAACCACAATAAAGTACTTCAAATGAGTCTGTTAAGTAATATTAATTATTTAAATGATGATTATTATTCATTAAGTTCATTTAAATTTTCGTATATTTAAAGGTTTTATTCATTGAGTATATCACTCTATTTGATTAAAACAAAAAATCAAAGCATGCATTTTATGTTAATAGAAATGTTACATTATTTTTAAATAGAAAGAGCATGGTTTTACATTACTTTTTAATTTGATAGAACATTATCAATTATGAATGACTGCATACTATTTTATGAATCAGGCACTTTTTAAATATTCTTACTTACATTCCCTTAAAATTAGTCTTCAAATGAATTTTTTTTACAAACCTTAAGTCCTTTGAAAATAATCAAGGACGGTATATTAAAAAGGCAGCCATTTCTTAATTAAAGTAGATGAAAAGAATGAAGCGAAAATTACTTTTCAGCCAAAAGCATATTACAATTCTCATCCCAGTATTAAACTAAGAATAAGTTTATTAATCCGATGAGTAACGTTACGCAAATAGAAAGCATGAATAAAGAAATCGAAGCTTAAAGTAATTGTGGTCAAATATTATTCCAGCTGGAATTCTGTTCACATTTCTATCTCAATATGAAATCCAATTTCGAGGAAACTGCTTTCGAATTAATTAAGAAGGCATCCATAAGAAAAGAGAAGCGATACTTTTATCTCTAGGTATTTGAAACATTAATATCCCACTAATGTTTATTAATTGGAGTCTAGTCTTCAGAAATTTATAAATTGAATTTCTGGAATAAATCCGACCGCTAAGACCGATCTGGCGAGAAAGTTACAGACTAATGCTTTACTTTAGCCATTGATCGTCAGCTTGCCAATGATTGCCGTTGTAATTAATCAATTATTACAGCGAAGCAAGAATATGTGCAAGGTAATCTTGTCAGGATACTGCAGAACGAATCAATAAGTTGTTGTTTTATTAGGGAAGTTATTTCTCTCATTTGGTTTTTGGATAATGAAGGTACATTAATAAAAAAATCATCATTAATATCGAAGGTAAGAAATATAAAAAGCCTTTAAATTGCTTATGCATTAATTTCCAACATAATACTTTGTATGGAAATACATTTTTCTTTGACACAAGTGAAATTGTATTTGTTTCATAAATTGAGGCAATTTATTTTAATAATAAACGAATATATGAAGTTTAAAATAATGATGAAATGATATTTTTCACTGAAACTTTTAAACTTAAAAATATTTTTTAAATTTCTCAATTATGTATCATAATAATCATCGAAAAGTCCTTCCTCTTATAAAATCACGCCCTATTGTTGGTTGGTATCAAAAAGTAAAACTTAAAAATAAGTCCACGAAGCACCTTTGCAATGAGACGCATTCTTTTAAATATACGCTACGCTTATAGTAGCGAACCCCACTACATTATATATGTGACCGTTTACATGAAAAATAATGCAGGATATTACCTATTAATAAAGCTCATAAAAATTCATCAAACGGATTTCTTTATTACAAGAAACTTTGTAACTTTTATTATTTCTTATTTACTTTTTTACTTTCCATTTTTAATATTTTTATAATTTATGTTTCATTTACAGAAAAATTGTGATTTATGTCAAGATGCATTAATCTTAAACAACTCTGAAAATTTTATTAGTATATCTTAATACTAATAACTGTATCGAAAATGGTTTAAAAAATTCGAAGGGAATAAGATAAAATCTAGATTGGGATAGTAAAGAAAACTTTATGATGATATATTAAAGATTATGATCTATTTAAATCCAAGCATACCTAATAGGAGAGTTTTATCGCTTACCATATTTCATTAACTCTATGAGGGCACCTCAGGTACGGGGATCAGAAGTTTCCCATATGATGGTTGGTTCTCGCCATCTTGGTGGGTACAGAAATGGTGTGAGGTTAGCTACCCACTAACGATAACGGGACATGTCTCCTACGAGAGGGGTTGTACCGTAGCCAGTGATGAGCCTTCGGACTCAATACCTTAATTTCTCCTAATGCTGTCGACGTGTCCGGTCATTCGGATTCCTCTGTGTGCCTCAGGACGGATTGAAGTAGTTGAATAGTGATTATCATATATCACTCCGCCATACAGTATAATATAACTGCAATGAAGCATTTGAAAATGACAAGTAAGTCTTTTACAAGTTCTCATCTTAAAAATTCCCACATCAAGTATCGCAATGCATTTAGAAATGACACGAAACAGAAACGCCTAGCCATACACCAAAGCTAAGATGCATCTTATAAAGTCTTATTTTTAGTGATACGTGGAAGAATGAAACAATTGCCGCAGATATATTATATTCGGTTGAAATTTAAAGAGGTTTTAGCGACCTGTATTAAATAGATTGAACAGATGCTTTTCTGTTGAAAAATTCGAATTTCATTTTATAATCTAATAATGAAGTTCCAACTTTGTAGATTCTAAAACAGTTATTATTTTTAATCTATGCATGATAGAATTATAGCTATAGTAATTTCAATTATAGCAAATGAAATTGAAAAGGGAAATAGTGATATTTTAAATCGGAAATAACTTAATTATTTAATGCATTTTATTTAATCTAAAAATTAATGAAATGCCCGAGTAATGAGGCTTAATTCTCTCATCTGCTCGTTCTTCTACAGTTGAAATCGAATTACTATGTATCTAAATAGGAGCAAAAAGTTTTGAGACTTATTTATCCAGTGAATGAATTCCTTGTAACGAAGTACAAATAATGTTTTCCTATTGCAGTACCTTAGATTCATAATCAGCGAAATATGCTCGATTTAAGATTATTTTGAAGATCATTAGCAGATGTGATTCAGACACATTTGTCTACTTCTTCAGTGAAGTATCAACCTTGAAATAGATTGAAACAAAAATAATAATACAATTATATTTTTCACAGCCAAGAATCTAAAATTAAACATCCAATTAAAATAACTTTCATGTAGCCACTAAACAGGACATCATTCGAACAAATCCAACAAGACAGGGCATTGACTAACCGAATTGTATACTTAGTTTAGAATTATTATTGAATCTAAAGGAGAAATGACAACTCGACATAACAAGAATTCGATAGATATTTATTTGGTATTGTTTACTTACATGCTAAAACTATCCTATTATTTTATAAATCTATTAAAGAATGCATTTGCAAAGAACAGTGACAAAATGAAAACTGATAATTCTGCTACCATATCCGAACACAAATCCATCTTTGAGAAATGCTCAACATTAAATAAGGCTATAACAGAAATGATATTAAGAAACGAATAATAACAGTTATAAAAAGGTTCACCACCGCAATGTGGTGGATAAACCTTTTTATCCACCAAATAGGAATCAGGTTATATATCTATATAACCTGATTCCTATTTTCAAACTTATGGTTTCATTATGGGGCGATAATACTCACCATATGTTGAATGAAATTATTATTGACTAAAACTAAAAGAGAAACAGATCTAGAAAAAAAAATGTATTTCGAAAGATATAACTACTGAATGAAAATATATATGAAATTTCTAGAAAACAGTAATGTACAAAGTAAGATTTGTAGAACAATTTTGAAATCATAATGATAAAATGCGATAACTATCATTACATGGAACAATCCCACCAATACGTTTGAATATATATATATATAAAGGGAGGGATGAGAGAAAATTCGATCAAATGGGATTTCTGAGTCAACGCAGTCACTGGGTTGCTGTTATTTTAGCTTTTGCTGTCAATTGAGTTTTTTATTCTCTATTTTATGTGACAGCAACATCTTCTGGAAGTGGGGTGACAGTGCTTCGATGGGTTATGTTTTGGGTGGATAAGGCTTTGAATTTCCTTTTATTCTCTAAATGAATAGGAGTTCTTTTATTATTCTTTGTCAGTCCGTGAGAATGAGACGAATTTAGTCGCCTGTAGCTCAATTGATAGAGCGGTTCACTGCATATATATTTTAATTCAGAACTGGCAAGTAAGCATAAAATCTTTTTTTTTTGAAAAAAACATTAGGTGTACTTTAATAATTCATTATAATGAAATAAAATAGTTAAAATTTTAATGTCTTAAGTTTACTAACTACCTAGAAGAGATTTAGTTTATATATCAAATTAAATTAAATAATTTCCAGTGTAAATATCTTGTTAAATGCATTTGAAAATTTGAACTAAGTACAAAAATACTGAATATATCTGGTCCGTTTCTAATTATATTTTCACCAATTAAAGCTACTCTTAAAATATTAAATATTAATTTTATATAAGTTCTAAAGATTATTATAAAGTTATAGCTTTACTCCTTGTTCTTTATCTTTTTTGTATTTAAAAAAATCAATTATTTATCATAGATGGATAATCATAAGTGAAATTTCTCTCTTTCTTCAAATTGATTATTAAAAATTTTACGTTTCTTTTTTTATGAATCACTTTCATTGCTATCTAAAGTTTATAAAACTATAAACGTGTTCTATCTTTCGGTTAACTGAAGTTTATTAATGTGATAAGAAACTGACACATTGGTCATCGTGTGAAAATTGTATAAATTACAGGAGTAAATTGCTAAGTATGTATCTTTGCAAATTTATTTTTTCCTTTATAAAACATTATTGTTTTAAAATTGGAATTATTAGCAGTTATTATTGAGATTGGCATTGATAATTATTATTTAAATATTATTAGAGGCGAAGACCAGACACATAGAAAAGAATCAGATTTTACAAAATAACATGGCGTTGAAACCCCAAACAGCAAATGCTATAGGAGCTCTTTGGCGATGTATCAAAAAAAGGACAAGAATATACCAGTGCAATGTAGAACACAAGTTGAATGAAATAAAAATTTAGCATATTACAACAACATAACTGCAGTATTAATAACATTAGAAGAGTCTATCACTTTTGAAGGCCAATTTTATGAGTTCTTATACATTAAGCATCCCAATGATTTATTCTTGAACCTGCATCATACGAGTATAATAGACTAAGGTTACATAAGTCATTGGATGCTCACTTAAAACTTGTGGGCCCTCCTTTTGCCCGGCAAAGTGTAGCAACTCTACATGGCAGTGACTCAAAAAGCCGTATGTAGTACCTCGAAGGAATACTTGAGGCATGCCTCCTCTGTAGATGCTCATAATTGCGAAAGTGTTACCAGTGAAGGATTTTGTGCACGAAATGACCTTTCGATTATGTCCCATGAATGTTCGCTGGGATTCAAATCGGGCGATCTATGTGGAATAGTCCAGAACGTTCTCCGAACCAATAATTGCAGCCCAGTGAAACGGTGTCATTTCTCAAAATTAGCTCTTGATAACTGTCATCCATAAAACTTCTATCATTGTTTGGGTACATGAAGTACACGAAAGGCTGCAAATGGCCTCCATGCAGCTGAACATAGCCATTTCCCTTCAATTATCGATTCGGTTGGGTCAAAGGACCCAGTTCATTTCATATAAAATCAGCCCTCGCCATTATGGAGCCACTACCAGATAGCATAATGTCTTGTTGACAACTTGGGTCCATGACTTCGTGGGTTCTGCGCCATGCTGGAAACCTACCGTCAGCTCTTACCAACCGAAATTGTGACTCATTTGACTAAGCCACTATTTCGATCTTCTAGGATCCAACTAATATGGTTACGAGTCTAGGAGAGGCGATGCCGTGCTATTAGTAAAGGGACTCGAGTCACTGTTCTGCTGCCATAGCCCATTAATGACAAATTTTGGCATACTTCTCTTACAGACACATCCGTCGCATGTCCCGCATTAATTCCTGCCGTTATTTCATGCACCATTGCTTGTTCATTAACACTATCAATTCTACACACACTTCGCTGGTCTCAGTCATTAAGTACAAGCGGTCGGCCACTGCCCTGTTCTTGCTGAATGGTAATGCCTGAAATTAGGTATTCTTGGCATATTCTTGACACTGAATTTCGGAATGTTCAATTCCCTAACGACTTCCAAAATGGAATGTCCCATGCGTCTAGATTCAATTAACCATTCCTCGTTCAAAGTCTATTAATTCCCCTCATGCTGCTATTTCACATCAGAAACGTTTCCATTTGAATCACTTGAAAACAAATGATATCAATGCACTGTCCATTTATACATTATATACACAATACTACTGCTATTTTATATTTGCATATTGCTATCCCATGATTTTTGTCACCTCAGTATAGTTTCTTCTGCACTGCATGAAATGTTGTTATCTGTTCAGCCATGTGCAGATTTCTATTTTATTAAACCTGTGTCGTATGGTTTATCCGTAGTATATTTTACTTTTACTTTATTCGCTGTCAAACAAACCTTCTCTAATGGCCACTTTGCTTTTGTGACCCAAGATTTTGTTGTGATCTAAAAGTAGTTATTTGAGAAGTCCTGATTCATTCTTAACTTCTGCTGGCGCCAATTATAAATATCAGTTTATTGTAGAATAATTGTGGGAGAATTTTCTAATTATATTTTTAAAAATTATTCCTGTATTAGTCCTGATTTTTAAAAAAAACTACATTTGAAATGCTTCACAGAATTGTTAAATCTTTGAAGTTACTTTTAAAAAATTCTCACATACTCTGAAAACACATAGTATATTAATATGCTATGAAATGATCTACATGAATGACAAATTCCGAAAATTATTTTGTCATAAATATTATGCATTTGTAGAATCAGTTATTATACGAATATGATGTGAGATGTTTCTATGCATTCTAATTCCAAGGATCTCATTCTAATCACAATCGAGTACTAGATCCATATTCGTCACTCATCGATAGTGACAATGAGCAGTTCTCTATTAAACAATGGTTAATCTCTCTCGATCCATAATTGTTAGCTCATGTCAATTTAACATCGTCTACAATTTCGTATACACAGGCAATATATTCGCATAGTACAACACGCTTTAAACTCGTGATAACAGACCTCACACCCATATTAGTGATCATGTATAAATCGTCTATCGGTATTGAATCGGTCAACCAAAAGTTACACGAGGTGATCGGGTTCTGTTGCAATATGGTTGGTTTCGATATTCATCAGAGCGTCAACATCCCCTATTATGGTCAGCAAGCCACCAGACCGAAAGCAACATGGCATAATAATATTACCATTGCGCTTGAATGACCATCTGTATAATCAATAGAATCGGAAAGTAGAAAGTAGGAAGGAGCGAGATACGCTTTTTTGTCGCTGGTGGGATTACTAGAAGCACTTTTAGGTTAAGATGTATCTAAGATGTAGAGTTTGATCTGTATAAGAATTTGAAGGAATAGTACAATTCAAACAAATAAAAATATTTTAAATTCTGAATGTTAGAAGTAATTTTGGTAATAATTCACTACATATGAATATACAAAAAATAATAACTTAGTATAATTGAATATAAGTCCATTGAATAATTCAATTAAATTTTGACTCTTTACGATTGGCGCTACCTAGTCATGAATTTGAGAAAATAAATGACTATCAGATTCTGTAATATTCCTTACAATAGATTCTAATAAAATACCAGCGAAAAGTAAATAATTAAACTAAGAAATTTCTAATTTTTAATAAGAGTGTACTTTTAAAAACGATTTTTAATGAAATTTATTTGATTAAATCATATATAAAAATGTCTTTTTATTTTTTTTATTTTGTGGGGCATTGTACTTTCTTTACTTAATCATATTAATTGAAGGATACTTTATTATTTTCTTTATAAATAATTTTTAAATTTAAAACTGGTTTGCAAATTAATGTTATTATTTTTTTGAAAAATTGAATTGAATTCAATTTATGCCACAGCCATAAAACGAACAATATCCCTAATGTTATTTAATATCTGTACGCATTTTTACTTTTATTCTGAAAATACAACCAGAATTCCCACTTCGAGTACAAGTAAGCAGGTTCTATTGAATTTGCAATAATAAATTTCTAGAAAAATTTGATTTAGTTCATATTATATCGCAGGTATATAACAAATATTATTGTCAATGTTAATTTTATTTAGCATGCAAATGCACCTTGACTTCTATTCTTGAAAAAAAAAAAAAAAAACTCCCACTTTGAGTATGAATAAGCAGATTCTACTGAACTTGCAATAACATTGCCGCTGATGACGGGACCATTAGTCCAACCACTGATGACGGGACATATCTCCTCGTAAGAGTGTTGTGCATGATATTCTTAAGAGTCCTATGCTACCCGGAGCATGCTTCTCTATTATTTTCGGTGAAGTTTTGGCATTTTCTGAACATCTTCTTGGGGACGGGTTTTTCTCGCTAGTTTACTACGTGATATTGCATCATGTCCTTTATCTATCTTCAAAACCTATAAAGCTTTCCAAAAATAATTTTCTCTTCCCATTTGATTTTATTTACTTATACGCTTTACACTATTCACTGCCTAATTTCCTGAAAATCCTCGTCAAATAACGAATGTCTGACGATATTTATATATTACAAATTCTCTTAAGATTAATAATCGGCATTGCATGAACGAGCACTTTGAGAAGAAAAAGCAAACCATTTTCCAAATAAAGGAAATAAAACTATAACGCAGTCGAAATAAGAGTAATATTCTTTTGCTGTTCGTTTCAATAATATATTTTCAGGTTTTTTTTTATTTTTTTTAAATGTAGGTGCATTTGTGAATTTTTTTGAAGAGAACTTCCTTGAAGTTCAAATTAATGGGATATATTTTTGTATGCCTTAAATTGCTTAGATATGTTTTCGACTTAAGTTGTCTTGTTTCATTATTGAATTTTATTATTCAATAGCCAACAGCGGCCTTTTGCGTCCATACATAACATGGCATGTTGAAGAACATGTTATGTTCGCCATAAATTGGCTGTTGGATGTTATTTCCTGATTTTCTTACAAACGAATAGCAAACGTGATCTAATTTCTTAAAAGAATCTTTCAGAAAGACAATCTACCTCCATAAGACCTCCACCAATGCCAGGCTTTCATCTCGCTTTAGCATGAAGCATTCATTCATGGACTTGATTGAATCTTCTTGATTAAGTGGAATTAGAACCACTGTTTTAAATTTAAAAAAATAGAATCTAAATATTTCAATAAATTTTTCTTATTTATTTCTTACCAAAGTGTCTATCGTCTTATATCTAATTACTACTAAATTTCATTATACTCATTGCAACTTTTTGAGCATTTAGCTTAAGTGATAAAATAACAAAAAATGAGTATCCAGCTACAACTTACTCTATAAATTTTAAATAAAGTCAGTCAAGTCAATGATTTTTGAAAAAGGATTGTCAACTTCATTTTACTAGCCTTCTTTCAGTTGCGGCTGTTCTTTATTCTTTATAAAAAAATAATGCAAATTTCATCTTTAGAAATATATATATATATATATATATAATATTTCAAAATCCGAGATTCATAAAATATGCATCCATTCTTTTGTTTTCCATTCGAAAATTGAATGACTCCTTTTTTCTTTCCGAAATTTGGAAAGAAGCAGCAATAATTCGCTCTCTCAATCTTCCTCCCATCCATGTTTCAATTGGATGACTTGAGACAGGGGATAATTTCCATTTACGCTTCCAGAAAAGAGAGTAGCCGGTTTTGGAAAAAGATTAAAAACAGAAGAGGAAATAATCAAAAGGAGAACAAAAGGAAGACTTTTTTTTTGTCTTTTTAATTCTGGAAAGGCAGAATAATTAATTTTTCCGGCAGAAACCCTTAAAATGAAATGGATTTTATTACAAATTTATGAAACAGAATTAGGAGGAAATAAGTTTCCGATAATAAAATTTTTCCACCTTGGAAAGAATGCGGAACTTCATAACTCATTGAAAGAGATTTTTGCATTTGCGCTCGGTGGATTTGGCCGTGGGAGGGAATAACCTTTATTGTGTTGGTTTTTGTCTTGTTAATTCTATTTCTTTTCAGTTGCCGTCCCGACTCTTAGGTTCCCGTTCACAACGCAGCAATTTCAGTTAAAAGCACTCCACTTCTTTCGGCAGCTAATGCGCTGGCTTTGAAGCTGTGATGAAAAAAAAAAAAAAAAAAAGGATTGGGCCGAAAGCGATAAAAATGTGTAATTACTTCGTTTCGGTAGAAAAGTTTAACCAAGCATGTTTAGACTCTCTTCTAATTGCCTTTCGCTTGCATTTCAAAGGAACTTCTTCGATAAACATTCAATTTTAATAAAACAATTCTCAGAAATTACAATGTTAATTGGAGTCTTCATCGCTAAACAATATTGCCTCTAAATGAACATTTAGTTTAATTAAAAAGGAATTTAAGGGTTTCTAAATTTTGGTAGTAATGCGATTTTAAGGAGTTATTATTTAGGTAATAGACTCGAAAGATGTACTTGAAAAAATGCTTTGGCGTCTTTTACTAATTACCGTCGCTTATTGTGCAAGCAATTATAGGCATTTGTGTATTCTAAGAATTGCCTTCAATTCTCTAGCGTTAAATTTATTAACATATATTCTTGAAACTTCAACAATTTTGGGAATACCTCAGCAAGTACTCTCATGTTTAGCCTCAGATTTCTACTAAACCTGTTAAAATGCTTCATAATTAAAGCGAAAACTTTAGATACGTATTCACTTTTTAAATGAAAATAACTTATCATGCAGTAAAGTATTTTTTTAAAAAAAAATCACTCTCTTCATTTGCAAAAGAATGATACCGACATTTTACCTCTTGTCTTTGACAAAAAGTAATTAAAATCGATCATATGAAGTTAAAGACGAAACGGCTTATTCGTTTTTATTACAATTTTTTTTTATATATATAAAGATAATTTCTTAGAAAAACTGGTTTTAAAAATAAATTTTTGTTAATGTATTTAACAACGGAATTTATTTTAAATATTTTTCACAACCTTAAAATCGATTTTTTTCTCAAATCTTCTAAAAGGTTGAAGAGTATGTAGGTTACGTAATTTAATTAAGCGAATTATTTAACTTATGCCTAATTTCTGAAAATATTAAAATTGTGCATTTTCACAAGACTTCTAATTGTACTAAGTGTACAAAAATGTTCGAAATTTGAAATTTTAGTACACCCAGAAGTGTGTTGAGATCGAGTACAAGATTCTTTCTTTATAATCATGGAACAAATCGAGTTAAATAAAAATATGTTAAAAGAATTTCTACACATTTTAAAATTCATTGCTCCAGCATACCAGGATAATTCAAATAAATTCATGAAAAAGTGTCTTCTTTCAAAACCTGAACCAGCAAAAATATACACTATTTGATTAAAAGATGCATTTAATACATACAAGTGATGCATTTACTGCAAAAATAGCATGTAAATATGATTAGTATCACACACATAAGTATTGTTCCTCGTGAGACCTTTTGAGGATTTTACTTTCATAAGGGGTTGTACTTAGAAAGATGAGTTGTTTTAATGCCTCTTAATTCCATGAATAGTCTGTGTTCGCCCTATTGGTAAATATAAACATTTCATTTCAGATTTCCTCTTCCCCCCTTTTATACGAAATAAACTCTTCCTGACGCATGCGCAAAAACGTGAAAGTTTCTGAATTTGAGAATGAACAGTATTATTAGTATATTAGTAGCACAAATAGACATGCAGGCGTATTATTCATCAAGTTTTTGGATAATGAAGGCAAGGAAATTAGTGATTCAGATGGATCAAGCAAAAATATTTTAACTTGTTAATGAAAATTTTGAAGGCAGTGCCCACTCACTGGCACAGGTTTTTAAATTAAAGAGTTGGAATTCGAGTCCTGATGCAAAGTAATAATACCTTGTAAGTATAGATTAATAAATATTAAGTGAGCTGATATTATATGCTTAAAAAGGTGAAAAACATTTTATGATGCTGATTGAAAACGGATATTACAATGAATAAATGATGAATGTATGTCCTAATGTAAAAATTAATTTGACTTTAAAGTTTTTTAAGTTGCTTCTGAATAGTTAGATCATTTTTATGCACTGCTTTATGCTTATTTATTTATTTCTGGTACTAAACCATATATTAATCCAGTAACTGCCAATTTTTTGAAATTCTTAGTTAGACAAATTTATATATATATTCTAAAAAAGGTGTGTAACAGTATAATTGTATTCAAATTATGTTTTATTTTGAAAATATTTGACATTTTTGAAAAAGAGTATAGTTAAAATATTGTCAATAAAATCATTTCAGTAAAAAGCAAAAGATTGAGTAAATAACAAATCATTAATATTACCTCTGGATTACATATTTGTGTACAGTATTTCATCATTATATAAAAACCAAAGCAAAAGCATAATGCCTCAAAAATGGCGATTCTGCTAGTTCAACTTGCAGACGAATTTAAATTTGTTCATCTATACTTATAATAAAGCTCAATGTGTGTGTGTGTGTGTGTTGGCGCTCTACAGGCCAGACCGTTTGACATACAGCTACCAAATTTGGTACATGTATACCTTGGAGGTTGGGAATGTGCACCTGGGTTTTTTTTTCGAATTTTTAATTAGAATTTTAATTATTAATTAAAAACTAACTTTCCCGCCAAAAAAATCTTCCATTTTCCCCACCGCCAACTTTTCCGCCAAAAAAATCTTCCATTATCCCCAGCGCCAAACGAGAAAGGCTTCCGTTTTTTTTTTCTCCCAACTGTAATGAGGCTAGGGTTAAAATTTTTCGGCGGATTATTTCAATCGGTTCTGTTTATTTTCTTAATGTTTGATGCATTTAAAATTAAACATTGTTAATGAATCAATCTTTCAGATTCATTCTGAAGTACTTTTGAATTAAAATAAAACAGAATAAAGGAAATTAAAAATTTCTAATCCGCATAGCGTTACCCCAACTGGCGTAGAAAAAATCACGTATTTGCGTTACGTAACCGGCGAAGAAAATTCACGCATGCGCATTCTGTTCTGATTGTTGCCATGACAACGTTATCAATGGATGATTTAAATTATTTTTGGGTTAGTTGCATGCTTTTGTAAGTAAATTGAATTTATGTTAGTTATATATTTTTTGTATATGCTTATAGTTTTAAGTACATCGTTTTTTAAGTAGTTTTTTTAAAACCTGTTTTCAACCGTTTATTTTAAACGATTCGTTTTATTTTCTTAGTGTTTGATGCATTTAAATTTAAACATTGTTAATTAATCGATCTGCTCATAATGAATCTAAGAAAATTTTGTTGACCAACTCTTGAGATATTACATAAATTAAAAAAGATATTCTTTAGTGCCCATAAAGTTTAAACGCTGAGTGATTCTATTTTCAGTAATCAGATGATAAAAAAATGCTTTGTTTCAGTAAAAAATATTATTATATTAATTGAAGATAAATTCTTTCCACTTTAATTTAAAGCATAAATTCTACCGTTTTCAACCGTTTATTTTAAACGATTCGTTTTATTTTCTTAGTGTTTGATGCATTTAAATTTAAACATTGTTAATTAATCGATCTGCTCATAATGAATCTAAGAAAATTTTGTTGATCAACTCTTGAGATATTACATAAATTAAAAAAGATATTCTTTAGTGCCCATAAAGTTTAAACGCTGAGTGACTCTATTTTCAGTAATCAGATTATAAAAAAATGCTTTTTTTCAATAAAAAATATTATTATATTAATTGAAGATAAATTCTTTCCACTTTAATTTAAAGCATAAATTCTACGGGTGCTAACAGAAAATGAGAGAGATACATATTACGTTATGACTGAAGGCCTTTATAATATTATGAATGAATTATATGATAATCAAAATTTGAAGGTTTAAAATATTTAGATGAAGAAGCTATTAAAGTAGAAATAGCATAAAATATTTAATTATTAAAATTTTAACGAACATTAAGATTGGCGAACCGGCCACTTTAATTTAAAGCATAAATTCTACGGGTGCTAACAGAAAATGAGAGAGATACATATTACGTTATGACTGAAGGCCTTTATAATATTATGAATGAATTATATGATAATCAAAATTTGAAGTTTTAAAATATTTTGATGAAGAAGCTATTAATGTAGAAATTGCATAAAATATTTAATTATTAAAATTTTAACGAACATTAAGATTGGCGAACCGGCTGGTCGCCAAAGGCGGCTAGTTGGTAATAAAACGAAGCACATAATACACACTTTCTGCTATTGGGCAGAGATTTGGGATTATGGAGCACCCGCCCGGCGAAGCCGGGCTATCTCCTTCCTAGTAGCATGTAGGCTTGGCAGCGGATGTGCCTTGGACTGCGGCAATCTGGTGAGTGATCTTCTTCAGCGTCCGGTCTCCTGGTGGTAGCATGGGAGGTGGAGGGGGTGAGAGCTCTTGTCCAATGGGGACGTCACGTTCAGCTAGGTACACTTTCTGCTATTCACAATATTGACTGATATATACAGAAGGAAACTAGACTGTCAGTCATACCAAAAATATTTCTGCCACCGAATGGTGTGAGTTAAATTCCATAATCTCGAAATAGAGATCGTGGCATTTAATGGGTAAAGAAAAATTTTAGAAATGTCTGTGCTATACGGAACCTGTTATTCGAAAATTGAGTGCTTTCTTTGTTGCCAATAAAGAGAAATATGTTATGATGTATGAATTTCTAAATTTGAAAGAAAAAATAATAACACCCATTATCAATAGCAAAAATTAATAGCAACTCATGCTAGTAAGTATTAAATGGGAAAATAATAAAATAACTGTTTTTGAATAATGATAATATTTTTATATTCCACTAATTCTTTCATTCTTCTCTAAAAAAGAAAAGAAAAGCTGCGGGTACTGTTCTAAAGATTTATTATAATAAAATTTTGATTGCAATAATAAAATAGGATTTTGTATTACGCTTATAAGACCAAAATTAACGCTGAACTTGCTTGTGTACGAGATATATTTCTCAGTAGTACTTGTATGAAAAGCTGAATTTTTTTTGTTTTGTTTTTGAAATTATAAACAGATGGTCACCCTAAACTTTCCTGCATACTTCTTAATAAAACTGTCATTTTCTCTCATCCATGCCCTATATTGTGGACTTTAGGCAAGGCCGTATATATCATGGACGTTCAGATTTTTATATTCAGAGTGTCGGACTTTATAGTAGTATTTTGTACTTCGTAGTATAATAAAAAAGCCAGTACTTTTCTTTTAATTGTGTGGTAATGGTGAAAAATAGTCATGAAAGATGGATCGTGAATCTAGCGTTCAGTCATTTACGATTGCTTTTTGGGACGATTAATCAATGGCATGCAGTTAATACACAAGTACCAGAAAATCGAATAGGAATTTTGAATGTTTTTCTTTTCGACAGATGGAAACCTAAATCTAACACAGAAGTATAATTATATCAGAAGATCACATATTAATTTTCGTTTAACTAAACCGTTGCTTTTTTTATTATTATTATCGCATTGTAAAAGTTCAGACCGACAAATGGTAAATCCCTTGATGTATTCGGTTCAAAATTTAATTCTGATCTACTTTTTAAGTGCTAAAATCTGTGTACCAAATTTTATTTATCTAGCTCTATACGTTTTCCAATTACCGTATTGTATTCAGATAGACAGGTTTTCTCTAAATGGATTTTGTTCAAAATATGATAGGAATTTACAAATTTAGTGTTAAGATCATTTACCAAATTTCATCCGTCAAGCTCATTGTATTCTTGTGTTTTCTTCTTCAGAGGTAGGTAGGCATAGTTTTAAAAATGTGTTTTTCGACCCAGTGATGTCTGAAAATATGGAAATTCATCAAAATATGGATTCTTTTTTTTATATATATATATAACTACAGTTACATTTCTTTGCATATCCTAGGAAATATCCTTTGTCTCATATCTTAGGAAATAAAAAGGGAAGTAGTAAAGTTGGAATAACAATTCTTTCCAAGCAAAACTTCGCATAGATTTTAAGGAGCACAAGAGTTCGGTTGATCTTCCATCCCTAAGTCAAACACTGTGTCCCAGCCAAATATTAAAAGAGTCACCGCAATGATTTAGAAAATTGATGTATAAACAAATAAGTATTAATATACGAAAAATTCTTAAATATGAAATAAATTTTTAGTAATTCTATGTAAGGACGAATGAATTACTCATTGTATGCTATTCATCATCACAAAACTAAAATATGTGAATAGAATATAGAATGTGAAGCAAATCAAGTTTACATTTTGACGCTTTCTTTTCGTTTGATTGGAATCAAAGTTTAATAGGTATTTAGTGACAAGATCTTAAACTAAATTTTATCCAAGTTGTTGTCTTTTTGAGTTTATCGAGCTCAAAAACATGTGAATATGCAGATGATAAACATACTCATGATAAACTTTGATGCAGGATCTTTAGGCGTAAGGACTTCATACCATCTTGTAGCTTTGTTGCATTTTCATGCATAAAAATAGACAGAAATCATTAGAAAAAAGGATTTCAACCGACCTAGGATGTTAAAATGTGGCTGTTTGTTGAAATTTTTTTCACGATTAATTTTTTATCATTACAAGGCTTATTCTTAGTGCGCTGTATTTATGAGAAAATAAATATTAAATAATTCCATATCTTTTAAACTATAATATGCACGGAAAAACGAAATATGTTACATTTTTATAAAACTCGTTATATCGACAGTTATAAGAATTCACAATTCCCGTGTGGAAAGAATATTTACCTACAATACCCATTTTCTCTTGTAAAGGGAGTCTCAATCGCTACCACTGCAAATTGCGAAGGGAATGAAGCCTATTAAATATTCAACTGATATGTAAATTTTACAATTTTCTTTTAAATTATCTTACCAATAAAATTCTGTTTTACCAAGGATTTTACTGGCAGCTACAGAGAAATTCCAGAAAGCAAAACTTACGATTTAATGAACTTACTTTTAAAGAAATAATTCCATACTGTCGGTAATATTTAGAGTAATTACATTCAAAATGGCGCATTCACTAATTAAACGACTTCTTGGACAAAATTTGAGTAAATCCATTAAATTCCACAGAGTATTTCCGGCTTTCTCAAATGTTTTGTAACTTGGATTATATCTCCGTATATTGAGAATTCATTAATTATCTTGCAGATATGTGAACATTTAAGCAATTGTTCATCTTACTAGAAAATATGTAGTCTTGAGAATTAGCCAAGGAATTAAGTCAGTTAAATAAACAATTGAAACCCTTGATGTCCAAACTTGTCACGATATTTTGAAGTGTGCATGGTTTACACATTCTTGTTAGATGTTATAAAAGTCGTAAAATACCAAAATATCTCTTATTAATTTGTAGGAATTATAACAAATCTGTAATTATATTTATTCCCTTCTTAAGCTCTAAAGAAATCCTTATACTCACATATGATATTTATGTATCTAATTACTTTTCATATTGCTAAAAGTTAAGTAAATATTGTCATTCGCTATTTTCTTATGCCATTATCTTTTTTTTTAATTACAATAAATGATAACGAATTAGCACCCCCCCCCCCTTTCTTAGCTACTTTTACAAAATAGCAACTTCCTCCACTTCGGCGCTGTAAAAGGGCAATACTCTAGGCTTTTAAACTGTTATTGTCTCGATGATAGCTACAATAAAGGGACTTTTAAAACATTCTTTTATTAGTTTAGAAAAAGTAGAATATATTAATTTCTGCTTTTCAATCTTTAATTATTAATTTTTATAATTAATATGCAATCTTGTAATCCATTACCATCGGCGTTTGTAAATCCACATTTAATTGAAATAAGTGATTAAATAAGAATCTATTTATGAAAGTTTTGAAACGACGTATTACCATCGAGAACACATAGAATACACAATTTCAAATTTTCAGCACTTCAGATCGAGAGAAACATATTATCTACGAAATTTTGCCTCTCTAAAAAGAAAACAATTCTAGCTTGATAAAAGTGTGTAAAAAGTATATCATAATATTAAAAGTTTACTAAAAGGCAGCGTGACTGATAACAATCTGATGCAATTATCAGTAATACATCGTTAAAAATTTTGCAATTTAGGCGGAAAGAAGATTCCACTGACTGTCAGGAATGCTCTGCCAATACATATTATTATGCCAAAATCATATCTCATCTTTCCATACCATTCTTCCCAAGAATATTGATTGGATCTCTGATTTATGGTAAAACAAAAATATGCGAACTTCTCTTCTATCAGTAATGAACTTCTGTCAGAAGCAGAAATTGTCAGTAATGTTTGTAGGGTGTTGGCCAGTACGGATTAACTCTAAATTTATTCAGTATTTTCCAAATATGGCATTTTGAGAGATATACAGTATAAACTTGAGATAATGATTTTGGAAATAGCGACAACACAGTCGCGTGTTTTATAGGTGGTATTCTAAGTATTAATGTGCGCAGAGTATTTTGTGCTGTACATAGCTACATTCCTGCGTCTAAGAATTATGTTTGTTTGTTTGCTTTAGCATCGCTGTATATAAATTTAATTTAAACCAGAAATAATTCCGTAATTTTTATCTTAAATTAGCCCATATTACTTCATTCTAATTTTTTTTTATTCCCGATCCAAATTCCACTTTTTTATTTAATAATTTCTAACAGTCGATCTAAATCCCTAGAGTCTAAGCATTCCTTTCAAAGTTATCTAAGATTCCCTTTCCTAACTCGACACGTGTCAAAGAAATCCCGATTTGAATCTCTTTGTAAAATCCCAGAAGGGAAAAATTTCTGCCACTTTGATCTAATCTTCTGGTGCGAAAGAACGTGTTCCAATTTCACAATTTCATTCCCATATACAATTCTTGCCTTACACAGGTGAAATAAATTGAAGTTTGTTCCAAAAGTGTCATCTTTTGTCTCACATCTACAAAAATTATGATATATATATATATATATATATATATATATATATATATATATATATATATATATATATATATATATATATATATATATATATATATATCATAATATATCATAATTTATATATATAATTATAAAGCTTTTGATTAAAAGATTAATTCATTTTTATACGGGGTCGTGTTTTTAGTAAAAGTTATGTTGTTTAATTAATCATTTTTAAATATAAATAGTATATTACTTTTAATTCGTTGCTGAAATGTCTCCTGCTTCTTCATCTTATGTGTATAAAGAATCCTGCTTCTAAATATTTTTACAAAATTGTACATAGCTGATTATATGATTGATTCAAGGCAGTAAATAAGGAAAACGAACCAGATTTTGAAATTAAATTTAAAAATAAACTAGATGAATGTATAGTATCTAAAGTTATTGTCTATGATATATAAAACTGTAATTAAATAACAAACTCATCCTTGTATTAGCAAGAAAGTGATTCATATATATGTTTATTAATTAAATTTCCATAAAATTAAAACTTGAAAAGAAAGTAACATTAAAAATCGCCCGAAACTTTGTATTTTCAGCTGACTGAATCATAATAATATTAAAGAACCAGTATTTGAATTGAATTCTTAAAGAATAAAAGACTCCGGCATTCAGCTGCAATGTGAAACCAACTTTTCTTTTCATTTTAATTGAAATAATATTTCTTTTTCTCTTTATTTTACGAAACTGCTTCATTTTTTGTATTTTCATAATTAATTTATAAAAAAATATCAAGCTTGTTTCCCAATACGATATTATATCAAATTACTTTCGTTTAAATTTGCACCACATAATATTTGAATGAAGAATAAGAGCTTTCCTTTATCAGAAATAAATTTACTGCAATAAGTATACAATTTCGTTTAAATTTTAATTAAATTTCATTTTTGAATTAATTTTTACTTATATATTTTTAAATTAATATACAATTTTTTGTCGTTATTTAAAAGTGTGGATATTTTTCAATCTTGTAACTTAAACATTTCTGTTTCTGTTTTTTCACTTATTACTTTTATTTCAATAGTATAAAGAAAACGCACTTTTTTAAACCATATTTTAATTTAAAAAAAAAATTTCGGAGCATGTAAGTTCTCCCTTCAAATTATATGTGAAGAAATTAATTTTAAGTGTTGGTGCACGGAATATGTCATTTAATAAGTAGATTCACATCATTTTAATTAATAATCTAAATATGTCTAATCATTCATATTTCATATTTGAATAAAACATTCAGGAAATAGTGTTATTATATGTCCTCCTGCTCGTCAAAAGTTGTTTTCTGGCTTTCCTTTTGTTCCGTTACCTGTTTTTTCTTTTTCTTTTTTTTATTCCCCGACACGTTTTATTTAAACTTCGTTCAAAACTCGGGGACAAATGAAAATAGTTTGTCCATTCAAAAGACATTACGATTTATGGGCTTATACATTTCGATGGTATTGCTGCTGCAGCCATCTATCGGCGAAGAAGGAAACAAAACCGTAAAGTCAAATTAGACAAGGATTATTAAAAATGTAATGTTTCTAAAATAAAATAAGACAACTAGGCTAATAAAATAAATTTAAAGAGAAAAATGCGATATTCTGTGGATCTACCGAAATTTTTAAAAAGAAAACTAAATAATTATATAAAGGAGTGATTTCTTTGATAGTTTTAGATTAAAAAATAAACAGCTTGTTTTCTAATTCAAGTTAATAACAATCACTAAATTAATATTTGAGATGATATTACTTTGAAAAAATATGAATCTTGATTTCCTTTGTAATTTTTAGTGTGTATATATTTTTTTCAGACTCATATTCAAGGCTTAACTGGAAATATATCATTTGATGAACTTGGATATCGAACAAATTTTTCGATTGATGTCGTTGAAATGACTGTGACAAGTAAGATGGTAAAAGTGAGTTATTTTTTGATTTTAAATTCATATTCGCAATTTGGAATGTTGATTTATTAGTCTTCAAAAAATGCATTCTATTTTTTTTTTTTTTGAACTTTATTTCTTCATACATTTTTGAACATTGCTGGACTCCTCTGAAAAATTTGATTGTGAGGAGATGATGGTGAACCACTCACACCCACATTGCTCTCATTCAGTTTTCATAAAAAAACTGACAAATTAAAAAAAAAATGATTTATAGAAAAATGGTACTGATATAATTTTTGGGGTCTTACACGAACTGAAAATCAAATTGTATAAATAAAATAAAATGTATAAATTTCATAAATAGCCCACTATAGAAATTTGAAGGTTTCCTTTACATTTTCCTCACAAAAACTATGAAGCACAAAGGAAATTCATGATAATTAATGAAAAGGTTATTTTTTTAATAATTAGAAACAGCATCTTTCTCTGTACATAGAACAGATTAACTATCTCTACTGCTGTCATTCAAATTGAATAGAAATAGTATATTTATATTGAATTAGCAGATGCTCCCGTCTATATGGGCTATTATTCTGTTAAAAATATATCAGATATGATTGTAGCATATTAACTAATGAAAGCTGTAGTAGAAAATGTCATACATATTGGCTTGATACTTATTAACAATAGAAAGTTGCAGTAGTAAATCTCATTCACATTATCTTGTTACTGATTAACAATAGAAAGTTGCAGTAGGAAATCTTATTCACATTGGCTTATTACTGATAACTACCGAAAGTTGTAAAGTTGTTACAAATAAAAGTTTAAAGTTGTTACTGATAATTAAAGAAAGTTGTCTTAAGAAATATACAATAATAACATTATAAGTTTTATTTCATTTCAGTTGTATATTTTCTATCCGTAATGTTTGCGAAAACTCAAATTGAAAATATTTACTAAAATGGATTTCAAATAATAATAATAATAAAAAATAAACCATTAGCAGAAAGAAATCAGTTATGACACATATTCGGGATAGAGGCTAAATAAAATAATGAATTCTGCAAAAATCAAAATCAAAAAGTAAAATAAATATGATTAAATGAACAATAAATTGAGTAAATTCATATAAAAAGTAAATGAGATATTAAAAATATTACAGAACTATTACATAAAAAGAAAATTAATCTATATCAAGAATAATAAAAATCTATTCTGAAAGGAGTGAAATCCACTTTTCCACGGAAATGAGATGCCAAATAAGAGTAACACTGAAAGAAAATATTAGCAGACATCAGCCCATTAACCTTTGCTATAATCCAACATAAAAATTTGAAAAATATATCGATCCTATAACTACGTACTGTTCAAAAATATTCAAAATAAAACTAATAATAAAAATCGCATTGAAATAACTGCTACTCCACTAACAGAAAAATATATGTCAAATACAAAATATTTAAAATGCTGAACAGAAGAAAAGAAAGAACTCAATACTATCGATATGCGTATTCATAATAACTTCCGGGTAAGCTAACACACATAACAGATGACAAATCTGAAGTTTGGTAGACGCCAAAAGCGCCTTACTGTATTCTCTAGATAACCCTTATGTAAAGAAATCATTTATTTGTTAGCCTTCAAGATGCTATCCTAAGCACATAATCATATTTTGTATCATGTGCTAAAAATTATTAATAACTTATAGATAAAAAAAAATTAACTTTCGGCAGTTTTAAACATTATTTTGTACTAATAAGATTTAAAAGTTTTGTGCAAATAAGATTCATATTTTATTCAAAAATAATTTGTATGATAAAATAATTTTACATGGAGTGATTATAATTTTGCATATCATTATTATTAGTTTTCATAATAATATTACTCCAAATAAAAATTATTACGTATTTTTTAAAAATTGTGTTTATTTGCATATATGTTTGTATTCCTTCAGATGATATTATAAATATATTTTTACTTTCATGCATAAGACATATGAATAATTTTAGCGTTTTTCAAAAGTACTTAAAATTTTGCATTCAGATACTCAATAATTAAAGAAGCTTAAATGAGAGCTTTCTATTTATTAAATAGCTAATTTTGTGTGTGCATATATACATACATACATACATATATATATATATATAAAACCAATCTTAAGTAAGAAAAAGTTTGAAAACGAAACTAAAATGAAAACGAAACAAAAACAGTTTCGAAATCGCAACTAAAATGTATAACCTATTTAAACTAAAACCAAAAAAGAACTTCATAGTATTTAGAGAGCGCAATTGCAGCTACTTCTAAAATACAGATGAATTGATACAAAAGTATTAGAATCAAGTTAATAGGAAAAACAAAAAATCAAATAAAAGTTAAACCAAAAAAATTATAACAAATATAAAAAAAGAATCCGGCCTGAAGACTTTTGCAAGGGTCACCCTCAGGCAGGGATTCAAAGAAAGGGATTTTTTCTGTGAGGAAATACAGACATTGTCTAATAATGATTCCTCGTGACCCGAAAATCCCCTGAAATTATGCTCAAGAGATATACCATTTTAACAGAAAGGAAATATAAAACAACAAATTAGAAGAAATTAACCACAACAAAGTAAAAATACAATAACAATAACAATAACAATAGTTTAAAGTTTCCTTGACTGTTGATGGTATGTACTGGCCTTTTCGTTTTTAATTTTTAATTTTAGTGCTATTTTTTGTTTTTATTGTTATTTTTGTTATTGTATTTTTACTTTGTTGTGGTTAATTTCTTCTAATTTGTTGTTTTATATTTCCTTTCTGTTAAAATGGTATATCTCTTGAGCATAATTTCAGAGGATTTTCGGGTCACGAGGAATCATTATTAGACAATGTCTGTATTTCCTCACAGAAAAAATCCCTTTCTTTGAATCCCTGCCTGAGGGTGACCCTTGAAAAAGTCTTCAGGCCGGATTCTTTTTTTATATTTTTTTATATTTTTTATAATTTTTTTGGTTTAATTTTTATTTGATTTTTTGTTTTTCCTATTAACTTGATTCCAATACTTTTGTATATATATATATATATATATATATATATATATATATATATATATATATATATATATATATATATATATATATATATATATATATATATATATATATATATATATATATATATATATATATATAATATAATATTATGTTTTGTAGTTATTGTGTTCATTAACATTCGGGCAAGCAGACAGATAAACTCTCTGTTTATTGATTTCGCTCAAAATTCGATGTAAAAAAAATCTCCTTCTTCGGTATAAGAACCACATATTATTTCATCTTCCATCTCTAAGAATTGCATGCACATGTTCGCTGGCAGAGCGACAGACCGATGTAATTATAAAAATGTGTTTTTCGGATTCAGTGGTGAAACTTGGAGAACTGTCCATTTTTCGACGACTATAAAACCTCCTCTCTTTGTATACCCCGTAAACGAGAAAGTAAAAAGTCAGCAACTATATATTAAAAGATTTCAGTTTACATACAAAGAGGAATATTACATCTTATTCTGTCATAAAATGGCTTTTAAAAGCAATATTTAAAATTCTGTAGTCAAGGAATATTAATCCAGAATAATGATCGAATTAATCTTATTGTTAGCATTTATTTTGAGAAAAACTTACATCCGGAATTATTCATTTTAGTCTGTTTGATATTTGAACGAACTAATGAGGTAAATTCGAATTATAATGGATTAAAATGTATACACGCTGATTCAAATGTTGAGTTATTATTCCACACCCAGATTAATTTATTTAAAATGTTTACTTTTGTTCAATACAAAATTAATTTAAAAATTTATACTTTAAATAACAATGGGATATCCCCCTTTCATCTCTATTCATTTACAAAAGATTCCTATAATTTTTCTATTCATTTATATTAGAAATCACTTCATCAGAAAAACAGGTTAATTCCATAAAAATGAAAAAAAAAAAAGTTTAAGCTTTAATAGTCGTAAGCCTCCAGTGTATATGTTTGTTCAATATTTCAAATTTGACCATGGTACGACACACTAAACGATAACTAACTTTCCAGACATCTATGCTATATGAACGTGAAGATTCTTGGGCCGCGACCATAAATTTGACTTGCAACTTGCACACGAACACGTAGGACCGTGGATAAAATCACGTTCGGGAACCAAGAACTATCCAATCTCGGATCGAGAAGCAACCACCAAGTATTTGCAATATTCATAGATGTGCATGAAATATTATGCAGAATTAGGCGTATTAATAAAAGGTTGAAATTAATTATATTAGAATTGCTTGAAGAAGATCTTTTTCTGGGAGGATACTTTGCATTAAGAACTTGGGCTTGCAATGTGTTTAAGTTCATTAATGTTTATTTCATCAACAGCAAATATATATTTTAAAAATTCATACATTTTTTTTATTTCCTTTCGATATAATTATACATGAAACAGAAAGAGGAAAATAGATTAAATATTGCTACAATATGCGAACGTAAAAGCCAAATTTTCTATAAAGAAAAACTTGGTATAAAGGAGCTAAGAAAGAACAAGTTTTTTTTAAAGCTTTTGGCAGTATATTGCTCTTGCAACACCAAATGATCCCATGCGTCATTTTTAATTTAATCTCAAACCCCAAGAAATAAAAAAAGACCCTGTTCTTAGAATGATTAATTCGGAATTCTTTTATCCTTTCTTCGCTCATTTTCGAATCTATAAACGAACGGACATAAACAACTTTTAATAGTTTAAACTTGCCCAGAAATATAAGAATCCAGTTTGGAAACAAACTAAGCAATGACCAATGAAACATTTCTTTCAACTTATTCATCCAAGTTGATCTTTTTATATCTAGATTACATGGAGAATATAAAAATTCAGTATGAAAGTAATTTTTAGGTTTTATTCAATTATGGACAGACAAATTTCAAATTCATTTATTAAAAAGATACAATTTTTGAAAATGGTTTCATGTCTTAATGGCATTTCACTTTTAACATCTGACTCCGCTATGACTTGGTGATAAGGTTAGAAACCCGATTCCTCTAAAACTTCTTTGTTTATGTGAGTCTGATGCTTCTGATTTCGAGAGCCAATCTTTATATCATTATTGATCTAATTATTAACACAACTGAATCAATTTATGTCGATACAATTGATTTCATCTTCTGACTTAAATTCAGATCTGTGAGGTTTCTCACAAATATAGCCTTCACTTCTTTCTTTTTGTATTCTTGGTTCACGAGAAAGTAAACATAGATGGGAAATTTTATCAATATAAAATATGCGAATTATAAACTTGTTTATTATAATAATAAAAATAAAAATCTGCTAATGCTCTAAATACTCGTGATAAATCTTAAATTAAGTTACTTTCGTTTCAATACTTTTATCCTTCAGATTGCAGACATGAAAAAAAATTATACTAATGCATTGCTCTGTTTTATATTTAAAATACGTATGTATTATGTTTTTTTAAGCCTAGATAAAAGAAAATCTTCTCTTTAAATAAATTCTGGTTTAATATATATATATATATATATATATATATATATATATATATATATATATATATATATATATATATATATATTCCACACAGCATTAATACGATCTGCAATTCAACTGCCTCTAAATATACGTAAGGAAAATAAACTGCTAATAAATTAAACGAACAATTCTTCTTTACTAAATTTAATTACGAAATACAAGGTAAAAGCTATTCAAAATATTGGATTCTCCGAAATATTTGCGCTTGTTTTTCTGATTTTATTGCTGTTGGAAAGCTGTTTATTTGTCTGCGATTCCAGGAGCAGATCTACGAAGGTCTTTTATTCTCTCTTTGTTGAGCTCCATTAGTGTTTAGTCTACGGCTAACAAGGTCGACTGAAACAACTCTGTAACCAATTTTGCTTTTATCGAGGTCTGATTTTTGCAGTAGTAAAATTATTTAGTCATGGAATGTTTGAGATTATCTAGAAAAGCCAGAAAATGTAAATAACTTCCAAGAAAGCCTATTAATTGATTTCTATTACATTTCGTACTTTATTTGTTACTTAATTACGAATTCAGTCTGTAACACAATTGTTTCATTCTCTTCTATTGGTTTAATCGAGTTATTTGCCTTTAGCCGTTTTGTTTTATTCTTCTACAAATCGTTATTCAGTAAGAATCAAGAAATAATTATTTTTAAATGCAAAACATTCCAAAATGTGAAAGTTAAAAGAATTTTGCTTGTTTAATTTGAAAAATCGTGATGATGATGGTGAATGTAATGAAGATTGTGAAATTTTAGTGATTCTTTTGAAAAACTGATATAAAAGTCAATTATTTTCTATAATAATTACTGCTTCTTTGGCAAAATCTTGTAGTAATTTGAATTCATGAAAGTAAATGTTAATTTGAAAATCCTTTGTCTTCAAAAACTAGTTATGATATAAATATTGTGAGTGAGGGAACTATAAAAATTTTCTTAGTATTGAAATTAGAGAATCATATATTTTCTACATCGAATGTAAAATTTTCAAATTATTGTCAAGGTTGAGAAGTGTAAAATTAAAAAAAAAAAAAAAAAAAAAACATTTCCATTTCTTTATCTGTTTGTTAAAATTCGTTTTGTTTAATATTTTCTTGCCAATCTTAAATACACTTTTTGCATATTGATTCAACTATTTAGACAATATCTATTGTGCTGTTCATCTAGGAGCTCTGATTTGTCGACATCTATAATTTATTCCTTCTAATGATCTTCGTTATTGAGTTCTTTCTTTATCAATCATTTAGGTTATATAACTGCTTATTGATCAACAAATACTTCTTTTACATTATTCATTATTTCAAATTATTAAAGTCTCTCTATTTCAGTAGTTAATTTAAATATTAAATATAATTTTATTCCATTTTTTTTGTAGTAAAAAAATGAAGTCATAGTAGTACCAAATAGTTTTATAATTTCCAACTCAAAAGTTTGTTGCATAATATTAAATTTTTGCAATAGTTTTGATCTGATATTTTGAAAATGTTTGAATATTTGAAAATGAAATATTTTCAAAAACAATTAAGGAGGAATTGTTATTATTGTTATGGGCTTTATAATGTATGCTTATAGAGTTATTGTTAAATTTAAGCATTTACGTCACAGATTAATTAATTCTGTGCAGATTTAAAAAGGGTTTAATGTCATGACAACATTCAGTTTATTTATACACAAAACACTCAAATAACATAATAAATAAAGACCAGGTGAAGAAAATTTTTTTTGATTACATTTATATTTTATTTCTCTGTTTTACCATATTTAAATAAATAAATACATATTTAATGATGCGGCATTCAAACTTGCTCATATTTGATTAAATTTCATTGAACCAACGTTTTGTTTCATCATATGATGTATAGATGGCAGCACATATCCATTCTTCTCGTAAACTTCTAAAATCGATATCTGTAGTTTGTAAGCGTTTCCAACCTGAAAAGAAAATATTTTATGATTACGAGATTATATGACAGAAAGAGCGTTAGCAGTGCTACGAGAAAAGAGAGGTGACACAAAAATAAATTGCTTTCTTCAGGCGATAAAGAAAAAGACGGAAACTCAGCCAGAGGAATGATTTTTCTTCTACTATGATTTATGGCCTAGAAAAGTTTGGTTTTGTTGCTGGAGAAATTATTATTTAAACACTTTTTTTTTTTTTCGTTCTCCTGTTGGGTTGGTTTAAATTTTACAAAAAATTATTATTATTGTTTTACGTGACTCTTCAGGTGGAATAAAGGCTCTCATTTTTCGTGTTTCAAAACTAATAGATATACCAGCTGCGCTCTTGAGTATTGTTTGTTATCTTTATCCACATCCGAATCATATAAAAATAAATAAATAAATATTTATTTACCCTTTCCTTTTTTTTTTAAATAACGAGAAATTCATTCAGGACATTTCAATTTGATTTTTTTCAATAATTCCATGTAGAAAGAGAACAATTATTTTGATTACATTGACTGTCCCATGCATATTTTCCTGTATAATTTTATTAACATAAGCCTTATTGCTCAACTTTCCACACACACATATATATATTTAAATTAACCCTTTTTGTGGTATTTTATTGGCATTTTTTTGTACCTTTATGAGCATTTAGCAATGGAAATAAATTAACTCATAATGGATTTTGAAAATATCTTTTTCTAGTTCTTTTAAAACAAGGTTGAAAAACGTTCTTTACTTATAAATATCTACTTTTAATAGCTATATCTATCCATTTGACTTATTTTTAATAAAAATTATTTTTCAGTTAATATGAATTTTAGCTTTGAAACTTTAGTAGTACTTATATTTTAATTGCAGTTCTCGGATTAATTATTTTAAGGGTTTTATACAGTAAATTTTCTTTGCGTGCTCTAAATTATGCTGTTTTTTTTTTAATTAGCTTTTCATTAACAAAAAGTTACATCAAAATATTTGCGGGAGTATTTTAACTACATGTTATAAAGTTTTTAAACAATTTGCTAATATGGATATTCGATTTCAAATTATAATATATAATTTTATCTTGAAACATGAAATATTTTCTTTATTATTTTAAAAAAGTACTCACTTCAGTAAAAATTTCATTTACAGAGTGATTTACAAAATGAGCATAAAGCATTAAAAAATAAAAGCTGTAAGTGGTGAACTATAAAAGCATTAAAATATTTAAGAATTTAATATGTGTTTACAATCAATTTAAAAACATCAAAAATATGACAAGAATTTAAAATTTGCGAATAATGAATCTTAAAAACATTTTAAAATGTAAAAGAGATTTAACAGCTGAATATATTAATAAATCTCAAAATCATTGAAATCGAATTGGAATTTTAAAAGTTGTATACAAAGGTACAAGTTGTATGATCAAAGTTATAAAGATTTAAAAATTCATTCAAAACATTTAAAAGTAAAAAAAGTTGTAAACATTTAATTTTAAAAACACTCTAAAAAAGCATAGAAATATTAAATTCTACAAAAAAAAAAAAAAAAAAAAAAAAACCTTGCTAAATATTTAATAAAATTTATATTTTTTATGTACTTTTTATTTATTTGTAAAATTCACATTTTACTACATATACTACATAAAAGGTTGAATATAATAAATTGTTAAAAATATTTTTAAAATAAATCATTAGGAAATTTAAAAGTTAAATGCATTAAATCTCAAAGATCACAAAAGCCGCGTTAGGAATTTAAAATTTGTAAGTATTTAATTTTATAAAATTACACACAAAAAATGCTACACACACACAAAAAAAAAATGCTAAAAACATCAAGTTTTTCAAAAAAAAGGTGAACATTTTGTAAAATTTATATATCTTTTTTATTTATTTGTAAAATTTATATTTTCCCACATATAGAATTTTACAAACATATTCTGAAATAATTTTCTGATTCAAAACGCTGAGACTGGTACAGCGAAATATATATATATAGTTTAATATGTCACTACAATCAATTACCAAAAACAAATAAAGAAATAATAAACAGAATACAGGAAAGATGAAATCAGGATTTCAAACACTTTACGTTTGTGAAGATTTATCATATGAATAAAAATTATAATTTTTTTGTATAACGATAGAGAATTTAGTTTATACTTATTTATAAACTAAATATTTAATTATTCTTATATATAAACTTCGATTACATTTTTGAAATTAAAATACCAAATTAATTTACAGTATTTAAAATTATTTTAGTGTTGTACAATCTATTAATTCATAGATTTGACAACATTAAAATACAGAATCTTCAGCCAGCCTATTAGAAAATTCTTTAGTTTCATGATTGTAGAATCCAAGTTTTTTTTATAAGTCTTTGAAACTATTTGCCTTATTATGTTTTAAAAAATCGTTTTATATCGAAAACTACGTCTAGATCAAATACTAATTCAGACCGATATGAAATGAGATTATTGATTTAATAATACTATATCAAAAGTTGATGTTACTAAGAATGTTACATTTCTCATTATTCTGAAGTAACTTGTTCAGGTACTACTGAAACAAGTTATCAAAATCATATTACACAGCAGAGTTGTCTATATTAAATCATATAAAAGGTCTAAGATTAAAGCCTTGAGGGGCTTCATAAGTATTTGTAACTTATGAAAAACAGCTTTATTAATATTAAATATATAGCCATCGATTACTGAAATAATAATAAAGCCATTGATTAAATTTAATTTGGAAAATAACATTATTAAATATCTTTAACAAAATATTAAAATAAATTTCTTTAAAGACCTTTGAAAAATCAATACACACATCATCAAGTTGGCAGCCATGTTCAGATACAGAAATAATCTTTTTCATTAAACAAAAGTAATTCGTAATTGTTGAGCATTTTGAAATGAATACATATTGAGTTCATGATATTCAGCTTTTAATATGGTGGAAAAGCTTTTTATAACGTATAATTTCAAGTGTTTTGATAAAGGACTTAAAATTATGATAGGTCGATCAATTTTACCATGATTAAATGACAGTATAATTTTAAGTATAGCTTGTATTAGCGTTTTTGTGAATAAGCATAATTTTGTTTTGCTTCTAAAGTTAAGAAAAGTTAAAAATGAAAAAAAAGTAAAATAAAACAGAATGCTAACTTAGCAACGGCATTTAACCCAATCACTAATTATTTCAAGCAATTACCACTTAAGACACAACTATATGCTTCCATTTGTCCTAATTCTGCAGAAAATGTACTGAAACTTCTGGATGAAACTGCGCTTTAGATATTATTATATTTTTATTAACCTTTGAAATTATATGGCTTTTAAAATTAATTTTTTATTATGTTTGAGACAATCGTTGACAGATCTTATATCATTCAAGATTCTTAAATAAATTGGAAATATATTGCAAAAGGCCTTTATTTTCGGCGATATTAAATTTAAGAAAGAATCCCATAATTCGGAACCAGCCACATTTATATAAAATTGTGATTTATTATTATTAACTGCTTCCAAATTTGTGTGATTGGTTCAGCAGATTTGATTGATAATTAAATCTGTCTCAGAACTGACTACATATAATGCAATAATTAATTTTTAGTCGGGTTTATTTGCAATACTACCTATATTATAATAGGTGAAAATGACTCACCTTGTATAATTGCATCATATTAATATTGCTCACAGAATAACTATATAGAAAATTGGTTTCTCTTTAGAAAAGTTTTCTAAAATACGATTTATAGTAATAATATACTGTACATTATATAGTAATAATATAGTAAGAATTTGCAAATGCTAATTCATAAATTAATAATAGTAATAATGCATACAATTATTGTATAAAAAACGAAAGCAAAGAATTTTTCCACTAATATTGATTTTTTTTTTTTGTAAATATTCAAATGACAAAGAATCGAAATTTGAATTTGACATTTTTGGAAAAAGGCATATACTTACTAATATGTCTTTCTTACGAACATTATTGGAAATTTAGTCGATATCATATACAAAAACTAGTGGAATTTTATTATCCTCTAAGAAATGAAAAAAAAAAAACTATCTGCTAAATTTGATATATTATAGTATATTCTCAAGTAAGAATTGACATACTGTCCATAAAAATAAATTTTGAATAAATTTCAAAAATTCAAGATATTTTACTTATGATATCTATCTATGAGAAGGAAAATGCAGGACATGAAATTAATAATACTTCTGTCAATGCTGCAAAAACATGTATGTAACTAACACAAGTTTATTATTTAAATAATTTTGTGTAATCTGTCAGAAAATAAAAATAAACATTTTTAACTCTCACGCTCTCAATTGTATGTATTTGAATGACAAAAGGATAAAAAGATTATATATATGTATACGAGTAATCCGTAGTAAAAATAATGCTAATAATAAAATAAAAGTTTCGCTTTATAATTAGTAGTCTTTAAATAAATTACTTAAATAAACACAAAGATATTCTAAATTTAAAACATCCCGAGCATTAAATAAGGCTATAAATCTTTTAAAAAACGCCTACTTTACTAAATCTTCTTCCTTCCATTATTCATCCAAGAGCAGTCACTAAATTCTAATTATTTCATCTCATTCGTGAAATAACCACCTATGCACACAGCGTTGCTGGATTCTCATTGTTGAGCTTTGCATTGTTTTCTAATCAGTCTTATTGGAACACAGTATCGCTCCGAAATCCTAATCCTTTAAGATATTTACTGGAAACAAATGTTCCGTGACATGCAAGAAGAAGCGAAGAAAATGACAAAGAAACTCCCAGGGAATTCTCCTTTGCAATTTTTGCCACTCATCTGATCCCTATTCATTTAGCATTAGATTAAGATGTTGTATCTATTCCTAACGGTTTATTCTTTCAGTAGCAACAGCCTAATTCTTAGTAAATATTCTAAGAGAGGCATTCTAATATTTATCAATTAGGGAATATGTTAATTTTCTTTTGACTGGTATTAAAATTACTGTTCACAAAAATGAAAAATTGCGAGCAAAATGTTTTCGAAATCTGATTATTGAAGCGTTTCTTCGAAGGCTGCTTGTAAATTCAAAAGTATGTTGGAAGTAATCTTATTTTAATTTTTATGCAATTTTTATTCAATGTAATGGTAGTTTTCTATAAATATTTATTAAAAATAATTGTATAACAATGTAAAACAAATGCATTCAAAAATCGGGTCTAATGCATTCGAAAAGTATTTAAGGCATGATTTTTTAAAAATAAAATGCTATAAATTTTGTTATGAATGTTTTATGGTTTTTCTGTATAAATGTTTTTGAGCACGAATGTTATTGAAAAAGGGCTAAGAAAGTACTTACTAGTCTACGTTCTTGTTTGAAAATGAAAATAACGTCATATGCACTGAATTTAAACATACGTCATCTCGAATTCAGCAGCAAATCTCATTAGGAACTATAAATAGATTTATTTTTTATGAAGTACCAAGGGGGGGGCACTTCGTAAATGAGGATGAGAAGCTTCCTGCATGGTGGTTGATTCTCTCGACCCTTGTGAGTACACGAAAAGGGTGGGGGTTTGTCTTCTCCCATCGATGACGGGACGTATTTCCTTAGCGAAGGGTTGCACCGTGGTCGGTAATGGCTCTTATGACAACCACAGTGCCCGCGAGTGTTGCTCTTGCGGCGGTCCGGTCATTAAAGTTTTTCTGTGTGCCTTCCTTCTGGTTGGAGTAGCCAGCTTCTGGTTTATTTTTTTTATGAATCATTTGGTTAAGAAAAAAAGAAAGTAAAAGAAAAATAATTTAAATGTAAGAATGTTTAAGATAATTTGTTTGTACTTTCATATTAATATATTTTATTGTAATAATTACTTTTATTTTAATACAGAATTAATAACTGAGATGTAGCGTTATTTTAATATATTAGAACATTCAAGTAAAGAAAGAAATATTCATTTTAAAAACTGAACAGGAAATCCCGCATATTAAGCTATATTAAAAAAAAATCATGTTTCTGGCTTGTGGCTTACTAAGCCCTATTTTGGCATATAAAATATTTTTTTAAAAATTCTTACAAAAGGAAAGTTACTCATCCCTGTCCTAGGAAATCCGAAAATAATTAACAGTCATAGTTCTTTTTAAATCGTCCTTTAGAAATCAATATGTTTTGGGGTTTCCAAACATATGAAAATTCAATCTTTAAAGAATACTAATTTAACATCCATCATAATAAATATTCTTCGGTGCTGAAACATGGTTACCTTAGTAGAATATTCATAACATCCATCATAATCATTCCTTTCGGTTTTTTGATCGAATAAATAAGAGTTTTTTTATGAACATTCCAACTGTATGTGATAGAATTCATAACATTTTAAATATTTGTTTTTCTAGATTGCTGAATGGTCCGATCAAAATCATCTGCAACAAGTTCCACCAATCAGAAAGAGAGTTCCGGAATCCCAAGTTATTTTTGAAAATAAAACTTATATAGTCACTAGCATTTTGGTATGTATTAATTTTTTAAATTTGTCCGAAATGTATTCTTTTATTTCAGAATAAAGGTTTGAAAAAAATGAACGAATAAGTTTCTTTTTAAAAACTAATATTAGGCAAAAAAAAAAAAAAAAAAAAAATCTAATAGAAAGGCTATCAATGTTTCTTTATATCAATTCTGCTCTATTTTGATTGATGTTTCAGTTTTCTCTGAACGTATTCATTTAAATTAATGTCAGTCAGTTAAAATTAGGTTAATTTGATTAAATAGAAATCTATATAGAAGTTAGAACAATAAACTGAAACTTCTTACAGAAAACAGCAAGAAGACTTTCTCAAAAGAATCTTGAGTTATTTAGCATTTAGTATAACTAGTTTTCAGATTTCAAAGCTATCTGTAGTCACACTAGATTGTTTTAAACAGTTATTTAATTAAATGATGTACTTTTTATTATATTTCATGATCGAGAGAGAATCGTCCTAAATCGTTCATTCTAGAAAAAAATGCATTTTTTTCTAGAATGAATGAATTCTTTTAAAAAATTAAATAGGAAAGGGAAATATTATTTAGACCATTTCCATTTACAATATAAATAAAAAGTAATTTAGAAATTAAATTTTTGGGGTTAATTTCTAAATTGGGGTTATTTAAATTTTATTTGCAATTATATCAAACGTGGCGTTTGACCAATAATAGGAGTAAATGATATAAATCGTACTTATGTTGAAATTATATTCCTTATTAATACAGAGGAAGTTATATTTAAGCATAGACTACATGCCCCAGGGGGCACCTCAGATATGGGGATACGAAACTTCTGGAACGGTGGGTGATTTCCACACCATCATGGGTACATAAATGGTACTGGGTGATTACCTCCTACAGATGGCGGGAAACGCCTCCTATGGGAGAGGTTGTGTCGTGGCCGGTGATGGTCCTTAGAACTCAACCTGCCAATATTGTTGCGGTTCCCGATCATTCAGATTTTTCTTGTGTCTTCTGGGGGGTTGAGGTAGTCAATTATGACTAAGCAGAAACTACATTCCATTCTTTTAACTGTATCTCAATATGTATTAAAATATTTATCTGGTAAGTAAAAAATGTAGATGATAGGATAATAAACGCATTCTGACCTCATATCATTCTACTCTATTATTCTTACCTCACATTTGATTTAATGTATGATCAAGATTTGAAAAAAAAATGGAATTTTTAGAACTATATTAGAATTTGTTCTGATATATAATTATTCATTTACTTAATTTCTAATTATTAAAAGGTTAGTTCACTGTAATAGGATTACTTCAATTTAATAAAGTTTATTTTATTAGTATTAAACTAGCAAATGCCGCTAAATAACCTTGTTGCAAAGATTTTTCAAGGCTGCTAAAATCTATTCGAGAAATTATAGTTAAAGTTTAATGCATCATTGCATATTATTACACTTTATTCATCTATTTAAAGTAGCTTAAAATAAATAATAATTTAAGAGTTCATTTTAATCAAATGGACAACATATAATATCTCGGAATTCTCGGAATTACTAGGCGTAAATAATTTTTTGTGATTTTCCTTTCTAACTTTAAATTAAATTGGAAATTAACTTTATTTAGGGTGAGTAAATGTTTACTTAACTGCTGCAATTTCGGAGGATAAAATCAATGTATATATTTCGTTTCTAAAATAAAGTATTGTTGCTGAATAACTCTTTGAAGATACTAACTTCTTAAAACATAATACGGTGTTAATGAAAAAGTTTTAATGAAATCTATGTGCATTGAATTATTTTCTTCTGTTTAACTGATGAAAAGGAAATATTTATTTAACCATGAAAAGGAGAGAATAACAAATTTCAGTTCTTATGAATTTCTCTAGATGAACGTAAAATTTTGAAATTTATTTTTGATTGAATAACATTGTTTTCCTTTACATTCAATTACATAATTTAAACTATTTATTTTATTTAACTTTTAATGAGAATTACTGATATTTATAGATCCTAATATACTGTAAATTAATTTATGAATTCATATGTATACACTATCATTTATCATATTTCTTACCTTTATAAATTTTAATTCATTTATTTAACTTTTAATGAGAATTACTGATATTTATAGATCCTAATATACTGTAAATTAATTTATGAATTCATGAGTATACACTATCATTTATCAAATTTCTTACCTTTATAAATTTTAATTCAATCATTCGAAATTCCAAGTTTAAAAAATATCAACTTGTGAAAAATCCCTTATGATACTTTTAATCATATAGCATCAAATTTCTTATATACAGAAGTGGCTCATACGTAGGATTGTGGAAATGCATCCTTATCTTTTATATACCACAATATAATCAAAAATTTTTTTGATTTTACGTTCTGTATCTAAAGTTACCAGTTGTCTAACTGCATTCGTTTTAGAGCTTTCAATATTCAGGGGTAATGTAGTAAGTAAACGGCGTTCCCTTTTTTGTAGAGGGATGCTTCCAAAAGGTTCCAATTTCTACTCTTGCACACACCTCGTATTAAAACGCATTCGCTACGCTCCATAGTTTGTTAGGGGAAGAAGGTATGTCCCGAATACAGCACTTCCTTACGTTTCAGAGATAGTAGAACCCCCACTTCTATTTTGCTAAAATCTTTCGCGGGCCAGGAATTTAAATTTAAATAAATAAAATACAGTTATCACTAAATACTTTTAATGAAAATTATTGCTCTGTTGAATGTTTCCATAAACAAAATTATGTTTTAGTTACCTATACATGTGTATTTATTTTAACTATAAAGATTTATATTTTTTATTGTTATACAGCTATTGAGCAAATCTACATAAATGAAAGGAATAGAAAAGAAGAAGGAAAAACAAACACACAATTAAAAGAATTTATTTTGATTATATTAACTAAAAAATTTTGATCACTTATGTTAATTTGTTTTAAAATTGATTATATTATACTAATTTTTCGTTAACATTTATCTATATCAAATCAAAAATAATTTTATTATCTTTTATTGATTAATTATTAAATTATTCAAAATGAACTGGAAAAGGAAAAATTTAAGCTATGTCCAAAGACGCTGTCGTGGAATGTTGAATAAGTTACATTCTTACTGAAAACACTTATGCGTTTTCACTTTGAATGCCCATAACTGATAAATACAGTAAGCATCTTGATTTCCTTAATCTTTTTGTAGAGTCTTATAAATTAAAATGGTTTTTATACTGTTTTCTTGGATATCAATTAGTATTTCTTTTTTTCTTTGAATAAATCGAGTTATGTCATGCAAGCCATTCTCAATAATGAGGTGGAATTCTGGTGAAGGCTCTTACAGATTAATGTAGACAAAATTATCTGTTTTAATTATTTATTTCTTTTTTATTTACTCGCATTCAATACGATGTATAGTAATGAAGAAAATGAATATCAGAGTTGCTCAAACACAAATTGCTGTAGCTTTCCCTTATTAATGTACTTGCAGAACAAGAGAAAAAGCCTTCAAATTGATACAATAAAGCCCTTAATTCATGAAGTACCAACAAATTTAATCAACGTTTTCAAGAGCAGTGTATGGAGCATAAAATTTATGTGTATAACAAGGTGCGCCTCTACCACTTTGATGTTTAAGTGCTGACTAAGAAGCTAATTGAGCTGAGCCGTCCACATGGATACTAGAAGTGTGTACCACCTTTTCAGAGTCTTGCCAAACAACAAGTGAGGCTTGAAAAACTTACAAGATCTTCTCAATAAAAGACCAGTCAGTCGTTATAAGCCAGTTAGTATTCTTTTACTTGACGAACTTTTTACTCTCTTCTATCGGAACGAACTTTTCGAAATTTCATTATGGAGCTATTCACGCTTAATTAAAGTATTAGCGAACCTAAGCGGGGACAGAGTTGTTATTTCTTCAGGAATAGCCTCCGATGGTGAGAAAAAAGAGCTGGATCTTTTCTGCCACATCGTTGCGTTTCATTTCCGTAGTAAATATAGAATATGATATGCATGAAAAGGACTTCATTAACGCGCGGCGACGTTCTTGCCTAGCGGAGCTTGCACGACACGTCATGTTATCGTTCATCCGGTAACTATGACTAGAGGAGATTTTTCTTCTCGCACTTTGACGGAAAGAGAGACCTGAGAATTTTCAGAAAATTAATAAGTGCGGGAGTTTGTTTGTTTGTTTTCTCTCAGATATTTTTACGTCTGATAAGAGCGATAAGAATTTGAAGAATGGAATGCTGTTTAGATAAATCCAGATATACTCAAGGGTGTAAATATTTTCATTTCTTTCTAGTGTTTATATTTTATATGGGTATTTGAATCAGAAAGCGTTTTTTGTCATTAAAGATAATAAGGCATTCTTATCTTTACCCTAATTATACACATATGAGAAAAGGATAGATATGAAATGCAGAAAGAAGTTTTATTCAGACTTGAGATAACGAAACGGAGCGCCACTGAATTTAATATTCAGTTTCGCTCAGATAATAAAATAAAAAAAGTTAAAAATATGATTCAAATATTTGGTGAAACTATGTAACATAGAAATAAAACACAATTGGTTTCATGTAAACAACAAAACTAAAGATGTTAACAATGTGGTTGGAAAATTTTAATGAAATTGTAAAAAAACTGAAAGAATTGTACATTAAATTCACGAGTGAAAGTAATCTTAGTAGTAACATATTGTTTTAATGCTACATAGGCTTAAAATTTTAGATTGGGGGTCATAAATAAATTGAAAAGAATCTAAAAAGAAAAGTTAAGAGAAGTTAAAGGGTTAGTAAATATTTAAATAATAAATAATTTCAGAAAAAATCGAAAATAATTTTCAAAAAATAATAAATTTAATAGCATTTTTTTCCGTTGAGATATAAAATAAAAATTAATTTAACATAATGAAACTAAACTGAATATTGTTGTGTTTATGAAACAAAATGCTGAGATTCCATGAATAAGCATTATACGTAATTTTGTACTTATCAGATTAGGTCGGTTAATTTGTGTAAAACATTTCAAGGGAACTTCTATCTTAAATTCAAAAATATTGAAATTTTGAAGATGTATGAGAAACTTTTAGAGAAGTACTATATAAAAAAATTTTCGTGCCCCAAAATGTATTTTTGTTCTTAATATGTCACTGTCGTTTTCTTTGTCGTATCTATTTTCACTGATGAAATAGTGTTTTAAATGGTAGGATAACGTAATATAAATTCTTCTTCTTTTCATAAATCTTTATTTCCTTCATTATAAATTTAATAACACCAGTTTACAGTTTTTTGTAACCATCTAGTTGCAGAGAATGGGAAATAAAAATAAAAATTAAAAACTTCTGATTGCCTAATTTTTTTAAGGTGGGGGGATGTAGTTGTAATCATTTAAAAAGTACATTTCTTTGAAAATTAATAGCATTGCTAATTTATTAATGAAACCGTAATTGTTACCTTACTTTGGATACTTAAATTTATAATGCCTATGTAATCCAAGAATAAATAAGATAATATATTTCAAACATTTTGGGATACCCTGTATGTGTATTGTTAGAAGAAGAGTTATTTTGGGATCTTAAGACCATGATCGGAGAAACTACGAAGAAATTGTTTTCGTAGTCATGTCATAACAATTTCAATAGATAGCCTTTCAAAAAGAAATTCTTAGACGAGTTAGTAATTTTTCTTATCGTACTCGTTTTTCACTTATTTTCAAATTTCCCATTCATATTGCATCAAGAAATGTTCATAAATGCAGTAATACAAAATTTAACAGTATCTTTTCTCTTTATAAGCTTATATATTTTTAGAGCAATTCAGATGTACTTTTCGGAAAGAAGTTATCAATCTGTCGGAGATGAATGTATATTCTTGAGAATTACAAGAATGCTCAGTGCTTGATTCTGCTACTTCTTTCTGTTCCCAGGAGGAACCGTATTTGATGAAGAAGAAAACCGAACCTGGAGTCAATTTAGAAGGCAATGAAAGTTTCGAGGGTTACTGTAAGGATCTGGCGGACTTGATTGCTGACTACTTGAAGTTCAACTACGTGCTGAAACTGGTTAATGATTCCCACTACGGAGGCCTGGATTCCAACTCGCCTGTAGGATGGAATGGAATGGTCGGGGAGCTCATCGGCAAAGTAAGTTAGCGCTTTCAGGGATCATAGATTTCACTCTCAGATTACATGTCTGGATGAAATCTGTTGAGGGAAGCAATATGTCGAATACTGATAATCTATTATTTAGATCTTCTAATATGCGTACCAATATTTGTAATATGCACACATATTAATGCATTATATAGTCATTTTCCTATCAGAATGAGAGTCACATTGGAAGATTATTTTGTTCCATTTAAGCATTAACTTTTCATTCATTTGCGTTGAAAAAAATAAGAAAATATTAAGATAAGAATTTATATATTAAGATAAAATAAAAATAAGAATTAATATCTTAAGATAAAATAAAAATAAGAAAATATTAAAAATTGAAATAAATAGTATAAAAATATGATTGTCTACTAATATGCGTTAATATGTCGATATTAATTCAGATAAATAAGATTACAGGTTTTTCTTTTTTCCAATAAAACTGGGTATTTCAAAACATCCCATTTCGCATTTTAAGTAGAGCTAATTCTGCGTAATATCTTGAAGTTGTTTAATAAAAAGTGAGGAAATTTCGTTTTGTTTTTAATTCTCAGTTTATTTTATTGACCAAGTTAATAAAACATTTTATTCAATTTATTTTATTTCTTACTTTTCTGAAATCAATGTATTAACGTCTTTATATAAAAACAGCAAGTATATCTGATTTTTAAAAAAGTCGAGTTGGAAATTGAATATGCGCTATATATAAATTATATTAACTCGAAATAAATAATAATGTTGTAAATTCTTTAAAATAGTGATATAACTAATCACCTAAAATGCTAATAACACATATGTAAGGAGTATAAAAAAGAACTAAAGTGCAAAAAACATTTGACTATGAAATTGTTTGTTTATTCGAAAAACGACTAATGGAAAATCTTGATTTGTATTTAAATTATTACTTTACTATTTATAGTTCACAGTTGTTTGAATTATAAATTCTGTCAATATAAATGGTTATAAAATACCTTCGATTCACAACATAAAATTCTTTGAAGTGCATGTTTTACAAAAATATTATTTTTATATTAAGGAATGCACGTAAACAATATGAATATGTTTACTTATTTTAATGATTAAATATCAGAATTCAAAAGGTAAACTTTTATTAATAATCTTTCAGAATTTTAACTGTTCTAACATTCCAACCATATAAACATTCTCAAATTTCTTTGCTATTCCATTACAATAAAGACATCAGTTATTGCGATTCTTGCTTATTCTTTTCAACTGAAGGAATTCGTAGTACCAGAAACCACATGTTTGCGATTTCTTCATATTCCATGAATCCATAACTTTATTCTGATGCACTTATATTTCACGAATTCCCAAAGGAAAAAGTCTAATGGTGTGATATCGGGAAAATGTGATGGCCTAAGTATTGGACTATCACCCTCAATCCATTTGCAACGAAATATGTCATTCAGTTACTCCCGAGAAAATAATCCCCCGGAGAAAGGGGCTCTATTTTGTTGACATATTATATGTTTCCCAGAATCTGTACAAAAGCAAACAGTTGCTAGATACTCAGGTAAGTGTTCAAAATGGTTGTCACATTATGATGAATACGGATGATTGCAGCTATGCGATTGGAGTAATCATGCAGGGATAAGGACAGTAATCATAGTTTAGGATCGTGTAATGACATACAATTTTTTATTTCCTTTCATTATAATAAATGTAGTCTGTCCATAAGCTTTCTACGAAAAGAGGGCAAAGTCTTTGACTTTTGATTGATCTTTCAATGCTCGGTAGCAATGCTTATTTTATACAAAATGTGCAAAAGGAATACATGTAGTAATGTGTTCTATCGTCATCAAGATTGCCTGATTCAGTTTCAATAAATATCCTTATTCTTGACAGACAAATTTTCTCATGATAATACTTTTCTATTCTAAAACATTTATCAGATATTTATAATAATTTAATTTAGGAATTAATCTCTAATTATGTTATTCTGAACTTAAGTAATACAAAAAATATATTTGCTCAGTTAGGGTATTTAATATTGATCAAATGAAAAGAAATTATTGATCTATTAGAAAAAAAAAACATTACTTTAAATTTGCGTCAAATCTTTTAATATCATTAGAGATTTCCAGAGTAGAAGACAAATAATAAATCTCGAACTGTGCAAACAGAAATAAAATGTAATTTATTTGTCACAAAATGCATTGAAGTTTAAAAAATGATAAAGTTAATGACACTGTTGAGTTACTTAGAAATAAGTTTTAAAATGGTTCAAGCCGAGTTTAATTCTCGTCGTTTATATTTTCTAATATAATAATAGTGATTATTGCAATATAAATCTTGCAATATATATTTATGCCTTATGGAAAGGATAATGCTAAATTCTTGCAAATTATATGAACTTTAGAGGAAAGAGATATTATTTTTTTGAAAATTCTGCATCCTTTAAAATGCAATCGTTTATAGATATCAATAGATTTGTATACAATTCTAGTAAAAGAATGTGTTTTCTTTAAGCAGAGTAAATTTATGAGCCTATTACTAATAAGTACTTAAGTATTCACATGCATATTCAATCATAAAAGACCCAAATAAAAAAAAATGAAACATTAAAACTGTTTTTGTTATTCATTAAACTTTTTATGGAGCACAAAAAAGGTTTTTAGTAAAATCATTAATTTGCATTTTAAGCATGAATATGATCTTAATTATGTCTATTTTACCAAACTGGCAATGAATAATTATTCATTGACGTATTTAATAATAAAATTACAATTATAATTGAAAACATATTGCAAATAAATGTTTATTATAAGGTGTGGAAATTCGATGGACATATGACAATTTCGTTTAACGCACAAGCGCATCATTGTTCTGATACCTCTAAGCTATCATCTAAGGTTGTCTTATGATAAAATCGTCCTGTTTTGGACTGCACAAATTGAAAACACAGGTAATACATGGTAGTGTGACTCGTTAATCTGGAACGCTCAGTTAATAACTAAACATAAAATCTACAGCCTATCTCAGATTCCTAGGCATCAAAAGTTCCAGTTTGGAGTTTTTGTTGGTAAATTTATGAAAAAGCCCCCCCTCCTCCTTTCCAAAGAAGCATGAGCACATCGACGTTGTTGTTGTTCACAGAGAGCTCACAACAATATTCATCTATCAGAGCCAACTATTGAAGTTTTATTTATGTTCGAAAAGTAAACACCTCAGAAAGAGTTAATTTTATGAACAAAGACAAAAAAAATTAAAATATTTCTAACAAAATACTCAGTCAAGAAATATTCAGCTGCTTTGACAAGTATTTGAAGGTTGCTCAGAAAACTCAGCCTATCCAAAACACGTGACATGTACCAGAGTGCTGAGTCAAACAATGATTCCTCGCGCTTTAAGCTTCAGTAATTTATTGAGTGGGAAAGTGCAGATGTAGTTCAGAGTTGTTGAAACATATTTCAAGTCCACATGCTATTTCTCTTTTACAATTCAGTTCTATTTGCAATGAAATTTGGAGTATTTATTTCTTATTACGTTTTTAAAATTGAATGATCTAAAGAGAATTCTCAGTAGTTTCGATATTTCCTGATTAAACCGATTTTTTCCTCATTAAATCGATTAGATTTCTTTTTATGTTGTCGACTAAAATCTACATAAACTCCTGATTTCTGGTTATCGACAAAAGTTAGTGAATGATGGAATCTTTACAATTTCATACGCGATTTAATGTACCAGAAGCCATTGGTAAAATTAATAAAGTTTCAATAATCTATCTAAATTTGATTGCTTATAGTTTTTTTCTTCATTGCTTGATCATGACTCATTTGAAAAGGAAAACTTTCCATTAGATATTTCAAGGTGTTTTAATAATATTAACTGCATATTTATTTGTCTTTAATTGAAGTTTATTATTTTTAAAACGTTTCAAATGCATTTTGACTTTACATTTGATTAAATTAATAATAAAAGTATAAAATATGTGTGTTTCTCAAATTGTTCAGTAACCTAAAAATATGTTTGAGGCAATGAAGTTACAAAAAAATAAAAGCTTGATTTTCAGAAGCCTTCAAGATGTTGAATCATAAGACACATTTCAAAAGGAAAGTTTCCCTTTAGATGTTTCAAAATGCTTTAATAATATTAACCGCATGTTAATCTGTTTTTAAATTATGTTTATAATTTTCAAACGTATCAAAAACATTTTTACTTTAAATTTATTTAAATTAATAGTAAATGTACAAAATATGTCTGTTTCACGAATTGTGTAGGAAACTAAAAATCTGTTTGAGGCAATGAAGTTACTATATATATATATATGTGAAAACTTCAAGATGCTGAATCATAAGATAGCCATGAAAGCAATTAAATGTTTAGCTCTTTAATAATGAATATTCAAAGATTTTCAGGCAAATTTTAAAACAGAATCTGATCCATATCTTTAATTTTGAGTAATTTAAGTTTTGGATAACACCATTCTCTTTTATATTATGGAATATTGTACTGATAAAAATTGAAAAGAGCCTCAGTTATCTTACGTGTCATCATACAGACTTTAAAATTGCTTGGTTCATTAAAATTACTTGCTACATTTTTGCAGTGATTCTGAGAATACAAATAAAAAAATCACTACGTTTACATATGAGCATGTGTATATTAAATAATTTAAATATGGTATTTATTTTCTCTCTTGCAAAATAATTTGAAATACCATTATCTTCAATCATAAAGAAAATTAAAACAAAAAAATATACATCTTCAAGCGGTCGTGTATATAAATATATTCTATCAAATCTTTATTAGAGTGGTTTAACATAAAATTATTACTTTTTCACCTTATAATTAAATGGACAATATTACATTTACACGTATTTTTATTTCTAAATTCTAACTTTTTAGAAAGTTCATTATAAGAGCCTTAAAATAATCCCATTTCCATTCCATTTATGTGTGAAAAGTTGATTATTTTTTATTAATATTACATAAAAACATGTTTATAAATTATCAATACTGAAAAGTTACGTGAATGCAAAATTTAAAATTATATGCACCTGTCAGAAATATTTTAAATTCTGTATTTGCGCATGACTTCCCTTCTTGAAAAGGAAGCTCAGAATTTCTTTCTGAAAATTAATTTCAAAGGCGAAACGTCGCGATGTAATAACACATCATTTTTAATTTACCTCTCGGAGAGATGAAAAATTTTGATGATTAAAATAGTTAAAACTCTACTGAAATATAATCACAGGAAGGTAAATATTTTAGCAAGAGCAGAAAGGGAAAATTTCTGACTGACTCGTTTCGCATTTTCATGGCAATGAGCAATAGTAACGCCTTTCTCAGCAGCGAGTAAACCTTCACGCTGAGGAAATTAAAATCAGCAGAGTTGACTGTAACTCTTTCGTTGCAAGAAAGCATCTTTATAGCTGTCCATAAAGACGAGGTAAAACGTCCCCCACCCCCCAATTGTGCTGTAGTCAACGGATTTAACGTGTGCGTGCTCTGCTCAAACAATCTATAGTTCTTGAGGAGCGTTTATCCTTGGTAATATAGAGCACAAAATGTTGTATGGTGTGCATTAGCGTAACTTTAGTATTAGGGACCAGTTCCAAATAGAAACTGGTAACAATGACACCTTCGACAATTAGCTTTCAACTAAAAAAACGTCCATATGAATTCCTTTTAAAGTTCTTTGCTGAGGAAAATTATAAGTTTTGGAAGCAAAAAAACAATGACATCAGTTTAATTTAAATTTAAAAAAAAATGGCATAGGATCAAATGAAAAATGTATAGTGTTAAACGATGACAGCTGATATCTTAATCTTGAAGATTTTGCGTATTGCACCAAGTAAATTATGTTAATTTATTATTAAAATTAAAAACAATGGCAATGTTATAACTGTAATATTCAAAATAAAAGCATTTGCTCACCTATCTAATTTTTTTGTGTGATTATTTTATAATGCAAAGTAGACTTCATAAGATTTACACTAAATAGAATAACGCGCGCGCACACACACACACATATATATAATATACCTTTTCTTTTTTTTTTTTTTTTTTTCATTTTTACTAAGAAACGGAAACCAAAAATAGAAAATTTTTCAGAAGAAAAGCTTTTTTGTAGTATCCCAGGTAACCCATCCTGTTACGCAATATTATATATTAATAAATATTACACAATATTATACAATATTGCAAATATTGATTAATATCATACATTATTGTACAGTATTTGTGTGCTACTAGGGATGGACATGATAGGAGCAGCATAGTGAAGGGTTGTGAAAATTAGTGATATAGATTTTAATTAACCAAAAATTCTCTGCCAATGTTGATTTAGAGCAAATGAATTCAATCGGGTATCAAATGCTTTCTCTTTCGTATGGTGTTGAAGTTCAAACATAAATATCTAGTTCCTAATTTTACTGCTGTGCAAAACTGCTGGTTTTGTTCCAACAGCCATTATGAAGCTTCGAAGTGGAGAGTTAATCTAATAAAAAAATCATTATTACATAATGTTGCTGATGATGACTATCTGATGTCAATTATTTTTGCTTAGGTAATCATCTCCCTTTATCTAAAGTTATTTGAATGTTTTATAAATCAAAATGTTACACTCAAAAGAATTAGTTACTTCGTTAGAAGTTGTATTTATCTGTTAAATCAAGATGGGAAAATTAATTATTAATCTCATAAAAAGTCACTGTTATATAATGTTTCTGATGATGACTCTCTGATGTCAATGACTAGTAATTTGATAATTATCTCTTTTTATCTGACATTTTATATTTTATAAATCAAAATATGTCACTCTAAACAGTTAGTTACCTCGTTGGATGATGTATATGACTGTTGAATCAAAGTGGAGAATTTATAATTAATCTAATAAAAAATCATTGCTATAAAATTTTGCTGATAATGACTGTCTGATGCCAATTATTTGTGCTTTGATAATCATTTCAGTTTATCTAACATTATTTGTATGCTTTATAAATCAAAATATTTCATTCAAAAGAATCCGTTACCTCGTTGGAAAATATATTTGCCTGTTAAGTCAAAAATTTATTTTCCAATTATCTCTATATAAAAAAATTTCTGTTTCGAATCCATACGTTTATATTCTGTGATTTTATAGTTTCATCACAACTGTTAGCTAAACAGAAATTATGTTTTGCTATTACTCCAAGTTCTTATAATTATCTCTGTTTACCAGCTTAAAAATACTAATAATGCAGAAGAGAATTTCCTGCATAAATCCTGTTTCGTCTCCTTTTGTCGTCATTCATGGATTTTAAATGAATTTACTAAGAATACGAATTTATCTGGTAGTCAGGAGAATTTAAATGCTCCTTTTATACTCTCAAAGTATTTTAAGCTCTTGACTCGGAGAAATTAACGAATACGAAATTAAATTAATTTATTCAGGTTCGTTTAGCCTTAAGGATTATTTAAGTAAAATTTTCACTTTCTGAATAATTACTTTGCTAGAAAAATATTGATTCAGTCTTAACAAGACATACAAATTATACGGCTGAAATTCTTTGATAAAGTCGTTTACGTGACATTTCTAAAGTCGCTATTTATAAATTTGCATTTATAATGTCGCTATTTATTAATTTGCATTTATAAAGACGCAGTTAGAAATATTTTCAAAAGTAAAATAAGGATGAAATTGCATGAGGTTGTTTAATTAAAATTAATGATATTATAAATTGAGTTCTTTTTATTAAGAAGGAGTTTCATTCAAGTATTTTATTTCAGCACACAAAATCCCAGATTAGGAATGCACTCTAATAGTAATGGGGTATCGTAAAACGTTTTCTTTTGGTATTATTCAGTATTTGCACTATTGTTCATTATCATAAAAAATGTTAAATCTATTGTAGAGCATCTTTTGCCAGAAAACGCAACTTTTTAAGACAGCTTCAAGTTTTTCATTTTCATCAGCTTCGTCAGCATTTTTTCATCGGCTACATTTTTTTCCTGCAAAAGCCGCATAAGATTCTAAAAGAAAATTGATGTGACATGTTCGACATTGTTGTGAGTCCAAAATATTATATGATATCTCCACGGTGTTTTTAGATATTCTGAAGGCTTTATAGTGTCGTAAAGATATCATAGTTATACTATAGTGCATTTAAACTATTTGAGCGTATCATGCAAAAAATGATTAAATCTTTTCAGTATAATCAATTAAATTCTGAGTTCATCATTATATTGTTTAATTACTTCATTGATCACATGATATCGATAATCTTATGTTTAAAATATGAAGATCTTCATTATTTTTTAGACAACTCCACAGAATCGATCGATTTTATTAATCCATGAAAACTATATATATATATATATACACACATGGTGGTCGGTAAAATCCCTTTAAGCCCTTTAAACTCAGAACTGCGTCTCGTATAGCCAGTAAGTGACATGTACATATAGTCAATTGATTATGCTGAGCTTATTGAGACAAGTTACAGCTTTCCTAGAGGAGAAATATGGTAGTAAGAAAAAGGAGATCAATCAAAAGACGATTAAATAGAAAAAAAAAACTATACCATAATAAAAATACAGGAAAAATTTTCATGGAGTTCTCTGTAAAATTAGTGGGGATATTTGCTGTTAAATTATGAACTTCCCATGACTTGAAAAAGAGCTTGTCCTAAATTGAAAGTTTTATTCTCCGTTATTATCATACAATTTTTTCAAATTAATTAAAGGCAAAATGAAACTTATATACAAATTCGTTATATTAATTCATTTGCCTACTTTGTTACACAAATGAATTAATATAACCAAGAAAATAAGCGAAATTAATAAAAAAATATATGAAAAACACACGGGGAAGCAGAATATTGAAGGTTACATTTTTCAGATTTAAGACAAACCCTTTTTCATGGAAATTTCATAATTTTTATAGCAGATATCTCCTCCAGTTTTACAGATATCTCCATGAAACTTTGTCCTGTGTTTCTATTATGGTATAGCGTTAGCTTCATTAATTTTTAATTCTTTAACTACCATATATATATATATATATGATAAAGAATTTGACGATTAATGTATAAATAAAATGATATTCTGAACACAACTGTCAACGTGTCAGTAGCGGTCGTCTTTCAGAACAACACCAAGTGAACCGACAACTATATAGGCTTGTCGCTCAATTCGTTTTGGAACCATCTTAACTCAGCAATATGTAATGAATAGTCAACATCTGAGAACTGATTGTATGTTAATTTTTTAAACCTAAATGAGTCGACATCCGAAGCCACCCATCTCGTTCGATTTCTCGCCCTTCTTAAAGTTTAAGAACAAATATATAACGATATAAAATTGATTCTATGCTCCGGAGTGCGATATTATCTCCTTTTAAAAGCGAATCCGGAAAAGAAATTAGGAGAACTGTGCTTAAGAAATGGCTATAAAGAAAGTTCAATATTATCAAATAGTTGACTGTAATTTTGAAAAATAGATATAACGCAATAGAAAGAATAATTGTTTTAAGCTTTCCTTAATTAAACCTGTATGATTAAACTTTGTACTTCTATGAATAATTCCTAATGAATTTTTAACTTTTTTTTGCCTAAAATGTCTGGAAACTCTTTCTCTCTTTAATTAAATAAATGCCTACAGCACTCAACTCATTGCTAAATAGCCTATTTGGAAGCAAAGTGCTATTGATATTTAGTTTTCGTGAACCGTTATGCTTGTATTCTATGATACGTAATCTCACAGAATTCAAATAATTTCTACTTTAAAATAATTAACGCAGTTAAAATTCATTAAAAGAAAGATAGAATTTTATATCTCCTCCACGATGGAAGAATGCTCCTAACTTATTTTAGGAAATTATCTTTCTTGATTTTTAAATTGCATAGCATCAACCTCATGAACATGTTCTTCCGGAATATATTTCTCTCGAGTTTATAACACTCAATGAAAATTATATTTGAAAATGTTTTGATATGAATTTTTGAATAAAGAAATGATTTAGCGGTGGGATTTTTACTGGGAGTTTCTCAAAGTAAAATGAATTAGTTTCTGATTGCTTTCGCTCTCAGCAAGAGAAGGTACACTGCGAAATTTTTACTCGATCCCCAAGAGATGTTACTGAGGAAATATCATTTCCAAGGAACGAGTAGCTTGGTAAGTAATAAAGATAAAAAAGAAGAGAAAATACTTTTAGAACGTGGAAGAATACATTGATGCTGAGCAGAGTATTGCTGCTCTTCTTTGTCTTACTGATTACTAAACCTGTTGTTGGGAAAGAAAAGTATTTTTGTTACGTATTCTCATCTGTTGAATTGCTGATCTTATGATAAAATCTGAATCGCCGAAATTCTATGTAGGAGTAAAAACAAGACTAAAAGAAAAAGGAATTATTTTTTAGAAATGTAATAGAAGGAATGAAATTGAAAATTATCATTTCCATGCTTATAAAATAAAGGAACAAGAACTAAATCGCTTATATTACTCTTAAGACTTCAAAAACCAATTTTAAGAGAATTTGAGAATGTGATTCCAAAGATAATCATTCTCTTGGCACTTAAAGAAGCTTTAGAAAGCACTATAAAATTTAAATCACTGACATTAAATTCAAGTATATGAATTCAGAAATTCCATTTTAACAAATGTTGCTTTATTCTGAATCTTTATACTTAGTCTGAAGATGTCAGGAATATCTTTTTTATGAATATTTTTTATTAAGAATACAAATGAATTAAAAATAATTCTTCATAAAAGATAAAATGATTACGGGCATTGCTGTTTCTTTATTAAAGAATTTAATTAGTTTATTTTCTTTATTTCATTTTAATTATTACTATTATTATATAGTTGCTTTATCTTTTTTTTTATTTTAAAAGTGTGCTATATATATATATATATATATATATATATATATATATATATATATATATATATATATATATAGTTCAAAAAGTCTATTAAGTTAAACTCGATAAACATGATTAATTCACTTTTTTAAAATTTTATATTAGGTAGACGTAAAATTTTCATCATGTAGTTTCATCAGCAGTTTCATATCTTGTTTCTTTAAATTTAAAATCAAAAGATTTCAAATATTTTATTCAAATATGTGTGCACCATTTTTTTGAGGTTTTTTTTTTTCAATGAAAGCGGTTTTAAAAAAATGTATATTTATATTTCAATTAAGATGATAATAAGACCTAATTTGGAAAAGGAAAACAAATAAATGAGTTATATTTTTACATTTTGAAAAGTACTCTGTGAAGTTATTATTTAATATAATTCAGGTTGGAATTTCAAAATCTATTGCATCAAATGCTATTTTTTGCTTTGTGTCTGAAGCATTTTTACCATTTATTTATATATATACAAATGAAATCAACGAGCGTCACAATCATCTGACAAATTGTAACTGCATATTTTATCTATTTATATTTACAATTGATATATTCTTCCAAGTGAAACTCAAATGTGGACCAGTTCCCCTAAAAATTATTTCTATATATAAAAGCTAAATCAGACTTCGGTTTAGGTACTCCGGGTGACTTTGACCAACAAAAGATGCCTCCTTTGTCATGAATCTTTCACACACATGCAAGACGAAGTCATATTAAATCTACCACCATCGGATGTTTTCCTCTCTATGCTGTGACGCTACATCCACTTTCCTTTATTTATATTAATGTTTTGTGTTTGGTTATAGAGTTTAAGTCTTAAGAATAAAATCACTATTAAATATTATTATTTTTTTATTTCTAAATTAAATCGCTTTTTAAAAATACTTAATGCTTACCCTTTTTCACGGATTGTACATGAACTGTGGTTTAGTACTTAGTATAATATACTTAGTACTATCTTAACTTAGTATAATATACTAACTTATTATATACTTATCTCTTTCAAGAACATAATACGTTTCTCCATTAAGTATTAACAGCTGCCGATTATTCATATTTTATGGATCTCATACAGCCATTTTTCGAAACTCTGTTATAACTAAAGCAAGGGACCATTAGAATATTTCAGAACTATTAATCATTAATTTAATTTTCAATAATGCTAATTTTTCAGCTGAATACTTATGCATTACTAGCAGCGGAAATTCATTTTCCCTCATTAATTTTAAATCATTCGTTTATTTCAGTTTAATAACTAGGCTGAATTGTGCAAAGAATTAGTTAGACGTCTCTCTATATTAATGCAGAATTTTAATGAAACTTTTCTATCACTTTTAAAAGTCTTTGATTATAAATCTTCATGTTGCTAAATAAAAACACGTTAAATGTACACTTGCAACCAATTTATTAATTCGTATTAATTGAACGTTTACAGAGTAATTGCCTGAAAAATTTGGATGGATACTTCCTTAGGATAAAAAAAAAAAAAAAAAAAAAAAAAAAAAAAAAAAAAAACAGGATCGATTTCTTGCTTGCGTCACACATTTTATAAAAGAATACTTTTAACTCCGAAAGTTGATTAGCAGTTGTTTTAATTAGTCAAATAAATTATAAATGAAGCAACCAAGCTTTTTCAAACAACGGATTCCTTCAGAATAAAAAAAAAATGTTCATTCATCACTTTAGTTTGCCTCTTAAATGGGACAAATTATATCAAAGTAACCTTTTTTTTTCAATAAAGCAAAACTTCTTGTTAAAAAGTCTTAATTTATAGCTTCGATCGCGTCAAGCCTATAATTAATGTCAAATATTCAATTCATTTTCATTCACAGAGATTTGATGAGCTCTTAAATTTTTAATGAGTGCTGTAACATTATTTCAAGACACACTCTGCATGTCTTTCGATATAATTAAACAGTTAAGAAATAGCGAAGTTCATTCTTAGTGAACATTTGTTATTAATGCCATTCCCAAATATGACACAAGAGGATTTAATGATTTAATAAAATAAATACTTGATCGCAAGGTGAAATGAGGTAATTTTGTTTTAAATTTATATAATTAAAAACAAAGCAAAACAGTAACTCCCAGGATGACAAAATCTGTCCTGAGCTCCTTTTGTCTATGCGTAATTACTACCCATGCGTCAAAAGCATACTCATAAAGACGTCGAAGTCGTTATAGTTTTTTTTTTCGTGAAATCGTTATTATTTCATTTTCCGTGAAGCTCTTGCTAATGAGCTGCAGTCATTTAATCTTATAATTTCGGGGATGATTATACTACTGGTTGTTACTAGCGAATTACTCTGATTTAGAAGAATTATTATTGAACAGTCTTCATTTTCGAAGAAGTATGCATAAACACCACTCATCCATAACGCAATTACACTTATTCCTTCTTGTTTCACTTTTGCGATCGGTTCTTGTTTTTTAAAATTTTAATTGACACTTTCGCACTCTGCATTATTGTAGAAAATTAATGAAACGTATGCATTATACTTGAAAGTCATTGAGGAGAAAATAATCATTCTTTGAAGTAGTGTTTTTCGGGGTTATTTTCATTGACAGAAAGTATGTTTATTAAGAAGGGAATGACCTCTATAAACCCACTTTCAGTTATATTTTTAGACAACATTCGCATCATGCTTTTAGTAGTGAGACGTATTCCTCTTATTTAAATAATGTAATTTCGAAATGTTTAACCTCTTCCAGATGGTAAATGCAGAGTGGCACCACCAAAATTATCTGTTTTTGATAATCAACGGATATCATCATTTGGATGTTTTTAGACGTTAACACGATCTGTATACAAATTAATAAATAATGGACAAAATGTTTCTATGTAGACATATTGATAAATAAATAATGTTATTAGTAATTGTTATCGACTATTGATTATTAATTAATTATTAACTTTGTTAATAACAAGAACTCTGGAGAGGTTTGAATTCACATGGCATGAGATTACTATTTTAAAAAATATATGGCATATTCTTAAGAGTTGCCTATCACTGAAAATACAATTGATTACTGAAAATTCAAAATTCCTACGGGGTTTTATATAGTAGAAGATATTTACTCTGAAAGTAGATGCATTGCATGGGCATTTGTCTGTAAAATTTTTGTATAACAGTTTTTGGAAATTAAGCCGTTTATACTTATTACATTTATGCTGATTGTAAGAATTAATATCATTACGGTTTAGTCACTTTATTTATTTGATGCAGGAATATCTCACTAAACTCTTCATAATAATAATAATTCAATCAGATATGATTCATCCAAATATATCCCTTATGGAAAGATATAAACCATTTATTTTCTATTTAAAAGCGATTTAATTTGTGATTAGAAATTAAATTATAAAATAATAAAATTATTATTTTTATTTATTGAGGGTAATTTATAAATGTATGTGAAATAAAGATGATCAACGTCTTCAAAAAAAGATGGCAGATTTTGATACTTTTGAACAATTCTCTTTCTACCTATTTACTTTTTTTTTATCTGTATATAATTATTTGAGAGCTTTTTTTTTTCATATTCTTTTCTTCATAATATTGATATTCAATTTTCAAACATTTATCATATTCGATTGTCAGTTATAAAAATTTCTAAAAATTTCTGATATCTCAATTTATAATATGACAAATAATACAAACACCTCATGGAATGAAAAATTTCCTCATTGTTTTCTCATTTTCTCTCTTTTCAATAAGCTGCTATTTAGTATTAGTAGCTGCAACTAAAATGATGTGACTATGTGATATGTACAGAATAACACAAAATGGATTGAAAAATTCTTTCAAAGCTGCTGTTATTCATTTTTTCTTGCATAATCTTGAACATATATTCTAACCTGCTATATATTTTAAACCTTTATTTTTTGCTTTCAGTTAGTTTTTTTTTATATAATTACTTCCTCCTACTTTTTAACTATAAATGATATTTCCTCTAATTTCCATGCACAAAATTCTTTCAATAGTTTTTAATTTGAAATGCATATATTTCTATAATCTCCATACAAATTTATAAATTGAAAGTTGAGTTATCTTGATCTAGTGTGTTACTTTAATAGGATTTAGAAAATAAATGTGAATGATGAAAATTTAAAATCCATTTGGAAGAAAAATTCTCTATTCTAATTATTCATCCGAGTTCATTCCCTTCACAAGATTTCAGGAATTATTTTTATATTTCCTGTAGTTGCTGATATGGTACAGTATCTGCAGTGGTCCATATTTTCTTAAGATGCTGTTAATAAATAAAAACATTTGCCATGTTTCCAACCTAAATACAATTAGAAATTTTCATTTTGATTAGCTGCATAATACATTATCATACATTATCCAGCAGCTTTATAATTTTTACTCGGCAATTCTTCTCTTACCACATTTTAAGTACAACACATCCCAGTAAAAAAAGAAAGAAGAACAGTTGCATTATGAGTGTTTTGTGTCAAATATAACATAAAAGCAAAATGATTGCGTACGAATGATAGGACAACGCCCACCTCGAAATAGACAAGCAGCACGTTATTATTTACTGTTAATCCTTCCTACTCATTAACTGAAAGATTACCTCTAGTGCCATAAACGGAGTTGGGTTACATTTATGGTGCAGAGATGTGACAGATTTCGTATTAGAAGTTTACTTGTCAGTTCACTGATATAAATCAAAGTCGTCTGAAATATTCTGAGATGGGATTTCTACATATTAAATAGTATAACCAATTCAGCTAAATTCTTAATGATGGAAGTTATCTAAAAGCCTAGCTACTGTTTTTTAAAAGTGTAAGTGAATTTAAGTAAATAAAGTATACATTATAGTTAAAAAAATCATTTCAATATCGTTAACTCAATTCATTATTTCAATGATTTGTTATATAGTCGAAAAAACATTAGAGAATATTTCAGTATTTGACCACAGGATACCAAGAAAATTATTAATTAAAATCTAGCAAAATTTATTTCAACCATTTCAAAGAGTATTTTTACTATAAAGTTTCAATTGAACTGTTTGAAACATGGAATTTGTTATATGAAAATCATTAATTTTTATTTAATTTTCCTAATAAGTGGAAACTGAAGTTTTAAATATTAAAAAAATTGTATATTATAATATATTCGATTGTCTTTTATTTAGAATTAAAAAAGTTGAATGGTATAATAAAATTAGTTGAATCGATCCAGCTGAAAAACAATTAAGTAACAATATTTTAAGAATTTTCTGTATTGAATTGAAAGCCTTTAAAAAAGCCCATCTGAAATGCTTTGCGTTTCAGTCAAAAATACATAAGCTAAAGTTGTAAAATCATAAATCGTAAGTTACAAAAGGTTGTTAAAAGTGATATGCACAACATAGTAACAAATCTCACCTACATAGTCTCTAGAAAAATCAGGTATACGAATAAATCAATTTAAATTTATTTTAAGTGTAACATTATCACTTAAAATGTATTATTTTATATACGGATTCAAATGAAACTTATAATATCGAAAATGATAACTGATGCAAGGAAAATAAAACGATATTTCTTTTTCTTTCTAAAACTGTTTCACTATTCAGTGATTTCTAATGTAAAGTACTATCTCCTAATGAGTTTTATTATATTTTTCAAAGGAGTGAAATATCGGCTTTTAAACCTCTGTACATAGAAAAATGATTCAATCTCTCATCCTCTTTAGAAATCTATATCAAGTAATAATTTTCTTGAAGAAAGACATAATATATTTTGAACATGAAAAGATCTTGCATTTCGCTTGACATCATTCCTCAAGAATCCTATTCAGTATAATTCTGTTTCTTATTTGTATTCCATGAAAAGTCGTCAGTTCTTGAAATTGGTTTATCTGACTCCCAAAAGGGAGGATTTAAGCTTTTAAGAGAAAAATCTTCAAAACAAGGATGCCAAAAGTGAGCCAAGGGTTTTTTCCTACGTTTCTGTGATTGGGAAATATCACTGATAGATTTTTGAAATCAGTGTCACGTTTTTATAAAAGATATCACGGTATATTTTCAATTTCAATAAAAGGAAAAAAAATCAATTCATGGAAATGCTTTTGAAATCTCCCAAATAATCATTTATATCTTTTATTTCTCTATTCATGATATGAAGAAAATATTTCTGTCTTTCAGCACTGTGATAACGATTTCACTATTATTTTAAAAGCAGCAGTAATATTTTTTTCAGCTATAAAGCAGCAAAAAATATTATTTTAAAAGTAAGCACAATTCCCTAATGAAAATGGCACTGGAATTATTAGAGTGTACTAAACTGCAACATGAGCCCATTTTCGAGCATCGTGTCTGATACTGAAAATGTAATGAACCAATTAATACTTATATTTCTAGAACACACTTTTTTTTCAATACTTGTGCTAGGATTTTTGCATTTTTTTTTTCTCTTAATTCGTATATTTCTTTTTACATGAATTACATTTGCCGCACTGACTAGTTTTCCCCCTTTAATATATTTTCGTTCATAAATTGCTTAAGTGTGAATTTTTAAACTAAATGCAGAACCAATTGCTCGTTTTATGACTTGTATTTCCAGTGCTCTATAAATGAAGAATTATGGATTTGAACATGTGTTAATACAGCTGATTACGGCAGTAATGCTCCATTGGCGATAATTAACTTCCAGCATAGATATTTACTTTGAACTTTATTTATTTCTATCTTTTAACGCAAAAATCTAGTTTTTCTAATCATTTCATGAGCCACAATTAACATTAAGATTTAATCTTTTGCAAAGTAAGTTTTCATTGTATTCGTTTTGCATAGACGATTATCAGACAGATTATTTTATTTTAAACATCGAATTTCAACTTTATTCAGAAAGAGCCTACTTACTCCCAGCTCTAACTAATTTAAAGAATTAACTGTTTTTCGAGAAGAATGTTATCAAAAGTAAAAATAGGGTTATACAAAATGACTTCAAAAATAAAAAATGCAAAAATAAAAGTGTATTTAATAGTTGTTCTATTTATAGGATAGTCTGCATTTAAAAAATATGAAACATTTTTAAAATTTTTGTTTTATATGTGTAAGTAGCTCCCATTCATCCTGTTTTTTTAAAAAAATAGGCTTTTCCTATGATTGTTTTTATGAGGGGTTTAATATGGGTTAAGTCAAAATGATTCCAAATAAAACAAACAATTTTTTTAAAATTTAAAATAAAAATGACGAAAATAAAATAAAATTGTTTTGATATTTTTAGCTAAAAACTGATTTCGGAACATGAGGTTATTTTTTCAAGCATAATTTATAAGATTATTCGAATGTTAGTAAAATATAATGAATTAGAACAATAACTTTTTACTTTTATACTAAATCAACATTATTTAAACTGTGAAGATGATCAACTACTTATAATATAAGAAAATGTGTGAAAATGCAGCATATTGAATTTTAATCTAATTAAATTAATTTATTTGGCATTTACTTAGCAACTTTCTTCAATCTATTATCAATTAAAAATCCAGTTTTCAAAATTAATTTGAAAACATGGATGTGCCTTTGAAATGTAAACTATTATCGTATAAAAAGCACATATTTTGATAGGTAAAAACTTTTTAACTAAGCCAATACTATAGAAACATTCTTATGATCCTTTTCCTTCTTTACATGCATTATCTGCAACAAAAAGTCATTTTCATACTACAGCTAGTCATGGTAATTTTTTTTATATAATTTTGTTATATTTTTATATTAATATTTTGTTATGACTCTCTAAAATAAATAAAATATATTATAGTTATAAAATTAAACAATCATTACTAGCAATCTCTAGTAATTAAGAAGCTGAAGTCTAAACACAGAAATATTACACATAATTGGTTTGAATCTTAACATAATCTTATTATAGGAAAGAAAGAACACAATTACGAAAACCTTTATACGGTTCCATAAACAGACACAAAAATAGCGAGAAAATGAAACTAAATATAATGGAGCTAAATCAGATAAACCTCTGCAGATTTCGTAATCTGGAAATGAAAATTGTCTTTAATCCATGTCTGCAACAACAATTAAAAACAAATAGTTAACACATAATGCAATGTAAACATTTGGCTTGTAAAAAAAATCTGCCTACTTTTTTTAATCCACTAACTGCGTTTGTTACGTTAATGAGTTTTCGCTTGAATTGTGAAAAGTGTTATTGTGTAGAAACTCAAAGATAAAACAAAAATAGAAATACCCCAAAGATATATCCGAACCATTGTACGCCGCAAATCTAAGAGAGAATCATCCGTATAAGATTTCCTTGAAATAGTTTCAGTATTAGCTTCGTATGTTATACGATTTTTCAAACGTTCTGTCAACATTATCTTGTCTTGTGAGTACAAAATGTTTTTCAGTATTTTTTTTCTTCTGACCAATCGAACATTGTTTTCCTTTTTCACCCTCAGTCACTTTCAACACAGGTGGTAAAAATGGATTCTATGTTTTATATTTTTTTCCCCTTGATTCTTCTGAGTCTGGAAGGATATAATACCAACAGCAAGCCGCTTCCTTTTTTAATTCTCTTTTTCCATTTCGTTAGCCAGTTATCCGAATATAATCAATAAGATACAATGAAACATTTTTGTAGTATTTAATACTTTTTATGTGTGTTGAGTATAAAGTGAATATTTTTGTTAAATGCATTAACAGAATAGTAACTGACTGTCTCAGTTCGTCAATCATATTTGCAAATAAAAAAAAACAGAATTGTTATTTTGCTGAAAAGCGATTGCTTTAATGATTATTTTGTATTTTTTATTTAATCGAGTTCAATTAATTGATAAATACAACATACTTGATTAAATAATCAATTTTGTCTTTGCCAATTGAGTAATTAAACAAAGTTAACACATTTTTACAATTATATTTAAATGTGTTGAAATTTTTAAAAATTTTTTGGCATTGACATTATATATATTTTTTAAATTGGGCAGAAATAATTTTGCAATCTATTTTTTATTCCTTTTCCGATAAGTTAGATATTTGAAATTTTGTTCACTTATGTATTCTCAATGACAATACATTAATTTATATTTACCAGAACTTAATTATCGGTTAATCAATGAATTTTCTGAAATTTTAATTTAATACATGGGGCGCCATCTGTTAGTAAATATGAGAAACAATAATAGCAAGTAAATTAAAATCAATGCAAAATGGATATAACGACCAAAATAAAATATCTACTTTTTTGTGTACTAAAAAAGTATGTTTGAGAAGAAGTTTTTGTTTTAATCTTGATGGATCTAGACAATGTCTTTCACGTGATTGAAAAATTTAGATTTCTAAAACTAGCTTCTTTCATGACTATTGAAATAGCTCAATTGAAAAACAAATATGTAAGTTAAATTTTACATGCTAAGAAAAACCGAAATCCAAATTAAGGAATAAAATAAAAGATAGCCGGATTTGTATTTAAATATTCTTAGTGTAAAGCACACTGAGTAAATTTGTTTTAGAAATTTATTAAACACTGAAATTATTATTTCAATAATCATTAATGAAATTCAGATTTTAATGATGCCAATGCAGAAGTAATTATGATTAAAGTTGCATTTTTTTTACTAGTTTCAACTAGTAAAAAGCTGAACTCGACTATTCTATCAAGAATATCTGATTCTTGCTCGTAGACAATGAATTATGTAATATTACGTGCTTTGTTGCGTGAAACTATGTCTTTTCATCTAACCATTTCAATAACTGAACTTTGTTATGCAAATTGAATCAAATAACACGATGATCAAGTTATGGAGTAGGCAGACCATGAATTTTCATTACGGAGTGAATGAATCAATCTTCCTTGTCGTAGCAACGTATTTATTAGGCGCATATAATGTTGTTCCAAAAGGTAGAAGAGTTTTAATATGGAAAATGAAAACGTAAAAAAATTGTAAGCATTCTTCATGAAATTTCTTTATGAACTTTTTTTACTGACAGAGTAAAACAGCTATATTGTGTTAATCTCTGAATATAGCATTTGTATAATCCTTTATTTATCTAATTGCTCTTATAGGCTTTATAATCTCTATTGAATGGGAAAACCTGGTTATTTTAATTATTTTATTAATTAAATGTTTCAGTAAACATTATTTAGAAGTTAAAATAATTTTGATTAAAATGTGTTACAAAACAGTTAATTAAACATTTTTTGCTGCTTCACTTATATATATAATTTTATTTCACATTTAATATATGTTTTTTAAAATAAAAAAATAACTTTTATGTTTGTCTAATATCCTTTTTGTTTGAATTCGGATGAAAAATTGCTTTGCATTTATTTGAAACAAACTTTCAGGGGCATATGACCTTTGATATCAATGGTCATATCATGGTTTTACATTTTTAAATGGATTTTAGATGCGATAGCAAACAATGACTTTAAAAGTAAAGCTCATATCATATTTTTAATTTCCATATTTGAGAATAAATCCTTTATGAGAAAAATGATAAGGTATTTTGAAATATTAATTACAATATTATTATTAAGTTTACAACATTTACTGATTTTTTGCTATTTCACCTAACCATCTAAATTCTTCTAATTTAATTATTATAATTATTAAATTAATAAAATATTTCTTATCAAATTAATAACAAAAAAGCATAATTTGCTATATATGCGTTCACTTAAATTCACAATATAAATGATTTTGTATTCATATTTCAAAAATGCAACTATTGCTATGATCTTCAAAATATTATCATATCAAACCAATTTTTGTTAATATTGCAAACATTACCTGTAAAATAAAACTCATATTTTTTTTTATTTCCGCATTTGAAATTAAATGGATTTATAAAAAAAAATTATGGTATTATTCTGAAATATAAAACGAGAGGCAGGTAAGGTGTCAAAAGGTCCCTTTGTACTGCTTGAAATTGTGGAACATCCATCATGAAGGCCGTGAATGCCAAGAGTGCTCTGATTTTTATTTTGCAAGTCACGCATCATTGAGTTGTGAACTTCATAATATAGTAAAGAAAGCCAGTATCTATGCTTAAAAAGCACGGCATTGGCGAAGAATGATTATGAAATATTAATCTGGCTTGAATCTAGTGTTTTTACAGAATCTAGCATGCGATATTTGGTGGGTTTTATTGGGGGGGGGGGGAGATTAATTGCTGGCATGCGGTTAATACACAAATATAAGATTTGTCAAAATCATCACAACAATTTTAACAATTGTTTGTCAGTTACAATACTTTCCGTTTGTATACTCCATATAAGAGAAAGTAATAAATAAGCAGGAGTTTAATATGCCAATAATGCATATATTGATGGAAGAGGTAGTTTTTTTTTATGAAATGCTTGTCGGCTCATCAGAAACTTTCGTTATTTCATAACCATATATTTTTCTCTGTGTGTAAAAATGAATTTTATTTTTTGCCTATTTTCAGAAGAAATCCTAAAAATACCATGTACATTCTAGTGAATTTTTTTTTAACACCAAGTTCTTGAATTCAAAACAAAATATTTTTATTATTTTCATTCTACATATAGCAAAATACATATGAATGCTTTGCATTTTCATTGTTTAGATTTGAATATTCGTCATCAGTTTCGATTGCAATTCAGATAAAAGTTATCACCTCCAAACATTTACTGCAATGTTATATCTATGCACATTTGCTCTATGCGCAATTTAATTTTTAAATGTATATTATTCATATACGTAATATTATATAACGCATAGTGCAAAGTGATACTATACAAAGTGGAATTCAACTGCGCAAAGTGAAATATTTCCAGACTTTCAAAAACTTCCCGCAAGCAAAATACACTTTCTTCTACAAATTTACCCTTTATTTTTATCCCAAGAATATTCACCTCAGTGTATTTTCTATTTGATTTTCAACTCACTAAAAATTAATTTTTATTTTAGTAATCTGTATTATATTGTTGCCGTTCAAAAAATAAATCTTTCTTATAAGCAACTGTTAAAGGAAACTAATAAAACAATTTTATAGCAAATATTCTCATTTAACCTTTGACATGGATTTTGTAACCACTGATTTTGTTTCGTTGGTGAACTTCTGCTAAAATAATGTATATAAATAAGATAGAAATAATTAGCCTTACAAATGAAATTCTCCCAATAAATTTCAATCAATTTGGGACATTGTGTTTTCTTAGTATGCCAAACACACTATATTTTCATAGTATTCCAAATATCAACTTTTAAATCCCAGTTTTTTAAGGAATTGGAGATTTCCAAAAACATCCATTGTAATTCGCAGTGACATATGTTCATAAATCAATTACGCCAACACTGAAAACTCTAATATCTTTTAAAATACGGATTCATCACAGATGATTTAAAAAAAAAAAAAAAAAAAAAAAAAAAACATTTTTCGAAAGCTTATTTTACTTCCAAAATAGAATGCTTCTATCAGCGTAAAATTTCTTAATCCTTTCTACCTAATGGGATGAAGGAAACGCTTTCTAATTTTTATTCTCTTTCGCACGTTCCCCATTTTCGACAAAAAAAACGAGCATTTTTAAAGTTTTATTACTCCTCCTACTTACCTGTCCCCTAATCACTCCATCCTCACAAGACCAACCTGCCTCGGAAAAAGAAAACTCAAAACAACAACAACAGTAGCAGTATTTAAACATTAAATACTGAACCTCTTAACAAAATCAAAACACAGGGAAACACTGCCAACTTTTCTAGAACCAACTCAAGCAAGAACCTCAAATATAAAGCTGAAAGATTGAGAGAATAGCTTTTCCTTCCTACACTGAAGCGCCTCCCTTGAGACAAGCCAGCAGAGGCGAGGCCATAATGGATATGCAAATGGTCTCAGCCCACCTTGCTAAGCTACCATCACTAGCAGCGTCATCAGGGGCAATTATCTCCCCGGGTCACACGGTATGGCACCAATGTTGGTCCCAACATACCCTCCCCTCTTTTGTCAACGTAGCTGACGTCTCTCAACTCTAGATTTCGAGAAAGCGTCGTATAGACTGCAAGCCTTCCCTTGGGTCGTGGATTCCAGTATCTCGGTTCTTTCAGTGTTTTACCACTTCAGTTGTTGTCAGGACGTCCAACATGACTTGTTTACGCATCATTTATAAGTACATTAAAGGCCTTTCATTAAGGGGAAATTTAAGCTAATAATTTAGCCTCGCCTTGAGAAGTGGTCTCTTCTGATAGCGTGATTTTCTTTAAAGGGCTCGTTAATAGAGGTGTCATTGGGAAGATGAAGATTCCGGTCAAGTTTTTAATTGGTAATAAGGGGTTTTGAAGAATATTTGGAACAAGTTTTGAGAGAGATTTTTTCCCCGATGGTTATTCTTAAGTAATATTGAATATTATGCGCAGTTTATAAACATATTTAGTTTCGAAATGGAACATTGGCTACAAAAGCAGTTTGCAACTGAAAAAATATGCGATAAATGTTTACATAAATATATATATATAATGGAATATCATTATTGTAAGCACTAAATTTATTTATTCTTCATTTAAAAAATTATATTTTTATATGCTTTTTTCGTATGATCAACCTGGTTATTTTTTTATAAATAGAAGATTCGAATATAAATATTATATAAATCCATCAAGAATGGAAAAATTGTCTGCAACATATGGGAATTTACTATCATACTGCATAAATTATAAATGACTAACAAGATAAATGCTCATGCTCATGAGTAATTTTAAAGAAATGTATAGTATGTATTAGTATAAAAATGTTAAAAAGTATAAATCAATTACCTTGAATAAAAATTTCCTCATGCATTCTATATTTTAACACAATCGTAATTAGATATAAGAAACTCATAATATGGAACTTGACATTTGATTGTAAATAGTATGTTTAGTAGTGCCTAAAGTAAAAAATACTTGATTGAATAAGTAGAATGCAAGATTTCTTCTCATAATTACTTTCTTGTTTGTTAGTTTGTTGTTCATTTGTATTACGGTAATCAAAATAATGACAAATATTTAATCAAAATAAGTTCTGCGAAAAACTTTTGGGACAAATCTAAAACAGTTTTATTACTTGCTTGTAACAGTTCTTTTAATTGGCGATATCACATAAATTGGAAGATGATTTTTAATTATGACAAAGTATCAAGTTCGGTAAGATAAAAAACATTATCGGAGTCAAAATAATCCCAAATGCCTTTATTGAATTTCCATTGCTTTTAATGAAATGTGTTTCTGGATGATAAATTTTCATTCATGTTTTTTAATAAATTCTGTTCATTATGAGTATTATTCATATAAAGCCATTTTAATTTAGATATAATATATCACTAATTTAATAACATTTAATTTTCATTACAAATACAAAATGATACTAATTAGCTCTTTCATGAATAACAAATTCATGCTTTTTTAATGAAATATACATAAAGCAAATTAAAGCTTCTTCCATTCTAAGAGCGGTTTTATTTGAAATTTCTGATCACCTGTGATTAAAACCATTATTAACCGAGATATTACTAACTTTACACCGAATATCGTAATAAAATCTTGTAAAATTCTACGATTATGCTAAACATTCCGAAATTTCCTGGTTATTACGAGGATCTGACAATTTTTTCCCAAGGCGAGCCCAGTTATGAAAATCTTGACAAAGATTTTAGATGCAAGCTTTTGTTGTGATTCAATATCGAATTTTTCATCTCTCCAGTCAATTAATTTAGAATATAATTATGCCTGAATTAACTGTGAGTAAAATATATGTGTCTTAATTAGCATAACCCCTTAAGGGCGTATATGCTTTAAATGTGATGTGATATGGCTACGACTCCTATATAATTTAATTATCTGGATTTCTTTCCGACTTATCTTCTTCAGTGCACTGCCAGAAGCTGTTATTTCTGTATTTTCCATTAGCTTTCCATAAACATCTAAGTAATTTAAGTTTAGACTAAGCATAGAAGGTTTGAGGGCAGAAGGGGCTATAATGTCTTATTAATAATTATGTTGTAACTTATCCATTTTAATTGATAATCTACATCCTTATGAATTTAAATGAAGATGAAATTTTACATGATTCATTTCCCAGAATTATCTGATGATCAACACTTATTGTTACCCTTACAGCAACATTCCTCTACCCTTTTTTAACACATGGGCATGTCCAGATGAATTCCAATTTAAAATCAATGTAAAGCATTCGGAATCACTGAGAGTATCACTAGAACTAACATTAAAATGCAGACGATGTTTTATTAGTGTCCGCATTCAAGCATTTAATGCGCGCAGTCCGGAAAACAAATTCCCGTGACAGTGTCAGTATAGGGGTTAATCTTGATCCCTTAAGAATTGTCTATAACTATTTTATCATGCTTTTCATTTGTTTGCGAAGGTTTCTTCATTTCCTTTTCTCACATCTTTTTGTTGACAATTTTATGTTTATGTTTTAAATTTCAGAATCAGTCAGTTATCATGTGTTAGGATTGGGATGGCAATGGACTGTTATTGTGCTATAAAATCGAAACTGAATTAAATTAATATATAATAATTAGTAAAGAAACAGATGATAGAAGTCAGATTTTAATTTAACTCAAACACTATTTTGAATTAAAGAAAATAAACTTTAGGATGGGTCAAAACATATTTGCAATTTTTATAATCATTTATAACAATATTTTTATCCATAATTATATTTTCTGTATTTACTTATTCTGAAGTTTGCAGGATTTAGCTCTCTTTTCACACTCCAGAGGCTAGTTTAATTCTTGAAATTGCATAAATGCGGAGAAACTTTCGAGGTTGACTGAAATATGCTTTGACTCACTTCAGTTTCAATTGTCAGCAGTCAGAAATAGACAAATAGCGATGATTTCGATTTTGGCATTTCGAGAATTATCATAAATGACGTTTCAGAATCCTGATTGATGGATGGAATTCGGCAGGAGAAAGCTCTTTGATTTATGGGAAATAAATGGTAGGTAGAACGAGCTAATGCTGTGTTAAGGAGAGAATTATAAGGAAGCTGTTAGGTTTATTTACGTGTTAAGTGGAAGTTAATTACAGTCTTTCCGGAAGGAAGAGAGATTACAGAGTGCAAATCTCCATCTCATTAATTTTTGTTGTAAGCTCCAGCTACTCATCAACCTTCACAGAAGAAACAAAACTTACGCTTGATGCTAAAACGTTTAACTATCTGGAGAATAATTCTTATTTATATTTCACCATGTTATAAACGAAGCATGAACAACAGTTAAAACAAGAGATCTTATTCTTTTAAAAGGTTGATAAAGAAGACATTGCTACAAAATTATATATAAAAAAATGTCATTTTCTTTACATAATATGGATAATTTTAGAGCAATTAATTTTTATTATTTGCTTTTTAAAAATTATTCTATTAATTATTCTATTTACTGAAATGCTTTCCTATGAAGGCATACCTTTGGCGAGATTTCAGTTGAATGAGTAGTCGAGTCACCATAGCTTCTCGCCCACATTCTATGGTTAAATATATACTACAAGAAATTGTATTGTTTATAGTATGTTTATTGCTGACATAAAAATTATTACATACATCTATTGAAGTAAGAAGACATGAATGACATTTTTAGAAACAATTCTATTAATTATTTTATTTAATGAAACGTGTTCCTATGAAGGGATTTAATGAAGCAATACAATTTCAGTTGAATGAGTAGTTGAGTCATCATAACTTCTTGTATATATTCTATGGTTAAATGTATATTGAGTGAAATTGTATTGCTTATACTATGTATTTTTCTGACCTAAACATTATTACATACATCTATTGAAGTAAAAAGACATGAAAAGCATTTTTATAAACAATTTTATTAGTTATTTTATTTAATGAAACGTTTTCCTACGAAGGAATTCCTTCGGCGAGATTTCAGTTGAATGAGTAGTCCAGTCACCATAGATTCTTGTCTATATTCTATGGTTAAATATATATTACAAAAAATTGTATTGTTTAAAATATGTTTATTGCTGACATAAAATTTTTTGCATACATCTATTGGAGTAAAAAGGCATGAATGTATCGAAAGTATTTTAGGAATATTTTCTACAAAAAGTAAAGATAAAATAACTATTTCTGCTTCAATTTTAGTAATTTTTCTCTTAAAAATTTCTAATTAAAATCTCATTATGAAATTAACGTCACACTGTAAATTATAACATTTTTTTTTACCATTATTGATATTTCTTAGTAAAATACAATAATCAAACCTGATACTCTAACTCTTATCTCAAGCAGATATTTAAATTTTCTGTTATACTCTATTCACACAAATTTTGGCTGTTTAATAATTTTTTTATTGCAGCATCACTAAGAATTTTTTAAGAAAAAGAAAATTCTAAATATTATGTTTCGTCAATTTTATAGAAATAAACTCACATAGATCACATTTATGAAGCTTTGCATGTTAAGTAAATTGAAACATTGATGGAAGAATTGAATATTTGGAAAAAAAAAATATCATATGCACCCAAGATATATTTTAGTAATTTTCCGCTTTTCTTCTGTACTTGTATGATATTCATTGGAGCTTAATAGAGATAACAATAAAGATGAAATAAAGTATTTGTAAAAGGTACTAAAGAAAAATCACAATTGTTTTATACATTATTACCAAAATTAATGTCCGTTCCTTTGTTGAAAATCTTTTCTACCACTCAATTGTTATTTCTTACTCACCAGTTAATTCACGAATCTTCATTAGTTTACATAAATGAAAATATTTGTTGATACTTAAGTTTGAGAAAAAGAATTTGAAAGAGAACCTTTCATGAAGAAATGATTATGAATTACGAATTTTAATGCATAATTTCATCTTTCTTCCTTTTTTCTCTAACAGGAAGCCGATATGGCTATTGCACCTCTTACTATAACTTCCGCAAGGGAACGAGTCATTGATTTCACCAAGCCTTTCATGTCTCTTGGCATCAGTATCATGATAAAAAAGCCAATGAAAAAGAAACCTGGAGTTTTTTCCTTCATGAATCCACTTTCGAAAGAAATCTGGATGTGCATCATCTTCGCTTATGTTGGAGTCTCTGTAGTTCTGTTTCTGGTGAGTCGCTTCTCTCCCCATGAATGGCGATATGAAGATTCATTTATTGGCCCATCTATGGCCAATGATTTTTCACTCTACAACAGTCTATGGTTCTCACTAGGAGCTTTCATGCAACAAGGATGCGATATTTGCCCAAGGTAGGTTCCTTTCAGAGAAAGAAAAATATTTGTGACATTTAAATAAGCATGTAAAAAGTATGCATATTATATACTTACCTGAAGAAATTGAAATGAAAATATAGAAAGGTATTTGAATTATATGAATTGAAGTGTTTCAAAATTTCAGATATAATTCTTTAACCCTTAAATGCATGAAATTTAAACATTATTTAAAATAGGTTCAGTTAGTTTTGATCCAGTAAACTATGGACAAATATTGAAACATTTTCAGTTCTCTTTCAAAATAAAACTATTAAATTAATAATTTGATATTGATAACCAGAAAGAATGTAAACAAATTTTAGCTCTGTTTAAATGTATTTACTTAATCAAATATGATAAGAAATTGAATATGCGGTGTATAAATAAATAAAGAAAATCATTTTAAAAAGACTCTTGTTAAAAATGCGCATTTAAGGGTTCAATATTTAAGCATATTTCATGCATCTTTTAGTCTTCCTTTTTTCATAGCTGTATTCGGTTATGGAGCAGAAAATTCTTTGCCATTTCTCCCTGCTATGAGGGAAATAATTGATATTTATAGAACCTTAAAGGCAACTATTTTGAGTTAGATCACATGTTTATTTCTATTTTCGTTTACGAGTAATACTAAAAAGTTAATTTTTAAAATTATTTCGCATTCTTGGAAAAATTAAGAATTTAGATTATAAATTACCAGAAGTAAACATTTGTAATGCTTGCATATTTCGGTTTAATTTGAAAGCATTATGAAAATTTTATATATTTTTATAGTAAACTCTATTCAAAATTTTTCAAATTATTGTTGTAATAATGAAAGCTAAATGATAATGACTTTCATTCTTTAATTCCAAGAAAAACACAAAAATAAGCAGCTTTAAATGTTTTATTAAAATAATCTCATCGTTAATTTATTTGGAAGCAACTAACCTTTAATAGGCTTTCATGATTATGAAGTATTTTCGTGTTAAAGTTTTGGAACTTACCGATAGCTTAATATTTTGCTTTAGGTTATGAGATATGAAATAAGATAATATTATCAAAATTACAAGTTAACAAGTCCTGATAAACATTGATTGATAATTCTCTCGAATTCTGTCTATATATGTGCCTTTAAAGCTTTTTTTACAAAATATTTTCGTCTGTTCATATAGTCTGTTGTAATTAGATAAAACAGGAAACAAAATTATAATGTTTTTAATTTCTGATTAAATACTCATTTTGAGATGACAGCCGAAAATGAGATCCAAAAAGTTTTCTCTCTTAAGGAGGAAACTTTCCTCCTGACTCCCTCCTGTAACTTCGGATACGTCAAATCATATATCTATCATATTTTGTTATGAAATAAATTATATCTAAATATTTTGTAAATGTAGGCAACAATTTTAGTATAAATAGCTACTTAGGAATTACGTTTCTAACTAGCAGAGGGTTCTTATAATACATTATATACAAAAATAAATAAAAATATCAGTGAAATATTAAAAAATTTTCGATGATCATTTTCATATTAAAATGAGTCAAATGAATGTTTTATAAAGCTACTAAATGTGAAATGCAAAAATAATAAATACGATTTATCTACATTTTCTTAATACCGTAGTCATTTTTGTTTTATTGGCGTTGGGTTTAAAAGTTTATGCCATTTATCTAATGTTTTATTTTTATTTTTACGTATTTTATTTTGAGAGAGAAAGTATGCAATAGAATTTGAAGCCCTAGTTTTACTGAACACGGAAGATCATATAACTCTATTTAAACTGGAAGCGCGAAGCATTATCTTAATTCATAAATTTAAAAACATCGAAAGTGTAAAAAAAAATCTAGGCTACATTTCAATACAAATTATTTTATATAAAAAATGTTATAATCATTATAAATATTTTTGCTAAAATAATATATAATACTGTAATCATAAATAATATAATTTAACTCCATTATCATTATCTTCGACATTGAGGTCTGTTTTTATGGTATTAAAACAGGTAATTATAGTTTTAGCTTCGAAATTCTTGCACGTAATAGTACAGTCATGAAAATATATGTTTCCGAACATCATTATTCAAAGGAGAGGTTTCTATTTGCTAATGAACTACTTTGGATTGATAGGCTTTATAATGAAGAGTAGTGGAATTTCTGAGCTATGGGAAACTGCAAATTTTGAGGTATCCTATATGCTTTCAAGATATGCTTATGCAAGAACTAACCAGGCACACTATATAACTCTGAACTCTCGCTCAGTAATAACAATGGATGAAATTGATATTTCAAATGCAAACAAAGAACAAGTGGCTAACCTTCTTCCCATCTTTGACGTAATTCCACCGTCATTTGGTTGCTTGAGGAAAGTCCAATTTTTTACTTAGCTGAATAAACACCTTTAATGAGAAAAGAAATGATTCAAACAGCAAGGGAAAACATCTCAACTATGGGTGCTCTGCTTTGAAGTACTCTAAGCAGTACACTTTATAAGAACAGAGATCATGAGTGGTGATATGGATTTTTGATTAATAAATGCTTCCGGTGCTGTATGTAACATGAAATTCCACATACGCAAAAAGTTATCACTTGTACTTTCTGAATATGGATGTATTAACACTTAACACCACACCATACCTCCGTTTCTAGAGCTCTTGTGGCCATATACTCAATAGATTATCACTAGTATTGTCTGAATATGGTTGTATTAACTCTTAACACCACACCTTCGTTTCTGGAGCTCATGCGGCACCTTTCAGATTTGATATAGTTGTAGGTGCACTAACACAATATGGATGTATTGAAAAAGAACAATTTTCTTGCTTTTCACTACAATATATCACTTAATTTCGGCACTTTTAGGATTCCTTGTCAGTTCAATATATATATATATATATATATATATATATATATATATATATATATATATATATAAGTAACCATATCTAAAATTAGAAATATTTTGGAAACGAAACTGAATAATAAAAAGGAATTAAATAAAAGAATGCTATCTTTCGCAAAAGAAAAAAAAAATAAGACTAGCTCTCTAAACTATCCTTATTTATGCCCAAGAGTTAAATTTCATAAAAATCCATTAAAATTCAGATTCGTGACTTATAGCACTGGCAGTTATAATTACTATACGGGGAAACATTTCTTTAAATACTTAAAAATTATCCTGGACAAAATCAAAGATGAAGATAACTTTATAATTTCTAGTAACAAAGAAGTACTGGATTTTCTTAAAGGTAACAATATAACTTTTCTTAAAGATAACAACATAATAAACTTAATACTTATGATTTCGAAAATTTATAAACCAATCCACCTCATGAAAAGTTAATAAATGTCTGTACTTTTATATATGACGAATATTTAAATGAAGATTTTATTCCTAAAAATAACTGGCTAGTTATGTAATTTTAATATTATTGAAAATTACGTTTTTAATGGAATTAATTTTTATAAACAAGTAAAGGCATTCCAATGGGATCAGCTTTCTCAAGTGCTTTAGCTGATATTTTCCTACATTACTATGAGAAAAAAATAATTTAATATAATTTAATAAACGGGTGAAGGTATACTGATGACTTACTTTTGATAAACTTAGACAATATCAATATTGTTACTAATTGCTATCCAAAGGATTTAATTCTAACAGAAACAAATAAAAATCAACTTGAGGCTAACTTTCTGGATTTAAAAATCGAAATTGCTAATGATAAAACAATAGTTGGTATCTGCAGTAAAATTGATGAATTAAACTTTAAAATAACGAAACTTTGTAACTATCATTCTAATCTAAACACTAAAATTTTCAAAAATCTAATTTTCTCATAATTTAACAGGATCAAAAGGGTTTGTAATAATAAAAAATCCTATATTGAAGCATCAAACAACCTCATTAAAAATTTAACTAATAATGAATTTCCCAGAAACTACTGCAATATCAATTTTTTAATAAAACAAGGAATGATTTGGGATTAATCCTTTACCTAAAATAAAAATAGACCTTCCGTTGCATATTAGATAACTCAATAGATGGCGCTGTGACCTTCCAATTATTTGTTTACCTTGAATGCGTTAGCTTGGGAGTGTTGAGCGCGGTTGCTTTAAAATGTAACTTAGACATTTTTTCTCACATTTAATACTTTTAGAATTTAGTTCATAAAACTCTCTCAAATTTTTGACTAAAAGAAGTTTATATTTTATTTGGTGTTTGGCGAAGCATGGATTTTAAACATTATTGATTACATTCTCTTCCAAAAGGCAATGCGCAGAAATAATGATTAAAAAAAACATAGAACAGGTCATATAGACAATTAAAGCAAACACTGATGAAACAAGCAAACAAAAAAGTATCGTATCTCAATTTTTTTTATTAAAAAGTATTTTTTTACATGTTAAGTTTGTTGATTTAATAAAAACATTTATTTGACTAATTGCAATAAAAATGTTATAAGCGAAATAAAATATTTTACTTAGATTTTTATAAAAAAATATCATTAAAGAAATTTATGCTAGACATTAATTTTAATCTATTGTAATAATGGATGAACAAATTGGTTTCATATATTTTCAAAAATTAATAGATATGTCTTATTTTATAAAACATATATTAACCATTTCAAGATTTGAAATTCTCTAAGGTTTTAGGGGAAGCTCTACCCTTAATGGAAGAATCTAATCATTTCTCATTTCCTTAAGATCAACGGAATAATTAACAAAAGTTTAAAAAAAACTTCATAATGTTTTCCCGTATTTGCAATTTTTTTTAAATCTTTCTATCATGGAATAATTTCACATTAATAAATGTAACATTTAGAATAAATAAATAGTAATTGCAATTACTAAAGAAACAAATGAAGTAACGACAGTTTTAAAAGACACATTAAACAATGGAACTTAATTAAAATGAGAAACTTTTATGATAATTAGTTTTTATTTTTTAAATCTTCAGATTAATTTTTCAAATCTACTGCTAGATGGCGTTTCTGAAACAGTATCAAAGCTTGATGTAAATAGTCATCAATTTATATTAAAGATCTAATAAAGGCAAAATGGTGTATCTTCATTGAGAGTACACAAATGTACAAAATTTCAGCTCTCTAGCAGATCAGGAAGTGATTAAAAATTGATTATAAATTTCCATTTTTATAACCATGAGTCAAGGCAAATTGAATAAAAGTGTATAAAACATGAAAGATTAGATAAAAAATACTTCTCCATACTTTAAGTCTTATTCTTTGCTGCAAAATGATAAACTTTGTTCATTTAAATAGATAAAATAAAATATTTTATTTATACATACTGAGTATGTATATATGAATCTTGGATATTGTGATAATCAATACTTAAAAAGTTACAATTTTCATAATTATTTAGTTGATGAGGGATTTGTATTTAGTTGATTCAAATTTTTCTTGAAATTAATTTTAGAAGCACTTCTTTGAATTTAATACCATGAAATCTAAAGAATCAGAATTTCTGCAATGTTTCGTAATGTCTTTTTTTTTATTAAAGATCGGTGTTGCCTCATTCCAGAGTTTGAATTTCAGAACAGAGAATCGACAGTTTGAGACCCATTTCAACCAAAAAAATTCTTTGTGATGATTGTGTCCAAAAAATGTTACTTAATATAACAGAAATTCTGATTCTTTAGATTTTATGGTATGGAGAAATTTCAATCTTTCGGATTCAATCACTCTATCGTTGGCGTGGTGTGGTAGTTTAAAGACAGGTTGCTCAATTAAAAGTTGACATCTGCACATGGGCAACGTTATCAAACTCGTATCGCAATAAAATAATTTTCATTCAAATACAAAATGGCCATAAATGAAAAATAACTCGGCTCAACTTTTTTGCATTATTAATATAATTATTATAGCAAAACTACTTTATAAATTGTTCTGATTGATAAGAATGCGTAATAATATGAATATACATTTTTATAATCTACTAACATAATGAACAACAATCAAGCAACAGCATTTTAATAATTAATAAAATATAATGAATTAGTTGTGATAAATATTATGATTAACTTAATGAAAATTTAATCCAATTTCCATCCACACAAATTAGTTTTTCATTCTTCTGTTAGTTTACTCATTTCTAATGAAACACAGCTTTTCCTCACGAAACTTCCTTTAATTCCAAGTACTTCAAATAGAGAGAGACTCTCTTCCAATTTTTTTTAGAAATTTCCATTTTCATTCTCTTTTTATTCTTATTTTTTTCTTTTTTTTTTATTATCATTTCTGAAAGAAAAAAAGGTTAATTAGATTAAGCGCGTTTCTGTCGCTCACCTTATTTCAAAATCTCCCCTCATTTCCTTCTTACTTTAATGCAATCGTTAAAAGCTAAAACGTGGAAAAACTGAAGAGAATTTCTAATGAAATTCAAGCTGAAGAACTATAGATGTAGTCATAAGTTTTTGAATGTGTAGGAGTGCCATGTTGTAAGGTAATTAAAAGAGTTTAATAAAAAAAAATCTTCATTCCGACTTTTTTTTTGTTAATTCGCAAAATGAATGTCGTCATGGAAAAAAATAGTTCTTAAAGACAATTGCTGGAATCAAACAAATGTTGGAAATTTTTTCCTCTAAATATGATAAGCGAATGAATTAAAAGATTAGAAGTTTTCCAATCTATGCTTATAATCTTCGATTCAGAAGTATGTAAATTTAATCGCAACAATTTGATAAAATTAACTGCATTCATTTTTTTGATTCATGCTATTTTATTATTTATTTATCATTTATTCTGTTATTTGTATCAATCAAGTCATTGACGCATTTAAAATCATTTAAAAATTAATGCAGCTTACAAATTTGATTTTGCCTTATTTTTAATGAATTTCATTGAAATTTTCGAATGAGGCATCTTATTCAAATAGTAATACCACTAATTAGGTACATATACAAGAATAAACGAGCCATTGTTTGAATTACTACCTATTTAAGCCTAATTACTGTAATTGACATGAAATTATTATTCTTTATTTCGGATTATAGGTTATTGAGAAGTTAAAATCTACTTTAAGCTTGTGAAAATAAAATTAATTTATGAAGATTTAGAAGCTTAATTAAAAGCTAGCATCTCTGTTTTAAGAAATTTCAGAGAGAAAATTTAGGTTTCTACTAACTCTCTGTTTTATGTTTGGATTGCAAAGGAAAATATGCGGAATTAATACCTTTTTTATTTTCATACTGAAATTCTTATTACTTGATAACAATATTTCTTTCCAGTCAATATAGAATAAGAAAATATAGAATATAGAAGAAGAACAATTTTTGAGTTTTAAAAATGCAGGGCATTTTACATGAAATAAATTTTTCTTAACGGAATACAATAAATGTTGAAAGATTAAAAATTTTGCATATTATTGGATAAGGTTGAAATATTGAAATGCTGGAGACAAACAATTATGAAATAAGATTTTCATTACTAATTTACTTTACATCTAGAACTCCTAAACATTTCTGGAATAAAATAAGTAATCTCCTATCTTATTTTAACAAACTTAACTTTATCAAGCTGTTTAATTTTTGAAAATTACTAAAATAAATATATAAACTGCGTTTCTTTTAAAAATAAGGAAAACATTTAATACTGGATTAAAGCAACAGAGAAAAGATCAGCAATATAAGAAAATAAGCTTTTTTGTACAATTTGACATAAATACGAATAGATAAGAATAAGTTAAGATGAATATGCGTGAAATAAATACTATTTTTACCTTAAGTATTAAATACTATTTCATTTTTTTGCTGATTGAAACAATAATCAGCAATCTTCTCTAAATTTTCCTAAAATAACAGTTTTCCTCAGCAATTCTTTTACGTTCAAAGAATATCCATATTCTCTAGTTGATCTCAAATGCAATATTAGAAGTTACTTCAAATGAAAATCGCTCAACTGTTTCATTTTTCACTTTAATACAAATATGAAACTTGCTTGCATGAAATTGAAACTTGCAATATCAAACATAAGAATAACAATATGCATAAGAATGCATATATAGCAATATTTTATAAAGTGACGCTATGAGAATCAGATTGAACCAACCTACAATTTTCTGAAAATTGAGCTAAGCATCATATTTTACTACAATGAAAGTGGACTATTAGGCAAGTACTACCATGTGGTACAGAGAAACTCAAATTCTTTTGATGTACTCTGATTTTGAAAGGATACATACTTTCTATTTTATTATTATGCTTATTTCAGCTCCGTTACATGAAATATTGTGTATATGGACACTTTAGTTCTTTTTGCTTCAAATATAAAGGCTTTTTGAATGGAAATTTTATATTAAGCTCATATCTTTTTTCCCTTCTTTTGACAAAAGAAATCAAAATCAAAATATGTTGGTATAAATAAATATATAGATTTTGAAATATGAGAGTGATTGAATTAAATTGACTATGAAAAAAGGAAGTAGTGGGGGAATTCATAACTTTGTCTAACGTTAACAAGTTAAATGTTTTAATAAGTTTTTAATTTTTGGGATTAGTTTGTAAAATAAGCGGCTGTCCATTTTTCTGTTTTTTTTTTAAATTAAACATTTATTGTTATTTTTAAAATCTTTGAAACAATATATCGTATGATATTTTCTTCAAGCAAGCGGTAAATATCTTCAGATTCTTTATTTCATTCAAATAACTTATTGCGAAGTTCTTGTAAAAATTCATTGGAAAATATAATTTCCTTAAAAAAAATTCACAGCAAAATAGTGTTTACAAAAAAAGTACATATTTTAAGTGAATCGGAGAATTACGTAAACTATATCTACGTATTATATGAGATGCAGAACGTGAAGATTTTCGTCTTCATTATTTGACGCAATAAGTTTCAAGGTATTGCCAATGTTTCATATTTCATAATTTATTTAAATTAAATTTTCATTTCATGTTAAATAAATCATGAAATATGAAAAAAAATGCAATAATTTCGAAACAGTAGATAACCAAGAGTAATGTCTGAATATTTTAAATAATATTATAATTTTCAATCATATGCAATTGAGATACAATTCGCTCATGATGCAATTAATTTCAAATTTAAAAACATCACAATTAGATACGATAATTAAATAATAATTCTTAAAACATGAACTGTATGAATTATTTCATGTCCCTGTGCAATTAGTACTTCAAAGAATATCCGGTATGATTTAAAGTAAACTCAATACTTTATGTAAAAAATGAAATAGAGAAAGTTAATTCACTTTTAATATGCAGATAAAGAAATGAAATTTACAGTGATGTAATGCAATAATAGACTAGCACATATTTCACCTAACTCTCAGATTTACGAAAAATATCTGAGCCTATCATGATATGCTACTCAAATATAAGTTAAATCAGTCTAAAAGTCCCCATCCATCATTTGACGCAGCAAATCTAATCCAGGGTTGGCTGCCGCGAATGAGTGTATCCATCATGACTTGATCAATAGTGAATGAAGTAATTTTTACCATGATTGAAGGAGAGACTGTGCAATTAACTAATGAGCTAGGAGTATCCGTCCAGTCACGAGACACATTCCATTTGACGCCCAAGGAGGACAGAGGTCATTAATAAAAGTGACGTACCTAAATGTTTCAGTGAATAGAAATAATTCCAGACGGATGTCATATTCATTGACTTTAGAGTCATCTACATTCACCCCCAGGTTTAATCAAATTTTCGATAATATTCGCTATTCGAAATTACCTCTAGAGTTTGGAGAGATTTAATGCATTATTTCTGTGCGGGTTGATGAGTAATTATAGTTGAAAAAAGAGATTATTTTGGATTATCTTGTAAAAGGTGTCTATAAATTTCACATGAACCAATTGAAGTATGTCTCGATTCGAACGAATTTTTAGTGTTAGAACTAATCTTCAATTTTTTCTTTCATTAGTAATTTACTCTATATTTTACAGAATAGAGACATTAAATTTCATTGATCATATTCTATAATAATGATTATATATATATATATATATATATATATATATATATATATATATATATATATATATACACAAAAGTATTAGAATCAATTTAATAGGATCACTCAATAGATGGCGCTGGGTGCCTACCTCTGTTTACATAATTTACCGTTAACTTTTTTAAAAACAGGAAATCACAATCGATTGTTTAAAGTTTCCTTGACTGTTGGATGGTATGTTCTGGCCTTTTCGTTTTTAATTTTAATTTTAATGCTGTTTTTGTTTTTATTGTTATTTTTGCGATTGTATTTTTACTTTGTTGTGGTTATTTTTTTTTTCTAATTTGTTATTTTGTATTTCCTTTCTGTTAAAATGGTATATCTCTTGAGCATAATTTCAGGGGATTTTAGGGTCACGAGGAATCATTATTAGACAATGTCTGTATGTCCTCACAGAAAAAATCCCTTTATTTGAATCCCTGCCTGAGGGTGACCCTTGAAAAAGTCTTCAGGCCGGATTCTTTTTTTAATAATTTTTTTGGTTTAATTTTTATTTGATTTTTGTTTTTCCTATTAACTTGATTCTAATACTTTTGTATCAATTCATCTGTGTTTTAGAAGTAGCTGCAATTGTGCTCTCTAAATACTATGAAGTTCCTTTTTGGTTTTAGTTTAAATAGGTAATAAATTTTAGTTGCGATTTCGAAACTGTTTTGTTTCGTTTTCAAACTTTTTCTTACTTTAGATTGGTTATATATACATATATATATATATATATATATATATATATATATATATATATATATATATATATATATATATATATATATATATATATATATATATATATATATATATATATATATATATATATAGTTTTACATGTTCCTGTCTAAATTTAATAGTTATCTTAGACAATAAATAAATTAAGATTTGTTGGAAATCCTTGAAGATAAACAAAATTATTATTGTAACTTTTTTAAATACTAAACAGAAAACGCGATATAATATTAATTCCAAGCGTATGGAGGACGATTGTTTTAGAGACGTGAAGATATAACAAAAAGAGGCATTAGAAACCATCAAAACAAGCACAGGATCCAAAATAAATTTTCAGATAGAGTGAAAAAAGATAATTATTTTCTCTATAAAAATAAAGTTTAAGTTTCATAAATTTAATAAAGCAATTTTATTAATTTACTATATACCCAGAAGTTCTTTATTTTAATTATTTTTTACTTTTTTATTTTCAGTTAAATATATCATTACTATAAATATAATATAGTCTTGCAATCGATTTTTCCAGAAGTTTCCTGCCAGTTACAGCTATTCGTATGAAATCGGATTAAAAAATGTTTGCAAAATTCCATCCTTACAATTTTGAAACAAGTAAAAAAATAAATAAAATAATTAAATTAGGACAGTTTAAGAAAAAATGACGAAGTTTATTGTCGAATGCAAAAGTTTGTTTAATATCATTTTATCACTGACTTACACGCGACTATCTTTTAGATTTGGTAGTAGCATTTTAAGACGAAACTTAATATAGAACTGGAAAAAAAAAATTAAAGTAAGAAAAGTCAAAAATAAATTTCTGTAAACTACATTCAGAACGAATCTCAATGCCCATTTTGAATTATTTAAAAGAATTTCGGAACCCTAGGTTATTTCCGACTTTACAACCAAATTAAGTAAAAATAAATGTGGTTTATTCAAAATATGAGATTTCAATAGATAATATATTTCAGAAAAATCAGAAATCAGAAGAAAAGAGAATATGTATAGATATCAGAATTAGTTGAGAATTTTGTAGAATCAACTTGGTCGAAATACTTAGTGTAATAGTCTGCAAAAAAATCACTTAGATGTTCTATTATAGTTGATTACGTGACATGAAGCATGAAACTGCAGGCAGTTATAAATTATAAAGAGAATCAGGCGGCATTGATTAAAAAATAAGAAACAATTGCAATCGTATCAAAAAGGGAATTCCAGAAAGCAAAAATTTGCTATTTTTTGAACTTGTGTAAATGAGTTTTTTTTCTCTAAGCAGAAAAAAATTTTATTCAATTTTGTACAGGCTACTACTTAGATCATTTTTCTGCTTATGAGCGTTTACGGACTACTTTTTCCACTTACGAGAAAAATATTTTTTTTTCTTTGTAAATTACTTTTTGATCAAATAATGAAGTAAAAAATAAATAAATAAAAGGGAAGATTTTTTAGGGAATTTAAGAAGTTTAAGAATATTTTAATGTTTGTACCTTAAATAATTAATCAATGAGAGATGATTGACACTTGCGAGATTATAAGATTATTGCTTTTATTTAATATTTCAAATACCTGTAACAATATTAGAGCGCATAAATATCAGATGTATAACAATTATTCATTCGTTTTCTTAATTGAACAAAAATATTTATAAGTAGCTTCGAAATGATAAAGATAAAAATTATGAAGATAATTTAAATTAAAATTTAGAACTTTTTGCCAACTTTTATTTCCTTTTGTTAGGGACTTTTAAATTTATTGTGACGAAAATTTCAACTTTTTATTTACAAACTCCAATATTAATCGTACACGATATATGAAGTACAGAACATATGAAATGTGATGTGGTATTTTGTATTCTTTTGTACGATGTTCGACTTTAGAGACTACGAAGGATTAATTTTGTGTATAAATACTTCAATCTTGCAAATTCTTTACTATTTATGTAAAGAAAACAGTTTCTGTAGACTAAGTTGGTTTAAAGAAAACGAGGGTTTTTTTTTCAACAAAAACTGTTTTATGCAGATTTTCTGAATTTTAGCAAAACGTTTTATTAAAGCATAATATCAAATCATGGAAATACGTATATTTGTAATCTTTCATTTGCGAATAGACGTATTTGATATCATGCAAAAATCAAATTGTTAAGAGAAAAGGAATGGAAATGAAATTAGTCATTCTATTTATTCAAAAATAATCAATGAAAATTTCCAATTTTGTTCACTGGTAAACGACACATAAGAGAAAACCAGACTGATTTTTTAAAAAAAATTTTCTATTTAAAATATGATTTTTAATCTGTGACTGAAAATTTGTAAAATAGCTCACCATTCATGCAATATTTTTTAGAATCTTTCGTGATCAAGTATTTCAGATAAGAATATAATTTAGAATTAATATCTTCTACAAAAATAATAAAAGGAATGTGAATTTACAAAGTCCCCATTTGATGAGTCCCCTCTCGGCCAGCTCTTATTTAATCCATTAGTCGCTAAAACTATAAACTCATTAAAACAATTAAAGTGTTATTCTTGAATTTGGTCAAAGTTATCATTCACTCGTTACTTTATTTTTTCCTAGTTACCTTCATTTAATTACCCTCAAATTTCAAAAATAGATGCATTTATTTATATTAACTTATTTTGATTTCGAGACCATAAACTAAAATTAATTTTTTTATTCTTGAATCATTATTTTAAAAAAATTATTTTATATCGTTATCGGATTTACAGCAAAAACCAATAGACAATCGCACCTCTGACGTATTGCTCTCAATATTTGTTATAGATATACATATTTGGTGTCAAAACCAAATACAATAGAAACCCAAGAAACAGAACCAAGGTTGACCGAACTCAGGTTATCCGAAATGTCTCTAAAATAATAAATCGAAAAAAAAGCATAGAACTGCACGGATGTAATTGCAATTATTCCTATGAAATCGTGAGGATACTGAGTTTTTAAATGAGTAATTTTCATTAAATGAGTATTTCGTAAAGAGTATAAATATAGCCTGCAAAGCAATTATTACTTTTTTTTGATAATTTTCAAGATTAAGTATCGTTTGGATCTGGTTACTGAAAAAAATTCATTTTTGAACTTTCTCCTGGAAACAGAAGGGATTACCCTTGATAATTATTATCCTGTGGTAACTATGAAACATTTTTTAAGTTATAAAATCCTGTCTTTTTTATGCATTCGGAATTGCTTAACCGAAAACATCGTCCTCCAATTCGCGCCTGACCTTTTTTAAGTTGCTCATTCTTGCATTTTTAAGTTGCCGTGTTCACATTCACACAAGCGGGCAAAGTGAAAAATTTCTCTTTAAACGTTTTCGACTAAAATTCGACGCAGTTCTTAAATTTTTAAGTAAAATCTATATACAAAATAATTATTGACTCTATCGTTTCAGTTTTGAGCTATAGTATTGAAAATGCTTTTAATTCCAAAGCTGCTTCTTTCGATTCAGAAATTCATCAAAATTTTGATGCCACATTATTTAACACTCGTAATGTTTCCTTCTATTAACCTTATTATGTCAAAATATAACTAAACAAGGGGTGGTTACTCCTAAACTCTTTCGCATAGTCTCTAATAAAGATACCTCTCCCTCCCCTCTTATAAAATTGTAGACATTTGGCTAGCCTTAGAAAATATTTCGAATGCTCATATTTTTATTTTCAGAATCTCACATATAAGAGTTATATACTTTGGCATTTTTAGTGAAAAAAAAACAGATACTTTTGTATTAATTGCATGACAATGGTGAAAACTAGCTATGTAATATCGATTTTTAGCGCTTTCATTGAATCTAGTGAGCGATTTTCGGCAATATTTTTTTTTTTTTGCTGATTAATCGCTGGCATGCGGTTAATACACATATATCAGAAAATCGAATATATATTTTGGACACTTTTTTACGTTCAATTGAAATTAAAATTTGATCTGAAACAACAATTGTTTTCAACAGATTATATACCAAATTTCCTTTATTCAAATTAGTGTGTTTTTTAATTATCATTTTTACATGCATGAGAAGTAAAAAACGATGGACGATCCATCTTGATGGATTTCTTGATTTGATCCATCAATCACTTTATGGATTTAGTTCAAAATTCGATACCGATTTACATTTTGGATGCTAAACCTGTGTGTAAATTTTGCATCTAATCTCTCTAATTTTGCATCTAGTTGTTTTTTATCTATCTGGTTTCAAGTTTTGTAATTATGATGTTCACTTGTATTTAGACAGTAGGACAACCTTGGATAGATTTCAGAATTTGATCAAAATCCACAAATTGTATGTAAAGTTTATCTGCCAAATTTCATGCATTTAGCTCAATCCGTTGTTGAGTTGTCATGTTCACATTCAGTCAAAATTCCGAAAATGAGTCTTTCGGACTCAGGGTAATCCTAATTGTTGATCTTTGTAAAAGTTTCATGCATTTAGCTCAATCCGTTGTTGAGTTGTCATGTTCACATTCAGTCACAATTCCGAAAATGAGTCTTTCGGACTCAGGGTAATCCTAATTGTTGATCTTTGTAAAAGTTTCATGCATTTAGCTCAATCCGTTGTTGAGTTGTCATGTTCACATTCAGTCACAATTCCGAAAATGAGTTTTTCGGACTCAGGGTAATCCTAATTGTATACTTTGTGTGAAAGTTACAACTATGGAGACGATGAAAGATAAATGTAAATATTTAAGCATTTAAACTTTTTTTTAAATTAACACAAAAAGCTTTTTTTCTCTTCTTTCGTATACCGGTAACAGATTGTTTCTATAAATTCTTACTAAAGTTTTTGTCTAAGAAAAACAGCAAGACTCCATTTTGTGCCTAGTTTAATTTTTTTTTCTTTTTAAAAATCGCCGTATGTCTTGCATGTTGTTTAATTACAAACTTGGTCTAGAAATAATTATATACGAAGCAAAAAATATTTAGAAGATTTGACTTTCCAGATCAAATATTTTTAGTTTAAAATAACGAGATTATACGTTATATTTAGAGTATGCAATCATATAATGATGTTTTCAACTAAAGTATATTTTTCATGCTTATAACTAACTATTGGAAATATTTATCATTACTATTAATTCAATGAGGAGGTTCCATCTAATTTTATTTCATAAAAATTAGTAAGATATTCTTCAAGATGTTTCTGATATAATAATAATAATAATTAAAAAAACTGTTAATAAAAATTGTGAGATTTGTCGGAATATATGTGTTTAATTTGAAAAGCATATAATATACAGGATTGTTATGATTAAAGTTTACCTATTTAGAAAGCTTTAGAATCAGTTCTATGGTTTCCGAATGAAACACTCGCTTTGTGAAAACGGGAAAAAATTAAATACTTGTTTCGTCAATAGATGGCGATGCGATAGTGTCTAAGGCAACTTTTAAAGATTTTTTTTTTCCCTGAAGGAAAATTGAATAGTTTAGCGATTCTCAACCTGTGGGGCGGACCCCCCTAGGGGGGCATGAGCACACTAGAAGGGGGGCGCGAGATTATCGAAGAAAAAATATTTTAAAAAATTAATTAACTAACTGAAAGGAAAGCACACATACACATAGAAAGCAAAATACATTTCGGCATATTTAAGAAATTATTAAAGTAAAACAACTTACTAAATCAAAACTTACTTAATCAAAACATACTAAATTAAAAACAAATTTAATAATTATTAGTGACTTTCTTGGGCCCGTCTTGCAGAGCTAAGTTTTTCGAAGGAAGGCTTAATATTAGAAATAGCCACTCTCAATTCTGTTTCTGTATTTTGTCTTCAAAGACGCCACAGCAGAAAATCCAGTTTCACAAAGGTAGGATGTTGAATGGTAATAGAATGTGAAATGTCCTTGTTTTTAGTGCAGACAAATCATCCTTACTCCTGCCCAAAATTCAAATAGTGATTTACTACTAAATTGTCTTTTAGTTTCGCCACTTGTCGTGAAGTCTATGAATTTTTCTTCCTCCTCAGTTGAGAGTCCTTCGGGTCTTATGAAATGGATCCCTAATCCACTCGTAACATGCTATCAGTTTGTCGTCAGCATGAAAATACTTTTTTAAAATTATTTGCCAGCATGGCTAAATGATTTTCAATGGGTACAAAAACAACTTTTACATGTTCTTCTTCAGCCTTATAAGTTTTAGTACAATCATTCACATTTGCAAACATTATTAGGTTTTTTGCTTTTAATTTCTGTTCCACAATTCCAATTTTCTACAAAAAGCATTAACTTTATAACTCGTATCCAACATATGTGTATTTGCTTCTTGGAATTGAAGATTCAAGTTATTTAATTTCTCGAATATGTCGACCAAGTACCTCAATTTCATCAGAAATAAACCATCGCAAAAAATGTGTGCACTGAGGAGATTTTTGTTTTACAAGTGCTTGTATACCTTGGAATCTTCCAGACATTTAACGAGTACCATCGGTGCATATTCTGACGCAATTTTTCCCTTCTATGTTTGCCTCGTTCATAAAATCATTTAAAATAGCAAATAATGCGAGCTCGGATGTTTTGAGTTCTATTGGCTTGCAGAAAAGTAGTTCATCTACTACTGACATATCACAAATTCGAACATAGGCAATTAAATGAGCATCTTTATTACTATCTGTTGCTTCGTCAAGCTGTATGGAAAACAATTTGTCACGGAACTTCGAGAAAAGCTGACACTGTACATCTTCAGCTATATCGCCAATTCGACAAGCAACAGTATCATTTGAAAGAGGTATGGGCTACAATTATTTTGAAAAATTATCTCCAAACATAGTTTCTACAATCTCAATTGCTGCTGGCAAAATAAGCTCTACACCAATGGTGTGAGGCTTTTTACAACTGGCTATTTTATATGAACTTTGTAAGATGCAATTAAAGCTTTTTTATTCACAGACAAAGTTTCTTTAAAAAATGATTTTTGCTTTCTATATGATTTTAATTTTAATTCGAAGAATTCTCTGGGTTTGTTGACGTACTCACTATGAAGCGTTTAAGTTTATTAGGTCTTAGGCCATCTGTGCTGTCTTAGGCCAACATTTTTAAGCAAATGATACTCAGGGGCCTTTCTTCTTCATTTACTTCAGTACTGGTAAACCCAAAATTTAAGTATTATTGAGAATATTTCCGTGATTTTATTTTCGGAATCACGTTCGTCTGCGGACTTGTTGATGCTTGACTATCGTCTAATGCTTGCTTACTTCCACTTAAAAATGTATTCACGAGTCTGCATAAATCTGCTGCTGTGAATATTTAATATGGTGAGTGGCAATTAACACGAAAACATATATAACACACACATTCACGATACATTCGATAGCGATAGAAGGATCGACTCGAATGAGACTGGCTGGAATTGAAACTTGCATTATCGAACATTTTCCTTCTTCCTATGAGAAAACATTTGCTCCACGCATGCTCGAGACGGCATCGGTCGTGTGGATTCCCTTCCACAAACATTACTTATTTTTTTCTCTTTTGTTTAGTCATTTAGTAAATTTTATTTCTTTAATTATTCGAAAAAATGTATTCCTAGCTCACCCCGTCTAGGTTAACTTTCAAAAACGAATTTTTCTACTTTCATATTTTTTTAACGTTATCTCCCTGTTTGGCGTTCATTTCAAATATAATATTTAAATTTTCTCCGCTTTTATTCGCTTCATCTGTTAACCGCCCGCTTGCCCAAATTGCAAGATGTGGTTTCTCGCCAACGTTGGCGGTTCACTTTTAATCTTGTTTTGGCAGTTAGTTAAAAATAATCTAAAAACAGAATCCAAAATATTCAATTTACATTATTGTTGTACACATTTTATTGTAAGCGGGGGGCGCGATGAAAATTATGATTGAAAACTGGACCACGAATGCTGAAAGGTTGAGAAACGTTGGAATAGTTCATTTGAGATTTTTTAGTGAAGCTAAAAACACTGAAGTAGATACCTCGTTTATTCAAATCTGTGAAGAACTGTGTAGCGGTATTAATATCACAACTTCGAAGTCCTTCAGTAAGTTTCATGCCAAAGTGTATGAGAATCGGTTTGATACTGAACAAATTTATTGTTGTTGAAAGATATTGTCGCGTAGGTGCTTTAGTGTGGAACGCAATGACACACAATAAGTAGAGCTAAACCAATTTATTAACTAAACTCTGAACAAAGAACACAATGACAAACAGATCTTCTGCTTTTATATTAGCAGGGAAAGTTCCAGAATACTTTTCTAGAGACAGTAAGAAAGTCCAGAACACTTATCTGGTAAACTAAAGAAAGGTCCTGGAAGATGAAATAAAGGAAAACATAAAATCAAGGAATTAAATGTTTACACAAACTATGGATTGCATTGTCTCTAGCGGGGTTGGAACTTCCGATCTCTTAATTAGAAGATCAGTGCTATGACCATTCGGTCATGGAGAGTCGACTGCCTTTTTTCAATGCAGCATTATGAATCTATTATTATTATGAGTCTATACTTCGTGAAATTTTAACTTTGAAAGAAATTGAAACCATTGAAAATTTTTTTATCAAAATAACAACAACGAATCTATAGATTTTATAGAATTCCGGAGTCAAGAAAACAGTAGAAGTTTACCAATGTCTGATCGTACCATTCAAGAAATTATTAAAAGATTTGAGGAAAATTCCACATTCTTCCTGGCGAAAGATGAATACAGGCAGATCATTGTAGCTTTGAAGACGTTGCTATTGTTGCAGTAAGTGTTTCAAGGCAATGGCCATAAGGAAATGCAAGTTTATTGTTGCAGTAAGTGTTTCAAGGCAATTGCCATAAGGAAATGCAAGTTCATTGTTGCAGTAAGTGTTTCAAGGCAATTGCCATAAGGAAATGCAAGTTTATCCTCTATTGCAAATGAAGTTCATATGCCTATTTCCGCAGTGAGAAAAGCGATACGTAACATATTATATGTATCTAACTATGAGTAACGTATGATTATCCATACAAGATTCAGAGATTGCAACAGCTACAATGAGAGAAAACAGAAACTCGGCTAGCATTCCCACTACAATTTACTGTAAGAATGAATGTGGATGATTCTTTTTCCTAGAATATTCTGTGGAACGACGAGGCGCATTTTTTATTTAAACCGACAAATGAACACAAACAGCTATTAGATATTGGAAAAAGAGAAACCTAATGTACTTTAAGAAATTCAACTGCTTGCAGCAAAAGTGAAAATGTGTTGTGATCATACCTTTACTCATATAATTAGGTCATATTTTTTTGAATAATCAACATCCACAAGGCTCGTTACATATTTCGTAAATTGTATCAGATATCGCAATATGTCCTCAAGTCATTTTTTTTTATTTCAGATTTGCAGTAGTAAAGCCGTCTTCAAATACTTTTTCTACAACTGTGTACCACTTCATATTGCTCGTTCAGTTAAAACTTCCTTAAAAGACCATTTCGTACAATACTTTGCGATAAGTCATTGTTTTCGAACATTATAGCCACCACGATTGTTTGATTGAACGTTTTATGTTTTTTGGTCGTGAGTCTTTTTAGACAGATTTTATGTCTAAAGACAGCTATCAGACGATTTCTTATCTGAAGGACAGTATTATGTTTCATATGCACTCCATCTCACAAGTCACTTTGCGTTGGGCAGTAGAAAAAATAGTTTCAAAATGGAATGCATGATTGAAAATAATAGATGGCACACTAAGCATGCACATGCTGCCTTTGTTCATTTGCCACTGCAGAGTGACATTTTTGTTTGTTGACGCAGATAGCATTGCATTTTTTTTTCTGTTCGAGCCATAGATTCAGCTGTAGAACCTTCTAAATGAGCAAATTTTAATGGCGATGAAAAACATTTCCTTTTATTTATTTAATACAAACTTGGGAAAATTGCTCAGAATTTGGTGTAGCGCCACTTATTGATAAAAATTGTAATAAAGATCCGTTGGAAGTCAAGGAACTATCTCTAGAGCTTTCTGAGTTGGCAGATATTAATTCTAACAGCCCAATATATATACTCAATTCTTTTTATTCTTATAGAACTGAGCAATTTGAATTGGATAAATAAAAATTTTTCAAAAAGAGCTAACAAAACGAATTTTTAGTAGTAATAATTTGAAGCAGTAGATTAAAAATAACTAAGAGCTCATGACATAAAAATCAAATGAAAGGCAAGGAATTTGATTTGATTATCAGTTAACATCTGCGCTTATATTTTTCTGGGTTAAGCATACATCAATAGATTAAAGTTATTATTATACCTTTCATCCTTTATATTTTTAAATAATCAAAGCACAAAAAATAGATGCCTTAGCAAATATGATTTTTTTTTGTTTTTGTCAGTTAGACTCACATCAAAATTTCTGATAAACCAAATATACGAAGTAATAATGCAATCGATCTATTTCTGAAATTTTTTGATAATTTCTAAAATAAGACATAGTTCTATATAACTCTACCATATTTTACATTTTGTAGCCTTAATGTTTGCTAAATATTATATCACATTTTACGAAAAGAAAATGTATATATACTTTCATTATAATGCAAAGCAGGCGCCGAAGGAATTAAATTTCACAATCTTCAGTATTCGATTCTGAGAAACACATGTATGAAACGCATTTCAATCCATTCTTTTCTTGCGGGACGTATAAACCCGATATTGCAATGACTGGAGAGATCTTCTAATATCAAGCTATGTTTGCGATGTTATCAATGTAATTTCTCCCGAATTTTCGCAGAAAAGTTATGAAATAACTTTTGCAAGAACCGAACTTCCTCCTCAAATTTCTAGTGCTCGTTACTGATGGAAAACGAACTCAAAAGAAAGCAAAACAAATTCCTGCCTCGTGATACGTGAATAGATTTTTTGATTTTCTTTCCGTTTTGCACGAACACCTTTGTGGATGGGAAACTCAATTTGTGAATCGGCCCTGCGAAAAAAAAATCAACACGGAAATACTTAAAAAAAAGTCCATGAAATGAAAAATGTTTCTTTTTGGAATGCTGAGATATGTATTCGAGGTAGAGAGAAAAAGAAGCGAAGTTGCTACGCTGAAATGGATTCGTACCTCTTCCGCGGGACATTAGACATCAAATTTTTCTGAATCTGCCATTTTCACCCACATAATTCGCAATTATACTGTCTACAAAGTTTAGGTGTTTTTTCAGAAAATGCAATATTGATTTGGGGAATTGCGAGTTCGGTAAACTATTGGTTGTTTTTCAGTTTCCTACGCGAGCGAAAAAATAAATAAATGCGATCTTCAATTTAATGTTGTATATCCTCTATCATGAAAGAGAAAGCAGTCTGAAAATGGATCGTTTAGTGCTGGAATTTGTAATTTTTTCTTTTCTTTCTAAAAATGCAGAATATTTATAGAATTATTGATTGTAAAAAAGAAAAAAAAACTATACCATCCAAAGCAATATTTTAATGAGCATAAGAATTAGAGTTTTCGCAAAACCTATTATTTGATTTTCTTTTGAAAATAGCAGATATTGCCATGATGAAATATTCTCAAGTTTTTTTTTATATTTTGTGAACTATACATATTTTATTTATTTTCAAATAAATAAAAGGAATAGGTTTAGATGCAAGTAGATAAAATGTTAAAAAAAAAATCTAGGTTATAGTTGCTATGAAAATAGGCGCTTTATCTTTAAATGAGAAAATGCGGATTAAGTTCTTTGATAGGTAAACAATGTCGGATAAAAAGAGATTGAAACTTTCTGTATGTTTCTGAATAAATGAATTGATATTGTCGTGATTGAAGCGTATCTATTTTCAGTCTTGAAATAAAGAATGAGAATGAAATGTTATGAATGAAAAAAATATATGAAGAACGAAGAAGAATTGAAGAAAGATTTTTTCTCTTTAATTTTAGGTATTCAAAATGTTAGATTGTTATACTTAATAGAGTTTCATTCCCAGTTTTAAAATTATATGTAAATCTAATTAATAAAAACTCAGAAAATGCTAATTGCAAATGCATTTTTATATAAAAATTAAAATTTTAGATTGTTTTGGAAGGTATTGTTTTAAATGCTTGATAACTAAATGGCTCATTTCTTAACTGCAATTTCACACAGTTTCTTTTTAATTTAAAGCATTACTATACAATCAAAATTTGATCTAAATAAATAAAATCTACTAAGAAAACGTTTTGTCACTTGAAATCTATCATGCATTCTCATCATCTCGATTGAGACTAGTTATCGAATCTCTTAGATTTGTTTTTCGTTGGTAAAACCAACTGAAATATATGTGTCTATTTCGATAAGGACTGCTTTATTGAAAGAAAAATATATACTTCGAAGTATTCACACAATGCTTCCTATCATCTTCAGATGAAGGCATATCCCACGTTATCTAAATCTTCGTAAGAGTTTTTCATTTCTAGTATCTTTCAGTTTGTTGCGTTTTCGAGTTTTTCATTATTTTTAGGGATATTTTGCAGAAATTGTTTTGTATACTATTATTTTTTCATGGCAGAAATACTTTTTTAAGGAATTATTTTTGACGGAAAGAACATTCAGAAAATTTATCTTTTTTTCCGTATGTGAAATATCGAAACATAGTCCCGTTCTTTCTTTTCTTTCCCTTCTGGTTTCCTTATATACAAATGGATGGATAGATAGCGAAGACAAATATGTAGATAAGAAAAGCATTTATCAACTAAACAGATATTTTCCATGAAAAGGGAATTTCACGAAGGGAATAGGAATAGGTTTCGTGTATTCGATGGTTTCTATCATCCGGAATTGTTTCCGATGAAGATATTTGTCTGTTCAACAGAATTTTTATTTGAATGGAAATAGAATTTTACTTACTACTTCCACATTCCACTGATCTTTTTATTCTCTATTAGAAGAGAAATCAGGGTTTTTGTTTTCGATAAATTCGTTAATTTTATTTTATTGGTCAAGGTCTTTATTAAGAAGTAAGACTAGAGTTTATGATTTGAATTATTACGAAATATAGACAAGAATGCAAACTCTTTACAATTATTACCAGATTTTATAATATTCTGTGTTTTAATTATTTTAAATGAGAAAGGTCTAATGCTAGTTTCATATTCTAGCTTGTCAGTTAAGGCAAGAGCTCATGATTAAACGCGTACTCAAAAATACTTTTATTTTTTCCCTTTGGACAGTATTTATTTTATTTCAGTAATTTAATTACATCAAAAGTAATGGACATTTTAAATAAGCTATAGTAAGCAATAAGCTAAGGAAATATCAAGGGCAAGGAACTAAAAAAAAAACCACGGTAAACAGTTTAAGGAATGGCTCATATTTGATGATTTTATTGGTGATTATTTTTTTTACATATTTTTAGCTTTGCAGGTCCAATAAAATCATTTTTCTCTATTTCTATGTCATTTCGTTGCATACATTAACCAATTTCCTAGCGATTCTGAGTAGTACCGAGAAATAATTCATTCGATTCCGCGGAATGATGATAATTATTCTCAACCAAATTGCAATAATAGGATGTAATTAATAAATAATTTTTGTGCCCATTAGATTATCCAAACCTCAAACAAGTGCTGAAAAAAAGAATAGGTAAATAATTGAAATATTTGTAGGAGTAGCTGCGGTTCTGGGGGATTGCCACTGTTTAGGACCATCTCAAGGAAATTAAATATTCAAGCAGAATAAAACAAAAAGTTCTGAATTTTCTGCATAACATATATATATGTATCTCATTCCAATATTTAAAAATATTTCTAAACATTTACAGCAAATCAGTTTCCTGTTTTTTCTTTCTATTTTTCTTTTAAATGTATTTGTCCATTATATTCAGTATTCGTAGTTTAAAGTAAAAATTCCTTTGATATTTGTCACTCTTAAAATATTAAAGTAGAATTGCGCATATTTTATCCTTAAAACAGAAACATTATGGTTATTTAAATATATTAAATATCAGATATGTTTTATTCTTGGTGTATATTAATTTAAGGACAAAATGAATTCTAATAATGAATTCATTATTTATACTTAATTGCATAATAAAAGACTTTTATTTTTCATCTTTATAAGCAAGTATGGATTACTACTTGAAATTAAAAAAACATTACAGTTTTAATTTAAAAATGCAATTATTCAATTAGAAATTCTGCATCAAAATTTCAATCTTGAAGTCAGAAATAATATAAGAAAATCATTTTATTAATTTATTCAAAATTAATTTTAAAAAGGCAAAAATAGGTGGGATATATGTTTGCATAATTGAGCGGTTTTAAATATAAGGATAAATATTCGCATGTCTTTCCTCAAAAGCTTACAAAGTTTAGGAGAATATAAAATTTTTATATGTTATATAAATTATTTTTAAAAAAATAAATACAGGGATCGAATATCATGAGTCCACACTACAATAAATTAACTATAAAGTGTAAAATAGATATTGTTCACTTTTTATCTTATGAAAAACTATTTTAAATATCGCGTATATGAAGTACAAAAAATAGTTTAGTAATCATCAAATAATTAGAAACATAGATTTTGGCAATTCTACACCTTCCAAACCTTCCTGAGTCCAAAAAACATTTAATTATGTCTGTCCGTCCGTATGTTTGTATATTAACGCGATTAACTCAAAAGCACTTTGAGCTGGATGGAGGAAATCTGATATATACAACATATTTGTAGATTTTGAATGAAATCCATTCAGAGGAGGTTTGACTGCCCAACTGTTCGTATATAAATTAACTGCAAAACGAAGAGAACTAGATAAATAAAATTTGGTGCATGGATTCAACAACTAAAATGTAGATCTGTATTAAATTTTAAACCAAATCTATAAAGGTGTTGACTGTCTGTCCATCTGTATTTTCACGAACATGTAAATGCGACTTCAAAACGCAATGGCTGAAATATATAATATGGGTATATGGTTTTGTTACCATAATTGTACCACTGTGTCAAATTTTGGTTTGAATCGGTCTGGAATAAAAGCATACACAATACATTCGTTTTTCTTGTACTTGTGTATTAACCATGAGTCGTTAATCAATGCACGCTTATCCTCTCATGTAATTGTTGTTCGCCAATGGCATGGGTTAATATGGCACGAGTACATTTATTAGAGAGTATGTGAGAAAATTTCGGAAGGACTACTCCCAATGGTTTCTTAAAACGCAGGCATAATATATGTTAAATAGCGCCCTAAATGTGGAATTTAATTTTTTGGTTAACTTTTCAACACTTATAACGGTTTGTTTCTTAGTTTTTAATCACAATATTACTGTGTTAGGATCGTGGAGAAGTGTTTCTTGTAAATCTATGCAATATTTATAAATTATTTTATTCAAGAACTTAAAAGAATGTGTGAAGTAAAAATGCAATTTTTGTATTTTACTTATAAAGGGAACCAAATTATTGTCAGATAATCTCTTACTGTCAACGCTTGATTAAAGTTAAAGTACAAAGTTTGTCAATTGTTGTTATTGATATAGCACAGGGCCATATTATAAAAATCTATGATTATATAACTTCCTGGTACTAATTTTATTAATAAATAGAGAGTATTATATTGTTATTAGATGTATATTCATTTTACTTTTATACATTCAACGAATGATCTTGCTCTGCCAATCAAATATGCTTGGTATATATTTAGCTACTTGTGTTATCTCTACTCCTAGAGAGCAAATTGATCTTGATCAAATTGGGACAGATGTGCATGGAAGCGGAAAAATCTGAAACGTCCCCTCCCTTTTTCGAAATGACTATGAAAAGGAGATAATGAGAGGAGATTGGAAATTAATTTTAAAAAAATTTAAAAGGGGCGAATGGAAATTAAAAAAGAAATATTAGGACCAAAAGGCACTAAAAAAATTCTTGCTCAACTAACATTTCACATAATTTTTTTCCTCATACAGATTGCTACATTTATACATGGAAAAGGCTAATTTTGGAATATTAACTGAAACAGAAATGCATTTAAAGAAATAAGTAATTGAATTGAGTGAAAAAGAAAAAAAAATCGAGTATATATACATACACACACACACACACAAAACAAGAAATAAGCATAATGGTAAATTACTTGAATAACATGTCAAGTAAAAATAATAAATGAAACTTGAAGAATTTGTAAAAATGTAACAAAAGAACAAGAGGTAAATTACTTGATTTAAAAAAAAAATTCTTTATTAAAGCTAACACAGTTCAAGCAATATTAGTTTGAAACATAATCGCTCTACTCGCCTGCGTCTAGGATTGAGGGAGTGATGAAGCGTTGAATATCATTATTTTAGACAGTTTTTGATCCATTCAATGGGCACTTGAAGGAAAAGTAGCCAATAAACAGGTGTCGCTTGTTCGAGGCAGGCATAATTGACTCAAAAAATGGAATTCAAAGCTTCATAACTTGGCCAGTTTTATTGGTAGAAGAATGAGACTTTTTTGCTTACTATGCTAATATATAAAGAAAAGTTTTCTTCTTACAACTAATAAGAAAAATATGCAAAAATTTAATCTTTGAAAATTTTCAAAAATACTCTTATTTTTTCCCACATTATAAAACATGATTCTTTACTTCATTTAGAATCTATTTCCGGGAATATATGCCTATTTCGAACAGTTTACAATTTAGTTATTGAGCTACAATTAAAATGAACATCGTACATACACTTAATACATTTCTCCATACTTCTTAAAACCTTACCCTTATCTTAACCGGCTAATCTGACCCGCCGAAAGCACACGGAAAAATCTGAATGACCGTACCGCCGCGGCAACAACACTGGCGGGAACCATGGTTGAGTTCTAAGGGCCATCATTAACCGCCGTATACCCCACCCGTGGGAAGGATGTTCCGTTTTTGATTGGAGGTAGCCGAGAGTTACCATTTCTGTGCCCACCACGGTGGCGAGAACTAACTACAATGCCAGAAGCTTCTCACTCTCATTTCCGAGGTGCCCCCGGTTTGATTTCATGCATCTTAAAAGGCTGAGGTGATAGAATCAACTTTCGATTCAGAGGTTCTAGACTAAATTCCTCCGAAGATACGGAGTGTATGTGGATCCAGTTTATTTTAAATCTACTGCCGAGAATTCTCCACGATGGCATGACGTGGAAGAGTGAAGTGTCAGTTCAGTTGTTGTCTTCTTTATCTTACCTTTATTCAAAATTACTGTCCATCCCAGATAACCCTAATATTTGCTTCAGAAATTGGCATGGCCCAACCTTTATTTTCTTTTCACCACAGTATAATTCCGAACTTACAACCCCTGGAGCTTCCTGTCAGTTGTCCATCAGCATCCAGTCACGGAAAGATTTAATGAAAAACAAAACAAATAAAAATCACATTAAAAGCTACATTGCAATACATAATATATCACATTATAACTATACAAAATAGAATGAGTTAGGTTAAGAACGGCCAGTTCATGGAATTTCAAGCTTAATTTTCTTGGAGAAGGGCTTGATTGGGAGTATCGATGAAACAGCTTATTATGAGCTTGGATCTGACGAAAACAAATTTTCTTCAATCTGGTGGAACTGTACAAGGATTCTTGTTTTGATCTTGAACATTTTATTTTTTATTACACTAAATTAGGATCATCTTTCCAGATATACACAATAAAATGTTTTTATGGTATAATTTTCTTGGCAAAGTTTTTACGGTATAGTTTTCTTGGTTAAGCCCGTCCCATAATAGCCCTAGTGTTGCTTCAAACGGGACGTTAATATAACTAAACTAAACTAAAGTAAACTTCTTGTTTAAGCTTGGTATATATATCTCTCACTGGTAGGACGTGATAACTATTTCCTTTTGCCAAACTTTGAAAAAGCATTTCATTAGAACTTCAAAAGTGCAAAATATTGTGTATTCATTAATTATTTGATATCTAGAATATTTGTGATCGAAATTCTAAACAACCATCTTTCATTAAGTTTAGAGGAAGAAAGATTCGAAGGCAGCTCTAAAAATAATTTATTGGACTTGATGGGGATTATATAACAAATGAATAAAACAATGATTTAAATGCATTCAAAACAGCTCCTGAATGTTGTGTTTACCTCTTTTTTACATAAGCCAAAACATAAATGACATAAAAAGATTCGTACTGAAATTAATATCTTATTCTAAAGGACACTTTTTTTTTCGCAATTTTTATATAGAATTACCCGACACCACAATTTCATTTTCAGTGCCGAAACAATTAATTTTAATTCGTAGCAAATTATTTAGAATAATATATAAATTCTATTTTAGTATTTTAATGCGTTCATATCATTTTATTTAAAATTTTATAATCGTGTTTAATATATACCAAAGCTATTGTATTAATTTTTAAACTTTTTTTGCATTTCAATTTAATATTTCTTTTCATGTAAATAGTTATTATCTTTCAAAGAAACTTTACAATTTCAAAGACATCTAAGCATTATTTTTTCCGAGATTTTCATGATGATTAGTTCACAAAGTGACTTCACATTTATTTCAAATATTCACTGATTTCTTGAAAATCTTAATATTCCCTTAAATTTGTTTGAATCAAAATAAAATTTTATACCAGGTGGGCAAATATGGATGGAGTATAGAAACATCTTTCGCCTATTCAGCACATGGTATAAGGTTTTTATTTTACGATGACGTCACTTGGGATGGTTCCAGCGGTTTCGCTCCAGACATCGTCGCACAAAAATAACCATAAGAAAGGAGAAAAATGAAATATAATATTTTGGAAGGGCAAAAAATCATGCAAATTTAAGGGTTGGTTTCTGTCCATCGAATCTTCATCCCTTCTCTTGACTTTTTACATCATTTTGGTTCGCAGTGCTTGCCTGTCAAATGGGTTTCAAATATAAATGATGATGCATCGGGTATTTTGTCGTAGCTTCTTTTCCTGACCTCGCCCCCCTCCCTTCTTCAATTCGAAGTCTTCCCCTGGGATCAGTAACGGCAGGTGCAAGAGCCATGAAACATTCATGACGAGTTTTTGTTTCAGTACCGTCACCACTGTTCATGTATAAAACAATAACTTTCTTCAGGGAAGAGAAGTGAAAATTGTGGAGGTATACACCACATTTTGAGAAATAAAGATAAAACAGGAAGCATGCCCTTTCTTCTTCTTTTCTCCCCCCCCCCCCCCTTTTTTTCTCTCTCTTTTGCTTTGTGAGGAAACTCTGGTAGCGTATTCCCCGCACTGCTTCGAAACGTGTGATAATGGTAAGAGGAAACTGCAGGCTAAAAGCATTTAGACTTAATTTAGGCTAGGAGAATTTATATCAAAATTCATCGTTTTTCAAGTAGTAATCGATTCAGAGCGTATGGCTTAAGGTATACAGTTTCAGAAATCTGAATGATTGCAGAAAGGGATATATTTAATGAAAGTTGCATTAAGTGCAATGCATTTAGTTATGTGAATTATGTAAAAATATAAATTTCATGGAAATGTGTATATTTTAAGAACACGTTTTTTCAATGTTTTTTTATCGACCGTTTTCAGATATCTAAATTTTCTTTTGGGGTAGAAAATATGCAATTTTTGTTTATAATTTGTATTCATTCGTATCAGAAACAAACGTTAGGCAATCAGAACCACACTTTAAAGCACTTATTTAAAAATGTAACTATTTCCTTCAAACATCTCAGAATAATACAATTTTATAAATAATTTTATTGTTTGCATTATTAGTAGTCTTTTGTCCAACTATTTGCATTAGTTCACCTTTGCAGATATTTTGCACAAATTAAATTCAAATTTCAAGAATGAACTAAAAATTTATAAGAAAGACATTAGAAAATATTAAAAAATCGATATAATCGCGTGGCTATATGAGAGACGGCGATAAAACTTCTAAAAGAAATCATAGTTTGGATGCTTTTATAATCAAATACAGAGATGGCTTGAATATTTCTTAGAAATCTAAGATAAATATTATATATGCATCATATTTTACAAAGGAAGAGTAGTGTCTTTTTTAGAGCTGTGTTTGAACCGGTCTTCCTTAAATGTCTCCTTAATTTAATATTAGCTTTATGAATTATAGATAATCTTTTATTTCATAATTTTTCGTTCATTATCTTTTATTTACTCTCGTATTTTCCGTTTTCAATTTTTGTATAATTTATGTTTTATTTACAGACAAATCATGGTTTATGAAAAAATACATAAATCTAAAACCACTCTGAAAATTTTATTAGTATATCTTAATGCTGATGCCAGTACAAATAATGGCTCAAAAAATTCGAAAGGAATCTTTAGATAAAGCCTAGATTGTGACGGTCAAAAAAACTTTATGATTATAAATTAAGCATTATGATCAATTCAAATTCAAGCATACCTAGTAGGAAGAAATTATCGCTTACCATATTTCACTAACCCCATGAGGATAAGATATGGGAAGGTATGGTAAGAATCTTCTAAGATATGGGAATGAGAATCTTCCAGTATAGTGGTTGGTTGTTCCCACCCTGGTTGGTACAGAAATAGTGTGTGATTGGATAACAGAGCCTACGTCGTGAGGGATTGTATCTTGGCCGGTGATGGTTCTTTGGATTCAATCTAAGTTCCCATTAACGCTGTAGCGGTGTTCGGTCATTCAGATTTTTCCGTGTGCCTTCGGATAGGTCGAAACAGTCAGCTGTGATTCATTGATATATTATAATTAAAACATTTTTCGAAAAAATTTTGAGATAGTTTTGATGGAAAATGTCACGATTCTTATATCTGTTACCAGGGTTTTAGTGCAAACTTTTTATGTTAGGTAAGGAAACTTTGTTCGTATTTTTGAAGTACATTGGTGAGACTAGAGAAATGAGATTAAGGTAAGTAAGTAGATCATTTTAGGTTGTTAAATAAAATAAACAGCCGTCCATTCATTTATACACTGTAATAAATGCACTGCAGAAACAAAGCACTAATATTTAATAGACCACATAGCTATATTTCTTCTGTATTACGGTGTTAAGTTTTATTGCTGTTGGAAAAAGGTCTAATAATTTGTAAATACATTTGAAAATCATCAATATATTGCATATTATAAAATGATAATTTTTTTACAGGTCCATAGGAGGTCGAATTGTTGGCAGCGTCTGGTGGTTTTTTACTTTGATCATCATCTCTTCCTATACTGCTAATTTAGCAGCTTTTCTCACGGTAGAAAGAATGGTAACGCCCATAAATTCAGCGGACGATTTAGTTAAACAAACAGAAGTAGAATATGGAACACTCAGATATTCTTCAACACAGGAATTTTTTAAGGTAAATGCATTAATTATTTATTTTTGAAATGTTTAGCTCTTTTTCTTAACAAGTTCATAACTGTTAACACTTTTCAATATGAAATCTAAACAAGGTAGAATGCCTAATAGTTCTGTAATTTTTGTCTTCGAAGGGGATTCAAACTTAATGAAATGGATCGCATCTAATAAACTTTAATATTAATTAATCACATTTATTAAATGTTTAACATTTTCATTGCTTCATAATAATAGGAATTTAAGTAGAATAATGAAAATGCGATACAATAATAAGAATCACAAAAACAAATGCATAAAAATTAAGTCCACGAATATCTTGAATCTTATAAAAAGAACACTTTTGAATACTTGATTTCAAAGACAGTCCTGGATTTCTAAATAGCACTGGAAAGCACTAGATTTCTAAATATTTATTTTTCGCATATTTTTTTCAACAAATGAGTATATACTGTTTCACATAATTTTACTTATAGACCTTAAAACAGAACAATTCAGATAGCTACATCTTCTAACGTATTATAACTGAGTAACAAGCTTAAGAGTAAAATATTCTTTTCAATGTAGATGTTGATGTTACTAAAGGGTTTTAATGGAATACAAATAATAATAAATTTTGTGAACTATTTTGCTTTGAATTCACTTAAGTAAAGGTGTTATAAGTGACATTATATCTTTCAGTATACATTTTAATTGTATATTTTCTTAGTTTTATAAATTAATATCAACATTTATTTATCGTATCAGTATTTTTAATTTGAAAGCATAGCACAACAACCCAATTAGTATGATAGCATTGGATACAAAGTCAGTAGCTGAAACACCTAAAATGAATTTCATTTCTTAAATCAGATCCTTCCAACTTTTTTGTCAATTTTAAAATAAAAATTGTTGAAAAAATAACGATAATGGTACATCAAAATCATTGTGAATGAATTCTCAAAAACTCGTGAGGTATCTTTTGTGAAATAAAATAAATTAACGTTTAATCTTATAACTACACAAATGAATTCAAAAAGAATAATTATCTGCAAAGTTGAATTTTTTTTCATAATTAAATATCCATTAGGGTGCATCACGAAAAGCCGAAATAACCCTCCCCTCAAAAAAAAAAAAAAAAAATTTCGAAAACCCAAATTTGAAATTAATAAAGTTTTCACAACAGTGACATACTTACAAACAAAACAAAATGTTTAGGTCAATTTGAAAAATACTTTCACGGTACAAATGGTTTCATACAAAAAAATTTCATGGCATGCGTCTGAAGTTTGAATTTATCAAAAACCTTTAAAAAAACATAAATAAAAAGCAAATTTTTGTCTTCAAGTATTAAAATGTAAAATTTAGAATGTATTTATATAAAAATAAAATTTAGAATAAAACAGTAAAATATCATAATTGTGTCAAATAAATTGCGGTCTTCAGAATAACAGTAGAATTATTAATTTTTCGCAAAATAAAGGTATTTTATTGATGAATTAATTGCTTTTAGTCTGCTTTTTATTAACTAATTTCTTGTAATAATGCAAATAAAAACTATTTCAAAATTGGTATGTGTTTATTATACACATCCCATTTTATATTTTTTTGAAAATAAATTTATTTTTGGAGTAAGAGAAATGAAGCCAAATAAAACTTAAAAAAAAAAGAATTTTACTAAGAACGATTAAAATATTGTTCAATATTCAAACATTCAAAATATATTTTATTCTTATAAAAAATAAAATCTTATTTCATGTTTATTTCTTGTCTGTTGTATTGTAGATGTGAAAGACGTTTCATTTTAAATTTTGAAAGGTGTTTTCTCATCAACAATCATGCTTTAATGAATCCTTCTTTTGTTTGCAATCCCAAACTTGCTTAAAAGCTTTTGTTATTCGTTTTCTAATTCTTTCCACTGCTTGTGTGTACGAAGGAATTTTGAACTCCTTTATATGGCTAATCCTAGATTCAACAATCAATTCAAGTTCTTGTTTACTTTAGGTGGTTATGAGATATGATCCTATTATTGTTCCAAACTCCCAGTTAGTATGATTTCTCTAGTTATCTGTGTCAAAATTGAATTACGATGGTTTAAAGACACTCTCGGCTCTTAAGCTTATTTATAAAGTTTTTTTGTTGTTGTTTTCTCTTGCTCTTCAGGCATATCAAATGTTTCGTGAATCAAACGGCATGCACAAAAGAAATATTATGGACGCATCGTAAATAAATAATTCAATGTATAAACATAAAATCTGATTTGCCATTGCTACTCATTTTGCATGCGAAATGTTTTCAGGATTTTCTGTTGCCAGTTCTTGGAGGCATCTTTTTGTTAGTATAACCTGTCATATATTTTAGAATTCTGTCTGGTGTATGCTTAATTCTTTGAAATCAGCCTTTGGGGAAATACTATTTATTTTATTGCACTCAATGCGTGGCAAATCTTGACAACTTCTGAAATACTTTTCTATCGTACTACTAAAAGAATTAGATTCAAAAGTTGGCCAATCTAGAGCAACCATAATTTTTCAAAGAGACCATGCGTTTAAATGAAGCGAGCAAACCGGTCTTTGTATTGGAAGATTTAAAGTCTTTTTAAATTAAAAAAATAACCATTAGAGGTACCGGTATTTACTGTGGTACCCTCACAACCAAGAGTTTTAATATTTTTCTCATTAATGCAATTTTCTTTCATAAATTTTAGCAAAGAATATATATCTTTCCAGAGCCTTTCTGCAGTTGCTTTTCCAACATATGTTGAATCTGTTCATCATAAATCATATGTTCTTCAATAAAAGATATATGTTCTGCTTGTGTAGCTGCTCTGACAGATTTACCTCTTACAATTTATTTACTTATTGTTTCATCTTTTCGACATTCGAAATAGAGAGCATTTATATCAGAGATGTAATTTTAACCGATACATTTCATCCTTTCACCAAAAAAACAAAACAAATTTGATTTATCTATTACCATTGGCAGGCTGTCTGGCGTTACAATATTTAATTTCTACTAAAGAACACTTGCTAAATGAGTTCCTGCTAAGCTGGAAATGACTCTTCGTTAGATTTCTGATACTTGTGAAACTAGGAAGTGACATCAATTATACATGAATGTAGCAATTCGTCATTTCACGAAATGAATTTTTCACTATTTAAAAAAGTTGTTTAGCTGTAAATAAAAGAATTAATCTTAACCTAATGGATGGATCGGAAATTTATGCGTATTTTAAAAAATAAGAAAAAAAATTAAAGTTTTCAAGCAGATACTTGGAGGCCTAAATTTTACATGATATAAATATATATAAATATTACTGTTAATTAACATTCAAAACTTTAAATTTTTTTTTATTTAAAAATTTTGCTTTCGATTTCATTATGTAATCTTCATTCTATATGATTATGAAATTTCATTATTTGTGATCATATATGTAAATCTTTTTGATAATTAATTAAAATTTAAATTTCATTTGATTTTGTTTCCCTAATTCCAAAAAATGGATAAGGATATGGATTAAATCCATATCCTTATGATTTCTTCTATAATTAAGGATTTAAAAAAAATGTAAAGGGTCTGTATAGCTTCCTGTTGTTTACAAAAAACTCCATAACTTCTTTGACCTCCCTGATACAGTAAAAAAATTTCAATTTTGAATTATTTTTTATTTGTATTACAAAAAATTTGTTAGTATATAAGTTGACTTGGAGCAAATGAAACTATCAACAATTCACCTTTCTTTAATAAAACTATTATTTTGCTGCTAATTCGAAAGAGTTAAATTCTATAAAACAGATATAATGTTTTTACTATTTATTGACATTTTAAACTTTACAATCTTGTAGTTAAAAACAATTTTTTTTATTTATGTTTTTTTAAAATGTAAATATTTATACTATTGATAAAGAAAATTCAAATATTTAAGTATTTTTGAATTTGACCTTTTTTGGGGGATAGAGGGAAATTGTGTAATCACAATGAAAACTTTTTATCTATTTCAATTTCAATTTCAAAAAAAAAAATCATGATAGACTTAATAATCATGCTTTTAAAAAATTGCTTTCTTAATAAATATGAGATAAAAACATAGAAATTTCAATGAACATTGCCTTAATTCTTTAAAATGTTCATAAATGATTTATACATTTCTCTATTTTTGATAGATAATATGAAAGTGATATTAATGACATGAAAAAGTAGATAAAAATATTTCGATGAAAAACATTTCATTTCTATTGAAGATTAAATATTTATTTTCATGGAAAAGGAAGGCAACATATTAGTGCTAATTATGATTTCTTCTATAATTAAGGATTTAAAAAAATATAAGGGTTCTGTATAGCTTCCTGTTGTTTACAAAAAAAACCATAACTTCTTTGACCCCCCCTGATACAGATCGAGTAGCATATATTCTTTATCCATTTTAGCATGTTTTTATTAACTAGCTTCCTGCTTTGCTTATCTATTCATTGCAATTTTTGCAGTCAATAAAAAACTTTCACTACGACAGATGGCGCCGTGCCAAGTTGTTAGCTCATCGGAAAGTTAGTTTAAATTATTTGAATAAAAATATAGTGTTTTTAATATTAAAATTTTAAAATTCACAATCACAAATTTTCAGGACCATCTAAACGAGGCTAAAAGAAATGATTTTATGCTTTTTAGTCGATTTTAAAAAAATGACATTAAAAATGCAGAAGAAAAAATGACCTTAAAAAATGAATTCTCTTTTTCTTGTAGCGATCCAAAATCAATGTGTATGCTCGTATGTGGGAGTTCATGAATTCCAGAAAACACGTTTTCGTGTCATCTTATGAAGAAGGCATAAGACGCGTCCGAGAATCCAAAGGGAAATATGCATTTCTCATGGAATCGACTAAGAATGATTACATTAATGAACGACAACCATGTGATACGATGAAGGTGGGTCGTAACCTCGATGCCAAAGGTTATGGAGTAGCCACTCCGCTGGGATCAAACCTTAGGTAATATATATATTGATATGACTCAGCGTCTTGTACTAAGTACTTTTTGTGTGTCTTTCACTATTAATGATCCAACCAAAGGGTTTTTAAACGAAAGTCCGCATAGATATCTATTGGTTTATTTTCTAAAGTTTTACCTTCTTTCTATTTAAGTAAAAAAATGTAATTCGATTTCACTGACTGCTTTAAGTAATTTCTTTAAAATGATTCAAATCTCGAGTAATAGTATAAGGGCAATTCAAAAACTCCGCTTAATGATTAGGGCCATAATTACTAAGTGCTTTTGTAGAGTCGAACTTTTTATAACGTAATAACTGTAATAACTGTCAGTAGAGCATTTGCCATAATATTTTACATGACTTGGTTACTCTTTAAAAAAACATTCACCGTGACAGAATAAAATCCCTCGGTAACAATATCATTATTTTCGACAGAATTCAACATTTTTATGCTTGAATAGTTGATATTCTCTTTGACATAAGCCTTGATCATAGAGGAAATGGTTTTAAACATCCCACGGAGTTGTAGCAAAAATTTTGGGGTATGCGGCGAATATTATAATGAGCAAAACTGATTCTGAAACCTAGCATGCTCAGGACTTTGTTTTTGATAACTTTCCCTCTTCGTAGTAAAATTCAGCTGCATGAAGAGTATCTGAACCCAAAATTCGTTATGTTGAAAGTCGCATTTGGTCGGATTTTCTATTTTTGTTGAATTTTTTAGATTGATCTAAGAGACTAGTTAAAAACAACAAAATTAAACTCATCAATGCTATAGAAATGATGCTACAATACGTTACTTAATTTCTGAATTACTCTCCAGATAAGAAAAACAATTTCAGTTTTGTGTTTTTAGCTTGCGACAGAATGTTATCAAGGTACATGATTTTACAATTCCATCGCTTTTAGTTCCTACATACTTCAGGTGTATTTAAAGCTCCTTGTAATTTTTTTAAGTAATCATTTGATGGATTTGAAAGTTAAAATTTTATTTTGAGTGTGGGAAGGAGCATGGATATATTGTAAGGCATCTCAAATTTTGAAAAAGGTTAAATTATCCCTAGGAATCAAGAGATGAATTTTTCTAAAATCGGACATCTTATAGAAAGACAAATATTTATTTTATAAGGACTTATGTTAAAAAAAAAACAAAAAAAACTTGTGTTCGAGCCAAGGAACATTCTAAGTAAGTTTTTTTTAGTAAAATACATTTGTCTTGATATCAAAATCTGTATTTCATTAGAAATTATAAATGATTTTTTTTAAGAAATTTTTTTTTTGTTCAAACAAAAGGATAAGTCTTATTTGAACAAATTTTGTTTGTACAGACAGAAGAATGAATCTTACTTGAACAAATTATCCTTGCATACGCTTTTTATTTTTAAACAATATTTTCACATATAAAATCAAATAAAGGGGATATTTCATTTTTAATAGGCATCAAATTTTGGAAATATCTTTATCTCTTGCTTCCTGGGATTTAATTTACATTTTTTTTCAAACTTTTAATGATCATTTGGCTCATCTTTATCCTCTCTGGCATTCAAAATAAAATCCAAATATAATCATACAGTAACTTAAAGTGATAGCAAAACATTTAAATTAATTTGAAGCAAGCAGAGGATAAATAGAAAAGGAGAAAAGTGAGAAAGTTTCTCTCTTGATGATATTTTGTCTCAGCTTGAAAGCATAAATTTTGAGATTGTTAGAATATCCGAATCAATGAGTGCTTAACTTGCAACATTTTTTAAGCAAATTATATTGCTTTTCAATAAAACTGCTTTTCCTATATTTATAATTAGTTAGATTTTATAAAAAATAAAGAATGATATTTTTTTGTATCGTGCTATATATATCAATGTCAGTGGTTTTACTTGAGTATATATACATTGAGTAAATAAACGTGGCAACTAGAATAAAAAATTTATAACTTAATGCAAGTAAAATTATTATTTTATCCTTAGAATCCTAAAAAAATTCAAAAGAAAGTTTACGTATTTATTAACATTGACAAATAGTAAATAACTGTTCTTCATACAGAAACGGTTGTAAAAAAATAAATTTGATAACTTTCCGTATCAATTTTAGATGACATTCATGTTTTTTAAATTAAATTATTTATAATTAAAAAAAATAAAATAGTATATAAGCTGTATTAATAAAGTTATAATAATATGATACAGTGCCCGAAAAAATTATAAGGACACGCGAAAAATCGCCAAATCTAGAAGCCTTGTTTACAGAATCGTATGCAAATTTTTGCAGCAAAAATAGAAGTAAAACTAAAATATTTTATGCGTAAAGTAATTAAAATTTTAAATTTTAAATCTACTAAAATTTAAATTTTAATTTTTAAACCTAAATGAAAACGGAAAAAAGTATAAGGACATTGCTTTTTTCTCCAGTAATTATTTAAAAATTTGCATATTTGAAAGCATAAAATGACAATTACGAGTTAAAAGATTCATTTGCAAAAAGAATTTCCCATTCGGCGACTTTCAGTGTGAATTTTTAAACGATGCCCAAAGGAACTCAACTTTCTGACTCTGAAAGAGGAAAAATTGTTGCTTTTCGAGAATGTGGATTAAGTGTATAGGAAATTTCAAAAAGAATCAAGAGATCTAAAACGGTGGTTTATAATTTTTAAAAAAATCCTGGGATGTATGGTATGTAAAAGCAAACTGGGAGACCAGAAATTCTCACTCGTCGACAAATAAGAATGATTGTAAGGAGAGCTTGCGAGAAAAGAGAAACCGCAAATGAAGTTAGACAAAATTTGAGTTTACCATGCTCAACAAGGACTGTTCAAAATGTTTTGAGTAAACATCCTCAAGTTTCTTATGGGAAATTAATGTCACCCCCCCCCCTCTTACAAATCATCATAAGAGAAGAAAAGTTTACTTTGCCAAAAAATACATTTCTCTTGGTCAAAAGTGGGCTGATGTAATTTTTTCGGACGAAAAAAAGTTCAATCTTGATGGACCTGATGGTTTTAGTTATTTTTGGTATGATCTGCGAAAGACCAAGGAAGTGTTTTCCAAGCGTCAATATGGTGGTGACTCGGTTATGGTATGGGGCGCTTTTGCGGCAAATGGAACCACTCCAATTGTATTTATCAACCCTAAAATGAATTCGGACAGGTATGTTGATATGTTAGAAGAAAGTTTATTACCTGAAGCGCCACTAATTACTTCAGGGGACTATATTTTTCAGCAGGATAATGCTTCGATACACGTTTCTACGAGTGCAAAACTCTGGTTTGAAGCTAATTCTGTAAATTTACATGATTGGCCGGCGAGAAGTCCCGATCTTAATCCAATCAAAAACTTATGGGGACTTCTAGCCCGAGAAGTTTATAAAAACGGCACACAGTATCAATGTACACAAGATCTTGTCGTCGCTATCAAAGAAGCTTGGGAAAAAATATCTGTGGATATTTTAAAAGATCTTTCAGGATCTATGACCTCTCGGCTTATTCAAGTGATTGAAAAAAAGGTAGTTTTCTTGATTATTGAAACAGTTTTTAAGTATTTTACAACATGTCCTTATAATTTTTTCCTTATTTCCTTTAACGTTAAATTTTGTAAAATCAATATTTTGAAGCTAAATTATGTTTTTTATGTGGTATAAGTGTTATCACCAAATTAAGAAAGCAGAAGTAAGAAATATAAAAAGTTCATTTAGGTGAAATGGAAATAAAGCATATTTTCATGCAATTACATGTTGTCCTTATACTTTTTTCGCGCACTGTATAATTGTATTAATGTGTTGTTTTTGTATTAATTGTAGGGACCAATTGAATCTCGCAGTATTATCACTAAAGGAAAAAGGTGATTTGGCGAGGCTGGAAAACAAATGGTGGTTTGATAGAAGTGAATGCAGGAATGGAGACACCAAAGTAAGGAATATAATTTTAACTTATTTATTAACACATATTACCTCCTGTAATGTCATGGTACAGCGTCATCTGAATATATTTAACTGAGTACTGCTCTGCAAAAAGCTGTGCATATTAACTATTATCTGAAATCTTGGTCTGCACTTACAACATTACATTTTTAGATACCTAATGATATATATATATATATATATATATATATATATATATATATATATATATATATATATATATATATATATATATATATATTATATATATATATATATATTATATATATATATATATATATATATATATATATATATATATATATATATATATATATATATATATATATATATATATATATATATATATATATATATATATATATATATATATATATATATATATATATTATATATATATATATATATATATATATATATATATATATATATATATATATATATATATATATATATATATATTAATTTCATTCTAAAATGTTCTCTAATTTCCTGATCCAATTCCCACTTTTTTACTTTATTAGTTCTACACGCGTTCTAGAAAAGTGATGAATTCATCATGTTCTCACGCTCTGAAGTGAACAGATAAAAATCCTTAATGCTTACAACATTCTTTTAAAAATATCTAAAATTCCTTTTCTTAAATCGACGTGTGTCAAAGAAATCCCTATCAAAATCTCGTAGTAAAATTACTAAAGGGAAAAAATTCTGTCCCTTTTGCTCTTGTGTCACAATGTAGATTGATGCATTTTTTATAATTTTTTCTTTGTACACATTATGCCTCAAGGGATGAAATAAATCGAACTTAAAATTCGAAACGTTTTTTCTATCTATTCGGCCACGCAACTGCTAAAATATGTTTATGTTTATAACTGTCTACAGGGTGCCACAGAAAACCCTGGACACAATTTTTTTAAATATAACTTGATTAAAAATAAATAAATTAACGAAATATAACAAATAAAATAAGCGTAGATTTTCACTAATAAATAAATTTAATTTGTTTCTAAGTGGCCGCCTTTTGCAATTATGCAAAGGCGCAAACGTTTATTGAAATTTTCAGCAAAGGGCCGCAAATCTTCTATCTTTAATCCATCCCATTCTCTCAGAAGACATTGCTTTAGAAAGTTCAAACTTTTATGTCGTTTAGTGCAAGCTCTAGACTCCAAAATGGGCCATACACTGTAATCATGGGCTGGAGATTCGGCGAGTATTGTGCCACTCTCCAGATGATATCACTTCCGGAAAATGCGCCTTGCACCACTCTTCTGTCTTTTTAGCCTTGTGAGCTGGAATGGAGTCTTGTTGAACTCCCACTTTACATGGCCGAAGTGCGTTTTTACCCATGAAAATACAGAAGCTTCTAGAATGTCCCACTGGTACAATTTTGATTTATTTTAAAGCAACCATCCACAAGAAGCAGACATGTTTGATGCTTGAGCAAATTCCGCCCCAGACTATGACCGACTTCGGATTTTTGAGATGTTCAACAACTGCTGAAGTGCTTGGAGCATCTACAGACTAGATCCTATATTCCTAGGAGTTACGAGCTTTTGAACCTTAAAGAACTTCTCATTAGTGAAAAGGAATCTCTCTCAGCACTAACTTGTGGCCCGTTTTAAAAGTTTTCGGCATCTTTGGAGCCGCACGGGTTTCTTTTCTTCAGTGAGAAGATGAGCTTTTTGGAACTTGCAAGGCTTCAGCTCAAGCTCTGTTTTTGCCGTTCGTTGCACTGATCGGTCCCTTATTTCCGGTTCACGAGCGATCTTTCACATGGAAATCCTCGAATTTCATTGAACTCGCTTTTTGATAACTTTACGGCTATTGAAAGTGTTTACTATACTTTTTCGGTCACTTCCTGGACCTTGACAATTATTGCCAAGTTCGTTGAAGCGATAGATAGCATCAGACACTGTTTGCCGTGGAACATTAAGTAAACGAACGAATTCATACTGTTCATTTTCCAAGTCTAAAATAGCATATATTTTGCTTGGCATTGTAAAAAAGCCAAAAAACAATATGTAAACTAAAAGATACATTATAAAATATGTTATAATTGAAGTAACATACAAAAAAATGAACAAAAATTAAAAAATAAATTAATTAACTTCTATTCTAAGATGTGATAAATTTGTCCTAGTCTTTTTGCCGCACCCTGTATATATAAAACCTCTTTTTGGCGGTGAATTTAAGACTGTAAATTTTAAATGCAAATAAATAATTTTTAATTAATTTTTCAAAGAAACGATTTTAAACTAAATAACAAGATCATATATTTTACAGAATACTCTCTTGAATTGAATAATTCCGTCTTTATAATTATTTTAAACTACGTTAGTTGCTATGTGGAAATATAAACTTTAAAAATGACATAAGTTTTAAATATGGGTGGTAATGTTAAAAAAGGTGCTTTGGATTCTATGCTTTCAAATGTGCATTCAAGAAACTACTATTTCTCATATTTATTTCACTTTTTTGCTAAAAATGCAATAGAGTTATTATAACTGCGAATTCATTTTCATCTCTCAAAAATTGTAAAATTCACTTGCAACATTCAAAGCTCCTAAATGATGATTGTGAGTTAAAGAAAACTTTATAAATTTATTAAAGCAATGATATATAGTAGTCGTGGTAAATAATGGATTGGCAACTAAGTAATTGCGGATTTCACTCATAGATGGCTTCAGTTGAATTTTTAGGTTTGCAGACGTAGTACAAATTTAAAATACATTTTGTTATTTGATAGTTGGCAATTCAGCTGTCAATCAGTAAAAAAAGTTTTTTGATCGGTTGCGTAATTTTCGGTTGGCGTTCGTTGAAAAATGGAAAATCAAAAGGAACATTTTCGTCATATTTTGCTTTTTTATTTACGCAAAGGGAAAAACGCATCGCAAGCTCATAAAAAGTTATGTGCTGTTTATGGTGACGAAGCCTTAAAAGAACGGCAGTGCCAAAATTGGTTTGTCAAATTTCTTTCTGGTGATTTTTCACTCAAAGATGAAAAACGCTCTGGTCGTCCAGTTGAAGTTGATGACGACCTAATCAAAGCAATAATCTATTCAGATCGTCACAGTACAACACGTGAGATTGCAGAGAAGCTTCATGTATCACATACATGCATTGAAAATCACTTAAAACAACTTGGCTATGTTCAAAAACTCGATACATGGGTTCTTCACGAACTGAAAGAAACGCATTTAACGCAATGCATTAACAGCTGCGATTTGCTAAAGAAACGCAATGAAAATGATCCATTTTTAAAACGACTGATAACTGGTGAGGAAAAATGGGTTGTTTACAACAACATCAAGCGGAAAATATCGTGGAGCAGGCCAGGTGAACCAACTCAAACAACATCAAAAGCTGCTATTCATCAAAAGAAGGTTTTGTTATCAGTTTGGCGGGATTACAAAGGAATTGTCTATTTTGAACTCTTACCACCCAATCGAACTATCAATTATGATGTCTACATTGAACAACTAACGAAATTAAACAATGCAGTTGAAGGAAAGCGGTCCGAATTGACAAATCGAAAAGGTGTTGTATTCCATCATAACAATGCAAGGCCACACACATCTTTGGTCACTCGGAAAAAATTATTGGAGCTTGGTTGGGATGTTTTGCCACATCCACCATATAGTCCTGACCTTGCACCATCTGATTACTTTTTGTTTCGATCTTTACAAAACTCCTTGAATGGTAAAAATTTCAATAATGATGATGATGTCAAATCGAACCTGATTCAGTTTTTTGCTAATAAAAACCAGAACTTTTATGAACGTGGGATTATGATGCTGCCTGAAAGATGGCAAAAGGTCATTGATAAAAATGGGCAATACATTACAGAATAAAGTTACTTAGTTCCATGAAAAAATTGTCTTTGATTTTCTAAAAAAAATCCGCAATTACTTAGTTGCCGACCCAATAGTTATTTTTTTCTGACACAAGAGCTAAAGGATGCCATGCTGCAGATATAATGGAAGGAATATACAGAGACTATATAAATAATGTACTGTTATTTCTTGTATAGCAGTATCCTTGTTCAAAAAATGTGTAGTTACGTAAAGTTGTGTTATGTAAAATATTTATTTAATTTGCCCTCATGCTTTTAATTTTGGTTAAATGACAATGCCACCTCTATCTTAACGAAAATGAGTTGATAATGTAAACTGTGATCTTTATTTGTGTAGGGGTAAGCCTTATAAATGTTTTCATGAAGAAAAGATATAAATAACCTAGTAACTTTTTTGTTAATATCCGCATAACAGTTTTCACTAAGATCTTAAGTCTGTTTCATATAAATATTTTTCAATGACACTACTATGCTTTCTGAAGAATCAATTATCAAATTATTGTGGCATGTTTGTAAATTAAAATTATTTAATTTCTTTGAAGACATTAGAATTTTATCTTCATTACGGCCTTTTCATTTCAAATAAAATCGTAACGAAATAATTATTTTTTCATAGTGCATAATCGGATATTTTGAAATAATATAAAATTTACCACCGAAACAACGATTCCTCCTTAGATCTGACTGGAACATGGATATGTGCTATGTATTTAATATATTTTCTTTAAATTATCTACCTGAAAGATTCTGGGCCCATTATATATTTCTTAGAATAACATGTAGTGTAATTACCACTTATGACATTCTGTCCCCCAGCTAAATTAGAATATCGTCATTGTATCTCATAAGCTAAGGGACCGAGGCAATAAGCTCCCTTCTTATCAGCTATTTTTGAGCAAAATGTGTCTCTTAAATTTTTCTCGTCTTTTCTTGCTTTTCCTTAGGTAGCGACAAATCCAGGAGCAAATCCTTTTTTAATGACAGATCATAAGCAAGTTTTTTTCGCAACACCCGTAGGCAACATCTTTTACTCGCCCAGACCAGAGTTTTTTTTCCTCTTCTTCCATATCCACAATACCTTTCTATTCTTTTTTTTCCTATATGAGATAGATTTTTCTTATATTGCTGCATTGCTATTTTTTTTATCTCGCCACGATGGTTTGAGAGGATTCAAGTGCCACTGGAAAATTAAAGCTCTGTTGCTGAAGAACTTCATTGTGAAAGTATTTAAACAACATTTTTATAAATAACTACTTCTTATGCTTTGGTAAATTTTTGCGAAAATTCTTTTATGCATAGCTGAAAAAATAACTAATTATACCGGAGGAAAAGTTTTTCAGTAATTGATTTCCAAATAAAATTAAATATATATTTTCATTATTGAATTTTTTCTGCTTTTTTTTTCTGAATCTTTTTAAGAAAGAATTAGTGGCATATCTAATATAATTAATCTAATATATTTTTCAAATGTAATAATAAAGATAAAATATGCTCGCAGGCCTTTTATATGTACAATGTGATTCAAAAATCCGAAATATCTTTAAAAATCATTAATTTACACACGAATAAAAATGAGAAGATGGAGGGGAGGAAAAGTTTACTTAAAATCATGTCGTCAGAATGTATTGACATAATAGCTTAGTATCGCAATTGACAAAAGTTGTTGGAGAGTTACGTTACTTAGAATAAGACTCTGGTAAGCAGTTTTCAAATTACCAAATAGTCGCTCTCTATTAGGAGTTCAAAGGTCAGAAATATACTTGATTTATGCAGAGTTATGTACCATTTCTAACCATTTTCAATCATTATCACTGAAATTTGAGCACCGAGAAAAATTGTGGTTCCTAATCTGGTAGATAATTTACTGAACTGAAAATGGCACATTAAATATCTATGACTGAGTGACAAGGTGGACACGGATGTTTGGGATAGCGGCTACCATGAAAAAAAAAAACATTAGTACAACTATCTCACTTTTTGAGATAAAATATTAAGAGGCAGCGAAAAATGAAATAATTGATCCAAGCACCATCGACCTATTGGAAATGGAAAGAAATTATTATGTCCTTGGGGCTACTTGTCCTCGTTATAGCGTTGTTGAATTTCTGCAAAACCGTTACTCCCTTCATTATATTGTCTTAAGAAATGCACCATTCTCCAAATTGCAAAGTCTCATGTGATTTGAATTATAAACAATGCTTTCATTAAATTCTGAATTCGGATTTATTTACATCCTTTCACTGAAAATGACATTTGTTTGTGAACAGATGATTGCTAAGCTTCTCTAGATTTTTAAATTTCTGTGTATTATATTGAGGAAACAAATATGTTTCAAGATTCCTTGTAAGAATTCAAGAAGTAAAGTTTGTAATTTCAAGTAAATTAATATTTTTCAGAGCTTTCTAAAGTACAATGCCTTAATACCAACGCTAAATGAAAGCAATAAAGTTTTTTTATCTCGATTAAAAATAACGTTAATATAAAAAAGAATTTCAATAAGAATGAACTTTAAAGCACAAAAAAAAGCTTATATTATTGAAAAATATGTTATTGCGACCGACACTTCGCAGTAATATAGGAACTGCTTTTGGGTATTGGACATTTTGACTAGTAAGTATATAAAGTATATATTTAGTGACAAAGAACAGTGCATGTATTTAAAATAATTATTGCAAATTCACTCAAATTTTCAAGGAGGAGGGGGGGGTCAGGAAAATCACATAGGCTCACATCTTCTGCTTAGAACTGAAATATAAGAATTAGAACTAAAACAGGAGTTGCACTAAAAGTTAAAAATATTTAAAGCTGATTTGAACATTTATGTACAAGAATTTATATTTCAATTTGATTAAAGCAATATATAATTAAAAGGAATAAAAATCATTTTAGACTTATTAAATTATTATTTCATTCCAGTATTTGTTTATACTGTTAAATTACATCGTCCAGATAAAAAAAAATACCCGTGTTTAAAGTAAATGCTAACTGATGACTGAAAAATTACCTTAACAAAGGATGTTCTAAACTTTTAATCAAAATCACAAATTCATACCAATTTTTAGGATGGGAATTTTTAAATTATGTTAATTTGAAAATCCCTTATTTTGAAAAATTTGAACCTTTGTGATTGATATAGAAATGAGTCTTAACTAAAAACTTACAATATATTTTAGTACATAATTATGTTGTAGGATAGAGAAGAATTAATCTATACTTATAATAAAGCTCAAAGTGTGTGTGTGTGTGTGTGTGTGTTGGCGCTCTACAGGATAGGTCATTTGACATACAGCTACCAAATTTGGTACATATATACCTTAGAGGTCGGGAATGTGCACCTGGGGTGCCTTTTTTTGAAATTTTAATTAGAATTTTAATTATTAATTAAAAACTAACTTTCCCGCCAAAAAAATCTACCATTTTCCCCATCGCCAACTTTTTAGCCAAAATAATCTTCCATTTTCCCCACCGCCAAATGAGTAAGGCTTCAGTTTCTTTTTTCTCCCAACAGTAATGAGGCAAGGGTTAACATTTTTCGGCGGATTATTTCAAACGATTCTGTTTATTTTCTTAATGTTTTATGCATTTAAAATTAAACATCGTTAATTAATTCATGTTTCAGATTCATTCTGAAGTACTTTTGAATTAAAATAACACAGAATAAAGGAAATTAAAAATGTATAATCTGCATAGCGTTACCCCAACTGGCGTAGAAAAATTCACGCATTTGCGTTACCTAACTGGCGAAGAAAATTCACGCATGCGCATTGTTCTGATTGTTGTCATGACAACCACTATCAACGGATGATTTAAATTATTTTTAGGTTAGTTGCATGCTTTTGTAAGTAAATTGTATTTATGTTAGTTATATATATTTTTTGTATATGCTTATAGTTTTAAGTACATCGTTTTTTAAGTAGTTTTTTAAAACCTGTTTTAGACCAATTATTTTAAACGATTCATTTTATTTTCTTAGTGCTTGATGCATTTAAAATTAAACATTGTTAATGAATCGATATGTTCATGAGGAATCTGAGAAAATGTTGTTGACAAATTCTTGAGATATTATATAAATTAAGAAAGATATTCTTTAGTGCCCATAAAGTTTAAACGCTCAGTGACTCTATTATCAGTAATCATATTATTAAAAAAATGCTTTGTTTCAGTAAAAAATATTATTATATTAATTGCAGATTAATCATTTACACTTTAATTTAAAGCATAAATTCTACTAGGGGTAACAGAAAATTAGAGAGATACTTATCACGTTATGACTGAAGGCCTTTATAATATTATGAGTGAATTATATGACTATCAAAATTTGAAGTTTTAAAATATTTTGCTGAAAAATCTATTAAAGTTGGAATTGCATAAAATATTTAATTATTAAAATTTTAACGAACATTAAGATTGGCGAACCGGCTGGTCGCCAAAGGCGGCTAGTTATAAATAAACTCTTTTTAAAAATAATCCCACATATAAAAAATAACAAAACAGCAGAAAAAAATTTTATAGCAAAAAATAATGAATTAAATATTATTCAATTGAATAAGATTTATATCAGAAATACATGCGATCAAAGAAAACCTTGTCTATTCCAAGGAAAATTCGGTTAAATTTGAATGACCAGACCACCTGAGGTAGTTGTAGAATTATGAACTCCGTAAAACACATTCCGTTAGACGCATTTCATGCATCGAATCGCCACAAGTAGGCTACCACCAGCTACTGACGATGCGATTATTAACCAATCGCATTCCTATTATTAAATCTACACAAGAAACAAGAGCCCACATCCTTATTCGAACAAATTTCCTCCTCGTGCCGAGGTGACTCTCTGAAGGGGATAGGGATAGATGAAAGGTAAGATTAATCACTTTTCTAATTTATTTAACAATGTTGCATAGTTAAAATTAATTCGTCTAAATAATTTTCAATAAAAAGAAAAGGGATTTGCTGAAAAAAAATCATCATCATCGCTTAAAAATCTATAAAACTAGCAATCATTTTATATATATATATATATATATATATATATATACATCATCAACTAATTTGTAGCAATTATAACAATAATAAGTTATTCAAAATGATCTGATGGAGATGAAAATGGAGATGGATTGTAAATCAGATTGAAAAGTGTAAGAAAATCTGCTGTATAATCAATAAAACATGTTGTTAAGAATTTGAGTTTTTTTAAATTTGAAACACCATCCAAGTATTGGTTTCTTGCAAATATGAACCCAAAAGTTAACTTTTAGATTCACATTTGCTGAATATTGGGTTCATATAACTGAATACTTATTATTTACGGCATTATGATGATAAATCTTTGCATAGTGGATATATTTAGAAATGGATACATTGTCAGAATTGTTGGTAATTGAGTAATAAATATATATAAATTCATTTTATAGTAAAATCCTTAAAAAAACTTTCAAGATATATAGTTGAAAGTTTCGCAAATGGGAAAATTGCAAATTTTTGAAAGTGTTACGAAATCGCTAAGAAAAAAACTACTGTACTGGTCTTTACTGAATCCTGGATTCAAATTCCTTGTTCATATGAATCTTTCACGGATGAATTTGGTGTGACATTTTGAGATTTTTTTTTATAAAATCAAATGTATCAGAATATAAACTCCTCTTGCATTTAAAATTTTATTTTTAATAGCTCGCAGTGTAATTTTTGAAGGTTTATTCATCCTTAATTGATTATGTTACAGCCCTAATCGGCAACATTTTCATGACACAAAATGTGTGATAAGATATTTTCTGATGCTACACAAAGCGTTAAAGGCATATTTCACATTCGATTTTACAGGTAATTTTTATGTATTAATAGGCAATTGAAATATTCTCAAAATAGATGGTAAGGGAATGAGTTAAAATTCCTTTTCAGAGACCTGGTTTCTTTCCGCGGTGGCGTAATGGTAAGATCTCAGAACAGAATTTCACTAAGAATCTATGGTGTATGTGAACTGGTGCACGCTAAATCTTCCACCGTGAGCCAAACATTCTCCCGTTATTATGGTGTGGAAGAGGATGTGTCAGCTCAGATGTCGGTCTCGTCATCTGATCAGAGTTCAAAAATATGAGATCCGTCACAAATAGCTCTACTTTTGCTTTCAAACAGCACATTAACTAAACTAGAGACGATTTCTTAGAAAAACAAACAATCTCCAATGATTTTCGCATTTACTAGTACCAGTCTTGGCAGTACTATGAAGAAAGTCCAATACTCAGTTTAAACGACTTCCCTTCGTACTATTAAAACTAAAACTTAATATTAATTTACAATTCGGATGATAAAGTTTCTGTTACCTAATTTGTTAGTTTGAGTTAAATTGTTTAAACAATAAGTTATAGAAAAACATGTTTCAACAAACTTTAGTTGTAAAAAGATTACAGAGTATTTATATAATCTTAAAACAGAAAACTAAATAAAAGAATTTTTTTGCCATATAGAAGTAGCTTATCAAATGAATGATATTAATTGATATTAGTTTTACAGGCGCCTGTGTCTGAACCATTCTTTAAGAAACTACCATTAAATTTACAATTTAATGTTTGTATTTTATTAGTTTCTATTCGATTAAGGATTCTTCATTCTTAATCAAGCAGTTCATTCCAGGTTTTGTGTAATGAGGAATGTGATTCTGTAGAATATTTTCTTTTTTATAGGAAATTATCTCTGTTTCGGAAGTTTAATTATAACCCTTTGCACTCGGATGATGCATCTCACTCATCATTCAAGACGTTTTATTAATTCATTTTTTTAATTTTGATTTTTAAAATATATGTAAAGAATAGTAAGAAGATGTAGCTTAGTTTTTTGGTAAAATTCAACTTAGAACTATAATAAATATTTTTTCATAGCGATTAGCAAGACCTTGTGTTAGCTGAATGATTTTGCATCGAATAACTTTTCCGAGTGCAAAGGGTTAATAAAGATTAATTTTTTAATGAATCATATACAAATTTCTTCTGAAATTACAATGACGAAATATTTAATAACTAGCCGCCTTTGGCGACCAGCCGGTTCGCCAATCTTAATGCTCGTTAAAATTTTAATAATTAAATATTTTATCCAACTTTAATAGATTCTTCAGCAAAATATTTTAAAACTTCAAATTTTGATAGTCATATAATTCACTCATAATATTATAAAAGCCTTCAGTCATAACGTGATATGTATCTCTCTAATTTTCTGTTAGCTCCCGTAGAATTTATGCTTTAAATTAAAGTGTAAATGATGAATCTGCAATTAATATAATAATATTTTTTACTGAAACAAAGCATTTGTTTTAATAATATGATTACTGATAATAGAGTCACTGAGCGTTTAAACATTATGGGCACTAAAGAATATGTTTCTTAATTTATGTAATCTCTCAAGAATTTGTCAACAAAATTTTCTCAGATTCATCATGAACAGATCGATTAATTAACAATGTTTCATTTTAAATGCATCAAACACTAAGAAAATAAAATGAATCGTTTAAAATAATCGGTCTAAAACAGGTTTAAATAAACTACTTAAAAAACGATGTACTTAAAACTATAAGCATATACAAAAAAATATATAACTAATTTAATTACAAAAGAATGCAACTAACCTAAAAATAATTTAAATCATTGAAAACAGGTTTAAAAAAAACTACTTAAAAAACGATGTACTTAAAACTATAAGCATATACAAAAAATATATAACTAACATAAATAAAATTTACTTACAAAAGCATGCAACTAACCGAAAAATAATTTAAATCATCCATTGAGAATGGTTGTCATGACAACAATCAGAATACAATACGCATGCTTGAATTTTCTTCGCAAGTTATGCTAACGCAAATGCGTGAATTTTTCTACGCCAGTTGGGGTAACGCTATGCAGATTATACATTTTTAATTTTCTTTATTCTGTGTTATTTTAATTCAAAAGTACTTCAGAATGAATCTGAAACATGGATTAATTAACAATGTTTAATTTTAAATGCATAAAACATTAAGAAAATAAACAGAATCGTTTGAAATAATCCGCCGAAAAATGTTAACCCTAGCCTCATTACTGTTGGGAGAAAAGAAAACTGAAGCCTTACTCATTTGGCGGTGGGGAAAATGGAAGATTATTTTGGCGGAAAAGTTGGCGGTGGGGAAAATGGAAGATTTTTTTGGCAGGAAAGTTAGTTTTTAATTAATAATTAAAATTCTAATTAAAATTTTTAAAAAAGGGACCCCAGGTGCACATTCCCGATCTCTAAGGTATACATGTACCAAATTTGGTAGCTGTAAGTTGAATAGTCTGGCCTGTAGAGCGCCAACACACACACACACACACACACACATTGAGCTTTATTATAAGTATAGATATAGATAAATATACCGACACTTTAGAGTTCATTGTATATGCCATTTGGAAAACTGTTATTTGACTGATCACGATAGGTGCAGAGTTAAACTGCTTAGTTATGGATGCATTTATTATAATTTTGCTGATTAATCAGCAAAATATAATTTATGATTTTTATTTCCTTTTCTTTGCTGTTTTCACACTATCTAAATTTTTTACGCTTTAGCTTATACATTTAAGGAAGCCAATTTATTTGTGTTAAAGTCACTTCAAAACATGATTGCTCAATGAACAAACATGTTTTTATGTGACATGATCAGTGCTCATGTAATCTACATTTTACTCCTCATTGTTGCTGTGTGGTTGGAACATGTACTTTTTCACTCTACTAAGTGTGCAGGGAAATCAAAAACTCATTTGTCTCAGCATATTTGACGAGTATTATTTGAACATAAATGTGTTCTAGCTTTAAAAACTTATTTGAATACTTCTAAGCGTTTCTTTCGCTTTCATTTCTATTTAAAATAAAAATTCATTATTTTTTTTCTTTTCACTACAACTCAAGCAAAAGATACACGAATGTTTACGTTTTTAATGTATTTTGTAACTGTTTAAAGGTTGATAATTTAAAGCTTTATTTCCGATTATCCAGGATAAATATTTGATTGGAAATGTTTTCCCTCCTAAAACTGAAGCTCGGAACAATGTAAATAGAAAAAAAAAAAAAAATCCCATCCGCTATTTCTGAGCCATAAAAAAGAAAGGCAATATCCACTTTAGAACATAAGAAGAAAATAAAAAAAAAGACCTAAAACTTGACGTTTCCTTCTGATATTTTTTAGAACTTCTTTTTTAGTAGCAAATAAATTTTTAAGAAGTTCCATTCTTTGAAGATATTTTAAAAGGAAATATAAAAATTGAAAGCTGACATAAGAGTCAAATGTTCTCATTTCAAAAATATTCCATTTAAATGTGACGAGTTTATGCGATATTTCAAAAGAGTAACTTTACTTAAAATATATATATAGTTAAAAGTCACCGAAGTACTGTTATCTGATATTTTGTTATTTATAATTTAATGAATCAGGGTTAATAAAAATTTGCTTTTCTGTTTTCAAGAAACAATATAAAACGGATCTTTTTTTTTTTTACTTCTATTGAAACAAAATCTCTGTTTACTGAATCAAAAATATAAAAAGAAACGTGATATTTGGAATTTCATTACAGATCCTTCTAATTATTACATCAATATGCAAATATGGATATCTATTTGCTCAGTTTAAACGATGAAAAACAGAGTTTTAAAATAGTTTTTTCCCTGAGTCTTAGCCTTTAGTATCTATGTAATAGAAAATTAAATGGTCCTTTATAGATAACTGTACCCTATTATTTCATAAATTTTCACTGTTTTATGGTTGAAGTAGAATTGGTAGATAAAATACCTATTTAATGAGGCGATGCTTATCTAATACTTAATTATACTTACTTATAGATAATATAATATTAAACTTGGTTAATGATATGATATAAAGTTATATTCTGGTATATGATGTAATAAAAAATTACGCCCTTTTTTCTCCTATAATTTGCTTCCTAATTCAATGCACTTCCTAATAACATGAATTCCTTCTATTTTATATAAAACTCTTTAAATTTTTACTAAGTAGATTGATTGATTGTATTTTTCTTATTTGTTATTAAACTTACTGTACCATTGTTTTCTGTAACCATTACCGAATAAGCAAACTTCAACTTAATTTTTCATGCTTTTGTGAAATTCTGATGAACAATACTTGAACAAGTTTTAATTACTCTTATTTTTTAATGTAAAAATTCCAATAATTAAAATAATGATCTTTTCCATCTAATAGATTACTTGAAATTCTACAGTGGGAACACACACACACACACACACACACACACACACACACACACACACACACACACACACACACACACACACACACACACACACACACACACACACACACACACACACACACGCACACGCACACGCACACACACACACACACACACACACACACACACACACACACACACACACACACACACAAGTTACAAGAAAAATGCTTGAAATATGTCAAAAGAAGGGTGCTTCCTCACAAACGTGAATTAAAGTATCATTACATAGTGAACATCGGTGTTTTGTCCATGCGTAGAAAATAATATGATTTCATAAAGTTCTTTTTTCCTTTGTGATTTACTTTTCTTCCCATTTTCTAGATACAGCATGTTCCCATTTTTGATTTAATTTGGTATATTTTGAAATCTTTTTTTATATTATTTATTTCCTATCTCAGATTTACATCGCTTTTTCTGTCATTAATGATTTACAATATCATTTTGGGATGAATTTTATCTTTTCAGTTAATTATATATATATATATATATATATATATATATATATATATATATATATATATATATATATATATATATATAATTATTTTTCCACGTGATGGAATGCTTTGTACATGGAGATCAAAGGCAGAATACTGTGTCCGCACGAGAACATAAAAATGAAAAAATTTTTTAACTTAGTTCTTTAACTAAGAGATTCTTTTAGGAATTTTTTTGACACGTATCGATTCAAGAAGGAAAATCTTAGATATCTTTGAAAGGAAGGCTACAGATTTAAAGATTTTTATCCTTCAACTCGGACAGTGAGAATTGCAATAGCCATCAATTTTTTAGAACGTGTGCTTGAAATAATTGCACAGAAATGCGGAATTTGTATAAGTGAATAAGAGTCAACTTTAGAATAAAGTAAAATGAACGAATTTAAATTTGGAAAATAGAAAATTAATTAGCAGGTAAATTAGATTAACTCATATCATTGCACCCCCTCTATGTTATATATATATGAGAGAGAGAGAGAGAGAGAATGAGGGGGGGGGCGAAAATAAAATTTTAGAGTTTTAATGAATATATTTAAATAAAAGAATAAAACAGAAATTAAAATGCGAAGAATGACCATAAACGTGACTTCATCGTTAAAAACACTTACAATAGAGATTATTTCACATGGATTTTTTTTACATGATGTTAAAAATTATCATCAACTTGTCTACGCTGCTTTTCTTCGAATATATCATAATTAAAAAGAGGAGAAAAGAAAAAAAATAATACATATATATTTATGAATTAGCGTTCATATTTTTGCTTCAAAAGTTTTATTTGACGTGCGAGGCTCTTTTTTTAAATATTTTAAATTTGAACTGCTTTGGAAACAAGGAATTTCTTTTATTATTCTTTAACATGCATATTCTTACTATTTGAACTTTTTTAACGAAACTGAATTGAGTTATCCGCCATTTATTTATCATTGTTTATTATTCATATAAAAATTGAATATATTAGAAAGGAATCACTTCTTTTTAGAATCTGTCGTTCATTTGTGTTCCAAAGTTTCGCCAGTTTGAGATTCAAATTGCATAATAAATTTCAGCTTAACGGCAAAGAATGATTAATAATTTTTCTCAAATTAAAAGCTTACACCTTTTTAATTGAGGAAGAGATTTTTCCGAGTTTCGGAAGAGTTAAGTTTTCCAATTATAAAACATCAAATTAAGGAAATGATATCGCAACGTGCGTTTTAGGAGTTTTAGTTTATCTTGAAAAATTAGATGTGCTGAATAAAATAAAGGAAAAATCCTCATTATGAATCAACAGGTAAATATTCCCTCTTTTTCATTTAGAATATAATAATGGATGTTTTTACTAGTATATTTGATAGTATCCTTCATAATATTGGAAGAAAATCTGATACCAATTCAATACAGTTAATGGATAGAAAAAAATTCCTGCTCTTCCGATTTTTTCCAAGAAAAAACTCCAGCATTTACTCATAAGTTCTCATTTTTTTTCTGTTGTCTGATTTCTGAGTAATACCTGCAGAAAGCAATAAATAACTCTATCTGGTAAACCCTTAGCGATTAACTGCAGATTGTAATTTATAGCAGTCTTCTGTCAAGTATTGTTACCAAAGAACCTTGAGCGTTTGAAGTGTCTAATCAAGAATCCGTTTACTGAGCAAAACCATACTGCTCTCGTAACATTACAAATAAGGTATTAGTTCAAAACGCAGCAAAGCGAATCTTTTTTATTTCCTTGTCCTATTATGTAATATGTAGTGCATTTTCTGTCATTATATAATCACTGTAATAATTTTCTAATCAAAGAGAATCAATCTTTTCGAAACATTAGATAAACCATTCTTTTTCCTGAATTATTTTAAGAAAGAGTCAGTGCCATACTTAATATAATTAATCTAATAAATTTGTTAAATGTAATATTAAAAATAAAATACATGAATTTTATATGTACAGTCAGATTCAAAAGTTCGAAACATCTTTAAAAATCATTAATTTATATATGAATTAATTTATATATATTTTTTTAAATCACGTCGTCAGAATTTATTGCTAAAGTAGCTTAGTATAGCAATTGACAAAAGACTTGGAAAAGTTACGTTCCTTCCTCGAAACATTAGAGGTAGCCACAAAATATTATCATGATAAAGAAATTTCTCTGTGAAATACTATACCAGCTATTTAAAATAATTATCTCTTTATACACTATATTAATAAAAGATTATAATTTTCCAATAGGTGTTTACATATTCGTAATTTATTTTACGGTTTTTCTAAAACAATGTTTTGTTCGATTATAATATATCTTTACAAAAAAAAAAATGTTAGAAAAAAATCTATGAAAGAAGACAAAATAAAAAAAAAGTTAAGTCAAAATATACTTTATTACATTTAAGTACATTTATTGCATTGTTACAAATATTTTTCTGCTTCAAAAAATTAAGACCAGAAATCAATTGTAGAGGATATTTACCTTTTTGAAATTTTATCATTTGTCGAATAACTTATTATTATATGTGTAATAAATTTATCGTAAGGGTTGTTTTATATTATTCCTTTTTTTCAGAATGTGCACAGCAATTAATGCTATGCACAATGCTAAATTTATGTGGGTATTGTTTCTAATACAAATTAATGCATATTAATAAAGATATAACAGCTATAAATGATAAAAATTGACAGAAAATATTATGTTAATTTTCCAAAACCATTAATTTTGTACTCCCCAGGTGCATTAGTCTTTCTTCGCGATATCAGTTTCATTTGTTTGGCTTGATTTGGTTTAATGATGCAGAAGCCATGATTGGCGACAAGCCTTTCCTATCTAAATATAACTTTCAGAATGGAAATTTACAATGCTAGTGCTATAGGGTGTATAATCCAATGTGACATATCTGCATAAACTGGAAGCATTTTAAAGTGATGCATCGTTGGAAGAATAGCACGGCTTGGTAAAAGTGTTAATCGAAAAGGCAGTTCATTAGCATAAATGGATATTCCATCTACATTAAGTAGTTTTAAGAAATACTGTTTGTATCATTTCGTTTGTATACCGTCTTATTTATGTGAATTTTCACAGAAAGAAACTTTGAAATGAATAGACTCGTATTCAGTTATACATGTAAAACATCCTTAAAAATTTATTTTTTAACTGTAAAGTTAAATCCGTCAGGAACTGGTGCAAATCAAATGCTAATTTTACTGTGAAACTATATCGTTAAATTTTCAGAATATATCAAAGGTTCTGAGGACTCCTTAACAAATGAACCAAGAAATTTTACATCCACAAATGATCATACGGTTAATAAAAAAGATAAATATAACATGAGTTATTGATAAACCAGAAATGTCTTTTTTTTTTAAATATAAAGTTGCCAATTTAAAAGAATTTATTCAAAATATTAAATGACTTTCTGAGATCTATTTTTTACTTATGTTTTTTTCATCTGAGAATGCTTTTGTATTTCCACACGACATCGAAATACTTAACTTCTTTTAAACTATCTGGACTTTCTACAAATATTTTTGCCAGAATTCTTGGAAATTTATTTCGGTTAGGTTTTGAAATGTTATTCGAACATTTTAAATAAGGAAATAGCATTATTTTAACATATTTCATTAATGTCTTTTTTAGGAATCGTCTCAAAATGAATTAACTCTGAGTAATGTAGCAGGATGTTTCTACATTTTAATAGGAGGACTTGTGCTAGCCATGGTGGTAGCATTATTTTAACATATTTCATTAATGTCTTTTTTAGGAATCGTCTCAAAATGAATTAACTCTGAGTAATGTAGCAGGATGTTTCTACATTTTAATAGGAGGACTTGTGCTAGCCATATTGGTAGCATTATTTTAACATATTTAATTAATGTCTTTTTTAGGAATCGTCTCAAAATGAATTAACTCTGAGTAATGTAGCAGGATGTTTCTACAATTTAATAGGAGGACTTGTGCTAGCCATATTGGTAGCATTATTTTAACATATTTAATTAATGTCTTTTTTAGGAATCGTCTCAAAATGAATTAACTCTGAGTAATGTAGCAGGATGTTTCTACATTTTAATAGGAGGACTTGTGCTAGCCATGGTGGTAGCATTATTGGAATTTTGCTACAAAGCTCGAATAGAAGCTGTGAGATCAAAGGTTGGTTCTTTATTGCATGTTTTTTAAAATGATTTTTCCGATCATTTTTATTACTTGAAAGTCAATCATTTGAATAGATAGCTCCGTAAGTGTGTGTTATTAATAAATATCTTGAAAAGGTGTGTTAATTTATATAGACATTTTTTCTTTGATTTAATATATTATTAAAGCAAGTAACATAGTACATAAAATCGTAAGAGCAATGGAGTTTTGGAAAATAATGAGTAGCTGAATAATTCTAAGCTCATATAATTTTTATTTCAAATAAGTACAACACTGGGCTAAAAAATGAGCTTTGCTCTGAAAAGTGTTAAAGCACAATAAAAATACAAAGAAAGAAACTGGTATTTCCTGATGAAGCTTCCAGCAATAAACTTTGGAAAGAACTTTTGTAATTAATGGTAATATGTTAAGCGTGCATGAAGCAATTTATGATTTATGAAATATATGAATATTAAAAAAAAACAAGTTATTGCTTTATTTTATCCGAAAATATCATTAAGAACCCCTTTTCCGTGAGAGAGACATTTTTAGTTTCCGATTTTACGGAATAAAGTCAGGAAATGTATGCTATAAAGTGTGCATTTTATATTTAACTACGAAACGCTAAGCGCAATTTCGCAAGAGGATGTTTTTGAGAACCAAAAAGCTTACAGTCGAAAATTTAATTTATATTTTTATTAAGCCCGAACCTTTTACGCCTTCTACCCTGATTAGAAGAACAAATCCAAATATGAACCTACCTTTTTTGTCTCTAATATTAATTCCTTTTGAAAAAAAAAATGAAAAATAAAAAGACATGATAATATGAAATATTTGAATTACATCAGACTAATAGAAAACAACAGCATTTTGAAATATTTGTGCTGTTTAATATAAATTAAAGTATTTCGTTTATCCTTTCAGCAACCTCTACCCTAAAAGAACTGCCTGAACTGTTAGCACTGAGCTTTGGGAAATCTTTAATCCTGGTCTTGCAATTAATTATATTGTTTAAGTTTTATGTTTACTAGGTAATTAATTAAAACCATCCATCATAATGCAAAACAAAGTCAAACTACTTAACCTATCAAAATGATGGATCTAGGCTTAAGCACATAAAAAAGAAAAGATACTTTGAATCCTTTAATGACTAGCGATATGAAGCTTAAGCTGAACTACTTTCTGAAATCGCTACAACACTGGCCATTCTTTGAAACAAAACTAATTCATTTCGAAAATTTCAAACAGTAGTTTCACTACATAAATAATAGAAACAGTTTCTTTTTCTGATTTCATTTCAATTACTAAGCTCAACTTTTTATTATAAAGTGTTTTTTCACATTCCTTTTTAAAATAGCAGAAGATAAAAATATAAAATACGACATTATCTATTTCAAAGGACTTAAAGGCTGTTTATTCACGGTTTCGATTATTTCTTAAAAATAAGTGCATACTTTTTTCTGAATAGACAAACATAAAATACAAATAATTTTCTTCAGAAAATTATCTTAATTAAGAAGAATATTTTGAAATAATCCAAGAGTTTTTAAGAGTGCAAAGGAATATATCAATAAATGAATGAAAGAATTTCAAATATTTTTCTTTCTACTCCTTTGAAGAAAACCAATTTTCAAGATTTATTTTAAAAAAGGATTTATTTTAAAGGCGAATTCCATAACTGAAATGTTAAGATTTGTTTGTTTAACAAACTTTAGGCACCCGAAAAAAATAATAAATTTAAGTACCGATAATGCAAGTATAAATGGCAAATACTAATAAGCCATATTTATGAATGAAGAAAGCAAATAAATTAAGTACCTGAAGGTTTTTCCTTGCTCTGTTAGTGTGTGAAAGATTTAAAAATTTCAATTATTTTTGCTATCTATCCAAATTTAGAAAACAACAACAGTCATTTTTCCAGCACGAAATTCCAAGTTGTCAACTCTCTATCTCAGATATGAATCTGCTTGGCATAGATTCCAGTTCAAAGTCATTAAATTAGAATAATTGCTCAATTGTTTTTAAGGCATATTAATGTATATTATTTGTAAGAATTTAAAGCTGCTTTCGATTATATTCTGAGAAGTCTTCGTACACTTACGCTTGAAATTTTAAAACAATATTTGACGAATTTAAAATAAAATAAATGCTCATTGGTTTTAATAATAAAAAGATGAATTTGTGTATGTGTGTCTTGTCGATCTATAGAATAGACCATTAGACTTAGACCTACAACGTTTCTCCACCATAAATACAATTAATATTTCAGCAGAAAAATGATATTTACATTATTTTAAATTTCAAAACCTTACCTTTAAAATGACACCAGTTTTGCTCACATAAAGGTTTTATTTAAAAAAAAAGTTAAAATATTTTGTTTATTTCGTGATATTATATTTCATGGATGAAACTCAAATATCTTTCCTTGTTGCTATAAATATTTCATCCCGTATTTTTTTCGGATGTTGTTAATGAATATATGAAGATTCGATTTATTTTCTCATGCTTGAATGTCTCAAATTGATTAAATAATGCTTTGAATAAATTTTTAAAGTAATATTTTAAGTCATTTTTAAGTCTTATTTCAGAGGATGAGGCATAAAATTTGTAATAATACTTAATTTCATATTTAGAATAATGAATGGAATGGCATAGGACTTTATAAATAGTATGATTTGCATGTTTATCAAAATTTGAAATTTAAAATTACTTCGCTGAGGAAGCCATTAAGGTCAACTTTTTAAAACTATTTAATTGAAGTTAGCAAGAATTGATTTTGGTAAACCAGCTGGTTTCCAAAGGTAGTGAGTTCTAATAGAAACTCAGATCACAATATAACATTGTGGAACAGTATTTTGAAGTTAAAATATATCAGATTTTAAACTTCAACTAAGCGGCAGTCTAATTTTAATTAAAATAATATTCTCAAAACAAATGTTTTAAAATGAATAAAAATTAATTTGTTTCAAAAGTATTTAACACAATGAAGGCACTGCTACATCAAAGTATCATATGTCACGTTTACCACCAGATTTTATTGATGAAAAATACCTTTATAGATGAGCTACATCGATTCTCAAATTGCTATATTATGAGGTTCTAGTATATCAAAAAATATGATAGTGGTTACAGCTATAGCACCATAATGTTTTAAGTTTTAATGTGTATGAATTTTAACATACGGCATTTTGATATAACAGCGACGATAAATGATAACATTCACTGAAATATTTCACAGTTAGTAACAATTTTTTTTCAGATGAGCATCTGTGAAGCAATGGCGAGCAAAGTCAGACTTTCCATAACAGGAGCAGGAGACACAGAAAGAGCAAGGGTAATAAGTAATTCTATCTGATTGCTTCAACATTTTTTCTGCTTATTTGTCACTTTCTTTTAATTTGTATTAAGTATAATAGTTCCCAATCAGATCATACCAATTTAAATTACTTTTTCAAGAAAAGTTTGAAAGATAATTCAATCATTTATGATATGGGATCAGGCCAAGTAAATCTGCAGAAAAAGAACGTAATAGTTTTAAAGAAATAGAAATCAGTAAAAAAGAAGTTCAGATTTTATTTACGATAGTAGAGTAGTAATGATACTAAAAAATCTGATAAATACTATTTATTATTTCATTCAGAGGTACTTAAATAAATTTATGAAATCATATTATCTTTAACTTAGATAAATATATCAAAAATTTATTTCATGAATTAATTGTGATATCATTTTAATTGAATGAAGAGTAATTGGGACAAAAATACAGTTAACAAAACCTTTATTTAAATGGGCATATTCAGTAATAAAATGTAATAATTAGAAGTATCTTAGTAATTAAAAGCCATTAAATTTGTGTATCAGTATAGTTCTAAATTGTGCACATCTGTTAGTTTTTATTTTTAATAGGATTCATTTGGAATAATGTTTCCAAACTCATATCAATCAAAACAGGCTTTTAGATTGAAAATAGTTAATTTCAGGCAAACTTTATTCTTTATTATAAAAAACTGAATTGCTAAAATATAGGTGTGATTCTTTGAATGCCTTCTTATTAGCATAAATGTGAGGCATGCAGATATAATTTGCCGAATAATAAAATTTTACATCTCTCAATGTTCTTTCTTTGCTTTCAAAATACCTCTTCAGTCGTATTTCTTATCATTTTATCTTATAATATGAAGTTTAATGATACTGATGAGAATCAAAATGTTTCTTCTATCAAAAATTACATAAGGATATTTAGCATTGTCTCATTTTCTGAATTTAGTAGATCACACTTTGGAGATATACGAGGCCTTACTCAAAATTTGTAATTTAACTAAATTATAATGAATTTATTATGGTCTTATTTTTATTTTGAAAACCGAATTACTTTAGGTATTGTTGATTTTTGTGTCCTTTATGAATGCATAAAATATTCTTTTTATTTTGCAGCCTCAGTATTTTCTTCCAACAGAACCTCTAGTGAGTTCTGAAGGCCTATGTGAGCAAGTGAATTATCATACAATGGTGTGAAAATTATAACAATTCTTTTTACCCATCCTACACAAAGAAGGTGGACATTTTTATGATACCATTGGCGTCGTATGAGCTGCTACCTGAACCTCGGTCGAAATGGAGAGGATGATAGCTCCTTTTTTTCCATCAGTATTTTTTTCCATTTGTTTTGTGCTTGAAAAAGATGATGACATTAGGAAGATTATTTTGTAATATTTTCTTGCATGTGAAATTCATGATTTTGATCAACTATTAGAAAGAAGACAAGTAGGTAATCATCATATAATATTAGATAGTCTTTTCAAAGGAGAAATTTTTGACTGTAAGTTAATTTTGCCGCAATCGCACAGTAATATTGAGTTTCATCTAGATTTTTATGTAAAATATTAGTAAGAAAATAACGAGCCATTAAAAATTACGCACAGTTTTTTTTTCAGATTTTATTAGATAAATTTTCAACATTTTCTGAACTTTCAAAGTGAAAAGTTACACAAATCAAAGCATGTTATTAACCAAACAAATAATCAGTTTGTAAAATTAATTTATAGATTTAACAATTCACTTATAAATTTAAAGCAAAATTAATTTATAAATTTTTCAATTAACTTATAAATTTAACGTAAAATTAATTTATAAATGTAACATATTTTTTTAAATTTTGGGAACTGTTTGCGCTTTAGCTTTCATTTCATATGTCTCCAAGTTGTTGTCCATAAATATAAGAGGGCCGAATTTTAAAAATTTTATTTAGAGGGATAATATAACTACTTGATACGATAAATGATCTCTTATATATTCTATAATTTATGAAACGAACAAAATTCTTGCAATAATTTATTCAGTGAAACAAGGCTTTTCTAAATGTATATAATGAACAATTTAAATGGAATAAATTATCCTTCAAAATAATAATTCTGATTTTATCTTTCTGATCTAATTCTGACTTGAACTTTTTCAAATAGATTCTATGAATTTTTAATATGAGTTCATTGCCATATTCGAGTGCTACAATTTACATCGGCAGTTTATTTTTCAACGGGATTATTCTATTAGATTTAATAATTGAATTCATATCCTGAGGGAAGAAAGATTAAAATGTTATTTTTTTGTTTCATGTCATGATTTAATAAAATACGTTTTCTAGTTTCAAGAGACAATAGGATTAGAATCCAGAAAGCGAACAAATGTTTTTTATACATACAATAGAATATATGTTAGATAGGGATGTTTATAGTGTATTCTCTACTGTTATTATATCACTGCAGAATTAAAATTTAATATCCATAAAACTAGATTTTTATTACATCTGAAAATATTTCATGAGAAAAATGGATAATGAAGGTAAGGATAAAATGAATATGTTATGTTCCGTGAAACATTTTAGACTTTTTGATTTTGATTTCTATTATTGGTTTAGTAGTAGTTTGAATGAAAGGTTTATTTTAATTACATATTTTTAAAAAACCGTAAAAGAAAATGAAAAAATCTATATCTAAGCTAGAAAATTAACTAAAGCTAGTTTTTTTATGAAGCTAATTTTCAATAAAAAATACATCACAAGATTATGTATTCATAATAGATTATCAAATGAATTTTCAAATTTTCGTTGCTGCTCTTCAATAAATATTAAACATTTAAATTTTAGATGTACGCATCATAATATCATAGAGATTCCAAGACAAATCTGGAACCAATTATCTTCTCTTTATTTGGAGGATTAGAGGCAAATAAAAAAGTTTCATGTTTTATCTTAGGATTGTTTCGCTGTAATGATTACCTGCTTGCTTCATCCTATAGACACTTTGTTTCGTGTTAGTGTTTAAAGCTTTCTATTTGGAAATATAATCCAGAGGAATTTTGTCTGATAAAACATATCAATGCCCATTTGGATCGAATTTGATAAATACTTACATGCACGAATAATGGTTGAAATGTGAAAGAAATGAAAGAAGAACTTTTAAAATTGGTAAAGAAGAATTCAGATGAAGATTATGCATTAAAAAAATAAATGGTAAGTTATTCTTGCAATGTGTCGAAGGGCATTTCCTCTGGGTTTCAGAGATAGTAGTTGTAGCCCATTTTTAGTTTTATAAGTTAGATATTTATGTCTGTGTTTGTGTATATATCTATTACTTACATACAACTGAACAAAACATGAATGTGCCAAGTGTAATTGTAAAATCTGTAGATAAAAAGTGGCCAGTACAATTATTTCGAAAATTCAAATGGCCATCTATGACTACGGATGATTACATTTACCATTTAGACGAGTATCAATGTTTCGAAAATTGAACACGGTGCTAATCATCCAAATCCCCATATCATTGTAGAAGAAAGCACTGTGGAAGTCTATATTAACATAGATAATCGGTGCCATGTATAAATATCCATTAATATTTATGCTTATATATATCATGCACATTTTGTAAAAAATAAAAATAAAGTTGGAGCGGTTTTGTAAAACAAATCTGCTTTAAGTCGTGATCTAATGTAAAAGCTATTTTTCTCTTAAAAATTTGATATAGCTGAGAATCAAAAAGTTTGGAACTAATATATTCAAATTATTTTATTAATTTAGATAGTACATATGTACAATATACACATAATTTCACATTTTCAATTTCTAAAACTGATATAAAGATATATAAAATTTGCCAGCAAAAACTAAATATAAAATACACATAATATTGAAATATAGAAACATGCTTAGCATGGAAATCTTAAAAACATTAAGAGAAAGCTGAATTTAAAAGAATGAAAAAATATACAGAAACGAACGTTGAAATCTATTTATTATTTGAATACTTAAATACATTATCACTAATGATAGGACACACATTCAAGTGGAAGATCAATGCATGAGACCCTTCTAATGAAAGTCTATATTTCATGTATTATTATATCTGATAATTCAGTAACTCCTTATGCCTAATTTAGACCGTAGTAAATAATCATGGACACCAGCTTAAAAGTATAAAAAGCATTTCGAAATTTTGTGAAATGTTTCATAATAATAAAGTTTTTAGGATTGCTCTTTTTATTAATGAGTTAGATATGAAAAAATAAGTATTTCACTAATACATAAAATAAGGTAAAATATAAGTTTGTATTGATTATATTATTGAATATTTTTGTATTTTCTTTATTTTTAGTTCCTTTTTTGGGATTATTTTTTAAAAATATTATATTAGAAAAAAGTAACAATGAAAGTTTACTTTCAAAGCTTTGGCAAATACGATTATCAAAAATTTTCATGACTTAAGTATTAATAATAGTGCTGAATGTATAACGGAAATGCGAAATATAATTATAAGAAACGATCTATCTCTTAGCCTTCCTAAACAAAAACTAGACCCGAGTTTATAAAATGGAGTTATTTTGCTTTTGATATAACAAAAAATAATTTCAAATAAACCGTTTTTAATTATGTTTAATGAAAAGTCTCAATGTCATAATAGAGTACCATCGGTGAAACAGCAGAAAGAAAATTTTGAAAAATCTTTGTTTAATTTTTTCTAATTTATGTGCATATCGATCTGAAATTTTAATCTGTTCTACGGAATTCAAAATCAGTAGAGATTTTCTTCAAATAATTTTTAAAATGATAACAAAAAATAAATTTGATTAAAGAAAATATTAAATAGAAACTGAATAATTAAATAACGTTCATTAGGAAATTAATAATATTTCAGAGTTTAAGGAGGATTCCGAGCTATGCTGTTTTAATGTTTTTTTTTTTAATTCCGATACTAATCCTCACTTTTTTTAAAAAACTTTTATGCGAATTTCTTTGTTTATGGTTTGAAAGCCAAGAAATATTGGGTTGTCATATATTCTTAAAATCTATTTTCCAATATTATATCTCGCAAAAAATCTTATTTCTTTGGCACAGTTCCGTCACCTATCGTTTGTTTCATAGCAAGCGTTTCGATCGTTGAGGATTTCATATTTTGAAGAATATTTTGGCACTGGAAATTATTGATTACAATGAACTTTATGAAAGTCGTTAAACCAAAATAATAAAATATTTTCAGATACGCACACACGAAGAATTTTAGAGAAAACAAGAAATTCCTCAATCAATTTAACAATATTTGTATGAAATTTCATGAAAATACATAATAAATTGCTTTAATATACTTTTCATTTAAAACAGTTTATAAAATGAAGAAAAGAATTATAATAAAATATATTTTGTTCGATGATAAATTTTTCTTGGATAGCTTATCATTGAATAACATTTGACTAAAATCATTCAAATCATGCAGTTGTATTTTCTACGGTATAACATAATTGTTCCAAAGAACAAATTATTCAGATTGCTTATTTAATTCCATTTTACCTCAAACTAATTAAAAATATGCATTTTATTTAAAGTTAATTCACAGATATTGTTTGCATGATTTCACTTGAATGTTAAACTAACAAGTTGTTCAATAATTATTCTTATTATTTCGTGTAGGTGCATATGAATGAACAATTTTACATTTTTTTATCTTTTGTATTTTGAATTTCTTTTGCAAATGCTTTTATCGTTTCATAAGCATTGCAGGAAACAATCAATATAAAACTTCCAAAATGTTAATAATGAGCTTGAATCTCATGATGCAGAATTCAATTAACAGTTTCATTTGAAATGGATTAAAACCGGAACTCTGTTGCACTATATGAAATGGGGAAAAAAAAAAAAAAAAAAACCTTGCTCCCAGAATCCCAAGAGCAAAATTCTGATTGTTTTATTTTAAATCCTCAATTCTAAAGATTTTCATTCAACTCTTAATTTACTAAATGATTACAATTCACAGCTTGAAAGTGATGAATTGAACTACAGCGGTAGAAAAAGTAAATAAAGCCGTTTTCATTGAGCTTATGGTGGTTTCGTTACAACGACAAGAGTTCGATTCCCTCAGTAGACTTGTACATTGTATGCTAGACTGATAACATTGAAAGAAGGAGCATCAGTTGACGATTATGTAATAGTCTTATTTTCTGTGCTCCGTCAGTCAAACGCACAGAAAAGTAACTTCCATTGCTCTGACAGAGATCCGCAACAATAACATGTTCAATATTCTATGTGACAGACCTCTATTCAAAATTTTTTTAATCATTTCGATGCATAGACAAATTTAGTAATAAACTTGATGAAATAAATTTAAATACAAGAATAATTCCTTCAATTTTGTTAACATAGATGAAATAAAAGGTATCGTGATTTCTTTCGTGACCAAAAGAACAAAACCTTGAATGTCATAGTTTTAATCTGAATATTAAATACACGTAATTTCTGTTATTTATTTTTATTTTATATTATTATTTATTTATATATTATTTTAATTTTTTTATTTATTTTATTATATTTTTTATTATAAAATATTGCAATTTATTCAATATTTTAGCTTATTAAATAGATAAGAGAACAAAAAGAGCAAGTATGAATTTATTAAAATGGTTAGAGCTGTATAAATGTCAATTCCGGTTTTTTTAATCGGCCATCCTATTTTCAATAATCTGTGCAATAGCCCTCTGTTTAACATAATTTTTAATAGCCTAATACGTACCGCGTAAGTATGTCTAGCAGCAAAATAAATACAACTACTTGAACACTTTTAATCGTGACTATGTAAATGATTCTAAGTTTAATTAAAATGAATCTTTGTTACTCAATATATTATTTTCATTTTATGTAGCTCGAATTAAAGATTTTTAAGCTTTGCTTACTTTATAAATATTTAATAAGATACTTTATGTTTAAAATTTAATAGAAAATTTGTTCAAAATTTAGGTAATAACAGCATCATTATAAGAATGATGACTATGAAAATGGCTGATATTACGTAAAAAAATGCTAACGCAGGAAATTAAATATTTACCCATGAAACTGCAGATTATGCTAAAGCACGGCTTTTTAATATTGTGTTAGGAACAAATCCAAATACTAAAAAATGTTTAATTTATTCAGAATCGCTTTATTATGAGCTTAATTATGCCTTTAAAGCAAGGTTCAAATTTAGTCCCTTTCAAAAACTGTTGAACGAAGCTATTCTTCCGTGACAAAATGTATTTTCTCTCAATTATCGCTGAAATCGGATTATTTATCCCTAATTACTGCGGTAATTAGGGAATGCATTACATAAAAGGAATTCTCTTTATTTTACCTTTGGAATTTTAAGTTGGCAAGCTCTGCTGTCTTTCGATCCATTGGTCTGTAGCATTTTCATACTGCTTATATATATATATATATATATATATATATATATTCATTTTCTAAATCACAGAATTTACAAATTGTATCAATTATATTTTTTCTCAGATTCTTAGCTTATCTGAAAATATATCCGCTTGTGAGAATATAATCTGAATATTTTGGACAGTATTTAATGGCAATGGGCAACAGAAATATTAAATAGGATTTACTTATATATTATATAATTTTACATAAATATACAAATGCTGGTATAAAATATACTTCAAAACACGACGCTTTTAGGATTTTCAGTTTTAATTGTTATGAGTAAAGCTTTTTGATTTCTTTAATTGTGAAAGCATGCATTCTTCGAACAAATAATTAAGGAGGACTTTTTGAAGCTGCTATGGCTCTTGAATCTTAGATTCAAATGTTGAGTTTTAAATATAAAAATTAATTCCGTGGCAAAAACAATTAATTTAAAGCGGGCATTTTTAATTTCTATTCTTCTTGCATCTATACAGTTTTTAATTCTATTCCTTCTTAAATCGATACAATTTAATTTCTTTCAAAATACGGTAAGAAATAAAGAATATATGGAGCATTTTGGCTAATTGAGGAGAATTAATTTTGATACCAATAAATTAAACAATTGACAAATATGATAACATACATGTATAAATATGACGACAATAAATTCTTTTTGTCTGCTTTATTATACTTTTATAATCTTTGCCTTTTCAAGTTATAGGATCTGTTGATAGCTCAAGAGCTGAGCTTGCAGTTAGAGTCATATACCACAACTGCTTATTTATTTGGACACAAAACATGAGCGAAATAGCTTGTTAAAAATATATGTAATCTATATCGTAATGAAAAATTCTAGATAAAACATTGCAGATTTGTAGTATCATATGAAGGTTTGTTTGTAACATTTGATTATCTTAGCCTATTTTTGTTCCATAAATAAAAATCCTATAATTCCAAATTAACTTCGTTTTCTAGCCATTCATTTGTATGTCTGATTCAAGTGAATGATCTATCAATCTCTCAGTCGTTGTTTCAGTTATAATAGAAAATCCTTTTTATGTCATTTTTATAAAAGAAACATTTGTGAGAAGGTGCAATTCATAAAGCCTTGGAAAAGAATAAACATTCTGGTGAAGCTTTTTGAAAACGTAGAAATTAAAATTGCCTCAGTCGCTATGATCTACGGAATAAAATAATTCGTTTCATTGAAGGTATCATTTAGCTTTCATCTGGTAGAAAATAATTTTAAAAATATACTTATAAACAGATAATATATAAAGGAAATATATAAATTATATCCTTACTACTCTATTCCTTTTAACAATTTTTTTCTGATCAACGTAGTAAAAGGAAATTTCAAAATGTTTCTTTAAAATTACTTTGATATAAAATGACGAAAAAGAATTTTGATACAGTTTGAATAGTTTGTGGATAGCATTTCTAAAGGTGTTAACATTTTTTCTTTTAAACAAATGTGCTTATTTAAAAAAAAATGTCACGCAAAATAGCACTAAATGTATGCCTATAAAATGTAAAATTTATTTTCCAATAGGTGAAAGTTTTCTAGACAGTTCCTTTTTAATTATCGAAATTATAGTTAAATTGATTATCAAAATATTATTTCTTAATGATGATCACTGAATATTTTTTTAAAATTTTATTTTCTAAATAATATACCCTATTTCAGTCATTCAGAAATTGCATAAGCATTTCTCTTTATTGCCTCACCATCAATATTTTAAAGATATCTCATGAATTTATGAATGGAATTCGCTCCATCTCCGGATATTTGTTGAATAAAGAATTATTATTTGTTTGGCAGGAAATCAATACGTTGCTAAGCTACAAATTTAATTTATGTATGCTGTTTACAGTTGATTTCTATTCACAGTGAAAAATTAATGATTCCAAGGAGGGTTCTCAAAGAAAGCAGAATGATAGAAGCAAAAATATATGCTTTGATTCCAAAAATACTGCTCTAAGTTTAATGGTTTGGCAAAAGATCCAATGTCTGAGAAGATTATTTATCCATCATAAAATACTAAGCGTAACATTGTAAGTAAAGGCAACAGAATTGACAAAATAAGTTAAGTCTCAATAATGCATTTATAGTGAGAAGATTCCATTGATAATAAGACATCATTGAAATTGAATCCGCTATCTTATTGAAAATAAAATGAAATAATTTAAAATTGTTATCTTGCTTCTATCTCAAGTAGCGATAAATCAATCTCAAAAACATTATAACGTCAAATGCAGCATAATTCAAAAATACTTTTAATTATTAACTTTTTAAAAAACTTTATTTACTATCATAAAGCTTATTTACTAAACTAATTTTTGAATTACCATTAGTATCAAGAATGAGTGAGAAATTGGTTCAGAAAATGTGATTACATGTTCTTAGATCTAAAACTTCTTATTATACAGCTGTAGTAAATAACGAAAACATTTTCAAGCTAGTTCTGAAATACATTGTTTCTGAAATACATTAGAACGTTTATTTCCAATTATGAAATAATGTATAGCACGTTAAGCAATCTCAACAAACTGACCGAAAAATGGCCAGAAAATTAAATGCAGGGCAATAACTATAAACATACACGAGAATAAATAAAATAATGAAAGCGATACAAAACAGTGTGAAGCTATTTTGGTAATATTCTCTTAGCTATATCAAATTTTTTAGATGTGAATAATAAGCTATAAATAATGTGAGAACATGCAATGAATGAATGAGAAAGAAAACTTTATTTGAATTTTGCTGTGGTGTACGAGTCATATATAAAATGACAAATTTATTTACAGATAAATTCACTATGCAAACTGTAACGCACCTGTTAAAAGTAGTGATAATAAAGGTCAAACTGACTATTGTAGTTATCATAAGGATGATTATTTCTCATAAATGGGATGATATTTTAATAATAAAATGAAAAGTATGTATGATAATGTTAAAGATTGTTTATTCAATGAGATATTCTGCTTTAAATGATTTATGAATGATTGTTATGACTTAGTCAACATACATGTGTTTACTACATTTACACAATCATTGTAATAATATGTTAAGATCATTGTGACATCAGTAATTAAAATTTATGGTATATAATTTGTTGAACTGAATTTTTTGTGCTTTCATTACTTCTTTTTTTCAGCTTTTGGATTCATAAACGATTTGTAGACGTTCTCAGTTGAAAAATGTATTGAATTTTGTTATTATTTATGAATTATTATTAGTTATTATGAAATGTTAATATTTTTCAACTTCATTCGGTGAAGGGAAAATAAAAAAATATCTATAATTCACATTTATATTTTTAATTTTAACCACTGATTATACAGATTAACTACGAATTTATTACATTGAGTGGACAATTATTTTATATAACATTGATTCTACATCCAAAGAGGCTTTTAATTCACAGATTTTATGTATAAACTTTCCAAATTCCAATATACTTGTGATAAGTAAAGTAATTTAGATTACATAATAATTTCGAATAAGCAGAAATAACGAAATGTGGCTTGAAGGTAAATAATTTTTTTATGTTTATTATTTTTACATTGTATTATCATCAGAAACGAAGAATTTAAAAAAAAATGAAAAACCAGAAAGGTTGAATAATCGACCATTATTTTGAGTAAATGCAAATGTAAAGTGAAAAATTTACAAGTTACTATCCAGTGGCAAGTAAAATATTTTACAACGCGTAGAAGATGTTACTGCATTACTCTATCAATTATAAGATATTCGCATAAATTTAAGTATATATATAAATAATTTATACAACAAAAGACAATTTTTTAAGAATGAATGACAAATAGTTTATTACAAATAGAGTAATTAATTACATAAATTTCATTTAGTATATTTTAATAGGAAAATATTTTAATATTAACCCGTTAACAGCTAATTTCAAATTTATGGTAAGAAATCAGATGATTTTTTTAAAAATGACCCATTATTTATCAAATTTTAGCAAATTTTTAATATGAATATCATCGTGATATTTTGAAAAAGTAAATATACACATAGAGCATTTAATCTGATTATGGCCCATTAGCAAATTGTTAAACAACTAGAAATAAACTTATATATCTAATTCAAAAAATACCTTAAAAGACGTAAAGAATACTACTTTATGCTACTCCAATTAATGCATCACTCAATGAAATTGCGAAGACTATTCTTTTGAAGAAGCAGGAGATGAATTTTATTTGAAATATTAGTGAGCTGAAAATAGCTCATTAAATGCGAATGATAGAATAAAGGGAATACATAAAAATAAACACATAATTTATCAGGAGTCCATTTATTGATCGAAACAACATAAGTTATAATTCTTTACATCATTTAAATATTAATATCTAGCAGAATGACTATCTTTAGGGGTTTAGAAATTTTCTATTGAGACACGATTATAACGGGCAGTATATAATACATGTTTTTCTTTGCAAAAGAAAGGAAATGCCTGCTTTATCTTTTTAAAAGCTAAATTTTATTTAAGAGATCATGTTCACTTATAATTTTTGATTATTTTAAGTATTAAAACAAATAATACACAATATGAGCCGCACAGAGTCTGAACTTTATCGTTAGATTTCTCCAGAAAAACAACATAAAATACACAAGATAATGTGGTAAGGATATGTATAATTAATATAATAACATAAAGGATATGTATAACTGGTGGCAACAATGCATTTACACCCAGAAAAACGAATACAATTATATATTTGATTAAATCTTGAGTCAGATCCATCAGGGACAGCCTTTATGTCTGTCCGAGCTCATTTGAAAGCGATAACATAAAAGGGTGACGAGCTCAATTTATTAAATTCAATTCGTGTTCTCTAGAAAAATCGAACGCATCTATAAAATTCTATGAGAAAAATAATCTGAACTATTTTCATGAGATTTTTTTTTAAACAATCGAAAGCATTTGGTGTATGTCTTTTAAACAAAGTATTTTCAACAGCAAATTGTAAGTGGCATCCTTTTATGAAAGCATACGAATACACCGAGTGGATAATACTCTTTTTCCCCCACACTCGAAACATATCTTTGCTAATTAAAAAAAACAAAAACAACTTAATTCTTTTTTCAGCAAAAAGAGGGCAGCACAGGGCTGTTGAAGTGAGCTTCGGAAAAGTAAAATGAGCGTATCAACATGAGGTTCATGGAGAAAAAGAGGGGGGAAAAAGGAAAACGGAATAAAACAGACGATTTAATGGCAGAAATGCGAAATAATGATACTTTGATTAAAACATAGCGATATTTGAAAATGTTTTGTTGTGTTTCATATCTATTAATATAAGCCGTGCAACAAATCATTATCAAGTCTCCTTTTTTTAAAAGGTCACAACAATTTTCACAAACAAAACAACGACGACAAAAAACGAATTTTTAGTAACTATGTATTACACTATTTTTATGATCTTGTAAATTTTTCGAAATTTATAGAGAGTCGTATAACAAATTCCAAAGATATTTTGAAATATTATAAATTGTAAAAGCATATATACATCATCATGGCAGTATCTAAATTATACGGAAAAATTTTAAACACACTCCAACAATATTTTGAAATATTATAGATTGTAAAAGTATATATATATATATCATCATGGCAGTGTATAAATTATACTGAAAATTTTTTGAGCTCAATTTTTCATGCAATCTTTAAACTGAAATATAAATGCGAATATGCAAATTGTACGTATATACCTTACTCTAAGAACAATCTGAAATAAATATAAAAGAATATGCCATTATTTACTTCAATAATTTCATAATTTCATTTCAAGGGACAAGAAACACCAGTCTAGTTGGATTTAAAAATCTTAATTAAATTGGATTGAAATGTAAATGTTTAACTTTTCTTCTTAAAACTAAACAAATGTTGCAGTTTAGTTATCTTAGGACACCTTTATATCAGATTTCAGAATACTAAAACAAAAAAGAATTCTCAGAAATTCTATAGGTTATAAAAAAAAGGAACTAAGCAATGAATATATGAATACTTAATTTGTTTTCTGAACTTATCTCTCGGTAGAAAGATTTCGAGCTCATAGACGGTAAAGCTTTGGCTTCCTAAAACGCTGGATTGTATATGTTTACTAAACAGCTTTTGCACTGAAAAGAGGCAGCGTTTGGAAGATAAATGCAGCAAGCAATGCTCAACCTCTTACGCAGGAGAAATTTCTTTCCTTTATTTTCTTTTCCTTCATTTTTTTCTTTTCTTTTCTTTCTTTCTTTTCTTTTTTTTTTTTTGCCAAAAAGGGGAAGAAATATCTTTTTGGCTTTTAAAGCTTTGAAAAGTGAACATCTTTGAGAAATATGGGCTGAAATGCAATGTAAAACGTTTCACTGGAAAAAATCTAATTAGGAAACTTATCTTAATAAGGCTAAAACTTTTGAATACGCTTACTTTGAACTAATATCAAGAAAACGATGAATTCACTTTTGTTTCTAACTCTAGAGGTTCTAAAATATAAAATTACACTATATCAAAATTTCGCATACATTTCTCAATATTAATCCTAAAAGAACTTTGAATTCTTCTTTTAATATTAAATTATATAAATTATTTTTTTCTAATATGAAAATATTCTGTATTAATAAATAGAAAAAGGAAAGATTATCGTTTTGTTTAGTGTGCTGGTGCAAGAGTCAACTTGTGTAAAATATGGTTTGAAAAAAGAAAAAAAAAATGTTCTGGACAAGTAAAATGAAATTTTGTTTTCTAAAAACTTCTTAATATATTAAGTCTTAGTTTTATTTGCTAAATTAAAAATATTCAGAGAAACACCATTGGTGGGCAGAACACAGTGGCTTAATGTTAAAGTCTCTGCTATCGTTTTGACAAGAGGGTTTTAACTTCGATAGTTTTCCATTGATGGCCATTCTATTATTCCATTAAAGAACCAGTTTCTACTTGAGTTTGGTGAGCATTAAAGGTAGTAGCATAGATCAAAAGTATTACATTGGAGAGGAGTGGAAGCTTTGAGAGGGAGCAGAAAGTGCAGTTTTTTCTCATAATATTGATTTATACAAATCAGTTTCAAAGGAGACATTAGGGATAGTAATAAACTCACTTCCAAAATTTATGCTCAAAATTAACCCAATAACCTTGAGTAATTAAAAAAAATTGAAATGTTTTGTGTTTCTTGTTTGGAGTTTCTAAACCTATATTTTCATCGGGTGTCCTAAAAAATCTCTGATAAATTAAAAGGAAAAGGTAGGCAGAAAGAACACAAATAATTTTAGTGGACATAGGGTAACAATTGCAAATAAATGCCGCATAATGATAGGTCTTTCTCAGTGAATTGAGAAGAGGAAGTAGATACACCAACTTAAAGTAAATAATACAGGTTTAACAGAATACAAATATTCACAATTCGGGTCATAAATAACAAGCGAAGCTAATTTAATTTGAAACAGCAAGTCCTTTAAGCACTTACCCCTATCCTCCAAGGTTTGGTTTTGAACCTGTAAGGTTTGGTTTTGCCATTGCACCTGTAATGCTTTATATGAATAGTAATGTCATCTGAAAGGGGGTTTAGGACAATACAAAGAAAGATAATTGAAATTCTATAGAGTATAACTCATTCTATAAAGTATAGAGTATCATGACGAGAATTCCCTGAGAGAATTGATATTCTATAGAGTATAATTATTCATATCTTACCAAGAATTCACTGAGAATGAGAAATAATATCCTTTGCAAAGGTCTAAAAATTCTTAAAATTGAAGATTACATCCAGAAGCAGCCTTAGAAATTCTCCAACCCAAATAAGAGTCATCCCAATCCAATCATCAGCTGTCACTTATTCATCCCCCAATGTAGGAGAACCTACAGATCCATATGTCACTATCAAATAGCATCTTCTCTTTAACCTACTCCAATTTAAAACAATCAGAGTTAAAACAATGAAGTGAAACATGCATTTCCATATGCCACTATCAAATGGTCTCCGTCGTTTAATCTGCTATAATTTGAAATACTCAGAACAGAATTCTTTTGTTTAAAGTCCTTTGGTACAACCTCAAAGCAATCAAATCTTTTCCCACTCAATTCGAAATTGCATTCTAAGGGATTCTTGAAGTCAGACTTAAAATGATATTTAGATAAATTTGCAATGTTTTATAAAGGCTCCTTTTACAGTCCAATTAAGTAAAAGAGCATTGGCATTAGTGCTTAAGCAAATATATAAGTCAAGCGAAGTGTAATGCCATTATTTATGCAAACATGTATATTTTTTCTTGTTATGAAAAAAAGGAGGAGAGTCATTTTTGAGCTTATATATAATTTTGTATGGAATTCAATTGCTTGATTTGTAAAGTTAATATAATATTTTCCTAGCAAGCATATAAAAAGTTTTGATAAAAATATTCACATAATATATCAAATATATGAAGACTGAAGTAACTTTATAAAGGTGCAAGAAACTAATGAAAAAAATGAAAACACCGACGGGAATAAGAATAAGAAAACAAGAAATTATTACCTGCCTTTCAAATCTGCAATGATTTTATTTCCTTTTAATTTTAAGAATTGAAATCAACAAGTTTAAATACGTGATTCATAATTTTAAATACTATTTTTGCTTACTTGGTATTGAAATTGGAGATAATTAAATTCTAGAAAGTATCATTACTGATTTTATTTCGTATAACTAGAAAACTAATGTAAAAATAAGAAAACTCTTTAATCTATGTAAAAAATTATATAATAATTGTTTTATAAATCTACTTTTGTGAGAAAAATGGGTTGTTCTCTTTATTTCATCATGCGATGGTTGAACTTAATATTTTGTACATCATTTAAATTTTTCAATTAAAAATTGGTTATAATTCATTGTATAAAATTATTATTAAACTTTTATTTGTTTTAAATTTCTCATAAGCATTCAAATGCAAATTTATTAGATTTTGAGTCATTACGTCAATTGCCTGTTTTCAACTGTTTTTGAGAATTTATGATTATATTTGAAATTCTATTAAAATGTTTAAAATTTTCTTCTTCAAGAAGCTTTTTTTTAAATTATTTAATTTGAAACATTAATGCAGTATAAAGGAATGTGATATATTTATCAAAGTGAACTGCAGAACGTATAATGCAATGTCTGATGATAAAGTAAACAAACCTCCCAATGCTTCTTAGGATTGTACACCCACTATTACATTTTGTTAAATCGAGTTTGATCATTTGTATATTATTTAGTCATAATCATTTCTTTCTTTGCAATAGAGAGTATATATAAGTGTGCGTTATCTTCATAGAAATAAATTTATATCTGATTTTTTTCTTTTGATGTTTTTTGGAGGAATGATATAAAAATAAAAATTGTAATTGTAATCATTATTTTAAAAGATGTCTAAGAAAGAATGTAGATTTCGTCTGTTTATTTTATGCCAGTGTTTAACTATTTAAATTCTGCAACGTACAGTTAGTTAATAGTATCACTATTTTCAGATTACCCCTTGTAAATGTGGAAAAACATCCAAATATAAGGTTGAAAAGTATAAAAATAGTTTAGCCTACTTTTCGTTATTACAATTTCAGGACTTCATTTACATAACATTTTATATCTGTGGTTCGTAATCTTTTGTTTTACTATGAACAAGAATTTACTTACTATTGAACAACAAATTGGGATTACTGTTAACAAGAATCTAATGAGTATGTCTAAAACCCATATCAACATCAAACATAAATTTGCAGAATCTATCGAGATTTAATGTTAAATACATTAAACATTCAAATGAGCTGCCTTCAACTTTGTATTACAAGTTAAATGTGTGAAACAGCATGAAGCTCTACTATATAAGATCCAATGTGTGGTTACATTATTGGAATGACCCAAGGCAGTTTAGTTTCGTATCAAAGCGTCACTTTGATGGAAACGCTTGATGGTTTAGAGAGATGTTTAAATTGAACAAATTAATCGTACCTTTAGATCAAAGTTTGAGTTTAGCTCGATTTTATAAGTATGCCTGGTTGCAACATTCAGAAGATGTTGCAAAATTGTTGAGATAAGCTTGAGTGAAGTTCGGGCTTAAATTTGCATAATCAGCTTTTAACTCAAAATTACATTCAAACGGAGAAATCAATTTTGACAACTATGCTTGAGTAGATGCTACCATGGGTAAAATTACGATTTTGGCAATGCGCTATAACTTACTTATATATTGCTTAATATGTTCTGTTTTCCCTGAAATTTAAAGATAATCGCGGACTTTTTAAAGGATGAGATTGAAGCACGTATGAAAATAAAAAAATGAAATTCAAATGCTTTGTATTAATAACATAATTATAAATACATCGTATGTCAAGCACAATGGAAGAAAGATTTGAATTATATGTGGAAATGTAAGCCAAATGCTCATGGCACCGAATCAGTTAATTTAGTAATATTGGTGAGATGCTTAAAGCAGTAGTTGCAGTAAATATAGAATCATTGTTGCATTTAAAATATGACTCTATGGCTCTTCGTATAAAGTTTATATTATCATGAAGATATTACTATTTAATATCTTTTATGATGTTTTTATAAACAATTTATGGAAGAATCATTTATTAAAAAAATAACAGAATTAAAAATAATAAAATATTTCTCTGTTCTTTATTCTCCATTTTTATTCAGAGAATTTTGAATATAGAATTTTCAAATCATCTCAAGTCAAAAGCTAGATAGTTTATAGACAAAAATAAAATCGCCGCAGTTGCAGAAAGCTGGTTCTTAGATAAAGAAAAACAAATCTACAGAGCAGATAAAGTAATTATATTAGCATAGATATATTATTTTTAATATATTTCATTATGTTTGTATAAACAATTTAAGGAAAAAGTATTTGTTGAAATGAAAAAAAAAAAAAAAAACAGTATTAGAAATGATAAATTATTTTCTCGTTCTTTATTCTCCATTTTTATTCAGATAATTTTGAATATAGAATTTTCAAATCATCTCAAGTCAAAAGCTAGATAGTTTATAGACAAAAATAAAATCGCCGCAGTTGCAGAAAGCTGGTTCTTAGATAAAGAAAAACAAATCTACAGAGCAGATAAAGTAATTATATTAGCATAGATATATTATTTTTAATATATTTCATTATGTTTGTATAAACAATTTAAGGAAAAAGTATTTGTTGAAATGAAAAAAAAAAAAAAAACAGTATTAGAAATGATAAATTATTTTCTCGTTCTTTATTCTCCATTTTTATTCAGATAATTTTGAATATAGAATTTTCAAATCATCTCAAGTCAAAAGCTAGATAGTTTATAGACAAAAATAAAATCGCCGCAGTTGCAGAAAGCTGGTTCTTAGATAAAGAAAAACAAATCTACAGAGCAGATAAAGTAATTATATTAGCATAGATATATTATTTTTAATATATTTCATTATGTTTGTATAAACAATTTAAGGAAAAAGTATTTGTTGAAATGAAAAAAAAAAAAAAACAGTATTAGAAATGATAAATTATTTTCTCGTTCTTTATTCTCCATTTTTATTCAGAGAATTTTGAATATAGAATTTTCAAATCATCTCAAGTCAAAAGCTAGATAGTTTATAGACAAAAATAAAATCGCCGCAGTTGCAGAAAGCTGGTTCTTAGATAAAGAAAAACAAATCTACAGAGCAGATAAAGTAATTATATTAGCATAGATATATTATTTTTAATATATTTCATTATGTTTGTATAAACAATTTAAGGAAAAAGTATTTGTTGAAATGAAAAAAAAAAAAAAAACAGTATTAGAAATGATAAATTATTTTCTCGTTCTTTATTCTCCATTTTTATTCAGAGAATTTTGAATATAGAATTTTCAAATCATCTCAAGTCAAAAGCTAGATAGTTTATAGACAAAAATAAAATCGCCGCAGTTGCAGAAAGCTGGTTCTTAGATAAAGAAAAACAAATCTACAGAGCAGATAAAGTAATTATATTAGCATAGATATATTATTTTTAATATATTTCATTATGTTTGTATAAACAATTTAAGGAAAAAGTATTTGTTGAAATGAAAAAAAAAAAAAAAACAGTATTAGAAATGATAAATTATTTTCTCGTTCTTTATTCTCCATTTTTATTCAGATAATTTTGAATATAGAATTTTCAAATCATCTCAAGTCAAAAGCTAGATAGTTTATAGACAAAAATAAAATCGCCGCAGTTGCAGAAAGCTGGTTCTTAGATAAAGAAAAACAAATCTACAGAGCAGATAAAGTAATTATATTAGCATAGATATATTATTTTTAATATATTTCATTATGTTTGTATAAACAATTTAAGGAAAAAGTATTTGTTGAAATGAAAAAAAAAAAAAAAAAAAACAGTATTAGAAATGATAAATTATTTTCTCGTTCTTTATTCTCCATTTTTATTCAGAGAATTTTAAATATAGAATTTTCAAATCATCTCAAGTCAAAAGCTAGATAGTTTATAGACAAAAATAAAATCGCCGCAGTTGCAGAAAGCTGGTTCTTAGATAAAGAAAAACAAATCTACAGAGCAGATAAAGTAATTATATTAGCATAGATATATTATTTTTAATATATTTCATTATGTTTGTATAAACAATTTAAGGAAAAAGTATTTGTTGAAATGAAAAAAAAAAAAAAAAACAGTATTAGAAATGATAAATTATTTTCTCGTTCTTTATTCTCCATTTTTATTCAGATAATTTTGAATATAGAATTTTCAAATCATCTCAAGTCAAAAGCTAGATAGTTTATAGACAAAAATAAAATCGCCGCAGTTGCAGAAAGCTGGTTCTTAGATAAAGAAAAACAAATCTACAGAGCAGATAAAGTAATTATATTAGCATAGATATATTATTTTTAATATATTTCATTATGTTTGTATAAACAATTTAAGGAAAAAGTATTTGTTGAAATGAAAAAAAAAAAAAAAAAAAAAAAAACAGTATTAGAAATGATAAATTATTTTCTCGTTCTTTATTCTCCATTTTTATTCAGAGAATTTTGAATATAGAATTTTCAAATCATCTCAAGTCAAAAGCTAGATAGTTTATAGACAAAAATAAAATCGCCGCAGTTGCAGAAAGCTGGTTCTTAGATAAAGAAAAACAAATCTACAGAGCAGATAAAGTAATTATATTAGCATAGATATATTATTTTTAATATATTTCATTATGTTTGTATAAACAATTTAAGGAAAAAGTATTTGTTGAAATGAAAAAAAAAAAAAAAAAAAAAAAAAAACAGTATTAGAAATGATAAATTATTTTCTCGTTCTTTATTCTCCATTTTTATTCAGAGAATTTTGAATATAGAATTTTCAAATCATCTCAAGTCAAAAGCTAGATAGTTTATAGACAAAAATAAAATCGCCGCAGTTGCAGAAAGCTGGTTCTTAGATAAAGAAAAACAAATCTACAGAGCAGATAAAGTAATTATATTAGCATAGATATATTATTTTTAATATATTTCATTATGTTTGTATAAACAATTTAAGGAAAAAGTATTTGTTGAAATGAAAAAAAAAAAAAAAAAAAAAAAAAAAACAGTATTAGAAATGATAAATTATTTTCTCGTTCTTTATTCTCCATTTTTATTCAGAGAATTTTGAATATAGAATTTTCAAATCATCTCAAGTCAAAAGCTAGATAGTTTATAGACAAAAATAAAATCGCCGCAGTTGCAGAAAGCTGGTTCTTAGATAAAGAAAAACAAATCTACAGAGCAGATAAAGTAATTATATTAGCATAGATATATTATTTTTAATATATTTCATTATGTTTGTATAAACAATTTAAGGAAAAGTATTTGTTGAAATGAAAAAAAAAAAAAAAAACAGTATTAGAAATGATAAATTATTTTCTCGTTCTTTATTCTTTTTTAATACTTAAAGAATTTAGAGAATTTTGAATATTGATATTTCAAATCATCTCATGTCAGAAGTTAGATAGTTTATAGACAAAAAGAAAACCGCCGGGAGACACTATGAGTTGCAGAAAGATGGTTCTTAGATAAAGAAAAACAAATGTACAGAGCAGATAAAGCAATTATAGAGCAATCTAGGTCACAAATCAAAACTTTATTGCCCTAAAAATAGCGAGAGTCGTACGTGCCGATGCTGCGCATTCTTTGAACAGGTTTTGTACAGTGCGTGGCTTTTGACATTTCTGCAGAAAGCCCTCTAGCTTTCTGGGCGAACCAAAATTTTGCCTTTCTGGGCACTTTTACAATTTTTTTGGAAGATTATATTGGAAGAGATATAAAATTTTACGATATTTTTGCACCGTATGGCTACTCTAAGATGGTGAGTTATCGTTCCGCTTCAGATATGAATATTGGATTGTTTTTCGGCTATGGTTTACTGAACAAAAGTGGTATCCTTAATATCATAAATATTGATTTTAAGCATTCTAAGTATCAAGAATTATCGAACTTATAAAAGAGAAAAAGAATACACGTAAATTCTGAGTAAAAGAGAGTTTATAAAGCTATTAATATTTATCTATTAAAGGCACACAAATAAGAAAAACACTATGTTTGTTCTGATAATCAGCATAGCTCAAAATTTGCACTTTATAGTAGAAAAATAAAAAGTTCCATTACATTAGCTTCAAATTGATAGTTGTTATAATAAACAAGGCTTACAGATATAAATTACATAATATTAAATATTTACGGCAGATTTCCAAATTTAATTGCATAATCGGTAAAAATCAGCAATATTATTGAAATGTACAAAAAAATGCTCATCCTCCTAAAGGTACAGTTTCTCTACTACTTATCTTTCTAGTTTGGAAATTTATTACTTTTGTTTTATTATTTTTTATTTTCTTGTACGTCTTTTGATTTTTTTTATATTTCCTTATTTTCCTTTTTTTTTTTTTTTACTTTTTCACTTTCTTTATTCATATATATATATATATATATATATATATATATATATATATATATATATATATATATCCTCATTCCTGATAAATATTTTTAATTATATAACCACTCTTACTTTTTTAATATGTTTATTTTTCAATTTTTAGAGGAATTTTCTGCTCCTTTCTCTCTGTCCCTCTTTATATATCTTATGAGCATATATATATACATTATTCTTTGAAAAAAGAGAAAAAATGTATATTTAATATCTTCATGATATTATGGAAAATGAAACAGTCTAAAATTCTTTTAAGCGTTCCTTGTTAAATTTATGACCAGACAAAGATACGGTACGAGTACGAAGACCGAAAATAGGAACAAAATGTCTTGAGACTATATTTAGATCTTATATAATTTTATTAAATAGGTTTAACTGCAACACGGGAAACAGAAATACTCGCTCAACTCAGAAGTAAAGCTTTAATTCGAGTAAGGAAAAAAATATTTCAAGGAAGCGGATAAATTAAAATTATTACTATGATTAATATGAGAATGCATTATTATTATGAGAATTCAGAATCATTATTATTATTATGAATTATTGAAAATCATTATTATTAATAATAATTATGGAGAATCATTATAATTAAGATAATTGATTTTTTAAAACAAATTCTCATTTTATTTAATAGCAGTTTAATAGTATATAACATAAAGCGTAATGTAAAGTTAATTAAATTACTCATGTTAATGACGTCATCTCAGTAATTAATGCTATATTAATCCAAAATGTGTTGTAACATCTACAGAAGCCATAATATCATTCAAAATTATTTGTATGTGTTGAAATATTGGTTTGAGTTATATCATCTTATATAATTATAATAAAAATTTAAAAAAATGAATATTTTTGGCAACATTCTGTGTACCGAATATGTATTAGACTACACATGTTATGATTTTCATTGTGCTCTCATAATAATGATCTCATTGATAAATGCATAATGAATTTTTACTAGGTTAATATTAGTAATACTTAGATAAAGTTGAAATGTTTTAAAGATTCTAAGAAATTCCAAAGAGTGAATGAATTCTTTTTAGAAATAGGAAAATTACGGTGGTATTGTAATTTCTATCTAAACGGTATTCTAAGAGAAATGCAGTTAATATTTAAGCTATGGATTATTAATATTGAAACAAGAATTTGGATAATTCGTATGAAATTATCACAAAATTATAGTTTATGTATAAGTACTTTAACGATAGCCCAGTTTTGAAGGTTTTTATTAGAGGTCATTTTCTCTTTATTAATTGCTTTGATTCCATTACGATTCACCACTATACGGAGATAAGAAATTACCAATAAGTAAACAGGTTCTAGAGTCCCTTGAAGGTATAACAATGCTGTTGGGAAGAGTTACCTTCTCCCAAAGAACTGAACATTCCTCCTTAGGGATGGTGACTAGCGACCTTCAATAATAGTTTATCACGAACAGAGCGAATTTATTCACCACATATAGAGTCATAAGTCTTCGAATAGGAAAAAAGCGTTTTACCTTTTAAAATTAATTCAAGGTTTGAATTTTCGTAAATAAGCCATTTGTTTTACTTTAACCTATGAAAAAACTCACGATTTAAAGAAAAACGAATGCACTATCAGTTTTTTAAAGGAACTTTGCATCTAAAATTTACTACAAAATAACAATAAAATTATTTATTTTTAAATTCTTATTAATACTATCTATGACACAAAGTAATAATTTAAGCATAACCTATACTAAAAACATGTTTTTATGCCAAAAAAATTAATTTGATGCAAAATTCAAAATTAATTTTGTTTAATCTTGATTCAACTCATATAATATTAATAATTCTGTGCCAAATTTATAAGAATTTAAATTGTATTAGTTTAAAACAAAATTCTTGTAATTATCCAGATTTTATAAAAAATCCTCTTTTATTTCTATAAAATAAGTTTTTCACTAAATCATTAATATCAAAACATTTTACGAATTTCTTATGGTGTGTACCTATCATAAAGAAAACAGATGAATATCTTTATTTGATGGAGGTTGAACGTTTTCTTTAAATTGCTTATTAAATCTTTAATTAAATATAAAACTGTTATTCTATTTTCGATTTCTATTATTCTAAATATATAAATGTTTGATCTTATCTATTTTTTAACAATCATAAAATCGACAATGCTTTCGAATACTTTCTAATTTAGTTGTGAAACATGATACAATGTATTAAATAAAGGCTAATCAATTCATTTAATTCCTTTGATGTTTTCTCTATGAAGATGCTTACACTTTAAATGTATAAAGCTTTTTTATTCATTTCAGAGATCTTTAATTATCAGTCACTAATTTAATTAATTACTTTATATGACATATTTGAACATTTCCGGTGTATCTTAGATACACGCAATAATCAACTTCATTAAATGTGTTTGATTTAATCAATGAGAGATTTAATTGACTATTTTAATCAAGGAAATTGTTTCAAAAGTGTCATCCATCAGATGATCTTTACAAAATTAGTATTATTTAAATGACACGAAAGGAAATTTTTAAATGTTTATTCCTATGTATGCAATATCATAAATTTTAAAATAAACTGTAAGAGTTTAAATTAAAAATGTTAAATATTTAACTGTAAAATTATTTACAAAATTCTTTGTTTCAGTTATGAATTTAACTAATTATCAAAGCTTATTTAATTACTTTTATGATAAATTATCTAAATATTTAAAGAAACACATAATAATCTACAAACTTCATAAAATTATTTTCAAAGATATTTATTAGCGCTTGATATAATTTAACATTCCAAAATCAATATTCAAACAATCCTTTGAATCTTTGCATATTTTGTGTTCTACAAGAAAATTTAAATGTCAACCAATACATTCGTATCTCAGCACATATTTAGCATCTCTAAATGAAGAATTATAAATGATTTAAATGACATAATAATTAAATTATATTAATTAAAACTACAAAAATAATGTTCGAGTGTCATATATTTAATTTTAATTATAAAGTTAAGATGAGAGAATACGATGAATCAATTTATACTGCTTTCTAAATATACTGTCAGTTTTGAACAAAATGAGTCTATATATGTTGGTAATATTTTAACAATTAAAATAATTTATTATTAAGTATGATAAACTAAATACTGTTACAAATAAAGTAAAATGTTCCGCAAAAGTCGTTCAAAAATTAATTATAATAATCAGTAATCTGTGAGCACTTTAAAGTTTTGTATAACATTTTTTTGCTAATATACATTACAGAAGTTATAAGTTTCAACTACAACAAGATTTATGGCTTGTTCAAGAAATACTTAAGAGTTCTGGGACAATTTTTAAAGAACTTTTGATGATTGTTCTGAAATTTTCATAACGGAAGCAATAAAATAACTACAGTTACCAAGGGTATAAAAATACTATAGAAAATCAAATTTAACAAAACTATAAGATTTACTTCTGTCTATGATGAATTATAGTAATTCAATATATTTTGGTTCATTCTTAATTACAAAAACACTATTATTCTCTATAAGGATAGGGTGCCAGTGCCATTCTTCAGAAAGATAAATCTTGAAATTGGTTTATAAAATCTCATTATTGATATCTATATCTAAGATTATTCAGTAAAGTTTATGAAAGGCTATTGGAATTTGGAAACAGTATTTTAACTCAACATGCCGTGATTAATTTCTTTTCAGAAAGGGAATAGTTTTGTAAGGTAACTCGTCAGCAAACTCAACATATATAATTACATATAAAAATGCCCATTCAAATTTACGAAATAACATATAAACGTAGAAACTAGTCTGCTACTCTGTGTACTTTGGTTTACTTTTCTCCTATCTGAAAATAACTTCACAGCTAAATTGAAAAAGAAGACTCGAGTTTGAAATTCCATGATTGAAACCGATACATAAAACTGTATTAATAATTATCCGATGAAATTCGTAAAACAACAATAAAGCCTTGAAATACAAGCTTCATTAAGTATGCTACTGTTTATTTGACTTCCATCGCGAACAATTTCAGTATAATCATAGATTTTCAGAAATTGCCAATAAAAAAAAGCGACAAAAGCAAAATAGGGATATGTAACTTAATGGCAAATTTAACCTTTGAATTTGAACGTAACGAATTAAAACTGAAATAGGAAATCATTATTGAAATTCAGTATCTTCTAGTTTACCTTCCACCAGCCTAAAAGGAACTATCCAAGAAGAAAGAAAAAAGAATCAGTGTTGAATCGATAACGAAACCACATTTGCTTGCTGATCACATCTAGAGTAACAGTGAAGTGTGAAAGAAGCTCGTTGCGAAGATATACCTCCAAATGCATACCATCTTTTGATATCCTTTAAGAGACACACCAGGAAGAATCCTTTTTGAATTTCATTTCCCAGGCGTTCTTTCAACAATATTGGACTTCCTGCATAGACTGGAATTTGCCTGGCACGACGACGACGCCCCGTTAAAGCATTCACTACCGAGTCCTCGAATCAAAATTTCGGAACGGAGCAAAGAATAAGAATTATGGATTAGCTTTTGCATTGTCGAACAAGACAATGGGAACGGAGATGGAGTTGGCGCGTGTTGTAGTGGCATGTACTCGACGCATTTTCCTCTGTTTAGTGTATTCAGGAATGCCATTTCCAAGTGACCGAAGGCTTCTTGCATGGAAGTAAGGCCTTAGATAAATAGAAATTTCTCTTTTATTGGCTCAGACATTGTTCACGGATAATGATGGTTTATTACGTATTATTAGAAAATAGAGAAATATTATAAATGCTGTTTTATGAAGTATTATTTCATCGTACATATGAATGGTTTTAATTAAATATTAATAATTCAGATAGGCTAGTTTCATCGTGATATTTACATATGTTCGATACGTTGTGCTTTTGTGGATTTTTGGAACAGCACGCGTGTAACTTCCCCTTTTCTTTTGTATTATTTTCTGAAGGTGGTTTTTAATTTGCTTAAGAGTTTGTATTTTATATAAAACAGAAGTTCGAAATTTTGATCATTACTTACTTTAAGCTTTCGGAATTTTATGCTTTATACATCTTCTAAAAGGGCTTTAAATAAAACAGTCATTTTACGGTAAAGGCAACTTTTTAATCAAAAAGGTATTTTTCTTGTTGCTTTATTAACGAACTATCTGATTGTTACAGAAAGTTTGTTCGCTAACAAGGAAGTTAACAATAAATACAAATGAGTCTACTAGTTTAGTTAGTAAACGCCTGATGTTTTAACTGTAGATGCATGGCATTATTTTATGTCCTCTTTTTGTATTTCATTATTAAAAATTTAGACTGTGGTACTTTTTAATAAAGTTACTTAACCCCTGAGAATACAATGAAGAGTCTGACACCCACATCGTATAACTGAATTTTTAATCTTAAATATGCCATTAAATGAAAATATGAAGTGATTTAAAATTCAAAAATCATCTAAAAACTCTTCAATGTCTCAAATGCCTTTATATTAGAATAGGAATTAAAAATAATAATATATACCACAAATAGGAAGATAAGTAAATTCGTAGGTCAAGGAATTATTGTAATTTTCATCATTGATTTCATTTTATCAATGCTAACAATTCAATATAGAAATTTATAGTTTAAATGACGTATGGATACAAGTGAATTTTTCAAAACACTGTTGTGCTTCATTGGGATTATTTCGAAAGGAATTTTTCGTTGAAGCAATGTTAAATTTATTCGTCTTATGTACAGTATTGCAAAGTGCTGAAAGAAAGGAAATTACTTTTTTTTGCTTTCTTCTGGATCTTACTAAATTAAAATTCTATTAAGGAACTCTGGACTGTAGATGAAAAATTAACTTCAAAGAGCTGTCATAAATATAAGCAACCTCCTATTAAAATTCGACATATTTCTTGAAATAAAAAAATTATTTTCAAAGTTATTTTTTTCTTTTAGTTTTAAACTCAATATTCAAAATAGAATCAACTGATTGTTACAGAGTTTAGCCATTTTTTTCTGGATACATTATTATTTATCACAAACTTGGGTTGAGTTTCTATCATATATCAATTTTACATGCACAAATATCTTCAAATTTCCTGGAAGGAACTGTTTGCTGAAATATTAATAACATTTTATAAGATTTTTCTTACAAAGGTTCCACATCTGAAAAATAAAAATAAATTGCCTATTTATGATTATCGTGAGGAAAAGGATCCATTTTGAATCGACTTTATCTATATAGTTAAAGTTTCTTGGTTGGATGTATGCATATTTTCATTCCACATATGTGATAACTTTTAGCGAACGTCTGTAATAACTTGATTGGTATCAATGCTAACGATTTAAGATATATTCTGATTGAAACTGTAACCGTACATGAATCTCAGATATCAATTTGTTATAAGCTTTTTACAATTTTGTGTAAATTCAGTATCAGTTTTGTAGCAGCATATCTTTTTGATCCTTATCCTGCGTATGGGCTAAGTTTTTAGTAACTATTTCTTGCTATGAGAATGATTTTCGTGCTCATAGTAGCATAAAATAGTTACATATGTTTCATGTTAACAAAACTGAATTTAATAATCGAATTCTTACCGCACTTCTTGAGTGTCAGATATTTAAAACTTTGCACAATTTTAGGTTTGTACAATTAATTAAATTTTACATAATTTTATTATTTTGCAACGTTTCTAATTTCCTGATGGAAAGAAGAATTGGATTCTCATCATATGGAGGAACTGCATTATATTTTCTAAGGAAATTTCAGTTTTCCTTAGAGTCAGGAAGCAAATTTCAGTTTCTTACGAACTCCATTTTTTTTCTACCTGAACCTCTTGCTTTATAGCTTTAAACGTTCCTTTTGTGCCATACGCGTTTCCTTTCGAACTACATCTTATATTTTACTGAGGTGAGATTGATAAAATATAATCTATAGATCCAAATGGTATATAATTATTTGACACAGTCCCAGGATGATATGATCAAGAAATTCAGATTGCACTGAAAATTTGGAATTGTGACAAATAGTTTCAAAAATTCACAATCTCAAATTTTCAGGACAATCTTTATGGAATTATTAAGCAATATGGGACTAGGATAAATTATTTTATACTATTTTATCCATTTTAAAAATAGCGTATTTTAAAAATGTTTTTATTTAGATAATTATTTTCTGCTTTTTCGACTTGTGCATGTGAAATTTTGCAATCGATTTTGAATTACCTCTCTGGTGAGTCTCTCTGATGAAAAAATTTCCTCCGAAGAAATAAGAAAACGAGTTATCATTACATTACCACCCAATTACGAAATTTGTTTAAAGTTTCAAGACTCTATTTATCAGAAAGTTGCTTATTATTAGATTAGTTTAAAATTGATTGAAAAATTTGGATTGAGTAGGCAAACATATGGATAAGTAATCTAGTGAATAAAAACGTGTTAAATTAGACATAATGTAGTTTCAAAATGGCAAGTAATCTAATTAATCGGCATACATAATGTTGAAAATATAGTAGTTTCAGATGAACCACATCTTCAGAAAACAAGCGGTTTCAGATGAGAAAGCGGTTTTTGCATAATAATCGGATACAATTTAAAAGAATGAATGGTTAGATGAGAATGCAATGCGTGTTTGAATATCCTCCTAAAATAAAAATATGGAGCAAAAAAAAATTTTTTTTTCGAGTCAGGCAATTAACATTTAAAATGTATTTACGAATGTTACTTAATCGTTACAGGCTCAAGATTAGTTCGTGCATTTCAATTTGTCCATTTTGTTTTAAATATGAATGCTTCTTTTATAAATCATTAACTACGCCCAAATGTAAAGTAATTGAATCAGGAAACAGAAAAAAAGAATTCTAAACATATTTTATGAAATATAAAACATAACTTGAAAAGATAATTTCTTCTAATTTTGAAACTATTTGATTAAAAGATGTTTTTCGAAAGATAACTCTTTATTTGACAATATGGAGTCACTTTATTTAAAATATACATATAAATTAGCCGTGGAATTTCGAATTTGACTACGCAGGTAGATAAAAGAGATTCGCAAACTTTTAAAATATCATAATATTAAAATTAGCTAGTTTGATACAGTTCTTTTATGAAGGAAAGAAATAGAAAGAGTTTTATTTAACTTACAATGAAATCTATTTTATGCATTGACAATGGGGATGAGAATTCCGCGACCATTACATAAAAGATCAAAAATATATTTTATGCAAAAGCTTTAAAGCCTGTAAAAAGTGAATAAATATGATAGCAGCAGACCGAAATTGTCTTTTACTGATTACTGCAAATTTAAATTCCTAAAAAAGGATAAAGGATTAGTATTACATTTAAGAGGATTTTATTATGAAACTGAAATATGCACACAAAGAAGCATTATTTCGGTAAGTACTTCAAAGCTTTTACATATTTAAAATATTCATTACTTCTATTAGAATTACGTGTGTTACGTATTCGCAATTAAATGTATGCATCATAAGAAGAATGAGTACTTTGTTATTACAGAGCAAACAACAAGATTTTTTTAATTAAAAGATGAATTTGACTAAAATACTCTGGAAGTATACAAAACCCACATAGATGAAAGAAGTGTTTAACAGTTAACTGAAACAGAAAAAATCCCATTTATTTATAGAGAATATTTAATGGATCATTTATTGATTCACTTTTAATTTTTTGAGAAAAAGAAACATTTGCTACATAAATATTTAATCTTTCGTCTGAAAACAAAGTTTTATAAATTTAATTTATTGATGATGCACGAACCACAGCACAAAGAATTTGAAAATGCTGCTTGGGGGGACGTATTAATGATTGCAAGATATTTTCTCCAATAAAAATAAATAGAAACGCTGACAGCTAGAAATTTTACAGACAAGATTTAAGAAGGGAATTTTTTCCCCAAATGTTGACTAAACGACGGTTTTGTTATGCTATTAATCTGTCTTTTATAATGACATAGAGATTTTCATTTTTGCGTTTTGTAAATTTAATTCAGGACATTTATTACTGGTCATCATATGCAATAATAAATGTCTGTACAGCAGTATTTATTAATGCATATGATGCAGCTATATAATATTATTTATAATTATAAATATAATACGTATAAAATATCAAAATAGTTCGTTTACAATGACTTAAAAAATTTCCGCAGTACTACAAGGAATACGCATTTAATTTTATAATGATATATTTCTTATTAACGGAAAACATTATGATAGAATCTGATGGAATACGAAATATTAATTAATATAGAAATAACTCATTTTTTAGAAATATAATTTAATACAAGGAGTGTAAAATTAAATTTAACCGATTCTTAATTATATAAATATTAGTAAACATTCATCTGAAAATCATGAAATTTGAAAAGCTTATAAAACCATTTTATGTCATTGTCCTATTTCTAGGGCACAGCATAAGAGATTCAGCGTCTGATTGTTGCGAATGTTTTATCAGCTAGACACATAGAGTTTATGTATAAGTTTTTTCTAGCACATGTTGTGGCTTGCATGTCCGGCGACTCCGTCTGAAAACCGTTTATTCTTCGCGTTAGTGGGCGTGGTTTGTTTATTCTCTTTGCAATTACAAAATTCCTTTTCAGTTTATTTTAGACACCTGACAGAGCCTTTTTTATGCGAGAGTTCTCTCTAATCCTGGTGTTTAATTTAAGTTTTATTGTTAATGGTATGTTATAGCGCATTATTTTTAATTGTATTTCTATATACGTCAGTGGAGCCATAAATATGCAATTGGAGTTATTTCTCCCCTTGTAACTAAGTGTATAAAAAAACATTTTCCCTGCGTATCGTTTACTCCTGCATAGTCATACCAATGATAAGTTTTTGAAGTTTGAAAAAACATCGGGAATATTAAATAGTTTAGATTCAGTTAAAATGATGTGGAAACTTTAACTGATGTGTTACTAGATGCCAATAAATTTATTGGTAAGATAAATGAGATGACAATGAAGTAAATACTGGTAAGATAATCGTAAACAGCGTTCCTGGTCTCTGAAAGTCAGAATATGAGGCAGTTTATAGCCTGAATTATTCACAAGACCTAGTGTTCCGACAATAAAACTCAAACTAAAAGCCGATAAACAGTTGTCATCTTGGGTAAAGATAAAACCACCACAATATACAAAATAGAAAATATAGGCAGATTCAACAACAAATGATTTGTTCACGTATATGGAAACTACATAGAAAGAAAACACCCCAGCAGAGCTCTTCGAGCAGTTTTGTTCCAATTAAATTCACAATCACATAACCAAAAGGGCCTGTATAATATGCCCCAAATGTAAAAACCATTTTTTTAATCACAGCTAATGAATTACGTACTTTTTAAGGACTTTTTTTAACTGGCTTTCGTTCAAATACCTGTTAACATAGGTCAGATGCTAAAGGCCTTGGCATTAAGCTGGTGAAAATGCCATGCCACGAAATAATTTCGATAAGCTGAAATTTTATTTACACTTATTAGACGGAACAGAAAGTTAGTATCCTCATGATCAACATTTAAGGAAAAATGTTTGTCTCCCATACTCAAAAGTAATTCTATGAATTTCGGACACTTTTCAGTAAATCAGAGCATTAATAAAATGATGATCATGCACTAAGGCAGGAATAGTCTGAAACAGGTTATCAAAGGCTAGACAATAAATTTTGCATGTAAACTTTGGGCTCACAGTGGAAACAAATGATGTTAAAACTTTTCCTTCGACTGCAGGAAAGAACCTTATGCATGGAAAGATGTTTCTTTTGGTACTCATGTTGTGAAGAAACTGACAAAGAATATTATGAATCTCTCAAGCAATACTTACATTGTGATAATTTTTATCGGCATTTTTCGTTCGAAATGTCTCGGAGAACGGGGTTATAGAATCACAGAACCATACGAGAAAATATAATAAAAACTGAGAGAACTTCAGAGGAATCTATGTCTATAGTAAAGAAAGAAAGAGACACGTCTGGTTTTGCATTTCACAAGAATTCCGAAATTTTCCAGGTGCGATCGAATGACATAGAATTATAACTGTTGCTACAAATTTCAGCACATTAGAACCATTCTTTGAAGTGAAGAGGAAAGTAAAAGGACAAAAACATAATGTTAACGTAAAGATTCATAATTTGAAAAAATCTTATAAAAGACATATGAGTGGAAGTGGGTCACTAGGATTGGTTTGAAGGACTGTATTCCTTTAAGAGTTGTGTGAAAAATTGATGCTGGACAATTTTCTTTTTTACAAGGGGCGTAGCAATGGTAAATGTATGGATAATTCACAAAGATATCAATAAAAATGATGCCGAAAATATGACACAGTGCTGAAGAGCAATTAAAAGTATGAAAAAAAGATAACTAGGATGTCTTCTGTACCTTCAAGGCCAAAAGAAGACATCTGTAAAGATTGTTATGACCATTACCGACTGGAGGGGGGATAACGCCGTTGTCCGAGCTCTGCAAAAGAAAACCCAAATCATGGGTAATGCGATGAAACACTTTGTGAAACTTACTTCGGGCCTTTTCACCAAGTTTAACGTGATATGCAGCTAAAAACGGAACTCTAATTTAAGTAATGAAGTATCACTTAGATATTTTAAAATAATTGCAAATGAACTTATACCTATAATTACAAATTTCATCTCTTTTATCTCAGTATTCTGTTTTTCCCTATATGAAAAATAAAAAATTAAAATTATGTCATATTTAGTCTATTTAGTTTTAATATTTCTCAGAAAATACCATTATTCTCAAATTTGAACAAAATAAAAGATTTTGGATGCAACGGGCTTATGAAAAAAATTTCAAAGACATTCCTTTGTTTAAGAAAACTTTTATTTAAAACTTTGCGAGCAGAGGGCATTATATGATGATACCTACAAATTTTAGCAATTGCCAGATTATAGACATTGAAAATATTACTATGCAAATAAAAAGAATCAAAGATTTTGTAATCAATCCTATGACTTTTTTTACAGAAAATGTGCAATATCCAAGACTGTACTTTACTAAGAAAACTTTTTTAAAAGTAAGAATGGCAATTCCAGACTAGTAGCTTTGCGAAGGTTGCGAGCTTTGAAAAATGTTCTTTGAAACATGTGGAGATATTATTCGTACAAATTGACGTATTTTCAATAATATCTAACATTCTCGCTGGAATTATTTGTTCCCTATGAGGTCCATGTTGATTTGTTTTGGAATATTCTATGAACCATGCAGCATATTTGAACCGGCTTGCACAACGAATACACAAAACTGTTGCATTCTCACTCGATTAACTTTTATTTCGGTCCATTTTTCTTCGAAGAATTATCACCGAAAGCTTGAGTAAATTACTCTGTAACAGGATAGCTTTACGCGTTGATACTAAAGAATAACATTTTCTCGTCACTGCAAGCAAAAAACTTAACAAAATCATTTTTATGCACGCTTTAGAAACCCCTAAATTGGCCCCTCGAGTTAAAATGTCACTTAACAAGCATTTTAAGAACCTGTAATCAATCGCTATTTCGTTATTAGTCTGCATGATCCCTTCACCTCAACTTCTGTGATATTTGACTCTGATGCTATTTAAAGGACTTGGCAAGTTATGGTAACTCCAAAATTTTAAAATAACTCAAGTACAGTATTTTCGATCGAGTTAGCAACATTCCCAAGAGTTTGCTGTGAGTCAAGATTGAACATGCTATTTCGAGATTTCAAAGATTCTTGAATGTAAAGTTCAACAAATGGACACAAATTTTTTTCATGAATATCCATTCTAGAATATAATTCTGTCAGATTTTATAATAGTCAGTGATACGCCCTCTTATGGCAAATTTTGCAATTAGATTTTTTTTTTTTTGCTAAATGTCTATTATATTTCATATCTTTCATATGACTATTGTTATATTTATTAAAAACCTTGTCAAATTTCAAAACTCTCAATGGGTATATACATCTCTGAGATGGGTTAACTTTAATTATGAGCATCCTGTACATTACGTTAATTAATTGAAAACAAATTTAACCTTATAAATTTCACTTTTATTGTATTGGTTTTGAAAACTAAATTCAAAAATTCACTATCAGCATTTTTTCTTTTTTCTCACGCGCATTAGAATGAAAGGACTTCATTCATGATCTCCTTTCTGAAAAACAAATACTCAACATTTTTTCGCGACTGAAAGTACCTAATATTATGTTACTTTTGCTTCAAAATTTCTCTGAAAATTAACTTCGTCTAGTATGTAACTTTGCTAATCTTTTTATGTTACTTTTCATTACACTTCTTTCCTCGTAATTTTTGAATTCTCCACACCTTATGTTGCGGTGAAGAGTAATTAGCTTTCCTTCAAGGTTGAATTTTAATTTTACTTAAATCAACAGAGGTATATATTTAGGCTCAGAAAGAAAAAGCCCTTTTTGTTAAAAAGAATAAAATTCTTATCACGTTATTCTCCTATGATTACCTGAGAAACTTAAAGTTTTAACATTCCATGTGAAAGTGCCATATGTATTAAAATTTACTTAACAAATTTAAATAAGTTTTCTTATCCCAGGTTTTAAAATATTAAATTTATAAAAAAAAATTATTATAATATATAAAAATAATATAAAAAATATAAATAATATAAAAATAATATAAAAAATATAAATAATATAAAAATATACAAAATTTATATATGAAAATATATTATAATTCGTTAAATAAAAGACCAAATGAAATGAAATAAATACCATTTATAAAATGACAACATTTTTTTTTATATTGGGAAAAGTATGTATCTTTTGATCGGTTGCTGTTACGATTCAAAATAATTAAAATATTGAATATTGTTTAATATAAAATGATATAGTCATTTCAGGTTCAGACACAAGATTGATAGTCTCTTTTTAACAAAGTGGGAAAGACTGCTCTATTTCATAGAACATTAGTTCATATTCTTCCTATTTTTAATTTTTCCTTTTTCACTAGAAACATACGCGATTTTAATTGCTAAACTGTATCTATTTATATGAAACTGGAGTGAATTCTCTACTGGAAAGTTAACATTCTTTATTTAAACATACCAACGAAAGTAAAAAAAAAAATAATAATTTATATTTTAAAGTATGTACATTAAGTAATTATACATTAAGTATGTAAAGTAATTTACATTTTAAGCGTCAATGTGATTATGTTTCGAGGTGAATTTGATAATATACCTCTCAAAGTCATCTGGGATATTTTTTTCTAATATTACTCTAGCTGTCAGTCGCAGCTGTTTGTAGTCAATTGAGATTTGTCATGACGCCTTTGTATTTACAAAACTTCAGTTTCAGCTTTAGGTAATATGTGATATTATTCATATGTAAACTTAAATTACATAAATCAAGTAAAATAAATGATTTAATGCTTTCTACACACAGTACGTAAACTGAATATTACCTCAACATTATACATTTGTTACATGATGTGACTTTTGCGAAGAATAAATCCAAGAGAAACAAGAGTTGACATATTAAACCAATTAATTTCAAATCCAAAATAGGAGAAGAATAAACTTCAAAAAAGCTGCTACTGGAAAAAAAGAATAACAAACAAAGCTATCTTTTTCAGTGATCAAAAACTAAACTCTTTTAAGAGTTCAAAAGAATTAGTCGCATATTTGCATTCATAAGAATGATAGGGGTCTCAAAATAATTTAAATCTGGAAGAATAGAAATAAATCAATTCGCCATTAATCATTTGAGAAATTTCACTGGCACATTTCGGTTGGTTTCCTGAATTGTATTTGGCAGGCATATTTTTTCTAATAGGAAATCTTGGTTATATATCGTCGGTTGCTTTAAATCTAATTAATGTTTGAATCGTGCAGTTTTGATAGCGGAACTATATTAGGATCTAGGGAGAGATGGGGATACTTTTTATAAAAATATATGCCTATTAAAGAAGTCAAACAAAAATCGTAAAAGTCCACATATAGAAATATTTCCTTTTATTACCCATGAGATCAACAGCAAATATTTATCAAAGGAATAATATGAAAAGAAGAACAACCGAAATCACTTTTCATAATAGATATGAAAAAACATGATTTCAAAAACAAAAACTTAGTTATCAGTTGCTTATATTTCAGTATTATAATGGAGTCATTTTGTCATCAACAGATGCTATATGAATGAACAATTCGCCATATTGCCAGGGTCATAAAGCGTCAAAATCAATCAGGGGAATTAATTCTATTTGGATTATGCCCCCACCTCTGAACTGAAGTGAACTAAGTGCAGTTTCGGGATTTTAAGTTTGAATCGTGGGCAGATGGGAAAGACGGTACTTACCAGCCATTAGCCCAAGACAGACCTTTACACACACCGAATTACCGTGTCTGTCCCACATAGAACATTAATGTACATAGTGCCTCATATACTCAGAGAAGAACAGAGATGAAATCGGATATCAGATGAGCTCCCGAGCACGAGGTCTCCACACCGCCGATATTTTATCAAAAAATCTAAAACATTGAACGGTGAAGAAAAGCCACATCTTATAATCTATATTCAGGAAATGAACTTTAATCTAGCAATATATTTTTTTCATAACACATGCTTTTTTAATGAAAAAAAGCATTACATTTTAACATGAAATGCAAACAGTTTTTTAAAACACATTTATAAATATAGTAAAATAAAATTTATTTAAATTAATTATTTTCTGGTTTTTTTTATCTGCTCAATTTATTTTTGCTTAAATTTTTTCTATTCAATTTTTAATGCATTTCTGTACCTTTCATGAAATCTTGAAATCATTTATTCTCAAATTCACTTCTGGTTTCTACCACTGTTATGAGATAGAAATACTGAAAATAATCAATGACTGATAACCAAGCTTACAAAACATTGAAAAGGCTAAATAGAAAAACGCGAAAAACGTTCAAAATACATATCCGCACAATAGATTCAATAAAAATGTTAGATTTACCTAAACGTCTATATTTCGTAACTCCTCAGGCTCAAACTTCCCACAGGCGAATGATTCGTAACCTATCAATGGACCCTATGGCCTAACGGCTGAATCTCATTTCAGAACCAGGGGCTTGTGGGTTTGAGACTCGATTCCGCGAAATAAATTTCGTATGCTCAGGCTTGGCACACATCGAAAAGAAGGATATCTTTTCCTCACAGCGGTCTGGAGCTGAAATTTTAAGAGGAAAGTAGAGCGACCAGAAGTCAATCTCATCATCTGATCATGGTGAAGGGGTATTACCTCGTGCTGCTGGAAAAAGAGATAAAAATTTGATCATACTAAATCATTACTCAGTAAATATAAAAATTCTAAAATGTATTTATGTCATTAAATATTAATTGGTACTTCCATTTTTACTCTTACAAAAATATAATGGTATATTAAATCCATTTTTTGCGGTTGATTATCTGATATATAATTGTTAAATTTTTCTTCTACTTAACTAAATAGTTATATATAATTTAATATTATAAATTAAAATTCTTTTCGAACGACAGCAAAAACAAAACTTGTTGCAATGTTAATATTTTCATTGAAATATTTGTCTTCAAAAATATCTTAACAACATCCGAATTTAGACATAATGGCTTAACAACAAATAAGGGCTTGAATTTCAGGCATAATAGTTCAAAAATAGCTTTAAAGTTCAAATAGGAATCAAATTATATCATTAAATGAATTATTCGCATTGACACAATTAGAAATTCTGCTTCAGGCATCAGTAAAAATACTTTTCTTATTTTTATTGTAGTAATGTAATATTGGTGAAGTTTTTTTACGTTCAGTCCCTGTGTTAACTGTCCTAATACTGAATGAATGAAATGAAAAAAAAAATAGATAGTAGTAAAACAGACAAAAGTCTCCAGTAATTTTGCTTAATTCGTAACTTTTTCCTGCTCTTTACAACTTGGAGGAGAATCGGAGTTTTGCGCGTTCTGTTGTTCATAATTAAACTAAAAAAATACATTAGTAGGATTGTTCTGTAAAAGAAAAAAAATCCTAGCAATTTTCGCTGGATAGAAAAAAAAGCACTATATTCACTAGGAAGGATTACTGTGTAAATCACACATATTTCTCCAAACTACAATGAAACGATCGCAACCTATCTGTACCATGGTTACCATAGGAACTACGCTGAAACAAAGATTGTATTTTTTACTTTGAATGTGGGAAGTTCCATTTTTCCCCAATCACCCTCCTCTAATTTCAGGTTTTCATAGCACTTGAACTAGGCACGCAAACTAGTTAAAAAATTTTTCAACTCAACAACGAAAAAAAAAAAAAAATTCACCTGTCTGGAGTGAGACAGCTGAACTTTGGTTTTTCCATTGTTAAATTTGAATGACACATAATGAGTCGTATACTTGTTTGATATTCATAGTATATTCGTGAAATTTTAAAATTCAACCAGATGCAAACTTTGGTTTGAAATAAAGACTGCACTTTCATTACAAACTCTTTTCTGACATGTAAATTCTTATTTGACATGACAACTACATTTTCAAAGATTTTATTCCTTTCGTTATGAAATTATTTATTTATATTGTCTATTTCAAAACTACATTACAAGGGAAAATTCATTTTTATCGCTAAAATTTATTGTTGAGATTTAAACTAAGAGCATAAATCAGTGGGCGTTGTCACTTCAAAACTTTCTTGCATATTCCGAAATAAAAGTATAATTCCTTCCTCCAGCTGAAAAACTGAAATTTGGGGTAATGTCGTGAAAATAATTAAGTGATCAGACTTTTACTTTAGAAGCCTCGCACATGAACATTTTGAGCTTCATAGTAAAGAGCAGGAAACATTGTATGAATTTGGATCCCGTTTATGGACTGATTTGAACCAAAATTTTGCACATAACTGAAATTTTATTAACAAGCTTATATACCAAATTTCATTTATCTAAATTGATGTGTTTTTGAGTTTAAGTTTGAGATGATGTTTAGACATGAGATGATGAACTCAGTGATGAATTTGGTTCAACATGCATAAGGATTTAAACATTAGATGATAAAACTTTGTACCAAATTTTGTTTGTAAACTTCTCTTCATTTTGTAATTATTTTGTTTATTTGGAAGAGAGAAACATAAAAATTTCAAAATAATTTTCATTCAAAATTTGTTAGATTTCTAGAAATATAATGTAACTACCACACGCCAAATGTCATCTATCTAGTTTGAACGTTTAAGGTTTATCATATTCAGAGACAAGGAGGTATAATTCTAAAATATATGTTTTCTAAGATACAAGCATGGAGTTTTGTCAAAATCTCGATGTCAAATTTTTTAGCGATTAAAATACTTCATATACGAGATAATGTTCATATACGAGTGTTTCATATATGAGCAAATAAGTAATAATATTTTATATTTCGTGATAATATTTTATATAGAATAATATTTTATATAGAACGTGTTTGAGGTTGTTAAATTTATTAAGTACAAATCCATAAGTATTTTTTTAATTTATTTTTCGAATACAGCTTTGCTAGTTCGAAAAATTTGGCTCAATGGCTCATCTCCATTCTTAAATTAACGACGATCTTTATTGACAGAATAAATCGCAAGGGATTAATCTCTGGCGAGGCGTTAAAAAATTGTTTTGATGAAGAAGAAAATGGTGTAGAAAATACTGTACATTGCTCACTTGACACTGTATTTTAATGATCTGAAAATACCAAATCAAAATAGTTTATTTTGAAAAATAATACATTCTATTTCCAATTATATAAACTATTTTGGTTTTGAGTTTTATTTCTGAGTATTTCTCATGAGTTATCATTCAACAAAATAGTTTTGAAGGAAAAAATACGTGGTTGAACATAAAGAAGTGAAGCCAGAATAGAACAGAAGCCCGAGAATAATTAGATAACTTGTAATGAAAGAGGATTGAGATAAATGAACTGTTGGCTATATAATTCAATTACTTATTGAATAGGTAATGGATTTTATAAACCAGTGGGAATTTTCTCCTCTCGAACTCTTCGTAAACTTGCACTATATGACGTGTTTTGTGCTTTGTAATGTAACGAAGATAAATATTTTTTTCCTTTTAAGAATTTTATCCGAAATTATATGCGTAGATATCTACATTTTTGGTAGTAAGACACAAATGTTTAAGGTGCGTTTTTTGAGCTATTATGTTCATATGCATAAACATAGACAGGTAATTAATTATTAGATAGATTCAGGCCAAAACGATATTTATTTACAATTTTTGTGATTATACATTTTTTCATCCAACTAAGATGTGAAGGTTTCAAGTTATCGTATTCTGGGTATCGTATATTCACAAAGGCAAACAGGCAGATTTCCCATAAAAGAATTTCGTCTGAAATTTATTAGTCATCTAAAACTTTGGCATAAAAGCCTCATACCAATTCATTTATGGCGTTCTAGATTTATCGTTTTTACGGACAAACGAACCCGACTCCCAACTTTGGTTTTATGAACTCATACATGTATGGAATATGAAGACTGAGATCCATAAAGATATCAAGAACGAATTTTGGACAAATATAATATTTTAAGAAAGAAAGTAACCACAAACCGGCTATTCCAATAGGCCAGAAAACACATGGAAAAAAACTGAATGACAGGATCTCCGCAACAGCAACACTGGTGGGAGTTGTGAAAAGCTATTGAGCCCGAAGATCCAGCACCGGAAACGGTACAACCCTTCCATAAGGAATTACGTCCCGTCATCAATGGGAGGAGCCAGGCACTCACCTTTTAGTGTATCCTTAGAGGTGGCGAGAACCAACCACCATGCCGAAAGCTTCTCATCCTCACTTACGAGGTACCCGCTAGTGGGAATCACGAAAGAAAGTAAAAATGAACAAACTTTGCATAAAACCATTCATGGGGCTAGGTTGAATTTTTCAGAGGACGGACTACATGTATTTATCTTTCTTTTTGCAATCAGTATTTTCTCATACAGCGTCCTGACGGTTCATGTAATTTGTTTCGTTTAAAAAGAAAATATTCTTTTGAAAATAGAATTCAATTATTAAATTTATATTAATTTCGTCTTCACCTGAAAATTATTATTATGAAATAGATAAATATTCTTTTGCAGCTGTCCAATACTAATACAATAAATAGAAAAATTTAATCTTAAAATTTAATTTTACAAATTTAATAAGTAGAAAAATTTAATCCTTCATTTATGACAGGAATTTGATAAAAAAGGCTCTCTATCAATGTCATTTTTCTGTTACATCTCAAATTATTGGCCTCAACTTTTTGAAGCTCTAATAATTTTCTTGGCATCTTGATTTGTATGAATAATTCGCAACAAAAAAAGTTATAGCACTTCTAGAATGTTTAAAGAAATAAACAGAAACGCGATTTTTTTGTGTGTGAAATCAATGAGATAAAAACAATTGAAATTTGAGCATAAATTGCAGCTAAAATGCAACATAATCTTAAATGATATATAGATACAATTGAAAAGTTGGTAGTGTAAGACAAATTTTTTAACTTCTTACAAGTGCAAAAAGTAAACATGATCTTTTCAAGAACCGACTATTCTAATTCATAATAACGACCTCAAGTTAAACTTACAAGTCCCAAATAATTAATTTAGGGAATTAAATAAGTATAAAATACGGTTATATTTTCAATAAACAATTTGGAAGCATTATGTTTTTAAATAATTATACAAGGAGCCCACTTTAATCTCTTATGTCCCTTCCGTAATTTCAGAACGACAGCAGCTAACTTCAGAATGTCAGTATGCATAAAACTAGTGTCTTGGTATAGTAAAAGGGCTTTGCACTATGAGATCCTATTTCAAAAACAGTAAAGGTTAAGAAAAAAAATTAGCTACAAAGTTGTAGAGCGTTATAAATTAAACACGAAAAGCGAACTCATGCACTTATGCTAAAAACAAAGCACTCCAAATCCATATTTGACTGCTTGCGATTTTCGAACTTGCGAAGCCATAAAAAGTGTCAAAAAATAGCATGCATATTAGTTTCGTTATTGCACCTTTATTCTTAATATTCAAACTAGTCTTCGTCGTTCACATTGCAGATTTCGATCCTTGTTTGAACTTCACTTTTTATCATACATCAGTTAATGCGCTAATACAAACAACAATAATACGATACAGAAAATCCTGTAATGTTGGGGAAACCTTTTGTTTGAATCATTCTCACAGGAACAAATACATTTAGGTCATTTTTCCTCCTAAACGTAATGCTTTCTTGTTTTGTCAATGTAGTGTTTCATTACAATTTTATTTAAACGCGAACGAACATGCTTTTTAAGCTATCTGTTCTTCATATTATTACACTAAATAAATAAGGCTTAATAAATTTGTAACTGACATTTTTCTTTTATCTTCTACCGTTTTTGAGATAGAAACACTAACTCTGGAGTTTGCCACTAGGTAGCGTTGAAAGTGATAGCATCCCGTAACGCACGGCCACTTTATTATACCTAGACAACACTTTCATGAATATAATTGCCTTCGTTTTGCTTTAAGGAGGAGGGGGTGTATGAGATTTAAATGGACACCCAGTATATGGTATTTAAAATTTAATTTATATTTTAGCATATTTATGAGATTCCATCAACTTACTTGGCCGTTTAGGTTAGGTATATTTATAGCATTGCAATTTAATTGAAATTATGAGCCATTTAATTAAATCAAAGAAACAAGTTTAATCTCGAACAAGTTAACATATTTCTGTGCAATTTTATAAATATACATTTTCAACTGCTATGCCTTTTTTAAAAAACTTCAAATCGACTCATCGCCTTTCGAGTCATAATTGCAAAATATTTTAATAGCAAATATGAGACTTTCATTTCGGGGATTTTAAAACCTTCTTAAATAAGATATCATAAAAGAAAATCTGACTCCACAATAGGAGCATCCCTTGGGGGGGGGCGTAATTGAGGATGAGAAGCTGCTGGCGTGGTGGGTGGTTTTCATCACCCTGGTGGGTACAGAAAAAGGGTGGGAGTCGGCTCCTTCTATCGATGACAGGACGTATTTCCTAAGGAAAGGGTTATACTTTAGCCGGTGAGGGCCCTTAGGACTAAACAACTTTTCACAGCTCCCAGAAGTTTTGTTGTTGCGGAGATCTGGTCATACAGATTTTTCTATGTGTTTTTAGGCGGGTCGGAGTAGCCGGTTTAAAGTAAGGTCCACAACAGAAGGTAAAGCTCATTGGATAACTGAATCTCGAAACAGGATCATTTTCGTATTTTTTTCCTTGAAGAGATTTCACAGTTAATATTTCTGTTTTACAAAGGCAATTAAAGGAATTTTCTGGAACCTTGGATATATGAAGAGGGCAACAGAAATAAACGGTTACACATTCTCCAGTTTCCACCTCATACTACACGAGGACAAACAACGGTTTTCAATAGAATAGACTTTGTAACCCAAGATCGTATAAATCTGATGTCGAGACTGTACCATCAGGTTAACTCAATCTATAATCTTTTATGTAAGAGACCTAAACAATGAATTATTCGTAATAAACACTGAATAAAGTTTAATAGATTTAAACTATGGAATGAGCAAAATACTTTAAAAACATTTTGGGATTTTTGAAGTAATACTGGATGTTCAATAGTTTTTATCAGGATACCGAGAGCATGCTGAAAGAATAATTTACTTTTGAAGTTTTAGATTTAAATACAAGTTGTATTATTTAGAAAGGGTCCATAAACATCGTACACAATTTGTAATTTTCTAAATATAGATGTAAGAAAGAATTCGTAAAAAAAATGGATGTATTTAGTCTTCCTTTTTTACCTCGTTAAACATTTCATTTTTTGCTTAAAATTTTAGCTCGGATTTATGTGCCAGCAGAACCTTTATTCGGTCGTTTGTGTAGGAAAAAATTATTTTTCTGCAAGAAAAGGTATAGATAAAACAATTTTGAAAATATTTTTGATTTCAAATTTTATCAGTACATAATTTTAATATTATGTGACAGTTTTAATGTCTATAAGATTATTTATTTCAGCTGAAGAATTTTCTAAAAAATCAACTTATTTAAGGCTCTCCCTTCAAATGAGAAGTTAAAAACCAGAGTCGTTCAAATCATTAAACTAGACGTCATATTGAAATCAATTTTTTAATTAAAGAGTGAATCAAAAGAATTTTAGCTGAACTCTAATAGGTTATAACACTTGAAAAATGGTATGTTTACAATGTTTATATATTATGATACCTAGTTCTGATATTATGATACTGTGAATGGGTGGTTGGGAAATTGTGGGATCTTTATCACTAATTCTTAGTACCTCATATGAACAAGCTAATTAATAAAATGATTAAATGTATATTCTTGGAGTAAGCATTCAATGCATCTAATTTAATAAAATGATTAAATGTATATTCTTGGAGTAAGCATTCAATGCATCTAATTTAATAATAGATTAAATCCTTTAAAATAAATCATCACACATTTGAGAGCTAATAATCATATTACAAATGAAATTGATTACTTAAATGAATGAGTAGAGAATTGAAAATATAAAATTCAATTTCTTATTATAAATATTGTATTATGTTGCTAACTATTCAGAGACATTGTGTTTCATCATTTAATATTGATTAAGAATAATGTAACTGATAACGTTTTCGGATTTATTATAGAAAATTGTTCAACACCATTATTTTATGCATGATTATAAAAGTTTCAAGAAAATCTAAGTTATTTGAGAAATGCTAAACTTAAAATGATATATATTATATATATACTGTTACATATTTAATAACTAAAGATTTCTTGCTTGGAAAAATTATAAGTAGTATAATTATGCTTTAATCATGAAACACAACTCTATAGTGATCTAATTTTAGATACACTCCCATTAACTTCCATTATCTCTTATAATGATGTTAGAAATGTATCTCGATTGCAGTACTATTATGATATCAAAATAATCAAATATATTCTAATTAAGAATTGAAAGAAAAAATGAGACATCATGATTCACGTTTAAATAAAAATTACTTTTTTGTGTTTGAATAAAACGATGTATTGATATAAAAAATTGAGTCATTCTTTGGGTGACATATAGATAATGTTTATTATATTATATTAGAATTTATTACCATTTTTTAATATTTTAATATGACATTCTTTAAATTACCGTTTCTCTTATTCCGCTATAAATTACTGCACTTACTACGGAATTTTCGAAACTTAATTAATATTTAATCAGTGAAAATATATTAGAATTTTTAAATGGGATTAGGAGCTTTAGAGAAATATAGAATTTAATTAGTGAAAATGTATTAGAATTTTTAAATAGGATTAGGAGTTTTAGTGAAATATAGAGCCTCGCAGTGGAAGTTGAAGAGTTCCTGTAAGTAAATCATAGTGGAATTTCTTGTGCTTTCATAAAATTTCCAAGTTTATTATACAAGAGTGAAAATTTTCTGACTGACTCAAAATTAAAAATAAAACAAATCGATAACGAATATTAAGAAATAACATATTAGGAAAGAAAATTCAGCATATCCAGAAAAATAATGGCCATAATATAGGTGTGGCTAAAGAAAATGCACCATTCTAAATGTTGTCATATTTTATGTACGAAGCAGACACATTAACTGAAAAGATGATTTAAAAGGTCGAAAGTTCATAAAGGCATGCACTTATTACTAGTTGAACAAATTATCTTCTTTTTAATCATAGTATTTGCCCAACTTCAATTGATAATGCAAATATTCGTTCGAAAACGTCTGTTTTTGTCAGCCGCTCCTGAATATGCATAAATTATTTTAAATACCTTTGCAATTAACAATACAAAGTATTTAATTTCAATGTATCACAAACTGGATAAATTTGTTAACTATTTTTGTCACCTTTTGTAAATAAATTTGATCTGTACTTATTTTTTTTTTGTTCTTGTTGTTATATTTGCTGTATTCCATTTAATCTAAAATATAAGAATTTTCTGTAAATTATTTGAATTTTAGTAACTGGGATTCATGTTATCAAAGTTATTAGATGGATTATATTGGCAATTAACATGATTTAATCAAGAATAACGCCAATTACAAAGGGAATTATGAGCCACTCCTGAATGTGCATAAATTATTTTAAATATTTTTGCAACTAAAGAAACAAAGTATTTATTTTTAATGGATCACAAACTAGATATATTTGTTAACTATTTTTGTCTCATTTTGTAAATAAATTTGATTTGTACTTTTTTTTGTTATATTTGCTGAATTCCATTTAATCCAAAAGATAAGAATTTTCTGTAAAATATTTGAACTTAAGCAACTTGGAATCAAGAAATTCTCTAATTGCAAAGGGAATAATCGATTTTAGAAGTAGGAAAAAAATAACGGGAAAAAAGATTTACATCAAGTTACGTGTTAACTTACAAAATTTATTAAAGAAAAAAAATTCAAATATTTCAACAAATAGAAAGTTCCTCCAAAAAAATACTGATTTTTTTTCCTGTTTATGTGTTTTTCCATTTATACTGGCTTATTAAAAAAACTGCATTATCATGCTTGCTAAAACTCTGGTTAGAAGGTAACAAAATAATTTGAATTTCGATTGCTTAACAACTAATATCTGAATGTATAAAGCACAAATGCCATTCTTTCAATTTTTATGTAATCAAAAAAAGTGATTTTATGCTCTTATCACAATGTAATCTTATTTTATTGATTAATTCCTATCTAGTACATTTTTTGCAATGCCAATTACTTAATGGTTCGTTGAATTTTCCTCGGAAAAAAAGTAATTAATTTTGTATCTCTTTTAATTGATTAATGATGAAGTTTTTGAGAATAAATTGTTGTTGGAGATAATACAGTAATGGATACATGTTGCTGTTTATGATTCTTCAAAAATATTTTTGAAGTGTTTTTTTGATAGTTTATTTGTTTTTTTTTGAATTTGAAATATTCATTTTGTATCTCTATATTGAACCTACACAAGAATTGAATTCTATCCAAGAAAGTGTATATTTTCTTTCTTTAAAATCTCGTATAACAATCACCTTAATCAAATACTTTGAAAGTAAAATTGCGATATTTTTAACATCAAAGCTATATAAACATAGTTGTTTGTCAATATGCGAGATTAATGTGAATTATTTATTTATATAAACAATGGACAATCAATTTTCAAGATAATTTTTAAGCTATTCAATCCTACCGCTCAACCGTTCATCGTAACCTTTACATACAATAGCATAGATATTTTAGGACACACGAATTGTTTGGTTTGCATCACAACCAAATAAATTTTCTGCATGGCAGAAAATTGTATTTTTTTATAAAATTGCAATGAAAATGTATATGAAAATATGAAATGTATGTCGTGTATATGAACATTTGTTTCCTACAATTATATCCATTTACGCAGTTGACTAAAATTTTGTTGGAAAGATCAAAATTCAAAAATAGGAAACTCTAGAAATATCCATAATATTAGCCATTACATAATTTCCAAAGATTATGAAATTTATGTTATGTCTGTTTTCATTTCAAATGGATAATCAATAGAGGAAAAGTTTCTTAGCTTTGGAGAACAAAATAAATTTGCTTATCAAATTCTTGAACTAAAAATGACTATGCGATGACATAGAGGAATTTATCTTCATATTTTGGGGCTATTACTTTGTTGAATCAACGTTTTGAATACATAATTATACCTATCTATCAAGTGATTTCCACTTTCGTCCTAATTGACAATTAGTACTCTGTCTTCTGACAAAAGGCATAAGAAAAATCGGTAAATTGTTTCCAAACAGATTATTTAAAATAGGTTATCCAAATATTTCTTGACGAAATCTAGGCATTTGAGCAGAATTTTATCTTCGCCTAAAATTTAATTTTAAAAATAATAAATGCCAATTCAGGAATATGAAATAGCACGACTGACTTGCAGTGTGAACTCTAAATTTTTACCTTAATGACATTTTTATAATAATACTTTTAATGCTCAAATTATTTACAATGATGAAATATGTTACATCAAAAGATGTTTTAACATTTTTGTCTCTGAATGAATTTTTCTTTAATGCACTTCGAAATGATTTTTGCATCTTAACTTAGCGAATTTGAGTATGGACCAATATTTTTTTTAATTCATTGATTTTCTTTCTTTTGAATCTCATTCCTTAAAAAGAAGATCAGATATCAATCTTAAGTTGATTTTTTTTCTTCAATCATATCACTATTAATCACTATTCTTAATCATATCACTATTAATCATATTCATTCTGGAAATTAAAGACATCAATGCATTTATATACAAAATAAAAGTTTAATTGATATTTTTTTTATTCTCTTCTCTCTGATATATCAAAGAGGGGAAAATAAAAATATTTTTCTCATAGGTCAAGTTCTCTTGATATGTCAGAGTTCGTGTGTTTATACTTTTTCAAGCTTATATAATAGTTTGTACGGTAAAGCTATAGCTAAAGATACAAATGAAAAATATAAACATAAAAAAAACACCCAATTTCGCTTCTTTACGAAATTTGTTTATTTTATTACAATCTTTGCAAATTAATGATATAGAGCTATGAAGTTATCAAATGCATACGTTTTGGTATATTATATATATATATATATATATATAAAGAGAGAGACGATATCCTTAAAGAATTCTCTTAAACATAGTGCATTCGGAATGAAAGTTCTGTTAAATTATTTTTAAATGTATCATTTTCTATTTTTTAGCATTTCACTTTATTGTCAATGAAAAATATATTCTGAATAAATATGTGTTTTGTATTCTTATTAATTTAAATCTTAATTAAAAAAAATATATATTTACTTAGACATTATAAAATTCCATGCTTTCCTGAAATGAGCATGACTATTAATGATCGAAAGAATCCGAAACTTTAATTTTGTTTCCTGTAGGTATTGTATAAAATGAATTCCAATAATAAACTTTTAAAGAATATCTCAGAATCTAAAATGATTAGAACATTTCTTAAACAAATTGACGAAAATAAATCGATTTTTTAAGTCTTTTCAGGTAATCAAAAAGTTAAATTAAAACATATTTTTACCCTGCATTTAATAATTACTCGTCTGAAAACTTAACCAAATTAATTGAATGATTCATTACAGCCTTTGCTTTTGATTTTTTTATTTTAGTAGAGAAATTATATGTTTCATTGGCTATAACATCTAAAACATCTGTATCATATTTATTGTATTTTTGAAGACAATTTAATGCCTTTGATTTTTAAGTTTTTGTGATGTTTTAATAATTAAGTCTATCTCATCTTAAATGGTTTTGTGCTTTTGATATGTACACATTTACGAGAATTTTTAAAATTGGTTAATTAATTTTTGAAATTCATGCTGGAACTGAACACGTTTATTTTTTTTTCTCTGTTCTTGCAACCGAATTCGATTAACAAGCAATTTCGAAATAATTATGAAATTAAAAATAAAGATTCTCAAAATCTTTCATTCTTTGCCATTTAAATTCGCTTCATCATAAATTCGCCGTTTAATTAGGAAATTTCAGTCATAACTCTGAAAGAAATTCTAAAAACCTACTTTACCAGAATTTTGATAGCTTTCAAATTCATGTTTAATAAGATGCGATGTTCAGGTATTCTTCTTGGAATATACCTACAAAGCAAAATAAAAAGAATTTTGATTGGTAAATAATATTCGAGCCAAGAATCATTTGAAAAAAAGATGTACATATTTCTAAAGTGAAGATTTCCTTACTTTTTCTCCGTGAATTTGTTTTTTTAAACATTCCATCGAATAATTTTTTTCTGAAATTTGCATTAGTCCCCAAGGAAATAAATCTGTATATGACAGGATTTTAATGAGATATTTTCTTTGTATTCCAAGTAATTAGAAGTCATTAAATATTCAAATTCGACTCAGCAAGTTTGGAGATATCTTTATTTAAAAACAAAAAAGTCCTCGCAAAATAAAAATATTGAGGATTTTTCCTGATTCTCAGAAAGTTGATAAACATTTAGGTAATGATTTCTAGGATTAAATTTTTATTTCTGTTTAAGTGAAATTTTCTTGAATCTGAAACTGAAATTTATAAAAGAGATATTTAAATTACTTAAGTTTTTAATTTAGAATAAGTAGAATTTCTTGGTGCAGTGCATTAAAATTATTTTGTTTAAACAATACTTAATTATTTCATCTTATATGGAAAATAAAACTTATTTTCTCTTCTTGTCATCCAGTATTAAAATAAGTCAATTTCATCTCATTTTTATGATAATCTAGAGTCATTGCTATGGATATTTTCGCGGTCCCCTATGTAACCTGAAATAGCAAAGTTTTGTTTATAATTATTATCAATGACGATGTTTTTTTTTTTTTTAAATCCAAGTTTTTGTAACATTTTCCGCTCTCTTTTTACGCTAAGCTGCAATGAAATATAAAAGAGTTAATATTTTTCTGGTTTAATATTGATGCGTGGACATTGGAATTCCTAAATTGTATCTGAAATCATGCATCATCTCATGTATCACGTAATTTGCTCAGTTAGTCACAAAAATTTATACTGCTATAGAAGGTACCAGCCACCGTTCCTAAAAAAAAAAAAAAAAAAAAATGCACCCTATAGGAACTTTCTGACGGTTTAGATGCCTGTATTCTGTGTAACTAGAGCACAAAAAAATACAAAATGCATATGATGAATGAGTTGTTAAGCAAACTCAATAATATATTTTGCATTCCTGATCCCAAGGATTACATGGAGATTATATATATATATATATATATATATATATATATATATATATATATATATATATATATATATATCCATGTTCTGAAAAGTCATTGTGGTGTGCGCACTTCTATCATAAGCCCTCTCAATAAATATTGTGACATCCTCTAAACGTTCGTCTCATCTCGTCTGTTTTCCTCGATTCAAGACGCTTCAATTTGTAAGTTGAATAACAAAATAACCTTCATCGATTTAAATTCAAATTTGTCCCGTGTCTTCATTATTTTTCGTGCTTATAACTAAATCTCTTTTTGCATGATTTTTTTGTTAAATAAATTAGTGTGTTATAATTCATGCTCTAGATTGAAGGAAAAATGTTTAAAAAACCCTAGTATAAATATATAATATATAAAAATTAAAAAACAGTATGATGGAAATATTCATCATCCTGCAAATTTACATATTAAGCTCAGTACAAAATCTTCAATGCCCATCTCTCAAAATCTCAAATTTATCCGCTCATTATCGTTTTTATCAAGAAAAAAAAACTCAGATTAGTTATAAAAAATATTCAAGAAATATCAAGTTTCATCCAACCACAACAAACGACGGAATGACAAGTTCAAGTCCATTATAATGATTGTGAATTATTTTTTTTACAGCTACGTTCCTTATTACGCAATAGTCGTGAAAAAAGTTACCAGCAGCAACCAATTTACAGTATACCTGTTTTGGAGTGGAGTGGAGTGGAATTTGGCGTTTATTGGCGCAAGAGCCATATCTGACTATACTGCGCCAGACACATGGTAAAAAGGTAGTCTTTGACATACCTGTTTTGAGTACAACGTTTTGTTCACTAAATGTTATGATAGAAATTTCCATCAGGCAAAGAAGGGTAAAAATTAGTTCTGTGTAGCTGTCAAATACCTTTAACTCATTACAAATTAAAATGAAATGACACATGCTTGTAAATTCATCTAAAATTTGTGAGGTCAAAAACTGTCTACGCCCCTTCTTCAACAATTTTTAATACATTCCGGAAGATATGAGTTTCTGTAATTTCTTACCGACCTTAAATGTCTGTGATTTAACGATAATTAGATTTAGTAGATAGATTTTTTGTTTTGGACAAAAGTGTTTCTGAGATCAACCGTATGTTTTTGCCACAAGCAAATCGAAAGCAAAAATAGCATGTAAGCAAGCTCGTAGTTTTAAATTCTTTAAATAAACTCATTCATTTCCAAGCGTTCACAATCTTTATAGTTACATATGCTGAAATCTCATATTCTTTAGTTTTTATTTAAACTACAGCAAAAAAAAAAAAAATGCTAAATCTTGGAGAAGATCTCAAATTATTTTTAATTAAACATATGACTTATAGTTTTTCAATTAAAAAAAAGAATCATTTTTGGTTACAATTGAAAAGAAAAAGACAATAGTAATTTGAACACTTCAACATTCGATTCAAAATAAGCATTTTAAAATAAAATCCCTACTTTTGTTTTATAAAGAAAAATTGCTGTTATAATCCAAGAAATTTTTTTAATTCTATGTAGGCACAAAAATCAATGAGAAAATAACCAAATGCTAGGTCTGAGAAATATTATTTAAATTAAAATTTTCCTATAAATTTAAAAAAAGACCTCATCCTGCGATAGAGATTGCATAAATTAATCAAAAATATAAGACTAAACCAACTACATTAGAAAATAGCATTTGACTAAAATATTTGTAGTAATTAATATTTAATTTTAGAATAAACCGAAATTTAGAAGTTAAAAAGTAAATCTAATATATTTTTCAAAAGTTTAATGTAAAGAAACCTTACGAAAAAGTGACAACAAGTAATGAAGCCAGCATGAGGCATAACAAATAAACACTAAGTTATGTCTTACATAATTTAAGAACACATATGTGTTTGAAAGGCATAAGTAGAACACGTTTCGACATCAATCAAACATTCTTAATTAGATATATTACATATAATTTTTCAATTAAAAAATAATCATTTTTGACAGCAATTGAGAAAAGAGCACAAGAATAATTTGCACTATTCAGTGTTCGATTCAAAAGAAGCCTCTTAAAATAAAATCCATACTTCTGTTTGATGAGGATAAAGTAACTTTTACAATCCAAGATTTTTTTTAATCCTATGTAGGCACAAGAATAAACATATATTCATTATTCATTCTATGTAATCAAAATAATAAACATATATTAATCAAAGAGAGAATAACCAAATTTTAGATCTGAGAAATATGATTTAGATAAAAATTTCCTATAAACTCAAAAAAGAACTCGTTGTGAGATAGGGATTAAATAACTTAATCAGAAAAATAAGATTAAACCAACAATATTAGAAAATAGCATTTCACTAAAATATTTGTAGTAATTAATATTTCATTTTAGAATGAAACTAAATTTAGTAAAAAATTAAATCTAATAGATTTTTCAATAGTGAGTAAATTTTATTGTAAAAAGACCTTACGAAGAAAGCGACAACATGTAAGTCACAGACTGACTACTGATGTGGGCTCACTGAAAAACTTGAATGACCGAACCACCGTAACAGCAACACTGGCGAGAACTGTGGTTGAGTCCTAAGGGCCATCACCGGCCACGGCACAATCATTCCCTAAGGAAGTACGTCCTTTCATCGATGGGAGGATCCAAAACCCAACCTTTTCATATACCCATGGGGGGGGAGAGCCAGGGGGGAAAGCTTCTCATCCTCAATTACTAGTTGCCCCCTCGTGGGATAGCGACAACAGTTAAATAAATTCTTTTGAGGCATAACAAATAAATACTAAGTTATGGCACACATAATCTAAACACACATATGTGTTTAAAAGGCATATGTACAACATATTTCGAAAATTTGACCATCAATTAAAGAAGCCTTTGTGCATTTTTTAATTTAGAAATTCTTAAAAAATTAATGTAAAGAAAGTAGAAGAACGTCTAACTAGAAATTAGTCCAAACGGAGAAGCCTCAGAATATACCAATGAAGAGTATTTATCCTCAAAACTTTGGGAAATCCTTCAAAATTACTGAAATACTGAATAGTTTCTAGAAAAATTACTATGTTGACATCTCTTGCTATGTTTAATAAAACAGAAGAGAAAAACGAAAAGACAATCTTTCTGCAAAGAATTGAAAGAATAACAATATTTCTAACTTAACGAAAGCGAATGCCATTTAAAGATTAAAACAAACCTAGAAATAAAGTCTGTTTATCGGAATTTAATGTAACTTCAGTGACACATCGAAACATATAAAATTCTTTTCTTTCCGCATGATTCCCTTTTTCTCTAAAAATTTTTTTATAACTCAGCACCGCTGTACCAGACATTTAATTCTTGATTTGCTGCATAAGGTTTCTCGCATTTCGTTTTCAGTGCAGTGATATTAAGAAATTCAAAATAAACAAGAAAAAGGGCAAAAAAACCTTTGAAGCGTGATGTAGTAATCCTATTTTTGGTTTCAGTTGAGAGAACAATGTTTTTTTTCTTCTTTCTTCCTAAAATAATTCATCTTTCTCTTTTCCAAGGCACTTATTCTTTCGAAGTAAAGAGCGTAATAAATGCACGCTAAAATTTTGGACGAGATAAACCTCTTACCAATTCTTTCTGCTGTAAATATTTGGCAGTCAAAATTTCTATTGTTATTTTCTGCCGCAACTTTAAATTAGAAAAAGATGATGAAGTTTAACTTTCTGTCGTTATCGTTATTTGTATCTAACGGCAACATTTAGAAAAGCAATTAAATATTCTTTTTTCAAGTTTTCAAAATGTATCATCGTGAAATAAAGAGTTTCTTTATCGATTTTAAGTTCTTTTCTAAAGTTCGTATTGACATAACAGAGTTAAATTTCTCGTAAATATTTCTAAGGAGAATATTTGGAAAGTTGGAGATAAACTAAGAAAGGTGATTTTTTTTCAAAACAGTTTTAGATGTTAAAGGATTAAGAATTGTTCCTCGTATGTAAAATTTAAATCTTTTGCTTGGTAAAAAAGATCATTTTCTTCTAAAGAGATTCTGTTTTTACGATAATGATCCATTTCCATATTTTACATTACTTCTTAAAATCGATTCTGTAGACCATCCTTACTAATATGATTTCAATATTACTGAATCAATGTGTATTGCACTTCCATTAGTTAAACCGAACAACATTTTACTTCCAATAATATGAGGTGCTGTAATTTTCACGCAATTAGATTAATTAGAATTAGATTGAATTTCCTCGTTTCAAACCTTTACGATAAAAATATTGTTTTTGGAACTAAGCCTGTATATTTCGGTAGTAAATAAACAAGGTAAATAAAAAAAACTCATTAAATCTTAATACTATAATCTTAAAACTTCATCAAAATTTGAATCAAATACGTTCAACGGTTGATAGCCTGTCAGTTTAACTATTCAACGTGATGTGATCACGATCACTTAAAAACACAATGATCCAAATAAATTAGTATATGTTCTTGACATTAAGAAATTAATCACAAATGCAGTCATTATGAAATTCAATTAAAAATAAATGTTTTCTGAACCAAACTAATAAAAGATGCATTGCATTTAGAGAGGGCTAATATTGCTACCGCTAAAACACAGATGAACTTAACCAAATTAGAATATATATATATATTAAGTTTAATGCAAAAAGCATAAAAAAAGAAAGAAATGATGAATCCGGCCTGAAGAGTTTCTCAAGGTCACCCTAAGGCATCGATTCAAACTAGGGAGTTTAATAGTAAAGGACCCAGAAATTGAGGCCTTAGAGATAAAACAGTATCACAAAAATAAAAGAAAATAAATTATACAATAAAGCAAATTATACTTTCAAATCCAAGCAAAACCACATTAGAACAAACACAAACTACAAAAGACCACTCAATCATAAAACTAAAAATTATCATTAAAACAAGAAAATAAAGAGCATGCCAGTTGCAAGCAACACTACTTGGTACTTTGAGGTACTTTACAAACAAAAATTTGTAGTTTGTGTTTGTTCTATTGTGGCTTTTGCTTGGATTTATGCCTGAAAATCAATTTTTACTAAATCTACCAGATGGCGCCATGCGTATGGTTTGATAATTTGATTAAATTAATCCGTTAACTGGTATTTTAATTATGAAAGTATTAAAATAATGTGTTGTCAATGAAAACACATAAGTGAATAAAATTTCATAACAATCTAACTCAAGAGAAACGATTGAAAATTTGATTACTAAATTTCTTCATTACAAATACTAAAAATAATAATAATAAAAAAAAATATGAAATAAAATTTTATGATAAAAATTCAAAGTTAGAGTGGAAATATTTGCCATCATGTAAGAATGACAATGTTTGGAAATTGCCCAAAAGCTTTTAATTTACTACGACAGAGTCAGAATTCATTTTAAATCTTTTTAAGTATTTTTGGTGAAACAAGGGTAAGTTAATTAATTCTTTCTCGAAACATGTCACCACTTAAATATAAACTGTATAATTTAATTCATTAAGAAAATTTTTAAATTAAGTTGCAATAAGATAAGTATGATTAGGAAAGTTACTAAGGTAGAAGATTTAAAATTTTTATTGGAGGAATTCCCTTACTTTCCACACGCTACTTAAGTTATAAAACAGGATTTTACAGAACATTAATATATAATACAATTATGCATTAATGCTCAAAATATTTATATAATTGAAGACAATTATTTTTTTTAAAGCCTGACATGAATTCTAAGTCTAAATGATTTTAACAAAATGATCAAACTTTTAAAAGTTAAAATACAGGGTGGTTATAATTAAACTTCCCCTATAAGCGTCATCATAAAACGCAAACGGGTGGACGGATTGCAACGAAATTCGGTATGAAGACTGTACAAAAAATGCGCTCATGGAGTTTCAAAAAAAAAAAAAATCCAAAATTTCCACCAGAGGGCGCTTTTTCCATGAAAAACATTAATTTTAACACAATAATCGATCTAAAAAATTGAAACAATATTAATATTTATTGATTAGTTTCTGATCACCTTGTCATCGAACCACATTAAGTAAAGGTAAGGAAAAAATAACAGTACAATGTTTAAAGAAAAAAAAATCAGTTCAAAATATTTTCAGTTTGCAGAAACTAGAACAGATTAGGACGAAATTGCACAAGAGGAGCAGTTGTTAATTGTGTCCAGGACGATATAAGGAAAGGTGCTCCATGTGACCATCCTCATTCACCTGCAAAATTTCAAGTCGATGGACAGTGTTTTCACTGATCATTTGTGATGCCTCGTACATGAAGCATTTTGGAGCTCCTTAAGTCATTCAACGTCGCAACAAGATACCGTCATCATTACAGCCGCAAACATCGACATAAAACATGAAAACGACTGCAAACGTTTCTTAACCTAACCTGTATAGCATAAAGCTTCCCCTTCTTCGCAACATGCAAATCTCGACATTTTTTCCTAGAACTGACAGTTTTTGTCGGTTTTACATTTTATTACCCATAATTCTTGTTTTAGATTGCAAATATTGTTTCTATATTCCGTTTTGGTAGTTTATTGTGTCAAAATTAATATTTTTTCTAGAAAAGGCGCCATCAGATCGACATATTGGAACTAAAAATTATTCTTCGAAATTCCGTGAAAGCAAATGTGGTATGTAGACTACTACATACCACATTTCGCTGCAATCCGTTCACCTGTTTGCGTTGTATGATTTTGTTTACAGGGGAAGTTTAATTATAACCACTCTGTACTTTTCTTTAAGTTAATAATGTTAACTTGACTAACTGATGTTCTTTTAATATCAATATTCGAGAACTCAGTAATTGATTCAGTGGCAGGAAATAATTTGTTAATGTCTAATATGAGAAATTCTTGCGAAGTCACAACCTTGTGTATAAGAGATTGGCATGTTTTTCTTTTTTTTTTTTTAAATCCATGATTCAATTCATCTATCCATTTCTAAATCTCAATACGTTCAGCTAATTTTACTAGTTTTAATGCATTTGGTGCAATATTAATAAGGATAATATCACTCTACATAAATAATCCGAGGGATCTTTAGACTGTTTCGCACATTTGACTCGTTTTGTGTTTAACTTTTTCGTAAAATAAAGAGAATTGAGTACTCATTTCCGAACAGCATCTCTCCCCTTTGAACGATTTCAAGTAAAGTTTGACGCATATCTATAATTGGGGAGTAAACATTCCTTAGTCTAGCTTGTGTCATTTTTTATTTCATATATTCACGAATAGATATACTTATGTGCAGTCAATACTTTAAAGAACTTAATACAAAACCTGATAATATAAACATAATCTAAATTGCATACCCAAAAGCATACCCATAATGTAGATAAAATTGCATAGCAAATTTCATATATCTACTTTATTGTTTCTGAATTTTCCTGTTAACGCATGCTAAAATAAATTGACTAATAAATTCGCGTTGATGGATTTCATCCAAAGTTTAGCAGAAAGCTACAAATTGGATGTCAAAATCACATACCAAATTTCATTCTTCAAATTCTTTCCGTTTGGGGGCTATCGCGTTCCAAGACCGACAGATGTAATTTCATAACTGTTTCTTTCTAATTGAAAATGGTTATTAATGTAAATAACAGTAAAATGTCAAGGTCAAATTTTTTTGAATATTTCGATATTATGTGTTTGCATTTTTCATATTCGAGAAAGTAAAAGTAATTAATGTAAACTCATTATTAACCAGTATTCTAACCTACTGCATGTAATGACAATGATCAAAAACAATATAAATAAAATGTAAATCTATTTATATACGCTATTACAAAGTCAAGACACAAAAAAATGAAAATAGCTTTCATTTTTACTTACTTTTTTATTACTTTTCCATGTATTGCCCCACTTCTTCTCACTTACGGCCGGTTTATGTCCAATATTTGCGTTTATATGCTGAAGAAACTCAGTTTTCTGCAGTGCTATTGAGAAAAATATTATGATATCCTATGGTCTTTTAGCTGATATATATTTAATAAATAATATCAGGCTACCTAGTTAATTTTAATAAAAATATTCCAGAAAATTCATTAATATATTAAAATTAAAATTCTTAATCTAGTCGATTCAAGTAAAAAGATCTGATCATATTTTTATAATTAGATTTGAAGTAAATTAGCAGACATTGGCATAAAATTAGTTTTAGGGATGAAAATGCTGAATTTCATTTCAGGCAAGAAAATGTTTAAAATAACAAAATCAGCACAAATATTTAAATTTAAGATAATATATTTAGTTTTTTTTTATTTGGTTAAGTTTAGCACGGAAAATATATGTAAACACTGAATAAATTTAGAATTAGTAGGCACATTAATGTCAAATTTAATGACTTTTGAAAATCTCCTGTTCTGAGTATACCCTTTTGAACAAAAATGGTGTTAATCCAAGCAGAAAATCATTGCCAATTTAGCAGCAAAATTCCTGACAAGTTAAAAATATTAATCAATTTTTAAAGCACACTCATTTAATAAAAATACTTCATTAACAATAAATTAAATTTTACCACGATCAAAACTTTATAGATCGGAAGCTTTTAATCAAATAAATTATTATAATTAAACTATTAAAGAACAAAGAAACTCTTAAAAAAATGACAAAAGTAATCCCAAGAAATAAAGAAGTCGCCAGCTGGTGTACTTATTTTTTTTCATAAAAGCAATAATTTACTCGCCGCAACTGACTGCTCTAAGATACACTTATGAAGTTATAAATAACGAGGAAGAACGCATTTTCCTCTTCAGTGTAAAAGTTTTAATTATTAGCAGAAGGAGAGAATTTTTCATTTATTTTTTGAGGCAAAGCTTTCTTAAAATGACACCGGTTATTTTTATCTAATGAAGTTTTCATTAATGTCTGCTTTTCCCTCCATTTTGAAGGGTTTGTGTTTTCATTTTTACTTGCATGGGTTTTTATTAAACGGATATGTTGACAAAAGAGAAAAGCATATGGCACGCTTGAGGTTTAGAAATATTAGATCATTTTAAATCTTTAGACGGGTGGAATATAAATTCATTGGGTATTTTTTAATTCAAATAATAATTCAATTATTATATATAATAAATATTGACACAGCTTGGCTATTATTGGTACTTGTATCATAAAATGACAATCAATCAATCAAATATGTCAGATTTTATTTATGTTTTCTTACAAATTCATTGGCAAACGGTTATGTATGTCTAAGGTGAATAATTAAAAATACTATTATTCTAGCTTGTTTATTTGCAATAAAGAGAATCAGAAATAACACATAATTTAAAAGCAATTATTTTGTTATAATAGTGATCATATTTCCATGGTCTTTAAATAAAATGATAATTTTAATGTACACAAACATTTGATAGCGGAAAATTTCATATGTTAATAGTTAATGCAGGATACTTTTTATAATATTTCTCTCCGAGATTTATTCAGAATTTAAGTTACGTTTGTGCATGTGCGAGAAATAGGTTCGGATGGTGACATCATTCCTGTGATGCTCAAGTGTTCACTTGAGTAGAATTAGAAAAATATTCTGGATTCGACTCGTCTACCCGGTTAATGGAAAAGAAATTCCGAAATAGAAAATCCTATCTGATGTAAAGATCATTCAGCAATGCAAATTTTGTGTTTTCGGCAGATGACATTCTTCTTGAAAAGTGTAAGCTTTTCAAAACAATCTTTGTGACATTTTAAGCTCCAGAGTTCCACGCTGCACAAAGTAATTTTGCAACAGCTTTGGCAGCATGCTTTTGACCATCGTCCCTGAAGCCCAGCTTTTGCACTAAATGACTACAGTTTATTCACGTGACTGAGCATTGTCTTCAATCTATCGATTACAATGTACCACATTATTTTTGCTAAACCTGACAAGTACCCCAATGCTAATGACGATTATTCTGAATACTAATGTACTGCAGCAATTTTTTGGTGTACATAAACAAATGTATTTACGGGTGTTTACGGTATCTCGCCAAATGGAGTGTAGTCTCAGAACCGCTCTCTGATTTATTTCTAAAACTTGATTAACTCATTTCAAACTCCTTAATACAAAAATTTTCGTATCATCTATAAATAAATAAGAGCCTGTTATATGGCAAATATTTGTCCCTTGATTATTGTCCCTTTGATGATTTGTCCTTTTAATTATAGCTCTTCAAAGGAGCATCTAATTCCAAACACAACAATTATGGAAGAAAGCTTTAAAGGCAAGTGATTCCTAGTAAAATAAAAGCAGAGAAAGGCCGCTTATTGGGCTCATCGCATATGCAAGGCATGGAATAATTAATGCTGAAAGGACACGCACTGAATGGTGATTTTTTTGCGGGCGTTATACTCGATATTTATCATTGCCCAACACAAAGCTAGACTTCCTGCCTTGGCAGTGGTGAGTGAGCACGTTAATTTCAGAAGATGTCGTGAAACGTGAGGAAATTGAAAGTTAGGGTTGATTACTAGGTAACGAAATAAACTGTTTCCAAGGAGAACAAAATAGGAATTGACCTCTTCTCTATGAAGCAACTATTTTACGCAGAATTTAATTATATAGATTTCCGGCAAAACAGGAATTCAAATGAAAGTCCCCGTTCTTATAGTAGAGTTGTCAGGTACAATAGTTAATAGCACGTCAATAGTAAAACTGTAAACTTGCATGACAACCTGAAATTAACTGATGATTTCATGTAACTGCATGCATCGTCTGCGATGAAAACGGTTTTTGTATGGATGTTAAATGCTCTTAAAATATTCAAAATACTCTTCATTCTAAATCTTAGTGGTTAAAGCATGATGAAAATGGTGAGAGTTTCATGGCCAGGAAATTATTATGGTTCGTAATTATTTTGAAACCGTTACAAGACGGATAATTTATCCATCTGATGGTTCAAGTTGCATGCTATTTTATACATTTACTAAAAATGGGATTTTCTGTTCCTGTTTTCGAGAGAAAAAGTTCGAGCAAGTTTTATTTCCCAATACCTCCATTTCATTCCTGAATGGGAAACGTGAGTTTCCAGTACTAAATATTGACGAAGCAGAGATGTGACCATCACTTTGAGTTTGAAATATTCAACAGGATTTAGAATGAACACGCTTCGGGTAATGTGAATAGTAGGCTTAGGAATAAACTATGAGATGAAAGGAAATTTTCTTGGCATAATAATAGCGATGCAGCTTTATAAATATTACATAACAAGTACACATTCTTTCTCTACTCAATCTAAGATGGATTTCGAGCAATTTATTCTAGATAGCAAAGAATCTGTTTTTTCCTTCAGCATTATTGCGCTCTACGACTCATGCTAGAGCAATTTATGAATATTATTAAGGTTCATAATAAATACTTTTGATTTTTTTTAATCTTCATCAATTCTTAAAGCGTTTTCTTGTTCCACTACACAATGAAATTTTCCTTCATTGAAATGGGAATATTTACCTTTTCAGTTCCACACTTAAGAGCATTCTGTTGCCAAGAATGCAAGCTAATTTCTCTAAGTGACTATGTAGTTAAAGAAGTGTGTATTAAAATCCTGAATAATAACATAGCTCTATTTTATTCTTTGATTTCAGCTTATTCTTTTAGAAAACAGCTTATTTCATATAGATACAAATTAGATTATACCTAGTTCTTAAATATGATCGCAGATTTACTTTACATTATTTAGTAATTTTTTTTTGAAAGCCAAAATTTATGTGGGATAGAGTGAGTCCACTAAATAAAGGCATTAAATTATTTGTGCAAACTTTGTGGCAAATTTTAGACCGAGAATTGGATATACTTCAAATGAATTTTTTATACAAGGTGTCAATAATTAAATAAAGGTGTTTCAAATTTGTCGATTATAGATATTATTTTTCAGAAAATTATAAAATTATGTGTAAGATATAATGAAGGGATATGAATTTGTTTGAACGAATAAAAAAAGATTAGTTCAAGTTTGCGCCGTATGAGGTGTCTTTTTAACTAACTACGCATTTTGTATACATTTGCGGTAGTTTACAAATTTTACTATAATTAAATCTGTTCAACATGACGGCTATCATTTTCAGCTATTATATGAAATCGTTAACATATTGTATTCTACAGTTGACCGCAATGAGTTCATAAACATGTTACGAACTTGTCGTGAAATGTATAATGAGATGACTTGTTCTTGGAATTTCACGACTATCAAGACGTTTCAAATGACAGGAAAGCCAAAGTCACACGAACTTTTGTTTGGGGTTCGGGGATGTTACAGACCACGGAAAAAAAAAGATTGATAATACGTTCTTCTATGAAGTGACTTTTAGGGACGTACTTAACAGAGAGGCTAATGTGTGAAGTAGTTCCACCTTGCATAAAAACTGTGTATGCAGAACCGGAACAATGTTATTCTGTAACAATGATGCATATCAAGCCCCGGTGATAAAGTTCTGGACTGGAATGATACAGTAAAACCACACCGCAATGTTACTTTTGATGACTGCAACAGAACCTATGATATTGAACGCATTTCTTTCTGGTTCCCTAATTCGATAGATGTGAGCATTCACCGAACCGTCAAATGAAAATGCACTTTACCTCTCTAGAGGATTCCAAGACCATTATGTATTAACCTCAAAGCGAGAAAGAAACAGAACAGGTATCGAGTTTCGAAAATATGTAGAAACAGCCTCTGCACAATGTGAGGATTTTACGGATAATACATTAGAATAATCTGTACCACCTTCTGAATTTATGAGCTGGGCATATACAATTCTTCTGCAACAAGGCGAGTGTTGACACTAGTCTGAACGTTTGAAGTTTTGTTCTCTTGCACTTGAAGCGCAACTTCATTGATTTTACGGAAACAAGTTTTCATTCTCTTCCAGAATGAACATTGGATGAACTTCAAATATGGCAACATTAATCGAAGATTTTTAACAGTCAACAATGACTTTTCCCCATCCTTCCTTAGTCCGAAATTTCCTCACAGCAACTACTGTGGAATTATCATTTGGTAAAACAATTTAACTAATAAAACTGGAGGTGGTAAAAATAACGACATTCTGATTAGCAATAGTAATCACATCGAAAAAAAATTTTCATGAAAGTTTCTTGGGTATATAACAACTACTGCGTTCCAGAATTAGATACCGAACAAGTTTTCTACTGAGAGAAACGACACCTCCTTAACAGATCTTGTGCTCCGCATATGCTTAAGCCTTCGGAGGTAAATATCATAAGGGAACTCGAATGCCTGCATCGCAATACATTTCGTCGCTTTAATATTTTATATTTCTCCTGCTAATTGTGACATCATTTTTTGCAAGTTCCAGTTGAGAGCAATGGGCTGAAATGGGTACGATTGCAGCTGCTGTCGAAGGTGTAACAAGAGGGTTTTTAAGTGTTTTAATTAAAGCTTACGGTTGATTTTAGAGATTGTGTAATTAAATTAATATGAATTACTGTGTTAGAGTGATTTATGGATAAAACGATGGTAAAATTCAAATGAAGATTCAGTCATACATGTGTAATTCATTAAAAACACTCCTTGGTGGCGAAACTTTGAACTAATTTTTTTTCAAGCAGATTCCCGCCCTTTCATTATGGCCTACACAATTTGTATTTTTTGTAGCAATTTTAAAATATGTTTGTTTAAATTTGGGTACTCTGTACAATATATAATTAAAACATATGAAATAATGTCATTTATTTTAATCATAAAATTTATATATAATAATAATATCAATAGAGAAGATATGTCTAAAACACAGTGAAAAAAAAACATGCACTCGTCATTTCGAAAAGTATATAAGAAAAACCTGCACAACAGACGGTTTGAATGTATGCTAAAAATATTTACCCCAAATACTCTTTATACAATGTTGCTATCTATGAAAATTTTAGAAATAAATTCAAACCAACATATTCATTTTTAAAGATTCAACATATTATTATATTTTTAGCAAAAATGTGAATTCTGCTTATTGAATATGCACGTATTTTCTTCACATAATTTCATAGAATAGCTTAATTACATCCATAATTGAGGGAATGTTGTAATTATGAGGGTTAAATTGCAGGAATGAGAGTTAATGGAAGTTTTTTTTTTTTATTAATCTTTGAATGAGAAATTAATGTTTTACAGATTCCATGATTATAAGTAAGGAGTATCGATATTTTAAAGATGGATATTTTATCTGTAAGTTAAACGAAATGCTCTAAAATTATTATAATAAAGTTAAATACAATATTAATTTGTTAAATACTCTTTGTAGCAAGTATTTGAGTTTATCGATGAATAAAACATATAACTTCTTCTCATCAAGCTTTTAATAATCTGAACTCATATTAAGCTTTCAGTAAGACTAATTAAATAGTTCGATACGCTGTCATAAAATACATTGATGAAAGTTTCTACTAAGTCAAACATTTCTTATGAAATGCATTTTCTTGTCATTTGATGGGTATAAAATAGCTTTAATCAAAAATCGAATTATTTATCTGAAATTTTCACGTTAGCAGTGGAATCAGGAATATAAACTTCAAAAATCGGATACTTAAAAAAAAACATTATTAACTTTTTGTAATTCATAAGTAATTACGAAACGCTATTTAATTTTGTAATTCGCTATGTATATTTTTTATTATAAAATGCGCTTTGGGTCATGTAATTCCATTAATGTTTCAAAGAATTAAGCTTCAAATGAAGTTCAGTTATATTAACTTCCCGTTTTTTAAAGCAATACTTCGACTAATTCGGTACTAATCTCACAATTTTGAACCGTGGTCAGCCGACGACACTTGAGCCGGCACTCCCTTTCCAAGCTTCGACGGGGAGAGCGTTTAGCCCCGACGGATTTAACCAGCTGCTTACACGGAACCTGAAACCCTCCGAGTACGGCCTAGAAGACCTTAGCACTAGGCCGACATGGGCCTATGCTCCAAATGGAATAAATCAAACTGATTGCCAATAATTATAAAGTGTTTTAAAATATAATCTTGTAAAATGTGGCAAGTTTATGAGGAACTGAACATTTTCGAATATTTTATATGGAAACACTATATTATGCATTTATAACAAACACAAGATTAAAATATTTAGCATAATAAAATTCGAAACATTTTCGGATTCATTTAATAAAAATCGTTTAAATTTGAAGGCAAACATAATGGAACTGTGAATAAAATGTTCCACCAATATGGCTTGAAAATAATGACCATATAAAACAAACGGCTATTTTTTTCTTTATAAAAATGTACCTATTATTTTTTAAAGCCCACCACAGGTTCTAATGAATGCTTACTTAAGATTACTGAAGATCGAAAAAAATTCTACAATTTTCAAAACTACGTTCCTTTTGTCTGAAATTATTTGAGTCATTAAAACAAACTTTTCAATAAATAAATATAAAATTTTTAATTCTCTTATAAATATAGAATACCCTTTTCATTATGCAAAAACTCAAATAAGGAAAAGGAAAGCATTTTACGTTCTAAAGTCCCTGAAAAGAGTAAAGTAACTTAACTTTATAAAATCCCTTGAAATAAAAAGAAAAGAAGCGAGTACTAATTTAAGAATCGAAAAACATTGGAACAAAACTGAAAGGAAACATTTTCTATAATAAGATTAACACTTGCTACTTCAACTTCACACAGAGGAAACCAAAGTCACCAAATTCCTCAGTCAGCTGTTAAATATCTGATTTTAATTGGGTGCACTTGAACTTTGACAATCTTCATAGAATAAAGAAATTCCTCTTGAGTATTTCTAAGAGAGTTCGCAGTTTTAACTGTCACTAATGAATTCACTATTCATTAGGTAGTTTTTCTTTTTAATTACAAAAAAAGAAAATAATTAAATTCTAATTCACCTGAATAGCAGAATCGAGGATGAGAGCGAAGAAAAAAAATGATTTGAGTACGCAATCTATATACAATTTATTCTGCTTTCAGCTCTTTCATTCAATTTTTACCGAGTTAAAATTTTTAATAGGTATAATGATAATATTTTAAGCTGGAGGTCTTAGTCCTTATTTTTAAAAGCATTTTTAATGAAAATTCATTTAATGTGATTATCCATTTAAAATGAGTTTATTTCTTTGCTTAATTTGGATTAGGATGGATATTTTTTTAAATCGGTAAACTCTATGTAAAATATTTTTTCCACAAATAATTAGTCTTCGGTAAAAAAGCAATTTTCCACAAGAATGACGATAAATAATGGCTTTTATTTATTTAGTCAAGAAAAATTCCTTAGTGAAAGATTACTAAAAATTCGTTGTGGAATTTAAGTTTTATAAAGTAGTTGGTTTTAAGTTTCTCCATTTTAATATAACAATCTGTTTAATTTCTAATTTTATGATAAATCTTAGTAAATAAATTTCTGAATATATTATAACTGTCAAAATATTTTTCTGAAAATTGTAGAAGACTCAATTGAAAGTGTACATTTCATTAATTTTAATATTTCTCGTTATAATTAAATGTTATTATTAAACAAAAGAAATGCTTACATTTATTCATCTTTAAAATTTCGACTTAAAAATTAAAATGACTTTTTTTGTTAAAAATTATTTGAGAGAAAATTAAAATAAGAGAATATGAGTGACTAATAAATATTATGAGCATGAGTTTCAATCAAAATGTTTCGAAATTCATGTTTCGAAAACTTCTGATCATATTCAGAACTCATATTTAGAACTAAGAATGCACGATTAAATTCTGACTCTTATCCTTTAAAAGTCCGATAAATGGCATGCTTATTAAATAGCAACTAACACTAAAATTCGCTGATAGGATTTTTTTTAAAATTTCTTAATCATATGGGAATCAAACGACAAAATAATACTAGCTTAGAAACTATTTAATTAATTTTGCTATTCTCTAAATATTGCATTCCATTAGATCAAGAAACTTCAGGTCTTAGAAGTATTTTACGTAGATTATTTACTTTTTAACTAAAGGAAACATGCTGTAATTCTGCTGAAAATCTTACGGCGCGATTACCAAATTCATTTAAAGGATGGGATAATATATGTTACAGTGAAAACCCGAAATTGGTCAAGACGCGAATTAACTAGGGAAAACGCGTTTTAACTGACAGCGCTAGGAAGAACCCGAATGAGCTACGGAAAATGCTTTTTAATTGACAGCGCCAAGGAGAATCCGAATTAACTAGGGGAAACGTATTTTAACAACTCGAGGGAGAAGCCATTTTATTCGCATTTTGACTGATTTGTTAGAAAATATAATTTAATCCAAAATTATTGTATTTACTTACTAATATAGTTTTTAAGGAAAGAACCTATCATTGACGAAAAAATACTTTCCTTGAATATTGTTTAATACAGTACCGTTATTACAAATTGTTTATTTCGACATGATAAACTACTGTGATACTTCGAATTGCAAAGAGGACCATTTTTCATACAGAAACAATCTTTGAATCTCTTTGAAGAACAATCTTTTTTACAAGAACAGCGGGTGAACCCTTGTCTAATTCTAACATTTCCTTTTCTTGCGGCTGTTCTCAGCGAAATGTTCTGATTCGGTACTCGTTCTTGAGTCAAGAAAATTTGCGGTGATGTATCGAATTGATATCTCAAAATCAGTGAATATATTATATTTTTTATCAAACGTGCACCCTGATTAGCTGTAGTCTACTTCATAAATACTTATAAAATTAATATAAGTAATAACATTGTATTTATTGAATAAATAATGAACTAATAAAGTTTAAATACCATTTCTTACTTCGAATACAGTTTGTTCAGAACTCTATCTTTCGTGCCAATTTTGTGCAGGTCATCTTTATTTTTTTCAAACACTACACAGAAGAGATTTCGCAAATCAGCTTTTACTCGATCAACTTCTGGAATGGGAACAACGACATTACCTCAAATATAAATCTAAGAATGTGTTGCACCGGAGACATTTTTCATTCGTTTGGCTTGCTTTATGAAAGTTTCTTTGGGTTCCTCTCTAATTTAAAAAAAAAGTTAGTCGACTTACTAGCAAGCATATGATTTCTCGATTGTGCTTATTCAGTTTCTTGCTCTTCTGTATTCATATCCTCGAAAATTTTCTGAAGTTCATCCTCGTCTTCGACATTTTTTTATAATATCTGATTGCAAGGTTGTAGTTTTCATTCACACTCTTGGTTCAATCCCAAACATAGATTTGTATGGTGATTAGTTAATTCTTGAACGTAGAGCTCTGTTTTTCATGAATTGGAGGAAACAAAGAAAGTTGGACCATTTCATAGTTTGATTATCCTTCATCCATGAAGCCACTATATTATCGACGTCTTAGTTGGTCCTCTCAGTCGAGCCCTGCGACTGGCTGTACCGAGTTTTCCCATGAACAATTTTCAATTCTGATCAATACGTACATAACTGCTCTATATCGGAATTTACAAACTCTCTTCCATTATCAGATTGCAGTATACAAGGAGCCCCTAATATCAAAAAGATATCAAATCTTGTAAAGCAACCTTTTCCGCTCCTTTGTTCTGAAGTGGTCGTAGTAACATAAACTTTGTTAGATGTTCTTGGTAAACCATAATAAACCTAAATTCATTATCTGCCTCAGATTGCATATCAATCGAATCCATTTGACAGCAGCTATTCATTTCTGAGTGAATAAAATGTTTAGAAAATAAAACCTTTCCTTTATTTATTTTATTTTTCTGTTGACATGTTTCATACACCGATCAAAAAATCGTATCATCTCAGTAGTAAATATTTCATGGGCTCATTTGAAGAAGCCAACTTTTTTACCCCACTGATTTCGGTACCACTACCTGCTAACGCAGATTTTGCTTCTCTAACCACAGATTGGAGAATGTTGTATTCATCATGTGTAATAGCTTTAAAGACATTCTGCGTTTTTTTAAGGTAAAAAAACTGTAATTTTCCAAGAAATTTATTTTTCAGATTTTGGCGGAAAAAGCATCGATATTTTCTACACTCATCGTATATAAATCAACTTCACAAACATGTTCCAGCATGAATAAAACTAGACGATTGCACTTGCTTTGAAAATTTCACAAGCAAGAATTCTAAATTCATATAGTTTTAATCGGACAACACCTGAAATAACTAGAGAATACAGGTTTACTCTAGCGTCGTCAGTTAGAACGCCTTTTCCCTAGTCAATACAGTTTCTCTCTGGCGCTGCCAGTTAGAGAGCGTTTTCCCTAGTTAATTCGGGTTCTCCCTGGCGCTGTCAGTTAAAACGCGTTTTCCCTAGTTAACTCACGTTTTGACTGTTACGTTTCACGTTAATTCGCGTTTTTAATTTCGGGTTTTCACTGATAACTATCTCGATATATGAGACCGTAACTATCATACTGATCATAGGAACGGAATGAAATTTTGGCTCAAGATATTTTGAGGTATGCTCTCAAGAATCATTTGAAAAATGACAGTTGAGCTCTAACAGTTATTGTTACAGTGACGAAATTTCAAAATTTTAAATGGCAACACCATATTTTTTATTGCAATGTGATGTCCATAGCAAAAAAAAAAAAAAAAAAAAAAAAAACAATAAATAGTGTTAGAATGGTACCAGTAGCACGAAAATCACCAGCGCAAGACAGACTAAGAAAAAATAATTAATTAAATCAGAGAAACAACGGAAAGAAAACATTTTATTATGTTTCACGAATTTTCTACTAGAGATACTTCAATTACGATGACACTTTGCCTGCGGCAGACGGTGCCTAGAACCAAAGCATGTGCCGAAAGGAATTTGTTAAACTTCACGTCACTGTTAGACGCCACAGTTGTTTTATTTTTTCTTCCTAGTCTGTTTAGCTCTGGTGATTTTCGTATTACAGGTACAGTTCCAACTTTATTTTTAATGCTTTTTGCTATGGAGAACACATTCCAATAAAAAAAAGTTGGGGTTGCCATTTGAAAAGTTTGAAACTTTGTCACTGTAACTGCAACTTTTAGAGCTTGTTAAATTATTGTTTTTCACGTGATTCTTGAGCGCACGCCTCAAAATACCTTTTATTCCGACCCTGAGAAAGGTATGATAGCTACGATCTCACATATCGGGATAGATTTTTTACAATCACTTTGTAATTGTAACTAATGTTCCTCGTAAAAATGAATTAAATGTTTGAGAAATAATTGTTAAAACTATATATGATTAGCATCCAACAGTTTGTTTTAATATCTGAGAGAATAATGGGAAGAAATGGAAAAAACAGATTTATTAAAATTTTTAATAACTTGGAAATATTTCAAGTAAATAAATTATCACTTATTTCTTATATTGTAATAGATTTATGTTAAAAATTTAGGTCTTATGATAATTATTGCATTGATTGAGTTAGCAAATTAATTCTGTAAAATCGATAATAATAATTACATTAATTTAATCACAATGCATATTCAAATAACTTCAATGGAGACCTTCTAAAGGATGTTGCAGAATATTTTTAGCTTTGCCGTATGCAAATTTGCTTCATCAGAACAAAACAGGGACTCGATAAATCTATCCGGAATTTCTACTTATAATTTTCCTAATTACATTTCAATGCTGAAAATTCATGCAAATTCTTTCAAGTTAATTTCATTTTCTTGTAGCTGCATAATCCTTGTATCTTATGTTTACTCAAATATTCATATTAGATTTTCTATTTGCTTCATTTCTAATTTATGTGAATCAGATGAACAATTGTGTCTGTAAATGCGTTTCTATTAGAGAAAGTTAATAAAAGTGAGAAATTATTCTTTAGAAATAAGGTAAATAAGGTAAATAAAAATAAGGTAGTGTTAAAAGGCATTGCATATTCATTGTTTTTATTGAAATGTAGAAAAAATACCAAATTGTTATGAATTTGCACAGAATGTGCATATTTTTAAGCTTTGCACATTCTTTATTAGAAGAGCTTCTTCAATGTAAACTTTTTGTCTGAATATATATAAGCCACCTTGATCAACTCCTAATTCTTGGACTCCTAATTCGATACCAGATTTCTCTAAAGATTCGCCATGTATGTATATCTGGCGCACTTTAAATCCGACGTCGTCTGCCAAATTTCTATCTGTCGGTGTAGCGGGAATTTGGAGATGGCGGTGCCTAGCTTAGATATCATCCTCGTCATCTGACTGGATGGATAATCCTCGTGTTGTTCCCAATGGGCATGTTAATATAACTTATCTAAACGTTAATACAACTAAACTAAACATTAATATAACTAAAATACTATATGTGAAGTATACTATTTGTAAAAAATACTATATATGAAATATACTATACGTAAAAAATACTATATGTGAAATATACTATATGTAAAAAATACTATATGTGAAATATATTATATATAAAAAGTACTATATGTAAAAGATAATATATGTACAATATAAAATACTATATGTAAAATTTTACAAACGATTGAGCGATACTACCACTTCAATGACAAGTTACATCTCCATTTCTAGGGCGTAGGTCCTTCCTGATCGGCTTCGGATGTATTTGAATGGAAAAGAAAGATAAAAAAAAACATTTTATGAGATAAGTTTTTAAAAATTGTACGAAATGAGATTCCGAAGGCTGCAAGTATATGTCTAGTAATAATATTCATAGAAATAAAAGCTTATTCCATTTTATTGAGACAAATCGTTTACAGGTTAACAAGATACAGACAACATCAGTTCAAGATAATGAAATCGAAAGAGAGAGAAAAATAATACTTGAAAATACATGGATGAGCAAAAAGCTTTTTACCAAAGGATAATAATGGACTAGTTAATATTAAATCAAAAGATAATAATGGACACACACCCACATGTTTCCTAGAAATTTTAAGAAAAGCACAGAGGAAATAAATAATGAAAAACAATGTATGAAAGAAAATTATATTGCACAAGATTCTGGGAAAATGAGTTATGACGAAACGAGATTCAAAATAAAAGAGTCCTATTTTCTGAGTTCTATGATCTCTCCCCGTTATTATTAGCGTAATGATGACATAATTAGGTTTTAGAATCTGAGCATCTCCTTATTGGAATGCATAAACTGCATCAGGTATCTCCATTTACTTATATGGGGATGTAAGACGAGATTTCGGAGCCAAGGAATTTTATGAAGGAATTTTGAAATGGTAGGATATGGTAAGAGGACAGATGCCGGTGTAGTGGATGGGTGAATTCTCTTGACCGCATGCATAGTTGTTCGCCTCTATATATCTATCTGAATCTTTCAAAATAAATCGAAAATGAGACACGTCCAGTTATGAATAAAATTTCGTTTTTACACCATTGTCTAGAAACTCATGATCTTGTGAGTTAGACATCAAAAGTGTGGCTTCCAAGTTGTTCCTTTTCTGTAGATATAAGCATTAAGGATTTCTTTAAGTAATTTATTGGTTTATAATGACCAGCAACAGCTCCTTCAATTATGGCTCTATTCCCCAACTGGCAGCGTTTTCGTTTCGAACTGGCCATCGTGAACTTTTTATCAAATTTAGAGACACGTTTCTATGTTGGGAGAGTCAATTTCGTATTTAGCTATTTTGATGTTAATTTTGAGATATTTGTTGGGTTTGAGACTGTATAAAATACCACTCCAGATGTAGAAATTTTTGTTTTATACTTTTTTATATACCACTGCCTCGTGTATTGCCAAGATCTCTGCTTGAAATACACTATTCTATGTTTGCAGTTGGGCCATCCATATAGTCTTATAAAAGGTGAAAATTAGGCAGTGGGTTGGGGAAGCGTTAGACAGATGAGTACTGCATATGAATGATATTAATGAATGGCAATTTTATTTATGACAAAGTTTTGAATAACAAATTAATGAATGGTAAATTCTTGAATTTCTTTTATTCCAATATATCTAATTGTTAATTTCTCATATATGAAGTATAGAGGAAACATTGTAATTATCAAAAAATTCGAATTTGTGATTTTGACGAATTTCTATAATCTGAGTCCAAAAAATACAAAACACATTCCCGAGTTCAAAAAATACAATTTTTGCATTATGTTTGTCTGTTTATCCGGAAATCAAAAACTCTTTGAGCCATGCAGCTAAAATTTGGAATATGGAATTGTAGCTAAATAATTAAATTTCCATAATATTTTGAAATAAATCTATTTAAAGGATGGCCCTTTGCCTGACAGTTCGAGTAAAATTGAACCCGATAACAGCAAAGCACTAGCTAGACCAAATTTCATACACAGATTAAGCATCCAAAATATAGATATTTAATCAAATTTTGAACTAAAATCGTCAAACGGTGTACCATAAGTCTGTCTGTACTTTCGCATGCATGTAAACACAATCACTCATAAACGCAATGACTTAAATTAATTTAATTTGGTATATTCGCTTGCGACTGCAATTGTAATTTTGTATCAAATTTTAGAGTCAATAGGACAGCAAAATTTCTTCCAAAATGCGTATTCTCGCTATAGATTCCGGTAAAAATACTAGATTCTTGCCAAAAATCTATATTTCTTAACTATCGTTCACTTGTGCCATACTAGAAACTCGCGTCTTTACTCAATGTCCACAATTTTATTTGGAAGAAGAGGGATAATATCTTTATTGGAGAATATGCGAGAAAGTTTGTGGAAGACATTCTCGCTGGTTTATGTTAGTATATCTAATAATTTTTGAGAAATTACATACTAGAACCATTTAAAAATAACTGCTGGACGCAATGGTATCGTGACACCGTCTCGGCGTCAAAACCACAGGATCATAGATTCAAGACACAATTCCTCAAATGTTCCACTGTGTTCACTATTTTGGTACATGCGAAATCAATTGATTATCAAAAGCTCTTCTCTTGTAGTATTGCTTGGAAATTTGGTTTACTTTCTGTTTCTGAAAATCTGTTTACTTTTTAAATCGTGTTGTTTAAAATATAATTCTAATCTTCTTTAAGAATTTCGACTACAGAAAGTTTATGGTGAACCATTTATTTAAATTTACTAAGATTAGGAATTTAAATGATGTAAAAATAAAAACTCCATTGCCGCCAGACGTATTTGAAAACATCTTGATAAATTAATAATATTGGCAGAAAAAAAAAAAAAGAAAACAATTTACGGATGTTTTTAGTTTGCTTGAACTTTCACCGGGAAAATGCAATATTTCCTTCGCAATAGATTCCTAGAACTATTTTTTCCTCCTCTCCGTGAATTTATTTCGTTAGCTACCTCATCAGAGTCATGTAGATGTATTACAAAAACATCGCATTTTCATTTACATTCATTAATTACTCTTGTGCAGACAACACACATAAATTCTTGAACTCATTCCATAGGGGAATTCTTCTTACGGGGAAACTTTTTTCATTACTATCAATGAAGATAAGAATGACACATTCTTTTAGCTGCAGTGAGATAGAGTATTATTTGGGTGCCTGACAATAGAGTCTATAAATCAACGTCTGAGTAAAGAGGATGGTAGAATGCAAGAGTAATAAAGCTCTCTACTCCTTCCATCAACGGAAAAGGTATTGACCTGTTGACTCAGTTTCGTTTGGCGAAATAGTACTTGAAGTTAATGCTCACACTTTCAATTTGCAAACGCCTCCTTGATTTAATTCTTAAAAGGTATTTGGTTAGAAATAGTCTGTAGTAAAACGCAGGAGTTTATTTTTCAGAATGTTTTTATTTAGATATATATCCTAATAGTATTGAATGACTTATAGAAAAAAAACAGATTTTAATATCAATAATACATATTATACTGACCTCAACTATACTAATTCAATGACCGAATTACTAAAAAGAGTTTAAGTTAGTTCAGTTATATTGACGTCCCGTTTAAAAGCAACACTAGGGCTATTTTGAGACGGGCTTCGTAATTTTGAGCCGCAGTCAGATGACGAAAACGACACCTGAGCTGTAACCCCTTCTCCGAACTTTCTCACCACACCAGCGGGAGGACGTTTGGCTCCGACAGGATTCAGTGCGCACACGACCCGCTTACATGAGAGTTCTTCGAGGGAATCGGGTCTCGAACTTAAAACCCTCCGGTTCCGAAGCCGAGACCTTACCACCAGGGCACCGCGTTTTTGATATTAGGGCTTAATCAAAATAATTCACAGAACGGTATTTTACAAAGTGCTGAAATCATTTTTTCAGTTAGTTTTAAATAGAAACTTTACAAAAATGGGACTCTCTTATTCTATAGAAATTTTTATAATTCTTTTTATGTTTCTTTTGTATGATTTCGAATGTTTATCTTTATTTATTAAATATTGTTATTCATCTGAGGAAGTTCGATATTCTATAAGCTAATGTTGATTAAATAATAATTTATTATAGACAACAGCACTCTTTGGACTTAACGATATCAACGTAATTTTGAAGAAGCTAGTAATAATGCAATTTAACACCATCATCAGGATGCTATTATGTATAAGTCAAGCTTTTCATGCATACTAAGAATGCCTTCTAATCCATGCTGATGAGATAAGAGCTGCATTTTATAAACAGATGCCTTTATGTTTGAAAACAAGCTGTAGACGCACCCTCTTTACTATATTATAAAGTTTTCAGGCAAATGCATTAATATTTTGCACGGGAGTAATAGTTTAATAATTTGAAAAGTCAGAAAATTAAATCTGTGGGAAATTAGCATAAATCTCATTCAGCTGTACCACAACTGCTCTGTAAATGTAGCTCAAATATCATGCAAAACGATACTGTAAATTAAAAAAAAATTGTAAAATGAAAATATGAGAAAATGGTTTTTAATAGGATGGTTATAATAACTGATATTTATTGAGCTGTTATAATGCAAATTTTTAAGGCCCAGATTGAAATCCTGTCACCAAGGCCAAATTTCAACAATATGTTAACATGGTATAAATTATTTTAACATGGTATAAATTATTTTAAGTGGTGTGCTTCTCATTCGTGAAATAAGAAAGGTCTAATGAAATATTTTAATTTGACAATTATATTACATGCCAATCTGGATAATTAATATTAATAATGTTTGCAATATTCTTTCTTCTTCTGTTAGTTCATCTTCTCTTGATGACAGTACCATACTTTATTACATAACTGCATAAAGTGGATTTTAAGAAACCAATTTTTGTAGTAATTTCTTCGTTCAAAGTCGGTTTCAAACATCTTTCACGAAACATACCTCGAATTGTTACGAAACCATTATTTGATTCGAAATCTAGAAAATTTTTGATTGAAATTAATAACAATTTAAAACTAATGACAAGCAATAACCTGTAAGATTTGATTTTCATAATGTAGCGTCTGAAATATGAGACACATTCAACTAAAAATAATCCAAATATTTATGCTCCGATACATTTAATTGCACGAGAGGCTTTATAAAAGTAATTTTCTTCCCGATTTATGATGTAGACCATATCTTTTAGTCTTTTATTACGAAAAGTTACTTTTTATTTTGTTTTATAATGTCCAAATCAATTTCTATAAACTTAACACAGAAATAAGGATTTCATATTAAGCTGATTTATACGGTTGTAAGTATATTTTTTATTCTTTAATTTATTCATTTATATCTAATCGTATTATTGTCACATTTTTTTACATTTATTTTTTTATGATACCCATTAGTTCAGAATCATATAAAATATGAAGTTAATGGCACTCTATTGAATTCAAGATCCGTAGAATGATTTTCTATGATCGTTAGATAAAGGTTAAAGTTATGATTTCATTGTGTTTGTAGTTAAAAAAATTATAATTTCGCTTTCCAATAAATGAAATTTCCAATAAATTATCGAACAAATATTTTCTTATTTATGCTTAACCTTTGCGGTTCATTGATTTTATTAGAATGCTAGTAGCCAGGTCTAATTAATTTATGGAACCAAATAAATCAATTTGAATAAATGGGAAAAAAGAACGATATTTCATCAACATTCGGAAATCTAAATTAGGAATTTTATGTCTAGTGGTATTGACAGTGGTACCCTAGCATATCACCAAAATGTGATATGCTAGGGTACCTTTAACTGGCCACTCAGACCGGCCCGGAAACATACGGAATAATCTGAATGACCGGAACGCTGTAAAAGCAACGCTGGCGGGAAGTGTGGTTAAGTCCTAAGGACCATCACCGGCCACGGTACAACCCTTCCCTTGGGAAGTATATCCCTTCATCGATGGCAGGTAGCCGACTCTCACATTTTCGTATATCCACAAGGGTGGCGAGAACCAACTACCATGACGGAAGCTTCTCATCCTCAATTACCAGGTCCCCACCCCCCGTGGGATCTATTAGTTTGAAAAAAAATTCCACAAAAATTTTTATTAAAAGAAATAAGCAACACATCAGAACTTTCGTTCATGTATTTTCGTTTAGTTAATGAGAGTTGCAATTTTCCTAGGGACTGGTTTTCAAACTTAAGTTTCAACATGATTTTAATTCTTTTGTAAATACGATAATAAGATAAGGGGAGTTTTTAATGTCCTATTTTTAAAAATACATTGGCTAGAAATGTAATTTGTAATCAAAAATAAGTTTGTATATATTCTTTATGCAGTGATTCTATCTTACTTATTTAAAGGTGATTATTATCCACCTTTTTCTGTATCCAGCAGGGTGGCAAGAACCAACCACCATACCGGAAGCTTCTCATCTTCAGTTATAAGGTTCCCCTCAGTGGAAGGATATACTAGGGCATTAGACAATAGATCACAAAAGACGAAAAAATTATTTGATGAGATTTATAAAAAATTTTCTTCCATACGAAATAGCTGGATTAATTGCAAAAAATTCGAATTTACATAGAGAAAAATGTTAGATACAGTCCATATTTTCAATGCTAAATCGATAATGTGTGCGAACACAATTGCGCTTTTGAAAATTAAAAAGATAGGATATAGATTTTTGAAGGAAAAAAATGCAAAAATTACTAAGCAGTCTTGATTTAAGTGAGCAAATTCATTTTTTTCATATATTTTTAATGTACTGTGAAATGCGAATTATAAACTTTTATTGAAAGTTTTTAAACCAGTTCTATTTTCAAACTTATTAAAGCGTAAGGATATTTATAATACTATGTAAACATAGCGAGATAATTCATTGTTTTATGTGGGTAAAGGGAAAAGAGTGTTTAAGTGAAGAAAATGTCTCAAATTCTATTAGGAAAGCGGGCCCACATATGCTGTTTATAGATCTCTAATACATTTATCATATAATAGAGATTATCAATTTCAGAACACATTGTATTGTTTATAATTACATTTCTTGAAATGGGAATTCATGACTAAAATAAAGCGGCTCCGTGTGTTGCGTCAGAGACCACTGCACAGGCGAAAGCAATGGTATGTGGTAATTAGCTCTTGCTAAGTTTCGAACCCTTAATCGTCGATAAAATGGAAGCCAAAATATTTTTAACTGAGTTCTCCACGTAAACAAGTTTTTTTCTTCTTCTTTTTTCAGATCAGAATTTCAAAGATAAGAAAATCATAGGAGAGAGTTGCCCACTACACATGATTACCCAGAGCTTCTGCGAATGCAGTACGAGCTTTATTCCTTAAATATAACTTAAAGACTTTTAATATATCTCATGGCTATCTTTGATCATTATGTATTTCCACGAGTGTCTGTTTTAATCTTTAAGGTGATTTAGAATCATACATTTTTTACAGTCACGATAACTAGAAAAACTGTAGTTATCACTGTAAGAATGAATAAAAAAAACTGTTTAATCTTTTGCAATCAGAAAATTAATTCGATGCATAATTATTCATATTATGCAAGGACTTGCTTACTGCTTCAAAAAATAAATATATATAATTGTTTTAAGATGAATTCCCCCCTAAAACTAATCTGCATCTTCTTACAACTCTGTAGAGTTTATTACAATCAAAATTTAAAAAGATAAATAAAACGTCAAAATGATGCACCATCTTAAATGGTGCCTGAGCTAAGGCATCAGACTGCAATGGTAAATTCAGAGAAGTACTCCAAATGTAGATTCGAGAAAATGGACATTATTCAAGCCATACTATTCTTTTTTAATTTTGGTTACGACAAGTTAATTATTTTATGTTAATAAATTATATTTGCACAAAAAAAAAACTAATTAAACATTACTTCGTTTAAAAATCTCTGCCATGGGACATCCAACTCTCACAAATGATGCAAAAATCCCATATCAACAGAAATCTTTTCTATGTAGTTTCAATGCATATAATAAAGTATAAATGATGTGAATAATGTAAATAATTATAAAACTTTTCTTTTTTTATCGATATATAGAAAATTCTTTTAATTTTCGTTCTGTTATAATTTAAAGAATGTCGTTGCTGTTATTTATTGTAAAAAAAATCAAACAAGTTGCAGATAGTTTTTATCCTCTTATTATTCCAGAAATCATGCATCTTAGTATTTAAACAGAGGTTTTGTTGCAGAACTATTTCGATATTCTTTTAGTTATTAATTTTACAGTTTCACTGTTGCCTTCATAGAATTTGATAGAGCATAGAACTTCATAGAGCACTGATCTCGGCAGATCTCATAATTTTTAAACCATCATTTTAAGAATTTGTTCCGTTATCAACAATAATTTCTTCAGTTTGGTAATATAGGGTGCTTACGATTAAAGTGATTTCACTCCACCAATTTGGAGCCCGTTCTGGTGGATATAACGAAAAAAAGAAATCTATAATAGAAAAAGACAGTAATTTAGGTTATCAGATGGCACCTTTTATGCAAGTTAGAAAATGCTTTGTGAAAAATATGAAATCTTTAAAATACCAATATTCATAGGCGAAAAATTATTCTTTACTTTGCATTTAGAAAAGAAAGATTGAGGTTCATTGGGCAAGTAGTTAAGTACACTCTACTGCGGCTATAATATAGTTGCACTGGGATAAATGGAGATTTGATTGGCTTATGAAAAAACATATATCTTTTAATGCATATATTTTCTTCAAATTTGGTATAATAATTTCTTAATATGTATTTTAACTTTCCTGAACTTGAGAATAAGCCAATTTGTCCCTTTAGAAATATTCTATAATTTTTTTAAATGATTCACAATGTGAAAAAAAATAATAAATTTCACGTTATTTGTCAGTTGACCCCTAATATTTAAAGATGCAACTGAAAAAGAAGCTATTTGTAAGATTTTAAGCAAATCATTTGATAAACTTAAGAAAGATGTCTTTCGTTTTATACCCATTTTTAGCACTAACACTCGCATGTTTTCTAATTTTTTATTTATTTAAAGAATGACATTTTATTGGAAGATTTTGGTTTTATTGATGTTTTTCCACTCTGTTCCATATAAAAATTCAAAAATATTGCAATTTTACTGTGTTTTTCAAAAAAAAAAATCTGAAATTTCTAAAATTTCCGAAAGTAATTATATACCTTAATAGAACCTTGCGTTCTTCAGAAAGACAAACTGACCACATTTTTAATCCATCTTATGAAGAAGCATAAAGTTTTTAAATATTCTTTTCCCCTCTTTTCGATAGAGTATTTACTAAAAAAATTATCGTGGATGATTTCTCCAACTCACTATAGCAAATATTATATCTCAGCCTGAATTTAATCTCGAAATAAGATACCAGGATTCAGAAAAGGAAATTTGTAGTCCAAAACAGTCTATACCTCTGTCCAAAAAGTAATTCAGATGGTTTCGTAATCTTGATGTAATAATATTAGTTCAGAACAAATGCGAAGCCGAACAGAAAAGCTTTGATAACTTCTTTTCGAGTTCCGTAATAACGAACCAAAAGATTTATCCGTTGAAAAGAATAACATAGATCTTCGTCTTAGAAAGCATTTTTATTCGTAGCTGCTTTCCAGCAGCAGAATCAATAGACAAGATCAACTTTAAAGATTCCTGATCACGAAAATTGTTATCCTTCCGAGTTCGCTCTTATTGAGATATCTTATTTTGGTTTTCAAGTCTTAATAAACATACAGAAGGCTTTTCCTATAACTAGATGTATAAGAAATGATGTGAATGATTATAAGCTTCAGGAGGTTATTTTTCCTGTTTTGAAACATTATACACATAAAGTGGGATAACACAGAAAATGCCAAATATATAGGGTTTTAATAACGACAAATATTTCTGTCTAAAGTTTGAACTTTTCAAACCTTTATACAATCATATTATGAATTAATTGAACTGTGAAATATTTTCATGATTTCTCTTATGTAATATATGTATATACTCATATGATGTTAAAGTATATATTCCTGTATCTAATTTTCATCCAGGTTTGAAATAAAAACCATTATCTCGATTTTAAATAAGAATATTTCATATTCTCATATTCTCTTGATTAGTATGCCTTACATAGAACTAATATATATTCAAGATTTCTAATATATATCGAAACATGTATTTCTCTTACTAAAGTACTTGTGCACACATGTCTATGCTCAGGAATAAGGAAATATGAATCAATTTTAAGTTAGTTACGCCATAAATGAATACTACATAAGTTTATTTTTTCAATGGATACTACCCTAAAATCAAATAATAAATATGTTGCTGATATTTTTCAATACAGTCAGCAAATATTTATGGACATTTAATGTAGACATCCAAATTAAATCTGATCTTATTTAAGGAAGAGTCTTTAAAAAGTTTATAAATTCTACCTTTATAATATAAGTTAAACCCAATTTTAACATAGTATTATCCATTACTGTTCTGATTATAGCATATATTCTACAGCATAAATTAGGAAATATTTAACAGTAGGAATTTCTTTCGAGCTCTCCGAAACATTAGGGAATTTAGCACTCGGGAATATAAATTCTTTCTTTCAAATATCGATTCTCCCCTAAACATCACTTATCAATAGTATTCTTTACAATATTCTAAATATATATATAACCATCGAAAACTTATGAAGTTAGTAAAACGCATTTATATATATGTATTATTTTGTTAAATATAATAATTTAGTGTGTATTAAATTGCATGAGTGTGATGAAAAAGAAAGTTTGGCATGTTTATGTTTTCCTTAAATAAAGGTCAAGAAAGAACTAAATTACAAATACATTATTTAATATTTTTTCATCGTATTACTATCATCTTAGTTCGATATAGTGCTGCATAAAAGATAAGTCAAATTGAATAAATTCAAACAGACGAAATTGATCACAGGAAGTAATTAAAGTTTGTATTTGTATATAAATCAAATTTAAACAGAAGTGTCAGTGATTTTATAATTTATTTTGATGATTAAATTTATTTTTATTTAAATTCCTATAAAATATAACATCAATTTCCTATTTTGGAATTTAAATAATAAAAGTGGATGGCATAATGCTTAAACCTTTCTACCACTATTACATGCAAAATACAATATCTTCAATTAAAGATGTATATTTATAATAAAGGAAATTTCTTCCTTATATTCCTTTTATTTGAATTCAAACATATAATAGATTATTATTGAATACAATCAATTAAGAATAATGCATTTGAATATTCTTAAAACAAAAGATAAACATATGTTTGGTAAATGTACATATTAAAAGTTGCCACTACAGATTAAAAAAATATTCCATGGAAGTTTCAGTTTCGCCATTTTATATATTTGAATATTATATATATTTTTTCTTTAAAAATTAAATCTATACGAATGGCTCATTTTTAAAATTTTTGTATGGATATTTCTAAACCAAATGCACATTACATTATTCTTCTTAAATATACCACAAGAAAAATATTTCTAATGAAGAATTATTTGTCTATAAGATGGTTATAAATTAACGAAATATTTGGCTTATTGATAATTACAAATTATATTCACTTTTTAAAATAGAAAATTCCTCTACACACAGACTACATAAGTTATCCCTGCATCAGATTTAAAAACTCTAGAAAGGGTAGAGGGCACCAAGAGGAGTAAGAATCTAACAGTAATCCTAGATAATTAACTAAAGGGTTAATTCGGTTTACCAATGCAAATTAAATAATAACTTTACTTACCCAAATTAACAAGGGTAATTAATTAAAAGGGTCAAAAGAGACTCAAATTTTCGTACACGAATTTAGATATAGGCTTCACATCTTCAGAGCATGGAAGTATGTACATTTACTAAATCCCATCCATGTCCCGAAAGTTCTCTGCAATTTCTGAAATAAATACATCCAAGTCCTCTTTGCCATCAACGGGTTAGGTCATACAATATTATTTATATGTCACTAGAACAGGTGATCAACGATGACAAGGTCGGATGACAGAGCAGGCCAATACAACAAACCACCTCTCTAGATCCAACAATGGTTAAATATAATATTCAAGTAGGTACGAGTATGAATTCTGAAATGAAAGGGTTCCATCATGATGCAATACTGAAGTTCACATCTCTGTCGAAATATGTTCTTGCTCTAATACTTCTTATAACCCTTTCTCCAGAATATCAAGCCTTTAGAACATGGCAGATGGGCAACATATACGGTTTAATGAGATGGTCCCATAAGGTGACGACCCAAAGGTTTCGTTTCGCCAATGTGCCCCACGGTTTTGTTTTGCATGGAAGTATGCCATTTCCCTCAAATAAGTGCTTCAAGGACTGAAGAGGTTTTCTCTTATAGAAAATGACTCAACTATAAATAAAAAAAAAATGGGTGACCAAAGGGAATCTGCAGCTCGCTTTTACATATTCATTCTGAAATCGCTTTCTTAATTGCAAAGTCATGTTTTTCAAGTGCCTGATCTTATTTCGTATCATGTTTACTCCGTCCTCCAAATTTTACCTTAGGATATCCGTATATGGTGAGTTACATCTTAAATACTGGGATTTGGATAGTATTTTAACTAGAACTAGCGTTGTCTACTCAGTTTCAGCAGTCAGTGCAGTATTTTCATGATTCGCAAAGACTTCCTGGAAAGTACGGTTGTCGAATAACCACTGATTCAGGCGCCAAAAGAGGAAAAGACAGGTAGGACGTTTCTTCGGATATCGTAGTGCATATAAACTATGTTGTTAGCCCAATGAACTTAGCATCCTGGTAAGTTAGATACAATGTATTTATCCAAAGAGGATTGCATTCCATAAGGGGAGCAGCGGTTCAGCCTCTGCAGGGAAAGTTAACCCAGCTAAAGAATAGTAATGTGCGGAATCATGCACCTTACCACACATGAAAGAAAAATAAATAATCACTAATATTCAGTGAAAAGGATAATAATTCTGACAGTAAAATTAACAAACACGATATAACAACATATAAAAAAACGCCAATAAGTATTTATCAATTAAAGAATACTTTCAAATGGGGACCCAAAGCTAAGAAATAAAAAAATAAATAAATAAAGACAACCAAGAAGCCGCCTAATGGCTGACCTCTAGCTTTAAAAGGCGTCGGGAAACCAAATCTCATTTGCAGCAGAGGTCTTTTTCGCGATACAAACATCAAAATCAGCACAAATAATAATAATATGACAAGCTTAATACAGTTATACTACAAAAGCGTCCAAATTTAACTTTACCTCAAAATACAAAATTCCCGAATTCAAAATATAAAAATTCTGACTTGTAAAGCAACATAAAGCCTTCCACTGTAATTAAAAACATAAAAAATACTCACAAGGTAAAATTTAACCAGGAATAATAATAATTTTAGAAAAAACTGAAATCAACCTTTCAAAATATCAACGAAATATTAGCTTATCACAAATACTATTGAAAACAATAAAATTTTATTGGAACTAACAATTAAAAAATATAATTAGAAATACACAAAATCTATAATGACGGCAAGGACTAGATGGAAGAAATAAGCAAAATGATGTTTTGAAAAGCATTCCTTCAAATGACTTTGAAACGAACAATTTCTGTTTGAACTTGTTATAAAATTCAGTTACTTTTTAATAATATTCTTCAATATCTTCATAAAATTGATGAAACTTTTAAATTTATTATATATCAGACATTTATTAAAATAATCATTATTGAAATTTGATATCTGTTACTGATATTTATAAATATTTTTTTAACTAGTTTAACATCAGGGCAAAGCTAAATTAAACTTTTCTAACGCTTAAAAAATCATTAATTTATTATACTATCCATTAGATTTTATTTACAGAGGCTTGACTTTAAGTTGATAGTTTTTGTTAGAGTTTGTGCTAGAATAAAAATTCAATTCTATGTTAGTTTCACAAATGGATGCTTTTAGAATTTTTACACTTTAACTAACGCTCATTTTAAAACGTTTCTTACATTAACTTATTCTATGATCTTTAGAAGCACGTATTATATTATATAATGGGATTAGAAACTGTGCTTAAAAGTGGTAAATTATCCAATCCAATTAAAATTCCATTACTTCACATTACCTCCTTAGCTCTATTTAGTGGCTTATAAGTCTTCGTATTAATAAAAGTATTTGTATTTGAACTTCTGAAAAATATGTATTAAAAGCATGTTTTGTGACTTGCTAATAGTTGAGACTAGTATTATTTTTCCTACGAGTTATTCATAATTTCAGGGAATGAATGAATGTTATATGTTTAATGTTTATATGTTTTTCTCTTGGAAAGAAATCCAACATGACGTGATGTTTATAAAGAAAGCTACTGTGTAATATCCATTTGAAGTTACTAAATTTGTTTTGTAAAAAATGTCCGAAATTGCAAAACCTTTTCAAATAACAGATTTATCTTTATTTTGTTTGACATTTAAATTCATTTATTATTCAGTTATGTGTGTGCTATCGTGTGATGTTTATAAGACTAAGAAGCATTGGAACTAAAGATATTTGGATCCTTTTATAAATCATTTTGTATTTTGTATTGATTTCCTTCTAACAGTAAAAATATTTTTATACTCTAAAGTATTTTGAAAAATGTTAGTTCTCTTAAAATGTATAAGGTGCCTAAATTGAAAAATCTCACAAGTACCGTGTTTCCTTATAGAATGTATGAATACTGGATTATTATACATATCTATGAATCCAGGGAAAACATTTCAGATATCATAAGACTAATTAGATGAATATGATTCAAAAGTAAGGAATATAAAATTTTATAAAATAAGAATCATATATATATATATATATATATATATATATATATATATATATATATATATATATATCAATTCTACACTGCAGTTACTTTCTTTTCCTATATTATATTCATAAATCATATTTCTTTATGCGTAATACGATGTGTCTGAGAAGCAATATAATATTTTAAGAAAGATTCACATGGCTTATATATTTATATGTGCGTAAAAGTTTTTGGAAGCTGCTTAATGACAATGCAACTATTAAGATCAAGATATTTTCCCCAAAAAGTAAATATTTCTTTTTCAATAATGATGGTAATAAAATGAAACATGTGAAATGCATTTGTCAAATTATATTCTAAAATTCCTTGCGTATCTTGAAGGGGGGGGGGGGGGAAAGAAGGTGAAGACCGATGTTAGATGTTAACCAGCACTGGCAGTTACATTTTTTTTGTGTGTGTGTGTGAATTGAACCCATTGAGCAAAATTATAAATTCATATTTTTAACGTTCATATTTCTAATAGGTACTTAAAGTAATATTATTTTGCCTCATATAATCTTTTTTTTATTTTAACTGCTTCCGTAAAATATTTTACAAGCTACCATCCTGAATGCACTTTTTCACACCATTTAATTTTATTTCGGGTAATTGGGAAAGGGTTTTGCACATATTATTTCCTTCAATTAGAAATAATCGTATGAGATGGAGAGTGGACTTATTAACTGAAAACAGTATATTTCTCAAGAAAATGTCCAAAAATAAAAACTGAATCTAACTCATGACCAATACGCCATACAGATCCAAAAATATATAAGTTAGCTATTTATCTTTCAAACAACCCTTCTACGAAGTGAATAATGACACTTAGGAAAATTTTGGTTTCATTATTTTTTAACACTGTTGCAACTAAAGTTAGCAAACTTTAGAAAAAAGGCTGCATAAGGCACTAAAGCGTTCATCGTCTTTCTCTAGAATACATTAAGGAAGACACACTCTCTCCAACTCGCTAAGGCTAAGGGTACTGGAAATAATGAGTAATTGGGAACATTGATTACAATTACTCTTCCTGACAAACATGAAGCATTTTTCAAAAGCTTCAAATTCAAAGCTGTTTAAAATTGGTCAACACCATTTGATAAATTACTATCAGTATAAGCTCATATTATTCAAAGGTTGCGCGTGATAAAATAGTTGCATAGCTAAGATACTTTTAAGTTTAAAATATAATATGATTTAAATTATCCTCCCGCTGTGCAATCAGACAGTTTCATTGTTTTTTCTTTGACTTCCGATTGATATCTTACGTTTGCACTCTTATTATTGCATTTTGAAATCGCATTAGTGAAATATATAATTTCTTGTAATAAATGGATTGGTTTAAGATTCAAAAGGAATGATAGCGTGGTAAAAAAAAGTACTCATTGTCAACATGGCATAAATTGAACAAATGCGATTTCATGGTCTTTGCCGATATTCTTTGCCATTTCCTTTATATTTATTAATTGATAGTTAGCAAATATAAAGGAAATGACAGCTCTTGAAAATGTTTATTAAAAAAGATTTCTTTTCTTTTTTGTAAACATAATATCCAAAAATGTCATATTTCTAAATAACATAGCATATTTAAGGCGAAAGATATTCAGCGAATTTATTTGGATGCTGCTTTCGATGAATGATTAGTGTTTACAAAAGCAAGACATATTACACTGCCTCTTAAATCCATTTTGTGTCTCTAGAAAAATAATTCAGGCAAAAAGAAAAAAACATTCATTTAAATAATAGAATTTCTCTATACATCATTGTTTCCTTTGGGAACATGAAAGAAAAATATGTAGCTACTGATAAAGCTGTCAATTAAAGAGTTGCGTTGCCTTTAATATTTAGTATGAGAGGATATAAAAAAAGACGACGATCATATGAATGCGAATTGTGGTGAGAGCATGTAAACAGAGCCATAACAAACTATAAAGACTCGTCTTCGTTTCTCACAAAGACTTGTTTTGATGACATAATAAGATTATTTTATGTCATGAGCACATAAATGCGGGAAGGCAAATAACGAAATCGTTTCTTTTACCCAATCTATTCACTGCATTCTTTAGAGAAAGACGAATAATTACATCCGTTGCACCGTTCCCTCGGGAATTCCTTTTTTTTTCCCCATTCTTTTTTTAAAGAAAGGAGAATTGCTACTTTTCTCTAGTAAATCCGAGAGATTTTGACTTGCTCAAATCCAATATTTTATTCTATACTTAGCAAGTATGCAACTGTAAGTGCATTCTCAAATAAAATACTCAAGAATTTTATAATTATAAAAAGCGTTTTTGCAATTGACTTTCTGCACAATTCACTATGCACAAAGACGGATTTGAATAGGATTAAAGTATTTATTTTATTTTAATTAAATAATAAGGAAAATTCGAATTTTTGTGGCATAAATATCTTGTTCTAACTTTCTAAATAGATCTTTTTTAAAATTTCAATAAGTATAAGCTAATATTTTACATTAAAATATAAACTCATGGCAACCTTCATATTGTTCTTTAACATTAAAACAGTTAATTATGCATAATTCATGTCTTATCTGATATTTTGTTTATCGTATGTTTGATTGATTTTAACAGGTATCTATAAAATAAACATCGAATTAAAAATATCTTATTGTGTACGCCCTTAAATAATAATATCTGGAAAACCGAGCTTCCCACCGCAATTTCTGTAAAATCGTCTTTTTTCGGGGAAAATATTTAGATACGAATCACACACTGATTACTTATGAATATTTTTCAATCTTACCTACATATGAACTGGTCTTTTAAATAAAATAAAAATTCACGAATACACTTAGTTTAACATTTTATACGAAGCAATCTGCTATATTACAGTATTCATTTTACAGTTTATCTATCATTACTTATATTTTTGAACTTACACTCAGTTTTACCATGGTGAAATCGGGTACGAGAGGTGCTATATGACATTGTTAGCATGAAAGAAGATAGGAAATTGCTCTAATAGTTAGTTATAAAAAAATTGTGTGTGTGTCAAATTGCGTTTTTTTAGGGAAGAAACCTATATAGATAAACTTAAATTGCAAAACCTTTTCTAAGTATAAAATTTCATCAAAATCGTTAGAGTCGTTTCCGAGATACATGAAATAAATTTACATACAGACAAGAATTGCTCGTTTAGTTTTATAAGATATAAAAACTATTTATATCGACAGATAATTTAACTAAAATAATTTTACTTTTTGCATGGTATGAGCAGAAATTTTATTATTCAACAAGGAAAATGTTATTGCGACAGTTTATTTTAAAAATAAACGTCCATACATTCATTTGTGAAATAAAAACAGAAAGTAAATTTTTCATTAAAAAGGAATTTCAAAATAAAGAAGTAGGATATTGAGAAACCAATGGAAATATTTTAAATTGGAACTTCATTCATATCTGTAATGTTTTTTATTAACTTTTAAGGAATTTTATTTCTTAAAATATTTATTATGGCTTTGTTTTCTTTTTGTGTTGTTTTCTGCAACTCTTGTTTAAGCGAGTTTTGTTCATTTCGACAATGATACAAAAAAAAATGGTCGAACGAATTCCGAATATTAAAGATACTATTCCACATTATCAAACGGAACCCTACAGATATGAATATTTTTAGACTATTAAAATAATTGTATTTTTTTTCTTTTCTCCATTAAAGATTTATAAATCAATGAAACCAGAAACATTATTTCATTATAATGTTAATTTACATTTATAGATTTAGATACAAATATTCTTCACTCTGAAAAATACGTTATGCTTATAATAAAAATAAATGATTGAAAAATAAGGGATATAAGTTTATGTATACATTTTGCATGGTATGTTCATGGTTTTGTTCATTTCAACAATGATACAAAAAAAAATGATCCAACGACTTCCGATTATTAAAGATACTATGCCACATTATCAAACGGAACCCTACAGATATGAATATTTTTAGACTATTAAAATAATTGTATTTTTTTTTCTTTTCTCCATTAAAGATTTATAAATCAATGAAACCAGAAACATTATTTCATTATAATGTTAATTTACATTTATAGATTTAGATACAAATATTCTTCACTCTGAAAAATACGTTATGCTTATAATAAAAATAAACGATTGAAAAATAAGGGATATAAGTTTATGTATACATTTTGCATGGTATGTTCATGGTTTTGTTCATTTCAACAATGATACAAAAAAAAATGGTCCAACGACTTCCGATTATTAAAGATACTATGCCACATTATCAAACGGAACCCTACATATATGAATATTTTTAGACTATTAAAATAATTGTTTTTTTTTTCTTTCCTCCCTTAAAGGTTTATAAATCAATGAAACCAGAAACATTATTTCATTATAATGTTAATTTACATTTATAGATTTAGATACAAATATTCTTCACTCTGAAAAATACGTTATGCTTATAATAAAAATAAATGATTGAAAAATAAGGGATATAAGTTTATGTACACATTTAGATGAAATAGACGTGAAGATTGCAAAGACGGTTCGCGAATAACATCATCTAACAGCAGTAACACAACTGCATATTTAAATTATTAACTGCGTAAGAAATTAAAATCCTCTTCAACGATTTGCATAACTCTGAATTCACAATTATATATATTTTTCATTAATCTTATTCATCACTTTGGTCTTGATGTAAGAATTGAAGATATTTCATTATGTAAGGCATATAAATGTTTTTGAACCTTACTAAGTATTACTATTGAATCATTAGCATTTTATTTATGATTATGGTATGAAATTGCTTGAAATGGATTTAATTTTTAGATCTTAAATAGTTTAAAACAAATTTTAAAAAGATATTCTAATAAACCAAGTTTAAAATTAAACAAAAACAGCTATTAATATAAAAATACATTTTTGGGATAAAAAGATTTATATAACGTTCTACACTTTTTTTTACAGTAATAGATATTTATCATTGTATTACAATATTTCTTATTTTTTTACAACAATAGACAATTCACGTAGGGAAATGTTTGCTTACGTAATCTCAGAACAGAATTTTTATTTAATTCTAAAATACGCATATTTGAAGAATAAAGCCCATTTTTGTATTTTGAAATCAATACAGATACGGGAGACGAGTGAATGTGTCCGTGACATGAACCAAAGCATAATAGTGCGCCTTATTGAAAATATAGCTATGTGTATTTCGTTCTCTCCGGTTTTTATTTGAAGCCTGTATTTTATATACTGACAAAGGATGTCAGTATTAACAAATCCAAGCTCAGCAGCAGAACATTATTTCCCCAGTCAATGTATAGGTTTGAAGAATATGTCATATAAAGAATGCCAGCATATCCCTTCCTTTAAGAGATTTCGGATTTTTCTCCGTAAATATATTTGAAATATGGGTCACTCAACATGAAAGATAGAACTGTTATCGTAAATGTAAGAATAGATTCGCTCAAACATCAAACCAGAATAAAAGCTGCAACTAATATGTTTGTTTGTAAATGCAAAGGTTTCTATTTGTTGTTTCTGAAGTAGATTAACAATTTTGTGTGCATGATCAAATGAGTATAAAATAATATATAAATTTAGACACATATATTTCTAAAGTTAATACTTGTTATTTCTGATGTTTGCTTTACACTTATTAAATATTTTAAATTCTTGATTATTTGGTTATAATGAATTGATTTATCAGGCGATATTTACTTTTTTCCCTCTACCATATATCTCTGTTCTTTTCCTCTACCAGATACGAATATTTATTTATGAAAATGTAATAACTGTTTCTGAATAATTGAAGAACGGTTGAAAAATATTTACTTACCTAAATTTTCTCATTTTTCGAAAAAATCGAATTTGTATCTTTTGTTCAAGAAAACTTCGCATGTCTTCCGATTTGAAAATTTGTAAAGTGCATTTTAGGTGTGAGGACTTAAGTCAGGAGCATTCAGTAAGAAAGTAAAATAAAAATATCTTACTAGGAAAAATCATTCTTATGTAGAGGAAACTTCCCCGATTCATTGAGTAAAATAACTGTTTTTCAGTACTTGAAGCCTGATTAAATAGGTCTTAACGATATCCAATCGAAATTAACTTCATCAATATCATTTTAATACCAAACAGTTTTTTTTTTCTATTGTTCATTCCTAGATTCGAAAGTCTACCGCGGTTTTGTGCAGTTTAGGTGGAGTTTATTTCAACAAAAAAGGGGCGACAGGAAATATATAAGGAGGAGAAGTTTACATTTAGCAATAGAGCGAACTGAGATTATTCGGGGAATTAGAAGGCGTAATAACCATCTTTTTGCGTACCATCTCAGCGAAGTACTAAAGTTCTAATCTTAAAATTTTGAAACGATTAGTATTTCCTTAATTTGGATATCAATTTAACATGATGACAGTGTTCAGTTGATACTGATTGATAACATTCATTATAATAAAAAATAAAGCGAATTATTTTAACATTTATCGATGACTTTTGTTTTATTTGATGTTAGTATTTTAAAAGGTGAATAAAATTGGAAAAATTTTACTAGTCTTTAAAATTGTATCTGTCTTTGTATCTGCCTATTCAAATAAATAAATAAATATTAATATGAGCTTTAGTCGCATAATATGGTTTCAGCTATAAATTTAATCACTTGTATACCAGAATTTACCATCATTATTATTTTGAGAAATAATATACCAGTATTTAAAGCTAAAAAGAATGATGACGTAAGCTGCCATCAAATTGTTTGATGAAATAATACTTTAAATGTTTTAGTTTACTTATATCAAGCCATAAAGAATAAAGAATCTTTATCTTTTTACATAACATTCTAAATAAACTAACAACATCATTTTATTCAATAAGCAAAATGACTTTCTTTTCTGAAATAAATTTCAATTCAAAAGATAATTTAATATATTATTATTATCAATGAATGGCCTTTTGAAAGATTAAATAAGTTCATACTACTTGTATCTCTGCAAATAATGTGTGTTAATAAATTGAAAACCTTTTTTTAAAAATTATCATTATTCTATTTAAGCAAAGAAAAAAAAAGACATTTCACAATTTTGTTAATGTCTTCAATTTTTTATTAGTTTTATTAGTCTTTTGTATATGCAGTGAGGATTAATAAATATGCTATTATCTTATATGGGTATGATAAATCTGAATCAGTATTTGAGATGCTGAAATTGAAATGACATGCGAATTAAAGCCTCAATTGTCAGGAAAAATAAAGTAAGAATATTTTAAAAGTAATTAATTTCCTTTTCTGAAGTTATACTGAAATTATTCAGAGATTGCCCTGTTAATTTTTAACTATGGTCTAATAACACGGGTGCCACTTAAGTTTTCAACTCTTTCCAGACAACTGATCCTTAGAAGTGGAAGGATATTTGATTCCAAAGGATTTAATGCACACCAAATCCTTACATAAAGACAAATATTTGGTAGAATTGTGTTTCCTAAACGTCTCTCCCCAGTCCAATCTCAAACCAAGACTTTACCATAAAGTAACTGTGGATTCTACTCGCCTTGACGTGATGAAGGCCACTAAAACACAATATTCGGAATTAAATTTTCTGAGATATTTTAAGTCAAATAAATGAAAATAAAAGATTTCTAGAATCTAAAACCTTTAAAGCATTTGTGCGCCAATAATTCACAGGATATTCAGTATAACTCTTCAGTAATGAAAGAATTTTCTTTTAGAGAATCTGCAGGTGTATTCAAGGGCATTTTTTTGGTTATAGAGTTATGTTGATATCAGTATTCGTAAGATGAACTTACCATTGATACTGATTATCGATGTAGCGATTTTTCTGTCTAATCAATAAAACGATGTATTTTCACTTAATAGCATTTATGCTATCGAGATAATCGGAGGTTTTATTTCTTTTATCATTTTTTGACTCTCTTGAAGCCTATATTTGAAGCGCAAACATTTGCTTTAACAAGGTAGAAAGTTGCTTCTATTGTCATTATGTTGTCATTTTCACCCTTGAATTTAGATTAGTTATATTAATACCTGGGTTTGAGAACAACACCAGGGATATTTTTAGAGACTTACCACATAATTATGAACCACGGTCAGATGACGAGGACGGCACCTGAGATCCCCCCCCCCTCTACAAACTTCCGCACTACACCACTGAAGGACATTTGGTCCCTATGAATTTAATGCACACCAAATCCGACCGTTCTGCAGTGGATTCGAGTCCCGAATCTGGAACCCACCATCTCCGAGGCCAAGATTTTGCCAACGCGAAACTTTTTTTTTTTTTTACCTTGAAGAGGGTTCCAAAGGAGACATTTAAAAAAAATTTAATGTATCAAATAATTTCAATTTACTCTACTGATATTTATCCACTTCAATATTTTAATTATTTAACCAGAAGTAAATAATATTCAGTGCTTGATATTATTTTTTTTTAAATTTATTTAATTTCTTTCTGCTGAAATAAAGTAATATCACTGTTTTATTTCATTTCTTCCAAGTTCCTTAATTTTATGTTTGTGCACTTGTTATTATGTAATGCTATTCAAAGATAATAATAATATACAAGGAAATTATTCAAAATTGTTTAATAATTTTGAGTTATACCATAGATGAAGTAACATTTTAATATTACAATTAATCAATTAATTATAATTAATTGATTAATCGAAAATAAAAATTAATCTTGTATAAAAGCTATCATTTGAAGGTGAATTTGAAAAAAAAATTACCAATATTCCATAACGTTTTTATAATGACTTATGAATTATATTAAAGACTAAAGCGAAGAAGAAATACCCATAAATAATTTTTCAAACACGTTATTATTAGTGAATAAATAAAGAAAAAAGTATATATAAAAAAAGGGAGACCAAAACAAAATTCCAATTAGCGAACGGAGCTGAAAACAATGCCTTAAGGAAAGAAAGCCACAGTGAATATTCATAAAAGATTAAAATATTTAGGGATACTATTAAAATTCCATTCCACTAAACATTTGACTTGTTATTAATATTCTAAATTGCTTAGGTTATTTCTATTAGCGTTTCGAGTTTTTTCATTTTTTTGGCGTCCTTATTTTTGACAAAAAGTTATTTTCTTCGTTCTAAAATATCAATAAAAGAGTGTTTATTATAACTTCATTTTTCTATGTTTTTTTTTTTTTCGCTACAATTTTGTTTTGATAAGTTTTGCGTTTGTATCAAGAAAAACAATCGTGAACTTTTGACCAAGTGAATTGTTCGAAATTTTACAAAATTTAAATCCATGGAAACGGAATTTTAAATGTAGAATAATTAAACTTCAAACCATTTTCAGAGAAAACAGAGAAATTTTTGCTTTACATTTTAAAACTTGTCTGAAAAATAAAAAGCATAAAATTATATTATTGTGATATTAAAAAATGACAAATCATATTTTTGTGAATGTGAAGGGAGCAAATATTTAGTTAGAATTACGAATATTTTATTGTTATTCGATTCTTTCAACAACTCAATATATGAAAATTTTGAAAGAAATAAGTCTTTATTAAATCTCTTAATATGAGATTACTTGAATTTTAAAGGAAAATAGATACATGAAATAATTAACAGTTGCGAATTTGAAAGGAAAACAGATAAATGTAATAACTAACAGTTGTGAATTTGAAAGGAAAATAATATATAAATGAAAACAAACAAACAAAAAAACTCAATATTTTTAAATTTGAAAAGAAAATAGATAAATGAAAAAACTAACAGTTTTAAATTTGAAAGGAAAATAGATACATGAAATAATTAACAGTTGCGAATTTGAAAGGAAAACAGATAAATGAAATACCTAAAAGTTGTGAATTTGAAAGGAAAATAATATATAAATGAAAAAAAAAACATTTTTAAATTTGAAAAGAAAATAGATAAATGAAAAAACTAACAGTTTTAAATTTGAAAGGAAAATAGATAAGTGAAATAATTAACAACTGAGAATTTAAAAGGAAACTAAATAAATGAAATAACTAACAACTGAGAATTTGAAAGGAAACTAAATAAATGAAATAACTAACAGCTGAGAATTTGAAAGGAAACTAAATAAATGAAATAACCGATATCTGTTTTTTAGCTTTTCACAAGGGCGAAATTTCAAAGAATTTTTTGAAAACGGAGATTTTTGTGGCAAATCACGAAAATGTTTGTCCCTTTTTTCGTATATTAGAAAATGGCAAATCATATTTTTGTGAATGTGAAGGAGGTAAATATTTAGGTAGAATTACGAATATTTTAATGTTATTCGATTCTTTCGACAACTCAATATATGAAAGAAATAGGTCTTTATTAAATCTCTTAATATAAGATTACTTAAGATCTCTTAATATATGATTACTTGAACTTTACTTTACCTTTCGTGCAGTCATTTATATTTGTTCTCTCTCATAAAAATAAAATAATATGTCATACATTAGATGATTCAATGCGAGAGTGGAATAAAATTATCAATGTAGTTAGAATAAAATCAAAGTTGCCGAAACATTAGTTCCTCGAGGGAAACAAATCATAATCCACTGGTTCCGAATTTCTGTACACAAAATAATCACCTGGCTAAGCCTTTGTAGTTCTCGTAAGACAAAGATTAAATAAAATACGAAAAGTGTGCTTTATTAAGCATTTGTATTTCTCGTAAGACAAAGATTAAATAAAGTACGAAAAGTTTGCTTTATTAGAACTAACTATTCCTTAATAACATCGTTGAAACAACATGCTACAGCAAATTAAAATATGTTTCATTCTTAAGGAACGTCAGAAATTATTTTTAGTATGTTGATGATTGTATTAAGGAAAAATAATGATAGTAAATTCTTAAAGATACGCACCAATATTTTATTTAAATGAATTGAGTTAAAGCTTTTAAAGTACCAAAGCAACTTTGTACATACTGCAAATAACAGTGATAAAATATCACAATATGAGATAAAGAAATAAATAGGTTTACGCAATTTCTGATGGCATTCGTTGATTTCTGATGATATGATCATCTATAAGTAATACAAGAAAACTCATAATCATCATCGAATAAATTTTGACCTACAGCATGGCTTAGTTAGAATAAATTTATAGATTTTGATCAGAAATGTTTTTCAGTTTTAGAACACATGTATGAACCTTATTTGGAATTCGTAAAAGTTTTAATTTAAAATAAAAAAAATAAAACTCTTTATCCAAATTTCAAAACGCCTCCTCATTATAGTTTTAAAATTAATATTAGCTATTTTAAGGAAATTGGGGAATTTATTTTTCTCTATTTCGTTAGTACTTGAAGACATATATTCTATTTATAATAAATTACATAAATGGTATTCAAAACTGTGAGAAAAATTAGTAAATCAGTTCAATACTGAATAAAATTACATCTTAACTTTCATCTTAAAAGGCTTTTAAGTCATTTTGTCCTAACAAAAAGAATGCTTTTTATGATCCCTTGCGGTGGCAGTGCACGATAATATTTTAGAAAGTGTGATTTCTGATGTATGAAATCTGGATGCATGGCCGGTAGCTAGCCACATAAAAGGTTGACTGCTAGTGATAAGCAAAGTTTATTCTCTATATTAGATTGGTAATTTAATATTAATAATATATATGGATTATGGATAATATATATTTAATATTTGGGACGATAATAGGTGGATATTTAAGGGCAATCATTGTTCCTGAAGGTAGTTCCGAGTGAACTTATTCCGAATAATAATATGGTAAAATCTCAGATTAGGAATGCCCATAGGTTGTGACTTCCAGCCTTTGTTGGTCCCTTTGATGTATGTAGTTATACATTGGACAGAATGGATATCAATTATCAGGAAATATGTAACATTTTAAATTTAATTTTCATTTGACAAATCTGGAGGTCTTTTTTCCGTTTTTCCGTTTTCGATTTACAAAGGAATTCCCTGCATTGTTGGTAAATTCAAATTTACAATTACAAAAATAAAACTTGCCGGTTTGCTTCGTGAAGCCTTGTCCTAGACAAAAGCAAAAACTGTTCTGTTTGCATGTTATTTGACATCATAATGTCCGTTTTTCCCTCAGAAAACTCAAATGTTGCGGCGTGATTTTTGAAACTCAATTATTCATGATTTCTAATTCTGATATTCTAAAAGGACTTTTTAATCACGGAGTAATTTAAATTAAATGCATTCAGATTAAGAAAGAAAAAGCACTTTGATAGACACAACATATTAAACTAACATTTGAAAAATAAAAGCTTCAAAAAATTGTTATTTGTTTTTTCACATTAACGTACTTGCCTTTATGTTTGAATCGCAACAAGATCTTATCAATGAAAACGTTTTTTCCATTCAAAACCTTTTATCCTAGAAAACAGGTGTGTTTCAGGTTTGAGTTGGTTGGAAGCTCTTACATTAAATGTCATTCTGAACCAATATTGAATTTACCAACAATGTCATTCTGAACCAAAATGGTCTAATTGTACACAGTCGTATGAATTAAATACTAAAATTAAATTCAAAGTTTTCGAAAATATAGTTTTATTAATGAATTAAGCAGCAGATTTTTTTTTAAAAAAACTTTGAATAGTTGTTGCTTTTCAATCTTGAGAGCTACTGATTCTCAAGCGCAATTCTTGATGACACATTGGGTATGGATAATAATAAATGAAAGGAATGAATTATAATTCAGTTCCGCAAATTTTAAAGTAACGTCTCGTCAGCGAGAATATATAACTGTAAAAAATCTCTATAACCTAGAATATCAGGAGATTAGTTAAAAATTGTTTACAATATTCTGTCTTCTGAAACATGAGACATGTTAAGTTAAATAAAATGTTTAAAGCTGTACAACAGTGAAGAAAATCGTAACTTGCACCGAAACACGGATAATGTGAACTCACAATTGTCTCATCCTTTGCTACCATAATAATATATGAAAACAAGAGAGAAATTCACATATGCCGGTGCATCTATAAATGTTCTATTCCTTAGTCTCTCTGAAAACATCTTTTTCTCCTCTTATCGATTGCAGAATTTATAACATAAAACGGTATCCTAAAAATAAGAAAGGCAAACAATTAATTGATATTTATTTAGATCTCTAAAAAGAAAGTCTAAATTCCGCTTTTATTCATAATTGGTTCAATGAATGTAGATCCATAAATCTGATTCATATGGCGGGAGATTTAATCCCGTGTACAATTACAATCCAAATGCAACAAAACCTTAATCTGAGTACTGAATCGTACAAAATGAAAAGCGAGCATTATCTTAATTATTCTACCTAAGGAAATGACTAGAGATTCCAGAAACCATTTAGGTAATTCTGACAATATCATTTCCTAAATCTTGCCCAGATCGCAAACATTTTTTTTTCCACTTTCGAAGTCAATGTTAAGACAATTCATTGTAAAGTGTAAATTGTACAGTGATACAGATAATTTCATAGACCTTGGTGAAATTATTCAACATATACAACATGTTACAAAATCAAGCTAGCTATCCACTATATGAGATAATCTGAATCAGAGCTACTTTCCTGTGTTTAAGCTAATTTTTAAGAAGCATGGATGTAATGGAGGAAAAAACCGACCTTTACCTTCTTTCCAAATTGAATTTTTTTATACAATGTTCCCTCATCTTTAATATAAATTTTTGCTTTTGTTCAGTGAATGTTTCTTACCTTTTGTACTAAATTCATGTTATGTATTTTAAAAATCTAATATTTTTTTGTTGTGTTTCACTACAATGTTATTGCAACTTTTCACTTTGAATTTAGTGTAGGGTTATGCTGAATACGCTTGCTTTTTTACAAATTTCAGAATTAGAATTTTAAAACATTTCAGTCTGCAACTTATATAATTAAGGATTGCCTTTTAAAAATAAATTTCCCACGCTCACTCACAAGTAGTATTGTATAATCGGCAATATATTAACATTTTATGCTTCAGTTAATGACAATAATTCAAAACATTGAATTATTTCTTTTCTATCGTTTATCTTGAAGCATCTATGATCAAATAATAATCTGCCAAGAAGTTGTAATACTTGTTTCCAGAAGCATCGCAATAAGGCAAATAAAACGTTAGATGATCTTAGATAGACAGTGGCTTTTTGCCATACAACACTGTAACAATTTTTATAAAGAGTCTTGTACATAATTCTTTGACTTAATCATACAACCAAAAGCCTGTATAAATCGAGAGAAATAAACCCCGGTTTTAGTGCCGAATCGATGCACTTGCCATGGCGCCCTAGCGACAGAACTCTGCGTAATGGCGCCATAATTCCTCTTTGTTGACTGCCATCTTGGAAGCAGCCACAAGGGAAAAACTTATGGAATGAAGTACGATCTCAACGACAGTACTGAGAGGAGTTGTGTTGTAGAACTGGGGGTAGAAAACGAGTAAATTATCGGTGGAGGGCAAACCTTTCAGATAAATTGGGGAGAAGGGGGGAGTGAATTTCGATTCGGTGAATAATACTTCCAGAGGGTAAAAAAGCTCTTAGTGTGCGTGTTTCATCCATATTTACGAAAGCATTTTATGGCAAAATACTTGTAAGATCCTTGGATTGTATGTAAAACAAAGTTTAGATCAAAAATATTTCAGATACACTTTATTCCATGAACGTATTAGGCACATGAAATTTTTGTCTTTTGATGAGGATTTAGTCAATTGCATTACAATAAGCTGGAAAGAAATAAAATCGAGCTTAAAAATGTTCATTTAGTAAGTTATTAATTTAACTTCCCTTATATTAGCTAGAATGTTTTACAAACTAAAACTATCAATTTCAGATAAGTAGGCCATTGAAAGAGATGATTGACAATGAAATTCATGAAAAAAAGTCAAAAGTCAAAGAAAGTCATTATTTTCAGTTAGAGTAGAAGCACAATGAATTTGACTATTCAATTAATTTTTTTTTTTTATTTTTCCATTCATATTTGGATAAAAATTGGATTTTTGTGCGATTTCGGATGGAAATCGCATGAAATGACTGAAATAGAAGTCTTTAAATCAACATTTGTTTATTTTATTCTGAAGAATGATTTATTGGCATGGAATACAATTCATTTTATGGCGCAGAATTATCAACTTTGAGTCTTGTGCTATAAAAATCTAAATTCCAACTCCAAATCGAAACATTTGTTAAAAAATTAATTTCTTTGTGTGTGTTTAAAATTACCTATTACATTTAGTAAGAATACAGACTTTGATTTGAAACAGTAAACTCCGATGCAAAACTTTTAAAACATTGAAAATATCCGCTCCTTTAAGGCTTAATCAAATTATTCAGAAAAATATATCGTATTTAGTTTTACATGGTAGCTTAATCATTTATGTTCAACGTGCACAAGTGTTCAATTACGGCATTCAATCTTCTACTCTTTATTGAATGTCTCTTACCACCTTTAAGAAAGAATTTACAACTATTTAAAGATGTCTTATAATTATAGTTTTTTTATTTTTATAGAATAGTTAAAGATTCATGGTATAATGGATTATAGTAATTAAAGATGCGTATGCTTTTGCAAAAATTTATATTTTTAATCTTTGAATACACTGGCACAAGATATTTAACAAAAGATCGACCTCCTAATTTTTCATTTACTTTTCAGGTTTCTTTTCTTTTACCAAGCTAAATGTTGTTTGAAATATTTTTGCTCTTAAATGAATTATTTTAAATAACATCTTTATTAAAAAAATAGGAGGAAATGAAGAAATTCTAAAGATTTTTTTATATGTACTTTTCCCAAATATATTTTTAAATTAATTGCTTTTTCCTTTTTCTGTTTACTGAAATTCAATCAATTTAATTTTGAACAATATTTTTTTATGATACTAAATTTTATAACATATTTTCTTTGATATTTATCTGTTCAATGATAAATTACTATAAGGCATTAATGTATAAAGCATTTAACAAAAAATCATTTAAATAATTTTAATATATATATAAATTTCCTATTAAGGGGTATAATATAATACAAATTTTATTTAAGTTAATTAAAACACTTCCTTTATCCTACCTTAAATGAATATATTCATTTCTTTGCAACGGATATGTAATTCTTTGACCAGGATGTATGAGAGATTCTGTTCGGAGAACCTGGAATATGAAGTTTTCTACTTCCAGTTCGTAAATAAAATGAAAATATAAAAGAAATATTATAACAAAACTTTAATATTACATTAATGCCATTTCGTATTAAAAGCTTTCAACAAGGTAGGTATCTGTTTTCTAAAGCAACCAAATTTAAATTAGAATTATGAGATTGAATAATGAATTTAATGCTTCTCTTCTCAATTATTGAATTGTTTTTATATAGTTAAAATAGCGGCATTCGTTTCCCAAAAAAAAAAACAAAAAAAAACAAATAAATTTAATCATTTGCCTTAAAAATGCTTTAAAGAAATTACAACTAACATTTAAGTTAATAAATTTCTGACACAACTTTCTCTTGGTGAAATAAATTTAATAAAAGAAATTAAAAATCTGACATTTATTAGTGTGCTAAGAAAGTAAAAATTTCCACTTTAACTTCTACTTATTTAATCTTTAATTTATATTTCATTATTATATAGATTATAGACTTTTGTCATTAGTTTTTTTTTTCTTTTTTTTCAAAAATTTACTATCAGCTGTTGTCATTTGTAATGTATAAAACTTAAAATAATATAATGTGTTAATAAATAATTGACTTAAATACGTTAATAAATAATTGACTTAAATACGTTAATAAATAATTGACTTAAATACGTTAATAAATAATTGACTTAAATACGTTAATAAATAATTGACTTAAATACATTAATAAATAACTACTAAAATTTTAAAGTAATATACCATCATCGAAAACACACATCCGTACCAAGTCTGAAAACTTCCAAAACATAGAAAGTGAGAGAACAATCTATTGCAAAATCCATCCTTACAATCATGTAAGACGTCAAGTTAAATATAAGTATGTACACATTATTTAATGATATTTCAAAAGTAAGCACTCCAATAAGTACACCTAATATGCGCATAAAGATGTATTTATTTCGGAACAATGGCTCATATACTTACATTATTAAAGAATTTTAACAAATATAATTTCAGGAAAGTTTTATTGCATGCTAGTTAGGCTGATTTGTTAACAATATTACCATTTTAAAAGACCTGTCTAGAGAAATCCTTATTATGATTTTTGTATCTGGCAATTATTAGTCTAGATAAGGCACTACAACGGAAATTTCTATTAGTGGATTTTTTAAATATGTGACGAAATAAGTTCACTGATAAAATAAAATATAGTAAAATATGGCTCATGAGATATGAAACACAAACAAACAAAATTATACAATGTTATGTACAGTCTGACTTGGAAGAAAGTGTGACGCCAGAATGAGTCTATTTTGATAAATGAGAAGAGGACTATGAATCTTTTTCCAGGTCTATTTCCATTTCGCTTCTCTCCTTCATAACAAGATAATGATTTCTACGGGGACAACTCTGACATAGGGATGAGAAGTGGTATTCCGGTATAGTGGTTGGTTTTCGCCTCCCTAGTGGTTACAAAAATGATGTGGTATAGGTGCCCCTAACGATGACGGGACGTGCCTCCTTTGGGTGAAATTGTACCCTGGCGGGTGAAGGCCTCAAACCTCTGTTCCTTCCAATGCTAACGAGCTAATCCGGTCATTCAGATTTTTCCATGCGCCTTAGAGGAGGTTCGGAGTAGCTGTTTGTGGTAACAGGAGATTGAAACTGTATTACCAATGAGAAGCAGAAAATTAATATTCATAATTCGGCATAGTTAAATTTTATTACAACCTTATTATTTCCCCACAACCTACTCTCCTTTTTAGCAAATATTATCATTGTCTGACGCCGAACCTATCTATTGTGTAAGGTTTATGATTTCCCCAAAGAACATTATTTTACATTAAAAACCAGAATATTATTTCGAATATGTATCTACTTATGCTATAAATTCCAAAGTGCAAACGACTTTTTTGAAACAAAATTATTTAGTACTAATATATCAATTATCGATAATAATAATAAAAATAGCATATTATTAATTATATATAATTAACTTATATTTCATGAGCTATTCATACAAGCATAGAAAATAGACTGCCATCCTTGATGCCTCAACCAAATAATAACTTTACGCATTGGTATTAATCATTATTATTATTCTGAAAGTACAAGTACTAATACTGTAATTACTATTTTTATTTGTGAAACATGTTACGATCTAGGTAAACAAAATATGAAAGAAAAAAAAAATCGAAATTTTTAACACATAAGAAAACGCGTGTCTATATTTAGTTTCTCGTGCAGACAAATGTTGTAACATTATATTCATGTTGGAGCTGTGATACCTGTGTTAAACAAATATGTTTGACGTTAATGTCGTGTATTTATATGATATATAACATTTAGCTTGCGCTATAGGAATTCTAATAGCATCCTTATGCGGTGATGTGGTTTGGAATGTTCTGCCTGGAAGAGATATATTTTTGAAAAAGTAGAATAAGTTTTTGCGTGGTGACAGTTTCTTTCTTTAGTTCAGTTTCTCCAAGAAACCAGTTTTTACTTTCTTGTATACGAAGTATAGAGAGAATATTGTAATCGCCCAAAAATTTTTTTTGACGAATCTCCTCGTTTTAGACTGAATCCAAAAAGCATATTTTTTGCATTATTTCTATCTGTCAGTCTGTCTATGAATATGACATCTCAAAAAACGTTTTGGGCTAGATGAATAAAATTTGGTGTATAGACTTGCCATCAAATTTGAAGATTTCTATCCAACTGTTAACGAAAAACCTTCAGAGGAAGTCTGTCTGTCCAGCTATTCAAAAACAATGGAGCTCGATAAATATAAATCGCAGAAAACTAGGTAAATAATATGTAGTACACAAATTTAGAATATAGATCGTCTGTCGCCTGTGTGCCTGTTCTTTCGCATGCATATTAACACGATAATTCATAAAAGTAAAGATTTAAATCCATAAAATTCAGTATGTTATCTTGTGACCACAAGTGTAGTTCCGTTTCAAATTTCGGTGCCAATCGAATGTCCCAAATATATATTTTAATGATAGATTCAGTAAAAATAATAAATGTACTCAAAAGCTTTATATTTCATAACTATCATTTACCAATGCCATACAAGATACTCGAATCTTTATCCAAGTCCATACTTTTATACGAAGAGGGGGGGGGGGATCTAAAATTAGTTGTAGAGTATGAGAAGACGTTTCGGGAATACCACTTCTGTTGATTTTTTACTGCGATTAAACATTTTTACAAAAAAGAATGGACTATTTTATTCTACCAAACAGAAATTCTTCAATTTTTATCTTCTTCGTATGTATTTTCGTTGCTTAAGAACAACCTAACAATGCTCATAATCTATTTTTAAAAAAATAAAAATAAATAAATTTTATGCAATACGCGTTGCTGTAAAATCTAACGAAAAACTCTGTGATACTAAAAAATGAGGCTTTTATAATGATTTTCATAAAGATAATTTTTTAATGAATTTTTTATCAGCGTACTAAAATGTATTTTAGTAAAAGTTGTTTTATTTATTAAATTTTATTCTTTAACTTATAATTAATTACTATAATTATTAAAGATTCTAAAAATTGAATTTTTTTCTCAAATTCATTATCAAGTGAAACCTTGGTGTGAAATTATTAGTTTAGTTTAATTAATCGAATAACTGATCACTAAAGTCAGCAAACGCCACATTTTTTAAAAAAAATATTTATTTTATCTTTTTTTAAATTTTATATGATAATTTGTATTAAAGTAACTCAACTGAGAAAAGAAAATTGTAATTTAAATATATTTTTTATTTATTTTTCTTTAAAAATAACTAGTTTTCTGACTCAAAAATTGGGTATCTCCCAAGAGATTAGCATATTCAGTCTTTATCCTATTTGTACTTATTTTATGTCAAACTGTCTATTTGATACTTTAGAGTGCAATGAAGTTCCAAAATTATAAATGAGCAATGAGAATGACTTTTATAACAAAAAGTTTAAAATTCCAAGAAACAAAAGTAAAGGATTTTTCCATTCAACTTTTTGACTTAAAAAAATAGAGTTAATTCGGATTTTAAAAGTTTATTAAATAATAATATAATGGATTAATAATTTTGAAATACTTCAAGTACAAGGGAGTGAAACTTTTTTTTAATAGAGGCATCGTCATAAATAAAAAAATTAGAAAGATAGTTTCAGGGAAAAAAAAAATGAGCAATTGTATACATTTTAAGTCAATGGATTTAAAGCCTAGAATTTTAAAATTCTTCACTTTTATAAGTTATGCCTAGAATTAGTTCATTGTAATCATTGTCGCTCTTATGACTTTCTTTCTGTTTTCTGATCTTATAAAACAAGACTGTGGACGTAAATGCAAATATTATAGAGAAAAATGTGAAAGACTCAACATATATTCCTCTTTGTAGCAGATGCACTTTCAGCCTACCAACTCACGCCAATGTAGCACCTTCTACATTATTCTAATTTTTTTTGAAAAGAAAACCCATGAAAAGAGTTTCAAGTACCATCAAAACGTTTCTTACAGAAAAGTATATGGAAGCACAGCTTTACAGCCAAGAGATCTTACTTAAAAGTTTAAAATACGGTAATGAAATTCTTAAAAAATCCCGAAATTACCTGAACACTCGAAATAAAAATTAATATGCTTAATTTGTTTAATTTAACCAAATTTGTTGATGACCAATGTTGCATTCTATATTTTTTTTTTTTTTGCTACTATTATAATGGGACATATTAAATTCAACAGTTGTTTCAATTATTATAAGACAGAGGGAGTATAAGATGCAACGAGTACTGTTACATAAGAAAAAGTATAATATATACATCTAATATCTTCCAACGGCTCAAATCCCTTAAAAAAACAGTCAATAATTTGAAATTTTCGTAAATTAAAAAAAATATTTTTAAAAATGCATAACATATTTAAGGATTCTCAATGACCAAAGAGGTAATCAAAAATCTTCAAAGTACAGACAAAGTGCAAACTTTTGTTCATGTATTAGAGTTTCATATAGATTTGAATTTACTGCCTATTGTCTAGCTGGCAATACCATGCTAGGCCCTCTGCTTATTCTAGGATCGGCTCCTTCCACACTGCATTGAAGCCACCAACTTGTATTAGTTGTCTGTTTGTCTACTAGAAGTCCCTCGCCGTTAATAATATTATATATTATAAAATATTAATAGTATTTTGTGTTTTTATCTTTCTTGTCATTATTCCTGCCAACAGTGTTTGGTGTGGATATATTTTATTCAGTTTATTAATGCAGTACTTCAGGATAACGAAAATCTACTTTCCACCAGGTCCAAGCCCTGAATAATTTCTCATCGATATTTGCAATCAAGCCTTCCCCACGAGGATTAAATTTTATATAAAATTCCCTGAACTCATAGCTCTTCCCCAAGTACATTCTATTTCTTATAATATTAAAAATCAATAAATAATCAACAAATGTTTCCGTGCATGGCCATTCAACTGACAGAGAACTCTTGAAGTTCTGAGTTCGGAGGTATACTGCGGTGAAAAGAAAGGAAAGTGAAATGAGTTCGTCATATTCTAAGAAAAGTATGAGACAGTTCTCTGAATGTCCTACATTTGGCTGTCTGAAAGATTTTCTACAAAATAAACTTCCTACATATAAGAATTTGATGCGATGCTGTTTTAAGCTAGGCTGAACTTAGCAAGGAAACTTAACAACAGGAAAATGAGTTCTTCGATTCAATGGCACAAAAAGAAGGATATATAAATTACAACATCCTTCAGTTTCGTATTCTAAGATTATTCAGTTCATCTATACTTTATATAATAGGAACTATAATGTAAGGAAATTTTACAGCGGAGGCAAGGAGAAATGAGACTTTAGTAAAAGAAACGGCGAATTTGAAATTCAAGCAAACTTTTTGATTTCTCAGCTTGTAAGTATGTAGTAGACCTCTGTCTTGCAGAAAGACTCTGGATCTTTGCGAGTTTTCAATTTCCGTTAAGTGTATGTATGAGAAAACTAACAATATTTCAGTCATTGAGTAAAGATTTGTTTGCATTCAGAGGGAGTGTGGGTTAGAAAAAATATGGTAGATCAGATAAAATATACAACGAAGTTGAAAATTGAACTGAAGAGGAAAAGCTATAATGCATTTATTTGGGAAATTTCTAAATTCCTTTTAGACATTGGTGTGATTTGATTCTTCAGCTAAAACACAGCCAAGTTGTTCAGACGATTTGTATCATGAGGAGGAATGCACGCCAACCTACTCAGAGAAGAAATCTCCATGGCAGATTAGATTGAAGCTAAAGGGCTATGACATTAAATCATGGCAGCAATGCAGTTTTAGCTGTTGAACTTCAAGACATTGTTTAAATAATTAAATCAGATGCTTACATAAGTCATGATATAGATAAAAGTAAGAAAGAAAAGAATCACAGTAGAAATTATTTACAAAATAACAGTCAACAAGATTCCAACCAACTACATGTTATTTATTTTGATGGAAGGAAAATCTACTCTTTGTTATAGAAAGAACTAAATTAAAGGAATTTCGTTGAAAAATGAAGGAAGAGCATTATTTTATTATCAAAGGATATGATTCAGCTAAAATTGGTAATTTGTCACCGAAATCGGAATCTGGTGAAAATATTGCTTATAGTATTATATATCACCTAAATAAATCAGGAATTTTACTAAAAGGCTTCAGGAATTTCAATGGAAGTCAATGACTGTAAAGGCACTAATACTAAGTAAAAAAAAGTAGTGGATTTCATCATCTTGAAACAATGCTTGAGCCCCCATGTATAATATATCTGCAATAAATTGTATGTTTATTTCATTTCATTAACTAATCTTGAAGTTTCCAATTTCAACCCTTGGATGAGGAATCAGATGGTGACTTTGAGCATTTGGAGAATATATTCAGATTTGAAAATTTTCTTCTTGTTATTTAAATATGCACTGGTCACAATTTTTCCACCCTACGACAAGTCGAAATAATAAATTTGAATTTTTTTGTTCCAACTTACTGCTCAATTCGGTGATTTTTCTTACCGTTTGGATGTAATTTAAATATTCGTTGCTTTTTGTGCATAAGAAATAGTGTACGCTTTTAACAATTATATGATTAATCGGTTATCATATAATATCACATAATTTTCTGGCAAGCAAAGCAAATCACTCATAAATATAAGTTTTTAAAACATATGCAAATTCTTTAACATTCATTATACTTCTTAAAAAAGTATGAACTATACGGCATACGATAATTTTCATCAATCATTGTACTTAAGTTGTGGAATAAAATTAGCTTTAAACTATGATTTCTCGAACCGTTATCCTACTTTTCTGATGCGATTTCGTACCATTTTTAGAATGGAAGCCTCGCTAATGTGTCTATAAAATTTTTCTTGCAGCTTTTACTTCAAAACTCACAAGTTGTTGATAATGGCAAATTAGCACCTTCAGCATTTCCATTTCTAAAACAAGTGTAATTTCTGAGCAGAAAGTGACGAGAGAAGTAATTTCAAACAAAATAGCTCTCCTATCGCAACAGCTTCACCTGAAAGAGTCTATAAGATTTATCCGGTAGAACGAATCACTAATTGGAGGAGGCGTAAATTATCAGTTTCGAGCGAGGTACTGCGGCAATTTATTAGAGGTTCATCGTATATTGATCGAACCATAACGTCACGGTCATAAATGGGTTTATGACCTTCAGATCAATTATCTTCTGCCTCCTTTTGCGGTTGGAACAGCCAAAATGTGCATTATTCATAAGGAAATTAAGGTTGTTTATACTTTAAACAGTTGGGTCTTTTGCATGCTCCCATGCCTCCCAGATTATCTGCCTAAGTTTTTATATATGCATGATAACATGTTTAAAATTTAGAACCCCGATACTGACAGGATATGTATTTTGCAATAATTAAAGTCTCAACAGTCGAGATGTATATTCTATGCTGATGCATCGAACATGAATAGTATTAAATAAATAACAATATTAAACATGTACTTTAAAACTCTCAAAAAGAGAAGATTTTCATGGAGAATGTTGGGTTTTCAAACAACAACCTACTAATTTAAAATGCAAACTACATTTTTAAAATGTAAGACCAATGAAAATAAAAGCTAATGAGTTCTGCAGTTCTAAAAGTGTTAACAGCAAGCAGTATGCTGCTTTATCTTAACTTTCATTCATAATACAGTATACACAACGAAATTAGAAACTTGTTTTAAAAAATTATAAAATTTCTAAAAGTTTAAAATTTTAAGCATTTTAGAAGGAAAAATAACCATATAAGAAATACAACAAAATCAGGCAAATAGCTTAGAATGATTGATGTTTATGTAAACAGATCTAATATTTTAGAATTTTTGGAGTCACTTAACAATTTTTATTTATATACTTCATTGATTATAATAAGTAAACAACATCTACTTATCCTTTGTTTCAGATCTTGGAATAATCTTTAAAAAACTAATGTTGCATTTTCAAAATCTCGAGATAGGTTTCCTATTATGATTGCAAGGCTTTTAAAAGGCTAAGCTACTTTGGATCTTGAAATAAAGCCTTTTTGAAAAAAAAAATATTGTTGTTTCTTCAGAGACTCTAAACAGATTTCTCATTACGATTGCTGGGCTTTTAAAAGGTTAAATTTCTCAAAGGTAAAAGGAAATCGAGGTTAAATGTTCAAAATATACATTTCTGCTATCACAAAGTAGCTTTCTACAAGCATCAAACTTGAAAGAAATATACTTCAACTGCTATGTATCTCATTAAACTGGTCAAGCAAAGTTTTGGTTGATTTTAATTTCAGAGTTTCTTAATGTTCTTTTCACTATAATGGGTAGAACGGAGCTTTTAATTTTACTTAAAAGTGTTTTGAATGTAGACTTTACTTCGAGAAAAATTCTAGCTAATCGTTTTGAAAAATGCTACTTTAAATGGGCAGTAAATAACAATAATTTTTAAATATGAGCTTGAATTTCAAGTTTTAAAAGCTTCTGGTAATTTAGAAATATTTTTTGTAAATAGAATTTGAATTTTGTATTAGACATTTAATTTCACTTCTCATTTCCATTTATTTTTTATCTAATTAAAGTTTGTAGTATTTTGTGCAAAATATAGTAATTATATATATATATATATATATATATATATATATATATATATATATATATATATATATATATATATGAATATGATTATTCTGTTGTTATAAGGAATATTCGCTGTTATTATTAATAATAGCTGATATTAGTAAGAATAATAAATGCTTAATATAATAAATCGATTGACTTTTTAATTGCCAAATGGAGAGAAGTTATAAAAATGTTTTTTGGATACACATACTAAGTAAATAGGATGTGTATATTAGAAATTATATTAATCAATTAATTAATTCAGGGAAATATATTTTAACTAAGTTATTTTAATTAAAATTACCCTGAAATCTGTGTCCTAAGGCATTTTACAATACCCATGTAAAGCATTTGGAGTTGTAAATCTCCCACAAAAGCGAATAAAAACATGTTGGTTCACAGCAAACATGCCAAATAAAGGGATAGTTATTTTTACCAACTATTATTAATAATAACCGATTAATCATATTAGCTATAACATCTATACTGATAAAATCGTTGTCTGCTTCAAAATTAAATTTTATGCGTTTATTTTCTGTTCTTTATGAACTTGAATCCTTTTAAGAGTTGCAAAAGATTCTTTCTTCAAAATCCAGTTACAAATGTTTTAAATTTAACTCTCTGATTTCATTCAACAACTTGAAAAACAATTAAAAATGTAACACATTTGATCTGTATAAACCACGAAACATATATGAGCTATAAACCATTTTTATTGTAACTGGAAACCTTTCGTGTCTTCTTACGGTCCAATAAAACAAGAAAGATACGAAACATTAGCCACTCAACTAATCCAATCCCACCTCCAGCAACAATTCTTCCCTTAGTATCATTCCATCCCAATAACACAGTTTGAAAGAAAATCAATGTCTTTACCCTAAATAACTCCCCTCCTAAATAAAGTGAGCATGCCCTATAGCGTGAACGATCGCACCTTTTACCCTCGATGTCAACGGTTTATAGTCTTACAAAGATGAGTTCTCATCAAATGCCACCCGTAACAGCTTCTCCTATAAATCCTTAACAAGCACTAAATGAAGGCAAGTTGCGGGGTGTAGCAAAGACCAGTGTTCACGAGCAACCGAATCTCATGGTTTGTTGGAGAATAGGTTGAGAACATCTTGATTCAGCTATCATCGCTCCCAAACGTGAGTGATTGCCACTTGGTATTGGAACCCATCTCAGTCTCGACTCAGCTGGAATCTAGGACTCTTGTAACTCGAAAACACTTCCTGGCAATCAAGATTATTTTATTACAGTCATGTTATCTGTTGTTTCTGTCTTTGAAACATAAATATACTTACAATTCCGTTGCAGTTTCTATAGTGAGTTTATTTGTAAAGTTTAAATTTAAACATCTAAAAAATGTAAAATGGAGTTACAGGAGGTAAGCATTTATTATTATGATTTATAAACACTATGGCACTTTAAAATGTATTTAAATAATGATAATATAAAAGCTCTATTTTAATATTTTGAAGTATAGTGGAACCAAGCTTTAAATTCTCGCATAAACCCTGTTTCCATACAGGTCACATTTTATGGTTTTAAATAAACATTCGAGTGTAATATTCATATTTGAAAACAAATTTGCCCCTTTTTAAAAATTAATATTTAAAGTACATGATTCCATAAGTGTCTTTTTCCATAAGTAAAACTACTGATTGTCATTGACTTGAATTAATGTTGACTGAAAAATAGTATCTACTTAGATGCATTCATTTAAAACGATAAAGCAAAAGTTTTATCGCCTTCGATATGGAAAGGGTTTCATTTTTAAAATAAATACAGATCTAGAAACGAATGATATAAAAAAGTGACATAATAAATATTAGAAAATAAATCACAAAATTACAATAAATTATTTCCGCAGATTCAACAAAGTGGACGAAAATATTTGTTCTAGATATCAGACCCATGCTATATCAAAAATATAAGTAAACAAAAGCAACATTATTTTTCAAATTTAATTTATTTAGATTTTTCTTTTGTTTAATATGGATGAGCAAGGATGTATTTCCCCATTACTGAAACTGCTGCCAGAAAGATTCCTGGAAATGGGAGATATTGGGAGAAACTCAAATTTGTCTCTTCAGCTTAATTAGATAATTTGAAAGAAAGTTGCATTTGATACTGAAGCCCTATTCTTTCCAATTAAAAATTCGTAATAAATTATTATCCCAATTACTGTGAAAAAAGTGTTTTGAGAAGGAGAGAAAACAGAAACTGTTGGTATATTGTCTTTCATTTATTACTCTACTATAGATTTAGGGGAAAATCTATTATAGAGTTTCAATTGCTACTACAGTATTGAAAATAACTCTTCTTTTTTTTTTGACATCTTTTAAAATAGATGGAACTATCCTTAACTTATTGTGAAATACCCCTTACAGCTGTCATATTTTCGAAATTGCCCTTCAATGTTGTTGTTTTTTTTTGAGATGCGTAAGAAAATATCATTGCTGATTCAATTCTGTCTCAGTAGTCTTCTAACTTATATAGTCTTTTAGAAAGAAGAAACAAGACGAGTACGAAAACAGCAATTAAAATAGTGATAATCGAATTTCCTTCTTCATCTCAATTTAAGATCTGACTTCATGACAGAATATTAGCCACTAAGCAGCATTTGGCATCAAAATCTCACATTAGCGCTTTTTTGCCAAGAAATATATTTTATACTTATTTTTCCCTTCTATCTTCGAACAAAGAATAATTAAATGTATCAATATATTGTACATAATTCAAATAATTAGAGAACTCGGTTTTATCAAGAAAAAGTCAGAAATGTTATTTTAAACTTTTTGCTTCAGTAAGTTTTCAAATCAGTTAATTAAAAACAAGAAGTTAAAAAAAAAGTTTGTAAAGAAATTTGTATACTCATATTTTAAGTATAGTGCGCATCTAGGGAAATGATATAAGGACAACATTTAGAATTTATTTCTTTTCTTTTGAGAAACTGTTGCTGTTACTATTTTGGAGCGGATATTTATCTAAAATAATGAACCAAGCTTTGAAAAGCTGGAGTCTGTTTATAAATAGAAAGCAACACTTCTAAATAGCATTCATATATTTATTAATTTGTTTAATGTACATCACATTTTTTATGTGTGTTAATAGATTACTAGAGAAAGGATGACGGTCTTGAAATCCTCAGGCCGTTATTACCCCACAGAGAATTAAAAAGGAAAAAAAAATCCAGCCTTATAAAAAGGAATACAGCTAGAAGCAATGGCTAATGAAGTTTTCTTGGAGAATACATCCTACAACTTCAGATAAATTTCTTTTCACTATTCCCTACGACTTAGGAAAAACAATTTTTTAAGCGGGTAGTTTCTTTCCATTTTTGCTGAGGCAAGATTACGATTTTTATCTGTATCCTAATTTTTTTTTCAGCCACTGCACGTCTGAAGTTGCCTTTAGATTGAAAAAAAAATCATGAATAAAAATTTAACCCTCAAGTTTTTCCACTTCGTTTTTTAGAGGGAAAAGCCAAAATGTTATGCTGTTGGTGGTATTTTTGAATTTTTCTATTTATGCGTTTAATTTTTCTCGGTTTAGGTAATGAAAGCTGCTTTTTTTATTGTTCATCGTGTCGACATTTTTTATTCGTGAGGAAACAGCCTGAAATAAAATCAAGGCAGGGAGCAAATGACATTTTAATTCAAAATTTTCCCCTTTCCCTAGCAGGTTTCTCAGAGAATCTCATTACAAGTTACTAATTGAACACTGCCAACTGACGCCCTGCATCAATCCATTTTGTAGAAAATATAAGACTTTCAAAATTTCATTTTATTTTCTAAAAGCATTGGTAGAATATTTATATATTTAATATCGCATAAAGATACCTTAAAGTAGTTGAAAAATAAATGTTTCAACAAAGTATATCTTACAGTTTACAAAAGCAAAAGGTTTCTAACAGGCTTTAATTTAAGAATCATTATTTTATTTCTTTTTAATGCATGGAATTTTAGTTAAATTTTCTTTCATTTGGCGTTAGACTCTTGTAAAATCTTTCAAATATATATGTAAATACAAATGGTTTGACATATATTTTATCGAAGACCATGTAATAATTTTTCATTTCTTTCAACAAATATATACACAATACTTCATTCAAAGGCAACCACTGCAATTTATTTAAGATATTGATTAGTAAAAGCATCACATTCATCTTAATTAATTTATTCTATAAAATAATCAGTAATTGGAATTATTCGCAGAGGAATGAATTACCCGAATAAATAAATGTTCTGAAAGAAAAACATGCTGTTTTCTCTGTTAATTAAAAATAAGCGAAGCATTGATTTTGGTTTTACAAATGTATATCACCGTTTCATTAATGACATATTTCATTGAAGATTAGAATTTTATATCATATAACAGAATAGCAGAACTATTAATCAATAATAAAGACTAATAACAGTAAAATATTTCACTGGCAATATTTTTACTAGCTTAATAATTAATCTTTACAATGCTTCTTCCGACAACTAAATTTAATTTGCAAAATAGACAGCTCAAAATAGACAGCGGATCCGTAAAGTGGGTTTCCTTGTTACTTGACAAATTAATGAGATGTGCGTGAGCAATATTTAGGTAGCATGCTTTTAAGAATCAGATAAATACCTTGGTGAATATTACAATTTATTTCCCAAATAAAATTTTAGTTTTATATTTTGAACGTTTTTAATTCAGTTTGATTTATTTTAGAGTAATCATAGACTTATAATATGATATTACGGCATTCTTGAAGATAATTTAATGCAATTCAGTGTCTATGATTCAATTTTATATAATATTTATTGTACATAACATTAAAAAAATCATTTTGCATCTCGTTAAAGATGTGTCATATTAAATATATTGTAGCAGTTCTGAGTTAAAAACAAAATGTTTCAATTGTATAACATTGGTATTATAGTACTGCGAAATACAAAATTAAATTTTGTCAAAATGAATACATTACAAAGATTATCAAAAAATATTTTTATTTGGCATCTGGATCTTAACTCGCGGATGTTTTTAATAAATTTTTATTGCATTTGGTGTTCTAATTTCAAACACAGAAACAGTTTTTCTCGATCAGTCAACTTTTTGAGATTAAAAGTAGCTAAATTGTGAAATATTTAGATGATAGAAGAACAAATTACTCTTCGAACAGAGGAATCACATGAAAAGAAAAACGAAAGTTGGGCAAGGTGATTGAAAGTTGAAAACAAGTTTCTATAAGTGCACAGAATTATGTCCATTTTTAGAAAGACCTGTGATGCATAAAAAATCGAAATGTACCATTGCTTTGGTTATGCAAAAGATTAAGCGTGTGAACATTATATTATGATAATTTGGTGTGGTTTCATAAATGGTTAACTATCTGCTTGGTCAAGGTGACCACATGGAATACACTTACTTCTTGTGCCTATGGGATAGCATAGTAAACAATGCTGTTGGAAAAAGAAGAAATAATCTACTAGAGAGAGTATGTTTCCTAAAGCCATTTAGCCGTATGAGGTAGCATACGCATACGCATATAAAGAAATACGCATACGCATCTCCACTGCATATAAAGAAAGCTGAAGTTTTTGAAACAGTTTTGTTTAAGGTCATGATCAGGTTTGACCATGCTTTGGTGCGAAAAATACCTGGAGTAAGTACAGTAGAATTCTACATTTTTTTTATAGTCTTGAAATCAGGCAGATCAGATATTATCCTTGTTTCTCGAATTTCATGGATGAGAAAAGGTGAACGTTATGGATCTCATTGGTCTTAAATATCAAGAAATTAATGAGCAATAATTCAGACCTTGACAGTATTATGAGCACTGAGGCTCATTATACTAGCAAATATTTTGACAGTTTTCCTGAAATTCTTGATTGTATTAGTGAAGAACTAAGTGAACGTATTCACCATGACCGAAAGACATTTGAGGACAAATACCAGATGAAATGGGTCTCCCATATGATGGCAAATTACTATTGGATTATATAAATGATTGTATAAGCAAAATCCTTTCAAGAATGTGCAAAAAAATGCATTCTCTGTTGTTTTATTTGATTCTTTTTGTCTCTGATCTTTATTAAGCAGTTGTAAAAGGAGAGTTTCTGTGATTTCTCAATCTATTAAACTGTTTTACATATTTTGTTAAAGAAAAGAGTTTTTCATTTAACACCTGTAATCTAAGCCTATTTAATGTGTTAACTTCAATAGCTCAATCGTCATACCTTACAAGCAAGAGTTGATGAGGAAAATCAAGAGCTATATTTATTCTTAGAACAAAGAAGATACACAACAGCAATTTAAAACTCCCCGATCCCAAAATATGCGTTAACCCGTAACTGGAAACATGAATTTCCTCACTCGGTCAGACACATGGAGTCAAAAGTACTCCATTGTTATTTTTCTTTTTTGTGTTTTGTAAATAGCATTGAATTTATTTTGGAAACACAATACATTCTGGAAATCATGTAGTTACCAAAAATATTAAAAATATGAATATTAAAAGTGTTAAATGTTATAATATTAAATGTTAGAATGATGTTATAAGAAAAACCTAAACAATCTCTTAATGAGTATTTACTTCGTCTATATATTATGGAATTACACTAATGCTAATAACTGTTAGAATTTAACAAACAATAATGAAGAATACAGTATTTTAAAATATCATTTTAAGAATATTTCTTTATTTTTTCTGTATTATTCAAACTGAAAGCAGTTTCAGAGATATGGAATCAATGACTTCAAACAACAAAATAACAACAACAATAAATAACAACAAAAACTTTGAAAAAGAATAATTCATTTATACGCATGTATTCATACTTAGACTTTTGTCAACGTATTGCTGAAAGAACAACTTGAAGATACTTAGGAGATGATTGTATTCAAGCACAAAATACCACGTGGTAATCAGAGTTAATGAAGAACGCGGAGTTATTTTGGCTCTCTCTTTTAGTTACGGGTTAATCTGTGTTATAAATATAAATATCTGAAATGTTTAAAACAGTTTTACTATTCATGAAAAAGAATGATAAAATAAAAATTTCTCTTAAAAAAAAGTTTGTTCCAATTCTATTTAAATCACGTTTTCCTCATAAGTAGTATAGACATAGTGAGCTTAAAGAGAATAAGCCATTTCAACTGATTTTAAAATTTTAATATTCGTTTCTCATATCAAAACGATTAAAGCATTCTGTTACGATGATAATTTATTTAAATATCTCTTTTCATTACTTTTGGCTAAAATTTAATGATTGGATTGGATTGTGAAGCTTAGTGCCGCAAAAGCCAAACTTGGCCATACTGCGCCAGACATACGGTTAAAATATAAAGACCGAGTCTAAAATTTAATGAATTAAACCGTTTTAAATTCATTAAATTTGATCTAAAGAATTAATCTCGACTATACTTTACACACTGAATTTAACAGCAAAAGCATTTTACTTAAGAATTTGAAATTCAGGCAAAAAGTCCTTGTGTTTGATAAAAGAAGAAAAAATGACTGTATTTAGGAATCTATATTTTCCGGATATACAGGGGGTTCGAAACTAAAGGTTTTTAAAAGTAATTTCTTAGACAAAAGGAATTAATTCCTTAGTTTATCAAGTGTAATTTGCATTAAAAAAGATTTTTTAATTTTTTTACAGATTAAATAAATTCAATTAGAGTCTATAAAGCTTAGTCATATCCGTAATATTTACTTTTCTCACTTTGGTAAAACAGCATTATTGATATGGTCTTCACAATAGAAGTGAGTTAATAAGCTAATTTAAAAAAAATAAAAGTAAGTTTTCGTACCTGTTATGTGCATTTGATTTACTAAAGAATATCCTGCAACCTTTATCAATCTTGAAGACTTGTGCGATAAGAGAATTTAACAATTACTTTCGCATTTTTTTTTTTTTTTTTTTTTTACTATCCATTCGTTTGAAATTTGTTTATCTTATTTATTTTTATTCAGAGCATTTATAAATTGGGATAAAACTTTTATTATTAGACATACACAAAGATGAAATCTATCAGTAAAATAAATTACAAGTTCTATTTAATAAAAAATGCCTTATTTATTCTATTCTATTTCAAATTTAACCAGTATTTTCTGCAATCATTACTGAATTCTTGTCCGAAGCTTTTTTTAAGATAGTCGTGCTTTCTAGAGTAAAAATACTTTTTCATTCAGTGAAATGTTGAAGTAGCAATTTCATAATATAAATTAAATACTTTTAAAAGGAAACAATTCCTAACAAAACAACAATAAATTCGAAAACAACCCTTTTCTACCTAGAGTTGACATCACAAATTTAGTTCGCATTTAATAATCTATAAATGATAACATTTGCACACATATCGTATTGAAACGCTCCTCGAAGGCGGCCAAGTCTGGATACAAAAGAGAGCAGTTTTAATTAATTAAACTAGATAAAATTAATTCATTAATTATTCTGAATCAGATGAACAATTTTGAAAAGGATATAATTCTAAAATTTTTTCATTGATTTTTTCTTTACTTACAGATAATAATTTCAATTGTTTATTCATCTAAAAGGAAAAGATTCATTTGAACTATTTGGAAAAACTAATTTAGATTGAAGAATGTTAAATAAAACATTTATTTAAAGATAAAGTGAAGTAAAATGATTTGAGACTCTTTTTTAACTTTATTTCTCTCGAAAGTATTCGCAAAATGTTCAAGCTAAATTCTATAAAGGAAAAAAAAAATAATAAAGTATTGGAAATATATTTTTAATTTGAATTAAATTCAATATCACTTTTAAATTGCGAATTACTTTGATATCTGAGGTAACGAATTAGTATCTATCATAATTCAATAGAGCTTAAACATTAACGCCATTATTGAAGCATTTCCTTAAACCGTATTCGAAGGAAATGTTAAGAGATGCAATCAATAGAGGTGAAAATATCTTAGCATTTTTATAGAAAAAAATATCCAGGAGAAGAAAATATCTTTCAAAGATTTATAGAAGCAACTCTTAGTAAGTGAAACGTGCTGAAAAATAGAGCTCTGTTGACTAAAGAAATGTCATACATCCTCACGAATTCAATAATAGAAAATTCTTATTCGTAATATAAAATTATATTTCACGTTTTTGATGTTAATGAAATATCCATAAAGTACTGGAGCAAAAATAAATTTTAAAATATCCTTAAAAGAAATAATCTTGCATGAACGAAATAGGATTTTCATTCTCCGATATATTCGAAGGAAAATTCAAATAAAATAAGAAAAACTGAAAATGTGCAAATATTTTTTTGTCTGTCTCCCTTTTTAGCTTGTTAGACAGATTTCCAACGGATTTATTTTGACGTTGAGGCTCGAAACAGTTGCTTTTCAGATTCAAAAGATGAGTTTCCTGAATTTTTCAAAACTTATTTCTATTTTGATGCGAGTGCTTTCAAAAATAGTTTTTTCTTTCTGTCTGCAACTTATTAATAGCTCTTCGAATCTGACCTTAAAAATTGAGATCAGTCAAGCGCACGTTCATCTTTTTATGTCATGCATCTGAATTTTCTACTTTATCGGGTTTATTTGTCCTCTCAATACGATAAAAAAAAATCAAGTAGGGACTGATTTATCCAAGTGTAAAGACGAAGGCTCTTAAAAAAAAAGAGTGAAAAAATGGCACCTCAATTTAGCATATATATCTTCATTATGCTGAGACATTGTAATATATTTCTCCAAAATGCTTAAACTCCTCCAAATACTAATTTCATTTCAATATCTTGCTTAAGCGATTCTCTTTTTTTTTGCTGATGCATTTCTTTTTGCAAAATCCAATGACACTATGCTACTGGGTCTTCTTTAAGAATCCTTAACTTGTTATTCTAGTCGTTAATAACTAATAGTACATTTATGAAACAAGATTCCCTTTTTTTAATGAAGTAGAGTAATTAATTGATTGATTTTTTGTTATTCGTAGTAGTTTTTTTTGAATTTAAGAACCATTATTGTTAAAAAACATTTCTGATATTCAAATAAAAACAATGTGTTTCTGCGAAGACAAAGGAAACAAACTTTTTGTAGTTACTGACGTTTAGGTTTTAAATTTTTACTTTGAGACATTAATTTTTTTTTTTTCTATTTTTCATTCAGGAGCATCTTACGTTTATATTTTAGCAGATAATTTAAATGGTATAACAGGAAAGTAGAAAAAAACATAGATATAATTTTTAAGTATGTAATTAAGGTAGAATTTCTACTATTCAACTATAGTTTTTAAGTATGTAAGTAAGATAAAATTTCTATTATTCAATTGTAGCTTTTAAGTATGTAATTAAGATAGAATTTCTATTATTCAGCTGTAATTTTTAAGTATGTAATTAAGATAGAATTTCTATTATTCAGCTGTAATTTTTAAGTATGTAATTAAGATAGAATTTCTTTTATTCAGCTGTAATTTTTAAGTATGTAATTAAGATAGAATTTCTATTATTCAGCTGTAATTTTTAAGTATGTAATTAAGATAGAATTTCTTTTATTCAGCTGTAATTTTTAAGTATGTAATTAAGATAGAATTTCTATTATTCAGCTGTAATTTTTAAGTATGTAATTAAGATAGAATTTCTATTATTCAGCTGTAATTTTTAAGTATGTAATTAAGATAGAATTTCTTTTATTCAACCTTTAATCTAAAATAAAGTACAACTGCTTGCTCCTCTTTCATATACTTTACAAAAAGCGGCTTCTGTGGTGCATGCATTTTTACGCAACTAAAAGTGCTAGAGAAATTAAAATTCCTCTAGCATAACGTTAATTCCTCTAGCACTTCTTCCTTCTTTACTCTTATGAGAAAATGTTACATTGGCATTTTAGACGTTGAATTGCATTTTTTTTTTTTTTCCCTGGAGAAAAAATTTAAAAGCTATTTTAATGGTTTAAGTTGTTGAACTGGCTTTTCAAAACCAGCCTCTTTATTTGCTCGCTGTTATGTTACCAAAACAAGCCTCTTAATTTACTCTCTGTTATGTTACCATTGAATAAATGTTGGGGTGGATGGGTGGAAGTTTTAGCACCGGTTTATCGCATTTGAATAAAAATGTGTTCAGACTTAGATGAAAAATTTAAATTAAAAAGCTGCAAATATTGTGAAGACCTATAAAATGAGCTATAGAAATAATGGTAATTCATTTAGGAATAAATTTGAAAGACGATTATCGAAAAATATTTTGTTTTTTTTTTTTGTTTTTTTAATTAAAGCAAAATTTCTGGAACTTCATTTATGCGCAAAATATATAGAGGAAAATAATAAGTAAAAATTTCAAATTAATATCTACATTGTTTTTTGAAAATTTCAACATTGCTAAAACAAAATTGGATAACTGAAAAATGCCTCTAAATATTTTATCAGTAAGGACCGAAAAATATTATATTTTAACAATGCTGCTCTACGATTTTAAATAGTATGATTATGGCTAATTTTCAGAATAAAGTGATGAAAGTTAAAAGGGGAAAAAATCTTATTTTGAGGCTGTTAATTCTCGGAAAACATGAAAATTAAGAATTCCGCGTTTATTGATAACGGATTAATAATTGAAACAAAATGTTTAATACAAATCTAATTTTCACCACATTCTTTTTTGTGACACATGTTGACTGGTAGTAGACATCATGCGCAATGTCATCAATTCCTTTTTGAAACCAGCAAAAAACATTTATAAGGATTTTCTAACTAGACCAAAAGAAATGCAGTAGTTGAGCTGCAGTATGGCTTACAACTGAAAACACAAATAAAGGAGTATAAGAATATAATTTCAGATTAAGAACTTTTAAATATGGTGGTAACTGAAGGAGATACAAAAAGAATAAGTAAAGCAATTTCCTTTGAATTATTCAATATCGATTTTTGGAATAAATGTGTAAATGAATGTCTCGTATCAGATGTAGGGAGCTATTTACCTAACCAATATTAAATGAAAGGTGATTTTGAAATCGAATATTAACGATTGGATAGCTTAAAAAGCAATGCAAATTTGAAACATGCTAATAAATGCTTCATTGTATTGAAGTTAAGTAAACAGGCTACGTTCCTTTCACTCTTTCAACAACTGGCCCAAATTAACAAGCCGGAATTCATAATAATAACTGTCATTTCAAATTCTAATCATTTCTCTGAAACTAGAAATTCTTTATATATATATATATATATATATATATATATATATATATATATATATATATATATATATATATATATATATATATATATATATATATATATATATATATATATAGTATTGTAAAAATGTGGCCATTTATTGTTTATTGCTCAAATTTATTACTCAATTATCCGCAATAATACTCCTCATAATTATTTAGTTTTAATTAACTATTATGCTCATTTGGAACCGCTTTCTTATTTTGCGAATAAAATTGAATTTAATGTATTCTGTTGTCTTTCAACTTGGATGCAAATAAGCATTCAGGTCTTTCTTTTATGAGCTATTTTATTGTAATCTATCTGCTTAAAACGAAATTTTTGATTTCAAAATTTACCTTTTTTCGAATATCGTTTTATTTGACTCTGAATCAAATTATCGTCACATTTAAAGAAATATTATTTATAAATTAGATTATCATGTATATTTATTTTTTTCTTACAGTTTTTATGAATATCGAGTTCAGCTATTCTTTGCATGTTTTGGGTTATATCTGTCCTTTTCAGAAGGTCATATAAATCTATTTAATTTAGTTGTAAAAATTCGACCAAGAAGCTGCGTATTATATATTGTAAGTATTATATCTGCGTAAATATTACAAGAGAGAATTATGCTCTTCTGGACATAACTCTCTTATTAGAAACAAAAACACTTTTCAAAGTTTCCTTTTTAACCCCCGGGATATTTTTACTCTCATACACTGTACATTGAGCATGTTTTTATCTTTCGACTCACTTATTACTTTTTTTTTTTTTTTTTAATTTCCTGCTCATTTATTGTTAACTCTTCCGAACCTTATAAATCCATCAGAAAAATATATTAAAATTCGTATGCTAATAAATGATGAATCCATTTCATATATCTTAATCACATTGCCTCTGATGTTTTGAAGATAACTGAAGCGACAAATCAAAAATTCAATGCAAACTAGAGCGAAAAGCAAGAATAACATGAGGCAGGAAAGGACAGGAAATGTTGATTGACAGGTGGCACGCCCTTTCTGTTTTGTTTAGGAAATCCTAGAGTAGGGGAAAAAACCCCGGAGGGGGTATAGGTTGAAAGAGGAAATCGAGTGAGAGGTTTATGCTCTACTCACGGTCTTATTGCAGCAATTTTATGTCATATTTCTTGCTTTGGAAGGAAAAAAGTTTTTGCATCGGTGTAATTTAAAAAACAGATATACACAGATAATAATATAAAAGACAAATTGATTCAGTCTATTTAATCGACATTGAAATAGATTTAAAATGCTTTAAATACAATCATTAAACATAAATAGTAGATATAACTTTCAAATAAGTACGTCAACATCACACAGATTTATATAAAATGGAATCATACCAGCTTTTACAACAGCAATTAACAAACTTACAACAATGCAAAGAATGTTAACATAGCAATTTTATTTGTAAAAAGAAAATATAGTAGAAAAGAAAAAGCTTATGTACAAAAATAAAAATAAATGAACTTAATAATTGCTCATCTAATGAAAGCCCTTAACGGAAAACATTTTACGATATTGCCTGATTTGGCGTTTTCTTCTGAGAGCTAGAAATGAGCTAAAAAAATATAAAGTTGTTTTCCGTCTGCTAGATAATATTGTTTTTAGGTATATAATTAAGATTACAAAATTCTGCAAAAAAGTTGCGGAATTTTATGAAGTCAATGAAAATTACTAAGTAACTACGTTAAAATATTTTAATAGGCGTTACAAATAATTTTTATATGATCTCGTTTATAGAAAAAATTCCATTGCTTAAATAATCATTATATAATAATTAAATGATACATAGTATTCTGCAAAAATGTTCCAAGGAAGATTGCAACATCCCTTTTATGTATTTTTAATAATAACAAAATATGAATTCGATCAAGGGAGCCAAAGTATTAACAGATTGCTTTTCGTTATGATTATGATTGTTTCTCATTATGAAGCTTTTTGATCTATCTTTGTAAATTGTATTTTAAAGTACTTCCATAAATTTTACATGTTGTTAATATTATTATTTCTCTACATATCTGCTATTTCCCTTTCTAGTTGGTATATAACTTGAGATGGGATTCGCTGATATAAATTTCATTCTTGGGTATGTATTGACAGGAGATCTTATTTAGTATTTTAAGCTTATTGTCGCTTTAGGGCTTCGCTACTTTTTTCAATACAATACTGAAATTCTGCACTCAATTTAAGAAGTTTTTTTTTTTTTTTTTTTTTTTTTTTTTTTGTAAGTTGTTCACATGGGCCATACGCATGTTTTTTTTTTCTTTTATTTCTGAAAATAGTTTGTAATTGTTCATCGACTTCCTAAAATTCTGCATCCTTTTTTAACCACTATTTAACTTATTGTACATGTATGGAAGCAATATTTACTGAATTAAAGCCAATGACAAGTTTTTTTCTGTACTTTATTTTTCTGTATTAATAAAAATGAAAGTCTTTATGACCTCCTGTTGACTATTTCCAAAGAGACCACTGAAATTAGAGCTCCCTAATTGGCTTAAATATGCTTTGAATGCAGGAAATTTGCCTCACCGAATTAAGTTTAAACTTGCATGCATGCGTGCTATTTAATATAAGTGTGTATTGTTAAAATCTAAATAATAATAATCTAAAACTGAGTATCGTTTGGATATACAATAAGCAAACAAAAGGATCTTTCATTGAGATATATTAATTGTAGAAGTTCTAGAGTAAATAATTAAAGACATTTATCTTTTTATTTTTAATAGTTTCTGCTTTACAAGATTTTACAATATGTACAATAATTCTCGTATACCTTGTACAACGGAGCAGACAATAGAGATTAAATTAAAAAAGAATTTAATTGGCTTTTTTTGGCAAAGATAGTTTCAGACTGTACACATTTATCTATTAAATACTTTATATTATTAACTTGAGTTATTGGAATTTCAGCATTTTTCATTTTAAATAATGCGATTTTTTGTTTTTATGACATATTTACTTGAAAGTAATATGCAATAATTTCAACTAAAAAGATATGAAAATTCGTGATTTTAAACAGTTGATTTAGTTTATCGTTTTGATTTTTTGGAATTTTAAATTTTATTTATCATCTTTTAAGACTGGAAATTTATTGTGTCCATAAAATTCGGCTAGAAATTATTTCGTCTGGATGGCTACAGCTCCAAATAATTAATATACGGCACACAAAAAGTATATAATTAAATACTTTGGAATTTTAAATTTTATTAATATAACTAAATCATTAAAAGGAATGAATCGGGTGAACAAGTTGATTGCCGCCAGTATAACAAAAAGGTTCATTCTTCATTATGTATTTTTAGTATCTAATTGAAGCGAACTAAATTATAATTAAATTACTATATAAAAAATTTATCTATTTTGAACTTTAAATATGTGGGCGTTCTCCCTATTTTTCATGTCTTTTTTTCCCCTTCATATTTTCTTCTCGGTTTGAAAAAAAAAATTGCTTAGAAAAACTAATATCAAATTCCTAGTTAGTGAATTATTTTGTCTACACTATTTAATCATCTGCAACACATTTTTTTTTTTATTAGAACCAAAAAATAAATATTGAAAAAAGAAAAGAAAAGAACAGTCTGGAGATATTGCATGTTTAAAATTATTAATTTCTTAGATATTAATTAATTTTGCCTGAATTCGTTAATTAGAATAATTTATCTGTATACATCAAGATTATGAGCACCTCGGAACGTGTGCGTACGGTAAAAGTGCAAATGAGTTTATCTGTTCATTATAGAAAGCAAATTGCTTGTGTGATGCCATTTGGCCTCACTGGGCATAAAAGGGTTAAAATGATTAAATATTTTCAATTTTTCGTTAAATATAGAAGTCTGGTGTAAAAATTGTGATAAATAGTAATTTTATATATAATTTTCAAACATTAAGGATTTTTATGCTAGCAATAAACGCATCAGCTACAAGAGTTACTATTGCGTCGTATGTGAATTGAATTTTCTGAAATTTCTTCTCCTTTCAAAATTTTTCTTTCTTCTTAAGATTTTTTCATCAAAGTATAGTAATTGAGAAATAATGTGATTTTTTTTCTTTTTTTTTTGTGAATCTTTCAAAAAAAAGTTAGCACATAAAAAGACAGCGTCAAAAGTTGACAAGTTATAAAGATAACCGTACAGTTTACGATTCATTATTTGTATTTTAGTAGTGTTGTTGTTTTAGCTCCATTTTTTGTACAATAAGAGTCTTATAATCAGTATTTTATGTATTTGAAAGAATGAAAATTATCTAACAAAACATATACATCACTATCACAATTATGATTTGATATGTTTTAACTGAATTATAATTGTTACAAGGGATTTAAAATACGGGATATATATTTTTTTCTTGTTTTATAGTTTATTTAATAACGCTTTTGAAATATATTGATTACATTGGCGACACATAATCGTAAATTAATCTAGCAAGTATAATATCTTGTTTATCATTACGAAATATTACACTATTTAATCTTTACCACAAATTACTTTTGCTTATTTCCCAGTTGTAAAAGCGAAACAACACTTTCCGTCTACCTTTAAATATTTGCCCCAGATTTTCGACAGGGAATTCTTCTTTAAAAATGTTTCGAAAGCTCTGTGGCTGAGCATTTTCTCTCGAACATTTCGTTTTAAGGGGAAGTAACATCTTTCATGAACATTGATGCTCTTGTTGGTGTGGCGGTCACGTTTTTTATCATTTTTCATACATCAGAATCTGTATGAAGAGCGTTGACTCATGTGAGATGCATAGGTCAACTTTTCAAAAGGTACTTGCTCCCTCAAACTTTACATTTTCTCTTGCTTTCTGCATTCACGAGATTCATGATAATATTTTCTTCGCAACTACCAAATCCTTTTCTTGTGTTGCGTTTTATGCCTATGGTTTCATGAAAACCTGTGCGATATTTCAGTTTCTGGCAATAAACAGATTTCATTACAAAAATAGGTAATTAAGATTTTAATTCTAACTTCATGAAAGTTATCTGGATATATGTTGAAATCTATTGTTTTCCCAGTCATGAAGTCATTTTTTCCCCAGAATTCTCGGGAAAATATTTAAGAAATGTAATTTCACTGCCAAAGTATAAAACTTGTATAAAAAAGCATGGTGAGAAATAATCAGAAAATATATGATAGTATTTAGCAATCGCCAAGTTCAATAAATAAAGGGTTGTTATTATTATTATAACTTTCGTATAAAACATAAAGTATATCTGTTAATTAGACTGAGTGTTAAAAGCGACTTTTGTGATTTTCTATATCCTCATAAAGAAAAACTGATAATAATTCTTTATCTTGGAGGAATCAAGCAATATTTTTTTTTTATAATAGATGTTATAATGATTCTTTCTTTCTGTATATATGAAATGTTCTTGGAGGATTTGAAGCGGCATTTGCTTCTTGTTGTTTGAAACCTTATTTTAGAAATTTTAAAATTAAGAAATGTATGCGCATTATTATTTGTTAATTTGCCTTTTATTTGAATAACAGATGAATGTCTTATTTAACAAATACATATATTGTTATTATTTGTCTTTTGAAACCATATTCTAGAAATTTTCAAATTAAGAAGTTTATGCATATTATTTTTTGTTAATTTTACTTCTGTTTAAATAATGAACTTATGAATGTATTATTTAGCAGATGAATACATTATTTTAAATAACAGAAGAATGTGTTGTACTTGTAAAAGCTTTGACCAATCATTTAAGCCAGAAATTTATATGACATCTCAATTGTGGATAAAATATTGTCTATTATTCAATTATTACGAACATATGTCATACAAATTAAGTGAATTTTTCTCCGGTTGCAAATTTTAATAAAATTCATTCTAATTTTCAATATCATTCCAATTAGATATAGCTAATTTTATGCTTTTACTTGCTAAGGAGTGGATTCATAACTAACGCTTATATTTTGAAACTTTTATGCTTGATCAAATGTGTTTCAAATAGTTTGAATAATTGATGTTTTTAGCAAACTTAATCTGTTTATTCAGCAAACTTGAAATGCTTTTCCTTAACCCTTTAAAAAAACATTTTTTCTAGTCATGGTATATTAAAATGGTATATTTAGCTTATAAGATAAATTTTATTTGATTAATTAATTAATTAATTTGGTTAATTAACAATTATGTAACAAATCAAGATGCACGAGTTTTTGTGAAATATGAAACTGAAGCATCTAAGTTTCTGTCTTATTGAAAAATTTGTCAGAACTTATGCTAACCTATATAAATCCATACAAAGATAGATGAATTAGGTTGTAAACCTACTTTCCATGGCCCTAGGAAGAAAGAAAACAAAATAAAGGAAAGGAGTTAAAATCACATGATACTATCCATTATTTATTAATATCGCTCAATAAAATAAGTACATTCAACTTTTATTGCAAGAAATAATACTAATAATAGGTGATTTAAATAAACAGAAAGTTATTTTATCAGTTTTGACGAATTGTAAAGTGGTAATGTTCTTTGTAATTTTAGCTCATTGCAAATCATCATTTCAGATGTGAACACTCAACAACTAACCAAACTGAGCAATACAATTAAAGAAAAGCAACTAGAATAAGCAAATGCAAGAAATATTGAGTTCCACCATGGCAATGAGAGACCGACCACCTACATATTAAATCACTCGTAAAGAATTATTAGACCTTGATTGAGGTATACTGCATAGTCTAATGCACTTTGTCAGAGTATCATTTATATAATTATTTGTGAAATATGTCGAATGATAAAAATTTCAGCAACGATGATGTAAAAATTTACTTCGTTAAGTGGTTATCTTTAAAAGAAATTCATTAGCGTAGAATTGTAATGCTGCTTAGTGGATAAGAAAAGGTAATGAAAACCAGCGGGAATAATATCCCTTAAGCTTTCTTATATATTCTCCAATAAAGGTCTTACCCCTTTGTTCCGCATAAGATTGTGGATCTTGGTTAAAGCCATGGATAACTTGCATGATATTGTTGAAAGATTGTTACGAAATACACAATCTTTAGCTTGAATCTAGCATTTTTACTGAGTCTTATCGCGGGCACTAAAATTTGACATAAAATTAAAGATAACTTATTAAATTCCATTGATTTTTCCATTGCGTTTATGTGTTACTGCGTTTACTTGCTTGTGAAAGTACAGATTGACAGACAGTCAATTGCTTGAAGGATTTTATTCTAAATTTGTTAAGTGTCTACATTTTGAACATTTAGATATACCTGTGTACCAAATCGTATTGGCCTAGTTCTTTACGTTTTGTATTTATAGGGTTCACTTGCTCTCGAACAGCCAGACAGACTCCATGAAAGTATATTGCGTTCAACATTTGATAGACTCCATGAGAGTGTATTGCGTTCAACATTTGATAGGCTCCATGAGAGTGTATTGCGTTCAACATTTGATAGGCTCCATGAGAGTGTATTGCGTTCAACATTTGATAGACTCCATGAGAGTGTATTGCGTTCAACATTTGATAGACTCCATGAGAGAGTATTGCGTTCAACATTTGATAGGCTCCATGAGAGTGTATTGCGTTCAACATTTGATAGGCTCCATGAGAGTGTATTGCGTTCAACATTTGATAGACTCCATGAGAGTGTATTGCGTTCAACATTTGATAGACTCCATGAGAGTGTATTGCGTTCAATATTTGATAGAAATCTACAAATTTGATCGTAATTTTCCATATGCTAAAATTTAGCTGTCTAGCTTAAAACGTTTTTGAATTATCGTGCTAGCAGATAGACAGACAAGTATAATGCCAGAAATGCATTTTTCTGAATCGGGAAGAAATCGCGTGGAGACTCTCGAGTTTGATTTTTTTTTTCTATTACAATACTTTCTCTATATTTCGTATATGCGAATGTAAAAGACCAAAATCGATTTCGAATAAAATTTGAGTGTCTTTCTTTATTAATCAAATATTTCTTTTAGTTCATCTGATCTTCATATAAAATTTTTATTAACTACTTAATAGTTAAAAGGGTGCCATGAAGTTATTTTTTTTTGCGTGATTTTTCATAAATTTGGATATACATGATTTAAATATCTTTTCTATGTTCTGATATCGGAAGCTTTGAAAGTTCCATTTTTCATGTGAAAATAAAAGTTAAATAAATAAATTACACCACTGATGCTCTTACTTTATTTCTTAAAGAGGGAATAAATTTTGAAAACAGTACAACTTAAATAAAGCTTATATGGAAATTTAGAATTTTGAGAGTGTGTTTTCCGTTATCGTAATTAAAAATCATTTTGAAGTGAAACGTGATATTTTAAGAAATCAACAACGTCTTGGTAAACAATTATATTAAACTTAAGCGATAAATTTAAGCTAATAAGTGAAACTTAATTAGAAATAATTAAATTCCATAAGCGAATTTAATAAAAATATTATTTTTCGAAACTGATAAGATTTGAAGTTCATTTTATCTTTTCCAAGACAGAACGAAATAAATTTACGAACACATTAGTTAAATAATCAAGCAAATAAAAATTATAATTCATTGCAAGATAGTTTATAATATCTCGTTTGAGTTGCTATCTCTTTTATATGATATTTTATATCATTATAATGATACAAAGAGTCTTTATAAAATGATACTTTGTATGCTTTATTGCTAACTAAATTTTGTATTTCAGTTTTGTATTTACAATCAATTTTCAGTTACATTTTCTCATTTCCTCAAACCCTATTAGATAATGAATTAAAAAGCTGAAGAAAAAGGAGTTTTGTTCAGTTGCATAGGCTTTGTGTACCACATAAAGTGAAGATTATGTTAGTTTCAGAATGTACTTTATGCTTTAATGTGTGCCTCTCTCTCTGTGTCTGTGAAAGAGGGAGATGTTTTCAAAGAGAGGTTGGTCCACATCTATGTTGCATGAATTTATCCCCCTCATGCGTCCAAATTTTATAACAACACGATGGTATTTTTTTCTTTCTGAATGATAATAATAATAATAATAAACCGAAGTCAAAGACTCAAATCGATGACAATCTCTTCAAGTTCGAAGTCTGCTGAGGCCCTCGGTAGTTTGATGGATGAGACATGGTCATCCAGCAACAACCGAGGGTCACAGGTTCAAGACCCAATTTGTCCTGAATAGCGCTATTTGCAGTTTGTTTTGGGAGAGATCTCTGTCTCGGGAGCAATCTTATTAATCATGGTTTAGACTGTTTAAACTGACATAATGAAGCTTCCAACAGGGTTGTATATTCATAGCATATATAACCATGTATGCAGTTCTTTTAAGCAACATTCGTAGTTGTTGATGCGCATGCAAGAAAGACAATTAGACGTTATGACTCGTGTAAATAAATGTATGAGTGATTGAAGAGCATAATACACTGAAGTACTGCCTTCAATATTTTAACAATTTACCTGTCTGTGTTATATTATATCCAATTGTAATTAATTATTGATAATTCTAGAATATCATCGAATTTTATTTCTCAACGTAACGTCTCAAATGTAATATTTTATAAAATATTTTCGACGTCAATTTTATTATCAATTTCATAAACATTCTAATATTGATTTTTATTTATTATAATATCAGGGGGAATGCTCCCCCACAAAATTTCTCGCATTCTCTATGATAATGGTATTGTCATAGAGAACGGTTTTCATGACAGTGGCATACAATAGTCATGAAATATTAACTTTTGAAGGGAATTTAGAAATTTTACTGAATCTATCGTATGATCCCTGACGAATGTTTCGTCGATTAATCCTGGCATGCGGTTAATAGTATCCTAAAAACAAATATGTTTTTTAAACTCCTTTTTTCCAACCGATTGCGACAAGAATTGACACAGAATTACATTTCGGGTCACAAAATCGGATACCAAATTTGGTATATTTAAGTCACAGCATTTTTGAGTGATCGCATTTACATTTCCTGAAAGTACACATCGATAGACGATCAACCCATTGTTGGTTTTGGCTCAAAGTTTGATATGTGTCCACATAATAAATGTTAAATCTGTATACTGAATTTCATTCATCTAGATCTATTCATTTGGAAATTATCGTGTTAACTTATATTCGAACAGCCAGATAGACAGATTTTGTTTAAAATGTGATTGAAATATACAACCTTGGTACAAAGATTGCATATTAAATTTCACCTGTTTAGCTCAAACAGTTTTTGAGTAATTTTTGTGACAAACAGACATAATACCAAAAATGCTGGCGATCTGAAACGCGGAGATTCATGAGACACTCGAAATTTTTTATGATTGCAATACTTTATACTTCATATATGAGAAAATAAAAATGTACAGTTTGTTGAAAAATAAATTTATTTCGTTACATAAACAATCGTGTTACATTTTCTTTAAAATTTCTTCTTAGTTAGTAAACCTTAGTAAATGAACCTCCTGTTATGGATGTTTTTTATCAATTAAAGTAAATCTGCAGTTAGTTTACATGTTAAAGAACGTCACACATACGGCCAAATATGAATGTATCAGTGTCTCGTCCAAATAAATGAATGTAACCGAAGTTAAAAAAATTTCATATCTAAATTTTTAATTTTAATTTTCTTGCTATCATTATTGCAAATCAAGTAAGAAAGTACACTCTGTCAGAATATTCAGTGAAAAAAATTGTGTTTGAAAAACATACATTGATTCAACAATTCTGCAAATCATGTTTTATCTGTTTTCTTATTTTTTTTATCTCTTAAATACCGAATAAATGTCTTACCCTTTCCATTATTAGATACTCGAAATTCAATATTACTTTAATTTGAAGGAAATTTTGAATGTAAAGAATTCATAGAAAACAAGAGAAAAAGCTTATGAATTTTGTAAATATTTACCTGCTAGTCTCGGAATCATCTAAAAGCTTGTGTTCTAGGTTAATTATGAGTTTGTAAGTACTTATCAGGATAGCATGAATTAAACATAAGAAATTAAAGAAGATTTTAAAGAAATCTACAATTACTGCCCTTCGCTTTGGGGGGGGCGAATATTGAAGTTAATTGCGATTAATAATATTTCTTCCAAAGTATTCGAAGTGGTAATGAAGGAGTAAGCTGAGATAAGTTGAATGCAAGGAAGAAAATATTTGTTTTACTATGGATGACTTTTCGAAACAAAGCTCTGCTTTGATTATTTTTAAAAATAAATTCCTTAATGAATGTGGTCCTCATTAACCTAAGCATTATTAATTTTGCATTAATAAGCTATTGAATTGCTATTGAAGCAAATTAATTTTATTTTTCAAATTTTGTTATCTGCGTTTGTCTTGAAAAGGTTGCATTTTAATGTGCTTCAGACGGTTGTTAATTTTGGGTTGTTTGCCTTTGAGAAACCTTTTGTTTGGAAATATTATCTTCTCATGCATTTTATGAGGCAAAAAGGGTTCAGATTACTACAGACAATTTTTTAATGTAACAATTATTTTGTTATTCTATAAACTGATAACCTAAATGATCAAAAGTTAAGCAAATAAATAAATAAAAAAAGAAGACCATAAACGACTTACAAAAATATTTATCATATAAGACTATTTTATATACCATTCTGTAGAATGTTATGGCCGTTATACTGATTACCAAGTTTATTCTTTGTACCTAAATTACCTTAATAATTCGTGACCCATTTTCCTATTCTCTAAGATACTAAGCCATTTGCATTTTTAATTACTTCCCTTATATTCATTCCTGCTAATAAATATACTTTAGAAACAGCATATGCATTTGATCCCCTTGTTTACGTTAATGTACCTCTTTCATTGAAGTTGTATCCATTTAAGTTGCATCTAAACATGCAAATCTTATAAATGAGCACAAGCTACCTTGAGGCAAATGTATTCTATACATAATATTTTCTCTAACTCTTCTTATGTACATTTTCAAAATATGCATCGTTTTCTTTCATGGATGAATAGAAATATCCATTTAGTACAAATATGCTTTACTAAACTAAATAAACGGCCTTTGTTAGACTTTCAAACTTTATCCAGAATTCATTACATAAATATCTCCTTAAAGAATAATTGAAGCACCAACCTCAACTCGGTATTAGCGTTTCTACAAAGCAGTCTATTCCCTCAAATGTGTTCTAGAACTCCTCTGAAACTATTAAAATTCCATTAATGGACAGGAAATCAATCGTAACAGTATTGGTCTTTGTTAGAATAGAGTTGGAAAATCGGAAATCAGAAATATTTTCAAGCACTCTTCACTCGACATTATTCACCGAAGGATAGTTCTTAAGAACAGCAAATTAAGCCATGATATTGTTGAAAGACATGGATAATAATGCTATTGATAGTTACAACTCTTAGAAAAATGAATAATACAAAAATACATTTTTGAGAAGGTAATGAAGAATACGCAGTCTCGAATTAGAAATGGAAATTGTAAATATTTATTCGATTGTAATTGATTCGGGAATAAATTGGAATGAGGAGAAATTTACAAAGAAGTCAAATAAAATAATTGGCTCATTAAACATTATCTCCAGAAAAATAATTCAACATAAATACCTAAGATGCCATAGATTTAGATTCTTTCAATGACTTTTAAAATAACTGTAAACCGACCGAAATCTCATCCTCAAAGGAGCGCATTGAAAATTCTTCAAGTATTAGCTTGTTTTGATGATTTTTATGTAGCTATCATTGCAAATAATTTAGTTTTCAATTTAAGAACATGGAGCAATTAAGGGAAAATATTTCCTCATCACAAATTACATATGCATGCTAAACAATTTCGGGTAAATGAATAATTAGGCGGAAAATACTTAAGAGGCGCTTCAGTAGCTTGGTTATAGTTAGAGATATATGACAGACAAACTGTTGTTCAAATCCTGGTTTCGCCAGAAATAGACCGATTCTACAAAGGAGATATAGATTAAATCTTTCATAGATCAAAGAATTTCCTTGAGAGATTTGAAGAGGCAGTAAATATTTGAAACATAATCATCTGACGAAAGTTTGGTATTAACAAGGTTCGTTTTCAATAGCACTGTGTAGCTTCTAAAGTAGGAGTTAATTTAACCCTTTGCTCTTGGATGTTGACTCTCCCTCACCATTCAAGACGGTGCATCATTTTGACGTTTTATTTGTTTATTTTTTTTAATTTCAGTTATTAGAAGTAACTACAAAATGGTAAGAAGATGTGGAAAATAATTCGGGAAAATATAAATTAAAACAATTTTATATATATATTTATTTTTCGGAGCAATGAACAAGTCCTTGTCTTAAATGAATAAATATGCATCGAATTAATTTTCGAGTGCAAAGGGTTAATAAATTGAATCAGAAATAGTAGCAAGCTAATCATTAATCATAAATCAAAACACTAAACTAATTTGCTGAAACACATTTATTAATTATTTTTTTAAAACATTTATCAGATCGGATGGTAATAATTTAATTTTATTGAAAATTCAGATTCATCAAGAAAGAATTTCACATTCATTTCATTATTTTAAAAATGACGAATATTTTCCCATATCAAATTTGTAAACTAGATCACGTAAAAACAACCCAAAAGAATACATAATAATACTAATTTTTAAAGCTAACTTCATCTATAGCTTCAGATGTCCGATTTTAATATCAATAATACGCTGGTTATTATTTTAAAATATTATGTATGGCTTTATTAATTAATGATGAAGGACTTTATTAATTCATAATTATTTCATCTTCAGACAGAAAGCGTGTTCATAATGAATCTTCGATTCCCTGTCCTACAATTTGGCTATCAAATGTTGGTTTAATAAAGATTACCTTTATCTATATAATCTGCGCTCCGAACGAATGCAGATAATGAGCCAAATTTTCTATAACACTCGCTTATTGCATATAAGTAATAAGTAAAAAACAAGACTGTAGAAATTCTTATATACTTTTTACCTTAAGTTTGTTCATATGTTTAATTAAACAATGAGTTAGAAAAAAAGAAAAAAAAAATTTGATTCTTTATCATAGAAATAGCAGGTCAAGATGTATTATATCCGTATATTAGAATACCATTTCTTCCAAATCTTATTTCATAAATGAAACTGTAGAGAGAAATTTTGAATTATGGGTAATTTGATAGAAATGAATTATTAGACTGTGCTTTGCATTTAAATTCTAAGAAGTACGTTTCGTTGAATGATTAAAAGTTTGTATTTCTTTCTTTCATTCATTTTTACAAATATCTTTCTTTAGTCATTTAAAGACTTCAGTTAATTGATCGCTAGTTTATAAAAATCCATAGCTATAATTTGCAGGGTATTTATTACCTTCTTTAAGTTAGATTGAGTGAAGAATGTTAAACAAAACATTCAAACATTCGTTTGTTGAATCAATATGTTATTAGCTACGTGACCGTTTGTCTCATCTTCAATAGGCTATTCAGATTTCCATTCTATAGACTAATATGTCCGTGACAAAATAAGAATTAAAAGATTTCGTTCATTCAGAGTATACCTGGTTTCATATTTTTTGCAAATATTGTGAAATCGTTTTATACAGTTTATTTCATAACATCTTAGCATAGTTTTATTTTTTAGAATAATAACTGATCTTGTTTGGTTTTAGGACCTGCTCCGGATAAATTTTTGGAACTAATGACTCAGAATTCCTTTCTTTGATATACATAAAATTGTTGATTATTATTATTCTTGAATCTTAAATGTTACACTTGGACACTTACATCTGTCGAGTGTGATTACATTTCCGAAACTTCACTGTTTGGAATGTTTTTATTCTGATATTCTGCAATAATTTTCTCCTTTATGTATGATGCCTTTTCTCCCAACGTCTTTTGAAACTAGAACAATTAAAATAATATGCATTTTCAAAAATGTACAAATCTTGCTATCAAACGTACTATTATGATAATTATGTAAATGATGGTTATGCACATATGTGTACGTTTATACCTCCTTATAATAGAGAACTGATTACATTTTACTTCGTTTTCAAATCAATAATATCGAAGAAAATGAGTTTATCCTCCATACATGATGTTTTATTTTCAAAATCCAATGATGTTTTTCAAATAATTAAAGGAAGTTTAACACATAGAAATTAAACTTACGATTCTTAGAAAACACCAATTATTTAATAGACTAAAATATTACTGGTATTCCCATACGGCAAATTTCTATTTTTAATGTCCAAAAAATTTAATGAACATTTCTCAAATAGATTTTAATTTTTATTTCTTAGAATAATGTTAATAATAATAACAATAATGAATATACACCTGTGGTTCATTATTCTTGTAGATATTTAACTGATTTGTTAAAAAGTTTATTGAGTATAATTATTTTTATACACTTTCTTACTTATTTTTATTTCTTCTAAAATCATAGTTGTTTGCTCTGGGAAGGACAAACGGTAAAGAACCTCTATTATTTTTCAAAAAGATTTGCAGAGAGATAAACATTCTGTGATATCGAGGCAACCGTTCTGTTTGTAGTTTCTATGACAGTTTACTGACAAGATTTGAAGAAAATCGTTTGACAACAAACAAAAGCTTTAAGCTTACCTTTCTTCCTAAAGAAATAGGAAAGTAGGTTTATAAACAGAATTTTAGGAAAAGGGATTTCTTTTTTCCACGGCTAAATTCTCTATTTTTACACTTTCATTTCGAAATACTTCAATATGTGCTAATAAGAAACATACAATAAATAGGTAAAGGAAAAGAATACTAATTATGTCTATCGAAAGACAAGTAAAAAGTAAATAATCGATGGTCCAAAATAATTTCAACATTCAATATAATACTAATAATGTCAGCATTCAATAAAATAATGTTAATCTATATACTGAAAGGAGAAAATAAAATGTCAGCATTTTTGAACAGTTTACTTATGGCTAATCTTTCCGTATGGTAAATGACTCTTCTCCTATATGGTTCGCTCCTGAAACCCTGGTTTCCACTTAAGTGAATTCTTCGACGAAAAAAGCCAATTAATAATGTCGGAGCATTTTCAACCACAGACAACTTCAAAGTAGCGTTATGATTAACAAAAAATACATTATGTTTATTTTATATACTTTTGACAACTTTCTTTAATTTATTTCGAATGCTTAATCAACTATTCTCGAGAAAACAAATAAGAATATGTAAAAAAAAATAATTCGCAATTTTTTGGAATAGATGCTTTAAAATGTGAATTTTTCTAGTTTTTTGTATGATTTATTTTCCATCATTAATGAAAATTTATTCCCGAGTAAAAACTTTTAATTTATTAGATGAGTATGCAGGGCGGAAAAGAAAAAAAGTGCCTTCGTTAAACATTTTTTTTTAATAAATAACTATCTTTTTTCCCACGGATTTCCATATTTCTATTTGTTTATAAAACTGGAAAATAAAATGCATATTTCTAGAAAATTAAAAAAAAAAAATAAAGAGCTGATGGTAAAACTTTTTTATTTCGCAAATACATTTTAGAAAAATTAAAACCGCTTTCAAAATTTATTCAGTATAAAATTCATTACTACACTATCAATACTATGAGACAAAATCTAAAATTTAGAATAAATGTTTAATTTTCTCAAACTAACTCATGAGGTTTCAGAATTAAATATTAACTCGAATTGTTCGTCATTACTTCTCTAGAATTTTGTTAATATTTTAGCTGATGTATCTTTGCTCCTTCATTTAACGGAATTTTAGAATTAGATAATAAAGAATGGAGATTTTATGCAATTTTATATTGATATTTTGCACAAACATTTTGATGAAATATTTGTGTTTTTTCTAAGAATATTTCTTTCTTAGAATTTATTTGTGAATTTCTAATGAGTTGTTTTAATTTTTCTTCGAAATGATTATTTTTTTATTGAAGAAATTAGAGTTCATCTGAAATAATTTATTCATAATTAAGAAAATATCTAATTAATGCAAAAAAAACTTTTTATAAAACTTAAATATGAAAAATTTGCTGTTTTACAAAAGTAAGAAATTATCTTTAGTCTTATTTTTGCATTTGCCTATTTCTGTAAAAAAAAAATAGATTTTAGTTTCCCACTTTAATGATGAATTTTTGTCAGAGTTTTCTAAAATATTTTCTTGATAATTTTTAATTTGTATAAAAATTAGAGCTCTGAATTAATCAAAATTTGTATGCCAAATAAGTATCCGCTATGTATCAGCTTCAGAATGGAGCTATGAAATCTTATTCTTTACTTATGTTTAGAAATCTAATATCAATTTAAGGCACCAATATGTTCGTGATAAAGTTAACCAAGCAAAATATTGCTAAAGATTAGTGATGTTATTTCCTCAAAATGTTTAAGAAACCCTATTTTTTTAGTTTACCCTTTTTTTTTAATTACTGCTTGAACAATGGGAGTAATGACATTATATGTCTCCAGATCGAGTTTTGAATTCAAGTTTTCCATTAAGATTCCTCATGTTGTAGATGTTTCTTTATATCTGAATAAAAAAGCTTATAAATGCATCTAGTATTAATACGTATGTCCTCCATGGTTGATCATAATTTATCTTTTAATCAAAACAAATCCACTGAAATTTAACCACATCTTGATGATAGTACTCAGAATTTCGATCTATGAAAAGAGGACAGTGACGATATTGATTTTTGAAGTATCGCTAAGTTCATCAGAAAAGTCACTATCAGATGTTAATGAATTTAATCCTTTATTGGCAGTATTTCCTAGAAGAATGTAAGTGATTATATAAAATATTATGTTTTTAACGAAATAGTTTAGTATCTCATAGATAAAATATTTTGTTCATGATTGTAAAGCAAATTCAATTGCCATTTTTTTTTCTGTATCAATATAATACTTTAGAAAGATTACGGAAACATGCCTTAATCTGTATATTAAGGGGAAAAAAGAACGGTGAGGATATGGAATGGGGTTCGGTGTGTATATAAGGAAACTTTCTTATTCGCAGTCTACATGAGCTCACATCTTACATTAGATGCATTGAACCCACTTGTCAAATCTTGCATCATCGCAAAATTTTGAACTATAAATAACGTCTTTTCAAGCCGCACCGTAGATCAGAATACATCCTTTTCAACAACGTATATTGACTGCAATCAAATAATGGAGTAAGTATGAAATAGAATCAAAGGATTTAAAGGTCCAATCAATAATATGTTAAATATCATCCAATTCGCTATCTACAGCCATCAAATCTGAGGATGATGGAAATTAATCTTCCAACTGCCGCACACATCTTTTCAAAAAAAAAGTTATCGCTAAATTCAACACGAAAGCTCAACAAAGAGATAAAAGAACCCAGATCTATAGAAACACTTTCTAAAAGACAGATTTTTACTCTTATCTTTGCAGTAGTATCTTTCTCCTCTTTACTTTGTCGAAGATGTGAGAAGATCCCAGGATAACTAAATTTACAGATCAACTTATTGCATTCCGAAACAATCGCGTTGTTAACATCTAACAAAAAGTTAGAGACGAACGCAATTTGAATAGATAAATACTTACATCCGGAGCAATTGATAAGTTAAATGCAAACTAACGTAATGATGAAACAATATTAATAAAGAATAATAAAATGTACAAAGTTCGAAATATTCATGAGCTTACATAAAGAAACCTTCCAGGCGAAAAGACAAATTTTCTCTAACTGTAAAAGAATATCTAAAAATAAATGTCATCTTTTCCTGCATCTAGCTACAGGGGTCTGATGACAGACACTGAGTCTTAGGGTGGTAATTCTGAGTCAGATGGGTGGTAATTCGAGACACAGTTTTAATAAGTTCGTGCTTTACATTCAGATGGAGACTCTCACTCACCATTCAAAACAGAGCCTCATTTTGACATTTTATTTATTTAATTTTGATTATTAAAATCACCTCCAGAGTAGAAAGAAGATGTAAATTAATTAAACGCGATCATTCAACTTAAAACAATTATATATATTTATTTTTCGGAGTAATGAACAAGTCTTTGTTAGGTGAATAATTATGCATCAAATTACTTACCCGAGTGATAAGGGATAAAACATCTTACATTGGGATGGTGTGGAAGTTTGAAGAAGGAATAATTGGTCAACCGTCATTCTCATCAACGTGAGATTAAACAATCAGATATTTTTTATTCTATGTAGTTCTTTGATTCTGATGCCTATTTGTGTTTGAGTTTTTAGATATTTTATAACTCAAAAGTTTCTATGGCTGTTTAATAATACGATACAGCATGCTTCACTTTCTGGAGATTTTTGCAATTAGAGGATTAGACAGTCCAACTACAATGGTCATAGGAAAAAAATAATCTGTAGGTTATAGGAAAAAAGTAATCTGACTTATAAATCACGAAACAAAACTCTGAAACACGGGTAAAGAAATTCCTTTAAACGCGCTTTATCAAAATAATTTTTGCGCTGAAAGGATTTTTTAAAGAAATGCGTTCATCCTCTGTTATCATTCTTCTAATACTTTAACACACAGAGGGATTCACTTAGATCAGCTCTAGCTTTGAACGACCCGCGCATAATCGTAAAAAATGCTCGCTTTATAAAGCTTGTGGCGGATATTTTTACGCGGTGGCTATCACAAAGCTTTGAAAATTTGCCTCTAAGGGATTTGGCACATTCAATCTTGATGGTGTGAACGCGCAATAAGATATTTTGAACACTGCAGTAGGGGATTTCCAGATAAGCCTTGCATTCGTTCTTACGTGATAAAAGAGAACGCATCTTTTGCCACAGATTTTTTCCATAATGTCCTAGGCATTCCCCTTTTTATTCTGGTTCCGAGTAGAAAATGATTAATTATTTATCGTCACGCGAGTCTTATTACATCATTTTACCTAGCGTTTTTTTTTTGGACGAAGACAGCGCTGAGATGAAAATTTATTGATAAAATAGTCCTACACCCTTTACATACATGAACTATCTTCTGTTCACTTACATGACGTTAGGAAGGCCGATAGTCTTTTTTTTTTGTTTTCTTTCTTGAAACAGAGAGGTGGTCCAGATCTGCAGAAAAATCCCTTTTTCAAGATTCTTTTGTTTGCTATAACTTGTTCAATCTATTTATAAAATACCATTCGATTTTTAAAGGTATATTTCATGATTACAAATTAAGCATTTTTTGATGATAGATTATATATTTTTTTTACAACAAAACTGAATAAAATTATTTAAGATATATTTCTAAATTTCCTGTTACCTGGACCTTTGCGTAAGAACATAAAGAACATATGTCTTCTCTTGTAAAAATTGTTTTGAAGTTTGATTTTGAAATTTAAGCCAATTATACTGATTTTTCTAACAGTCACCGCAAGAAAACTCGAAATTTACCTTAATTCTATTCAAAAAAAAAAAAAAAAAATCAGCAAAACTCAAAATTTAGAAACTGCGCTCCTATATGAAATCTACAGAAATGTAAGTCATATCACTGACTCTCCGACCCACCCAAAGGCACAGGGATGAAAAACTGAGTGACCAGACTGCCGCTACAGCAACACTGGCGGGAAGTGTGGTTTAGTCCTAAGGGCCATTACCGGTCACAGTACAACCCTTCCCTAAGGAAATATGTCCCGTCATCGGTGGGAGGAGCCAGAGCCACACCTTTTCGTGTATCCTCCAGGGTGGTGATAACCAACTACAATGACGGAAACTTCTCATTCTCAATTACGAGATGCCTTCCTGGGGGGACTACAGAAATGTAAAAGAAAAAGTATGTACTTATTTTGTTATTTATTATAATAAGTAAATATTTTAAAATTCTACTGGAAAGCCAAAACAACAAGCTCCAGAGCACAATATTTTGCTAATGGTAAATTATTGTTTAAGATAACTTATTATTTTGTTTTTACTGACCAATAGCTGCTTGTACCTTACCCCTCAAGAAAAAATCTGGAATAAGGCAAATGCGGGAGAAAAAAAAATTAAAATCAGCAAAAATGGAATTTACAATACTTAAACCTGAGATACAGAAATGGGATGTTTATCTAATAAATCAATCATTTATTATCTATTTGTCATCTATTTATAAGTGTATTTTGAAGAATTTGTTGTTTATTTCTAAGAGTAAGGATTAATTGCTTATGAAAATATTAAACAAGTTACCTTATTGTTTTCTGTAAAGATTTTGCAGGATTTTTTTACAACACTCTATATGCGTTATATGCTTTCCATCCCTTTTATATTTAATCGGATGAAGTTTCAATTTATAATTGCATTCTCCCTTTTCCTACCAGCATCTTTCCTCCGACTGTTCAAATTTACCTACCTGAAATTATTTTTATTATATTTGCATGCATCTATTTCTGTTAGAAGTGGGCGTATTTACATGACCTGTAATAATGTCTTAAATTTGATTTTGCATTTTTATATGGCAGAAAATTATTTTATTAATAACATTCTTTGAACTACGTTTCTTAATTAAGTTATTTATAATTTATATGCACGTGCACATGTCAGTGTGGTAAAAGTGATTTTTTTTATTTTTTTATTTTATGAAAGGTGATTACTTTCTTCATAAATAATATCTATTACCCATATACTAAATATAGATCTTTGATAATTAGAATATTTTAAGAGGACATCAAAACAACTTTATTACATACTTATTTTAAGTTTGATTCTTATTATAAAAGATGTAAACGGATATTAAATTACTCTAACATTTTTGTAGTAAATGATTTTAAACTATATTTAGAATGCAATTATAAGATTTACAGTAAGAGATATTGATAAGTTGGAAATTGGAAACCAATTATTTTAAATTTAATTAATTTACTTTTTTTATGTTAATTTATTCAATTTGGCTTTTTTCAAGTCTATATAGATTGTATTTTGTAATTGATTTTACAGTTCCCTTCCTACTGCGCTTGAGATTTGAAATTTTGTATACTCTGAGGAAAATATGCATTTTTATTACCTTCAGAATTTAATTATCAGTTAATCGATTCATTTTGTTAAATTATGATTCCATAGAATTGGTGACACTTGATACTGAGTTGATAACAAAATTTAATATCCAGGTTCCATTATATTTATAATAATGAATTATAAACTAAAGACTTCTAAGTACAAATTATTAAAAAAAATTAAAAAAGCATTTTTTTGTAAATTAATAAAAACATGTTTTTAAAATACGGTTTTAATTAAATTTATTTTTCTGTAAACCTCATCATCATTCTGAAATGAAATGCTCTTGATATGTATTTTAAAATCAGTCAGTATAATATTTCTGCATTAATTTACTTTATTATTATTTATTATTATTACTTTATTAAGTTATTCTCAAAAGCTTTGATCATTTTTATGGAGTATTCCTGATTTTAGTGACTGACAGAGAATAGTATAAATTCCTTTTTCAAATATGAAGCTGTTTTTTGATAGAATCTGCATACAATATTCATTTATTACTTAAATTCATAGCTTTAAACACATTCTGGGATTAGAAATAAATCAATCTTACTATTCACAAAATAAATCTAGTCTGCAATGTCAGCTCCACCCAATTTCATTTCTCTAAAGTAAATCATGTCTCCAGCACTGTAAATCAAAGACTTGTGCTGACTGAACATTTTTCACCCAAAAATATAACAGTTTTTCTCAAAAAGTGTCTTGAATCCATTTACCTGCGACTTTCTATGCGTGATGTGTTTTTTGTATTTGAAAAGAGTTCGTAATCAGCAAGAATTTAATAATATATTATGTTATATGGGAAGCTTTTTCACATTTTGTTGATGGATTCTTTGGAATCTCAAAGGTGCATTTTTGAGCTGAAGACATGGTGTATGGTATTTTTAAAAAATGCAGTTTCAATTCGTGCTGAATCCACAATCTGTGTATTAAGTTCGACGTGTGTATTTTGGCGTTGTATAAAATACTACATTTCTGGAAAGAAACGCTGGTTATTTTTAATAAGTTAAAATAGAAAATTCTTCACTTGTATTAATTGGTGATTCTATTTATATTTACGCCCCGATTTAAAGCAACCCAAACGCAACTTTAGAACGGAGCTCCTAAATTTGAGCTGCTGTCAGAAGGCAAGGACGACGCGTGAGCATGTAGCCCCTTTTCACGCTTTCCCCCCACACCAGTGGAAGGACGTTGGGCCCCAACAGATTTATCGTGAACCAGACTCGCTCTCACGACGGTTTTTCGTTGGAATAGGGTCACGAACTTGAGGCTCGCCGGTTCCGAAGCCGAGACCTCACCACCAGGCCACTGAGGCCACAAATATTTGTTTCTAAATTATATGATTAGTCCTTAATTCAGTTTTTTTCTAAAGTTCTTTATAGAATCAAAATTAATTGGTACTTCGTGTATATTAATACCCTAAGATAATTCATCATTAATTTTTACTATTCTTATAAACTTATGACCTTCCTAATAGTAATTTTTATACCACTTGCTGTTCCAATTTCTTTATTTTTATTTTTCATCATATGCTTAGAATAGTTTCGTCAAACCTCGCTTTTGCATCATAAATCTGAAGACGAAACCAGTCAACGAATTAAACAAATAAATGAGATTTTGATTTTATAATATATAAAAAAATGGAATCGGGATTAAAACCTCAATACATTTATTTATTATCGGAATAAATAGTTTCCATAAACAAAAGCGCTGATACTGCATCAAGGAATGTATAAAAAATTCCAATTAGGAAAGATAATTATTCTTTGATGTATTGAGATTTTCACTCATTGCCCTTTCCTGCTTTCAGTTCTCCCATGACTGCAGATCTGGAAGGCTAATTTCATAATTCACCCTAAATTATTTCGTTATCAACATGAGTAAAGAGGGCAACACAACAAATTTGGAAGACATACTGCATCAAACTATTCACCGGTGCATTTAAATCTAAAATAGATTACTTAGAACCATCATTATTCATTTACACGTAAAACAAGGAACAAAACTAATTTGAAATATATTTCAAGATGTTAATATAGAGTTTGATAAAACACCTAATCACTTTATTCATCTGAGGGCAGCATTCCGGCCTCATGCAATCATCAATTATCAGAATTTAAATTAACAGTGCCAGCGATAACAACCAGCTCTTTAAATCAAGACTATACAATGAAAAATTTATATTCTAATGGAGGGCGCAAGTTACTAATTTAATTTCCCTAGCCTTAGGCATTTTAAATAAATCTGCAGCAATTATTTATTGAAACAATTGGCAAATATAAATATTTTGAAAATGGATGGATTTCTTTTTTCCAGAGGATTATTTTTGATAGAGTAGCTTTTCTATAAGTTTCGAACGCAAAACAGATTAAAATCATTGGTTTAGTCTAGCGTTTTAGGACATATTTAATTGGAAGTGGAGGAATTCGGAATAGGTAGTTTATGTTATTATACACTTGAGAAGTTTCTCCGAATTTATGAAATTCTTCATTCTTTTTTCAAATATGATTTATGTCTATTAAAATAGAAATTAATATAATTTCAGACTCGGTAAATATTGCTTCTCAAAGAAATTAATTGCGAATAATTCAGATTTTTGAATTTTGTAGGTTAATTTCGCAGTCAACATTTATGGATGTATGGCAGGTCTCCCTTTAATATTTCATTAGACATGTAAGGCGTTAAAACGAAATTAATTTCAGCAATTCCAGTCCAAATTTACTTTTTTTTTTCAAATGAAATCTTAAAATTATTGAGAATCATTTCTATTAAACATGATTTAATTCATCATTTTATGCATTTTGGATTGAATTACAAGAATAAATATTTTTCGGAGTTTCACAATAATATCAAAATTAATTAAATGTTGAATATAAAGGAGTATTTTCAACATATAAGTTTCTAGAACCTGTGAACAGAAATTAAATTGGACATTTTTCCCTCGTAATATTTCACCACATATAATGCAAAGAGTAAAAATTGAGCTGTCGTAATTATAAGGACACAATTTTAGAAAGTTTAAATAACAGTACACCCTGTTAAAATAGCTTATTGATGAATATAGAGAAAAATGTCTCATGGACTTGTTTGTAAAATTGGTGGAGATACTTGCGATTTAAATTAAGAATTTTTTTTTTACTTGAAAAAGGATTCGTTCTAAAATTGAAAAACGTATTCGCTGGTTTTATCATACAGTTTTTCCGAGCTACGCAATGGCGAGATAAACAATACATATAAATGGCATAAAATTCCAAGGTGGTGCAGCTAAATATAAAGAAAAAATATGCATTATCTCAATACATCTAAGGAAAAAAAAATGGCTATTACTAAAATATGCTTTCGAGTCAGAATAATAGCGATGAAACCCTTTTATAACTGATGTATTACTCTTTAATATTGTAAATGTTTATTTATATTTTAAATTATTAAATCAATAATAAAAAGTAATCCTTTAATGAGGACATATAATAAATATCTATTACATTCTGCTTCAAGTATATTTAGTATTAAACTGACTTGTCAAACCTTTGATAGATTAATTGAATGGTTTAATGTGGTTTTTATTAAGTGTTTAAATTAAATATATATTCCTATGTGATGATGAAGACTATCTAAACTCTCTATTTTATTATACATTCTATAACAGCGGAAACAAGAGAGATTATTTGAAAAAAGAAAAATGTTCCAATGAAGCAGCAGTTTCCGACACTTGTCGATATTTGTTGTTTATTGAATAAATTATTCAATATGAGTTGCTGTTTGTAAACTATAAGGTGCTTTTAAAATGTATATAAGAACGATATTAATAAAAGAATAAGATGAAGAATGGAAGAATATTGATGAAGAAAATTTTATTCTTATTTATCCACATAAAAGAAATGCTAAATACTGAAAGATTCTATTTATTCTAAGTGACTTAGCAAGTAATTGTATAAAACAAAATCAGCTTCATCAAAATGTATTATCATTTTCAGTTTGCAACGGAAACTTCATTATTAGATTGTAATGGCAAAATTCAGCTTTTTTATTCGTTTCTTTCAATATTACTTTCCCTTAATACATTGCTTTAAAACTAATGGTTCAACTGTAACTGAGCGGAAAACATGCGAGTTCAAATTTTATGCCATTCATTTTATCAGGATAAGGAAAATATTGATTCTGAATTAATATTCAGCTGTTGAAATTCGACAACCTCTGTAAAAATAAGTTACTACTTTAAAGGAAATACTATTTATATTAGACATAAAAAATTAAATTCAGAAGAATTATCATACACAACTTGAAAAACAAAATAACTGACAGTGAATGAACATTTTAAATTCACATAAAACATTGCTAAGCACCACTAGAATTTATTAAAATTGCATTAAGAATAGTTTAGTTTTAGAGAGAATAGTTTTTAGTTTAGAGAGAATAGTTAAGAATAGTTTTTTTGCCTTACATTCTCAGTTTTATGTTTGTTTATCATTATACAGTCTCAAAAATATATAGTACAAGTTATAAAACTTCAAAACCCTGATAAAGAAGATTCGATTTCTCTTTCATTATTAATGCATTATTATATTTGGGTATTCATATTACTTAGGCAAAAGTAGTTTCAGCCATCTTCAATAACAGATTCTACCTTCATGATTTAATTGCACGGTTATTAAATGATAAATATAATGGCATGAAAGACAAGTCTACTGTTTTATCTCTTCAGAAATCTGCAGAAAATATTTTATATTGTTTGTTAATGGATTCTAAAACCCTTTGCACTTTTGCGCATGTGTTAAGATGAGTTTAATTCATCAAAAAAAAAAATGGTGAGAGGAAAGATGAAAGGAGGAGACGTTTATATTTAACAATTAAATAAACTTATATTACCCGTGGACTGAATTAAGATAAAATAACATGGTCTGAAACGACACGATACTCATATATGGGTCAAAAAATTGAACGAAAAAGTATTTAAAAGGGCGGAAATCAAGGTAAAAAAATGACGACCTTCTCCGTCTCACCCCTTAGTGAGATAGAATCGTCGAAAAGTTGGTGTATCCAGATAATGAAACGAACAATGTGTACTGTGACATTTAAACGTGGTACAATTGGTGCAGATGTAGATATCCTGAGATGGGTGCAAATGCAATCATAAAAAGCGAGTAACTCCAAAAATTATTAAAAGTTATGGTATTAAAACATTAAACATTTTTCAGTTCACTAAATGTTTACTCTTTCTGTAGAAATTTGCATGGTATTAACCAAAACAATTCCCTTCCTAAATACATTTTATTGTGGTTTAGTGGTTTATACTTAAATGTTCGTATGTTTTTTTTTAATCTTCTTCATTAATAAATACTCACATTATATTCCTCAATTCCAGAACCCCCATCAAACGCTGAAATAATGACGTGCCTTGCATTCGAGACGAAACATTACTTGCACCTGAGCCAGCTGCTTAAGATACATACTTAAAAAAAAGGGGGAGGAGGGAAATTTATACGAAAATCATCAATAACGTCTTAATATAGTTCATTCGAGAATATCACTTCAATGTATGTTGTAAGGAAAATTATTATGTCCTAGGCGTTAAGCATCAACTTGCAGTGAAACCACCAGGGAGACAAGATTTAGTCATCACATAGTTTAAATCACTTGGCTATTAGGAAACCCTGAAAGCTGGTTAACGGTACGAGTGACTCTTGAGAAAATATGAGATGCATTACGGCTGCTACAAATGAGAAATTCCACTTCATTTGGTACTCTGGAGAAGTCAGGCAGGTAATGGAGTAACGATGTCTGTTTCCGTTCTCAAATCGGAATCCAAGATTATTTGTGACTTAGAGCGGAAAACAGCAGAAAAAGGAGGATCCAGTATAATTTCGATAGAGAATGAAGACTTCAGGTTAGCAGTCTTAAATGATGGAGAAGTAGGATTCATAATATTTGGTGCATTTTTCTTTCATCTAGTGCGTGTTTTGTTTGTTAACAGTGATAATCATAATAGGTGTAATAATATAACAATCAAGCATTTCAGCATAAATTGAACTTTTTGATTATTTTGTGAATTAAGTGATTTTGTCTAATCTAAAAAAAACATATTAGATGGAATTAGTGGAATTCGTCTACTTACATTGAATAAGATGGATTACTTTAAATGCTTTCTTTTATTATAATGTAACTGTAGAACATGGTTCCTAAGTAGACCCTGGGAAATAAGTAATAATCTTGATTTCGAAACATTTCTCATTTAAAGCCTATTAAGAAATCTTCATCTTCTCCAAAAATTCTTCTGAAAAATTTCGCACTGAACAATGAAACCACTTACCATGGCTTAACTCCCGATAAGCACCTAAAGTACAAAAAATCGTATACAGTAAATTAAATGTAACCTTAAAGGAACAAAAGAAACATTCTACACTTTATCAATTCAGGTTCCAAATTATCAGGAACTATTAACTGACTACTCCAACCCTCCCACAGGTACACGAACAAAACTGGATGACAGGGCCACCATGACAGCAACACTGGAGGGAACTGTGGTTGAGTCTTAAGGGCCATCACCGACCACGGCACAATCCTTGCTTAGGGAAGTGCGTCCCATCATCAATGAGATGTAGCCAACCCCACCTCTTTCAATACCCAGCAGGACGGCGAGAACCAACCACCATAACGGAAGCTTCTCATCCTCATTTTTGAGGTGCCTCTAAGTGGGAGAATTTATCATGGAGGGACAAACTGCTCGTCTGCAAAACTCTGCTAAGACTTCTAATACCATATGCTTCTGTCATTCAAGCAGCTGCAACTAAACTCGTATCAAAGAATTCTAAAGAATAAAACTGCCCGACACTTTAGTAACATGCCGTGGTTTGTTAGAAATATCGATATATCAAAAGTGTTATAGATACCAACAGTTGAAGAATTCTGCATAAGCCCTGCAACAGCATTCTTCAAAAAATAAATAAAAGCAAAATTGCTGCCATTAAAGAAAGGGAAACGTATGACGATAGCAATACAACAAACGACAGAAAACAAGCAGAGTATTATCTGTGATGATTTGACATCCCACCGCACCGTATGGCTGTGGGAAAATGAAATTATGATAAATATAAAGTAAATACTACTAATCGTATCCTAAACTTTTAAGCCTTTTCAAAGAAAAAAAAATCATTGTCACTGCCATTTATCTTTATTTCATTGAAACTTGTAGCGCCATTATTGTCCAGAACAATTTTCTTTTTTCAGGTGGTTGATTACAAGATAAACTTTGCTGTTCTTTATTTGAACAACAACTTTTATTTTCAGACTAGCTTCTTTCGTCTTCATATTCTTAAGAAGAATTTGTTCAAACAGCTATCTTTTATTTTCTTTTCCCGATTCATTCCTTTTTTAGAAACGAATCCTTTTTTACAATAGACTTTTCTCCCTTCTTTAAAACATTTCCCATTTAACAGGGCGTCTTCTATGTCTCGAAAGAATAAAAAATATTTGAATTTTGATAATATTAAGGGAATTACTCGAAAAATATTAAACACGTATTGTAGAATCATCTGAAATCTTCCTTTTTCCAACTCTTTTCAGTGTTTGACTTTGTTTTCCTTGTTCTATTAAAGATTTCCCTTTAAAATACTCCAATTTTATCTATAAGGTACATTTATAATCTACTGGGATTCATAACTTTTCCCGAACATGAAACACATCACTAGCAATGCAGTGAGTGGAATAACCAATGATTAATTATAATGCATTTTTATGATGTATAAAATGCTGAAAATGCCTTTTTTCGATGACAGCTTTGCTTGGCTCAGTGATGTAGACATTTGACTGCCAAACCAAAAATTTGTAGATCTTTTTCTGCTAATATAGGCAGTTTACCGTTCGATGCCAATAGTAAAATATGTTATAAACTGAAACATTAAAATCATTTTTATAATATTATTTTAAATTATTTCACTATAATGATATATAAATGACGATTATACCTACTACAATATAAGACTCAATCGTGGTCAGAAAACACACAGAAAAATGTGCTACATTCAGTACAATAACTAATTATGAAATTATCTGCCTGAGTGAACTTCGAGCTGCCGAATTCGAATGCCGTGCACCAGCGTGTATGGGGATGAGGATGCCTATCTGAACATGAAAGTGCCTGCGATTAGAACTCGTACTGGAGAGAAGAAGAAATGGAAAAAAAAGCATAAACTGTATTCTTCTATATTCAGCATTTATATTAGTTATTATTTAAGTATTTTTCAGTTTGATGTAATAATAAATCGATTTTGGGAAAATCTGTTTTCAAAATTTGAAAGATCTGTAGTGAGCCCTAATACTTAGTTTTTAAATCTGTGATTTTTATGGAGGTATTTTTTTTTCATTGTAGAAGAAAATAGGAGTCCCCGTTTACAGTTTCAGAAATTGATTTTCAGGATCATTCTAATCATATATGTATAATTCATAGATGTGCTATTTAGCTGACAGAGGAAAGGGACTTAATCTAATGAACACATTTTATATGAAAAGTTTTTTTTTTATAGTAACTGAAGATGGGGATCGTCTGAAAGATGTCATCGGTTGTGCTCTCTTCTACTTCCTTTCATTCTCATAGCTTCGATCCTCATGAAATTAGAAGTTGGAAAGCTGCCATCGGTTGCGTTCTCTTCCACTTTCTTTCACCCTCACTGTTACAACCCTCATGAAATTAGAAGTTGGAATGCTGCCATCGGTTGCGTTCTCTTCCACTATTTTTATCTTCATAGTTCCAACCATCGTATAATTAGAAGTTGGAATGCTGTAATGCTGTCATCGGTTGTGTTCTCTTTCACTTCTTTCGTCCTAATAGCTACAACCCTTATAAAATTAGAAGCCGGAAAGTTATCATTGGTTGAGCTCTCTTCCACTTCTTTTCGTCATAGCTCCAACCTTGACAAAATTAGAAGTTGGAATGCCGTCATCTGTTGTGTTCTCTGCCACTTATTTCGTTCTAATAGCTACAACCCTCATGAAATTATAAGTTGGGAAGCTGTCATCGGTTGCTCTCTCTTCCACTTCTTTTTGTTCTCATAGCTGCATCCCTCACGAAATTAGAAGTTAGAAAGATGTTACTTGTTGCGTTCTCTTCCATTCCTTTCATTCTCCTCCAGCCTTCATGAAATTAGAAGATTAAAAGGAAAATGGGAGGATGTCTCCTTTTCCTACAATTAAAAGGAATCTATTTTCCGTGTCCAGACATGTATAGTTTCTTAGTTGTTGAGCATCATCTTACTACCCCGAGTCTATAACCATTATGGCAATTGAATGGGAATGAAAACATCAACTTTATTAAAGATCACAGACAGAAAATATGGTAGATATTTTTATGACACTTTTTAGAGAAGTATTGATGATGAATAAAGCAAACGTATGAATAAAGTATTTGTACAAATTCCAAGGCTTATGAGATTAAAAGTAGAGAAAAAAATACAATACTAAACCAAATATTGTTTTTAAGCTTTTGCACTGAAAAAAAGAACAAAAGATTTAAATATAAGAATGTGGATATTTCAATAAATAATAATTAAGATAAAAAATAAAAAAAAATTAAAAAAAAACGTATCAAAAGTAATATTCAAACATAACTGAAAAAATGTATTCAGACGAATGGATAAAAACAAACAATGTAAATTATTCACATATAAACATATAGAAACAAAAGTTTTATTAAAATTTATTATACTCAAGCACGTTTGAAAAATACGTTTTTTTTCGAAAGAAAAGCTGTTTAATTGTTATTCATGTATCCTAAGTCCGCGTTGAGGAAAACGCACAGGTCTGTATGTAAAGTTCAGTTCATGTATCCAAGAAGAACACTGAATTAAACAGAAAAAGGTTTTGCGGAGACTGTTCAATTCCATTTCACAGTTTTTCTTTTAAAGAGAACGAAGCACTCAAACTTTTGAAAAATTTATCCTTGCCTTTCGTAGAGAGTATTTTTTTTTTATTTATATACGTTTGTCTATCGAGTTTTTTTTAATACAAGAGGGCAAGTACAAACATATATCTTTGGCATTCTAGGCCGGGAGTGATAAACCAAAAGAAGTGAATACGTTGAACCGTACCCTTCTTAGTTACAAAATATTCAGAAAATTATGTGCCCCTTAATCCCGTCAAATATTACATTTTTTCTGTTTCTGTATAAAGTAGTTTTGGAAGAATCTGAATTGAGGTGACTTCATATAGTATAACATATTTCATTTTATTTTTATACACGGTGGTCTGTTTAATTGTAACACAATTATCAGTTTCTAACCTGTTGCAGATAGCGATGCGCTTTGTTTCACAAAATCGCTTTAAAAAAGATAAATAACTATAATTTATTATTTTTCGAATTAAAAAATCTAACGTTGAAAAAATGATGAAGTCTGAATTTTTATATTCTCCTGAACCTATTGATCATATTTAATAAAATAATCTTGACTCATTAATATCTTAAACAAAAATTTTCTACATTTCTACGGTAAAAAACTGAGTCGAATTGTGGATATTGAATATCATTGTGTTAAAATAATCAACGGCAGCCTCAAGAAAGCACTACTCGCTGATTTGCAGATCTTTTTCGAAGCAACCAATCAAATCATCACAAATAATCTAAGATACTGGTACTCATATTTTCATAATTGAATCGGTTCTAATTTTAAAACTGTACAACTTTTATTCTTAAATTATTCGTCTGTCAAAAATATGTTCAATAAGACAATATGATTATAATAGATATAAAGACTTCATCTTCTTTTACTTTTTTGATACATTTATTAATTCGAATAATATAAAATATAATTGTATTTACACCATCTGAAGCATTTTTATAATTGGAGATTTAAAACTGGAATATGATAGAGTAGATATTTGTTAAATAAATATTTGTTAACTTTGTTAAATCAGTCTTTTAATCCACATGTTTATTTCTTGGCAGATCATTAGGCCAGTGTTTGCATCTTTTAGATGATTTTTTTTTGTCTATCCATTAATAGAATCTCTTCGGTCTTCTCTCTTGATGTTGCAAGAAATAGAAGAGAAGATATGGGAAAGTGTTCAAACTATTTGCATACTCCTTTTGGGTATTTTACCGAAATAGAGTTCAGCAAATATTTTAGTCGTGTGATTTTCACACGATCCCTTAACTCATTGTTAGACAGTTAAAGCTGCATATATTAGATTCTGTGAGACATGAAAACAATCTCAATCCAGTGCAATTTAGAATTTAAAGTTGAATTGCTTTTTAGTTTTGAATTTAAATGGCTAGAAAATAAATTATTTAAAAATTATGTTTAATTACATTTGCTACAATCCCATCTCAGGCTGCAAGCTTAGAATAATAAAACGACATTTATTGCCGTAGATTATGCGAGAATAGAGCATTTTATTAAATACGTTAAAATGTTGATAAATGTTTTCGTTAATAATGGTTTTGAATACATATTCAATGTGCAAAAATGCTGTGTATTCAAATAAGGCTAAAAGGAGTTTTAACTTCTTGGATGATTGTGCTTTAATACTGTGTATGACATGTCCGTCTAAATTGGGCACTTACTGGAGACAAGTAGGCACTATAAATGGCAAAATTGTTGAAAAACCTCCAAAAGGTTACATTTTTCAAATTTTACGAGATTTCCCTGGATAAAACCTGTCAATTAGAAATTATTTCTTTTCTTCTACTACTATGTTATTTTAGAAAGCTGCATATCTGTACCTTTAAAATAAACTAAATAATTCGCTTTTACAAGATTTCCCTGGATAAAACCTGTCAATTAGAAATTATTTCTTTTCTTCTACTACTATGTTATTTTAGAAAGCTGCATATCTGTACCTTTAAATTGAACTAAATAATTCTTAAGCGAAAATCATTGGGACCGTATATTAATTTAGAGTCAATATTATGTGAAAACATATCCGATGAAACATTTGAAAATATCTGATGAGTCTAAACTCACAATATAGTTACAATTTTCTATCATTTTACAGTGAGAAATATCATTTTTTATTGAAAAAATACATTATAAATAATAATTAAAATTAACACAGAAATTTACACTTTCGGCATACATATTTACAAGACGATTTATAGACGATTTTTTTCTTTTGAATTCAACTTATCCAATTCATGATTATATGATAAATGTAAAAGAATAGGCGGATATTCTAATGTCGAATTTACTTTCGTATCTTGAAAGCGATAATAAAAATGATTTCTTTGATTAAAATAATTATTTAATTTAACTTTATATTCTATTTAATAATTTAATATTATTTACATATAAGAATTTGAACTGAGTTTTGTGGATTGAATTTAAGTTTTTACTTTATGTTGGAATGATTTGTTTCGTACACGTTGTTAGAATAAGTCTAATTTAAATTGTATTGAAATTGTTTTAATTAATACGATTTTTAATTTGATTTACTTTAATTTTAAATCACTATTCAATAGATGATAAGATAATTACTCACCATACACAATAAAATGCTAGTTGGTATTATTAGAGTTAGGTACAGAAAAGTATTGTTTGCAGTCTGGTGTAGGTTTTAGAAATTCTTTTCGAAATTTCACAGTCGTGCTAATTAGGATTTCAGACTGAGAAACAATAAGAATACATTTTAAGGAGAACTATTAAGGTAAGAATTATTAACGTACAAAGAAGGCTGAGAAATATTAAAGTAACTGATTTTCTCTCTCTTTCTCTCTTGATCGTCGTTAAAATTCGAAAAGATACAACGTATTTTTCTACTCAAAAACATTATTCCAAATGTAAAAAAAAAAAAAAAAAAAAAAAAAAAAAATGTTGGATATTAAAGAAGTTAGACATGTTCAAGCTCAATGATGTGGATGCCTTTTTAAGGACATGTGATTTTGAATTCAGGTCATTTAACTCCATTTAGTTTCACGTCAGTTATAGCAAAATATTTTAAAAAAGGAATAACAAGCTACAGATGATTAAAATACATATTTTTTTAAATTATTTATTTACATCTCTATTATTCTACTGACGTATACTTCTTTTATATGGGAAAATAAGAAGATTTAAGTCACTTAAAAAACTGTCATTATGCATATTTGTGATAATACAGATCTACTAAAGCTTTACTACTGTATCAACAAGTAGTAAAGCTTTAGCGGCGAATAGTATTCGGCGTAGATTTTCGAATTCGGGTTTCAACCATCTTCGAGATGAATATTTGCTTACAGGGGATAGAGCAATTAGAACTGACAAATATCGTTAACTGAATAAAAATCTTTTTCTGTTCTTTCATTCTGTCTGTTTTTTTCTCCAGAGGAAATTTTTCGTTTCTGTATGTTGAGATATTTAAAATGAAAATTTCCATGATCCAATCATTTATAATGACATACTTTCAGTGGAAAAATATGTTCAACAAATTTTAAAATATTCTGTAACTAACCTAAAGTGCTAAATAGTTGATTTATTTATGTTGTCCCAATTTTTATTATTGTTACTATGGTAGCAGAAAGTGGTATACATATTGATTTTTTATTTATTCAGTTTTAAATTTACATGCCATGAATTATTTAGTTATAGCAAGGGGAAAAAGTTTTGTAAGTGATTAACTTTATACAGGAGAATAGCATAAAAACAAATTTTTGTAGATTAATGATAGGGCTATTTTATAAATACATACTAGTTTCATAACTTATTTTAAATATTTTCTCTAATGATCTGAAATAGGTAAAATATTAAATAATATTATTTTCCATTATGAAATAAACAATTTTTTACCATTATGGAATAAACAACACATCAAAATCAAATTAATTGTAATAAGTGAACGACATGGAGAAACAGTATAACAGAAAAAATCAAATCCTTATAAAATGCATTGATAAAAATAATAAAATTTGTATGGTATATTCAAACATTATTTGTTTAAGATATTATTTAGCAAGAAATATTGCCCAAGGAGAGCCTCAATTCTCAAATAAATTAAAGCTTGGTTGGTTTGGGGGTTTAGTGATGCAAGAACCACTTTTGTTATAAATTGCACCATATGGTTCAAATATTATTTCAGATATTTTAACCATATGCCAACAAATAAAGTTTGGACATTGCAGATTGGAGTTAATGGATTCAATTGATTGATGCTGGTGATCTTTTTTTGTTTAAAACAGAGGGTATTTGCACATATTTAGAACGATTTCGTGGTCGTTTAACTAATGCGTAAAATGTAAATATTATTTTTTAAATGCTTCATCTGATAACTTCATTTCTGGACTATAAATTTGCATCGTGATTTCCACAATAGATTTTTTCCCCAAAGTTTCCAGGGATATTGGTTTTTGTTTCGCTTCTATTATTTTCCAGAATCATTAATCATAATGGGTTTGCGCTTAAAATGAACACTTTTCAACAAATTAAAAGCCCATTTGTCCATATATGAAACATTAGGAGACTTTGCAGAAATATGTTGAGAAGGCGTATATGCGATATTTGTATCAATCTTTATTTTTTCATGGAATGCAGTAGTTATTTTTGTAGTAAGACTTGTTCAACCTTTAAAGGCATTTAGATAAGGAAATGGTTGTTATTCTGGAAATATTGGAAGTAAAATTTCCTCTTGATTATAGACTGATTTGATTTTAGCATTTTTTTCTACTCTTCTTATTTTTAATTTCCCATAGTAGAAGAACCCTAGGACAAACACCTTATTGAAACTTTCATTGCTTTGACGGAACGAAGTTTGTACATTTTTCTCTCCATTTTCAATAGTAAATAGACCCATTTTTGTTGCAGTCAATTAGATAAACCCTTGCTTCTTCAAGAGTCACAATGTATTTCCATTTATGTCCTGTTAAATAGCTTTCTAATAGGGTTCTGCAAAAGCGATCTGCGTTAAGTCGCATGCTTTGGTAAAAGCTGGTGAACATTATGTTTTTTTAACCTTTTTATAATATGTAAATCTTTTTTTATCACTTTGTTTATTGTTATTATAGATGTATTTGAAACTTCTGCGTTGGTGGTAACAGCGACTTTACTTTAGAAATATTTGAAACTGTACTTAATACATTTTCGGGCATTTGCTTGGAGTATTCTTTCTATTTAGAGGCAATGATTGACAGTTTATACATTTTTGATTAATAATTTTTTTTATTTTGTCCCTAGAAATTTTAATGCAAAACTTTTCGCAAAGGTTTTGAATCATGGAATAGTAATATTTCTTATTTAAATGCACAGAAACATATTCTTCAACCCACAGCTTGTTGAAAGGAGAATACATTTAAAAGGAATATATGATATTTCTCATTTTAAATAATAAGCTATTATCATAAATTTTATCCCGATATATTTGATTAAAAAATTCTTTATAAAAATCGCTCTGAAATATGTAAATACCTTTTATATGGGTGAGAAAATGTATAAAAGCTTATTTTTTAAGACTTTCTTCATTAAATAGGAATTTCGAACGAGTCTGGATCAAAAGTGACATACGTATTGCTTTTATATTCCATGTATTTTTCAAAGACAGGCAAAGCTTAAAATAAATCACAATATGTAGTACTTTAGGTCATTATGATATTTCTAAGCCTCATATATATGTGCATATTTATACAGGATGGTTATAATTAAACTTCCCTTATAAACAGCATCATACAACGTAAGCGGGTGAACGGATTGCAACGAAATTTGGTATGTAGACTATATACGAAATGCGCTCACGGAAATTCGAAACATAATTTTTAGTTCCAAAATGTCCACAAAAGGGCGCCTTTTCCGGAAAAATATTAATTTTAACACAATAAACGAACAAAATGGAATATAGAAACAATATTTACAATCCAAAACAAGAATTATGAGTAATAAAATGTAAAACCGACAAAAACTGTCAGTTATAGGAAAAAATATCGAGATTTGCATGCTTGCAAAGAAGAGGAAACTTTATGCTATACAGGTTAGGTTAAGAAACGTTTGCAGTCGTTGTCATGTTTTATGTCGATGTTTTCGGCTGTAATGATGACGGCATTTTGTTGCGACGTTGAATGACTTAAGGAGATCCAAAACGCTTCATGTGCGAAGCATCACAACTGATCAGTTACGATATGCTGTTGAAAATACTGTCCATCGACTTGAAATTTTGCAGGTGAATGAGGGTGGTCACAGGGAGGACCTTTCCCTGTATCGTCCTGGACACAATTAACAACTGCTCCTCTTGTACAATTTCGTCCTAATCTTTTCTAGTTTTTGCAAACTGAACTTTTTTTCCCCTCATACAGCATACTGTTATTTTTTTCCTTACCTTTATTTAATTTGGTTCGATGACAAGGCGATCAGAAACTAGTCAATAAATGTTAATATTTTTTCTTTATTCCATTTTGATCCTTTATTGTGTTAAAATTAATGTTTTTCCTGGAAAAATTGCCCTTTGGTGGACATTTTGAAACTAATTTATTTTTTCGAAACTCGCTCAGTGGATCTCTTGGGTATTTAACATAACATATTTCTTTGCAATGCGTCCAACCGTTTGCTTTGTATGATGGTGTTTATAGGGGAAGTGTAATTATAACCACCCTGAATATATAAATTTTTTCTTTATAAAACATTAAATAAAAGAGTCAGCTATCCAAAGGGAAATAAGTTTGAATGGATGATTCTTGGAAAGAAGAAAATATATCGAAATGGCATTTCGTGATTTTTTTTATTTTAATTTATTTATTTTAAAAATTCTGATAGTTTTTTTCTTCTTTTTAAAATAGCTTCCAGTTAGCAAGGACCGTGATCATTGTATGATAATGCGAAACAAATCTTCGAATTAGCGAAATTAGCATGGATAATTTTTTTTCTGAAAGAACAGTACGACTGGATATTATCACTTATAGATTTGAGAATATTTTATTTCTTATCGGTCAAGTCTGGATTTATGTCACCTCACATCTATTTCTTAAAGAAATTAAACTTTAAAAAATTAATAAGGCAAATCATCAAAATGTCGTGTTCAACAATCTTAAGTCTCATCTGATCTCAGGAAACATGAGAATGTTGCGATTTAACGTTATTATTAAAAACTAGATGATATGTCCATCTAGACGGGCTGTTATCCTTTTAATAATGTCTCGGATATGATTATCATATACATAAAAAAGGGTTAGCTTAATAGATAATTGCACAACAATGGATGGTACAACAATGGATCATATACCTAAAAAACGGGTTAGCCTAATAGATAATTGCACAACAAGGGATGGCGAGAAAAGCCAAGAGATTAAAAATTATTTATGGGATTACAAACTTCATATTTTATTTATATTTTTTATTCTGGTTTGTAACGGAGGTTAATGAGCTAATAATAATAATGAGTAGTAGAAAATGTCACGTACAATGGCAAGAATGTGCTTAAGAAATTATAGTGCACTTTGGATATTACAATTATATCAAACTAACGTGAAAATATTTCAAATTAGCAGATATTAGCTCATTAACCTCCGTTACAAACCAGAATAAAAAATATAAATAAAATATGAAGTTTGTAATCCCATAAATAATTTTTAATCTCTTGGCTTTTCTCGCCATCCATTGTTGTGCAATTATCTATTAGGCTAACCCTTTTTTTTCTTGCATTTGGCTATAACTGCTTCATAATATTCACATATGCTCAATAAAACTAATCATTGAAATCAAATCAAAACAAATAGTGATCTACTAAAGAAAAACGATGCATTGCCAAATACAAAATTAAAATAAAATAATGAAAGAAAATAATAAAAATAACCTCCGGTTATCCCGTGAAGTGAAAATATAATGATTTAACATAATATAAAACAATAAAAAATGTAGGCCTAAACACATTGATCTTTGCCACAATAATAAATAACGTAAAATAATCGTGAAATTTACAATCCCATATTATTTTTTATGCTTAATTTTAATCACACATATAAAAGATAACCTGTCTTAGTTGTTAAATACCAAAACCGGATTTGGAATCTCGCATTGGTGGGTATATTTTTAATTAAACCCAGCGTTACTGACGGCGCTGCATTAATTATATATACTGATTAGAAATATTTTATCATTCTATAACGGCGCGTATAACTTAACGTTTTGTTTAGATAACTTTGCGCTGCATTCAATTTTAAAAACAGATAACATGCATGGCAACTTTCAAAACTTTAAAAGTTTAAAACGTATTTTGGAACTTTGATTCATGATTTTTTGCTAAACAGGACATTTTAATTTTACCAACTTTTAATTGTTATTTCAGATCTGTACGTTTATTAAATTTCAAAATGTAGAAAAATGCATTGTAAACAATCAAAATTTCGAAAATTTCAACGATGACTATTTTGGAATTTCAAATATTTTAAATGAATAATGAAATTTGCAAAACCTATTTCAAAACATAAAGAAATATAACAGTTATTAAAATGAAAAAATTTTCATCAATAAATTTTATAAAAAGTAAATAATTAAACTTATCAAAATTTTCAAAAATTAATGTTTTAAAATAAAAATGAAATATTTAATGAAAATATGATTCTTTTAACACTAATAAACAACTTCATTTTTTTAGAATTATTAATTACTCAACATTGATGAAATTTATTATAAAGACATTGATTTCTTCTTACATTTAAGGCAGTGATTTTTTTTTCTTCTTTTCATTTTAGGCTCACATTCTTGGATGAAGTATTTCACGAACTTAAATTTCTTATCTTTTCACCGATTATTATTTATTTAAAAGATAGGATGGATGGAAAAAAAAAACACGCTTTGAATTTTTTTTTTTTTTTTTTTTTTTTTTTATTGATGACATTTTACGATGAAATTTTCGTTAAAACCAGAGCACTTCAGAAAGGCGAATGAAAAGAAACTCAGGACGTCTTTCGAAATCAGAAATCACCAAATATCAAAAATATTGCCTTTTGATGTAGAATTTTTTGTTAAAATATATCCGAGAACGAAAAAATTTCCTTTGGATGGAATCAAAATAAGGCCTTAGTGGAAATAGCTTACTGGTGCAATGTGAAGTCGTAGGCGAGAGTTCTTGTAACCAAGAAGGCAGAAAATTCGAGTTTTTTGGGCTTGGTTCAGTAATCCATTGCAGACATTTCGGCAAATTCAAGCAAAAAGAGTTGTCGATGACTTGGATGTCCAAAGTTTTTTTTAAAATTTTTTTTTAATTATAATATTTCCTATTAAGTTGTTAAACGAGCAAGAGAATTAGTTTTTTCATCAACATCTTCATTTCTTAGCTTCTTCATTAACCCTTAAATTTTAATGTGATTTAGGACTTAGGTGAAAATTTAGGACTTGGGAGGAAATTTAGGACATAGGAACTGGGGAGGTGTGGTGTACGAGACCGCATTTTCTCTGCTCTCAAATTTAATTTTCTAATGAAAGTATTAGTATGAAAATCTACCAATATATTCTGCAGATACTTTTCTTGATATATAAATATGCTTTAGAAATTTTTCTAAATATGTTATCATTGAAAAAAGTAATTGCGTTGAACATACATTTTTTTTTCTCAAATTACATGTTACAACAAATAATATTTTTGAAAAGGCATATTACTTATTATTTATAAATTATATTTATTTTTCCGGTATACAAAGGTATATAGAAAAGAATATAATGTAAAATTCAACAATTATATGAAAAAAAAAAAAAACTGACAATGTGTAAAATTGACCCTTTTTTGACTGGCATCATCGGTTTTCGAGGGCATTTTAAGCATACAATTTAACTGCTAGTAAAAAAATCAGCCTATAAATTCTGTAGATATTTCTCTTGGTATATTAATATACTTTAGAAATTTTTCTAAATACATTATTACTAGAAAAATTCATTATGTTTGAACATATATATGAGAATCAGCCGAAGGCGAACTTTTATCGGAAAAATATTCTGTACAATTATTCTCATCACTCACATCACTTTTTGCTTCATTTAAAAGTCTCTGGAGCTCTGCTTCCTAATGAGGATCAGTAGGTTGGATAATATTTCGAGAACCAAATTTTCGTGCCATCTGCTAAGCCTTGTTTAATACTGGAACACTAAAAGGGAGGTGCGGTCTTACAGACGTCGAGCAAGGAAATAACTGAATTATTTTAAAAAGTATCCGATGAAACCGGTTGAAAAAGTGCACGTATATTGAAAATCACGAAACAGGAAGCTATAGGGTCAATCCATTCGAATGAGCTAAAAATAGAATGGGGTGACCGAAAGTAAATCGTTAGCGATCTGACATACCTCGTCTCCCCAATTCAGGGGGACGAATACTGAATATACTTGACTGAATATACTTGAATATACTGAATTTTAACTTGAATAATTATATCAACGGTTCTTTTAAAAACAGAAATATAAAATATGAAATTGCACTTTAATATCTGCAATGCTATTCTTTAACATTTCAAATCATTTCGGCGCTTTTTTGAAATTTATGAAATAGAACACCTTAGCAATGCTTTACATTACTTTTGAAATTCGCCGTATCAGTTCTGGCATTTCTCCCAGAAATTTATTATTTATTATTATTTAATTATTATTTAAATTTATTATTATTTAAATTTATTATTATTTAAATTTCTTCTGATTGTAATCGCCGCTCTTAATACAGTCTTATGCATATTCAAATATTTTCACCCATGTATAGAACATGATCACATAAAAACAAGAAAAAAGTTTTATACGTGATTAAACAAGGATCAAAAGTGAGAGAATTTAATCCACAAAAAGGTGGGTTTATTTTGAAATTCACTAAATTAAAAGATTAAAAGAAGAGGAAAATTCTACTTTACTAATCAGTAAATGTTTTTTTTTTAATCTTTAGAATTCAAAGGAAGATTTTTTTCCCTTCTAAAACTCTTTTCGTGCATACTAAGTACCTCTGCCCCAATTTCCTTACAGCTTACAAATTTTGTTTCTACTTATTTTGAGAAAAAAGGAAATTATTAATAAATTGGGAATACATCTGAATTTATAAACCTTTCATTTTTCTGCCTTTTCCAGTTTCTTAATCCTTTCCATGCACTGTACCCAATCCAAGTATAAAATCTACCCAATGTTTTTTTAAAGCGCGCACTGTGCATAAATTATGAAAATCTTTTATCCTTGATTTAGAGAGATTTTAATACTCTTATCTACATAAAGAAGGATTACCGAAAAAAAAAGATTTAATGGATTTCTTTGTCTTATGTAACAACTCTTAATGAAATGGATGTTTCAGTGTGGGCGATTGATAATGATATAAATTAAATTTAAAACCTCATGTTTAACCTCTAATCAATGAAGTATTCACAATAAAATTATGTGCAAGACTTTCAAAAGACATAGATGATAAATAAAATCTTCTTTGAAGTCGTTTCGAGGCCCAGTCATCTTTGAAATTCATATTATTTATGCATTGTCACCCTAAAAAAATGCCAAGTGTTTTAAAAAATTAAGGGGCAGGACGCCTATTGGAGAAGTATCCATTTGGAAAAAGAATCCCATTAATTAAATATCCTTCATGTACAAAGTCCTGGGAAATGTTGAAACATCAAAAATCATCTTGCTATTGCGGTATGAAACTCTGGTGAGAGTGACTGACTCATGTGTTTTCCTATTTTTCTACTAAGGCTTAAAATTCTAACACTAGTTTCCACATAGCACTTGCGTAGTTTCACTTTTTTAATTGATCGCTGAGTTAGATAATATAGAAGGAAACTTTTCTAACTGGATTAATTAATAAAGTAAGTAAGCTGAATAAATATATAATGAATTTTTTCTTTGAATTAAAAAAGGTATAAAGCGCATCCAAATGAAAGGTTCTAGCTGAATTTTTATGCATAATCCAACATTTTTCTCTGGGAGATTGCTGTATATGTCAGGAGAAATAAGGTAAAAAAACGATGCAATGGATTTTCTAATTAAACGAAACAAACGAACCAAACCAAGTAACATCGTACCAAGAATTTCTAAAAAACAGACTCAGCACTCAGTAATCCCATTTCTGTCTGCAAGAGGTGCTAATGGAATTGATATTTGTCTTCGAATGCTTATGGGAATATCTATACATCACGAAATGAAATTTGCCGATGAAGCAAGTGTTTTTACATTAAATCTTAGGGTGAATGACTTGCCAGCACCTATGTTACATGCCCAGAATTAAAATCAGTGCACATTGGGCAGTATTACATGACACTCACTCTCATTTCGAATTACTTTATGTCGACAAAAAATGAATTTCTATATGTTAAGCCTAGTTATATGAATCCATGGCTCGAAATGACATGTTTTGTAGCTTCTGTTTCACCCAACAGTACAACGCGAATAATCATTTTATATCAAATGTCTTCTAATACACTCAGTTATTTAAAGAGACATTTCAAATTTCTACAACTTGGAATAATACGTCTAGAACAAAAGTTCCACAATCATTTTGGCATGCTATGCATATAAAATGCCAATATGTAACCCTCAAGATTTACTTCCTACTGCCAAAAAGACAAAAATATATCTCAAGTAAATTATTTTCAAAAGAACTGGATATTTTTTAAATTCATATCCATTCCTTTCATATATGAATTGTTTGAACGAATGACACTAAACGCAGGACTTAATTTGTTCCTACAAGAGTGTTTTATCCTATGAAACGTATCAGATTTAATGAGATTTCTTCAGAATGTTTATTTGGCTTAAAACCGCACGAAGATTCATATTTACTCTTTTGTATACGAGGTATAGAAGAAATATTATGATCGTCAAAAAATTCGAAATCAAAATTTTTAAGAATTTCCAAACTTTAGACCTCCCTGAACCCCAAAAATACATTCACAAAATTCCATCTTTCTGGCTTTCTGAGTATAAGTGAACTCAATAATTACAAGATGCAAAGAACTAAAGGCAGGCAAAATTTGGTATACAGGTTTAGTATCCAAAATACAGATCTTACGAATTTTCAACCAAATTCGTCGTTCTATCGGTCTCTGTTTCCGCATGTATGTAAAAGCAATAACTATAAACGCAGAGACTGAAATCAATGAAATTATGTATATTATTTTGTTTTAAGATGAAGCTATGAAATTTATGTTTTAACACACACACACACACACACACACACACACACACACACACACACACACACACACACACACACACACACACACACACACAACACACACACAACACACCACACACACACACAACACACACACACACACATACATACACACATACATACACATACATACACGTGTGTGTGTGTTTCTACCAAATTTTCAACCAAATTCGTCGTTCTATTGGTCTCTGTTTCCGCATGTATGTAAACGCAATAACTCATAAACGCAGAGATTGAAATCAATGAAATTCAGTATGTTATTTTGTTTTAAGATGGAGCTATGAAATTTATGTTTTACACGCACGCGCGCGCACACACACACACATATGTGTGTGTGTGTGTGTATGTGTTTCTACCAAATTTTCATCCAAATTCGTCAAACTGTTGAACATAGGCATAGAAGGAAGGTTATAGGCATAGCACAGTTATCATATCTATATATAAAAATCAATTTTTGTTTGTTCGTACTGCTATGCCGTACCGTTCAACCGATTCCGATGAAATTTTGCCAACTTATTGTGTGCACTTGCTCAAAGTTAATATTTTAAAATCGACAGTTGACAAAAGATAGACATTAAACGGCATCTGTCATTTGGTGTTATTCGCACAAATGTTAAACAAATATAAAATTATTTTGATTGATGACAATCAATATGTGTGAAATGAAATCGAAAATGTTTAGAGCGAGCGCAATTTTTTTTTTTCCTTTTCATTAATGAATAGTCATGTACATAGGATGTTGTCGCTCAGCTTGCACAATAGGGTTACATATTTTATCTGCGGCAAACCGCACATATTATTCAGAGTTTATCTCACACATACAAAATAAAATTATTATTATTCCTGGCGATCAAGTTAAGTTATACATAATGGGAATTTCCAGTGCAAACAGTAATTTTTATATTTATTCAGAAAATCGACAAACGATATTTCGGTTATACAAGCGTATATCACGTTGATTGCTGAGACAAAAAATATGTCTCCAAACATTCGTCTCTTAATAGATCTACCACAGCAGCATGTAGAAATATACCAAATTCGAGAATATCAAACAAACGAGGAACGTCAAGCGAGCAATAAAGCAGATCGTTTACGAATTGCAAATTGACGAGCTTCTGAATCTCAACATGCGCCAAGAATCGAAAAACAAAGTTTCTATGCTACCTGATCACGCGCATTAGAATCAAAAGACCAATATGCAAAAAGAAGCAACGCAACCCTGCTTAACGGAAAGTCGATTGGAGAAGATGTGCTCATTCCATGCAATCCCATTATTCCCACTGATATGCCTTTTGATTTCAAACGACTGCAGTTCCCCATTCAACTCGCATTCTCGATTACCATCAACAAGGCTCAAGGTCAATCGCTTCAAGGGTGCGGATTGAATCTAGAAAATCCATGTTTTTCACATGGCCAGTTGTACGCTAGATGCTTACGAGTCGGAGTCAAGAAATTCATTTGTTTTTACTGAAAACAGAAAAACAAAAAAATATTGTCAAATCTAAAGCACTTGAATAATAAAGCCAAAAACTATAATAAATATTATTTGTACTTCTCCTTTATATAACATTCAATTTCATTGAATGTATTCTTTGCCGATAAGGAAATAAATATTATTCTTTCTATCATTCCTAATTAAGCAAGACAGCTATTTTAAACCCCCAAACGATATTTACAAAATCATTTCTTCTGGTGCAGTAATGCGCGCGCACGCGCGTGTGTAATAACGTAGAATCTGAAAATAAATCGAAGAAGAAAAATGCGTACAACATATGAAAAAAAAAGAGAAGAAAAGTGTTAAAACATATACGATGAGAATGTGCAATTCAAACAATGCCATGGAAAGAAATCGAAAAGTAATAACAGAGGTGGAAATAAAATGCGAAACGGAGCGTGAAATATCGAGATCTACGCATTAATTCTTCATTAGGAGATGGAATTAAGGTAGACCACAAAAACAGTTATAGCATTTTCTGCACACAAAAAAAACATATCGAATAATTAAATGAAAAGAAAGTATCTTCACTCCAGATGCTATAGTAGACCAATAAGGAAAGATAGAAAATAAACGATATAAGACAGAGATACAGTATAAATAATATAAAATTAAAGTGCATGATAGACAACGGTAAATCAAAAATGGGAATATATCGAAGATAAAAGAAACAAAGAAATAGAAAGGGAAGGTGCATCAGAAAGGGGAAAAGATTACTTTTTCTCCGTGTGGGAGAAAGACTGAATGTTTAGGGTATATCGAGAAACGAGACTTTGGTGCACTTTTGAGAGTATTGCCATATGAGGCCTAAGAGCATTTCGATGCATGGGAGGAAGAAATCGTTAGAAGATCTATATTTAAAATAAAAAAAAGTGTAAGGTGGAAATAACTTAAAATAAAGAACTTTTTAAATAAAATAGGGCTAGAAAAATTCCGAATTGAAAATATTATCATTTGGGACTCTTAAATAAAACATGGCTGGAAAAAATAACGATTTTAATGTATGCTTAAAAGTGACTCTGGATAAAAGATGTATTTTAGAGATTCAGTAACAGAAATTCCTGGCTTCGATGACACTTTCGCAATTAATAATTACGCCAACATCGATCTGAAAAGCAATCCTTTGCTTACATTTGAACGCAATTAATTAAACTTTCAAAGAGAGAGGCGGGGATATTGTTGGTAGTAAGAGTTTCTATCATGGGCCTTTATTGATTTTTCACTGAATTTATTTCATTGCATATTTTGTTAATTCTTGTGTGTATTTTGCAAATTTTGTTTTAGATATTAAATCTAAATATATATATATATATATATATATATATATATATATATATATATATATATATATATATAAATATCGCTGTTAATGCTAAATTTGAATCCGTTTCTTTTGTCCTAAATATTAATTTTAAAATTGTTTTGTCCATTTATAGTTAACTCTAAAAACATTATAGGGTGTTAGTCGTTACTGGTTTTGATTAAACATTTTGGTTAAAAGAGTTGAAATCTTGGAGGTTAAATATAGATCCTCAATGTATCTGAGTCCATATTTAAAACATGATTTTTTTTCAAGTGAAGAAATAGATTGGCCAGTGAAGAGGAAAATCTAATTTCCAGTTGTGTATTTTTTATTAGTTTGAAAATATATTTTCTATTATAACTAAGATTATTGTGAATATTATAAATTGTAAGAAGTTTAAAGTACATTTGTGGGTTTTTAGGTAAGATTTAAGGGTGTAAAAATAATCCAATAAAACTTTTATTAGTTTATTAAAGGGAATATTCGTTAAACGAGATTGGAATTCATAAGTTTCTATTGAAGTAATTCTACTTTTTTGGAAGAATTCAATAACATTGTTATTGTTTTCTCTTATCTACGCTTAATTTTTATTTTCAACAAAGTCTAGGATGATATTTAAATATTTGTGAAAATACTTCCTGATTTGTTTAAATAAGTATTGGAACCGCAACTTAAAAATGTGAATTTTATTGCTTGTTTATGAGATTTAGGATTGGCAAAAATATACAAATGAAACTTTATCATTAAGTTAAAAACTAAATCATTTCAAAATAATCAGCCAATTTATTCTAAAAGCAATTAATTTATGCATCAATCGCTAATTAACTTCAAATATGAGCTTATTTTGAATAATTTCTTCATCAAATAAAGTATTTAATATTTTAGAAATGCATATTTCGAATATATGAATGAACTTCCAAATTAAACTTGACTATTATTAGGAATTAATCGCTAAGAGATTATTTCATGTAGAAAACATGTTCTGTTCTTTGTTTTCAACTTTCATTAAATTGAACTACTCTTTGTTTATAAAATGCGTTATTTAAATGTTCTATTTAAGATAATCATCGGGGAATAAATTTCTATAATTGAAATTTTCCAGACAGTTTTTTCTGTTGATACTTGACTATTTTCTATTTCTATTAACTATTTTCAGTGACGCTTTTCTCATGAATCTCAAGACTATTTTCAATAATATTTTACCGGTTTAACTCAATGAAAGAAATATGTTTGGTTGTATCTCCAGATTAACAAAAAAAAATACTTTTTGTAATTGTTATTTTAAAAAAATTCTTAGCAATCAAGTTTTTCGCAAATTCATTTTGCCAATAAAGCTATCTTTCAAGAAATAATCTATTCGTTCAAAACACAAAAAAATTTGTAAACATGTTTATCTTAATCACTTAAATTTCGTAATTTAAAACTGAACAAATTAAAAAAAGCAAATTTGTATTTTTTTAGATAGTTGGTTTTTAAATCGCTTCTTCATTTGATTTTTACTTAATCTAAATCGGCAAAAGTGGTGTCCCCAAAACTTTATTGCATATACTCTAATAAATGTACTAAGGTATTATTAACCTTTGATATTGGCGAACTATAGTTATGAAAAAGCTTATTAGAGTGCGACCTTTGGTGATTAATTTATGGGATGTGATTAATAAACAAATACCAGATAACCCAATGTGTATTTTGGACGCCTTTTTTTCCAACCGATTGAAACCGAAATCTGACACAAAACTACAATTTAATCATAAATTACATATCAAATTTCATCAACTTAAATTATTGTATTTACATGCATGAGGCAGTATAAACTGATAAGGGTAATCCCTTTCTTTACGTAGTTCTTCGGCCGGGATAGCCTGGTTGGCAGGGCGTTGAACTCGCGTTACGTGGGTTGGGAGTTCGAACCCCACCGGCTGAAGACTTTCCCTGTGTGTGTGTGTGTGGTGGCTGGCGTACGTGTAAATCTGTCTTGGTACCGAAGTCCTCCATGCCGAGAGTAGCGCCCTTGGGGGTACTGGATCAGGGGTGACAGTTCTCTGATTCAGGTCTAAATTTCGGTCTGTGGATGAGTGAATGAAATGTATGAATGAATTCCGCCCCGTATAAAGGGTTGTGACGTGTGTTTGCTAAGTCGTACTAGATGGCGCTACTAAAAATTAAGAGACGCACCCCTGGCTTAAAATCACTGACTTTTAAAGGCAACGGGTTTGTCTATGACAAGTGCTGTTAGAAACCACATCAGAGTACTTTTTTAAAACTTCGTAAAAATCAATAATTTAGATGCTAAATCGGTAAACAAAATTTCCCTTTTCTAACTCTATTTGAGTTATCGTGTTACCTTGTTTTCAACTGCTAAAAAAAAAAAAAAAAAAAAAAAAAAAAAAAAAAAAAAAACAGGCTTCTTTTGAAGATTTTGTTCAACATTTGATAGAAATCTACAAATTTGGTTTTAACTTCATTTGCTAGATTTTAACCGTCTAGGAAATATGGAGTTACGTCAAACTATTTATTTCGACAATTTTGTCTATACTTTGTAGACAAGAAAGTTAAAATTACTGTTTACATTTTAATTTGAGAATTATATAGCTTAGATTAGTTGAACCTTTATGCACTTGTTTGCGGTAAAAAGAAAATAATGAATTCAAGTGCCTGTTCTGATGAGAATCTGCATGTTTCTGAGTTTTTGTGAAAATTTTCTACTTTGTGAAACTTTTCTACCTCAGGTGTGGTGTGGGAGACTGAAAATTTGAGGGTGACCGATTTTCTCTTTCACATTTGACTGTCAATTCTTTTTTATCTGCAATGTATGCGATTTCAATCTATGTCATTGATCTAAAGATTTCGAACCAAATATGAATGAATTTATACTATATATTCATTCTTGATCTTTCCAGTTTATGCAATATCTTACTTTTTTTTATGTGGCTTTGTGGTTTTAATATTATAATTTATAAGATTAGCAGATTTTTGTATTTTGTAACGAATTACTTCAAGTATTAGCATATTCTTCAGAAATGCTATTTTTATAGTAAAATTATAGTGTATATAATTTGAATAGTTTTGGTTTAAACAAATGGTTCCTCCCCTGGGAAGGCAATCCGAAATGGAGATTGGTTCTCACCGCCCTAGTGGAAACAGAAATGATGTGGGGTCAAATATCTCTTACCGATGACCCTGCTACGGGAGGGGTGGTCGGTGATGACTCCTAGGACTCAATCTTAGTTCCCATTAGTGCTGTCGCGGTATCCTGTCATTCAGAATTTTCTTTGTGCCTTAGGGAGGGTCGGAGTTGCTGTTTATAATTTAAACAAATTATTTATACTTTCATTCTTGGTAAATAGTTTCGGGATTCGATATTTTATATTATATTTTGATTTGCATAAGTTAATTTGCTTTAAAGCTCATATTTAATCAATCCCAGAATACTGTAAAAAATAAACGGAAAAAATATCTCCACTTCCGTACAAAATATTCTACTCATTAGAAGAAATATAAACCAGCTTTTCTCACTTATTTCTGCACAACGTTATTGTAACCAAATTAATTTTTCTGATAATTTTTAACTCTTCAAAGAAACTATTAGTAAAGTCATTAGTTCATTATGCATGAAATATATTCGAGGCATTTCAAGTTATAATAATCTTTAGTTCGGAATTAGAGAATATGCGGCAAAAATAATACTTTTCGTTACCTACTTACATTGATGTAATTTCGGGGACCCACCCTAGTTGTCTTACTTCTCATCAGACAACGATTGATAGCCGTGAGGTCCATCCCTGGAAACAACCCAAATCAATCATTTTTGTCTCTTTCGATTATAATATTTGTTTATTTCTTTTTATCATGTAATAATACGACTTATTAAACCTCCAGTACATAATCAGAACTTTTTACTCCAATTACTGAAATTTGATAAAAGTCATTCATGCTTTAAAATCAAGAGCAATACAAAAGTATTGCTCTTGTAATACTTACAAACATTTTAAAGTAAAATAATTGTAATATATCATGATATAACTTTGTATAGAGTCTGGTAATTCATGTTATAAGAGTAGCCTTTTACATAATGCATGTGAATTTTTAAAATCATTCCTTTGTTTTTAAATGTCAATCATTATTGAAGTGTAAATGCCTTGGGAAATATACAAGCTCTCTCAAAAGAGGGAAGGAAAGTATTTATTTTCCTGATTATTGAAATTTGATATACATTTTTAATTAAAGAATTTCATTAAATAAGGTATATGGCAACTGTTTTGCTTCTGTGAAGGTTGGTATACACTGTCTCTTAGTGTAAAAAGGTTAATAATTTAAATGTTTCTTTTACATTCATGTATGCATACACACAGAATCACGCCTTTTTTATTTAGATCTACTAGTTACAAATTTAGATTTCAGAAATGCATATTTATTCAATGCAGAAGAACTGTCAAACTGTTTGTTTAATAACACACCATTCAGCCATCATGATCTGAAAGACATTTGGTAATCATTCCTACTACTGTTCACTTTTATTAGTTGACAGTTGCCACTTTGATTTGAACTGAAAAGCTGAACAATTAAAATATATTAGTAAAGAAATGCAATACCAAACAAGATAATAGAATTCTTTGCTCGAAATCATGTGCGCGATATTATGCTTTCAAAAATAATGATATATTTCTGTAACGTTTTGAAAAGCTAATAATTTAAGCCATGAGGAATCGTAATGATGACTTATTTACAGAATGTCAACTCCGTTTTTTCTCATTCTCGATATCCTTCTAAGAAATATATTAAAAGAACGATTTAACGATTGCAAACTATAGAATCCTTATTTCTCCGTTTATAAAACGAGAGGATGATGCGTTATACATATAATTCAGAAATTCATATTTTAGCTTATTTTTCAAGTTAACTTCGTGCTAATGTATGAACTGTAAATTTAAAATTCAAACAATTCCTAAACCAACAGTGTAGAGATACTTCAGCGTAATAACTGGCATTAAAACAGCATCCATAGATTTCATGGACAGCTGCAATCGTATCTTTGTAGACAGATCTAGGTTACGATAAAACGTTTTACAAGTGAAACATGCTACAATTACATTTGCACCCTTCTTACCTTAGAAATATAATTTGAGCAGATGAAAGCTGCTATAATCTGAAAGAGAACACCAATCGTCTAAACGATCACTTTTTTAACAATAAAAATACATTATCCGTATAAGAGTTTACTCAGCGGTCACAATTTTTCATAATTCTGTGGTACAGTCTTTTCAGAAACTCTTTATTTGGTCTCGTGTTCTGTAGCAATAACCTGAATATAAATAGATGTAATGCGATTCAAAATTAACTGCTTATATCTTAATTAATGAAGGAATTGTCATTGTCAGCAATACCATGCATGGGTTTGCAATAAGATGATGCTCTTCCTCGCCGTACGCCAGCTTTAAAATGACGATTTTACGTAGAATTCCATGTTAAGTAGATTAGCGTGCAAGAAGGGGACACTGGGGTAAGTTGAAGAGAGGAACAAGATGAAGAATGGTTTAGTTTATGTTTGTATCAAACTTCAATATTTCATGGATCCTGGTAGTGATCCACTCTGCGAGATACTGTGTATCCACTGTCACTTTTTTTTTTTTTTTGTCTAATGACGTCCGTGTATTTTGATTGGCGTACGGTAGTTTTCAAGGTCTAAAACGCAAGATTTCGCTGACTAGCAGAAGATATATTTGGCTGTTTTTATTATGCATGACAATCGTAGGCAATGATCTTTTTAAAATCATCATTTATGCATATTTTATTCTTGTCAGTCCTATAAAAAATCAGTATTTTAACTTTTTTAATGAAACAAGGTGGCCAAAATAAGTTAGAAAACTTGTTACCTTGTCTCAAGTGTCTCCTTTAATCTTCTTTCTGACATTTATATATATTTATTACTTATTTTCTGTGATTTTCTTAATCATCATGATCCGCTAATTGATTCAAAAATTGTATATATCTACAGGTAATGTTTTAACAACTCACCTTTGGAAAATATGCTAGTTACAAAGAAAAGACATAAGGCACGACAAAAATATTTTACCCTGAACTGTGGAGATGCGGTACCTCAGATAGCCATAGATGGATTTTTGGTCATCCGTATTCTATTTTTAGCTCAATCGAAGGATTAACTCAGTAGCTTTTTGTTTCGTGAGCTTCACTACATTTGCACTTTTTTAACCGGTTTCTTCGCCTGCATTTTAAAATATTTCAGCTATTTATTTGGGCGACGTCTGTGAGACCGCACCTCCCTTTTTGTGTTCCAGTATTATACAAGGCTTAGCAATCCTCGAAATATCATCCAACGTACTGATTCCCGCTATAAAGCCTAGCTCCAGATACTTTTAAATGAAGCAGAAAGTGATTTTAGTGATGAGGATCATTGTATAGAAGATTTTTTCGATGAAATTTCTGAATCTACTGATTCTGATATGTATATTCAAATATAATTAACATTTCTAGTGATAATTTATTTTGAAACATTTCTAAAATATATTAATATAGAAAGAAAAATATATACTGAATTTGCATGCTTAATTTTATACTAGTATTTAACCTGTATGTTTAAAATGCCCTCGGTACGAATCTTCACAAGTTTCTGCTTAGAAATGATGACGATAAAAAAAAGGGCCAATTTTATCACTGTCAATATTGTTTTTAATTTGTCATATAATTTTTGAATTTTCCATTATATTGTTTTATATATACCCTTGTATGCTGTAAAAATAAATATTATTTAAAAAGCAAAAAGTAATATGTTTTTTCAAGAATATTATTTGTTGTACCATGTAATTTGAGAAGAAAATATATGTTAAAACGCAATTGCTTTTTTCAATGATAATATATTTTGAAAAGTTTCTAAAACATATTTATATATCAAGAAAACTATCTGCTGAATATATTAGATAATTTTCATAGGCTTTCATCAGAAAATTTGATTTGAGTGTAAAGAAAATGCGGTCTCGTAAACCGCATCTCCCCAGTAAAGTCCTAAATGTTTATCTCCCCAGTTAAAGTATCACAATTTGGAGGCTCAGGATGCAACCAAAAATAAAGTTTTACTGAGAAATCGAATATTATTTCCTGATTCTCATAACATCATAACATGAGTTGAAATATTCTAAGAATATACATTGCAGTTCCTGCATGTTGTAAGATATATTTGGTCCTCTGTTAGGAAGGCAAGATAGAATGTAGCAAAAGCTACGCATGGAGGCACAAACAATTCCTAAAATTAAAATTATTATTAAGATATTAATTAAATTTGCTAAAGCTTTAATTACAATAACCCTTCCATCGCATATTATTCCACTAGACGTACTTCGTAATGTTAATTAATTAGTGTGCTATCTTATAGCATCAAAATGTAATATGTGTGTTATCTCTGAAAAGTCCAAGACTCGTTGAAATACCAGTGAAAAGTTTGCTTAATTTAATAAATTTGCCTTTTAATATCTTTTCAAATTTTTTACAGATAGAAGCATGAAACTTCAAAGAAAACTACTTTACTAATTGACACTTTTACACTATGGGTTCTGTTTAATTTTTTTTTAACTATAATAAGAATTCAAAGTATATTCATACGAGTGCCTACCTTATTTAATGGAACTTTGTTATTAGAATTATATGTCTAGATATGATTTTTAAGGAAATAGACTATTTCCCACTTTCTTTGAACACTCTTTATATTGTCATCATTAAAATTGATTTTAAATCGGGATCAAAATCACATTCCAAATTTTTTGAGCTTCAAGAATAAGTATAAGATAGATGTAATGTACCATTACATCACCTTGCTTTTGTCTTATATCACTACTTGAAGAAGGCGTCAAAATTTCTTGATGGGAATGTCACGGTTTTGGGATAGAATAATGGGACAAACTTTGTATTTTCTCTTCATCATAGATACCAAAGACATTCACGACACGAATTTAAATGGATGATGATTTGGAAGTAATTTAATCCAAAAAAACTAATTTTAGTTTATATAGATTCCTATCAATTGATACTTCTCATCAATATCAGAAGGAATAATTGCTGATGGATTAATTAGTTTTTATATTCCATTGTTAAGTAAAAAATAGTACTACATTTTGTCTATCATGTACTAGTTTAGCAATGCGTAGATCAGAGCAAAATATTAGATTTTTAAATAATACTTTAATGTAGCCAAGAAATATCCCTGACTGTAAAGTTTTATCTTAAGAAACGGAGAAATAAAGATTCGACACCCAGTTTCTCACAGATTAGACGTGGGCGAGGGACTGTTGAATGTTAAATTTAGCAATGAGAATCAAACGTTCTCACTTTATGTGGAGGGAAAATATCATTTTCACGAAATCTCTTCCATATAACTTCCTTGCAGTCTCAAAAGAAATTGAAAATTTTATTAATTAATTATTAATTTAAGTAAAATACATCATAGTACAGCTAATCAGTTCCATATTATTTTCAAGAAATCCCTTCCATATAACTTTCTTGCAGTCTCGAAAGGAGTTGAAAATTTTATTAATTAAATATTAACTTAAATAAAATGCATCATAGTACAGATGAAAAAAGTAGCAGTGTATCAATATTTTATGCAAGTCTGTGCAATACTGTATCAAGATACATTGTATAGTATTAGTTGTGTGTTGCTATATCCCTTCCTATTGATTTGAGTAATTCCTATATTACTTGACAACATCACTAAATGATGTGCATTCTTTCTCGTGATGGATATGAAAGATCAAATCTTCTCCCTTTGCTTAATGTGGTAAGTTATTTCTTGCCCAATCAACGGAAAATAAATTTAGAGTTGAGGCTTTGGAGAAAGCCTTCGTTGGTCTTTTGAAGGGAATTGGATCTTGCAACCCACTTTACTGATGTCTGTGTGCTCTCGCCTTTGACCCCCGAAGAGAAAAGTTTTCAAAGATATTAAATGTTACTGCATGCGGGAAATGTACCTCGAAATCCGGTCTCCTGAAATCAGGGTTCTTCATAATAAGCTCCTTCCGAAAAGCGACCTTCTCCCGGAACTGACTAACGACGCGGGAAGTGGCGCCATTAGCGGAAGTACCCGACTACGCATGTGCATTATAGATTCATTTCATTAATAGAAAAGCCTTCTATCTTTATCATTAATGGATCAACAGGACTGGAGAAGTGGCGGGGGGGGGGTTTCAAGATAAACTATCAGAGGCTGTTTAACACACCAGACTGATTTTTCTTCCGTATCTCTGTTTTTTGTTTCATTTCCTCAGAGAGTTGATGTAATGCACCCCTCTAAGAACATAAAAGAGAAAAGTAATTGCAAGAGAATCGCTTGAAATGTCCCATAAATGACATGGCTTGTTGAGATCAACAATAATAGTTATTGTTATGGTTGTCAGCTGAGTTATGTAGCACAGATTATTAGTTGCAGACAGATAATATGAAAGAGAACGAACGTGAATTGGAGCAGTAGATACACAATTCTGATTCATCGACATTTATACAAGGGAAGAGGAGAAATGAGTAAGCCCTGGATAAAATTTTGTTACAATATAACTTAAATTTTCATTAAGTAAAAATTGATTTCAGATATATTTAATTTTTTTTCATGTATCTTTCTGTTTCCTATAAGATGCGTGACAAGTTAGTATTTATATGTAGTGAAGAACAAATACGGAATATATATCGAATGCTACATCAGTATTTTGGAATACAGTGATTAGCTTAATTATTTAAATCTCCAAATTTTCTACATTAGATAACAAATAATGTATAATTGTGTAGTTCTTTTTCTGTATTTGAAATCAAAGACATTAATGAAGTGTATCAAATTTATTCGACATGGCATTTTATATGCCGAGAATCGCATTTCATACTCCTAGTTTCTAAATAAATTATATATTTTTTAAAAAAATGCAGCTATTTATCCTATGAGTTATCAAATGTATTATGTTGGTCGCTTTACAATACAGCAAAAAAAAAGAGCGTAAATTATTGATGTAAGGAAATTTATTAGCATCGAATTTTAATTTTCTTTCCTAAACTTAGCATTAAAAATACTCCACCGAGGAGGCATCGCAGATGTAATGATGAGGTGCTTTCGGTATGGTGGTTGGTTCTCACCACCCTGGTGGATACAAAACTGGTGTGGGGTCGATACACACTATCGATGACGGTACGTGCCTCCTTCAGGAGGGTCTGTATCGTGGTCGCTTATAACTGTTAGGACTCAACCTTAGTTCCCACCCATGTTGCAGCAACTGTCCGGTCATTCAATTTTCTCCTTGAGCCTTCGAAGCTGATCGGAGTAATTGTTTATGATTGCCATTCAAAGTGTCTGTTTCTGGGTAACTATTCAAAAGTTTTCAGCCTTCAGATAAAATTAACAACTATTCTCGAACCTATTAAAGATTCATTAATATTTCTAAAGAATTTTAATGTCTTTGAGGTATAATCCGACTTAATAAACTGGTGTGTGAAGTGGGCATAAATCCATGCTACTACAGATGAAGGGAAAAGAATGATTCTATACTGAGAAAATATATCTGATTGAAGCATCCATTGATATTCAAGAATTTTAGTAAAATGCAAATATTTATTGAGCAGTATGCCATAACGCAAAATATTTACCCAGTCCATCAAAAAATTATCCATACACTGCTGTCTGCTTATTTCGAATCTAATCATTGCAAACTGTAAATGCCTATCGCTGAAGAAATATATTTTCTATAAATATTTGAAATGTTTCTTCGTGTAAGGGATCGTCTCCGTGTTTAGATTTTTACAAATTGTTTACTTTCTCATAGTTGTGTTGTGACCTATGGCACTTCACAAGCCTACTGACAGTAATCCTGTCAGCGATTTAAGCCGAGTGAGCGTCTCCTGTTTTTTCAGTAGCACCAACTAGAGCCAAGTGTACGACTTATCCACTTCATGCGTCACATTCGCTTGCACAATCCCTTTTTATAGCGGGGCATATTCACACACCTCACAGATAGAACACAGAAAAAGAACAACCATGCCCGAACCCGGGATGCCCAGATCACGGGGAAGATGTTCTACCCATATGCCAGGACGCGGGCTTGCATTCTCCCATACGAAGTATAGATAAGGTATAGTGGTCGTCAAAATGCTCGAATTCGAGATTTTGACCACTCTTCTCGGTTTCAACCTCCCTTAGTTCGAAAATCACATTTATGGAAAATGTCCATCTGTCTGTGACAAAAATAACTAAAATAATGATTTGATCTAGACTGAGAAATTTGGTACGGAAGCTTTGTAGATTTCTATCAAATTTTGAGCAAAATCAGTTCAGAAGTCTGTCTGTCCGGCTTTTCGATTATAAGTTAGCACGATAACTACAAAACGAAGAGAGCTAGATAGATAAAATTCAGTACACAGATTTAACATATTTAGTCTAGACATCAACTAAATGTTTAGAGATATCAAGCAAGGGATTGGCCCTCAGTCTGTATTTTAAGTAAAATGTAAACGTGATAACTCAAAAGCGCAATGACTTAAATATATCAAATTTGTGACGTCATTTTGTGACTTTAAAGGGAGTTTTATGTCAAAGGTTTGTTTCAATAGGTTGGAAAAAAAGTGTCTGAAACTCAAATTCGATTTTTGGATATTTTCGACCACACACCCGAGATTAATCATATATATATATATATAAACCTCGCCAAGGATCACACGATGATTCAGTAAACTATTTAGTGGCTAACTTCAGGCCAAAGGTTAATATTCCATTTCTGTTTGACGCCAATGCCATGCAAGGAGTTCATTGAATAACATCTTTATTAGAGATTATAAGAAAAAGTTTTAAGGAGATCACTCCCGCTGGTTTTCAAATAGCAACACTTATTTTCAAATAATACTAAAATTTACAAATCAAAATTTTTGAATAGAAATTCCTAAAGGTTCTGACGCCAATCGACGGACCAAGACCTGAAATAACACTATTCCGTCCTTTCAGAATAGCATGATCTTCACATTTTTTTTGGGGGGGGCGGTGAGCGAGGGGTACTGCAGCTTTGCAGAATAAAAAAATTGTTGAAACGGAGGAGAAAACAAAGCGTGTATTTCAACGTTGCCATCGATTAGGATTTTATTTATTTGCTTTAAACATATGATTCTTAACATTATAAATAAACATATAATTATAAATAAACATAGAATTATAAATAAACATAGAATTATAAATAAACATATGATTCTTAATTTTTAGTTAAGCAAAGACTTATCATTTAGGCTTGTTTTATTACCATGAATTGCTAAAATCAGAAATTTCGGATTTTGTTAATTAATATGCATTAAAAATACTCTTTTTCTATTATTTATTAGCAATCAAATATTCAAATCTGATCTTCGCCGCCCCCAAATAAATCTTGGATTTCTAATTCTTACATAATTTTGTTTCATTACTATTAACACATATAAGAAATATTAATTTTTCTTAGAAAAAGTTATCGCATTAATGAAATGAAAATATGAATAGATGAAAGTGTTAACAGAGTGACTTATTTATTGCGTTTGAATGCTCTGAAGCCGGCTTTAAATCGTTTTTTCCTGTATCCCCGGTTATTTTGAATCGATTTGTCTAAAATTTTATATCTGGGAATTGTTATGCTAAATCTCTTATATCGAAAAATCGTCGGTTGGAATTGGAAAAATGTGAAGATTATGTAAATATAAATTTGTAGATGTGCCCTTGTGCAAATGCAATATACATATTTTTAAAGAGAATATTCTTCTGAATCGAATGACATTTTTTCCTTGAAATTAACTTTTCCAGATTACTAGCAATAACAAATATCCGGAGACTTTTTTGACGGACTGACTCCTTTTCATAAACTCATGAAAATACAGCGGGGAATTTTCATTTGCTATTCATATTGAACCGTGTTTCCTATGCATTACATTTTATCCGGATTTGTTGATGCTGTATGGATATTTTGTTATTGAGTTGGAAACTCCCGAAAAAATATGAAGATCTTTAACTGGATCGAAATGGCAGAATAAATATTTTTAAAAATGCGTTTCTTTCATTTCTTTGTAGTCATGGCATTTCTTAACGCTTGGGAATATTTCAACGTTAAGGAGAAAAATAACGGAATGAGACTTAAAAATTATTAATTGGTCATTTATATAAGCTTCATATCATGTAAAATCCATATGAGTATATTTGTGATAAATTATGTTTCAGTTAAAAATAATATTACAATTTTGATTCTTGATACATTCAGAAATCAGTAATTCCAATTATTTAAGTTAACAAAAATAACATTCTGTTTGGAATTGTAAATGGTGTATACGGATTATGGAAATGAATAAATTTGTTAATTTATAACAGTTACTATCGTCATCTGTACATCGATTTATTTTCGCCATTAGCTTCATATTATAAAAAATAAATTATTTTCTCATGGATATAACTTAAATATTAATCATAGTTTCTTCTTTACTTTATATTCTTTTATTTATTATTTATAAAAACAGTGTTTTATGTAAAGCATGCATAAGATATGCAATCTTGTAAATAAGTATTATAAGTAAAAACGCATGCAGATTAAAGGTTCAACGTTCACGAGCAAATACATTGCATTCGAAGAGGATATTAATTAAATGCTTTGAATGACTCTTTAAAATTTAGATTTCTGATTACATAACATAATTGTGATGTCATAAGAAAAAAGGGAAAATTTTAGGATTAATTATAGAAAAAATATTATTAATTCAAAACCTACCTTCTCCACGAATGAAACACTGCATTAATTCTTCTTTCATTATCATTTACTTTGAAATCAGTGACTTCTTGATTAAAATCTGTACATAACGATGTGCGTTTCAGTAATTTAACAGATTTAATATCGAGTATTATGCATATGATTATATACACATCAGATGGAAATAAATTCGAAATAATCTAATTGGTTAAAAATAATTGAAAGTTTTCAGTCCAAAGATATTCTCATCTAATAAATCAAACACGTCGCTTATAGATAGTTTTTTCGACAATGTAAAGAGTTCAAAACACAATGGAACAAATTCTAGTGCAGATGCATATGCCTACAGTACTTAAAAATTTGCGAAAAAATAATATATTCTGAGAAACGAGCGTTCAATTTTAAAACAAAATGAAAGTTATAAAAATTTAAATTCATACCAATTAATTTACTTTTATAGCCTTGAATTCTAATTACTTGTTCAGTTTCGAAAAGCTATTTTTGATATTTCCTTTCATCTGAGCCTCACTATATATTTCTATGTTACATCGAGATTTTTGAATTGTTTAATAAAACATCAACAAGATGCGACTCCGCATATTCCATTAAATTTAACCAAGTATCCAAAATATGTAAATAATTTTTTCTATCCTATATTTCCAATTTATACAAAAATATTTAGAATCAAATAAACAGTTGTTTACCAAAGGAGGTATCCCGGGTCAAACCATCCGTGCAAAGTGCACTCTTTTGTATATTTTCTTGGTGAATGCCCAAAATGCATTAATATTTTTCCTATGTTATATAACTTATTTATGAAAGGCTCTTTCAAAAATAGAGAATGTATTCTAAATGGGGGGTGAAATCTACTTGTAGAGTTCAAAGAATTAATGGTTTAAAACATGAAAGATAAAATTTCAACTGATGCAATGCATCAAAAGCCATTAGACTTTCGGTAATCCTGTTTAATGGATATCGATTTATTTGCTTTAATATTGCTTACTATTTATATTTGAGGAAAGTGTACACGTTACAATGTGCACGTACACAATGTACAACACGAGGTTTACAAAAGCAAATAGAAGTAATTTAAGCATCATCGTGTACAAAAAAAAAATGACACCTCTGTAGCCATGCTACTTATTATCGTTTCACAAAACTGGAATCAATGGAAAAGGCTTAAGGAGACAAGTTTATTTGGATAAACAGCTTTATTAACTGGGATAATTAACATAGTTAATTAATTAGTATCTCGAAATTTTTCCATAACGCCTACCAATTGTTTTCACTCAGTCGATTACGTGTCCTGAAATAAAAATAATAAAAATTTTTGATGAAAACTTCTATAATTTTAAAGTTTTGAAAAATGGTGTGTCTAATGTTAAAGGAGTCATAAAAACTTTTGACGATCCCCAGACAAAACATTTCTCAAACTTTTTTGGCATGTTTAAAGAATATAATTTTATTACAAAAAAGGATCAATCAAATTTATAAATTTTAAATCATTAATATGTTTTACAAATTTTTAAACATGATCGTCATTAAAAAGTGATCTGTAACATAGTACCATTTTTGCATTATAGTAAAGTTGGGATACTAAAATATCAGAGTTTTAAAAATTACTTGCATATTTCAATTAGATTTCAAAATATTTATAAGAAAACTTCAAAACTCCCACTATCAATTGCTGAAGCTGAACACGCCTACTTGTTCAAAGAAAGTAGATTATTTCTAATTATTTTTATCAATCTACTCGTTATGATACCTGAGTTTTCATTACTATTACAAAATCGCAATTGGATGATTTCCAGATCAGATGATTTTTTATATAAAGTGGAATTATCTTTCTTATCAATAATAAGTATATTTAATCAGTTAATATAAAAGGTGTTAACAACAATTTCTTATTAGAAGAAAAAGGACTGTCATTTATGTATCATTATAATTTCTTTCTAAGAGTTAAGGATCAATGGCTAATTTCCCCAGTAAAGTATATTTATTAAATTTTAAATATAATTTAACTATCAGTCCTATACTTGAAATAATTCCTATTTCAGTTGATATAAGGATTTCAAATAATGGCTCTAAAAATTATCTTCTTTATAAATAGCAGTCAAAGATAGCTACACATTAATGTTTTCTAAATTGAAATGCCTCATTAATTGAGGAATTAAAAAGTCTGCTTTTAATATATTTAATTAAAATATTCTATCGAGTGGAATTACTATCATATTTGCGCTTCAAATTGGATTGTACATCTTGTCAGAAATATGCAAACTAATACATTGTAGCTCAAAGAAATTAAATCATTAAATTTAAATAAAATAATAGTCAACCATTTATTACAAAGACTGAACTAAGTAAAGGTCAATCTTTACTTTTTCCGTCACAGCAATAAGATCTAGAGCATTGAACTGAACCACGTTTGTAAGTAGTTTCATTTTAGAAATTTGGAATCCAAATACCGGAAGTGGTGTCCTTCGTAGAGCATATTGAATAACCGATTTTATGGCAATTTTCCTCTCTTGCGACACAAATGTGGACTTCTTTTCTTCCAAATGTATTTCATTTTTATATTTTTCTTGAAGCAAATTCCGTTATTTCTTCTTATTGAATCGCTTGTTTTATATTGGTAAAAATCTCCCATTATTCTTTCATGTTAATTTGGTTATATGTGATTAGCAATAACAGCAGCAATGTTATCCTAATACAAACTGCACAATAAATTACTTGTTCTCATCATATAACCTCATTACATGAAGATAAGTAAAATAAAATTTAAAAAGGATGAAAATTATATAGTCTTAACACAAAATTATATTTAAAAAATCAGATGCTATATTCGTAATTCATATCAGATACAATGATGCTATTTGCGTTTTTACACTTCCTTTTATGGCTTGTGGTTCCTTTTTGTTTCCATCACCATAAATATCATCCGCATTCGAGCATTTTAATTAGAAGAAGTCAATTGAATTCTCTTCAGTATATCAACGGTTATTTCTGAAATTTAAAATCATGAACTTACTTATTCTATTAATCTAATTAAAATAGTGTTGAAATCTACTTAAAACTAAAGAACAATATCTTTATTATAAGCAAAACTCTTCTCAGTTTAATAAATCTCACACCTGATTAGTAATCATTTTATTTGAAAATAAAATCCCCCCTTTTCAAAAATGGTTGATAAATTCATAGGCCTAAAGTATTTTTATGCGAATTACGATATGTTTTTTATCAATGAAGTAAAATTTCACTTAAAAGCGTTGAAATCAATGTTTTTAATTTACAGTAAAAATTTTTTGGTGTTATTGAAACGTGTAGAGTCGGAATCAATCATAAAGACGAATTCGAAAATACTTTGGAAGTTCAGTAGTTGCTTAAACTTCCAATAAAACTTTATATGTTAGTCAGAATTTTATAATGATTATTTCTGTTAAAATTCTGACCCATCTGAGTTAAGTTTGGTTAATTTTTGGAATCTCAGCGAAATAAAATGAAATAAATGCATTTTTTGCATTTAACAATCTGAGATTCATTTTAATACATGGTCCTAAATGAGTTACATCTTTTCAGGTTGAGTTTTAAGTGAACAAAATTAATTATATTTTAAGAACTAATCGAATTTTGCAAAGAAATATAATATCTATATGGAAAAAGCATACTCAATATAATTAGAAAAACGTGTCGATTTCTGTTATGAGAAAATTACGAGACACTAATTAGTTAACTATGTTAATTAGTTTGATTAATCAGTTTTTTTCCTCAATAAATCTATGCTCTCGAAAAATTTCAAACGTAAATTTTTTGAAGATGCAATAATAAATAACAATGTTATGGAATTGACCATTATTTTTAATGGCAGCTGTAGAATTTTTTTAACTTAAGTTAAAAGACAATGAAAAGCAAAACAAAACAAATAGTTGAAAACAGAAAATAGAACGAAATAGAAATATAAAAACACATAAATAACTACAAATGGCCTTTCCAGGAGAATTGAATTTCAAAATTTCTTTCAATTTGAAAACAACGTCTTTTAAAACAAACGTTGTTTTGAAAACATCATTTCAAGGAAGCAAATAAGGATGCAAACTTAAAAGAAGAAAAAAAATATGCACACAAATCTATGTATCTATTTATATCTATATATCTCTCTCTATATATAAAAGACAAAAAATGTAAACTTAAGTTTAAAACGATAATACTAAGTAAAGTAGCTTCGTAATATGTACACAAATTCAAGACTATAATATAAGAATATAAGACTGTAGAGTATTTACAATAACATATATTTGCAAGTACGAGCAAAATTTGAAAATTATACAAAAAAACAAGAATTCGTATCTATAAATAAGATCAGAATGAGAGGTCATTCATATTAACATTAAAAATTATTCAACTTTCCTCTCAGCACACTTAAACAGATGTTATGAAAAAACATAATTGTGCGACTGGTTTAGGTAATTATATTATTTCGTAATTTAGAATATCAAAATTTCTATCAGACAATTTCTAGGTACTTCTGTCTGAAAATTAATCCATTTAAAACCAAGGTTCAATATATAATCTAAGCAGCAATTAATAAATTTCATATCTGTAAGAAATGGGTCTGGCCCATATACTTTTAACTATATTAATGCAGCTTATTGCGTATCCTTTTCTTATCAATTTAGATGAAATGGGTAAATAAAGGAAATCAAATGCTTTCAAAGAGCATAAAAAACTGATGGATTTTGACATATCTAAATTACCCACTTAGCTTTCTGAGATTCTTTCTAATTTACATTTCCTCGAACCATCAGGAGTTTTGTCTCCCTAGAGGATGATTCAGAGCTCATAAATACATATCGTGATGTGGATAAATATATATTTTAACAAGTACATTTGTACTGGGATGTTTATGGATAATTGAAACATTGAGCGATATAAAACTAATAAAAAACATGTAAAAAGCTTAAATTGCTTACTAACAGTATCATTGAAGAAAAACTTTTTCTTATAATACTTCTAATAATAGCTTTAAGATATTTCATGAGCCCTCAAAATGGACTATTGTTTCAGCATGACTGGGAGCCCATTTTAGCAATGATTTGACCAATTACCTGAGTACAATTCCTGGAGCAGGATGGATAAGCTGCTGTAGCAGTCTCTTGATTAAACCGATCTCCCGATTAGTTGAACCACCATACATTCTGGAATGACCTTGTTTACAAGACTTCAATTGTTACTGATGAGGGCCTCAACCCTTGAAAATGGGCTGTGGCTGCATGAGAGTGAAGAACACGTGACATCTTTGAAACCTGACTTCTTCAGAGCAACAAATCGATTGTTGATGTTGAGAATTTTGATTAAATATTTTAAACATTATTGGAGGAGAGCACTTGTCAATACGAAAAGTAAGCAATTAATGTTTCTTATTATATACGTTTCTTACAAAAGTCCGTTGCGTCTACATTCTACTTTACAATAAATGTACTTAAATGTATGATTTCCACTTTTCATAAAGTTTGTAAGATTAATTTTTGAGTGTCCCTTTTAACTTATTGAAGAAGGTATCTCTACTCACATGTATTTACTTTTTTAATATTTGCTGTTTCTTTTATTAAAATATTTTATTTTTTATTTTTAATAAAATAAGTAAATTTATAGTTAAATAAAATGTTGCTGTTTTGAAACAACATTTACGCTTTTAAATCCAATAATTTATCTGTCACTTTATAGATAATTCTACTTATAATTCGATACAGAATCCTAATTTTGCATATTGTTCAACATTCAATGGAATGCTTATTTTTTAAAGAAAAATGTAGGTTTTGTTTAGTTATATATTCACGTCCCATTTTTAAATCAATACTAGGGATATTTCAGGACGAACTTCGTAAGTTTGAATTGGGGTCAGTTGACAAGGACAACACCTGAGCACTGAGCTACCACCCTCCTCCAGCTTCTTTCACCACACCAGCGCGAAGGCATTTGGCTCTGACGGATTTAACGTACATTACAACCATTACGCGACGGTTCGAATCCGGAACATTCCGGTTCCAAAGACCAGAGCTTACCACGCGAAATAGAAGAATGCGGGGGTAACACATTTCTACGTTTGTTAGGAAATAAAAAAAAAATCTTCGACATTCATTTACAATCAATTTGTGACTCTGGAACTTTGATATTTGGAGTCTCAGTTTTGAATCCATTATCTACTACGTTGAAAGAGAAAATGATGTCTACTTTAATGCGTTAAACAAATAAAGATTTAATATCAGAATTTCCATTAGGCTTTCATTTTCTGTCCATTTCTATTTTAGATTAAGAATGCAATTCACTTAACATTGAGATGTAAGTATCTGTATTTACAGTAAAATAATATTTCATATAGCCGTAAAATGCAAATTACTAGAAAAATCCGAAAAGGAATTTACAATTTCGGATTTCTTTTGCAAAAACACATAATTGCGGTTCTTGACCTATTCAGAAAAGAGTTCTTGGCTCGAAGCTACAAACTCCCCAGAACATGTAATCAACATTTCTCCAATGTAATTGCTTACTTCGTGACACATATATGCATCCGCTATTTTATTGTAGAGCTCTGTTTATTTAAGCAACAGTAGTGAAGAAAATCCAGTTTTATTTGTGAAATCTGTATATAAATTTCGGCTTCTGTGTTTTAAATTCGCCATGAAACCTAATCAAGAATTCCGAATTTTCAGAGCCCATAATGGCTAAACATAAACCACGTTTTGTAATGATATGCACTCTAAGTTACTTAGCGTCTGAAGGGATAATATTGTATGTAAATGCTCAAAATTTAAGTTTAATGGAAAAGAGGCATACATTCATTACTTTTCATGAGGAAACAGGTTTTTCCATCATTTTTTAATAAGAAAGACACACTTTAGTCTTTGTATCAGGTTGCACAATGATACGAAGGCTAAGCAAATTTAAATATATGGGATGCATTCAGAAAGGAAAAAAAGTCATACAAAATAGAATTCGTAGTTCAAGGGAAAGAGCATTGTATACGAAATGAATTAAAAAACAAACAGTCGTTTCTAATTTTTGAATACGGTATTTCGAGATGGAATTATAGTTTCATGCCTGTAGGCCAGAAAGGAAAAATAATTCCTCTTTTTGACAACGAGTTTTTATATTACGAATTTGTACATTATTAGTAAAGATAACAAAACAAATCTGTAGTTAAAAAGTGGTTAAAAATTTTATATTTGTGGAATAGGTGAATTATTTGAGATTGAAATTAAGTATTCTTAGGGTTATTTCTAAATATTTAGGGTTAATGTATTATTCCAAAGAATGGAAAGTGAAACTAAGAAAAGGGCACTCATATCAATTATCTACAAAACACTCAATAAAGGTTAAGTAAATAAAATAAATATATATTTATATATTTCATATTTATAAAAATAATGTTTGATCAGCATAGATTTTGCTCAAAAAGGAAATATTTCAGATCAATATCCAGAGTTCATATTTTTTTTATTCCAGAATGTCAGTGAATTGCAGATTCAATAAACTTCTTTAAATTAATAATAAATTGAAGTATTTTAAACTTAAAATGTCAAAAGAAGAACTGAAAATGTGCTTGTCTTTTACTATGAGGAATACGTAAAAATAAGAGTAGGTTTACAAAAGAAGTATTAATTTTTATTTTACTTTAATATATTTGTAATGTGTGAATGCAAAAAAAGTTCTTCGCAGTAATGATTGTGAGACAAAATGCGACTATTAACAGAAAAAAATAGGGTAAGGCTTAAAGTAAAATAATATTCCATATTGAGTTGGATGGTACAAAAATACACAATAAAAAGTTTTTAATGTACCTGAAACATCCACAAAAAATTTGCATTTAGATAGTTTAATGTTTTTCCTTATAAAAGTGTAATATCTAAACTGAAATAGCTTTATATTACCGAAGTTTTTTAAAGGCTACAGTTTCCAAATATAAAAAATGTTTAGGCAAAAGTAAGATAAATATTTTTTTTAAAAAGAAGGAAGGAATTTTATCAACGTATCAAACAACAAATTTATTCTGTATCAAATGAAAGCTTGGAAATAGTAATATTTTTGAGAAATATGAGTACAATGAATGAAAGTCATGAAATTATTATTTCTTTATATATGGTTGTCAGAATAAAATGTATATTTTTCTTTATTTACTATAAGGAAACAATTTTTTTCTTCATTAACATTTTGCATTTAGGACATACTTCTCAATTCAATTTTCAGTCATTAATTTAGTAGGAATGGAAAAATATTACGCAGAATATTATCAAAACGAATCGAATTGGTGTTTTCTTTGGCTGCCCTTGATGACGGATTCTCTTTGAATCAACGAGACGCGAATCCGATAAATATCAACTGTTGCAATTCTTTCAGATACCTTCAAGCAGTTTGGTCTCCTTAGCTTAATGCATTCGTTTCAAGTAATACTCTTTTAAATGGACGCAGTGGTGTTTAAAAATGTAGAAAATGGATACTGCAAAGTTCAACAAACCTCCAGTGTATGTTATCCCATTGCGTAAACCAATTAACAAATTTCAAAAATATCCTTAAAACGATAAATAATTTACTGACTGAAACCAGTAAAAATGCATCAATTCACGTGTCTTTTCTGGCACTTTCACTCTCTTTTACGCTTTAATTTCTGGAGTAGTGTCAATAAACTTCTTTTGTTTGCTTTCTTTATTGAATACTTTCTTGTCAAACATTTTGAAAATAAAATAAAAATAATGCAAATTCTATTTCAGGTTGAACTTATTGTATTTGTTCAATAAAGAGAAATATAATCTAAAAAAACTGTTTTTTCTTCAGGGCTTAATTGCAATGTAATATATACATCCAGTTAACCTGTGCTCTAGAACATAATGTACCATCAGTCATTTAAAAATTGTCAGTTTACACTTGTTTGATGCCCGTAATATCACAAAACATTAGACACTTCTTTTATTTTTCAGTCGTTATAATGCTTTATAAACTGTCCTTTAGGTATATTTAAAGAGTGTATGGTATATAAGTTGTTATTTAAGTTTACTTCATAGGTTGTCTGCATAATAAGTTGTTAATCACACTGCATGGATAGTGTATAAGCTGTCAGTTGGTCATATTGCATGGGTACGGTTTAAAAGGCTATCAGGCTATCAATGTGATGAACTATATTTAGTATTATAGTAAGAATATATTAAGTAGAAATTTTCTTGAAATCTGCCAGCAAAAATCTATAATATGCACCAAAATTTAGAAATACAACTAAATGTACCTTAATTATGATGAGATTTCAATATTTAAAAAAAAAATGTAACAGAATGTTTCATAAATTGCCTTGAAATAAAGTATTACTGCATGCTTCTTTGATGCTACTGAGAACTGAACAGAAAATGTATAACACTGAAAAAATTGTTTAGTTCTGCTAAACAAGAAGAATTGTCCCGTGGCTTGCCCTTGCCCAATTTCCAGAGATTTTGTATCATGACCTGAATTCTCATTTGCAAAGTATTAGAAAATTCGGGAAAGTTGATAAATAGACCTTGGTAGGCGTTTTATACAAAATGCACCGTAAGTCACAAAATGTTTCATGTGACCTTCTTGTAGAGAATTTAATTTTTATAAATGAATAAATCATCCTGCATAGAAATGTCTATGTTCATGTACCTATAATGTACATTTTATGCAATGAAAAATTCAGATGCCCTTTCTAAGCCCAATACTTTGTTTTGCCTTCTGCCAAGAATAAAATCACTTATAAATGTTGCATTCTAACCTCACCAGATCATAATTTTGTGCAAGCATACATGCCAAACTCATGATTCGCATCAACATAAATCCGAAAAGTGTTTGCATTGTCACATATTCTACCTGAGACATACTGGTACTTCTGATATTTTACAATTATATATCATTCATTTCTGCTTTAGTAAAATTTATACAAAATACATGTACGCGTATGTTTGAATACTATAGATATTATATGCACATACAACCAATATTTCATGCATGTCTTTTCATATACTCAAATATAGGATGTTCAGCTACCTGGATATTACTTAAAAACAATAATAAAGAATGTATAGTTTTACTTTGCTATAGCAACATGATCTATTATCATGATAGAACTCTATTCCTAGTTAAGCCTTGCAAGGTATAATTATTATCATTTATTATTATCAAGGTAAATTAATTATTATCAATTTGAGATATTATAAAGATATAATGGAAGTGTGATACAGCCATAACCCTTTTTAAGGAATATTCACTTGTTGAGAAAGCGCGATCATGTAAATAAATAGAATATTGTGCAAAAAAGGCGCTATCACACTTTTGAGGCACACGCGAATCAAATTTCGCAGTTTTTTTTATGCACACATACAAGATAAAATTCTCTTAATACACTAGCGTTCATTAAGGGATAAACATAAAAAGCTAATTTTTGTACATAAAATAAAATTGTGAGTAGTCTAAAGTAACTGATATGTTTGCTATGTATGGGAAAGAAATTTTATTGGTTGATTGATAAATATACAGATATTTTGAGTCACATGACATGCACGTTAATAAAAAAAAGAAGAAAGGTGAAACTGGCAATGCATAGAAAAAAATATTGTGAATACATTATGCATTTTTTTTCTTTGACAGTAAATGACATGATTCAAAAATCGTATTTAAACAATATACACAAACCCAGAATATACGCAAATTAGAAGAAAGCTACTAAGATAAGTTGTCGAAAATCGACAAAAGCTTTGCTGAACAGTTGTTCAAAAGTTATAATAAAATTGTAGCTTCACTGTCCTGGATTACTAGTTGAAAATAAGGATCGTTGCATACTATTCATACACACACACACACACACACACACAAATAAAAATAAAATAAAAAATAAAATAAAATAAAAAAAAACTGAAGTGAAATTAGCACAAGTGATACAGACAACTGCAGATACGAAAATATCATGTGTCTGGTAACGACCAGGAGATTAAACTTTGTTGATTTGTGCATTTGTGTACCTGTTATATGTACTCCATTGATTATTTCTAAAAAAAAATAGGCATGTGACTGTTGCCGTAATCACGCATTCAAGATTGATCTACAATGGGGGTATGTATTGATCAAAGATGGAAATAGATTTTGTTTATTGCCAAAATAAGGGTGGAAATACATTTTACGTGAATTTGGAACTGCCAATTGCTTGGAAGCTGACAGTTACGGAGGTGGAGTTTTGGATTAAATAGACACGTTGATGAATGCACGTACTCAAATTTACGTCTTGAAAAGAGAAACTATGAATACACAAATTTATTACTGTGACATTATATTTTTTCATGTGCTAACTTTGATAGTATTATTAGAATTCGTTAGATCTTATTGGAAATAATGCTCTATGTCATTATGTAGTGTTTATTGAAATCTTCTTGATAGTCAAAGTACACAACGAATAAAATTCCTGCTTAGTCACTAGATCTTAATCTCAAAGACATGTATGACATGCGTATGTGAGCCGGGTTGTAGAACGCAATCCTCCACCGTTTAGCAAAAAAAAATGATGTGGCTTTTAACATAACTGGCAAAATTTACCACGCATTTTTCTCAATAATCTGATCATGAGTATCCATAACCAATGCTCTTAAAACTTTTTTGTTTAACACATAATTTTCTAAGGTCTCATAAAATAATATAATAGAACCCTTATGATCATTTTGCTTATTTCTTCCCAAAACATAAATTGGTATCATATTTTTCTACAGTTTTATTTGCATTTTATATTTATAACTTTAAAGATATAGTCATCATCTTATTTTCAACTTATCAACTCATTTGAACTTATTTTTTATTTCAAGATTTTGCTGTCCTTTAAGACATGAAAAATAGTGCATTATATTGCTTCTAAGTTTAAATATATTCTCTATATCCCTAGATTTATCTTCCCCTTCTGGAAAAATTCAAATAACATTACTAGAATAAACATCATTCTCCGAAACCTATGTGCACTAAATATAGCAGCATTCGATATAAAAGAGTTCTTCCTATTCATCAACAAAAGAAACCTCTTTATTTATAGTTAGCCTGTAATTTTTTTCCTGTCTCGAAGTTCTTTTGCCATTAATTTGCAACTATTTATTCTTCTTTTTAAGGTGTTATGAAAATCCATTAAATGAAACACAGTGCTGCTTTGAACTTCTAAAAATATTTATGAGAAAAGAATAGCGCAACGAAATTAATGTTTGCCAAATCAAATTATTCTATTGATTTGCAAACGATGAAAACATTTCATCGTGAATAAAGTGCTGAGAGTAGTATATTCATAAGCCTCTTTCCTGCAGGGAAAGTCACTAACCATGGTCATTTCTTTCGAATTCGCTTATAAAAGACATACATAATTTAATATGCTGATCCAAAGGCCGTCAGTCTTGGAGAATGGTTTATGAGCGAACAAATTTTGTCCGAAAGAATTGCTTTAATTTTGGTTCTTTCCAAATTATTGTTTTGTTGTTTACTCTGCTTTTGGTTTGGATGTTTTTTTTTCAAGAAAGGAAATTTCATTTGATTATGATGTATACCTCGAAATTTGTCCACCTCATATCATATTAGACTTAACAGTCAATTTATAAACTGAGATAATTAATGTAAAGACTGTTTTCCGGAAATTAAAAGCATTTTCAAATAAGTAAACTCACTTATATAATATTTAAAAATTACTATAATACATTATTGTATTAAGTTCTTTAGATCCACAAAAGTATTACATGCAGTATACATTTGACAAAGATTAATCTTACGTTATAATACTTTATTACTATTACATTTTCACTTAAAAATTTAATGGTTCGAAATAATGAAAAATGCCTGTATCAAATAATGGGTTGTACTGAAATTTAAATAAAAATTAAGGAATTTTATTTTTAAAACTTAACTTCCCACGCGGACATATTTTTAATTAATTACACAATATCAAATAATTTATCATCAATTCCCATTAGAAATTCCGGAGTAAAACAGCATTTACAAAGATAAATACTTCCGTAAGAATCCAATAAAAAAACCTGAGCAAATTTTACATTTTTCTTTTTAATGAGCTATATTATTAATTGAATACGATAACAAATCTTTTTAATTTGATTTATTGATAATTTAAAGGTTAATTTTTGGTATAATTATTTTTAGAAAATTTCCTTTGATGCCATTTTTTCAATACCTTTAAGGAAATATTTGGGAACGTATGTTCAGTACCTACTATTAAAGCTCAAATATCAATCAATTTGACCTCTCGAACTTTACCTTCGTTCATATTGGGAAATGATGCAAAGGTAGACATTATAAATGTATTAAAAATTGCGTTATGATTTGTAAAGGGCTTTACTTTTAAAGCTCCGCAATGTATTTAAATAACCCATGATATCTTGAATAAAATCATTTTTAATAACGCGTCTTTATAGATTTCAAATAACATATTCATCTTAAAACAATTTAATGTGCTACAAAATATTTCATTTAAAAGTAAAACTTGCATGCCAATTCAGACATATCATCGTTAATTTGCTATCGTTATTAAAGAGCAGAATTGCTTGAACAATATAATATATTTAACGTGATGTGCTTTACGAGTTGTTTTCTAAATTCGATGTCATATGAAATGTTAAAGACTCACATTTCAATATCATGGCTCTTTTGCTTTTGCTGTTAATGCCCTTTTAACGTGTTAACCAGAAGACAATAAACAAATATTCATTTATTTCAATTATTTTATTACTTCGATATGAAAAAATCATTGCAGTCATTTCTGAATTTTTTAACAAATAAGAGCGTTATCCCTCTATAGTACTTAATATGGTATGCTTTGTTCTTAACGCTGTAAAATGATAAAGAAAATTAAATATGAATTTTGAATATATTTCTTTTTCGATGGAGTCCAAGCTTTAATGCATACCAATACTGGTGTCTAGACTACATAATAAATTTTATTTATTTTGTCCGTTACATTTTTAAAATAATGCATTTACATTCATACGTATAGCGACAAACTACAAAAACAGCAAGCCTCTAGGAAAATTTATTTCGTAATCTCATAAAGATGTATAAGATCGCTGATAAAAAGAAGTGATGAGATTATTTTATTTTTTAAATAGTTACAATATCACTGATAAAAATTTGTGTACAACATTTCTTTTACCTGACTCGGTGTGTTTTGAAGTTCTTGTGTGCATGCCCCCCCCCCCTCACCTTTTCTTTTTGACAAATAAAATTTAAAATTTGATAGAAATATGCTGTAGTGCCAAGACTGAATATTAAATCTCAACTTCACTCTTTTTTTAAATTTATTTTTACGGACAGAAGATCATAATGTTTTCGGGATATTTAAAGCTTCACACTTCATAAAAATATCAATTTAACATTCCTATATTTTAACTTTTGCAAAACATCCATTCATTATGCTTCATAAAACGGTAAAAATGAGTTTGTAAAATCCAAATATTTCTTAATCATACGATTTATTCCAAAAAGGACATTTATAAAAAGATACACTGTACAAAAGTTTCATTCATGTTTTTAAAACTTGAAAGTATCTGGAATAGCTATTTATTTCTAAAACTTCAACGTGGTACATAAACAATTTTCTAGTAAAGAATTAATCGTATTTTAAAGCAATCAACTATTATTAAACTATTTGAAATCCATAAGAAATAGTTTATATGCTATTTATTTTTGAAAAGTTTTTTCAACAATGATATAATTGGTCGTAAAAATTATAAAAATTGTAAATGATGAAATGTTAAATAAAAACTCTTCAAAGTTTATTTATGAAAGCAGTTTATCTCAAAAATTTTAGGTTATATAAAGGTAGAATCAGATTCTGCATGCCTGCTTCCTGATTTTGTAAAATGAAACGTGCATTGCGAACTTTAAACTTTTGGGCATAGAGCACTGAATGACAGGTGAAGTTGACTACAACAACAAAAACAGTTCAGTCGTTGGTCACATCTCAGCGATAAATAATAACGTTGAATAAAAGTTTTATTCTCCATGAGATATTTCATACATAGTAAAACAATGGAAGATAACTATAAAAAAAGAAACAATAAGACACATTTATTTTCTTTCTACGACGAAAAGTTTATTCTTGAAAGAAAGGACTTTCGTGCATCTCTAGAAAATGTGAAACATGTCATGTTGGAAGCGATTACGAAGCAGATGTCACGCGCCTATGTAAAATAAACAAAACAGAGCTTACTTTAGAAGCTGACGTTTGAAATGGACAATCTCGGTTACCTTTTTATTTCCTGGTGGAATCATTTTTCAATGTTACATTTTCGTTCACTTCCAGGAAAAGTATCAGAGTTGCTAAAACTGATATTTAATCTTACTAAAAATACTTACGGATTAATAAAATTAGTAGATTACAATAAGGCAGTTTTTCTTTATCTTATTTGTATTGACATATTTTTTTCATTTTATGTTTCAGTTTAAGCATGCATATGCATGCACATATGTCATGACATGCATGCATATGTTAACATACATTATTCATTAGTAGTCGCACAGTTTGAAGAAAAAAAATACAATGATAATTGTGATGTAACAAATATTACATTCAATTTATAACAAAACATTAATTCCTTGACTGTGTGGTATTCTTTCTTATCTATTTAGACGACATATTTGATTTTGGAAAGATGTATTGATTGAATTAAGAGTCCATAAAACGTTAGAGTTGTTTATTGGTTTCTCGTAATTTATGGAAAAATTATAACGCCAATGAATGATTTAATTTTAGCTTATGAGTTTAAAAATTGGTTTTTTCACGGCAATAAGTACGCCTGAACATCATAGTTAAGGGATTAAATTGTCCTGGTCATTTTCGAGCATCTAAAGAAATGTTTTCTCTGCATAATTAAATATCAATAAGCAAAAAAATCGTATATAACAATAATTATAGGCCTTAAAGCTGTTAAATTTTTAAATAAAGTTGATTCCGTTCTTTTTTCGCTTGAGAATCAACATATTACTATCCAAAATTAACTTTTAAAAAGTTTCTGTACAATGGAAAGAACGTAGATTGAATAATTACTGTTAATTTCGTTTATAATTTTGATAGTAGATAAAGTCACTTAGAATAAATATGAATTATGTTGGATATTTTAAAGTTGTTTATTATTTTTGTGTATTGAATTAACTGTAATTAATTATTATTTACATATTAATACTTCTTTATTCCACTTTTTATTCTATTTTAAACATAAAAATATTTATTTGAGAATCCATGCTGCATCTTTGGGATCATTCTCATTTAAAAAAAAAACTAAGATGATAGTACATGCAATTTATTTTCACTTTAATGAATATTTAATTTCAAAATAAATAAATTCACATGTGCCCCCGGATCATGGTAAATTAATTTCATATCCCCAGCACATGTTTCTCTCTTTGTTGAAAATGTCTGTATGATATATTAAAAATCAATAGCAAATCAAATTTATTTTTCTGAAATATGCAAATATATCTAAGTGTCTAAAATGTATTTTTGATTCAATAATTAAAATTGTATCCAAATATACGCTTATTTTTTACAATATCCGTAAATTTTTTTTCAGTTGCTTTGTCAAACTATGGGATTTTTTAAACTGGTTTAGTTCTCAAAATCAGATGTTTAAAGTCCGAGATTAAATTTTAATGTTTCAGACATTTTTTAAATAAAAACTATGTATTTAAATGTAATGGGTTTTGAATTTAATTTTAAGACTTTTTCAATGCAGAGTAACTCAACACCTCTAATTCTCCACTAAGCCTTTTGTTAAACCCTATTTTCATATTATAATAATTTTTTTTTTTTGGAATTTTTAACATTTTTGCTTTTTGATAATCCTTTGCTGTTCATTTTTTAGATGATTCCATTATTCGGTAACATTTCATAATTCTCTAACTGCTGAATTTGACATAATCGTATTGGAAAAAAGTAATTAAATTCCCCGCATTTTTACTCTAATGCGGATTAAATTTTACATTGCCATGAAGAGATTATATTATGCGTAGGATATATTTTTGTACTTCTTGGATGTTTTCTAATTTCTTAAAATGCTGCAATAAAATATCACTAAGTTAGAAATTTTTGGTCATAATTACATTTGTGTGGTGAATTTCATTAGGATTTCAAATGGTTTTTAATAATAAAAATAAATTTAAAAATTACAGATGATTATTTAAATTTTCCATTAACCTACTAAAACATTTTCTTCTCTCATTATTATAACTACTGCAAATATGCAGGATATTCAAATAAATAGCTCGTCATTCCTAAGAAGATATAATAAGCATATATTTCTACTTGGAAAAATGCTTTGAATAAATTAACAGATTAACCCTTAAAGCAATCATTAAACCTAGGCATGAAATCATAGTTACAGATTCAAAAGCAATATATTCCACATTTTTGCAACAGTTTTTTGAATTTATTTGTTTATATTTCTTTATTAAATTTACCACAAAAACGTATATAAATAAATTGCGCTATCTAAAAGAGTCCTTATCAATAGCAATAAATTCCATTATCTCCAACGAATCAATCATATTTTTGAAGTACATAAGGCGATAAAATCACATCATTATATAAGAAAATAAATACAAGGCGGTTCAAACGGCGATATCTTCGTTAAATGACACAACTTAAAATACCAACGCTTTAAAAACTTGAAATACATATTTAAATTTACGCACAAAATTCCTTCAACAAAGTAACTTTCCAATGTAAGATTTTTTTCTTTCAATAAAAGAAAAAAAAAAAAATTACACGAATTTAAGATGATCGAAGTTATGTAGGAAAAATGGACTTAGATGATAAAGTGCCGCTTTCAGCATGCTTGGCAAGTGGCATGGAGGCATGGCCATAGGAGGTGGAAAGTCTTGTGGGTTTATTTTTGGGGGGGAGCGTTGCTGGCTGGCATGCGTTATTTTATACAGGTATGAATATAGTACAAGATGTTGAAAGTGAAGTGAACTGCAAAGTCATTCAAGTGGTCCAGATGGCCAAAATTGGGGGCTACTTGCATGAGTGGTGATTGGTAACAAGTCTTTTAATTTACACTTTTTAGAGACTGGATTAAAGGCAATTATTGAGCAAGTAATTCTGTTCTTGTAGAATTATGCTATTTATTTTCCAAGATATTGAAAATAACAGTTTTGAGAATTCCAAACTCTTCGGCAACACTCATTACATTGCGTCTTCCTACACTTTTCTGATGATTCATGTAAAAGCTTCCTAATGGATTTTTGTTGTCATTTTGACCATACGATATCATTTTCATTTGCAATGAATATCTAGAAATGCAAATGTTGCAAGCGCTGAAATTATGAATATTGTATGTAATTTGTCGAGCTAATTTGTTTTTCTTGTAATTTGTCATAGTCCTGGTATTTGCATATGTATCACCTTCATTGTAATAAACGTAAGCAGTTCTTTTTCTGCAATTTCATAATTGTATGCTGAAAATGTCTTTGTTGCTTAAGTTTTGCTCACTAGCATATTAGGGAACTAGATTGGTTAGAATTCTTTTTGAGAAGGTACGAAAATTAAAGAAAAGGAAAAAATTAAATAAATTTGAATGAAAGAAAATATTAAAAAATGCAATGCTGAATAACAATTATTAAATCATATTTTTGCATAGTTATAATTAAACAGAAAATTATTTTTGTCTCGGTCAGTAAGTAATCAATGTAATTAAATAAAACTGCCTCTAAACAACAGGAAATTGTAGAATTTTTTGCAAGAAAAAAATTTAATGCTGAGAATGAAAAGGTGCAACAAAAATTCTGCAAAAGATACAACATCCCTGATCTGCCAATCAATAGACAACTTTTGACACTTACAACTATGATAGAACAACTTATTTTTGAAATCGATGCGTTTTTGAATAATGTGGTAAAGCTAGTTAGATTTTCATTCAAAACGATCAGATAAATGCGGTATCCTAAAATCACTTTTCATCTATATTGATAAAACAATTATTGGCGGTGATTTATACATCTTGTTTCGGTTATTTCTTTCTGGCAGTAAGCAATATGAAAATAAGAAAAGGAGTTCTGTTTGTCAGATATATACATACATTTCTTGGACATTGGCAGAGTCGAAGCAAATGAAAAGTTCCCAGGTATAGACAGAAATCCTGAGGCATGGAGTTAAGGTCCAAGTTTCTGGATCAGATGATTGAGGTCTATACAGTTGACTCAGCAGGCGATGGTTTTTCTTTAAATATGTACCTTTACTTTGTCAACATTATATTTGCCATCGTCTATCAAATGTCCTTCTATTGATATGGCGAGAAATTCCGGAAACAGTTTCACTTTCACCACTGTGTTTTGACCACAAATACAAATCAAAAGACCTATTCCAAAATTATTCTCCTGAAATTTAGATGAATATGAATAAATATAAGGCTTCGTTATAATTATTATAGAAAACATTATTTTAGGTTGAAGCCATAAACATAATATAATATGTTAAAGTATACAAAAGTAAACTCATTAGCTTATAAACATAACAATATTAAGAGGTTAAATGTACATCATTTTTTTAAATTTTAAATTAACTTAGAAGCAAATAAAATATTGTTTTTACTTTAAATTTACATAGCATAAGACATAATAAGTTTCAAGATTATTCTTAGCGTGTTATTTTTATATGATAATTAAAATAATTTTTGCATAAAAGCTTATAAAATAAGACAACATTAAGCAGTGGTCAAGTTCGTTAAAATTGCTTGGAGCTATATGGAAGGGAAAAAGTTTTTAAAAAGAACTTTCGACTTTCTTAATATTACCTAAATTTTCCATCATATGACTTTATTTTATTGTTATTAAGTAAGAAAAATTTCTTTTCAATATAAATTAAAACATTACATTAGTTAAAATAACTTAAAAATTGAAGAATTTATCAAAAATTAGGGGAAAAACAATAGTTTCTAAACACAGGAGTGCTAAAATGCACTTACTGCGCATTTCATTTCAATAAGTAAGTAAATAATAAAACTGATAATAAAATATTATTTTCCTTTATTCAAGAACAAAAGGGATCGATTTGGCAAAAATTATAAAGAATTTCTTTTGTATCACAGGATTAGAGTTAGAGTATGTATGTTAGAACTTGGATTCAGATGGTTTTAATCCGCAAAATAACAAATTTCATTTTAAAAAACATCAAATAACAAATCCTATGCCAAACTTTCTTCGACAAATCATTTCGAATTTAACTTCCAGAAGTTTTCATGAAGTCATGAAATCTATTTTCGAAGCAAAACTGCATATTCAGTTTCTATAACGAAGGGGAATTTTATATTTTTAAATGTTATGTACAAATTCCTAAACAAAATTATCATTGCGTTTTATTTTTTAAAAAAATATCTATTTAATCTTGGAATTCCTATTATCTCAAAATCGTATGAATACAAAAATATTAATAAAAAGGAAATCGGTTATTTCAACAAGAATCCGAAAAAGAGATTGTTAATAATAAGAAGAAAATACCTTTTCCTCAAGGAAGTGAAGATATTTTATTTCAGAGAAGGCAGACAAGAAAAAATGTTCAATCACTGCGTAGGTGATTAAAAATGGAAGAGTTGAATGCGAATAGTTCATGAATATTTAAAAATACTCAGTATGGAATTAGTTAGAAGTAACGTATGAAATGCAATGCCTTGAACATTTTACGTAGGCCAAAAAAAAAAAAAATGATTACATGTGATTGAAATTTTTTCTCAGGCAGTATAAAGTTCCTTTTTAGATTAATTCGTAGAGAAATCAAATTTTACATGAAATTTGATTCGACGAATGTTGATAGATTCCACGTATTTTAAAATTTTTCCGAGAAATGGAAATTTGGATTTTCTTTGCTTGAAATTGTTTTTTTTAAATAATTTGTTTTTCTTTTTCAAAGAGAAATTTAGCATTTAAAACGTAACGTATTTGACAAAATTTTCCAATCTTCTTGAATCAGATTAGAAAATCACAAGACTTTTTTTGATAAAGGAAGCAATTTAAGAAGAAGAAACCTTTCAACAATTAAGTTATTATTACTTTTAATACTTCTTTTAAGTAATTTCATTGGTTTTGTACAATTTAGATTATGAAAAACCCCAGTTTCTTTCCTTTTGTACGAATTTTGAAAAGAAACATCTTACAGATTTTATGCATGAATGAAATGATTCCTTCTTGTGATGTGAAAGAGTCATTCTATGAACTTATGATTTATTCATTGTGATGCAGAAGAGGGTCTTACAAAAACATTTCTTTTCAGAAAGTAAGGAAAGAATAAATAAACAGATTCATGTTTCGTTCGTTAACAGATAGTAGACGAAGGACAACCGAACAAACAGTTCGTTCTCGGGAACATATCTGTATGTCATTCCTTTTGAAATAAGTAATGTATACTTTCCATCAAAGTTACCATTCGTTTTTTTCCCTTCAAATTGTTTTTATTCTATGAGTAATTTAATAACGGCCGTTTTTGATTCGCCCGTGACTTTTGAAGAATTCTTTGAATAGATTTCTGTATCTCTGAATGTGTGAGCGAAAAATGACTTTACACAATAAATAATAATGGATGACGCATCTCGGAAAATGAAAGATGATAAAATACCTGAATATATTCTTTCCCTTAAGAACTCTTTTCAAGAGGTGAAGGGAAATACATTTATTTTGCCATTCACATAAAAATGAAATAATTTCCCTTCGTTTTACAGAATGATTCTTTATGAGACTCATTTAATGCGATAAAACCTTTCACATTTCAGAATTCAACAAATGTTTTGCTGATAAATGGAAAGAATTTCTTACAGAGGCGTTTCCATTTTGAGTTAAAAGTATTTACCTTTCTTTATTATTCAAAAATTTATTTAATAAATTAATAAAACGAAGGGATGGATATTTATAAAGGTATCGAAGAGATCATTTGTATCAATTCAATGATATCAAATTTTCATTATGTTTTTCTTAACAGAATAGAATTTGTCATAAATATTAGATTGGATTTTAAATTGTAAATGAAGATGGAATTTTTACCTCGATTTGACAGAGTATGTATTCAATTCCAATTTTATGACTTTCTATTGAATAGTGCAGCAATTTGCATGTGTTGAAAAGAATGACAAAAGGGAAATCATTTTCACTTTCGGCAGTTGACAAATACTAACAATATGTAAATTGAAATCAAAAACTTATTCAGGTGCATAAAATACCAAATTTTTAAAAATATTTCTCTTTAAATCTTTCTTTGAATTTGTAGACTAAATGTTTCTCTAAAACAGCTTAGAAATTTCTTATTAATTTATATTTTTCCTATTCCATTAGTATAATTTAATGAAATGAATGAATGAATTATATTTCATTAAAATAAAATGAATGAATGAATTACATTTCATTAAAATAAAATGAATGAATGAATTATATTTCATTAAAATAAAATGAATGAATGAATTATATTTCATTAAAATAAAATGAATGAATGAATTATATTTCATTAAAATAAAATGAATGAATGAATTATATTTCATTAAAATAAAATGAATGAATGAATTATATTTCATTAAAATAAAATGAATGAATGAATTATATTTCATTAAAATGAAAGGAATGAATGAATTATATTTCATTAAATTATATCATTAGCTTTTTTTCAGAGGGAATTTGACAACTATAATTTTTTATTGTAGTCTCAAGATTCTTCCTACTTTTCCTTAAATGCCAATCTGTTATTGAATGCCTGGACATCTTTGCGCACGTTTCATAACTGTACATAGAGATCATTATTAAGAACAGTAACCCAGCTGTGCGTCTTAGATAATCTTTTCAAATTAGTAAGTAAAATTAAATGTTTTTTATTAAGATTTTTTGAATGAGAAACATGTTTATGTAATATTTCACATTTTCATAATAAAAGCGCATAGGATCAAGCAATTTACGATTAAAGAGATAATTGAAATAATTATCTACAAATAAGTTCAAAATTAACACAAAAAAGAGAAATAAAAGTATTTTAGCTACATCTCTCATATGCTTGAATGTTATAAAGCCAGCAGCAAATTTCTTGTCCTTCTAATTGAATTTTTAGAAATTATACGTTTCGTTTCAATTCATTCTTTTAAGATGTCGAAATATCTCGGAAGAGCGTTAAAAATTCAATCAATGGAATATTTATTTTAACTTACAAACATGTAAAATTCTTTCAGTCTCTTAGATTCTTTTCCAACTTGAGGCGGTTGGAAAAGACAGATGAGAATTAGCATCGTCTTTTCTAGTCCGGTAATACAGTTATTTCTACGTTGCTTCGTTAAAAGCTGGATCGATCTCTCGGCTAATTACGGCTTCTATTTTCTATCATTTTTGGTAATACAAGTAATCTGTTACTCTCGTCGTAAAAGGTAAGGCCTTGTTTAGTGCCAAAGACGGATTCAATAAATGAGCAACTCCCGTTCTCAAATCCTCATTAGGTTGTAGCATTTCCTTGTCAGGGAATGAAGCAGACTACCAATTACATTCTGAAACGTCAAACGACTTCACTCTGCTGATAAAGGTAGCTCTCTAGCACAATTTGTATCTAAAGTACAATTTATTCCATCGGCTTTAATGAGAATCCTTCACATATGTGACCCTAAGTTATCCGTATTGCAGAAGCACCTACAGTAAAGGTATGCACAGAGGACTCTCACGATGAGTTTAGCAGAAGTTGAACGACTTTTCGAAATAAAATAGTCGTTGAGACGCAAGAAGAATTTTTATTATTCACATGAATAACCAAATTTCCATTCCTAAGAGAATAACATGTAGACTACGAGACAGCACAAAGTTGAGAAGAATAATTTAACTGAATATCCAATTTATTCTGAATTACTTTTAGTTCATGTAAGTAACCGTATGGAATTAGCAGTACAATAATAGCTCAGAAAAACTTACTAACTTCTCCTCCGTAGTTAAGAAGTTTTTATGAAATCACTGTATTTCTCCGATTTCACTATGGGAACATAAAAATAAAAACTAGTTTGAAATATTTAAAGTATACGAAGGACTTTTAATAAAAAATATCAGCGGATATATTCTTTGAGGAGTTTAACATTTACTTGAAGAATAAGGTAACTTTCACAGAACACCAAGTATATACTGGTAACCTTAAACAGGCTACTCCGACCCGCCTGAAGGCGCACGGAAAAATCTGAATGATCGGACCGCCGTAACAGCAACACTGACGAAAACTGTGGTTGAGCCTAAGAGCCATCACCGGTCACGGTAAAATCCTTCCTTTGGGAAGTACGCCCTGACACTGATGCGAGTAGCCAGACTTTCAACTTTTCGTGTACCCAACAGGGTGGCGAGAACCAACCACTATGCCGGAAGCTTATCATCTTCATTTATGAGGTGAACCCCCGTTGAACAGTATAAACGGGCAAAATGGAAGGTGTTCCGTTCAGTTGGACTCGTATTAGTTTGGCAACCACAGTATTTCATACAACTTTTCCACCCATAGTTTCTAAAAGAAAATAAAATTGGGTAAATCAGTGTATTACGAAATATACTGCTAAATTATAATATCGACATTTCACCAGTTTTCCAGCTTAAAACATTATGCTCGCCATTTACGGCACTGTCTTCAATGTTTTGGAAATATAATAATTATCAAAAAACTATTAATTTCGAGAAGTATTTTCCATTTCTTGCATCTGTTATTTTTACCAAAATTTATATGAGCATCGCTTAGCAACATCTGAATCTACTTATTTGCGCTGTCGGCTTAGAATGAAATCTCTTAATTTCTATTGATTGGTCTTGATAGCCATGTTGAATGAATATGAATTTTCCGGCAGTGAATGAAACACAGAAACACTAGCCTTCCCACACAATTTCTTTTGAATCTTACAGAGGAGTAATCAAGCAAAGCCTAAAATCTCGAAAATCAACCACCAAAATTAATTCATAGTATAAAAGAGTGGGGCAGATAAAGTTTGTATGGTTCTTTTTATACTGAATTTGAGTTTATTAGAAAAACACTAGAACCATTCTTTTACTATTATATTACACTGAATGAATGCCCTTCATTTGTACTACAGTTTTAAGTAGATTAGGAAGGTAAAATATTTAACTTATATTTCAGTTTCAACATGATTTGGAATTGGATTGCATATAACAAGTATTTTAAGTTATTAGCATTGTATCAATGCATGTGTAGTGTAGAGATAATCTCTCACCCTAGCTTGACTAACGAAATATTTTGATTTACCTGAAAATTCAGGAAGCTCTATTCTTTACTTATATTTTAGTTGAATCCTAACTGAATATCATATACATTAGCAATTAATATTATAATTAATATTTATCCTATTTTAATATGGGGACATAAAATAATAATAATAATAATTAAAAAAAATGGTTCCAAATATTAAAAGTATAGCTAAAGCATAGTGAAATATTTAAAGTATAGATAAAGTATAGTCAAATATTTAAAGTATAGTTAAAGCTACTTTTAAAAAAATACGGAAGCTATTTTCTTCGAAGAGTTTAACATTTGCATAAAGAATAAGGTAGCTTTCATAGAACAAATAGTACACACCGGTGAAACGGAATTTGTTCCTTTTAGTTGGACTCATATCAATTTGGCTACCTCAGTACTTAATACCACTTTTTAACCCATGGTTTCCATAAGAAAATAAAAGCGGCTAAACCAGCGTATTACGAAATACACTGCTAAATTTTAATATCGGTATTTCACAACTTTTCCAGCATAACATATTATGTTTGCCATTCACGGCGCGATTTTCATTGTTGTGGAAATATAACTATTATTAAGAACTATTGATTTCTAGAAATATTTTCGATTTTTTTGCATCTGTAATTTTTACCAAAATTTATATAAGTGACTCTTAGTAATATCTGATTCTACTTATTTGTGCTGTCAGCTTGGATATTGTTTCGTTTAGTTACATTAGTCCCGTTTTAAAGCAACACTAAGGCTATTTTGGGACGGACCTCGTTATTCTGAACAGCGGTCAAATGACGAGGACGACACCTGAGCTAGCACCACTGTCCCGCTACTGGCTTGGGATGAAATCTCTTAGCTTCTTTTGACTGATCTTGATAGCCATGTTGAGTGAATATAATTTTTTTTTTTTTTAAATCTTCAACAGAACTGTAGTCTAGCAAACCTAACATCTCGAAACTCATCAACCAAAATTAATTCATAGTGTCAAAGCGGGGTAGAAAAATATTATAATCTTTTTTTATTGTATTTGAGCTTATTAGAAAAATACTTGAGTCATTTTTTATTATCATGTTACACTAAATTAATACCCTTCATTCGTATTTCAGTTTTACATAGATTAGGAAGGTAAAATATTTAACTTATATTTCAGTTTCAGCATGATATGGAATTGGCTTGTATATAATAATTATTTTAAGCTATTTGTCTGGTATCAAGACCTCTGAAGTAAAAAGATGCTCCGAAATTTCTCACCCTTACTTGACTAATGAAATATTCTGACTTGCTTGCAAAATGGCGAAAGAGCTATTCTTTTTTTATGTTTTATTTGAATTCTAACTGAGTCTGATATACATTATGAATTAATAAATACTAAAATCAAAGCTTAAACTATTTTTCAATTGATTATGATGAGAATTAACATCAAGTTGGTAACTCCGAAGTATTCGACTTGCACAACTCTATTAAAGTTGTCTGATTGTTCATTCCAAATATAACCACTATCAGACGTAAAATTCCAACAAAAAATCTTATATAAAAAAGAGTTATATAAATCTTATATAACTCTAAGATGTCTGATTCAATAATTGTTTGAAATAATTCCGTACACATAAGCTATATTGTATCATTTTACTCCCAGATTTTATATTTCGTCTGCAGAAAGAAAATCAATTTCTTTTATGATTAAGACGGCTATCTTTCTATAAAATCTTCAAGAATGAAGTGAGGAAAAGGTGTCCTATAATCTTTTAGTTTAAAAGAGTTGTAATAAAATCTAAAGTAGCCTGAAAACTTCTAAAAATAACCTTTAAATCTGAAAACTTTTAAAGATAACTTTAAATATGAAGTTCCTTCGGAATAATATTTCTTTAAAATAATATGGCATTGCGATTATTGCCAATGTCTGGAGAGGTTTCCTTTTATATTTACAATTACAAATATGTATATATATATATATATATATATATATATATATATATATATATATATATATATATAAATATATATATACCTTGAAAAATCAAAATTTACTTTGATCCTCAGTTCTTTATTTTCTTTGAGAATTAGACTTTTCGATTTATTCAATCAATAAGAACTTTTTGTAGAACCGATGATTCATTTGTTACGGATTCAGCACCTGGTACTTTACTAAATTGCTTTTAATTTATATGTATTCTTGCAGATTTGTATTTAACTTGACCTGCCTCATAATTGTAAAATAGGACAAAATTTCGTAATCGATTTTTCATTCGCTTTCTTGTGTGCCAGATATTAGAAATTTTTCACAGTTGTGTATTATCGATAACAATATAATCTAACAAATATTAAAAGCGATTTTCTGTTTGTTGCCACTATATTGGGAAGCCTGTTGGATCCAAACTGATAAAATTCGGTACGAATATATTTAGGAGAAAGTAAACGCATACCTGGAATGGATTCTTTTTTCTCCTTCTCTTTTTTTAGTTTTTGGATCGAATTTTACTTAATTAAAATCTTAATCACAAATAATTGTTTTTTCTCTTTACATTGAATTTCTCTTTACATTGCAATCTCCTTAAATCATTGCATTTGAATAAATAATGCATATAAATAGTTTTAATCAGGTTTAATTTGTACGAGAATTGAAAATATATTAACCCGTTAACGCCCAACTTAATTTAAAATTTAAATTTTGTTAAAAACTTTTAAAATTATGCTCTAAATACTTAAATTAAATATAATATGCAATTAAACTCCACACCATTAATTTAGGATCCGAGATAATTACTGTCCTATAAATAGGACGCTGGGCGAAAATGGAAGTTTTTGAACTCTTAGTACTTCTCCTTTGTCTTTAGTCACTTGATTATTTTTCTGTTCCCAAACAATTGAACTTTAATATTTAATGCAAAATAAAATGAAACACAAATAAATTTGACATTTTTTATTAAGTTTAAACATATTCACACTATTTATGGTAATTTGGAAAACATTTGGTACATAGAGTTACATTACATTTCATTTAAAATGTAAGAGGTTTTCCCGAACCATTTTGAATTTGACATCGTCTTTGTTTTTCTCTTTTACCAATTATATGGCCAACTCCATTACGTCTAACAATGTCTATTTACTTCACTCGAGATGAAATTGTATAACTTGGTCTACCGATTTGTTTTTGTCCTGTGTTTCCTTTTTTTAGATAGGCTAGTGCAATATGTATCCTTATTTCTTTGATACTCTGTTTTTCTGCATTTACCATGTTGTACATGACGCAGGTATTTACAACAGCCATGTCTACAATTCGGGTAAAAATTGGCCAATACCATTTTTTTCCACGGATCTTTATGGTATGCTTCTCTAAAAGCCAATCATGAGAATCAACACTACCCATGTTTTTGTTATAATTATTTACGAGACATGGCTGTTCCGATTTTATTTTTTTCAGCTTTTCCTTTTACACGCCTTGAAACAGATGTTAGTGGCTCAATTATGTCAAAATTTGTCACAAGTGTAACGCATTTGTTATCATTCCATTTTACAGCAGTAATTTTATTTTTCACATCAAAGTAGAAATCATGTGAACCACGGCTAGTCTTTTTGAAAGTAGAATCAATTTCAAGGGGACAATGCTGTATTCTATCACTTCTCATTGTTCCTATTGCTCGAAATCCACTCTTTCTTAGGTCAACTAACAAATTTTAGAAATTAAAAAAAATTATCAAAATAAACTATATGACTCTTAGGATCAGTAACTGGCTGAAGAATTTTTTTTACAACTCGAGTTCCCAATGACTCTTTTGAAAGAACCACGGTAGAAGCAGCACCGACAACTTCCTTGCCGCAATACAAATCAAAATTATAGTAGTAATCATTGTTCCCACATAATGCCCACATCTTATACCCGAATTTCAGTGTCATCAAAACCTTTTTCATCTGTTAATTCCTCTATTTCAGGTGGTAAAGCAATCATTTCGGACTCTAATTACTCCGAAAATAGATATTCTACAACTTCCTCGGCAGTTTAAAAAAAATCCGTGACATCTTGAGCACCTATGAAATAAACTACATATCAGAAAATTTAACGAATCCGCCCAGCGTCCTATTTTTAGGACAGTAGTTTAAATTTGTAATTAAAACTATTAAATGTAAAAATAATTTTAATACGTTATAAGATATCTGATAATAGAATATCTGAAATATAAATTCTGAAAAAATATTTAAATTTTCCTTTAAAACCTTTTCGTACAATTACAATGAAATTCAGCAAGAAAAAATCATGAAAATGGCGAAGTTTACTTGTCTGCAGCTGGCTGAAAAATGCTTCCATCCGGTCCAAATCGGTTTAAGTAAGTAGGGTGAAACCCTTACTCTTCAGGGGGTAGAAAAAGAATAGACGAAACGTAGAATAGCTTTGTTTATAATGGTGAAAATGAACTGTCCTATAAATATGACGCTGGGCGGAAACGGGTTAAGGAATGGTAATTTTTTGAAATGTTAGAGTATAAATTCATTTCTATGCTATTATACGTTTCAATGTAAAGAGAAAAAACAATTATTTGTGATTAAGATTTTAATTAAGTAAAATTCGATCCAAAAACTAAAAAATGAGATATAATTATTTAATCAAATCAGTCTACAGCATTTTTAATGCTTCAAATGTTTATACAGAAATTGCTTTCATAAGGTCATAGCATCAAAACTTCGCATTTTATTTCTCAGCATGCCATGTAGTAATATTTTGCTTTTAATTGTACATTTACACCAACATACCTTATAAATATTTCAAAATTAACTTTATTTATTTGAAAGATCGAAGTTTTTACCCTACATTTTAATACTTTAAGTTTTCAATCCACCCAGCTCATTGATCCCAATATTTTAAGTCTCCTTTTCCTTCTTTGGTGTCAATTTTTTAAGCTTCAGATTTTTTTTTTAATTTAAAAGTTTGTAAATTTTTTTATATTGTTTAAATATTTTATCAATCTGGATTCAGTTTCTAGCTTTTAAAACGTCAGAATAGATTTTGCTTAAAGCTTCGTATTCTACCTCCCTAAATTTAGCATTACTTATAACTAAAACATTTTTTATCCAATTAGACATTGCAATCGAGAAGTGTAATATCTTTTTCATTTACCCTTTTCATCTAGAATTTTATTTCAACGTTTCTGCATTTTTTAAAAATGAAGTTAAAAATATCCTACTTAATTTTTATAAATGTATAAAAAACAAAGTGTTTGTGAACATTTTAAAAATTTTAAATTTGATGTAAAAGCCTTTAGGATTTTATTACAGAAGTAGCAAATGTGGAAATTGTATATTCTGAACACTGTCTTGTATATGATTTGCTATTTAATTTCTCTATTTAGATATTTCCCAATTCTTTTTTATTGTCTCTTATTATTGAGAGTTACTTTCTAATGGCTTTCGGGCTGCGTTGGCCTGGTGGTAAGGTCTCGTCTTCGGAACCTCAATGTTTCATATTCGAAACTCGATTCCACCAAAGAGCTGTCGTGTAAGCGCGTCTGGTCCACTCTAAATCCGTCGGGGCCACCCGCCTCACCGATAATGTGGAGTGGAAGTTTGGAGAGGGGGTGCCAGCTTAGGTTTCGTCCTCATCATCTGACCACGACTCAAAATTACGAAGCCCGTCGTAAGATAACCCTTTTGTTGCTTTAAAACGAGACTTTAATATAACTAAACTGAAAGTCTCATAGCTTTCAACTGATATTAATATATTTAAGAAGATATTTATTTTTTATTAATATTATTTGTTCTATAATTTCTAAATTTATAAGCAATCGGAGACAGGAAATATTTTACTTACCTCTAAATTTCGAACATTCTTGTGAAATCTAATTTTTATAAAAGTTCCGAAAGTTTAAGTGAAGCAACTGCTTTCATGAACAAACGTATTGCTAGTAGTAATTATTTCACACTATTTATATACTTTTCCACAGACAGAAAATACAATATTGAGTGCTTGAATCAGTATTTTATCCATCGAAAATTCCTTCTGTAGGTGTAAAATGTCAAAACACTAAGCGCGGAGTTTAAAAATTAATTCTACATATCTTATAACTCTTTGATGTGAAATTATAAGCTCAAAAGAGGAACAAATGTGAATATATGGATGGCAGTCAACTAAAATTAAAATAATATGCCATATTATGCCTGATTCCCTTTTCCAACCTATTAAACAATAATATAATAATGAATTCAATATTTTAGATGATGAATATTAACCATATAATTAAATTGAAATTCCACGCATTAGTTTCGACTCATAATTAAAATATACATATTTTTTTTTATATTTACTCAGAATTAGAAGATATAGCTATCCTCTTTAAGAATGGTTATAAGGAAAGAATGCACCACTTAAAAAATTATGGGTATGAAAGCAAATGTCTATATATTCATAAATAGTAGAATATTTACCAGATAAATAATATTTATATAATCCTTAATGTCAAAGAATTTAGTAATATTTATGCTGTACAAGAAATGACCACAATATAGGTCTTATGACAACATCAACCATTAGAAAAATGGATGGCATTTGTGACTTGACCTCTAAATGATTGACAACTTCCAGTTACTGACGATGAAAGTGCTACTCAATGATTGATGGATGTCAGGGATGTAAGGACATAGAGTATTTCGATCCTTGCTTTGCGGATCATTTTTCTTACTCGTGCATTATGTCTGCTTTCGATCTATTTAAGATCATTGCCAAAAGTATCATGAAATATACTGCAAATTCAGCTATGAAGAATGTGATTATTCGTTCACCTCTCCTATAAAAATGCTTCTGGGTTCCTGGGTCTTAAATTTTAGTTTGATTTTACTCTGATCAAGGTCAAATAATATCAAATCAATTCAATTTAAATAATTACCAGATTTTTTTTTCTTTTTTGCCATACAAATACTTAGAACTGGTACACCAAGCAAAATTTTTTTTAATATCAGCTGTTAATCATAAAAAGATGATGACATATAAATATTCAACTTAATTTTAAGCAAATAATTCAACATATTATTTTGTATTGTATTGCAAACATTATGATTAAGATGATTAAGTCAAACTTTATTCCTATTTTGTAGTCCTACGCATAGGATGTTTATCACACATGAAAGTGACGGACGAATAGGGGTTTTTTCCACAACATTTTTAGGGATGTATGGACATTGTGTTTGTGTTGTATTATTATTGTTCATAATATGTTTTATTATCGTTCATATTTTAATAAAATGTTTTGGTGAATAAAACAAAAAAATTGAGAAAAAGTTATTTATAATATTGTAAGAAAATGTTTATTTGTTTTATTTAAAAGTTATAATGAGTTCCATTGCATTTTGCATAAAATGAAAGAGAGTTTTCCCGACTATTTTGAAAAATGCACCTGTTTATATTTATATCTCTTGTTGATTGTATAATATTTCACATTTAATCTTACACTGTAATTTTTTTTTCATTTTATGTTAGAATAGGAAATAGTCATGCAATAATTCTCTATGTATTGTTTGAATGCAATGCATGCGATATTTCTCTATGCATTTCGTGGTGTACAGTTATGATGAATGCATAACTCTATGTCTGTATTGTTGTTTTACTCATTATTATCATTTTGAAAGAAACACATGTATTTGCAACTGCCGCATTTGTTTCTTCTTGAGGAAAATTTTTTCTCACAGTATGAGATCAAAATATATAAGAATTGAAAGTCTTAAAACTTTCTAAACATTTGGAAACAATAATTTCTTCCAAGGTAAAATTTTAATAGGTCACTTATTCTATTTTTGAATTGATATTTTGCATTTTTTCTTTCGGTTCAGTTGAGATGCGGTTTCAGAATTCTTTACTATATTCTTCGCACTCAAGAAAGACAAAATTTCATTTTCGTTTAATTTTAAGTTCAATAAAGGGTTTACTCTTACTTTACTATAGAATGTTTTTGATTATCTAATTTTTTTTGTTCCTAAATTCAAGATATTTATTTTCATCAGGTAAAATGATTTTAACATTTCCGCGGTATCTTAACTTACAATAGTAACCTAAGTTAGGATAGAAGGGTAACCCATCCTATCTGTCATTTTATCGATTTCAGATGGCGAAACAACCATTTTCGAATAAATTGAAAGATAAATAGATATCGCTTAGTTCTGTTATCTTGAGAAGTCTTTGGTGAAACATTTTGGCAAGGCTAAAAAGGAAAGAAACCAAGTTTATTTGACATAAATTGCCAGTATCTTATTTAAAGGGCAGAAGTTTTAAACAAAGTCTTTTTCTAAAATACAGTTTCTTTTCTAATTCTTATACAATATTCATGACAATATATATATATATATATATATATATATATATATATATATATATATATATATATATATATATATATTGTTACGAAAATTCCCGGGGTTCGTTTGGATAGTGGAAGTTTTATGGTGTGAAGAAAGCTCAATCACCAGGCGGCAGTAGAAAATAAAACAACGACGTTTATTTACGCAAAGACACACAGGACAGCACGAAGACGACAACTATATACAGCACAAAAAACGATTATCTTCAGCCGAGACGTGCAGCAACAACAGCATATAAGAAGACTCTACTGCAGACAGTAGTGCACCGCTTAGTTCAGCACTAGCTTCACTCCGTCGCTGCTCCGCTTATCTCTGGAAGGCCAGTTCTTTACCGTAGATCCCGACTACTCTTCGACTACTAAATTCACCACTGGTTCACCACTCGACTCACCACTAGTTCACAACGACTACTACTCTTTCACTTCCGACCACTGCTCGACTCCGCTGATTCGCGATCAATTCACCGTCGGTTCACAATTCGATTCACCACTGATTCACAACTACGACTCCGATCTGGTTCACCACGACGACTACTCTTTCGCTTCCGACTACTGCTCGACTCCGCTGGTGTGCGACTCAATTCACCGTCGGTTCACAATTCGATTCACCACTGGTTCACAACTACGACTCCGATCTGGTTCACCACGACGACTACTCTTCGACTCCACTGGTTCGCAACCCAATTCACCACTAGTTCACAACTACGACTCCCATCTGGTTCACCACGACGACTACTCTTTCTCTTCCGACTACTCTTCGACTCCACTGGTTCGCAACCCAATTCACCACTGCCCGGCAGCTGCGGGTGCTTCCTTTTATAGGTCTCAGGAGGCGGGGCTAGAAGCCTCTCAACCAATCAGGAACATTCGAGGCGTAACTCGGTTCCTACTGGACGGATCGGGAAACTTCTCGATGTTTCGGGTATAATCTATTTTGGTGCCAAATTCGTCGCCAAGTCGCCAAATGATCGTCAAGTTTTTCCCCAAGCTCCGGGACCTCCTATGGACCCACTATGCTGGGAAGCCGCATCGCAGATTCGTAACAATATATATATATATATATATATATATATATATATATATATATATATATATATATTATTTATCATATTAGTTTCAGGAACTTAAATAAATTTTCTTCATTATGCCTAATACGACTTTAGCATGCTTCTCCTATATATTAGTTGCGCTCTAATCGTAATCGAGTCGTTGATTTCTGAACCATTAGACAGAAATGCCCTTAACGATGCCAGTAAACATATATTATGTTGCTTTCATCTATAAATTCATTAAGAAAAAAATTATGAAATATAAATATTCATAGAGCATTCTGATTCTTCTAGTCACATTTAGTAAAATATTATTAACACATTTGCATTTTATATTTTTTTAAAAAGTTATAATTTTATGTGGCAAAAACTGACCGAGTTATGAAGCTTTGGATATCAGAATTTTAGACCATTTTACAGGCTGATTCCTTGAAGATTGTATAGTAAATTCAGATTGGACTCCTCTAGGTGATAGTTTATTAGTCTAAAATAATAATTTCAAAGCATCATAACTTGCGCAATTTCCATCGCTAAAGAATTGAATCTTTTTTTTGTCATGAATATTATATTAAATATGATGCATAGAGTTTGGCGACAGAATAAAAATTCCCTACAGTAAAAATCTTTTTAAAAATAATTTTTCCGCTTAGGACTATATGTCTAAGTTTAAAAATTAGTTGTTGGATCACAGTTGTAATAAACATTCCACATATTGTATCCTACACAAAATGTTTGGTTATGTTCTAGATATTCTTAAAATACAATTTTAATGTTTTCTATTCTGTGTAAGTATTCTGCAGAGTTTTAATATTTTCGATTTCTGTATTGTGAGAATATATATTTTTTTCTTAGATTCTCCTTCTTGAAAATTTATCTTTTTTTAGGAGAGTTTCTGATTATAGTTTTAAGCTCTGCTTTTAACCAACTGCTTCAATTGGCAAATAACAATGAAGAAGAAGAATAAAAAAAATTGATTTCTACTATGAAATATATGAAATAGAGGGCCGTTTCAAAAATATACGCATATGCATATTACAAAATACCTGCCATATTTCTGTGTTCTATTATATATTATTATATTTTGTATTCCATCATCTATAATTATTACATTACTCGGCATTGATTTATTTTGCCAATGATATTCTTATGATTTCAGGGTAATTTGGTAATCCTGATTCGGAATATAGCATCTGATAAGCAAATCTAAATTGTAAAAAATGAAAAAAGTATTTAACACTTTCAAATTAAGAGAAAGATTTTTGTAATACATAATTTCTTTCAAGAATAATTAAAGATGTTAAGAAACATAAAGGCATTAATGAGTAGCTATTTCTGAAATTTTGATTACACGTATTCCAGAAGGTTAAACAGATTAAAATATTCAAATATCTCCACAGTGAAAAATAAGCTGTTTTTTACGCTTTGAGCAAATACGCTATAACCTATAAGCAAACGCCTTGATTATTCTTATTACATTAACCCATAAATTATACATAACATAAAATGAAAGACTACATTAAAAAGAGGACAATGCGAAAAGAATGTCATGGAATATATATACACAATAAATTCCATTCATTCAATTATTTTTGTTTTTATTTTTAGATAAAAGAAACGCTTTAATTTTAATATCTACACTGCATTGCATAGTAATTTCTCCACTGCTCCAACGCTTCGGACAATCTAATTTCTGTGAATTAACTGTACGAAATTGAGCTGCAATATCAGGTGGAAATCACTCGCCTAAAAATAATACTTGCTCAGCTTCAAGACTCCTTTAAAATTTTAATCAGCTTTGAGAGATATCATCTTTTGTTCTATATCATTAAGAATATTGACATATTAAGGTATTTAAATTAAATACATCTCAGGTATTCATTTATATATATATATGAATATGGTTGATTTTTATTTATCATATTATTGACAAACTCTTCTTCTATGCATCTGTTGCAGATTATTTTTCAATCTGGTGAAATTAGACATACAATTTGGTAATTCTCGATAAATTCAGTTACTTTAAATTTAATTACTATGTTTCCAAAATCATTCATTTAGTGAATCACGGTTGAAAGTATTTTGGAGATTAATTCTTTCTGATAAGCAATATTTTCGATTTATTCCTGAAATTTCATGACGGACAGATTTGGGAGGAAATATTTGAAATACGATATTATAAATCTTACAAAAGAACTTGAATAATATTTTATTTTTGCTTTGTTATCATCCGTCACGAACTCTTCATAAATTAATGATATCGTTTCCCCCTTGTCCATCTCAGAAGCCAATAACCATCACGTCTTACTGCTTGTCGTGTTTAGCTGTAGGCTTCCTTTTTCATTGGATTTTGGATGAATGCGCTGAGCAATAGATCATAAATGTCAAGATTTGGAGATGCCAAGCTGACTTCCCCTTGCTAGAAGGTAAATAACTTTGTGAAAGGATGTGGCATAAGGCTTTGATTGCTGAATGAAAACAGTTGCTTGTTAGGATGGTTTCTTTTATATGTTGTTAATTATAAGATGATGAATTATATGGAAGTTGCAATTCACATTTATTTCCATTCAACAATAGGAAATTCATCATTAATATACCACTTTATTGCATATACTTACGTTTATTGGTACAATTAATAATATAAATTCAACCACAAATATTAATAAGTTCTATAGTCTACGAAAAATGCATATTATGCGTTTCACATGTCATTTACCATGGAACTTGTAATTAACTCTTGCTTTTTATTGGAAAAAGGGCCTTATGAAGCATTTTAAAAACTTTCCTTTGATAAAACCTATCTTAAATCCTTTCTCCAAGAGCGGCAGGGAATATGACAAACCAGTAAATCAACTCTGAGTTTTTACTATATTTAAAGTAGTTGAATAAAAATAATTTACTATAGTTAATATATAGTTAATTACTATACTTAATCTGAAATATTTCGATTTCTTTTAATAAATATGAATTTTCATTGAATTTTTGAAATATTATATCTGAAAATTAAAATTAAACCTCTCACATCCCTTAGTGCTGATATTTTAAAACCTATATAAAAGTCCAAAGCATCTGTTGCATTGCATATCTTAATCGCATTTATACGCAACATGCTGTTTACAAAAATGAATGCGTAATCTAATTGGATAACAGAAACAATTCAATAAACTAGGATAAAATATTGGTAATTATAAATCCTCTACTCTTTAAATAATAAGTGTACATCTACTACAGTGTGAACGCTGATCCAAAGTTACTATACTTAATTAAAATTTGGAAAATCAGCGAAATAGTTTTTTTTCAATAATATAAACACGCATAATGTATAAGACCAATTAATGTCTTATTGCAAGATAAATTTATAATTTGTTTATATGTTTTTCTCTATTATTTAATTTGATCAAACTAAGAAAAACTACGTAGCTGAGAAAAAAAAACATTTTTGTATGAAGATCTTATTTGCTCTTGAATCTGTAGAAGCACAATTTTTTCACGAAACTCATCAGTTGCTTTTTATGTCACCTCTCCTCAGCCACATATTTACCTTTAGTTTCCAGAATTTTTATCTAATCGTGGTTCCTGTGTGGGTGCTGTTATCAAAAAGTTGAGAAAAATCATTAATAAAATAAAATCCTCTTGAGTTGAAGTTTCGATAGAAAATGAAGAAAGTAAAACTTTTATTAGCATTTACAGGTCAACAATTCTGAACATTTTCTGGTAAGAGAAAAAAAATCATGTTTTTTTCAAACGTCTTCACATCATTTAAGAGGAGTATCGAATTGATTGGTCGGGAAAAAAGGCTTGAAATACTGTTGCTAGTATGTAAGTAAACCAAATCCTACTTTATAATCCAGAATCTAAGCATAAGTCAGAAGTATGTTGTTTTCAGGTTTTTGTACGGCAAGACTAAGGGAAAGTCTATGTTTAACTTTTTTCGAAAGCAATCAATTGAAAAAAAAATTTGAACTTAGTCATTTTTTGAATTATGAGAGTTTTATATGATTGTGTAGATTTATTCTCAATGCATGAGAAACCGAGAAACCAAGAGTGTCAAGTGTGTATATCGATGGTATATTAATTATCAAGATTTAAAAACAAAACTACTGGCCTAAATTCCTTAAAACGGTGATTTTTTGTTTATCAGTCACTTTATATTCTTTTAAAATGAAAATATTTTTTTTTAAATAAGAAAAGGAACATAACTATGCAGAATTAACAAATTTTACCCGTAACTGAAGACGGGAGTCAAAATGACTCCGTGTTATTCATTAGCTCTAATGATCACGTGGTTTTTTGCCCTTGAATGTAATCATCTCCTTAGTACTTTCAAGTTGTTATTTCAGCAGTATTCACAAATTCAGATTACTCATAGACTAAATTAAAATAAAATAATAAGGTCAAAAACGACACAATATTCACATAACGTGAAAAAAAAATGAACTAAAAAGTATCGAACAGGGAGGAAATCAAGGTCAAAGAATGACGAAGAATTTCGGAAATGCGCTCAACCTTCTTCGTCTCACCCCTTAGTGAGATAGAATCGTCGAAAAGTGGTCGTCTCAGGATACAGAAACGAACAGGATGAATACGTGCGTATAATCGAGTTATTATTTTTCAGTTTTTTGTTGATATTTATGGAGTCATTGACTCCATGCTTCTGAAACTGATTTTAAGGGGGATAATCCAAAAAGAATAAAAAAATATTCTTAAAATAATATTCTAAAATATTGTATTCTTCATTTTTGTTTGTTAAATTCTAACAGTTATTAATATTAGAGTAATTCCGCAATATCTAAACGAAGTAAATACTCATTAAAAGATTGCTTATCTTTTTTTAATGAAATCTTTCCAACATTTAATATTATAACATTTAACACTTTTAGTGTTAATATTTTTAATATTTTTGGTAAATACATGGTTTCCAGAATGTATTGTGTCTTCAAAATAAATTCCAATGCTGATTACAAAAGACAAAGAACAAAAATAATAATGGAGTTATTTTGACTCCACGTGAGTAAATTCATGTCTCCAGTTTCGGGTTAATACATACTGTATAAGAAAGTAAGAAATATTTATGATATTGTTCAGTGAAAGCTCTACGTGAATAATTGTAACAATTAGTTCTATGAAAATATCTCAGAACAGCAAAGAATAATGATATTATTAGGGAAATGTGAGGGTTTCCTCATTCAGTGTCTGTTGGTGAGAGTTGTCAATTAATTAGAGTTGTTAATTAAGATTAGTACGGGGGTGCAATATTTATATATTATTTACCGTTATGTATTATTTATTTTTCATAAACGATATCAAAATATGTTCTTAAACGAAAATAGTTATATGTTATAGCCTTTGCAAATCAAGCAACTGGTTTAATTAGTGATTATTCGAACAATTCATTATACATTAATATTCATCAAATATAAAAAATATAACCTTAATCTATAATATCGATGTTTGAAATACCTTCTTAATAAAAATCAAAACAACTTAAAACATAAGTAATACAACATAAGAGCACATTATTTGAATTTATATCTTCGTGAAATATTTTCATTCAAAAGAAAAGAAATTGTATTCTTTAAATCTACGTTTTACTTCTAAAATTGCTTCACTTCACAAAACAAAGAGAAGCACTATTTGCCTCTTCAAAAAATAAAAACGCTATAAATTGTAGAGGGTTTTTGGAGCAACAACCGTTATGAAAATATGTTTCGTCTGGAAGCAAGAACAGTAAACAAACTTTATCACTCTTGTCAATAGAATTTGACAAACAACTTTGAAAAGTGAAACAAAAAAGTAGAAGCCGATCGCTTAAGTGCATCCACCGAAACAAGCAACTGCTGGATAGCAATCAGCAATGAATGCTGCTTGCTCTCCAACTACTTCAAATCGGCCAATAACAGTTTTCCACAGAGATTTGGATTCTGCGGAAAAAAGCCTAATAAAATATCGTAAAGCTCGACTTTTCTCCACTCTTGTCTAAAATCGACCACTTGATCCCTTGACTACATGGTTTCTTGGGAATTTGCTGTACCCTAGAGTTTATCCCTGCGGGGACTTGACGTCTATAGGCCTCTACAAAGAAGATTAAAACACATTGCCTGACAAAAGTGATATCAAAAAGTAAACAGACACACGACATTGTTTTATCGATTTATTCCATTAGCCTAGGACACTTAATCCATCGTAACAAACACAAGACAAATGCACGAGGCGGCTTCAAAGGCAATTTTTTGGGCAGTGAGTTACTTAAGTTGAGGCACAGCGTAAATTGCTTATTTTGTTTTTCTGCTGGCACAGGAGGAAGTGAATTATTCCCGCGCCAGAATTGTGATTACCTCGGAGGAAAAGCTCTCAAGAAAAATGATAAAGGTGTTTTTAACGTTTTTATTTTTTAGATTGAATTTAATTTCACCTCGGGATGAATCTGAAATGTGAACATCATTAGCAGAAGGTAAGCCCTCTAGAGAATTCCCAGATTTCTAAATGCTTTCATGAGAATTTAAAAATTATATGATCTCTACCTCCGCTTATTAATTTTTTAGATTTTCATACTGCTCTGGAATTAATGAAACAATTATTATTTCTTGTGCTACTTAAGCAGAAAATTATAGAAAAAAGTTCTTAATCGTTATCAGAATTCGTTAAACTGTTCGTAGCAATGAAATCGGAAAAATGAGAAAAATAAACTGATTTTAATGCTAGAATGATTAAAAAAATACTTATTTTCCCATTACAAATTTGATTAATAGAAATATATTGAGATAAATATCCATGGATTTGTAACTAGAAAATGAAGTTCCAAATATTTGTCATAAAAATATAGATTTTTTCAATGTGAGTAAAAATAAGCGAATAGTATTCAATTTATATTTTATGTAATTTAAAATTTTTCACTAAACAATCTTTACTCCAATAAATTTATATGAATAATGTTTATATAATGAAAAATACATATTAATATATAGTATATGTCATTATAGGTATTTTTTGAGAAAATAATACAACTGAAAACAAAGTTAATTTTGTTGATTTACAACTGGTTTTGAATTCCCTAACGATTTCCAAAATGGAATGTCCCATGCATCTACCTCCAACTACCATTTCGCGGTTAAATTCTGTTAATTCCTGTCATGCTGCCAAAGACTTTTCAAATGAATTACTTGAATAAAAATGCTCTTTTAAACATTTTCTATGCGATACTAATGCTATAAGTATTTGAATATTGCTATCCCGTAACTTTTGTCACCTGAGTGTAAATCAAAGAACTAACATAATATATCACCGTTATTTTTCTCAAGGCAAGATTTTTCTTTTCTTTTTGTAATTCACTCTAAATTTTAAATTGTGAAAAGATGGGATTAGGGAATCTGCTTTGAAAGATTTCTAGAAATCAGAATAACTAAATAATATTGTTACCAAATGGGACCCTCCTTTTCTAAAGTCAGTCCTAAGTTTAGGGTATATCATGCCCTCTTCTGCATTCAATTTCGTCTTCGATATTGTAACAGTATATGGACAATTCGACCTGCCACTAAGGCACACGGATAAATCTGACTAACCGGACCGCCGTGACAGCAGTACAGGCGGGAACCATGGTTGAGTCCCAAGGGAAACCACCGGCCACGGTACAGCCCTTCCCGCGTGAAGAACGTCCCATTATCTGTAGGAAGTAGTTGACCCTCACCATTTCTGTGTCCACCAGGGTGGAAAGAACCAACCACCTTAACGGAAGCTTCTCGTGCTCATTTCAGAGTTGACTCCCGGTGGGAGAATATGTTGTAAGATAAAGCCGTTCTCTTGTAAGTCGGAACTAGACAGGAGCGAAAAGCTTATTTTTTTTCTGATTCTAAAGTGTTTTTTTTTTTTTTTTTTTTTTTTGGCAAAACTGTCTTTAATTTTCATGTTCTAAATACAAATTTCAATATGGAAAAGAGTTTTTTTTTTCAAAGAATTACACTTCTTAAGCAATCCAGTCCAAATCCAAAGCACAAATTTCAGCTTCCTAGAAAACCGTGGTTTCATTCTGCAACGAGCAAATATTTTTCACAATAATATATGCATATATACATGAAACATCACTTTCAGCGTTCATGATTTCTTTCATCTTATGAAGTGAAAACATTTGATTGTCTTCAACAATTCTGGTCTAAGGTGAAAGATTTTGCATTTTACTTTAAAATTGGATAAAATAACTTACATATTTTAAATGAGGTTATTTTTTAATCTCGCTTTGTTTTCATCGGCAATATTTTGTTATTTATTATGTAAACCTGTAACCTTGGCAGTTCAATTCAGTCATATATTTCATTTTGAAGCAATTCAAGGACTATTTTAAAGATATATATATATTTAATTTGGAAATTTTCTGGAAAAAAACCCCGCCATAAGTGAATTTTATAGTCTTTGTTTAAATGTGCCATTAAATCAATACTTCAGAAGCCGTAACATGTAACAATGTGGTAGTTTAATTAAACGTCTCTTGTAAATGAATTAAAGAATTTTATTCATATTCCCTCAATTTTACCAATGTTGTAAGTACTCTAATATTGCTAGAGGGAAAAATAACGTCTCTTCTATGGATGAATTCCGACAATACTTTTTCAAAGATTTTTTCCTTTTTTTTTTTTTTTTTTTTTTTTTTTTTTTTTTTTTTTTTTAAGTCTTTTCTTACCTGCTGTTGACAACAAAGATCAAAATCGCTTCTCACGCTTCATCATGTACCGTTTTCTCCCTATTTCGCAGTAAATATTTCTTGAAATTCACTTGGTTTTGTTCGTAGTTTAAGCACTTCCCGTCACTTCGATCGCAGATGGATTTTGCTTTTTTTCCATGCGTGATCTACTTTTTATATTTGTAGTAAAGTGTTTTTTATTTTGTAGTAAAGTTTTTTCTTCCGTTTTATTAAAAAAAAAATCCAGGCAGAAATTCTTTCCATGAAACTTTTCATTCTATTCATGTGGCATCCAATCACAAACATTATTTTTAAACATCCTTATTAAATTTGACGTTTTATCATATCAATTTTAAAAAGAAAGCGAATACGATAAAATTAAAGTTTATTCGAAGCAAGTTGTTACTTTGTAACAATGAGTCCCAACGGAATTGCAACAAGTTGCCCTTGTGGCGCCATTTATAACTTTATAATTGTGAGTTGTATAATACAGTTATACAGGGTTTTCAAATGTATATCACTTACCTGAAATCCCTCTCTAGATTTTCTTCTGGTACTCACCTCACACAGAAGATTTCGACCCAAATGAAAAAACAATAATAATAATAATTACAAATAACTGCATAATTAATGTTTTCAAAAACAATCTGGCCTATTACCGGTTCAAATCAATCAACTTTTGTACCTTTTTCTTCTTACTTTTTGCTAGTAACAACTGGCTGTCCAAAACTTGTTGAGGAAGCCACATAAATGAGAGCTACCATCCAGCGAGACAAAACTGAATTAAAATGGGATGTTAATTTAAAATCCCGCACTGTTCGCAATCTGGCCAGTAGGTGACAGGTCCAAATAAATCAACTTTTGGACCTTTTTCTTCTTCTCAGCTGCTTTATTATTCTCTGTAACACTCTCCCACAAGTTATCAAAAATTCAACATCATCTTCATATCACAGTTGTTTTAAAAATAATTAAAACTATTCAATTCAATATTTATAGAAAAAATGGATAAAGGCAATAAAAAATATATTTAAGGATTATATTTGTAAAAATTAATAAAATTAGGGAAAATATTCAAGACAGATTCATTATTTATTCTTAAAATGCGAATAACGTTTTATTCGAAGGTTGTGTACTTATTATGTTTAATTCCGTTTGAACAAGTTAAACTACTAATCAGGTCTATGTGTTAAGGAATTGAAAATGATGCCAACATCATGCAACCAATGCTTTCAAGTTGTCGATAACCCTCCCAAGCACTGATCGATCACACTGGTCTTTAATTGCGCTCATCAAACAAGAATTGGCTGTTGTTGCTTAATGTAATGAGCGTATTATCTATAGGCGCTATGTCTATAAATAATATTTTATTAGTAGTACGTATTATACCTACAAATAACGCTATCCATTAATTAAACATTAAGACGGAAAATGAAATTTAAAATATCTAAATAAAAAAATCAAGCTTATAATGAACTATTAAAAGGGTTTTTTCAAAACATGTTTTTATGAAATTTATTTTTGTTTCTAGATATCTTCAAGCAATTAACAACTTTTTAAAAGTCTCCTTAGTTTGTTCAGTAAGGTAAATGAATTGCTTAAGCTCAAATCCCGATCTGATTATTTCAAAACTTCATAAGTATTTTTCAGAATTAATTAATGAGATTGAAAAATACGTCAACAGAGAGAAAAAGTTTGAGCCATCTTCGGCTGTTAACTTCCACCTCGTTAAGCCCGTCTGTTTCGCTTAAGGAAATTGCGAGTTTTGATAAAACAGTATTAATTTCTAGTCACCTGTTTCATCACTTTTTTTTTTGACAAAATCTCAAAATTTTTGTATTTTTTTTTACCAGTGTGAAACTCCAATATTATTTTTTACAATTAATTTTTTCAAAAATGTTCAATAAAATTACAGATTCCAAGCGTTATTTTAATAAGATCCAGGCAGAAAAATATTGTCAAAGATACACGGCTATACATCAGCATGTATTCGTAGAATATAAAATAACAGTTCTCTCAATCAGTTCTTATTTTTCCGCTCAAGATTTCTTTCGTTAAGAAATCATTTGGTTTAATATCTGAATTGTTGCTTCTTATGTTTCTGTTTCAACGTAATTAATTTTTGATTTAAAATTATTATGCTTTATTTTCATTAATTATGATTTCTGTTAATCAACTTTGTATGGTAATAGTGATGCCTAAATCATTGTGAAATCAAGCAAACATGGATATTTTAGTTAAATTTTGAAAAAGAATTTAAAGATTTAATCTTACTATTCACTAATATTCCTTGAAATATTTTCTTTTTTTTCAAAGATGAATTTGCTAATCTATTAAACTAGTCTCTTGTTCAAATGAAATTATTAATTTTCTTTCCCCAAAATTCATAATCAATGATCTTATTTGATTTTTTTGATGATTTATTTGAAGGAGACTGAAAAAAACCTTATTATTCTCTTTACGCAAATATATGTCTTATTTATAATCTAAATATTTAATTTTTATAATTTGTAAATAATATATGTACGAATTATAAAACATTAAATATTAAAAATTTATTTTTTGAATTATTAAATTTAAATATTTAGAATATATTTTACGAATTATTAAAATTAAGTTATTATTTTAATGTTCTTGAAAAACTGTAGAACATTAAGGAAATAAAAATTAAAAAAAAAATATTTACCCCAGTTCGTTTAGTTTATATATATCTCTTGTTCAAATAAATTCATTAATTTTCTATCCTTAAAATACATAATCAATGATTTATTTCAATATATTTTAATTTTTATGGAACGGATCGAAGCGATATGAAAAAAGACATATTATATAAATAAAAGATTTTACATTAAAAAATAAAAAAATATATAAAGTCATCTGAACTCATTTTGTGCTAATAAATATACGTATTAATTTTGTGTAGCAATATTTATTTCCACCAATGTTACCACAAAATGATGCTACCTATGTTATTACTCATAATAACATTGTTACGTAATTTGCTCCAGATTTTGCAAAATAGTAAGTTCAATTCAGAATTTCTATTTGTTTGTTTTTTATGATAACAAAAACATCAGACAAACTTATAGGATATTTGCAGTTCCTGTCAGAATAGAGTGATTTAGATCGTTTAAGAGCGCTTTCTGCGAAATAATGGAATACTTTATTGACTGAAGTTTGCAACTAAAATCCAATATATTCCAATACATTTTTTCTTGTACCTTCTTGGAAAATATTCCTCTACAAAAATGTCCTTGCTGTTTGTGAGTCAGTTGATAATCTTCTTAAAAAATGCAAACATTCTCTTTTTGTCTCGTCCTCCTCGCAGACGTCACATACAACACATGCATCTAGAAATTTCATCGAAAATCGTGAAAGATAGAAGCAGTCGAAGTATCTTTCCAAGAATCGACTGTAGCTCGTTAAATTCGGATAAGGATTACTGTTTGCAGGGTTTGATGGAAGAAAACGTGCTTCTATCAGAGAAGAGGATTATTCAAAGCAAGAATATTTACATTTTTCAATTTACTTTGAAGAAGAGGTTTTCTTTGCGAAAAGAATTTGCTGGTTTGGAGTGCGCGTCTTCAACTCTGAGTTCATTCTCGAAATAATTCTTTCCCGTTGCCTCACGCGAGTAAATACAAAGCAGCGGGTATAATCTTCAACGCTCAGGGTTTTTTTTTTTTTTTCACTTCACTAAAAAAAAATTCAGGATTCTTTTTTAAATTGAGTTCTAACAAGTTTTTCGTCTCACTCTTTTTATCGTGCTGTTAGCAACTTCGGAGGGAAAAATCCAATATTGTACCTGTGATGAACATCTCTAAAGAGGTTATTTCGAGAAACTGATTTTGAATAATTTTTTTCGAGAAAGATATGTGGGAATTAATTTCAAATATACCAGCACAAAATCATCTTCTAAGTAATAAATTATACATTATCTAGCTTAGTTTAGTTATATTAACGTCCAGTTTTTTAAAGCAACCCTAGCGCTATTTGAAGACGGAACTCGAACTGCTCTCAGATGATGAGGAAGACACCTGAGCTGGTGTCGTTTCCTACAAACTTTCATACCACACCAGCGGGAGTATCGACGGATTGATATCGACGGATTTAGCGTGCACCAGACCCGCTTACACGACTGTTTTTCGGTGGAATCGGGGCTCGAACATGAAACCTTCCGGTTCCAAGGCCTTACCTCCAGTCCACTGCGGCCCTACCTTATCTAAGAAATATGTATCAATTATTCAAATCCGATGAAAATATCAATTATTAGTATATATTTTAAGGATGATTTAGTTGACAATGGTACTCTTAGTTATAGCATTTTTTTTATATTTTTAACTTTAATATAGAAAGAATTATTTTTATACTTTTAATACATATATTAGTATATATATTAGAATTATTTTTATTCATTACTTTACATAAATATTTTACTTATTTATATAAAACCTATTTTTGAGGAAGCTTAGTCGTCCTTATCTAAGATGCAAGCTTTCTTAAAAACTTTATTATTATAATATAAGATCTTGCAATAACTTAAATCACATATATAAAAAAAAAATTTAAAAATAACGTAAAACATTAAATTCGAAAAAAATTAAATTACTTTCGAAAAAATTAACACAAGGCAATTATGAATAAGGTAATTCTATCAACTATATTAAGCAATCGCTAATTTACACAATTTTTACTATAACTATACACTATTTTTACCATCATTTATAGCTAATTACTACAATTTTTACTCGTAGATTTTTACCAGTAAGTGTTCATCCCCTAAAATGTACAATCAGGATTAAATATCATACATATTCATGGATCAAAATATCAGTTATGGTTAATTTCTACGTTTGATCAATTGGTGATATTGTTATGCATAAAAACTCTTGATTCAATTTCAACTGTTCTCTTTCACCTGTTATGCTAATTAATTTTATTTCGCAATGAATATCTTGGGAATGTATATAAGATACCTTATTTCTCTATTATAGGAAATACAGTGAGTAAAAAGTTCGAAATTATTAATTAATATTATTGGAGAAAATACTGTGAGTTATAATTGATTTGAGACCTTTATTATCCAAATTATTATCAAATACATGTCACTTAAATTGCTATGCTGTCATTTTATATGTGACATTTCCTATGGATGATAAGCAGGATTCTCTGTACATAATTCCTGCCATTTAATATCACTTCGTTTCGTCCAAAATATCGAAGTAATTCTGGATTTATTTTGATGTATTTAATGTTTATTAATTTTATAATTAAAAAAAAATAATATTAGCATTTTTGACTCATTTGAATTCATCATAGAATAAAATTTTATTAACTTAACAATAGCTTACGGAATATCGTTTTTGCTTTTATATTCTCAGGTAGTAAAACTTATTATAGGTAGCAACAGTAAGGGTAATTGGGAAAATTTTTTTACAGATTATATAATTTTTCTCGGTTCATAACGTTTCTATTATAAGAAAATAAAACATATCAATTATGTGAGTGCAAAAACATGTTCTATAGGGCTCATTAAACAATTCCTTTTTTTCCAATTTATCTATTAATTGATAAATATAAGTAAGTTACTGCAACGTTCATAGATACTCAGGTTTGTTAGCAATTATCACAGAGACTATGGATTAATTGGGAACAACTATTTCGACTTTTGATCACAACAATGAACTCATTAGTAGAAGATATATTTAAAATGATTAGAAGCTACTGCTTATTGCAGCAGAATTTATTTTACTGACCTTTCCGAAATATTTAATATCATTGCTTTTTTACAGTGTTTCAATGAAAATATATTCTATTTCATGAAAATGGAATATAAACTATCATAACTATTTAATACCTCCAATTTAAAGTAATTTATAACCATTATATCTCGAATCTTGTCAGAAAAAGTCGAGAAATAACATTCATAAAAACATAACTGACTGAACATTATGTGAAACGAACGAGAATGAAATATAAAAGATTTGGATACTGGACTAGTAGTTCAATTTAGTGATAGAAAATACAGCTCCCATTTTAAAAAAAACATACAGTCAACAGTTCAGCTCCTTTTTCTCTGATACTTACGCTACCTGAAAAATTCTACTGACCTATAAGATTTAGTAGAATAAAATTTACCTGAATTTTAGCATTCGTAAATTGTCATTAATTACTAAAAAATTTGTTCTTTAATTCAAATTTGTGATCTTCACACCTGTCACATTGACCAAACCACTGTCAGCTCCAATAATTCCTTGGACAGACAATAGGAGTTACTAACGTCTTCGAAGTCCGGAACGCGTCTAACGCGTTTAAGTGAAACTTCTGAAGGGTGGTCGTAACGCGCTTCAAGCGTTCTTTTACATTTTAAAACTTTTAAACATTTAAAACGCTTTGTAAATGTTTACTTGTTTGAGTTTTTTTTTTGTTTGTTCTTATCTGTCCAGAGATAACTGTACTCATATATTATAGTATGCAGAGTATATATACTAATATAATACAATTAGTATATAGAGGTATATACTAATCTGTACAGGGAAAACAACACTACATGGGCTAAAAACAGAAGACCGCCGGGGAGAAATTTTCGAGGATAGGAGAGAATGGAGAAAGGGTTAGTCTAGTTATTAAAAGTTTAATCTAATTCAAATAAATAATCTGGATTAAATTCTTGAAATTTGGAGATTAAATACAGCACCTATAGAAATATTCTGTATTCCCTTTCATCTCAAATATTTCTGATATTTGTTTTAAAAGAAACAGAGAAATAAATGATAAAATGTAGAAATAATTTATAAATAATTTAGAGACTAGATAATACAAATACGAAAAACTGCCCAGGAATTCTTAGTAAATTTCAATAAAATCTAGAAATAAGCATGTGATTTATGGCATCTTTGTTATTAAAAATGTAAGAGAACTGGAAGATGTAAGTATATCATTTAAAGTAGAGAGGATTAAAGTGAAAAAGGAGAATAAATATAATTTAATCTCAAGACCCTCCTAATAAAATTTCAATAGAAATATAAAATATAAAAAAAAAATTCACAGAGAAGCAGATTACAAAAAGGATTCGAATAAATCAATTAAGGTATACTCGTAAGAATTTCGTTACTTTTAGACTGCAAAACAGCAAAAGGCGAAATGTTTTCTCCAGGATTTAGATATAATAACAAAATAAGATTTAATATTTCCTAAAATCTAAAGTCAAGCAAGCATATAAAAATATTCTTCCTCGATATTTTCCGTGGCGGATTTTTTAATATTACGATTTAATGCATTGAATTGTTAATATAAATATTATTTATATATTCTCTACTGTAATAATCAATTGTTACAGAATAAAATTGGTTTCAATAACATACAAATTACATGTTCTCTTGGAAACATTCCTTTCAGCATTCGAGTAAGCACTTGTCATAACAATAAAATTTATGAGATTAATTCCCAGGTAGCACCGCCTGTAGCACAATATTGTATAATATCATATAATATTATTCAATATTTAACAATATTATACAATATTATTAATATTGTTTTATATCATAAAATATTGTACAAGATATGTGTGCTACTAGGGTTCATCTAATAATTTTATGACAATAAAATCATCACCTTTTACAATTGCAAAGGAAAATGGGGATATATCTTCACCACAATGTAAAACCAATTAAAAATTGATCTCTTATACTATATCATGCATCTTAAAATAAAGATAATAAAAATTATCTTAGTTGCTGCTAAAATGATCTTGTTTAAAATTATCAAACAAGAAATAAATTACCATATTTAAAATGTTCACCTAATTTCCCATTATGTGATCTCTCTTCTCTATCGAAATCATGAATTTAAACAGAATCACCGATTTAGGAATTCCACAAGTCATCTACTGTCTTGAAATCGATTCCATCATTCAATCAAAGAAACCGCTTCTCATAACGATAAAATGCACGACATTGACGCAAAGACAGTATCTACTTTATGTGGCAGGCATAGTGACAGTAAGAACCTTTATTTCAGAGCCAATACCTGCGTGTGAGCGCAAGTGTGAAACAGACATGTCATATTTCGGATGAGTGAGTTCAGATATAATTAGAATGACTGTTTCAGGCTGCAGAGAAAATCCGACGAGCAGTCATGCTGTTACTGCACAGTGGGATCGCTGATACTGAAACTGAAGCAGTTATTGTAACGCTTTTGTGCCAACCATTTCTATCGCTGGGTGGTTAATGCTTTGCAGAGAATATTTTCCACACTTCAACGAATATATGCAGAATTCAATTTGGTAACGTTTTCACGATGCTTCCATTAATTTAAATCAAATGAATTGGAAACCTTAAGTTCTCTTTGCGCAGGAGTTCAGTTGGCAGGTGTAAAACTTCTTTTATAAAAAAAAATTAAAAAAAATAACTTGATTTATTCTTGAAATATTTATGAAAAATTCTTTTATTTATGAAATATATCAATACTATATATCAATCTACATTAAGAATATTCCTTTCTTCATGAAGAAACACTTTAAAACACTTTTGATACTTAAGTCGTATTTCTTATTAAATCCTTCAAAGGTGCAGGTATCTCTTCGAAACCATCTGTTTAAAAGCTTTCCTTTTTTTAGCCAGGTGGTAGTCTTTTGTTGATTTATTCTTTAAAGACGCATTGACGGAATCTGAAGGAAACAGCAAATGGTAGTATATGTTTTTTTTTTATCATAGATTTATATACCTATTCTCAACTTTTTCCTAAAGGAAAAAATTGATTGATTTATGTTAATATATGCTACAACTAAAACATAATTCCATAAAAACAGGAAGCAATCTGTTCAAAGACCGTCACTAGAATTTATTCTATTTGCGACCAAAGGGGACATACCTTTATATAAGAGAAAGGTAGCTTGACTGGTATTTATGTTTATGAAATACCTGCTACTGGATGACAGACTAAAATTTCCCGAGCCCCACTCCAGGGAATTTTAACAAATGCCAGAGTAATCCAAGCAGAGATAGTGATAGAATACGTTAAAATCACATTTAAAAGAAGGAGCTAATTTTCAGAATATGTTTACAATTACACCATTTCCACCTTATAGAGTGGAGGATTACCCATTTACAGCAATAACAACATCCACAAGCATAGCCTCATACATAGCATGAAATCACATTTTCTGATAGAATTAGGTGATAGAATACGTTAAAATCACATTTAAAAGAAGGAGCTAATTTTCAGAATATGTTTACAATTACACCATTTCCACCTTATAGAGTGGAGGATTACCCATTTACAGCAATAACAACATCCACAAGCATAGCCTCATACATAGCATGAAATCACATTTTCTGATAGAATTAGGTGATAGAATACGTTAAAATCACATTTAAAAGAAGGAGCTAATTTTCAGAATATGTTTACAATTACACCATTTCCACCTTATAGAGTGGAGGATTACCCATTTACAGCAATAACAACATCCACAGGCATAGCCTCATACATAGCATGAAATCACATTTTCTGATAGAATTAGGTGATAGAATACGTTAAAATCACATTTAAAAGAAGGAGCTAATTTTCAGAATATGTTTACAATTACACCATTTCCACCTTATAGAGTGGAGGATTACCCATTTACAGCAATAACAACATCCACAGGCATAGCCTCATACATAGCATGAAATCACATTTTCTGATAGAATTAGGTGATAGAATACGTTAAAATCACATTTAAAAGAAGGAGCTAATTTTCAGAATATGTTTACAATTACACCATTTCCACCTTATAGAGTGGAGGATTACCCATTTACAGCAATAACAGCATCCACAAGCATAGCCTCATACATAGCATGAAATCAAATTTTCTGAAAGAATTAGGTGATAGAATACGTTAAAATCACATTTAAAAGAAGGAGCTAATTTTCAGAATATGTTTACAATTACACCATTTCCACCTTATAGAGTGGAGGATTACCCATTTACAGCAATAACAACATCCACAAGCATAGCCTCATACATAGCATGAAATCACATTTTCTGATAGAATTAGGTGATAGAATACGTTAAAATCACATTTAAAAGAAGGAGCTAATTTTCAGAATATGTTTATAATTACACCATTTCCACCTTATAGAGTGGAGGATTACCCATTTACAGCAATAACAACATCCACAAGCATAGCCTCATACATAGCATGAAATCACATTTTCTGATAGAATTAGGTGATAGAATACGTTAAAATCACATTTGAAAGAAGGAGCTAATTTTCAGAATATGTTTACAATTACACCATTTCCACCTTATAGAGTGGAGGATTACCCATTTACAGCAATAACAACATCCACAAGCATAGCCTCATACATAGCATAAAATCACATTTTCTGATAGAATTAGGTGATAGAATACGTTAAAATCACATTTAAAAGAAGGAGCTAATTTTCAGAATATGTTTACAATTACACCATTTCCACCTTATAGAGTGGATGATTACCCATTTACAGCAATAACAACATCCACAAGCATAGCCTCATACATAGCATGAAATCACATTTTCTGATAGAATTAGGTGATAGAATACGTTAAAATCACATTTAAAAGAAGGAGCTAATTTTCAGAATATGTTTACAATTACACCATTTCCACCTTATAGAGTGGAGGATTACCCATTTACAGCAATAACAACATCCACAAGCATAGCCTCATACATAGCATGAAATCACATTTTCTGATAGAATTAGGTGATAGAATACGTTAAAATCACATTTAAAAGAAGGAGCTAATTTTCAGAATATGTTTACAATTACACCATTTCCACCTTATAGAGTGGAGGATTACCCATTTACAGCAATAACAACATCCACAGGCATAGCCTCATACATAGCATGAAATCACATTTTCTGATAGAATTAGGTGATAGAATACGTTAAAATCACATTTAAAAGAAGGAGCTAATTTTCAGAATATGTTTACAATTACACCATTTCCACCTTATAGAGTGGAGGATTACCCATTTACAGCAATAACAACATCCACAAGCATAGCCTCATACATAGCATGAAATCACATTTTCTGATAGAATTAGGTGATAGAATACGTTAAAATCACATTTAAAAGAAGGAGCTAATTTTCAGAATATGTTTACAATTACACCATTTCCACCTTATAGAGTGGAGGATTACCCATTTACAGCAATAACAACATCCACAAGCATAGCCTCATACATAGCATGAAATCACATTTTCTGATAGAATTAGGTGATAGAATACGTTAAAATCACATTTAAAAGAAGGAGCTAATTTTCAGAATATGTTTACAATTACACCATTTCCACCTTATAGAGTGGAGGATTACCCATTTACAGCAATAACAGCATCCACAAGCATAGCCTCATACATAGCATGAAATCAGATTTTCTGATAGAATTAGGGGATAGAATACGTTAAAATCACATTTAAAAGAAGGAGCTAATTTTCAGAATATGTTTACAATTACACCCTTTCCACCTTATAGAGTGGAGGATTACCCATTTACAGCAATAACAACATCCACAAGCATAGCCTCATACATAGCATGAAATCACATTTTCTGATAGAATTAGGTGATAGAATACGTTAAAATCACATTTAAAAGAAGGAGCTAATTTTCAGAATATGTTTATAATTACACCATTTCCACCTTATAGAGTGGAGGATTACCCATTTACAGCAATAACAACATCCACAATCATAGCCTCATACATAGCATGAAATCACATTTTTTGATAGAATTAGGTGATAGAATACGTTAAAATCACATTTGAAAGAAGGAGCTAATTTTCAGAATATGTTTACAATTGCACCATTTCCACCTTATAGAGTGGAGGATTACCCATTTACAGCAATAACAACATCCACAAGCATAGCCTCATACATAGCATAAAATCACATTTTCTGATAGAATTAGGTGATAGAATACGTTAAAATCACATTTAAAAGAAGGAGCTAATTTTCAGAATATGTTTACAATTACACCATTTCCACCTTATAGAGTGGATGATTACCCATTTACAGCAATAACAACATCCACAAGCATAGCCTCATACATAGCATGAAATCACATTTTCTGATAGAATTAGGTGATAGAATACGTTAAAATCACATTTAAAAGAAGGAGCTAATTTTCAGAATATGTTTACAATTACACCATTTCCACCTTATAGAGTGGAGGATTACCCATTTACAGCAATAACAACATCCACAAGCATAGCCTCATACATAGCATGAAATCACATTTTCTGATAGAATTAGGTGATAGAATACGTTAAAATCACATTTAAAAGAAGGAGCTAATTTTCAGAATATGTTTACAATTACACCATTTCCACCTTATAGAGTGGATGATTACCCATTTACAGCAATAACAACATCCACAAGCATAGCCTCATACATAGCATGAAATCACATTTTCTGATAGAATTAGGTGATAGAATACGTTAAAATCACATTTGAAAGAAGGAGCTAATTTTCAGAATATGTTTACAATTACACCATTTCCACCTTATAGAGTGGAGGATTACCCATTTACAGCAATAACAACATCCACAAGCATAGCCTCATACATAGCATGAAATCACATTTTCTGATAGAATTAGGTGATAGAATACGTTAAAATCACATTTAAAAGAAGGAGCTAATTTTCAGAATATGTTTACAATTACACCATTTCCACCTTATAGAGTGGAGGATTACCCATTTACAGCAATAACAACATCCACAAGCATAGCCTCATACATAGCATGAAATCACATTTTCTGATAGAATTAGGTGATAGAATACGTTAAAATCACATTTGAAAGAAGGAGCTAATTTTCAGAATATGTTTACAATTACACCATTTCCACCTTATAGAGTGGAGGATTACCCATTTACAGCAATAACAACATCCACAAGCATAGCCTCATACATAGCATAAAATCACATTTTCTGATAGAATTAGGTGATAGAATACGTTAAAATCACATTTAAAAGAAGGAGCTAATTTTCAGAATATGTTTACAATTACACCATTTCCACCTTATAGAGTGGATGATTACCCATTTACAGCAATAACAACATCCACAAGCATAGCCTCATACATAGCATGAAATCACATTTTCTGATAGAATTAGGTGATAGAATACGTTAAAATCACATTTAAAAGAAGGAGCTAATTTTCAGAATATGTTTACAATTACACCATTTACACCTTATAGAGTGGAGGATTACCCATTTACAGCAATAACAACATCCACAAGCATAGCCTCATACATAGCATGAAATCACATTTTCTGATAGAATTAGGTGATAGAATACGTTAAAATCACATTTAAAAGAAGGAGCTAATTTTCAGAATATGTTTACAATTACACCATTTCCACCTTATAGAGTGGATGATTACCCATTTACAGCAATAACAACATCCACAAGCATAGCCTCATACATAGCATGAAATCACATTTTCTGATAGAATTAGGTGATAGAATACGTTAAAATCACATTTAAAAGGAGCTAATTTTCAGAATATGTTTACAATTACACCATTTCCACCTTATAGAGTGGAGGATTACCCATTTACAGCAATAACAACATCCACAAGCATAGCCTCATACATAGCATGAAATCACGTTTTCTGATAGAATTAGGTGATAGAATACGTTAAAATCACATTTAAAAGAAGGAGCTAATTTTCAGAATATGTTTACAATTACACCATTTCCACCTTATAGAGTGGAGGATTACCCATTTACAGCAATAACAACATCCACAAGCATAGCCTCATACATAGCATGAAATCACATTTTCTGATAGAATTAGGTGATAGAATACGTTAAAATCACATTTAAAAGAAGGAGCTAATTTTCAGAATATGTTTACAATTACACCATTTCCACCTTATAGAGTGGATGATTACCCATTTACAGCAATAACAACATCCACAAGCATAGCCTCATACATAGCATGAAATCACATTTTCTGATAGAATTAGGTGATAGAATACGTTAAAATCACATTTAAAAGGAGCTAATTTTCAGAATATGTTTACAATTACACCATTTCCACCTTATAGAGTGGAGGATTACCCATTTACAGCAATAACAACATCCACAAGCATAGCCTCATACATAGCATGAAATCACGTTTTCTGATAGAATTAGGTGATAGAATACGTTAAAATCACATTTAAAAGAAGGAGCTAATTTTCAGAATATGTTTACAATTACACCATTTCCACCTTATAGAGTGGAGGATTACCCATTTACAGCAATAACAACATCCACAAGCATAGCCTCATACATAGCATGAAATCACATTTTCTGATAGAATTAGGTGATAGAATACGTTAAAATCACATTTAAAAGAAGGAGCTAATTTTCAGAATATGTTTACAATTACACCATTTCCACCTTATAGAGTGGATGATTACCCATTTACAGCAATAACAACATCCACAAGCATAGCCTCATACATAGCATGAAATCACATTTTCTGATAGAATTAGGTGATAGAATACGTTAAAATCACATTTAAAAGGAGCTAATTTTCAAAATATGTTTACAATTACACCATTTCCACCTTATATAGTGGAGGATTACCCATTTACAGCAATAACAACATCCACAAGCATAGCCTCATACATAGCATGAAATCACGTTTTCTGATAGAATTAGGTGATAGAATACGTTAAAATCACATTTAAAAGAAGGAGCTAATTTTCAGAATATGTTTACAATTACACCATTTCCACCTTATAGAGTGGAGGATTACCCATTTACAGCAATAACAACATCCACAAGCATAGCCTCATACATAGCATGAAATCACATTTTCTGATAGAATTAGGTGATAGAATACGTTAAAATCACATTTAAAAGAAGGAGCTAATTTTCAGAATATGTTTACAATTACACCATTTCCACCTTATAGAGTGGAGGATTACCCATTTACAGCAATAACAACATCCACAAGCATAGCCTCATACATAGCATGAAATCACATTTTCTGATAGAATTAGGTGATAGAATACGTTAAAATCACATTTAAAAGAAGGAGCTAATTTTCAGAATATGTTTACAATTACACCATTTCCACCTTATAGAGTGGAGGATTACCCATTTACAGCAATAACAACATCCACAAGCATAGCCTCATACATAGCATGAAATCACATTTTCTGATAGAATTAGGTGATAGAATACGTTAAAATCACATTTAAAAGAAGGAGCTAATTTTCAGAATATGTTTACAATTACACCATTTCCACCTTATAGAGTGGAGGATTACCCATTTACAGCAATAACAACATCCACAAGCATAGCCTCATACATAGCATGAAATCACATTTTCTGATAGAATTAGGTGATAGAATACGTTAAAATCACATTTAAAAGAAGGAGCTAATTTTCAGAATATGTTTACAATTACACCATTTCCACCTTATAGAGTGGAGGATTACCCATTTACAGCAATAACAACATCCACAAGCATAGCCTCATACATAGCATGAAATCACATTTTCTGATAGAATTAGGTGATAGAATACGTTAAAATCACATTTAAAAGAAGGAGCTAATTTTCAGAATATGTTTACAATTACACCATTTCCACCTTATAGAGTGGAGGATTACCCATTTACAGCAATAACAACATCCACAAGCATAGCCTCATACATAGCATGAAATCACATTTTCTGATAGAATTAGGTGATAGAATACGTTAAAATCACATTTAAAAGAAGGAGCTAATTTTCAGAATATGTTTACAATTACACCATTTCCACCTTATAGAGTGGAGGATTACCCATTTACAGCAATAACAACATCCACAAGCATAGCCTCATACATAGCATGAAATCACGTTTTCTGATAGAATTAGGTGATAGAATACGTTAAAATCACATTTAAAAGAAGGAGCTAATTTTCAGAATATGTTTACAATTACACCATTTCCACCTTATAGAGTGGAGGATTACCCATTTACAGCAATAACAACATCCACAAGCATAGCCTCATACATAGCATGAAATCACATTTTCTGATAGAATTAGGTGATAGAATACGTTAAAATCACATTTAAAAGAAGGAGCTAATTTTCAGAATATGTTTACAATTACACCATTTCCACCTTATAGAGTGGAGGATTACCCATTTACAGCAATAACAACATCCACAAGCATAGCCTCATACATAGCATGAAATCACATTTTCTGATAGAATTAGGTGATAGAATACGTTAAAATCACATTTAAAAGAAGGAGCTAATTTTCAGAATATGTTTACAATTACACCATTTCCACCTTATAGAGTGGAGGATTACCCATTTACAGCAATAACAACATCCACAAGCATAGCCTCATACATAGCATGAAATCACATTTTCTGATAGAATTAGGTGATAGAATACGTTAAAATCACATTTAAAAGAAGGAGCTAATTTTCAGAATATGTTTACAATTACACCATTTCCACCTTATAGAGTGGAGGATTACCCATTTACAGCAATAACAACATCCACAAGCATAGCCTCATACATAGCATGAAATCACATTTTCTGATAGAATTAGGTGATAGAATACGTTAAAATCACATTTAAAAGAAGGAGCTAATTTTCAGAATATGTTTACAATTACACCATTTCCACCTTATAGAGTGGAGGATTACCCATTTACAGCAATAACAACATCCACAAGCATAGCCTCATACATAGCATGAAATCACATTTTCTGATAGAATTAGGTGATAGAATACGTTAAAATCACATTTAAAAGAAGGAGCTAATTTTCAGAATATGTTTACAATTACACCATTTCCACCTTATAGAGTGGAGGATTACCCATTTACAGCAATAACAACATCCACAAGCATAGCCTCATACATAGCATGAAATCACATTTTCTGATAGAATTAGGTGATAGAATACGTTAAAATCACATTTAAAAGAAGGAGCTAATTTTCAGAATATGTTTACAATTACACCATTTCCACCTTATAGAGTGGAGGATTACCCATTTACAGCAATAACAACATCCACAAGCATAGCCTCATACATAGTATGAAATCACATTTTCTGATAGAATTAGGTGATAGAATACGTTAAAATCACATTTAAAAGAAGGAGCTAATTTTCAGAATATGTTTACAATTACACCATTTCCACCTTATAGAGTGGAGGATTACCCATTTACAGCAATAACAACATCCACAAGCATAGCCTCATACATAGCATGAAATCACATTTTCTGATAGAATTAGGTGATAGAATACGTTAAAATCACATTTAAAAGAAGGAGCTAATTTTCAGAATATGTTTACAATTACACCATTTCCACCTTATAGAGTGGAGGATTACCCATTTACAGCAATAACAGCATCCACAAGCATAGCCTCATACATAGCATGAAATCACATTTTCTGATAGAATTAGGTGATAGAATACGTTAAAATAACATTTAAAAGAAGGAGCTAATTTTCAGAATATGTTTACAATTACACCATTTCCACCTTATAGAGTGGAGGATTACCCATTTACAGCAATAACAACATCCACAAGCATAGCCTCATACATAGCATGAAATCACATTTTCTGATAGAATTAGGTGATAGAATACGTTAAAATCACATTTAAAAGAAGGAGCTAATTTTCAGAATATGTTTACAATTACACCATTTCCACCTTATAGAGTGGAGGATTACCCATTTACAGCAATAACAACATCCACAAGCATAGCCTCATACATAGCATGAAATCACATTTTCTGATAGAATTAGGTGATAGAATACGTTAAAATCACATTTAAAAGAAGGAGCTAATTTTCAGAATATGTTTACAATTACACCATTTCCACCTTATAGAGTGGAGGATTACCCATTTACAGCAATAACAACATCCACAAGCATAGCCTCATACATAGCATGAAATCACATTTTCTGATAGAATTAGGTGATAGAATACGTTAAAATCACATTTAAAAGAAGGAGCTAATTTTCAGAATATGTTTACAATTACACCATTTCCACCTTATAGAGTGGAGGATTACCCATTTACAGCAATAACAACATCCACAAGCATAGCCTCATACATAGTATGAAATCACATTTTCTGATAGAATTAGGTGATAGAATACGTTAAAATCACATTTAAAAGAAGGAGCTAATTTTCAGAATATGTTTACAATTACACCATTTCCACCTTATAGAGTGGAGGATTACCCATTTATAGCAATAACAACATCCACAAGCATAGCCTCATACATAGCATGAAATCACATTTTCTGATAGAATTAGGTGATAGAATACGTTAAAATCACATTTAAAAGAAGGAGCTAATTTTCAGAATATGTTTACAATTACACCATTTCCACCTTATAGAGTGGAGGATTACCCATTTACAGCAATAACAACATCCACAAGCATAGCCTCATACATAGCATGAAATCACATTTTCTGATAGAATTAGGTGATAGAATACGTTAAAATCATATTTAAAAGAAGGAGCTAATTTTCAGAATATGTTTACAATTACACCATTTCCACCTTATAGAGTGGAGGATTACCCATTTACAGCAATAACAACATCCACAAGCATAGCCTCATACATAGCATGAAATCACATTTTCTGATAGAATTAGGTGATAGAATACGTTAAAATCACATTTAAAAGAAGGAGCTAATTTTCAGAATATGTTTACAATTACACCATTTCCACCTTATAGAGTGGAGGATTACCCATTTACAACAATAACAACATCCACAAGCATAGCCTCATACATAGCATGAAATCACATTTTCTGATAGAATTAGGTGATAGAATACGTTAAAATCATATTTAAAAGAAGGAGCTAATTTTCAGAATATGTTTACAATTACACCATTTCCACCTTATAGAGTGGAGGATTACCCATTTACAGCAATAACAACATCCACAAGCATAGCCTCATACATAGCATGAAATCACATTTTCTGATAGAATTAGGTGATAGAATACGTTAAAATCACATTTAAAAGAAGGAGCTAATTTTCAGAATATGTTTACAATTACGCATACTCTGCAATCACTCTTTATTCTTCTCCCAGCATAAAATTGTGGACCTACGGAAAGGCCGTGAATACCTCCCACGGCATTCGTGAGAAACAGCTGTTGAAATGTAGATCTTCTGCGTGAATGTAGAATTTTTATTGACTCTGTCGTGAGAACGTATATTTTGGACACTTTTTTGCAGACCAATTGACACTAAAATTTGATATAGAACTACAGTTGTAGTTAGAAGATAACATAGATAATTTAACGTGTTAAGTCATTGAGTGTATGAATTATCGCGTTTACATGCATGCAGTACAGACCAACAGAATTCTAGAGATTTGATTCAAAATTTGGCAAGAATCTAGATTTTAGAATCTAAATCTGTGTACCATATTTTATCTACCTAACTCTTTGTATTTTGTAGTTACCGAATTAATTTGTACTCGGACAGCTAGAGTTCCTTTTAATTGATTTCTTTCGAAATTTGACATAAGTATACAAATTTGATCGTTAAGTCCATACAACAAATTTCATTCATCTAGCTCAATCTGTTTTTGAGTTGCTGTATTTACAGAGAGACACAATACCAAAAATAGGTTTTCCTTACTCAGGGGTCTCTGAAATGTGGATATTCATCAAAAGATCGAATTCGAATGTTTTAATGGTTACAGTATTTCCTCTATATACGAAATGCATGATAGAGTATACTATACTCCTTATACGAAGTGTATAATATCGAATAAATATGGTCTTTCAAAATAATCTTGAAGTTTGAAAACATTTTTAAATTACGAAGATGTTACTTGAGATGGCCACGTATTTAATCGATTTCAATATTGTCGAAAAGACGAACTACAGATATAATATACATCACTTGAGACATTTCTTTTTTGGGATCTATCGTTCAAATGAAACCTTGGCACAAAATCCTTATTTAATAAAAATATATTTTAAAGGTAAAATAGAATTTTATTCTATTTTCGAAGAATTCAAATTTTTAAAAGTGTTTTCACAACAGATCGAATATCAAGTATTAATATTCAAAACATTGAATCTGTTTCAATGTTTTGCAAATTTAGTGTTTTAGAATCGTATCTGCTGTATAAAATTGTCTGCCTGTTTTCCTTTCTTTTGTTGCAACATAGTAACATAGTAACCTACTGCAACAAAGTAATTGTTATTTTCTGCTTCTCGGAACCAAAAAGATGATTTCACCACGAGTATATTGAAAAACAAGACATTATTTTTCATTCGATACGAAACATTTTCTGAGAATAGTCTGTTTTTTTTTTTATAAAATTGTTACAATGTTAAAGAAATGTAATAAATACAATAGCCGCTCCAGAATGAAAAAAAAAATAGTAAGTGGTGGAAGAATAAAACTGAAATATTTTCGGATCGTTATAGCAGTCATGTGTAGTACAGTTTTGTTAAAATTGTTAAAAGAATATTCTTCAATAAGTATAGTTTAACTTTGATCAATAAATATGTAATAGAGTAGATTCTTGTTCTCCATCATTAGATGTTATATCTTGAATTCATAACTGATGTTACCTTAACGTGCATGCCAAAAATGAATCTAATTTCTTTCCACAGAAAGATTTTTTCATAGCACTCAACGGAATATATTTGCAAACATTTGCTAATGCTGCCCTTTTTATCTTTTATCATCCTTTAATGACATGTTATGAATATTTATTTGTTTAACAGCACGCAATGTGAGGTATCTGGCTTATTTTTAAGTCAGAGTTGCAACAAGTGCAAAAAAAATCGAATTAACATCAGATCCCCATTTAGAATAACAGTGACTAAATTTTCACTTAATTCGGCAGTTTTGTCTAATGAGGATATGCGAAATGAGTCTCAAATTACTTTTAGAAAAAAAATATCCACATTACATTATTGTATGAATATAGTTATACAAATTTTGGAATGTTTCGGTCACGCTTGCTGGAAATGTAAATGAGGATATTAAGAAATTCAGAATAAGGTTTTAAATCAATATTTCTTTTTTTTACTAAGAACTGTTGAATGAAAATGGAAAATGCATGCTTTTAGTTTTCTTTATTAAACTTTAAGTGTTTTATGAGTTCATATTTCTGATTCAAAATAATAGAAAACCATTAATCAAATATTTGTAAATGACAAAATATAACTGAATACCTGTGATGTCTCTATCCAAAGTAGAAACTACAGAATTCTAGATAAATTATGTATATGGTGTTGCAAAAGTAGGACAAGAATTCATCTTCGTAGCTATTGTTATATTAAACATATACATCCGTCTGCAAAGTTTCATGAAATAGGTACTCATATAAAAATGCTTTCACTTCTCTATAGGGTGTTAATATAAAGTTACAAAAAATAAAATTTTTATACAGCCCATATATCGAAAATAGGTCAAAAATAAAATACTCTTCTTGCACTCATGTATATGGGTGCACATTTCAAGCTTCTAAAATTTGCTTCTAAAGTATAAGTCAAATTTAATGACTTATTCCTTTTTTCCATACCTCTGACAATATTTAAGCTAGTCTTTCCCTGCGATTTTCAGGGATAATTTGTATATTACAAGGTATATTAAAAGGGTAAAATTAAAAAATAATAACGCATTTTTCGACATATATGCAACGGGGTATTCGTTTGACAATACTTTTGCATATTCAGTGCAATTTATCACTTGTGACATAAAGACAGGCTTTTTGAATTTATCGGGGACAATCTACAGATTGGGTACTGTCAAAGGCAATTTATACCTTAGTTTAGACATAATACCAATCAAAACTAACTGAATATATCGGTAACCATTCAGTATACAGTTATACAAAATAAAACTAACCAACGAGTTTCTAAAAATGTCACATCACACATTTATAGAAAATTGCCACTGATGATAAACTTCCTGTACGAAGAATGGATTTTTAGCGTTCCAAAAGTGATCGTTTTGAAGATTAATGCTTCTATCTCCATTAAAGCGTCATTCGTCCGTTCAAATTACACTTCACAGAAAGGAAGGATTTATTTTACTTGAAGTAGAGCTTAATTGTAAAAGTCTAGAAGTCGATCGTGTAGGTGTCCATGTAACTGTTGTAACAGTCCTTGGACTCGACGAATGCTTCATGGATGCCAGTTATTACGTTGAAATAATATCTATACTGTCGTTTCTGAAATTTTGACTTCTGAATTGACAGTTCGTACTCTAGCACTGGAATGTCTAGAAAAATAAGCTAAAATGCAATCTTCTGTATTATTTATATAGTGCCTAATAATTTCCCTTCTTTCCTGCTGTAGTTTAGTAGCATGCTGTAGTTTATTACCGTAGCTCAGAAACTCGCAGTTCTGCAAACACATTTCATAGAAGGATTCTGGGAATTTAGAAAACTACGTTTGTATTTTTCTTCAATTAGGCCAGCATTACAATTACATGTAGCATAAACCGTTAGCATTTTCAAGTGTTCTTTTCTACTAAAATATTTTTAAAAGACGCACAACTGTGAGCACAGAATTTTATTTTTTTATTTGGTATTCCATTACTTTTTTGATATATCTTAAATGTTCAAATTTTCAAGTTTCTCTTTTCTTCAATATTAAGTGTAAATCTTCTCTTTTCTTTCTTATAAAATCGGAAACTTCTTTTTTATTCTAATTAAGTTACAAAGTTAACCAATCAAAGTGAACATTATGAGCGTTTAAGAACTTTCTTTCAAGAAATCATGAGTCAATCAGGTACTAGTAGATAAATATTTGCATAAGACATCTTTTCTATATTGAACAAATTTGAATTCCTGAAGCAAATGTTTTCATCTAATTTCGTGATAATGTATCCTTTCGAGACCCTTTAAATTTAAAAATAAGCATATATCTTCAAATTTTGTGGATAGAAATATGAAAATTTTGTATATTCATTGATGAATGCAAGCGAGGCATTTTACATAATGGAAGATGTATAAAAATTATTTTACTTATTTGTTATTCATCTCCTCAAAATCCTAAGTCTTTTCGTACAGTTCCGTGCCTTATTCCATAAAACTTTGTAATTTGAAGTATAGTAAGCATGAATGCATTTATATATTATAATTATTAATATATATAATATAATTATATTATATGATGTTACGGAAATGTATATATATATATATACATATTAACTTCATTCTAAAATATTCTCTTATTTCCTAATTTCATTTCACTTTTTCTATTTAATTAATTCAACAGAAGCGCTGTGAAAATGCTTAAAGTTCTTTCACACGCTCCGAGTGAAAGGATAAAAAATGGCAAGCATAGCACATTCTTTTAAAAGATCCATATAATTCCCTTGCCTGTAGTCGACACGTGTAGGAAATCCCTATTATAATCTTACAGTATATATTCACAGGGATAAAATTTTCTTTAACTTTTCCTCATTTCGTGTTGTGTCGTTCTGTGTTGTGCTCATCGCTTCTGCTTGTACAAAACAGCATGTCTCCCGAAATAGAAATAAAACGAAGATAAAAATTCTATGTTTCTTCTCTGTCTTTGGCCACAATTCTGGTTCAATATAGATATAGACGTATGTGTGTGAGTGTTTGATGTAAGTTCAATTCATGTCTGCACTTAAAACAATTTTCTAACCTCGGGAATTCAGATTTCACTCTAACTTCTGAGTTGCTCACGTTTTTGGTTCTACGCTCCTCAGTCTACTCGGGCTGAAAATAAATGCTATCTTGTCTAAATTTAGGAAAATCCTTTTGAAAACTTTATAAGCTCTGAATGTGTATACGCGCATTTTTTTCTCTCTCATCAGAGCGTATAGCTCAATGGTCCAGGATTAAACGAAAAAATCCTGATGTCTGTTGAAAATAGAATTCTGTTCTAGCCATGAAGAGAAAGAACATAGCTTTCGTATAAAGAACTCATCACTTTCATTACTAGAAAAAATATCTTAAATATAAATATATAGCATAAAGACGGAAAGAAAAGAGTTTGATTTTTAAGTTAATAAATAAAATAAATCTATAAAATTTAGAAAAAAGTGCAGTTATTATATAAATGTAACAATATGTATATGACACACATACACTTCTCCATATTCCTTAGTGTTAAAGTTTATATGAAACACATGGTTCTGAAATCCAGCGTTTCCTCAAAGATATTGAAAGATTCCTTTTTTCTTTTAGTAGAAGTGACACCAAGAATATAACTAAAAAATTATAAATATTAATTATAATTATATTATATTATACTATATAATAAGTAATAATAATTAATGGTTATACTATATTATATAATTAGAAATTATAAATATATTCGGTAAAAATAGTAATATAAATATGGTTAAAACATTTTTTATCTTTTTAACTTTCAGAACTGAATAAATTATTTCCATAAATCTGAAATAAAGTATCCATAAATTTTAAAATATATTTTAAAAAACTTTTATTCAATTTTAGAGTCAAACTATTATATAAAAGTTACATTTAAAGAATTATTATATATTATACCTTGAAATAATAATATAGATTAGGTTATCAACTTATCTTGCTTTTAATAAAAATATTATCATCTTCAACAGAAATAGGTATGTAGTAAAGCATTTTCAGTGAGATAATAAGAGATAGTAAATAACAGCAATTTTTCGCAAATTGAAATTTTAATTGAATATTTCAAAGCTCACAACATTGTGAAAACTCAGTAAAATAGAGAAAAATGTGGATGTCTTTAGTGAAGCAATTAACTTTACAAAAATAAAGAAATAAAAAAGAAGAATCTAAAATTCTAATCTTTAGAATCTAAATAAAAACATTTATTCAATTTCAGAGCCAACCTACTATATAAAAATTACATTTAAAGAATTATTATATATTATCCATTTAAATAATAATATATATTAGATTGGCAATTTATCTTGCTTGTAATAAAAATAGTTTCATTTCCCAGTAAAAATAAGAAAAGAGATATGCAGTAAAACGTTTTCACTGAGATAATAACAGATATGAAATAACAGCAATTTTTCGCAAATTGAAATTTTAATTGAAAATTCAAAGTTTACAGTGTTAAGAAAAATCAGTGAAATACAGTAAAATTTGGCTTACGTTGGTGAGACAATTAACTTTACAAAAATAAAGAAATAAAAAATAATCAAAAATTCTTTAAAATGTTCATTTTTTGGTTTAAGGACTTACCTTTTAAACTTGAGATTATAGTGATATCTGAATGTATTCTTCATGTCTTAAATTTCATTCGCTAATGAACGAACTCTTTTGTTAAATCTATTAAAGCAATTCTTCGGCTAATTCAAGACTTTCTCCCTTCAATACTTTTTGAATTATTCTGTGCTAGTGCTTTTCAGAAGACTACATCTCAAGTGAACGCACCATTTATGAATACTCTCTGGAATCATTCATGGTATTCGCATGGATAGAACAAAGTGGAAGCCTTTTGTTTCTAGGGATATATGGAGAAACTGAAAATTGCCATATGCAGTCAGAAAGTGCTTCTCCTACTGTTTCCCGACCGACTCCATTATTCAAACTTTCTCCGTTTTGCATCTATGAATGTGTCCTCACTAATCTGGACCATCCTTGTATTTTGTATAAATTAATTAAATTCTAGTAAATGAGTTAATCGAGACTGGAAATCACGAGAGCCTTTTGATGCTTTGGTCAACGGATGAATCCAGATTCTCAGCCTTTGTAAGCATCTGAGTTCATATAAATTTCCGTGAAGCCTTTGACATTATGTTTAATTCCATCATTAGCTAATAATATCGTTAACAGTTGGTTCTCAAGAATATATAAGATACAGCAAATTCTCTCAGAGTTATCTCAAAAATGCCGATTTCATTTTTAAAATACCAGACAAAGAATTTGACTGTAACCTTTGAGAACGCTGAATGGTTAAAAACAAACCAAAATTGGAGAATTTATTGCAAATAGGTGGTATTCAAATCTTTAAATGCTTAATCGATCAAATTTGATAGAATTTGAACTAAGATTCTTTTATTCATCACATTACGTTTTATGTAACCAGCATATCAATTTAAAGCATGAAATATTTGTTTTATAAATCCAAAATTTAACTTTTATCATTGTTTTTAAGAAGGTTTGAATAAATAAATGGTATTTTGATCAGTCTCCAAGTATAACAATTTCAAAAAAACTATAATTACAAAAAATGAGTGAAGATTTCTTGATGGTTAGAATTGATATAATACAGTGCCACAATTATTGACATAATATATTCAGTTGAATCATTATAAATATTGCACTTCGTTTTCTAAATATAAGTAGATATTTATATTTAGTCTTTACTACAGTAAACATCCTGCCAATGGGCTATGAATTCTACGGTAGTAAGCGAATCCATAAAAAGTAACTTTTGCAAAATTTCATTATTTCTGCATATAATTGCTGCATAACTAAACCATCATTTCCTTAAAGATAAAAAAAGATGTATGATAAATTAGTGACCGATTATTTTAAAATGAAATGAATGATTTATAACTATATTCTTCAATATTCTGTTACTAGAAATACAGTGTTTAGAAGATTCTGAGATCTATCCTGCTCATCAAAAATGTTTGATAACAGTCAACTAATGATTATTTGTTAGTTATCATTTTATTTAGTAAAATCAGGTTCTCAGTTTCTAATAAGAGAAAATTTTTCTTCACATCTCAAAAATTATTTTACATGTGCGATAACTTTATATTATAATTTTATTAGGAATAACGAATCTCTGTAGAATTCTAAAATGTGAAAATCTGTAATGCCATACAATTAAAAATGTTCTGTAACATATTTTTATTTCATTCAGCGTGATACGTTGCTTGTTATAAAATGTATTTTTAAATGTGCTAAGGTTTAACGCAGAAACAAATTTTTAATCTCCAAAGCAATTATAAAACAATTATGAATTATAGTTTACATAAGTTCTTCAGTAATAATTTTATGACTTTTTTGAAGTCTGATGATAAAATATTTTTATAACTTCCACCTTCATTTTCATATTATTTTCCCTGAAAACAATAGTTATTTTGATTTCAGGTACATTTTAAATAAAAAAGAATAACTCTTAAAATGAAATGGGCGTTTCCTCGAAAGGGACGTTAATATTCTCTAATGACTATGATAATTCTCATTTGCATAATGGAAGTCATGCCATTCCTTCAAACGACACTCAAAAATGTTTTCCATATCACGTCACAGACAAATTTCCACAAATCCTTAAGCTAGATTAAAAAAAAAAAAAAAAAAAAAAATCTCCACCACATGTTTCATTTAAAATAAGGAATTTTTTCTCTTCCAATTCTAGTCAAGGAAATAAAGGTAATTAAATGTGAAACTAGCATACTGAGTTTTCTAAACAATTTTTTACATAAAAGATATGAAAAAATTAAATGAAATACAGAAATACTTAAAAATCATACATTACAATTTTTGAGGCCCATTTCAATAAGAACATCACTTTGAAAATCCAAGATTTGATTGGGATATGCCAGTTAACTGCTAAGTTTAGCATTAACATTTTTATCTTGAACTTTTCCTTATTTCCAATTGTTTTTAATCTATTAGGAAACACTAAAAGTTTTTCAAAAAAATTCTCTTACTAATGCTCTTTTTAGGATAAATGACAAGGACAAATTGCGCCTACATGAGTAGAAAAGGTCAGACGTAAAGAAAGGCAAAATAATTAGGTGTTGACGTCTGAAATCTAAGAATAAATGCGGAATTACAACTTCGAGACTTTAAACCGCCAAAGATTGCATCGCTAGTCTGGTGTATTTAAAATCCTTTGGAGTCAGGATATTCTCCACCTCCCCTCTCCCCTCCACTCTTTTCCCTCCGAAAAGCTTCTACTGAAGCTTTTCGAAGGGGATATAGTTTAAAATTCCCATATTTGTCATATAATCACGTTTCAGAATCTTATGGTTATCGGACGGACATTCTTATTTTGACTCTAATGCGAAAACTTAATAGCCGAAATTCCCAGTGGGCGAGTGGTATTGAAATACTTTATGAAGTGAGAATGCAATAATTCTATAAATATTTTATCTCAAACTATATCAAGAAAATAATACCAATTTTAAGATTTAATCTATTTAAAGACTTTTAAATATAAGCATAAAAATATTCGGATTCTTTTCTGAAAAGGATTAGAAACGCTGTTTTTTTAAAGCTTAATTAGTTAGTTTTTTGAATTAATTATACTATACGCCACTGTTTTCAATTACAAAATTACATAAATTGTTTTTCCTTGTGAAAATGAATTTTATAAGCAGCTATGTAGAGCCCTTTTATATCAAAGAACGTTTTTCAAGCTATTTTACCTTTTCAAATATATATTTATCATTCATTCTTTAATTAAGGGAATATTTGAAAAATTGTATGATAAAATCGTTAACTTTAAATAAGATATAAATGTATGCTACTCTAACATATAATTATTTGCATGCATTAAGCATTTTTTTTCAATTGATTTGACCTCTATTTATGTAGGCTTTCGATGAGGCAGAAAGTATTTATTAAATACAAGAATGAGTAATGATGCAAAATCTCCGCTTATATTATTATTTTGTTTGTATTTCAGAAGTTTCAATACATTACATAAATGATAAGCCAGTTGATATTACTCAATAACTCAACTTTTTGATAACTCCAAGAACAACATCAACATTAGTTGAACGAAACAAATCCGTGAGATAAGCATTAATTACGGCTACTTTTTTTCATATTGTTATAAATAAGAGAGGAAACAAATTGAAGCTTATTAGTGATTGTTTCAATGCATTGAAATAAATAAAGAAAGTAAAGATAAAAAAATTCAAAAGTCCCGTTAAACTTGATGTCTTGATATAGTTTGAAACTTCGAAATTCGATACATTTTCAAAACTTTTTTTAGTAGTTGAAGATTTCTCATCATGCTGTAATTCATAATTATAGAGGTGTTAAAAGTCAATTTATGGATACAGGTGTCTTGGTACACTTATTTAAAAATCTATTTGTATCCTGTTTGAGAACTATTGATTTTTCAAAACATTTTTTGCATATTTTAATAAAGTAAGAAAATAACTATGTGATAAAATTACCAAAAGTGTTTATTAAATGTAGCAGATAAAGAATTTCATGCTGATTTACTAATATTACGTACGTGTAAAAATTTCAGCAACTATGTAATTTTTCATCGGGCAGATCATAAGCAGAAAGTATTGAAAAAGGCTTGTTATGATAAGTATAATGAACACCCAATTCAACAGAAAATTGTGTGAATCGTTCATGATCGCAGGTTTAAGAAGAAACGTTGTGTCTTGATTGTAACTTAATAGTATGTAATAAAAAAAACTTTTCATGAGCTTAAAAAGTCCTTCAAACCATGTGTATAGCTGTGGGAAAGGTTGGTGGTGGTCAACCAAGAAAAGCAGTATCAAAGGATGACAGATATCACCAAGCAGACAATGAGTGACTGGCATCATTAAGCTAGCAACATTCTTCCGCAGTTGCATTAGGCAACATGGTGACAAAGAAGATATCACTAAAATGAATAAGTCAATGTACGTTATTAATTTAAATTTCACAAAATATATGAGTGATCCTTTAGTAAGACATCTTTGGGAGTGCTTATATCCATCGGCGATGACTCAATAGCTGAAACATTTGCTTATTGAAAAACGATAATTCTTAACAACTGCCGGATACCTGATGTTTAGTATGTGGAAATAGTGCAAAATAAAGAATGCAGTTAAGAACATATCTTTGACTAATCTACATCTGTTTGTCACTTTCTCTCTCAGACAGAGAATTATTCGTACTAACCCTACTCCTTCAACTAATTTTTTTGAAAATCCCTAATTATATGCGTTCAAATCATTTTTACATTAATATTTTTTTCGTCTTTAAACTTCAAAATGAACTCTTTGTATTATGAATTTCTGTCTCTCTTTCTGTCCCTCATCTGTCTCTCATAACAATCAAATAATAAATATTATGAAATGTCTCATTTAAGTTGTCTTGTCAGAAGTATTAAGTTGTAAGGCAGAAGTAGAGGACGAGACGCAAAATCATTCATGAGAACACAAAAAGTTATTTTATTACTCTTCTGGATATTTAAATGTTTCGAAATTACTGTTGCGTAAAGTTTATCTCCTCATAAATTTTATCCCTGAATCCTTTCTTTCAGTTGATAAATTGTTTAAAAGCTCTGATAATTCGTTAGAAACAAGTTTATTTGTTATATACACAGTTAACAAGATTATAGATTAGCATACATAATGTAAATACAATTATTTCAAGTATATTAGTTGAATTTGCTTTCACACTACACCTGTATATTTAAATAAGAGAGATGACCCTGCTACATTGTTCTGGTAGTTAGGTCTCGTCTTCGGGACCCACGGATTCCAGGTTCCAGACCCTATTCTGCAGAAAAACCATTGCGTAAGCGGGTCTAGTGCATGTTGAATCAGTTGGGGCCAAATGTCCTCCTGCTGGCGTGGTTTGGAAAGACGGATGCCAGCTCAAGTGTCATACTCGTTATCTGACCATGGCTTAAAATTGCGAGGTCTGACTCATAATAGCCCTATTTTTGCTTTAAAACTGGACATTGATATAACTAAACTAAGCCAAATGACGCCATTACACTCTGTAAAGGGAGTCGTCTCTATAATTTTTTTAGTTTAAATAAATAAATATATCGTCACCCCAAGTTTGAGCTTATTTACAACTTCCCTTTAAAATGTTCGAATGTTTCATATCCAGCCATTTTGATATACATTAGCTTAAACCTAGATATAGCGACTTCGTCATCAACAGGTTTGAAATCTCTTCTAGAAAAACTTTGGTTCAAAACCTGAATAAAAAATCCTATCATATTCTTCAACATCTGCTTGTTTGCTCTTAGAAAATTTTATGCAAAAAATTATTGGAACAGTCTAATGATTTTTTTCGTGTTTCCTTCTAAAGTGTGCGGAAGTGTCGAAGTTACAGAAATTGCGGAAAATGCATTAGGCTAAAAACTTTATCAAGCACACTGATTTACTAAATTAGGAAGTAAGAAAAGGAATATCAGTTTAGGAATCAAAAAAGACATTCATGGATTAAATAAAAGAGTGAGACAAACCAGAAATGGACACACAAATTATCCATCATTTGATGAAACTAAATTAAAGTTAAAGATTTCACACAAACTGTAAGTACAATTGCTAGTAGAGCAGTAAAATATAAAAATAGTTTTTTAATGAAAAAGGATTTAGAGCCTAATAAAAATATCGAATTCTCATTAGGACATGAAGCTCTATTTACCTTATAACACAATTCAAGACATTTTTCTAGATTTGCCTATAGAAAGTTTCATATTGAATCTTCATTATCTTAAAATAATTTTAGCATATAAAATTGGGATCAATCTAGGGAAGTTTTGTATGAATTATCTTTAAAATACAGTACACTCCCGATTATCCGCGGAATTGGGTGGCGCTGCAGCCGCGGATAACAAAAATCGCGGATAATCCGAAAAAAGCTTAAAACGGGTATAGCAAAAGAGAAAACGGTCATTCCAACTTTGAAAAATCGTTTTATGTACAATAAAGCGTAAAATAAACAGCAGGAAATGTTTAACTAACGCTTAATATTTTAGTATATCACTCAAAACTAACCTAAAATGCATTTTGTTAATGAAAACAGAAAAGTGTTTTGTACTTACGAGAGGCGGCAAGGATATACAGAAAAATTAATACATATGCACTGTTTTAATACTGTAATGTATTATGTAATTACAAAAGCATAACTGTAAAACTGCACCTTTTTAAAAAAATGAGTCAAAAAAAAAAAAAACTTTGTGCGGCAAGCGAGGATAACCCGCCCGCGGATAATCGGGAGTCTACTGTATATCAAAAATTGAATGCGATGCAAAAAGAGATGATATGAAAATTATACAAATTATAGTAAACAAAATATCATATTTCTAAGGACCTTTTAAACATCCGTAAAAAGTAATATTCTCTATAATATCTTTCACTTATCATTTATTTTAAAATCCCAGTTTTTGATTTTCAGTAAAAATAACTTTGTGTATACATTATGGATAGCATAATTCTTATGAGAAATGTTGCAGTACTGTAAGTTATCACCAGACCAATATCCACCTGTATTATGCCACCCCTCTTTGACGTGCATTATCATTAGCAAGTAAATGTAGCATCATTTGCATTTGACATACTGCTGTTGATTGCATTAGATTAATTGAGTTTACCATGTGTCCTTCGAGGCAGCGGGAGGGATTTTAATGCATTCTAGTATATTACATAAATGCTGAAACTGAAAACATAATTATTCATTCCAACTTTTATACATAATTATCTTTTGATCCAAATTGAGCACTTTTTCCTTCCGTATAGAAATTTAATTCTAAAAAATATTTATAATTCTTTGCCAAACAAAAAAATGAGTTGCGTTATCTTCGTTATAAGATAAAGCTTCGGAAGCGATTCGAGCTATGGTAGGGTGGTGGTAATGTCATGGCGTCGCGGTTCAGAAACCGGTTCCATTGAAGAGTCATCGCACGAGAAGGCTTAGTGAAGGTTAAAATTATCGCGGCATTTTGCGGAAGCATGGAGGGAGGCCTAATATAATGTTTGGCATTTGTAAATTATTTTAAATTCACTCCAATAAGAGGTTCACGCCAAAATAACGATTTTATATGTAACTGTCTTTTGATCAACTTTTAGCATTTTTTTTCTTCTATATAGAAATTTAATTCTAAAAAAATATTTATAATTCTTCACCAACTGAAAAGGTTAACTGCGTTGGCCTCGTGATAAGATGGGGCTCCAGAAGCGATTGGGAGCCATGGTAGAGTGGTGGTAATATCCAGGTTCAGAAGAGTGGCGTTCTGGTTCAGAAACATGTTCCATCGAAGAGTCATCGCATGAGAAGGCTTAATGAAGGTTAAATTTATCGCGACATTATGTGGAAGCTTAGAAGGAGGCCTTGGCCTAGATATAATGTTTGGCATCTGTTCATGATTTCAAATTAAAAGGTTCACACCAAAATGTCCCTTCTATTTCTATTGTTCTCAGAAAGTAAATATAACTAAACGAAAATGAGATCACTGAGTGGAAAATTCGAAACCCGATCCCACAGAAACTCCCCAAAGTATATGTTCCTATTTTTGTCAAACAAGCCTTTGTCCATTAATCCCATAAGAGCTTTGGAAACAAGTGTTGCCAACTCAATTATCGTCCTCCGCACTTCGTACGTGGGCTTTGAGGATATTATCCTACGATATTTAGTATTAAGAGGTATATCCTTAAACTGACTATTATATCTTTAGAACGGGGTGTTAATCGAATTTGACCAAATAGAAAAAATGAAAAATTAAGCTTTTAGAAATCATTTTAAGTAAAATGTGATAAATCAAATGAATGATTTCCAGAATTTTTTTTTTAAAGTTACCAAGGCCATTTTTTTTTTTTTGTAGATTTTATTAAAGGACATTTTTGGAAGTGTATAAATAATTTTAAATTTATTATTAGATTATAATTCTCCATTATTCTGAGAAACAAATTATTTTAAATTTTGAGATTAGTTATTGTAGTTTTTATACTTCAAGCATACTAAAAAGTTTCTAAATATTTCTTATAAATTGAATCAGATGAAAGCAATCAGTATTTGATCACATTATTTTTTGTGGTATTTAAAGAACAATGAACATTTTCAGTTTTTGAAACTTCTGAAAGAATCATGAACAAATCACTGTGTCGTTGTTTTTAAATAGACATGTGATTCATCACTTTTTATTTCTTAAAACAAAATTCAAATTCCAAGAATTCTATATGTATCAGATTTTTTTATATAATTATATTTGTGAATACTTTGAGAAGATTTTTCTAATTTTTTAACTTTAATTTTATATGCACTAGCAATTTTTTATACTTCAAAAAGAGGCTTTTTATTAGATGTAAACCATATTAGATACTTTATAGCACTAGTAACTAGAAATATTTTACAAAATAAAGCCTGGATATAAACAGTGTTTCAATAAATGAATTAACTATGGGGATATTAGTGGTTGCCTTTTATAAAGAACTATTTTAATCATGCGTCATACGTAGATAGTCACAAGCAGAAATGTTCCCTTGCCTTTATAATTTTACAGCTAGACTAGATTGAACATATTTGCCTGTCAAAGCCAATGTAAAGAAATATTTTAGCATAATTAATTCCTAAAAATTATCATATTTCTATAATAGGATTCAAGGGAAAACAAATAAGTACATCTTTAAAAAAACATATTTGTTTGAATGGAGGCCTTTATTCATTCTTTTTATGCGATGAATGGGCAAAAATTGGATTTCTTTTATACTTTGTCAGGTCAGCTAGACTAATGTTGAGTTTCCGGAAGAATTGGTGTCAAAATAAGTAATACATCAACTTTCAAAATATGAATTTAATCCTTTAAAATTTCTTCTCTTTGTTCGATACGTCGACTGAAAATCGCCATAAATCTACAAAACTTGGCGAAAAATATCTAGCTAATTTTAGAAAACTAAACATTGCATGGAATACCCGAAAAATCAATTAGTTGATTAAAACATTGAATGCGTGACGTTCATTAACCGTTTTAAAATTATTATAATTGAAGAGAAGGACTTCTTATTTGAAGGTAAACGAACTACTGAAGGAAAATATTAATAGTATCATGATATGTTGTTTCTATCATGAAAACAATGCATTTTTGCTTTTTCGGGTAAAATTTATCATTAGTCTCTGTAATTGTGATAAACTCAAATTTGATTTGTGTTACATCATTAATGATTTCTCATTTCAAAATTCATTCGTTCTGATTAGGATTACAATTTTCGTCAATGAAATTTAACTAACTTAGTGCACTGGATACATTTAAGGATGAAATGCTTTCACATATACTTTAATATCTTTTAATGACAATAAAAAAAAATCTAGGAAATAGCATTTCATATGATACTCCCTTGAAGAAATTTTTAGATAATTTCGTAATTTTTCTTGGATTGTTGCTATGATTGTATTACTTTTCTAATAATTTTAGTGGAGGATTTCGTTTGCCATACATAACATCATATGGGGCCACGATGGGTTGGAGGTAAGGTCTCGGCTTCGGAACTGGTGGGCTTCAGGCTCAAGACCCGATTCCACCGAAGTACCATCGTGTAAGCGGGCCTGATGCATGTTAAATCCAAACGCCCTTTCGCTGATGTAGCGCGGAAGATTGGAGATGGCGCGTGCCAGCCCAGGTGCCGTCCTCGTCATCTAATCGCGGTTCAAAGGACCGTCCTAAAATGACTCTAGTGTTGCTTTAAAACGGGCGTTAATATAACTAAACTATAAATTTATGTAGAAAACATAATTTAATTAATTGAACAATTTTTATCTGGTGCTAATGCATTTGAAATGATTGCAAGAATTTTATTAAGCATAAGCGCAAGTTATTAAGAATTCTGAATATTATTGACACCCATGTGATTTAACCGAAAGTGCATAGAAATAAGTCCATCTATAATTTCAGTTAATTGTTTGCATTTCTTTGAATACAATACACTGAGTTAAAGCTAAATATATATCCTTTCAAATCATATTTCTGAATAGGAAATCTTAGAAAAGTGTTGATAAGGTTTTTCTATTAAAATAAACATTTAAAAATACTCTGCCTTTCTCTTAATTATTTTTTTCATTCATTGCTTATAGGTAGCATTGTAAGTATTTAGATTTTTAGAAATCTATTTTGAACGCAGTAAATTAATTATCACGAAAAATATTCAGCTTATCGACAATGCATATTAACACGTTATTTGATATTTATAACTTCGTATATACTTATAAATTCTAAGATTAATAATTATTAGTAAAATCAATTGTTGAATACTTAATCTTTCAGTTCTCATTAACAAGGGAAAATATATCTTTATCTAAATGTCGGAGAATCGGAATATGAATGTGGCTATAATTCTCATTTAATGTCGTCTGGTAAACCTGTATCGCTCAATTTGTTGGGTGAAAATTATATTTTTACGATAGAAATGTCTTCATTAGATTCTTGAAATCTTTTAGGGTGTTAGAAATTTTGCAGCATGATAATGTTTTGTTTTTCCACTCTTCTTCGACAAGCAATTTCATCATTTAATCCTAGCGACGCTAGAAGTCTTTGGATGAACTACAGACTACTTTGGATTTCATTTGTTTATCTGTCTGACTAACTTTATCAGTCTGATTTAAAAGTTTGAATTAAACGGTTAATAACAGGATTTAGATTTAAATAAGTAAAATAGATTTGTATTGTTTTTTTTTATTAATTATCGCTAAGAATTCATTTTACATAATAACTTGAAAACCATTTTCCATTTAAATACACATCGGCCTTCTGTGTATTGACTTTTAGTATTTATTTTAAAACCTCGAATATATAGAAATATACATCAACATTTTAGATAAATTTCCGAAGAATTGATTACGTGTAGTATGCGTCGTGTATAATTGTAAGCAAATAATTCATCTATGAAATAAATATATTCAAATTAAATTGTGATCTTTAATTGAATTCAGAAAGGTAAATTTTCAATGAACAAAAAAGAACTAACCATTATTTTACAAGTCCCATTTAAGAATTCACTAACTTATTAAATCCTTGCTTTATTTTAAAATCGAACTGTCGCAGTTCAATTTCATCTGATTCGAAGCTCATTTGTAATTTTATAAATCCAATAAGTGACCAATTCAATTTAGAAATCTAATTTCTGCAGTTTCTCAGTTTTATTTCTCTTGAACAAATTATTTTGCAAGTTCAAAAAAGTGACATCATCCTATTTGTTAAACCCCTCCGAGTCCCAGAATCTAGCTTCTGCTGTCATCTCATCTTTGTTTCTTTCTAGAAACACGGCATTGCATTATGAAGTGGGTTTCCTATTTTCTTAGTCATCTCAATGAAGTGCAATAAGCTGAAGGATTTACTCCATACCGCATTTGGCTAACAACACTCGCTGTACTTTCTGCCTGTCTTCTTATCTCTCTAGAAATAAGAATACGAGAGCAAAAAAAAAAAAAAAAAAGAAAAAAAATAACTCTGTCGGCATTTTGTTTTCTTTGAAACATCCATACGTTAAAAAAATTCTTTCTTTCCTGTTCGGAAACAATCAGTCGCTGCTTTCTTCCTGTGAGATCCTCTATTCTTCAGTTTATTGTCCCTTTCTACATCAGACTGCAGACTATCCTCAGTCACATCAATTGACTGTAGACTATCCGCAGTTTGTCCTTTTACATAATTTCAGAAGAAGAAGAAGTCCATTGATCTGTCTGTAGGTTATTTTATTCCCTCTTTGCATGCCATTCTTTCATGTAGTCGGGGAGGAGGGAATGAAACATTTTGTTAAAATAAATTTCATGGATATGATTCGAAATATTTACTCCACATTTCTTACTGAAAACAAGAAAACGATAAAAAAAATTCCTGAAGCATTCAGATGATATATCGTACAGACAAAGCATTCGCCGTATTCAATTGCTTTCTGGTAACGGGAACTCCTGTAAGGAGGATGTATCAATAAGCCTGTAGGGAGGATGTATCAATTAAAAAGCATTTCAGCAATGTACAAAGGGGAGAAGGGTCATCTCATAATTACAGTATTACGAACATCATAATTACAGTATTACGAACATCATAATTACAGTATTATGAACATCATAATTACAGTATTATGAACATCATAATTACAGTATTATGAATGTATCATTAGAGCAAATCAAGTTTAACCCACCAATTCATGTCAAATGTACACCACTTGTTCTCAGAGAAAAAAGGCATAAAAATCAAATAAAAGAAAAGTGCTTTTTCTTTTTACGACTTTCTGTATGAATGAAACATTGTATAATGTATTTTGGAATATGGTCGGCGTGCAAAATTTTGAAAAGCAATCAAATAAGTCGTGAAATATACGAAGAAAAGCGAAAATCGCAATATTTTGTCAGTGACTAATATTTTTTTGTTGATGTTTATCTATTTCTTCCTAATATTTTGCCATCTCCTTCAATAAAAAAAATGAATCAGTATACGTCTAATATGTTTTCTATGTATAATAAACGACAGTATTATTTAAAAATATTAGAAATGATATGCTGTAATAAAAACATGTTATAAATGATATAACGTTAACAAAAAGTTTTACATCAATTAAAGGACAAAAAGAAATTATTTTTATCACTGCCCTTTTGATATCCTTCAAAATAAACAGTGCCCTCATCAGATGAGGAAGTCATACGAATTACTGCTAGTTTGTTTCAATCAAAACTTTAAATCATTAAATACTCTTTAGATATTCATAATTTTTGATGTAATTTTGCATTATAAAAGCTAAAACTCCATTAGAAAATGAGCAAAGAATAAAATGGAAATGAACAATAAAAGAAGGTGAATTTTCAATTAGGGTGCCTTTTACTTTTTCCGTTATTTGATTAAATATAAATAATGAAAAAGGAGACAAAAATGTGCACAATCAAAACTAAGAGTGATCTAAAAACCCACTCAAAGTTTTCATAATTTCATTTCATAGACGAAAATATTAAAACACAATAGTAACTGATGCCTTTAGGGCGTAGATACATATAATTTAAAAAGATACATAGAAGTTGCAAAGTAATTGAAGTTCTTAATTGATTAAGTTAGAGCGTAAAATTTATTCGTAGAAGGGCAATGTATAACAAGCTAGAATTAGATGAATTAAACTAGAGAATGCATCATTATGTGTAGCCGTTAAAGGACATTTGAAATCTCCCTGGTTACATTTTAAAATAAGCAGAATACTTAGTTATTTTCTACAATGAACCACTAGAAGGGGATTTGAAAAAATGAGATAGGAATTAAACAAATAATAAACATAATTAATAATATATTTCGTGTGATATATAAATTTTAAAGCTCTAATAATGAAATATATGTAAAAAGGAAAAATTATATGTTGACTCTGGACTTGAGAAGCCAAGATGTGTAAATTTAGAGTCTTAAGGATTGTCTTGTATTAAGAAGGAATCATAATATGATTTTTCCTCGCTGCTGCATTTCGATTTGGAATCATTTCCTGATGGCTGGATTTTAATTAAGTCTTCTTTTGCTTTAATGAATGAAGCAAACTATGTTATTTTATTACTTGTTTGTTCGTTAGACAAGGTTTACTTCTACCAGAAAGAGGTCAGTTGGATGATGAATTTTCACGTGAAAAGGGCAATTTGTCGCTTAATGTATGGTGTTTTCCTTCACAGATAGACAACTTTATTTACTTATATTCCCCCTCATTACCCGACTGTGTGGTGAGAAACGAAAAAAAGTGCAAAAGGCCAATGGACTTTAGGGAGGAAGTTCAATATCACTCAACAGAACAGTTGTTTGAATAATATCTGTAACCCATCTATGCATGCAATCCTTCCCTTATTATTTATCTATTATATATTTCTTTTCATTTTAATGCAAAAAAATAGGCAAACATTGCATTTTAAAGTTTTTACATTTAAAATAAAAATATACTTTCTTTTATTTTGGAACAAAATAAATTTCAATAATCATTCGTGTCATTTTTCTTTTTTTTTATGGAAGTAGAAATATCCGGAAGTTTAAATGCTTCCCAGTATTTACCTTTGCCCATGGATGTCATTTCTTTATCGACTTGTGGTGAATTATGGTGAATGTTGTCGATATACATGTCATCACAAAAAGTTTAAAAAAAAACCTTTAATTTTATATTTATGTTGGTCAAGAAATCTTTGTAAATTGGAAAAAAAAATATTGCAAATAAGATCGCAATTTTAATATTGCTAATGAGATAGTCCTACTATAAATTTTCAACAAATCACAATCGAAAAATTTTATATGGACTCACTAAAAAAATTTTAAAAAAGTCCTTTTCGGACAACATTTCAGAAAAAAATTTCACACCTATATTCTGAAAATAGATTGAATTAAAATGAAGAAAAAAATTCTTGCATTACTTTTTACATCTATTTAATATGTAATTTCATCTTATAAAAAAAGGACACTATACGAATTCCTAATGATAATTTTAAGATCGAAAATATATCAATAACTATGCAGATATTGTATCATAAATACACCTAATTAAATATAGATATTTTAGTTAGATATTAGAAATAAAGATATTTTGTTAAGTGACAAATGCAATTCATAACTATTAAAACTATGAATTAAGGAGAGCAATTCGCAAATCATTTTTAATATTTCCAAAAACTCCAGTGCATAATTAATTTCTTTTAATAATGCGTCTATAAATATTTGGGTGTTTTCCACCACTAACATAACAAACATTGATTGTCTTTCATTTAAAGCCAATTATATTTTATAAACAAAAACTGTGAACCTATATTCAATCAATAAGAAAAAAATCAATCGATACCTAATTAAACATTCTGGAGTGTGGGATATTTTGTGGCTTCTTTCAAATCAGTCTATTGTTTATTGAAGTTTTTGCTCAGTCAGCATGGTGTATATATAGTCTAGCGTGCAGACACACCATTGTGCAGATAAAATATGCCAGACAATTTCTATCTAATTATTGTGGCTTTACTTCCAAGAAAACTCGCTACAGACTGTTAAAATTATGAGCTCTTATTTTTCATCCCCAACAGTATTTTAATAAAAGATTAGATCATAGAATTTTCCATTCCAATTTTCGCATCACACATATACAAAGAGCTCCCTCTGGTGGTAAAAAAAGGTAAAAGGAGATTCGAAGTAATTTTTTTTGAAAAAATGCCTCATTCTGTGTTCTTTCGGGTTTAACTATAATGATGCTATTCACCACATTTGTTAACATATTAATTAACTTAGTTGTTAAAAATTCTATTAAAAGTTATTCTATTTAATAAATCAAGTAATAAAAAATAAAAAAATAAATAAATCTAACTAATTATATAATTAATTCGTTAACGTCTTTCTGATTGAAACTAAACTTACTATAACATTAAAAAAGAAAAGGAAATTATCTTAAAAAAGCAAAAATTTTCCATTTGTCAAATTTTTTCAAGAAAGATCGTATAAAAGTGAAAAAAAGCAGCTTTTATAAAATTAATAACAGGACTATCTCATAAACAAACTTTTATTTCTTTACCTTTTTTTATAAATATTTAAAAAAAAAACACTTGCCTTTTTCAATACATTACAGAGTTTATTTCCGAAAGATAAAAAGAAATTAAATCCCAGTTCAAACTGTATTATTATTAATGAATTCATACTTAGCTGACAAATAAAATACATCTCTCTATACAAAACTATTAATATTTCTAATACGATTTTCTGGTTTATAATCAAAAATGCATAATTTGAAACAATTATCAAAGCCGGATATTCATTCTTCATTAAAATATCATGGGTAAAATAACATTTGAAACCAGTACCCCGATTAAGAAGCAAATCCAATATTCACTCGCTACGACTGCACTTCATTTTGTTTCCTCTTATTTCTTTTGTTTGGGGTCACGTTATTGCTCCATTTTCTGTTAAAGAGCAAATAAAACCTGCGACCAGATGTACATAATAAGCATTGTATTCGTAATGCAAGTATCAGTATTGAACCTGCCATTTCCGAAGCAGACTTAGCAAATTGGTACGTTCAACCACTATTTACTGATGGACCGAATCATTACTGAAGCAATAAGAATCCAAGATTTGGGAGACAGCCAGCATGCATTTTTTCTTAAGTTCAAAATATTAGGGCTCTTTTCTTTCTCGTCAATTATGTACCAGTGACCTCAACAGAATATGGAAAAAGAATATGAATCAGAATTTATGTCCTGTGTATGAAAAAAAAAATGTTTTTAACTGCAATGACACAATTAGGTTCAGCACTAGAAGTTATAATATGATTTGTAACATTTATAAATAATACGCTCTCTAAGTATATATATATATATATATATATTCACAGTTATTTGATAAATTTTCAAAAGGTACCTCAGATCGTTATTAATTTCTCATTTAATTTTACTTGGCAACATTGAATAATCTAAGAAAAGCAAGTATTGATGAAGAATACTGATACTGCAAGATTTAGTAAGAGAAGGAAGCAATGTGATGTAATATTTAGAAGCCGATTTGTACTCTAATCTCGCTGTAATGGGGTAGGACATTTTCTATTAGAAGCTTCTTTTTTGACAAAGAAATTGAGCAACAAGTTTGAGCTGTTTAAATACACGTACTGAGTATCTTTTTAAATTCCAGTATTCTTGGTGATTTTTAAAGCTTGCAATAAAAATTTTGTATTAAAGCTTCAAGTACTATAATTTACTACTTGTAAATTAGGTTATAAGTTAAGTTATCTCTCGTTTTAACGTACATAGAAACTAATTACCAAGATCTACTTCAGAATATAATGCTTATGTTGATACACCCATTCCATAGATTCTACAAATGGATGGCAAAATAATACGAACACCTATTTCAAAGAAACAGAAAATGCATATCATAAGCATTAGTGATTATGGAAGGTAAAGTATCAGTTGCTCACCATTTGTATGTGTCCAACGTACACTCTGAAAAACTCAATGACTACCTGTCAGAATTCGAAAAGGCATGATTGTTGGAATGCGGTGCTCTGGTTGCTTGGTGACGGAAGTAGCCAATTATTTGAGGCCTGCAGGAGTACTTTATCAGTCGTTATGACATCGCACATGAAATGCGTTAACGTGGTATTTGCGAAGCATAACAGATATCGGAAAAAGAAGCATAAGAGAAGGATAAAAGAGTGTTGACTTGCACAGTGACCCGAAAACGCCAGATAACATCTTAGATAAATAATCATCTATGGAATCTCATTTCAGCAGAAACTGTCGGAAGGAAACTTCATGCTTCGAACGTTTATGGAATAGTTTCAGTTCATAAACTATGAGTAACATCATGTTATGCTTTTTAGTGACGCCAATGGTGTGAAGCACACAGAAACTGGACTCCTCAACAGTGGCAATAAGTCATTTGGTCTAATGAATCAACCCTAACTATATTTCAGAAAACTAGAAGTGTTGATGTGTGGAGAACGCCCACAGGGGCATTTTCTCCTGACTGCCACTTGCCGACTGTGAAGCATGGAGATGGTTTGATTATAGTATGGGGTGCAATATCTTGGCACAGTCATAGGGTGCTGCATTGGGAGATTAAGGATGCTTACTATGCCTGTATTCTGGTGAATTAAATGCATCCTTTTGTCCACACTTTATTTCCCAGATAATGCTTACTTTATCAAGACGACAACGTTCCTATTCACCCTATTAGAATATTCCAAAAATGATTTGAAGAGCATGAGAAGGAAGTAGGACATCTTGCTTGGCCTCATCCAGTTTTTTTCCCTCATCCATCATTCTGACTTGAACATTATTGCACATTTGTGGAGGTATTTGGAGTTAAACCTCCATACTCGATTTTCTTCACCATCTACTTTTTCGGAATTAGAGATTGCTCCCCAGGAAAATTGGCTTCGTATTTCATTAAATGTTTTTGATGTCCTCTATATATCTCTCCCAGGTCGCATACAATCAGTAACTAAGTTAAAGAGTGGTTCAATACCCTATTAATAAAGCTTTTCTCATATTTCCTGTGTATTCGTATTATTTTGCCATCCGTCTGTACCTGATGCATATTATGTAAGAAATCTCAAATTAATATGAACGCTTCAGTATAAAGCGGAATCACTCATTTACCAATAATTTCTCTCATCTTAAGGCCCATAATGTTAAGTAATATGTGTTATAAATTAAGCTGAAAAATAACTAATTGTTTAGAAATTTATTAGCTGTTCAATTCCTTACTTTTTATACTTTTGAATTATGGCTTTGGGAACTAAGTATCTGATGAGTGTGTTTTCTTTGAAGTTAGCTTTTCGTCAGGAAAACTAAACAAGGATAATCTGCTCCTGCGTTCTAAGCAAACTATGAAGATCAACACATAAGTTTGCATTCACACATACAAAAAGCTGTTACTGATTTCCCCTACAAGATAAATCCTACTGTAATGTACCACATATCTCGAACTTCAAATGAAGAAAGTAACCATCTGAAATACTGAGTTGTCCGTTTAAGAGGATTTCAATACAATATACAATCTGTTCTTTTCATCAATATGAGAAAATTAAATGCATGGTAAAGCACATAAAGCTATATTTTAAATTACTTCGATTAAATTTCTAGATTGACGTTTCTTTTCTTTACTTATTTTCAGCCCAGTTTTTCATTAATACTAATTATGAATGGCACCATAACATATTTAGCACTTAACAATATTAACAATTTTCTTCTTCGATAACTGTTTTGCCATGCAAGCTTAAAAATCTCAAATACATTGCACGCACGATATGATAAGAAAATTTTATAATGACTTGGTGCTGTTCAGACGGTATAGGACATAAGCCTTGTCTTCTGTGTAACTGGATCCACTTTGTAAAGTTCTATATAAGATAGTTATTGGATTCATTTAATGGGACCAGCTGTTTTGTTATCAGATACATATTTTATGCATCATTCTTTTTGTTACTTTTTGTTCATTTATTTATTTAGTTAATGATGAAAAGTCCATCGTTTTCCGATACGACATGACAAAATGACATCATCCGGCAAGGCACAGTATAAACAAAACTCTGAACCGATCATTCATAAATTCTGAGTAATGATGTAGATGTCAACCCTCCGTAGCCGAAAACTGAATTCTACTAATCCTTCCGTCGATTTTTTTTGTACATTTAACAAGCGACAATTGGCTAAAATGTCGATGGCTTAAGCGAAGTGCTACAATGTTTGCAAACTGAATGCAACAAGATGAAAAGAAGATGGAGAGCAATGTTTGGAGCATAGCCAGAAGCAACAGTTGATTTGCCGGTCGATCCAGAACGGAGAGGAGGCCGCGGTGGGTCCTAAAACCCTTTTCCCTCCACTCTTACACTTGTAGGGGGTCAGTTTATTCTTCTTAACGATTTGAACAAAAATAACTTCTGTTCCGTTAGATGGCGCTTCTATTTGTAAAGGTGGGTCCTCGAATGATGACGTCATCAACTAATTTGCAAGGACTTGTGCGTTTTAGATGTAATCGATGCCTGCTTATTTCTTCGTGGCTACATCCATAGTCGCTGGTTCTTTGGCACTTTATCGCTGAGTTTGAAAACGACAAGTCTTTTCGTTTATATGCAGAAGTTTATATACTCTTTATGGAATGTTATTATGATGAAATGTTGTCAATATGACGATGCAGTTATGGCTTATGTACTTTTTCTTGCTATTATGCATATTATTTCTTTAAGAAATTTTGCTAAAAGGTATAATTTTTTTTATATTGTCATAAAAATTGAAATGTACTACTTTAAAGCATGTCTTAGTAAAATAAATATTCTTTGAAAAATTATCTTTTCATTCTTTTAAAATTTATACTGAATGTTTTCAAATTAAAGGGCATAAGTATATGATTTTAACTGAAAATTTTATTTTTCGATTTTATATACTGTTACAGATTCTCATATTCCGTGCTTTTAAATATATGCTTTTACATGTATATTTTAAAGTACATGTATGCAAATTGCACTACTTAAACAAATAATCAAATTTACATACACCAAACGATTTGTAGTATGATATTAAATCATTTAAGAATTGTAATCTTAGTATCAGCAATAATTAGTGTTTTATATTGCGATATATTGAATTAGGAATTTCATCATAATTTCAGCTAACTCCAATATATAAAGAAACAAGATAAATTTTTCAGCTGCTTGAAATGTTTCGTTGTGCCAATAAATTCGTTTATAACCAGATGATGATACACTATACTAGAATTTTACCTTCTATGCATTATACTTTTTGTTGCCATTATATGAGAACAGTTCCTCAGCGTATGATTGAGGTAGTAGATAGAAATTACTGAAGACGCTCAGAATATCATGTCTTATTTCTAGTATTCTGATATGCTCTTTAAAAATGCTTAATGGAGGTTAAACTGTTTAAATATATTTACAGTATCAAAAATATTTGTCATCAATGTTTCACTAGAAAAAAAAATCAACTAATTCTTCTTAATGTTCAGTAATTGTAAATTCTGACTTACTATCCATACTTGGCTGCCAAAATTGATATTTAAAGCTTAATAACTTCTATAAATACTGATATTTAATAAAAAAATGTAAAAAAAGAAAATATGTTTAAAAAAAGATCGTTACTTGTAGCCATTGATCATTCAAAAATGTTATTTTGTAATGCAAAAGCAAGTATTGTAAATGCAGCGCATAATAAAGCATGCTAAATGCATAAATTCTGAAAATCTGGTATTGCCAGCATTATTAAAAATGCACTAAATTTTTTTGATATTTTTATTCATCATTCCATTTTTTTCCTTCCATGGATAGATAAACATTAAAAAATTATTTCATATTAAGATATGCTGGTGTAAATGTAGTGATAGAATATAAGCAGCGATGCATAATGCAAGACTATAATTTTTAAAGACACCACTTTATTGTGAAGAGAGATTAAGTTCTGGACAAAGATGTTTTCAGTTTTATTAATTACTCATTTCAAACTTTGAAGAACACTATTTTAGCTTCTATGCCCCTTATAATTCAATTACATTCCCAAATGATTAGTATATTATTAAATAATTATTTAATAATATGCTAGAATAAGCCCATCAACTATACTACAAGGATTTAGAAAATGATCTTGTAATTAAGAATTCATACACACTTTGTAGTTCTAATTTTCTTTTCACTTATCATAGTAACGATAGAGAACTGTTTACGTGTCAGAATGGGATGCTCATACTCAGGCTACAATGATATGTGGACTCAAAACTTAGGCAACTCATCTTAAAAAGTTCTTTGAAATTTTGTTTCTAAAAAATATTTGACATAAAGACGAACTGATATGTCAAACGAAAGCTCTTGAGATCTCACACTGAATTCGACAAAGGTTTTGAAAAGACTAGTGTCATGGATTTTGTTCAGAAAAAAAGAGAAGGAAGAAAAAGTGTATTTGGGTAGCTCAAAATCTGACAGAAAATGTCAGAATCTTAGGTCACTAAAGCTGTTTCTAACCATTTCCATGTTTTCGCACACTGATAAACGATTATCTATTTTATCGTATCTTTTGACAGTTGGTTCTGAACTTTCTGTTATTTCTTACAATCACCCATATTAAAAGGTTTAAGGTAATATGAGTAAAACTAGTTTTTACAGAACTTATTCCTGTGCTTAAGCTGCAAAATTACTTGCAAAGTTTATGATTTCTACATTTTTAGTTGTGTATGATGATTTTGTGAATCAAAATGTGAAATTGCGCTAGTTGGTTAGAGAAATCAAAATTATGATCCAGAAAAAAATTTACCAATTTTCTCTACTAGTAAACTCAGTATACGGCATTTATATTTCTTTCAAATCTGTAATTATAATGATTTTTTCCTTTTAACAATATTTTGTACAAAAATAGTTTTTTAAAGATCAAACAAGTATTGATAGCAAGTATTTCTATCAACTTAAACAAGAGAAATGCAATTCTGAAAGAATTAGTGCGTGAGTTCTAAATGGAAGCACTAGCTAACAAGACGAAACATTTGGGGAAACCTTCATGCTTCTATCGCCAAATTGCCTTGCGTCAATGAATCACCTAAACCTTTCTAGAGCAATAAATGAAAGAGGTTCTGGGTATGGTCATTAATATCTCTTAGGCTTTTCGCTGCAACATGAATAAATCTGACTTTATTTTATGTATTAAATATTAAGGGTGAAAGAAACATGTTAATTGGTAGATTTTTTTCAATTTATTTTTCATTTAATGATGGAATGAAAAATATATTCAGGGTAAAATATATTTCTTTTGATTGTTGTGACTGATTTTGGATTTTGCAACATGATTCATTTGGATTATCACTAAAATATTTTATTGTGGAGGTAATATGATCGTTTACAATTTAGGAAATAAATCCCATTCTTCACATTCCTTAAAAAATATATATTAAATAATAAAGGGTGATGACAAAAGTATGGTATCTGATATGTATCTAAAGCATTAATAACAGAATTTAATAATTTAGATTCAATATTTCATTAAAGATATTTCAGGATTCGAATAAAAATGCTTCAAAGTGCAACTTGTATGATGAATCAATGTCGTTAGAAATGTTTTTGGTAGAATTTTGTAAACCTAATATATCTTCGCTTCAAACAGTTTTATTTTCTCTCTATAAAAATTACACAAGTTTAAAGACGAAATTATTTAGAATTCGTTAATGTCTGTATCAACTACAACAAATATTCAACAAAATGAATAAAATTTAATTTTTTGTGCATCATGGTTTTTCTTGTAATCTATAGACAGATAGCTTTAAATATCTTTGATGCAATGCAAAATTTTTAAAATAGAAGAAAACTTAAGCAAGGAAAATGTATCTTTACATTTATAAATATTTCTAAACTACTCAATTTCAATGAGAAAAAAATTGTTAAGAGTATCAGTCAATTCAAAGCTAAGCTCAATGCTCTTCAAATAACTTATCAATTCACTTAAAAATTAAATACATCCTTTTCCTAATTAATTTAGCTAATTGGAAAATATTAAGCAAAATGTATAAAATTTAATTTTTAGTATCATTTTTTTCGCTCGCAATCTAGATAGATATCTTTAAATATCTTTGGTGCTATACGGAATTTTTAAAATTGAAGAAAACGTAAGGAAGGAAAAATTATCTTTAAATTTATAAATATGTTGCTAATATTTATTTATAAATTCGAATGAGCAAACGATCATAAGCAAAGAACACAATTAAGAATTTAAAAAAAAATCAGGATTTTTGCTTAAAAACATTCCAGATAAAATAATTATAATGAAATGAAATAATTATAAAATAAAATAATTATAATTATAATGAGGGAATGAAAAATAAAAATCCACATTTATGTTAAATCATTTTCTCGCTTTGAACTGAAAAATCCTTTATGTAAGTGAATGTGTTCTATTTCTTTTTCAGTATTTCTGTTCTAAATATTTTTTTTTCTTTTTTTTCTTCTGAATCGCGACAAAGCTAAAATCTCTGCTCCAAAAACAGACTTTTCGACATCTCTTTCATAGCTAAGCTGCTTCATAAATGTTTAAAAATTCAGTCATTCAAGCAATGAAAAATGAAAGTGTGTAATGATCCTGCACCCTGGTGTAATCAAAGGTAAAGTGTCCTTCGAGATTTCTTGCAATGGCTTTAAAAAAGGAGAACCTTTAGCAACAGAAGAAAGTAGATTGCACAAAACTCAATCTTTTTTTATTATTTTAGAGCAGGATTAGGTATTTTGAAATACGTAAGCTCTTTCAGAGACAAAAGAATAAGAAAGAGATATGATGACTTTGTGAGATGGAAACGGTTATCTTCTTATTTCATCCATATTTCACATCAAGGCTTATTAAGTTTTTGATCTTAAACCTGAAATAAGAACACATCATATAATTTGGGGTCTCAGAAATAATGCTGATGTTTGAATTTGTCGAATTCTTGTTTTAAACCGATACTAATTTCATATAGTTCATGCAAGAAAAATAATTCTTCGATATAAATCTGATCGCAGACATTTATTTGACGTGTACCAATAAGCTAGATTTTAATCTCTATGGTACTTTCCGCTTAACATGCATTATTTCTAATAAAATGCGAGGTGATTTCGCTAAGCATTAATTCCAAGCTTTTAATGCAAAAAAAATAAGTAATAAAACTTTTTAAATGCTCAAAACATATGTTCCAACCATCTGGATCAGACGCGCCAGTTATTCGACGATCGACTTAGTAGTAATCAGATTTTCCGCAAGCTTAAATTAATCAGTCGTTCTGCAATAGATTATCTCTGCCTTGTCTCTAATTAATAATATTTTCCACGTTAATTCTTCAACTTGAGCAGTATTCTTATAATTATATTCGACAAACAGACGTTTTCGTGTATTTAAGCTGCTTTTAACATATTCAAGAATTTTGCATCTTGGAATGTTTTTTATTCTACTTCAAATATTTAAATTATCATTGTCGAATACTCTCTATTTAAATATTGTATTACGAAAACAATTCAAAAATTTGTTACTTGCTTAATATAAATCATAACATTTTAGAATCTTTTACCGAAACGCTTAGCGGTTTCTTCACCCGTTTATGAGCAATTTTAGAAACCTTTGTTTGTTTCGAGGAGATCCAGCAAGTTTTACCAAGGTAACCATTGATCTAATCTTCCCCATCTAGAATTAAACAGTAAATTTAGACAATTTTTTTAAAATTTGGGAATAATTTCAACTTCATGATTTATGAAATGTGGAAGATAAAAGTTTGAAGAATTAGGAATCGAAGAAGTAGCGCTTGCTTTTTGCATCTTTTTCTGCCTTAAAGTTTTAGAGACTAATCCTACCTGACTCTTCTGCCTTTAGTGGTATTTTTATTGATTTATTCATCATCATTATACAAGATCAAAAGCAGATGAAGTTGCTATACGGGTATTTTCGATTAATTAAAAGTAAAAAATATTATTTGTTTATATTAATTTATTCTATAAGTTTAAAGACTCCTGAAAACTAAACTTTTCAATGCTTTTAATTTGGTGTTAGAAAACTATATATATATAAGTCTGAAAACTTTTAAAAAGGCATATTAAATATGATTGATGAGCATCTTGTACCTTAACTTTGAACCCATCTCTTATTAAAGCAATTTATTCAATAAAGCTCCGAAGGTATCTTTTCAACTTCCACAAATTTTAAAGATTCCCAATGTTTTTTTCTTAATTAATTATTGTTATCATTTATTATTTAAGAGAAAGTTACTCTAGCATGGTATAACTCTAAATTAATGCGATTTAAATTAAAATAATTAAATTTGGTCTCGAATTATATTTTTACAAAAATTTTTGAAATAGACGACAAGTTTAAGTTTATTTTTAGATTTAACTTAGGTATTATTCTGCAAACAATAATTAAAAAAAGAAAGTTTTTAGTTAGATATTTTGCTGAAAAGGCAAATATTTCAACAAAAAAATACGAAAAACTGATTTTTGAAAAGTTTTTGCGTTTAGCCCACTCATTGAAACGAGAGAGAAAAAAAGAATTGTCTAAAAATGTTTATTTCTCATCTAGTGTAACAGTTTTTTATTTGTAAACATATTTTTAAAGGAAACCAAATAATTTTTAAGGCAAAATGTTCGACTGCTATTCATTATCAAAACCGTGGAAAATGCAATATATATATTTTTTATAATGTATGATATAAATAAAATAGCTAACTTCTTTTCGTTAAATATGTTTTTCAAGAAGAACTGCAGTTTCAGGAAAGCATCTGCGTTTTTATTTCAGTTTTCATTTTTTTATAAATATTTATATAATATATATTCGCACACTTATTTATCTGACTTTGTATTTCAATTTACTTGGACAGTAAGGTTTCTCAAGAAATAACAATATATATTTTATAAGTACTACATTTTTTCTTTAATTGATTAAAATTTTCCTTTTAAGACTTTTTACATAAAAGAATGGGGAAAAACTCTCTTATCTATGAACAATGATTTTAATATTAACCGTATGTTCCACACATGAACAAACGAATTTAATTTCATTAAATATTAGATAAAATTGATTTGATGGGCTATTTTCAAAAAAATTATGCTCTTGCAATTAATATTATTGTTTCAGTAAAATGCATATTTCGCCATATTGAGATACACTTTATAATCTCAGTATCTAGAATTCATTGAATGGTAGGTTCAAAATCCTTGAAACTGGTACAAATTAAAATTCTCTTCTTGTGTCATATGCTCTCAAATTGGTATAGTATAAAAAAGGTAAAATCGAATATCCACTCTAATTGTAGTTGTTATCAATTGATTTTGCATCAAATATTCAAAGCTCTTTCCTAAAAGAACCTATGCTAAAAAAAAGTAGCTAATAGTACAGTTTATCGATCCAGAACATGGTTTTAAAACATTGGAAGTCCCATACTATTTATTTAGCCTATTTGTCTATACATACTCAAGTGAGACCCATTGCGATTTTCCAGATGAAAATATTTTCTTATATCAATAAAGCAGCTGGATATGTATTTATCTGCTTTTAAATATCGCGCTTGCGAACTAAAAGAAAGATTTCTATAATGTGGTTTTGCCTAGCCTTTATACATTTTAAAAAGGAAGTGCATTTGTTTATAGTCAAACGACATATTTTTAGGGAACCAGTTTTAATCATTGTTCTAAAAGAGAATAAATATCACAACAAATTTCAATTAAAAAATATTTCAAATTAAAGAAGAAAATTTGACTAAATTGTACACTGTCTTTTTCACTCAATAGTTGTTTCTTTTTTTCACCAATGAAAATATAAAACCAACTTTCAAAGTACTGACGGTGATAAACAAAGAAATTGTTTTGGATAATTAGTAACAATTGCCTGAATGGAATTACACAATGCTTTAAAAATCATTTTAATAGACAAGTCAACAAGCAAGCAGAATATGTTTTGATGTGATCACTACTCTACTAGTAGGAAATTTTGAGAAGATTAAAGTCGTATACGAAAGAAGGATGACATTCAAGTAGATATCTTATCACACTGTCCAAAGATAAAAAATATGAATATTAATTTCAAAATACGAAATGCTTTTCCAAGCTGTTTGTCAACTTTGAAAGGCTATTTTTAGAGCTCATTATTTTATATGCTGAAATCAGGACATTGTACATGTCATTTTAAAGTTACAGTTTGATTCTTGTAATTCTTATCTTACTTCAGTCCCAAAACATTTATTTTGTAAAATTCATAAAACTAGTTGCAGAATTTTAATTTTCTCTGTATTTGGGATCTATGTGCCTCGGAGGCACCTTGTAATTGAGGATGAGAAGCTTTAGATATGTTGATTGGTTCTCGCAAGACTTGTGGGTACACGAAAAGGTGGGAGTCTGGCTCATCCCATTCATGGCGGGACGTAACTCCTTAGGGAAGTGTTGTACCGTGGCCGGTGATGGCCCTTAGACTCAACCACAGTTGCTGTCGTGGTAGGCTGGCCATTCACGTTTTTTCTTGTGCTTTCCGGCGGGTCGGAGTAGACGATTTGTGATAGTATTCTGGAAGTATAACTTGGTCATAAAAACAGTGAATGAACTTCAGCAATCATATAATTGCTATTTTTTAAATAAAAGTATTTGTTAAATTCTTGAATTTTGAACATATTACAATTTCAAATATATATATAGCAATCCTGATGAGAAATTAATATACTGAAAGAATCAAATATAGTGAATAAACGACGGATAAATTCCAATTGAATTGCCATTCTGAAAAAATCAATTGAAACAAAATCATTGCTTTATAATTTTATTCACTACCAAAAAATACAGACCTTATATTTTTCTTGTTCTGGAATTGCATCGGTGTTTTTCATTCCCAAAATGAGGCCTGAAGCGCTCGCTCATTTGTATAAATGATAACGAATTTCAACTGTCTCATCCTATCGATAGTCTACACATTAAGTGCCTTTTCGGTTTCCGTTCTCCATCCTGATGCGCTATTAAGGAAATTCTTCTGCTCAAGGTAAATATGCATCTAACATTGATGGGGGCATAACGGGAAGGGCTGGCATTCATTACAGAACAAAGCTGGTTAGGAGTTAATGGAGGAGCGCCCATCCCATTCGGAGGGCAGAGAATGGTTTTGACAACCAAACCACCGATATGGACAAATTCAGAAATCATTTGCTCTCAAGTAAAGCAAAGTTTTAAAGCCTTTAGTTTATTTTTGGAATAAATGGAACGGCCGAGTATGTTGTGCATTACTTTAAAACTCAAAGGATAAACTTTTGTTATGAAATGCATTAATATTATTTCCGCAGAGCCATTCGTTACTTCCGTTTGAAGCTTAGTGTGTAATTAAATTCTCATGCTTCTAGTTTTGTGGATGTGCAATAATTTCGAAAATAAAAATAAAACACAATAATGAAATAAAATTTAGAATTATTTTTAATGTTTTTCCGAAGTAATTGTAATACAAATTACTCCAAAAACATCCATTTGTATTGAGTCATGCAATTGTGATGTTTATTTTTTTCTTTTTATATGCACTTAGTACCACCTAAATAGAGGAGTTAAGCAGACGTTTTAAAATAGTACGTTCTGTGTAGATTATACAAGGAGTTTCATCTGCGTTAAAGAAATTTATTTAATTTTCTCACTCTTATTAGAATGCAATAATTATTTTTAAAAATATAATAAAGACAATGCAAAAAATTTTACTTTCGTGTAAATATCAAACCATTTCGAAAAATTTGAAAAGTGTCAGCGATCTGGATTGCGTCATACTTTAAAGTGTGATATGAATCTGCATTTATACTTAATACTTGATTAAGTGAAGAACAAAATACAATCCAACAACGCAATGTACAAAATGATTTTTATTTCAATGACTGACTAAACTTTTGAGCTACCACACCGTGGTGCATCTTCTCCAAACTTCCACACCATACCAGCGGGAAAATATTTGGCCCCGACGAATTTAACGTCGAAGCTTAGACGACGGTTCTTCGGTGGAACAAGGTCTCGAACCTTCAACCCGTCATTGAAAACCTTTATTCCGGAAGACGAGATTTTAAAACCGTGGCCTGTTTTCTACCGGTAGCTATGTGTAGAGTAATTGCATTTTGAGATACATATTAAGTCCGTGATGGCCTAGTTGTAAGATCGCGGTTCCAGCACGGGATAGCTCTTGACCCGATTCCACCGAAGAACTTTTGTGTAAGCAGCCCTGTGCACACCAAATCTGCCAGAGCCAAATGCAGTCCGCCAACGAGGCGCAGAAGCCCGGAGAGAGTGTTGCCAGCCTCATCATCCAACCGCGACTCAAAATTACGAGGTCCTTTCCAAAATAGTCCTAATGTTGCTTTAATGCGGGACGTTAATATAATTGAAACTTGAAATGAGTATGTTTTATACTTAATTCTTCATTCGGTTTTGTCAGGAAACTGAAAAAGCCTATACATATTTTAGCAATAGACAAAAAATCCTGATTGGGTATATCTCGTCATCCATCTACCTTGGTAGCTGTTAAATTAGAGACTCTATGATGTATAGCAATCTTAGAACTGGAAAGAAATTTTCTGTATATAAATTGTTATACATAGATAATTATTGATATATATATATAGTAAATTATTTTTCTTTTGTCAAAAAATTAGTTACTGAAAAATGGTTATTTTAATATGATTGTATATTTTAAGTGAGACTATTTAAAACATAACCGTCAGCTTTAAATATTATTGTAGATGAAATGATATCAAGAAAGACCATATTTATGACTGTTAAAATGATAACTTGAATAAATGTTATACTCTCAATTCTAACAATACTATAAATTAAAATAAAGAAACTAAAGAATATAAAATCAAAACACTAAAATTATATTAATGCTTATTTGAATCTGTGAAAAAATGGTATAAGAAGCATCTTATATACCAAATAAAGAGGAAACAAAAAAAATTATCATTAAATTCTGTATTTTTTTAAATTAATTTATTAACGAACCAGTCTTATTTATACCAAAGTTCAGAATTACCTCGGTATGTTTCCAATTACTCCTGAGACTGGGTAATTGGGACTGCATGTTTTTGTATTTGATAACAGTAATGAGCTGATTTCAAGATAATACTTCTGAAATGGTAAAAAACTAATACTTGTTGCGAAAAATTTACTTTGCTGCCTTTTCTCACTACTTCAAAGCACTGTTTTTCAATAAAAATATATTCTATTTAACAGAATAGGGCATATAAACTATCATAACGAAATAATACGTTCCATTTGGAATAATTTAAAACCAATTTATCCACAGTTTGTTCGAGAAATGAATCTTTATAATAATAGGAATGATTTAATTTTATTAGGTATGAAAATGAAACATCCAAGAAACGCTCTTTACTAGACTAGACTAGCAGTTCAAATAGAAAAAAACTAGCAGTTGAAAATATAACTCTTACATCAAGTAACATATTCAGTTTTTTTTTTTTCAACTCATTTTTCTCAGGCCTTTTTCTGCTCGAAAAAATCTATTAAACAACTGAATCTAGTAAAATAAATTTGTCTAAATCTCAACAGTAGTAAACCATTATTACCTATTGAAAAACATTTTGATTTAGTCAAATTCGTGATTTTATAACCTGTCACATTTAGTTGACCATTATCAACTCTATCAGTCATTAAGACTTATGAATAATGGGTTTTCATTCTGGTACCTGGTAAGTAATCGATTAAAATAGACATATTTGTTTATAAATCAATCATGAATGCTTCCAGATTACTTCCTCCGGTTCCACAAAACCCGTTTCTAATGAAAAGAGGCAAGATCGCCAGTCTCTTATTCCTCCATCCACATCACGATAATTTTTTTTCTTGGTGTCAACTTTCTTCCGATTATTATTATTTTTTTTTTTTTTTACGTTTCACGTCAAATAGTATTATGAATAACTAACTTTCTTACGTGAAAATTATTATAAATGTGGATTTCATGGTAAATTATTTGAAAATGACTGTTATTAATTTCACATAATAGAATGAGCATTGCTGGCAGGATGGAGTGTTATCGCGTTCCCATATTTACTATTTTCTGTCATATAATATATTATACCAAATATACAAAAAGTTTAGGCTTTCATTGCATTAATAGTCTGTTCCTAATCAACCCAGTATGAAAATTAGTAATTCTAATCGAGACCAAGTCAGACAAAGAAAAATGAATCTTACTGTTAACAATTATGAACTATCAGATCTGAAAAATTAATAACTCAGTAATTAACCTTACAGAAAACCGATGGTAATGGCTAATAATACTTAGAAAAAGTTTCGGTTTCATTAAAAAAAAAAAAAAAACCTTTTCGTAATAAAATTAATCATATATTAGAAAAGATAACTGAAAAGTGCAAGAAAATGTTTTTTTTTCTTTTTTCTTTTTTTATTTTTATTACCTTTCTCAAGAATATCTTAAATACTGTACATGCTTCCCAGCTCACTAAGGCTTCCCCGGTGAGTACTATAGTCACCGTTCACAATTACTCCTTGTTCTTAATTACCCGTCAAGACCCTAATTAATTATAAATGAAACTCAATTTTATAAATGCAAAGTTATTATAAATATTAATTAAATTTTAATTATTTCATATATTATTTTTAATAAGCAAATATAATTTAACCTTTTTTTAAACTTTAAAATTATTCTTTCATCATTTTCTTGAACTTATTAGGTATCTCCCTCTTTTATAAAACTGTGCACTCTCTGTCTGCAATAAGTTTATTGAAAGAGAATTATTAAACTTGAATTATAAAAAAAATCCTTTCAACTTTTTCATGATAAACAAAATTCAAATCACATGATTCTTGAAATATTATGCTAACTTTCACGCACTGAAAGCTTAAATTTACCATATATTTCAGAAAACTGGCGGGTTAAGTTAGGACGTAAGACTATTAACTATTAAATAAAGATGTATCTTTTTCAGTTTAATTATAAATACTCTTACATCTTTTCTTTCTAGAATAAAAATATTATCTAGAAATCACAAATATACTTATGTGCTGTTTGCGCTAGTTTCAGATTCCATTTTGTTTTCTTTTTTCAGTCCTTGGTTGCACTCTAATTAGTTGGATTCAGGTAAATGTTATTTTCGATTTTTAGCTTTAATTAACAGAGCTAAATGTTTTGAATTTAAAATTTCGATTTTAAATCATTAATGTTTAATGTAATGGTTCAAATTCAAAAAAAGGGCAAACTAAAAAATATCCATAATAACTTATTTTAAGAAATTTTAAAAGAATAAATATTCCTTTCTTTCTTATTGTTACATATTATAAATAAGTAAAACTCTTTACTCAACTTTCGGAAATCTCCATTTAATCATTAACACACCGAAGTTTTAATTGCGAAATTTTATCCTTTTGCTATAATCTTTAATTATTGGATTTTTATTTCAATGTTTAAAAATATAGTTATGTTGTAATGGAATTGTTTCTAAATTAAATTCTAACCAAAGGAGAATTAAATAAAAGAATTTAATTAGCTTAAAGTAAGAGAAACTACTAATTGGGTATTTTTGTTTTTGAATTATCGTGAACTTTTCATTCAGATAAGCTTTATAAGAATCAATTATGTATTAACTTAGCTCAGATAAATCATGCTTAAGAAATCAGGAAGCTTTTAAAATTTAATTTTGATTTGAATAGAATTTAAGAGAATAATTTACTGGCTTATGGTAATTATTTTTCTCTTTAATTATTAATTTTTCACTAAAAATATTAATCTTAATGCGCTGATAAACATCTTATCAAAGATATTCTTCTAAATAGGATAATAAATATCTATAAACATGAGTAACAATATGAAGTAAAACCTAGTGATTTCTAACTTATAGTGGAACTTTCGTGGATAATTTAATTAATTTAATCACCACGTTTATCACATTGTTTGTTTATGTTTGTATTAGCATAGGCGTTTTATTGACACTATATAAATCTCGGTTTTCTTTTAACTATATCCCCTCAGCCAAAAACGTTCGATCCTTCAATACGCACCGTTCGAATACATTGCTTCCGGATGTTTTAATTTCCCTTGGCAGATATAAATTCTCACGCCGAGTTTGCGACAAATCGACTTGTTCCTCTCCGATCCATTCTTCTAAAAGCCAAACTTACTTTATTTTTTAGTGAAAAGAAATTTTTTCAACCATCACCCAGTTCATCATTGGATACGGAACTTGAATTCCTCCGTATGGTCATTGTGTGCGCGGTGGTCTTTGGTCATTTATCACCTATAAAATTTCTTGCTACCCTTCGCTAAACCTATCTATGATCCGCCTCTCGCACGAATGATTCAATTCTTTAATAGTCTTTCCAACTGAAAAAATTACTTTTTTTTCGGTGCTGGGTTTTTCTTCTTTTTTTATTTATTTTATTTTATTTATTTATTTACTTATTTTTGATACTCAGAAAGCCCTCAAGTTCTCATGAATGAAATTATTGCTTGTATTTCAAAGTCAGTTTTGAATTTTATGCAAAACAATGTTGAAAAAGCTATTTTTTGTATTTTCAAAACTTTTATTTATGTGTTCAAATGAAAAAAATGATTTTTAGGTATCTCTAATGCATCGCTAAACAGTGAATATTACCAAATTTTCTTGGGAATGTTATAAAATATTATGAATAACAGAGACAGTAAAAAAAAAAAAATGATTTTTGTTGTTATGATTATTTCAAATGTACGATTATCAATGACTTTTATTGAATGTATTGTAGGATTAGCAATGACTTTTTGCTATCGATGATTTTTTAAACTGATAAATAATCATTTACTATTTAAATTTGAAAAGTTATATCAATCTTATTAATATTCGACCATATGATTGTATTTGTATAAAGGAAAATGTAAAAATAGAATTGAAGATTGGATTTATTTTTTTAATAATATGTACGAAGTTAATTTTAATTTTAAATATTTCATCAAGAAATTTGGATATTGGTTTTACAAAAAATATATTTTATTTTGTGGATGAATTTAGATATATCCATGCAATGTTATGTTAAATGTGTATTGTTCAAATATTAGGCCATATAATTGTAGGAAAATGCAAAAATAGTATTGAAGATGGTATTTCTTTCTTTAATAGTATAGACTAAGTTCATATTAAATTTTAAATGTTTCATGAAAAAATTCGGTTATGGGTTTTACAAGAAAACTATTTTAATTTGTGGATGAATTTAGATATACCCCTGCATTACTATGTTAAAAGTATATTGTTCAAATTTCAATTAACTTCTTCACATAAAATAATCGATCATGATTATATTATTTTTAACTTATAGATAAGATACAATGCTTGATCAATACTCTTGATTATTAGCTTATCATATCTCGTCTAACATCTACACGAATTGTTCCCATGAAGTTATTTGCTGCGATTGGAAGTCGACGTCAATCGGTCGTATTTACAGTAAGGATGTCCATACAAGCTTTACGGAAATTTCCATTTCCTTCGTTTCCTATTGGCTATCAATACACACAGATCCTCACGTCATCACATTCTTACAACAGCAATCTACAGTAAGCTATGCACAAGCGCCCCGATTCCTTCGTTTCACCGAGCATTGCCCTTCTGTGAGAATAGATACAGAGGCATTTTCTTGCTTCCATCGGCGGAGGAAACTAAATCACTTCCCATTGCGGGGCATGGACCTTTGCTTCTGCTTGATTGGGCTAAGAAAATAGCATTCATTTTGAATCCTGTGATAAATAAGGAAACGAAAATAACTACTTGAGAGTTTTCATAATTATAAAGGGTAAAATCTTAAATTAAAATTTAATAATTATAAAATGCGGTAGAATATTAAAAAAAAGAAAAACTATGCGTTTATAAAAAAAGTTTTTCCTAAAATTCAAGTTAAGATACATATTTTATTGAAATACTGCTAAAACTGAATGTTTTTTTTTATCTCGTTTGCTATTTTTCGATGCAAACAGTCATTAAAATGTGTATAGAAAAATAAAGAAATGACATCCAATTCAGTTAGGTAGACAAATTAAAATATCTTATGAAATTCATATCAGTAATAATATCAGTAATAAAATATCATTCATTCATATCAGTAATAATATCAGTAATAAAATATCATTCATTCATATCAGTAATAATATCAGTAATAAAATATCATTCATTCATATCAGTAATAATATCAGTAATAAAATATCATTCATTCATATCAGTAATAAAATATCATTCATTCATATCAGTAATAATATCAGTAATAAAATATCATTCATTCATATCAGTAATAATATCAGTAATAAAATATCATTCATTCATATCAGTAGTAATATCAGTAATAAAATATCATTCATTCATATCAGTAATAATATCAGTAATAAAATATCATTCATTCATATCAGTAATAATAAATTTAGTACCAAGGGGTTGTCTATCTGTTTTTGGTAAGTTTTTATGTACATATAAGATGCAAATTAACTATATGAAAGAATATGATAAATTTCTATGAATGATTTTTATGACAAATTCTGTTTATCATACATCCACTAATATACTTGAATCGAAAAAGATTTACTATTCTTAATGTTGCTTTCCCATTTTATAAATCTTTTTTAAACTTTCCTTCAGTTACATTAATTGAGAAATTTGTGATCTGTGCAATTTCAAAATTTATATATCCGTTTTGTCCTTGTAAAATTATCTTTGAGTAATTTTTCTTTCTTTTTAAGCAGGATTCGAACCCAAACATAAAATATCTGCATTTCATTCTAACAGACCTAAAAATATATCTGATTATTCTCACCATTTTGAAAAAGAAATATTTATATTATGTTATTACGTAAATCAAAATAGTTAGATAATGCAGTTGTGAACTAATTATAGAATAGCTAAACAGTATATTTCTATTAATAATTCTTATAAGTGGATGAGAAACTAGTTGTATTTCATAATCGCATTTAGAAGATTATTTAGTTACATTCCATTAGGATAACAGATTTTACATCTTTCATCATTACTTGGTTAATTTCTGCAACATTTATTTGATACAGCTTGAGCATGTACCAAATAATTCTTCATATAAAGGATTTCCATCTTTCCTTTTAGAGCTTGAAGTGCAATTAATATGCGAGCTGAAGAAGAATTTTACTAGGAAAAGTTATGTACTAAGTCATAATTTTGTAAAATGTTCCCGTAATAAATATTTAAATATAGTAATAGTATAGTAAATCCCGCGCTTAACATAACTAATAATAAAATTACTAACAACTGTATATTGACGTAAAATTCATAATAGTTCCAATAAACCATTTACTTTTTCCTTTGTAACACATTGCACAATTCAAAAATATAATATTTGATATACCATTATAAACTGTAAGATGCTATTTTCAAATTTAATTAATTATTAATATCACCTGGAAATGAACCGCTTATCTTATTCGATTTCATGAAAGCTTAGGGTCGCAGTGCTCTTGTGTAAGTTCTCGGCTTCGAAAGTGGAGGGTTTCAGGTTCGAGACCTGTTTTTACCGAAGAGCAGTCATATAAGAAAAGATGTACGGTTAATCCGTCGAGGCCAAGCGTCCTCTTGCTGGTGTGGTGTAGAAGTTAGGAGAAGGAAAGGCCAGCTCGTGCGTCGTCCTCGTCATGACGAGGTCCGTCCCAAAATAACTCTAGGGTTGTTTTAAATCGGGGTGTTATTAAATCTATGCTTATGATATCTTATGACAAACACCAGCTGTCGTTTACCATAAACCTATTAAGTATTAGCAAAATTATTTTAGGGAAATAAAAATATGTATCTCCTCACATGCAAATTCAGGTGATAAAAAGGTGAACAGAAGCATATCCTCTTTAGGTTAGCGAAAGATTATCTCCACCTCTGAAGTAAAATGAAGATTTAACATGGAAGATACAGGATACATTAACTATAGTTTAAAATTCTATAATGTGTTTCCAAAAATTTGATTGCTATAATTGCTGTTTATTTAATGGTGTATTTCCACTTCATTATCTACCCTTATCAATTAATATTCTACTTATTAATAAAGCTATTTTTGTTAAGAAATACAATATTTTCGCAAACAGTTATTATATAACTTTTTTTAGGATTTACTATGGGATTTTTTTAAAATTGGTAATCGTATTTGATGAATTTCTTACTTTTTGTAAAAAAATCGAAATTTCGGAAATATTTTTTATTAAAGAAGCGAATTTTTTATTTTTTTTAATTTTTTAGCTAATGTATTAATTTTAATTTATGAAAAATTCATTTAAAGGTGAAGGTTCGTTTTCGTTATTCAGTGGTTTAATTCAACAAAATTTAGATTTGAAAATTTTAATTATCTTTGAAGAAAATAAATAACATATGTTACATAAATATCTGACACTTTTTGATTAGAGGTTTTTTCTTTACACGATTTTTTAAAATATATATTTCTTTTAAAAATTTAAAATGGTCTCATAAAAATGTTTCATTAATACATTAAATCTAAGCATTTATTAAAAAAATTAACTAATAAAATGGAATTTCCAGCTTTTACTCTTAGAGAAAGAAAAACAAATTACCGTATTTTAAGCGATAATAAATGCACAACATAACTGAAATACACTGACTCAGACAGATTGACACAACTGTCTGGAAGTGTCATTGAAACAGTGCCCGACGAATTTCGATTAATCGCGCAGTGAAATATATTGCTTCGTTAAACTTTCTAATGAGCGACGGACTCCAATAAAGCATCAGAGCTTTGTTATATAAATAATTTCAAACACAAGATTTTAAAAAGGAATTAATGCAAAATGTTTGTTAAACACACATGTTTTGTGGTGGAAATATATGATTTTTAATCTGTCTTTTTCATGAAAATAGTTAAAGAAATGTTTCACTCGTTTTCGTCATAACACCAAACATTAATAAGCAAAGCAAATGCTTCTAAATAATAACATTATTATGATTTTAAAAATTAATTAATGACTTTTAAGATCACCTTCTTAAACACTTTCAAAAGGGTTTTTTTTTTACTATTTGAAAGAATACTTTTTTTTTGAATAAAAATAGTAGAATATATTAGCAGCGTAAATACGCGATATATAAAAACTTGTGTTACAATACAGCAGTAACTTAGTTGATTATATATATAAAAAAAAGTGTTCGCAGCATTCAAAGCTTTTATCTAATTCTTCAATTTTGAGCTGGTCAAAATCTAAAGAACATATCTCAAATTCGGCACTAGCAGTTGCAATAATGGAAGCAGTATCTGAAAATAAAGCGCAGAGTTCTTATTAAAGCAGAAAAAATATACTTGCGTCAATAGTATAACAACAGCATTCACTAAAAATCTTTTCGACAGAAAAGCGGGTACATTCTGAATTCTTCACTTTAATCAATATGACCTTTTACATTTGACAAGTCACTAACATCTATTGTGCATCCATTCCTCCATGCTTACGATTTTCTTGGAAAAAGAAATACTTTTGAAATACTAATGATGTCAAAACCAAGATTTCATAGTTGTGTTTCGATGTCAAATTAAAAAAAGAGAGAATCCTTTGAAATATTCGTTTCAAATTGGAACGCTATCTTTGAAGATGGGACATTTTTTTAACTGAATGAAATTTTTTATAACGAGATAAAGCGATGTTACTTTCTGATATCCGTAACTATCTCTATATGGAAGTTTTTTCAATAATCACGAATAGATTTCTCGATTTCACAAAGCAGCAAAGCGTTGATTCTTGTAACAAAATCTTTTATTATCATTCTCTAAGATTCTAAAATTAATTTACTTATAGCAGAAAGAGATAAAACATTCGAGACTTAAATGCGAGGACAATATTTCTCTGTAAAAGTCTGTTTTGTGCAATGAGCGTCCTCGTGCAGGTCAGCCACCTATACGCGTTCAAAAGAAGCGCACTTTGGTTTACGCGTTCAAAAGAAGCGCACTTAGGTTTAAATGTAAATGAACTGTAATTGGTATCTTAATTTAAACATATATAAATTATTAGAGGTTTTATTAATTCTTATTTATTGTAGGGACGCAATTTAATATTGGGTTGTGTTGAATTTGCATGTTCAATTAAAGTTAGTATAGTTTTCAATCATTGCGAGAGATAAAAATGTTATTAAAGAAGAAATTTATTCTCAGCAAAAAGCTGAATGATAATTCATAGACACATATGTGATTTTTTTATTCATTAAAAAGGTTTTAAATATAAAATTTTATCTTATTATTACTAATACCTTTTATCAATAAAAATAACTATGTGAGAGAACATGAAAACACCATATTTAGAAAATGTGCACTCAAGAGTTTTGCTGTTAATGTTCTCTCAAGAATTTTGAATAGAATCAATTTTTATTACCGACAACTTTTAATTTATGGTTAATTTCATAAATTTAAATGAAGTGCATTTAGTATAATAAATGCTACTCAGTCATTAGGAATAGAAGTTTAAAAGTTGTCAATGTTAATCACTTTTAATTTTAAATAACTTAATTAAATAGTAATAGAAATTATTAATCTGAATATTGCTTTATTTTTCCAGACATTCCTTATTCCTTAAATAAAACTAATTATCCATCAAATGAATAACTTTTTGATTACTGTACTTTATTAAGGAATTGTAACTGATTTGAAGAGCAGACTATAATTTATTACTTCATGTTTTAATAGCAAAGGTTGAGTGAAATTGTAACAGATTTTCTATATATGCATGATTCTCTATTTTATAGAATAATATTTTTATTTATATATCTTTATTGTTATTTATTTTATTGATCTTTTTTAGGTTATTTTTTAAGCATGTTTGTATTCATTAACTTTATTCGTATTCGTAGTTATCGCGATGAATCACCGCTCTTAAAATAGTTATTTTCTAATTATTTGGATTTCACCTTAACTTTACTTCTCCATTACGCCGACTCTTATTTCACCACACTAATACTCAACACGCTAAAATCAAAAACCAAAATTCCAAAAAACTTTCATAGTTCTCTTTTCTCTGCTTTCTGCTTTGGTTTGCAGTTTAAGCCAATCCCTTGTTACCGTTCAAATAAAGAATATTTAAAACATATCTTATATAATTGAACTCTTTAATCACGATGAAACTGTACGAAGCGTTGATTTCCAGTTAACTATGTCTGCCCCCCCCAAAAAAAACCCAACTCTTCACTTACGTATACTAACGATTTTAAAGCCAAATTGGAAGAGTTTCTTTTCTTATACATTTACTATTTAAAAATTTCCAATACTTCTGAGAATTTCTTTGGATAAACTCTTTCTCCTTCGCTTAAAATACAATTTTGTCATCTTTTGTTCTTTGAACAGCCCTGAGGTACCAATTATCTGCTCTGTCTTTTCAGATTTTTTTTTTTTTTTGTCGTGTAATGATGAAAGCACAGAGAATTTTGTGTCAAATTTCAACGAAGTTTTTTTTTTTTCAATAATTATCAAATATTTAAATTTAAGGTATGAAATAGTTAAAAAGAAAACTAATTTTACCCATTCGTATTTACATTTCTTTGTCTTTTAGCTTCAACTCGCATTAGAAACATCTAAAGCATACTAATAAAAATACATTTTAAAAAATCGCTTTAAAACACTTTCAAAAAAAAAATGGTGAAATTGCATATTTTCAGGTAAATTCTTGCTATAATTCCAATTGTTTTGACATTCTTTGTATGGCTCGCAATCTAAATCAATTATTATTATTATTTTATTTTTAATCACGACATTTTTAAAATACGATTCTTGAGAGTTCTGCGTGCTTCAACTGATGCCTTTAAATTTGTTAAATTACATGAAAATTATTTACTAAATATTATTTTAATGAGAATTTTTACATATTATGGATAATTTTAAAAATCAAATTTTATTAGGAAATATTTCCAGATACTTAATGTACATTTCCTGGCACAATCTCGTAATAGCATCCAGAATAACTTTTTCTACTATAATATGGATTCTTAATGCAATGATATAGTACGCGAAGCCAAATACATTTAGTTATATTTTTTTTTTCTTTCGTTATACGTCCAATGTCTGGCTGAGGAGCAAATCAAAATACTGACATTAAATATGGCGGTTACTCCCCTTTTTTTACTTTACAAGGTAAAAGTTCATTGGCGACAGGCTTGGCGATCTTGGAAAGCCGTGTACCTCCCAAGTTACTAGACGATCGGCAACCCTTGGCATCCAGTGTTGGTTAAACCCCCGCCGCGTACGGTCGCCCTATTCCTTATCGCAAGTTCAATCGCATGTGTGGAGGCTTTCTCAGTGTGGAATTTGCGACGTGCAGGAAAGTAGCTGTTGCAGGCGTTTCGGTTTGATTTGCGAGCGCTCTTGGCTGGTTGACGCTGGCCGAACTTTGAGCGGTTCAAAAAATTTTTTTGGGTCGAATTCACACAGCTAGGGGCATGCGGTAGGAGGTCAAAGGTGATGTGGGTGGAAGCAGTCGCTTCGGCGATGTTTAGAGTTTGGCTGTGTCTCGTGCCCGTCCTTCTGACGGTGGCTCCGGGACCAGCGGCACCGACCGGCCCATCTGGGTAAGTTTTACTAACCGAATTATTACTTTCTGTAAAAGGTCATTGATTCACCTAGCATTCGCAAAAAAAAAAAATTAAGTAATATAGGACATACTCATCAATTTTTTCTGTCTTTTCTGCTATTGCCCATTTCCGACAACATATGAGCAATGCGCGCTGATTTTTTTAAGGCGCAAATTCATTGAAATTAATGAAAAAAATGTAGTAGAATATTTTGATAAAAAAATTTCCTTCTCAAAGAAATTGAATATTATGTAATATTGACAGTTTTTTTTTTAATTTATAAAGATGTACTAATAAAACATTTTCTATGTGATAATTACCTATGTATTTTAAAACAGTAAAAATATCGTCATAGCATATTGTTTTTTATTTGTTTTTATTGAAAAATCACTTGTTGAATTCAGGAAAATTTAGTTGCTTATAAAGCGCTGCGGTATTTTTTTTTCATTACAAAATAAATATTAAATTAGCTATGGAACAAATTCAAGTCAACATTAAAATAATTCAAATTCTTTTTTCTTTCATTTTGAAATTAATTTATAAATGAAGAAAACACCTAATCGAATATAAACTAAAAAAAATAATTTTAAAAGGAATTTGTGTATTTTTTGGTTAATATATGTAAAGTAGAATATTTTAAAAAAATGCATATTTAAAAATATGCTGTAAAAATTGTGCAATATAGTTAAATTATCATTAATTGATTTATCGAAAAATTTGATATTCAAATCAATCATTCCTTCTTATTACTTTAAGGTTACATTCATAACTAAACTTAAAAAAATATTTAGCTGGAGTTATTTCCTAAATGGTTTTGAAAGTCCTAGTTTTGTTTATTATTTAATGAAAATTTTAATTTTAAGAAACTGTCATAAATAAAATTTCGTTATGAGAATATTTTTGTTATTTTGCATATTCTCGAAATTAATGTGGGCATTAAATATTTTATGAACTCTGAAAAAACAAGAGTTTTTTTATATGGGTTTTTCTTTTTGTATTTTAGAAAAAGGAACGTTTCTCTTAAGAATCCATAATAATTATGCTACTTTAGATTAGTAACATACGCAAAATAGAAACCTCTTAATTATTATACATGGTTGCAAAATAAATTAACGGTTATATACAGAAGTTTACTTAAGTAATTCTTTTGAATGTTTTCCTCCTCCAAAACTGTTTTAAAAAGCAATTAAGACTTTTCATTTCTATATCACAATATCAACATATATCCATAACTGAGTAAAATGATCTTTGAAGATTCATATAAAACATTTGATTGCTATTTGAATTAAAACAAAAAGCACGGGTTAAAAAAGTTAGTATGAATTATCTTTGTTTAAACACTGACCATTTAATAAATTGAGCTTTTTATAAATTCAGAATTAAAATGCATAGGATTGAAATATAAATTTCATAAAAAAATTATTTATTCATGATTAACATGCTGTTAACAATGCGGTTAGAAGAATATCTTTGTTCATAAGCGAACTCTGTTGTGAGATATTAATTCTATTCCGGCAAGATTAATATGATAGAAGAAGGTTTATTTTGATTAAAATATGATTTGAGTTGCGCAGTCTCTGAAATCTCTAACAGCTGTGCAACATTCTTTTCTGTTATCTGCACAAAATCTAAAATCTCTGCTATTTTATTGCATCGTTACATTATTTTAATTAATTAACTTATTTCTTTTTACTGTTGCAAAAACAAATAGAAAAATTAGTTTGGAGTTTTTGACTACAGCATAAAAATATAATTAATTTTATTTAAATAGTAGTATATTTAATATATATATATATATTTGAAATTTAAAAATATGATGCATGAAAGAGGTTTAATTTTTAGCTAAATTTTTTAAAGAAAAATATGACATTTTATCATTTTTTAGAATTATTTTATCAAGAGTCTACGAATTATTCTTTATTGATTTCAAGGATAAGTTTCTTAACAAATAACTTGTTCTAGCAATACTCCACATATTTTTTTAATTTTGTAAATATTTGTTATGAAGTGCATTTTATTGTGAGATCAATTTCTAGAATATGTAAATTAATGAAAGTTTGTTGCATGTGTTCTTTATAAGAAAAAAAGAATGTCACATGCGTTTTAATTACAAAAACATACTGTTCGGGATTTATTTTCTAATTTTTTCAATAGAAAAAACAAACAAAAATAAATTAAAAACGTATTTGTTTAAGTTTTCTCACTCTTCTTTTAATTAATAAAATTAAATTTTTAGATAAATTAAATTTTAGAATGGCATATTAGGTTACCCTGGTATCTTAAGTGCTTCGAAATTTGTTCAAAAATATTCATGCTAGAAGAAGTCAATGCATATCTCTTATGTAAAATTCTTATTCTATGCATCTGATTAATTAAAACTAAAAGGGGCAATTCTTGAGCGTAATATTTTTTGATTATATGAATCAAAGTCATTTGTGAAAAATTACATTTCTAATAAATTATCGTTGAAATTGAGAAAGTTAGAAGAGAAAATACACCTATTTTTTTCTAAATGAGATGGATTAATGCTTTATTTGATTAAATAATAAAATTTACTTAATCGGTAAGAAATTGCAGTCATTGAATAGGAAAATTTTCTTGAATAATATTAAATAGAAAATAGGAAAAAATAATGTACATATTTATATTATCTTCCATATTTCTACTTGCTTGCTACATACAATACTATTAAAACAATGCAATATTCTATCATTTCGCCAAGATTTAACATATAAATCGTACTTTGTATTAATTTAAATTCCATAAAAACTGTTATAATTAGCTACATTGTTATGTAAAAAACAATTTTTTGCATAAGAAATGTCAATAATGATTCAATGCTTATATATATATATATATATATATATATATATATATATATATATATATATATATATATATATATATATATATATATATATATATATATATATATATATATATATATATATATATATATATATATATATATATATATATATATATATATATATATATATATATATATATATATATATATATATTACTTATAAACTTCTTTTACTATTTTCGTGTATAAATATAACCCGTTGTTAAACAGTTAATGATTGGATGCTAATTTTTTTTTTATAACTTATACATTTTTTTTTACTGTTCTAGCGTGTAACAGCAGTTGTTAAGCAGTTAAGCTATCGCAATATGATTTGCTAAGAATTTTCAGATTACTTTAAAAGTGGATACTCTTTTGAAAATTAGGAAATATATTGAAAACAAGTTTTCACTTTGAATGCTAAATTATGCTAATTAAAGTAAATAAATCACTTCCATAATTTATTTGAATTATTCAAAACTATTTAATTGTTAACAAAACCTTTTTCATTTTTTAAGGTAAAAATTGCAGGAGCCTGTGAAAGCTTTATTTTCATTGCAATTATAACCTTTAAAAACAACATTGTTTAAAAAATGTGCAAATTTTGTTATTTCATTAGAACATGAATTAAATTTCTAATATAAAATAATTCAAAAGCTTTAATTCGCTTGAATATTTCTTATTAAAACATTGTATTAAAGGAAATAATAATAATAATTTTGTACTAATGGAAAAGTTGCATTTTGAAGACAATTAAATTTTTAGTTCGTCATTATAAAAATATCCGAAAGCATAACTTAATAATATAATCAATAAAAAATTGTGACATTAGATACTAACATAATATTCAAAATAAAATATGTTCTTATTGAACTGTTTTTAAGATGTTTTAAAAATATGTTATATCAAATTTCTCACGGTTTCTGTTGCAACTTTTTCAATAAGAGGATTTTATCAGTGCGAATTCTTCATCCTTTAAATATTCTTTCTAGATATTAACCGCATTGTATTTAAGAATCCTTATTATGTTAACATATTCGGATAAACATACATTATTAGCCATCCAATACTGCAGTATTTTATTTTGCATAGGTATTTTAACCTGATTTCTAGGAATAACAGAATCGTATTTCAAAATATTAATCTACACTAGTTAAATTACTCTCATTAAATTCTTTTCTTATCTCAATGATTTATTGAAGTATTTAATATAATATAATGATTACATTGAATCTAAACTTTCGAATTATAGCGTAATCTTTAAAAGAAAATTTTCTTTAACAAATCTTGGTTGTTACTATTTTGACAATTCAATGTTTCAATGCCATTAATAATTAACTAATGTTAATTAATCTAATTTCTAAGGGTAATGGAATTGTAATTCAAAATATTTTTCTGGCCGATATTTAGAAAAGGAATATATATATCAGATTCTTCTCCTATTAGAATGATTAATTGAAGTATTCAATATAAATTACATTGATATTTTCAATTAAATTATCGTCTTCTTTAAAAGAGTATTCTTTGCAAAATCTTAATTACATCTATTTTAGATTGATTAAATAATGTTAGCAATAAAATAAAAATTAATAGTTTATGACATAAACGTTTTTTGAAGAATAAAATGTTGATTTAAACACAATAATTAGTAATCAATTTTATGAAATCATTTTGATCATAAATTAACTATATAAAATTTTACATAATGGAGCTATTTAATAATTACTTAAAAAAATATTAGTATTTAAAGCGAAGATATTGAGTTAATTATTAACAATCTAAACTAATTGAATAAATTTATTATTTTAAATTGTAAATAAGCAATAGTTTGCTAACAAATGATGTATTCTCTTCATCAAAAATAATGAGAATTGTGTTAAAAATATAAAATGAAAAAAATCAATTTAAACTTTTAAAAAATAGTTTTTTCGCTGTTTCTTCAAATTATACGTTGAAATGTTTTAATAGGAAATAATTTTCTGAATGTATGTTGATGTTATTTAATAATTATTTCTTCTTCTTTTTCTCGTTATCTTTAAATTATTTTTTTAAAATTCAAACGTTGGAAGCATGTTATTTGTTTCATGCAATACATTTAAAAAAACATTGAGGAATTGTGTATATAATATTTACTAAATTTATCTTTTTTAAAAAAAAATTGCATATTTTTCTATTTTTTACACCCTAAATAAAATATTTAATGATTTGCAAAATTTTTTCAAGGTTTAATTTTAACAAATTTCGAATGGATCGATCTGCATGTTTTAGCTTGTGTCACTCCCTAAGCTTCATGCTCACTTTCCGCTTGTTGAATGTTAGGCAGCTTATTGCAATCGTTTACATGCTCAAGGAAGTGAGAAACCTCCTTTTATTATGAGTTTACGTTTATAATGTTTTCCAGCAGAAACTTAAAAGTGGCAATTTCTTTTCTTTTAATTCGGATACTCTAGACTTGAAAACTGAAAGAAATATCGCAATAAAACTGTTTAAACGTATAGTTTTAATTTCTGCGAAGTTGCATGAGTAGTTATTAAGTACTTAAGTTCCTAAGGAAATTTTAACCAATGTTCTTGATTATTTTCTTATTTTTTTTAACTTTATTGCGATAAAAATAATTATAAACTATCCTAAATTTATAACCAGCACCTCGAGAATTGTGTATGTTTTTTGCATAAATATAATAAACTAACAGCAATACCTTAAATAGTTAATATTTGAAATAAAATATTTTAAAAATTAATTATTCCAAAATAGTTTACTATTTTTTCTATATTTTTGGATAAAATAAATACTATAATTATTATAAATACAAGAATTATACGAATTTAAGTCATTAAATAACATATATTTGATTTAAAATAAAATGTTAATTTAGCAAGATATGATGTTTTCTTAGTTTTAGTAAGACAAATCGTGTTTCACTGTACCGGAGATTATACAAATTTGAAATGTCTTCAACAATGATTTGTACAGGTGCTTTTCTTATGTATAGGATTTCTGAAAGAATAACAATATTTAATTGATAAATATTAATAATCCTTACTTTCTCTTTCCATTAATAATAATTATTTAGATTTAATATCCTGTTCATTTAATTTAAATCTTTTTCTCTTTGGCTGTTAGTTGATTTTCAAACCTGTTAATTGATTTTAAAACTCTTTGGGCCATTCCATAAATAATTGTTAGTATCAGTGCCTTATTTTAAGCAATAAAATTAAATATATATATATATATATATATATATATATATATATATATATATATATATATATATATATATGGTTCGAAATATCTCCAATACTTCAGTTGCAATTTACAATGGATTATCATTATTACTGTAACGCAGCCAGGTATGAATCTATGATTTGTGGAATTCTGTGAAAGAAATTCTTTTAAACTCGTGTGTGAAGATAATGAATATTTATTATAGCAATAATATATACAACTGAAAAAATATTTTAAATAAGCCTAATAGTTTTATGTAAATGATAACTACAATCTCCTTTAAAATTTTTTTTTTATCTCCTAACAAAAAAAAGGAAATTTCTAGTCGCAATATTTGTAATCAAAAACAGAATTTATTACAAATTACAAAAACAGCTTGCTGCCTGATCGTGCTTTCATGTGTAATGTATCGGTTTACACACAAAATTAAAAAGTTTCAACTTACTCTTTATTGAATTCAGAGAAACTAACTCGAAATCAAATTTGTGAACTAAATGCTACCTAAATGAAATATTCCATACCGTTAGAGAAACAAGATTATTTACTGAATTGCTTATTTATCATGCACTTTACAGACATTCAGGCTAAAGGAAAATGTCTCCCAAATGGCCAAATTGAGCTTACAGTCGATTGAAAAAAAATGCGATGAAGCAATTTTCGAAATAGCTATTAATTTCAATAGCAGTGGATCACGCGATCGCGCTATTTGGAATTCTACAATCAAATCATTCTCCAGGAAACTTTCTGAGTACCTTAAAATATTATCAACAAAAATATTTTATTCTTGAAATTCTTCTGAATGTTCTGTAATAAGTGAACTAAATTAATTCGTCTTTACATTTATAAATTCTATAAACAATTAATTTATTTTAAATATATTATTCAATATGAATAAATTTGTTGTTGAATTAAACTTTATTACAAGACATTGTAAAATATACATAGCGCGAGAATTGAAAAATTAGCAGATGCCATTGAATTCATTTTACAAATGTTATATGTAAATGCCAATGAAAATATAACGTAATTTAATTTGAATTACAATATACACAAATAAGTACATTATACACAATACATATATACACAATATACACAAAATACTTCCTGTACTTCTGAATTATTTAAGTTACGAAAAAGTTAAGTAAAATCATTATAAAATATTACGAATGGTAAAGATAAAATCATGAAAATGTAAAAACTATTTACAACGTTCCGTGTTATAGTAATAGAAATTAATATAAAAATATCGATGCTAATTATAAGTATTTACGAAGTAGCAAACATTTTCTTCTGTCATTTGTTATAATTCTTTGACAGCTGATCAATTTCAATGATTATATAATAAAAAAAATATTATTTTAACAAGAAGAACATTAAATAAAGGAAACTAATTTGAAACTTTTAAATTTTCAATACAACGAAGAGTAGAAACTAATTTGATATAAACATTTATAAAAAGTTTTGTACACCTAATTCCTACATTATGTGCACACACACACACACACACACACACACACACACACACACACACACACACACACACACACACACACACACACACACACACACACACACAAACACACAAAAAAAACCATTATACATTGTAAAGTAACCAGTATTTTGTGGTATTTCAATTAAGCATCGACAGTTATTATATTTAAAAGCAATTAGTTATTTCGTATCTGCTGTTGAAAGTCAGCTTTTTAATAAAATTATTATTACTGATATTCATATCATTCAGAACAATCTTTCTTACAAGTACTTTTATTAATAGTGATGTGAGAATTTAATTACAAGTTTTGAATGAATTATATATGTTGTAATATTTAAAAATACCTATAATTGCACTTTGAACTTGTATATAATACTTATATTATACTTATTTATAAATAATGGAATACTTATATTATAAATAATGGAATACTTATATTATAAATAATGGAGCATTCACCTATAACTTAATAAGGCCATTCATGTATAATACTGTTTTTAGTTATGAATTTACTGTCCAATGAAACTAAAGATTTCATCCAACTGTAAAATGCTATTATTCGTAATATAGATATTTATGTAATACTTATGACTGCTAAATGGAGAACAATTTTCTAGATTTTATCGAGCACTCATACGGAAAGAAAGAATAATATACTTTGAAAAAAAACCCTTAATCTTTTTTATTTCATAATACTAACTTAAGTGATTTCTTCTCTTTTCAATCAGTTGATGATTTTAAGATTTTTCTTAACCAAATACATATGCAAATTTACTGTTTACTTGAAATTGAATTCAAATGTGGATAAACATCTTTTTTAGTTGATTGATTCAAAAATAACAAACAAGTACATAAAAGTAGAAAATAATTTTATTCAAAGCAAGAGATTATCTTTTCTTTGAAAAATTGTTAAACGATTTTCATTTTCATCTACGAAAAATATTTCCCATCTACTTTGCATTTATGTGTTGCATAATATAATAAGAATAATAGGACGAAAATAAATGTATAGATATTTATGGTGTATTTTGCTTATGTCTTTACACAAACTTATTTAGAGTGTTATAACATTCAAAAATAAATTAAATATTTTGATAATAGTTATTAGTTTTCTTATATCCATTCAAGCTTAATGCTGTTATTTTCTTACTCCTCTGTAAATACATTCCTTTTCATCAATAAATAAATATTAATAAATATTTATAAACTTCGTTTATTTATTAGTAATTTCCAAGCTCATGAAAATTTAAATTTTACATTAGAATGAATGCATTCATAATCTTGCATAAATAAACCTAAGTTAAACGTTTAATGAAATAAATATACATGAAGGTCTAATTATTTTTATATCATTTTTGACGGACAAAGTGGGAATATCTTCAGGTCAATCTTAGTGAAGTTTGCAGTATTTAGTGTTATGTTAAAGTAGTGCAAAAGTTCCCTGAATAAAAATTTTTATTAAATATCTGCTCAAATATAAGAAGGTATGGGATGTTATTCTCATTAATAAATGACTGCAATATGGATTTTGTACATTCTATTACTAATTGACGGATATACCATTTTTCTTCACTTTTATCTATATGTCATTTTCAATTCAGTTCCATAAAAATTGTGATATATTTAAATATAACTATTTCCCAAATTGAAATTATTAGGCTGAAGCTGAAAAGAATAAATCGGAGTCATACCGATTTTCTATTTGAAGTCAATTTCTTATCTTTAGATAAATATAAAAAGTGGATAAGAACCATCAAACGCAGAAGAAATCATAGAAAAATTTAATACTTCTCACTCTTAAAGAGAAATGACGAAAACTGCCTATAGCATTTCAGACAGTTTATTATTTTTATAAGAATTTGAATCGATACGTTCTGTGCGTGACTTTCTCGTTTCTTTGCGTGAATAGATGTGGGAGGGGCCATGAGTCAGACAAGAATTCGCAGCTTTAATAACCCCTGACGATGGGTTGTAGTTGTAGCAACTTAGGAGACGTAATTTTTGTGATAGCTTTTATTTGTCAAATTTCTTTTCAAGCATTTACTTTTAATATTTTTATTACATATGATTGAAAATATTTTCGCTGATGAAGAGTCATTTTACAAACAGCATGCTTTAATGAAACCAGGGTATTTTATAGATTTGAAATTCCATGTCAAATGTTACTTCTTATACTTTTATAATCCATATCTTATATTCCATGTTTGAAATTCCATGTCAAATGCAACTTTATTTATTTTAACATCTAGCGAATTCAAAATTTCTTCAGTAAAGAAGAAGTTTAATATTAGCATGTTTTGAAAAATATGTGTTGCTTTTATTGAATTAAATTTTAAAGAATTTCTTTCATATTATATTTTTTTATATTAAAAGAAACAAATTACTATTGATTTTGAAATGGATATTCTGTGTTTCAGAAATCCTTTTCACAATCAAATATTTTCACTTTTTGATACAATTCATTTCAAGCAAATGACCGATTCAAAAGGAAAAAATAAAAACTTTCTAAGCGCATGGAATCAAAAAACATAAGATAAATTTTCTATGAGTCAAAATAATTACAATTCATTTCTAATAATTTTAGTGATTTATGATACATTATTATTTTGTGCGTCTCAGAATTTTAAGCAAGAGTTTTCATTAGTTTTGGTTTGTTTTAGATCGCATTTTTTCTTTATTCCGGGAATTTAAACTTCATGTATTGCATAGATTAGTTTAAATTAAAATACTTAAAAAATATTTCGTGTTTGAATTTCTGATATTTAATTTGAATGTTTGTTAACTTGAATAATTTCTGCTTTTCTAAAAGGTTTACAAAAAGTTAAATATATGCATATTAGCAAAACATTATATTAAAGTTTATATTTTTGCCTAAATTATGATCATTATATTCTTAATTTAAAAATAGTTGTTATTGGGAAAGTCATACATTGAAGGTATTTGAGGATCGCAGTCAAGTTGCGCGGAAATAAAATAAACAGTTTTGATATCTGAACATATTGCAGAAAAACTAATTACAAATATATTTAAAAAATATTTGTAACTATTTTTTTCTGATAGCTATTTATGAACCAAACATATTAAAAATAATAAAAAAGATGAGTTTTAAAATAATACTAATATTTAAAGAAATATTTTCTTTGAAACAGAAAATGCGCGAAATCCAAAATTTTTTCGAAAACTTTTTTTGCAAACTGAACAATGTGATTTATTTAATTTTAGTATAAAGCTTAGTAGAAGGTAATCTAACTTTCATTTTACTATCTTTTAGTATTTATATAAAGAAGTTTCTCTTACTAGCATTTATAAGAAGGCAAATATTATAAATTTCTAATATGTACATGTAACTACATCGCTTCAAAAAGAAGATTAAATTAAAAACTCTTGATAAATTACAAAAATATAAGTTAATAGCAATAATGTTGAAATTTGAAGTAAAATAGCCTATAATATGTTAAAGAAATTCAGTTTCATATAATTCAAATCTATCATCAGGTATTAAAGATAAGGAGAAAGGATAAGCAATAATGTTGAAATTTGAAGTAAAATAGCCTATAATATGTTAAAGAAATTCAGTTTCATATAATTCAAATCTATCATCAGGTATTAAAGATAAGGAGAAAGGATAATCGAAAGAAAAGTGAAATCACAACCTACCAATCATCAAATGCTGTCTACATTGCAATGAAAAGCATTGGTGAGATGTCTTACCATACATGATCGATTGTTTCATTAAATCGATATTCTAATAAATGATAGTCTGCCTCATAACGCTTCGAAGCAAAAGCTACATTTCACAAAGCCATCGTTGAAAAATTGTGTTAATGTGTTTTATCTCGAAAATATTGTTTAGAGTTTCTGTTTGTAGGAAGTTAGGAGCATCAATTTGTTCCGAAAAATTCCCTTTACTGCGTTTAATGTTGGTTATAATGTGAATCGTTTAATGTGTCTGAAATCGTTTCATAAGGAAGTTACGAGTAGCTGAAGATTTTTTTTAAAAAATAAGGGAAAAGTTTAAATTTGCGTCGTTAATATGCTCAGTTTATGTTCCTGTTTGCTTTTTTCAAGAATTTTCTAGCAGCTAAAATGATTAAAGTGTTACTTTTAATGTATTACAAATATTGCTAACGTTATTTAAAAACAAAGAATATTTTTACGATTCACCCAAATTCTGAATCCTGCCTTGAGTTTTATTTAAAAAAACACTGACTTTACTTACAAACTTTTACTTTTCAGGTCCAACATAAATCAACTTTTATACCATTTTTGGTATGCAGTTCACATATAAGCCAGAAATTTTGAATATAATATTAAAAAAAATGTATTAGAAGGCAAAAACATTTTTAAATTAATATTTTTTCTAAATAGAATAAAAATAGGAGTTATAGATAAATCACAAAAATGTTCCTACGAATGTATGAAATGATTATGTCTAACTAACTGTTGATGACAAATTTATAGGTGGATCCACAAAATTTAAGAAGAAACAGAAAAAAGATCATATTTTTCGTTTAGTTTTAAGAATAACAAATAGTGCATTTCAAATAATTTTTTGAAAAATTTAACAAAAGATCCATTTATAAAAATAATTTTTTCTAGAATCATTAATAGTGTGAAATACATAGTAACTCAGTTTGGCAGATTTTAAAGTTTCATTTTTCTGTCGTATATTTGCTAGCTCAGATAAATCTACAACACCTTCTGAATTTATATAAGTATGATCTTTAATTAAAGATTAAAACGAAACTTTTGAATTTGGGTGTTGAAGGAAATAAAAAAATATTGAAATCAAATTTAATAAAGTTTTATGAATATATTTTTTCTAGAGTGTTTAATATGAATTTTAACTTAAACGCGAACCAATTTCTTTAAGGAATTTGAAGGTGCTATTATTTTGTAATAAAAGACTATTAAAACTGGATTGTAACATTAGTATTTATTGCGTAAATTTCTAAATACATACTAGAAGCTACTTATCTGAATAAAGCAAAAATATGTCAGAATTCTCGTGGCTTTATAAACAACACGATTTAAGATGGAATGTTTCCGTTTCACATTAATATAGTGCTATATAGTTTTAAGCACCTATTTTTCAGTCTCATATCAAGTTAATTCCATTTTAATTATGTTTTTTTTTTATTTTTAAAGGCTGAACGATTTAGTATAACTCTTTCTTGCTTTAAAACAAATATTGGTATAACAATTTGCATTGCGCAACTATAAAGTAATGTATTATATTGACTCCATTACCGTAGAGTCCATGTTATGTTAAACAAAATCTAAAAGGAGCATGGATACTTTTGTTCCAATTTTAATTTTTAAATATTTAATTATTTAAATATCAGTCTCTGTAAAATGAAGTATTCAAGATTTATTTCTATAAAATAATTTATTAATAAAATGTACTTCAAGGATTTATTATGAAATTATACCGATTTTTAATTTTTTTTTTTACATTAGTACGTTAATTGACTGATTTTAATTCGTTTATTTTTTTTTTTCAGATCAGAAAAGATAAACATCACCGAAATTTTAAACAGCTTCTTTGACAAAGGCTATGACAAACGAGTTCGACCGAATTATGGAGGTAAGTTATGTGGCATTCATCTCAATCTCCAAAGTATTCCTATGAAGCTGTGTTAAAAAACAAATAATTTATTTATTTTTTGTGATATTTTATGAAGTTTTTCAATGAATGGTTTTAATATTAAAAAAATAATATTTTATATTTAACTTAAAAAGTGTGCAACATTGGTTGAATTATCCAATTGAATATCTTGAATAGATTATCTACCAAAGCTATCAAAAATCAACAAAACTCACATGTAAAAAGAACACTTTTTTACTTTCAATCCCTTTTATAAAAATAATCTTCATTCAAAAATGAATAAAATGAAATAGTTCTGGTCCATTTTAAATATTTGTCTGATTCGTTGCACGTAATTTAACGCATTTGCATATTGTCAGTCGAAAATCTTACTGAAAATTGAATCTAAATTCGCTTATATGGTATCTCTAAGCAAACAAGGTATAAAAGTTTAAATAGTCAGTTTTTTGCCTGACATTCTTAAATCATGCAGCGTAAAATTCACGTATCAAAAATATTGGAGGGAAGTTGTTATAAAGGTTTACTTAAATATAATTATTGTTTTCTTTGAGAAGTGTATGGATTTTATATTAGAGTATTGTATATAAGTTATGATAGGAATTGGGGTCATAAATTTAAGAATAAAGCTAAAAAACATCGACAATATTTCGAGAATTCGCTGATTTCTTAGACATTTTCCTAATAAAATACATTTAAATTTTTTAATACTTCAAAAGTTTTTTCCCTGTAGTTCATATATAAATAAAATACACAAGAAGATTTCTTTTATTTTAATAAATTATATAAGCAGACTTTATAAAAATTCATTGATAAGAAAAAACGTCATATTATTAATCTATGAGATAATATAATATGCCTTTAAATATAATATAATTTTTTTCATCATTCCGAATTCAATAAACTCGCCAATAATAATATTTCATAGATAAGAATTTAAAAAATACAACTAATTTTTAATTCATATACGTTAAATCATCTTTTTTAAGTTAGAAAGTTTATATTTTCAAAAATTAATAATTTCGAATTATTCCTTTAGAAATTAAAATGTAAGCGAAGTCGTCAAAATTCTAAGCACATTTAGCTGCTTTCGGTCTCCCTTAGAGACATTTTCGATACGTTTCAATCATAATTTTTTATGATCATTAAACTGCAAGCTATCCTCCCACTAATTCAAATTACCTTCAACTCAATAACTTTTCGAACTTTTGAATTAGAGATACTGTCAACCACTGGGGAATAAATGGCTCATTTATTTCTATATTGAATCAGATGCCTTTCTGTTTCTTTCTTCAAACGCATGTGAAGTTGAAATGAATGCTTCAACGTATTATGAATTTTTTCAATTTCATGGAGTACTTGTTTTCAAATGCTTCTAGATTTACTTTATTATGTATAAAGAAAATTAAATATGGGTCTAATCATTTGATGAATTATAGCTTATTTAATGCCTTAGAAAAATCACCTTTTAGGATCAATAACTTAGCGTAATCTTTTGAAAGACGTTATGTCTTTTAAAAGGGAAGGGCTGCTTAGTGGAGGCGAAAATTTTGAGTTTGTTGATTTTGTATTATTTTCATAAAACGCTATTAACTCGGACACATTTTAGATCTTCAGCATCATGCCTCATAGTCTGTTTGGTTAGAATAATCTTTGTTTATTTAGTTTTAATAGAAAATATTATGAACTATTTATTTTTTATTTATATTTTTTATGTTACTGTATAGAAAGTGGTCTTAAAATTCTAAATTGACTGCCTTTTTCCAGAATAATTTTTGTTAAGCTAAAGGGTATGGACAAATTAATTTTTAGGTATTTTATTTAACTTTGTATATATCATGTTGGCAAGGATGGAATACTGTAATCGAATTTACATTCACTTTATGATATGTTAAAAGTTTATTCATTTGTATGTTCCCGATAACAATATGCTTCTTTAGTATTTTGAAAACTGAGTTATTAGTCATTTTATTTCTAAAATCCATAAAATTATAAGAATTTCCTTTTATAAATTACAGTTTAACTAATTTAAAGCAATTAAAATGAAAATAATCTTTATAATTTTGTTTACCAGTAAAAGTATGTTTTTAAAACTGTTTTTATTTAATTATTTCTGTGCACAAATGAACAATAAAGATTCAAGAGTAAAAATATTTATCCACTCTATTAATATTTATTATCTGAAATGTATGATTCCAATTAAAAAATTGTATTTACGGCAAAAACTATTCTTTATCAATTATTTATTAAACCGTATTACAATATAAACTGATTTGCATTGATTTGCACTGATTTTATTAGAATTTCTCACTACACATTTATAGCATAATATTGGGGGAAAATTTTATAAAATGCGTATTATTTTGCATTTTCTTCAACGCAAACGCAAAAGCATTTTTAAAATAAAACGCGCAGAAGCCTATTGATTAAATAAATTGTTGAACATAATCCTTGCAACTCAACAATATATTCCTTAATTTACTTTGGGATTTCTTTCCAACTTACTCAATATTTTTTTTATAATTATTCGTTAGAATTTGATTGATTAAATTATCTTTATAATGCTGCGTTGAAAATTGATAATATTATATTGATTCAGCATAGTAATTTCATAAATCCATTTTTTATGCCATTTTCATAAATTTGAAAATAAATTATATTTGAATTAAGATTTAAAATCCTTAGGACGCTTTAGGAAAAATTCTAATAATAATTTCGTCTATAGCATTATTTTTTAAATTAGTATGTATTTAGATGTCAGATTAGTATAATGAACGAAATTATTGTTATTGTTTATTATGCCATTTTAATTTGAAACATATATTCTTATTTATTTCTTTTATTAAACAAACCAGGAACCCATTCTCTTAAAAGAATTGATTTATTTTGAATTGATTTTTTTAGTATTCTAAATGTAAATATAAAAAATGATATTTACAGCAACAAATAAATATGTCACTCTATTTTGCATCTTTACATCTTCAGTTTAACCTTAAACTGTGTTTGAAGGTAAATGTAACGAATCAAACAAAATTATCTTACGTCACGGCTATTTCACGATCATTCTTCAACCTTAAATTCTCTAACAATGATTTTATAGAAAAATTAAATGAAAGCGATAACTGAGAACAAACAATAAAATGAGTAATGATGCATCACGTTCTTTCTGTCTATAAATGCTCGTTTCACTATCTTTATCAAAATAAAGCTTAAAATATATTTCCTATATCTACTAACTGTAACATTGAAGCAGATAATACCTTAAAGCTTAGAAAAAGCCGGATCCATCACCATCATTGTATCTTAGTTTAATCCACGGACACGACTCACAATAAAAGATAAATTCTCCCTTCTCGTCAGTTCGCCTTTTCTCCATCGTAACGTCCGCTCTCCCATTTCCTCTGCGAGAGCCTCTGCATCTTCTTCGGCCAGAAATCTCTCTCATCATCCGGCCCAGTTCCTCGCTTTTGGAGGCAGCTACACTTAGGGGAAACAATGACGCGATGGAGACATAGAAAAACCAGTTCGCAACGCACTTGTGTAATTCTTTGTGAACATTATCAGTTTTTCTTTTTCCGCACAAAATGTTTGGTGGATCTTTTCTAACGTTTTTCTTGGCTGCTTGGCAACATAGATGCAAAATCAGAAATCAATTTCGTCAAATGATGAAAATATTTTCGTCGTCGCTTTTTACACGAAAATTTACTTTTTGTAATTATTGGTTGATTTTTTGTAATTATTTGACTTGGTGACGTTTTAATTAAATGCTATTGGACTAATACATTTACTGTGCAAAATATAAAAAAAAGAAAATTTATAAATAAATATGCATAAAGCTTCATGTTTAAATTATTGAAGTTTATGATGCCCAGTGATTCCATATCTAATCTAGTATAGACATTAATGCTGTTTTATCTTGGAATTTATTCTTATTGGATATCTTCTTATCCTTTTTAATGTTTAACTTTGTTTCGACATTTTTGTAGAATTAGATTTCGTGATGAAAAATTTATTCAGAATTATTTTTTATGTGCTCCTTTATCAAGTGAAAACAATTCTAAATATTAAAAATGTAGATCTTGTTTACTAGTTTTTTAAAAGCAATAATCCGGTTCAAAGTATAAATAAGTGATATTATTAGTTTCTTCCTTACTTTTATTTCTACTTGAAATTTTATTATATTTGAATGCTTTTGTTTAATTTCTTGTTTCATATCTTTAAAATATCATTGAGATATTTGGATAACGATGGATTTACAATCTTTTTAATTAACTGTAACTGTTTATTAATTGTAATTTTATATTTTTAGCTTTTAACTTGGGTATTTTCTTGAGATAACAAGCATAAAATTAAAATATATACTTCTTTCTAGATTAATGTTAGTTCTTCTTAGATTAAAAATCTTTTAGATGAATTAAATAAAAAAAATTGCTAATATTGTTTTACTAAATTTCAAAATTACTGAAACTTTGTAAATTTTATCTTTTCCTTATTTATGTACATTGGAACAATTCATAATTTATTCAACTAATATTTAATTATTTATGTGCAGACATATTATTTTACTATTTTAATCGTTAAATTTTTTTCTTATAAAACTCAGATGTGTATTTAATTAATATTTAATTAGGTAATGTTACAGTTTTCATGCATAATTGGATTTGTTTTGATACAATTGTAACATGGAAAGTCTACCAAATAAATAAATAAGCATGCACTTGAATATTTAAAAAAATGTATCATACAATTTGCAGACTTCATAATTAAGAAAAGCGAAAACTAATTTTCTTGCAGTTTATCCTAATTTACAACGTTTTTCGTGCACCATATACATTTTCCGAGCTGTGTTTATTTAATCATGTCACCTGCTATAATAAATTTTATTATTCTAAACGTTTTGTTCGATGCCATATTTTAATTTCTTATTGTTAACAAGATATTTATCACGAAATTATTGTCTTCTACAAGATATTTATTACGAAATCGAGTTTAAAAGATGAACTGTGATTGATTTGAATGAGGCTGTTTTGACAATATGATCAGAATTGAAATTTTTTGAATTTCTAATTATTGAATTTTTAAAAGCTATCAAGCTGCGAGAGCAAATATTTCAAGAGAGAGCTATTTTTATTAATTTAAAGTCATAAAGAAAAATGTTAAAGGTTTTAATTAATAAAACCTGTATAAAAGCTGTTCATATTTTAAATATTCGATATCTAAGCATCAAACAAAATTATTAATAACAAAATATCATGAATATGAGTAAAATAAGAGCAACGAACTAATCCTTTTAGTAAAAACACATTTATTATAATTACCAATTGACTTCTACTTTATGTAACATATGTGAGAATAAAAATTCTAGAAATCTATTTTAAACAATTGTTTACATTATTTTTTAAACATAGTTCCCATTATCCTAGCTAATGAGATTTTGGAAACATATACCAACTTTCTTTGAAATAGATATATTATTTTTTTTATCTCCTTTGTATTTATGTAATATGTTTATGACTTCCTCGCCATTACGAAAGATAAATGTATAGTACTGATAAAAAGAGTCGATCTAATTTTTGCACTTTACAAACTCAAGGAACTATTAATTCAAATGAAATAAAAAAAAAAGTTTCCTGCGTAATCCGAAAACGAATTTCAATTTTTTTTTCAAAATGTTGCTCCTTATGTAAGAATATGCATTTATTTTATGAAACTTTTGGTACAAATCGTTTTCCTCACTCTTATTTGTATCAAATAAACAATACTATGCAACGAATGACCTCAAAACACAATTTTGATACCTTATTTACTTTTGAGAATCACATTCCTTCTTCTATTTTTTCCTTCTAACATATGAAATTTATTCTTACATTATATAATATTTCACACAATATATTGCAAATATTCAATTTAGAAAGAATCAGAAAAGCGATGAACGTTGGTTTGATTGTCTTCTTAGTATAAATATGATCTCTTCGTAGAAGAATGTGATAACTCGAACGGTCACTCACCGACTCCAATAGGAAATTACTGCGATCAATAAGATGACCGTAGTTCAAGTACGTACGTTCACAGACTAAACACCAGAACGACTAAAAGCTCTTACAACCGGAGATTGTTAGTGCTAACTTAGCCTAGTACAAGATCGTGCCGAAATGGGAAGTAATATGATATGATCTGGTAGAAAACCAATCAGAGTCAGAATGAAAGAATAAAAATTAATGAGTACTTGTGGCACACGGTTATATCTTTGGATAACAGAGAAACATAAAACATAAGCAAGTAGATATACGATTTTTCATATAATGAAGATCCAATTATGAGGAATTATATTTTGTTTTTATTCGGTGATTCCATTTTTAAAGGTTTTATAATTGCTTTTCCTGTCATTAGGAGTTTGTGAATTTTAATTAAGAATTATCACTATAAAAATATTATACGACTAAAATTTAAAATGGAAGGTATTTAAAATAAATTTAATGCTCGATGATGATAAACAGCTAAAGATGAAAACTTTTTATTCAATAGGACGAATTTGGTTATTTTGGTTACATGCAAAAAATATCTGATTTTGGTTTATATTTAACAACATGTAGGAGGATATATAATACCTAAATGCATGCAGAGGAACGCGTCTAATGATTTCTGATTTTCGGCACAGTAATTATCTTTTACGTTCATTACGAATATGGATTTAGTTACCTTTAAATACTTTATTTTGAAGGGTATTTGAAATTTTAATGAGCATCGACGAATCAATTAAATGTTTCCATTTTAGAAATCTAATATGTTTCAAGATGCATTTTCCCATGTTCATTATTTATGCCTTTGTATTTTACTATACATATATGGGCAGAATTATAATACTGTGCATATAAATAGGTTTCATGTTTCTTATAACATATGTTATGTCATAAGAAAACACATGGGATGTGTTCTTATTACATATATTATGTAATAAGAAAACATACGTAGTGTTTTCTTATAACATATGTTATGTAATAAGAAAACATATGTAATGTTTTCTTATAACATATGTTATGTAATAAGGAAACGTATGTAATGTTTTTATAACATATGTTATGTAATAAGAAAACATGTGTAATGTTTTCTTATAACATATGCTATGTAATAAGAAAATATATGTAATGTTTTCTTATAACATATGCTATGTAATAAGAAAACATATGTAATGTTTTCTTATAACATATGTTAACGTATGAAGAAGAATAAAGTTGCATATATTTATACAAATTTTAATCATTTATAAAATTTTATCATTTTCTTAGTATTATATAGTATTGACTTTTTTGATTGCATTGTGAAAATCATATGTCTAGCATGTTTCTTCGTTTCCAACCTAAAGCTTTTTTTATTATTGTTTTATGAAAATGACGAGTCACTACAATTCTTGAATCAATCTTTTCGGTGCAGAAATAGAAACCAAATAAGTACGCACATTAATATTTCTTTTAAATTTTCGAGCGACGTACAGCTTGGTCATCAGATAAAATTTGGTGTCTGCAGCTCTATTACGAAAAAAAAAAAAATCCTGAAATCGAATTTTGTCTGTGTGGGCTTTTGATTAACGTAAAAACAATTTAATTTCAACTTTTTGAGCTAACAGTTGCTGCTATATAAGCAATTGGCGATATCAGTAAATAGAATAAGGAATAACGGAGATCAAAATTTTCACTTCAATTTTTATTTTTGAATCCTTGTTAAATGTAACTCAATATGCTGACTTCTAAAATATTCCAAAAATTACTTTGTTTGAATTTCAAGCTGAACTGCTGAACTCAGCATTTCAGCAAGGGTTTGCTGAACTAGCACGATCCCCCAAAGTGCTAGATTACCAAAACCCCTCTCATAAACTATGCCTTTCACATGATTTAAAACCAAAAAAATCACAAGAATCGAGATCCGGTGACATCAAGGAAATGCATGCATTATAATGCCTTCCTGGGGAAACCTTTGACTCAGAATTTCTTGATGTATAACATAATCTCAGGAGGTGGTGCTTCATCTTTGATATATGTCTTATTCCAGATAATTACAGTTCTTCTTTCAGAGTGTGAACTCTTTGAACTACATGTATCAAATCTGTCGAAATAAAGTCTGTAGTGGAAATAGTTTTTTCGGAAATTATTTTGGATAATTGAATTAGATAACTACATTTTTTGCATTACCGGCGAATTTTGATTTCATAAATCAAAATTACATGCCGTATTATAGAGAAATGTTAATTACATTTAGCTGAACAGATTTTGTACAGTTGAACTTAGAAGAGGTCAAATCAGTTTGGGACTATCTTGCTTATGAACACGATGTACTTCTGTATATATATTCAGCATAAAATTCAAAGAAAGTAATTTTGGAATAACTATTTTATTGAACTCTTCTTAAAAATTTTCATAAATATCTATCTATTTTTTTTCATTATATTTTATATATGAATTAATTCAGTTGTAGTGTGCAATAATTTATAAATGTAGAGATTTCCGCAATTTTATTGTCTGTTTCTCGTGAATTTGTCTTACATTTCTTTCGCTACATTCCATTATAAATTGTTGTTGGGAATTTCAAACAAAAATATATTTGTTTATTTTAAGTATTTAAATGTTGCAAACTGGTATCCCTTTTACAGTTCCAACATGTGTGCAAAATATTATTAGTGAGCTAATTAAGTTTTAATTATGACAAATTTTTAGAATTTCTTAATTGATAAAGTTAAACTAAAATGGTTTGTTACAAAATTCACTGATTATTATCAAATTTCAATGCCTATCCCAATCTCCTCCGAAGTTTTCTTAATATCCTAATTTGCTCATTCTCTCCCAGTGCATTCTGAAACATGTCTCATCTTGTGTGCATCGTCTTTCCAGCTGGTGAGATTTCCATTGACACACGAATGCACTGATATTTTAAGCTGCTTTTAAAATTCAGTTCCTATTTCAATTTAGAATAACAGTATTTTCTTTTTCAAGGTAAATTCAGTAATCTGAACTCGAAACCTTCATGCAACGTCGAAATAGATTATAATGGATTTCTTTGAAAGATAATTGCTACATTCAAGTAAATTTGCTATTTTAAAAGTAGAAATTAAGGAAAATTTTTAAGAAATCCAATCATTGTAACTGCTTGGAGTTAATCGAACAAATGAAACAGGATGAGCAAAATCCCATTTTCAATTTCACTATACTTATTGGCTTCGACGTGTCACAGTACAAAATGCAATTTAATTATTCTTAATAAATGTAAGATTGTTTCAGCCTGACTTTAATGAAAAATATTACTTTGAAATAACTTCCTAATGGAAATAATGGAGAAGGGCGATAATTCTATCAATTTGGGTGATGCAATTTTATATGATCTCTGACATCAATAAAGTCGCACACCTATTTCAATTATGATCTGCAATCTAATACAGGTCAAAAAGAGAAAATAATTTCAACTTCACTTGTTATCGATAATTTAAGAAGTGGGAGATCTAATAATTTATTCGAAAGAGAAATATTTCTTCAATAAAGTAAGCTCTCAAATGAATTAAAGGATAATCGTTTTTCGATTCTCAAATAAGAAATAGAAAATTATATAAAATGTAACTCAAATTGAATGAATAATTTCATTTTCTTACACTTTCTTTATATATATATATATATATATATATATATATATATATATATATATATATATATATATATATATATATATATGATAACTTTTGAGCAAATATATATATATATATATTTGCTCAAAAGCTTCTTGAGTGCTTTCATCTTTAACTATCAAAAAATATTATTACTGTAGAGCAAAAAAAGGCAAAATAACATTTTATTTAACGTTAAGTTCAAGATATATGAAATCTCAGTCTCTCAATCTTAAATTCTCAATTTAATAAAGTGCATTTCTTATTAAACGAGATTGTAGCAATTTCTGTTTTCCTTTCTTCAGGAAATTTTTATCAGAATCTTTAGAAGAACAATAATTGAATTCATATCAAATTTCGATAACAGTTTTTAAGAAAGATTTCGACATCTAATCATAGAAATATTGCAGTAACCCTTGTGCAATTTATTTTATCTAGTACATTTAGCAAGAGCACAAATAAAATGTAAAGCAAAATGACTTTGGAATATATGCCCAATTTACTAATAAGCAATTAATTCAGTTTTAGATAAGAAGAAAAATGTATTTTGATTATCCTAATCAAAATAGATCAGTGTTGAAAATTAAGAGAATTCACAATTTTGATGAATTATCTCTAGAAATAATAGACAGATAGTAATAAAATTAATTGTGTACATAGATCGTTCTAATGCAAATTGTAGAATAATTGAACGTGTGTGCGGTTTCATTCGAGAAAATCGAGAAAGGACCTTAGGAGATGGTAGGAAAGAAAGCTAACAGAAGGTATATATCCCTTTCCAACAGTTATATCACTCTCACAACGTGAATACATACTTATGCAACTTGAATGAAATTAGACACTTTGTGAATTCCTATGGCTGCCGATATTACTTCTTCAGCAACACTGCTTTCAGGTGCTGAACTGTTCTGAAAGGGGAATGAAAGTCGCATCATAGCAAAGTTTACATGTAACTTCAAAATTTATTTTGTCTTATTCAGTAAAGAAACATTATTCAGGATTCAATTCGATTTAAAAATTGATTTTAAAGTATACTTAAAATACTGAAGTTTGTGATTGGAAGAAGCTATGTCTCATCCAAAAAAAATTTAATGAAATTCTTGTATATAGTAGCAATATTGAACATATCTATTACGTAATGTAAAAGAAAAAAAAAGTAGAACCATTTTTCCAGAAAAGGTTAAATATTTGTAGCATTCCAAAATAAATATTGGAAAAAAAAGATTATTTATTAAATATATTAATTTATTCAAAATAAAAAAAATAAATAAATATTACTTTAAAGAATGCTCTAACTTTAATTTGCAAGAATATTCTTTTAGAGATGATACTTAATTTTTCTCAGAAATAGAAGTTTATGTCAAAATAATAAACTTATTATTCCGAGTGTCAACTAGGATGATGCAAATTATTTAAAGAACGAAATACGTTATATAATAGATTTAAATACTGTTGTTAATAAAAATGAAATTCAAATAAAAATTTAATAAACATTTTAGCAGTATAATTGAACCTTAGACTATACTTCTACCACTATTAAAAAGATATAATCAGTATAATGCTATTACTCTGATTTTAGTAAATGGTATTAATTTTTTGTTGTAAGATTTACTTCCGGAAATGAAGACTTAATTCAACAAACATTTATAGTTAAATTTGTGTCTGAAACAAAAATAAAACATGCACCACTCACTTTTTAAAATTATTTCATAATTCTTTTTAGAATATGAGAAAAAATTTTCTTAAATAAAATTTCAAATATTTTTGATGTTTGTGATTTTAAACAAAAATGAAATATGATATGAAAAATAAAGCTCACATGCTTCAGAACAATAACTACTTGCTTAATAGTTTTCTTCGTTAGACAAATTTTTTTTTAAAAAAATAGATTTTACATTGGATTCATAACTTAATATCCGATTTACATTTTAAAAAATTCTGTACTAAATAACAAACAACTTTACATTATAGAGCATGAATGTGTTATAATTTTAGAATTTGACGCGCACAAATTTAATTTCATAATTGTTGTGTTTCTCATTTATATACTGTCTCAATTATAAAATGTAGTTAAATTAATTTATCATAAAAACAAGTGCGAATTTTTATCATGGTTATATAAGTTTCATTAAAATTTGATTATCATCATATTTCTGTGTTTGTTACAAAAATAAATGTATTTAATTCTCTTATGCCAAATATTTAAAAAGTCTTCTTTTAAATCACTGGTCTAGAAAAATAAAAATATTATAAACAGCCGCAATCATCATAAATGAAATAAATCAGTTTACAATCTTATTGACTTATCATATACAGAAAATTCACAAGTATTAACAAGATACTAATCCTGAAAATAATTTTAATGGTAATTATCTACCATTATCATTTTTAATACCCACCCACATCTTTTGTTATTGCTTTTAATCAGAAAAATAAAAATGTATTTATGGCCATTAAATGAGGGCAGGAATTAAAGTCCTTTGCTTATTACTTTATGAATTTTCAGGTTAAAAATACTCCATCTCTCCAATAATTAAATTTTATCGCTCCAAAACTAAAAATAAATTGTTATTAAATAATTTTGACACAATTCTGTATGAAATGCTGCTCTGAAAAATATTTACTTAAGAGAAAGTATTAATCCCAATTAATGTTAAGTTTAAATATTTTAAGTGCGATAACGCTTTTTTATTATTCTTGTAAATCACAAACTGACAAGGCACTTTATCCTAAATAGTAGGTTTTGTTTATTTTCAATCTTCAAGTTCTCAGAATAAAATAATAAAAAAGGAATTCCTAATTGAAGCTTATTTTTGATTTCATAATTTTTTTCATATTTTTTGTGCTAGGTAAATCTTATATGATTGATTTATTTATTCTATTTTTTTCCAAAATATGAATATATATTTTTAACATATTAAAAATTCTAATACTCATCAGTTAATATTTTGCTTTGCATTATACGGATATTTTTCAGATTTCATCTGAATGAATCTATTTACCACTATTCTGATATTTAAAATAACAACTCATTGCAATAATATTGTTGTCTTAATACAAAGGTGGCATGTTTACTTCGATGACAGTAATCCGATGGCAGAAATCCGTAAGTTTTGGAATAATTTGAATGAGTTCTAACGAGACTGTAATGTGGAATTTCCTTTTATAGACTAATTTAATCAATTAATGTCTCTTAAATGAGAGTTCATTCTAAAAATAGGATACTTTAAGGAAATGTTAAGGATTAAAATAAATCACTCCCACTCACTAAACTACATGAGAGTAAATTCAATTCAATTAGTTGCAAGTTCCTTTAGAATATAGAGAGTTGCAAACTTTAAAACGCAAAGAGATACTTGTTTTAATAATTATAATAGCTTATGAATTTCATTTACCCGATATTCTTACACTTAGTCGTAATAATGTCTTTTTAAGTTTGCATCACTTTCCGAAATTCTTAGATCTGAAATTCGCCCATGTCATTCAAATTTCCTTACAATTTTTCATTTGCATAATTTAAGTATGAATTTCATATATTTTGAAATCTAGAGTTCTATGGTTGGAAAAACAGATGTGGGATTGTTAGGAATTAGTTTTGACGATATTCCAAAATTAATCCTTCAACATTTTCTCGTAATTAAGTGTATTGATCTCGTCAGCATCCATCTATCTTTCTTCTTTAGCTTATGATCTTTACGAAGAATGCATATATTCTAGAATAATACTCGGTATAAAAAACATACATTAAGTATTTACGATTGCATGCAATAAGATATTACAATACTCATCTTCCTCAAAGTGTTAAAAACGAACATTCGCTAAATTCTAATACATTTGTTTAGTTGGAAGTATATTTACAATTACTTTTACAAGTTGTCTAAAAATGATTAATACTTTTTGAATATTAGTATCACTGGAAATAGGAACATACCTCTTGCTGCATTTTTATTAGAAAAAATTATGAGAATAAAATAAAATTCAAATTAGTTGCGTTTTTTGCCAAGAGGTGACACTGCAGTTGACTATTTCTAAGAATAGAGAAAGAACGTCAATTCCTCTCCTTTGGCCGTTCTTATCGGAACGGGCGCTGGAAAAAAACCGGTATTAGTAGAATAGTGAGTTAACGACGGTTTGGTAACGGGCTGATTCTTTTGTTAGTGAAGAATGTTGCATTTTTAATGATGATTTGAATCATTGTATTGTTCAAACAAGCGAATATTTCTACGGAAATTCTGTGTGATCATAGCTCCGGAGAACACGATAAAGATTGATTAGCAAAATTCGAATGGATTGAAAGTATGAAAGATAATCCTTCTGTAAAATGTAGGACTACAGCTTTCGGTATTTGCTAACGGCAGTATCTAAATCCTCCAACAAGTGATCCAAATGGGGCTTAAATCTTCTATCAAAAGTCATGCAGATGCGTCTTGATTATAAACATCATCGACAGTGTTAAAAAAAAATACAGTTGTCTCAGTCTTTTAATGCTAACACCGCCAATTGAAGTCTTGAATGGCTTGCTTTTAACGATCGATTGCAACGAGATTGATATAGGATAAATTAGGTTTAAAGATGTATATTTTTATATTGATGGCGTCACAAATAATCATAACTGGAGAAAATCCCTGTGTTTCTGTAAATTGATCACTACATCTATCAAAAGTCATGGTATGGACCACCATGTCCTCTAAAGGTATAATTGGTTCAGTTTTCCTAAATCAAACAAAAATTTCAATGCGATATCTTGACATTCTGCATCAATTTATGTCGAGAAACAGTGCCATAAAGGAGTCCAAACACTAATCGTGGTTTAACCAAGAAGCTACCAGGCCCGCATACAGCCGCAGTATTTACATTTCTAAATGAGCACTTTCATAATCGGACCATTGAACATACTTTTCCAACCATGCTGGAGCAGACTAGAATTCGGCCCTCTATCCACAGGAGTTGAATCATTGTAATATTTTCTGGAGCAATATTTTCGACTAGTTGTATCGGTAAAATTCACAAATTTTTACAGAAGTTGAAAAATACATCAGTAATGCATTCCATTCGTTTTTGACTCAAATTTGGTCAGGGTATATATGTTAATTTTCTTTTAATGCCATATTACTGTTACAAAGGTTAGTTGTATTGAAAATATTGCCATGGGATTTTCTAATTTGCACAGATATCTCATGTCAAAATTTGTAATTAACTTCAATATCATGTATTTTTTTAATTTATTGTTTTTATAATAAAATGTCAGCAAACGGTGTATACTTATTATATTTATTCACCTTCAAAATAGATCAGCATTGTTTTGGCTGACCGATTTGAACGTCGAAGCTTGGCCGAATCCTCTAGAGTATAAGTAATTGCAAGCCATTTGGCTTGCATTTACTAATGTGCAAATAACTTTACTAATACTAATAATACTTATATTCAAGAGCTATTTTAATCAATAAACTTTCAATAACTTCGTAATCCAACTTAAGAATAGAATCTCCAGTAAAATAAACGTTTTTCTTTCTAATGACACGTGTCATAAACAAGCCCGCTGACAAAGTCAGCGATTTTAAGCCGAGAGAGCGACTCTTGTTTTAGTAGTGCCAACTAGGGCCAAGAGTGCGTCTTAGCTACTCGTGCGTCACATTCGCTTTCACAGCCCCTTTTTACAGGGGCACATTCACATTCCTCTCAGATAGAACAGATGAAGAACAACCATGCCCGAACCGGGACGCCCAGATCACGGAAAGATGCGCTACCCCTATGCCAGAACGCCGACTTTTTTTCTTGCAATTCTATGAAAATAGCTTTATTTTTATATTTCTATTTTAAATTTAAATTTTGTTCAGTAGTTTACTACCGCCTCCCAAGTATTTCCAAGCGTGTAAAAATCAACCTTCTAATCGCTTTTTTAGTTTTAAATTATTAATCCTGAATAATTTCTGTATAATTGATTGTGGCCTTCCGGAACAATTCCACATTTTCCGCAAGGCCGTGCAAAGAGCGGATTAAAAAAATTTCGATTGGCTCAGAGCGAAAACCGCTTCTACCTATCATCTTTCACATGAGAGTGCGAAGAGCATTTCTCACTACCACCTGTAGAACCGAACCACGAGAACCGCGGTCAATCTGAAATGCATCGATCCGGCGACTCCAGCGTGGAGCTAAAAATAGATTCACGGAGTTCATATAGGTTCTCATCTCTCTCTTTTTCGGCTATTCATAGCTAAACACTGTTGCATATTACTGGCTCGATTTCACACACTGCTCTTCTTAACTTCCCATAAAATTTATTCTCGGCATAGGATTCATTGTATGAAAGTTAACACCCCTCGTTCAAGACATTGCCTCGCAAGGGTGATCACCTAACGAAATTCACGCTTCTTGAACAACCACGTGCAAGCCGATCAGAAATATTTAATTATGTGTTTAACAGCGCTTAAATGCTAGATTTTAAATGCGGAACATTTTTATGGGAAATAAAAATATCTGCCGTATCAATCGCATTTAAGACCTTTTTTTTTTAAAAAAAATAATAACATGGTGGTTTATTCTTTGCCTTTTATTTCATTTTAGCAGAAATCGTATTAATTTTATAACTTTATGGTGGGATGATACTCAATATTTTCACTAACATAATTATATTGAACTGCTTACGAGAAATCTGTAACTGTCCTGCTCTCATTTTGTCTGATCATAAAAATTACCAGGACAAGCAGCAAGTGCTATGAAAAAGGGAATCACATAAAGTTTGCATTACAGCTCTAAGTAACTCATTTAACCTTCTTTATACAGTTTCTGCATAAATGAAATGAAAAATAAAAAGATTGAATTTAAAGTATGAATTTGACAAACTTTTCGATAAATAATGATTCTTTATAGAAATTATTATTATTTATGAATTCCTTTCAAGATAATGTTTCATATGCATACTTAACAAATGGAGTTTAAGATTCTTGAAGAATTAAATGTGATACAAAGGCATTTCCTACAGCATTCGTCATTTCCGAGTAGAAGAAAAAAGTAATAAAAGTTTCGTTTTTTTTTTTATATTTGATATTTGGTTACAGCTATATATGTGAAAATATCCGCAGTCTTAATTTTCATAGATAAATAAATTCAAAGTTAATCAAAAATTCTGTTAATTATTTAAATTTTATTTATTATTTGGTGTATCCTTAAATTAAAAAAAATGTTTACTTGATATAGAAGTTCTTACGTGAAGATATTTGGTTAATAATATTTTAAAGACGAAAATTTACTCCATTACTTATACATACAAGTTCAGCGCCTAAAAGATTATATTCTTTATGATTTTTGCTAATATTCTAAATTTTCTTTACTCAGTTTAGAAAGAGAGAGAATCGATGAAAAGTACACAAACATTTGTTTTCATTAGCATTTTTAAATGAAAAATTGGTTTTATTCATCTTTACATTATAGAAAAAGTTTATTCAGTGTATATGTTAAGATTAAAATGAAAAATTCACTTGGTATTCAAAAGGGAATGTTATTATAAATTCAAATATTGTTATTTTTAATAGCTGATTAAACGCATTGACAGTAATATAAACATTAAACATTAAATATGCATTGAATGTACTTGTAAACAATGAATGCGGTTCTACCTATACAAGTGTTCTTTCTTTTGTAATTCAAAGGAAACTTTTCAGTTTCCAAATAATAATTGTTTTCGTTTCTATTGAGACAAGATTTTTTCGTGGAAACAATTTCTTTTTCTATTATGGAAATTTTTATTGATTAGTTTTCTGAATGGGACAAAAGCTGTTTTCTGCTGCAAGAAAAAAAGGCATCAACATTCAAGATTTCAACTTCCACTTAATAAGAGGACAAAAATGCTTTCCAAGTAACTATTAAAAAAATGGAAATGCCACAAATTCTTTGCATTTTATGTTACGAAATAATAAGTATCTTTAATTTAAAATAATGAAATTTTAATAGTGTGAATAATAAAAATTTTAATTTTAGATTATTCATATTTCTGTCACAAGAAATTTAATATTTATGAAAAATCATGTTGTAAAGCTCGGATACTGAGATAACACATTAAAATTTTATACTTACCCAATAATGCATGTAAGACAGAAGAAGAGAGAATTTTTTTTATACATATAATTTTAAATTAAGTATATTAACATGCGTTTTCTGAAAAGAAGGAAAGGAAAAAAATGGTGAACATTTATTTTATTTTCAAAAATAAAAGTAAATAATTTCCTTCAATAAATGGAGTTGAATGTGCATACATTTCTCTAATTTAACAATTATCTTTACAAAATAAACTGATTCAATTAAAACTCTTACAACAAAGACTTGTTTTGAAGTGAGAAACACAACCAAATTATTTTATTCATATTTTAAGTAAAAATAGGTATTTTTAGGTATTCATATTGCCTGCAATAATAAAATCATAAAAAAAAATTGTCTAAAAATTTATAATTTAGTTTTACCAAAAATAATTTATGCTGCCAAATGCGAGAAAATTTGCTACGGTACATAAATACGTTATACAAATAATTAAAATAGTAAAATATAAGGAAAACTAATTAATTTTTATGATACTATTTAAGAAAATTGCAATTTTTAAGTTATTTTCTTCTGGAAGAAATTTAAAATTCTTTGTAACTTATCAGATATAAATAAGTTTAAAGACACGTAAGTTGAGCTGTTGCTTAAGGGCAAAGACAGTTTATATTAATAACCGAAATGCTGAAATAAAACACATCTTTGAAAAGAACTTAAACCAAAAGAAAGAAGTTTAATGTTTAAGCAGTACTTAGACGCAGGCCGAGCAAATTTATTAATAATTTTTAATTCTGATCTGCTGAAGAGTTAAAAGTTCGCTGAACTAACGATAGAAAATAAATCGTTCAATGTTTACTTTTTGATCTTTTGTGATAAAATATCGGGGATTAAAAAACAATGTTTAGTTTATTAGGGTTTTTTTTTCATTTTTTATGCTCTTTTTTTCCCTTATGTGAAAAAAAAATACGTGTGTAACATTTTGTTCATAGCATCATTTGTTTATTGATAGAATTGTGCAAGGTTTTGATATTTATTTTGAAAAGAGATAGTAATGAACACCAAACGACTTTTCTATTGAGTTTTTAAGTATTCATTTTTAAGTACGTTTTCCTCTTTTTTGTTAAGGTTGACTACATAACTTGATTTTCTAATAAATAAATCAACTTCAAGAGGATGTAATGTTAACAAAATGCGAAATTATAGACATTTTACTTAATAAATATCTGATGAAAGAATATAATGATTTATATTAAAATATGTACACATGCTGTTTCCAGCTTTTGAATAAAGTACTCCATTTACATTATAAAAAGAAGTTCAGCGTACCAATAAAGATAAAAATGATTTCTTTTAAATAATCTACTTCATTCGCACATTATTAACCATGCAATATAATTATAGGTATGCAGCTTTTATTGGCTGTTCACATTAAATTTTAAAACTGCAATTTTATCTATAACCCTGACTATGACTGAATTAAACAAAGAAACCGATAACAGAATGTATACAATTATTTATGAAGGATAATGTTATCAAAAATATCACATACATCCGAAAGATAAAAAGGAAAAGGAGAGCAATTGCTTGTATATTGTTAACTTGAAAGAGAACGTTTCTTTAGCTGTGCTCTTACAAATCAACAATGTAATGTTCTGAAATTACAAAGCCATAAGGCTAGCTTTGTAAAACTTTATACTTTCAATAATGCAAAGCATTTGCACTCCTGATGTATTTCATTAAATTTCTTAAATATTTATTACCTTTTCTCTCCTTTTTATATCTTTCAGTCATTTCTGTGTTCATAGTTCTTCTGAGTTTCAGACTTGTTTTATTTTTCTATGGCATTTATATTCATTGTATATTATATGTTTTATACGCTTACTTTCAGTTTCTTTCTATATATGTACACACACACACACACACACACACACACACACACACACATATATATATATATATATATATATATATATATATATATATATATATATCTCAAAATCTAATTTAAATCTTACATTAGCTCATACTGCTTTAATCTAAAATTTTCTCCTATTTCCTGATCCAAATTAACTTTTTTATTTAATTACTTCCAACATGTGCTCTCAAAAGTCAATAACCAATACAATATATATATATATATATATATATATATATATATATATATATATATATATATATATATATATATATATATATATATATATATTCTTTTCAATTTTTTTCAATTTTCTTTAAAGTTTGAAGAAAAGGTATTTTTTGTACTTCAAGAAACAACTTGCACTGAAATCTTACAGTTTTCCTTTAAAAATATCACGTTTTTCTTACATTCAGTGAAAGTGTATCGAAGTTCAAGCACGTGCATTTTATTGATTGTAATCATTAAATATCGTCATTCATGCATCTTTTCTAACAATTTGTGCCATTGTTCACAAACTCCAGAAGAAAATATTTCGAGATTTTTAGGAAGAAATCAGAGAATGTTATGATATTGTGTTGAATAAAATATTGTTCAGTGATTGTCAAGATATAATTCGTATTGCTACACAACAATTGTAATTGGCATTGGACTTTCTCTAAAGTAACCTTTTTAGATTGACTATAATAATATATACGGCAAAGCTTAATTCAGTTTTTGATGTTGGCTCTTTAAGAAAATATGACGTGATTTCTTAAACATATCAAGTGAAAGTTTAAATTTTCTTTGAAAAAGAGAAAATAAATTATAGTTTAGAGTTTAGTTTCGTTATATTAATGTCCCATTTTATGTGCAAAGTAATAAAAAGGCTATAAGATCTGAATTTTAAAAGTACGGGAATCAAAAGTTTGCGGGTTTTTTTATACCTCTGGATTTTTGAACAATTTTATTGCTAATGTTTTATTTTTAATTTTACTTCATAAGCTAATTAATAAAATTTGTTTTAGGAAACACCAATTTCTGCGATGTAATTGTGAATTTGACATTTTGACTTTTTCCGTAGAATTATTATGGCGATAATTTTCTTTCTTATTAAGGATTAAAATAATCCCTTTGAATCAACTGAATATAGTTTCCCCTCTGTTATTATATGTACTTAGGTTTCTTGAATTATTGAAGAAACCCTTTGAAAATGTGTGAATCGTAATCATAAATGCACAGCTCAAAACTTCAGGGCCTGTCTCAGAATTAATATAAGTTTAAGGCTTCCCTAAAATATCTTCAGTGATAGCGTACGGACAGATTACATTGTCTAACAGTTCTCCTGAGACCATTATCAACTTTTCCTCCATACAAATTTACATCTGATAAAGAGATTGAAATAAATTGGAAATTTATCAGACGACGTTTCAAAGCATAATTGGATTTTTTTTTTATTTTGTTGCTTGCATTCCTGATATTCTGATTTATAAAAAAATTTGATATCATACTTATTTTTAAATATTGGGCTTTTAATAAATAAAACGCATCGACAGATAAGTTTTATAAATCTTTGTGTACTTGGTTATTATTACAAACTTAAAGTTGCATCTGATCAAAAATATCCACACATTTTCAGATTTACATACTTTTTGGAATTTTTCCAGAAAAACTAGAAAATATTTCTCTTGAATTTCGACCTATCAAAAATATGCATCAACTTAAATTTCACAGTGAATATTTGACCATTGAGGCATTACCAAACATCGATGATGAAAGAAAAATAATTGGTTTCATCAAATTTCTGCGAATCCAAAAATCCATTCTGCAACAAAGCTGATTTGCATATTTTTGAATAATCTGGTTAGACATGCACAATACATACATTTATTTACATACATGGTATATATATTCAGAAAAATATAAATTATTCAGGAAAATCTTCAATTTTGCATAGATAAAGCTTTACTTGCCGTCAAATCATATGGAATTTACAGAATGTTTGTTAATCTACTATATCAATGCATGATATTAAAATAAAAATAAATACTTCGAATTCCTATGAAATATGAGTAGGAGAAGTAAATTATTTTTAATTGTTCATGTACGAAAAGTAGTATATAATTTTCTTCATAATTTCAAAGCCAAATAAATGTTGCAACTCATACAAAACTTGAAGCTCAATGCCAATAAGCTTCAGAAAGATATTGACATTGATCTGAGCGGAATTTCAGTTGTTATTTAAAAGAAACTAAATCATGAGAGATTTTATACAATTTCCGATTTTTCAAACCTGGATTTTTAAATAGTTGTGTTGATTTCTAAAAAAGTTGGAAGCATGTTAGATTCAAAAACTTATGAATTACGCGTTTAATTTAAATTGTAGATAATTGGGCATCATTTGTAACACTCATTTGATTGTGTTATTCACATTATTAGAATAGCTGTTTTGAAATTCTGAAGAAATATACTGTTTCGCGCATGCGAGTTGAAAAAATATTTAAATATGGTTTCTAAATATGGAAGCTTTACAAAGAAATCCTCGTAAAAGTCTTAAGCAAAGTCGTGTAACTTACGCATCAGTTATTCAATCCTGACATAAGATTTGAAGTCATTAAGTTCTTTTCTGTCTATGCATCGGCTTAATCAATACTATTTGTATAAGGTAAAAAAACATTCAGACATTTCGCAAATAGTTTAACTTTGAGTCTGCTAAGAATTTTCATCTTTTTGCTCGTTTACTATTAATTTTTCTATAGCTTTCAGTTTACTTTAACTTCTAAATTCTATTAAAATCTTATTAAAAATTTGTTTCCACGTAATATAAGATGAAAAGTTTCAGACATTCGCTAGATAAATAATACTTACGAAAAAGTTCCAGTAAATATTTATTACATTTTAATCTTTTTAAATTATTATATTACGCAAATTTTTAACACTTTCTCTTTAACCTCTTCGTAGTCCGGAACGCATCTAGCGCGTTCAGGTGGAACTTCTGCAGGGCAGCCGTAACGCCCTTCAAGCGTTCTTCTGCATTTTAAAACTTTTAAACGTTTAAAACGCTTTGTAAATGTTTTATGTTTGAGTTTTTATTTTTGTTTGTTCTAATGCGGCGAAGAACAGAGGAACAACACAAATTTCGCGGACAGGAGTGGACGTCGAAAGGGTTAAAAATCTATGATCCGATTTTTCATCTGCTGCTAATCTGTCTCTAAAAATTACTATCTCTAACACACACATTTTTGCCAAAATTGAATAATAATTTATCGTAGAAATTCTTTTTGGGCCACTTATGATCTAAATCTAGAAACTTAAAGGACGATGTCTGTTATCAAGCATAAATCGGCCAGTTCAGTAGCGATTCCTATTTTTTCACTCCTCACTTCAGTTTCATCCATGCGTAGGTTAACCCCAAAAATATAAAACAACGCACATCACTTTACCTTAGATACTGGAAATCTATGCCTCACACTTTTATAGATATAAAAAGATACCCCAGCTTTTCATTCTAAAGTAAAGTGAGTGTAGGAAATTTCGCTCCACTGATATTTTGCATTCCTCTAGAAGGATGTGGGCGGCCATTTTATAGGAATAAAAGCTTGGTGACACGGTAATATGGACATATAAGATGTACGCAGCGGGGTGTAAAAAAAGACACAGCTTGTATAAAATTTTATGCTGTTTACGATTTCAAGCAGCGATTCAGAAACTTTGCTGGATTGCACCGAAGAAATATGCCTGGATCTTCCCCTTTTCGCTGAAGGAGGGAAGTGTTTTTCATAGGGTAATTTTACATTGTCGCGATGTTATTTCTAGGAAACTAGTTTCACGTATGGGGTTATTCAAAATGTGACTCAAGCGAAGAGATATCTATAAATTTGTTTTCCAAGAGACAAAGTAGTTTTACTCACTATTATCCTAGTAGCTAAGCGTAAATGATTGTCTCGTTATAATTTTTTTTTAAACTATCAAATTGATTTAAATATCTAAATAGGAAATAAATTGGATCATTACATGTAAATAAACTGAATCATTATTCTTTTATTTTTGCAGTCCTTTTTGATTTAATTTAAAATTTATTCTACTTAAAATTCATAAATATATTTTTTTTCATATGAAAATTATATATTGCTGTCAAAGCATAGAAATCAAGTAATGTGTAGAATATTTTGATAATGTGATGATAGACCAATTCTTTAAAGAATGCAAAATTATTTTATTTCTCATATTGGCTAGATCATTAGTACATTGATACTTATCAATCACTGATATCATTAGTACATTGATTAGTACAATGATACAACACACTCATTAGAGTAAAATTAACATATATGTGATAGCAACCTAAAAGTTTTGTTTATCTTACATTAATACTCAAACAAACAAATCGGCAGTACTTGTTATTCGTAACTAAAAAAAACATGCATATTTTTATTCTATAAAATTATAAAAAAAAAATCGTAAAATAATCTTTTGATTATATATAACATAAATTGATAATTATTGAAATATAATATTTATTTATTAACTTTAATGATAGCGTATTGCATGTGAAAATGTTAATAAAGTAAACAAAAGCAAAGAAAAAACTTTCCCTCATGTATGATTCAGAATGCTTTAATGTGAATATCATTTAAGTATAAAATCAATAAAAAAATTATCTATCATGAAGATCAAAAAGATAATGTGCATATTAACGACCTTCGAAATTTAACGGGGACGTATTCAGTAGCTACTTAGAGAAAAAAGGATTTAACATTAGATAGAAAACAATGTCAGTTTAATGATAAAAGTTATTCATTTAAATTCCGAGGAAAACAAACCGCGGATTAAAACAGCAATCATTTCGATTTTGGATAACTTTTTAATGTTTAATGTATTAAAACGTTCCGAAACAATAAGGAAGAGTATTATTCTTTTTCATTGACTATTCTCAAAGAATATTTTTATATTGAATTTAGCAAAAGGAAATCATGCTTTGGAATTTTTTCTCAAAATTCTAAATCTCAATTTATCAAATATTTTAACTCGGAAAATGATTGAATTGAGATTTAAGCAAAACAAAATAAAAACTTTGAAGCCGTATAAAATTTGAAATTCCGCTTATATGTAACGAAATATGCAACAGCATTAAGAAATAATTTATGCCTTCTATTTATTTTTGAAAGCGCAGAATTTTACATTGTTTATTAGAGTTGTGATTTTCTTTGATAAGGCTATAAAGTTTTAATTATAATCGTTTGCATAATTTTCGTGGATTATTATAAATTAATATGCAGTTATTTTGTAGATAAATTATCGAGAGTAATATAATCACTAGGAAAAATCCTTTTGAAAATTAAATTATAGACAAACATGTTTTAAAAAGGTCTATAACTGACGAAATATTCTATATAGACAGTCTTTCATATCTATAGCAAACAAAATATTCTATATAGACAGTCATTCATCTCTATAACAAACAAAATATTCTATACATACAGTCATTCATGTCTATAACAAACAAAGTCATAGCATAAAAATTCAATCATAGACAAAACGCACAGTTTTTCTATTAATTACTGAATAATTTATATTAATTCTAGTGATTATTATATTAATTCTAGTGAATGATATTAATTCTAGTAATATCTGAAAATATCAAACTTTTTGAGCCATTATGAAGTTTCGAATGCCATTTTTGTTAAATATTTCAAAAGAGCTGAAGTCAAGTACTGCTATCATAACAGACTTTATTGTTGATTGCTTCAAAACAAATAATATTTGAATTTAAATGTTTATTTTTAATCTTATAACTAATTTGCTTCCCAAAATTCGATTTTATATTCAACTATTCACAGGATTCATGTAAAAAATAAATATGATACCCATTTCGGAGCCACTGATAGTATAATATAATTTGGGAAAATATATGTATTGTAAACTTAATATTTGTAGAATAAAATTTGTTTTTAAAATATATTTCTATGCAATTTATGATAAAAATTATCTTATCTTAAAGGAAAAAATGTAAGACTTCGAAATTGTTTTCAGAATTCATTTTCTGTGTCTGCCATATTTGTTGAAAATGGTAATATGGGAATACATTTTTTACTAAACGAAAACTTGACATTAATGTTTTATCGTTTCTTTCGTCAGAATAGGAAATCGTTAACTGGATATTTAACGCCATCTCCCGTTATGTTCAGTTTGATATATTGATGCATTATTAAGAATCAAAAGAGTCGTTTCCAGAAGTCGTATAATAATGAGAAATATGGAAAACGCCAATTTTCACTTACAAAACAGAGTAGTGTACAATTACGGATTTTCCCTAGAGTACTTATTGATGCATGCGGACTCTTTTAAATGGATACTTATAGCTGAACACTTTTATTTCTTTGCGCATCATCTGAAGGATTTCTACTCACGAGTGAATACCTTGTCATTCCGAACTTTTTTCCGTCTAATGTTCCTGACAATTATAAAAGGCGTTTAACTTTTATAGCGGAAAAAATTTTCAAAAAGAAATTGTGTAACGATAACTTTAGCATGATATGAAACAGAATACCAGAGTGAAAAAGTTTTCTTTTAAACACGTACAGCAGCGAAGTAGGATATTATCTGCATAATTACGCGCATAAAATTTATTCCCGAGGTTGTTTTTATGCTGCGTAAGCTGACACATCCTAAAAGTTAGTTTTTCAGCACTCTATACTTTGAGCTAGCGAAAACGCAAACTTTTTCCAGTGAAATATCTCCAACTTCTGATATGCGTATTAGCAGAAAATATTTTCTGCAATTTCTATTTGTGCTTCATGTTAAAATAGTTTTTATCAGAAAATGTGGTACGAAAAATATATTATCATTACTCAAGTTTATACAAGTGCATGATTTCATGCTAACTTTAAATGACTCTTGTTTCGCGAAAACTATTAAAGTTGAAGAAATGTTATTTGGCAAAGAAATTTAATTTAAGTAATAAATGATTATAAACCACTTCATAAATACATGATATTTAAAATGTATTCCAAAAGAGTGAACCCAAAAGGTTGAAAACAATTGAAATTGTTTCTATTTTAATGTAAGAAAATAATTGAACCCGGAAATTGTACAAAACAAAGAACTAATGTTAATGAAATAGTTTTATGCTGTTTTTTACTATAGTCAGTTTTCAGTTATGCTTATTCAGTAAGCTTAATTCAATTTCAGCACGCGTATTATTATTAGTTTATATAGGAGTGCTAAAAATAAAGTATTGGTTTAGATTGTGTAAATGAAACAGTCATTTCATTGATTTAAAAAAAAAAAATACAATTTTGGTATTTCATACGACCCATTAGACAAATTTGACAATCTAAATAGTTTTCTTTTTTGCTGTAATTAGATCATTAGTAATCACTATATGCTAGTAATCTTCAAGATTGACTAAATTATAATAAATGTAAAAAGATAATATATACCACTTTTCTCTATCACGTAAAAACAGTGAAAAGAAGGACCACATACAAAGTGACGATAAACCTCTATAATTCGATATATATATATATATATATATATATATATATATATATATATATATATATATATATATATATATATATATATATATATATATATATATATATATATATATATATATATATATATATATATATATATATATATATATATATATATATATATATATATATATATATATATATATATATATATATATATATATATATATATATATATATATATATATATATATATATATTATTTTTAAAATATTTTCTTGGAGGAATTGTTACGTGAAAAATTTGAAAATGTATTGGAATATTTCAATCCAGCATCAATCCAGAATTTACTTTCTGCTTTACAGTTCTTTTCTCAACTGGCTGAATATTTTTATATAAGGACTTCTATCTTTTAGTGTTCTAACATTTGAAATTATTTTTTTCTAATTTTCTTTTGAATCGAATTGTTAGTTTCAATCGGAATCCTTGCTTCTTGCATTTCGAAACCCTTTACTGTAGGGTTCTTTTTCCCTGATATGACTGTGGATCGTTCATTATTGTTCAGTCTCAAAACTTCCATTCTCAGTTTCTTTTTTCTACACCTCATCAGTTGTTTCTTTTTTTATTTTTCAGCATTTGGTTGAGTAGAATAAAGGATAGCTTAAACAGTCGATCCCAAGTCCAATACATCATTAAAATTCACGAATTTCTAGTTTTTTAGGATTATTCAGTCTTATACTTTCGTTACTTGTGCAATTTTATTTTATTTATTCAGTTGCACTGAGGAAATCCGTTTCTTTATTTTTTTATTTTATGAATTTAGTCTGTCTTCGCTTTGATTTAAATATTTTTTTCTTTTCTATATTGCACTTGATTTTTTTACCTGCAATATATGCACTGCTGTTCAGCTTTGCATAATTTCCCACTATTATTATTATGTTATATTTGTGATTTTATATGCAAAAAAATATATATTTACAGAAAATATATAAAATTCTACCACATCAGTATGAAATACTGCAAAAGTATGATGTTCGAATTAATTGAACGATCGAATTTAGCTAAATGTTGACGGTATTTTTGCTTCACTGGGTTATTAATTCAAAAATGTTCATAATTAAAGAATTTGTAAAATTTTACATTTATAATTATTCAAAAGGTAAGAGAAATATTTAATTGTTGCGTTGGGTTTTACTTTAACTATTAATACCTCATAAATATATCCATTGTTTTTAAATTTTATTATACATGAAAGACATAAAATTTCAGGTAAGAAAAGTATGCTATTTCTACTAAAATAACTTTTAAACTCCAATAAAATAATTTAATTTGTAGAAACCACTGAGTTATGTATATTTCAAATTTCATTGTATGAAAATTGCTTATTGAATAAGCAGTAACCAAGTAAGAAATATTTTGAAAATGAGATATTGAATAAGAGATATTTTTATATTGAAGCTTTAAGCATCGTAATTTCGCTTAAGTAAATTAAATGAAATTAATTCAGTAAATTAAATCTATCAAAAGTCAAATAATGAGTCTTAGCGTTAATATCTATTTGAAACATAAATTTTATATGAAATTGCCCTTTTAACCGAAATATACAAATTAAATGGAAAATAAAAAAAAAAATAAAAAATATGTGAAAATAAATTACCATTTTTTAAAAATCGGCTCCCAAAATAAAGTACATTTTACTATTAGGAAAACAAATATCTCCTCATGACGTATATAGCAGAAAAACTTTAACAGGTAAGAATAATTGTAAACTTTACTAAAGGCACCTTGAGAAAGGAGCATTTACTAAAATTTTGGAATTCACTATCACGCCTACAATATTTTAATAACCGTGCATTTGTTCACTTCCTTGTATTCAGATAACTGCTCATTGTAATTCACTTTTTCCTCTATTTGAAATTTCATCTTTCTATTTCTAAATTTGAACTTTGTTGTAAAAGTCGAAAGAAAGATAAAGTAAAATTGTATGTTCGAGGAACTGAAATTTGATCAAAAAGGCATTACTTTAGTGTGTATATAGGCTGTGTTTAATAATTTAGCTATATTAACAAAAATTATAATTTATAGACTCAATAAAAATCAATCGAAAGCATACAGAAACTAAAACATAAAGGTTAGGTCTTTGGAATATCTTCAAACACTAAATCGTATAAGACAAATCACTATCAATGTGTAGAAATATGTAATCTATAAAATTTGCTTCTATCATTTTCTACTTCTGAAGTTATATCATAACGGTAATTCAAAATCAAATATCCAAAAAAAGTTAATTCCCCACTTCTTAAAATCTAGAGAAAAATAACGCCATAAAATATTTTATAAAAGAATAAAAATGTTATTGCATTATCTAGTTACATCAGGACATAAAAATATCTGAATCATTGATACTTTTAAGATAAAAACATGTCCGATTTATCTAGTTAGAATCCAAATCAAAAAGTGAATCTTCTTTTGCAGAATTAATACGTACATAAAAAAAAGGAAAAGAAAAAGAAACATGAAAGAATTATGATCGATGATAACTCTTATTTCTGTTCGTGTATCAAAATGAATTTTGCGTATTTTAATAAGTATTAAAGTGCTAATATGATCGTATTTTGAGAGGCAATTAAATTATGGCTCTTATAGATATTTAATTCTCAATCTTCTTTGTAAAATGAAAGTTTTATTCATCTAATGAAACAAAATGTAATATTTCTGATTTTTTAAAAATTAATTTTGTTCTGCAAAAAGAAACTATTTTAATATTTTTACTTCAATAATTATGGCAGAATTTGAAACAGTACTTCCATTTAGAGAATATGCAAAAGTTAAATGATTTAAGAGATATTTAATTTATCAAATAGAAGGTAAACAGTCTTTTCCTTTAAAATTTAAAAACATTTTATTACCCCAAATATTATGTTCATGATTGTTTTAAGCTCATTTCTTTTCTCTTGATTCGTGACATTTATTTGATATCTGCTCAAGTAAAACATACATTTACTTTTTCATTAATTAATGAAAATTCAGAAGTTCAAACACAATAAAAATAATTATATAGACATGTTCTCATTTTTTCAAAATTATTATCTCAATGTTACAAAATAAATGATATGTATGCATTAAATACTATCCAGCTAAGATTATAACACTTTTTTCGTTGACATACGCACTAGATTCATAGAATATATTATTGATATAACATGTCTTTCCACCTGAAGGTATATGTAACATGAGTTATTTATTAAGTTTTTGATTTATTTTACAAACACGCAAAAAGTATGTAATATGTTGCACTGTATTAAGATATTATTTTTGATATATATTTCTATCTGTTTGTAAGTTTCTATTTTCGCTAGAAAATCTTAATTCTCTTAATTCTTAAGTAGAAAACGTTTTAATAAATTGCATATTGACTATATATATGAAAACGTTTTTCATTTCTTAATTTCTAAAGAAAGGAAGAAATACATATGTTTTTATATCTAATACATATTAAACGCTTAAAATTCAATTCATCTTCAAGGGAAAAGAATGTAATTATCCTATTAATAGAATAAAATTAAATGCATCCAATCGTCAAACTTGAACTTCATGAATTTATTAGGTTTAAATAAAGGAATGCAAAAGAATTTTTCATACGTGCAAGAAAATTAGTGGAGAAATAATGTATATGTAGACCTTTTTTAGGAATTGAAATAATAAAACATGAAAAAGATTCTGGAATTGTTTTGTTGATCAATGTTATTATAATCTAGAATGTTAATATTTGTATAGTAGCAATTTTCTAAATAAATCTGTTATTTAAAGAAATGTGTTTTTCTAAAATCACTCAATCAACCACGAAAATTTCTTAAAAGCAATAACAATATTACACTTGTTTTAAAGCAGATTTTCACATACCTTTAATGAGTCACTACAGATTTTAAATTGAACCTTCTATCTCGGTTTGAGAATTTTTAAATCTTGGGGTTTATTTCACAATTTTAAAATATTCAAGCAAAGAAAGAATTTCAGACAATCATACATTAAATTTAAATGTTTTCCGATTGTGGAAACTTCCGACATCAGAGTAATCATTAATTTTTCAGGAAGTTAATCATTTACAGAAGCCAGTAAATAAGAAGGCAAAAATTTTAGAAATGAATAATTTATAAATTCATAATTTTACCTCATTCCGGAAATTTGTGTTATTCTTACTTTCGAATAATTTTCTCTCAAATGTAGTAGTTTTTCAGCTAATTAAAAACTTCTCACATTCATGGAAAATGACATTGTATTGTTCGAAAAAACTGCTAATAGGAATTGCTGAGCTTTTTTAAAAGCTGTAGATATTTCTGGCCGAAGATGTAATGGATCGACGTTCACACTAGAGTCTGAAGCAGTTTTTTCCAGCGTCACTGGAGACTACGCTCTCTAGAAATGAGACATTGCAGTGAAAAGATTAGATTTGCGATAAATGGCTTTCCTGAAAAAAGGAAGAAAACTCTGTAATACATGTCTGCCATGGAATACCTGAGCTTTGAGTAATGGTATTAGAGTTATTTTTAGTCTTATCGCTGCAAAACACTTCCATGAATTGCAAACCTAGACTACACTGCTGAGAAGGCTAAGTAATGGTGGAAGTGCATTATTTTAGGGATGCATTCTATAAACAGTCTCTGTAGATACGATGTTACATCTTTATAGAGATAAAAATTCACCTGTATTTGTGCATATATGACAAGCAAACACCTTCAACGTAAAGAAAATTTGAGGCAAAAACTATAGCTTTATTTTGTATTATAACTGTACTTTTTATTTATGCATGTGTATATATACACATAGGGATAAATATTACAATTACATACTGGGTGTGATAAAATGTAACTGATGATTGTACACTTAAAATAGTATTTTACACAAATTTTTCTGGTTGATCAAGGAGATAGATATAAAATTTAATGAAAATTCATCTTCAATTTGTTCATATTTATTCATCATCTTCAATTCATCATTATCATCTTCATTCATCATCTTCAATTCATCATTATCATCTTCATTCATCATCTTCAATTCATCATTATCATCTTCATTCATCATCTTCAATTCATCATTATCATCTTCATTCATCATCTTCAATTTATTCATCATTATTTTAGATATGAAGTTTCCAACAATTACAAAGATATCGTATTTATTATATAGCGTTTTTATAATAATAAATTAAGGGACAAAGAATTTTCAAGGAATTAAAAAAAGAAAAAAGAGCAAAAATAATAATTTTTTTCATAAAGCACCTTATTCAAAGAACTATATTTTCGAAATATGACTTTCTTAGAGGAAGAAATATATATGGGGATAAAAGTATTCTTCATTACATCTCTTAGAATTTAATTTAAGAGCCTATATTCATTGTAGGAATTTTAAACTCGTTTATGCTTATTGATTTTATTCATTTAACTACTTACATTAATATAACAATAATCTAAAAGTTAAAAAAATTGAAATTTTACCTCAATTACTTTACTACAGTCCATTTTTACAAAATATATAAAGAAAGAAAAATGCATCGTAAAACTAAGCAATTGCGATGTAAATTACAAATTATAAACATTTTGTAATTTCAAGCAGTCTTCAAAAATTGCATATACTTTTGAATTGTTGTATATAAAACAGAGGAATTTCCTCAAACTTTGAACAATATTTGATAGATGTGAAGCAATAGTAGAATCAAAACATTTCAAACAGACAGACAGTTTTTCTATTGAAAATTCTTAGACGAAAGACTCAAATGAAATACTTTTTCCAGTCGAGAAAAGTAAGAATATTTGGTGAGGAAACCAAGTGGAATTCTTCGTTTGGGGAAAAATCAGAAATAGATTCAACTGCTTTGTTTTGATCAGTCTTTTCAAACAAAACATTCAGAAAAAAATTGGAAGAAATTCAGAATTTAGACACAAGTATAATTTTTATTGAAAATCATTATTTAAATGAATTTATGTGAAAATAATATGAAGTAAAAAGTAATCTGTTATGTATAATTGTCTATTAATTGAGTTACAATTTTGAATAAAATGATTGTTGCAAACAATTAAAGCTATTAAATATTTGAATTCCTAATATTAAATGAGAATTCCTGCTTTTTTAATAAATTTCAAAATATAATGAATTTTATAATAATTATCATTATTTTTTAAAATAGTCAATAAATAAATATGAAACATCATTTTTTAAAAATTCTATCCATTTCCATTAGATACTTTTTCAGGTACATTGTTATAAACAAAAGCTTTACAAACGACATGCTTTTTTTGAGGGAATCTCAGCTTCGCAAAAAGATTCTTTGGCAGAAATAAAAAATATATATATTTAACAAGGAACGTAAAACAAAGCCTGCTTTTCACCTTTGTTTTAGGATTAGACGTTTTCTTTTTTTTAATATAAATGTAAAGGGAAAATCGATGAATGTAACAGATTCTGTTTCTATAACAGTTGCATAAATGATTCGTGTGATCTCATTACTGAAAAAAGCACCGAAGCAAAATTCGACCCAAAGTACAAGCGTATATAATGTGAAATATATAAATAAATAAATCATGATTGAATAAAATACAAAAGCAGTTCCTTATGTGTGGATAATGTAATGTCACTACAATTTCGGAGAATGCCTTTCTTAAAAAAAAAAAAAAGAAGCAAAAGCTTATAAATGCTTTGGTATTTTTTTAAACTTTAATGCGCATTTTTCTTATTTAATTCACAAGAAAGGATTAAACATAAAAAAAATCTTAATTAAAGTATTGTTTGCTGAAAATTTGAAAATTCAAATTAACAGCATAATGTTATTTATGTTTCAAATATAGAGAAATGTTTCAGAAAATAAGCATGGAATTTTATCTTTAATCTGCTAAAAAGACTTTTAATATAAGCGTGTTTATTTTAAATTTAATACGAAAACTATTTATTCTTTATTTGTTGGCAGTGAAACATGCAAATAAATTCATGGATTTCAAATTTTTATTTACTTTTAATTGATTTCTAATAATGGTAAACATAAAATGAAACACTATTATTTCTTTGAAAAAAATTACAATATTGACAACTGAAAGAAAATATGAATATATTAAAGTATTAATAGTTTCCCATTTACTACATTTCCATGTATTTAAATAACCCCTAAATCTTTACAGTATTTCTCGGATTATTTTGAACCGATTTATTTAAAATTTTATGTATAAAGATTTCTTATTATGTAGAATCAGTTAAAAAATTAAAAATTAGCGATTTAGATTGGAAAATTTAAAGATTATGCAAATTTTACTATACAAATGGTCTCTTAATCGAATCAATTTGAACAATTTTAAAAAGGACATTTGGCCAAATAGAATAACATTTTTTCCCCTTGAATTTAACTTTTATTCATTACGAGCAATAACAACATATCGTATTATAAAAGTTAACAAGCTTTATATCCCTTTGAATACATATATGCTATAATATTTCCTTTCATGTTCTATAAAGATATTACATATATATATATATATATATATATATATATATATATATATATATATATATATATATATATATATATATATATATATATATATATAAAACTAGGATTTTAAAAAAAATACAATCTTAACTTAATGTCTTCCTCAATACACAGTCTGTCACATAACTTTTTTTCTCAGATAAATTTTCTACAGGGCATTTAAAGAAGCAACAATTAGTTCGCTACGAACTTTGAACCAATAAAGTAATACCCATCATGACCATACTTTCATAAAAACAAATAGAAAAATCATCAAAGAATGTTGCCATCAATGTTGATGAGACGAAGATATGGGGATGCTTTTTGGAGCCTTCAGCCAACGTATCTTATCAATTTTCTCTGACTTTTATACAATGATTTTCCACATTGCGTGTAACATACGTTCGTGTTTGTCTCACACAGCGATGGTGGTGTTCTCTTCTCCACTTACAACAAGCTTTTCTCATGTTTGTGACTATTTAGATAGTCTGTGACATTTGTGCTCTAATGTTCTAAAAATGATAAAATCATCTCTACCTCCTTCTATACGGAATTTCTTTCATATTGAGCATGAATTTCTAAGATGCCACATAATTTATGAAACCATGGATGAATTTTTTCACTATGATAATCAATAATTGTTACCTTCCTCTATTCTTCTATGCCAAATTTACTCGCAAATTATGTTGGAATATCTCAGCTTTCTCATAATTTATGCACCCATGGATGAATTTTGCTCACTATGATCACCAATGATGGCTTTCTTCCTCTATTCTTCTACTCCACATTTACTCACACATTGTGCTTGAGTATCTTATCTTTCACACCATCCTCTGAACAAATAATTTTAGCTTTTCTCTGTATGAAAACAAAATAAGGATCACATATTTTTGCTCATATTTTTAAATCATTACTCACAATTTATTCATGTATAGACCTTGTTGGGTCCTTGGTGAATCAAATTTTGTTACATAAATATCAGCTAGCGAAACATTATCCAATGGGTGTTCGATGTGTAAATTTATTCATTTTTGTTTCAATTGTCACTAGTGAAGTTAAATTAGATTGAAAACCCTTAGATCAAATAATTACATCATTCATAAACGCATGTTTGCCTTAATATGCTTCATTAAAGATTGAACAATTTTTAATACTTAGATATATACTATTGACAAATTATGCAATTCCTTAAAGCATGTTTTTCTTTTCATTTTGTGACATCGTCCTGCTATCATATATATCTGAATTTTAACGCCCTTTGTTTCAGAAATTTTATTTATTGGCATTTAATGACAAGATGATTATGATCGCTTCGAAATTTTTGCTTGAAACATGAACTTGTAGATCGTGCAATAAAAGCGAAATCAAACCTTTACTGTATTTTGCTTAAAGAAAGTTTCAAATATTTCTTCTTTAAGCAAAAGAGAAAGACAGAAATACCTTTCTATCATCTTTCCTAAAAAACACACAAAAAAATGCTTGACATATTTTAGGTAGTTATTGTTTCAAACGGCTGTATTCCGATTACCAGCTTTGTCGACTTTTTCCCCAAAAAGAAATTTGATGATGTTCATTGAAAAAGACTGCTATTATTTCCTTTGATGAGCAAGATATAAAGTTGCTTATCGTCGAATTTTTCCAAGATGTCAGAGAAATAGATAGTCACGCCCGTTTTTGTTTCTTCAGTTTTCTATCGAGCTGAAAAAAATATATTTGTAACTGAACCGAATCATTACTGGATTGCAAAAAGAAAAAAAAAAATCTGCACAATCTCAGAGATTGATTCTTAAAAAATAAATATGTTTTTTTTTTTTCCAAATAGTTTTCGAATCGAAATAAATAGTTGTACTACCGGTGTTTTTAAATAAAACTTTAAATGTTGACATAGCTATTTTCTTCTTAATAATATTTAATTCCCTCATTTTTGAAGAAACAAACAATTATTGACTTACCAAATGACAGAATGTTTCTAAAGGGTTTTATGTTATATGCATTGGATTCATTTAAATATGAAGCAATATTTTTGATATATTTAAAGATTAAAATTACTTTCTAGATAGCATTGAAATAAAATTACTCAATGCTTTAAAAATAAAAATTCTAAATTTATATTAGAACAGAAATTTAGAGTTGCGTCTCTCGTAAAGAATTATTATTAATGATGCGCCAGCTTAATAATCGATTATTCGCATAGTAAAATAAAGTTTCTGTCAGTATTAAAATCATGAATAATAAAGAGAACATCGATTTCACAATGCGCTTCATCCAGAAATTCATCCTTTTAGCCAAAGCATCGACAAGAACTGGGAATCTTCCAGCGTGTTCGTTATTTCATACTCCGCAAACGTCACTCATTTATTAAGGCACATGTATTCAAAAACTCCTGTTCTCTCTATGCTTACTTTAATTAAAAGGAATTCACTTTGTTCACTTGTGTGCTTCTCTTTTGTTTCTTGTCGAACGTACAGTACCTTATTCCTGGTAGTTCCTCGATTTCAATTTGTTTTACTTGTCATTCTCTCTCTCTCTCTCTCTCTCTCTCTCTATATATATATATATATATATATATATATATATATATATATATATATATATATATATATATATATATATATATATATGTGTGTGTGTGTGTGTGTGTGTGTGTGTGTGTGTGTGTGTGTATGCTGTTCTGTTCGTATTTACTGCACGTATGTAGCCTTCGGATCAATATGACCCGACTCAGAAAACTACCCTTTCTTGCAGTAATAGACAGGTATCATTTATGAAATAGTTTTAAAAATAACAAAAATATATTTGAAATTGAAACTTACAATAATATAAAGCATCTATAAAAATAACAAAAATATATTTGAAATTGAAACTTAAAATAATATAAAGCTTCTATAAAAGTAACAGAAAAATATTCGAAACTAAAACTTACTTTTATTTACAATTTGAACAATAATATTTTACATGAGATTTGAAAATGTGACTCCTACAATTGCAGCATAACATATTAGTTTTGCTATCATTGCTTGACGGACAGAGCTTGCACCTTGTACGTTTGACACACAATGAAGTACTCTCAGCAGATCCAGATGATATATTTTCCCTTTTTCTCTGTATTCGTTTCTCTATTTTTATTGAGTCCTCACTTCTTGGTAGGTGTGACATTTTTTCGACGTGTGGAAAAATGAGGGATTTTCCCAATTCTTCCAAAAATAGCCTTCGTTTAGTCAATTTGTTTTCGTTGCATTCACTATGTATTGAAGTCCATAGAACAAATGCATTGTGCGCAGAAGTATCAAGCATGTTATAGAATACTATCATGAGTGATTTTTTTTTCTTTTACAAGTGTATGTGTTTAAAAGTTGATCAAGAGTATCCACAGCCCCTTTAGTTGAATTATCATTTAAGATCCTTAATGGGTTTTTTTTTTGTCAGGTCTGTTGCTAATTTCTTTGTCATGATGCAAATTGCTCATAAGAATAACATTCTTGCTCTTTTTTCCGGATGTAGTTTACAACTGCTGTGTCTTCTGTAAAAAAAAAAATGAGATGCTGTGAACTTCTTTGTTTGGCATTTGTTCCGGAAGTTTTGATTTATTTTTTCTAATGGCGCCAAGCATAGTCATTTTCCTTTTAAGAAGAAGTTGTTCTAAGTTGTAAGATGTAAAATATTATCACATGTAATATTGTGCCCCGAATACCCATAAGTAAGATCACACATTACTCGCATCCCCTGATTTTTCTCTGGCTTGACCCTTGTTCTTTTCCAGCGTAAATTTGTGTTTTCAGTACATGCGAAGTTTTACTGTGACATAAAGTCCATATTTTGATCCCATATTTAGATGGCTTACTTGGTATATACTGTGTGAAAGAACATCGGCCACGAAATACTACTAATTTTTCACCTAAAGTAAAGTTTTCATTCGGATTATATAAATTTGGTAGAATTTCTATCCACTTTTCCCAGATATCTCGCACTGCAGCTAATTTATCCAAATTTCTTATTTCTTGACGAGTGGATTTATTATCAAAACTAATAACTCTCGATATGGTGCAAAATATTTCGAGGGACATTGTCTCACGAAATATATTTCTGCCAGTTTCTGTATCCCATAAGTTTTTTGCTGATTCTCCATATGATTTATAAACCCCAGCTAACAATAACAATCTAATATATGCTTGAAAGGTTTTTCAATATTTTTCCAGTTTTTTCCATAAACCCTTTCTCCTTCAATATTAGTAATATTTATGATTTAGTTTTCAATTGTAGAATCGAATACTAACTCAAAAGCAGTTTTTCGTCTGACATCCTTGCCGTTGCATATCTTGAGACCCTTTGAAGTAGTTTTTATAATATTAGCAGCAGTTGATTGAGAAGAATGTGGCAGCGGATCCAACTTCCACTTTATTTCATGATTCTTGGACTGAATACTCTCTTTATAGTTCATTTGTTGAATATCGGTATTAAAATCGTTGTCAGAACTTTCACTCTCAATTTCATCACTTGTATGATTTTCATACTCCGATACTTATTCTTCGCTGACAGAAGCTTCTATTAGTTTAGCTATATCAGCGTGACTCAAACTTCTGCGATTCGCCATTTTGTCTCTCATATTCGCAGGCACTACTCTTTTACAGTGTATCAGAAAGAGAAATACAGGAGAAAAAAGAAACATTGCAATAAGAGCAAAGAGATTGGCCCCCTGCTAATCGTATCAACCTTTTCACCTTGTATGCGCTGTCTTGTCATGTGACGAAACACATAAGTCAACGAAAAAGGTTTCGAAAACTGATAAATTACAGAGAATAGTGTTATTATTTTCTTTTGAATTATTCCAAGCAAAACTGAAAATGTATGAGTAAAAATAAATGATATTTTTGCATTGGGTCATATTGACCCGAACGATATGTTAGATATAAATTGAAAAATATTCCTTCGAAATAAGAATAAACCTAAATCCCTCTTGGAGTACAAATTTATATTGTTTACCAAAGATGTCAAGAAGTTTCATGAAAATATCTCTGTATTATTGATTTTTACTAAGGTATAAATTTTTTTTCGGGTCATATAGACCCAAACAGAACAGCGGGGATATATATATATATATATTTGGACAGGCACAAATGTATTTTAGAGAAGCTGCTTAGAAATGATAACTAGATAACTTCCTAGAAATGTTAAACCATGGAAGCAAAATTAACGTTCCAAATAAAAGGGTTCCAATTTGGTACAAAAAAATAAGATTCCTGCACCAAAAGGAATATAGATTAACTGATGGTAATAGAGCGATTTTGATTCAAAAATAATATTTTATTGATTGAAGCCACATTGAACAATAGATAGAGAATTCTTATTAATTCTATCTATTTTCTTTAAATTTTTAATAGAATTTTATCACTTTTGATTTCCATTTAAAAATATTACATTTGACTGAACACCTTTTTTTTTGTGATAATATTGTCCGTAAACGTAATTCAGCCATTTTCCTTATTTTCTCAATATATTCATTTCAATTGATATATTCATTTCAGTTGATTTTGAACAAACACTATTAAACAAAAATATATATATATATATAGATAAAAAGACACAGCTTCTTAAAAAATGCCCTGTAATAATGACTTTTAAAAAATTGAACTTCAGATTTTTGCACCATCGTAACCTAGTTAAAGCAAAGGAAAAAGTTTCTAAAAATGTATTTTTAAAAAATGACATTAAAAAGTTAAATATTTTAAAAAGTAATAAATCGGCGATACTTATTTGTTATCGTTTAGAATGATTTGTTTCCAGCATGAAAAATAATAAAATGTTCACTATTTATAAATTGATTGATTTTTAATTCAATTAATTCTTTTCCAACTAATTTTACTTTATAAACTGTCCATCCTTTCTGCGATATTTCATATTTTAGTAAGGTCACTAATTTATTAAATCTCATTGAGATATTTAAATTTGATGCTCTTATTCACACAAATCCTATACATAGGTTTTGTTTGATAAATTATGCTGTGAAAACAATTAATTGTTTTTTTTTATAAAATTCAATCAAATTGTCTAAATTTTTTAAGCTATATTTTTTATCATACTTTTATACATAAAAAATAAATACTTACTATAGAAATGTAATTAACAATGATATATTATACTGTTTTTGAGCAATATTTTCAAAATATTCTAAAATATATCAATCTTTATGGCTGAAAAGGATTTCTTTATAACAAATTGATTCAGTTAGAGATAAACTTTCGAAATCAATTTTTAAGACAATATGACGAATTTAAACATATTAAGTGATATAACTATTAACACGTTACACATGACTAAAATTGTCTTTACGATTTAGAAATAATTAGAAACGGTCAGTAAATCTAATTTTTAAACTTTTATTTCTATCGATAGTGTTTTATGTAGTCATTCTCAAAAACACTGCAGTAGTATTTATTACTACTGTTATATTTATTCTGCCTATGTCAGAATTTACCAGGAAAGGAATTTAATCAATTTATTTACGTATCTATTTCCCTGAGGAAAAATACTATTTGTAGAGAAATGTTATCAAATCAGCTGTATCAAGAGCTTATCCGCTTGTGGCGTTATGAATAGATTCTAGAATTTAGTCAGATTTGTATTTTTAGCTGATTTATTGTAAAAGAGTTCGTAGCAGTAAACTTGGAAATGTAATTTTGATTTTTTAAAAAATCATTTATCAAATTCAAAATTTTGTTGAATGTTTAACTACCAGCGAACAAACTGTTACACATTAAAATGAAAAATTAAAAATAAGGTATTCCAGTAAATAATAAATTGATCATATATCTGGTGTTTTAGTTATAAAATTAAATTTATTTTATTCAAAAGTCACAAGATGTACAATATTTTCCAGTAACTGCTTAAAAAAATATTTTTTAATAGAACACTTTTGGAGTTTAATTTAAAAAATTTTAATCTAAGAGCATTGAAAGATTAATCTAATAATGCAAACATCATTAGAATAAAATGAATACATTTTAATTTTATTCTCTCCTCAAGAAGCTCAGTAAATATAATCTAACACTATGTTTATAAAAGACAAAAATGATACAAAATAAAAATCTTTCTTGCATATATTCTTTAATATTCGAAAACAACAGAGTATTGAATATTTACATTTGAATTTTATAAAATTGTTTCTTTATTGATACTTTTATCACGTATTTCTTGAAACGATAATATATATTATTTTAAGATGGTCAAAAGAAAATCATTACTTGCAACTTCAAAAAAGAAAAAAACTTATTTTTTTCAGATCGATTTGAAGAAGTTTTTTTATCTACATAGTTGTTTTTAAATCGAGGTACCCATTCCTAGCACGTAAACTAATAGCAGAAAAAAATCTATGACCTTTAAAACAAAGTAAACAATAATTAAATCTGTATTATTTCTTCTAAATTACTTGCAAGAATTCCAATGAACAATTTCTCACGCCTTATCTTTTAAAGAAAACACCATTAGGAAAAAAAAAAGAAAAAAACTCTACTTTGCTTTTAAAGTTTTGGTGTTCATTTCCTTTATTTATTTATTTAATGAAAATAAATATAGAGGCTTGTGTTTAAACACTCTTTCTGTTTCATTTTGATTTTTCATTACAAGTTGTGGCGAATATATATGTATCCACGTATAGAAATAAACCTTCTTATATGCCACAGCAATTTCACTTGGGAAGTTTTTATTAGCCTGCATGCAAATAACTTCCGTTCCGATCCTTAAATTTAATGATAGAATACACGCAAATGCTTCAGCAGGCACAGATACTATTTTATCACGAACATCGTTTTGAAAGTAAGAAGGGCAAAAATAAAACAAAAAAATATTGAAAGAAGAATTTAAGAAGGAGTAAAAAATGAATAAGAAATGGGAAAGTGTGTTTTCTGAAAATGGGTAGAAATCAAGTCTAAAATTATTTTTCTTCGAAAGTATTAAATTTTGTGGAAGCCAAATTTCAATCCAAAAAGAAGAAACTTCTAAACTTCTTTTAAGAACGCTTTGGTTATAGTATCATTTTTATACATCCATATTTTTGTGCTTGTATATTTTTACTTAATAATTTATATTGACCGAAAAGTATGATTACTTTTTAATCTAGTGATTTACCGAAATCGATTTCGAAACAAAGCGCCAATATTTCATGATTTTCTGCAGACTTTTCGAACTCTGTATTGTTATGATAACATGCAAGTGCAGAAAATTTCAAATAATAATACATAGATTGGTAATCGATGCCATATTTTTATTCTTGATATTGGAGTAAAAGCTGTTTGATAGTGTGGCGAGTGGTTTCCAAAATCCCTATCATAAAACATATATTTAATAGGAAAATCTAAAAAAGTACAGCAATTGTACAAAATTGTGAAGTTTCGTTATTCTAATTTCAAAAATATTTATCAATGCCTCACAAAACTATTAAAGTTTGAGAAACGTACAAGTCTTCTTAATTATAAAGCAATATACAACTTGAACGAAAACACTCAATGGTCATTATTTGGGATATGAAATCGAAATACTGATTACGCATCTCCAGTCTGTCCCACCGGAGAGGAGGGACACTTCAGGCACGGGGATGAAAAGTTTTCGGTATAGTGGTTGATATTACAAAAATAGTATGAAGTCAGCTAGCCCTACCGATGGCAGGACGAGCTTCCTACTGGAGGAGTTGTATTGAGGCCGGTGATGGCCCTTAGGACTCAACCTTAGTTCCGCCAATGCTTTCTAGACGTGAGATTCTTCAGTGTTCTTTGGGGGAGGGGGAGGTCGCAATAGCTGTATATGTACATCTGCAGTCTATGTTCACTTCTTTGCATAAGAGATATCATTGAAGTTGAGGTAAAATGAGTTTAAAAAAACTTTAAGAAAACTGTGAAAATCAATTACTGATTACATTTAGATATTGTATGAATTTTTGCAATGAAAGTATTTTAATATTTCAAAAACATTACACATAAAATTTATAAATCTAAAATTCATATTATTGTACAGTTTGCAAAATGCCTCTACAATTAATTTCGCATTATCTTTTCATACCAGATATAATTTTTTTGAATACAAATTTATTTTAGTTAATTAGATAAACTCTATCCTGAAAAAAAAATCTGATCTTAAGAAATTTGATTTATTTCTATGTTACTAAAGATAATTATTGAATAATTTAATATACTTTATAAATTTACGGAATAAAATATAAATTAAGTGTTTTTTCTTCACACAAAAATGATAGCAATTTATTTATAAAATAACACTTATTTGTTACTCTTAGGAATAATAGCAAGAACATTAAAAAGCATTCAATGCAATATGCTGTCTCAAAATTTTGTTTCCAACATATTTTTGAAAAAGATATATATTTTGTAGAATTAAAAACATTGTTCAGTAGATTGAAGCAATATATAAGAATCAGAGCTTTATTGTAATTCTAGATGAAGGATTTCTGTGGAGTCCAACTTGCGTCACCAAATAAAAAAAAATTGCAAGTAATATTTCTTCACATAGCAAGTAAAGATATATTGATATAAGTTTACCCTACGGCTTTCGAAAGCTTTCGAATGTCTTTCCAAAGACCTTTAAGAATCTCTGAATTCAAACTTATTCAGCACTTTCTAAATGATTGTCTTTTAAAGAAAGCTGAACATCATAAGAGTTCATTCAAAGAGCAGAAATTATTTAATAGAGCATAAAATGAGTCATTCATTAACCACAACATTTTCGAAATGTTAAAAATTAAAATATTATAGTAAAATGTCAATAAAAAAGAGTGTAAACGACTTTATTACGAAAGTGTTTACATGGAATGTGCAAAATTCATTAGTCTTGATATAAATTGATCAAAGAATAATAACCAAAACGTCCTTTCTGGTTATTTAGAACAAGGAATTGTAAAAAATATCCATTATCAACTAATTAATGATGAATTTATTACTCTTATACATTTTTCAAATTCCACTTGACAAGTATCTTAAAAAAGAAATCGATTTTTTTTAAAAAAACTGAAAAGAATTTTTAACAGTTCCCAACGACAACAACTATGTCTTCACAGGAATTTAAATTTTACTTGTTTGACTTAAGCATACATTTTGAACAAATTTAAATGCTAATATAAGTAAATACTAATGTAAAAAGGAAATATTTTTCCATCTCTGGAGTATTTAATTTTGTGTTTAAATATATTAAAATATTCCACTGATTCTGGATTGATTTTCATTAGTTTTACAATTGCAATTATTTTATTTTTTTATTTTTGTTTATCATCAAACCATAAATAAGCAGATTAAGTATTAGATTTTAAAATATCATAAGCTATTTTTTTAATTTCCCTTGAAAAGTTAAAATGACTTTCGTAGGAAACCTTTAAAAAATTGGTTTTATAAACATTTTTCACTTTGCTTTAAATAATTATGCATAATAGAAGTTTTATGCTACATATTTTATTACAGCTTAAATTATCCTTGTATTCAATAAGCTGAATCTACATTTCCACTTATTATATTTAATGGCTGCATATTAAAAACCGTTCTGTCTGCAAAACTCCCGCTTCAAACCTTTATTATTTGATTTCTCCATTGAATTTGGAAAAGCGAAATCCAATTTTTTTACCTGATTATCCATCTGTTAGTTTTACGCCTATCTGTTTTATGTATGCTATTTTCATTTGTTGTTGGAAGTACAAACATTTTGGGACTGTTTTTAATTTCATGAAAATAAAAAGTAAAATTTAAAGTATATTTTCTTAATTTTTCCATGAAAAGAACATTTTTGTGACTTCAGTTTTGTTTGTGTTCTATATTTATTTTATTTGAAACGCAAATAACACTGGTATTCAAATTACGAATGTTGAGTTTATAAGATTAAGATTACCACAATTATGTATCGATTCAATATTTATCTAAATACAAACATAGATGTGCCAAATTAAGTTAAGAGATTACTTCCATCATTTTGGTAAATACAAGAGACAAATAACCATATTTAGAAACTATGTAAATTCTTTAAAATTTGATGATATAGTAAAATTGGTATAAATATTCTTAAACTTTTTTTTATTAGATATGTTTGCTGAATCACTGTAAATTTCCTTTAGTCTATGCAATATATTATTTTAAACTTGTGTTCTGGGGTTAAATGACTTTTTCTTTAAATTTTTTGTGAGAACATTATGTACATATGGCAGGTATTTGATGACCTCTGCCGAAAAGATTTAAACCGTGACTTTATAATTCAAGTTAAACGTTGTTCTCCTGCTTACTAATGTTGCAAACGACTTGAACAGTACATTATATAAGTAATGACCATCAATAACTTCAGAAAGATTATAGCTGTTGTTAGGAGTAAGTTTCAAACTGTATTATAAATGATAAACTTTCGTTATTTTTAGTAAATCTCTTAGTTCATGATACACGCAATGCTGAAATTACATATAGTCATAGTCATTGACAGATCGTTGAGAGTAGATTGCCATTCGCGCACTCCCTGTAGTGACCTGAATATAATATTTCATTTTATTTTTTTTATTCTTTTTTCTGATGATCATATTTAAAATATTGGACTTGCAGCAATTTTATTGCTGCAATCGGCAATCATTTCTAAAAACATCAGGACTAAACTGTTAGGAAAATATATACATATTTTATCAATGCAACAGTTCGATATATGTAAAAATTTCTATTTGAAAATCTTTCCTTGAAATTGCTTGTCAAATCCGTTATATAATCTTTTTTTAATTGTCTGAATTTACAGAAATTTCACAATTTTCTCATAGAGCTTGGTATAATTTATTAAGAACGTTTTACATCAGTTTTTTAAACTAATAATATAGGGTGTTCATTAATTATTGTAGGGGTTTCCGTACCTCATAACTTTCGAATAAAAAATATTACGTAAAAACTGATTACGTATTCGTAAATTACAACTCAAAGAATTTTATTAATGATATTAAAAAGATCAATGCATTTGCACATGGATGCCCTTCTTGGCTCGTAACACATCGAGAAGAAATTCGATTTCCCTCCAAGTGTTCTCCAGCATTTGTGGGGTAACATTTTGGATCACAGTAACAATTCTGCGTTTCAGTTCATCAAGGGAGGGCACAGGGGTCTTGTACACAATGTTCTTGACAAACCCCCATAGAAAGAAGTCCAGCGGTGTTATATCTGGTGATCTCGGAGGCCCTGGGATTGATCCACCTCTTCGCATTGTTGCCACGTAAAATTGCCTTGTAATTTACGAATACATAATCGCCTTCAGCTGAATGCCTACAAAGTGCAAATTGTGCAAGCTTTACACTTTAATATCATTAATAAAATTCTTTGAGTTGTAATTTACGAATACGTAATCGGGTTTTGCGTAATATTTTTTATCCGAAAGTTATGAAGTACGGAAACCCCGACAATAATTAATGAACACCCTGTACATTTATTTAATCTACGCAAGAATATTTAATTTTTAGATAGTCATAATAAAGAAAATTTCATGAAATGTCTAAAATTCCTACAAATATTTTTACCAGAAAATTTAGATAAACCCCAGTTTTATAGAAAGGTTATGATTTATAGATTTACCATAATCTAAAATTGGAGGAAACCTAAAATCTGAAAGTCTGATATTCAATTTTTATACTTGGATTTCTAAAATTTTATAAATCTCATTAAAAACCATTTCTACAAATAAAAAGTAAAATAACTGAATGTATTTCAGTGTGAATTTTAGATATCTTGATAATATGAGATTTCTAATTTGTCAAATAACTCAATTTCGAATATTGGGTAACTAAATAATGATAATTGTGATCGCTACATGTCTTTCTGTATGAGCGAATATTTTTATGCTCTTTATGCTGTAACAATTATAGATTTTGTTATTTATTTAGAGAAAAGTATTCATACGCTTGTTATAGTTTTCATACATATGCATTTCTCATAAATCTGGTGAAAAATATATAAAATAAACAACGTCAGTTTCTTACTTTCCATTAATTGTGGATGATAAGCAAACATAACAGTTTGCCGTCAAGTATTACTTCTAAACTCTTTTGTCATAATGTTCTTTTACCCTGGTAGACGAATTTAATTGTATATTATCAGAAAAACAAGAATTTTGTTTTCAAACGTAAAAAATCTCTTTTTGGGAAATATATTTTTAGTTCAATATATCTATTTATCATTATTCTTCATGCATTCGGATCAGAAATATTTCTTAAGAATTCAAAGAAGAGAATCTAAACGCAGCAGTGAGTTCTATTTTCACCCACTGATTTTTATAAATTGTCGAGAGAACAAGAGTTCTTGCTCGAATGTTGTCTATAAACCTAATCGTTGCATTTGCTCTCGATTCCAATTTATCTATTGAGTGAGGGAGACAACCTAAATGAAGTGGATACTAACAGAGTAAAGAGGATATCACAATGTAGAAGGCGTTTTATACCAAAAGCCTTAAGAACAAGATTCCTCTCTGTTATTGCAATCGTAAACCCTAGGAAGCCAAATAATTCCTAACCCAATTGGTTTGCAACAGGGAATTTATTTTCTTTTAGCGCTTAGTGAAACCGATTGTGAAGAAAACTTCATTGAAGTATTATAAAAACTCGAGAAAAAAATCGATATATTGTTCATATGAATTCCTATGTTGCAAAAAACAGAGTAATTAAGTAAATTTTGGTATTTGAAAATATTCAACATAATGAATTATTACACACAAATATTATTACTATTATGTTTCCTCATCGTTCTTCTTTTAAATAAGCATATTTTGAAATACTCTCTTAGCATTTACTTTAAAATTTAATTCGTAAAAATTTGCTTAGCTATTCAATTTTATTTAAAACCTCATTGACTCTTTTAAAGTCTAAAAAAACTCAGTAAAATATTCGAGTTGCTTAGGTTCTTACATTTTCAAATTTAGAATAGTTAAATATTCAATTATTATTAAAATAATGAATGCATTACATTTTTTAATTGAAAATTGAAAAATTTCATAATATAATTTAACTAACCTATCAAAGAATCTTAATTATTTTAATTGAAAATTGCTGTTTAAAATGAACACCTCATTATTCTTAACAATTGCATAAATAGTCATTCCCTAATAGAGGGATCCTTTAGTGGTGAAATTTTTTTCATTCTACATTTTTCAAGAAGTGAAAATCTTATTTGTGCTGAAAGTCTACGAAAGCAAACATGTTTAGTATCCATCGGTATGATTTTATTTTTTCAAATAAAAAAACTAATTATATAACTGTAAAATTTTAACATAAACGGCATATCTTACATACAAATGTAATTTTCAGTACAAATTATTTTATAGTAGAATGCTTGGATTTTGAAGACACATGATTTGTTCATATATATATATAAACGTTATTTACTGTCTACAGAATGTTGAAGAGTGTATGAAAGAATAATTTTTAAACATTTTATAATCATTCAGTTTCACCATCATAAACCATATAATGGTTATTATTTTTCCGCATAAGAATCATACAAAGAGAAAATATTGTAACGTTGAAGAATTCAAAGGTAAGATTTTGATGAATTTTCCCTTTTCAGACCTCTCTGGGTTTGGAAAACACATTCTTGGTGTTATGTTTGTAAGTGAACACGGTTACTATAAAACGCTTTGAATTAAATTCCAAAATTTCTAGATTTCAATCAAATTTTGTAGGGATTCCACTAACAGAAAGTCTGTATGCTCTGCTGTCCGTGTACAAGGTAATACGATACCTACAAAACGTAAAGAGATTTTAAAACATGATACATAAGTTTATCATCTGAAACACAGATTTGCATCAAATTTTGAACAAAGCCCGCCAAACTGTTGACCATCTATCTGTCAGTAATTCTGCATACCTGTAAACGCAATAACTTATATAAATGAAATTCGGTATATGGTTTTGTAACTGCAACTTCAGTTTTACATCTAATTTTAGTTTTAGTCGTTCCGTAAAAAGGAATCCAAAATTCGATTTTTGTGTGTTTGTATAGTATTTGCATATCAGGGATTAATCTTTAATGATAGCAAGATAGATTCAGTAGATTTGCTAGATTCACTCCGGAGATCTGTATTTTGTAACCTCCAACGGTAAGCAAAGTATTTATGACTTTACTTAAAGACCCCAGTTTTATATGCTTAACACCCTTATTAGAGAAAATGCAAGAAAGTTTTAGGAAGACCATTACCACTGCGTTCTTATTGGTATCTTCAACCATGGCAAAATGATATTATAAATGGATCTATTTTTTCAATATAGCGTTAATTTTAGAGCTTATAACATCATTTTCATGTTAATATTGTTCCTTATGTAGCTATTCCGATATTCGAAAAACGAACCGCATTAGCACAATTTATTTTCATTGAGCAAGATTTAAACTGAATCATAATTAATGTTTTAAGTATTTTCAGGCACATCATTAAACTGTATCAAAAATTTGAGCAATCATTAGGATGACCATTTTAATAACTTTAAAAATTAAGTTCCAGATAAAATTTTTAAAAATCAGGATTTAAAAAGTTTTTATTTATTTCTTTCGAAATATTTGTGGTAATATAAGAAATAACTGAAATAAGTACAGTTGTAAGCTTGTATAACACTGATTAAATAAGTTTGACGCTATCACGGATTGTAGGTAAGAAAAATCTAATATATGTTATGATGTTCGCCGAACATTCAACAAAAATTACGAATTTCTAGGTTATAAGAATAGCATCTGATAACATATAATAAGGGGCTGCGGTGACCTGGTAGTAGGGCCTTGGCTGCAGAACCGGAAGGTTTCAGGCTCGAGAACAGCTATGTAAGCGGGCATGGTGCATGCTGAATCCGTCGGGGCCAAACCTCCTCCCGCTGGAGTGGCGGGACAACCTGGAGTGTGGGTCCCAGCTCAGGTGTCATCCTCTTCATTTAACTGCGGCTCAAAATGACGAGGTCTGTCCCAAAGTATCCCTAGTGTTGCTTTAAATCGGGATGTTAATATGACAAAACTAAACTGATAACATTTAGTGGAATAGTTACTAAATTTTTTAATTTCCTCATGAAATACGTCACGAATATTAAATTATTACCAAAAGCCTTAAAAAGCAACGAATAAAATTTAAGTTCTTAAAATTATAAATAAAAATAATTATAAATTTTACTGATGATGAAAAAATATCCAGAAGGATTTTGTCCTGTATAGGTCGTAGTTGATCCAATTTATCAAAAGGAAGCTAATATTTGTGAAAGCAACGGGGATTTATCCTTGTCCGATGACAAGAAGAAAAGAATTGAAACTGAATGTGGGAAATTTTGAAAAGGAAACTAATTTTAGATTTTAAAAAATCAGAAGATTTGTCTCTGGTAGAAATTTAAATTGTTACCGAAAGCCTTACAAAGCATTGAATAAAATTTAAGCTCTAAAAATTATAAATAATAATAATCATAGATTTTACTGATGGTGAAAAAATATCTAGCAGGATTTTTCCTGAATTATATAAGTCGTAGTTGGCCCAATTTATCAAAAGGAAGCTAATAGCTGTGAAAGAAACATGGATATATCCTTATACGATGACAAGAAGACAAGAATTGTAACTGAATGTGAGAAATTTCAAAAAGGATGAAAAGGAAACCAATTTTAGTTTTAAAAAAATCACAAGAGTTGGCTCTGGTAGAAAAGTGACATTTTTCCGAAAACAATTCGTATCATGTTTTGAAGATAGAAATCGAATGAAGGAAATAAAAATGCTGTTTCTTTTGAAATATAACAAGAAAAATGACTTGACCATCTCGTGTGGTATTGCTTGATTTGTTTAAAAGAATACTCGTTATAGTAGAGAAGATATGGATCATCAGTATTTTCAAAAACATTGTGTCAGTTTAGTTCAATTAATATTTTTATTTTCATTAATTATAAGTACAGCTGAAAGATCTAAACGGAATGTTACAGGACATTGTTTTTTTTAAATATTTCATTGCAAATGGTTTGTAAATCATTTAAAAATTGTTAGATATTATTGACCGTTAAACTTTTTTCAATAATGATTAATTCAAGTAAAATGAAAAATTTGGAACAGAGAATTAAATATATTTATTGTGTCTATTTGTAACCTTTTTAAATGAATTCGGTATATTTACTTTAATCGCCATTACTTTAAACTTTATACTTTGTTTTTAAAAACAGTGGAACACTCATTTGTTAATGCTAAAATTTTCACGAAAAACATTTTAAAGGAACGTTTATTTGATGTGCTTTTTAAACGCGACTTCGATCCATATGGTAAAAAATTCTATTTATATAAATTTTATCCGTAAAGTTATATTACTAAATATTTTGCGGATTAAGAACTTCGCATTTTAAGTAATAGACACTACATATAACTCTCTAATTGATTGTTATTTAAAGGATAATTTGAGCAACTCTCGTGTTTTGTATTACTGGTCTTTAAAAAATAATGTACTTAGCCATCTAATTCTGGAATGAGGACAATTATATTTATGAGAAACAGTCTGGAATTATTATTATTATTTTAAATAAAATTGGGCAATTGTCGGAATTTTGAAAATTTGAGACTAATGCTTTGCAGATAAGTAGAATAAAGGAAACTATAGCAAAAAATTTCTTTCACATTACGACTCAGGTTATTATTAAATTGAAGAAAATACAGCAATATTTCCCCTTTACTATAAAATTATTTTTTTGTTACTCAACGGCAGTAATCTCATTTTTTTTAATCATGCAAAAGTGTTTATGTGGCTTGGGACTTCAATTTCGTCTACCGTTCTAAAGGGGGAATTCATTACGACCAAATGGGAATTTTAGCTATACTAAAATCAGCATTTTCATTGACCGATGAAAACTGCAATATACTGCAATAATTTTATTCCTTTTACAACTGTATTTAAATAGATTTTATTTTTGAAATAAGTGGTTGGAATCGTAATTTCTAAATAACTTCATATAATTATAAATACAAACTACAAAGAAGCATGCAGAAATCAATCTTTTTGACTGAGCCACAACAAAACAAGGCGTTTGTTCTTGATATACCTAAAGTGACCAAGTATGGCTGTATTATCTGGTCCTTCTTTGACTAGCATCTTTACGGAGATGGTTGCTTCTCTCCCATTTTTCCTATTCGTACGAAACAAACAGAGGATCTGTGTGTGGCGATGTGTGAAAGGGATCTCAATCCACGTAAAAGTCATGTCCCATTAAAGCAGGAGGACAAACAAAAGTGTCAGAAAAGCTAATCGGTGGACATCAAAACTCTCTCTCTTCGAAACGAAGAGATAATCTCGACTTTTCTTCTGCTTTATGGAGAGTAGAATTTCTGCATGGAGGATGCTAGAAGCAATAAGATCGTTGATCGTATGCTTATTTTACTAAAATTATGCAATTGCATTTTCAAATGTACTTTCGATTCTTATGCATATATTGAAGAAATGAAGTAATATTTCTAAGTTCCTAAACAAAACCCAGAAGAAAAATTTGACATTCATTTCGCATCTTAAAGATTTTAGATTTCTTATGCAGATGTAAATATAATTCAATACAACTGGAAATATAATCGGAAGTATATAGCTATATTCTTATATAACTAAATAGGAATATAGCTATACAGGGAAATGAAAAGTAGGTATGAAATAATCATAATTATTCATTATATGGAAAATGTAAAGCATAATTTCTTATGCAAATGTCACACATGTGTTAGTTATATGACAAATCAAAATAAGTATTAAATACTCACGAAAAAGAACAAAATATCGTATTATCTAAGTGTCGTATAAAAAAAATTTCATATTAATTCTGGTAATGACAATTACTAATACTTTTTGAGGTTGAAATATAATTCTTATTGTTGTATGCGTGCCGAAAATTAACTCAAAGGTTCTTATATGTGTACTGCATCGTAAAATTAATTGACTGTTAGGTTACCGAGTTGAAATATATTTCTCAACTTTGGATTTCTGAGAGTAATACATGTTCGCGTGCGGTTATGTGTGAATCGTACTAACAATTATACACTTAGCTGAAATTATATTACAATTACATAACAATTATACACTTAGTTAGCAACGGCAAGTTGTTATCACAGAAACGTGAGCATAAATATCCCATACTACAATAAAAATGCATTTGAACCATTTCTTCTCAATTTTTGTGATATTGAAATCGAAATTAAGAGATTCAGATCAAAAGAAAATTATTCACATTTTATGATATTAATCATTCTAATTAAAATCATTATGCATGATATTCACTCAGATTAAAAATTGTGCCTACATTTTCACTTTCTCGTAAATGGAGTATGCAAAGAGAAAATATAATAACTCCTGATTTTGGCGAATCTCCACATTTCAGAGATCCTTGTGTCCAAAAAACACATTTTTGGACTTATGTCTGTCTGTCCTTGAGCATGATAAACCAAAAACGCTTTGAGCTAGACGGACGAAATTAGGTATATTGTCTCCAAATTTGTAGATTTCGATTAAATCTTGAAAAAAAATTCATCAGATAAAGTATGTCTTTTTGAGTAGAAGCTAATACGATAGTTACAAATTGAAGAGAGCTAGACAAGTAAAACTTGGTACACATATGTAACATCTTAAGTGTAGATATGCATGGAATTTAAAACCAAATCTGCCGGTGGGCTGATCGTTTGTTGGTCTATTTTAAAAGCATGTAAAGGCGATAAATCAAACAAATAAATTGCTTAAATATATGGAATTTATTATGTGTTGCTATAACTACAATTATAGTTCTGCGCCAAAATTTAATTTTAATCGGTTGAAAAAATTATCCAAACTACACATTGTGTATTTTTGTGTATTGACATTATCTCAGAGATTATTTCCCAAAAAATCTTTGAAGGTTCCATTCAAATAGGCTTTTACGAAACAATTGTTCGACAATGAAATTAATTTATTATCTTAGTACATTTATTATTTATTATCTTAGTACTCTTAATGTAATTATGTTTTTTGTTCTGTCTGTAAACTCTTATAGTATTAAAAGTTATTAATATAAAATAGAATTTTGTAATAAAGTGCATTTCTTATCCCTTATCTGAATTTAACAAAGTATAAAATATCTAAAACTTATTTGAAATTTTTGATTTTGCCTTTATTAAGTAGACATTCTTTTTTAAATAATCAAACAATAAATTATCCTTCTTTATAAAAATAATTGATCTAAGTAAATTGTAATTGATCTAAATAAATCTAAATAACTTTAAAAAAATTATTATTTTTTTTTCATTCATATTCAATTCTCGCTACAAAATATCTAAAACCAATGTCTCATTTTAAATAATATCTTAGAAAAAAAAAGAAAGCAAGAATATTGTATTTTAATTACGACATTTATGATACCATGCTTCATTTATAGTACAAATCTAATAACTAATCTGTAACTGTTACTGTTTTAACTTATCTTCTATTTCCTCCTCTTAATATTTTCAACTGATTTAAAGTTTAAACTGCCAATTTAAGAATCTTGCGCATGAAATAAAAGTAGCTAACCCTTCAATGTAATCGTCATTGTCGACGAAAGTATTTTGCAGACTAAGAAACATCAACGCTTTAAACCGTTTTGCGAGAGAAAGGAATCTGTCAATCCAAAACACGCGAAATGATTGCGAATTCAGTCAGCCCAACTGTTAAGCCTGGATGAGACGCTGTAACAGTATGGGTCCGTTCAGGAAGTAACGCAATAGCTAATTAATTGCATTGCGATCCAGCTTGGTTGCCATAGCACTGTCCCTACACTATGCGATGAGTTATGTGAATCACCTGATTGTTTGTTGATTTGGAATCCACAAGAAGATAATGACATTCTTTTACAGAACTAAAAACAATTACAATGTATAGTGATAACCAATAAATTAAATACCACTTTTTAGCTTTTTTTGCTGTGTATTTCAGACTTATAAATATGTATGAAATTCTGAAGAAAGAATAGTCATAAATAAGCACATATATATCAAATGAAGATATATGTATATTTACATAAAGTTATGTTCAAAAGCTAGAAACATTTTACGAATACTTTTATTTTGATTATTCATAAATAATATTATTTATTAACAAAGAAATAATATTATTCATAAATAATATTATTTATAAGGAAATAAAGTTAGTATGATGTAAATCCCTATTATTAAACTTGAAGATTTCATTTATTTCTTGTGAATGACTGAATGTGAATGAATTTATACAATACATATTTTCTTTTATAGTATTTCCAAGAATATTTAGATTATATACAATTCCCGGTTTCTTGTGTAACTAATTTTACTAGTGGAAAATTGCCCCACACTTTTCTAAATTTTGTCCCTCTTGTATAAACGTACTGAATTTTACTCATATGAACGAGATCTTTGAATTGTGTAAATTCATAAAAAGAATTATTTTGTTCACTTATTTTACTTCCACAAAATATGTATAATAAGAATAATAAATATGTAGTGGAATATTCTTAGAAACATTCTCAACAATATTGTTATTATTTACTTTTTTTTCTACATGCTCATATTGAAAAATATTAGCATATATGGTAAGCATAGCTTCTAAGAAATTCATAAATTTTTTGTATTTTGATTGAACTTCATTTACTTTTTACATTTTACATTCATGAATTCGTTGAATGCAAGCCTCATCAATATTTAATGTAATAAAAAGCAAAGCACCTTGCATTAATTTCCCTCAACGAATATTTAATTCTAAAAATAAATCTCGTTAAGAGAGACATTTCTGCGTAATAGTCTTATTCATTTTCTTCAATTTTAGTAAATAACATTTTTCTTAGTAAAATAATAAATAATTTTTGGATTGAAATTCATTGTTTTCCTTGTCACCTATTACAAACTAACTCATTTTTATATACTTAAGTTCAGGAATATATAATTTTCCTATTGAAATATTGATGAGTTCTGACTGCATCATTTGGTACATTACCATGCCTAACATTCCGTTTTATCCATTGCTATTCGTTATTGAAATTGTAAGAAATTAATGACGAATTCTGCATTAAGTATTCGTTTTTTTTCTCTCTCTCTCTTTTCTTCTAACAAATGATGATGTTCAGGAATTATTTTTCAGCTCCAGGTAAAAAATTTATCTAATTGCGTATCCAAATTCGTTTTTTGTTATAGCATTATTGCAAATCATGTCCATATTTTCTTTAAATATCTTCTTTAGGAATTTCTGCAACATAATTTATTAAATGTTTTCTAATTATAGGCAGTAGTAAAATAAAACAGGATATGAAGCATCAATGTAAATTAATTGAAAAAATAAAGGCATATGATTGAAAAATTTTCAAATAGAAAATATACTCATGATAAATACTTTTTATTCACAAATTTCAATTATAATCACTCTGACTATTTTTTTCCTATCTGGAAGGTAAAAGTCATTTTCTGGATGAGGATTACGAGTCTCTGAGATCACCAGAGCAGGCAATTTTTTATCAATTTCATTCCAAATGAAGAATTTTAAAATTGTCAAAAGTCCAAGAGTTAAGTTATATTTCATTCTACAATTTGACGTTCACTTGTAAAAGAGCAAGTTTGTCCGCAAGTATTCCCAAGCTGGTCCAAAAATAAATGGATATAAGATTTAAAAAATAAAGACATATAGTTGAAAAATTTCCAAATCAAAAATATACACATGATAAATTCTTTTTATTCACAAATTTCAATTATAATTACTATAACTCTTTCTTTCCTAGCCTATTCGTCTTTCTGTATCAGCAAATGAATCGCTGAAAACCTCATAGTCAGAAATTTTTTTAATAAGTTTCTTTCTAAATTAAGAATTTCAAAATTGTCAAAAGACGGACACTTAAGTCACATTTTCTTTCTACATTTGACGCTCATTGTAGAAAGCGCAACTCCGTCTGCAAGTATTTCCAAGATGGCCAAAAAACAGAACGATCTACTAATTTAATAAGAATAGATTGACCCTTTCGATTATCAATTTATTAATTTTAAAGTTTTTGCAAATACCATAATGAAAAATAATGTTTCCTTAATGATGTAATGAAACACTGTTTATTCACAAATTTTAATTATAATTTCTATGACTCTTTGTTTCCTAGTCTTTCCTTCATAGTTCTTCGTTTTTTTTTTTTTTTTTTTTTTTTTTTTTTTTTATCAGCGTTATGAGTTTCTGAAATTGTCACGGTTAGCACTATCAGCTTCATTCCAAATTAAGAATTTCAAAATGGTCAAAAGCCGAAGAATTAAGTTGCATTTTCTTTCTACGATTTGATGTTCACTTGAAAAAGCGCAAGTCCGTCTGCAAGTATTCCCAAGATGGATAAAAAATAGAAAGATCTATGATTTTAATAAGAATAGATTGATCCTGTCAATTATCAAGGGCCGCGGTGGCCTGGTGGTAAGGTCTCGGCTTCGGAACTGGTGAGCTCCAGGTTCCTGACCCGATTCCACCGAAGAACCGTCGTGTGAGGGGGTCTGTTGCACGTTAAATCCGTTATGACCAAATGTCCTCCCGCTGGAGTAGTGTGGTGTGGAGAGGGGGGTGCCAGCTCAGGTGTCATCCTCGTCATCTGACCGTGATTCCAGATTACGAGGTCCGTCCCAAAATAGCCCTAGTGTTGCTTCAAACGGGACGTTAATATAACCAAACCAAACCTGTCAATTATCAATTTATTAATTTTAAATTTTTCCAAATATCATAATGAAAAATGATGTTTCCGGAACATCTGCTATCTCTATAAAAATATCTCAATCTAAATTCTATCTATATATTTGGAAAACTTTGAAACCGAGTCTATTCGTATTTAGAAAATGTTCATATCGAAATCTCTTCCCTAAATCGCTCGTATGCTGTGGGATCGGGCCAATCGTTGAAACAGCTTCTTTCAGACTGAAGGGTCGGATCTTCCGTCAGTCCGAACACGAGTGACCAACCACGGTCAATCTGAATCTCTCCGATTCATCTACGGCAGCTTTTTTCCACATGAGTGCTTTATTTTCTTGCCTCGCAGCAGAGAGGTGGGAAATCAGTTGATCCACCCGAGCTCCAGTGAAATGACGCATTGCTGGCAGCATGACAAGAGATAAAATGAAGGGAGGAAACGCCGACAAAATGCCCGAAATAATAATAAAATAGAAGAGGAGTACAAAAGAGTGCTTTGGTATTGGTGGAAAGACTAGATTCGTGGTCGAAGCCACGTGATAGGTGACACTAGGTCGCTGTGATTGAGTGGGGGTAGCCATCGCTTTACCAAATTTAGTCTCATAGCAATGGAAGATGTCATTTTGCTAATGGACGCTGGATTGGCTGAGAAAATAATGTGCCCTACGTGACTGGACAGAAAATGAGGTGGTCAGATTCAACCACCCAGGGCGCCGGACGAGAGTTTACCTAGTCTCCCGTAGCTTTGCTGGATGTTTTCAGATTATTTCTTTCAAAGTTTGTTGTCGAGCTCGGAAGTAAGTGAAAGAAGCCGTGGAACTCGGAGCAATAAATGAAATAGATTTATTTACAAGTAACGGGCTCTTTTCATTGATGAGAAGCTGTTCTTTGATTTAATAGGTCTAGACTTCAAAGCAGAAATTGGCAAAATTTGTAAAGAAGAGATAGAAAAATAAGCTTTTAAAGCTTACGTAATTTGTTTTTTGATATTAAATGCTAATAGACTATTTTGTCTGAAATATAGTGAAGGGTTATAAAAAAGTTACGATACTGAAAATTAGAAAGATGCATCTGTATTGATTTTTGTCTGAATTTAAAATGGAAGACAATTCATTCACTAATATGTGACAATATTTGCTTAATGGTATAGTAATAGAAGTCATTTGCTTCTATAATTACATTAAAAATAATAAATGAAGAAACAACTTACAAAACCTATTAATTTTAACTATATAAGCTTATTACTATTTATTGACAATAAGCAAGGTGAACAATTGTTAATATCTTTAGCAGTTTTGTAATTTTTATTATTTAATTAGATGACACCTTTCATTTCGGGAATGTTCTGTTTTGATTCAATTACGAATCCATACAAAACTTGAGGTGTTTGTGGATTATGCGTAATTTTTTGTATCGAATTATACCGCTCTTGAATGATTTAATTTCAGCTTATGAATTTGAGAAGTGATAATTCGATTCCTGTATGAAGCACATGTAAAATAGTTAAGGGACTAAGAGGCTTTTACATTTTACTTAATAGCATTACGATATCAATTATGTACACGACAATAATGGATTGTGGAACATTCTAATTGCGCTTAAGAATATTTGGATGCCTAGTCTGTGATAGTTTTATCTCAATTTAAAAAAATATGCTTTTACCGTCATTACGCAATAATTTCGATAATCTAATTATTAAAATTTAGCGTTTTCATTAACCTGCATTAGAAGTTGTCACTTTTCAAACAATCTAATATTGAATTTATCATATAAATATTCCTTTTCTAAATTGAAAAGAACAAAAACGGAAGAATCAATCTAGAATTCAGAATAAAAAATAACATTTCGAGAACTAAAAAAAAAAAAAGAAAGAAATGGTTTACGTTTCGTTGTACTAAGTATTTTAATTGTATTTATTATTATGTATATTTCAGAAATTAAATGTAACAGAAAGGTTTCATCTGAAAAGCAATAATATTATACAAAGTAAGATTTATATTTGTTCAAATTATTTGGCTGATAATGAGTTTTTTTAAATTTTTTGAAAGTTCTGGTTGTGAAAAAAAGGAAAGGAAATATTATTTTAAACATTTTCAATGAAGAATTTATAAATAGAACAAATTAAAAATGTTATCACTTATTTATATTTCATAAAATTATGCTTACGGGTGGTGATGGGGGGGGGGGAGGAGTTGGAAGGGAATTTTAAAATAGCGAAATGTTTAGATTATGAGTGATTTAATACAATGTTTTGTACAATATTTTTAATAGATTTAAAACTGTCCCCTTAGGAATTAATTGCTTTTCTGGTTTTTTGAAGAACAGTAATAAAACGCTATGAAATTAAGTACTCAATTATCGAAAATGAGACAGTAACATTTTTTGATTTCATCAAAGCTTTTTTTTTTGACATCTGAAAATAACTTTCATCATTATTAATTTATTTTACTTTGCTCGTTTAATGTAAACATGTCTGCAAGTTGTATAATGATTAATGGCGAGTAATATTTGCACCATATTTTAAATCTAACGATAAAATTTTAATAATCCCCAACAATTAAAAAATTTGAGTGAACCTAAAAATTAATAATTTAAAATATAAATAAATAAAAGTGCTCTCTACTTAGTATTAAGTAAAAATATAAAGCAATATGGAAGGCATATGACTTAAAATAAAATACACAAGAGTCGTTTTATATTATATACTCTAGAATCATTTTTAAAAGAAAATTATGGAAATTTCATTGACTTAACCTTATAAACAATAGGTGCATTAAATGGATTCCTGTAATGCTTTTTATTTTGCTTCCTACGACATAGAAAACTTATGTTTGGTAGTTAATATGACTCTCTTCTTTATTAGTAGTAATACACACTTAAATGTATGAATCGATAAACTTATATAACAATACGGTAAATACTTGGAATACTTAATCTTCACTATATACAATTAAATTAATATACAATTAAAATATCCATACCTGTTTTTGTACTTTTTTTTTCAAAACTAAAGACTGAATTTAAGTAGAGCAATGTAAAAATTATTTGAAACGATTTTTTTCATTTTCTGCGTTATTTCTTACTATGTACACTGATAATAATTTAATCTTTATCAATGACAAAAATCTAGTAATTCAATTTCTTTCTACTAAGTCAATCCTCTGATAGAATTTTTCAGAATGATACTTTTGGAAGCTTATGAATCTAACAGGAACACATCAACTTGATTATATTTGCAATTTCACTAGAAATATTGTTGCAATCAAAAGCCCTACTGGAAAATGATTCCAAATTCTATGATTACGAAAATTTATTTAACTTTGTTATCGCTTAAATATTATTTCATTTATCATACCCTTCTTCATTGTGTTTATGTACGTAGGTTATGCTATATTTAATGGGCTATGATAGGGACTCAAAAATTATTACAAAAATTTATCTTAATCTAAGATTATCTTCTCTATTTTTTACAAAAAGATATTTCATTTTTTCAACAAGTAACAAAGGAAAAATTCTTTAGAGGAAAGAAAATAGTCTTAAGTTAAGATATAAAAAATAGATGCATTCAAAATTTCAAGCATTGATTCATTTCATTCGCATTTTGGAATTCCATTTCTATTTTGAAGTAAAGCTCTTAATTATTAGAATCAGAATTTTAAATGGTTTGATAATCATAAGTACAAAAAAGAATTAAAAAAAGTGTAAGGGTAAAAATAATTCCTAGCAATATTTTATTAAGGGTAATAAATCATTAAAACAATAAAATTTCTTGGCTGATTTGAACATATGTATATCATTCTATTTATTTAAAACATGAGCTTCTCTTCAGATTAAACATTCTTATCTGCTGCGCCAAAAAAAAAACATTTGTAAATGAAACATTCAAACATCTTCCATTTGTAAAATTCATCCATCCACTCCATTTTCCATTCGAAAAATTCATTGAAATTCGAGAGATAATTGCGATAGAACCTTTTGCATTATTAGCTCCGACTTTTTTTTTTTTACAGATGATGCGTATTTCATACAAAAGAACAGAAATATATTCTTTAAATTTGCGTCTTTATTGTATTAAATTTACCAGCTTCAATTAATTCATATTTAATATTATAAGAAATTAATAATTGATTTGTTTCAAAATAAAATTTGTAGTATGCTATCTATCGTAAAAATGACTGATTAAATTTCTATAACTGCATCCCAACCCTAGCAAAATTTATTTTTAAGGATGGTAGCAGTTCCATTTTTTAACAGTTAAAATCTTTACAATGGGTTATGAATTGAAAAAAAATATTCCGGATAAAAATGTAATTTAAAATTTAAAGGACAAAATGCGACTTTGGATTTTTTTAGAATATAAAAATTAACAAAAACATTTTTAACATTTTTTAATATGTTTAATAATTATTGAATTGACATATTTGATAAGGAAATAGATGTGCTTTAATATGATGATATAACAGGACTGGTTTTTTTTCTATGAAAAAAAGCAAGACGAGTTCGAAAAACCAATGAATTCGAAATACATTTTTCCAACTGATTTATCGACCAGTTATTTAAATTTAAACAAAAACAAACTTATTATGAAACAAATTATTGCAGTTCTTATAAAATAAGCATAAATCTTTATGATTCAACATTTTTTAAAGAATTTTTTGCGGAATGATATTTTTATTAAAACAATTAGTTTTATCAACAATGATGTAAGATTTAACTGAGAAGTTTTTAAATACTAATTATAAGAACTATTTTAACCAATCAGTTTTCGAATTTTATGACCTTCTAGTTCGTATTAAAAAACGATCAACCTATGTAAATAACCTTACAAATATAAAATAGTATAATAACTTATTATTATTCATGAAATAGTTCTGACATTACACCCAATACGACATCATTGACATACACTTTTATAATGATATACTAAATTATGTCATTATAAAAACATTTTCCAACTAAGAATTATTGCATTCTGAGTGGGATGTTTATCATCAATGAATAAATAATTTTAAATATACAATAATTTAATTATTAAAATTTTACACCATAATAAAATAAAAATTTAGTAAGTGGGTAATAATATATAAGTGCAGTGTTTGAGATTTATTACTGATGAGAATAATGCGACTTATAAAACCTTTTTATTGCAACAAATTTCGATTTTGCAGAATTATTTCGGGATTTGTATTCAAACGAAAACTAGACTAAAACTGCAAATTATTTTTATTTCTGAATAATATAATAGCTGCTAATCCAATTTTGAAAAGAAATGAGGAGATAAAAGCACTAACAATTTGATCGTTTTGCCTAAACGTACTGATATCTTTTTTTAACAAAAAATAACATTGGTCATCTTTCAATTGATGCATGTGATTTCTGTCATATAAAATAGCCAATAGAAAACACCATACTTGAAACGATCATTATCTGAATAGGAAGCGGATCGTTTTCCTAGGTCTTGAAATGCATGAAAAAAAAAATGAAACCAGCCCTATACCAATTTTTCTATACCTTTCATTGGATATTTAATTGGTGACACATTTTCTCCCTGTTGAAATTATTCTAGTGTTGGCAATGAAGCAATTTTGTTGCTTTTCGCATAAAGAACTTTTATCAATATGAAGCTGAGATCCATAAATAACATACGGCCAATAAGGAAGCCTCGATAGGCACCACTTTAAGAAGGGTGCACGAAACACAGATTATATGTATAAGTGTGTGTGTGTGTGTGTGTGCTTCAGAATAAAAAAAAATGAAGACAAAATTCTAAAATTCTTATTTATTCGATACAAAAATTGTACCATCCAAAATAAATTAACTTACCGCTACTAGTACATGTGCATTTGGTTGAGAATCCCTTCGAATAAATAATCTGTCAATTATTATAATTTTTCCTTGCAATCGTATTCAAATAATGTTAAGATTTTACAAAAAAGTCGATTAATGATTATATTCTTATAACTTGAATTCAGGAGGAAGGAAGAACACAATTCCTGTACTTAAATTAAAATGAAAGTAGAAGACTTAAATGTAATAAAATTATCGCATGCACATTCATAAAAGAATATCTTGTTTTTGCGTGACTAACTTTCATTTATTGCTCTACAGTAATTTTCAGATAAGAATCATATCCTTAAAAACTTCATAATTTTAATTAATTTCTTGTATGGCTCGAAGATTTAAATTTAAACCACCCATTTATTTCAAACATATAGGAGGATGAAACATGTTGTAGTAAAATTGATATAAGTCTTTGTGAAAGCTCTAAATTAATTAAAATGAATTAAGAATCACTCACGAAATTACTCACGAAATGAATTAAGATAATTTTTCTAAGATATGAAACATCAGATACCCCTATTAATTTTTGAAATATATATATCTAGTTTGATTAAATATCTAAAAGAATTTTGTTTCCCAATATATTCATTAAGGATCTAATTGAACTAAATAATATACTAACTCAAAAAATATATACTATAGTACACTAAAGGATACGATCTTATTTATTTATAAATAAATTAGGATAATTACGATACACATGATTATTCTTGTAAGCAATTTTTATTAAAATCGTTTAATAAGAAATATTTTCAACTGGCAGATTATTTATATAGTATGGAAATTTACTCTGAGCCTAACAAAATTCTCAAACGAATAACAAATATTGTATTTAATAAATTTCTATTGCAACATATAAGTAAATGTGTTTTTAAATATTTTAAGCTATAAATATAAAACGTTCATAAATTTTGCAACGATTCTCTTCTACAGTAAAAGGTTTTATGGCGCATATTGATTTATAACTGCTTCTTTTTTATCAGACCTTTCGTTCTATCATCCAAGACTTCAGATGTTATTACATTGTGGATGCATTACGGTGAACATTCAGAATATCAAAGAAATTATATCACATATTTCAAAGAAAAATGTAAATTTTATCACTCGTGGTCCTACACATACACACAAAATTATAGTATTAGATATTTTACAATCCGACAGAATAAGATTTACATTCTTTTAACATAGTCTGTAATCATCAAAAGAAAAAAATAAATTCACCATTTTATTATTCAAAAATATAAGATTTGAAATCTATAAATAAACTGGCAGAGAATAAAATATCAATATCGAAAAAGTTAGGGCTTAAATTAGCAACAAACGATGCTACTTTTTCCTCTGGCCTACTTGAAGCATTAACTGAAGTTTAAGCTTCCCTATTATTAATTGAAACGCACTGCACCAAGTTAATTTCGTAAAAGATTTCACTGTGTACCAGCCTTGTAACTAATTGGATGAAATAATATTACCTTAAATATGTTTGTGAGTATCGCCTAAAGATATGCGAAATTTTTCATTGGAAATATATATAGCAAATACAATCGGATGAATTATGTACAAGGATTTTTATAAGCCTTAATAGGAAAAATATTCCTATTACTAAATCACCGAAAGAATGGATCTGGTTTCTGAACAGCATGAAGTTCTTTGTACTAGTGATCCCAAAAAGATAATAATTCATGAAAACTGATGTCTATTTAACCCGATTCACTAGTGGGCGGGAAGATCAATAATAATGATTCAGAGGTTGAACACTGCTGATTGAAATCGTTGGTTGAATAAATCGCATCTGTAAAATGGTCTGAAGTAGCATCACAAACAATTTAGAATATTCTTTTGTACAGTGGCCTAATTTCAAATGCCCTGTGGTATTTTTAAAGCAAATCGCTTGACATCATCAAAGTTATTTTCTGTATTACCAAGAAAAAGCTAAGTGAAGGTACGAAAACAACACAGTTGGGTTCAAAGACGAGAGCCGTTTATCTGAGTGCAAGTGACAGATTGACCTAGTAAAGAAAGCGATCCCATCAAAGGCTTAAGCTAAGTGCTTGCTGCTTAGATATAAAGGTCTAGCTCTGGATGTATTAGAAGGGATTTGAATGACAACAGTGTCTTGCTTCTTGCTATCAAAATGCCCCTGAATGTACGGTGATGCATCAGAATGCTGATACAAACAATTGTGTTCACACTCAGAGTCAATAAAAATTGTTTGGATGCTTCGAGTATAAAAATACTGTACCTCATACATCAATTACAATGCGACATACCCTTAGAGATTTCAACATTCTCCCATGACAGCAATGATTATCAGATCTATCATCAATTAAGCATGAGGGCAACATAATTCGATGGTAGCTTTTCTCTAATCCCTATTCCACAAATGTTATTGCTGAACTTATTGAACAGTTAGCAGTTCGGAATAAAAGTCTTATAGAAAGTATTTTGCTATTTATTTTATCATGAGTAGCAGCACTTTGCATGTCGCTCACATTGGCACTGCTTTATCTATATTCTTGATTGTCATAAAAATGCTGCGGATTTTCTTTGTTCCTGTTATTAATGTTTTCTCTATCATAAAAAACAGCAAACAAACCAAACTTATTGCTGCAATTCTTGTCTCTGTTTAAAACAATGAATAAAATTCACAACGAACGTTGCCTTAGCGTCCTGGATCAAAATGCCCGAAGTTAGATCCTTATGAATTCCACTCCGTACCCTCAAAATTATAAAATACATTTTCACACGAAATCCTCAAAAACAGAGCACGAAAGGGTAGAACTACATGGAACAAATCCTATCTGTATCTTTATACATCAATCTGGCATGTTCTTTATTGTGTATCGCATATCATTAATTTTAAAACATGAATTTTGCTCTTTAAGGGGTTCGTAAAATTTTAAAAACAATACACACAAATTTCTCTCTCAAAAAAGGAAGCAAATAATGTTATTTTTTTTTCTTCCTCGTTCATAAATGTCTTAGTAGAATAATTAGAATTAACTATTCTACAATTAAAAAGATCCATGATTTCTTCGGAATATCCAAATTCATGGATAAATTCGAATTATCTCTTTAAACTAGTAACGAAGCCTTCAGACTTCTCAGTTAAAACGGCATATAGGTAATGCACGTTTTATCTTTTTTTTCTGACAAATAATGAAAATACCATATTGCAAAATATTTACTCATGATTTTCTACAAGCGTCATAGTTTACCAAGAAATAAGAAATTTCTATTATATCGTAAAACTAGTGGTAATATATCTTGACACACTCATAGAATTCTTCATTAATTCCAGAAACTAAACCCAGAACAAAAGTACTGCCAAAATATAACTAAATAAAAATAAAACATAATGTAACTAACCAACTCGGGTATCTTCAAATAGTTGATCCTCTCATTGACTGTAAAAGAAACATACTTACAAAGTAGAATCTTAATTTATTATCAAAGTTTCTTCTATATAACTTTATTATTTTCTCAAAACCTAACCAAAGGCTTACCTGTACGGAGAAAATTGAAATAAATGATCGTTTTTACAATGTCAGATCATAGTTTCGTTTTTCATGATTAGAAGTTTCTCTTACAGTGGAGTAATATTAATGTTGTTGTTGCAGGTATGATACGTTTACGTTTCATGTTTTATCTTTCGAAAGAGGATTTGCTTTTTAAATTATGAGATGCCTTCATCATTTAAAACTTCGCAGATAGTAAGAATTATTTAAATTTAATTTATGAACTTGAGTCTTGATACTCTTTTTGATCGGCGACGAAGTATTTGAAATCATTGTATAGTTGCAGACAAATGTTTAAAATTGAAAATGATAGAGCAAAAAATGATATTTTGAAAATTCTATGATTAGAGTTTTGAGAAGAAAAGCGTTTCAAAGGCTTATAATTGAAATACCATAAAAAGTGCTTCATAATTAAATAAATGATAATGTTTAGCTATGACATATTTAATTTGTGATAGAAATGTTATGTGGGTTTCATTTAATTTACCCGTTCCTAAATAGCATTTCAATTGAATGAATATATAACCAAAAATAGAAAATATGTCTGAAAAGTCGAGAATATAAAAAATGACGTGATATTGACTATTGAATTGGTTATTTCCTTCAAAAGATATGCTATTTCAAAATATTAAGTTACAACAAAAAATATTTATATTACATTATTGTTTCCTTGTTAAAATAATTTCTTTCTCTTATAGGCCCCCCTGTAAACGTTGGTGTTACTATGTATATTCTTAGTATTAGTTCCGTCAATGAAGTACAGATGGTAAGTATTGAATTGTACTTTTATTTTTGTATAATTTTTATTTGTAACAAAAAGTACCAAAAATTTAAATGCAGTTATTAGGCAAATGTATATCACTTCATGTTATCAATATGGTTTCAAAAATATAAATTTGAAACCATACATATAAATTATATAGATATATATTAAACTATATTAAGATGGAATGAATATAATCATCAGAAAGTTTATATATTTTATTATTCATATTTAGTCTTCTTATGAGAAACAGTAGATATTTAAATTAATGATTTTAAAAGTAAATGCTTGATGATTTAATCAAGCAAAATGCGCTAGTGTTGATTCTCATCATTAAAATGTTATATTATGTAATGTTCAAAAAAAATCTTAAACATGAAAGATAATGACAGAAAACAATAGTCGATTCTTTCAAAATAGCACAAAGATTAGAATTTTCCGCTAGTTTTATTATGATTATGGAAGAAATCTACGCTGATGAATACTTCTAATAACATCAAATTAATTTTCAATCTTACATTAATTTTTAAAATTATGTTTGAATAACATATCAAGATGTACGACATTTGTATTCAAAACAGCAATAATGATTTAATGCAGTATCACAACTGATACTATATCCATATATAGCTGTTTAAACTAGATTTAAAATTATTTTTATTTTTTTTAAAAATATAAATGAAAAAAATATCAAAAATATTGCCTTTTATACTACAATATTGCATCAGAACATAGTTATGCCCTTCCAATTTCTATAATGAGTTGGGGGGAGGGAGTTCTTTACATTGTGATTAAGTTTTCAGAAATTTATTTTATATGCTTCTTTGAATGTATCCCATGAATTTTAATAACTGCCAGAGCTAGCCGTAAGTTAAAAAGGCTTAAAGAAGAAATTTTTTTCCTTTAGCTTATGTAATAGAAAATAATTACTGTAAATATCATGGCAAATTCATTTATTTCAAAACATCGTTAAATTTCAACAAAAACTAAAAAAAATTCAACAATCCAGAGGAAAAACAGTAAAATGGAATTGCATAGAAAGGATTTTGAATTGTTATTATGTCCATCTGAAATGAATTCATTTTTTAACAATCCATTAAAAGATTTTTGATTGGATGAAGTTTATAAATTTCGTTTTATGTATTTTAGAGATGGACAAACGATATGGAATATAAAAGCAATCTTAGAACTAAAGAAAAACTATTTATTTTGTAGCATTAGAAATTATTTTTTAAAGGGGACATTATCTATTTTTTAATATTTTATGATAATTCTTTCAATAACAAAGAACCTATAGCAGGTATCTGAATTCCAGAATAGTATCTAAAGAATTTTTTGTCAGTTGGAGTAAACCGAAGAATCAAATTTAAGTTAAATAACTATCAATCTGGTTAAAGGCAAATTAAATATTCTCAAGTTGATAGATTAGGGAAGAGAAATATGATATCTTTATATTGCAAGCATAACTTACTAAAATACTCATCAAATTCTATAATATCTTTATCAATCAAAAATCAACACTATTTTCATGAATATATATATATTGTTTAACTGTTTCATCAACATGCATAGTGTGCCAAAGATTTTTAAGACTGGGGCTGTAAAATGATTTAGAATTTTTTTAAATTGTTTTAAAATTGTTAACTTTTGTACTTAGAACACGGTCTATAGCTTCAATATACTTATTATAGCTAATTATTATTTATTTCAATAATTGTTAAGTTTGAAATTTTGGAATTTTCCCCAACGGACACACATTGAAGTTATTTTTATGGCCCAAATAATATCAAAGTAACACTCTTATAATTTGATTCTAAGTCTTGGATATAAAGAGAAATCAAACGGTGATAAATTAGGTGAAAGAAGTGGATAATTTAACATACAGATAATATTTTCGACAGAAATCTAACAGCAATAAGCGAGTTGTGGCTGCATTATCATGCAAAAGCCGCCAACTGTTTCAATTCAGTATTCTGTACAATTTCAACTATTTCAGGTTATAACAACTTTCAAACCATTTAAAAAATACTGATTAATAATTCACTATCCATTTGGAGACAATTCTTTGAACATTAATGCGGAAGAATGTAATGACCATTGTTTTGATTTTGCATGGAACTTTATTGTTTATTACGTTTGTGGTGAGTTTTTCTTCTTTATTTTCGTTTTTTATTCTGTGCCTTGCAACTTTCATTTTCGTTCAAATTAAAATACACTTACATAAATTACATTAAATAATTCAGTGTGTGTCTAAAACTTACCAAAATTACTAAAGTAAATTTAAAAAAAATGTAGAATTTTAATTAATTCAATCTTTTCGACATGTTCCAATTTTCTGCAAGATGATTGCTCAATTTTGAAGATTATAAATTTACAATGAATTCGAGAAACAAAGAAAAGGTTCTAATCTTATTAACTGAAATATTAATATGATAAATTCATGAAAAATTTTGAAATAATGTGGGGCATCAAAATAAAAAGTATATTGTCGCATTTCTATCATTTTAGCATCTTTATGCAGAATTTGAATTCATTCAATTTTTATCTATTTTACAGATATTATCAATTTGTCCTAATTTTTAATAATTAGTATCTCATAGATCAACCTGAAAAAACTTATTCAATAAAAATATTAGACGCATTTAATTGAATTTCAGATACTCATTGATTGCAAAACAATACAAACTACCTATTTCCGTTTATTATGTATAGAATTGTGAACAATAGTGACTTTTCAAGAGAAAATATTTTTTCTAAAATTGTATAAAAAGACAAAAGAGTTTTGTATTCTCTTGCTTGTTGAAAACATTTAAAGTAATTTTTGATTTATGTTCCTTAAAACGAAATGTAACGTGTAACTAAAAAAAAAAGAAAAAAAAAAGCATTTTTGAATTTATTTTTAGAATGCCTTGCAATAAATTTATAGAATTATTTGAATGCTTTTAAATATTTTTTTTACATATGAATTAAACTATTCATCTCATCGCATTATTAAATTTATTTTAGAACTGAAGCCTTAGTGAATTTATGAAGACATCCAATTGTGCATAAGCGGTGCTCACATCGAAGAAATTGGAAACAAAACTTATCTTGCAAAAAAAAAATCCTACACGAAGTTTTAATATGAATGCATTTGCATGAAATATATTTTTGCACTAATTACAACATACTGAATTTTATTAGTATTAATCAGAATATAAAGCATCCGAATACGTAATACAAGAGAGAAATCAGTCTACCAACGTAAAAATAATAATAATAATACTTCAAAAGAAAAATTGTTTAGCCCCTGAGCAATTTTGAAAAAAAAAAAAAAACATTTTTCCTAACACTACATACTCAATTATATGAAATCCATAAATATTTCCAAATTTTTTAATTTTAAAAGACAAAACTATTAAAGATACCATTATATTTACAATACAATCTTTCAACTTCATCATTGCCATTACGCATTATTAAATTACACTCAAATTAATTTTAATATTTTAAATGCAACAAGTTTGTCAAAGAATATAACATATTATAGCGAAAGTAATTTTACTATTACACTTGCTTCAAGTTTTAGTAATATTGCATTAAGTACTTTAATTAAGTATAGTGCACATCAAAGCAGAAGTATAGATGTAATAACATTATGTTCATAATTTAATGTGTGTAAAAAATCTGGAAGCTACTTTTAAAATATGATCTTCTGTTATTTTTAAAAGAGGCACTGTTTCTTGTTGTTTTAACTACTTTGATCTTGACACACACACACACAAATTATTAAATCCTTCTCGCTAGTTTACTGATTACCCAATAAGAATAAATTATCATTTAGTTCGTAGTAAAATAATGTTTACACTTCGTTTTATTTTAAGCTCTTTCTATGTTATTAAATATTTACCAAAATTTAACATGATTACCACATCATAACATGATTACCATAATATTTATCAACAGAAAATTGTAAATTTTCTGATATAAAGATATCTTGACATTTTTTTTCCTTATAAAAGTGAGCTTTTCATAAATTCGAAAATTGTGTGTGTGTGTGTGTGTGTGTGTGTGTGTGTGTGTGTGTGTGTGTGTGTGTGTGTGTGTGTGTGTGTGTTTGAAGGTAAAACTGAAACCCTTTCATAATTCAAATTTCTTAATGAAACCGTGCCGTGGAGGTAGAGAGATATTTCAAGTTAGAACAATGTTATTGCAAAACTAAGGCACTGGATTTAGAGTGATTAGATCTTATTAAAAAAATATTCAGCTTAATCTAAACTATAAAAATGAGAGCAGAGTTTGTTGACTAGTATATAAGAACTAATTTTTTAAATCCAGCTCTATAACTTTTCCGTACTTAAAGATATCAAATAAAATATTTTGAAATTTTTAAAATAGTGACAAAGTCGAGAGTTCTTTCATATCTGTATAACAAAATTATATACAGTATTGATACAAGATGGTATTTCGTTTTCAGAATCATTTTACTAGAACGGGAGTATTTGGAGGTTATTATCTTCCTGGAAATAGTTGCAACACCTCTTATTTACTGACAATTGAAGGAAATATTTCCTAATAACTTCAGATCTGAAATATTTCAATCTGGAAATTTCAAAAATATATTTGATTGCCTATATTACTGGTTCTTAGTACTTGAATTCCTATAACTTTTTATTTTGAGGAATTTGGGAAGTTCAGGTTTTGAAAGCTTATTGAATTTTTCCGAAATGAAACAAAAATTTCATCACACACCTTGTTGCTATAGCTCCTCGAGAATCGTTCGAGTTGCAGATGGACCTGACGTGCTTTGAACTCGTGATGGATGTAAAAGGAATGACCATAAAATTTTAGATTTCGAATGAATTAAATTTTTATATTTGTCTTTCTCTTTCTTTAAGCACCATATCTTCATCTGACGGTCAAAACTTGATCTTATTCTTATTTTACTTATTTAATTCCTTTCCCATGGTTTTTTTATGTACAGGGTGACCTCTAAATAACTTTCCCTGTTTGGCGGCTTCTACAGTTAAAACGAATGTACGGAATGAAACCACATTTCATATACTAGCTGTGGAAAGCATGGGAAGTTGAATTCCGCAGAAAAAAAAATAGTACTAAAAGTTGCTGATAGTAGAAATATTGGCTCTGCTGTCATGTGCAAACGAAGACATTTGTATATCGAGATGGATTATGCAAAATTCCTATTGCGTCCAGGATAGCAGCGTCATGCATGTCTTATAAAAATGGAAGAGCAAACAGCCTGTTAGCAATTCATTCTTGATGTGCTCTTGACTGTTGTTCGTGACTGACTGTCAATGCGCGCTTTATATGGGTTCTGTTTTACCTCAGCATGGTAAGACTTTCCTACACTAGACAGTGTAATACCGTGGCTGCTCTTAAGCAAACTTACATGCCTTGAAACAGAATATAAGACGGACTGTTATGAACACCGAAACTGACAGTTGACACGCAGCAGTTGGGAACGTCATACAGTATATGCAATATGTTGTACACATGGAAGGACAAAGTACAGAAAATGTTGCACGGCGCCCAGGGGATTTTAATATTGATGAATAAAAGATAATTTTCTGAGAGTTTCATGAATTCATTCATAACTGTAGACCAACAGCGCCAGTATTTCTCCTACCGGCAACTTTTGGTACTAACTTTGTTTTTTCTGCGGAATTCATCTTCCTATGCTTTCTACAGTATATATATATATATATATATATATATATATATATATATATATATATATGAAATGTGGTTTCATTTCATATTCATTCGTTTAGCTGAAATGCCACCAAGCAGAAAAAATTATTTTATGGTCATCCTATGTATAATAAATTTCAGTGAAAGGCGTTAACCAAAATGGGATATACATTAGCTCCAATAGAATCACTTTAAATATAATATTTCAGCATTTTATCAAAATGAAACCGAATATTCACTTCTGGCATTTATGTAATTATAAAACTTTTTCACCGTGAATATCATTCATTCAGCCTGAAATGCTTTATTTTCATTATATAATTATATTAGGCAATTATAATTATATTAGGCAATTATATTAGGCTTTATATAATTATATTAGACAAACATTGATAGAAGATTTACACTTTATTACAATCCGATACTATTGTATCATATGTTTGGAATAGAATTACTTAATAATGATGAACTTAGAGGACAGCTTGTAGAAAATTGTTCTCTGTAAGGTAGTTAACCAGTTCCCTTTCTAAATGTAATAAATAACTTTAAATGTCAAATCAGATGCATGTATAAAAATTAATGTCCCTTTAAAATGAAAATTTATCCATGTACCAATTCAAGTTAGCCAATAAATTTTATTTTTCAAAATAAAACTCATTTCGGCGTTAAAAAGAGATTTTCAATATACAGCGTAATTGCTTATTTGTAAAGAGAGAGTTAATCGATCTGTATGTCAGCGAGCTAATTCATTCTGGGTCACAAAAGTGGAAAAATGCGCAGAGGTTGAATAAATCATATTGATTTCAAATAACATTTCAACTCTAATTATGGATATTTTGATATCGATTATGTCGTACTTCTATGAAATACAAATAGAGATAGTACTTACAATTCAGAGATTTATCCTTTTAAGATTTGTCCGTGCCTATTTATTATTCACTCTTAAGGCAAAAGAAAAAAAATTAAATCAATATAGCTGCAATTTTGAAGTCTTCTAGGAGAAAAAGAAGAAAATATCAAAGATTAAAATGAATTCTTCATTCAGAAATTCCGCTTCAGTAGATATTTTATTTTATTTTAATTCTCCATTCTAAACAGATAATCTCTATAATGTTTCTGAAATAGATTTATTCTATGTGATGCTCAGAGAAATTAAGTATACTCAGTTTCTGGTTCTGTAAAAGAAGTGCTATTATAAATTACTTAAAAATCCTACTGAAGAAAAAAAGTTAATATATTCTCACCGAGTTTATGTTCTAAATCATTCCCATATATGGTAATTTACAGATATTTTTTTTTAACCTAGCATGTTTTATCTGAACAAAGATATCTTAATCTAAAATTCAATTTAATAAACATTTCTTACCATATTATTAACAATAAATAATTTAAATATATATTCCAATACAGTTTACTAATTTTACATTATACATAATTTAAAATAGTGCATAACTTTTAAGTCTCGTCGACTTCTTACCTTTGTCGATGAATCATATACGTGAGACCAGGACAAGATGACAATCTTTAATAATCAGCTAATAATAATCAGCTGACCCTTTTTAATAACGACAAATAGTTTTTCCTTGCCTATATTATTTGAATGGCATTTTCTTGTATTGTGCTTAGTTTCATAAATTTTTATTTTCATAAAAAGAATATTATTTTGCAATTTAAAAAAAAAATATTAGAAAATTTTTTAGTACCACCGTTCTGCTACTAGATGATTTTGATATCGAGGCAAGATGATAGTCCTGATAAGAGTTAAATATACTTTTATTCTTGTAATAGTACACACATTAATTAAACATTGTTAAATACTTTTTCTGGAACAGCATGCAAGAATATGGCTATTGTGTTTAAAACACTGACTCGTAGTAAATTAATATGACTCAAAATCGGCGGATATATTTAGTATAAAAAATTGAATGCAAATTTTTGTCCAAAGTTTGAGTATCCTTTGTGCCATCTGTGTAGCTTTCTAATATGGTTTACTGATGGAGATGTGAAATAAATCTCACTCTACAGGAACTGCACTGTACTTTCTCAGGGATCTAACCTCATGTAAGGAAACAAATTTAAGTTTCTTAAAACAACTTTTTTTTTTTTTTTTTTTTTTTTGCGTTTCGAATTTTTTTATTTTTTTATTTTGTTTCTTTAAATTTTCTTTTTGTCCTTTATGATTCCCCTCTGAAACTAGTATTTCAAAAAGTGGAAATGATATAATATCATTTATAGGTCTCTGCGACTTACAGTGTGGTCTGAAACAGGGTGGGGTTATGTTAATAAAGAAAACTGCGCAAAATATATAATAAATGATTATAAATGCCAAATAGAAAATATCATAAGGTCGTAAACTTATTCCAGTCTCTGAATGTAAACACTAAAAGTCTGATTTCTTTGGCACGGGTGACAAAAATAAGTTTAAAAAAATGAGAGATTATAAAAAGTGTTAGCAGTAGTTTCACAGTGCGAAATTTTAGTATCCAGCACTTTGGGGCATCATGAAGTTTGAGTAATAGGAGCCTAAACTAAAACATTATTTATCTTGCCCCGATTTCTCTCATTTTAAAGAATAGAGATGCTAACAATCTTTTAGCGAATTTCCATATTTATATATAAAATATAGACAGATATATAGTGTAACTAATAATACCTTAATAGCTTATGTCAAAATAAATTCCGATAAATAACTTTGAAAATATAGTATTTCTTTCGTCCTCTTAATATTCAAAACGTATTTTTAAAAACCGTCTCGAAGCTACAGGCACATTTCGTCTTTAGTCATGCTTTAGTAATTTAGCTGAATTTCGTCAGTAGAACATTTATTTTCATTAAAAATATTTAACGCAAAATTCTTTCAAGAAATCCTTATAAGAAATCAAAGAATAAACCGTATTTCATCTTTCCGTTGATATTAAAAAACATTGATAATTATTATTTTTTTTAAAAGTTAAAATCTAAAGTAATCTTGTAGAGTGGCAGAAGAAAATCCATGAAAATATTTATTTTCAGATCTACTTAATCAAAAGAAGAGTACCTTTTTTTCTGCAACTTTTTCAAGGAATGAATAAATATGATGATGAAATGTCGAATACTCTTATTATTGCTGTAGGAAACTAACTTCATGAAACTAGGGAACTATCATATTAAAGGGCAAAATGAAATATTCTCGTCTGCACAATTTATCAGGGTAGAATATTTGACTTGTGAGTCGTCATTCCCGGCTCTTTGACCTCGAGTCTTTAAGCAGTTATTTTGATTGTTGCACGAGAGTTTTCAGTTCGGATCTTCAGATTTTTGAGTCCTTTTTAAGGGCTTTTCAACTCACTGAAGAATACAATTTCTGGTTTAACTATGTTTTTTTTTTTTTAATATATATATAGAAACTTGGACCAAACTTGATTAGAACATATACATAATTGGTGGCAATGAAGCGTTTGATGATGTTCTCTCCACCATTCTTGGAATTTTCGAACACTTTTACGCAGAAACAAATGTGAAATAATAACCGAGAATTGTTCATATCGACTGCGATGCCCCCTCAGGGGCTCACCTTCTTTAGGTGAGTACGGGTGTCCCAATCCCGAGGTTCCCAGGGATCTTTACTCCCTTTCAGTTCGCTCTCCTCTCCACCTTCTGCTGTCTGCTATGTATTTCCTTCCCTCGACGGCAAGCGAGGGAGCTCTCCATGAGAAGCTGTCGCCGCTCTGTTTGCTTCTTGCTTCTCATGGACAGCCAATGTCCCACGTGTTGGCCGTGCGTGGCGACCCATTTGAAAGACGGGTGGTGCATTGTGGTCCCCTGTGCATCAATCGGCTGGTAGCTAGTCACCTGAGTGGCTAGTCTGCTAGGGATCAAGCGAAGGGGTTACTCCTTGGGCTTGGCGTTAAGGGTGGTCACTGTCCCCGGGGGTAACTCCGAGCGTATAGGTACCGATTAGCATTAGGGTGGATGCCGAGGCTGGGCATGACCAGAGCCGGTAATTGCCTTCCCTTGTTGGGCTCCGTGGTGGGCGGTGCCGTCGGACCCGAATCTTTTCTAATATCGTATGGGCTCCTCCAAACGTGGTCCCTTCAGTGGGCGTAAAGTACATAAAACGTTTACTAATGTTGATCATTTTGACAAATTTTTTGTAATTAAACGAAAATCAGAAAAACAAGATACTTTTAACTCCGTTTCACCTTTTTTAGTTCAGAAAGCCGTCTCTGCTACCGTCGGTGAGGTGCAGTCTATTAAAAAATGCGTTCTGGTGACTTATTAATTGAAGTCGATTCTAAAAAACAATCACAGCAAATCATGAAACTGAAAGCTCTAGCTTCTATACCAATTTCTGTTAGTCCACACACATCCTTAAACTTCTCCAAAGGTGTAATAACTTGCGGAGAATTATTTAATGTCTCTCTGGAAGAAATAACTTCAGAATTGAAACCTCAAGGAGTGACTCATGTTCGCCAGATTGCCATTCGGCGGGATGGTCAACTCCTTCCAACAAAGCATTATGTGCTCACCTTCCATAGCCCCAAGCTACCTGAATTTATATATGCCGGTTATATTAAGTTACCTGTGCGTCATTATATACCAAATCCATTGAGGTGTTTCCAATGCCAGCGCTTTGGCCACTCGAAGATTAATTGCCGCGGGACACTTACTTGTGCCCGCTGTGCTGATAAAGGGCATGATAGCCAGCAGTGCTCCGCAACAGAAAAGCGCGTAAACTGTGGTGGCGATCATCCCTCTTATTCTCGAAATTGCTCCCGCTGGAGACTGGAAAAAGAAGTCACTATTATCAAAATTAAAGAAAACATAACATACCCAGAAGCTAGACGTAGAGTTCAAATTCAGACACCTACGCCAGGCATTAGCTATGCCTCCGTTGTCCAAAAACCATTTTGTACAAATTGTTCCTGTGAAAACTGCATAAAGCAAACTCCAAAACCAAAACTACCTGTAAAAACATCAGAATCTGATTCTGATAATTCAGTTCAAAGTATTTTAGAATCTCCTAAACCGGATCTATCAGCATCTAAAAAAACTCGTAAGAAAAAACCTCAGTCCTCACTGACATTGAAACTTGCTAAACGTGGTATATCACATAAAGATCTTTCTGTTAGGTTACAAAAATCTACTTCTCGGAATTCCGTCGCTTTGGGATTAGCAAGAGATGGTGTAGCCCATAAGGATTTGACGTCGATCTTTGGAGGCACACCAACTATCCCTGATTTTAAGCTCCATCCGTCTGAGGATGAAGATGCCTTTTCTATGAGTTGCGAAGATCAGGCAACTCCTACAGCTGCTCACTCACACTCCCCATCTAAATCTCTCTCTTAATGGGTACCTTCGTTTCTTGGAATTGTCGCGGCATTCGTTCCAAACTTCATGACATGAAATCAATTATTAACAAATTTCATCCTATCTGTTTCGGTGTTCAAGAAACCTTCTTGACACCCAACATTCCACTAAAATTACGCGGATATAACTGTGTTCGGAAAGATGCAGGGACTGGATCTCATGCTTCTGGAGGTGTCTGTATTTTCATATCAAACCTTTATCCGAGCACACCTCTCAATTTGCATACCACTCTTCAGGCTGTGGCTGTACAGGTCCATATACGATCTTTGGTCACAGTCTGCTGTATTTATCTTCCGCCTCACGGTATCATCCGTCAGCAAGACCTGGACAATCTAGTAGACCAACTTCCGTCACCCTTCATTTTATTTGGCGACTTCAATGGACATAGTATTTTGTGGGGCTCGGATAGTACAAACTCTCGAGGGCAGCAGATTGAACAGTTTATTGCTAATAACTGTCTCTGTCTGCTCAATAATGACGAGAAAACGTACTTCCATGCGCCCACACGTAGCTTCCACTGTCTTGACCTAGCCATATGCACTCCTCAACTGCTACCGTTGATGAATTTGAGAATTGAAGATGATCTGCACAATAGCGATCACTTTCCCCTAATAATCTCCCACGCTGATGGTCGAGGTGCGGCTATTTGTCCTCCGCGTTTTCTGTTCCAGCGGGCAGATTGGACTACATTCTCACAACTAGCAGTTATCAATGAGGCTATGGTCAGTGATCCAGACATTTCAAAATCAGTTAAAAATGTCATTGATACAATAATGAACGCCGCGAACACCACCATTCCAAAAACTTCCCCACGTCTAAGAAAATTCTGTAGGCCGTGGTGGAATGAAGCTTGTCGCGACAGTCATAAGAACCAAAAGAAACTCTGGAATCTTTTTAGAAGGTACCCTACGACTGAGAATTTGATCGCTTTTAAAAGAGCCAAAGCGCTTGCTCGCCGCATACGGCGTCGTAGTCAGAGAGAATCGTGGATTAAATTTGTTTCATCCATCACATCCTCTACTTCGAGTAAACTTTTATGGAAAAAGGTTAAGGCTGCTAATGGGATCTATAATGAAACTTCTATTCCTGTTATAAAAACCGGTAATATGATGTATTCAAGCCCATTAGACGTTGTTAACATTCTCGGCCAAGCGTTTGCACAAGTTTCCGCAACGGATTCTTACAGCCCTGAATTTCTGGCAATTAAGAATCGCGCGGAACGGTTGCCTTTGCGCTTCAATGCCCGAAGTACTCTTCCATATAATTGTGACTTCAGGATGATTGAATTGGAAATGGCCTTGTCTCAAGTCCATGATACCAGTCCCGGGCCAGATGGGATCACATATAATATGCTCCGCCATTTGAATGCAACTTCCCTTTCGAATCTGTTATTACTATTTAACAGAATATGGATTGAACAGAAGTACCCTTCACAATGGCGCGAAGCTATTGTGATCCCAATATTAAAACCTGGCAAGGAAGCCTCAATTCCTCTGAACTACAGACCGATTGCTCTTACAAATTGCCTCTGTAAGACCTTCGAGCGCATGGTCAATGCTCGTCTAATTTTCGAACTAGAGAAACAGGGATGCCTCTCCCCGTTGCAGAGTGGTTTCCGTAGAGGTCGGTCTACCTTTGACAACCTCGTATTACTGGAAACCCAAATACGCAATGCCTTTGTGAGGAGGAACCACCTAGTTTCTATATTTTTCGACATTGAGAAGGCATACGACCGTACATGGCGCTACGGCATACTTTCAACACTTTTTAACCTAGGTTTTAGAGGTAACTTACCCATATTTTTACAAAACTTTTTATCGAGACGTACTTTTCGTGTTCGAATTGGCAACTTTTACTCTAATCATTTTATTCAAGCTGAGGGAGTTCCGCAAGGAAGTGTCCTCAGCGTTACACTTTTTATAGTTCATCTCAGCCAAATTTTAAGTCATTTGCCTCCATCTATTAATGGAACTCTTTATGTTGACGATCTGCAGATCTCATGTCAAGGTAGTAACATGAATCTCATTGAACGGCAATTGCAAAACGCAGTAAATAAGGTGGTAGCTTGGTGCAATAACAATGGGCACGCAATCTCACCTGAGAAGAGTAGATGCGTTCACTTCTGCCGGAAGAGAATAATTCACCCGGATCCGAATATTTATATTCGAAATACACCTATCCCAGTGGTGAGCGAAATACGGTTTTTAGGAGTGATATTTGATCGGAAGCTCACCTTCCTTCCGCATATTTTGCATTTGCGAATGAAGTGTGAGAAAAAGTTAAATATTTTGAAAGTACTTTCCAGAACATCCTGGGGTGCCGATCGGACCTCTCTACTCCGTATTTATGATGCAATCATCCTTTCGTGCATTGACTATGGGTGTATGGTATATGATTCGGCGCGATCATCTGTTTTACGTCGGCTGGATACTGTACACCATTCTGCTTTAAGGATCTGCTCCGGTGCGTTCCGTACTTCTCCTATTGAAAGCCTTTATGTTATTTGTCACCAGTTGCCCCTTTATTTAAGACGCCAGAAAATTTCTGTTTCATATTATTTCAAAACAAAATCTATTTTGAAACACCCCTTAAGTCAAATGACATTACCGAGTGGTCTTCGTAGATTGTATAATGCCCGTCCGTCTCACATTCTACCATTCTGTGAGAGAGCCAAAATGCTCATAAGTGACTCGGACCTCAATACTGTTAGTGTTAAAACTGTTGACTCCTTTATTTTTCCACCTTGGGATGCCCCGAAATTCTCTTTTGTGAATCCATTCAAAGGCTTCGATAAATCCTCAACTGCACCTGTTGTCTTCCAACAGCTATTTTTCTATCATCGCCATCGGTATTCCTCATTTGATCCAATTTTCACGGATGGCTCGAAATCACATGGTCATGTCGGTTATGGCATAGTACTTCCATCTGATATAGTGAGTTATCGGGTTCATAATTGTTGTTCAGTATTTACTGCTGAGTTGCTTGCCATATTCTGTGCTCTACAAAAGATCTCATCTTTGCCACAGCGAAAATTTATAATTTATACCGATAGCATGAGTGCCCTGGAAACACTTTCTCACTATCATAATCGCATGCATCCAACAGCAATACGAATTTTATCCCTTTTGCGCCTTTTGCAGAATGAAGATTATCAAATCATTTTTTGTTGGGTTCCCAGTCATGTCGGCATTCATGGAAATGAAATGGCTGATTCTGCTGCAAAATCCGCATTGTCGTGTTTGAACCAACGACTTCCTTATAATGATATTATGCGGGCTTTCATTAATTACATCTATTCTACCTGGCAAAGTAAATGGGATCTGCAGATCCATAACAAACTGCATGAAGTGAAGAGTAACATTGGCTCGTGGCCGGTCCTCCCTGTACGTGGGGTGGATGTCAAGTTGACTCGCCTCCGTATAGGACATACACGTTTCACACACAGGCACCTTATTTTTGGCGAAAGGGCACCACATTGCCTGGCCTGCCATGTTGATTTTAGTGTAAAACACATCTTGATTGAATGCCCTACTTTTAACTCGCATCGTATCCAATATTTTCATACATCATCAGTAATTTTGAAGGACTTGGTGGGTGAGAAATACCACCCAAATATTTTTAACTTTCTGAGAGCCACAGGCTTTTTAAATCGCATTTGATGTTTTCACAAATTACTTATGCCTTATCACTTTAAAATTTTAACAACTTTCCATCATTCGTTTCCTTTTTACTCTTTTTCAAAATAATTGTTTGTGTTTTCTTTTTTAAATTTTTAAATATTATATATTTATGTTTTATGAAATTTTTTATCATAGTCTGGTGCTGTAGATATTTTTAATTATCGATAAAGCCTACTTTACATTTTGCTTGGCGCAGTATAGCCAGATATGGCTCTTGCGCCATAAAACCCCAAGCAACCAAACCAACCAAAATCGACTGCGATGCTTCTAGAAATTTCAAAGGCTATTTATGTAATCACATTTTACCTACTTCAATATCAATTTTAGTTATCTGATAGAGCGAAGAACTTCTTAAAAATATTATGTATTTTTCTTGCTTGAATGTACTTGGTTTCCTGGCTTGGTTTGATCCTGGGGTCTATCATTTGAAGCAACTAAAGCAATTTATTTTGTATTTCTGTGTATGTGTCAATTAATAAATTATCAGAATACTAATACAGAAATGGTTGCTTTAAAAAATTTCAAACCATCTCTGGTACTTAGCTTCTGAAATTGCAGGTCTATTCGTATTTGATGACAATGTTTTAACTACGATTAAAACAAATATGGCTCAAGTTATGTAATCACAAACTAAAAAAAATGCAAAACTAAAAAAAGAAAGGACAACAAAATCAATTAAAGCGGTACGTTTTGCTCCAAAAAGATTTTTCCTCCTTTGCAAACAACGAGCTTTCATCATAACAAAAACTTGTTTCACGAGATTTTCTATCATCACCGATTTCCTCGACATACATTCTTCAATATGGAAGGCTGGTTAAAAAAGTGAAATTGGAAAAACTTGTTAAGTCAGTTGTTGTGAATGATGATGGAGAAAAAGGCACCAAACTCATTCAGTAATATAACAGCATTCACATAAAAGATGAAAATGAGAAACAACTTGTTTTACAGATCATTGCCGAAGGTCGATAAAACTACTTAACTGCTATTAAATCCTCTCTTGAGAAAAAATAATATTCACTAGGTTATGTTTTGATTCTATAGAAATTATTGCTTTCAATAAAAGTGTATTTTCTTTATATAATTTATTGCGTTATTGAAAAAAAATATTTTCGTGTTTTTCCTGTTATTTCAAGGACTGTTCCAATTTCAAGGCGTTTGAGTGTCGCCAAATAGTATTTCGATTCAAGTGCAATTTTGTACAGCCTGTTACATTGCTGTCGTAGAACAAGAATAGGGGAAGGGTGGAGAAGCAAAATATTACTTTTGAACGAATTAAGATTATAGTTTCATTTGTAGTTATGAAACTTTTAATCAAGTTTGCTTTCAAAACACATTAAAGTATGTTTTATTTATTATTTACCATTTTTTATTTTAAATTTACTGTTTTTGTACTTTAAATAGATAAGTTTCCTGTATTATGGCAATTTGAACGAAAATCCATTGAATGCTAAATTATGCTTTTAACTGAAGGATATGGGTATTTTGGAACTAACTAAATAAGAACACATGACGAACGCATAAATCATCGAAGCCTGATAAATCCCTGCGGTGGTTTTATAATCATCATCGGTTATAAAGCTATAAGTTAGATACAACACATTTTTATTTCGCCGGGTATCTGATTATTTGGCAGTTTACTCAGTTATATTGCAACTTCTCATCCTAGTACTCTATGTGATCTCTCTGTCAAAGTATATTAATCATGAAGACATTAAGAGTTACATTCAGTGGAATATCAACGCCTTTCAAGTTGTAGCAATTAATTTTTGTTAATGAGTTTTGAGACAATTTATGTAGTCTTTCAATATATTATGTAGTCTTGGATCATTTCTCAAATAATTCCCTTTTGTTCATTTCTTAGAAGAACGCTCGGTGCCTATTTGCTTGGAAAAAATGTGCAAAACATGTAAAACAGTTTCTACCAACCCAGAAAACAAAATTCTACAATGCAGATTTCATTCATAATAAGTATCGATTTATTTTGGAGCAGCTGTACACATATTTATATAAGTGAAAGCATAAAGTTTAAAAGATTATTAATTGAAAAAATATTTTCGCATTTCACTTTGGACTTTGAACAGAAAAAAAGTTTTATTAGCTGGATAAGTTTCTAAGAGCTTCTTCGTATTCAATTACCAGGTTTTCTGTTTTGGAACATCTGATTCTATTGGGAGCAATTCACGAAATAATCTGTTATAGGAAAACAACGAAAAGTTAGATTAAAAGCAATAATGTGTTACTTCCACAATATATAAGATATTTACAAATTAATCGAAGTAAATAATGTCATGAGATCCTTCTTAGTCCGTTTGCACAGATAAATATTTCCAATAGAGGGTGGAAATTCACCTGCATTAATTCTCATTACGAGAAACGTTTGACTTCGATGAGATAATTTTAGGATTGATATTTCATAGATGATCGTGTGTTATCTGTAATGATCGTGTGTTATCTGTGATGACAGTGTCTTATGAAAAATAGATTGAATAAAAAAATCAATAAATGAAAAATAATGTGTTTTATCACTTCAGAATTATCAATGGAAAAACAAATATAATAATTATATTTTAAATATGCATTCTAAAAGAAATAATATTTATTGATGACCAATCAATGTGTTTTCATTTCCACTTTTAAAAATCTATATTTTGTTAAAACTTTTGAATTTAGGAAATTGTGTTGATTGTATTAACTGATATAGTTGTTAACAGCAGAAATCTTATTAATCTTTAAATATTTGATTATCAAGTTTCATCAGTGCACATCAAATGTTATGTGCTTTAAAAAGTAAACCAACATACCTGATTAAATAACATGTAATGAATAAAATGAAATCTATATTGACTGTTAGCCATTTCACTACTAACCGGCCCAATCCGGCTGTAAATGCTTTATACTAATGGGGCATTTTCAAGACGGTCTCCTTTTAAAACGAGGGTCGCATAATATAAAACAAGTTACCGCTAGGTATGTCCTCGTTTTACATCCTAAATTCCTCGTTTGAAAAAGAAACCGACCCCAAAACGACCCATTAGTATAGAACTCATCGGCCGGTTTAGTAACGAAAGGGTAATTTGTAGTTATATCAATGAGACAAACTCAAGGATGAACTTTCAAGATATAATTCACAATCAATGTAAATCTGATTTATACGCAATTTTTTTTCCCTTCACTCACTCATGACAGCTCCATATCTTAAGAAATTATTAACTTCAAGAATATTTAAAATTGTAATTGTTCAAATTTTCTATAGTAATAAGTATTTTTTTAATAATATAGTTTTTTATTCTATTAGTAATATAGTACTTTTCTATAGAAATAAGTAAATTCTATAATATTTTTCTAAGATTAATAACAATTCTTCAGTTTTAAAGAATTTCGATTAAATTCTAAACCCAAAAAGATGTCATTTTAGTTATGTTTAGTTAATTAACTGAAAATAAAGTATGATTATTAAAATTAATTAACTGAAAATAAAATACAAGGTAATCAAACGATATGTAACTTTGAATTTTTATTTCGCATAATATACGATAATTAGAAAAAATTACAGATTTCATCGATTTCAAGCATTCTCTTCATGTAATTGATAATATTTCATTTAGTGAAAAAATAGTCACATAAAATAATCTCACCAGAAAAAAACTATCTTAATTCCATCAATTAATTTTTATCAATTAAAAGTAATGTATGAAAAAAAAATGTCTTTAACTCATTTCTGCATATTTTTCTTAGCTCTTGTTTTAAAAAGAAATTAAGCAGAAAAAAATAGTGCAGCATTTTAAAGATTTCTTTATACGTCTGACATTTTCGAAATTGCTGTCTAATAATTTAGATTCATGGTAGTAAGGGGACATTAAAGTAATTAATTCTAATTAGCCATTTTAGTCATTACCTACAGAGTTAACTTATGGTTATACCCGTGAGAATTACTTAACAACGGCGTTATTCCAATTATTAATTTTCAGTTAGATGTTCTAGTGATTTATGTTATTCAATATTATTAATAAGTTGCAACTATTTATAAATGTTAATCTGCTCTTTATTCATTATTATAATTTGAAAATAATAATAATAATATTGATTAATTTCGAATCAAAGTATCATTTCTCTTTTCATATTAATTTAAAAGTTTGATGAACATATGTAGGTGCAAAATAATAAAGAAGAAAATTTGAATAATACATTCTGTTTCACTTGTTTGTTTAGTGACATATCGTTAATATAAATATATTCACTGATCATTTACTTGAAAATGCTTAATTTTGCTATACTGCTAAATTAGAACAAAATCAAATAAAATTTTAAATTCCCATATTGTTATTAATATTCGGTTAATTATGACATTTAATTCCCTGATTGAGCTTGATGATAAAGTTGGGGCTTTATTATTGAAAGTTAGAATTCCAAGTAAGTCTGATTTATTCTTGTAATCAAATATTTAAACATAATGTTAGGTCTATACAAAATTACTTATGATCATGAATATTAATGCTTTACTTGAATTGATCCTATTATAGTGATATGATTGTATTTTGAAAGAGAAATGTACTTATAGTATATTGTCATCGTAATATCACTTCAAAATCACCAGAGCAATACAAGTAGTTTGCAGCTTCATCCGGCAATTCAAAGCCAATAAATAGATTTTTTTTTTGCTCATTTTTAATCCATCAAAAAAAACAACCTGAAACAGTTTTTAAAGAAATAAGAATAAACAATGATTTTATGGTATTTAGTTTATCTTAAAAATGTATTGTTTTCACAATGGTCACAACAAGTAATTAAATTCGTATTTCACTGACTAGTAGAAGATGAAAACTTCATTTCTTTAAATTAAAATTGCTTAAAGATTCATTAACGATTAGTAAATAATAAAATCAAATGAATTTCCTATTAACAAAAATTCATTGCATACATGGACACACACATACACGCAAGCACACGCAAGCACACGCACACACACACACACGCACACGCACACACACACACACACACACACACACACACACACACACACACACACACACACACACACACACACACACACACACACACACACACATATATATAGGTTTACTATAATCTATAATTTAGTATTTGATTTCTGTAGCTGTTTATGGATTTTTTATTTTATAAAAATTCCTGAAGTTAATTTCATATTTGGAGCTACAAAATACTTCGAAAATAATTAGTAATTAATTCAATGTACTCATACATACAAAATTCAATAATTCCTTCGTTTATTTTGAATTGTTACATAGGAAGCATTTTCAAGAAATATTTTCGTGCACCTATTTAATTTTATTGCACGTAAAAAATGTAAGATATTTGTAAGTCATAAAAGTAGAAAGATATCTTAATAGTTCTTAAAAGCTTAAATACTTTTCAGAACTCTGGATGAGCCAAAACATTTTTAGAAAAAACTAAATCAACTCGTAAAAGTGAAAAGAGATTTTCTCATAATTTTATCAATAGAGCTTTAGTGTAGAAATTCTTCTTCTTCTCATTTTCTCGTTTTTTGATCGGTAGCACTCTCAAAAGCATAAAAGCAATCAAGAAACCAGCTCATAGTAATCTTTCTCTTCTATGACAATTTCAGTGTTGAATATGGTTTGAAGTAATCGATATAATATCTCTAAATTCTGAAGTTTATTCGTTACAGATATGTTTTTTTCATTTCCTTTCCTCCCATTTGGTCGTCACTATCGAAATATTGAGCGATATCATTGCTTCTGCCTACAAACCGAAAAAAAACAAACGAAGAACAAATAATAAAAGGACTGCGTTCATTCATGGCTACACGCACTTCTCTAAAGTATATTTTCCAGTTGCTGCATGCATCGACGGAAGATTGTGAAAAGGGAAGAAAAATCGTAGTTTGTCTATCTTGGTACTCTTATTTTTTTTTTTGTTTGTTTCTGTTCTTTTTTTTTTTTTTTTTTGTCTGACGAATGATTTCCGAATATTTTGAGAGTAAACAAATAATATTTCTAAAAAGGGCCGTGACTAATTTCATTACGTGGTTTCCTAAACATGCAATTTTTCAATCACATACATGGTCTAAAAGTAAAATAAGAACAATGTTATTGTTTCTTATACAACAATATCCCTATTTACTTGTATTGAAATTGCAATCAACGAAAGTAAGCTTACGTTTTTCTTTTTATTTAATGAAGCGGCTTAAAAATGTTTTTAGAAGTATACCTTCATTCTGATGGAAGATTGATTGAAAATGTGAGCATGTTTAAAATGTTTCTTAAAAATAACATATTTGAAAAGTTTTTATAATAAAGTATTCAACACATTTAGGATCAAGCATAGTTTTTGTACCAAGGTTTTCAAAACTGTCATTAAAGTGGTTGCAATGATACAAGTAAAATAAAACAAATACTTATTAACAAAAGTCAAATAGTTGTTACATATAAAAAATATGTTATTCAGCATTTTTTTTATCGTATGCATTCCTTTAAATAAATTCTTCAGTGGTTTTCGAGCTATCACTTTTAGGTCTGCGTCAAAATGAGTGCTTTTTTTGTTTGATCGTTAAATGTCTAACGTTGATTTAGTTAGGCATTAATGTACCTGCTCAAATGTCATCTTCAATTGACCATAGTTTTGAAGTCCCTCTGAAAATTGCACTGAGGCATCTTTCAGACAGGATGCCAATCTTATTAAATTGAAATAGTCTTGATTTGCTGAATAAATATTTGAAATCATCAACTTAAATCCAGCTTTTTCACACAGCGAATGCTTATGAAATTTTATCTCTGATGGCAATGGTTTAGCCACCTTTTATTGAAATTTCAAAATCAAAAAGCATTCAGTTTTCGATGTGCGTTCTTTTATTTATTTTATTGAGTTCAGAAAAGTAGTTACTTTATTCAATTAAATATTCAATTTACAAGCATGGAATATATTTAACGAATATTTTTGTTTCAAAGAATTTCTGAAACTCATGCTTTAGTTAAATAATTATATTTTTGCAATGACAATTTTTCCACGACTCCCACGAATTTTCTATACATGCTTCTATTCAGGTTTTGCTTCTTCATCTTCAGTTATTTTTTCTCAAAGTACGAGTCATGTATATCTAGAAGCAGAAAATTGTATGCATTACTGATTATATGTTTGTATTCAAGTTCTCTCTTGCAAATAACTCGGAAACATTTTTGAAGAGAAAGTGAAATGTGGAAGTTTTTTAGCAAATGTAAATACATTCGTAGCAGATGAAGAGAGTGGAACACATAATGAGATTTGAAATCCTTCAGTTGTTGAGAAATCGAAAATATTAAATTCAATAAATTCACAGAAATATGTTCAGACGCTGAATGTCTTATTTTCTTTCTAAAATAAGTTCTGCGCTTTTGATCAAAAATAATTATTAATTCTTTTTAGAAAATTATTTTTTAATATTGTTATTTAATTTTAACTTTTGAATCCTTCGTTTTCGAAATAAATTAATTAAATACATTTGTTTGTTAATTGCACCTTTTTGATACGACTAAAAAAAGCAAAATTTAAAACAAATAGTTCCTCTCTTTGGATAAACATTATAATCAATAGTTATAAAACTGAGAATTGAATCGGAGAATGATTAATTCATTGCTTTAATTCCTTTTTACATGCTGCATAGCGTTTAATGCAAGAAGATTTTGTTGCTGTTTATTATTTAAAATGAAAAGAGTTCTGAATTATTTAAAGACATATGGACAATACGACTAAACTTTCTACAGCCATCGGGAACATTAAATTATTTTGGTGTTGTTATGGATAAAGTTTGAGAAAAAAATTGTGACATTGTCTTATATAAACAAAATAACTTCAGGTTTCTCAAAACTTTCCTTTACTGTAGGCAATTTAAAACCTCTGTTGAAGACTGCACTGTATAAAAATAATGTTTGTAGTTTTAACCAAACCTGAAACAGTAGATAATTAAGGATGTATAAAAGGAAAGGAAAAATAAAGAAAAATTGAATCAAGAAGGGTAAATTGTATTGGTTATTGTATACTCTAAGTTCAAACAAATCGAAATATGATTTGATCAAACTTGATGCAAAAAAAAAAGCCGAACAATGCTTGAATTAAATACTACTTTGACTCTGTTTTACATTCTGAAAGGCACACAAACTGAAGACGCAGTCAATTTTTTCCAAATGTTGTTTTTAAAAAATGCATGTTTTTCGTATTAACAAAAATATTAGAAAACAAATCTTAACAGTAAAATTAGTAATAATAGGACAAAATGCAGATTAAAATTTACACTCCAAACATAAAAAATATATTGTTATCTGGTAAGAATGAAGATGAGCTTTGTGAATTTTAGTTAAAATTGATTTTTGTTCTTTATTGGATATTTTTTTTACAGTTAATAATGCTGATTTGATTCAGCAGAATAATTCTCATAAAAAACTTCCATATTTGTTATTATTATAAGATATTTTTTGTTGATAATTTTGCCTAGATTATTGAAGATTGATACCAGAAAGAAAGAAAGTTATTAAAAAAATGTAAGTTTCTTAATTTTTAAGTAAATTAGGAGGGAATATAACATATCCCAGTCAAATTTTAATAACAGTAATGAGATTAATAATGGCTAATTATCAAGAATCAAATGCAGATGAATTCAAAATGTTAAAGTTGTATGCTTTACTTGAGAGTTCGAATAATGGCCTGCAAAAAGTATTTGTGATGGATTCTATGTGTAGCATGTTAGGAACGATCGGCTAAAGAAAAATTTAATCAACTTAATGTATTTGCCCCGGATTTCTATTTTTTTTTTTATAAATGCTACTAAAGTGATCGAAATTCATATAAATTTAAAGTAAAAGTTAAAAATAGCTTTTGTTGGTTTATTTCAGGATTTCCTTAAAATATAAATTTGTAATGTCAGCAAATATTTCTTATGTGAATATCTTTAAAAGAATGAAAACTAATCCTATATTGTCGTTCTTTTTTTTTATCAGACATGATCTTCGATAGATTTCTTATTTAATGGTTCATTTAAACCCCCTATCCCTTTTTTGAGTGTTGTGATCTGAACCAAATAAATAACTTCAATAATTCTTTAAAATTATTTAGAACGTTTGAATGTTAAAAAAAAAACCTTTTATTTTCATTTACTTTTACCATAATAAAACCTTAAAATATTGTTTATGAAAGAAGCTTTCAGCTGTATTTCGAAACAAAATTTTCCTCAAAAGCTTCACAAAAAATCCATTATCACTAATATAAGAGCTTTAACCTTCATAGAAAATTTATTTCTAACACATGTAGGTAAGATATAATTGAAAGAAAATAAAATTACCTTTTGCGCACACTTTTTAACGCAATATTGCTCGAATTTTACTCGTTGTTATGCAAATAAAAAGAAAACATCTAAGGAAAACGCCGTTTTAAACTTTCATAGCAATTGCAATAAAAGCATGAATTCTGTAAATACGAAAAAGATTTTTTAAGCTTTCATCTTCCTGTATTTTTTTACATATGAAATAAATATAAAATAAATACTCTACAAATTCATAAAGAGTCACTGAATTTTTACCTAATCCAATAAAATTAACAAACGTCTATTTTGAGACTCAAAATATATTAAATAAATTTGATAGTTTAGAATTAATTAGTATTCAGAGCTTTAATGTTGACCTATTTTTAACTCTACAAGTAGCACTTACCAATATATAAATGATTCTAAATTAGATAATAGTGATCATCATAATGATTTTCACATGAGCAAAATTGAATTCCTTATAAGAATTATTACTAATTAATGCTTCGATAAATGCGAGTTTATGACACTTTAAAGATAGAGTCGTGTTAAATTTATGAAAAAGCCGTTGGATGGAAAAATTCGTATTTTGGATATGAAATATTTTTAAAAAAATATTCTCAAAGAAATTATTAAGATTGCAAATTTTTATTGAAATGAATTTCGTCCAGCTAAATTTTCTGAAAATTAAATTTAGTTTAATATTATCTGACTTAAATAAGTAATTTAATTAATATAGTTAAATTAGATTTAGCAAGATTTTAAAAAGTAAATCGAAGCTGTTTTTAAATTGAGCTATTGCATGATTGGAGAGTTCCAGTAAAAATTAAAATGACTTCAATAATATTTAGCTTATATTTAAGGGTATTGTCCTAAAATCTATTAATAATTATAACTTTGTCACATCTTTCTATTTTTTAAATTAAAATTGTAAATTCTTTAAGTTAAAGCAAATAAATATAGATTTTGTTTTATTTTTCATCCACATTTTTCTTGTAAATGCACGGGATTTATTTCTTTTGACACAACACACATAGAATATTTCTCATTTTTGTTTCAGTATTTCCTTTTATTTCGATTTCTCACTATAGTTTTGGAATAGATAGTAAATTTATCTATTTTATCAGGCTAAATAATCTAAATTATACATAATTCGATAGCAAGAACATGGATAGAACAGCAAGAAATGTTAAAAGACCTAGCTATAGAAAGAAATACAATTCATATATCATTCACTTATTCATTCAAACTAATTTATCTCAAAATGTTTAAATTTTACAGTGCAAAATTAAATTGTAAGTTGTATCAAAGATGTTTTCAATGTATTAATATAATCGTTTTCAAGTAAGTTATTGACAATCAAATTATATAATCTCATTTTGTTCTAAAATTTATAATAACATTTTTCTTTAGAAACATTATTTTATTTAATTTTTATTCTTAATCAGAAATTTATTTCTTGAGAACTATGATCTAGTAAATGAGAATCTCAAAGCTCTCCATTAAGTAATATTAAGTAGTTGATAAAAAGAAAGAAAGAAACACAGTTAAAAGTTTCTTGCACATGTCTGATTAAACCAATGATTTATCTTTCCGAAAAAACTGAAAAAACCTGAGAAACTGGATTCAAAGTGTCCCACGAAAAATAAATACGTAAGATAATGTTTCCCATTTAAAAGGAAAAGTCATACCTACAATTGACTAAACCTGATAACTTTTGATTGATCTGTACTAACTGGGAATTACTTTGCAAAGGCAGAATATGCGTTGTCTTTATTTACAAACTGATACCATACGGTAGTCATGACAACTGACATTGTTAAAAGTTCAATGGATTTTCCAGTCGATGTATTTTTACACGAACAATATGAAACTGCATCTAATTTTAATAAAAGAGTTATTTCTTTTTTTACCACTTATTCAGTGCGAGATTTTACAGTAGAATTTTTATATCAAGAAATTATTAAAGAATTTGGCCAGATATGATTATTTAATTTTTTAACCCAAATTTTACCACGAGCTTCAGATGAAATAACTGAATAAAAATAAATTTTTAAAAAAGATTTAGCTTCTCAGAGATATATATTTCAAACATTTAATAAGTAAATGCACGTACTTTAAATTTATATATTGCTGCTTTTCAGTAACATAAAAGATTTCCCAAAGCATATCTAATCGAATTTGATTTATAAAATCACTCTAATTTCCGGTAAATAAAACCTAATTGCCAGCAAACCCGAAAATTATTCTTGTGATCATTTGTATTATAGATTAACCCAACGAGTTAGTCAGTTACTCATGCGTTGCAACTGAATCGGTTTCTGTTGACTCTAGTTTATCAGGCTAGTCAATTACTGGCATAACAAACCATTTCACTAGCGAATGATCGGTGAGTTCATTCGTCACATTGAAGGTGAGTAAATGACATTTTAAAATTACATGGGAATTGATAGCGAAATCACCTAGATGTTCAACAACTCAAGGCCAATGACTCGATTAGATGCCTTTAGCTTATGCGGTTTTCTATACAGACTTGTAGTTCCTATCTGAGATGATTATATGATAAACTTTATTTACATCAGAAGCAATTGTATTAATGCGTTGATTGCAGCAAGTATTTCTTCGAATATCAAAGCAAATAACGCTTTAAAAATCTATAGATTCAATCACTGAGAATTTCATAATAACAAATTTAAATATTTTTTATATTTTAATTTGTATTTAAATTGCCAACTTTCCTTCCTAAATGTAACTTTTTATAGCTTGTTATATCACAGCCTAATTAACTTTTTATTTTAGATTTTTACAAAAGTTGTAGAATTCTTTTTATTTCTTAAAAAAATATATAAAATGTTTTTCATCGATTTGTAACTTTATATACATAGCCTATTCTAAAATACAAAATGCCAGCTTGTTGTATCTAATAATAAAAATGGCCAATGCTTTGAAAACTCTAACCTCAAATCGTCACCATACACAATTTATGCAGTTTTGTCGGTTTAGTCCCTAGTTCCATTCACACAATGCCATAATCATAGAATTCAATGTTCGCATTGCGATTTATTCTGCTTAAAATCTGCAACAGCAATATTTGAGAGCGTCCTCTACTATCTCAATACATTATTTCCGTACATGCGCTTGCTAAACGGACTCGCATTTTTTGCTCTCCATGGCTGGACGGACTCTCATATTTTGGATTTTGACAGCTTCAAAAATTGTTTTATTGTGTAAATATTTCGTACTGTAATAGCTTGAAAAGGTTACTAATTGTTATAACTTTTATTTGCGATTTGAAACGTCTCTCAGGAAATATTTCGTACCTTCGTACCTTTTTTATTTCTCTTTTTCTTTTTGTATGTGTTTCAACAAAATATTCACATCGTTCAAATGTACTAAAAATTGTTGATCAGTTCTATTTTGAAATTCAACTGAAAATAAATGAAATGAATTATTGAAAGTTTTTAAGGACATACTTAATAATTCAATTTACATAAGGTCAAACGTTAATAATTTCGGTATTGTATAAATAGCTTTGAGTTTTAAGATTTCGTAATTTAAAAAGAAACTGCAGTTATTATAATTTAATCAAAACCTTTAATGAATTTCGTTCAAAAAGCATTCATATTTATTTTAGTTCTTTTAAATATAAATCTCAATCCGATGTCACACATTTCTTGTGTTAAAGAATATGTTTACAAATGCACTTTACATTTATACAAAATATACAAATATACAAAGCTTATAAAATATAATTTTAGGACGACAGAAAATATTTAAAGTGTACATAAAAATATATCATATTTCTCAAAATTTTATAAGTTTATGTCGAGGAATTACGTTTTATCCCCTTTTTTATATTAAGCTAAGCATCTGTTTCACAGTTTCAGATTTTCTTTTAAGGTCATGTTCACTATAAAACATAAAGCTAAACTTGTTTTAAAATAAGATTGGAAAAAGGATTTCTAGAACTTAAGACTAACACCAACAAGTGTTAATTCACCGACAAATGTTAATTGTTTATTCATTCGGTATTCTGAGAATTTCTATTGCAGTAAAGTCAGTGAAATAAGATTTTTATTTCATTTATATACGTTTCTTTATTTAATTCATGTACGTTTGATAAAAGAAATTCAGAGTCACTTATTAATTGAACTGTATATGCACACTTTTTTATATGAACATTTTTTATCTACTTAAAAAAATTTGTACAGTATGAGTAAACATTTTAAGGATGAGCGTAGTTAGGGCAATGGATGTGTTTTATCCATGTATAAAAATTGGTTAACTTTTAATAAAATTTTACCTAAAGGGCTGGTAATCATAGTTTTTGTTTCTTATCAATTATGCAAAATTCTGCAACTTAAATGAAAAAAAAATTAAAACAATAAAAAAATCTTAATTGGCGAATAAGAAAATGTTCGAGTTCGTTTTAATTGAATTTTTCTATACTTCTTGTTATTGTATATGTGATGATTTGTTTGTTTGCTTGTTTGTTGTTTTTTGGCGCAAGAGCCATATTTGGCTATTCTGCGCCAAGCCAATGGTGGCGGCAGAGAGCAAATTAAAGAAAAACGCACTTGCTAAAATTCAAAAGAAGGTATCAACTTTAAAATGATAATATTAATAAAAAACTGTGATGTACAATATTAAATATATTTAAAAGAAACACTGATGCAAGATAAAAGTGAAACAATAAATCCAGTTAGAAGGTCAAACATGAAGTTAAAAAGAGCTAAATATGATGATAAAAGCCAACTGTTTTTAAAAATTTTTAAATGTTTGTTATATATAATGAACAATTTTATCAAATATATAAATAAATGTTATTTTATTTGCATTTTTAAATCTCAACTAATAATTACCATTAAATATCAAGCTACTTAATCTTAATAGCATTTACTATGGACAACACTTTTCATGCGTGCTGCAGGCATTAAAATGCATAATATTTGAGAAATTTCAATTTTACTAAATGATAAAATGATTACTTGAAATAAAGAAAAGAATACCATTCACTTTTATAACATTAAAAACTAATATTTTCACAAATATATCTGGCATGAAACAAGAAAAAAAATCGAGCAAATTTCAACTAGCCATATTTTTTTTATTGGGTTGAGAGGATATAAAAAAAGCATTTCGTTTAATTTGTCATATTATTATAAAGCACCGTCTTAAATCAACTTTAGGCCAAAATTGAATAGAATGCGATAATGTCAACAAACACACCAGAGAAAATATAAAACCTCTCGATACTATTAAGATGCTCCTAGGTAAAAAGAAATATTTCAAAAAAATTCGAAGAATGTGTCACTACCTATGTTATTTGTTGATTTGCATGCTTTGAGAAGACAGAATGAATAGGATGAGACCCCGTAAAGATGGTTTTAAATAGCTTATTAGATCTGCATCAACATTTACATTGATAAGAATATTATAATTTATTTTTCAACATAAAATTGTAAAAGTATTTAGAGTATTTTTTCCTTCACAAAATTTTTCATAGAGCATTTTTTTTTCAATTTAAAAAAAAAATTGTTAGAGGAAAACTAAGAGCATTTATTTCGAAAATTCTAATAAATAAATTTGTTATATTAACAAATCCAAGGCTTATTTTTTAAAAAGAATCTGCGAATTCATTTATTAGTGGGATTACTATTAAAACTATTTCTGTATCATTAAATAAAATATGCTTCCGAATTTTCAGATGACCAATCTTTGAAGCGCTATGGCTTGAAAAGAATCTTTATATATTAAAGGTACATTGACTCTGTCACTTATTTAAAAATCAGCACTAAGGTTATTTTGTATTATATCAGCACAAGGATTTACTTCTCGATACTCTTTTCTTAATTTTTAGTAATTTTATACGACTGTAAACAAGTGTTTAAATAAAATGACTTTGAAAGGACCAAAAAATATTTTGATTTGCTTTTTTAGTTGAAATTAAATTTGAAAAAAATTAGTTATTCAATTTCCTACTATTTTTTACATTGTAAATATTTTTGGAGCAAATTTTATTCATAGATTCAATGAAATATATTACAAAAGTGTACATGGATTTCAAGATGCACCAAATATTACATTTTATATAGCTTTTTTTCATTTTTATGCTTAGTAAAAAATGAGGAAATTTAAAAGGATCTTATTTTGTATCTTGAATGTAACAGAAATAAAATGAATCAGTGCTTATGGTATGCAGTATTTACCATTCGGATGTTGATAAATATGCACAGATAATTTGAAAGGTCTGTCTTAAATACGAAAGCAGTATAAGAATTTTTAAATTATGAAAGTGTAGAAAGTTTTATTTGCGAATGCATTTCATTTTCATTGGAATTAAAATTCTGATATACAATATTTACAACTTTGAAATTTTGATACAATAACTAGTACGATAAGAGAAATGAATAAATCAATGAAATAGATATTGATACTGGCCATTTTTTTGCACCCATAAGATATTTGAATATTTTAATGCATAAAGTTTGTAAGGAAAATTTTAAAACCTTATATGTCTCAAAATAAATTTCTTTACCTGAAAGACAAAGAAAAAAAAAATGGATGCATATTTTAAAATATTCTGCATTGTACAACTAACCCCCCTCACATTAACGCCATTGTAAAGAAAAAAGCACAAATAATATTGCTAAATTATTACAATCTTTTTTTTTGTTATTTATAAAAAAGTCACTATGTGACTGGCAAGAAAATTCATATAGCCGCTTTCAGAAATAAATAAATGCTATAATGTTACGAAAATATCTGAATGTGGAGTGAAAGCTAATATTATTTTGAAAATTGCATATTTCATCATATGTGGCAGACTATCTTGATGAGATGATATTATAGTTTTGAATGTAATTTCAATTTATACACATTTCTTCTTTTATTTGAGTAACTGCTTTCATCTCTTGTGATCTTCTTAAGAGAAAATTTTATGTGATTCGTAAAGAAAAAATTATGAAGCTATATTGACTATGGAGAACAACCAATATAGACTTCCAGAACAGCAAATGATTTGATAAGTTCGATTTTATTTTACATATCTTGTTGCGATTCCAATTTATACATACTCTCGTTATTTCTCTCTTTCTCTCACACACACACACATATATAGAGAGAGAGAGAGAAAGAAAAACAGTAATCTTTTACAGCATTTAGTGGAAAGACGATTTCTTATTGGTAGAAAAAATTTCACTATATTTTCCGACCAGAAAACACTCTCAAAAGCAAGGAACGAATTATAAAACAAAAAATATAAAGATATCTCTTTGAAATAAGTGAAATTGTTATGGCAGAATTGAAAAGTCGTATTTTGTAAAGCTGCTAAAGTTTATCAATTTCTCTGTTCAATTTCTTACATATTTTTGAAAATTTTGATCAAAATTTATTTTGATTCGTATTAAGATTCTTGTTTTGTTACTTTTATCTAAAACTGCTTGATTATTTTCATTTTAAGATTCTCAAACACAAGGAAAGATTTGCACAGAAATCTATGAATAAATTACTTTTTTTCTATTTGGTAATAGCAATTTGAGTTTTCAAAATCAAAACGCTTTTTCTGAATTAAAAAAAAATATTTTTTTTACAAAAGAAAATGTAATAGAAACAACTCTTCACCAAATTCTCCATCTTGTTTCAACTTCTCTATTAGGCATTTTGCTTTCGACTTGCTTTTTCGATAAAAGCTTTTAACAGTTGTAGAGAAGAAAGTCGACGTTTAATTACTATCCATGGCTTTGAATATACTTCTGTATTTATTGAGTTTCACTGAAGTACTTCAGTGCAACCGCTATCGACTTCCATTTCTTTTAATAACTTTTACAGGAAGAAAACGAAAAATGGCGAAATAGTGTACAACAATAGAATGAAGATAAAGATAAAGATATAGGAAACAGAATACGGAAATTATGCTTGCCCTAAGGAAGAACATTAGAGGAAAGTCACACCTGATAGCTGTGAGATGAAGAACGATAAGTAACGTACTTACAACTTCAATCGTAAAAAGAAGAAAGGTGATTCGAAGGGAAGAATTTAACTCATAGAAGAAGACTCCAAGTATTCTTTGTTATAAAACCCTTGGCATCTTTCCACTTTTTCTTCCCCTAAAGTTGCTCCTTTCCTCACATTCGCTTTGCTGCTTCTCTTTCAGACACTAAAAGAAATTTCGTTTCTCTCGCTTATCCGTACTCTTCTTTCAAAGCTTTCGAAGTCACGCAGTTCAACTAAAATAAAAAGTAGACCAAAAGAAAAATGCACTACACAATTTGAATTTATTTTTCTTTTACAGTTAGATCGGCCACACTTGTAGCTTTCCGTCTGGGAAGAGTTGTACTTTAAAAGTTGAGACTGGAAAGACTTTTCCGATGACTTTTAAAGGGAATTTCTCTTGAAAATATGTCATTTATAATGAACATAATTCATTTATGCTTTCTAGAAGAACGTGGGGATCTAAAAGTGCATCGGAGGAAATTTAAATCGATATCATGAAAAATATTTCCTCTTTCTACAATAAAGTTTGAGATAAAATTTGTTATTCATTTCCGAGAAGAATTCCTGAATTCCTTAGTAAAATATATCTCAATTTTGTATTTCTGAATGATATGCTTTCGACACTGCTCTGTATCTTAGTTCAAAAATTATTTATTTGTATGTCAAAGATATTTTTTAATCTTTTTCTGTATTGCTGCTGCTTTTATCATTATTTGATTGCCCTTAGAAATCAGCGTCAGAATGCTGGTCTGTAAGAGTAGTATTGTTTATGCAAAGAAAGTATGGGACAGAAATCGAAAAAATTGTTTCAGTTAAATAAAATTTTCGCTATTTATATTGTATTTGAAACACGAATTGCAATTTTTTTTTTCCTTCGTGCTCATATGACACGGTAAACTTTACTATCCATAAGATATCATCCAATACTGAGTATATTGACCAATTAAATCACATCGTCGTGCTTTTAGGACATTTATACATCGTTTTATTAAAATAAAAATTCACATAGTATGTAGGTAAATATTCATAGATCCTATGGGGCCTCTTGGCCCATTATAAACAAACTTATAGCAACTAATTCCAAGGGAACAAATAATACATTATGTACTCAAGAATGATATATTATATTCTATTCAATTCGTGTTCATAATTATTCTTGTTCATATTCAGTCATGGATATATATTCGCACAGTGGGTATATATGTAGAGATTAACATTCATGTAGCAAGCATCGCAGTTCATAATGGAATATTTTACACACAATAATGAAACTTGAATATACGTATGTATTGCTGTTTTCACTTCTTTTTATTTCGTTTCATAATATTTTTAAATATATATTTGGTTAAAAAATCTTAGTATATTTAATAATAAAATTCGTAAGCATTTTAAATAATTTTGTAAAGGGAGAAATGAAAACATAAAACAATCTTATGCTGTCGATTTGATTTTAAGGAAAATTAGGTTTTTAATCTCCTTTCAATTTTCTGTGCTTTTCGATTAATAAAATATTTAATATTATTTTGGCTCTGAATGTATGATTTCAAAATGTGACTAAAAATTTATTCATGACTCTATTGACGTTATGGCACTATTTGGCGTATTTTCATTTTTATATTATTTTCGCAACTAAGCCACATTTATTTACTCTGCCTGGTACACATCGAATAAAAAATAGCGATGTTTTCAGGAGAACTGAAGAAACATGCAATTGATAAAAATCAAATGACTTTGACAGTTGATGTGAGATTTATATTTATAAATAAAACATTTTTAGACTTAGGAGAAAAACTTTTACCTTCTTTTGTCTAAATTTCTCAAAAATGTCAGAAAAATTTGATTTTTTTTCTTCTGTAAATCAAAAACTGGATGACAGAAAATTTAACAAAATTTTGTGCGATTTTACAGGAATCTCGGTCGATTCTCAAATCCATATACCGAGATTCTGGAATTAAACCTTTGTTGTCTTGTTCTTGTATATCTTTATGTTTAAACCTTTTCCATTGTTAATATTAATATTCTGCTAATATTTTGAATATTTTTATTTACTTTATTTGAAATATTAAAAGAAAAGTTCGAATGAAGTCATTTTTTTTAAAAAAAGTGTAATCTCTCCGATATTAATTTGAATTAAGGCATGTTAAATTTCTTACATTAAGAAAATAATAAAAATTTGTAAATTATTTTACGAAGGAAATTAATTATTTAATGTAATTTATAAAATTTAATATAATTATTCTGATTCGTAAAACATATATTATCTTCATACATTTTCTAACTGTTCCACACTAAAAGAACATTAAAGGTAATTCGTATCACATATATTTGGTATTTGGTATCACATATCAAAGAATATCTCGTTAAAAAACTACATTATATTGCGTCTGTTAGATGAAATAAACTCTCAATGGAATGAATATTTATCTTTAACAAAAAATGAGTTCTGTAAAAATTATTTGAAAGAATCAATAGAAATGTTTGGACATTATATAACTTGAGTATATACATCATTTTTTTCAGTCTAAGTAGTAAAAACATGATTTTTTTAAAGGCAAATTAATTTTTAACTTTCACTGTTTATACTAAAAGTACTTTCTATGCCAAATAAAGTTATGTTCAATAAAGTCATGTTCCATGTGGAATAAGCGATCAATAATATATCGTAGCAACATATAACTCAATACTAAACATTTGTCTTGACTATCGGAGTCGGCAAATATTTATTTCAGACATTTATTATTTATCATTCCTTTTCAAAATTCCCCGAAAGAGTTAGTTTTTTAACAAAATGTTTGAAAATTTGAGAAACATTTAAGTTAGTTTTTAAAACAGTGCAGATTTTTTTTAAGCAGTTATCAGTGATATTGGGCTAGATTTATTGTGAGGATAAAACTTAACAAGAATCTTAAATAAATGAATGAATTTTTTAAAACATTTTTCTTTTAACTAAAGCAAAGTCTTTTGAATACGTATTAATAAAATAAAAAATATATATCATCTCAGTATGAGGGAGGAAATTATAACATTTTATCGATCGATTAATTTTAGGAATCTAAACCTTCAAGGGGAATGTAAAGTATGAAATTAAAAATATATATATGTGGCATGATTCATGTTAAGCATTTTTGATATCCATAAAAATTTGAAATTGCTGAATAAATTTTATAATTTTGTAATTATTTCCTAAGTTTATGCCATGTCTTCATGTTAGAAAAATACTTCGAAATTTATTACACAACGAAATTGCCCGTAAATATTTTAAATTATAGAAATCAAATTCAGGCTTAGATTGAAATTGCAAAAAGATACTCAACAATATAATAAATCAATAAAATTATTCACTTATTTCTACCAGATTTAAATTTAGTAATGGTAAAATGAAGCATTGACAATAGCTATTTAATTATATCCTTTTTGCAAAATGTACATGGTAAATTTTCAAGCAGGTAATGATTACAATGAAGTCTACTCCTATCTTAACATTATCTTTTATATCAGATAAGTCATATTTATATTAGTAGCCAGTGTGACTTTTCAAAAATCATTATGCAGTTGATTATATCAGTATACGTGGCGATTTTTTTGAAAATCAGTTCTGATGGGGCTAAATATCATTAATTTCCTATATCTTCATTTTTTTCATGCTGAATTCACACTATATTAAATACTTTTTTCTACAGCGAAAGTTTTTCTATATTTCGCTTTTCACTTTTATCTGTTCGTTAGAAATTGTCAAGCAGTACATATTTAATGCTTCATAAGGGTAAAACTTTGGCAAAAAAATTACGAAATTCTCTGACTAACATGAAAAAACTGCGAAGTAAGGTGTTTCTATCAACTCTGTAAAAGATTTAAGAATTTCAGTCAGAAGTTTGTAATGATTGAATAAAATCAATAAAAATTTGCCTTGCCGAAATCAGATATAACATAAAATGTTTCCTACACGAAATCAAATTCAGAAGTGCCTTCAAGGACTTGAAGCTTCAATAATGTAGTACAGAATTTCTTGAATTCCTTCTTTCGATAAAATGTCATGGCCAAGTAGGTACTTCTTATTTTGCAGTTTCATGGGAAAGCAGTCACTTCAGCACAGATATGTAACTGCAATTTCAGTAAATAAATAAATTACTTAACATAGAGCATTTTAATTTGTATTCTCAAATTTTATATTTTTCAAATTTTATATTTTTAAATAAAAGCATCTAAGAGTTACTTATGTGATGTTTTATTAATTTGTGTTATCTGATTTTTTTCGCCTCTTTCAAACTTTTATATATTATCTTGTTTATTACGATCACTACATTTTAAAATATTTTTAGACATTTATTACGGTCACTACTTTTTAAAATATTTTTTGGACATTTATTATGATTACTACTTTTTAAAATATTTTTGGACATTTATTATGGTTACTACTTTTTAAAATATTTTTGGACATTTATTATGATTACTACTTTTTAAAATATTTTTGGACATTTATTATGATTATTATTTTAAAATATTTTTGGACATTTTTGGACATTTATTATGATTACTACTTTTTAAAATATTGTTTGAACATTTTTGGACATTTATTATGATTTCTAATTTTAAAATATTTTTGGACATTTATTATGATTATTTCTTTTTAAAATGTTTTTTGGTCATTTATTATGATTACTACTTTTTAAAATATTTTGTGGACATTTTTGGATGTTTATTATGATTTCTAATTTTAAAATATTTTTTGGACATTTTTGGGCATTTATTATGATTACTACTTTTTAAAATAATTTTTGGACATTTTTGCACATTACATTTTAACAGTGAAATTTTGTAAGTTGATGTTATACTCACTTCCTATTTTGTTGAGTTTTAAAACTTATGCATTATATACCTGCGTTGAAGAATCTCAAAGAGCTTTGAAAATTTATTCATTTACATTATTGATACCAACAAAACTTAAATTTTTTTTTCGATTTTAATTATTAGTTAATACGTTAATTTTATTATATATTGGTTTCTTAGCAGAAGCGCAACATATTGAATTCGATAACAAATTGATTTCCAAATTCCATCCCATTTTCAGTGATTAATTAGAAATTAAGGACGGGAAATAGAAAATAAATGACTAAGGCATCTATATTTTCTTTGCACCCTAATAATGAGTAACTCTTCAAACTATTTTTAATTAATACATTCAACTTTATATTTAGTATGTCTTATAAAAGCAGTTGAAGTTTTTTTAATAAAAATCATTTAATTTTAAAATTTCGATACATATATTTATAATTTTAAGAATGGAAATCATATACGTTGTATATTTACTAAAAGTATTTAAATATCATATCGAGATATAAGGCTTTTCTGGAGTAAAATAAAAATGTAGCCAAAATGTTTTTTATTTGACGTTATTGTTTTGCTTTAAAACATTTCTTTTACTAACTCGAGTATATTAAATACGCGATATGTCGTAATTTAATCATAAAGTTTGAAAATTATATATTTGGCTTGGAAAATGGAACTGAGACTAATCTTATCCCACACATATTACATGAATCTATGATAAGATTTCGTAAGCTTCTTTGAAATGTATCTTTACATACAAAGCACAAGTAGTCTGAATCCTTCAAAACTAAATTATAACATGCTAGACTGGAAATTACTCGTGAGTTTGGATTTCCATGTTGCCATTCATGTTAGGTATTCTTAATAATAATACTGTTATATTGATAGAATTCTCACTTCAAACAAACTAAAAAGTGGTAATCCAATTCTTGTATACGCTAGTGTTTATTAACTTTTCCAAATTCAGCTCTCCAGTTTCACTCCTTTTTGAATGGGGAAAAAAAAAAAAGACTTTATTCCAGTTTGCAAATTGTTCGAGACTACGTACTGAAAAACAAATTAGGAAACAATCCTTTATTAACAATATAAAAATAAAAATATAAATCAAAACTATTTTAATAAAAAAATCTTATGCCGTATTAGTTTTCTCAGTTATTTTTGATCATCTATATATGTATCTATATCTATACTTATAATAAAGCTCAATGTGTGTGTGTGTGTGTGTGTGTGTTAACGCTCTACAGGCCAGACCATTTGACCTACAGCTACAAATTTGGTACATGTATACCTTGGAGGTCGGGAATGCACATCTGGAGTCTCTTTATTTTTGAATTTTTACTTAGAATTTTAATTATTAATTAAAAACTAACTTTCCCGGCAAAAAAATCTTCATTCCTTCACCGCCAAATGAGTAAGGCTTCAGTTTTTTAACCCACGCTAATGAGGTTAGGCTTAACATTTTTCGACCGACTATTTCAAATGATTCTGCTTATTTTCTTAATGTTTGATGCATTTAAAATTAAACATTGTTCATTAATCGATCTTTCAGATTAATTGTGAATTACTTTTGAAATAAAATAAAACAGAATAAAGGAAATTAAAAAATTTTAATCTGCATAGCGTTATCCCAACTGACGTAGAAAAATTCACGCATTTGCGTTACCATAACTGGCACTGAAAATTCACGCATGCGCATTGTGTTCTGATTGTTGACAACTATTTTCAACGAATGCGGACTTGATTTAAATTATTTTTTGGTTAGTTCCATGCTTTTGTAATTAAATTGTATTTATGTTGGTTATATATATTTTTGTATATGCTTATAGTTTTAAGCACATCGTTTTTTAAGTAGTTTCTTTTAACCTGTTTTCGATTGATTATTTTAAACGATTCTGTTTATTTTCTTAGTGCTTGATGCATTTAAAATTAAACATTGTTAATTAATCGATCTACTAATGATGACTCTGAGAAAATTTTGTTGACAAATTCTTGTGATATTACATAAATTAAGAAAGATATTCTTTAGTGCCCATAAAGTTTAAATGTTCTGTGACTCTGTTTTCAGTAATCATATTATAAAAAAAATGTTTTGTTTCAGTAAAAGATATTATTATATTAATTGCAGATTAATAATTTCCACTTTAATTCAAAGCATAAATTCTACGGGAGCTAACAGAAAATTAGAAAGATACATATTACGTTATGACTGAAGGTCTTTATAATATTACGAGTGAATTATATGACTGTCAAAATTTTTTAAGTTTTAAAATATTTTGATGAAAAAGCTATTAAAGTAGGAATTACATAAAATATTTAATTATTAAAATTTTAATGAGCACTAAGATTGGCGTACCGGTTGGTCGCCAAAAGCGGTTAGTTAATAATAAAAGTACTGAAAAAAGGCACTTTAAAAGCTTTAAAGAAGATTTAAGTACACAAGAGGATCCATCTTATATCACTACTCACAGTTTATGTAGTGAAATTGTAGGCATCATTTCACTTTCACAAATTTTAGATTTCTGCAAGACCGAACCACAAACCAGTTACTGATTAGTTACAAATCAGTTACCATTTACTGCTCACTGATAATTAACTTTTATTTCTTTTACACTCTGTTATAATAAGATAACATCAAGCAGGAATTGTTAAAAATATTTCTCAGATACGATTTCGGATCAGTATATTCTTCTCAACACTTCTCAACATAAAACAAATTTATTCTAACATTATATACTAATAGTAGTAAGTAGAGGTTACAATAGTAATTCGGTTATGTAAAAAAAAGTGCATATTAATTCCGTTTAATTGCTTTATACTCAAACATATAATAAATTAATAAGAAAAAAACCTATTTATTTAATTGTCAAGAAAATTTGTCTAAACTGTTCCTTATGCTACACAATATTTGTTTGCAAAAAAATATGTTAAGTGGTTTGTATTTATGTTGGGAACAAAGAAATACGTTTAAATTTTTTAAAATTGATTTAGAAAATCAAATCATATCTCGGATAATATTTCATTGAAAGTTTTGAATTGAAACGCTTACTTAACTTTGATTCAAAGCAATACTCATTTTCATTCTGGATCGAAACATTTATTGGATTTTACAGACCGTTTATTTAATTCTATAACGACAATGAAGGAAAAAAAAAAGTCGAAAAAAGTACTGCCACCTATTAAGCATCAAAATGCTCAACTTAGGGGGGAAAAACTTAAGTATTAATTCGAGATTCTGAGTCAATGCAAATAAGAATAAAATAGAACAAAATATTGATTATATGAAAGAAAAAAAAAAGAGAGGTTGAACACTCTTTATCGGAGCAATTAAATTAGCATAAGTTGAATAAATAAATCTCCTAATCACTTTTACACAAAAGCTATCTCCATTGACTGGTGGCTCAGAGCCAGTGTAAAACCATTAAGAATGCACTGCCAAGCGAAATTTGGCTATAGTCATTAGGAAGTTACTTTAGAATGATTTGCAACTGTATCAATTCAAGCACCGAAAATTAAATGACTCAATTCACTTGTATTAACACAAAGTGTAATAACTGATAAGCGAATCGAATGCAAAAGCAATACTATTGGGATTTTAAAGGTTCATGATTGATGGTTTGGATTAATTTTCCTTCTCCTTTAAAGAGAATATACAGCAAAGTTAAACATTATTATGGCCTTTAAATGCAAATGAAAGCAACAGATTACAGGATAACCATCAAGGGTGCGCCTGATTTTCCCATCTTTCTAATTCTAAATACAGAGACAGTCAACATAAGTCACTTATTATGCTGATTCTATAGGCAGCATAATTTTGTGCACAAATGTTTATTTGTTTAAGTAAAAAAACAAACAAAAAAAGGGGTATTATGCTAAAAGCATAGAATTAAAAATAGTTTTCTGTTGTTTGACTGTTTGAATTTATAGTCTGTTTGAATTTATAAAATCAAACAGAAAACAAAATGCGTGAATCCATAAACCTATGGATCCACGTATATTCTTCTCCCATGCATTTCTTCTTTTCTTTTCTCCTGTCAGATTTAAGACAGGAGCTAAGTTTGAGGCATCGGAAAGCAAATTCCTTATGACACAAATCGGTTCGCATTACGTGATTCTTGAATTGTGAGATTTTTTGAAAGATTGTTAAAATATATACTTTTTGATTGTTTTAATTATTAATTTTCATACTTTGAATGGCCACCATCTGGATTATAGTTCCATCACACAGTCCCAGTTTATTGAATAAACTTGTTCCAGGTTGAATCCGTGAAAAAATCAAGAAGATTTTGTTTCAGTCATCTGAAAGATAAAGATACAAATTTAATATTAAATTAATTAACTTTATTCTAAATATAAATAGTGTCTTCTAAATATAGCAATTTTTTAACTACTTTTAAGACACTGACTGCATTCGGATTGAAGTTTTCGAAAAATGATATAAAATGCCGATATTTTATTTTTTTTATTTTTTATTTTAGTATAAACAATTGAAAATGCACCTTTGAAACTAAAGTATATCAGTTAAAGACCGCACGTTTCTTGAAAACTGGAAGAAATACGTTATTTTTTTGGTTATATCAAACAAAATCTTTCCAATTCATTTTAATTCCAATCTTTATAAAAGGACTTGTTTAAAATCTTGCAGATAAGTTAAGAAAAATAATGCCTAGGTGATAGAAACATTTTATATATCAATCTAATCTTTAATACTGGGATAATTTTGCATCTTTAAAACAACTTTTAAAGATGTAAAATAGCATTAAAGTCTACTTTTTTATTATAAGAAGGAATGTAACTTACCCAAAAATGAATGTGGGATAAACATCCAACTCTTTACTAAGCAAACTCTTCAAAAACTTTGAATATTGAATTAAAACAATATTCGATATTTTCTCCAAAAATTGACTTTTTGATGTCAACCTATTTTAAATCTTAATAAATCTAATCTAATCTTATTCAACCTACTTTAAATCTTAATAAATCTAATCTAATCTTATTCAACCTACTTTAAATCTTAATAAATCTAATCTAATCTTATTCAACCTACTTTAAATCTTAATAAGCCAAACCTAAAATATGGTTATGATAAATTTTGTTTACTAATCCACATACTATTTGTACCATTAAGTCTTTTTGCACAACCTAACCACAGATTTACCAATTTCATTTTCGGTACGATATTGTTTTGGAAATTTTTATTGATGGTTTTTTGTACGTGCAGAAAATACATGAAGTTAACCAGTTGTTTGAGCGCAACTTTGACAGCTATACACAGAACTTTATTTTCTTATTTCACTTTTTATTAGAAATCTTTCTAAACGGATATTAACTAGCACGTTGTAACTAAGCATAATCTGAAAATTTAAACTTTAGTTTTAATTATGACAATGAATGTATGGCATTCATCTATGAACTCAATGAATAAAGTATTTTATTAATTTGCATTCAAAAATTTTACTATATAAATTTTTATTAAGAAGTAGATATTATCATTATTTTATGAATCAAAATCAATTTTGTTTTAAAATTAGTTCAATGACTATTTGCAGTTATAAGATTTTGAAAGTGCAAGATTTCATAGATTTATAATGATGTCCCATTTAAAACATTATTTAATTTTTTCATTAGAATATTTTTTAAAAAATCTTAATGCTGGATAAAGAGTAAATGTTACCTTTTTGTTTTTCAGGATTTCACCCTCGATTTTTATTTTCGTCAATCCTGGAAAGACGATAGACTGGCATTCGTAGCTCGACCTGGCCTGGACAGTTTAACAGTCGGAGCAGAAGTAGCAGATCTTATTTGGGTGCCCGATACTTTTTTTGCAAATGAGAAAACGGCATATTTCCATCAAGCTACTACGCCCAACACATTTTTGAGAATAAATTCAGAAGGCGAAGTGTTCAGAAGTATGCGGTAAGTGTCCTACGATCCCAAAATAGTTTAGATAAATACTGAGCAATATTTCGTATGCTATTTTTTTGCGTTATATTTAAATTCCCAACTTTACGAATAAACTTGCTAATATCATGGAAAACCAAGTTGTTAAAATTTACAAATATGCATAATTTAAAAAGAAAACTTTTTTTCATACTTTTTTATAATGCGTTTGCTTTTTTTTAAATCAAAAATTTGTCGACATTACTTTTATTTAACCTAACTAAGTAGGCTGCGTAGAAAGGCTGGAAAATTCTGTTCGGTCGATGGCAAGTAATTGTCCCACCGGGACAACTACATACCGTTGTATTGTATTTTTTCTTACTGCGCATGCGTTTGTAGAATCTGGCGTGAAAAAATTCATAACTTATCATAGATTAATTCCGACATTGTTTGCTCTTATGGACATTGCTTGCCATTTTTTTTTCTATAGTTTTTCAAATTTAAGTATGTTGAACTTCTTTTTATTTTACCATGTTTCTTTGTTTAAATATCCATCATTTTAATGCGACACGCAGTGAAAGAGGAAAATTCAAGGACGCCAAGAAAGCGAAGTATAGACAAGCATGGAATGCCTGAATCTATCTATGAAATTGTGGCACAAATAAATTAGTCCCTTTCTACGCATGCGCTGCTTACTTGCCGTCTTATAACTGGTCGAATGTAAACCCGGCATTATTTTAAATAACGATTTTTATACGATTAAGACATACTATTTCATTGCTTTCCTAGAATCATTTATATAATAATATAAAAATTCTGTTTGACGATAACATTGCTGTTATGTTTCAAAATTTAAAAATAACCGAAATAATTTATTTTGTATCAAAGGAAATTTAATTCTTCATGTCTTTTAATTTAATTACTAATTTCATTACAAGTTAAGCTGCTTAAAAAACTTAATTATGATTTAGAAAACTTACAAGAAATGAAGCAATGTAGTTTTAGTCAAAGATAACTATGCAAAACTGAAAATGGGGAATTGAAATTAAAGGAGACGCTAAAAAAATTAAACATAATAGTCGTTGTAACAGTTAAATATTAAGATCCGAGAAAAGTGCTGCTTTGTGTTTGTCGAAAAATCAATGCCGAATAACAGGGAAAAATACAGACAGTCTGCATAATCAATTGACAGCATTGTCACACCAATTAAAATCAATTTCTTTCTTTGCAAATATGTTCTTTTGATTGAAATATATTCTTTTCTCACATTTGTTTGCATCACTCAATACAGAAGAAAACTAGAAAGTCAAAAGTTATGTCTAATGAAATAATAAAGTTTCTACAATAATTATTTCACAATTCACATTTTTTTTTCTCTTTATTATTTCATGTCTGCTTTGATATCAGGTTGTGAGTTGCAAAAATAAAATAAAATAATCAGAAATATCTCAAAGGAGCTACTTTTCTCATATACAGATATTCAATAAATAAATTATTTCTGTAATAAACTGAGCTTGAAAGACTATATCCTGCCTAAATCTTTCTTAAGACTATAGCCTGCATAACCTAGATTCCCCAATTATCTTCAAAAATGTACGTCTCGATGTTTGAGAAATTCAAAATATTTCATTTGTTTTATATAATCAAAGGGACTTAAAATATTTTTCATAACGAGTATTCCTTATGTGCTTTTTTAATCACATAATGCTTTTTTCCGATGCTTTTAGAATAACGTAGGAATTTAATGGACGCACTTGGGAAATTATTTGAAAATTGGGGCAATTTATTGATATTCGTTCTTTAGAGTAACATGAGAAATATGCTGTTGTGTAATTTCTCTACAAATTTGTGATTATATTTTAATAAATTCTTATATATTTAAAATATGTATTTTTTAAAATGTATTGTAACTCAAAACGAAGTTGGTAAATCCTTTCTTCTGATGTTAAGAGTAACATGAGAAGAGTTCCATTCTTTAGAATAATTTAAGAAATATGCAGTTGTGTAATTTCTTTTCAAATTTGTCATTTTATTTTGATAAATTCTTATATATTTAAAATACGTATTTTTTAAAATGTATTGCAACTCTAAACGAAGTTGGTAAATACTTTCTTCTGATATTAAAGTTTTACTAAAAATATCGATATGCATGTTTATTCATTTGTCATACCATTACTTGATATAGCATTGAATCAGATCAGATTTATAGGAAACTGTCATTAGAATAATATTATTTCTGAAGTAATTTCTTCTGTAGCTGATCTCAAAGGTTCTAAATTAAATATTAATTAGCTCGTCGTTAAAAAAATGTATTTTTTTAAATTTTAATAAAAAATGATATTTTTCAAACTAATATTTTGTTGAAAGGCATGGGAGCAGCAAAATGCATTCCTTCTGAAAGACTTGAAATACAATTTTGTGATTTTTCTATGAGATTCGCTTATTTTTCTTTAGATATACACGAAAAGGAATTTTCTTAGCGGTTTTTTTAACCTTAACGTTCATAGCGAATTTCTTTTTTAAATATATTTGTGAAATTTACTGCACTTGCTAGCACAAAAAGCATCGGAAATCCGAGAAAAAGAAAATACAAAACCTTTCTTCTGGAAACGGTCTTTGAATGTTCCTGCCCGCTAAGCAAAACGTTTTGAAACCTCTTGAGGTTGCGTAATATCCTCTCCAAGGATGAAAATATCTGGTTACAAGAGCTCGACGATAAACAAAGAAGCAACAATGCGTAGCAAATAATCATAAATTACCAGCAAAGAGGCGAAGCAAATGTCTCAAGGGATTGCACACCAGTGGATTAATCAATTTGCCTCCAGTCGCGCGCGAAAGAATGCAATGAAAATGGACGGCATGATGCTTAGGTGTTGACCTTGGGGGGCTCTGAGGTCAAGAAGCTTGACAAGAAGAACAATAGGTGATCGATCAGGACTAGTTTGTCGACAAGGTTTATCAACTTGGCAATTTTTGTATTGGTAAATGCTTTCTGTCAATGACCTTATCCATGTGAACAGAACAATGTTATGCAAAGATGTTAATTGTGGAGAATTTTTTCTGGCCCTCCGTGATAGTTTATCAGTTATCAAGAACATATTCCGTTTTTCAATTTATATTAAACTAATAACTAACATTGTGAACTTTTTTTTTAGATTTCCCTATTGAAATCTTTAAAATAAAATTATGTTTTCGGAACCAAATAGTTTTTACAGTTTAAGGTGCTGGGAGAAATTAATATAAGTCATGTATATCTAATTTATAAATTTGTGTATCCTAGTATACATAACTATCTAAAGAATCAGAACTATATGCTTGAAACATTATTTTTGAAATGAATCTTCAAGAATGTCTTGCAAGATTTAATTTATTTCAAATTCAATGACTACCATTATATAAATGCATTTCTTGATTTCCCTGTTACAATTTTAATTGATTGTTCGTATTCATAGACTTGTTAGAATGAATTCACAATACGTATAAAAAAGCAATTATCATAATTTAAATTTCAATTAAATATCTTGGGGCTTACAATTCATTAGATCATATCTACAGTTTTCCGATGTATAATAATCTTAATATTTTAATAAAATTCCAAATTTATTTAAATGTGTATTTAAACATAATTAATATCGTTAGTATTCATATCCACGATGAGAACACAATATTGTAGCACTACTTAAAATCTCCAAAGCCCATAGGTATGCATTCTATCGATAAATAAGATACTCAATGAAACATATGTTAACACATCTGAAAATTGTTTTCTAACGGAAGAACACACATTTATTCTAGATGACGTAAATTTTCTAGATGCTTCACTAATAGAAATACAACACAAATAAACGAACAAATCCAGACTTAAAATAAATATAATCACATCATTCAAAATAAGATCGTTAATTACTTAGGAAAGTAAAGTTCATTTTCTAACATGCAATTGACGGCAAGGAACTCAAAAGTAAACTGAATGAAATCCCGCAATCGACTTCTCGACTTGGTCTCACATCTTAAGAAAGCTGTCACATTCTTGGGAAAAATCGAAAGTGCATGATGTCTCTGGAAAATAGAATAATATTCGTCACCAAATGCTTGCCACTTTTCACAATAAAGTTGAACTCTGATTTATTAACATTTCAGCGACAACGAACCTCAAGCTCACTGTCACCAAAGCCCAGATTAATTAAAAATACATTAATTAAGTAAAATTGCAATTTATTAAAACAAAGCAATAAATTAAACTGATATTAACGCATATGATTATAAGTGATTTGATGTAAGATCTTTCAGAATTTTTAAAAAAATGCTGTTTAATTAAGGAATGTATCAAAATATCTACTTAGAATAGAAAACTCATTTGGCAAGTTCATTTTCATCATAAAACCAATTAATAAATAAACAATTACACTCATTTGAATCACTGATTTTATGGAAAATTACTTTCTGCACATTCAATGTATTATTTTATTATGAATAATGATATATTGAATATGCCTTTCCTCATACTGCATTATGTATTTTGATTCTACGTATTTCTTTGTTCTTTACTAGATAATGTATTTTGGTTTTCATGAATTTATTATGTCTTTTATGGAGTAATAATCATGAAAAGAAAATACTTTTAGAGATAAAAACTTAAAAATTTCAGATAGTTTTTTTTTTAGTCTGAAATTTTTACACTAATTAAATAGTTTATCCAGAGATATTATATATGTCCTGGAAGAAATATAAAAGCAGAAGATTTTATTGTATTTTAATCAAAAGCATGCAATTCCTAATTTCTTAAACAGAAAATAGGCTGGTTTCAAAATCAACCCCAATATATTATGGAAATCGACTTTTAGAATTGAAAATGTTTCGTCGATGTTTGGCTCAAAGGTAAAGAAAGAAATAAAATTTTGCCAACTATATTTGGCATCTTATCAAATTAAAGTGATCCTTGAAAGTTTATTTAAGTGAAAACTACAGATTTAGTAAGAAAAACCTGTTTTACCATGAAAGACCTGACGATAATACCGCTCGCAAGCATATGCGTGATTTTTTAAATGTCGCAAGAAGGACATTGTTTGCGAAGCCCCTACGGACATTACCCCCGTTCAAGAGACTTGCCTTTGTACACAATATCGGAGCTCCTTGAATCATTAATGTATGCTAATGAACAATTCTACGAACTCGAAGGATCTCGAAAGGCAAATTTCCGGTTAGACTACCGAAGAATTAACTGCCGCATTGATTAATTTTTATAAAATTTAGCTTGAGCTTAATGTTGAATTAATCAGTTTGCCTACTTTCTTATTCTTCTTTTAAAAACTAAGATTATTTTATCAATTGCACATTTAGAAATGAGGATACCTTCATTTACGTTAATCATATTTAACATCCTAAATTTTCTTTGTTCAATTTCTTTATCAGCAAGTATATCCAGGTAGAATATCATTTATAACTAATAAATTATTTAAGACTTTAATTTAATAAATAGCTTTCTTTTGCCGTACATGAACCGTTATAGAAAGCTTTGTATTTTCTTTTATTAAATCATTTTTTTAAGATTGTGTTCTAAAATATGTGCTTCATTATTAAATATTTTATTAATATCTGCTGACGGCTATTTATGCATTTTTATGTTTATATTGCTGTGGAATGTCAAATATGTCAAAACAGTTCAATTTTCTTCCGTTATTATTTTAAACAACATTTAATTTCAGCATCAAACCATGTATTTGAATATTACAGTTTCAGGACCTTTGCGGAAAAACATCAAGAGTTTTTTAATTGAATTTTATAAATGATAAAAACATTATTATTTAGATAAATATTTACTTTTTTTAATGCAAATGAAAGTTTTGTTGACATTTATTTATTAAAGATAATATTCTCCTATTATAGTTAGTTAAGAATCTCCTGTTAGCAGACATTATTGATTATCCTTAAATGATATTTTTTTTTATTTTTGTAGTTTCATTTCAAACATAGAAACCTGTTTGAATGAAAATTTCGTGGAAAACGTGTTGTGGTTGAATCAACATCCTCGGAACCACATTCATTTATGTGGTTTAGTGAAGACTTTTATCTGATGCTCGCAATAATTTTTTTTTTCATTGCTCTATTTAATATTAATTAGTTCTATTGCTGAGCATCTAGATCTAGGAAATGGAATTTTTAACATGTTTGTAATTTTTTAGAAATTTTTATTGTTTGTTATTAGAATCTCGTCTTCGGACTCAGTAGAGCATGGACTCATACTCAATTTTACCGAAAAACAGTGCTATATACAGGCCCGGGGTTGGGCAAATTTGTTAGTATCGATGAAAAGCCCCGAATTTATTATGGAAATCTGGATGGAGATCTCATTTACTAATTTTTCATCATATCGCCTGTTGTGAATCATAGGGGCGAAATTTCGAAACTCATCAATTGGAGAAAATGGTTGCCAGTTTTTTTTTTTTTTTTTTTTTTTTTGTAAGGCGTATGGTGTTTTGTGGGTCCTTTCGCCTCTTTTCCATAAAAAAGGCTCATTCAGGTGTCATTTGGTGATCTCAACTGGGAAAAAATTAGATATTTCACTGTAGATTCTCAACATGCAATACAACATCTGTTCAATAAAACAGATATTAAAAACTGCATTTTTAATAATTTTCCCGTAAATTCCAGGCGATAAAAATTGTGAAGAAATCCAATCTTTTGTTTCAAATTAAAATGAGAGGAGAGAAGACGTATATAATAAAAACAATGCATTGAACCCAGGAAAATTGTACCTCACTAGTCTACCTTGTAAGTGCTTATTATTATTATTATTATTATTTTTGCACATTTTACCCAATTCAAATATGCCACGGCACCAAAAAATGATAAATCACCCTTTCCCAGATAGATAAAAATAATATTAAACAAAAACCTTAAAGTGATACAAAATTCAGAAAAGAAAGGCGGGAAGCATATATCTGTCTAAAACACAGCATGTATCTGTCTAAAAAACCGGTGGGATGAATTTTTAAAACAGTCATGTGCTGCAGGTCTCCAAAACGACAGGATTGCTGCATCAGAGGACACGTCAGTTAGGAGACCAAATTCTATAATTCCTCGTCGTAATCGGAAATGAAATTCAGTTTTTTTCTTCTCCTTCTACATGAGTCTCCTACACGTATTTCTATCCTACCTGTCTCAAAGCCGAGTACGAAATGATTTATATCGCTCGAGTATCACTGCGGAAAGAAAGACGGATGTTTGTTTCCTACATTTATTGCTTCCTAAGGATAGTAAGAGTTCCCAAGGCATAATGTGGGACTATCAAGTACAAGTGATACTCCACGCACCTCTGTTTCAACTAATATAATATTTTTTTTGTTTAATAGAAGATAAATAAAAATTCTGCAAGCGTAGAAAATGGTTCGTGGTTCGAGTGCAAATGTAACATTTTAGATAACTTTGTTTGGAATATATTAATATTTTACCTTTGGGAAATCAATGTTTGCTCCATTCTTCTTTTTTTCCATTGTTCAGTTCTTCAAATTTTAAAGTCGAATATACTAAAACGTTTTTGTATTCTTAGAAAAAAAAGCTGATAAAAATGCAGTTATCTTAATTTAGATATATGTTGGATCAATTTTAAATTCCACTATAATATTGTTTTATTTAAAACCCATATAATTAAAATAAAATATAGAAGACTTGCAAAGGACAAGTAGTTTTCTAAATTCGAATTTAAATATTTTTAGATGCATAGCAACCTGACGACTGCTTCATTAGCTTGTGAAAAATAGATTAAAATTTAGAAATTTCCCTCATAATCATGCGCTACTAAAAATGTTTCTTTTAATATATCTTGTCAATGTGTTATGTGTCACTAAAAGTGAATTCTGTGTTTTTTTATTTAATGTCAAATTCAAATATATTTTTATTTATACTATTTACAGAATTCGGACTATTTATGTATAGATAGAATATATAAATAGAATAAAAACTAGTTTAAACATAACGACAGAAATCGCAAATAAAGTAATTACCGAAAGTAAACTGCAGTAAAGAAGAAAAGTGCTGAAAACATATGAAAAGGGGAGGGAATATTAAACACAACCAATCAAATGCGCAAAATGTTGCGATTCAAGGAACGATATGTAAATACAGATGCCTTACCTGGTGAAAGGCGCATTAATTTCCTTATTTATAAAATAAAATCAGTGAGAATCTCAAAAGAAATAGCATTTTCTGCAGACATTTTCTTCGGAGATCAAATGAAATGATAATACCCATAAATGCTATAGCAGACCAATGCTATAGAGATGGAAAAGCAATAAAATTCTGAAATACAGAAATGAGATACAAAATAAGTAAAAAAATAACAAAAATAATATATATACTTATTTTTCATCTTTTTTTTTTTTGTTTCTCAAATTTATATCACGTTTCCATCTCTATAGATCGGTCTGTTATAGTAGTTTGGTTGTAGACAGTATCATTTGACCTAATTGTCAGGTACTGCCTGCAGTAAATGCTTTAGTTCTCTATGCAATAATGGATACCAACCCCGGATGAGCAAATGAAAGCGTCATTCCACAGAATACTTTCTGTTTCCACTTTTAATAAATGTTTACAATTTGTTATATATATATATATATATAATGATGGTAATTTAGTCATGTAGAGTCGACATCGTTAGTGTATAAGTAGTCGTATTGAGCTGAGTTTCAGTTTATTTCAGCCTTAGTTAGTACATTAGAGATAAATTTTTAAGCATTATTGAGTAATATCAGGCTATGATTATATTATATGCCATCGCCGGTAATCAAGAGACAGAAACCACGCCCAAGCGGGCATCTGCCAACAAAATTTCTCTTCATAGTGAAATTTCGACTACATCTCCAAGAGAGAAATATCCGAAAGCATTAGAGCCATTTTATACTGGATCTCTGCAAGCTAAAATTATATTTAATTACGTATTAGAGCTTAATAGAAATATTGAATTAAATTTGGAATGGCGTTCTTTTTTATATCTTTTCATATCTGGTAAAAAGCGCATCAGATCTATATATACATGTGTGTTAATTTTTCACACACATATATATATATATACTTGAAAAATATATTTTCACGTACCTGAAAAGTATACTTCTATTAACGAATGCAAAAGAAGATGCCATGTATTTATTTCCTATTTTATCGGACTTCAATGCATTGAAAGTTAGTTATAAGCTTTATTTGAATTTATCTTCAAAACCAAATTCATTTGTTTGAAAATGAATCAATTCTATTTGAGAATAATGTTCTTTCACTTATCAAATAGTTCTTCTAAGACATAGTTTCTCAATTTTGCGGGAAATAAATAAATGACAATCGGAAAAATGAATGAAGGAATTAAAAATTTCAATTATACAGAAGCAAGCTTAACAGAATAAGTCTTTGCTTATTATTTAATATTTAATAGTTTTCATTTTAATTTCAATTGTTGAAATATGTTCCTACAATTTTCCTTTAAAAATTTCTCTGGGGCAATGTTAATTTTCTTTTTGAGAAATAAAAAAAAAGGAAATCGATTTACATTGTACTACAACATTTTATTGAATCTAAAATTTAAAAGAAGGTATAATAATAAACGACGATTTCCCGTCTTCTTTACTATTTTCCAAGATACTTTTTCTTTGATATTTTCTACGATGTATAATGTTGAAAAGAATCATTATAATGCATTCCGATAACACTTGGATCTTTATGTAAAAGTTAGCGAAACACGTTTCCAGGGCCAGGAATTAAACTTATTGAATCGCAATTTCGGTGATGGTGCATTGTTGTTCAAAGTGCCGGTTAACATCGCTTAGCAATCTCCCACCAAGACTTATTGTTTTGGAAAGAGTTTCATAAATATTTAAGCAGATATTGTTGTTAAGTATTTGTTATTTGCCCTTAAAAGAGACTTTGGACAATAACTGAAGGATAAAAACTGCTTTACCCATAATGTCAGTAACTACAGGAAGAAGGGGATGACCACTTCCTTCTTTTAAGTCTAAAAGAATTTGTGGTTTCCATGAGCTTCGTTGCCATGGCGATAGGGTGGAGCCTAGACTCGGGCACCCTGTGAATCACATGGGGAGGGTGTCAATCGAAGTTACTGATGTCTATTGGTGCTTCCACTTGCAGGGAATAAATCTCCTTTCTTACAATTTGTTTGACTCTTTCAAAGGGAGAGAAAAATAATCAATATTGTGGTTGAGGGCAGTTGGTGCATCATCACACTAAACTGTCTTTTCAGACGTTTACGTGGCAAGAAAAGATTTACAGAATTCATCGAATATAATTGGCAAAATTGTTCTTTTTTTTTTCTTTTACAGAAACGTTTTATCAAAATGCGGCGAAGTTTTAGGATCGTTTAGTGGATCTTGTATACATGACTCTATTGAGCAAAAGATAAACATAGCACGTGCTGAATACGTCCGTCCTTAGAGATAACTTTGAGGGAGTATTGATTTAAAGCAACGTTAGAAAGGAATGCTATGGAATTGGCATGCTTTATCAAAAGAGAAATGGCCTTGAAAAAAGAAATTTAGTATTCTGAAATGAAAGAGGATTTTTTAAAGTTAATTATATATTGTTAATATAATAATACTTTTTTATTTAAGATAGAAAAAAAATAAATAATCCATAAATATTCGGTAAATGGAATGAAACTAGGGATTATAAGATATTCGAAAAATGCATGAAAAAAATTGCATAAATTAGAAAGAAACTTGCTGAGAAACACATTCATTTTATTGAAAATCAAAAATTGTTTGGAAGGATCTGCTTTGAAAAAAATAAAATCATTTCTCGTTTAATGCATTAATGTATTACGATACAAATTGATATATATTTCATCAAATGTTTACCTCTGTTTTTACAATAAATGCATACTTCATAATATTTTGCAGTATTTGCACATTATGCAATATTTTGTTTAAATACATAGATGAATCGTATTCAAGCTCTGTCAGATTTTAATTTTTTGCTTAAATGACGCATAGCTATGGAAAAATCAGTTCATTATAAATCAGGCTTTATTAGTTGTATGCAATATTTTTATTTTTAGGAAATATAAGTTATCACCGTGCAACTTTTAATATCATTAATCGACAAATGGTGTTTGATGCCAGAAGAAAATCCAACATAATCAATTATAAATGAGAGTTTCTGTTAATGAAACGCATTGCTATATTATATTTGTATCGAGCTTTAATAGAAGTAATATGGCGAAGTAACATATATCCTATAGATATAAGATGCATCTTTGCCAGTTTAAATCAGTATTTGAGAATAATAAAGCTTTCTGATCTTTAATTGTGCTCTTGTCAAATTCATGTATTAATGATACTGTTCATATTAAATGAACAATTTTGCATCACTCTACAATGCAGCTTAACTGATTTGGAATTGCTAAGGGCGAAGCTGTGTGTATAAAATGTTTACTGGTTAATTGTTGAATGTATGCAGTTGGAGAAATACAGACTACATGAAACGAAATTTATAGATTTTTTTTCATTTCATTAGTTTGATAATGATTCATGAAGTACATCTACAATATTATCATTAAAAATTGTATTTAAAGAATAAAAAGAATGAATACGTGAATACAAATCTTCAATGAATCCAAATTTAATTCATTTTTCTGTGTAAATTTAAAGAGGGAAAATAATTGTTGCAAATGTTCTTCTATTGATGTCCGCTATAAAATAATACAGTTTTCCTAATATTAGCAAATAAGCCTGCTATATTTCCTAAAAATAATTGTTTCAATTCATTGGAAAATAAATGACTTCGAGTTTATATATTATCAACGAAAGTCTTATAGGCCCTTTAATATTATTTTTACCCTTTTGTAGTAGTGTTTAATGTTTGAAATTCGATACAGCTTTGTTATTTTGAAATACGTTTTCATTCGATAAATGCCGTTATTATACTCCTTTGTTTGGGAGATCATTTCAAATACACAAGAATAAAACTGAAATAGACTTTTGAGAAGTTGAAAAATATGATGCCAACTATCATGTTACCAAAAGAATTTTTTCTGCGATTCCGAGTCTATCCTATTGCTTTTTCACTTATTTTGATGCTCGTTGTGATTTTCAATATGTTCTTTATCCCACGGGTATTGAAGTAGAATTTCAGTCATTTAAAAATCCTTTATATTTATTTGAAATACAAGGGAAAGACAGAGACTTTTAAATGAGTTCGAAAAGAACGTAGTAGAAGGTTTGTTACTGGAGAAACTATATAAAAGGACTCTTATACATTATTCGGTAAGTCAAAAGGTTGTAATTTTGTTTTTATTTTTATAACAAAAAGGAAGATTGCTTTTAAACGTATGTTTTAAATCTTTAAATGGGATCTAAAGCCTTAAAAGTCTGAAATAAAAAGCGTATCCTGGATATTTCCAATCTATACATTGATATAAAAAAAATCTGATTCTTTGCAATTGACAATACTTTCCAGTTTTAAAGAAAAAATTAGCAATAATAATTTGAAATGTTCCATAAAGTCCAGTTTATGCTAGAACCTTTTAAAAACGCCTACCCGAAGAAAATTTAAGAACACTGCATTTACAAAATAATAAGAAAGATTGCGTCTATGTTCCAATACTGACCGGGAGTTTGATAATAAGCTGAAATGTTATGATAATGACAGCAATAGCGAATATTACAAATTTATTCATAAAATAAATGTATGTACTTAAATTCCTGGTTTTCTCTTCTTTACTTGAGCAGTTCTATACTTGAGCAGTTCTGAGCAACTAGTTCATTCTATAATTATCAAATACGAACTACACTCCTGCAGCGTAGACAACTAATCAAAAAGCTATTCTCAAAAGTACGAGAGCCGTCAACTGTTGTTTTAGTACAGCTGTTGGATAATATTATGTACCTGAACTTCCTTGTGCTTTATGAAATCTTTTAGCGTAATAAAGCATTATCATTGACTGAAACTCATTTGCATTTTAATGAATTAAATAATAGGTTATTCTTAAGGAGTTGCATTAGTGAAAAACTCTTTAAAGCATGTCTTAATCACTCTACAAGTAAATAAAAATATTCTTCAATTTTGGTAATAGAAAAGTCATATTAGAAGAACTTTAGCTTATTTTCAATTTTTTTTTTTTTTTTTTTTACATTTGTTAGCCCAATTAAATCTTATCCTTCAATTATGCTTACGTTATTTTAAGTAATGAACTTTAAATAATCTAAATAATATATATTAACTAAATAACTACTTCAATATTCTCTAACATAACTTCTTTTTCATACTGCGGACGATATAAGCAATTGTAGATCAAAGCTTGGAACAACCTGTTAGTGCCGCTTAGATTTCTGGCTAAATAAATTATAACGAATCATTTTTCTTCTTTCTAGTCTTTCACATAATGAATCATTTTTCTTCTTTCTATTCTATCTTATAATGAATAATTTTTCTTCTTTCTATTCTTTCACATAATGAATCATTTTTCTTCTTTCTATTCTTTCACATAATGAATCATCTTTCCTTGAATAATGCATTTATATAATTTAAATAATCAGTTATGCTACAGATATAGGATTACATCTTGATCGCAATACAGACAGTTAAAATATTACTAAATTTATAAAAAAATGTAAAGAAAAGGCAAAAGAAACCTGTTTCTCCAGTCTTAGACTTACTGAATATCTTTGTAATTTTAAATCACCCTTTAGTAAATTAAATAATTGGTTGTGGTGAATGAATGGATCAATATGAGACCACATCTCATCCATTTCGCTTTCTACATAAGTAATAATAGACTAATAATAGACTCTGGGTAAGAACAGCAAGTCTAGTGGCTGGCATAGTGTCATGTGGATCAATGCTCGGAGATGATGGCCCCTAAGAACAGTTTTCTGGGTGAAATCCCATTTCTGCCTATCTCATGGTCAGTCCCTTCTCCTTCTCATGAAACACCCTCCTATTTTTATTTATCATTTTTTCCCTTTCTCTCTCCCCTTTACGGATTTCTTTACTTCTCCTTCTTGCTTCTCTTCACATCGGCTAAATTCTTGGCCTTCCTGTTCCTTCCATTCCTTTCAAGAGAATGTAGGGGAACAGTATAGAGGAATGACATGGAAGGCTGGGGATAGGAAGCTTTTTCTCCTTAGGCTGGAAGATCGTCTCCTCTTTTCAGTAAAAAGGTTGGGTTTCTCCTTTTTATACGCTTTGACTCATGTCTTTTTTTTCTGATTATATTTCAAGATTTATTTTATAACATTTTTTTAGTATCGGTTCTTATAGCTGTGAGCATTTTTAAGACATCAAATGCAATGAGAATTTCAGTCGGTAAGATGGACTATACGTTTGAGTGAAATCTGGAGACGTTATCTATAAAAAGGCAGTCCTCTTTTTCATTCTATAAACTAGTTTAGCAAAATATACTGTAAAGGATACAGTAGCATCCTTTTTTTTCAGTTACCCAAACTTTTTTTTCATATTTCCGAAGATGAAACGTCAGAAATTCAGTAACTTTTTCCAGAATAATGATCCATTATGTGAGTTATTTAATAATAATTAAAGAATTTATAAATCCCATTTTTATCACAAACTTTATAATATCACGAAATGCAATTTATTTGATATTTTTAAGTAATGACAAATACAAATTAATAAGTGGCTACTCAAATACTCAAAACAAAAATGAGCCATCCTTCTAATAAATAATATCATAAAAAATAAGATATTTTTTAAAAAACAAGGAAGTTAAGTTTCGTGTATTTTATACCAAAATGTTGTATGTTGTAAGACACGCACAGCAAAATTTTGTTATCAGTGAAACCATTGGTGATATTTTGCGACATCAAGTAACTACATAATAAAATTTAATATCATATATAACTACTCCATATACGCTATAACTACTCCATATACGCACTTGACGTACATAATATTGAAGCAAAAACTGTTAACAACAGTTTTAATTAGTAACATGTGTTTATTAGGACATTAAAATGTTTATTATTTTTTTATTGAAATTTCACATTTTTTTCTTATGTTTTAGAATGTTATAAAATAATTAAACCTCATTTTAACACCAAATTAAATTAATTAATTTTTTAAAGATTTATTTTCAAAATGTCTTTAAATTAAATCACTCTAAGTGCTCTAATGAGTTTAAATGTCAGGTTAAGTTTGATTTCTAGTATTGATTTATTGTTAACTTCAACTAACACCGAATGAAACTCGCGTGTTATTATTCTGGCACAAAAAATCATTCTAGTGTATTTGCCTTAAATTAGATATTGTTTAATAAATAATTGAGAATGGATATTCTAAACAAATCAAAACATCCGAATAAAATTTTCGATTAATCAGAATTTTAACAATTAACATAGAGCAATTTAAATAATAATTATATTTAGTTAAGAAATCTTAAGTTAAATTCTTGACCGAATTCTAAAAAAAAGAAGAAATTTAGAGGAAGAGCCTGGACTTGCATAATATAAATAAATAATTCTACATTGCCAGTTCTTCAAAACTATTAACAACAATAAGCTAATATAAGGCATAACAAAACTCCATTTCCCTGCAATTAAAACCTTTAAGATTATTTAAGCAGTGTCACGTGCATGAAGTGGAAGACAAATCACACATCCAGAGGGAGTGACCACTCTTCGTTCTCACCAGATTCCTGACCCTGAAGTCTGATTGTTTAACATGCATTTAAATAGGTTGAACAGTAGAGAGTTCGAATAAAATAATACAGCTGTTTTACTTTTAGTTTTTCATAAATTGAGCTTTCAACTTTTTTTCTTCTTTTTTTCAAATAGCATTCTTCTTTGTTAAATGAAGGTATTCTTCTTTGACATTCTTCTGTTTTAAATGCACAAAGTGGATTCTTCTTCGTTTAAAATAAGAAACGAAATGTATTTTTCCAATCATGAACACGCTGGGAACATTAAAGAGACCTTAAATTCATTATGATATAATTTGTTTATTTCATTTTAATCAAGTTAAGTATAATAGCTGTCCCCATATAATGTTTCACATAAAAGGAGAAAACACAAAAAGTTTTGGAAAGAAAATTGCTAATTTCTCTTTTCTCAAATATATTTCTATATTTTCATCTACGTATATTCATATATATTATTTATTTTTGCTCATTTTGAATTGGAAATTGGAAAGAAAAAGTATCTATTACCCTGTTACTAAGATGGCTTTAAATTAGAAAAGCAAATACAATTTCCTATATTTTTCTTATATCATTAGTTTTATGTGATATGATATATATCATTAGTATTATCGTTAGATCGAAATTATTTTAAGTACTCCGTTTATTTCCATTTTCCTTCTTTAATCGAGCGATGAAGGAAAACTTCTTAAATGCATGTGCATATAATAATTCGTTTATCACTTGAAAATAATAGTCATTCAGCTATAAAAATCGAAATTTCTCAGACATGCACATTTGTTGAAAAAAGGGATTTTTGAAAAGTCTTTCATTTAAGAGATTTTTATTTTATAAAATAAACATTTCAGTCATTATTCTTTTTCATCTAAAGTAATGAAATGGAAAATAAGTAATAAAGAATGAACTAGATTAAAAAATGACTAAAACCCATTCTTGTATGATATGCAGGTATTGTCATTTTTCTTGAGATCTAGTTAAAAATAATTGAATATATTTCCTTTCTCTAAATTTTAAATCTATATCCTGATTATCTTTATGGTTATTAGTAAAATTAGCAAATATAAGAATATATATCCATAATTGAAACTTTCTAACTAAGTTCTCACAAGATGAAATAGAAATTCATAACATTCTAAACAATGAAAGAATTTACAGAAAGAAGCATGTAATTTACATCATTTACAGGAAGAAGCATGTAATTAACATCTCAAATTAATGTGAAGTACATGCTTTATTAGCAGTTAAACAAGAAAACGGATCATTCCGAGATAAAAATTGCCAATTGAACTAAATCGCATATATTTTTCATAAAACCAATTTCAAATATTTCATGATTTAAAGCATTTAAAATTGAAAAAAAATACTCAGTAATTATGTTAATATGCTAAATTAATATCACTATAAACTGATTTCTGTAATACAGGTTTCAAAAAGAATTTTAGATCTTAGATATAAATTTCAATGTACAACAAATCGAATGAACATTTGAAATATGATCGCATGTATAAGTTAGTTTAAAAAAGTGTGTCACAAAGATATACTTTGTTTAAGATTTTAATATTTCTTATTAGTTATTTTATTTTTAAACATACATTATTCTCCATCTTCACTTAAGCTGTTGTTTTCAAGCAATCTCTTCAACCAATCATAGAATTTAATATACAGCAATTGTACAAGATATTGTTTCAAAACTCAAAACTACCTTAACATATATTCGTATTTATAAATATTATTTCATTGGGTTTTAGGTAGAAATCGATGTAGTAAAGTGTTACATTCTGAACTTTGTTATACATCTACAATGTTGAGTAGTATAACAATAAGCTAATGCTTAACTTTATAGTAATCTAAATCAATTTTTATTTAATAATGATAAAAGAGAATGCGTGTGTCTATCTCAATCTGCCTGTTTATCTGAAGACTCCCTGACAGGAAGACCGTTACACCTAGAGCTACCCAACTTGGTACAGATATAATCTCGAAGATGTGAATACTCTCTTAGGAGATTCATTTTAAAATATTTTATTAGAATATTATACAATTAAACTTTAAGTAAATATTCGTTCTTTATGTTCTTGAACTTTCGTAGGTATTATCACAAAAAAATAAATTCAGAACCATCTCAAAATACAAGAAAATATCTTTTTAAAGATTCCAATTAATTTGTCGCTCAAATTTTCCATAATTAAAGAAAATCAAACATACTTATTCATAATTTGCAAGGATGTTTTTTTTGTTGTAGTGTAATTCAAACCATTTTCATTGTTAATGAAAAAAAAAATTAACAACGCATTTATCTTCGATTGCTGAAAGATACGAATTTGTTCTAATTAATTTTACTTTTTTTCTCTTCCATCATCTTCTTTAAATGCGCTAAAAATCAAAAAATACAATCAACAAATTGCTTAAATATATGAAATCTCAAAAATTATGATTAGTAAGTTTTCATTCATTTCGTCGTCATACTGTGATTCGACTACCATGCTGCAGGCCATATGATATAAGGAACCCTTCATATGAATTCAAATAAAAAATTGCAATGCATGGAATGAAAGTATATAGTCGTGTTAAAACTGTGGTGGTATGAGCATAAGGATTGATTTCTATAGTTCATTTTAAATCAAGCTTGATCATTTAAAGGTAAATGGATAAATTATAATAAAGGCTTTAAAAATTTACAAAATTTTTAAAAGTAATAAAAAATTTTAATTACCTTATAAGGTTTAAATAATTTTAATCTTTTCTTCTAGATTAGTTACAACTAAATAAAATATTCAACATGCGACCTAAAAAGAAGCCGTATTATCTCTTCTTAATCTCAAAATATTGAAATATTCAATAGAATCAAGATAATTAGCAAATAGTCTGAAAATGTTGAGAAAATAAAATTCCAGTTTTAACATCGTTGGTTAACTTTTCACTTTCTTTATGTTATTGTAAGCTTTTCATTCTTAAATTTCTATTATTTTCAAACACATTTTGACATTCGAACTTGCAACTTTCTTATATAATATCAAAATTTTATCGAATGTGTCAAATAAATAAATGAAATTAAATTATTTTTGAATAAATTAATCTCACCCAATAAAATTGCATATTATTCAGCATAAAAATAATTCTGGTCAGTGAATATGAAAGTTATCTATCACATCATGTAATTAAAGCAATGAAATAACCCACCAATATGTCCCAAATATATTGCTTATTTCTATGTAAATTAAGAGAGTGTTTCCAGATATAAGCCTTTATTATCTCTTCTAATTAAAAGATTGGTTTTCAAAATGTCTTCTGATCAGACCTTTCTTTCACATTTATTTTGTCCAGATATTAATTAGAATCATCAATTACTTTCAAAAACCGAAAGAAAAAATAAATAGTAGATGGCGATAGCAATTTAATAATTTAAAATACATATTAAATGCCGTTACATGAAAATTTGATCATTCTTACACTGCTTTTTTTGCTGTTGCTGCTATTATGTTAGAAGCTATCATGTTATTAATTACCAAATGAACATAATCTGATGGAAGAAATATTTTTAGGTATTAAATTTTCGATGATAAAATGGGCATTTAACTAGTGTGGGAAAAACTTATAAATAATTGAATAAATTTCTCTAGCATCAATTTTGAAATTAAAGATGCTTGTTTGAAATTTAGTTTTATAAAAATATTAATATTATAAATACTAATATATTTATGATACATCTTAAATGAAACATTTTTTTAAAACCGTAGAAAATTCAGGGTATATATGTAAAGTTATATGTTTTCAATATATTTTAAACATTTCTGTTGATTTACAAATGTTTGAGTAATTATTTTGAATGGTGGTAGCTGTGTGATATTCAAAATATCATTATTTGTGCTACTTCCTATACACCAAAATCCGTTGAGATGAAATATCCTCTGCTAGTGTGACGTGAAAGTTTTGAGAATGAGATCTTCCTTCAGTTAGTATCCCTTTCACCTAAAAACACGAAGCATGTGCCGAGAAGTCCGTCGTATAGTGTGAAAAGAGGATTTTAATCTAAGTATACTTAAAGATATCTTGTTAAATTTGTCTTCTCTTGTTTTGGATAATGAACATAATTGGAATATTTAAATATCTGATTCAGGATTTTACATTTTATTTCTACATTTTTTTTATTATTTTTAAATAGAGACAAAGTAGTCATTAATATATTTCCTGTGCATGTATTTGCCCGAAATTAATCATCAAAATTGAGTATATGCCATGGGAATGAAAATTAAACAGTTCAATCTTTTCTAAAAATAATGACGAATAATCATGGTTTCATTCAATATCTCCACTCGAGAGTTAATTCCTAATTGAAACACAGCTGACAAAAGTCGAAGGAAATAATGTATGGATAAATAACAGCCCTAAATTTCAGAAGGCTTTCGGAAATGGGTTGCTTTAATGGGTCTGTTATGAGCATGCGAATGCATATTTTCATCAGCATTATGCAAATTCTGTCAAGGCAGCAGTTTTTTAGAAATAGTAAATTTTACGAGCAAGCTCTAAATGAAAGTAAGTGCTTGCATCTAATTTCATCAAGATATCATCTGGATCTGTCTAAATTAAAAGATTTCGTCAACTATATTTAATGCCAGTTTGTTGAAAATGTCATTAATGAATGATCTGGTGAAATGAGATAAAATGCAGCGGATCGAAGTAATTTTTTTTGTATTAGTGATTGCATGCGTATTGATCCACGCATTTGAGATCATGGAGATTGTCAATATGCTGAGCATAAAATCCATTTTTTAAAATAAGTAGTCCAATTGATTTATTTGTAAGTCTTTCGCAAAATTTAGATGTTTAGGATTTCCATTTTGATAACATTTCATTGAAGAACATTCATTCAAAGAGAAGAAATTCCATGATTGAAATATATTTGAAGAAAATTTATTTGAAGAATTACTGGTAAAGTGAAAGATATTTCAAAATCTTAACTCTGAAAAGCAAATATATAAGTACAGGCCTCTTTGAAAATATTTGATGTATTGAATGTGATTGATTGATATATAAGAAATGAACGCACTAAATACAAGTCATTGTAAAAGATCATTTTTGTTAAGTACATTGATATTTCTGCTTATATATTTATCACACACTGGTAAGAGGAGAAAATGAAAAGGGGATTTTGAAATAAATATTTTGATGAAATGCCATTTGAATTAATGTTTCAATCTAATATTTTCAAACAACGAATAGTTTCCATGTAGATTTAAATCAAAAAACAGAGTTTTCTTAAAATAAGTTTTTATTAGGATTTATTTATTCAATATTTTTTAATTAAATATGTTCAGCTCAATTAAATGCTCAAAATTTAGCAATTAATAAGTTAACAATTTTAAAATGCATCTTATCTTATCAAAAAATTGACCATAATGATAATTATATAACAGTTTAATATGTACAGCTAGAATTAATCCATATAAATATAATCTAAAAAACTTATTTAATTATTTTTGTTTCTAAATTACATAAAACTAAAATACATGAAGTCAATTGAAATATACAAATAAATAAATGTAAATATTTGAAAATTTTGTTTCTGGAGACTAAAATATTTTCAGACGAATAAATACTTGGAAAAATTAAAAACAATACTCAGTAAACATCAACTTGGAAAGTAACACTTCATTTCTTTACACTCGTTAACTTCATTAGTAGCTTTTATTTTCTTTGGAACTTCTGTTTTATTTACTTCGGCAAAATTTCCTGTTTATGCGAGTGTTTTTCGTTTTCTGTTTTCATTATTTTTTTAAAGATAGACACCTAGGAGTGACAAAAGTGCCTCGAGTCTCGGCAGTCGCTTAGTTAGTCTTATCTTGCTCTGGCGGGTCACATTACAGAAGTAATGTGGCGCCGCCCGAAACAAATAAGACTCATTCTAATAGTGTCCCATTTTTAGAGAAGGGATTTTATAGCCCCCTCAGGACATACCTGTGATGATATTCTTGGAAGGAAAGATGAAAGCGCATTCTTTTCCTTCCGAATCTACAATCAGGAATGTAATTATGAGACAGAATTGTGATTTTTAGGGAATTCACAGCGAATTGTTAAAAAAAGGCCAGAGTGTCCAAGAATGGAAAGAGAGAAAATGTGGCAGCGCTTGCAATTTACTTATAAGATACTGTATTATTCCTAGAAGATACTGCCATCTGAAAATGTATCGAGCAATTATTCTAAGCTCTAAATTAAAAATACGTTGTCTTATGCCTTATAATGTTTATTGTATGCAAGCTCAAATGCTTATGTTTTGCTAGATTTTCTAAAATAATATGCTAAATAATTAGTGTACATTTTAATTATTTAACGAGAAAAGTAACTTTTCATTTCTGTATTGCTTGCTGAAAGTGTTATGAATTCTTTAAAGTATCATAATATTAATTTTTCATTATAAAACAATAAGACATTATTTTGAAAGACTATTAAACTTCTAAATACAAAGTAATTTTTTTCAGTATTTTTAAAAAACAGATATAAATTTTTGTGACAAATATAAATTTTTAAATTTATATTTGTTATTTATGTGCCTCGTTTGTTAATAAATAATTTCAAATGCTTTTGCAATGAAACGAATCATTGCTATAAAAAAGTTACTCTCTGAATAGAGACGCGATATCTACATTGTCCGAGTTGCCACGACACAATGTATATACGTTAGAATGTTTCTACGTAATTATCTAAAATTCAAAATATTTTCAATGTCAATAAAATATCGTAAGAATATTATAGAATGTCATTTTCAAAATGGGAAGAAAGTAAGGTAATCACCTTTACACTAATCCTCTTAACATTTCAAATTCTTTTTCCAAATGAAACTGCTCGGTGAACTTACAAAGTTTTTATCAAAATGTTGTGATAATATATTAATTTAATAAATATTCTGAATTTCCATTAATAATAGTATTCTCTTGCGTTTGAAATTTATAAATTGAACTTCCCGAGAGTTTCTGTTAATTGCTTCTGTTCTGCCATATTAAGGTATGTAACTACATTCCGGGATGAAATTTTCGAAAAACTTTTGAAAATAGTTATAATTTTCAATATTTGCATAAAAATAATTGAACTAAACTTTAAAAAACTGAATAAACTAAAATATACCAGTTAAGTAGCAAAAGTGTTTTTAAAATTTGAAAAAAAGGACTCTATTCTGGCTACAAAGAGGTATAAAGCAAAACTATGATAGTTTAAATGTTTATCAAATGATTTGCTTAAAGGTTTTCAAATACCTTAAGAAATATATTTTCTATCTCTTAAACAAAAAATAAATATATAATGCATGCCTATCAATTCTTTAAATATTGGGGTTCGACTGATGAATAGCACGAAATTTATTACTTTTTTCACATTGTGAAGCTCTAAAACAATTAGGAAATCTTTCTAAATGAATAGATTGCTTATTCTCTTGTTCAGAAACTGCAGAAAATATTGAAAATTATTGAACCAATTTTGAACAAAAAATATGCATTGGATTTTAATTTATGGGGCTTTCGTAAGAAAAATCTATCAAGGATTAGATTTGAGAAAATATCATCTAAAGATGTAAAACAGCATTAAACAGTATGCAAATGCAAATACAAAAATCAATGTAACATCGCATAAATTGACTTAGGAACAAAATTCTAACCGTTTTATAAAGAAGCCTGTTCAAACATTAAGAATATTAAATAAAAAAAATGTCGTAATTTCTCAAAACATCCTTCTTTTAACGTAGTCACCTACCTTAAACAGGATTTCAGACCGGTTGTTTGTTAAAGAAACATTTAAAATAATTTATAATATATTAAAAGCCATCTCATGGTTATACATGCTCACTTAAATGATAAACATGCTATAAATAAGATAAGATCTCCATCTTATCTTTAGAAATGTTTTCATCATATTTGCATCAAAAATAGTCTGAATACTAAGTGCAGAACTTTCTTAGTCATTTTTTTTTGCATTCTTTGTATTCCATGAGCATTCTTGGAAGAGTGGAAAACTTTCATGATTCCATAATTCGAAAAATATCTTCACATCTAAATATTATTATGGATTTTATTATTTTATATGAATTTTTCGGTAATAAAATTGAAATTAATATATTTTTTTTATTTACTATAATAATTTTTCCACATAAAATATATTATCAACCCAGTTTGTTCACGGTCATATTAAGAAAAAAAATGAAATGCTCTCTTGGAAGTAGCCATCAACTTAACATTCAAAGAACCTTAACATTCTTTATTAATTTTACGTTCCCTATTTAGCATTTTAAAAGGCATTTGATTAAATTTGCTCACAAAATTAGCTTTGAATAAATTATGCCCCAATTTTTAGACTAGATGAGATGAGTTTTCTTTTCTTCATTGAGAACTGAAGCTCCTTTCTTCAAGAAAGAGAAATCTTACGGAGAAAAAATTCAAGAATCTTTTATTCCATGCTATTCTCTACCAATGAAAAGCTTTTATATCTTCTATAAAACTCTAATAAAGTATGACATTTTTCTACAGGAAATGAAAACCGTGTTTCAAATACCTTGCAAATCTAATAGCGTCCCAGAAACAAAAAAAAAACGCTTATTGGTTTTTTTTATTTGAGTTCCTTTTATCTTTCCGAAATAAGAAATATTCGATGATTTTATTTACGAACTCTCTTTAGGAGGATGAAACACTAATTCCTTGTAAAAGTGAGTTTCATGGTCTCATATTCTTAGACTCAACGGATGGTAAATTGAATAGCTTGAGAGATTTCCTAGTAGATTTTCAATCAAGAAACGTATTTTCGAAAGCAGAACCAGCTCATATATATCACATCTATTGTACCTATAATATCAAAAAATAAGACTTATTGACTGTGTTCAATTTAGCTTTAAACATGTTCCAAGATTTTTGCAGAGTAAATTTCGAAAAAGTTTTTGGCCAATGAATAAACTAATTTTTGAGAATAAGGCAATTTAGACGTGAAAATATATATCTCAGGATTTCTTTACGTTGGAACTCCTGGTAATACTTTCTTTTTTTGTAAACCCTTAACTTATATTATATGAAGACAATACAACTCTTGTTTTTCCTACAGCTTGATTCATTCCATTTGCGAATTCACTTTGTAGCTTCACCTTTTTTATACTTCAGGTGTATTTGTTCTTGAAATCCCCAAATGAAATTTTCAGACGCTTTTACATTTCCTTCCCCCAATGTTAATTTTTTCTGTGTTTTGTTACATTTATTTCTGAATTTTTGTATTTTCTTTTTAAAGATGGGCTTTGATGAGTAAGCAAATACATACTAAAATTTTTCTTTCATTTTCTTTAAATTAAAAAAAAAATGACAGTTTTACGTGTCTGTTCAGGCAATAATGCTAATTATATTTAAGTACAATTCTGGCCAACACACACTCTAAACAAATTAGTTTCATCAAGTTTCCGTTTTAGAGATGAGCAATGAGCAATTAGCGATTTCAAATTTGGACTGGCAACACTTCAAGTTTCCACACCAGATAAGCAGGAAAATGTTAGTTCTAACGTTCGATGTTATACCAAATTTAGCGCTTTCCATCTCAATTTAGATGTCAAATCCCTTTCGGAATAGTCTTGAAACCACAGCTTTTTAAGTTCGAATCCTAAACTCAGCAAATAGAACATCGTAAACTGAAAGTATATATATCTATACTTATAATAAAGCTCAATGTGTGCGTGTGTGTGTGTGTGTGTTGGCGCTCTACAGGCCAGACCGTTTGACATACAGCTACCAAATTTGGTACATGTATACCTTGGAGGTTGGGAATGTGCACCTGGAGTTTCTTTTTTCGAATTTTTAATTAGAATTTTAATTATTAATTAAAAACTAACTTTCCCGCCAAAAAAAATCTTCCATTTTCCCCACCGCCAACTTTTCCGCCAAAAAAATCTGCCATTATCCCCAGCGCCAAACGAGAAAGGCTTCAGTTTTTTTTTCTCCCAACAGTAATGAGGCTAGGGTTAAAATTTTTCGGCGGATTATTTCAATCGGTTCTGTTTATTTTCTTAATGTTTGATGCATTTAAAATTAAACATTGTTAATGAATCAATCTTTCAGATTCATTCTGAAGTACTTTTGAATTAAAATAAAACAGAATAAAGGAAATTAAAAATTTCTAATCCGCATAGCGTTACCCCAACTGGCGTAGAAAAAATCACGTATTTGCGTTACGTAACCGGCGAAGAAAATTCACGCATGCGCATTCTGTTCTGATTGTTGCCATGACAACGTTATCAATGGATGATTTAAATTGTTTTTGGGTTAGTTGCATGCTTTTGTAAGTAAATTGTATTTATGTTAGTTATATATTTTTTGTATATGCTTATAGTTTTAAGTACATCGTTTTTTAAGTAGTTTTTTTAAAACCTGTTTTCAACCGTTTATTTTAAACGATTCGTTTTATTTTCTTAGTGTTTGATGCATTTAAATTTAAACATTGTTAATTAATCGATCTGCTCATAATGAATCTAAGAAAATTTTGTTGACCAACTCTTGAGATATTACATAAATTAAAAAAGATATTCTTTAGTGCCCATAAAGTTTAAACGCTGAGTGACTCTATTTTCAGTAATCAGATTATAAAAAAATGCTTTGTTTCAGTAAAAAAATATTATTATATTAATTGAAGATAAATTCTTTCCACTTTAATTTAAAGCATAAATTCTACGGGTGCTAACAGAAAATGAGAGAGATACATATTACGTTATGACTGAAGGCCTTTATAATATTATGAATGAATTATATGATAATCAAAATTTGAAGTTTTAAAATATTTTGATGAAGAAGCTATTAAAGTAGAAATTGCATAAAATATTTAATTATTAAAATTTTAACGAACATTAAGATTGGCGAACCGGCTGGTCGCCAAAGGCGGCTAGTAAATGAATAAAACTTATGTGGGGTAAAATATTTTCAATTGAAAAAAAATAAAGATATATTACAAATTTTGCATTTTCAACAAAATGTTGTTATTTCCGTGATGTATTTCATTCACATCAGAACCTTCATTTAAAAATAAATACTTAATTAAAATTGCTCATTGTTTTATAAGTTCAACAATTTTATCACTATCAAATATATCAAGCAATCAAATATCGTGTTTACTGGCAATATTATAGAATAAATAGATTTTTAAAAGAAAAGACATTTACAAAACACTACTTTACAATTCCACCAAAATTGAAAATCTGACATACCTTTTAATGTAGCCTAAGTTTGAAGGAATAAGGATTTTTTTTAGTAAAACCTGTGGAACCATGTTCATTTGAAAATTAATTCGCAATAAACAATTTTTTCATTACTTTAAAGCATCGCATATAGAAATAAATAGAAAATTGTTTCATTGGTATTCATTATCTTATGGTAGGCATTCAGTCCTGACCTTTTCCATATGGTTTAATGAAACTCATTTTCAAATGATTTTCAGAAGTTTATTTATTTCTATATTTTATGTTGGGAAAAGTAAGAAATAATTTTTAAAACTAATAGAAAATATTTGTTAAAATACTTTTTCAATATTTGAAAATAAACAATTTTTCGCTTCATAATTCTTTAACGCAATTAGAAAATACGGTTTTGGTGAGCAGAAAGTTTGAATATAACTTTACAAATTAAAAAGATCGTAGGCCGTATAAATATATTAGTGTTCCAAGATTCCCAGAGCAATAATTATAATGCAAATACTTTAGATAACTGTCACTTCAGGTTTACAGATTTCAGTATCATAAATATTGCTTTTTTCTGTTTACCCTATTTTCAGAAACCGGTTTGAAAAGAGAAAACGACAATTTTCTTTACTTGTCTGTTTTTTATACAAAAAAGTCCAGATTGCGTGTTTTTCCTTTGATAAACTGCACGCATACGGCCTGCCCATTTTTTGGATATTTCCTTAACACATCTTACATTTTTTTTTTCTTTGTTCCCAACGTTAGTTGATAAAATATTTCTTTTCTTCGAAATTCAGATCTCATAGCGCTTCCACATGAATAGATTCATATGCAAAGGTCTTAACATAATGTTGCGTGAAACCTTTCAATACTGCTCCAAATGATGTATTTCTAGTAATATTTGACGAGGAATTCTGTTATTATTGGAAGTTTGCATCTTAGAATGTTGAGAAGAAGATAAAAAAATAATTTGTATTGAATTAGAAATCTTCTTGAAAATTCTTTCATTAAAACTTTTTTTACATTAAAATTGTAGGAACCTTCATGTGAGTGGAATGAAGCAGCTTAATTTATTGCTGAGAACCTGTATTCAGGATTTCGCATGTATTAAAAAAACAATGGAATTCAATGCACATTATTGTTCAGAAAAAAAAACACAGTGGAATTCAATGCACATTATTGTTCAGAATAAAAAACAGTGGAATTCAATGCACATTATTGTCCAGAATAGTAAAATTTAATCAGCCCTTTTAGATGTTTATATTATTTGAATGTTAATTTTAATACAACTTGGTAAATTACCACCAACATATGTTGAGATTTTAAAATCCATAGCTATGCTTGTATTAAATTGTCACGGTTAGAGTGAAAAGAAACACTTTGCCTAAGACTGATTATACTCACACCACGAAAGTAATTTTATGCTTAAACTAAGAAAAATAAATCATAATTATTGCAGTTTTATCAATTTATTTTCTTGTTAAACGACTTCTAAGAAGCTGGTATTTATAATTCGTACAAATAGAATATGACTAACGAATTTGTTAAAGAAATATAAATAATTTTATACATGTTGTCAAATAGGAGAATTTTTCAACCTTTGAAACAAAGTTTATGAAAATAACAACTTTTTCTAAAACTAAAGCATTCATAAAATATATCTAAATCAAAACGTGGGTTGCTTTTCAAAACTATTTTGAAAATAAGCGATAAATAATTTGTTTGTTTTTAAAAATAGATTTTATAACTTCTTGCGAAAATAAAGATGCATCTTTTTAATGCTACGCTGAAGTGCTTTAACAAAAAATAAATCTTTTTAAGTCAAAACATATTACTTTTTTAAGAGAATATCCAAAAACAATTAAAACTGAAAGTAAAATTTATTAAATTTATCTATTAAGAATATAAAAATCAGTAGAAATGTTTTTTTTAAGGAAAGGTATAATATGTTAAATGCAAGTCTCAATTTTTTTTTTATCAAATCGACATCCACTGCTAAAGAATCATTAAATTTATTTTTGCATTTGCATAGCCATGAATGTTTAAATTGTATATATAATATTTTCTTACAAATTTTTTGATAAGTATAATAAAAAATGGATGAAATATTAAAATCTGTGATTTCTTATAAAACACGCTTTACGACAGATATAATTAAATGTTTTTACAAATAAAATAGTTTGTTCCCATGGATTTCTGCTTTATGGTGAAAATATCACTTTATGAATGCAGATAAGCTTTTATATATACATCGCATATGGTTAAAAATAGAATTTTCCATCAGGAAATATAGTTTCATTTAGATGTTTGTTTTAGTTATCCATCTGTTTTGTACGTACACAAAATTGATTCAGATGTTAATATGATTTCAAACAGTGTTCCTGTCCAGATGTAGGTAATCAAGCACCCTACAAGCTTGCATATCATATCATTGGGAGGATATTTTGTCTCAACATGTACCAGACTCTTTATTTATTTTGAGGCAAATAACTTTATCGACTAATTAAAATATTTTTGCTATGATTCCTATTAATATACAAATAATTCATATTATTAAAGGCAAATGAATTAAAAACCATGTCAATTTCTTTAATATTAACTTAAAAGCAACAAAAAAAGTATGAGTTTAGGAAAATAAGGGATACACTTCAAATTTAATCATTAAATTATTCCATTATTTCATTGATCTTTGTATGATTGATAATTTAATAAATTTCGGAATACTTTATTAATTAAGTTTGCTAATTAAAAAGGAATCATTTTGATCATCCAGGCATTTTCTGCAAAAATGTTAATATGAACAAAATAAACAAGGAAGAACAATGATTTAAATTTTACATTAAAAAAAGCATCCACAGAATGAGTGAAAAATCACTTAAATGAAATCATTGTAAGACTATTTGTAGCAGTAAGCTCCTTTTCTACTTTCGTTTACAAATTTTCTTGCTATTTCTGATAATATTTTATTGAGTCTAAGAAATGATCATCTTTCTTCTTCTGGAGAAATTACGATGAATGCAAAAATAAAAATCAAAGTTCTGTAAATTTTAACTTTAGTTCGCATTGAAATAAATACTGAACATTCCACATCTTAACAAGATTTGAAAGATTTTTAGAAGCTTTCAAAATGCTCCACTTGCTCAATTCTCAAAACTTAAGTGCACTTAAATACGAATACTTCTTATAAATTCTCTCGAATTATGCATTCTTGATGTACAAAATGTGAAGCCAGAAAGCTTTCTAAAAGTTTGTTTAGAATAAAATTAATTTTTAGTTGAACGAAGTACGAGAATGTAAAAGCGCTATTTCCAAAATTGCGAGAATAAATTAAGTACTATACTTAGTCACTATTTGTAGAAACATTTTTTTTTCCTTTTTTGATACAGCAACTTATAATGCAGAGGCTATGTCAGTTATGCTAGGAAAAAAACAATTTTTTTTTCTTTCAAAATCACCAAAATGCAGCATTTATTTTTATTAGTTTTCACCAGGGTGCTGCCCATGCTTAATCGGCCATGTTGCATTTTCAGTAATTTTTAAGCCTGTGGTTGAAAGCTAGTTTATGTTTGTTTTGTGGAAATGATTTTCAACCTTGTATTCACATTTCCGTTATCTGATATTTTAGCTGTTTGCACAATTTATTATTTTTGAAATACTTTAATTCGAGATATATTTCCAGTAGGGTTTTATACCAAGCCAGATATAGTTTTTTGGGGTAGGTGGGTAAGAAATATTTAGTTAAATTTATCTCGCCAACTATCATTTACTCTATACTATGAGAATGAAAATTAATATTATTTTGTAGATGAAAAATTATTATTTCTTCACTATTAACTGCTTCAAAAATGTTACTACAATTAACCCAGAAAATTCATTCCAGGAATCAATTATTTTTATTAATTTTGTAAGGCAAAAAGGAGATGAAAATAATGTGTAAAGTATAGAACTATTCTAATTTTTATTTTTAAAAAAAGTGTACATGTCAGACAACCATTATATTATTCTACCTAAAGTGAATAGCATTTAATTTAGATTAAGAAATGATGGGTTTTTTCATTATTAAAGTTATTTAACATTCTTTTCTTATGTTTTAGCTAAAGACTTAAATTATTATTTAACATTATTTACCATTTCAATTCTTAAATAAAATTTAGAAACCGTAATGATTGAAAGAGCGGTAATAAGTTTCAGAAAATATCTTTCTTCTCCTTCTTTTTAAGCTTTAAATTTTTCTTTGTATCTAATGATTATTTGGTAGATAATTATGATTTTTTAATTGAAAAAGCAGAGTTTTGGATATCCAAAATAAAGAAACGTTACCAATCTATAGAGAATATGTGTGGAACGGTATTTGGATATATTCAGGTTCAATGCCTAAGTTTAAAAGAAGAAAAAAAAAATGTTACAACATTTTTATGTCAGCGCTTTTACGAATGATTTATAGCAAAAACCCACCGTATTCATATTTTGATGTATTTGAATAGAAAGAGATTTCTTCAAATTGATTTTTTTTTAATTTAGCCATTTCAATATAAGAAAAAAATTGAGAATCAATACCATAAAACCTCATCATTCCCTTAGAAACAAGGATTTCCATTTATTCAAAAATACTTCCAAAATCCTCGGACATAATGTCAAACAATATTCTCAAACCAAATATCCAACTAAAAATAAGTTTAATTCAGAAACCTCAAAGCAATACCATAAAGACTCGTTACTCCCTTAGAAAGAAGGATTTCCATCTTACCAAAAATACTTCAAAAATCGTCGGACATACTGTCAAACAATATTCTCAAACCGAATTTCCAAATGAGAAGATCCATGATTTATACCCGAACCTGATCGCATAGTAGAGAATAAGTATTCTATCAAACCACTCGTTTTTCTCATCTCAATCCTCGGATTCAATAGAACTGCGAAGACGCGAAAAAGATTTGAGCTGTCTGTAATGTTGAAGAAAGCATCAATTTCAGACCTTCGTCCAGCAGAAAGAAAAATTCTTTTTTTTTTCTCAAATGTATGAAAGAAATGCGTGAGAGAGTATAATATGGATGGCCACCAGTTGAGCGGTTTGCGTGTTGTGCGTGAGACTGAATCATCAAGATATATGTATATATACAGAATGGATGGTCGCAGGAAAGTGTTGTACAATACCTAAATGTATGGAGTTTTTCCTTACTAGAAGACAGTTGTTTTCTGTTAGATAACACAAGTGAATTGCTATCTTGATGGAAAAACACGCGAACAGATTTAGAAAGGGAAACATTTCTAGATATTCAATAATATCCTTCTTGTATATAAAATATAACATGCAAGCATTATATGTGGTTGATATATGTTCATATGCATAGAAAATTATTGAAATCAGTTATTAGCATAATTAAAGAAGTTAATAACTGACATATGTTTTTAACGGGAGATTAAATTGTCTGAATACCTGTTAATATACAGACCATATAAACCGCTTAAATCAGTAGCTTAATCATGTCGCTTAAATCAGAAGATTTTATGTCTGTAAAGGAAAACTTAGCATATGAAATTTTTAGATTATCACTCTTTAAATTTGAACCATATAAAATCAGTATATATGTATTATTTTTATTGATACATTTTAGTACATATATGAAATAAGGTGGTATCGTTGTTACAAAACAAAGCAAACCAGCTGAAATATATTTTAATACTCAACTTTATTATGTGTTATTTATTTTATCTATGAATAATTACCGTTAATTTTTCGTTAGAATATGTCTTTATATATCCGTAGTAATATACTAAATATTTTTTTTAAAAAATAATTCGTAAATAGAAAAACCTCATCCTATGTCCTTTTATTTAAAATATATCTTTTATATGAACATAATAAACAATATACCAATGATTGATTATTTAGTACAATTTTGAAAAATAAAATAAGTAAATTAATAGATTTAAACACAAACAAAGCAACCTTATCAGCAATATTTCATGCATATTGTGAGCAGATATTCGCAAATCTAGAATGAAAATTTTTAAAGAATTTTGTTTGGTTGCTTTATATTGATATACAAAAGGACCATAAGACAATGATAAGTGTAGGGAACTCTAATGTAAAAAAATCCGTCGATCCAAATGTAATCACAATTTTTTCTACAAACTATTCCGATACTAAAATAAATTTCATTATGGAAATAGTGATTTTTATGATTTTTTCGATTCGGCCAAGGTTGACTATGCGAGAAATGACATATTTTGACGGCAAAAATTCACATATTTTTTATTTGAATCAAAAGCTATTTACGAAATAGCATTTAGATTAAATTTGGTTGCATTTGGTTGAAAAATTTCGACATTCGCTCTGCAAACGCGTCGCATTATATTCTGACTACCTTGTTCATTGAAATAGGATAGCTAGGTGGATAAATTTTTAATTCAAATATCATTTTAGTTAAATAAATATGGAATGATTATTTAAAAGCCATTAAATTGCTTTAATATGTAAGGAGTATTAGAAACATAACTTAAAAGATAAAATTTTGATAGGAGGATTTGATTATTTTAATAACATGAAATTGATACTTATATACTGTTAGTCGAGTACACTTTAATTTCCAACGATATTTGTGAATATTTATGAAAAGTAAATAGTAATTGTATGCTTTATCGTATAAACGATATTAAAATACAGTCATTAAAATAATCTCAATTGTTTTAAGAACCCAAATTTTTTTTTTTTAAGAAATTACCATTGCACTCTGTATAATAAAGTTAAGTTTTATTATTACAGCAAAGCGTTAACATTATAATCAATACTGTCTTTATGATACATAATTCACAAAAAGAAACTTTAGGAATTGTATGACAGATATGCCAATATACATATTTTTTTGCTTTAATTGTTCTTTTTTGATTTTCTGTCATAAAAATACCCAAGATTTTAATCATAAAATAAAATATTTTCAAAGAAAATTTCATTTGGATGACAAGTCTAAAATTTCCTCGATAGATCGCCTAAGATTTATTCAATAAAGATTGTACATATACAAAAACTTTTCTATGTTGACTATACTTTCTATAGAAACTTTAAATTAAGCGTAAGAGAGCACATTATTTCGAAATTTTGAGTTTTGAAGAAATTCATAAATAATATTTCATAAATAAATAATGTATTTTACGTTCTTTTACTGAAAACCCTATATTAAATTGCTATTTGTTGTATGTATTTAATATTGTTTAAAAGACAAATGATCATTAGTCGATAATTTTATCTGTCTATGTATAAATTTCAGGTAATACCACTTCCTAAGAGCACCACCAATCATTGTTCAAAATGCAACAAGTTGAAATACAAAGTTGCTTCATGAAATATAATTTAAAATAAAACAATATAGTTATGAATATTTACAAATTAGCAGCCAATATTCCTTCTCCTATACGGATTTACTTGATTTATAACGCTACGACAGTTAAAAAATTCATAGAAACTTCTGCATCTAGTAAATAAGACATTGCAATACAACAAATCATATAATTCACGAAAGGAATTGAAGATTGTTTGTATATAGGATGATATATTAAAAATAAATAAAAAAAAATAGCAAAAATAATGCTATACAATAGGATGAAGAATAATAGTGAAGTACAGAAGTAAATAGGACAATGAAATACGAAGTCAGTATATATGACATAAGCCCCCGAACTATTCAAAAACAAAGAATATATATATATATATATATATATATATATATATATATATATATATAGTAAAATTCCAATTGTAATATATTTCCAAAGAATTTTAGCTCCATTGCTCTTTATATTTATTTTTCAATCCCTAAAACATAGATAGAACTCAACTTCATTAAAAAAAATTGATTCTTATTTCAAAAATATTTTAATATTTTAAAAAACATAAATATATGTACTCATTCTTACCTATTAAAAACTATTTAGTGGAAATATGAATATAGTGGTAAAAAATATGGTATTGGTTAGTATAAAAAATTTTAATTATATACCAAATACTGAGATATTTGTGATGTTAAGAAATGTGTAGAAATGTGTATTGTGTCACTCAGTTGTTTCCAGGCGTTTTTAACCTAAAATATTTACTTGTTCAGAATTTACGATCCTATTACAATGCCTAAAAGCTTTTTCGCCTCTTAGAAAAATGATAAGAAAATAAATAACGTACATGAAATATAAATAAAAGAATCCCTGCCTGAACTTGTCCAACTAAGTGACAAGTTGCACTTTTTCGTCCATTTTCTGGGTGGATAAATGGAAAACTTCTTTCAAAATGTTTCGCACATTCACGTCAAATTGAGGTCTCCAAAGCGCGAGTCACTCGCTTTTCTACACGTAATGTTTTTCTCGAAGAAAAGCACTTATAAAAAATTACTGAATGGTCTAGGTCATGTACTAACTTTAAGAACGGTCTATAAGAAGACAAACATTTAAAAGAAATCTGGACGCATCTTAGCCAAATTCTTCAGGTTAAAACATTTTTATGCGTCTAAAAATAACTCACATTATAAGAAGCTATCTGTTTTTAAATAAGTAATATCTTTTAAAATTATTATTAAGGCTACAGATCCCGTTTACTCCCAATGCATGCATGCATAAGTAAAAAAAAAAAAAAAAAAAAAAAAAAAAAAAATATGCACTGGATTTTTACAAGGAATTCTTTCCATTTAATATCTAAAAAGAAAATTCAAAACAATTAATAGCACCAATAACAATTTGGTGTCTTACTTTAATAAGAGAATCTATATTCTAAAAAAAATACATTTTATTTTTAATTATTTTTAGTTTTATGCAATTATTTCTCATGATTGAATTCATGTGTCAATGAAATAAAATTTATCTAATTTGTATCTAGAAACACTTTGTTAAAGCTACAAAAAATTAAGGATTTTAAAGCACATATTGGACTTTTTTTTAATTTGTAATGTTTATAGAACGTTATTGAATTTTGAAGTAAAAAAAAATAAACTATTGGTTGCGAATATTTGCTGAAAACCATTCATATATCGACGAAATGTAATCACTTTTACAATAATTGCAGGTTATATAAATTTTTAAAAAGTAAGACTTTTATTAAAAAAATAAATTTCGAAAAAATTCAATCGCTTTTTGAATGCTTTTATGATACACGTATTCCATGTAGACCAAATTCATTATATGATAAATGATTGATTTTCAATTAATGTTTACTTTTTAAAAAAAAAACCAAATTGTAAATACTAAATATCTGAACAGAGAACATTTCTTTCATATTTATTATCATTTATTTGATTTAAAGTTTTTTCTATATCCGATTATATGTTTATTATAATTAGACTCCATGTGGAATCTTGAGAATTATATTCATCAAAAATCATAATTCATGCATGTATTCGCACATACGTTAAGAGTACAAATACACACATAATTCGAAATTCAATTCAGTCATAGTTGATGCTATTTATGATGTTAGTATAATAACATAATAACATAGTTTAGAATACATTTAATTTTTTATTTATTTTTTTCTAAGAAATAAAAATTTAATTTTACTTTCAGTTTATTTTTAAAAAGTACTTCAACGTAAATAATAATAATAATAATAATAAAACAGTTTTGAAAACTAATATTTCGATGAAAATTTCAGGCTTTTAATTTCTAAATCATTGGTTTTGTTATTGGCTTTGTCTTTTCATTTTCCAAGTAGACTCAGATTGCTTAAAGTGTATAAATTATGTCATGAGTTGACCCAGAAAACTAGATACTGTTTCACCAAAAGATCGTCATATCTGAAGTTTTATATATTAAAATACTTCTTGGCTCAAAGCTACTTTCTTCGGTTTCGTACTGAAGATTGAAAGGTTGCAGGTTAGGTACTATCATTGTTGAAAATTGCGAAATCTTACAGAGCTCCTTTATATCTTCAAACAGGGATTCTATTCTAATTAAACATGACTAATTTTGAATTATTGGCATAAACATGCTAAGACTTATAATTTAGTTGAGAAATTTGCAGGTATGAATGCATTGACGCATCCAAAACATGTCATCAATTCTTTCAACATCAACTCAAAATTAAGATTCGACAAAGGTAATTCGCGTTGTTCTTAATGGATGTGTTTTAAGTACGATGCAATGAATGTTTAATAATGCAATCCTAAAAAGTTTGACTTATTTTATTTACGAATTTCTTTTTTTTTCGTACATTTTCCAATTAAGGTTTTCTTTTGTTTAATTTCTGTGTTTTTTATTAACAGTATTGCTCACGCTTATGTAAGATCACTAAAAATGTGTCCCTATTTTTTCGAAGTAATTATTAATACTACATTAATAATGGCTGTTAAAATATTTTTATCATATGATGCTTATCTTATTTTGATTACAGAACTAGCATGACAAAATCAGTAAACATTAATAGGATACTTTTTTTGCCAATAAAATGCAAGTTGTTACTATCCAAATGAAGTTTTTGGGAAAAACTCCCTTGCTGGCAATAAATGGTAGTTTATTTTATTTATTATTCATTTTTTGTGATAACTGTATCGTGCATATCGATGACATGTACTTCTGCTTCACTGTCATCGGTGCATCTGAGACAAAGACAAGATATATTTATTGTTGTCATTTGAAGACAATGAAGTGACATGCAAACCTTTGAAGAAAACATTTTTCACAGATTGCAATCGTTTTTCAAAAGTGTCATGCGTTGTGGACACGTAAATAAGTAGTAAACAATATTCCATCTTATCTTATATCTTTGCTCATCAATTTATTCAGATCCACTGTGATAGTTTTAAGATTTTTGGTCTATTTTTCCTCTTAACATCGTTTACATTTTCACGGAGTATCAGACTTTAAAATTTATTTCTTGCTTGAACGAATCTTTATTCAAAATTAAATTTATTCATTAAAAAAGAAATGAAAATCACTTCTGCTACAGATTATTAAATATTTCATTAATTTCTTTAAAAAATTTTTATATTTTAATGTTTAAAAATATTATTTTGGAAAACAAACCTGAGAACAATTAAGCATTTAAAAGTAATAAAGCAGCAGTTATAAAAAAAATGAGCTCCTATTAATATAAAAAATTACGTATTCATGCAAAAAATAAATTTTCCTCTTATCCCCATTGAATTTCAGAATGAAATTTTTTTCTGCTCATTTTATTTGTAAATCAGTTTCGCTTTCAGATTAAGTACTTTATTAAAAGTACTGCAAAGAAAATGTGTCATGTAATCGCTTTTAATATTTCCTTAAAAAAATGAACATTTCCTTAAAGTAATGACCGTGAATCGATAATGTTTTATAAAAGAAACCATGAAATGAATCAAGTTTATTTTCTAAGGGATATTTTAAGTTCTTAAATTTTAGAGCAGGCCTGTATATCGTCAAAACTCTATTTTTAGTTCACCATAGCGCAAAATCCAATATGATAATTTAAGTTAACTTAATTCGAATAAATTAGTGTTGTGCAATTCACGCAAGAGAGGGCTAATTTCGGGAATGGCCAAGTAATTTTGAATCGTGATTAGATGACAAGGATCTGATCTGCATAATTCCTCGTCACACCAGTTGGTAGGCATTCGACTAAAAGATAATTAAAAAGCACTAGATTCATATATACACCTAAGCTTCAAGTTTCAAACCCGCAAACTTCACGAGGTCATGACTGAAATAAAAGAGTATTTTTATTTCTTTGGAATCATGCGTCCATTAATTAATTTAACGATAAATTTAAACAGAAATATTTTATTAACTTCCATGCTCTACAGTACAGGGCTTGGTCTTTTATATGTGTAGGTATTGTGATTAGAGTTGATTTCTATATAATTTATAAAATATAAAAAATAACTACTGCTAAGTTATGAATAACAGCATCGGACAGGATAGCACTCTGAGAATAAAAATATTTTCTTGCACAACCACATTTTAAAATTCGAAATCCAAATGATAGAAATATTTTGAGTCATAGCCATTGATTAAAATAAATATGTCTGTAACTTTTATCACTTTTATAAAAATTATTGTATGAAATATATAATAATATAATTGATATTATAATATATAATACGAATATAACTTTTACGAAAATGACTGTATGACGGCATGAGCCATTTTGTTAGGCGAATTGGAAAATCAATGTCTCACTCCAATCAGCCTAATGCATTTTGGCTTCCTGCAATAAAAATATTTAGACTAATTTAGAAGATGCATTGCATTTTGCTCAACTAACCAGTTTTTTATACACGTTTCTCTCAATATACTACAACTTATACTTTCTTATTTAATATGTGGATAATTGTTTTTATAGCTGCTTCATAATGCTAATTTATAAAATATTGTTTCCATTTATAAAGCTATCTTTTTAATTAATAAAAAAAGGCAGATTAAAAAAAATAATTTCCTGTGCTTATACATGTTAATAAGTCCTCAATGCTGAAAGCTAATTGAAACCGAAATTTCTAAACCAAACTTTACACATTAAAGTTGTGCTTTTTCATCACAATAGCCCAATATATATATCAGATTAGAAAGTAATTCGTGACTTTCCATTTAGTCTTAAGCATTAGGAGCTATTTGCAGTAAGCTGGAATTTTGAATAAGTATATCAGTATTATGAAAATATTACCTTATACTAAATTATGAAAAAAAAAAGAATTAATATGTTTGCTTGCAATGGAACTGAAAGTATATTATTTAGTTTTATCTAAAATATAAGTATATTTAGAATATATTTTCATTGTTATTTAAATGGATTTTTTTTCTGCACCAATTAACAATAAACAAGTACAATTTTATCTTTTGTTAAAAATACTAATATAATCAAAGCAATTTCAATCGAGCATTTTCTTTAAAACTTATTAAAATGTATTATTTTTATGCAGCTGAAAGATGCAGTTTGTCTTAGCTGACTGCAAAAACGCTTTACCAAGCGAATCCAAGAACTAAATAATATATAAAACGGAAAAGATTGATGATAAACCGAAAGATTAAATGCGAAAATATCTTATATTATCCCAAAAGCACCATTAAAGAAAACATTCGCGATTTTTTTCCTTCCCACATTTATGTAATTACCTATTCGCGTCATAACAGATAAGATCACTACTTTGATGCGGTCCAGACTTATTTTTTTGCCTTAATTGGTTTAATTAGAACCGATGAAGAAAAAACAATTATTTTTCCTCATTACTATGACATGACGGTAATAATAAAAATGCATTTTGTGAGCTCTGAAACATAATGCGGCAATAATGCGTTCGAATATGAAAAATTAGATTTACTATTTGAGGCATGGACAGTGTAATTAATCGCTTCCTTTTAAGATAAAAGACGAATCTTAATTTTTTAATGCTCCGTTTTTTAATTTAGATCTCATTTTAATTTGTAAAATTACGTTGAGATAAAAATTTGGATCAAATTTATTTTTCTTTTACATGTAATTAAAAACCAGTTTTCTTTATTTTTTTTATTAATTTGAACACGTTTCCTCGTCATTTCAATACGTTAAGGTAAAAAAAAAAGTAATGCATTTTAATATGTGAGTTCTAATTGAACTTCCTTAATTAATAAACTGTTTCTTTACTGCAGATTAACGGTTACAAACAGCTGTCCAATGGATCTGAGATACTTTCCAATGGATCGGCAACAATGCACAGTCGAAGTGGAGAGTTGTGAGTATTTTTTTTTAATTTATCGTTAAAGAATTAGGTTTAGATTCAGACTATTAAATGTGTTAAGATTTTTTTAAAATTAAAATTAGAAGACTACATTGAAAAGTCGATTTTTTTTTGTAAAATTAAAACATCTTACTTTACTTAACATTCTTAATGTTTGAACAGGTATTTTTCATAATACCGTTATAATTATGTTTCTAATTTTGGGAAGTTACATTGATTTCTGTTTTTGCATTTGCATACTTTTTAATGCTGTTTTACATCGTTAGAAAATATTTTCTCAAATCTAATACTTGATAGAATTTTCTAGCTAGAAATTCCAAAAAATTATAATCTAATGCAATTTTTTTATTCAAATTTGGATAATAATTTCACAATAGGTTTTGCTGTTCTCGAGCTAGACAATAAGTAATTTATTCATTTAGAAGTATTTTGTAAATGTTTTAGAGTTTCAAAATGTGCAAAAATTGCATAAAAGTCCGTGTTATTTATCAATATAATTCCAATATTTAAAGAATGAATAGAGATGCAGCTTAGTTTTTAGTTCAGACATTAGATAATACATTTCTTAATCTATCTGCTAACTTTTAAGCAAATCGTTTGATAAACCTCTAAACAAGTATATTTTTAATTGATACCTCTTTTTAGCCAAAATAAAACCATTTTTTCCAATTAAAACCTTTTTTTACTTAATTGGTATATTTTGATTTTATAGATGCTTTTTTAATTATTTTTATGCAAATATTAAAAATATAACTATTTTAAAACGCTTTTTAAAAATTCATCACGAATGTAGTCACATGCCTTAAGATAGAGAGAGAGAGACAGACAGACAGAGTATTACATGATAAGCATTTTACTCTGAAAGATAAAAGAAATGATAACAACAATATATCTTAAACATTTGAATTTGAATCTAATTATAAATATACGTCATAGACAAACACTTGTTAGCTTTATTTTTTCTTTTAAACAAAATTAAATAAATTAATGTAGTAATCACACCAATATCATTTCAAAATCCTTAAATAAAATACTGTCATGAGAACGACACTGCATGTAAAAAAATTACTTTATCTAGAAAATTGTCCTTACTATCACTAATTTCTTCGGCATGTTGATAAAAACTAATAGCTGAAACATTTTAGAGAGAATAGTATTTTCATTAGTCGTTTATACAAAATTACTGCGACTAGTATTTACAACTGGTCGAGTAATGCAATTCTTGGTTTGGAAAGACATGGAACTGAATAAATTTCATTTTTGCGTTAGTTTAGGAATGAAATTAAGTCACTATCCTCAGGACCACAAAGATATGTTACATATAGCACGTGAACATAAACCGATGTATGTTTCAAAGATATGGAGTTTTTGTAAATCTTATGAATACAGTTATCTAGGAATAAACAAGTAAAACTCATCGGAGTCGCCAGTAAGTAATATCAATGTGAAATATCTTGTGGAAGATATGTTTGAGTCGTAGTTAATCAAGGTTGATGCATTTGATATTTCAATTGGCTTGCCATTCCTTAGTTTTTCTTCCTTTTTTTAATTCTGTTCTTTAAACTTCTCTTCCATATCTTATTAATTATTGTTATATCCTATAGTTTCTTCTTTGATGTTATAAAGGATCATAGAATTTCATCTAAATATTCAACACGGGAAATAAGCTTTATTTCAAAATTAATTGGAAAAAAACGAGCTATTTATTTCTCAATCTTATTAGGCGTTTATTTTATCTTCTCTCAATGCGAAATTATAATCGTTTGGAAAATTTAAGATCATCCATAAACTGAAAAGTGCATATAATATATATGAATAAAGATTTTTCTCTTTGAAATTTCTTTTGGAAATAGGAAGTACTTTTTTGCGTCGTAGAGTGTTTTGCAAGAATTTTTGATATATTCTGATGTTTATCAGAATAAATACTAAAATTCGATTAAATTTTATACAAAAATGTAATTATATTTTAATAATTTTATCTTTGTGAGCAATTTAGATATAGATCGAATGGTCTACCTTGTAAAGCATTTTGCTTGAATTTTGCAAACTGAATTCCGCATAACGCAACTCAGAAGTACTATTTAGCCTAAAGTCCTCATCCAGTTAAATTCTAATAGAATATAATCGAAATTTATTTTGGAATGATAAATCTGAAATGCAAATTACTCCACTATCCCTGTTCCATCTATTAAATTATTTCATGGTATTTTACTTCAGCAAAAAAAAAATATATTTATTATATTATAAATAAATATTTCCTTTAACGATTTAACCGATGATTATGAGTGGAATAGTTTCCAAAATTGAATTATGCAAAAAATGAGAGTAATTAATCAATTATCTTATTTTTAAAAATTTAAAGAACATCTTTTTGTCTTTCTTCAATAAATGCATTATAAATGCTATATTAAAAAAAATCTATATAAGCTGTTCTGTGCACCTGAAGTTAAATACATTACAGGAAAGCTGGCTTTCTACTAGGAGTAATTATCTGTACAAAATGACAAATGATACAGACTTATCCAAAAAAGCCGGGGAAAAATCGAAGTACAGGTGCTATAAAAGGAAAAGACACGAAAAAATATTTTATGGTTAATCGTTTCTTCTATACGTGAATTAAACCTAACTAAAAAAGATTGATTTTTGTTTTAGAAGATAATACGTACACACAGACTTCAAGGCAATCATATATATGTCATGTCCAGTGAGTTCCGTTAAAATGATGAATCGATTAGGATTTCTTTAGTTACATTGTTACTTTCTGTTCTTTTGGAACTCCAAACAAATTATATTTGAGGTGGAAATGAGAAATCTGTTTTGTAAATTTTCATGTAAATTTCTGTGAATGTAATTTTGCATTATCGCTTATAATTTTTCTTAGAACATTTTGATGATTTATACTTTCCGTGTCTGAAAAACTAAAATTTGTATGAGATTTTTATAAGAAGTCAATAAATAATGCATGTAAAATGGATAAGAGATTTCAGTTATCTTAGCTTAATTTATATTTTTATAAGTACAACTCTCTTCTACAATCAATTTAAAAGCGCGTTTACTAAAGGTTTACAAGTGAACTTTCCCCTTTTTAATGTTAAACATATCACCTCTCTGAACTCTAAAAATCCCAAAAAATGTCAAAACTGTAATTTTGGAATTATATCCCTTTTTTTCTATATTGATGATTCGAAGTAGTTATCCGTTTATACAATTCTATTTTACAGAAAAGTTTTATAATTATGAACTTAAGGGTTCTCATCTGATACTATTTGAATTTAAAATCGCAGATTAATCAGTTTCTTTATTTAAATTTCAGACAACTCGAAAAATGATTATTTCTAGCATAAACATATTTATTAGGAAAAAAAGAAATTGACTCTCCACTTTTGTAATATTTAGTATAATGTGTATAGTTTACTTATGCACACTAGCTTAAAAAACAAACTAAATTTTCAGAGCTTACTCATTATAATTTTTCTAGCACATTCCTTTGTCATAATTCGAAACGAATAATGAAGTCATGGAAAATGAAATGTTAATTTTATAATATTATAAAGTACATCACGCTTATAAAGCAAAATACCACCTAGTGTTTTTTCTTATTTATTCAGATATGAATTAAACTTAATTAGTCAGAGTTTATTCTTAATTGAATAGCTAACGAACCTGTACTAATTCCTTAAATAAAAACCGGGTTTCTAAGATCAACTAATCTACTTGGACCATAGTTATACGATTTTTTCATAGAGTTTTGAAGGTAATATTGTAATAAAATTACATATCAATATTAATTTATTTCGTCACAAAATATGTTTACTTGCAATCATTGCTTAATAGAGTAATAAAAAGTTAAAGAAGAAGAAAAATTAAAAAAAATACATTTGAGAAACGATTTTTAAATACGTTAGAAGGTAATAAATGATTGAAATTACGATAATTGTCTGTGGTAGTTATTTGCAATGGTAAAATAGTTATTTGCAGTTTTATTTTTTAATTAGTGAGATGCAGAAAACTAACTGTTGCTTGATTCTTATTTAAACTGTTTAATTCAGAAACTTACAAAATTTCATGTTTTATTTCATTTTTTAAACAAAAAGAATTTTTTAAAATGCAACTTGCTTTTAGCTGTATACAAATTTTAAATTTTATTCTAATAATTTTTTATGATTCAATCCTTCAAGAAACTGGCCTGTTTTTATACAAATAAAAATATATATGCGAAGTAAACAGCTTTATCGAATGCAAAATTTTGATACTGTATAATAGTTTCCTCAAAACAGATTTCATTTTCGAGAACTTTACAGAATACCAAGAGAAGCAAAAATGGTCTTTCCTTACAATTACAATGCTACTCACTTATCTTCCGAAAAATATCGTTTATAGAAAATTGATGAAATTCTATTTGTATTTTATACTTTATAATATTTTCCTGGAAACAGATTTCATTTTCAAGAACTTTACAGAATACCAAGAGAAGCAAAAGTGATATTTCCTTACAATTACAAAGCTACTCACTTATCTTCCGAAAAATGTCGTTTATAGAAAATTGCTGAAATTCTATTTGTACGATGATATGAGATGTATTTGTTCCAAGGATAAAAGCAGAGAGTCAACTTCAATCAGCTCCTAATATTTACTCAAATGAATGAAAGTCATGAGTGCTATTAAAAGAGAAAGAACTTCAGTAATGATAGAATGTGAGTTATTTTATTCTTTATTTGTATTTGGGGAAGAAGTTACTTTCTATTGATACGAAAATCTTTAACGATTATTTGGTTAGGAAACAGAAAATGAAAGTGATACTAATAGGGAATTTTCGTCGGGAAATAATATAATATGATATTGTCATATTTTATAAGAATGTGATAAATATGGTAATAAATCGTATCATTTTCTTCCAAAGTACAATTCTATATTCCATTAGATACCAAATATGAAATATTTGAGATTCAGTAGGTGATTCAAAATATCAATTTATTATTTATCCTTCTTTTGTGTTGTAATAAATATTAGGACAAATTCTGCTTTTCAAATCAACAAATATTCAAGACGCATTAAGCCCAAAGTCTGACAGAAATGTGTCCCGGCTTTGATTGTTAGAAATTTGAAATTAAACATTAAGACTGAAATAATTATAAGTATGATATATAGTTAACAACTAAAATATGCTTATGGGAATAATATATTAACAATTTTTGATATATACTTCATGTCTGCAAAATTTCAACAATATGTAAGTGCATATTAGCTTTTTTTAATAAAATAAACAAACACAAATTTTATGGAAGAATTGTTTTTCGATTTTATTTTTTTATTTATGAATTCGTTTTATATAGAAACACTTGATTAAACAATTTGAAGTAAATTTTAATACATTTACAATGATTTACCCATAAATAATAATATTTTGTAATAATATCACAAAATTTAACAAATAATAAATATTATTACTTATTTTTTTTTTATTTTATTACTTTTAATATTAAATGTGAAGAAAAAAAGAAGCAGGTTTGAAAACACTGTGAGGAAAAATTCTTCTTGTCCATTTTTTTCTGCTTTTTAAGTTTCAAATCCAGCCCTAAATTCGATGGATGTAGTATTAGAATATCCTAAAATGATAACGGAAGGATGATAAGATTCCATTAAAATTGTACGCTACAACTTTTAGACGTTTGGGGAAATACAACGAATAAAAACCTTTCTTTCCTCCTCCAGAATTTTTTTTTAAGTCTCCTTATTGTTTTCCCATGGACCCTTCATAATGAAACATTAAAATAAAATAGAAGATCCCCAGTAGGGTGGACCGAAAAAAAAATCAAACAATTTTTCGCTTAACTACAGAAAAGTTACATTTTGGCAAGAATTATAAAGGGGAAAAATGAGTAGCATTTATTAGTATGTTCTGTTCACACATGAGATTTAAATATCATAAAAATGACAAAAGTTGACTGATTTTCATTCATTTAAATTAAATCTATATTTATCTCCGTCTGTTTATAACAGACCCAGAAGTTAATTACTTCTTATAAGCAATAAACTATATTTTATCAAAATTGTTTAATACCCCCTAGTTGCAGATTCTCTGCAAAGTAATCTAAAACTGCATGAAATTACTATACAGTATGCGAAAAAGGTATTATAAATGTATAATGCCAGCTACAGTATCTATAGTAATCCATAGTAATCTATCAGTAAGTCCGTCTATACAGTATAGTAATCCAATGAAGTTACTATACAGTATTATGTATCATCATATTTTTCAAGCATCGTTCTGTTGATGAATTACAATAGTTGCTATATGTATATTATAAAATGTTATTTAAACCTAAAAAATATCAGTTTCATTTATCTTCTTTTTATAGTAACACACTGCAAAACTAAACTTTAAAACGATAGAATAGTATTTCTTAGCAAACAGAAAATGACAAGAATACAGAAAGTAAAAATATATATATTTAATAAAATCCTTCAGCTATTAAAACATCTATAAGTTTCATAAATTTCTGATATGGTATTTTACTTTATCATCTCACCAGATGATACTTCAAAGCCATATTTATGGGATAACTCGGACATTAAGAGCAATAGGATCGCTTCTGAATCAACGGCGGAATCTCACCGTGATGCTTATGATCAGCAATATCTTTTAAATTTTCAGGCTCTGGGAAAAATGTGAAGTCAATATCCGTCTAAAAAATTATAGTAGGAAGAATGTGATTTTCCAAAGAAGAGAAGTCAATGTATCACTATGTGGATCAATCTTCCAGTTAGAAAAAATTATACGTATCAAACTTAAGTCAATCCATGAAAAAGTATCGTAAAAAGATAAAAATAATATTATATACAATCTGAATAATTTAATGATCAATACATGAAATTATATCGATAACTAAACTTATTTACTCGCCTTTAATATTAGTGGTATAGCTAATTCTTTGACGTATTTTCTACTATGCAGGATTTGAAACAACATCATATTTTCAGCATTAGGAAAAATAATTTTATTCACTCACGACGCCGATAGTTTTAGATTTTTCAGAATGGTAACGATTTATTTCAATGTTATTGAACTCTGTGAAGTATTTCCTGGTTTTAATATTTAGCTTCGTAGACATAAACGATTGATTTCGTACGCAAGGTTTTAATCCTACTTATGTCACTACTTTCTATGTATTTTGCTGTCGTTAAGTAGCGAAAATGAGATAAGCTGACAAGATGGCGGATTATCATTTCTTTAATGTATTTTACCGATTTTAGGGTAACTGAAATATTAAGAAGATTCGTCTGATCCTTACTAAGTGTTTTTGGTCAACATAGAGGATTAGGTCGGTAATGCTGAAGTTCTCCCTTGAGAACCTATAAATAAAACTTCTAAGTATAATCTGGTGAGAAAAAATAATAAATTCCCATGCAAGACGGAACATATAGATACTTTAACATTAAAAGTATTTTCTTAATCATCGGGTGTTTTATTTTTATTTTATTCTGTATTTTTACCATTCGTTCTTTGCTATCAAATGATATTATAGTTTACGAGTTTAGTTTTGCTATGTTTTACCATTAAAAAGAAAATTAATGGAGGTTATTTTTCAGGCATAGATATTCTTTTGCTGCATATCAACATCCAAATATAGTAATTTTTCAACAAAATGATGCGCGAAAATTAAGATAGAGGTTTAGAACTAAAATTTTTGTTTACTTTGTAAAGAAGGTACTAACTGATGTTATAAACCAATTTTGATAAAATACATTGTATTGCCCTTAAGAAGTAGAATACTTAATAGCTAAATGGATGGAGTTGAGAATAGATGAAGAAAAATTACAAAATCATAGAAACACAATTGAATTTCGTCCCTCTTTACCTCGACAATTTATTTTTGGGTCCATCCTTATGCTTAGTCTAATATTAAGGTAATTAATCCAAAAAAGGGAACTAGGATTATGTATATTATGTAAATGAAACGTATCGAAGCACAAATATGCATGAAGTGTAACTTAAAAATAATTTGTCATTAATATTAGTTGCTATGTAGGTTTTGTATATTATTTGAAAGTCAAATAAAATAAAAATGAACAAAATAAATTAAAAATTGCAATAAATAGTTAATTCATTTACTTAGAATGAAAGAAAAAATTTCACATTTACTTCGTCTTTTTCAGATATAATTTGAGAAAAGTGTCTTTTATCACTCTGATCTTTTCAAACTCAAAATCTCTAAATAAAAATGTTCTATTTAGAATGAAATTTCCGCTTCTTGTTATGTATAATCTCTTTGCCTATCAATATCAAAAAACAGAGGAGAAGAAATTGTTTACTTTGGGTGTTTAGTAGTGAAAATCGATCATCAAGTATCTTACGAAGGTAATTCTCTCTAAAAAAAAAAGGTTTTTTTCAAAAGATTTAAAAACTTCTTTTAAGAAAAGCTTTTTTACTTCAAGAAAATCTTGTATAAAAAAAAATCCAGATTAAACGTATAGAATTCGTTTCAGAACTGCAAACAGCATTACCAGCAATAGCAATTTGTCCTCATCTTTTAAAATTGAAGAATTTATTATGGTCGTAAGAATGGCGAGTTAACCATGCTTGCACTTGGCATTTTCAGTGCCATACTTTCAGCTTAGGGTAAAGCTCCAAAAGACATGATTGTATCTATGACTTTGATAACATTGTGCTTTGAATATGAAGAAGGGTAATTACTATGCATTACGTGGCATTCAAAGAAAACAGCATTCGCTTTCTTCCTTAGTGATTTGAATTTTTGATATTTTTTAACAACCATCATTATCAAACATTGAAATTTGACTTCGTGATTTTGCTTAAACTTGCTAATAACAGAAATGCATTTTCTTCTTTTTCTCTATTAGAATTATAATTGAAGTTTCAAAATAAAATGTTTAAAATATTTTTCTCTATACAGTAAAAACGATCTTCTGTGAATCTTTTAAAAATGGTGTTGCACATTACAGGATGTTTTTTTTTAATAATTGAAGAACAGATTTAAAACCCTAATTAAAAGAAACATACTAAATTTTCTTGTATAAATTTTAATAGGATCTGAAATATTAGTTAATGCACAAAAGCAAATGAATTTTGTTCACTTGTTACACTATCTTGAGGTTGCATCGTCTATCAGAACTGTATTAATTTTTTCCCTTAAAAATTCAAAATAATGCTTTTTTATAAGTTCCAAAATGTAAATTTCTTTCAAAAAATGGTAGATGTTTCTGGTTTTATTGTGATAATAGAAATGAAAAATGGAGTTGAAAATATTTTTTAACTATGTTTTAGAAATAAAGATCAGGTGTTTAAGAGAAAAAAAAATATCAATTTCAGTTAAAGCAAATTACTAAGGAAAATTATCTTGAAATTTTCTATTATTATAACAGAAATGTTTTTAATAAAGTGAGTAGACAATTCTAAAAGAAAGAACAACTTTACCACTAAAATTATTCATACAAAACACAAAATTCAATTGGCGGATAAACACACAATTAAAAAATGTAACATTATTACAATTTACGTAATAAGTTAAATATATTTTATAACATTCACAAAATTTCTTTTTTATTATTGATAAAAAATATCCACACTTAAATTGCTTGAAGAAGGGAGTATTCTAAAGACTCTATAGTTGAAAAATTCGTTATTATTTCCCATGAATGGAAATTTTAGAAATTTTCAATAGTGTAACCATAAAAATAAATAAATCTCTTGATTTCAAGATCTTACTTATTTCTGGACTTTTCATTTATTGAAGAGATAAACAAATCAAAAGTAGAAAATAAGACGCTAAAAAATCATCAGGAATTTAAAAAATAAAATGAGAGGACCATCAGAACTCCAGTGTAAGAAAACAGGGGGAAACGTTTCGAAGTCTTTTGAAAGCCATTTATTCCTTGATAAATAATGCAGGTCTGAGTAAAAGTCTTGTACCTTGATGCAACAGTAGAGCAGAGATTGTAACGACAGCACTCATTAGGAGCCTGAGTAAACTCTTTTTCTACCAAGAGCTGTATTTCTAACTCCCTGTGTATTCTAGCCCTACTATCGCTATTTAAAAGGGCAAGCGGCACTTTCGACAGTGTAGGTTTTTTTTTTCCTTCTTTCTCTCTTTTCCCCCCCCCCTCCTTTTTTTTTTTTTCCTCTTTTCTTGTCTATTCAAGCGAATTGGTGGGGATGGGGCCTTAATGAGAAAATCTTTGATCGATATTCGTTTAAATGGGATACAGCGGTGAGGTCTTAGTGTGCAGATGACTTGGATAGCCACCAAACCATCCACGAGCAATAAGCCATCATCAAAATTGCATATTCATTACTTTTTAACTATTATGGCTTTAGAAATTTTTATTTTATCTCATATGATCCTTTCAGCAGTGGTGGTTTCCATGTCTGTCAAAGCGGAATTCGTTCGATGTCAATTCATTAGTTCTTGACAAGGGTCGTCAAGTTAGCAAGAATATCGGGACGCCACTTAATTGCATTTTGCTGAGGTAACCTAATTACGATGCAAGAAGTAATGATGTAAACAAAAAAGTAATTCATGTTTAAGATACCAGATGAATTAGAATGTAATGATGTGAAACACAGTATTATCTATTTAAAATTACCAAATTAACACAATTAATTCATTGAATTTATTTCCACAGAAACTCGTCTTGAATATTATATTAGTTACTCTTAAGTTCAAGTTCTTTAAATATTTAAAAAAAAAGATATTTCTATATAATTCAGACGTTACTCGCCGCCATTGGAAAAAAAAAGTTTTTAAAAAAGTGAAGAATATAAATATTAGTAAATTGTTCTGTTTTTTAATATAATTAAAAAATATTATAATAAAATTCAATATCAGGAATTTGCGATAGTTGAGAGAATGTAGAAAAAAATGTGAAAATATAACTATCAGTGATATCTCTCATTTTTATGTTTTTAAAAGAATTATTGTATCTACTTTTGATATTCAAGTGAAAATATGGCATTTCGAAGAAAATCATCTTTGAAGTACTTGTTCGTGAAATTAATTCGGTCACTTTCATAGTTTTCTCTAACAGTTCATTTCTACTGATTTCTATCTTAATTAAGTAAAAGAATCAAATTATAAAAAGCTACAATTTAAATATTTTTCTAAATAATACAAATGTATTAATACATGAAATAATTTCATTATAAATTTAGAAATTCAAATAAAAAGTCAAGTATTTTTCTAAATTCTGCCAAATATTAAAGCTGTCAAAAAGTTTGAAATCATCACCAAAATATACAACTAAATAAGACAAAATAATTGTTTATGATAATATATTTGAATTTTGAGCACAAGTTTGAAATCATCACAAAAAAACACAACTAAATAAGACAAAATAATTGTTTTAGAGTAATGTATTTGAATTTTGAGCAAATTAGCAGCGTTAGAATCACCGGCTTTATTTTTATACAATTTATGAAATCTTTTACGATTAAAGTAAGAATCATAACTGTTTTGAAAATATTCATTTAGTATTTTGCTCAGCATTAAGAATCTTATAAGATTCAACTGTACAGTATATCGCTTCTATTCAATAACTACAAGTAAAAGAAAGGCAAGAGAAATAAGAATAAAAACAGTCTCTCTGGAAGCAAGTAAGCTTAGATTTTTTTTTATAAATAGGAACGGTTATAGAATTAATTCAACTGAGAAAGTTAATATAAAATTTTCTTAGCCTTTTCAATTCCAGGCAGTAAAGCTTTTTGTATAAAAAATTTTAAATGACACATATCACTAAGTGGCCGTTTAACCTTTCAATATCTTACATAAATTAATTATATAAAATGTTTTACAATAGATCATTGTCCGTAATGATTGACAGATGAAAATTACTCCATCATTAATTTCAAACATGTTCAGCTATTTAATTCCACAGAAGCATAAATTTGTATATAATTTTAATTCATCTATTTTTAAAACGTAATTATAAACTTGTATTTTCTGTCCCCTTGTAACAATGTTTTTAAATATATGGTAATAAATTATGCATACTTTGTACAATATACCTTCTTGATTATGTTAAGTTATTAATTCTATCACAAAAGATATATCGTATAAAGCATAAATACTTCATTACCATATTTTTGTTTTAATTTCCTTAAAATTTAAGTTGTTGAAAAGTGACATTCATCGGTGACACTCTGTTAACACTTTTTGCCATAGTACCTCATTATTCATTATGTGGCCCACATAAATATATAAATATTATTAAGTTAATGATGTTTCACAGTGTGTCCACTCTAATCGTGGTCTCATAATAAATTTCTAAACCATTAGAGGCAGGCATACTTTAAAGGATGTAATAAATTGTATTTTAAGTTGTTTCAGTTAATAAATGTATTACTAAATTAATTACAAAATCTAAACTTTTATACAGTCTACTGACCCTTTCGGTCATAATTAGTAACTTTTCCCTGGTACGCTAACATTTTAAGTAAAATGTACCATTATTCTGCAAGAAAACTGAATATATTAATTTTGACGATTTTAATTGCTGAATTATGTGGTATTAAGAACTTTCTTAAAGGATCACATGCAGTTTAAATTATACATTTACATATTATTAAATATAGATTTATTTCAATTACTTGAAAAAAAATGTATTTGCTAATGCACCGGAAAAAAATTTCTAGAATCATATAACCAGCTTAGAAGGTATTTATGGAAATCATTTAATATATTTTATTCTCTTATCATTTTATTTATCTCCTTACAGGCCGTGAATAAAATGACCTCTTGTTCATTTGCTTTTTCTTTATTTAATGACGGTAAACTCAGTTTGTAAAGTAACAAAACAACAAAAATTTGCTGATTAGATAATAAATTGATTAAATTAATGTTGATAAATACACTAAACGGTAATCATTTAGATCAAACTGAAAAAGATAATAACTTTTGGATAATAATGTTTGTTGATAAGTGTACTTACCACTTAATTTAAAAAAAAAATTGCTCATATTCTTTTTTATCAGAAAATAGTAGAATTTCTAATAACAAAAAATATTTAATTAAAATACATTTTTAATTCCATTTTGTACCCTTTACTAATCATACTACGACACTTACTGAAAAAAAATCTTAAAATGTACAGATGCGATAAATAAGCAAGTTGAAATCAAGACGAGAAATTCCAAGTCATCTTAATATTGTTTATATTCCTTGAATAATGGAATAATTGAACTACTGTTATCCTTCCTGATGAGGCTTAGTGTATTTAAATAAAAACAATTACGATTGGCTAAATGATTTTATACATTTAAAGTTATCATTATAATTTTTGTGTTTATAAACGTACGTTTTTATTAAAAAAAACATGTGTGACAGTCAAAATCAATTTAAAAGTATTTTACATTATAAAACTATGATAAAGAGGATCTACATGTGTTAAATTAAGAGGTAAAATGCTTCATTACTTAATGAAAATAATTAGTAAAAAATGAATAATATTGCTACTTCCGACATCAGGGAAGTAAATAAGAGTTTTCTTAATCTCATCCATTTTCTCCGAATTAATAAAAATTTTAGACTAATATGTATGGATTGTGGAAAGTTTATTTCTGTATTCCTGTAACGGAATGGATCCGACTTAAGGCCATTAATATTAGCAGTGCATTTTAGTTCGCAAAAGTCTTTTACCTTTAAAGTTAAATCATGATGCTGAGAAGTGCGAATATCTCTTTTTCTGGCTCTTAAGTACACTTTTCCATAAAATGTATTAGTTAAGCAAGTTTTCTTGCCTTATTTAGACCATTTAAAGATAAAGATCTAGAAAAGATAACCAAAAAGTGTAGTACCTTTATTTTTTTTTCTTCTGAATTTTCTTCTAATAATTCCAGGGTTTCTGCTTTTTGACATCAAAGAGTCATCATAACTGGAGTCATCAAATTTTTTAAATTTTTCCTTCACAAAAATTGCATCATGTATCAAAATAAACTCTTGTTTATGTTTTATCCGAGACTCTTGTGACTGAACATAATTAACTTTTCGACAATTTTATTTTAAATGCATCTCTAAAGAAGCTTCCTGCTACAATTTGTTATACTCACAGGGAAAGAGTATTTAAAACTTATACCCTTTCTTGCCTTTAATATCTTGGATGCTTGGGATCTTCTATTCCTATGATAAGAATGCCAAAAATTTTAACAGTACAGGTGTGCAAAGAAAAGAAAAATTTGCTATAAAATGAATATCAATATAAAGAGCCATTTTGTTATTTTCACAAATATCATCAATTTCTTTCAAAAGCTATGATGTTCATTGCAAACAACAATAGAGCCTAATGCATATCCCCATTCTGTAGTAAATTTAAATTTTAACACGCCTCCATAGCACAACAGTTGACCAAACACGTTTAGTTTCTTCAGTAAACATTTTTTTTTTCGGTTCTGAATAGTTTTCAAAGGCACATAAATGAATAAATTTCGAAAATTTAGATTTATTTACTAACTGTAATTAGAGGTTCATTTATGATGAAATGAAAAGATACAAAAGACTAAATATAAAAAGGGACAAAATGCTTTTAAAATAAATTCATATGCTAAAGAAGAAAATTCCATTTTTATCTAAATCTAAAATATCTATCTAAATCTAATCTGTCTAAAATATAAATTGATCTGTATCCATTTTCAAAATTTTAATATATTCTACAAAGAATATGAATTATTTCTAGCGCTTTTAAAATGATACTTAAAGTATCTCATATTAATTTGTCTTGGGGAGACTTTTGAATAGAAGAAAGTGAATGCACCAATATGAAACATTCAAATGCTGAGAAATACAAAATATTATACTTTTTTATGTGTCAAGTATCTTACCGATTAATAAAAGCTAAGTTTGCTTTTTTTTACTTTCAACAAACTATTAGAATCTATTTTTTCCAAGTATAAAAAATAATTAACGAAATTATTAAAAATATTAACAAAACAAAATTAAAGTATTCTATAGATAAATATGTTCCTATGGCACTGATAAATGTAAAATGAGAGATGTTTTATAGTGTTCATATAGTACGAAAATAAACAAAAGATCATAAACTCTTTATAAACCATCATTATTTTTACTGGTTCATTTTAATCAGAGTATTATGTAAAAATTAAAAGATTGATTGAAACCGAAGTCAAGAACCCATTTATTAAAGCGTAGTAAAAAGTAACCTCTCTTTTATGACGTGCTTTTAATCTAAGCTACTAAAATCCACCAACAAAGATTTTTTTGTTGTTTTTATATAAAAGGGTTGTTTCTTAGGCCTATAAAGATCGAAATCATGTGCAGTGAAATGTGTACTTTTTAAATTGAATTACCAGTTTTTAAAGCACCCGCCATCATTAAACCTGATCGTTAAAGCATGACAAAACCTTGAGATAAAAAAATTAACTGTTAACTTACTTTTGATCCGATTCTTTTTTATTTTTAAAAATGAATTATTCATGAAAGTCTACACGATTTTCAGCAATTGACAAGATTGATTACGGAATATTTCTTACTATTGCTCGAATATTCGAGTCATTAGCATAATAAGAGGCATCTTGTTTTGACATATTAACTGGAAAGTCGTGTTTCATATGGAGCAGTTTTATTTGAAGATCACTTTCTACAGCAATTTAAAATACAACTAGAGATGCAAATGATTGGGAAGGTTTTAATTCAAATTATTTGAAATGCTAATCTATTTCCATACATGAATTAGTTTAAGAATAATCGATGAATGAATAAAATTTTGATTTTTAAACTCCAATAAGAGGGTCATTTCTCATTTGCATAGTATTGAAAATTATAATTATCTGTTATTATGATGCTGAAATGCAAAGTTAATGGAAAACATATTTTAGGCATTTATTTTTAAATTCAGTGATAAAAGTTTCATTTGAGAAAAATTCTTTTTATTGCGATAGAACTGTCAAATGCAATTAAAACACAAAACATCTCATAAATAATAATTAATTATTTAAATTTTAATTTGTTTTTCATACTTTCGAGTGAAATAAAATTTCATCAATAATTTTCTATGAGCCTTCATTAAGCATTGTTAAATTATTATAATTTTCCGAAATAATGAATAATATTTTCTTTATATTTTTGTTACAATGCGTGATATTTGTGTGCAATAAAATTTATTTTAAATATTGATTTTGACATTCCCCTTATATAAATATTCCCTTATTATAATAAAATGAAAAATATCAAAATCTTAACACAATTAATAAATCATTTTCGAAACACGCATATACAGATCGCACATATAAAATACACAGATTATAATTACTTTATTCAAATAATAACCGACACTTGATTTTTTGTTAAACTATTTATATTGTTCTAAAATCAATGTCTACTGAAAATGAGTTATTCCTATCAAATCTATTTTGGCTCAGCCAATTTGGAAGGTATCCTTATTAAGGGCTTAATACCTTCAAGCCCTCCTTTGCATTTCCTTTTTATATCTTTCTTTAAAAGATATAAAAAGGAGGCGCAATTATCTTTAAGAATTCAAGTTCAAAAATGTATAAATAAAAATATCAATTACAGAGATTATTAATTTCCAGAACATTTCAGTTACAGTGCATCAACCCCTTTTCATCATAAATATAATTTCAAAGCTGTAGAAAATTTTGTTATTTATGCTATCTATGCTAATCAGATTACTAAATATTTATCATCCAATTAATATGTAGATTAAGCTCATTACGTCGAAAGTTCAGTTTGGAAGTAAATAAAATTGAACGCAAAGTTTTGTAAAAGTATTTTTGCAGAAGGTAATTTCGGGAAGTATGCTTTAATGTACTTGCATTTATCATAAATATTCCAAAGTAACTAAATATTCTTCTAGTGGGTAAATGACCGTCCTTTATCTGTTTCAGTTTAAATGCGTTTCAATAAAATTTTTAGTAATTAGTTTATTTAGAAGAGTATCATTTCATTAATTTACTTGAAACGATTTACTTCCTTCACAGATTCAATGGCTTTTAAGGAAAACTCTTTTTCTTGTATTTATGGAAGATATTGATATAGAGGAAAGGCTAATTGAGAAATATTTGGTGAGAAATGGAATCTATAAGAAGAGAAGAAATTGAATTTCAGTTTTGTAAAATTACTGAATATTATTTTCTAATTAATGGCTAACTTCAGAAATGTCTCTGTAAAACTATATTTGCAAACCAGAACGGAAATAAATGAGTAGCTTGCTTTGACAAACTATTTTCTTTATATAAGTTAAATCTCTACCCCAACTAAAAAAGAAATAAATTAAATTTCTAACCTTGAAGATGCTTTTTATTAATGAAATGCATTAATCATATTAATGATTCAAAATCTAAGTTTTAATAACTGTATATTAAATTTTTAAAAAATTGAATTAATTTCTACATCTTTATTGACAAAATAGATGTGTTTCTGTCATTTGCATACTATTCTCTAGAATAGTGCATTGGATTAAGGAAATGCATTAATAATCATATTAATTATTGAAAATCTAAGTTTTAATAACTGTATATTAAATTTAAAAAAAATTGAATTAATTTCTGCATCTTTATTGACAAAATAGATGTGTTTCTGTCATTTGCATACTATTCTCTAGAATAGTGCATTGGATTAATGAAATGCATTAATAATCATATTAATTATTGAAAATCTAAGTTTTAATAGCTGAATTTTAAATTTTTAAAAAATGAACTCATTTCTACATCGATATTGACTTAATAGATGTGCTTCTCTTTTTTTACATACTATTCTCTAGAATTAATGGATAAATAATCATATTAATGATTGAAAATCTAAGTTTTAATAGCTACATTTTAAATTGTAAAAAAATGAATTAATTTCTGCAATTATATTGACTTCATAGATGTGTTTCTGTTATTTGCATACTATTCTCTTCAATAGTGCATTGGTATATCATGGCAGGAACTTATCCTGACACGCAATTGTTCTTCGACGCAGTCCTAAACTACCTCGAAATTTAATCTTTGATTTCTACTGTACGAGACAACCGTTTTAAATTCCACAAGAATCACCTGAATGGGTTTTAAAGACGATCCGAATTTCAAAGGGTACAGCGGTGCTATTTATTCGAGATCGCAAACTATGCCAAGCAATCTCACGAAGGACAGGAAAGCATCAATCCAACCCATGTGACCATAAATTTTCACCGCGGACTATTAAAATATCTCGAAGCCTTATCTTTACCTAGGAACCTGCAAGACAAGCAACAAGGTTTCTAAATTAATATAGCTACTAAACCGAATAGTACATATAGAGATGCATAATTGATAGTGCATATTGTATCAGAGTTATATGATCAAATTAAAGTTGGGTGAAATCAAAAGGAAGGATGCATTCATATTAATTTAATGCAGAAATGGACTCCTTATCTAATATAGAACTATGTATCTCGCCATTTATTGAATTTAAGGAACATTTAAAAGCAGAGAGAAGATTAATGTTTGAAAGTTCGAATAAACAAATGAGTAGTTAATTGTTTTTTGATTGAATAAGTGGCCTTTTTTTTCTGTTAACGATGAGTTATTGATTGCGAGTAATTTGATTCGGCAGGGTTATGTTGACGTATTTATTTTTTATATGGATTTTGCATAATTGTTGTGTTATTGCATTTCTGTCACATTTTTTTTTACGAAACAACTTTTTTAATAGACTATTTCAGCACATTAGATCTTATTAAAAAACTTTAGGAAATTAATTTAAATTCTTTATATTTGTTAATAAATGAGCTCCTAATACTTTATCTGTATATCGCTTAACTGTAATGCTAATTACTTCAGGAAGATTAGCTATTTACCGTAAATAAAATGATCATGCTTTGAAACTTATAGACTGCATTTTACACATTTATAGGAGTCCTAATTAAAAATTAAAGTGGAAGTCAAAACTTTTTAGAAAGTCAAAAGTTTTGAGGAATAATATCAGATTTTTATTGATCTATGCATTCTGAATTGAATTATTATAATACAACTGTACAACAAACACATAATAAGATACTAGAGTAAACAAAACAGTAAAGGTCTTGACAAATTAACTTTAGGTAGCTTTTATAATGCAAAGTGAATATTTCCTTTTATAAGCATTTTTTGTACAACTTATTGCAGCCGATACACTGCACAAATAGGATGAAAGCAATACCTTTCGAAATATTTTGAAACGAAAATATGTGTTAAAAAGGAAAATCTGGAACTGCGGAAAAAAATAAACCGAGTCAACTAGCTTTATTTTGGCATTCACAGTTCATCATACAATTATATAAAAGGCCGCATTTGAAAATAATTAACAGCCCTCTGAAAAATTTTAGAAGAAAAACTTTCTTAAAGGATTGTCTACATACCAAAATAAAAATAAAATTCACAATTTATAAAGACAACACCCACTTTTCTCACCAAATTTCAGAATTACATTCAAAATTATTCCCGTAATCTAAATTTCATTTGTCAGGTTGTATTCGAGTCGGAATTATGAACTACAAAAGTTTAACCCTCTAATATTAAAATAAAATTATTGTCATTTATTCATATCTTAAAAGATAATACAGTTATTGAAATTTAGCATTATTTCATAAAACTAATAAAAGATATTCACATTTTGCACACATATTTATCATTTAAAAATAGTTTCTAGCCTCCTATACAATTTATTAAATTTAGTACTTTTTAATTTATAAATGTCAATAAACCTAAATTTTGTCATAAATCGTTGGAAAATATAATTTTAAGGGATAATACAAAATTTTAGTTTAGTCCGACGAGTAGTTTTTTACAAGAATGTTTTCGCATATTCTCTGGAATATGTATTTAGAAGCATAATTACAAATTCCGAAATGACAAGTTTTTTATTTGGCACTCAAGTACTAGTAATCATTTCTTGCATCAAATAAAATTCTGTGGCATCAATAATATCTGAATTAAACAAAAAAATTACTGTACCTTAATATTTTATCAACAGCAGTTATTTTTTAAATCCGAAATAAAATACATGTTTTTGCAGCAAGATACAAATTTTACTGTTTGGTTCATAGAAAATCATTCACAAGCAAGATGTCAAAGTGGCATTTAATATTAATATTTAATAATAATTTAATTAATAAATATTTTTGTAGAATTATGACTATGTAGCTTTACGTGTATGCTGTTATACACACCAAAATGTTTCTGTTTATAAATAATCAGTATAATTTCCTTATTTTGTAAAATGAAAAAAGGCTCTGTTTATTTAATATAGGTTAATGTTTGTTTTCCATATTTATATCTTCTTACGAAATTCTGAATTATTATAGAATAAATCTGTCTTCAATATAAGTAATATAAAATTGAATATAATCATAAACATAATTTCAGATATATGAAACTATTAGATTGCAAATTGAACATTAATTTTTTAACTGTAAAATAAATCTTACATTGATTCTATACACATACACATACGAAAGTGAATATTTTAAAATAATTTAAACAATTCATGAAATATTCCCTAATATTTCAGATTTCCATTATTTTTGTCTAAAGTTAAGTTATAAAGTTATTTTTGAAAGCTAAGTTATTCTTATTTCTTGTTAAAATTAAGCTCTAAATGTATTTTTGCTTTACATTTGATAAAGGTACTAAAATGACTAAAAAAATTAAAAATCATAAATTCAAATCTACTGAATGTCAAGATAAGTAAATTTCTTGGAAAAGCGAATTTGTATCGTGACTTACTTCTAAATTATTACTACTACTAAGGAACTACTATGAAAAGAATAACTACTAGATTCTTAGGAAAAGAATTAAGTAGTAATTCATTGCAACATGTATAAAATAATTCTAACAATGCTTTTAAAGTGTCACAAAAATAGAAATGACATTACTGATTTCCAGAGAAAAGCATAAAACATTTTTTATACCTTAATGTCTTTAAAATAAATTAATACAAAGAAGAAAAGAAATTTTATGGTATTTTCATTTTTTTAATATTTATAATTATTTTTCATTTGTTCTTCTTTAAATTGGGTACAGTACTAAGAGTTTTTCCACGAATTGAAACACTGTTTTTAAATCTTTATGGAATAAATTTTAAGCTTTTAAGAACGAATACTAAAATTAAAACCTTACCTGAACTTTCAAGTAAAATACTAATTTTTGTTGTAGTTTGCATTTAGGCAGAGAAAGGAAGAGAAATTTGAAATCAAGCACAATTTTTACTATAGGATTAAATTTTAATAGATTATATTTAATATCTATCCAAATTATTAACCAAAAACAATTTTTTGGCCACAAGAAAATAAAAAATACTTTGCAACCAAAACGCACTTGAATATAACACTTAGTTGCCAGTAAAAAATTATGCAAACTAGTTTGCATTTAATAGTGGTGGGAAATGCAACACTATTTATGTGCTTTTAAACTGATGTGGTTTCTTAAATCTTTTAATAAATGCGTATTCAGCAATGAAAATAGAAATTTCATGCACTGATAAAAAAATGCATAAATAAAGCACAAAAAGAAATCAATAAAATTGATTCCTTGCAAACAAGCTTTAAATCTCAACACCAATTCCAACACTCCGGCAAAACAAAAAGGATTATTGTATTATATTTATTTCTAGAACACACACAAAAAACACCTTACATTCTTTTAGTGCACGTGATTTGGTTTAAAAATGGTATATATAGTTTTCATCTATGATGAACGACAGAAGAAAAAGGCTGGGAGTGAGCTTTTTTTCCACGGTTTTACCTATTTATCAAAACGGCAAATTAAGAAAAATATATGAAAAATATAAAATACAAATATATAAAATTAAAATGTTTAATAAATACATCGATTGTAATGGAAGCTGTTAAAAATACACTGAATGACAGCATTGACTAGACTGCATCATATTTGATATACGATACAGATTTCCTTGAAAAGTCTTCCAAAGAGCTATTCTCCAATTCATTTTCAAACGTGCTGATCTGCCCATGAGATGAAAAAGTTTAGCTTCTTTTTTAAAAATATTCTTTTAATACAGACTTAAATCAAGTTTCTTAGTGTTTTTCATATCATACATTGAAGTATTATGATGTCGGAAAAAAATGTAGTGTTTGAAACTATTAACGCAGCAAGAAAATCCTTTACATGAATCATCTATTAGATTAACGTTCATTTTTGAATGATTGGTCCTTGGGTCGAAATATTGTCCCACGACAGAACATTTAAAAGTCTTAAGAATGTTAAAACCATTTCAAATTTATCTTAACACCCCACAGATTATAAATTTACAATCTCTAAAACATTGACAGAAAAATCCTGACAGTAAATCCATATGGATTGCCAATAAACATTTTCCTGGTATATATGTCATATGTTTGGCTAAAGTGCAGCAAGTCTTTAATGAAAGTATAAGTAAATAATTATTCTATATATTTGCTGAAATGGAAACGCAAAACATGTCAGATTCATTGAAATATATTAATTGCATGAGAGCTAGCAAAATACGAAATTTAACCATTTCTTATAGCAAAAGTTTTGATATATGATTTATTTCCTTTATCAAATCTTAAAATGACAGATACAAATTAAAGTTGAGTTGTTATATCTAGATAAATAATGTTCACGCTTTCAAATTATTAAATAATGAACTGCATTTAAAGAATACTCAAAACACAAAATAGCAAGATTTTTGATAAATTGATCTTTCTACTTAAATGTTTGGGTTATATATAGGATAAAACACTTTGAGACTGTTTAAAATAATATAATTAGTTGAATTGTATTTTGAATTGTTGCTCGAAAAACAATGTATGAACAAATTCATGAAATCCTTTTTATCTTCTCTGTCTACACAATTTTATAATTGCTGAATGAAATTAGATATATTTGATATTTAATCTTTAATTTAATTAGAGTCTGACTTTCTTCTGACTTTCACATAAAAATGATAGCATAAATATTTATGTAACTATTTTTAAATGAAGAAAAATCTAAACAGAAGAAATAAAAGAATAACTTAGCGTGCGAAACTACAAATATTTTTAAGCATGTATTTGGCAAGAAGCATATTATTTAAAACAAAAATATCTTGTTTTATCACAACAAACAGTTTTTAATTAATAAAATGCTCTCGTAAGGAACTGTTAAAAAAACAATATCCTTAGATGAAAGGAGAAATGAAAAAAAGAGAAGGTTAAAGGACTTCAGAGGATTAAACAATGCAAGTTGGATGATGAAGATTGTCTTGACTCGATAAAAGGAGAAATACAATAATTCAAATGAAGGTAATCGAGCTCTAAGCTGCGTAAGGGAAAGTAATGATGCAAAAAAAGTTAAGAAAGTGCTTTTCAACTTCTCCTAATGAGCACAAATGATAATGATAATGATTACATTCAATATTTACAGAACAAAGAGCATTATGTTTAATTCAAATGAATGAGAAAGATGAATGCAAAAGTTGATAGACGATTATTTCGAATCGAATTTTTTAACCTTATTAAGGATAATTCATGTTAAAAATTCAAGTTTTCTGATAACAATTGTTTTATGCATTCCTATCTCACTTTTTTAAAAAATATTTTGGTAAAACAAATAAATTATTGTTTAAGAAGGATTTCGAACGTTGAAGTTGATTCAATGGGAAATCATCTTTATCATGTAATTAAGTACATTTATTACTCATTAAGATTAAAATGTTGTTGTTTTTTAAAAATATATGGCAGTTAATTCAACAGTTTTGTTTATTTATTCAATTTATATTCTTAATATATGTATGATGTTAAGTAAGGGGATGATGGTTTTGAAATTTGAAAAGTCAGCAGTATGTGAAAGTTAATTTATTCTTACGGGAAATTCATGGCTGAAGTTGGGAAACTTTTCTATAGACATTCTTTACGTACAAATATCACTAAAAAGTTTCGCTACTACTTCAAGAGAGAAATTTTTGGGGATTTATATATTTTTCAAAATTAGTATTACTGAGAAATTGTTTTAAATCATAAACTAATACTTTTGCATTATCCACTATGTCCAGGAACACTCTGAAGCATACGAGTGCAAAATTAGGAGCAAAGTCTATTCTTAATTGAATGGATGAATACTCATGATTGGAAATTCGTTTCAGTGTAGTTAGCATCGTCAATTTTTTGGCTACACCACATCTTTCAATATTCTCCCTAAGAAGAAATTGCACTAACTAAAGTCCAGTGAATATAGTGGCCATTCATAATCCTGTCACTACTGAGAAGTTTGTCCGATTTAAATAAAACACTTCTCCAGGAAAAGGAAATTTTACATCGAGTCACATAAACCTTTACATTCCAAATAAATCTTAAAAGGTACTAAGGATGGCCAAAAATGTGCGCAATATTTGAGCATATTGAGTTGATTTCTTTGCATTTATTACAATAAGGGGAACAATAATTCCTCATTGAATACAATTAGCCTTGCAGCAATTTTTGTACATAAAGTCATTCTTATTGAATTTCCAATAGATCTTCAATAATTGGTAATATCAGAAGACAGAGAGACTCTCCTATGATATTTGATACATTTACAAATAAATATACTGAGAGAAATTCTTGCCTTAATTCATTAATCTCATTCAAGAATAATTTAAAGGATTTTCATATTTTTCTAACTATTCTGTTAAAAAAGAGAATATTATTTATTTATGGAATAAAATGTCTCATATTATAATCATAAAAACTGAAACATATTTGATTATTTAAAATAATAAGACAGAATTAATAAGCAAGAGTTTTTTTTCACAGATTTATATTATTTAAAAGAATAAAGCATAGCTTGGACGAGGTTTGAATTTGGAAATTAATAATTAATTATGAAGAAAATGCACGAATAAGATCTTTGTTCAGCTATAAAATAATAATACAAATATGCTTTAATATCAGATTACAAGCAATAAAATTATTTTATTTGATTAAAGAGTGTTTTGTCTTTCCATATGTATCATTTTTTCTTTTAATAATTCAGATGAAAAGTAAACAAGGCAAATTTTTTTAAAGAGCCTATTGTATTATTTCAAGGAAGATAAAAATTGTATTCATATTTCTTTTCTCAAAACGATATTATGTTTATAGAATAAATAATGTCTTACGTGAAAATAATGCTTAATAACAATTATTATAAATTTTATAAAAAATCAATTAATGAGAAAAAAATTTAAATTAAAAAAATTGTTAATTCATATCTTTAATACGAAACTAAAAACCAGAAAAATTAACTGATATTCCAATATCATCTTATTTTATGCACTTGAAATCTTTTATATTTTCTTTAAATGTTTATTGGAACTAAACCCTCAGATTAAAAGATAAAAGTGAAATAAAAAACTGCTTCGTTAACATGATACTTCGAAAATATCTTTTCAGAAAGGTTGTATTTAATTTTGAATCATTCCGTTTTGACACTTCATCAATAGCCCATTTTCCTCATCACCTTTTATTTAATTTGTGTGGGACCGAGTTTGTCATTTAGATCACTTAATTTGAAAAGACGGCATTATCTTACAAACAGAATCGAAAGTGTTTTAGAATTTAGTATATGGTCCAAATTTATCTCATAAGCCTTAATAAATGTTCTCAAATAAAACACTTTAATGAAATTGAGACTTATCTAATAACATCACTCATGTCTTGAGAAGAATATTTTAAAATAATTTCAATGAAATTTAGATCTTAGGGGAACAAATAAAGAAATAAACGAAAAATGAAAAAAATAAATAAGCTGATTATTTTTTTTACAGTTTCAATCAATTTCAATATATTTTTTAAAATTTTTCATCAATTTTTGAGTAAAAGAATTTATTTTAAACCTTCAGGTTAATGCAAGATAATCTTTTGGTATGGAAAAACTCAAGTGTAAATTCCATACAAATCAGAATCTCGATATCAAACTTTTTGCATCAACGTAGGAAGATTTCTCTAATGTTTAAATAATATTTCTTTATTTAATAAATTTTCTTTATTTACTTTTTTATTATTATTTTAAATTTGTTCTCAATAATATATTTTAACAGAAAATAATAGAACAAAATCTTCGCTATTTCACCAACTTAATTTGAATGAGGAATTTTAAGTAAGCATACATTTATTAAAAAAAAAGAAGGTATACTTTAAAATTTAATTAGATTCAATAGCTTGAAAAAAAAGGTAAAAAAGTAATTCGAGGACTGCGACTAGGAAATATTAATTAATACACTACATACATTTCTAATCTATAATCTATGCAATCTCAAAAAAGAATGCAAATCGTATTTCAGCACTTTGTCATAATAAATATATTATTTAATAAAATAAGTAAATAATGTATTTTATATGAATAAAATAATGCTTGCTTTCTAAACAATATTCTCCATTCCATTGTGAAGTAGAAGATTAAGCCTTATATGGATAAGGATGACATATACGTGTAGATTAGCTCGTTGGTATAAGAGTGCTGCGTGACCTGATATTGGAATGACTGGTTCCTACGGTAACGATAAACTTCAGCTTAGCTATGAATATAAGCTCCTTTTATCTTCATTGTTTTCCTTTTCCATACTACGTGGATTATTTATAGAATAAATAAAATGTCTTATCTTGACAGAGGGCTTTCAGACAACTCCTGTGTAAATTTTCAGCAAAATTCTTCTAAAATTAATTTGGGCTTGTAAAGAGTGAATGTTGTATTTTTTAAAAAATATATAAGCTAAATAATTTTTTAACATATATGAAATATTTTAATATCTAACAAAGTATGACGCAACTTATAGGATAAAAATTTCTTCCTCTTTACCGAATATATATATATATATATATATATATATATATATATATAAAATTAAAGATCACAACATCCATTATAAGTTTAATCGAAGAGGTTAATAAAATTAACTGCATTTTTTCGAAAATCGAATTTTTTCTAAGAAAGATAGAATATAGATCTCGTAGCTTTAATTCTACTGTTTCCTTTTTGCGGTTTTTATAAATATTTTTTTAGGTTTGATGCACTGTTTTGATCAGATGCGTATTAATAAATGAATATTGAATGTAGTTACGAAAATTTTTCAAAAGTCCGCAAAATCAATGGTTCCGATGTAATGGATATATAGTGAATCAGTCCAACATATTCCATAAAAAAAATAACGGCTGTTTATTCAGTGGAACAACATGAACCTTCAAACCATGAAACGCAGAGGAAACGTTTACAAGAACAACTCTTCCAGTAAACAACAAATCGGTAGCAAACAATTATAACAGCATCAAGCTCTCGGAGAGTACTCCTCAAAAGAGAGATTTCATATTACTATTCAGGTTCTTCGAACATTTGCTATTTTCCAATATCAACTCGCTTGACTGAATTTGACTTTCCACTCACTATTAACGCACCGCTCAACGCAACACTGACTAGCTACTCAGCACACGAATGCTGTCTCAATACTCGACTGATTCTTATGTGACATTTATGACTCTCTGCTTTTTAAAAAAAGGGCAAATGAAGTTTCTGTCATAACTAACGCCCTAATGGACCTATCGCCAGAATTCCTGTAGATTCAGGAATCTTCCATTTTGTCACCAAATTAGTCGCCAATTCTTCAAATGGTCACCAAGTTTGTTGCCAAGATCGGGAATCAGTGATCCGTCATCTGTACAGCATCCATCAATGCCATCTGTCCTGGGAAGCAACAATACAAATTCCTTACAATATGAAGATTTGTAACTATATATGCGAAATTTTCATGACTAGCGAAAAAGAATATCTTTAAAGAATATTTTACTATGATTTAATCGCATTCAGTAACACAGATCAACAAAAAGATTTCAGAACAGATTTAGAATCCATAACTGATTTTTAAAATTTAAGATATGAGGTATACAAATATAAATTTGGATATGTAAAAATTATATATTTACCCTAATAATTAACTTTTTATGGCCCAGGTTGAAAACTCTTAAAATTAGAGTTATATAATCTTAATTAAAAAACATGAATAAAAAGGATACTGATTTTCCTTATTTTCGCCCAATTTAGAATGAGGAAGCAAAAGTTGCAATTATTTTATTACTTATGATCAGTCAACGTAACCCCAAAGACCAGGATGAAAAATTTGTATTTCACCTATTTTCTTTTCCACCAAAACATGATTATCATATTTAAGCAAACTATAGCAAAGAGTTTTCCGCTATGATTATTCTTTATAACTCCTGGCATCGCCTTTTATTCCGGTAAATTATATTATTCTGTTCTCCAATTAATGAATGTTCCGAGCTTATTAAAGAGTGCTCAAAATTTGATGAAGAATGTGTGTATTCAGACACATTTTAGTGCATCATATTCAGAAATTATGTTGTGTACATGCTTCAAATAGTTCAAGTATTTCTTAACCCGCCCCCCCCACACACAAATTCTGAAACATTTATTGAAAATTAATCCAAGTTTCTCTTTCACGAGGAATAAAATATTCTTCATTTTTTTTCCTTAGGTGCCTAATCCTAATCTATGAACTTCCAAAAATATATTATTTGATAATGCTCTTCGGGCGTCTGCCTGAAAGAGGCCAGCAAACTTGGTGGACGGACACATTTGCTGAAAGGAATAATTTCCATTTCTGTCCAATTATTTTGTAAAATACTTCATTCACCTTATTTAATATGTAACAGAAAATCCAGTAGCAACTTTAAAACCTGGTATTCTTCAGTTTCCCTGTTATTCTTTTTATCTTTATTGTCCCATTTTTGTAGGTAAGTGGATATATGAGATAACTTCACTATTGCCAAAAATGCTCGCATAAAAAGTTTCAAATCACTGCAAGTCCTCCATTTATAATCGGATGTTTGCATGTTTGTTATTCAATTATAATAAATATGCTGCGCAAATTTATTTATTTATTTTAGTTTTAGCTATATTAACGTCCCATTTTAAGCAACATTAGGGCTATTTTGAGACGGACCTCATAATTTTGAACCTCGGTCAGATGACAAGGATGACACCTGAGCTGGCACCCATCTCTCCACACTAGCGGGAGAACGTTTGGCCCTGACGGATTTAACGTGCAACATAAACGTTACACGACGGTTCTTCGGTGGAATCGGCTCTCGAACTTGAAGCCCTACGGCTCACGAGCCGAGATCTTATAACCAGGCCACCGCGGCCCCAGGCAAATTTAAAATGGATTGAAAAAAAGCATTTGTTGAAATTATCCAACAAGAAAATTTTTTAACTTATTTCACTTGAATTAACAAATAGTTTCCATTCGAACGCCTTATACTTGGCTTCTAAGAAAACTGTCAGTAACAGAGGATAATGCGTATGAAATATAAGTAAAGTGTCAGTTTGGTCTGTCAGTACATTACACCAGATTGTTTTGTAGCTTTAATTTATGATCAATATTTTTTAACGCTGCTCGATGAACTTACTTTTTTTCGGTTAAAATTGAAATGTTGAAAAATTTTATACGAGAATTAAATATAATTTTTACCAATTCATTTCATTTCTTCATTTCACTTTCATTTCTTCAATTTAGTTTAAAATAATCGACGTAAGTTGCTACATTTGTTTCTCTCATAGTGGAATATCCTAAACTGCTATCATTAATATTGCTGATGATTACTTCATTTCCTCATCTTCTTATTTCCTATGTTTGTAAGTCTAATAATAGTGCATGGAGAAGATATACGATGCTCTTATGTTTGATAATGATTCAAACAGAAATTGTTAGACCAATAATTTATTGATTATCTGTTTGATAGAAGTTATGTTCCTCATAATGCACAGTTTGTATCAATTACTTGAAATAGCACAATGGGAAATGACAGTACACAAATATGTATGATTTTATTGCAGGAGAACAAATAAATATTAAAAAATATTAAATTATTAAAAATCATTACTGAATAATTTTTTAGAAAGAAAATATATTTACCTTCATGTTGTTAAAAAAATAATAACTGTGTTTTGTATTTAAAATTAAAGAGTCTTTCATTAATAGTCTATTTATTAAAAAAATATAAATAAATAAATATGAAACGGTGGCCTGAATAACTTTTTTCCTGATATACTTGTTTATTTATCTGTGTAACTGGATACCATTCAATACTTAAAAAATAATTTTACTAAGTATTTAAATACTAAACAAAAACCTTCTAATCATGTGTAAACAATTTAATCCTTATTTTGAATTAAAAACAGCTTGTGATAGCCAAAAAATCTCTTCATAGGCGAATTTTCTTTTTAAAATGAATTTGTCTAATTTTATAAAAGGGAGCATTCTCCCTTTCTTTCCGATATTTATGCAGTCTTCTATTTATACTTAATACTGCGTAGGCAGAAAGGAAATGTTTATCTTTCATGGCAAGCGTCCAACGTTACCACCATTATAACAGAAACGAAAGTTTTTTTTTTTTTATGCTTTTCGAATAAAATATTTTGCAGATTATGGAGAGGAATTACAAAATAGGATGTCCTGTTAGATAAGCTGGAAACATACAGTGGGTGATAGATTTTACAGAACTGATGTGTACAGCGGGTTATAATCTTTGAAAATCTCTATTGGACAGGAGTTTTAAATGCTGATATATCGCTTTACTGTTAAGAAGTTTTATTCTATGAGAGTCCGTGTGCTTAACTCACATCGTCAATGCCTACTCGTTTTGCTAGGCATAATTAATGTATATTGCCTATTTGCATTTGGAGAAACATAAAGAAAAAATGGAAGCTACTTAGGCTTAATGAGTTTTTATTAAATTAGTATCGAAAATTTTGATATTGATTTTTAGAGAATAGTTTTTCAGTTAATTACAGCATTTCCATACAGTTCCCTTTATTAAATATCAATAAAATAATTGCTCTCTTGAAAAAATTTAATTTAATTTAAAAAGATAATTTTAGCTGTGAGTGTATGCAAAAAAAGTGAGAAATGAGTAATGTGTATGGAAAACATTGCGTAAACAAGATTAACCGTGATTAAATTATTAGTACTGCAACTCTGTATATAAAAAAATTAATTTATTAAGTACACCCATATTCTGCATTACTTTTTATTTTACTAAAGGAAATGTTTATGGACATTTAAAAATTTCGCAGTGTTCTGTTTTAAGAAACTCCATATAAATTTACATTTTTTTCATACTTATTTTTAATCATTTGAATAAAAATACCTTTTAGAAAATTCTCTATTTGGATTGAAAAGAAAAAAATTTACAATTCTACACTAGTAAGAAACATAATTTTCAGCCTCAAATATTTTAATGACAAATAAAGAAAATGCTAAGGCTATATTTAAATTTTAAATGTTTTGAATAATAAAAAAAGATGAATGACGTATTATTTTCAGCAACTGAATTTGAATTCTCAATAAATTCAAGAATACCTTAAGAAAATGCTGATTTTTTTTAATTTATATGAAATTATATGTTATTCTTTTGTATAGCTACACCAATTTCTGGTTTAGCTATTTATGTAATGGTGTATATACCCATTAATATGTAATATGTAAATATTATATTTAATGTTATAATTATTATGTAATATATATATCCATTTAAATGTAATGGAATATTTTTCGGTGCTACAAATTACTTTTTAAATACAATACAAGTAGTCATTAATCTCTGCATACAATTAATAATAAAAAACACAACAGATATGAGATATGTAGTAATTCTTGATACACAAGTAAATATTTATTTCTGAAATAAATAGAAATGTAGAAATTATATATTATTTATATCTCAGAATACAAGAAAGACTTATTAAAATTGTTTCATGAAAGAATTTTAAAAAATGTCAGAAATGAATGAAAACATTTCCGTTGACTCAAGGGCATAAAAATTTGAATAAATTACTAACAATCAATATGTTCCCCTTTTCTGAAAATATTTCTTAAGCAATGGCATTAATAAATCTATTCTTAATACCGTTTCCCGAATGAAAAAAGGAATTTTATGCAAAACTTGTGTAATACAGGCAAGGATTCTTATTGAGTATGTTAAAGAAAACAAAACGTCACAAATGAAATAAAGGTTATTTTTAGCTTCACGGTTTTTAAGAAGAAACATAGTCTATCGCTGCATGCAATTTGTATTTGAACAAAGTTATCCAATAAGCCCGCAACAAATTATTAAGAAATTGTTGTTACAAAATATCATTTCTTAATACATTTTCGTTCTTGTCTCTTTGAACAAAAGAATGATCAAAAAGCCTTTGAGATAAGTAAATAAATCGTATAGATTTATGTTTAAAAATAATTTTTAGTCATAACTTAACATCAGAAAACTGTACGGTATTAAAACAAAGAAGTAATTGATATTTTTAGCTGGTTTCTTTTATTCTTACCGTAATCTGTCGAACTTATTTTTCTCAATTTATTTAAAATCAATGTATTTATTTGTCGTGTACACATTTTTATCTTGAAATTTATGTGTTATTCCAATAAAAATGAAACAGATAAAATGAAATTTTACAGCTTTTGAAAATTTTATCTAAATAATTTTTAAGATAAAATAGTTTAATATTAATTAGATACAGAAAACATATTTTACAAATCCCCTAATTACTATTTCCTGCATAAATATATATTTTCGCACCATTTATACGTTAATAACATTTACCCTGCATCTATACTTCTTCTATAATCTATATTTCTTCATAAAATTTGAAAATTTTTATTTTGATCTTCATATTTTAGATATATTACAAGATATAAGTCCATTTTAAATGCCACAAAGAATAAACAATCATTTTAGATGAAAATATTATTTGCATATATTCTTCCCCACGGTGGTGGGAACCTCCTAATTGAAGGTTGAGAAGCTTCCGGTTTGGTGGTTGGTTCTCGCCACCCTGATGGGTACACGTAAAAGTGCGCGTCTGGCTCCTTCCATCGATGACGGGATGTACTTCATTAGGGAAGGGTTTTACCTTGCTCGATGATGGCCCTAAGGACACAACCATAGTTCTCGCCAATGCTGCTGTAGCGGCGGTCCGGTCATTCAAGTTTTTTCGTGTACCTTTCGGCGGGTTTGAGTAGACAGTTTGTGGTTTGCATATATTTTAAGAGATCTTTCTATAAAAAATATAATAATAATATATTAAGATTCAGGATATTACTAATAATTCCATATAATTGTTTCTATCTTTAAAATATGATATTTCCTGATTTGTCCAAAATTTCATTATACAAAATGTATATTCTTAGAGTGTTTACCTGTCACTGTTATACCTATTCAAGACAAAAACTACGAAATAATCAGCAACAAAAAAGTTCAGATTCATTTGTATGTGACTGAAAGATATCGAGGCCAAAAAAAATTGATAAAAGACGCTAGTTTAAACATCAATAAATACATGCCTCCAAACATTTATTTCAGCTTTATTTTATGACCCTTTCTTTTAATTTTCGAATTTTGATATAACCTTTTTTAAATAAATGACAATTTTAAAAATTAATGCAATTTAAATTCTAATAATAATACAAAATGTAGGATTTCAGTTTGCTAATAACTCATCATGTCTATCAACATGTTTTTAGTTTTAACCCTTTCTAAGGCCGTGGGAAGTATGCTTACCACCAAATTTATCAATCTTTGTATGAAATTATGTAGGTTGGCATAAATTCTGACAAATTTTTTTAGAAAGACAGAAACTTAGATGCTTCAGTTCTTTATCTTATACAAAATGATGTGTCTTGATTTGTTACTTAATTATTAATTAACCTAATTAATTAATTAATCAAATTAAATTTATCTAATAAGTTAAATGAATCCCTTTTCTTACTCTAATTTCAAGCCTAAAAATATCTTAACATAATATGACTAGAAAAAAATGGCCCTTTAAAGGGTTAAATTGGACCTTTATATTGCTGAGCTTAAATATTTGGAAAAAATTCCTATCAAACAGCGTTCATTTAGCTTCATAACTTGATAATAAAGAAAAGCAGATTTGAGGGAAATGAATATAAAATTAATTGCGATCATTCATCAACAAATTTCAGGACTCAAAATTTTACTTAATGCTAATATTCTTTTTTAATCCGCGATGCGATAGCTTAAAACATTCTTCAGTGAGAAAATTCATAAACAGAAATTATTTTCGATAATCAAACTACAAATGCATTTTCCGTTCTTGCTTGAAAATAGGAATTCTGAAGCATTATGAAAATATTCTGATACTTTGCCTTTAAAAAGGCCAAACATTTTTAAACACAAATAATAACTGTGTGAATAATACTCATGCAAAACATAATGTATAAAGAAGTTGGAAAATATATATTTAAAATTAACTGGAAAAAAGTCCAATCGTTAGAATGGGAGTTTCAAAAATAAACCTGTTCTCAACAGAACGAATAACAAACAAAAAGCCGATTTTATTATCTGCATCTAGTCTCACCATTATGAATGTAATTCACATAATTTCCAAAGGAGTTGGATAAATAACTAAATTAATACAATCTGTGAGATTAAAAATTGCACGCCAACCCTATATTGTCACAAACCCTATATTGCTAATTAAACCATAATTAAATCTATTAATTCCATTTCAGTGTCCTTAGTTAATACTAATTAGGGGAAGTACAAAGACCTCTCAGAATTTAAGAATATGACTTAAATTTAAGACGATTAACAAGATAAATTAGCGAAATTTTGTCATCGAAATAATTTAATAAGCATTTTGCTTCGTCAAATGCCCTTCTCCATAAAAGATTATGAAACTGCGTAACTTTTATTTTAACACATCTTTCGGAAATCTGACACTTTCTAACACAAAGAGAAAAATATCTTTTAAGTTAATTTTTAGAATAAATTGCGTTCTTCAGTTCTCTTTTGATAAAACGTCTAAACTGCTTTGAAAAAACTCTCCCCTAATTTGCCTTGGGAAATGCTATTACATCAGAGTGTCGAACTCGAACATGAAAAATTGTTACAATGCCCCTAGTGCCCCTAGGCATACGGTGAAAGACTGTCAAAACCTAATGTCAAAACGCATGTTTATTCATTTTTTTTCAGATCTCCAATAAAAGGAAATGTTTTTTTAACCTCAGGATATCAAGATAATTTCCATGACAATTAGTACCGAAACTTAAAGAAATCAATTGAATATTTCAAACACTTTCATTTCTTATTGACAAGAAATTACTAAGATTGAAAACATTTATTAAAACAGGGAATAAAATGAAATTACAAACACGTATTTCTGTAGAATAAAATAAAGAAGATAAATGCACCCCCACTGCAATTAGCTACAGTATTATTCCTTGTTAATATATTTATATTTATTTAATCTAATAATATTTTCTGTTATTTTTAGGGTCTAACAATTTATTTAAACCCACATATTAGCCGTCATCAATTTCTATTAATTGGATCAGACGTAAATTTTTACGATTAACTTATAAAGAAAGGAATTGTTTTATATTCATATAAGAATAGAAATTTTAAATTTTACAGAATAATATAAATATGAGGAGGCAAAACGCACACTGAAGGAAAAGTAAAAATAGAGGAAATCAGAATTTTAATCAATTTAGAAAATAAGTTTATTCTCTTAATTTTTATTTGCTTCACTGCTGGATTTAAATATTTGATTAAAATTGAAAGCAGTCAAAACTAGGTGTGAAAGTGAAATATTAAATTTGTAAACACTTCATTAGTTTTTATTTTGAATTTATTAATATGAGAGGTATTGCATTTGTAATTAAACATTTAAATGAAAGTCTTTAATAGCATTAATAATATTAATACCATTTTCTAAGTTTTGCATATAATTCTTTCCGAAATTGAATTGATTAAATTGATTATATTTAACAAAGGAACTATAAAAATTCAGAGAATATTTTTATTTTAACAATATTTTTTTTTACTTACCCTTAAGCATAATGGTTTTGAAATAGAAGTGGTATTTAGAATTATTTCCACAATCTTTATCTCGAATAATAAGACATTTGTTATTAATTCAGCTCCAGCATATTTTAAAGTATCAAACTATAACATTATAAACTGTAATTTTATTCAGTTGTGAAAGCAGAAATCAGATTTCGTTATAATTAGATTTCATCAGTCTCTCAAACGAATGTTTAAGAGAAAATTATTTGTAGTTAGGAAGAATTTGAAGAAAAACATTTCAAAAACTTGTTATGCTGTTAACTCACGTTCATACATAACATGTTTGTTCACGTTTGTTTTCTACATTTTGTACAAAAACAAGGATTTCATAATTTGATACAAAGATTGAATCAATCATCTCTAACAATAAATGGAGATGAGAAAATGGTATGAAAATAATTCACTTCAAATATATACATATATAAAGGACAATTTTTTTAAACATTTTCAGCTTTAATTAATGGGCTGAAATTTACCGATACCGTTTGGTAAGGTTTACTGTAAAAGTATAAATATTGACTTTATAAAAAATCACAAAGAAAGCAACATTCATTCTTTCTTGATTATAAAAATATATAACTTCTGTCTCTTTTCTAGATGATACAATGATAGATATCTTAAGCATACAATTGTAAAGCATATTCATGACACTTGCCAATGGCAAGTGCCATGAATATGCTTTAGTTGGCAAAGTAAAATAGCTATGGAAAAGATAGGAAAAATTGGAAAAATATTGGAAAAAATTAAATTTATATCTGAAAAATTACTTGTTTAAAATAACAACTAGAAGTTTTATGGTTTTCACTGTTTGATGGCAAGTAAATTGGAATGAAGTTGGATTGCATTTAGTATTATTCCAAAAATCAGTCTTCATCAAGCAAATTGGGTAAGGGATGACGCCATTTTCTTTACAGAGAAAAGACCAATCCCTTCTTACTTCAAAAGATTTGGGCTTGAAACCAACGACCACTTCACAGGTGGAGGTATTTGAACAACACTTCAATACGCCACGGGGTTCATTCTCATCATTCCCTGCCATCTTAGAAAACCCGCACCTAATTTAATTCAAGAATGGCTTAGAAGATAGCATCCATTAACCTATTTGGGGAAAGATTCCGCAAAATAATTAATTTCATTCTTCGAAACTAGGCATTCTCTTGAAAATAATATTTTGCTCTTAATAATTGAGTAGATTTAATTCTTCATTTTCTTCAAAAGCAAAACGGTATATTGCTATTAAAAAGTGTCAGTAGACCAGTCTCATACATCGTGATTGTGGACAAACATTTCCAGCAGCCATGTGCTTTTTTATCCACAGGAACTTTAGAGTCAGAACTAAAAGCCATTTTATTTATTATTTTTCTAAATAACGAATTTTTGAAATGCGCTTGAGTAATTTGATTTTGAGTACAGTATTTGTTTTCAGGTATACTTATGTGTGTGTATAGTTTATATGATCAATTCTTTTTTTCTTAATCTACAAACGTTTTCTCTCAGTTATGTTTTATTATTAGTTATGCATTTCTTTGGATATTTTTCTCGTTATTATAATTTAATATAATACCCGCTTTCTTAATTTTTAATATCCACTGATCTATTTCAGTGTAAATGTCATTCTCATGCTTTTTTTTTGTTATCGGTGCATGTTTCCATATTTGCATAATTTTTAGTTGATTTGTAGTTTTCTAAGGATGTAAGAAGCAGTAAGTACGTTTTGCGACTCTTAATAAGGGTGACGCTTTCAGATCTATGAAAAACTGGATTAAAAATAAGAATATAGGAAAAAAGAGTAAAATTTCAACAAGAGCAGTATCAAAAGTTTTGAAAAATCATGATTCAGTTATTAAAACCTTTGAAGGGGCTAGAGGAAATTAGAAGCTGTTTAAATTTTGATAAGATTGATGAAGCAGCATTGAAATATGAAAAAATGTTACGAAACAAGAACGTACAAGTGACTAGCTATCGTTAAGGATTAATCGACTGAATATGCTGCATATAAGGAAATGTCCAAATTTCGAAAAAGTCTGGTTGTCTTGACAAATTCAAATGACAAGACGATATTCGAGAAAAGGTAATATCGTATAAAAGTACTCAAATATCGAGCGTATAAAGTTCCTAATATTAAAATACGTTTCTGAAAACTGTTTTAACCTGTTTACACATATGTTGTAAGTATATTTATTTTATCGTATTTTTATACTTCGAATTAAAAATTAAACCTTTTATGAGTCTTAAAATCTGAATATAAATAACACCATTTTAGCCATGCACGTCTTGTTCATAGCTTTTGTCCCCCATGACTTCCTTAGCAACTTAACCAAATTCAACCAAATTTTGACAATTAATTATTTAAGGCGAAAGAAAGAATGCTGTAATCTTTTCGAAGCTCAAAAATTAATCAAATATTTAATTAATTAAAAATTAATAAAATTTTATCATTTTTTCAGTAGTAACTTCGCAGGAAATTATTCCAAAGCATTTACACTTATTTAAAATTAAACAAAAGATAAGACATTTATTTTTCGTACTATTAATTCTTTAAAATAATTTATCTCCGACTCATTTGAAATAAAGAAAATTATAGGTACTCTTTTCCTGAACAACGTTACGCCTTTAACTAATCTGCCGGTAATTGTTAAATGTCTCTTTCATGTTAACATATATCTTTTGGCAACGTTTTTATTTGTTTTCAAGACAATTCAATTAACTATTCAATTAATTGTCTCAAGATATTCTTTAAATCCTTTATTAGATTTAAGAGTTTGGAAGCAGATTTTGCAGAAATAATGTAACAACTATTAATAGCTTATGAAGAAAATTGATAATCATTTTTTACAAAAAAATTCTCTAGTTCAATAGATATTCTAATTTTAAAATATTTCAGATGATAAAATGACTTTTTATATTATAATATTTTACACAAAATTAGTTTTTACGCTAAAAAGGGTTATAAATTAAAGGATTTTAATCCCTAATAAGAAAAATAAATATAAAGTATTCAATAGATTCGCATTTGTATCGAAATCATAAAAAGTCCTCGAAATAATAATAGGAGTTATCCAGTTGAATGACAGAAAAAATAATCCAATTAATGTATTAGAAGAATACGAGCCCGAAAACATGTTTGTTTAACATGGATAAAACTGGTGTTTTTCTTAATTATTTGAAGAATAAAACTCTTGCTTTCAAAGTCGATTAATGTCTTGAAAAAAACCCAATAAAGATGGAATCACAGTCGTTGTTTACTCAAACATGAATGATGAGATAAATTAAAACGCTTTGTGATAAGGAAAATTAAATTCCGCCTCACATTAAAGATGTGAAATTACTTGAAGTTGTCTATGTTTTTAACAAAAACAAAATCACAAATGTTTTGTGAAATATGCGAGAAGTAGTTAACTAACATTGTTATGCACATGTTCAAACAATAAAGAAAATTTCTTCTTTTTTACGGAAAACTGTCCTGGACTATCCTAGTTCAATTGAACGAAAATTCTCTAACACTGAGCTCGTTTTCTTATCTGCAATTATGAACCTTAAATTGCATACTATTGATCAAGAGGTAATTAAAAATTTGAAAATTCATTAATGAAAATATTTTTTTAGTTATTTGACCTTGAATTTGAAAATGGCAAATCTACAGAAATTTTGTTACATTTTGAATATGTATAATCAAGTTAACCAGTATTGGAGAATGATATATTGTCGACTGGAGAAAAAGTGGCTTTGCTGAATCTGGTTTTGTAGAAGAAATATTTGAAAAAAATCAAGGACAAAAAAAAAAACCCAAATACTTTAAATTCTGAAGAATCTTTGAAAATTAGAGTCATTAATTTCATTAGAACAAATAAATGGCAATTTTAATTGCGAACATTTTTTACGTGTGGGGCTAAATTGAAGCTGATTAAACCATTAATAAGCCTATAATGGATGGTTGCTTTGATAAAAATAATCCAAGATTGGTAATGACGATGCTTGCTAATATATTTATGGAAAATTCTACTATCAAAAGAGTAAGACAAATCCAACAGTTTGACAGGTTTAACCAGATCTAATATCCTAGAAGAATATTTTACTTCGGAGAAAAGAAGATACTATTTTTTATTGGTTTCTAGAAAATATTATGTTAGTAAATATTAAAAATAACTTTATGCAAAAAATAAATAAAAATTTAGTTTCGTGTTTCTTTTTCGTTCATGAGTGTTAATGTTGCAACACATTGTACCTTGAAAAATTAACTGTATATAGTTGCTTATAGTAAAAGAATGGTGAAAAAAAGAAAGTTACATTTTTAATCGAAATTTCTATGCAAAGAATTATTTTTCTAAGAATCTTCAAGACCTTTATATAAAATTTTGACTGCAATCATATATTTACTTTAATATATAATGCCAAATATAACGAAGGTGCAAATATGAAAAAAAAACATCCAGGAATTAAAAATTCATATTATGCTTTTGATTTAATCCTAAAAATAATTTTTAAAAAACTGATTAATACAAAGGAATTCCTTGTTTTTATTCCTGTTTGGAGAAATATATCAGAGATAATTCCCAAATGAAAAAGGAACTTGCAATTTCTTCCAACTTACGATTTCTAGTGCATTCAAAATCAAATGAAAATAAATTAAATATGTAAATTTTAATCACCAGTTTCTAAGATAATCTTTCATAAATTAATTATTTAGTAATACAAATTAATTCATATATTAATAAGACTTTTTTCCTTTAAGTATTACATTAATAATATTAATGAAAAAGTTTAGTAATAAATAAAGTTATCAATCTAAAACATTTCTTTTTCACACAATAATTCATAAATTTTCTTCATAATATTGCAGTTTTGCTTTATTTCAGAACTATGTCTCGATATAATCTTAAAAAGCTAATGGCATTTGTATTTAAAATTTTGAGATGGAAAACTAAATCGAAGTTTCAAATTAAAATACTAATGTACGATGAGAGGTTGAAAAGTTTCTACTCGAACTGATCTTCTGTTGGAAATTCAATTTAATTATGAAGATGACTGAAATCATCTTGCATGATAAACTTAGTGAGATAGCCCTCATTATCATACAGGAGAAAAAAACTTTGAAAGTTTTCAGTAGATTTACAATAGATAAAACCAAGACAGAAAGCCATGAAACCTCCATACAAGTTATCTCTGCAACGAATTTCAGCTCATAGAGAAATAGCTAGGTTGATCGTATAGTTTTTTAATAGTTACAATGGCTTCTAAAATCATTAATTGAATCGAATCAGTAGTTCTGGTCTTAAATTGGAAACTGATATTTATAAACAAAAGCGGAATTATGCGAGTGTCAGCTTCTTCAAAAGCATTCTAGAGGGCTCAAATATGGAATAATACAAATTCACCCTAATAATGTTGCTGCACACAGCAGCCAAAGTAGATTGGGAATATTCAAATATTGATATACACCTAAGGAATTCCGAAAGATCAATTAAGATCACCGTGAAGTTACAGCTTTTGGAAATGTGACAAAATAGTTGAAATTTTAATGAAAAAGGCAGGTACACTCGTAGCATGCATCCAAAGTTGTAATAACTTTATAAGTTACCAATAAAATCATTACGATATCCGTGACCAGTCATGGACAATGTTTGCAATAGTCTTGAAGATACAACCAAAGAAATTGTAGTCATCGATTCGGGATTTCCAAAAGATCAATAAAGAGCAACATGAAGTGACAGCTGTTGGGAATGTGGAAAAATAGATGGAATAACAATGAGAAGGGCTGAAACAATCGTAACATGTATCCAGAAGTTGCAATAACCATGTAAATAGTTAATAAAACATTACGAATGCCTCCGCCAAGTACGGACTGTGTTCGCAATGTTCGTGACGATTCAACCTAAGAAACTGTAATTTGGATAAAAATCAGCAGATGATATTCTATTTTGTGAGAACAGGTACTTTCTCTTAGCCCAATTTAGAAGGTTCATCAACCCATAGATGCCACTTCAGCAACATATAAGGTAGCAAATTTTTAACCTGAATGTTCAAATATTTCTGAAAAGAGTGCAAGAAAACAAAAGAAATTTTTTAGAAATAACTTAATCTAGCTCATTTTACCTTCAAACTCTTGTAATTAGTATCTTTCATATTCAAATTTATTCTTGTTTTGGAAATGGATCATAGAATGTGTCATACAAATTCGAAAGAAAATTTGAATTTTAATAAGCATAATATCATTGCTGGCATGCTCAAACCATTATCAATCTTACAATATTACCTGAGACAACACAATGCAATTAAATTCATCGCAGCCATACTTACCTTACTAAAGAATAAATGAAAGATTTTACCAGAACTATCTAATTCCCAGTCTGTATAAATAATTTAAAGAAACAGATAAAAGGATGAAATATTAAATAAGAGATGTTTATTAGAAAAGAAGTGTTTATGCTTATATAATTCTGTTCAAAGAGAAGGTCCATTAATACAACAAAAGATTCGAAGGTAAACGTTCTTTTATATTTCATTTGCTTAAATTTTATCTTCTCTCTTTCAAAAGCATTCATTTTCATATCTTATTTTTACTGCTTCTAAGGGGATTCTTTATTATTCTCCTCAAATAAGAATTCTATTTATTCGTTTATATTATATTAATTATGGATTCTTTAGAAGCATTGAATTTTCTCTTCTTTTATATATATATGAGTAGAGAAAAAGAACTCGGGTTCATCTAATTGAAATATTTCAACAGATTTAATTTTGTTGAATGGAATCATATCAGTTGGAAATCTCAGTAATGGAATGAATTCGCAAATAAATATTTAGAAGAAAATGTTCCCCTTTCGATGATTTTTAATGTCATATAGCAGAACTTTATTTTATTAAAATGTAATTTAGAGGAAAAAAATAATTTGTATTATTATTTGTATCTACTTACCGATTAAAATTTGTCATACGTTTTCAAAAAGAAGAATTCTGACTCAATTGAATTTTTTAGTTGTTGTTTAAAAGTGCAAGATTTCTCTTATAAATACTTCTTCCGCCAAACGTTATTTATTGAGTCATACATTAATTAGAATTATTAAATGTGAAATCATAAAATACATTTTCAATTTTATTAAGATAAAAAGTGTAATGTTCTTTATTAAATGAGTTATCCGTTACTTCTTTTATAAAATAGTAAGTTAAATAAGAGCGTTTTCTTATGTTCCTTAGAAGCTGTAAAATTCGTAGCTATATTAATTATAAGAGTTAATGTTGAAAGTATTTTTTTTAATTAAATAAGTAATTTTGATTTCTGAAATCACTTCTTGTCACTTATTATGTGTTCCCAAAATTGTGAACTCGAACGAAGTATTTAAAAAATTAGACTATGATGTTACAGAATAACTGATGGTTTCTTTTGTCATTATAATTTATCAAATACTGAGAAAATTTTAACAGTTAGCATTAATAAATATATTTACCACTATTGTTTCCGGTTATGCGCATTGTAATCTCCTTAGTCCTTATTTTGATGATACTATCATATTAACGCTCAGTTTTACTTAGAATTTCGTAACTTCATTCTTTGAATTAGCTTTATTCTTTATGTTTTGAATAATTAATATGAATAAGTAATTTGATTTTTATAATTCCTTTATTTTAATTTCATGAATGAAAAGCTGAGATTCTTAAGCTCGTACTGTTTAATTTGCTCTCAAAAATATTCATAAATATTTGTGTGACTTTTCAGTATCTCTGACAAAAAATTAATATTTCCATGTTCAGTACTTACACATACTTTCCATTTTGTATGTTCATTGTAAAAATTATATTACTTTTTTTTCTAGAGAAAAATCACAGAAAACTTCTTTGATGCTTTTTTCTTCTTTCCATCATAAAGATATTTCTATACGTCACATATTATAATCTATTTAATTCAAAGAACATCTTAAGATTATTTTATGATTTTTGAACTATTTTTATTTCGCAATTTTAACATGAAATATGGTAACTATTAATGAGACCAAAAGAGTCATTTCTAAGAAATATAATGATTGTATGCAAATTATTACCTACTTGTATAAAATTTGAAGTTTTATCACGATTGAAAGCACAAAAACTTTAAAATATATTTTTGATTGAAATAAAACATATCAATATATTGTTTAATTTGGAAAACACCCTTACATGGAAATTTGTAAAATTTAATCCAATTATTTAGGAGAGTTTAGTTTTAACATCAGAACTGCTAAACGGATTTTTGTCAAAGGATTTTTAAGAAAGAACAAATAGATGAAACTCAATTGCAAAAAGTTTTCTTTCTTTTCAAAAATACTTCCTATGAATGCAATTTACTGTTAGTTCTTTTCTTAAATTTAACTGTTATAGATTTATTTTTTATAAACAACACGATTCGCTTTTTACTAATCTAAAAGCAAATGAATAGAATAAAAATAAAAATTCTTTTATTTATCAGCCGTAATTGCATTCGATTTACATAATTATTTCAAAATATTTATTTTACTTTGTAGAAATGAAAGCCTTATTTTCTGCAATTTGCTTTCATTGGTATTGTATAACATTGCCGCGAGCCATTAATAGCATAAATGATGAATTCGGAATTTCACATCAATACGTGGGATCACTGCAACGGAGAACAATAATGGAAATTGGATCAAAATGCTAAATGATTTTTATTTTGAATTATTTTTGCTACCTCCATTCGGTAATGACTTGCTGTCTCTTTCTCGAATAATAGCATAACATTGCGAAGCATTTCTGACCTTTGACTTGACTAAAAGGAATACCACAAGAAACATATAAAATTGCTAGAAACATGAGGATTTGATTGAGCATATGTAATGCATTCCTCTCCTTCAAATGCACGTGTATAGATTTTAAGTGGAACTTTTGTTCAGATTATTTAATGGAACTGTTATCACTGAGACATATTTGAAATGGAGTACTGGTAGCTAACTTTTAAGGTAATTTCAATGCACTATCTTTATTTCCGTGAATTGCGGAGGACTTAAAATTTAACAAAACAAAATTAAAACACTCTGCAATTTGCTTATCTCTAAATTCATTAGCTGCAAGTAGTAAGTAGTAAAACGATTCTTATAACTGTACTGTAATTTCAAAAATGATCTTCAAATCCTTCAGTATTTTAACCGTGAAAGTCTTGCGGCAGAAATTTCATTTAGAAGTTCCAAATTGTCATATCATTTTCTTGAATTAGAATCTCGGATTTCTAGAAGAAAAAAATCTTCAACAATGGAAATTTCTGCTAAAATTGTTGCCCGAGCAATCTTTTTGTAAATATGAGCAAATGTTGAAACATATATTTTTTGCAACTCTAAAGAGCTATAAAATTGCATTATTTTTTTCTTCCGTGTCGTAATGGGACTCGACTTTCACATTCATTTGATGAAGGAAGAAATGCATTACGTTTTGAAAACACCTTAGAATTTCACAGAAGTAAAACAGTTATTTACGGAAACATCACTTATGACATTTGCAATAAGAAAAGTGAGAATTTTCTATGTATGTTTTCAATTTTTATTCTGATATTAAACAGAAGGCTGCTCTAAAAGTGTTTTGGCGAATAAAATATTTCATGTTCAAAGTGGGCGTGTTTGCTAAAACATCTGTAGATGTCAACCTTTGTTAAACCAAAATCATGTAGAATGCCAAAATAAAATTTTTTTTAAATATTGAAATTTTTACCTGAAACTGTATTTGAATGACACAAAAAGAAATGACTTTGCCTTTCAGTTTGTGATGATTTTCCATGAAAATATTCAGGTTCGAAATGGAATAGTAAAATATTTGAAGTGATTTCCTGAAACATTTTGTATTTATAAGGCGCAAATAGTAATAAGATCTTATGATATATATATATATATATAATTGTTTCATGGAATTTGTATGGAATGAGCCGGATTGTATATAAGAAATATTTCGAAATACATTTCATATATAAATTAGAGAAAGTAATGCTCATCCGTTATTTTAATCAGATTATACAAACCAGGCAGATAACTAAGATAGTAACCTGCACAAAAATATAGGGTTTTGGAAAACTCTAGAATGCATTACGTAATTAGGCAAATTAACTGAATAGGAATAATGGCGTTTTTCTGATACCATTTATCGTGAACACGGCTCCGAAGTTGTTGTTAAACATCATTATTTCCCAGAATTCAATAGAAGGCATTAAGTGTAACCTGATAAGGTTTATATGAGAAAACTTCAATATCCACATTTATGTCCCTTAGATTTTTTTCGTGTGCAATTATATGAAAGCTTGTGTTGATTTTATTCTTCGAATTAATTTGCAAAGTTTAATGAAGCGGACCACAACTCCTAAACAACCTATAACTCCTGATACACTTATAAATTCAAGGTGAGAAATCGAATAAATGAACATTTTACAGACATCAAAGAGTCTCAGAGATTCTTAACTTTTGAATTCCATTGTAAGTCAATAGAGATACTATTTCTTCATTTTTTATTGGTTCACTTAATTTTGAAATGAGTCCAAGACTTAACGCACACCCTTGCATAACTATCTCTCTTTTGTGGTGTTAAGTCGAATATATAAGTTGGCACCTGATCTATTTTATTTCATATATAGAAAAATAAAAGAACAGACATATAAAAGAGATGTCCCACAGTTTCCAGCAATGTAAGATTACGTTATAGTAAACGCTTATAGGAAACCATTATAGGCTACATTATAGGAAACCCTTTTAAGTACTTCCAAAACGTTTTCTCAATAGACTCAAGAAAACAAATTATAAAAAAATTGCTTAGTATATTTCTATTTCATTGTTTAATGCCGTTGGGTCAAATAATTAATAAATGTAGAACACTCAATATTTGCACATTTCATTATTTCAATAGTTTTTATTGCATTTAGATTCGTAATTTAATATTTAAATTAATAAAGAAGCTAAAAATATTTATATATTCAATAAATTAATGACATCAATAAGCACTTCTTTGATGTCTAAGTTTACATTTCTTCTAAAAGGTACTTTGACATTGTCAAAAAAGAATTATCTGTATAAGTCTTATATTCTCTCTAAGATGTTGGAATGAATTGGAAATATCTCGGAAAAAATTTCACACATTTATCTGAAGTAAAGTTTCAGGAAATGTTCTCGAAGAAAAAAACTCGACATTCTGAAATAATGAGATAGAAGAAGGAAAAATTCTTTTTACCTCTCATAAATTTTTTGCACAACCCAAAGCCACAGGATGGGTTATCAGGATTCTTAGCACCAGCGAAAGCACCCTCCAGCTTCCTTTTCTCAAAGTGCCTTTGAATTTGGTCCAGTTATTTCATTTCTTTATTCACTTTTTCTAGGAGTGTTTTTAACATGTCCTGAAGTTCGTGGAGTTTCCTAACATTTTTCAGTTTCTTGAAGTATTCCGTACACATCTCAACTCGAGTGTTTTGGTCCGTTAATTGTCTAAAGAAAATGATTAAAAACTGCAAAAAAATCTTGATGATAAAAAGGAAATATGTAAAAAACAACAACAAAACAATTCAGGCAAATAAGAAGAGAAAAAAAGAGGAATAATTCGTACATTTTTTTTTCTTTATTTTCGGGTTTTAGTATTAGTATAGACAAAATAAGATTATCATTAAACGATGCATTTAAACGAATGATACAGCTAAGAAAGAAATTCGGAATTGCTAGCAGAATGATGTAAACTTCAATCAAAATTTCTTTTACATACTGAAGATCGATTTGATATCTTTTAATACCAAAATTTAATAGAAACATAGCACAAAATTTAATGGATAAAGGGAATATTTGTATTGTAAAAGTCTAAATATAATATAAAAGATTTATTTATGAACACTCAGAAGCAATACAAAAACCTTTCAATGCTATAAATCCCTTTTAAAATTTTACATAATTTATTCTTTGGCGTTCAAAACAATCTAATAAACAAGGCATTAATAAATGAATCTAACACTACATACCACTCGAAATGCATAAACTTTAAAATCAAATCAAATGTATAAATTGATTTTGTAGCTTGTCCTTTTAAATGAATGTGAATCATATCTGCATAAGGTGACATCTCCATAATTATTTCCCCATTCTGTTCAAATTTCCCAGAAACAAACGTTTTTTGTCTTCTTTTACCCAATCTTATACATTAATAAATCACAGAATATTAAATTTTATGCCATTAGTGGGAGTAACCGGAGATATGGAAAATAATATCTCAATCTATGCATATTTTAGGAACATATCCTTCTTACTAAGGTTTCCTTTCCCTTTACATTTCAGCAACTGATTAGAGAATTTTGAACTCAAAATATGAATAGGAAATCAGATATTCCTATCCTCAAGTGTGTTTGCGGAAAGAAAATTAGCAAAATTAAATAAATTATTCTAATATTATAAAAGGTAAATAAGTTGAAATAATGAATTCAATTTAATAAAATGCATAGTTTCCAGTTCTATCTATAACCTGCTTTATTCGTCGTGGCATTGAATTTCTCAGTCACATGCATACGAAAGATAGTTTGATCGATTCATATCAAACTCGTTGTTTCTAAAAAGCTATTTAACAACAAAGAAAATTATCAGCATTGTTATTCCGTGCTGCTCCAGTGTTCTCTTTAGTACTTGGATTCCCTACTTTGTGGATCACACAAGTTTTATAATTTCATTAATATTACCGGTCATTTTAAGAGGAATCCACTGGAATTATGTCTTCTACGTTATTAATATGTTTACTTATAGAATTTTTGGGGCAAAGTGATGTTAGAAAATATCCAATATATTGGGCTATGCAAAATTATAAATAAAAAACAACTAAAAAATTAATGCAAGACATTCATGAATAGAGCATAGATGTATTTTTACCATAAATCTAACCAAATCTGCTGGTTTTCAACCTTTCTCATAATAACCTTGAGTTAATAAATTGAATGTAACTAAAAATTGAATTTTGTCGTTAAATAAAATCAGATTCTAATCTCAATTCCTTCGGAATATATTTATGTGTTTGGTTGCGCATTATTTTACTTCAAGTAATAAATTATCATGAAAAATTTAAGCAATCAATAGTAGTTCTTCAATCTTAAGATCTTCTTAGATCTTCAAAATTAAGAGAAGATATTTAGGTGTAGAAAAGTTGTTGCTACTTAGTGAAATTTGATTCCTGTAAAAATATTGACAAACTCAAAGCACAAAACATGAGCCGAAACATCCAAAGAAGGTTTGCAATTGTTTTACATTAGAAGAAAAGTTGATTTTGCATTAAATACTTCTTCATGCTGAGACAAAACATACGAAACAATTTAGACTATAATTTCGAAGCAAAAATCGAGTAATAAAATGTTTGAGCCATTATCCTATTTTCATTGAATTCTACTCATGAATTCTTTAATTATAGATTAAGTGTTTATCATGATAAGAACAAAATAAAGAAAGATCATAATGCATAAGTCAGTACAAAAGTAATTTTAAGAGTGGCAAATATTAGATACTGCATAATTCAAATTACATAATCTGATTTTTTTTCAAACTCTTAATTGAATCTCTGAGAAGATAATTTAATATCTAGATATTTCGAAAATAACCAAACTACTGATGATTTTTTTTTTCAACAAAATACAGCACACTCAATTTATGAAACGATCCTTTTTGGCGCAAATTGCATAATATTTGTTTTTATAAAATAAAAACAGACGAAGCATTGAAAAATTGCAGCCTCAAATTTATTTAAAAGTATCATAAAGTTATCATTGGTTTTACCAAATGCTACATTTTCTTCTTAACAAGTGAAATCTTGATTTGAAATTATAGAATTTCGCTTTTTATGTATAAAAATTTCTACTCTTGATTATTCGTAGTAATTTTAAAAATAAAATGATAATACAATTCAGCTTTTGTTTTTATATCTTATTGAAAACAGCATATTTTTACGACTAGAATTTAATTTAGTTAAATGTCATATTAGATTTGAATTCTTTATTTGTGTTTTATAGAATAACGTTAATTAGTACTTAACCTTATTATTTCCACAGTAGTAAATAAAGAATCCAAATCCGGCATGAATATTCTTAAAAGTGTCACTGTTTTAGAGAAAAGGTTTTGATCTCATTCGAGAAGAAATGATGCCACTATGTATTTTCGAAAACAGTTTGACCTATTTTCCACTGATACAAGTTATACGGAGAACCTTATACAGTGAAAAGCAGGAATCAAATTTTCATGACACCCAATTTCATTAGGAAGTATTCAGTTCTGACTTCTTAAGTATTTTATATAGTCGAAATTTCTATAGAAGTAATCTATAAAAATTCTTTCGACTTTTGTTTCTCTTTATTTACTAGAAAAAATAGAGAGGTAGGGGAAGGAATATTTCAAAGGAAACGCATTTTCTTTTATAAAATTTCTCGTGCACAGCTGAAATTTTAGTCTTCCAGGAAACACAAAGAAAAGAATCTATGATGCTTCCGTTTCAATAGAGAAAAGCGCTGTATCCTGGTGTTCCTATTTCGGAATCAAATGACGCGGAGAATTTTGGATTTGTATTCTAAAACCTGAAGAAGTAAGAGTACGAACTCTGTATGTAAACTCTATGAATTCCTAAAAATTTCTATACTATCCAAAGAGATTCTGATATTCGTTTACGTGCCTCTATACTATACTTTAAAATTGAATCTCATAGATTTGAAAAAGATGTTAGCTTCTTTTTCCTAGAATTTGGGCATATGAGTTGTTTTCTACAGAGATTTTCTACCCGATTATTTTGCTTTTATAAAATGCAGAACTTTTTTAATTGAAAAGTATATTATATATATATGGGAAAGTATCTAGCAAAAAGGATAATATTTTCAAAGAGCAGAAATATTTTTTAACAGGAAAAAAACAATTGAATTCAATTAGAGGAAACTACGTGCTTATTTTTTAAAGTAAAAAAAACAAAAAAAAAAAACAATCCTCTCAAGATCCTTAAACGAAATAAATAGATTAAAAACATGCAATTATAGTCTAAGTTTCACCTTTCTACAAATATTATTACTTCGTATGGCTGTATAGAAAATAAATTTCTATGGTATGAGCTTTTAATTATTGACTAAAGACACTTCAGTTTATATATGCCGGTTGAGAAAAATAAATGATTAGCAATAAATTAATTAAGTATTGTTATTACGACAATCAGAAATTCTTTTTAATATATCTTGATATATTACTAGTAAATGGTAAGATATTAATGCATATTCAAACCGTTTGTTTAGTATTAAATATTTGGATGACATGTATATATATATATTATATATATATAAGAGTTATTTTATGTGAAGCAGAATGCAGTTTGAAGACAGTGAAGATACTTTTAATTTCGTGACGTCGTTTTATTTCATTTTGAAGAAGCAGTCATATGTACAAGCGATGAGCACACAGAACGACACACAAAAGGAATGAGGAAAAAGCTCTTGGCCATTTTATCCCTGGTCTTATATAACCTATGATTTTGATAGGAAAAATATTTCTTTACAGTGCTAATATATTATGAGATTTCGATAGGGATTTTCGTTACACGCACGGAGAAGGTAGGGGAAACACAGGGAGATTTAAAAAAAGAATTTGCCTCATCAGCGGTATTTTGCCTTTTCACGCGAAGTGAGGGAAAGTTAGACTTTTAGCTGATTCAGCAATTTAACAAAGCTTCTCTTGAATGTTAAACAATTCTAATTGGATTTGAATTCACCAAAAATGTTGAATATAACATAATATTCCTAGGATTAGTGATAAGTTGGAGACACATTTAAAATTTCCATTTCGTGCTAAATATGCTTTTAAGTAACTTGTAATATACATAAATGGTTGAATATATATTTATTCTATGTCTACCAAATACTATCCCCATCAAAGTTTAATTATTATTTGTTTTAAACCAATTTCTCATTTTTTATTTATTTATTTATTTTACTTTATCTGTAAATCTTAGTGCATGTTTGCTCAGCAAGATGTTTCATTTAAATATTACAAGTCAATGTGATGTCGACGCTTAAAGAATAATTAAGATTCACTATTTATCAAACTATCGTAGGTCTTCAAATTTTTCTTGAAAATCTTATTTCCAAACCATGAAGCGTGAATTATAAAACGATTTTCAGAAATTTTGATATATTTACAAGAAATTATAAAATATTAAAAAAGAAAAGAATTTTATCCTTTAATGTTCAAAAGGGTAATAACTTGAAACCCATGATTGTGTTTCTTATCATGTGAAATATTTGTTTATTGAAACTTATTATTGGGTTTGATGTATTTGAAGAAATCTATTGGGTTCTTTTTAAATTTTCAAAACATAGTTATTTTTTTCTTTTCAAATAGATTTCTGCTTTACAAAAAATTATTACCAATATAAATCACCGAACCCATTAAGTACAAAAATGTTTGACAATAACTGCGACAGATAAACATAATAATTTTTAAGCGCAAGTCCTTAAACAATTGCATTAAAAGAAAACAATTTCAATAAATACCGAAATCCAATGTTCGCCATAAATGGCGATCATTGGATTTTGTAAGCAAATATATTTATTTGACGGCGTCCAATGTTGTTTGATAATATATTCCATCTCTATCTACGTACAAAATGTCCTGCTGGTATTTATCTTCTCTGCTGATACTCTTCTGTCGCCATTAATTTCCATAATATTCATCGAATTGATCGGAATTAGGTCTTTTCGTGTAACAAATAAATATGTGATTACTTGGGCTGATTTTGAACTGATGGATGTATATTTTCAAACAAATCTTTTACGAAATCTAAATAAATCCACATTGGTTTCACCTCAGTGCAGACGAGCAACAGTGGCGAATTTCCCTTCCAGCCTCTCTCTCTCTCTCCCAACACTTGGGGCAGACTTTAATTTTCTCCACAAGTATGTAAGGGAAAAAAAGAAAAAGAAGAAGAAGAAAAACACTCAGACGGGAGGAAAGAAACCTCTGCTCCACCCGTTCATCAACTTAATGGTTTGGGTAGAATAAAATTGTTCTTACCTCCTTTACTTTAAGCTTCCCCTACCCCTTGCTTCTACTGTCCATAGGCTCAACGCGGCGTTTCTTAGCGATTTACTGTTTTTCGCATTGCTTCCCCTGTTTTAACTCCCCTTCGAGATGCTTCAGTTCATTAATGCCTTGTGACGTCACTTTGTCGTTAAAGGTCCTGCTAACTTTTTTTTCTCTACCCTCCCTTTTTCTTTCGCTTCAACGCCATGTTATACAACAGGACAAGATATACAGGATGTGCACAATGAGCTTCCGGGATTTTAGCCTCGACTTAAAAATGAAGAAATATTGATACTGCGGTGTAGTTTTTTTATTTGTTGTAAATACTAAGCTTTTGTTTTTATACTAAAGTTAGTCGAGACGCAGGAGCTAACTTGAAGGATGCTAAGGTCACCAATAACTACAAAATGAGTCGTTCGGACGAATTGTCATTTAAAGTATCAAAATGCGAAAATAATTTATAAGAGAAATGTTATTAGTTAAAGCTGTTGGGATAGCCATCCTAACAACGCCATTATGTTTGGATAAGTGGGAAGGGATTGTAAAATCGTTTTTCGCTTTTAAATAAAAAATGTTATTAATCTGGGAGGAAACGTTTGAACACTACAATCATAGACATTAAAAAGTATATTGAGATACCTTGAATAAACTGAGAATAAGTAAGGAAAAAAGATCACCTAGAAAAATATTTCATTTGTTTTTTTCCTCTTAATTTTGTTACAAAAAAGGAGATCCTTGGTAAAAATATCATATCGGTATTAATTCTTCAAAAATATTCGATTTTATGAAAATAAAAAGGATGAATCGTCAAAGTTGTTTATAAGTGATTTTCTATTTGCCTAAATTCGTGGATAGGAAAAAACTGCAAGCCTAAAAGTGATATTCTATAATTCCTGATGACATTATATTAGTCGGTATTCAAAACAAATTAGCAAGCATTAAATTTAAAATATATTAAATTGCTGCGGCTGGTTCTCGAAAAGACACTAAATAGTGTTTATGTGGGTAATAATCATTGAAAAGTTCCAAACGTAATAATTGAGATAAAATTTTAATAAAATTTAATTTTGATCATTTTTTTCAGAAAATCGACTTCTATACTGCCATTCAAAATCTTTTAGTAGCTTTTTATAATAGGATTTTTTCTGTTCCCGATTTAGGACTGATGGAAATGTGCATATAAGTAATTTCCGTAGACTCAACTTTTTTTGAATATAAATCAATGTTTCAAAAAAATAATGCCCTTATCATTCAAATAACACATTTTTACCAAGCGTTACTTTCTTTGCAACACTTAAATGGCATTACATAAATTTTGCTTAAATTGAAGCAAAAAATGAACGATTTTTTTTTAATTTAGGCATTTTTAAAAATGCTGTTCCTGACCTAAGATATTTTAACATTTGACGATTCATCGCATATGTCTTTTTAATTTTTATAACTTTTTATATAAACTTTTCCTCTCAGATGAATAGTCTTTTATTTAAACGTTATAAAATGATATTACAACATGTCCACCTTCGTTTTTCTAATCAGGCTTACTGAGAAAAATTATAGTGATCAGCTTTGGATGGCTCATTCAATAACTTAAACAAATAAAATTATTGCTGTGTATTCTGTCCATGTAAAATGCAATTCGACTGGGCTAAACCATTTTGTTGAGCAATTTTTCAAAAACACTGCTGGTTCTCGCATTCCTTTTCACTAAATAATGTGAATGATACACACTCAATTAAATTTCAGTGTTCGTTTACTGAAAAAATTAAAAGACAAATATAACTTTAGAGTCATAAGGGATATATATTCGTATGATTTATATTAAATCATAAACTGCCTTCCGAATTTCAAAGTTTTGTCCTTTTTCTTACTTAGATAGTGTTACACAAATATCTTTTCTGTCTTAAATTTTGTTATTTATGACATAGTCTTACGCAAGAGCAAACATTGACTAGCCTAATTAAGTACAGATTTAAAATTTGCCAAATAAGAAAAATTGCAGGAAATAGATTCCGTGCAATATCTTTCAGGAGCATCTATGATGTAAATGCATTTATCAATATTAAAATATTCTGTAAAATTTCCATAGATCCATGATCTTTATATTACATGCCCTCGTCATTCAAATAGCGCCATCTGAGTATCCATTTTTTATGAGATCTAAAGAAATGAATAGATATATTGATTACATAAAACAGTTAGATATAATGTTAGTTGACAGAATAAGTCTTCTTCCAGACTTTATATATGTATGCTACAAACTCGTTTTCATTACAAATATTTTAAATGTGTATGTTGCAAATTTTATTAAGGTAAAAAAAAAAAAAATCATGTGATTTTCTTTCTTTGGCATGGGGCAAAGTGTATTGAGAACGGCTTCTGATATATTAATGGAGTTAAAATTTTAGATTCCATCTAAGAACTAATTATGTAAATTTTAATTCTGCCGGATACATTAAGAAAAGGAGATACCACTTCTATTAAATGAATTCTTTAAAAAATTATTTGAGAGTTATTGCAACTAGAATCTTCTCATATTAATTTTAATTGCATCCCAAAATACCCATGCATTTTGAATATTTTAGAGTAATTAACCTTTTTAGCACATACTAAAATAAAATGATAACTTCTGAATATTAAAAATAAGCATATAAGCATATTAAAAGAAAATTCGAGAAATTTTCCTATACTTAATGAAATTCTAAAATTCTGAAAAATATTTCTTTGTCACAAATTGAATCGAATAGCCTTGACATAAAGAATTATTGAGATATAAATAAGAAGCTGCTTTCCAAAAGCAGCACATTGTTACGCGAATGTTTCCTTGCTTCAAGTCAATCTCTGACAGATGTTGAAGTTTTTTTGAGAGGTTGTTAAAGTAGCCACCAGTTCTTTTAAGTCTATCATCTATCGACATTCTGTCTCAAAAAATAAAGAAAGAAGTTAAGTACAGTGTTTCGCTCAAAACCAGATGTCGACTTAGATTCTTTATTTTCATACGAGGCCACATTTTTAAAAAGATTTACTTTTTAAGAACTCTACTTTTTTTTTCTCTTCCTCCTCCAAAGTTTCTTGTTTCTTCTAAGGATTTTCTGTTGATTTGGTGCGATGTATTGTTCGGAATAAAGGCGTACGAACATATTTTTGGTTAAATACGTTTATTTCTTTTTTTTTCTCATTCAGAGCGCCGCATTTTGTTTTTCTTCAAGCATGTGAAAAGATGTAAGAAAAGAAAGCTTAACTCCCGACTTTCGTAAATTACAGAAAACTCTTCTATAACTTTGAGTGTACTCGAAAAACTTAGTTTTGGTGCCTAAGTAAGTTAAGAATCTGAACTTCAATAGCTACAAAGCATAAATAAGGATGGAATTTCAGAATGTTCTTATATGTGTTACAGTATCCAAAAGAAAAATACGAGGATATTTTAAACTCGAATTATTTGCTACTTACCCTTGTGGAGATAACATAAAATGTGCCAAATAATAACATTTGAAAAAGTAATAGAAATAAAATCACAATCCTCATTATGTTATATTACCATGTTATATTACAGATTTAGATATTTTGTTCAAATAAAATAAATTTATAAAATGTTATGAAACAGTTGAAATGACGGATTAAAAGTTTCCAGCAAGCTCTCATAAATTAATACACTGCGTGCCGTGGTTAAGTGAGTAATATTTCCCAGGGGCGACACGATGCAGTTTTTGTAATCTGCATTCATTTGATATCAATTTAGTTGTATGATATATGATTTAGTTAAATTGCTTTAGTTTTATCAATTTTTAGCTTACTATGATGTCTCTCAAATATGAGTGACATGGCGTTCAAATATTTTATTATTTTACATGTGTCAAAACCACGCCTAAAAGGTGTTACACTTCAGGACACCCATATAAAATACAAGGCACCCATATAAAATACAAGGCACCCATATAAAATACAAGGAAGTGTCACTCAATACATTGTAGTGTGTCTATGAAGATGGAAATGCCCGGCACACGCATGTGTGTGACGTAGTCCTTTGGGAATGTTACCCTCCCGCACATGTACGAAACGTGGCACGGAACGTATTAAAACCGATACAAAAAGCATTTGTACAGTAAAAGAAATCATACAAAAAAATCAGAGATTCATACATAGTATTTTTGTACTCAGAAGCTTGTAATACAACGTCAGCAACTTGATTACTTTTCATTAAAAATTTATCATTCATATATTCTCATTTACCAATAATATTATTATTTATCGAAATAACTACAACAAATCTGAATTGTTCTCCATTTTTCTAAAAACAAAATCGCCCCCTCTCCCCCCAAAAAAAAGATTTGCGTTTCTATACCGACCCTAGGTACTGTACAATATTGCATAGGATTGATCAATATTCACAATATTGTATAATATTGATTAATATCATATAATAGCTTGCAATATTGGGTAACAGGCTGTGCTACCTGGGGGTTACGACAGCTACTAATCAAAGTATATCATTTTTTGTATATATTTTTAATAATTTTAGAAATTCTTATAAAGAAAGTGTTTTGAAATTAAATCTTTATCAATTATATCAATATGCTGAACGATATGATCAAGTAATAGTACAATATGAATTTATGAAATAACAATAATTGGACAGAATTTGACATTCAATAAGTTAACGAATTTATAATTTTATTTATTACTTACGTATATTTGGCTAGCCTCATTTGTAATTTCTCTGGAAAATATAAAAGCAATTTTCCAAATAACGGCTTCAAGTCATCAATTTTATTTTGGTAATGTTATTTTTTAACTAATCCATACATTATTTTATCCTAGTCCAAAATTTTTCGAAAGAGAAAATTTTATTACTGAAATTTTATGCAAATTTCAGATTTTCTTTTATCAGACAAAGAATACTATACTTATAACAAAAATATTTTATCATATTTATTATGGATAGCAGTTATGCACCTTTTTTCTGAGATTACCTTTTGAAGTTTAAATCGCGTTAATTTTATTTTTTATATGCTTTAGATTATTCTCAATACTTTTCTTACTTATTATCAATAAACAAAATGCCAAATATTTGTAATTTTCAATGAAAAAGATTATTGCAGTATCTAAATTACTAATAAATCGCGAGTAATTTAATGATACACAGATAACTAATTAGTATAAACAAATGGGCTGAAATTATATTTTTTAGCATTTTGTGCTATTCAAAGACAAGATAAAATATGGCAAATACCTATGTAGTTACAAAACAGGAGAGCAGAAAGTATTCACAAAACTACAGCTTGACCAGAAATCATATAAACCTTTAAAAATTAATAATTTGTAAACGAATGAAGCTAAGATGTCTTTTCCGTAAAAAAGATAGTTTAAAATCAAATTTTAGGAAGTGGCATTTAGTGGCTCAAATTTGGGAGCTGGAATATATGGGTATCATAATTGCAGTTGAAACTTCTAAGTGGTTCTGAAGTTGTAGGCACGAATCATTATATAAAATAAGATATTGGAAAGAGTGTCAAGTTGTCTTCTGTTTGGAAATGCATGCATAGCATATAGCAATTTTTTCCTAGTATGACAATGAATTGACTCCGTCTAGTATCTTATTCCATTATATATAACATATTCAGCCATCAGCGGCAGAGCCAAAACTTAGATAGCAAGGCAAATTATGCTATCATTCAAAGGTTTTTTTTTTTTTTTTTTTTTTGAGAAAAGATATTCTAACTTCCTTTTTATTTTCATTCGCTTACAAATTATTACCTTGTAAAATTTCCCTAAATTCTGGATCTTCTTTATTTTGACTCGAAATACTAGTCAATAAGAAATTTTATTTTCATATTTAACTATGAAAGCAAAACTAAAGGGGTTTGTGCATATAATATTAGTCTATACAACCCTCAAATATCGAGATTTGTTAAAACTATTCCGCCTACCAAATTATTCCTTATGTTTACTTATATAACTAAAATAATATCGTTAAAAATGTGTTAATTTATTCATTTCTTGAGCGAAAAATCTTGATAATACATTTAAGCCAAAAACAATAATCTTTTAGAGCCAAATTTCCTTTAACTAATTCGTATTTTTCGTTAAAATTCTAACTCAACATTATTGTAAGATATTTATATAACCATTCCTATTCAACAGGACATCAGTGTATCAACTTAATATTGCAACAACTTAATTCATTCACTGTTATTTAACTTAGTATATTAATTTCTTCCAATAATTTTACATAAATGGAAGCCTTATTTAAGTATGATGTTGTGCCGTATGAGTAATTCTGGTCAATAAGATCTCTTGCACATAGATCTTCTGATCAACTGTTTCATTTTATTTGAGAGGTATGAAAAGATGACCTTTATGAAATGTATTATTCTCCCAGAGGTTGAATCAAAACAATATGATTCCATATCAATGACTATACATCAAACAGAAAGCTCTATATTTAATTCTTTTACCTTATAAATAAACACTGAGATGGAGGAACCTAATTTAATAGGTTGTCCTTAGGAGTTAGAGGATATTTCACTTCCATTTATAAACATTAATGCGTTCGTATTCTGTATGAATTTAAACTTTACACATAATACAGAACATCACGGTAACTAAAAAGATATTAAAAACAATAAATTTTAACTCAAAGAACAGTTTTATTCATACTGTTAAAATAATTTTTATCAGTGAAGAAATTGTGCTGAAATTAATATTATCAAATAGGATCTCAGGTTTAAAAATTTGACATGACAATTTGAAGATTTATTTAAAGGAGTTAAGTACATGCCTACATCATCATCTACGTCATAAATGCGATTCTAAACACCAAAAACTAAAAGTGAGAAAAACACGTTTTGATGCGCCACAGAAAATCTATTTACCTGTAATGAATATGAATACAAAATTTATATACGATTTAATTATGACTACAATGGTATAAATTGTATATCAAGCAGTGATTTTCGTCTATTTTTATTATTTACCAAGACTTCTATTTCAATCTAAATGATTAGTTTGCTCAAATAATTGACACTTTACTGACATACAATGATCAATTGACAATTGACACTTCAGAAAAATATATAATCGGAAATAATACTTCCAGACATTAGACAAATTTTCTTTCATCTTTTTTTTTTTCACTAAACTCCAAACACAGTTTAGTCGAAAGCGCTGCTCATTGGAAAATTATTCATTTTAAAGTTAATCCGGCAAGACAGATTTCCATTTGAAACTCTGAATCCATTTGTGATTACCTAAGACATGAAAGAAATAGGAGTAATGACAAATTCCTCATTTGTAATTCGAAATTCATCTGCATTTGTTTATGGTATAGAGGAAATGACAATTCTGATATTTGCTTTGATTTGTCCTCCAGTAATCATATTTTTTATGTTTATAAATAAATTATCTGTTCAATATACTATTGTGTAGAATATAGTAGCGTCATAAACGCGCTTTTTCATTGATTGACTTTTTGCAACATTTTTTTGATGTTGAGCTTCATCTATTTATATATTTTCAATAAGTGCCAAGATATTAATCTGATCATATCGAATAAATATTAAACAAACTTTGCGAATATATAACACCTCGATTAAAATATGAATAAATGCAAAAATCCTAAATTCGATTAAAAACATATTTATTGCATTGTTAGTTTGTCGCATTGAATATTATTTATCACATTACTAATAAATTTTATCAAACATAAGATTATAGAACATGATTTTGTATGTGATGAAATGCTGACTGAGCAATTAAAAATGATACTGGATTTTAATAAACTGGAAGTGGCAATAGTTTTTAATAAAACTGGAGTAAGGAAAATTGTCCGGGTTTTTTTTTTTTTTTACATTGCAAAATAATTCATGTAAACCTCTATTACCTTTTTAATTTCCCACTGTAACATAAAGTTTTTGACAGACCATTTTTTCTCCATTATCTTCAAACATCCCAAGGGGGAGCACCTCTTAATTGAGGATGAGGAACTGCCGGCAGGGTGGTTGGTTCTCGCCACCCTTGTGGGTGCACGAAAAGGAGGAGGTTGGCTACCTCCCATCGATGACGGGACGTACTTCCCAAGGAAACATTTGTACCAAGGCCAGTGATGGTCCTTAAGACGTTACCACAGTTTCCGCCAGTGTTGCTATTGCGGCGTCAGGTCATTCAAGTTTTTTTGTGCCTGAGGGTGGATTAGAATAGTCAGTCTATGACTTATCTTCAAGCTTATTATTCCCATTTTCAAAAAACTATAACTTAATTCAGAAACAAAAGGACCAAAAGTAAGGGAAATAAAAATGCTGTAACTTATATATATATATATATAAACTTTGGACGTCAAGTTATGAATTATGAAGGAATAAAATATTCCTCTGTATAGATTTTTCAAATGACAAACATAGTATTGTTTCTTCAAAAGCTGTATGCCGTTATTTGAATCCTTAAATGTTTATATATTCTATGTTGCACATAATAACCTCACATAAAATGGATAAAGTGACAGAAAATGACTTTCGAAAGAGTCCATTCTGAAGATTTCTTCCGGTCACGTACTGAAGGTATGGTCATTTCAGTCAGATACAGACTTATAAGTACACATACACATATATAAAGATCCGCAACTCGTAAGTTATACAACAGAAGACAAAATTCTATTTCTATTGTTTTCTTTAGTTTTATCAATAACTAAAAATGTAGGCCCACCTTCAATGTGAATGTTTAATATTTCATGGATTTCTGGAATGCAATTTTATTCCTGGTATGTGTCCGAATTCTTTTATTGTAAAACATATGCCAAACAATAGATATACTAAAAGATTTGCACAAAAGGTAATTTATATAACAATTGAATTTGGCATGTTAAAAAGAAAAGGATTTTAAATTTTCTTGTTTTTATTGTCACATCATATTGCCCCATATCCGGTGAAAGTTAAAATCGTGCATAAGTTTTCAAAAAACAAAATGGTATTAATAGTAGCAAATTCGATAAACTTTAATTATTCATATATTACATTACTAGTTAAGCTCTTGAAAAAAACAATTATAATCTAGAAATTTCACTTAAAAATAAAAGCATTTTTGCAAAAACAGTTATAACCAGCCCTGACTTCTCTTAAAATAATTCTGAAACTTTCCTTGAAATTCAGTGGTCTGTATATCGAAATAAATCTTCTTTACATTTTGTTGTTTTCATTTTCAAGCTGTAACATATCATGTTTCAAGATGCTAAAAAGTAGAGAGCAGATAAAAATAATGTTTTTCGTTTATCAAGATAAAAATGAATTTTTTCATTCGAAATGTCTGCTCTATTATTAAAGAGATAATAAAACTTTGCTGAATTTTAAATAATAGAAATCATGTTTATAATTTTAGTAATGATGGTAATGATAGTAATCATTATAATAATATAATTACATACTTAGCCAAGTCCATGAAGTAAGAGCTCACGATAAATATGAAATATGACATTTTCTGTTAGTCAAAATGACTTTGGAGCTTTTAGACATAATTTATATATTTATCTTCCTACATATATTTCCTATATTTATGTAATTATGTTCTCATAAAAAATAAAAATTTTATGAATGTGAAACAATTTCTATTATATTTAATTAAAGCGATGCATTAAATATATGGATGCGCAAAAAAAATGAACCTTTTAGGGTAGGATATATTTGTCATGTATCATTTCCCATTATTTACTTTTTTGAAGAATTATCTGATTAGTAGTAACATAAACTTAAAGAAGAAAATACTTCGTTATTGGAAAAAATCCCATAAATCCTTTTAACATAATAATAATAAAAATCAATAAATAATAAATCTAACCAATAACATAAAACAATCGCAGAAATACAACAGGAAAATTTAACAGAAAACATACAGACAAAAGAAGTGACTATTGAATTTTGCAAATTTGAATTACCTTTGGAACTTTGTTTTGAAAGATAAAATCTCACAGAATATTTGAATTCATATTTTTACTCTTATTCCAATATCTACAAATCGTTGGCCACAAAAATATCGTCATCTGTGTGGACAAATTCAGTTCATTTTTACAGCTTTATACTCTAAATGTTTCTTTAAATATTCACAAAATCTCCGTTTTAGGATTGACTGTATTTTTCATCAGAACTTCGCATCTCTTACGTTTGCTTATCCGTTTTTTTAGTAATATCTCTTAGCAGAGAAGTTTTTTTACAGCTAAATCTTCCGACGTCAACTTCCGTGATTTTTTCCTGAGCTTAGTAGATTCAACCCTAGTTGTTTACTAAGCCAGTTTCTGTATTCATGCTTTCTATCTAACTTCTGGTTCTTCTTTTTTTAAAATTTCAATTTTGGTTTGAAGTAAATAGAAAAGTCTGAGAAGATGCGGTGCTCCGATCATAGTTTGAAATCAGCTGAAAGAAGACATAGAAGTCTGAAATATTTTGAAGTAAAATAAGAAATTTCAAATTTTTCCTAATAAGATTAAAATATCTATTCGAAGATAAGTATTATCTTTTTTTTCCTTATTTGATATATTTCGGTTAGTCTCGGGCAATCTTTTAAGAACTTAAAATGTTTTAAGAAATAACAGATAAGCCCTCAAATGCAAACAAATATGAGCAGCACTCAAATAAAAAATAAATTTTACATTTATTTAACAAATAAAATATTCAATTAAAGCTTTTATTTAATAATTCTATAACTATTAGTATAGGTTTCTTATTACGAAACGTAATTAGAAAGTACGGATTTCTGTTTCATTAAATTCGTATATATTTTTAAGCAAAATAAAAAAAAATATATATATTAAAAATAACTCTTCAAACCACATATTTATTAGTGAACGAAAAATTATATATTTTTATTTTAATCATTTTCAACATCTCTTATTTACAACAGAATATCGCCACTGGCATAAGTTTTTAATTGATTTAATTAATAAGTTTGTTAACAATGAACCTTTATAAATATTACATTATCATTGAAGAAAGATACTATTTAAAATGTTAAGCTTCTCGCCAACAGAACATCACTGAAAAATATATATCTCTTTTCTTCTATACATAAATAAAACAAGTGAAGTTAAAAAAATATGCATAATATAGTTGAATGCATGCTCATTGGATCCAGAAGACATATATCAAATCTAAGTGTTACGGTCAATTCTAATTAATAGGTTGTTATTATTAATAATTAAAGTCAGAATTAATAAAAATCGTGTTTATTAATGGTTAATAGGTGAACGTGATAAATCCATCAATCTTTTGTCGTTTATTATAATTAATAACAATTTTTCTCATTAATAATAAAATGTACACTGTGTATTATTCCTTAAATATAAAGATGGAATTCTTGCTACACCAAATACCTAAGTCAAGACTTTATTAATGGGTTATAATATTTAAAGATATTTCTCAACAACTTTAGAAACTGATAATGCTTTGTAATAGACAATGTCTTTGATTTCAACAAATTTATAAATGATAAAAATTTCTAGTAATCACTCTCTCCTGAATGATAAAAATTTTGTGTCGTCAATTTAAAGCAAATAAATACAAGAGCATAATTATATAAAGTAGAATTGACCGACCCATAATGTTTTCTTGTTAGAGTGCTTTTCTTGTAATAACTAAAAATATTTTATCTTATATCTTTAACAATTTTAAAAATGTGCATTAAGATAAATGTTTTCTTAGTTTTTTTTATCCAGCCAATTATTATATATCTAATAACATTAATAAGCGAAAAGAAATATGAGAAAATTATGGAATTTAGCATCACAAGCAAATATTTCATTAAGTAATAAAATAAATGATTTTTTTTACAAGATTATTTGTATTTCCGCTTTCGTCTGCTGCTTCCGGGAATAAGTCATTTATTTGTTGGCTTTGACATCAAGAAACTGCCGCATTGATTTAATTAAATTAAGTTCCCTAAAAAGTAAGGCTAAATAGAATTCTCATTCCTTTCCTCAAAAGATAAGGAACTAATTAAAGCAAGAGTTAAGCTGAGTAATTGAGTTACATTGCTGATGCCAACCGTTCAAGAAAATGAGGGCGCTTTGGAAAAGACTGTGTTCCAATTCCACTTTTAAATAACGTCACAATCACTAACAATAATTAAATTGTTTGCCCTACTTCTACAACGCGATTAGTTTGCATGCATTCTTTCATAATAATTTATTAATAGTAATTTTGATTGGAGATCGCATCGAGGACAAAAAATAAGAATGCTCAGATAAATAATAATATTCATTAATTAATTTATCAAATCCATGCAATAAACTTTTGTTATACAAATAAGATGAATTCATAAATTAAAGGAAGCTTTACGTGTAAACATAAAAAAAAAACACGCACACAAAAAAAACAATCCACTGTAGATGACATAAATATTGCATCATGATCTTATACATAGATTGATCAAAAAATCGTATGCAAATGATGAAAACAACGATAAAAAAGAAGCAAAAATAAAAGTTAAATTTAACGGTGAAATTAAGACTGAGAATAGAAAAAAATTGAAACAAAAAATATTTAAGAAAAAATCCTCTTATAACACATGTACCTTATTTTTATAAAAGGCTGAAGAATTTTGATTAAAAATAAATTCCATTGCATTTGTTTTAGACGCATTGCTTTATAATAATTAATTGCCGTAACGTTTAGTTGGAATTGAATGGTTTAAGGAGAAAGATACAGGGGTGAATAATAAGGAAATGGAAGAAAATTTACAATATTTATTTCGTTAATATTACAGCAACACGCCTTCATTTTATGTTTAGAAGTAATTTTTAAATTAAAGTTCATAGAATATCTCAGGTTAAATAAATATATTGTCAGTTATGAAAAAAAGTGGATTTAGAACAGAAATAAAATTAATTTTGGGAATGTATTTTTAGTCTTTAAAGCAAATTATTTAATAAAAGGATTCAGATTAACTTTTATCACATACTTTAACAGCATTCAATTTCTCAAAAATTCTTTTAATTAATTTTGCCTTTCATTAATCAAAAGTTTAAATTAAAGTTCAAACCATAGTCATATTTTGTCTTACACAATTAAGGTGCAGATTAAAATATTTTTGGAAAGCTTACATTACACTATCTCTGAATGGAGAGCATCTTAGATATGTGAAGCTTTCGATATATTGGTTGATTCTCACTCCCTAGATGAATATATTAAGGCTGTGGGGACGAGTTGCCTACACTACCATAAAAGGACCTATTTCTTTCCTGTAGGAGGGATAATACTCTGGTCGATGTTGGTCGTTAAACGTCAAATTTAGTTTCCACCACAGTCTGTCCTGATAACAGTCATTTAGATATGACAGGAAGCCAAAACAGGCCGAAGATAATTAAGACGTGATTACACTTCACCAGTTGCATGCATTTCTAACATTAGTTTTATGTATCCCACCTGAACTACAGAACAATTTAATAACTTCATCTATTGAAGTTTGGAATACTGTTCTGAGTGATGTGCTTAATTTTGGTAAGAAAATGGTATAGAGTAAAACAGAATTTTGATGGAAGGTTATTTAAAGCACATTACATTGATTCTGGAAAAATTATTTTAAAAAAAACGAAGACATTTTCTAGGTCAAAAGTCATTTTCAGCCCTAATTGTTCTTTATCGTTTGCATCTAGAATTTTTTTTTTTCAAAATTAAAAATATCATAAAGAATTTTTTTTACAATTTTTGAATTTCATATTTTTTCTACATCGAAATTAGAATTTCCAGCTTATACTTCTCTCTTTCTCTCATTTTTAGATGATATTTTTTTAGATATATGAATTTAATTCCAAAAGTATGAATTAATTAAACACGGTAATGGAAAAATTGTTATGTCAAACCTTACAGCAGGTTATTAAATGCCTTTCAATGAAATTAACAAACAATTACTAGAAATAACATCATCCAGAAATTCACAAAAGTTCCAAATGAAATCATAGAAAATAGAATCAATTTGATGAACATACATGACGTTAGTCACTTGGGAAACGTAATCGAACATCAAAGAGAATGCTGTCACAAATTTTGCTGCAGGGTTGCTTCTATTGCGTAACGGGTTCTAAAAATAAACGGACTCAAAACGTTTGGCATATAAATTTGAATCAAAATAAACTCCACTGTTGACGCAATACCCCATTGCTTACAGGAAATTCTTAAACGCACAAATTAAACAAAGAACATTAATTGTCAATATCAGTATTCTTTTTACTGAGGTTAAAATTTAAAACAAAAGTATATTTAAAGCCAAATACTGTAGCATGAGGTCTCCCACATTTGATCATTCCTGCTGTTTGGGAATCTTTTCGGTTCTACGTGAAAGGGCATGCAGTGGTGTCAAAGTTCAAGCGTGAGGTCGAATAAGGTGATAAAAAGTTATTTTGGTACAGTTACACAGTGCTGAGTAACAGTGAAAATCAGCAATTACGATGATAATGGAAATGGTAATCCATGAATAAATGGTAATCCAGGAAACTGGCGATTTAAATGTTAACTAATATAGATTAAAAATAAAAGGTGAAAATTACTGAATTACTTGATGATGAAAATATTTGATTTTAATAGCTTAAAAAAGGTTCAATAAGGAATTTTACAAGCGCGGAAGATGAAATTTCTGCTAAAATCTTTTTGCAAGTTCAAGAGATAAAAAAAAGAAAGTTGACAATTAGGTAAAATCTTATTTCTCTGAGAAGCATATGCTTTTTTTAAAAAAAAAGATTTAAATATAATTGAAAAAACTGTAAAATTAAATATATGATGAAAAATTTAATATAATTTGATTAGGTCTTGTGATTCAAATAATTTTAAGATCTAAATATTCTGTTCATTTAGAAAAATAGTCAAAATTAATTATTATGAGAAATTACAGGTTGTGCGAAATAAATTTTTGGACATAGAATTCGAAAAATGTCATTTTATCAAATTTTGCCTCTTATTAATACTAAAACAAGACATTTAGAATGTACAAAGTTTATCTGCAGAGCTAAAGCTGTAAAATAATTGTTTTATTTGAGGTCTTTTATTGAATAATTTGAAAATGATTTATTATGCTTTATCTATCTTTATGGTCATATTTATTAAATAATTTTAAGACTAAAGAACCTTTTGTTATCCTGTCTGAGGCAAAATTTGATTACATGCGAATAAAAGTTTTACGATTAATATATTTTCTATTAGTAATATTTATATTATCTGCCCACTAATTTAGTTAATTACTACCGTAGTAGGCAGCGAGAATGTATCCAATTATTAATGCGTTAAAAAAAAGAAAATATTTTCTGAGTACTGAGTTAAAATTAATTCTTAATTTAATCTTGAAATGTGAATCGATAGTATTTTTAACAAGAATTTATTTCCGGTTGCCTGAGGTCTCTTCTCTTGCATGAATATGATCTTCTTATGCTATCATTTTGTCAGTTACAAAATTAGCATAAAAGAGTCTTATTGTTGTCGTTCTAAGCAACCAGTTTGTTCAAAGGATAGATACGAATTCTTTCTTGGATTACGATTATTGATGAATTGAGACTTAAAGATCGTTATTTCTGAACTATCTACAGAAAAAAGTATTTATTCCTAAAATATCCATCTTGTGTGTGTGATACCCTATTTAATTTCGTTTAGTTTTCTTCATATGAAGAATAATAGTGACATATTTTGTTTTATTCCCGTGATAAAATTACATTTCGATGTAGAAATGATAACTTTTGTAATTAATTATTATTTTGCTTCATATTAATTTTCAAGTAAATAAAAATATTTTTTTAATACTTATTTGGAATCACGATTGCTTTTAAGAAATTTATTTGTTTATTCATATATGAAATTCTGTAGGAATAATAAAATCCACATATGATCTTTTTGATATTTAATGTATTTTGTTAATGAGTAAAAGTTTAATTTTGTATAATTTGAAATTAACGAATCAAGAATAAAAATACGAAATCAAATAATTGTGTGATGTTCACAAGATGAGATAATGATATTTCAAAATGGGACCAAAGGCATCTGCATTAAAGTTAAGTATATTGCATTAATTAGCAAAAGGAATATTTTTTTAAAGTTGGCTTTTATTAATGGAAAAATTATTGGATTATTAGTGATATTTTTAATAATTTTTTTTTATTTCATATAATACTGTTCTCCCATGTTTCTATCTAAAAAACATAGCATAAGAAAACTACGATCAAACCATATTGTTTGCATATAATTTTAATCCGTCTATCATCTTAAAACAATTGTTTTCTTGTCAATTGAATTCAAAATTCGTTTTAACTTTTAAGTTGCGCAATTTCACGCGCTTTTGACTCTCCATCGTTGAATCAACACGACTGTTAAATAATTGATGTATCATTTAAATGAAGAGAAAATTCCCTTCTCAACTTATAGAAGCTTTGAATGCGTTCCTACACTCTTTTATTTTCTGATTTATGCCTTCGTGATTGGAACGTATATAACTATGCATCATCAATCATAGTTTTAATAAAAAATCATAATCTCTGTGAAATTTGAACTCTTTACTTTAACATAAAAGAGAAAAATAAAGCTTTCTTTTAAAGAATTCAGCGTCTGCGTCCTTTACCTAAAATTCTTTTCCACACAAAAACCCTTACATATATACAAACATAATATGAATTATAAAGGGTTATTACTTACTCGCAACTCTATATTTCAATTAGAAATAATTTTCAAAGGGAAGAAACTCACAGCTCCTAACTGTTTAAGTTTGCTCTTTTTCCTCTTTATCATCGAAACTTAATCGTCGAATTTAATTTATTCTAATTTTCAGTGCAAAAGCATATCTGATGAACAAAGCTGCTTGTCCGGCATAAAATAATTTATAGATAACCTATTGTTAATCAAGCTTAATGTCATCTTTTCAGAAACGTTATCATAACGAGACATCATAGTACGTATTTCATTGATCCTTAAGCTAACAAATGGAATTGGTAACGTTACACAAGGATCTGCCTATTTTAAGAAAATGGTTTGAACATCTGTATGAAGAAAGCGTTAGTGACATCGTTTTGTCATTAGTGAGAGGTGGGACCTATTAGAATCGGAGGTTTAATTAACTTTAAGAAACATGAAACTTTAATTACTAATGACTGCTTAACGGTGTTAAAAGAGTTATTTTAATCTCTTAGCCCGAATACCCGATTAAAGTAAAAAGGAGGGGGGCGCTTTCTCTGAAATGAATGCGGGAATTTTCAAAAAATGCACTCAAGTATTCAGTTTCTTAATGAGTCTTAAGAATGTGGGGTAATAAAGAACGAAGAGTATTCTTTTCCTGCTTCACAGCTCTACTTTAGAGCTAAGCCAATCAGATTTTCTGTTTACTAACGCCGATGTTGCTATAGCAACATGGAAATAGTGGTATATATTATGGCTCTTTCCTCAGTTTTGGCTATTGAAAACAAACTGAATAAAAATAACAACCAAGCCATAAAGCCATTACCCTCCCGAAGTATAAAAGAAAGACGGGTGCACACGTCACAACAGCGTTAAGTTCTTTTTAAAAAATTATTTATTTATAAGTAGGAGAATCTTCGAACTAAGTATCCGGAACAAATTGGTATCTTGAAGGGTAAATAATCCAGCGACAAACTAATAATCCTTTTAAAAGTATTGAAGATATTTTTCTGCCTTTCGGAAATGGGTAATGTGTGGAACAGTTATTTCTTTGGAGTTTGTGCATCTGCAGTATTAAACTATGCATTTTCAGAACAAACTTTGAAATCGAATTCAAGACACGTAAAAATTTTCTTCAGGTTATCAGCGGTAAACTTCATCAAAAGTTTCAGCTTTCTGTTATTATGTTAGTTAAACTTTTTATGCAATGCACTCTCTCACTGTAGTTAGAGAAAATGTAAGTTAAAATAAAATTATTTTCCTAGAATTAAAATTATACGCTGAATTTCAACAATATACAGTATGTGGAAACTATAGCACGTAAGAAAAGGATTTGTTCTAACAATGTTCCATCATTTAGAACAATTACTAGTTAAGCATTTCTCAACCTTTATACTTCACTAAAATACAAATTCCAATTATATATTTTCAATAAAGGATTTCAAATTATCAATTCCGAGACTCTATCCCATAAACCGACGTTTATAGATAGTTTTCAGCCTACTATTTTCTAATAAATACATCCTATTAGATTCAGAAGGAGGGAAAGAATTATGATCCAAGTCACAAAAAAATAGTGATTTTTTTAAATATTCAAAATAATATTCTTATTTATCACATAACAGCATTCTAATATCGTCATGCAAATTTACATAAAAAGAACATGAATTATTTAGGTATTTTTATAAGATATTTTCTTTCTTATAATTGAGCGTTAAAACTTACATGAACTATTTTAACAGTTAAGTGTTATACAGGGATTATGTGCTGCTTAAAATTGCCAGTTTGAAGTGTATAGGAAATTAAAATATAATTAATCGAATCGTTTTTGATAGCTGATTAATAACAAAAAAAGAATACTTATTTGATTTTATGCTCATCTGCAAGCTGAAACAGGCCATTTATCCTTGATCACATGATGTATAATAGGGTGATTCAAATTTGAGTCGCTACGGCATGAAAAATTTGTGATTGATGCAATCTTAAGTGTATTCACAGATGATAATATTTTCAGATCAAGCAAAACGTCTAAATAATAGAAAGGACGAAGAATTCCATTGCTTCTTAGTACTTTTTTAAAGTTTTGCTCCTGTATTTTATTTAATGCTAGAGTGTGAAAAAGTTATATATATAAAAGTTATATAAGAGTGTGAAAAGTATATATATATATATATACTGGGGCCAAGGGTACGTCTTAGCTACCCACTCATCACATTCACTTGCACAACCCCTTTTTACAGGGGGGCACATTCACACATCTCACAGATGAAGAACAACCATGCCCGAACCGGGACTCGAACCCAGGACGCCCAGATCACGGTAAAGACGCGCTACCCCTATACCAGGACGCCGGAGAATCATGAGATTAAAACTTATTATTGAAACAATTTACAATTGAAATTATTTCGGAAACGAAACTAAATTTATTTGGTTTAATTTTGATTCTTTTTTTTTCCTATTAACTTGGTTTTTATTACTAATTTGTATATTATATATATTAATTTAGAGAATAATTTCCAATGAAGGCAATATTTTCAGAATTTTTATATATTTTAAAAGGTAATTACTTTGATTTATTTAAATTCCTCACAAATTTTATAATGTGATTTCTTCTTAGAATTATTTATCTTTTTAGATTTATTTAAATGCATCCATCCTAAACTGCTTGCATATATTATAGCTTTGAAACTGCAGAATATATTTTTAAAAATATTTACTCTTTAATTCTCAAATTTTATTGTTCGTTACCTAACTTATAGAAACGACTGCATCAACTGCTTAAAAACCCAATTTTTCATACACCTTGAGATTCTCTCCAGAGTCTCAAAATGATCCTGAACCGGTCTTTTCACCATCTAAGTGTTGAAAAAGTGATGGTTATTAACTCAGTGAACTGAAGTAAACAAAACGCCCTTTGGAAAGGTCATCCGACATGATTTCGTGTTTACGAATAGCACCATGTGAATAACACCATGTTTTGCCCATATTTAATATTAGTATTATTATAGCCAAAGATATCCCTTCTTTAGGGAAATATTCTTGGAAATTCCTTGTTCATTTAGATAAAAAAACAATAATAGATACATTGTCCTTGAACGATCGGAGATGCGTGATCAGCATAAACGGACACATATTCCTTCATGATAGAGTAATGCTCCTCCTACATTGTTAGATGAAAATGTTTTGATTCGATCCTTTCTATAAATAAAATATGACCTTTTCATCCATGAAAACAAATACCAAGTAGTTGTTTGGAACCCTAGTAATTCTTGTTTTGTAATTTATTTCAATTATGGCTTTTTTATACCAATTTTATATCTGTCAGCAACTTTGGGAGTATTTATTTTTGTTACCGAACAAATATCTTGAAGTACACTCAATGCATGCTACAGCAGCAGCTGAACGGCAAAATATTCCGTAGTAATTGGTATCTAGAGCTAAAGTTGTTATATTTATTCTCATCTGCCATGGATATTTCATCTCTAAATAGGTTTCCTTACATTCATCATCAACAACTATATTGGCTGAATAAAGAGATTGTATTTCTTCCAAAGATCAGGCTCATACCTAACGACTAGAAACTTCGCTTTTAGAACTAAGAAATTTCCATTTTCAAGGTGTATTTTTTTTCATTTTAAGTCTAGTTCTCAACTTTATAATTTCTTTTATTTCTAAAGCATCAATTTTTTTCTAATCCCCGCTTTTTCTGAAGGTAGATTAATTTTTGCTCATTGGCCAAAATTTTGTTAGATTTTTCATACATATAGTTTACGTAAAATGGATACTCGCAAAGACCTAGGGTCATTGAACAAGACTGGAATTCTTTAGGTACTTGTAGACCGATGAATCAAAGAGATTGTTTGTTTGGATTTCAAACTCGTCAATACTTTTAGTCTAGATTCTCCTTTTCTCTGTAATAAGAGCTCTTTAGGTTACAAAAATTATAATAAAAAATATTGATGAGCAGAATAATCCTATTATAGGAATTTGAAATGACTGACGGCTCTTCAAATATATGATATACTTTTTGTGTCACGAAACTGAAAATCTCACTTTCTTGCTATTCTCCTTACTAGCGAAATTTAGATTTTAAAAAACATTGGAGAAAATTATCATATTAAAGAATTTATTTTGTAGCAAATCTCTAGCACGACCCATGTAGGACATTCATAGAAATGTCTCGTTATTTTCTTAGACGTTGGCAAATCCATTTCACTAGTGAGCTGAATAAAACAGATCAGTACAAAATACTATTGAGAAAAAGCAATTCCAAGCATGACGCACAACGCAGAATTCTATTCTCTCACTAATGGCGAGACACGCCAAAACACCTAGTAGACATAAACTTAATAGACAATTAATACAGGATGGAGGCGCCAGTGTTGCGTTGAAGGAACCGACACTACAGTAAGCGGAAAAAACGGACGAGTCTCGCGTGGTGTTGCCGGAAAGATAGTGGGCAGTAAATTCAAAGAAATTGGGCAAGCTAATACTGAACTACTGACACTGTTTCTATTAGAAAAACCTTTTGAAGTAGCTTAATCTTCTCTGTGGTGATTATGGGTCCTTAAAAATTGATACAAATTTGATTTCAACGTTTGCCAACAATTTTAAACTTTTTTTTTCTATAACAGTAACCTTTACAAATTTTTCTTCAATTTTCTTTCAGCATTTGATAAAGTTTGAGCAGAAAAAAAACGAAGCATAAGAGACTGAGACAATTCTTATTTATGAGAATATATCCATGTATATACAGAGCCCATAGTTAAAACAATATAATTTAGCCTTATTCTACTAAAATATCGATTTCCGAATTATTAATTTATCAATAAAGATTTGTGTAAATCATTTTGGATTTAAATATTTTGATCTAATTTTTAGTATTCGTTTTCCTATTCTAAATCTATCTGATATTTTCAAGCTCTGTCATTAAAAAGGCTATAAGTATAAATTTTAGTTTTTTACTAGGCCGAGTTTTGATGCGGATTTCTTTTTTAATTACTTTTTCACATATCTCACGTTCTAATGCTATATTAAAGATATAAATCAGTAGCATATAAATAATTGTATATGAAATATACATAATGTTTCTTGTGGTAAATGAGACACTTCTGACAAACTGTTGTCACTTATAATCTTAAAAAAGGAATTTAGTGAGTATCAGACTGACAAATACAAAAAGTAAAGCAACATTCATTTTTATAACTAAGTAGATTTATAAATTCTCTTTTTTTCACAAAAGATTCAGAAAGTTAAATTTCATAACTACATTCAATTGTATTATGGAAAATATTAAAACCGAACTCCTTTCCGAATTTTTCTGATTGCTGTGAAATCTTGAGTTTCCTTTACATTCTGCTCATCTACCTTGTTTTGCTACTATACGGTGAGATGCAGTATATGCAATTAGAAAATGATTGTTTAAAAAAATGCCGCTAGGTGAAAATGAGGCTCTGCGATCACTTTAAGGTAAGACGAGTATAGTGTGACACTATAAATACAGAACCGAATACAATACGAATGGTAATTAATTGTATTATTACATTTCTTTATATATAAACCGCGCTAGCTTAGCGCGCTCCTATTTATCTGCGAATGCAATATTGAAGAACAAAATTTTCAGCAGACATGCTGCAAGTTGTGGTCATTCCAAAATTATAGTAGGGCCCCGCTACAACAAAATGATGCATCCCAAACTGCAACACTTGATTTGACATCATTTTCCAGATGATCACGTCATCAGTCATGCATTTGTTATAAGATGGATTCCGTGTTCATCTGACTTAACTCCGTGTGATTTTTGTCTCTGATGTTACCTCAGAGATAAATATTAACAAGGAAACATAAGAAATCTGACGGACTTGAATAGCCAGAATCTCTTTCTCGTAGGCAACTTCGGTCTCCTTCAGTTACACGTCACTTTGGATCATGCTATTGGTTCAGAAGTAATAACATGATCCAATTTACTCAGAAGTAAGTCAGACACATTGAAAACTACCTTAGAAGCAACTGAGTGCTTTGTCTTTCCTTTGTGCTGTCACTAATAATTTTATAGGGCTGACAGTTTTTGTGTATACAGAAATGTATTAATTAATTAGTTTAATTAATTAAGGGAGTGATTAATTTTCTATGGTCTGATATATATATCATTCAAATACATAGACGCTGCGTCCTCTGTTTCTCCAGGTCAGGATCATACTTTAATTTGAACTACCCTGTGTATTAAACAGTATTGAAGATGAATAAAACATAAGAACATCTCGATTGACATCTACTATATTATTTAGAAAGAACAATGGGCGGATATCAATTATATTCTTAGACTTAAAAGCAATAATAAAATCCGTTTTATCCTTTTAATCAATTTTCTGTATTAAATCGAAGGATTGAACTTCATTTTGATTTATTGGGTGGTTATAATTAAACATCCCCTATAAACAGCATCATAAAACGCAAACGGATGAACAGACGAAATTTGGTATATAGACTATATACGAGACGTGCTCGTGGATTTTCTAAAAATGTTCCACAATGTCCACCAGAGGGCGCTTTTTCCGGAAAAAATTAAACTTAAGGTGTACGTACACACTAGAAGATTTTCTTTTTTTTAATTTTAACTTTAAAAATATAGTTTTTTAAACGTAGGTCATTAATATATGTTTAAACTCATTTCAGTGAGAAAAACCATATTACACTAATTATTAATTAATTAAATAATATTTAATAAGCTAATTAGCCTATTTTTTGAAACATGATATCTTAAATTCTAATTTGTACAGACATACAATTCTAGTTGGAAATTATGCCTAATATTAATGTTCATGTTGTCTGCCTCAATCAAGTTATAAAAATATATAGTTTTTTTTAACAATTTTCTCATCAACGATAAATAGAAAAAGCGAGATTTTTTCTGTAATTTTAACTTTTAAATGGCTATTAAAAATTTATTTCTATAAATAAAACTTTGATTGAGACACAAAACACCCGCTATTTCATACAGATTATTTTGATATATAAATAACTGTATTTCGTTAATTTCTTGTTGAGTTATGATTGTTTGAATGAAGCAACATAATGGAAAAATATCATTATTCATAAAATGAGTTTAAAAAAAACCGTAACTAGAGTTTTTATGAAAGCACCTCAAGAAAAATAATTATGACTCGAGACATATTTTGAATATTGGCAACATCTTGGTATCGTTTGAAAGCTAAAGGATCAGAGAACAATATTAAGCAATAAAAAAATATTCGATATTTTGAACGATTTTCAAAGTTTCAAGTGTGTATATACACCTTAACCAAAACGGAATACAGAAACAATTTTAACAATCCAGAACAAGAATTATGAGTAATAAAATGTAAAGCAGGGAAAAATTGTCAGTTTTAGGAAGAAATATCGAGATTTGCATGCTTGCGAAGACGAGGAAGCTTTGGGCAAAACAGGTTAAGGTAAGAAACGTGTGCAGTCATTATCATGTTTTATGTCGATGTTCCAGGCTGTAATGATGACGGTGTCTTGTTGCGACGTTGAAAACTTAAAGAACTCCATAAAGCTTCATGTGCGAAGCATCAGAACTGATCAATTACTGATCTACTGTGGAACACACTGTCCATCGACTTGAAATTTTGCAGGTGAATGAGGGTGGTCACATGGAGCACCTTTCCCTACATCATCCTGAACATGATTAACAACTGCTTCTCGTGTGCGATTGCGTCCTAATCTGTTCTTGTTTCTGAAAACTGAGCTGTTTTTTTCCCCTTCAAACAGAGCACTGTTATTTTTTCCTTACCTTAATGTGTTTCGATGACGGGTGATCAGAAACTAATCAATAAATGTTAATATTGTTTCTGTATTCCGTTTTGATCGTTTATTGTGTTAAAATTAATGTTTTTTCGGAAAAAGTGTATTCTGGTGGACATTTTGGAACTAAAAATTTTTTTAGAAAGTCCGTGAACGCGTCTCGTGTATAGTCTATATACTAAATTTCGTTGCAATCCGTTCACCCGTTTGCGTTATATGATGCTGTTTATAGGGGGAGTTTAATTATAGCCACACTGTATTTTAATAAGAATTTTTTTTCTCATTAACAAAAACAAGTCTCTTTGGATATTCTTTATTTATATATGTATATTATTTTCAGCATTTCCAACAGCATAAATAAAGAGAAAACAAATTACCTTTTAACAGACATAGGATATCATTTAGAACATTCCAATATATTTTTTTTAAATGTATTGTCTTATAGAGTATATGAATTATATGATTAAGAGAATGATTTCGTTTAAATAGATTTTAAAAGATTGATATTTGTATCAGTTTTATTGATAACGCTTCAAGGAGTCTTACAAATAAACTAGTCAGTTAAGTGAAAAAAAAACTAGTCTTTTATTTCATTCATTGATGCTTATTGAAGTAGACACTAATTTAGACAAAAAAAAGTGTTACAGCCTGTTGAAAAATGAAGAAGTATATGAGGAAAAATATTTCAGAAAAATGGTATAGGCGTGTTCATTTATTTGGCCGTTCTCCAATAGTTCTTGAGGATTCCTTTACCATTTTCAATTTCCATATTTTTCGAAGATCTTGTTCGTCAATTCTCCATTCGTCGATTTTTCTGTTTGGCCACTTTTTTTCCATTTCAAGCATGGAAATAATAAATCAAGAACTATGTTTATTTTAGTCATAAATCGCACTATTACACATTTGCATTTGATCAATAGTTATGCCGTTTTGTTTAACTGTTTGTTCCCTAGAAACTGCGAAATAATTTATTTCTTCATCGGAATTTTTATTGGAGCAGTTTAATTGTATCGTACTTAAAAAAAATCATGAACTTTACGATGAAGCAATTTATTACGTTTCTCGCTTGTCGGTTCATTGTTTCGTCACTTTATTGTTTTTATGAGCAGTAGTAATTTCTGAAAAAGTAAATTGATGTCTTTCTTTTTTTTCTAATTGTTCCACCATGTTTAAAATACATTTTTTCTTGTTGAATTCTGATTCGACAACATCATTAAATTATTGTCATTTTAGCTTGGTCGCTATTTTGAGTTGTTTGGGATTTATATAATATCGACATTTATTTATTTCTTAAATATGTACGCACATAACATAAAGAAGAAAATATAAAGTAGAATTTCTTCCTACACATTTTGCTAATAAATAAACCTTCAAAATATATTTTATTCGAGAGTAATATAGAGATATTCGATGAAGAGTTCTCAAAATTTTTCTCCTGTAACATGTTTTCAAAATTTAGAGTCTCAATAGGAGTTGATTTTATATAAAATAAAAACCCTCATTTTTTAAATATTTATTTTCACTGGGCTTATAGTTGGCAGGCAATATAAAATATATTTAAATTATTTTGTATGAGTAAAGATTTTCTTTATAAAAATTAATATAAATGGTATTGTGTTACATAAAAAAATGTTTGACCTGCATCTACCGCTTTCAGGATGAATTTCATTTGAAATATTTATTTTTTTACCTTCAAACAATCAATTTATTGACTTTGCTTTGTGAAAAGGAAACACATCGAAATTAAAACAAATATATCATTATTTCTAAAAAAAATATTAATATGGTCTTATTAGATGTATTGTTAAAATATTAAAAGAAAATCCGATTAGGTAAAAGGTGAATTATTAAAATCTTATTAAAGCTTATGGAAATGATATTTAATATGAAACTAATTAATTTCATAGTTGCAAAAAATCCATCATTGATTTTAGTCTTTACCCAAGTTTCATAATTTATATCTTCTCAAAGGAGAATCCTTAAAAAGAAAGCAATAAAATGTTAAAATTTGATGCTTCTTCCAATATATAAAATACATAGAATCTTTAATTAGTGATTTTATTTTCAGTCTAAATATTATAATAGCTTCTACAAATATAATTATCCTCAGAATTTGCGAAGAGTTGAATGAGTTTTTCTCTAGCTTTATTTGTTTTTCAATCAAATGATGTCATCGTTTATAATCATATGACCAGCCTAACTACACGCAACATGCCTATGTTTGTTACTTATTAACTCTGTGGTCGTTGATGTATTTCTTAACACAGGAAAGAGCATAACCACGTTCAAGTTACATCAGCATTATCGAAGAAACAGAGAGAAAGAGAAAGAAAAAAGACGTGTTTTGGGTTAATCATACGGTTCATTATTTAAACTTCGCTACAGGGAGTGACCCCCATAGAGTACCGAGTATCGAACGTTGTATACGTGCATGGCTGTATTCGATCTACATCACGTATGTGCACCAGTAACCGAGTAACCATTACAGTATTTGGATTTTTTCCATCGCCTTGACTAGGTTCCAGCGTCGAAAAAGCAGGCTTGGCGTTCTTTATGTAACCTCGGTCCCTACTCGTATCGACGTTGCTTTCTGCTCTTGCACGTGGAAATGGGATTAGAGATAGTCGAGGGTTTTTAATTATGCATACTGCGAAAAAAGGAGGGATTCTGGCCCTTTTTTAATGATCATTTTTACCTTTTTTTTGCTGAAATTGTCGTGGGGGATTACATCCCGTCGTTGATTAACGACGGAAGACTTGACAAATTGGAGAACTTAAACTGATTGCGATGAAGATGTAGGAGATTAAGAGAAAGAAGAACAGAAGCGAAGTCTGTAATTAAGATGTTCTTTAATTTTATGTTTCTGTTCTATGAGAAAATTGGACTAAAATTATTTCAGTTTGGGTGATTTTTTTTTTCAATTAGAGGATTACCAACAATACAGTGCAGCAAGAAAATGAGTAATGCGGAAAATATGAAATAAATAAATACAACAAGTATGAATTTAGGCCGTATTCTGTTAGAAAAAACATTTACTTTAGAATTTTTACAAAAAAAATTTATTTTCATTATAATTAATTTAATTATTTAATGGTAATACAATTCCTAAAATTTAGAAATGGTTTGATAAAATTTAAAATGAAAGGGAACCTTAGTTGGATTAATACTATTCAAATGATTTATATTTTGGAGTAAAAGGTATATTTTAGAGTAAAGTAATATTTCATTCAACCTTTATATGATTTGTTGAGTTATTTATCATTTTCAGTTTCTCTTTAAATCGGAGAAATGTCTTATTATCGAATTTAAATTAATTCAAAACTTTCATTCGACATTTTGGCAGCATTCAGGCTATTTTCTCAATTGCGCTAGGTCACAATTTTCACATCCTCTGCTGGTCGTAATTCAGTATTAAATTAATTTTTTATTTGTATTGTTTGAGATGAATTTATATCAAAAGTACCATATAAAATTGAAATCTTCCGCCATCTCCAGTTGAATAAAGTAAATGAACTCTCTAAGCACATGCAAATTGAAATATTTTAACGACTCCTGCCTATATTACGCCCTCATTACAAATCTTCTTATATTAAATTAAAAGAGATTAAACCTTTGATCTTTAAATAAAAAATATATTTATTATCTTCCATAATCATACAGATTCTTGTTAATGTTAAAAATGAAAAGTCCTGATTCATTGATTAAGAAACAGAAGCCAATGAAAGGCCGCAGGTTATATATTAGTTTTCGATGAAATGCAGTTCCCAATTTTAATCGATATAGGAAGCACAACAGCATTTTTACTTTTGGCAGTTATTGTGTTTTTTTTTTTTTTTTTTTTATAATGGATAAGCTTGCCATTAACAAGAAACAAGTATTCAGATATAATCATTTTTTTTAATGGCAGAGCATTATTTTATGATTCGTTATTTATTAGAAATATAGTTTTTGATAATTCCAGTTGAGGATAAACAACTGTAATTATGTCAAGTTGTGAAATAGAGGATACTTGCTGAGCAATGATAATTTATCCCACATTATCATTGCTTTACATTTCGAATGCTCGCAATTACAGGGAATGCGTCTGATAATTATGTAATAGTTTTTATGAATGAAAGAATAAATTTTATTTGTTATTGATTACGGATAATAGCTTTTCTATAGAAAGTGAATGATTTTTAAAAGAATGCTGCCTGAAAATAAGAAATAATGCGAGTTTGCTAAAGAAAATAACAAACAGCTAAGGATGTAAAAATAGTTATTTGCTCCAGCCAAGGATCTGAACAGACCTAATAATGAAGTAAAACTTTGCATTCTTATTCAAACACAATGAATTAGCCGCTTGACAACTTTAAGTATCAAAATTTGTTAACCTTTCAGTATATAATAGTCTCCACAAATTTTAGGAATTATGAATAATCTGAGTGTTCAAAATTCTAAATTCTAAATTTAAAGAGAAAACTAAAGATTGACGTTTCTTAAAAAATATTTTTAAGCGACACACAACACTATTTGGGTCTGTGCTATTAAATAAAAAGGTTGATTATAATTAATCTTTGTAACTGGGCAGTAAAAGTGCATTCAAAGCGCTTTAAACATATATTGATAGATAAAAGAGCATAATTATCCGTGTGATATGAACAAAATTTCAATATGACTGAAATAATTTAATATTTAATACTTTGTATATTGAAACTTTATATCTTTTGACAAATTACTACAAATTACAATGCATATATTTTATAATAAAACATTCAAAGGAATTTAATTATAGTACTTGATATATTTACTGGATTTTCTAAATTATTTTATATAAAAGGGACATAAAATTCTATAGCCCAAGCTCACGAAAACGTAGATGTTCTAATTTTAGCTCTTTCGTATCTAATGTTTCTAAATATCTAGGTTATATTTTTGAAGATTCCTTTGAATAAAGTTAAGAACTCAATATTCGATCACAAATTTTTGAAAAAAGACCAATTTTTACATTCAAGGAATATTTAACTCAAATATCATTTTTTGACAAACTTCTAGATTTACAAATGAATACTATGGAATTGGAATTTCATAATTCAGTGAGTATGTACGGACTAATTTCATTTGTGAAAAGCGTACAGCTTAAATAAAGTTAGTTTTTGCCTTAATAAGGTTTGCAAATCATTTCAAAAATAAACTGCGAACAATTATTTTAAGAAAAAATATATATGGAGAACAATTAAATATAAGTTAAAAATAGTCAAAATATAATATATTTGAGTATTTCTCAATTTTGATTCTCATTTAGAACACAAAATTCTAAAAGAAATGCAAATATTTAAATTCAACTTAACTGAATTTAACACTTGAGCATTAAAAGCAAAGAAAAACGTTTATGTTTTGAATCGGTTAAAAGGAAATTAAGAGAAAAAGAAACGTTTTGCGTTCTTTTTTTTTTCCTTTTCGACATTAATCAAACTCTTTTGTTTCAACCAAATAGTTGCTTCCAAAGAAAACAGTGCGAATGCGTTTTTCTATGGATTTAAAATATTGGAATTGTCACTGTAGTTTCGCATTTATTTTCTTTTTATGTCATGGTCTTAATTCCCCATGAGGATGTTTGCTTTACCCATAAGCGAGGTCAAAGACGACAAAAACACGAGTGCCCTAGCTATTGGACGGATAATGTTAATGTCGCAGAAAGCTAATAGAAAAAAGTTATTGATTTACTTCTTCGAAATTGGAAAAGGATTCAAAAGAAAAGATTGGAAAGCGTTTTGAAGGAAAGCGGTTATATAATCGCTTTTTTCAAATGATCTTTTACCCTAAAAGACAGTCTTGGTGTAATGGATAGTGTTAAATATCAAAGTTCTCCGTGATTTAAAGACTTTTCCCTCGTCAAAATAAGTTTTGGTAGAAATAAGAAGAGGAATTTAATCAAAATTGAAACAAAATTCAGTTGGAGGGAGCATATCAAATTCCAGTATACACTCCGCTTAAAAGCTGTTGTAAGAATAGAAAATTCGGATTAAGAAAAGCTGAACGAGGGAGTAAAAGAAAAGAAAACCTTTTTACAAAAAATGTGATGAATAATGGCTTAAAGAAAAAAAATAATAAATTCAATTCATACTGGAGAGCATTGTCATCTGAAGGAAAGGGCTAGGCACATATTATATCATATGAAGAAAGATTTTTAAATGCACATATTTTTGACCACACAATTGTTCTTTTCTGAAACGACTTTTTTTGGGGGGGAGGGGTTTTCCATTTCAGATTAATATAATTACATTTATATCTTAAATAAAAATCAACAGTAAAATTTGCAATAGCTTATGTGTTAAACTCAGTCCTCATTTTTCATTTACAATATTTCTTTAGTTAGGAATCCAAGTTGTGTCCAATATTTTGGTGCTCAAAATCCAGCAAAATATCTCCTCTCCTTGTTTGAATAGGCGTTGATATTTCAAGCGTATTTTGTTTTTATCTTATTTTAACTATTATTCTTCATTTGCAAAATAAAGTGAAAACTTATTTCACTCTGCAAATGAAGTGCAAATGCTTAATAAAGTGCTTATTTCACTTTATTTTCCAAAATGAATCTTCGATCCGTTCAGTAATATGTAGAAATTTCCAAACAGCGCAAGCAGATTTATGCCTTCAAATTATTCTAGAAGCGAAGAGAGATAAATTCAAAGATATTTACCTGAATTGCTCTTTAAATGATGATTGATCTTTTATAAGTTTTTGTGGAAGTCATAAGTTTAGTTATTTTTCTGAATTGATTTACAAGCTATTTAGTTCTTGATATTTCACAGTTTTCTGTGCTATATTACAAATAGTTTTTCGTAATAAAATGTTCATAATAGCACTTGAATTGTCCAAAGTAATGAAATCATTTATTTCGTTAAAAGAAATAGTTCTGTATGCAATAATTGGATTTTCATTCCGAAAATTATATAAAATGTGAAAAAAATGTCCATCTCTACCTTTCAATTTCGATTTAATGCTCAACTTGCGTGTATGTTGCTGTATACATGCCGTCATCAATAGATGACAGCTAGATGAAGTTCGTCAAATATTATTTAGTGCCTTAACCGGTTTGTCCGTATGCCGTGCGTGCATCGATTTATCTTAATTTTACTCTTTCAAACAACAATTAAGCTATTCATAATTGTTATAATGCTAGAAATTACATAGAGTAAATAAATATTTCAAGTGTTCTATATACGTTCTTAAATAAATTGAAACGACAAAACATTCCAAAATGGAAGACTTCATCTAATTTCATAGTAAAGAAAATAAATCAATGAAGCGGTTAGTTCTTTATGTTTTCTCCGAACATATAAATCTTCTTAAAAAACGTTCACTTTGGAATATATTCAGAATCAAAGTTATTTGATAACATATTAAACGAATTTTTTTTAATCATACACAAATACACAAAACTAGTTTATTTCGCTTAATATAAGTTTTTGTAATTTACTTACATTATTTCGTATCATTCATTGCACTTGTTCTGTGACTTCCATAAATCTTTATTTTTCTGAGTTCCATTTAAAAATACTTTCTTTTTAGTTTATTTAAAAATCTATTAGACATTTTCAGAATACAAAGCGAGATATAACATATCCAACAAATAACGTACATTTACATATAATGTTCAATAATTAATGTACATTTATATAATATATAATATATATTCAAAATATAACATACATTTATATACAGTATTCAACAAATAATATACCAATATGCTAAGTAACTAATATGTACCTTCGTTAAAATAAAAATGATTTATATAAAAGAATTTTAAGATACAACTTTTTACCGACTCAATATAGATATATAACGCTTTCTCTGTCTTAAATAATATTCAAATCTTAATCAAAGACACACATTTTTTACTCAAAAGCAAACCGAATTTATCGAACAATTTACCTGGTTTATGATATCCGTGTTAAAATCCCAGGAGAAAGGAACGGCTGAAAAGAAAACTTTTTGCTTATCGCCATCCTGAGAAATAATGCTTGATTCCCAAGAGAATCTTATGGAACGCCTGAGACTAAAAGGTGAAAAGTCGATAGAGTGGAAAAGCTTCAGGAATCACGAATGCGTTGTGTGGAACTGTGAACGGGTCCAAATTTAATCGTTACGTTAAATTTCGAATCAGTTTTTAATCTTTCTCTAATACTAACACCACTTATGCTATTGGATTCTGTTTCTAAGTGTGTTTAAGAAATATGTTTTAACTACCAAATATTAATCGAAATAAAAATTGTATATATATATATATATATATATATATATATATATATATATATATATATATATATATATATATATATATATATATATATATATATATATATATATATATATATATATATAAGTAACCAATCTAAAGTAAGAAAAAGTTTGAAAACGAAACTAAAATGAAAACGAAACAAACAGTTTCGCAATCGCAACTAAAATTTATTACCTATTTAAACTAAAACCAAAAAGGAACTTCATAGTATTTAGAGAGCGCAATTGCAGCTACTTCTAAAACACAGATGAATTGATACAAAAGTATTAGAATCAAGTTAATAGGAAAAACAAAAATCAAATAAAAATTAAACCAAAAAAAATTATTAAAAAAATATTAAAAAAAAGAATCCGGCGTGAAGACTTTTTCAAGGGTCACCCTCAGGCAGGGATTCAAATAAAGGGATTTTTTCTGTGAGGACATACAGACTTTGTCTAATAATGATTCCTCGTGACCCGAAAATCTCCTGAAATTATGCTCAAGAGATATACCATTTTAACAGAAAGGAAACAAACAATCAGAAACAAATTTTTAACAAATTAGAAAAAAAGGCACAACAAAGTAAAAATACAATAAAAACAAAAACAGCATTAAAATTAAAATTAAAAACGAAAAAGCCAGAAAATACCATCCAACAGTCAAGGAAACTTTAAACAATCGATTGTGATTTCCTGTTTTTAAAAAAGTTAACGGTAAATTATGTAAACAGAGGTAGGCACCCAGCGCCATCTATTGAGTGATCCAATATGCAAGTAAAGTTCTATTTTTATTCAAGCCAAAGGATTAATCCCAAACCATACCTTGTTTAATTAAAAAATTGACATTACAGTAATTTCTAGGAAAATCATTTTTAATTAAATTTTTAAGGAGGATATTTGATGCTTCAATATAAAAATTTTTATTATTGCAAACCCTTTTGATCCTTACAATCGATTGTGATTTCCTGTTTTTAAAAAAGTTAACGGTAAATTATGTAAACAGAAGTAGGCACCCAGCGCCATCTATTGAGTGATCCAATATGCAAGTAAAGTTCTAGGATATATATATATATATTTCGGAACAATAAACAAGCCCTTTTATTAGGTGAATAATTAGGCATCGGATTACTTTTCCTAGTGTAAAAAGTTAAAAGAATCACAAGAACCAGATATTCGTTCTAAATTGTGTATACTTTTCCCCTACGGATTCCTGAATCTCAAATATTCAATTTCTGCTAATATGTGTAAAATAACAGATATCTATGAGATGTCTTGAAAGGCATTTATATTGTCATGGCTCATTTTCTTATTACATGTATTTAAAAATATTTAAGCAATGATGACATTTTGCCACTTTTGTATTATTTTCTATATGGTAGCTGAGAAACTTTACTGAATGTACCTTTCTTTAACTCGCTTCTATATAAAATAAGGATTTTTTTTTCATGAAAGGAGTAACAGCTCTTTTGTATATTTGAGTACTATTTTGGATATTATTATTAATTGATGGACCTCATTTTCAACACTTAACTCTCCAGCAAGAGATTTCAAAACTGCTGTTTAGATGCAATGTTTAAATAAGTTTAATACTTTTTTAAGGATTTAAGCATGTTTGAAAAACTGCGAATCGTTATTTATGTGCAAAGTTAAACTATTATACAATGATTTAACCCATTCACTGTCAAGCAAATTTAAAGTGTCTTATTTTGTCTTTGTCTTACTATGAGATATTTCGTAGTTGGCAGAAAATGGGTTAACTGTATAACAGTGAGGAAGTTGCTGGATATATGAAGAAGCTGGAGGATTAAATGTGTTTAATGCTACAATATTTGCAATATTTGTTTTTTAAACATCTATTGCATAAAATTATTTAGGAATGAAATAACTTTTAAACTGATATTCATATAATCTGAAAAATAAAAAAAATAGAATACTCTAGTAATCAGTAATACAAGAATAGAGTCGTCTATTCATTCCATTATTTACATACCATCAGCATAACGTTTTATTTACAATACCCACAATTTGATTGGCATTTTAGTTCGTATTATTAAGAATAAAATGAATCATCAAGATAAAGTGAATAATTCAGAATAATTCATATTACATAATCTTGACAGCGTTTTTCTCTTCATCAAAAAAATAATTCAAGGAATTTAAGGGACGTATTGAGTCATATGGAGTTTTTATTTTACTTCACATCTGCCCGTTGCCTTGAATAAGAAAATACCGTGGCATTTCGTTGTATCAAGAAGAACCATCGTAGTGAGTCAGGTTATATTTATAAAGTTGCCGTCTGATATCAGCGAATGAACATTGCTTTCACAGTACTACGAGAAACTTTTAAATGGCTATACGGATCCGTTGGAATTGTAGTTTCCTTTTGGTAAAAATACATTACGCTCTCAAGACATTGCCTATGCGTCCATTCGGAGAATATCTGATGTAAAAGTTCTTTTTATTTTCCCTAAGTTCATTCCTAAAGCAAAGTTGCTTACAATAAGGAGAACTGAAGAACGTTTACGAGTGTCGAAAGCTCAACTTTGCTTCGACATTTGTAAATTTTAAGGCGAAATAGATCATAAAAAAACCATGAGAATTTTCAGATAAAAATCATTAAGAGTATCAAAATTCCAATTTCTTCAAGTAAAGTAATAAAATATTTAATTGCTTTATTTCATGTTTTATTTCTAAACATTGAGCTTCCTTAAAAAACAAGATATTTTTTAGCATATAAAATTATAGACAATTATTGTTTTGAAAACAATAATTTTTAGCTTGTTAAAAAAGTACTTGAATGTAGCAGTAATATAAATAATGATACTACTTAAATAATAAATCAGGGATATCTCTAACAATTTTTCGTAAATTCAAAACGTACAAATTATATCAACTTGCATAATTACACATTAAATATGAAAATCTATGTGGAGTATTAATACTTAATAATATTAAAAAATCTGTACTTATAATTAAGCAATGCGTTCTAGGGAAAAAGAATTAATTTGTATGATAATTAAATTTTACAACATATGTGCAAAAATAAAATTAATGTTAAAAAAAATACTGAGATTTTGAAAATAAAATATCTAAAAGGATTAAAAGTATTTTTTTCTATACTTTGTACTTTGTACTTTTGTACTACAAAGTACTTTGTACTTTGTATTAAAGATGTTTGGTAATAACTTAAGCAAGAAACAATTTAAAGTTTATGTCAACATATTAAAAATGAAAATTAATTCGTAACATCTTTAATTACAATTTTCGGAATTCATAATTACTAATATTTCGCATAAGATATTATGTCTTGTACTTTAAAAAACATTGACGATATATTAAGCATTTTTTTTCCTACAAAAGTTGTTGAAAGTTTAAGAGAAAGTGTAAAGTTTATAATAGAATTTCGAAATTGTGATTCTTTCATAAACACAAACTAATAATTGATTGCAATTATGTTATAATTTGCAAATTATGATGATATTATCTATCAGTCTATTTATTTCAGTAAGCTTTAAAAAAACCTTTACGAACTTCAAGAAAGCCATTTTGTGTTCTATCTTCCGATTTTCATTATCAAATCTCCCCAAATTGCCTTGCTATAAAACATGAAAACATTTTATTCAAGACTTATTTCACTTCCACTATATTTCCCTTTCTACACAAAAAGTCATAAGAAGAATCAAATCTTGCGAAATCAAATCTTGTGAATAAGAAGAATCTTAGATCCTGAATCCAAGAATTAGGCACAACATCACAGAATATAGCAGTTTCTATTATCAACTATATTAAATTTCATTACATGAAATCTTTTCTGCTTACATTTCAATCTGTATGAAAGCTATGAAAAATTTGTAGTTACATTTTGTATTATTAATAGTTTGTTCTGTGTAAAGTATTGTGCTTCCATTCTCTAACTTGAAAGAATCAATAGAATTATTTATCTAATCCACTAATACGAAAAATCAGGTTAGAAATAAAAGAAGGATTACATAATTAAGATATAAATAGGGGTAAGCAAATGTTCCAACATTCGGAAATGTCTGCAATCAACTCAGCAAGCATAATATCTGTCCAATAAATTCTTTGATGTGACAAAATGAATTTGCTCATCGCGTAATGCAAATTTGAACATTTTATCTCTCACATTAATCAACTTGCGCCTTATCTTTTGGTAACGAAAGATGAAGAGGTTGAAAAGAAAGCAAAAATGAATAATTCACAAACTAGTGTATAATTTGGTTACGGATATAAATAGGGGGAAATTTTTCTCATTTGGGGAGAAAATACATTATTTCAGCTCTTTTCCGACTATTCATCAATTTACACATTATTCAACTGCGTAACATTGGTTCTCTAATATCAGGTTGCTGCCTGAAAACCGTAGATCGAATTAATCTAAGGGATATGTGAAGCTGGTTCAAGCATCAACGTCAAACTTTACAGTCTGTCGCTTCCATTCAAATATATCTTCAAATCTCCCTATTAGTCATTATGATAAATAGTGTATTAATTGAATTAGGGAAAGGGAATTCGGATAGTAACCTGTTAAAGATGCTAATAAAGCATTTTCGATCGACTTGCATGAATATGATTATGAAAATAAGGTAGAAGAGGCGCTGGGATAATTCCCCTCAACTCCAATCGAAAAACATCACATGACAATCTCGTAAATGAATGAATATTCCTGAGCTTGTACTGATTTATACACTGATTCAGAGTTTCGCTGAAATGAGATAATAATTGATGGAGTTAATGTGAGATGCAATCAATTACTGAAATTTCCCTCATTAATGAGTTGTTCAAGATAGGATTTTGTACAAAAAATGCTTAATATTTTTGTCCGAATTGGAAAAAAATTTAAATTATCTTAATTATAAAATCGATTCTTTACACATACATATATACATACACATATCCGCCCGCACAAGTCCATGCATTAGCATAAAGACACAAAAACACACGCATATACATTTTAGAAAATATCTGAAATTGTATAATTCTAGACTCTTACCATTTTTATAAATGCAGTAAATTATTTTTTAAAAACATTTTCAGTTTCATTTTTCTCTAAAAATTTCAGAAAAATATATTCGAACAATAGATATACTTATCTAATGAAATAATTTTTCGTAGAAATGACTAAATATGAGAAAAGGATTCCAGTTCACTTTAATATTGAAGCCTTTCAGTCTTCTTTACTTATTAAATTTTCTTTACTTAATTAACATAGGAAATCTCGGCAAATTTTAACTTTACTCATACAAAAAGACCAAAAAAGCATATCCAACGAAGCACGAAAGTTTCCCGAACCGCCTGAATATTACAAAATACCTTCCCCTTTCTTTCAATATGATTGACTGAATTTCACTGGCCCATGCTTTGTTTACTAAAGACACTCGCCCAGATGGGGTTGGAGCATAAGGAGCTTTTCTAATAATAAAGATTCTTAAATAATATCTGAGTATATATTTGTGTAATAGTTATCAGCTAAGCGGAGACTTCGGTTGCATATCAACTCTTTAAAATTTTGGGCTGTATCGTGGTTTCTGAGGAAGGTGGCGAATTTATCTTATCTTTGAAAAAGAAACCCGGACACTGTCTCTAGCCAATCAAAATTCAGATATGGCGAAATATTTCCATCTTTACAACAATATCTGTCTCTTCTACACTACTCACAATGACGAGACACCGTCAAATGAAAAATGATAATTTAATTTTGTAATTCTTTGCTGAACCTTCAAGAAGAAAAAAAGAGCGAGACATCAATGATTACAATGTAAACAATGTTTGGTAAGATGTTAGAAGACAGACGAAATGGCTTGCCGGCGTCCTGGCATAGGGGTAGCGCGTCTTCCCCGTGATTTGGGCATGCTGGGGTCGAGTCCCGGTTCGGGCATGGTTGTTTTCATCTGTTCTTTCTGTGAGACGTGTGAATGTGCCCCCCCCTATAAAAAGGGGTTGTGCAAGCGAATGTGATGCGTGAGTAGCTAAGACGTACTCTTGGCCCTAGTTGGCGCTACTAAAACAAGAGACGCTCCCTTGGCTAAAAATCTCTGACTTCGTCAACGAGCTTGTCCATGGCAAGTGCCATTATAAACAACAACAAAAATACAACGAAATGGCTTTGGTTATTTGACTGTAATTCGTGTGAAAACCTTTGGTGCACCTTCTTTATTGATGTTTATTTCAAGTTCCTGGATAATGTCAAAGCTTCTTTCCATTGATTTAGATACAAAAGATACAAATACTTATTCAAAGTAAGTGAAGATATTTCATCAGAATCGAATTTCATTCAAACACTGCAATTACTTTAGATTATAGATTCTCAACATTATAGCGTTTGGGAACTGACAATCCATTTCTGCCCTGACCTCATCTCTCTTCATTCAGAAATGAATGGTATAATGTTAAAAAAATATAAATTTAGTGAATAATATAAAAATAAATAAGTGTTATTTACATTAGAATAAGCATTTTTCAAATTTTCGTCTTAATAAATCATGTTCAAACGTGTCCTTGTATTTTCACCTCACAGCGTGTTAACTATAGCAAACTACAGATAGAGAAACATAATTTTAGAATATTGTCAAGAATTCGATGATTACTGTTTCATATTTTGTTAAAATTTGAGTCATTACTCTTGTTAATGTCTAACTTATGAATAGAAATGCATCTATTTGGTTGCAGAAAATATCATTAGAAATTAATTTTTTTTTTTAAATGATGAATTATCAGGCTTTAATTTAAAGTAAAAGCACTAATAAATAAAAAAGTGTCTGAATAATTGCCTAATTCTGTAGCAATTGTTTGAATTATGATCCAAAGCAGAGTGTGACAAAATGTTGTTCTCTATTTATGCTTTGTGTCAACTTATTCTGACTCAAAATTTCATAAAATAATCCAGATGTTGTAACCATCTTTAGAATTTATAATACAAGCCTACTAAATAAAGAAATAAAACTTCTACCCGTTTAGGTGATGGCGCGTCTTGAACATTTATTAAAACCCGCCTCTCGGAATTTCCATTATCCAAATGAGACAAAAAGTGGGCAATTAAGGTGTGGTTTGAGGTGGCTAACAAAATTACTTTTATTTTATTCGGAGAGATTGAAAAACTTCGAAAGTACCTATTTGGTTAATATGCGCATAGATTATAGTAAGAAATTTTTTAAAGTAATTTAATGAAATTATTTGGCTTAAGGGGTTGTCTTTTTTATTCACTTTCCGTCTTTAAAATTGCCTTGGAAATTTTGGCCTGATTACAACTTTTATATTATATTAAGTTGAAACTTAATTAGGCCACTCTGCTGTGCGCTTTCGCACAGAAATTCAAGTTTTCCTCTTTTACTAATCTTCAAGCATTTTTGAAGATTTCTTTTTGTGTGTTGAAATATTTAATTTGCAGTGATACGTTATATTGGGTAGAAAATTATAAATCATAAACATTATTCATGAAACGAGGATATTAGCTATAGCATAATGTTAACGCTAGTAAATTAAATTTGTTCCTAAATTGAGGTAGAAAATATGCAATAATTGAAGAAAAGGGGAGACAAGAGATATACAAAATAAAAAAAATTTTATTATAAATACTTTACTTTTCGTAATTTAATAATCTTTTCGAAGGCTTGAAATCATATGTAGATTATAACATGTTTAAATTTGATTGTTTTGACTTACATCATTTGTTAATTTTTTTTAAATATCACTGAAACTAAATCTTTAAAGATAAGAATATACTCATTTATCATCATTTTAGACCCAAAAACTTTGATAAATGTTAAAAGGAAAGAAAATTACTTTGGAGTGGCCGGATTTATTTTCTACATTCTGAATATATGAAATGTTGAATTAGTAAAGTTCTTTCAAAGATTTACATCATAAAATATATTTTTACTGTTTGGTGTATTACAGATGTTTTCTTATCTAATAACAAATTAGTAACATAGATAAAACAAAGTTATATTATTTTTTTCTTTAATGACAGTTTATTTGATGAATACAAAGAGAAATTTCCTATCATGTTTCATAAAGATTTGTTTTATTTTTCATCGCTGTTCCTGATTTTGAAATGAAATATTTATTGTTCCTTTAATAAATATGGAATTAACATATGTTTTATATTAACATGATTAATATTATTTAAAAAACAAAAACAAGGCTTCTATAACAACCGGATATGTTATTTACATTTCTGAAAGAAACAATCTTGGCTTTGTATTATAATATTCAGAGATAGTAAATTTTGTAGCAATTTATTGCAGGAGAAATCACCTAATACATTAAAGCATTTGATATATTAGCAATACTATTTATCAATATCACGTTGACGCATGTTTATAACAAGCGAAAGATATTTGTCTAAAAGGGCATCAAATACTAAATAATAACGATCTCTATGATTAGATTTCTTATTCAATTAACAAGAGGCTTCAGACAGCAAAACACTTAAATAGACTTATATAATAAGAAAAGCATTTAAATTACTATACCTGAAATAATAATCGATAATTGAATTACAAATTTGATCAAACATAATGTCCTAATTCCATTTCAGATTTTTAAAAAAAAATATCAGTTAGAACTTCATTAATTTTTGTATTCGTATCAGTGTACTTTCACATATTTAATGAAAAAGAATGACATTTGTTGATTGTTGATACTACATATGACTAAACAGAAAAATTACTGAACACAATAAAAAAGTGAAATAATCCAACTAGAGGAACAATAGTTTTTAATCTGGAATTCGGCACATTTTAAAAATATTGAAGAATGACAATGTTGATGTATTAATCGTGACAACTTAAAAATGTTGATGAAAGAAATTCCATTTTTCAATCTATAATTTCTTTAACACAAGTTGAATGGTTGTTTGATGAACAGAAATTCATTATTCGTGGGATTCAGAAGTTGTCAAAGCATTCAATTATGTCCTCCGCATCATAATCCTCATTAGCTTTCAACGAATATTTTTGAGTTCAATGAATTTGTCTACAAGGCTTGCAGCATAAAGATGGCCTTTATATTTTCTTCATAATTTCTGTTTAAGGCTTGTAAATTTTCATTTTAAATAGTGCATATCATTAATATTAACTTTGTGGAATATGTAAGATCGTGTACAGTCATTTATAACGATGCCTCCAGTTGAAGCAAAAATCGATACTATACTTTTCATTTCTCGTTGCTCGATTAGAGATGAATCTCGTGTTGTTGTTGAATATCCCCAAGAATAGCAGAGCTATATCAAGTCCATGAAATTGAGAACCCTGAAGAAGTACAATACTAACAATGGATTGCCAATATGATCCTGCCTCGAGAGGCCCAGACAAATAAGAATGTGATCAGGTGAAGCCTCCTCCTTAAAACACTTGAGGCAGACTTCAAAGCGCTTAGAACCTTCATATTTCATTTGAATCTCTTAAAAAAAACGATTGCACTAAAAGTCCTCTAGTGTTATGGTTTCAAAGACACATACACAATTCAAATCCCTACGTCTATGTTAATCACTGATATATTCTTTGGTGAAACATAGTTGTTATTCATAGGCATTATTCAAAAACGAGAAAAAAAATTTCCAAAACCTTGTATTTTGTGAATAAATTATTACTTATTTACATTATATTATACAATGAGATGTAGAGATATAAAAAAAGAAGAACACAAAGTATTATACCCTGTATGTTTAATGCAATTAATAATTTTAAAATGTTACTTTAGTGAATTATTTTGAAACTACTACACCTATAAACTATTACAGGTTCATTAGAGAACAAAATTTGGCGTTCCCCAGTATGAAGGAATCGCTCTTCTGTGATAATTTTCAATTGCGCTAAGCCTTTGAATAACTTTCTGTGCTTAATATTCTTCCCTTACCTTATCCACCCATTTGTGAGCTGTATTTGAAATTATTAAGTCAAGTTATTTGATTAATGTATGTGTGTAACATATATTATCTCATCAATATTGAAAGTAAAATATTTAAGTATAATTCGATTAAGCACATTTTTATTTTTTGGAAGACAAATTTTAAAAAAAAAATGCTTGGATTAAAACTTTTAACCATATTTTAGCTTCAATATCTTAAAGGTTTAGAACTCATTTTAAATAATTGTGATGCAAAGTAACTTATCTGAATTTCTAAATTTTATTCTAGAAACATCCAAAGAAAAGATGGCTTTGACGAAATGCCGATGAAAAAAAAAATCTTCAATTAGTGTTACGATCTTAGCTGATCTGAATGAATTCTTTTCTCTTTTCATTTGGTGGATTAATTATAATCAACTTGTTAAAATGTATTTGAACTAATGAAAGTGAATTTATATTATTTAATTTATCAAAAAATATTGAGGAATTTGCGTTTACGCTTTGTTGAAAACGTTATGACAAAAATTTTGAATGAAATTTTATTGATATCGAAAATTATATCAAGATTATTAAGATTATTTTATTTTTCCAATACGTGCTTATTTTATGTAGCTATTGAATAATGTGTATTCGAACACTTACTTTTGGCATTATTTATGCAGCTTTTTAATGCTTATATTTTCAAATAATTGCAAGAGTTAATATTTACTTTCTGCCACACCGATGTAATGATGATATAAAATTGTAAAACTTCACTTAATTTCTTTTGATTTTTGGTCCAAAGTTGGACACAAAAACGAACATTAAAAAGTGAATCACAAGAGCTTCTGTTAAAATGATTTATCTCTATCATTTAATTCTGTAATACAATACGAATTATTCTGGTTGTTTTTTAGCCGAAATGCATTAATTTTATATGGAAGGGATTAATTAATGGTAAATTTAACTGTGTGTTAGCATATAAAAATATCGCAAATCTTTGTTGATTTCTTTTGAATTTTTCTCCGAAGTTGGACACAAAAATTGAATCTCAAGAGCTTCAGTTAAAATGATTGATCTATATGATTTAATTCAGTAATACAGTACGAATTATTTTTATTGCTTTTGAGCCAATATGCATCATTTTTGTATAGAAGGGATTAATTGATGGTACATTTAAATGTGTGTTAGCCATTAAGTAACGAAAGAAAGTAATTTGATAGTGAAAATTTTAGAGAAACTTGAATATTTCAAAAAATACTGCCATCTCACTTATAATAAAATTTAAGCTTTTACAACAAACTTCTGAGAAATTCTTTTAACTGCAAACTGCAAAATTGCGACTGTCTACACATTAGAGTTTCATTTTCAATGAAACACACGAACTAAATTATTCTGCTTGTACTATGCAAGGAATTTTGTTCAAAATGGTGTCTGGGGAGAAAGTACTTTGGGGCATTTTTGAAGGCGGAGTGTTTAATCTTTTCCCTAGTACACTTGCAAACAGGCAATTAATTTGGAAAAAACATGAAAGCTTTGATGGCTTGAATTTAACTTTAACGTAAACATGCGCAATAATTTTTCGAAGCGAGGACAACAAATGCTTTCCGCTTTCATTCTTAAAACTTTTTCTTAATTTTATAGAACTTAAAATAAATTTTATTATCCTTATCACAAAAATGTAAGAAGGTTTTGTTTTTTATCATACATCGAAACTTCTAAAAAAGCGTGTCTCATTGAATTTTTATTTAAAAATTCAACGCCTTTTTACTTATTGTAAATAGAGAATCCCAAAATCATATTCTTGGATACAGAAATTTTTATGTTTAAATATTTTCCTGATGTTAATTTGCGTAATTTTCTCACAAGTTTAGTGTATTTTTGTCAAATTACAAGTTCAGTAAAAGGTAAACAGGAGTAGAAAACATTTGCCTAACTATTGATTAATCTCTTGTCTGTTAGCCTAACTATTGATTAATCTCTTGTCTATTAGCCTAACTATTGATTAATCTCTTGTCTGATGTCATCAGCAATAAAGAGAGTATAATGTATTAACCCTTTAAAGGACCATTTTTTTCTAGTCATATAATGTTAAAATATTTTTAGGCTTGAAATTAGAATAAGAAAAGGAATTCATTTAGCTTATTAGATAAATTTAATTTAATTAATTAATTAATTTGGTTAATTAATAATTAAGTAACAAATAAATACACGCCATTTTGTGTGAGATATAGAACTAAAGCATCTAAGTTTCTGTCTTTCTAAAAAAAATGTCAGAACTTATAACACCCTACATAATTTTATACAAAGATTGATAAATTTGGTGGGAAGCATACTTCCCAGGACCCTAGAAAAGATTAAAAAACGAAAATCGCTACAGACTTCACACAAGTATGTGAAATCGATTGCTGATTTATTGCTTTATATTACAATCAGTAGCTGTAATTGAAATATTTTAAATTGAACCAAATAAGATCTTAATTCCAATATTAATTACAAAAAGCAGAAAATAATTCTTATCAGTATAATTGAAAAACAAGCTGTTCAATTTGTAATTTACATTATAAAATTACACTATGCATCTAATTGAAAGAATAATAATATTAAACAATAATTAATTACTTCAAATATGTTTAAAATGTTGGCGATACATTTTTTTTTCTTGCCGTCTGATGCAATATTTTGTCATTTGTTTCAAGACTTTAAAGTTTTTCAATAATAAATACTAAACTTTCAGACAAACTGTTTGTATTTTTATTTTATAATATCTGTTACTTTAATACTATTTATTTTGCAATAAATGCTGAGTTATGCGATAACAATAACGTCATGACCTGTGATTGTTTCAATGTGCAACATTTCATTGCTTTTGCCTGAGGATTGAAAGTGGTTTTAGAGCATTAATTTAAACTATAAGGAATATACTTTTGCCTTCCAGCTTGAAAAATGATTTTTTTTATATTTGTATATATCATAGTTGTATTTTTAGTTTCATATTTATTATTAATCAGGTATTAATAATAAAGACATTGAATTTTTTTGAGAAAAATGTAACAATTTTGCTGATTTAAATTCTTAGCAAGAACAAATTAATTTCAGGGTATTCAAAATAAGAAAGGAAATGAAAAATATTCCTTTTGTTATTTGTGTTCATTCATATATGTCGATATGCCATCCAAATCAAGAAATTGCTTTTAGACACTCTAATAAAGTTCTTGGTTGAATGAAGCAATTTTGCTTGTTCTTTGTGAATTTACATGCGAAAATACTGGAGTACTGTCATACCTGTTTTTGGCTCAGGCATTTTGTTGGCCGTATATGAGTTCCAACGGTTTTGGCATTATTGTAATACCATGGTAATGTTTCCTTTCAGTCCAGTACATATGTACGCTAATACAATGTGTATGATATACAATGTATGTACATATCATGTCAATTAATTCCAAAATAAAATAAATAATATTTTCCAAAAATAAATCAACTCTAATATCTTCAAGTGATGAAAGTTATTTTGAAACAATTCTTCACAAAGAGTTGTGTGTTTTGGAGTACAATAAGCAGCATCGAATTAAGTGTATTTTTAAGATTTCTCCATGTTTAAATTGAGAAATTAATTTTTTAAAAAAATGTGTCAATGTGTAATCTAATTCTTTATTTGATTGTAAAGTACTTTCTCATTATTTCGTAAGTCTTCGAAAAATTTTCTAAGTGATACTTTTTTTTTTCACCGCATAAAAAAGTTTTTCTTTAATATGTTGTAAAAAATTATTTGCTATAGCTATTTATGAAGTTCCTTGATATTTTTTGTACGAGTTCTTTTATGCGGTCCCTATCTGCCACACAAAAATAGGTTTCACTGTAATCTGATATAGATCTTAACATTTTGATGTTTGTTCTTTTTTTTTTTATAACTTTCTTTAGTTACTTCCTAATCTCAATGAAAGACAAATTTTCGATGAGATTATTTAAGATACAACTCAAAATAGTCTTATTCGATAAACTTTCCTCAATAAATTTATGATAAAAAATAATTGTTTAAACATAGATATTTGTATGCCTGGGTGAGGGGGGGGATTCGTATGCAAGACCTTTCTTTCTTCAAAATTTACCAGAGTTATAGGCGAAAATAGTGTAAAACGTTATCTATTATCAACAATCATGTTAGAAAAGAACAGAATATCATATAGAAAATAATAATAATAATATAGTAAACTAATTGTTTTAATTCATAATTACCACCTAATTTTCTTTAGTTTGATATGACAGCTCGAAAGCTGGAACTAAGGTAAAATCCTGATGTCCTCTCTGCAAACCCTCTTTGTGTGTCTGCTTTTGGAATGGGAATAACTCGATCCCATAGCATTAGTATGCCCGCTAGGAATTGAGAATCAACAACTGAATCTGAAGCGAGCGGTTTGCGTTAAATTTCCTAATATAATGAGGAAAAGTGAGTATACATTTTGTAACTCCTTCCGTAGAGAAAGCGGGTTCAACATTTGCCATAGTTCTACAGTTTCGGTATCAAGGCTATTAAGCAAATCTTTCTCACGTAACATGTTGTGTTATCGAGACTGCATTTGCTAAATCAAACAAACAAACAATTTGGCTAACTTTTCATAAATTGATTTATTAAATTATTAGACACAGATGCAAAATTAGACACATATCAATAATTTATGTGTAAAAGTCAAAATATATACATATAGTTTATAGCATTTTTGCGTTATACGTAAAAACACAGATACCAAAAGTCAGACACTTGAATTTTGATGGATTTGTTTCTGCTTTTTGTGTTTTTTAAGTTAACGTGTTTATTGATATAAATACAAAAAAAGAAGAAAAAATCGAGTCATCGGATTCAGAGAGATCTAAAAGCGATTCATGAAAATTGCGAGACCAAATTTTTCGACACTTCTAACGCTTTGACTTTCAAATCTTCGTATATGAGAAAGTTAAAAATGGACGAAAAATCAAAGACATGTTCCAAGAAAGTTGGATTAAATAATTTCTTATAATAAATTCGATCTTGCTTATACAGTTTTCTGTGTACGTCAACACATTCCACTTCCAAACTCTCCAGTATTTTGAATGCTAAGGATAGGAATTTCTAAACCAAGAAAGAATTCCTTAAGTCTGGAAACATGTTTAAGAAGTCAACTGGAGCCACGAGGTTGTCTGCATTACATGATATCTCATCCCGCCTCTGGCCGATTTATCTCTTTCATGTGTCTACATACTTGTTTAGCATCTACACTAAGAATTTCCGAGAGTGTATTTTTAGTTACTTTGCTCCGAGTCTAATAGCGGAAAAATATTTGTTGCATGCAGCCATAAACTTCACTTTTATTTATTTTAAACTATATTATTGAAAATTTATATCGAGTTCATAGCTATCAGAGTAAACATGAAGTAATTTTGTGGAGTTTGAGACAGAATGAAAGCAGAGACTTGAAATTATAATGCAAAATATGGAGTTTCAGAAACTAGGTCAAAAAGCAATAGATAAGATTCAAAATATCTTGACTAATAAGAAATACATAAAATTCTGTTGAATGATTGAAAAGATGAAATATGCATATGTCCAACAAAGAACTTTGGTCATTTAAGTGAAGGAAAAGAAATATAAATCCAAATAAAAACCTTGCGTGACACGATTACATTCATAAAACATCATAATATAACAAAAGAGCTCCAATAGAAAAACGAATGATCCTATAGCATTTTGAAAATATTTCTAAATGTTGCAGTATCTTTTCTTTTTAAGATACTGTTTTTTATTTTTTTTTTAATAATCTTATTTCGGTACTCACTGACAAACATTAATATTTAAATCCTGAAATCATGTACGGAGTCTGGCTAAAAAGTTAAAAAAATACTATAATGATGGAAGTTTCTCTTTTACTCTCTCAAATAAAAGCGTGTTATAAAAGGTATTTCTATTAGATTCAATCTAATGATAAAGTACCACTTAAAAACATCCAACTACAAAATATTGTCTGATACTGTTGCAAAATATATCAATTCTTACATAAACTTCAATATATTTGTCAAAATATTCCATAGTTCATTCCAAGATAACATTTTTGGTTTTTTTATTTTAAAATACAACAGAGCATTTTTCGTCAATCTTCAATTTAGTTTGATTTCTGACTTTTTAAATTCAATTCATATAATTGAAAATTTATAACTGTCTCCATCATAATAAAATTTTCAGAAGTCATCTGATTCATTTTTAAATATTAATTTTCATCCTTTCTAAAATCTACAGCAGAAAATCCTAGCGCAAAATATCTTTTCTTTGCTGAACTCTGTATAATTTGTAATTTCTTTCTCAGAGTATGAATAATCTTCCTAAAAAACCCTTTATTTCATATTCACAATTCATTAAATGGGGAAATCTGAAAATAAATTTTAAAGCGAGATTCGTTCGAATTGGAATTTCGAAACTGTTATTTCATATAAGTAAATGTAATAAACTAATTTTATATTAATAAATTATATATAATTTCAACTTTATTATTTATTATCTATTATTTTCGGGAATTATAACCATGTTTTCCGCTTTAATTATTCCAATAGTCCTTTATATTTGCATCTCTTGATTAAATGCGGAATTCAATAACTCCCTAAGGTTTCTGTGTGTACTAGATAAACTTCAGACTAAAGCCTCAAAGATTTCTATTGTATGCCAGGCCAAGTAGAAATAACATCAAACACTTGCAAAATATGGAAACATAAGCCACATACTTTTTTAACTTATGAATTATTAAGGACACTTTTATACATTTTATTTCCCATCTACTCTAATTGTATCTCATTCTTCAGGCAACTCAACCGCGCCTTCTATTTAAAAGCAATTTCTATTCAAATTGAAATCTCGAAACAAATATCTTTAATAAGATAAAGGCCGTTAAATATAATGAAATAAGAAAATACATTAGCATTTAACTTAAAATATGCAATCGATGATAAAAGATCTCATTTTCTCTTTCAAATTGTGCATATTCCAATAATCCTTTATATATGAATCTTTTGAAAATTTCCCGAGACCCATAATCCTCATGAAAATCTTGAGAATACCGAGACTTTCCGCGTAAGTCTCGGAAACAACATCCAACGTATTGGAAGACACGAAAAGGCATTAGTTGATGCGTGACTTAAACCACTCTTAAATCTATTGCTTTTATGCGTCGGGTCGGTATGAAACATCTCTTATCAAGAAAAACTTCCCTTTCAGAGAGAGAATACGTAATAAGCGAATAGAAAACGCCGACATCGAAGCTGAATACAGACCCTGAGGTAAGAATCAATATCGGGGGATGTTTGCACACATCTTTTGCTTATTTAGGAGTAGTATGTGATGGATTTTTGTTGACTTTAAAATACCTAATGCTCTTCCAATAATGAAACAAGCATCCGGTTCATCTGGTTAGTTTTGACTAACTTAGGTGTAATTTATCAGTAAATGGACTATTTAACTGTAAAAATATCCGCGCAAGGAAAGATTGCATTCATCGTCGTTTCGAAATGATCGTGACTTCGTCATCTCGAATCTGCAAGGAAGGATTCAGATTCTGCATATTGATTTCGACTGGCTTTCACCGATTTCATATTTGAATATTTTATATTAGTCGTCTTAAGCGATCGTCTTGTTCGCCTAGATTACAAACTTTTGGGGATGTTAAATATTAATATGGAATGTACATATTTTTTTAAACTTTGTTTGATTCTCATTTCTTGATTTTTTTTTTTTTACATTTTCTTTCCTCTGAGTGCTTAGAGTTTTTGATGAGTCATCCAGAGCATTTCTAACACAAATTTTCAGCTTCATTAATTAGCGAATCGTTGGATCAAGTACAGCTATAACAACTTTTAATGAAGCAGTCTGAAATGCTTGTACAGTGATTTGCTTACATTTAAAAATTATCATTCATAAATATGTAATAAGGGCGATTTCTTTCTCCCGTACGTTAGCTTTTTATATATGTAGGTAAGCCTAAATTGCTATTTTTAATTAATATTTACAAATTGATATGGGAATTTCATGAGGCATTATATATAACACCTTAAACCTTTCGGCCGTATTGGGCATATGCGTTCAGGAAATCAGGTTTCATTCCTACATTTATAGGATTATACTAAAAGAACCATTTTCACAAGGGATATAACACCATTGCAACAATGTCATAAAGCAAACGTTGACAGTGAAAAACACATAAATGCATTAAAAATGTAAGCATTGAAAGAAGTTGTTTCGTTCGAAAGTTGGCATTATGTTGAAAATATTCATATGAGAGACAATGTTCTTTAAATTCTATTTGGTATTTAACTTCAGTTGTGTCCGGAGTAATAACTGAACTGAATTAGTTCTAAAAATATCATTTCAACACAATTAGTTGAAATTCCGATTCAGTTTTGAATAAATCCCTTAAGATCTCAAGAGTTTTATAGACTGTTAATTAAATAGGAAGACAACTCGTTCCAAAAACTGTAGCGCTTATTTAATTAGCTAATAAAAAAAACAGAGCAATATTGTTGTTTTTTCAGTTCGAAAGTTTCATCAATCATCCGGCAGCTGAATAGAATTACATACAGGGTAAAGAAGTATTTGCATTATCAAATATAAAAATATTTGACTAATTAAAGAAAGTTCCATATTTTAACGAAGAAGAATTTTTAAAAAGTTGTTAAGAGTATATCAATCCAGCATGATTTTTACATTTTTTGCAAAAAAGGTACCTTTTGTAAATCAAATACATTTATTGAATATATAAATGATGCAAATGATGACAAAGAAGTAAAAATGCAGTTTCCAATAGTTATAATACTATTGATAAAATTAACAAAACTCATAAATCATTATTTATAGAATAAAATATTATTGATGGAGTATCTAATACATACTTCATATTTAGCTAAAGCGTGACACATTATCTCAATGAATGTACTTGAATTAAAGTTGTCGACAATTTATGAAAATGACGTAAATAGAAAGTTTTAAGCAGAAAAATATGTGAAAAATTTGAGCATAGAAAATCGATATCGGATATATTTCCAAATTTATTTTTGCTATATCAATTCGAACAATTTTTTTTAATATTTACTCAAATCTTTCATTTTAAATTTTCTGGTATTTTATACGTAAAAAAATTTTGAGCTCTTCAAAGAAAAATATTTTTTTGAAAATGTCAATATAGGCAAATAATAATAAGGTATTTCAATATCACCGGTCTCTTTTCATATCAAAAAAGCAACGGAAAAAAGCAATTTTCGAAAATATCATTGAAAATTCTGATTATTTCTATTTCACTTAATACAATATAGAATTTTTGCGTAAATACTTGTGTTTTAAATAAAGTTCAGGATTCAAACTAGATATTTTTCTAAAGGAATAACGTCATCTTCTTTTCTTTTCTTTTCAGACATGAGCTGAGCAAATAAATTATTACAAAGAGAATTGTAAGTCATATAAAAAGACTGTGAAAAGCAAACGAAATATTTTGTTCTGTATTTGAGATTTCTTTACTTAAACAATAGATTGAAAATACTCTGCTGTAAAAGATTGAGCAATTATTCATTAAACTTAATGCAAATTTCTATACATGAAATGTGCAGTTATAATGAAACGCTTGCATTTATCCGGTAATATGTATTATTTTAAAGCTTTATTTATTTATTTTTTTATATACCTTTATTTAACAAAATTTTCTTTCTCCTTAAGAACTGGTTGTAGAGAAAGATCAATTTTTATCTGAAATCCTGCTTGTTTTTTATCTGTAATCTAGTTGTTACAAAAATTAATAAAGCTGAAATGAAGCAATTCATTTCGCTGCAAATAAAAAATTCAATTACTGTTTAAATAGAAAGGATAAAATAATTAATATGTTTTATTCTTGTTCTTGGATAATATTTTCATTTCATCATCTATTTTAATTTATAGAACTAATTATCTTCTTCAAATCAAATATTCAACAAGATAAAATTAATTTTTTACAAAAGAAATTCTTTTCTCAGATCAGTAAATAGAATATTTCCTAGATGAAAATTATATATATGCATTATGATAAGATACTAAAAATTAGCCAATAATATTTATAGAATTCTGAATGATAAATAAAATGTAAACCAGTGTTGAAAAGTATGTGATACAGAAAGTGCATGATTAGAAATAAATTTTTTCTGAGCTTTTAAATAGACGCTGGTAATTTATACCATTTGACATAGTAAACATGCACGAAAAATCATATATTTATGAAATATTAAATAACACAAAGATTGTTTATAAGATCATGCAGGGTTATTTTCTTTCTCAAAATTTTTTTTTGAAATTCTTTTCGCAAGTATGTAATTTAGCAATAAAAATACTTTTCTATTGGCTTATTATAGTTTACAAAATATTTTATATTGCTGGAATATTCCAGTCCATATTCCATATTGGAAGAATACTCCAGTCTATATTCCATGTTGAAAGAATATTCCATAATGAAGTTCCATCCAGAAATATTTCATATTGAAGTCAATATTATACTATACGAACATTAATTTGTTCTGTTTAAATATTTTATAGATTTGCTAGATTTTAGTTTACCAGAAGAAACCACATATTATACCTTAAAAGAACCTTGCTTAGTCAAAGGAATTTTTGTATAAACCTATTTATTCAAACGATTTTTTTTCGTAAATTGTTTAGCTAAACGATTTTTTTTTTTATCCTAAAAGCAAAAAAAAAAAAAAAAAATGAATGTACCTGGAAGTCATAGAGTATATGTAATCATTCATCGTATAGTAGAAATCGTTGTTATACAATTTCAATAAAGTTTTTAAAAATAAAATATGAGGAAAAAATAATTTGTAAAAAAAAAAAACATGAATTAGTTCAATTATGCTTTTAATAAGAATTTGGTATTCATTTAAGAGTTGGTTTGAGTGCCAAACTCACTTAGATATTTGAATTAAGGTTCAAAAGGTCAACTTCTACATAAGGGTTATAAAGATCTTGCTATTTTTTTTAAATAAAAGATCATTTAGAATTGAATGACTTTTAGAACTATATACGTGCTGGAAATGTAATATGTTTTTTGCTATCAAACGCATTTATGACGCAAATATGACATGAATAACATCCATGATACAGAGACTCATTTATAAAAAAGCAGTACTTACAATTAATTACATTGCTCAAATTGTTTCTGTTTTATTTCATTTCTTGATAATAATCCAATAATATTACGATGCTATATTGATTTATTAAATTCGTTTCATGTCTCATTGAAAACTTCGTAGTAATACAATGTAGCATTTGTCATTACAAAATTGACAGTAACATGAATACAATAAAATAGGCATTGAATATGGACTATCCCTGTTCATCTACCATATGTAATCTAAAGCTCTGGGGAATGCAGGAGATGAAACATGCAAAATACTTCAGATTAATCATTCAAAAAGAAGATACAAAAGGTTATTCGCACTCATTATTCAACTCTCCCTACATTCATATTTTCAGTTCTAGCAGTAAAATTAAGCAATCGGTTTGAATATTTAATTTGAATTTTCCAAATATATTTCAAAAAGTTTGAATATACTTATCCAAAAACTTGAAAGCAAAAATCCACTTCTTACTTTCTTGTCTCTTTTTTTCACCTTGTATTCTTTTTATGCAAATATTTAAGACTTAAAGAATGAAAATTTCGAACACCCATTGGAACTTCAAAGAACCAACGAGCATTAAAATGTTGTGAAAACATGCACTTTCCTTCTTTGTATCATAATTCCGTTTTAATATTATAAACGAAACCTCATTAAGATTTCACTTTCCTATCGTTTTAGCTTTTGAATAACGCGTTTTGTATCTAAAAGAATATCGCCCAAACCATTATCGAGTAACTACAACTGAACCGAAAAAGCATCCGAAATCTTCACCCAAGGGTATGTGAGCAGAAAGAAGAGAAAGACGTCTATATAATGACTTTTCTGATTAATGCAAGAAACAAACTCTACTCACTTTAAACAACCGCATAATACATCCTTTTTAACAATCGAAGAAACTAAAAGCTTTATCGCGAGTTTGTTTTTAGTGCCCATAATTTTATTTTTCTTCCTGGAAGCATCTAAACAACTAAACTCACAACCTCCTTTCTCCGCTTGACTCGGTACTGTCACGTGACTACCTGTTTATGACAGATTCCCGAGGAGTTCATTTATTTATGCAAATGTCTCGACTGGCGACCGTTAATTACATATATGGACGCCAACAGGTCGAATGCGCTGATTCACTTCCCATAGCAACAATGCGCCTCAACGATTTTGTTTGCTGGGTGCGCCAAGCGGTGATGTCACAGAAATACGTCACAAAAAAAAGGGGGAAGACTTATTCCTAAATATTCTTTAGTTTAAGGTCCCTCGATAAATCAGATATTCTCTCCGCTAGTCAAAGGCAGCCTTTGTTCAATTTTTCTCCCTTGATCAAACCGTTTTTCTTTTTCTGTCGTGGTTGCTTGTTTAGTAGTAGCGAGTAAAAGTGAAGAAACTTGTTTCTTAATAATCCAGAAATTGATTTACCATTTCGTGAAACATGCTGTTTCGTCCCTTAAAGAAAAATGTCCATGTGGTAATAATTGCATGCAAATAATGGACGCAAAAATCCTATCTTCACCAAACTAAAGGGATTTTTTGGATTTTGGTAAAAATAGAAAGGATAAGTGATGCTTTCTCAAAGCGCAGTTGCCGAAAAATTACGAAAAGTATTAATCTGATTATATTTGGTCAAAACAGGATGGATCCAAATTATTCGTTAGATGTTTATGATACTGAATTGATTTAAAAAATTGATTTCGTTTCGAAAAACAAATATATCATGATTTTTTAAATCCAAGAAAAGGCTAGATATCACAAAATAAATTGATGCAGAAATATAAAGAAAACAATTTAAGTTTTAAGAATTCTCGTGTTTTTTTACAAACTGATACTAATAAACGTTTCACGCGATTTTTTTTTAACATTCGCAGTTTACAAATTGCAAAATTAACTAATTTCATTTGCTCATTTACTATTTTAAATGATTTTTCTGTCCTTATTAATAAAACACATTTATGCAACTCATCTTTGCAAACAATGCACTAGTACAATGCACAGAAACGACCGATTTAATGTTACTTTTCCGTTAAAATCTTACTTAATAATTTTATTCAAATTCATTTCCTAATGTAGCTCTCAGTGTAAAATAAATTATATATATAAACTTTTATCATTGCATTGGATTCAAAAATAATATTTTTATGGAAAATCCAGTGGTCAAATCAAAAATCGTCAAAGCACGAGACGCAGACAAAAATATTCTCAATATGGCACTTAGTCTACAAGACTTCTTTATTGAAATGCTCAATAATACTCAAGATAAAAGAGGAACCATGCGGTATCTGCAATAGCTCTGACTGCGAATCATAATTTTCTTATCTTCAGAGTTGGACTTTCAGGTTTGGAACAAACACAAATGCTTAAATTTTAGCATTTTTCTCAACAAATTACCCATGTTTCATTATAAGAGATATTGTTAAAGGTGTTTAGAATAAATGCAGAATAGAGAGCTGAAAAGTATCTCAAAATTCAGACGAAATTACAATAAAATTTTGTAAATTACTGAATTGTTCCGTGCTACAGACACGAAAATGCAAGAAAATCTGAATATTGTATGAAACAGCTTTAAGTGCATGTATTCATTAACCAATTTCTTAATATAATATTCCGTTAACATGTTGAGATTTTTTACAGTATCGATATTATTTTTTCCTTTTGCTTTATCAAAGAAGCAGTTACCAAACGTTTGAATGTTCCTCTAATTTGTTGAATATATTTAGAAAATGTGCTTATATGTTGGGAGTCTACAATATATCGAAAGCGCAAACAGTGTCAAACTGCAATTAATAAGAGAATATAAAAATTGGTATATGATTGATAGCCGTGTATGCGGCAATAAAAAAGGATAATTCTCAAAACAAAATTATTGATTTTGGAAAAGAATTAATGCCAAATATTAAAAGTAAGAGTAGCAATAGCGACAAATATTTCAGAGACAGAAGATAACAATTTATTTCTCGGGCTCTTTTTAATTTTATCCATGATTCCCATATTTCAATTTAATTTGACTAAAGATTTCTTCTTTCTCTACTTTAAGCAGCAAAAACGCATAAGTGCTTTTACATTAAACTAAGTATCCCAATCGGCTTATTTCATTATTCATTTTATACTTAGAAATCGATAATTTATGATTTTACGAATCTCCCTTAGAAATATTTAAAAATATTCATATGATTTCAAAGACTCGATTAAACATAAAAATCTTTATTTTGTTCACTTTAAAAATTAATTTTCTGGGAATTTAAAAATATTAGAGGAAAATAATTGGATTTTAGAAAGAAATAATCACGCCCTTTATAATCGTACAAAATGATCCCACTTCATGTTAATTATTGCAGTATATGCAGTAATTAAAAGATAAAGCATAAAGGTGCCAGGTAGTTTTTGATCGCTTTTCGAATAATTGGAATAACATAATAAAATTTACTTTACATATAACGCCTAATTTTCTATAATTTTGAATATGTAATTAATATTTAAATTTGCTAGTGTACTTACTATATTTTGAGCTTTTATACAATTTAATATAACTATTTGAAGTTTCAAGTTAAAAAATTCATTTGCAAATAATTTAACTAATATGCAATTTTTATTCAGTTTATACCTTATGTTTTATCCAATATATAACAGAGTTATACAAACATACAGAATAAAATGTATTGATTAGGAAGTCTGAGACCCTAATCATGTCATGTTTGTGTTAATACACATGTCAAATTATTCAGGTCTAGCTCTTTAGAATAACATTATTTCTCTTTTAAAATGATTATTGCTACTTTCGAAATAATTTATTCAAATTGCGTATTCAACAGCTCCACTTCTAAGCATACATTGGTCCCTTGGCCTTTTTAATTTGGATGAAGGACTGGAATGAACCTTTTTCATAGTATATGAAGAAAATGACTTGTTTCTAAGTAAACAAAGAAAAGCATGCAAATTAATACCTCTGCCTAGAAAGAAGTATAATGCTTTTCTCTGTTTCTTATAATTACCGACTTTTCAGCAGTAAATTTCATGCTAAAACCTTTGTGATTATTTAAGTCCACGCCCTTGTATAATCCGCAATAAAAAATTATAAGTGAATTTTAGATACTCTTCTTCTAATTCAAGAAATTCCTTAATTGCTGTTCTTGTAAATTATCAGGTCGAAGACTTATTAAGATAAGTCTTCGACCTGATATTCCCATAATTTTCTAGACTTTTATTGAAATTTGTAAAGATTGCTTTAGAATATTTGTTAATAAGGTATAATTTTTAAAGATATTAATTTTCGCAACTGATATCAAAATTATTGATTTAATAACATTTAATTGACAGTTATCGAGATGAAAATCTTTAATACTTTATCTGCATCAGACTAAATTTTTAGTTTACAATGAATATTTTTTATTACTATCAATATCATTCCATTTATATTTTATCTCGAAACACGGGATTGAAATTTAATATACAAATGCAACCCTTCCATTTGATAAGCATAGTCATCTTAGAAATTGTTCAATTATACTGCATCAACTACCGCTGCAAAACTCCAACCATTATATCGTTATTTAACTTCGGAAAAATAATAATCTCATGGGACGATGCCTGGACTATAAGGTACTTTTTTCATTTACTTTCACACTTTGAGATATATGTAATATAAAGTTCAACAATTACTATTTGTATAGTTTCAGAGTGAAGACTAATGAAAAAAAAAGAACCTATTTATTATATTGCCCTGACTACAAGCCTACATTGAAACCGGTTCGTTTACTAAAAATTTTCGGAATTACAAACACACAATTCTTTTAAAGCAGCGTATATATTTCTGTACAAAAAGATTGGCTTCAGAAAATCTGTGACTCTCTTTATATTAATATAAATAAGAAGAGTATCCTTTCAAAGTATATTCAGGCTATAATTTGAAAGAATTCGAAGAAGAAAAGTATCGTTCCGACCATTTTGTACGAATTGATAGTTTTAAAACTTAAGTTAAAGAAAAAAAGAAAAAAAAAAACATTATCATTAATTTGGCAAACGAATTATTGCTTGCGAAAAATTGGTCTAGATTGGCATTTTAAAATTTGAAATGAGCATATCTCACACATATACATAAATAAACATACATATCTCCCTCTCTCTCTCTCTCTCTCTCTCTCTTTATATATATATATATAAATTTATATTTTATATTAAAAAAACAATGTTTCAATGAGAATTTCGAAATTTTATTATTTATGACACTTAATGAATACTTTCTTTCAATATGTATAACATACATAGGCCAGTTGGGATAATTGAGAACTAATTTTACAGACATTTTCATATCGAATATAAAATATTATAAATCTTTATTCCCTATACTTGAATATTATGACATTTAAGATTTAGAAACACATAAAAATTATTAGCAATTTGTTCCTTAATTTATTAGTAGAAAGTAAAGCGTCCAATCCATTTACGAATAAACTACAGGAGTTACTATATCAAATGCCATTGAAATAAGTGAGATACCATGATTTATTTGAAACCCAAACGTCTTCAAGAATTAATCTTTATTTGATATTTACCTTTCATGAAAAAAATAATAAATAAACACCTCCTTCTGGTTCACCTATAGATTAGGTTAGGTTAGGTTATATGGGCTTATTGGAGTAACAAATTTCACAGACAAGATCTTTGATTATAGCTTTTATATGACTCTCAGAAACCGCAAACTGATTATTCAGAAAAACAAGAATAAAAATGTTTATTTAGACAAGTAGGTATTCAAAAAATTGCAACATCAATCAATCAACATCTCATCAATTCTTCAGACCTCTATATAACTGACCATAATTCTGACACTTCCAGCGTTATTAATCAAAATATATACATATTTGAAATAAAAAAAAATACTGACGGGATGGAACTCTAAATTTAATACTTCCTATTATATAATATATTATTCGAAATATAGGAAATACATAGGTTTTTATTACATTCAAAGCCAATTACAAATCTCTCTGCCATTAAAGTTGTCAGGGAAGATTGTTTACACTAAAGAGTTCGTCAGAAGAAAAACAAAATATTTAAAATAAAGTCACTCATAAGGTTGTATCCTACAAAAAAAAAGAAGTATATAAGTAGTAACTTACCTTGCATATAACCGGTGTAGAAAAAGTACAAAAGAGCTTACGAATGCACTGGATTTATTTTTCTCGGAAACAGCTGGAACTACATAGGTTTTTATTACATTCAAAGCCTATTCCAAACCTCTCTGCCATTAAAATTGTCAGGGAAGATTGTTTATACTAAAGAGTTCCCTAGAAGAAAAACAAAATATTTAAAATAAAGTCACTCATAAGGTTGTATCCTACAAAAAAAGAAGTATATAAGTAGTAACTTACCTTGCATATAACCTGTGTAGAAAAAGTACAAAAGAGCTTACGAATGCACTGGATTTATTTTTCTCGGAAACAGTTGGAACTACATAGGTTTTTATTACATTCAAAGCCTATTCCAAACCTCTCTGCCATTAAAATTGTCAGGGAAGATTGTTTACACTAAAGAGTTCGCCAGAAGAAAAACAAAATATTTAAAATAAAGTCACTCATAAGGTTGTATCCTACAAAAAAAGAAGTATATAAGTAGTAACTTACCTTGCATATAACCGGTGTAGAAAAAGTACAAAAGAGCTTACGAATGCACTGGATTTATTTTTCTCGGAAACAGTTGGAACTACATAGGTTTTTATTACATTCAAAGCCTATTCCAAACCTCTCTGCCATTAAAATTGTCAGGGAAGATTGTTTACACTAAAGAGTTCGCCAGAAGAAAAACAAAATATTTAAAATAAAGTCACTCATAAGGTTGTATCCTACAAAAATTGAAATATATAACTAGTAACTTACCTTGCATATAACCGGTGTATAAAAAGTACAAAGAGCTTACGAATGCACTGGATTTATTTTTCTCGGAAACAGTTGGAACTAAATTAAATAAACTTTTTCTGATAACAATGCAAAAAGCAAAACTGCTTTTCAAACTCTGTTTGAATGCCTTAACGAAGCACATGCTTTCCTGATTGCTACACCCTCATCAGTGCGCCTTATAACGACACTTCCCAATTACTTTTAATTCCCAATTACTTCACCTGACCTACACATATGCTGTGTTTATTATCTGCTTTAAAACTCAACATCCTTATTTGCCAATGGGTTAAAAAGTTTTAGTTGTTGTTTTCGCGATCTATTTATTTTTTATGCATGTGAATTCTAATTGACTGATTTTAAATAAACAAATGAAATAAAATAAATTCAGGATAACTCGTAAAGACTAATCACTGACTTCATTTATAAATATCAATTTAAAATAAAACACCCCATGAAATAAATGTAAAAAAATTATTCTGTAGTTTTCCACAGACAATTAGAATAATCTCGATATGCAAGTACAGATTACCAATACTCGAAAAAAAAAACAAGTATGATACAAAATTGTATTTCAATATTACGCGAGAAATTAATAATATTTTTTCAGTCAAAATGTATCCTAAAAATAAATGAATACATTTTATAGCATTTGAGATATTATGAAATCATTTTGAAATCAAAATAAATATGAAAAACTAGTAAATTCTATTTTTGTCAAAAAAAAAATTTAAAAAACAGTTATTTTCACCTTTCTTTTTATTCCGTATTTGAATTTTCACCAGAAGTTAATTTAAAATCAACATACTTATATTTTAAATAAGGAGATCTGAAACCAAAATTCATTCTGTCTTTAAATTCTAATCCAAAACATTTTTGCAAATGCGTTGAAAATTCAATATTTGTAACTCTAAAGAGATGAGAATCGGAAAAAATTTCTTAATAAGAGGAAGAATATATCTAAAAAGATTTTAGAAATGCTGTATTAACATAAAAGACAAAGTTAAGGATAATCTTAATGATTCATGTGCGCTCTATATTTTCTGCAATCCATTGTCACGATAATAGTGATTAAATCTACCTTACAGTGCAGCCTAGTGGAAAAGCAATGAATAATGTAAGTATTGTACGATCTGAATGTTCTAACTCTGGTAGATCTCCAAGCAATTTATCATGAAGGCTTGTCAACCGCATACTAGGACCAATTCATTTTTATGGGTGCGGTTCTTGGCTGAAGACTGTCTTGAATCTTCGTGCGAATCTTTCATGATATTGATCACAGTTCTAGAAAACTTTCCAACTCCAACTGTTTCATATGTGTAATGCTGAATTACGGATATCGAGTTAAAGAAAAAGCTACTATTGTGTTCCAGAAAAAGCAGCTATTGTTCTATTGTTTAAATCTGGTACCTTTACGTGTTTTGAACAATACGTGTAAAAATTCCATGGCTAGTGTCCAACGTCCATACCAATAAGCAAAGGTTAAAAGAATCCACCCTAAAGCTTGATTTGATTATGACATTTCGTATTTTTAAAGATTTCTCCCTCTTTTGTATCCCTAGATATGTATTTGACGACCTGTCCTACAACTTAAACCTTCAGAATTATACATGTCTTTTCTATTTTATTTTCACATAGATTATTTCTATGGTACTTATTTCTTCTTTTTTTCTTCTTTTTTCTCAAGAAAGGAAAAAAAAGAGTGCTAGGAAACTCTTCTATATTTTTTTTTCACAATTAGTTATTTAAGAAACATCTATGGGCAAACTTTCTCTCATTGAACTTTAAGAAACTTTCAGTAATTATTTTCCCAAGATTTTTCTAATAATAAAGAATTTTAAGTGACAACAATTTAATATGCTTTTATTAGCTTTCTGATTTATAATAATTATAGGAAAATATGAAATAAAAAGATTACAATTTAAATATTTTGATATGCACAAAACTATTTTTATATACTATTGAAAGTCTATTATATTTTACTACTAAGTCTACAATATACTTTTAAGTCTACAATTCTAACATATCACGCAATCATTTGTTAAATAACGTCTAACAGACGATTGATAATTAAACGTTGTAAATGAAAGTTACATGACCGCTAACTATAAAACAGATTTCGTTTATATTTAGATTTTTGTAAGGACTCTAAAAAATAACAATTGTTATTGTAACACTTATATAGTGAATAATTTAAATAATATAGTTAATATTATTATTACAATATATTAATATTTTATTTTAAAAATATAATATATTAATATTATATTTTTAAACTTCCGAACAAAATAAAACTTAATTAAAATAAGGTTTCATATGAATAACTCATTAAATGTATCATAAATATTATATACAGTAGTCGCCAAAATTGTGGACACTTTTGAGATTTTTTAGGTTTTCTAATTTTGCATGCTCATAGAAAATTTAATTTTTCACAAAATGCAAACTCGTACACGTCATTTTAAAGAGAATTTTACGCTGATTTCAATACAAAAAGTAAAATTCAAATATTTGCAAAACAAAAAAGTTGAGTGGCAATAATTTTCGAGATACATTAGATGCTGATGACGTAGTGAGTTGTCAGTACTTAATAGGGTAGCCTTTATTTTTTTATTACAGCTTACATTGATGTTTCATTCAGATGACGAGAGTTTTAAGTTCCTTCTTCGTTATTGAATGATGCCAGAAAACAATTATAGTCTCAATTAATTCTCTTTTATTTGATGAACGCTTCATGTATGCAAGAGTTTTCAAATGGTGCCATAAGTTCTCAATTGTTTTGAGGTCAGTACTGTTCCCTGCCAGTAATCACAAATAAATGCTCTTTGTACAAAACCACTCTTTCGATATTTTTGCTGTGTGGCAAGTAATTGAATTCTGCTGAAAAGTAAATGAGGCGCGTTGTTGGGAAAGAGATCACTGATGGAAGGTGTAAGTTTGGGCTTTAGAATTGTGTAATGTAATTTCTATTTCTTGCATTTAATGTCCCATAAATAACATGAAAGAGATCAATACAGTCTGCTGACATTCACGACCAAATAATAACACTAACTGAGTTCTTCATAGGTGCCTGAATGCAGTCAGGATGTAGTTCTTCGCTTATTCTATGTGTTACATATTTTCGCCATCAAAACAGAATAACAATATATTTTCTCACTCCGTATAACTTGTGACCACTGATCATCTGTCTATTTAATGCATTCCTTTGCCCACTGTAATCTTTTTATAGCTGCTGTAAATTGATATAAGGATATTTTCATTGAGTTCTACCTCTTAGTCCAACATCTAATAATCTTCTCCTGAATTTTCTTGACATAAATGCCAGCATCATTCAATTGACTTCTGATGACATTCTTCTATCTTGAAGACATAGTTTCGTTACTCTTCTGTCATCAACAAATGTGCTGCACCTTTTTTCAGCCATTTCCTGCTTTGTTTTTTATTGAATTTATCTCCTGATATCGTAAACAAAACTTTCGGACTCCGGATATAGTCACTGAACCGCTCACCTGTCTTGCAATTTCAGCATAAAAAAGACCACATTCGTGTAACACAATAATCTTAGTTCTCTTTCTAATCCCAATCTATTCTTTTATTTGATGTCATTGCTTCTTGACTAAATATTAGAAATATTTTCAAAAATTCCAAATATATATTAAAAGTTTTAACAACATTTTTAACTTGCAATTTGATTACATAAAAAACAATCTTCCTTCTACAGAAAAAAGCGCAATAATGACTTTTTCCAACTTTAAACATGATGTCAGCTTCTGCTAGCAGTTAGTAACATTTGAGTGGTTCCCAGAACAAGAACAGTGATTTGTCAGGAAAGTTAGACATTACAGTCACCTTCATCACTGTCTTTGTTATTCAGATTAAAGTAAGAATAACTTTTTTTGTATTGAAAATATTTGAATTTTTCTTTTTGTAGTGAAATTCACATCCAATTATCTTTAAAATCATATGTAAGAATTCACATTTTGTGAAATGTAACATTTTCTATAAGCATGCAAAGTTAGAAAACATAACGATTTTCAAAAGTGTCCACAATTTTGGATACCACTGTATATATATATATATATATGCCTGAGGGTGACCCTTGAAAAAGTCTTCAGGCCGGATTCTTTTTTAATATTTTTTAATAATTTTTTTGGTTTAATTTTTATTTGGTTTTTGTTTTTCCTATTAACTTGATTCTAATACTTTTGTGTATATATATATATATATATATATATATATATATATATATATATATATATATATATATATATATACATCACTGAAAAAGCCGAAATTCTTTCGATGTTAAAAATTCACATACATAAAACATTAGTAACAAAAGAAAAGAAGAAAAATCAGTGTTCAAATAAAATAAAACACGCGCGCGCGCACACACACACACATAAAAAAAAAAAAAAAAAAAAAAAAAATCGGGAATATTTTGGAATTTCTATGAATGCATAAGCGGATGTGAAAAATCTATCATTTTTTTATTTTCATACTAGCCGCCTTTGGCGAGCAGCCGGTTCACCAATCTTAATGTTCGTTTAAATTTTGGTTATTAAATATTTTACGCAATTCCATCTATAATAGATTCTTCATCAAAATATTTTAAAACTTCAAATTTTGAGAGTCATATAATTCACGCATAATATTACAAAGGCCTTCAGTCATAACGTAATATGTATCTCTCTAATTTTCTGTTACCTCTCGTAGAATTTATGCTTTAAATTAAAGTGGAAAGAATTAATCTGCAATTAATATAATAATATTTTTTTTTACTGAAAGAAAGCATTTTTTTATAACATGATTACTGATAACAGAGTCACTGAGCGTTTAAACTTTATGGGCACTAAAGAATATCTTTCTTAATTTATGTAATATCTCAAGAATTTGTCAACAAAATCATGAACAGATCGATTCATTTACAATATTTAATTTTAAATGCATCAAACATTAAAAAAATAAAATGAATCGTTTAAAATAATCGGTCGAAAACAGGTTTAAAAAAACTACTTAAAAAACGATGTACTTAAAACTATAAGCATATACAAAAAAGTATATATAACTAACATAAATACAATTTAATTACAAAAGCATGCAACTAACCTAAAAATTAATTTAAATCATTGAAAACAGGTTAAAAAAACTACTTAAAAAATGATGTACTTAAAACTGTAAGCATATACAAAAAATATATAACTAACATAAATACAATTTAATTACAAAAGCATGCAACTAATCTAAAAATAATTTAAATCATCTGTTGATAATGGTTGTCATGTCAACAATCAGAACACAATGCGCATGCGTGAATTTTCAACGCCAGTTACGATAACGCAAATGCGTGAATTTTTCTAAGCCAGTTGGGGTAACGCTATGCAGATTAGAAATTTTTAATTTCCTTTATTCTGTGTTATTTTAATTCAAAAGTACTTCAGAATGAATCTGGAAGATGGATTAATTAACAATGTTCAATTTTAAATGCATCAAACATTAAGAAAATAAACAAAATCGTTTGAAATAATCGGCCGAAAAATGTTAACCCTAGCCTCATTACTGTAGGGGAAAAAAATAACTGAAGCCTTGCTCATTTAGCGGTGGGGAAAATGGAAGATTTTTTTGGCTGGAAAGTTAGTTTTTAATTGATAATTAAAATATTAATTAAAAATTCAAAAAAGGGACCCCAGGTGCACAGTCTCGACCTCTAAGGTATACATGTACCAAATTTGGTAGCTGTAGGTCAAATGACCTGGCCTGTAGTGTGCCAACACACACACATTGAGCTTTATTTATAAGTATAGATTATCTATAAAATATATAAAAGTGGCATCTTTTATTTTATACCAGATATATTGAATACTATTTCCAGTAAATATATTTAGGTGTGTAATAAATCGCTTCTTGATGTGTAAAGATCGTATTTTGAATACTAGCTATATTCTTACAACCCTTTGCACTTGTGAAATTAAATTCCAGTTAATTATTTGAGTATCTACTCATGAATCATTTTAATTAAATAAAATTTACCATATAATTTCTCTTTCTTTTCTAGTTGGCTATACTATGAAAGATATAAGGTACTGGTGGCTGGAAGGTCCAAAATCAGTTGGCATGTCAAGCGATGTTGAATTACCGCAGTTTAAGGTCATCGGACACCGACAACGGTCAAAGGAAGTGCCACTCACCACAGGTAAGATACCACTGTTCTCAATTCTCAGGAGATTTCAGGAAGGTATGTTTTATATTGCTACTTGCAATTATAGAGTGAATATGACAAAATTTCATTACTACAAGTCTAATTAAGTCGAGACTAAATTTTTTCTGAAAATAAGGTAAGGAATTATTTTTCTTGTTTCTAAAATCCAAAGTCTTATTAATCTAGACGTCCTTATAATTTCTGCTAAACAAATTTCATAAGGTAAGTATCATATAATTTTGACTTAAAGGACATATTGTAGAAGTTCAAATAATGACAATAATCCTTAATAAATCATTTATTTTAACAAGAATTATGGTTAACAGAAATGAGAAAATAAGATATAGCTCCAGTTTTAAATAAGTTTTAATTTTTCAAAAAAAAAAAAAAAATGTTGCCAATTTTTTAATTGTAAATAAGACTCGAGGAGTGTTTTTCACTTAATTCAATACACGAATTTAAGCTCTAAATTAAAGGATATAAAATAAATACTTTTTTGTTTAAATATTTTTAAATTTAATGGTTTTAGAACATTTATTTTAAAAAGATTTTAGAAACTGTTCTAATTTAAAATGGATATTTAATTTCACTCTACTCCGAGAAATAAAATAATATGCCCTTACAATGAATTGTTTTTTTATAAACTAATCATTATTTGTTGACATAAAAGTAATTTTTGTATGAATTGTTGTTTATGAAATAAATCCTTATCAAGTAAAGATTTAAAACAATTAGACTATTTAATAAAAAGTCTGCTCAAGAGATTATTTATAGTTTTCAGGATAGATATTTATAAATTCTTTTCATTAAAAAAATATTGCAAGAAAATTTCTATGAAGTGGAGGACATGAGTATGCAAAAATAGCTTACAAACAAGGAACATTTTCTTAATACATGCGTAAGGATATTTCTGACTTTCAGATCGGACATTTTCAATTTCTTAATTTACAAATATTTGTTCAAATATAACTTATTCTGGTTATGTCGTATTTTATTTGAGAATAGGGTTGTTTTGTAGTAAATATAAAGCAAGGATTTGAGTGCTTTATCGTTATACATTAATTAATAAGTCTATTTAAATTTTAATAATTAAAAATTTATGAAAGATTAATACACATTTTATATTTTCAGTGATATAATTATTTTAATTGCATTTATTTATTTGTTCAGTGCTAACATAGCTGTAAAATATTTATACTTTCATTAGTTCATAATGGATTGGATGGACAATGAAACAATAGCATAAAGTTTTAATACGTAATAAAACAATGTGTTTTATTACGTTTGTAATACTTACATACGTTTTACGTATGTAAGTTTTATTACGTTTTAAATGTTTTGTAATTTAACAATGAGTCATACTCGTTTGATAAAAGATTTGAATATTTGAGAATACAAATATGAAATGCCTGAGCAAAATTTGCATATGAAAGATAATTTCTATTTAAAGTTTTAAAATTACGTAAAAAGACATTCTTATACAAAGTACTGAATATTAGATTTATCTTTACTTCTGAAGACTACATTTCTTTTTCAATTCTTAAAATCCATGCATTGTTTACGAGAGCACTATCTGTCAATGACTATTAAATAAGATGAATGACTGAATTAAAATCGGATTTTGTCGATAGCTTCAGAGGTTACAACACAATATTCCTTATTACAGAAATAGTTAGCTCTTGCTTCCCGATAGAAAAGTTTCCAAATTTACTCCTAACTTTATGATCGTAAAACGAGACATGTTAAATTAAAACGAGAAAATAAAGGCATGTAAAAGAGTGCTCTTGAAGCATAGTTTCTCACTGATGAAAAGCATTTCAAATCATTAATTAAATAACGAGGGACTCTTAAATGTCTAAATTGTAAGACAGAAAAGACAAGTTGCAAAGTAAAATGTCACATTCCACAAAGCTAAAGCTTCAGAAGGAAATGGAACATCTTAATTACCATTCGTTACATGAGTTATTTTCATTCACATTTATGACTGAAATTTCTGACATTTACCAGACGAGAAATGTCAACTACTTTTATCCTTTTCTTAAAGTTACAGAAATTTTATTTGTATCCGTGCTGTTTTGGAAATGACACTTACCAAAAAATTATAGAAAAGAAAAAATATAGAGAAAAGTTTTACAAATTTTATTAGAATAAGACGAGTTTAAGTCTTTCTTCAGAAATAATATATGCTCGTCTTCATTGAAATACCAGAAACATGTTCTGGCAGTCTCATGCATTTTAAAACACTTTCTGAATTTTAATTCTTAAGAAGAAATTTTTGGCAGCATTATAATCTAACAAATAAATTAGAGAACTTCAGATAGGGAAAAAATTGATTTTGAAAAAAAAACACACTCTTGTTGGCATTTAAATTAAAATACATTTTTATTCATTTTTAAAATATATTACTATTATTTTTCAAATACTAGTATTTTCCCTAAAATTATTTTTAAATTTACTAGAATATATTTTTTTTAAATGTGCTTGAATTTCACGATTTCCTACGTTTAATATTCAATTTAATTTTCTTACTGAAATGAAGAGACAGAAATAAGAAAATAAAAGACTTTTATTTTTTTTCATTGATGTAAAAAAGTTTAAAAATGAATAATAATTGAATGCACAGTTTAATGACATAATAAAGAAAAACATATATAGAAAATTAGTTTAAAATCTGCATTATAAAAGAATGTCTTGATATTGCTTGAAAAAAAATAACAAAAAAAACTCAACGAGCAGAAAAAATTTAATACGAACTTTAAAATCTTGAATGCAATTTCTTTTTCATCGCAAATAAAAATTTACATAATTTCTTAAATATTAAATATAATTAATTCCTGAATATTTACATTTTGGATTGCCCATGGTTGTTAATTCAAGGAGATTTTTAAAAATACTTCATATAAAGAAAAAGTGTTTTAGCAAAAAATAATTTTTTATAATATATAAACTAACATTCTTGAAATTACATAAATTTAATTTTTATTAAGTAATGATTGTATTATTTTTCCTTACTGTAAATAAAGTTGTTAAAAAGAAAACGCTTTTTAAAAATTATTTATATTCTTTTTGAAGTCATTTTGGGGCTTATTCTCGTTTTCTGCTCTGTCTAATTCCGCGGATAAGCGGAAACTTACTATATACAATTTGATATTTTAGCACAATGAGTAAAATACAAACAACAACAAAATGAAGCAAAAAATAAAAATAAAAAATATTTTGGAATCTCTATACCCTTACATATTTTTTAATTCTTTTGCATTTCTCTAAAAAAATAAAAATTATTAGTTATATATATGAATGAATTTTCATCTAAATTTAAATATCCCCTTGCATTGTAAAACTAAAGCATGGGAACTAAAGTATTACTTAAGTAACCATTACTATTTATTTTACTGTTGCCCATTGAATTGAAGCTTAAGGATTATTCTATTAATAGTAATTAATATTTCTAATAAAAATTGAGTATTCCTCAGAGAATGATCTTTTCTCACTGAAGATTATATATTGTCGTAGATAAATATAAAGTTTCTTTAACATTTTATTTTTCAGTTACAAAATTTAATAAAGAAATTAAAACTATTACTTTTTATTGATAATTAATTTTCCCACAAATAATGTAGATAAAATATTTTACATTATTACTACGCTCTGTTTAACATTTTTAAGGACACTGAACGCTTGGAATGAATATTTTATCTTAACATCAAGAATGGAAACACCATTTTGGTTTATGATAGTAAAAGTAAACTGAACTTCATGGCATGAAAAGTATTATAAAATTAAAATACTGAAATATTTAAGGAAGAGTTTAAAGTTTATCTTTCTGTTAAAGAATATCGGTAATCATTTTACCTTATTACTTTAAAATAACTTGTTAATGCTATTCAATTTTTTTTCATATAAATAGTCTATTAAAAATCTTGTTTCAGATTCTGGAATTCAGTTTAATGTGAAGTTGTCCATTTATTATTCTGTACACTTGGGTTTTATTTAACGAAATCTATAGAAAGAATAAATGACGTCATTCAGATAATTTTCAAATTTTGTATAATGTGCAGTTACTTATTATCAATACGATTAAGCAATCTACCTATATAAAATGTTTCCTAAAAGGACTTCCAATATTAAAGTTTCTATAAATAAGGTTGACAAATACTTGAAAGCATTTCGGCTTCTGTAGATGTTGAGAATAAAATGTTCCAGAATTTAAATTTTTATACGGCCCCCTAGCAAAAAACTAGCAGTAAGGAAATTGTTCTTATTACATCCATCCATCCATACGCAAATGAAGAATTACATTTCTATGAACAAAATTTGTAAAGATATGTTCCTTTCTAGATTTAGAAGGGCTTATTACAAATTTATATGGATACATTTATTTTAGAAATACAAATTTATTCATCATGTGTCAACATTTATTTAACAGAAATGTCACAAGCGAATGTTTGCCCCAATTGTGCATCATTTAATTATGAAGAAAATTTGCTAATCACATGTATTGATGTTTCATTTGATCTGACGGCAGTTGAGACTCCTATTTTATATAGCAGGAAAGAGAGACTTAAGAAAGTTAAGTTTTTAAGATATCTCCAAAAAGTATTGCATAGTAAAAAAATGGAATTCTTTATTCACTAATGGTATTAAGCTTTCTTAAGGAATGACATGTCTCAGTAAAAAGGAAAGTTCCAAAATATTGATAATTTGCACTGTATGTACTCATAATTCTGGATAATTGCAAAATAATACAAACGTCTGTTTTACCGAATTTTCGGCATCCTTCTAAAACGTTTATCTATCGAACTTTTTAGCTACAGCAAACTACAGAACTCATATTTCCTAAGGGAAAGACGGAATGGGTTAGGCGTTACACAAATGATGAAAAAAATTAGCATTTTAAGTTATTTTTCATGTTACCCTCATGCTAGGGTAATAATAGCCAGTTTAGCATTCCAAAACGACAGTGTACAGAATATAATATCGAACCAACTTTTATAAACTTCATGAACTGCAACTATCTGATCATCAACGTTGTCTGTATTTTTGCAATTGGTTTCAGCTTTAGGTAGAATAAAATCTTTCGTTTCTGAGAAATGTAATTTTGACAGAGGAATGTTCCTATAATCGGGATGAAGGCATCAATCGTCAAAACGATTGCTTTTGGACATATGAAATTGCCTTCTCCGGACTTCGGACTATTCAATTCCTCATCAGTGGACTTTTCTATAAATATTGATGTGGCATTTTCATAAAATCGTTAGTCCGATTTTGTTCATTAGTACGTTGAGTGGTGTCCAGTTTGAATGGAATTAAGATTCAGCTAATGAACATGCTAAACAATTCTTCCATACTTGTGGTTGCAATCAGATGATGATCTTTCTCACTACACATCAGCTATAATATTATGATTGAACATAGAATTAGTTTGGCTTGCAAGAGCTTACTGTATTATCTCCTATATCACCTGACTTGATGTTTCTAGTCTTTTATTTGCAGGGTCTCCTACCTTCTTTTTGTGTTAAAGAAACTACCTATTAATTTAATAAATCTTTCTCAACGAATTCAGAAAATCTGTCTTGATGTCAAAAATGATGTATCGGATCCCGATTACGCATGTAATTTTAGAAAAATGCTACTTTGTGTAGGTGTCGAAGTTGCTCACTTTGAACAAGTTTTGTAAACTTTTTATTAAATGTATTCTCTGACTATTATTAAAAAATAATAGGAATTAATAAATGAAGTATTATTTTCTGATTCTGTTGTCTAAATAATCTATTGTAATATGTGTATAATCACATATATGTGCGACGAAACTCTCTCAAACACCTGCTTGATGTGTGAAAGAATGGTCTAAGTCAATAAATTTGCCTTTTAATATCGTAGCAAATTTTGTTGACAGAACCATAGGAATTTTATGCGCTTAAACAGGAATTCAAAAAAAATATGTGCTTACTGCCATTATTTAGCTAAAGGAGAGATTTAAAAATTCAATTTCATTAATTTTTATAAACGACCTCCACAGAAGCCGAAGCATTTTCATGCAGATGTCCAGTTGTCTGTCTTATTTAATAAAACTTTGTAATTGAAAGTATATATTGCAATATCTAATGAAATAAACGCTTGTTCCATTTTTCGGGACACCCTATATATCCAATAATCTATATTCACTCCACCTTAAACGGAGTTTTTATGCTCCGAATTGAGATTTATAGGGTATGAAATTTTGAATTTGTATGGTATTTAAATAAATAATATAAAACAATATTCAGCATTTCTAAAAATAGACACACTTTATTGATTATATAGCATTTATATGTTATACTTGAAAAAAGAATTGATATTTGTGAATCCATGAGTCATGAAATAGTAATAGAAAAATATAAGTATGGGATAAATATAAACAATCGTAAGAAACTGAATTTATTTTTCATTTCATGAAAAACATCTTTGTGTGCATTTTTGCTCGAAATATGTCTGGATATTTATTTACAAGCTAATTGAATCAGTTATTATTTAATTTAATTACGCTTATCAAAATAGAAATGAAGAAATAATGTTTTTTTGCAATTTCAACACATATTTTTTTACTATATATTCACTTATCTTCTTATTTGTAGCAGAATCAAATTAATCGATTCTCTTCAGAGCTTCCAAATTATGAAATTTCTGAATGCGAAAACAATGCTGATTAAGTAATCATAAAATGAAGTGCTTTGATGTTATTAGTTTACAACAATATATCTTTCAACGAATGAGAATGCATGAATTATTCGAACTCCAAACTACGGCTTGACTGATGATTTTTGATCTATATATGAGGATAAATTGCAAATTATATAGGGTACTATTTGATTTACTATACAAAAGAATACCATTCACTCATTTATTATATAAAGTTTGAACAATGTGCTTTCTTTTTAGTATAGTTTTCTGCATATAGGACAAGATATCATTTCTAGTTTTTCGTGAAAATATGCGATATAATTGGTCTTCAAGTTTCATGCTATTAAAAATATTTTATAACTATCGTATTCCCATTTCGGAGCCTTATCTATTAGTGATATAATATAATTGTACTGATTGTAGAAATTAAATGTAATCTAATATTTACATCTTTTAAATTTTATTCTTAGCTTTACGGATAACTATAACCCTTAAAATACGCTTTTGAAGCAAAATAACTCAAGTCATTCACACAACTCAATAAATATCATATAAAATTTCATTATATTCAAATAATACTGTGTTTTAAAAAATTTTATATTTTTTCATTTATAGATATTTTGTAACTTAGAAGACGATGCATATTTAATTAAAGCAAAAACTGAATCAATCACAAAAACTGGATTTATTCTGTTTTTTAAATGTAAAAATACATATGTAAATGTTTATAAAATTAGACTCAAAGTCACGAATTCCTGTAAAAAATGACAAAAAAAAACTTCTAGAATTTCTATAAATTCAGTATATATTCCTTTTGAACGCGTAGGCGGATTAATGATGTGTGTTCCTTAATTTGAAAGGAATTATCCCATCACATAATTGAAATAAGTATTCTGGTAAATGTTTTATTATATCTTTTAACATTAAAAGAACTCAATTATCTCTTAAATGTATCTATTTTAGGTTTTAATAGAAATTGTTTCTAATTGCATTTTTCTCCTCTTTAGAATGTAAGAAACAATTAGATAAAAAAAAATGTGAGATCAAATTTCTTGATGAGCTACAGAGAATGGAGAAACACAAATGCTTTGCTTCGAAAAACATCATTCTTTCTCGTATCTACAAGCAAAAAAAAAAGAAAAAAAAAGATTAAAAAAATCTTAAATAACGACCTTCTTACATAATTCTTAAATGGAATGCAAGAGTGTATGGATGTCGCGCAATCAGTCACTTTATTTGGAGGACACTTATATCATCGCATCGCTAACCCATTTTTTAAAAAAAATTACTTTTGTACAGCTGTGTTGGGCCTCCAATTAATGATGGATAGCAGATCGTTCGTAGTCATGACAACAGACTCTCTAATGACTCACAAATTAAAAGCTCGATTTATACGCCACAAAATTCTAACGGAACTCAGAACTTATTTTCCGTACCAATATAGTACACCCACATGTAAATGCGGCATTTCAATGCAAATCTTTAAACTGGCGCTCTTGTTATTGTGTTTCAATACTGCAAAATTGTTTTACATCTTCGTACTCGACGAAGTTAGAACTTTGTTTTAGTTTTATTCGAATTTTAACTACAGTTTGGAAGCCTTTCCATCGTTGCCTGGATACTGACAAAACTGAAAGAAGCTTCGGGCTGATGGAAGAATTTCAAATGGAATGTGGTTAACGCTTAAATAGCACGAAGACTTGGTGAAAACATGTTATAAATGTAACAGATTACTGTGTGGGTTTCTAGGATGGCAGACAATTAAAACGTTTCGAAACCGGATAACATTTGTTTACAGCTGAAAATGTTACAGAATCTTTAACTGGAGAGAAGACAGTAAATGAGGTTTTCAAACAACTTCAAGATGGTGATTAGGAAGCGCAGCTATTTAACTAGAGATTATTTTACACTTCCATGAGTTTCCATTTAATAAATACAATTAGATATTAAGACATCATAATTTGTAGCACTTGATGTTTGATAAGGAGTCAGGCAGAGTCGCTTTATCACTTTCCTTCTTAATTATATTTTCACATGAATTATTCTTAAATTTCAGAAATCCCCACAACCGATTACGCCATGGAATATGGTAAAATGTCAACAAACTCATGGTTGAGTCTTCTATAAAAATTAATATTGCTATTAATAATTCAGAAAGCCATATAATTTAATAATAATTAATTCTTAGGATTTTTCATCATTTAAAACGTTGTTCTCCTTTAAATTAATTAAAATGATCGAGCTGTAAGTAGTTAATATTTGGCACATTTTATGAATGTAATTATTGCAGAATGATTTGAAAAAATTATTTTATCTATTTAAATTAAAAGATACAGATATATCGTTCTAAAGCGATAAAGAATAGTTAAGGCACTGACTATTCATGCAAAATGTATGTGTTGGATTTCGTATTTAGAATTTGCTTGGTATAGTTTGTGATTTCTTCTTATAGAAAAAAGAATCTATATTTAGTAAATATTATTTATAATTGAAAAACATCAAGTATCTTTAGAAAGAATGCACTGAACTATGTAATATAAATAAAGTAAAATTAATTTTATTTCTCTCCTTATATTTTAGAAAATTATATAGAAATCTTAATAAATTTTATTCAGACATAGCAATGGCCAACCATTTATTGTTTTACAAGAACGTAATCCTTGCGTTTTTCTGCCTTTGACACGTTTCTGGATTCTTTCTAAGAGTTTTTCTAATCCTTCATTAATTGCACCAATTTTTTAAATTACATAAGTTGAACATTCTATTTACTTTTATTTTATGAGCAAAGTTAGAGTAAATTCTATTCATCTTAAGAATAAAATTTTATTCATAGTAGAATTCAGACACTTAAAATACTCTAATGTAGTAGCTTTAAGTCTAAAATATTTTTAAAGAAAGAAATGTTTTTAAAAACGCAGTTAATTGACAGTGATTTTTTTTTTCTTTTTCTATAGAATTATTAACCGCTTAACTGTTTATGATTATTTGCATCATCAAAATGCCAATCATTCAGAAGAAGCGTCATGTTTGGGAAGACATTTTTTCACATAAGAATTAAAATTAAAAGGCTTAAGATTGGAAAATTCTTCCATTATTCCTAAGATGTTTTTTATACTATTGCTTTCCATTTCATTCATGTATATATATTCTGCTGTTTGGTTTTTCAATAGAGTTTCCATAATCTTCAATGAATAAAACTATTTATTAATCTAGGATATCCAAGTGCTCTTTATTTAAACTATGTTGAGAAATTCCTATTGGTATGCAACTTCTTGAGAATCCTTTCTTCGGAATATACTTCTCAGAAATATAAATACAAATGTATTATTTACATTAAATGCATAACCTTTCAAACCACAATAAATAGAAACAAAATAGAATGAAAATAGAATAGTAATACAAAATGGAAACGCTTGTAAATTTCAGGAAATAATACATAATTAATGTGATTCATAATTATGTAGAATTTATAAAATAACTGTACGTAGTGGAGAAAAATGTGCACTGGTTTTCCCTATTTAATTCAAACCATTCATTAAAAATATAATAAGTTTAATTAAAAACTGTTTTTAAATTCACACTTTCTTTAGTGCACTAAACAACAGAATTGTTTTCTACTTTTTTTTTTTTATCTTGAAATGCATCATTTCTTAAATTCACTTCTAGATAACTTTTATGATAAAAAATAAATTTTCATTTAATTAATGATTAATTAATAACTAAGAAAATATTAAAATGGCGTCTCATCATCGAACATACATAAGATTTCAGTTCTCCATCGTATCAAGAAATGCGTAAAAATTAGATCCCATACTTATTTGCATTACATTTTAACAACAAAATGGCATGACATGTGATGACGTCTATGAAATTCAAATTGCAAAAAGTCAATTCATTCCGAATTTTTTTTGTGTTCTTAAATAATGCTTTTCTTTTTTCTTAAATCCATTTTAAATACAGGATAAATTTTGAAAATTTTTGTCTGAAAAGGAATGTTTGATTGAGAATTGGAGAGCTGATAAAAATTCGAAATACTGAAAGAGACCAGCTGCAAAAGAGACTGGATGCAATGTGTAAAATTTTAAACATTATTAGCCAGATGCATTTAGCAAAGAATTTTAAAATTTCATAACAATAATTTGAATTTCATGAATTCATTTTAAACTGATTATAGTTTCTGTTGGCTGTTTTAAAAACGGATATTTTATGAATTTTTTAAAAATATTGTACTTAGAAATATATAAGATTATTTAATTTTTTGAAATTGTTAAATTAAATAATAACGAAACCCTTGACAATTAATTATTAACCTAAATTCATTTAACATCAATTAACAATTCACCTACATTTACTAAAACTTAATAGTAAAACTATTGAAATACTGATATGTTTGCCTTTTGGTTTTGGTACATAATAGTTTATTTTTCTATATCTTTAAATAGTATTGAATTGTTCAAAATAATTATTTTTGATCTTAAAAAAGGAAAATATATTTTAAAAACATACTTTTAATAGTATACTTAAAAATAGATTTTCTTTAATTATTTTCTGAATGTTAATTTCCAGTTTAAACCTCCTTATTGTGCAAATCACAAACTCAATTTTTCCCACACTGACTAATAGGTAGCGTTAATTGTTGAAAATCGAAATTTAAATTTAATCAATTGATTAATTGATAATTATATTGTGAAATCAACAGATTATTATCATCTAGAATTCACAAGTGTGCAAAATATCTAAATTCTGGAAACTGAGAGAAAGAAAACAATTACAAAATTTTATACTTGCAAACGTGAAACCATCCAAGTAAAATAAAATTGTATAAAATGAAAAATTAGCATTTAAAGCAATTCCAATAAGAGATGGGGATTTGAAATACTTTGGAAAAATTACAAAAGATTTCATTCGTGCACTTAACCCTAATGTCTTGAAATAGAAATGAGGGACAGCGAAAAATATTTGCGAAGATCAATCCGTTCAGGAAGTAAACATCCATTCAAGTCATCTATAAGTATGACTGCATTTCGTAAGTTAAACATCCATTCAAGTCATCTATAAGTATGACTGCATTTCGCAAGTTAAACAACGTTACGCCAACTACTTCCTCTCCAGTAACTGAACTTGATAAAAGGGACTCAAAGTCCATTTTCCTTTACTTAGGTCATCTGAAGATAAAAGCTAAAGATTGAAAACTTGAGTCTTAAAGATTGGAGGAGAAACTAAATACTGAGGAAAATATGGAGCCATTAGCTAAATCTCTTTGAGGCTCCAATACCTGTGTGTAAATGTCTTAAGAATTCCGCTGTTGGGGTCATGCTATTGTTCCTTGATATTGCTCCTTCGTATTCATTAATAATGAAGCAATTTCTGATCATTATCTATTGGCTTATTTTGCTATATACAAGGAGTTAATTGAATATTTCTTAGACCCTATTTGCTATTCCTACTCATGGGAAAGTTTTAATATATTTTTTGATTCTTGCATTGCTTACAAAATATTTAAGCTTTTTAAATCAGTTAAAATTAGATCCTGTAAAATTCGAATTAAAAATTCATTCACACGTATTAAACCTAATATTTTTATAGTAAACTAGTTTAAGGTTATGAAAAATTACCATTTACAAAAAAAAAAAAAAAAAAAAAAAAAAAAAAAAAAAAAAACTAATTTTTTTTATCACAGAAAAATATCAAAATTTTATGAATTGAGAAATTAATTACTTATAAAAAGGTTTTTTTAATGATTGGCTGATTGTACTTATATGTTAATACATCAGAGATATTGTTTATTTCTAAATATGTTGATATTTTCGTAACTTACAGTTGTTGTACTTTCTAACGAAGGAAAGTTGTATAATATAGTAGAACTAAGAACTGGGTAATAGAAACGCCCTCCCACCATTTTTTTCTTAAATTTAGGAATACTCGTAGCAATAAAAGATTCAAGTTGCCTCTTAAATTCAGGTGGCCATATTTACATATTCCATTACTCTAATACAATGTTTTGAGACGCTGCAAAAATAATAGTAAAAAAAAAAAAAAAAATGAAAAATTTTGAAAAAAAATATAAAATTTGATTATGTACGGTTTTTTTTTACGCTTGTTTGAAGATTTGGAAATCTTTACTAAGAAACGATAAAAAATTAACCATAAGAATGTATTATTAGATTAAAAGAAAAACATTCAACTCAAAATATCACACATAATAAAAGTTATTTTGGGTGCAAATTTTTGATTTTGTAATTTTTTTACCAATTTCTAATGCTTTTTAAAGCATGTTAAAGTACTTTAAATAAATAAAAAGGAAACAAGTTAAATGGTTCATTATCTTATTGATATACATAAAAAATTGTTGTGGCTAGAATAAAAATTTTATCATTTAAATCCATAACAAGATTAACACATACTAAGCATTTAAAAATATTAGTTTTTCACCGCATTAGCATTTTTTTGAGATTTTTTTTTCCATCGAATTTTGACATACTATTTTGAGACATATTTTTAAAGCCGTCTGCTTAAAGGGGATCCACAGACAATAAAAGATATTCAATAACTAGTTTAACATAGCTTTTCAACGCTTTTGTGTAATATGGAAACTTGGGGTAGTTGATTAAGGGGTTCTTCGCAACAACTGATGCTAATGTTTTCTTAAGGTATTTTTTAAAGGAATCAATGGATATATGTTTTTTCATTGGATTTCTCATTAATTCAGTATTATTTCTTATGATTATATGGATTCTTAATCCTTGCAATCCTTAACGTCCAAGTTGATTTGTGAAATTTTAAACTTTCTAATGCCACCTTTACTCTTTATTCTTGTTTTCAGAAATCAATACAAATAAATTTCTCTTATACATTTGCGTTCATTACATAGATGAAATGTCTTCCGCAGCAACAAAATATCCATTTCTTTGCAGAACTTCTCTTAGTATTTCTTTAAGATAAGAAGTTATAGTGATTAAAAAATATGCTGTCAGAGGTTCTTAGAATCATTCATGTATGACCATTGCAATTTATTGCTAAACTGCAAAGGTGCATAAATTTTTACAATATTATTTTGCCAAATGTTCAAGATTTCCAGTGGAATTGCCAGTTACTACTTGAATTTGAAGTATTCAGTATGGCAATGTAAATCATCTGAAATTAGCAAATTTTTCAGAGTTTTTCAAAGATAAATGAATTGGGCTTCTTTTATCAGATACAGCAATATATATCTTCATTAAATACTTCTGATCTATATTGAAATCACTTATATTTCTAATGAAGAAAAGTTATTTCTTGTTCGCAAAATAGATATCTAAGGAAGATTATGACAATATCCTATTTGCTTATCAAGTTCCGCCATAAATTTATTTGGAAATCGTAACAAAAAATGGTATTATATAGGCACTTCCTTAATATCGAATAAGCAAAATAATCACAACAATGGTCTTCCTATGGTGTTTTCTAACAACAAATTTATTAATATTGATTCTAATATTTATAATAGTTCCGTCACACCCAATCCTTGTAAAATTGACAAACTGTTCTCCAGCTCGTAAAAAAATCATGTTCGCTGCAATATCTTTTTCAGTGCAAAATATTACATGATTAAAATTTTGGAGTTTGGTTTGTCTATTAGCGAAATGCGCTCTTCGGTAGTTACCATTTTATGAAATTTATTTCTTTTTTTAATAACTGTGTTGTTTTTTTCTTTCCATTGGATTAATAACGGTATTGTTTTTTCTATCCGTTCGAAAACAATCTTTTATGTTCCTCGACAGTCTCTAAAGAATTTTTTGAAGTTCTTTAATTTTTCTAGTCTAATTTATAATCAGCCAATCACTTTATTCTTATCATTATTATTTCTTAAACCTAAGTCCTGTAATACAACACATATTGCTTCAGTAGCAGATCTAGCAGATATTCCTGTGTGACCACACACGAAGACAGCAGACAACAGTTCAATCTGCACATGATCGATTTTATTAATGTCTTTCTGCAATTCTAAAGTCCTTGCTAAGTTTGTTAAAAAGCTGTCATGCTCTTCATCATTAACCGCGCTTCTCTTTTTCTTCAGGATTACCGTCACTATCAATAAGTGTTGATTTAATCATGTTCAGTTTTAACGTAGTTCATGAATCAGTTGAATAAAGTTAAATTTCTCATGCATTTCTTTACATGTATATATTTAAATACAAAAAAATATTAAAACAACTCTTTCACGTTACTCCTGGCCATTTTTTTATCAATTTTTAATGTTTTGATACTCCTATTCCATGAATGCTCTCACTGAATAATCAAATAAACATTTAGCATCCCCTTAAAATTTAACGAAGTTTGAATTTTATTTTTCTGAACCTTCCTTCATTTTTAGATCTTAAGAAATTTCTATAAAAAAAATTCGGATATTAGAATCTACAGGGAAAAAAACCTCTTAATCAAATATCTTCAATTTTCTGAGCTAAATTGTTCGATATTTGGTTCTTTCCTCCGAATTTTTTCCTTCAAAGAAATACTCTTTTGAGTTTAAGTTTTATTAGAAAATAGCATTTCATCATTATTAGAACGATCTTTATTATAATATCTTCATCATTATTATATGACATATATCATTATTATTTAAATGATTATATCTTCAGTAAAACAGGACATTCCACTATTTATTTAGATTTAACTTGTTTTGACAGGACCATTTTTTCACACAATAATTATAAAAACGATTCAAAACGCCCTATATCGTTTAAATAGACTTTGAATTTATACAGAACTGACGCCTCTGTATCTTTTAACCCTTTTACTACATCTACAGCGCATTCCACCTGATATCATCTTATTCGGACATTACTTACCCTGTCTTGATATAAAAATACAATACATGTAAGCTTTTTCTTCAATTAAAAATATAACAGAACAATAATTCTAGATCAGCAAACAATACTTTTTAAAAATAGATTTTTTAAATTTATAGCCTAAAATTAATATTTTACGCACTCATTATAAATTTAAAACATCTTAAAATGTTTGTTAGATTAATAAAAAACATAAAAAATAGAAACTTCTTTATTTCGGAAAAAAGTAATAAAAAAGAAAGTTGAAATAAAATAAAATATTTCAAACCGACGAAACTTTATCCTCCTTCCGACACCTGAAGAGATGTTACAATAATTAATTTTATTTTTACCTTTTTTGCGTCATAATCCAGATAAATTAAAATTAATGAAAGAAAAAAAAATGTTATTCGTCTCATTTTTACAATGTATCAAAATAATGATCTTTAGATTATTAGGGGAAGTCATACTATTTAAGTAGATCACTTCAATAATAAAACAAAATTTTAATATGGCAACGTTTGATTAAGAATCACAAGAGCATAATTATTCTTCAGAACGAAAAATTATCCTTTTTTTAATTGGTCAAAAACTTTTCGCGGCTCAAAAGAAATTCGAGCTCATTATATTTCTTTAGGATACGGGTTACCAGAAATCTGAAATATCACTTATTGGCGATAAATAATTCCCGATTCCAGATGAGAAAATAAAATCAGTTTTGAAAAATCCATATTTGACTTGAGATGAAATCAAATATTTTTATTTGAATTAATTTAATTTTTGATTTTTTGATTATTATGTGTTCACAATTATGTATCATATATATCTAACTAAATTTGTTTATATAAATTTTTATTAGTTTTTTTTTAATTCACTTAATAACTCAGTTCCTACGGAAACAAAATGTAATTAAATTGATAGAATTATTTATGATTAAAATCTAAAAATATTAAAATAATGCATTATCATAGAGAAAACGTGATCGAAAATTTTCAAAGGGCATTTCTTAAGAAGTTGAGCTAAAATTCGATTATTTACACCTTTAAGAATGGGAAACAAGTGAATGTAAAGTATATAAAAGCATGCATTAATTTTCAAAGTATCAAAAGTATGTAAAAGAATGTATTAATAATCATTCTTCATTTAAATATTTCGAAAGTACATGCTGTCATTCCCTCGAGCTAATTTGAAGTTACTATTTTTACCTTTACTCGTTCACTTTTGCCATCTATCAATAAAGCATGCCTTGATACAGTAGAAGGCAAAAATGCTGAGAGATGGTTAAAATTCAAGATGTGAAAGCTGTGAGAGCAAGGAATTTCTAATAGTCCAATAATAAAATATTGCATTTTCAAGTCTACTAGCATATCATCTATGTAACCTGTAATGAAAAAGTTATATAGACATATTCGTGCTTCTATCCAATAATGTTCTATTTATAAACGTTCTAATAAAAAAAATTCGGATAGTAGAAATTTGTAAATAAGTTTATAAAGCAGGACTGGAACATAGCAATTATTTTAGAAATATTAAAGCATATTTTTAGCAATAAAAAAAGAGTAATAACTTCTTTGCACAGACTTAATTTTTTAAAAAACACATCATTTTTTTATAAAAACTTCTGTAGAGATTGAAATATTGGCACTGGTTTTAAAAACAGTGCAAATATTTCCTCTTTATGCTGTCTCAAATACTGTTCGCAATTTCTTTTATGAAAGATTTCTAATAAATTCTTCATAACTTTTCAGGCACTATGCAATATGTCACATTTTATTGAATAATCAGCAATCAAAGTATCTTCAACGGCAATGAAAAAAATTAGACATATCTATACATTCCATAACAGAACAATAGCCTTGAGATTCCAATTATTGAATCGGCAAATTTTGTCGGAAGAAAGACAAAAGCGAAGACACAAAAGAGGGAAAAAATTCAAGAACAAAGTCCGAAAAGATTTGTTAAGCATAAATTATATTTCGTAATATAGAAAGAAAATTACATGTGAATGTCATTCAAAATGGAAGTTTTGATAAAATTTTCGTTAAATGGAAATTCGTAAAATGGAAACTCTATTGTATTTTAATAAAGAGTATATATTAATAGAAACTTAGCATCTTTAATTTCTGTATAAGGTTCTTATCAGATTCATCATGTTGCGAGAAAATAAAATGCGTTAGAGCTCTTTTTGTTTTTCATTGAACTATTTGCTAAAGTTTGAAATCTGCAAAAGAAGTCTTAGAATAAATTTAGAGCCTAAATCACTAGATTTTAAGAAGTGAAAAACTTTAACGTCAAGCGTTAGAAACTACATATTCGACAAGCATTTTTTTATTGTATTCTCAGTGTATTATTCATATTTTGTCAAATTATATCACAGTTTTTTTTTGTAATTATCCAGATCTACCATAACTCTACTGGTAAGATGTTTGTCAAAAGTAACAATTTTTTCTTTCTATGCTGTTATATATTTTTTTAAATTTTTATTCTAATCAAATATGATCAAAGATGCAAATCAATCAACAGCAAATTTATTTCACGGATGATCTATCTAAGAAAATTCTTCCCAAAATGTGAAAAATATATATTCCAAAATAATATTGAAGTCTGTTTCAACTTACGGAAATAAAATAACTTCTTATAGTATATTTATTTTTACTGAAATCAAATAAATGCATTTTAGTAATTAGTTTTGTTTTGAATGTTTGTGAATATTAGAGATAGCGAATATTCCACTCAAAGGAAGTAAAACTTTTTAGTTTACTATATTTTAGCATTTAAAATTTATTTCGAAAAATAATTATTTTCTTATTTCTTAAGCACTTTGCCAATGTGAATGAAATTATCTTCTATAACAATCAATTATCTGAGTTTATTGTTAACTGAATATTACAAAAAATAATTATTTTTATTTTTAAGCACTTTGTCAATGTACATGATGTTATTTAATATATAAAAATTAATTTTTCTTTGTTTGCATTTTATGCGTTGTCGTTCCGTTCATCCGATTGTGATGATATTTGTCCAACTCATTGTTTGCACTTGCGCGAGAGTTATAAGCATAGAGCAATTATCATATCTAATAGATAAAAATTAATTTTTGTTTGTTTTGTTAGTATTTTATTATTAGTAGTATTCGCTGCCGTACCGTCGTGAATAAGAGAGTCAAGAAATAAAATGAATATTATATATACTTCTTCTTTATACATCATTCAATTTCAATGAATGTATTCATTATCGACAAGAAAATAAATATTATTCTCAAGTAAACAAGATAGTTATTTCTAATGGTAATGCCAAAATAATTTCTTCTGCCTCAGCAACTCGCCGGATACCAGCTAGTCTGCTATAACATTCAATTATCTGAGATATTATTATTACAAAAAATACTTTTGTAATAATAATATCTCAGATAAAAGTTTTATTTCTTAAACACTTTGCCAATGTGCATGAGATTATCTTCTACAACATTCAATTATCTGAGTTATTGTTAACAGAATAACAGCCCGTCTAGACGGGCACATCTTCTAAATTGAGAATAAACACGAATTTCTGTGAATTGATTTTTTCTCATTGTCTTTTACTAAAATATAAATAAACGCCTATTAAGAAAGGTTAATTTAGCATTCACATGAATGCATCATATTTCACTACAAGACGATATTATACGAAATACCTTAAGCGAATATTTATAAATACCTACTTGGAAGTAATTGTTAGCATTCCTGACTTTCAGGGGAAACTACTAGAAATAAGGCATGATTCCACTTTTAGTAGATTTTAATAAGCATCCTTGTTAAACGAGGAAGGTATGCATAAAATGGTATGGGCTCAATTAACTGTCAAATGCACTGAGAAAAATTTTTCATTCAAAATCGTCTCCTCTTTTGCAAAGAAAAGAAAACGAAGCTTCCTCTTCTTTCCAAATGATAACCATTTGCTCTCATGTCTTCCTCAACTATTGTAAAGAACAATCGAACAGCTATATTTAGTAGAAGATATTGTAATTATCGTCACCGTTGCGACGCTCCTGTGCTAATATTCCTGTTTTAACGAGAGGAAAGATGCCGAAAAAAAGTTGAGATTGATAAAAGAAAAATTCAGCAGCACACCGGAGCAGTTCGTATAATGAGTCTTCCGAACGAGAACTGCAATTAAATTTTAATCGTTTTCCTGCACGTGATAGTTTCCATTCCCAGAAAGAAAAATGAGGAGATAGAAAGATTAAAATGATATTTTTTAGGGTTGCTTCTCGTATGTTTGTAATTTTCACTTCTTTTTTTCTTTCTTACATTTTCGCAGCAGTAACTTGTTGATGCGATAATTATCAGTTTTCGCGTAATTTCTGTTGCCTCATTACTAATACAAATGATCATTACTAACATCTTGCGCGATGATTCCCCTCCTATCTTTTGCGATATTAAGACGAAAATAAAAGCAATAGATAATTTTCGAACAAGAAAAGAGGAAAAATGCACCATTCCTCCATTAATTTATTCAAAAATATCCTTTAATGAAGTATATCGTTAGTGGATCCGAGCGATTTCAATACAAAGATATAATTTTAAAAACAATTTTAATAGGTTTTTGATTTGAAATATGCGAATTAATTTATCGTGTCTAACAAGTCGCAGTGGAAAATTCAATTTCGACATTTTTATGAAATCAAAACACTTTCTTCGCTTTGATTCGGATGTTTATTTTAATTTGTTTGTAGTTGATAGTTATAAACAATTCGGATAAGTATAAAAAGCAGTATTAGACTTATTTAAAAGATGATGCAATTTATACGTTTTATAAAAATGAAGTAATTTTAACATCAATTAACATAAACGCATGAATGATTCTCAATTTTAAATAATCTGAAAAACAGCATATGTTCGTTGCATTACAATTAATAATAGCATTGTGTTAAAACATAGATGAAAAATTAAAATTTGTCTTATTCATTTTGTTTTAAAATTTTAATTTGACAATATAAATAATCCTTCTGAATTTATTTACAAGTTTAAGCATATAAACATAAGAGAATATGAAATTCGAATTTATATCTCAAAATTTAGGTTGTACGATAGGTTAGAAATTATTTCGCTGACTATTTAAATATGTTAATAATAATATAATTGGGAGTTTTTATTTATGGCAACGTATCGTCTGGAATTTTATTTCATCAACGTAACAACAACATAAAGACTTTTTTTTCAAAGATGTCCAAACAATGTTAGACTAAGCCGGTTACCACTCAGATATTTTAATAAAAGTTAATAAAACCTACCTGTGGTTATAATGATTAGAAACATCATCTAAATAATTTAAATTTTAAGAGGCATTTCATTTTTAATACAAATCCCTGAATTATTCAGCGTAAAATGTGAAAATAAATTTTAAAAAATACGTAATATTTTAAGCCAAGGAAAATAGGTAGACACAAATTTCTGCATTCGGTATATTGGGTTAATACTACAATAATTATGAAATACTTTGTTGTAAAAATATAGTAAGTAATCATTATATAGTAAGTATGTTCAAAATATAGGGTAAAAGAGGCTTACTTGCTGTATTATAACTGTAGAAGTAATTGATTGTACTGTAAATAAATAATTAAAGATTCAAAGGATAAGTTTAAATTAAGTATACCAGTCAAGAAATTGTCTTTTAAATCATACAGCAGAAAGACTTTAGAAAGATTTTGCTCTGAATTTTTAAATGGTAATTATTCGTGATTTTCATTAAAATTACGACAGTGTGCAAATTCGCTCCTATGAGGACACTTACAGGAAATTTTTAAGTTCCAGTCATAAATGCTGATTTATTAGTAAACAAATGAATAAGTAATGCTTATGTGATAAAATAAGTCAGCTTTATGGATGAAGACTCAACAAACTTCTGAAGATTGGTTATTCTGATGAATTAAAATGAAAGCATACTCATGTCCACCATTCTCTAAAGTTCATCTTCTTGGTTTTATGAATTTATTGAATAGAATTTTATTAATTGTATTGTATTAAATTCATGAATTTATTTCATATTTCAAAGTTCATGCTATCCAGGAAAGTTCTAAAATTTCGCACTAAACATCATAGGACAGACGGTAAAATGCCTTTATGATTATGATATTAATATATTTCTAAAACATCAATCCAAATAATGCCAGTACAAGTAACATCAAACAGTTTATTTTCGTATAATTTAAGAGCAAATTTAAAAAAATCAATATGAACAATCAAAATAATATTACTCACTTAATCAATTCTTTGCAAACACAAGAAAAGATGGCAACTGTCCAATTATTTGTTCAAACCGTAACATTTAGATCTCTTGAAATTATTTCATGCTTCATCTATCTCCTAGGAAACTACTCTCGTCTCATCTGTGAAATCCAATTCATTCGTAGCATGGGCTACTACCTGATCCAAATCTACATCCCAGCAGGACTCATTGTCATCATCTCTTGGGTGTCTTTCTGGCTGCATCGCAACGCCACTCCAGCCAGGGTGGCTCTTGGAGTGACCACTGTGCTCACCATGACCACCCTTATGTCCAGTACCAATGCCGCCTTACCCAAGATTTCCTACATCAAGAGCATCGATGTTTATCTGGGCACCTGCTTCGTGATGGTGTTTGCCTCCCTCCTGGAGTATGCAACCGTTGGCTATTTGGGCAAGAGAATCGCCATGCGCAAGACTCGTACCCAACTGATTGCCAAGATTGCTGAGCAGCATCGTCAGAGGTGTTTAGCCCACCATGCAGCCACTTCTTCCGCCTCAACAGCCGATGGCGGGACTGGTGATGCTGCTGTGCTGGTTGCCGCCAACAATGAGATACCTATGGTCAGAACGGCCGTTAGTACTCACCGGTACCGCTGCGACGGACTCAACCCTTCCTCAAACCAGGTAATGACCATTCACAACTTCAACCTTAAATTAAATACTCATACAAACCACATCAGTAGTGCAATGGCGGATTTACTTTTTGAAATTTGCCACAAAATCCCATTCTTCATCGAAATTTGCACTAATTTTGACTATTCATATTTTTTACAAAATCCTTTAATTTGAATTTATTATTCCCCCGAAGAAATTGTGAAACATCCAGTACCATTTTCTAATTCACTTACTGCGTATTTAGATAAGAACGTGCTCAAAAAAGCAAGAAACTGACATAATATATTTGAACTATAAATCATATATTATATATTATGCAACATTTCCTGCAAAAATATAAATGAAGCTCAAAACCACCGATAAAAAAATTTTCACGTTATTAAGCAACTTAGTCTTTTTGGGTTATACTTTAACATAAATTTCATGGTGTCTCACTTTTAAATATAAGTGTATAATTAAACAAAATTTCATTAATGAGCTGTATCATATATCCTCTTTTTGCTGAAAAAGGGCATTTAATTAATATTCCTAATTTACAGCCTTGCATTTAAGCCATCTTGAAAATTAGAAATCTTAAAATTTATTCGATATGAGAGAATATTTAAACTCAATAAATAGTCTCTTGATGTTGTAGATAGTTAATGGTGAAACGTAAAAAGTGACATTTTTAATTTTTGCAGTAAAAAATTATCAGTCTGAGGGAGAAAAATAATGGGTAAGATATCATATTATTAAACTCAAATTTGAACAGTACTTCGGATATGTATTCTAATATATGGATAATAAATATGTATTAGTTGATAAGATTATACACAGTGGACTCTCTATAATCCTGCCCTCCAGTTAGTGCGATGTTTTCAGGAGGGAATGTAAATTATATTTAGAAAGTGCTCTTGATGTGAAGAAAGCACAAGGTTTCTGATAAGATTTTCTGATATTTATAAACATAGGATAATTTTTGTAAAATATTGTAATAATATGTGTATGGTGCATAACGCAGGTATTGCTAATAAAATGCCATTTGTTAATTGAACCTCCTTAAATCTAGTAGTTACGCTAAACTGGCAGTTTTCTACTCTGATATCGGCCGAATTCCAAAGATTACATTTTAATTGCACACATTTTTACCCAAACAAATAAAACTTCTTATTTGGTGACCGTAAGTCTATAATATGAAAGCAATGGTTTTTATTTCTGTGTAAAAATTTTTGCAAAAAATCTGTTTGAATTTCCTTTATCACAATTTTTCGAATATTCTTACATTTGTCGCATCACAAAATGACTTGAATTCATAGATATCTATGATAATAATGATCATTTAAAAAAATTCAAGGCAATTTTTCGAAAAACTTCATTTAACATCATAATCGTTAGAAATTTTCAGTTTATTCACGGAAATGAATTACATCTCACATAGCTGATTCCAAATCATTTCTTAATACAACGTTGTTCCGATTCTATTCTCTGTTTCTTTTATATATTTATGCTGCATACACAAAAGCCTGTCTTTTATATCTCAAATTACAGAACAATTATAAAATGTAATAGGAAAAAGGTTTAGTTAACAATTTTTCTACAAATCTAGTTATTTAAGCATAACTAATTATTTCAAAAATTTGAAATCGTCAGTAAAAGTAATAGTCCTGTCAATACACAAGTATTATTCTAGGATGAAAAGTTCAGAAACCGTGATTAAAAGTATCTTTAAAGAGAATTCAAGCAAAAAATTTAAACAAATAATATGTGAATACTGAAAAAATATGAATTGTTTTCTCTGGATATGTATCAATGTGAATTCATACAGAGGAAAAGAAAGTATTTCACTGAATTAAATTATAATAACTTGCATTATTAATTTATATAAATGAAACAATTAGTTTTGATACATTTGAAGAGAATGCAGTTGTTCGAATAAAATTCTTATAATAAGAATGTGGAATTAATTTTAAGAATGTGGAATATAATTATGTATAGTTGTGGAATATTTTTTTATTGATCAAACATAATCAATTAAACACGTTATAAAAAGTTTTTGGCAATAATTACTTTGGAATGTTGGACTCATGTATCACTGGTGAACATTAAATCATTAAAAACATCAACTGGCAATGAGACATTTTATAATATGCCAAACGGTGTTGATTTATGAGCACTTAAGTTAATACAAAAAAAAATAGCGAGATTTTCACTCATTTCTAATTAACGAGTAAAAGAGTTTCATAAATTTACATTTGTAAGCTATTCTTTTCCACTGAATTATCCAATAATTTCACAAACATAAACACCTCAAATGATTTATATTAGTTTTAGATTCAAAGACATAATGAATTTAATTCCTTTAATTGTGAGAAAGGTAATTGTTTCATAAAATTCGGAATTTTACAGCTTTATAGAGTAATCATTTGTCACATTCGAGATTGTACTTTAGTGTTTGGATTTACTCTGAAGAAAATTACACTGTGCAGGGTAAAAATAATGATTGATTACCAGAAGTAGCTTTCTAATATTCGCTATTTTCATAGTATTATTTAAGAAACAAAAGTTATCTTTTATTTAAGTTTCCTTTTTATTTAAAGCATAAAAAATGGGAAGGAAATATTTATCTGCTAGTAGACTAATATGTTATTTGAATATATCTTTCCATAACATGATAATGATTGGTGACAAATAAAATTTACAATTCTTAGAAATTTCTATTATTGTTTCTTCGAATATTCAACTTCATTCGTTATGTATTATTGAACATGGCTTTGATTGAGGCATGGCAGTCTTATTAAATCATTTTTTTTAATTTCTCAAAATTTATATCAAAAAGCCCATTTTAAAATAATTGATAAATACAAACTCTAAAATCTCTAAAAAATACCTCTAAAAATAATTTCAACTATCAATTCATACGGATATTTCAATAATGTCTCAATATTAAGCAGAAGTTTATACAATATAAAAACATTTCTCTTACATTATTTTTTTTAAATTTGTATGGTAACTATTTGTAATAAATTTACAATATTAATATTTATAATTTTGATTTATTATTTGTAAGATTATACATGAATTAATGATGCCCCCCACACATTTCTGAGAATAGCAAATTTTAGCAGAAGAAAGGTAGACAATTCACAACTGAATATTAATAATTACGTAGAGGAACTGTGATTCAGTTCTTTAACAAATTCTTTTGCTATTCTTTTACGGAATATTTTTAAAAATTCTGTACTTCAATAACTCTTGATTATAACAACCACAAATAACTGTTGCATAGTCCATGTTACACTTTTTTGCATTTAATAAGAATACATTGTTACTTTCAATATAAACTACTTACTGTACTAAAATCTTTCAGAAAGATACTTTTTTTAAGAAATAAGGCAGTTTCAATAGATATATTAATTGTCATTATTTCATTAAATTTAATGAACTTGTTACATAGAAAAAACTTTTGAAACATTTGAAGAGACGCATAAACTTGGACGAGTCACGCTTGTGAATCGATTATAGAGCATCCTATATTCAAAGCATTTCACATCTAAAAAAATATTACTTTTTGTTGCTTTCCATATCTTTTTTGCTCTTATAACAGGCAACTATAAGAATTTTTTTTCAATTTTTTTTTATTATTTTGATATGTAAAACAAATTTTTCATTTATATATATATATATATATATATATATATATATATATATATATATATATATATATATATATATATATATATATATATATATATATATATATTTAAACTTGCAAAATAACTTTTTCACAAAAAAAAAATATTCGCTTAAACAGTTTTGTTCCAGTTTGCTCATTAAATGAACGATAATTTGTATGTTGTATTTATTAAACTAAAATTACTTCAGATAAAGACCATCAAATTGAAAACTAAAATTCCGCTGAAACTACAACCATTTCATATAACAGGTGAACTCATGCAATATTTGCAAAATAACTTTCTAAATCCAACTATATTATATAATTAAAAAGGCGTATGAAATCGAACTTTTAAAATAATTAAGATGGAATATTTACTATAACATAATAATTATTCTATATATCTTTCAGTGTGAAGATAATAAATCATAAAAGTTATTTTATATATTTGATACATTTAATAAATTCCCTTTTGAAATCTATTAAAAAAAGGTTTTAAATGTAATTACTTCAATGAACTGCTAAATATATTCTATAAATCATGACGTATACTACATTCGAGAATCAATAACAACTTGAAATGAATTTTCTTAAAAGTAGGACAGATAATTTTTGGAATAACAAAGTGATAAGTCCATCTTCAAGTCAACCATAAAAGTATGAAGAAGCATTAAGAGAGTAGAAAAGTATTAATTTAGAAGTATGGAGATGTATATTTAAACTACTAATAACTAACCTCTAACAACTTTTATTAAATTTATTAATTGCTTTCTACATTTCAGAAGTTGCATGTATATTTATTATTTATAACCGTGTGTATTTTCAAGGAAAAAAATATGTCCACGGTTTAAAAATCAGAATAATTAAAATATTTTAGTTCATATAATCAATAATTGATCAGTCACTCACTTGTTGATTATTTTTAGTAAAATTTTTATAGCTCTTCAAATTTCTAAAATATACTCTTTGCATCTTTTTAGCCCTTTTTTTTAATAACATTTAAAAGCTTTAGTATAAATTGCTTAGCTAATCATTGCTTAGTACCAATTTAAGAAAAAATTCTTAAGTACGCATTATCAGTTTTACATGTTCATAAATGATACGCGATTCATTTTAGATTTTCCTAAAATACTTTAGAAGAATTGAGAAATTAAAGAATAACAGAATGTCATAAAAATGTATTCTAAATCATTAATATAAAAATTATGAAATCATATACAAAAAAGATATTTTACGACACACATTCAAGAAAATTATTATACAACAACTCATTAATATTTCTAATTAACAGTGTCATAACACAAGATTTAAAATTATTTAATAATTTTTTATTCATATATTAAACAATTATAAAAGTATTTCATATATATTTGAAGCTTTTTTTAACTATTTGCTTAGTTAAATTTCCTTTTTCGATAGATAGATAGGATAGATAGGAATTTAGTGAGTGAAAAACTTTTTTGAATTGCTGTAAGATAATATTGAAAATGTAGATTTAGAAAATGTAATTATTACTCATACTTAATCTAAAATATACTCCCTACCATGGATTCCTTTGTGTATTCTGAGATCTAGAACAAAACAAGTGTGATTATAATCAACATAACAATGCATATAATTAGACGGTAGGCGTTGCATATTATCATCTGTTGTGGCCTTTTGGAAACAGAGAATAAACGGAGGTAATTAGTTCGCCATTCCTTTGAGCATCTCTGGCATCCCTTTAGCTAATAAGTTTCCATTGTAGAATCTCTGAGCTGGGATAATCAGTGATAGGAACTTATAACTCTCCTCTTCAATATTGTGCTAATGTCCTCAGGCGAAATTAACAAGCAGGTAATATTAAATGGCGTATATAAATGGCTTTGAATATGGAATGGACCTTAGTAAAAAAGGTTTATCATGGGTCTGGACTGGTTTTAAAACTCTTCTATACCGAGCTCAGAAGTTTTTGTCAAATTTTATTGACAAACTCATTTGGGAATAAACTTGTTAGCTGATTTTTTTAAATATAATAGCATTAGTTACAAACTGCATAAAAGTTAAGCGCAATATATTGTAATAATATATTAAAATTTGAAAATACATAAAATTTTTATGCGTTTAAAAATAATTTAGATCAATATAAATATAAGCTATTGCTTAGTTCATACGAGAAAATAAGTGTTTAATTGTTTTTATTCTATTAGCGCCTTTTGTTATTCTTTACGGCCTGATGAAGCTATTTGGCATAATCGGAATACCCTGGTATTAATAATCGATAAATATCATTACTATCATGTATGCAATCATGATATGTATCATCTTCATCATGATATGTATCATGATGGAGTGACAAACTCCTAGAAGGAAACATAATTTGGATAGAAATGAAAAAAGAATGAACAATTTTAATTAATTAATCAGGATGAAATAAATAATTAAAGTATTTTAGTTTTTTAATTAGCTTATTAATGAACAATAATTTAAGCTATAGAAAATTAAAATAACAGGAAGTCTATTTTGACTCGGATTTTGTAAATATGTATAATAGTCAGTTAGCAAAACTCATAGGGTAATGTGCACCAAGAGAATTTACCTTGAATTCGAGGATGGAACTTTAAAACATCCAGTTTCAAAGCTGCAACCTTATCACCTGGCAACAATGACTTATATTAAAAAGTGAAAATTAATTAGTAGAAAAAAACTATTATATCTCATCTTCACTTAAAGAGAAAAATTTCTCTGAGCTCCCAATACATTTTTGAGTTATTTTTAAGTATATTTATAATGCATTTATATGTTACATCTAAGAGTGTTTCATGTACATTTAAATGCATTATGTAAGAGAGTTTCTTCTATTCAATTCTTGAACTTTTATTTCTAAAATGAGACAATCAAAATTCTTGTGTTATACATGTGTGAATTACTTGAGAATACAAAAGAAAATGTGCATGCTTAACTGTTGTATGTATATGCAGTGTTTCCTAATTGTTGTACTTACATCTGATGTAAACCTTAAAGCTCTAGGGCAATTTTTTGTATTAGTATCATGTCACTTCATGTATTCCAAAATAGCTTAAAACATTAAATAGATTAAAGTAGAATTAGTTGCAAATGTTTTAAACATTTTGTTTAAAACATTTGCAAATATATATATATATATATATATATATATATATATATATATATATATATATATATATATATATATATATATATATATATATATATATATATATATATATATATATATATATAAGAAATTATTTTCCCTACTGAAAATATTTTCTATAGTATTTATCCATATAATAAGGAATAAACTCCATAATAATATTTTGAAATTACCTTTTTTATCAAATTATTTCCAAAAACAAATGCTTGAATTTTTATGAATTATGCATTGTAATATAAGCTTGTTGTACAACAAATTAAATTTAGTTCAATTTGGAATAAAATAGCATTCTCTTAGGTTGGCTCGCTTTAGAAACGAACTATTCCACTGAAGTAGTTTTTAATACAAGATCCAAAATCCATAAATCTGTAGACGATTCCTAATTGTATAAATCATTCAAATTTGACAATTGAAATTATTTTTATACTACATGTATACTAATGAAAGTTTTAAAAGCCTCAAAAAGTAGTGTCGTAATTCAAGTACTAGATAAAATCAGACGACACACTTATGAATTGGCAATAAAATAAGTAAATTAAATCACGCTATATGGAAATTCCCTTTTGCTAAAGCATGGATAATTTAAAATATCACAAATAAATCAAAATGTCATTAAATTATTTTTAAACCACTAACAGATAATTTCTTCCGTGGCATTTTAAGAAACATAGGATTATTCTTATTATTTTCAAGTGAAATTATTTTAGATTTTGAGGCCTTCCTTATCTTTCTTATTCATGGATAATTTACAGTTAATAGTCTAAGATAATCGGCATTGCCTTGGAAGGTACTGGGATGGAAGGAAATTTGTGGGTACAGAGAATGCTGCATTCGCACGATAAATGATTGATGAAGAAAATAGTCAACGATTGTTGCAAAACAGTAAATTATTTGTAAAAAGACTGTCTCAAACGTACATTTTTACCATAAATATTATTTTAACAGGTCTCAAACATACATTTTAATAGAATAACAAAGTAAAGTCAATATCGATAATACATGAAACTGTCAGCCAAAATTTAATAATTTCTTTAATGATTATTCACATATATATTCTTTATCCGTTGGACTCTTCCTGTCCATTTAATTACAATAATACATATGTCCTAGAAAATTATCCCTATCGCAAAAAATTGCGCATTAAATGTTTTTATCCCAAATTTATCCCAATTTCAAAAAACAAGATTGCATCAATCGAAAGTCTTAACAACTTAAATTGTAAATTCTTTCCAAAACGTAATTGTTGTCATAAAGTCTTTTGCAACTGCTCTAGAATTACGAAATAAAATATAAATGCGGAATCCCTATAAAATGCCATGAAAAGAAATGACCGAGAATCGAAATCTGGAGCATTTTTATAGCTGATGCGATTTCCACATAAATCAAGAGAACTCCATTTGCAATAATCCAATTCTATCAAATACACCCTATTCCATATAAATACAATATCTGTTTATAAAAACCAACAAACTCTACCTAGCAATGTATTTAAAGCGAACGGTCTATGTAGATTAATGAATCAAAGTATTTTTACTGAATCCATTCATCATAGTTTATTTTCCTTTTTCATTTCCTCGGAAATGTATATTTTGGAAGCGCCATTAATATTTCACCCCATTCTATTCAGCAAACGAGCACCGCTGAAAACTTCATTTCTTTCGCGAAGTGCAAGGTGATGATTTTGATTAAAGGTTTTAAAGGAGGAAGATTGAGAAAGATTCTAATTTGTGGATGGAGGGGGGGGGGGTGTCAGGAAGATGAAGAATGTCGCGGAAAAGAAATATCGTTATTTTTTTTTCAGCTGTAAAGATGAGATATTAACGCATAAATTCAAATTTGTCCTGCACTACATATACGATAGGTATCATTTTCTTCGTCTAGGTTAAATAGTTTTCCCGCAAAGTATAAATCTTCACCTATCCATGAATATTTGAAAGGAGTTTTGTAGTTAGGACAGCAATATCCTTTTATGAGCACCATCCATATTCGGAAAAATCTCATTTTAGCAAAAAGAATAAGTTGAATGAGTGTAGCAAGAATTAATTCATAATCCGAAACAATGCATTATTATATCATATGAGAGATTGCTTGCAAAATTTATTGCATGCTTTAATTAATTCTGTGCTATTTTTTTAATACACCAAGCTGTTTGGCTGTTAGAATTAGGTATATGAGTATTATAGCGTACTTCAAATGCACCTTAAATTTCTCTCGATTTCCTTTAAAAAGTTGAAACAATTATTTTTATTTCTTACTATAGCAATTATTAAGGAAATATGACAATTTTTTGAAAGGCTGTTTTATTACTAAGCTGTAAATTTGTAATAAATTCAAAGTGTATCATAAAAATATACAATCTTCAAAAACTCATAATATAAGAAGTAATGCTTGGAAAAAATTTCGGTTTGCACGAATATGATCAGAGGCAAATTGGATTATTTTACATGTTTAAAAATGATTAAAAAACAGAAAGAGAACGCTGACACGTCATACTAAAACGTTTTATATAAATTATGCAATATAATAACATATAATGAATCAGAGCACAATATCATGACTCTCTTCCTTCATTTTAAATTAAAAGTTGCTCAACATAATCACCACCACAAGGTATTTGACAAATGAAGTCGCCATTAATCATATAACAGCTGAGTATAGTATGCCGACATAGATACCACCGACGGCTCGTCGAATGGCATCTTGCAAAAAATGGCTGGGTAGCCCCACCACATATAACACTTTAAGTGTTGCCATATCCAGAAATCTTTTGGCGTTTATTCTGGCGATCGCATGGACCACTTAAACTTACAAACTCGACATATCACTCATTTTTCAGCAAAAGTGTGCAACGTGGACATGTTGACTTAATGCGCAGTGTGGGATGGGTCTCTATCCTGTATGAAAATGACGACATGCCTGTCTTATAATGCTGGCACAATGTGGTCACGCAAAAGCGTAACTTACTTTTCCGCAGTAACTGTACAGGTTTTCCAGCTGGATACAGTAAAACATTTTTCGAAAAGCGAGGGACCAGAATGAAAAACGCTATGAAACCACACCAAACAGCCACAAGAGAGGAATTCAGTGGCTTGGTCAGGTATTTAAGAAGGTTTGACGTCATTGATGTCACCATTCTTTGAAAAGTGGACTTCTTGCGTCAACATGAGGTTTGAGAACATTATGAGTTATGTTCTATTTGTGCCAGCGCCCATATAGAAGAATTTAGTCTTTCATCGGTACCTGTATCTATTACGGATACAATTCCAAAATTATGAACAGAATGTGTCGAATTGATGATTCTTCTCCCATGACATTTTTTTACAGCATGAACGCGGTCGGCTATCAAAGATTGTCTGCCACTGTACAATTCTCCAAACTTCCCTGAAAATGTCGTAATAAATTCTGTATCATTCAATAAAACGGGGCTTTTTTTGTGCCTTCAGCCTTTTCTCTGCAAAATATTTGCATTGCATCAATTGTGCATTCATTATTCTTGTAGAAAAGTTTAACCATCAGCGCTCGATCTCATAACGATAGCATGCTGTAGGGATCAAACGACGAATCCATTTTCAATCAGGTGTTTTATTACTTGTCTAAATTGCAAATTATCTCAGTATCATGAGAACTATTGAACGTGTTTACTTTTGGAATCAATTTTATACATGAACAAATACTTCAATGTCCCTCTACTCAAATTCGTGCAAACAGAAAGTTTTTTTTTCTTCCAAGCATTATTTCTTTTATTATGAAATTGATTCCTTCTCATTATTAATTTTTTCCAAATTTATGGAGTATTTTCTAAATATGATTTTTCGAAGTGAAAAATATATCTTTTATGCATAATTTAAAAGAAAAATTTTTATGATTCTTGAAATTTCTTGAGACATATAAAATAAAACGATTTAAGTATTATGATTGAAGAAATTAATTTTAATGCTACTGCTAAACCAGCATCATCGGACTTAATGTAATGATTTCATTAGAATAAAATGCCGTTTCCAATCAAGAATTTATAAAATATGATATAACACACGAAATCTCAACATCTGTTAAATCACTTTTAACTAAGCTTTTTCTGTTTTTATGTATATTATTTTATAATAGTTAACATGTTATTTACATGGGTCCGGGAAAAAAGAATGAACTATCTACTTTACTTTAATAATGGTAAGAGCAGGCGCAATGGAATTTCTTAAAAAGAAGACTTTGTCCTTTTGTTCTTTGGAAAGTATACTATATATATTATTTTTATACTGCAGCCATCCTTATTTCTTGGATATTAATGTCTATATTTAAAACATTTGAGTTTAATTATCACATTGCTTTTCTTCAATTGTAATCCCGAAATTATTTTCGAATTTAATAAAAATCTAAATAAATAAGAATCCTATGGAGCTAAGGTGGGACTATATAGGAGTCGTGTCATCATTGATACAGTATTCAGTTACTGAGCTGCATTTTGGTGTCTGCATCTGTTTAGGAGTGCAACTCTAACCTTCTTGTTCATAAGACAAACTCAGCTTATCCAAGAACGGACAATATTTTTCTTTATTAATATTCATTCCACGTTCGAGAAAGTCTATAAATATCACCCCGGGGATCCCAAAAGAATGTCGCTCTCAATTTATTTGAAATGGCAAGTCATAGCTTCTTTTAAGACAGAAGACCGGGAGACTTTCATTCTGGATCTTCCTAAAGGAATTCAATCACTCCATGCTGGTGTAGTCGGCTGTAAAGCTAGTCATCCACTATGACTTAACAGAGATAATAGGAAACAATAATTAAGCCTAACTTAGAGGTAACGGGTTAAAGTCCCTATTTCCAAAACTTAGTTTATCTTATCTTTCATTACACTATGCATTATTCTTTGACCGACCTGTGCACACAAGAATATTTTTTCTCAAGGCTAGAATTTTAATGAATATATGATAATTTTAAAATGATTTTAGATTAAAATTTTACAAATGATTTTATTATATTCGAAGCATGTTGTTATTAACCTCTACTTTTTACCACCAAATACTTCTTATCATGAAAATTTTGTTTAAGTGATATGCATTTATGACGAAAGTTAATAAACGGTGTTGTAATAAATGCAGGTATCACCTTTTAATATTCAAAATTCAGAAATTATTTCAGGCAGGAATCATTTTGACTACGCTTAGGTAACTATATTTTAACTTATTGAAGCGAGAAATGTTTCACTGAAAAATTTCAAACTCCAATTAAAATCTTATTGACATCCGAAAAAAGTGATTTATAATTTTTGATGAAATTTATATAACCTGATTTCACTTAATCACCACACAACGTCTAATGCGAGCAATTTAAATATCTTTCATGACGCATAACACGCCTTAAACTACAAAGAATTAGTAGCTTAATGACGTATTGTGAAGACAGCAGCTGTATTGAAATACTTCGAAATTCAGAGAATTCACAAAGCTTCTGACGGATTTCGAAACAAAACTTCATCTTAGAGGATGAATTTCTCCATTTCCTAACACCGGAGTGTCGTTATATGTTATGCAGGAACCGACTTAAATGGAGCCTTACAACAGCTGCAGTTGTTTATTGTAGAAGTTTGCACCCGCACATGTATTGCGACAGTGTCTGCAAAGATCAATACTCATATCCATGTTAATCAATGAAGACTGACTAAAGTGTATTTCAGAAATGTCGTTTATGCAGAATCCTGTTTGCAAAATCATTTCTCTAGTTCATCACGGAATGTTTGATTTTGAAAGGACGGATTGATTGGAATATAGAGTTTGTTTTTAGTGTTATACTGTGTAGTATATTTAATAAATATTTTTAGAATACTATAAATACTAAAATTCTGCTCTAGACTTCAAAAGCATTTTGGTTCATAAGTTTTTTTTTTTTTTTTTGAAGTAGCAAATTGAATTCCCCAATTCATTTTACACTCTAAAATATTATCTAATAAATTTGGTAAAAACTAAATATATCCCTATTCACAAAAAATATCTTAAGCCGTATGTTCCGTATCACTATAAAAATATTTTGTTTCGTTACTAAAATCATATGAATGAAATGCCACGTATTAAAAATTGTTTATAGCTTAAAAAATGCCAAAATTTAGTTATTTAATAAACATAGCCTTAAAACAGAAAACCTCGTTCATTGTTATTTCATGAATATTATTTTATACTAATTAATCAATTTTATACTGATAATTTTTTATCAATCAATAATCAATTTTATACTTTTTAATCAGTCATTGTTATCTCAAAAAGATTGTACTAATTAATCAATTTGGAACAGCAATAAAAGCATCTGTTAAGTTTTCATGGGCTTACTTAGCAAGGAAAAATTATATTATTTAAAATGTCAATTCATGGTAATTGCTTATTAATTTGATTTCATGAGGATTTTGTTAAAAAGATATGTGTAATCAATAATAGCACTTTAATGAATGCAGATAGTTTAAAAACGATTTAAAATATTACACACCAATAAACAAATCAAGTAATAAATATAGAGTCTCATCAATTTGGGAGGATTTCCTTTCCAACTGACAGTTCGTATGTTAAACTGGTTCCAAATCGATTTTCAATTTTGAACATTACTTTTATTCTAATGGATCATACAATTTTGATTTTATACACTAAAATTTAATCTATGTATGCATTAACTATTGTACATAAAGTAAAAATGATATATATTCTATTACACATACTGAAAAGAAAAATACAATCTGACTGTATTCTGTTTTGAAATTTAGAATTCATTTTTTCTTGTCTCGAGAGCCGATGTTTCTAAGTTATATGTAAGATATTTTTTTTACGAACAACATTCTTAAAAAAACTTCGTTAGCCCTTAACTGGGGACGTGCGGTCTGTGAAACCGCTAGCGATGGATTTTTGGTCACCCCTATTCTATTTTTAGCTCAATTGAATGGATTGACCCTGTAGCTTCCTGTTTTGTGACCTTCAATACACATGCACTTTTTCACCCGATTTCAGCAGATGCTTTTTAAAATAATTCAGTTATTTCTTCCATCTCCCTGTTAGTGTCCCAGTGATAAACAAGGTTTAGTAGATGGCGCTAAAACTTGGGGTCCAAAATATCATCCAGTTTACTGATCCTATTATGAAGCAGTGCTCCAGACACTTTTAAATGAAGCAGAAAGTGATTTTAGTGATAAGGATAATTGTACAGAAGAGTTTTTCGATGAAAGTTTGCATTGAACTGATTTTGATATGTATGTTCAAACATAATCAATTTTTCTAGTAATAATGTATTTTGAAAAATTTATAAAGTATATTAATATACCAAGAGATATATATACAGAATTTATAGGTTGATTTTTATACTAATTCTTAACCTGCATGTTTAAAATTCCTCAGAAAACCATGCTATGAAAGTCACACAAGCCGATATGAAAAGGGCCAATTTTACCCATTGTCATTTTTTTTTTATTTTTCATATAATTGTTAGTTAATTTTACATTATATTGTCTTCTATATATCTTCATATACTGTAAAAATAAATATGATTTAAAAAGTAAAAAGTAATATGCTTTTTCAAGAATATTATTTATTGTAACATGTCATTTGAGAAGAAAATGTATGTTCCAACGCATTTACTTTTTTCAATGAGAATATATTTTGAAAAAATTCTAAAACATATCTATATATCAAGAAAAATATCTGCAAAATATATTGGCAGTTTTTCATACTAATACATTTAGTTTCGAAAGAAAATCATTTTTCATTGTAGGAGAAAAATGAAAAATTACCCATATTTATTATTATTGTAAATGATAGTACAGTGAGATGAAATTAAACTCAATTAAAATATTTGCCACAGAGTTATTTCTGTTCGTACTCTTGTATAATACTACTTTAACCCCGCATCAAAAGGGTTAATTTTTCAAATATCACATACCTAATAATTAAATGTATCAGATAGTAAAACACATCACATCATCTGAAAGATTATTTAAAAACAGCTAACAGAGAAAAAAAATTGAAATCTTTACTTGAATAAAAACTATAGGGAAATGTTGAAACGTATAAAAATTATCTAACTTAAGTAAATAAAATAAATAGTGACAGTGTAAAAATGTAAAATGCCAAATTATTCCTCAAAAGTCTATACATATTTAATGGATCGAACAGCACTCCGAACTCAGACAAAATATACCGTTTTCTCAAATGAATTGTGCTCTGGTATATGAAATATACTGCTCTATCCACGGTGGAGTGTAGAAATTAAAATCAGAATAACTATGCGTTGCCTTCAGGAGAAGACTTGCTGACAAACGTGGGAAACACGTTGATGAGGCTGCGTTTGTACCTTGAAGTTATTTCTCATAAAAGGACGATAAACCTGGGAAACAGGGTAGGAGAAACGAGGCTAAATCCATAAAACACATTTTTATCGTACACAATAAATAGCGTCAAAAATCTCCGTTTTCCATGGTTCATTGGAAACTGCTATATTGAAAGCGTGAGCAGGTTTCAAAAGAGAATGCGATATTCTTTTACATTCTTTTAAAAATTTATATTGGATGGTTACAACGAGAAACAAAGACTCAAATTTAATGCTTTGGAAAATTTTGAAGGGCAAATTTTGCATTTATTTAATTTATGATAAGTGAATTATTTTTTATTTATTTCTTTAATCTGTTACAGATTATTTTTTATAAGATGTTTTATGTATTAACCGAATTTATAAAGAAATATTGCAAGAGGCAGAATATATATCAGTATTTTAGAACGAAATATTTGCACAACTTTCCAACTTAACATCAATAATAAATACTTCTAGTTATACGCATCGAATACCAAAATAAATTGAATGAATAATAAATCTTCATTTATAGTTTTGGAAATCCACAATAACAACAAAAAAACAAAGTTTAATTTATTAATTTGATCCTCTTTATTTTGCTTCTAAATATGCTTTACAAATGGGAAAAGACTTTTGCTCGAGTAAAAAATTATATAGTTGTTTTCTATTCTAAGAAATTGAAAAGTTTAAAAATCTTTGCAGAATCTTTTCTACTGACACTGAATAACTTTAAAAAAATCTATAACAGAAATAACTAGAACTCCATAGAAAAGTAGCTAAGACAAACTAAATGCAATCCTAATTGGAAGGTAAATTAGGAGATGAATTTAGAAATCAGGAAACAAATTTCTTGATTTCGAAATCGCTATTAAATACAGTATCTGAGTGCGTATATCTTCATAACAGAAATCGATTAAACTATTTTTAGAATGCAATAATAAAAACTGAGGAAATACAGCACTAAGTTTATTTCTGCATTATTTTATGAATATGACAAAATCTCAAAATGTTGTATGAAATTTCGTATTGTGCAAACATGCCTAATTATATTTTAATAAGTTCACAATGACGACACATGGCATGTTGACAAGTCTGGCATCCTTCAGTACATAATGTGTCTTAAAGAACCTGACGACAAAGATTTAAATAATTTCTTGAATACATTGTTAACACACCTCGTGTAATCTTTGAATGGAAACGTCATTGCCATGATTTGGAGTCAGAAGCAGGAAATCTAAAGGTCTTTTTGATCTCTAACATAAGATAAGCCCACTTACAAAGCATTGATGTTTTTTATGAGGAAAATACTTCAGGGTGAATTGCGAAACATGTCATTCCTGTTTGTCTTTGTTATTGTTTCAACCAATTTTTTAACTGAAAATTCCTCTGAAAATCCTGAAACTTCTGTTATTCAGTTCGACTTGCACAGGAATTCTTTCCATTAATAATTAGTTTCTTAGACTCATATTTAGATAAAATTTTCTTCACTGTTTTAAGGCTTCTCGAATTTCTTAAAAACACCATACTTCTCATACAAACGGTTGGATTAAAAACAATTTATAAATCCAGTAGCATATGATGTAAGATTCTACAGACAGAAATATCCAAAAGACATTTTTTTCTTTAATCGTTTTCCGCTTGGTAGCTCTCACGAAACTTTATAAGTAAACAGTGCTATTGGAAGATTTCAAATTTAACATTTCCAAGAAAAAGTATACCAGGTAGTTATACAAAAGTTTAAAAAAAAATTTCTGGAACTGTCCAGTCTATATCAATAAGTTTTTCTATCTGTACTGCTATATCTAAACTAAGAGTAAAATTGCCTCTGATCTTAGTTTTTGAGAATAAAGAAGAAAAATATTTTTATTTCTTTATTTAAAGGACATGTTTTGATGCATAGGTAAATAGCCTGGTTAGTGTATTAAAGATCAGATAAGGGAAAAATACTAAAGATGAAATTTAAACAATTATAAATGCCTACTTAATTTGTATAATAATTCAATTTGTCTGTAATTTAATGAAGTTTGTACTTAAAATCTATGACAACTTTATTGTTATTTTAAAACTCATATGGATCTTCTAACGACATTGAAATTCATGGTCAATCATATTAAATTTAATTCATGATTACATGATAATAATGTAATATCTCATTTATACAATACGCAAACATTTATTGATTTCCTTCCTAGATAAAAATAATTATTAAGAATGGATAGTTGAAAATTTATCGGAAATAAAATAATTGAAATAAAAAGAGGAAATTAAATTTAAAAAATTCAAAATAATTCAAATAACAATAAAACAAAACTGAAAATGACAAAATCATTGTTTAAAAGATTAAGTGCATGCAAACTTTACATGTTTTTTATTTTTTATTTTTATTTTTTTTTGTTCATCTTTATACAGATGACATTTTATTATCGAATTTTTACTCACTTCTTGATTTGTTAAAGCTTTAAATTTTGATGCAATAGTGCGTTGCCTATCACAATATAATATTTTAATATTCTCAGAATGGGATAATCAATTAATCTCACGGATTTATTGACTATTTGAGTCAATACTAGAAGCTCCATCTGGTAACATCTTTAAGAAAAAATTAATACAAGCTTCCGTTAAAAATTATTTAGAAGATTTATGAAATATATTAATGACTAAAAAGTAAAAAGTAAAGAAAATGAAAAAATAAAAACCACATTTTTATAAGTGCAAAAAATGCAGAAAAGTTTTCTATTTGTTTCTGAAGGTAAGAAACAAAACAAAAAAATCATAGAAATATAAGACACTGTAAACAATATGAATTGTAAAACCTGTCTAAAGAAGGAAGATTCTCATTGAAAATTGAAATATTCTATGAATGTAATTGATATTGTGTATATTTAGAATATTTATAACAGTGCCACATATTTCACGATTTGAACTTAGACTTCTACAGTTTTTATAAAAGCAAATCATTTCTACATTTGAAAGAACAAATTGAATCAAACTTTAAAAAAAACATTTATTATTCAAAAATATAAAGTAATTACGAATATCTTAACAAATAAAAGCGATAATTATAAAAATAGGTGTAAACAATCCAGTAAAGCAATTGTAAAAATTATTGTTTCCTCAGCTAATGGACTGGTATAATTGTTGTACAAATTAGTCCTAAGATTTTCATTCCCCTGGCCCTTCTCATTTCTGAAATTTTTAAATATAATATAGATAACTCCTCTCTCTTAGTTTATTTTTATCACCGTAAGTGTGCTAAGAATGAACTAAGTGCTTTATTTCTAATCTTATAAAATAAAAAGATAACCCTTTAAACATACAGGTAAAGCATACCTTAGCTTTACATGATTGTAAGAGGAATAAAAGCACCTTCCTCATTCTTTGTTACAATTACTTTCTTAAAATTTTGTGCAGAATTCTTCAAGGACGTAATTTAAAAATTAAGTGATATTTTGACAGCAAGGATCTAACAGGAACGGTTTAAATATTTCTAAAAAGTAAAGAATGGAAAACATTAGAGACATTTAAAAAATCACAACTAGAATGTGAAAATGCTATGCAAAGTATTCGGCAGTTCACTAAAATATTTTTGGTGAAATTTTTAGAGGATGTGCAGAATCCGTGCGCGATGAAAGAAGTTTTTGTGTGGTAATCCTTCAGAGCATTAGTGACGATTTAATACAAGCACAATGCGTGTTTTGGTAGTGGTATATAGAGTACAGTTCTGCAAATCTTCAAAAATACTGTAAAAATTTCCCTACTGTAAATAGTATCGTCAACTTCCTTTAGAAAGATTGCATACAATTCAAAAATGCAATAACTATTGAGATATGTAACATAGGCAAATAATTTTTTTCTATGCAGCATTCAGATTTCTTTTATTATTACCGGACAACACACATAGCTCTGACGAACTAGCTTGACATCTGCTCCCGTTGTTTTTGATGGTCTGGAAGACATTTTTATGTTCCAAATTCCCGTATTTTTAAATTTCTTATACGCACATCACAATTGCATTTTATTCAAAGAAATTTGGTATTTACGATAAACATGCTACAAAGTTCGATTAACAGTTTTTATAGATGTGTGTTCCACCAATCATAACACACATTATCTTTTTCTTTATCTAAGCCATTAGATTGAAGGAACGTAGCATGAATCCTCTTACATTGTAAATTGATTTGCACTTACATTTGGATAATTTGACTTTAAACAAGTACAAACACATTGAAAAACTGACGAATACTTTGCTAAGAAAATTATTTCATTTTGTTCGTCATTTTGAGAGTTAAGAATTTTTGAAATGTGTTCAGCCTCTTGCTATTATTCTGCATTTGAAAATAAAAATGAAATGAATGAGATCCTATCAATTTTTATCACTTTATTCCTAAAAATAAATCAGAACTTTCAATCATTCTATTACTATGAACTATTTCTGAAATTAAATTATTGCTCCCTGCATATCTGTAAATAAATTGTTTTAAACCATTATTTCTACACACATGAGAATTAAAGTAAACGGTGATGAAAGGTATTAACATAATTGCTGAAATTTCTATTGCAAAATATTTATTTGAATAGTTTCTTACTCATCTTTCAAACCTCTGAGAGTTTTTTCACATCAAAATTTTTTTCACTATGACAAATCCTCTTTTTCAAAATAAAAAAAACAAATAAATCCTCAAAATCAATTAACTGCTCTCAGGTTTCCAAAGAAAACACATTATTTTTTTGTGTGTGTTTTGTATCAAGGAGAATGAAATTATCGTGTTTCGATGGGAGAAATATATTTTGATTTATTCAAAATAATGGATATTTTATGAAAAATGAAAGAATATCTTAAGAAAATATTTAAGTTTCTTGACACTATGAATCTGAATGATGTTAGTCTAATTACAAAAGAAGAAATAAAATCCTTTTGTATGAATAATAAAAATATTTGACGCTTGATTTCTGTATTCAACATAATTTTAATTTATTTTAATCGTTTACTTGTTGATCTATTTTAAGCTTTTACAGGCAATTTAATTTGAACGCTTTTTGGAATTAAAATTTTAATTTTTTTAATATTTCTAGAAATATTTTAATTGAAAAAATCTTCCAAAGGAAAAAAAAAATGTACGTATCGTATCGCCTTTGCAAGTTGATTATATATCGAATTTTATAAAAATGATAATGTGACAATAATTTAAAAATGTGATGTTCTTTATCTAGTTAATAAGGAAAACTCCATTATCGGGCTAGAATAACGCATTTTATTTCTTTCTTTATTTCTTAAAATGAACATTTTGAGCAAATTACTTGAGCACTTACGAATCATATTTTAAAAAAATATATCAAAATTCTTTACTTCCAAATTAATAAGGGCAACTATCAGTTATTGAACTCGAATAATCACTGACGTTCTGTTTTAAGATTATCTAACATAAATATCATGAACGCATGGATTCAACACTTGAAAAGACATTTCAATATTAAATATAGTAAAGAAAACATATCAAATTTTGGATTTTTTGTTGAAACTTATTAATCATTTCGCTTTAAAATGCATTGAGCTTCTTTCAGGAAACAAAAATACTGGTGGGCATTTACGAAGAAATTAATGTACAGCGAATTGTTCAGTATATTTGGGCATGTTAAATGAAATGCCCAATAACAGGCATATTTGGGCATGTTAAAGGACATGCCCAAATATGCCTGCTATGTGATTATGACATCATGGGAATTATCTTTATTTGTTCTTATGATGGACGAATAAATTTACCTTTTAGATGAGCGCACGGCTGATACTGCTTAATAAACTTTAGTATTTTGTCAATAAGTCTATATATTATACATATTCAGATTAAACAATTATCTAAACAAGTAGTTAAAAATGTTAAAATGTTAGAAATTTTAGAATTCTTAAGATTTAAAGATTTAATTAATTCAAAATTAAGATTAATTTAAAGTTTTTACTCAAATTCAAAATTGGGAAATCACTCTTATATAGACTAAGAAAATTTGAAATTCTTTTATTAATGACTGATGATCGCAGGTGCAAGTCTTTTATTACACATTTTAAAAGCTATAAAAGCTCATTACTTTACATAACAGCGATTGAGGAACACGTCAAGATGTTCTGCAGGATATAAAATTTCTTCTTAAAATATATTCCATTGAGGAAAGAAACCAACCTGTATCTGCATAATCAGACACATTGTTATCGCTGAGTTAGTAAGACGAAAGCCACTGTTTCTTGCTCCTAAAGAAGTAGTAGCCACTCCATGTTAAATCTGGGATATTTGGAGAATCATCAAAAGCCTTCCGACAGAACTGTGAAAATTTCTTAACTGCGTTTAATGGAATGTAAGCGAGCATTATCATGAACTAAAACAAACAAAATGGAACTAAGTACTGGTATGGGGAACAAAGCACATACCAACCTAATTTGGATGGTTCGTACTGCACGAATAAACATTATGTAGATCTGCATATCACAACTTTCGGAAAGATTTTCGCTCACATTTTCTCGGTGTTCCTTTATCTCGTACCTCAAAATTCATTTTCAAATTATTTAACAAAATTAGTTACTTGCAACACAGGTTTCTAATTCTCCTCATCAATGCCTGAGTTCAACAACGCAGGATACCAGAGAAATGATATTCTTATCCCCATCTGTTTGTATCCCAAGAGCTGACGAAACTTAATGTCTGAATTACCCTAGTTTACTGCACTACTCTGCTTTGCTCATTACTGCATATGATACAGTAAGAAGAAGCAGAAGATTCCAAATATTACGATTCTTTCGTTTAGCGTGAATCATAGTTTCATTATTAATATGAAAACAACGCATAATTTCTAAATGAACCAGAATAATTTATCATTACTTTTATTTTTGTTTTCAATCTTATCAGAAACAGAAGATATATAAATGAAAACGGATTTATGAACACCACAATTTTTCCGGGTATTTTACATTTAACGCTTTAATAATTAATTAAGGAATAAGTGTGGTCATAGGTTAAGACCATCGTAAAATGCGATAATAAACTGCGCACTAAAACCATATCTAAAATAAGTACACTTTACTTATAGCTTATTAGGAATTATATTTTCGAAATCTTGAGAATCCTTTTTTTCATCGTTTATCTTCAATTATGAACTGTATTTTGTTAATTGTGAATTATAATGACATCATAGTTTTCTGGACTTTTAATCAGTTGTATAACTTCAAGTAAAAATACTCTTCTTTGCTTTCTTTTCAAGATAGTTGGGTCATTTTTGTTAAAGGTTTAAATTAATGATGAAATCCCCAAAAAACAGTATTAATAAGAACTGACCATATTACCTTTAGATAATTTATTTATTTTAAACATTTTGAAGAACAAAGTAAATAATTTCAGAATTTTTCATTCTGTCTTATGAAAATTATCTTCATTGTTTTTTTATTTTAAAAATTTCATTTGGTATATAAAAATATACGTAATACTGTTGAAAAACTGATATGAAGAAGTATTAATTGATGAACTTTTCTTAAATACTAGTTTTTTTTTATAATCTACTTATCTTCAAAGAGATGCTTGAAAAATTCAAGCATTTGAATGAAACGTGCATTCTACTAAACTTGCACAATAAAGAAATTTTTCTCCATTTTCAACAATCTTCAGGGAATTTTAATGTTGTTCAGAAACCTTTTCTGAATTGGAAATCAATTATGAAACTACCTTGAGGGAATTCACTCATAGTTAAATCAGAGAAACTTAACCCTTATGAGGAGATATTCGATTCACTTCTTCTAAGAGTTAAACTATAAACATTTGATTTATAAATTAGAATTTACATCTGTGTATCAAATTAAAACAAATTAAATTTAAACTCTTTTAAATAAAATCAAAGAACGTGACATATATTTTTTTCATATAAATAAATAAAAATTAGTTGAGTTATCAATATCAAGCGGCCATCCCTCTGGGATGATAAATTTGTCTTCTAAAAAGAAAACGTAATAAACTTTAATGAGGAGAACAGTAATTTCTCCAACTCATTCAGGAGCATATTCAAAATTGCCCGCATTCATTGTTTCTCATCTTAAAAATCCGCGGCAAGCGAAAAATGTTGAGTTCGAAAACTGAACTGAGGAATGAGTGCGAAGATATTCGTCTGAAACGCGGAAAGAATGCAGCAGCAAAACTGAAAACGTCAGTGCAGCTTTTAACTTCATTAAAACTAGGGCGCTTCGGCGTTCGAGATCATTTTTATCGTCGGAATGCAGAAATTTTGAAACAAAATGCGCTTGAATCGCTTAATGTTTTTTTCACTGCTTTTCCTCTCTTGCTGTAGTACGCTGTTACTTCGTAATTTGTAGGGACTAATCGTTTAACTAATTCTCTCTCTTTGGGTAATTAATCTGAACGTAACACATAGGGCGGTTCCGCTTTGAAAACATACCTCCTCGGAGGAGAGAAGAGTTATGGAAACTGATTTCTAGAGAACGGGTAAATTACCCAACCCTCAAGGTTTAGCGGGAATTATTTTTCCAGAATAGAAGATTAATCGAGTAAGGGGTTTATTGTGAAACAAATCGGTAACTTCCCAGTTAATTTGGTTGTGATCGTTTTACATTTCAATCCAATTGGAATAGTAGGGAAATACGAGGGTTATTAGTGGACGAAGAAAACGTGTTGCGTGTGGAAAGGAACGAGATGCAGCATTTTCGAAAGAAAGATACGAGAGTGATTTATATCCCAGACCAAAATAAAATCATTAGCCCTTACTTGGATACATTCTTCTTCCATGGTTAAAACTGTTGAGCGGTACAAAGATAAAACATTGCACATATCTTAACAACTTGAACTAAAAGAATTGTTCACCCTGTAAAATATTTATTTGTGCAAGAAAAATCAATACTTTAATTGATTGAAAATTAAAGGCTGCATGGTGAATTTATATAAGTAAATAATAAAATACATTCGAATAAATACTCAGTTGTTGTTTTGAACATTTATCTCAATAATCTAGCCAGACTGGTTGCCTATTTGAATAATGGTTTTATTTTCAAACTGCTGTATGATTCTTATTCATTTGTTTGGCAACGTTTTGTACTATGATTGAAAATGGTATGTGGGGTTACAATAATGAATGAACTAAGGCCAATTTTTTTATAATTAATATTAACTTTTATTGTTATTTGACAACAACTAAGTAGTGTTTATCTATTTTTATGCTTCACAAATTATCATACTAATTTTATATATATCTCAAATATATATAACATTAGATTTTTTTTACTAAAATGGCGTTATTTAGAGCAGTTTAGCTAACTGTTTGTAAACAATATATTATCGTGAACAATAAAATATTTTGTTATTGATAGATGGTTAGGTTTTCTGATTTTGTTTAGAAAATAGATTTTGCTTTGAATTCTGTTTCATATTGACATGGAATTATATATATAAAATCACGCTTGAATAGGAATATGAAACAAAATATTTCTTTAAATCAGAGCATTTTTTAAGCAACTAGTTCTGCTAGATGTGTCATCCATACAATTACATTTTTACAAAAATAAATTAAAAAATAAGTTGACTTTTATCGCAAAGACATTAGATCTTTTAAATATTACATTAGATTGACAATAGATGCTCAATGAAATGTTTGCTTATCAAGATTATTTGTACGAATAATTACTTGCTACGTCTATTTTTATCGTCAAATGGATTTAAACACCAAACATCTAAACATATTAAAAACTCCAAAAGTTGAATTTTCTAATTGTCAAAGTAAATTGATTGCAGCTTACGATGATTCGTAAGCTCTCGACTATAAATACAGTCTATTGTTAGGTTTAATTTATCTTGAGGTGGAATAACATTCAAGTTGTTACAAATAGTGTTACAAACATTAATTTATTCAAAATAATGTGAACAAAGAATTTCCTGAATAAAAATAATCTTCAAAATCAACGCAATAGCTTAACATAATTAAAAATATAATAGATACTATCAAAATTTTTCTATTTTTGGCACGGAAATAAGACATATATTGCATTTTGTGAAGTTGATATAGTCGTTTTGCTTATTTCCAAAACCATAAACCAAGTATTTCATACTATTCAAAAAGATAGAATATACAAGGTTTAATATTTGGTAAATAAGATGGTCAATACACCAGGATAATGATACAAAGAATGAGAAAATAATAAATCACAAAGAAAGCTTATATCGAGTTTTGAGTAATGAAGACGGCTTCCATAGAAATTAGGCCAGATTTCCATCTAGTTTTCAACTGTACAAATACGATTTTTACCATTCGTATCAATACCATTTATACCATTTCAATTATTCGTGTCTTTTAAATAAATGACTATTCTACTCAAAGAAACTTTTATATTCTACGATCATAAATAAAAGTTAAATAATTACGAATAATCAAGCCATTATGCCATTTGTTTCAATTTCATCAGTATGCTTCAGATATTTAAATGAATACAAATTAGAATGTTTTCGTGTCCGTTGATGCACATATCAATTAAATTAAATATTTAGAGAATACATTGAAACTTGAGTATTGGTTTGTGGTTTTATTGCGCAAGAGCCATTCTATGGGCATGTCAGGTGAAATTTCAGTATTAAAGTGCTTTTAATATATACATTCCGCTTATTTAATCACTGAAGAATTTAAATGGTATTTTATTACTGCAATGCCTAATTCACCATCTTATGTAATTAGAAATCCTTTGAAATGAAACTTTTAGATGAATGCTAATTGTTCCTCTTCTTTTGTTACAGCCGTTTAACTCAATAAGAGCTAAATGCATTGTTTTCTGTTTCTTTTTTAACAAACATTCAAGTTGCTTAAATCACGAATCATTTGTAGAGAATACAGTGCACAAAAATCAAATCGTAACATTTCCTGCACATAAACACATAAATTAAAATGAATAGCATAAGAAATACTCACAATTTGCCAATTACATCGTTCAACGTCGAGTTTCTTACACATAGTCCAATTTCTTATAGAGTAATGTTGTGGTACTGATTTTGTAAAATAGATTTTAACTTATATAACACCAACATATCACATCCCAGCAAACTTATAATTAAAATTCATTTGTGAAATATATTCAACATTCACATCCCATTCAAACTGTCTCAAATATATAGTGTCAATGCAATAAATGAGCTTAATGTTTAAAAGAATTAGTATATATATCTGAGATTTAATAAATATAGAAAACATGAATCGGTGTCAAATATAAAGTATAAAATTTCAAATGATATTAATGAATGAAATTTAAAAAATAAATGTCAATATCTAAACAAAGAAATAATAATGGTACTTTAAAACTGCACGATGTTGATGCATTGAATCCAATAAAATGAAAATTAATTAAGTTGGATCACATTATTCATAGAAACACGCATCTTATATGATTAAATCTCCTCATGTGACTCACTTGCTTTGATGGGCCTTATTTGATATTATGGAATACATCTCTCCTTGTCCCTCACTAAAATAATCCAAACTACCGGTTAACTTCCTAAATAACTACGTAGAAAAACATATATCTGCACCTAATTTTTAAATATATTTTCTACTAATTTTGTATAGTTCTCTGATTATTGCGTTTTCCAAAAAAAATCTTAATAACTATGTTGAAGGAACACCAAATAGAAGACTTGGTATGAGTCGTAGGTTCTAAAAGTTAAATTTTTAGTAAGCTTGCAAATTGGATAAAAAATTTATATTTGTAGATTCTCACTGCTTAGGCCTGAAAACGTTTTAGAAGGGCATTCAAAGCATTCAAAAGCTATATTAAATGCTCTAAGGAGTTGTTTTATTATTAGATGCGTTAAATGATGAGGAAGGAGAATTATGTCTATCAGCTAATGGCTCCCTTATAATATTAGTTGTACTTATATTCAGCATATCCCTTAAAGCTATTATCCCTGTGTTCTTCTTCCCCACAAGCTAGTAAAATGATGTTTCTTGTATCTGCTTCGCTGTCCTGGTCAGAAGCTGACCATACCATTATTAGATCCGCACAAATCAATCAATAGTGTTTCTGAAAACAGAATTTTTCAGATCCGTTTTAAAGTTTTAATGTTATTCCTGAATTAGCTATTGGCAAGCAAGAATAGCGAATGCCGATGTGCCATAACACTCATATGAAACTTCAGATCAAACATCTATATAAAAAAAACTTCAATCTTCTGGCTCATATTCAATTCCCAAGAGAAGGAGAAGAATATTATTGCAATATATATACTTACTTTCTTTACTAAAGTATGGAACAAATTTTCCACTCTGATCCTGCAAGCTATGGTTTTAACATCAGGTTTTTAATAATTTTTCCTCTTCAATCTAAAACGTGAAACGATCTGAACATTGATTTGGCAGGCCGTGGTATATCGCAGCTAATGAGCTGTCTTTCAGAGAGCTGTTGTGATGCTGATTAGGTTAACTGAAAATTTACTTCCACTATTAAAATCAGAGTTTATCTGAAGGAGGAATATCAAGTAATAATGCGAAAACTGGATTCGGAACATTTTCTCTGTGTAGCAGAGGTTTTCCAAGCTTGCTGATTACAAATCAAACTATTCTTTGATTTGCCTGCTTATTTTTCTTGTAAATGTTAAAGCCTTTCACTTTAATAGCCATTATAGTGATTAACAAGCTATCTTCACATTATTGGCTCAATCAATCGGAAACGTTCATTTTCCCTTTTCCCTACTGTCATAAATGTTCTATGTAATTTTTGCAAAAATTTTATGCAGCCGAATTTTATCTTGTTCTCCGAGTTTAATTTCAAAATAAGTCAATGCCTTAAACAATCTTGTTGATATATTTAATAATGAAATATAAAATAAACAACTTATTCAAATAAGAAGTATAATAATCAAAATAAGCAAAATGCAATAATGGTCCCAGACTCTACAGAAACATAGAGAATGTGCATTATTTCAAAAGCTATAGTAGATACATCAGTTGTAACATTAGTTTTGAAATCAATAGCCTCCAGATTCCTTAAAACCATCAAAAGTTTCTTGGGAATTTGATTTTTTTGGGGGATTGTTTCCAGTTCAGAGAATTCTCTACGGTATTTTAAAGTAATTCTCTCGTATCTTTCTGATTTTCTTCCACTGTGAATGAATTTTTTTGAATTATGCATATTTGTCGAATATAGGCACATAATTGGGTTTCAAAATACTGCATTCTCTCTGTATAGTTTAAAAATCTATGATTGTGCTGTTTATTCTCCCTCGCAATAATTTTCAATCAACAAAAAGAGATGAACTTCAGGGGAAGAAGAAAATTTCGCAAGATTTAATATTTTAAAATCGATTACTTTCATACTGTTCTTATAAGCAGATTTGAATTATACATTTTTTTCATCAAATATTATAAATGAAATCACTAAAAAATTGCGAACTTTTGCCTCCAACAATAAAGAATCATTAAAACTATTTGCACGATGCAAGTTAATTCGAAGCGAAAATTTCATTGCCTCAGGAATACGAGGACTGCATTTTACGAAATTAGATCCCCTTGTTAGTGAGTGGAGCTTGTTAAGTGCTATCGAGCATGTAAATTCATAAAACTCTAATTAAAAAGTTTTGAGTAAGTTGATTTCTCAACAGTGAATCTAACTTGGAGTATGCAAACGGACGAATTGTTGATCATATGCATACAAGTTAGATCCGTGAAAGGCTTGAATTTTAAAATAGCTCGTAGGCTTTATTTAGTTCTCTTTTAAAACAAATTCTATGACATTTTGTACTTTATTCGAACGAAAACACAGAAAACAACTTATTTTATCCGGGAGCAGCCAATTAAATTGCTTTAGCAATCGGGGTAACTATGTTTCCGCATTGCATACTGATTTTAATCAAGACAAAGAGAAATAAATATTTTTCAAATCACTCTAGAAAGAAGGAAATGTTGATTTCTAAATATGATTTGCTAACACGAAACTAAGTCTTTTAGCCTTTCTTTTTTACAGTAATGCTCAGGAAAATTTTTGAAAACTTTTGTTAAAAAATTAATTTTTTAAAATCATTAATAATTTTGATAATTTTTTTTTAATTTTTGCAAGTTCTATTTTTAAAATTTTCATATGTAATTTTGTTTTGGAATAAAGTAGAAAGAAATGTGCTTTAGAAATTGTTTTCACAATTATGTTCTCATTCTTAGAGAAGAGTTTGTATCCCAAACTATATTCACTGAATTGATTTATAAATAAGGAAATTTCGGTGGAATCGTGTTCAATCATAGAACCTATACATGAGAGATCGATTTCATTAAAAATTTATCCTTAGTAAAAAGCATTAATTAAAATCATTATATTTCATTTAAATTACTTTAAAAATTAAAATGATTTCTTATTTAGAACTTTCACTATTGTGAAATACCTGACAATTAGTACAAAAACTTATTAAAAGCTAAATAGTTTTTATTTTTCTTGCATTTTTAAATAATAAGAAAGAAAAACACAAAAGCGGGACATAAAAATGTAAAATATTTTACTACATTTCGATTTTGAAGATAGAAAATCTATTTAGTTAAAAATATTTCATAATCTATATAATATACTTACTATCCCATCTATAAGAATATAAAAACAGCAGGGAAAAGTACTGTTGCAAATCATATTAAAAACATATTACAAAATATGTTGACAATAGGCAAAATGGTTACATGCTATTATAATTTATATCATTGAAAAAACAATTTTTAAAACATTGCACGACTATATAAATATTTTTGAAAATCCGTTTTCAAAGTATTGCCAAAAAACTAGTAATTCGCGTTATTTTTTATAATTTCTAAATAAAATTTCGAAACAATTCACTCCATGTTGCTCATTATCACACTACAAAGTATATTTGAACTAAGTTTGGCATCTCTAAATCAAACATGAGTTCAACAGACAGACGTATACACTTTTATGACAGTAGAGATCTGGTTGAATTAAATAAGCATTTAATATTTATAACATTTTGAAGGCAGGCTTCTCTGTGCTGCGTTTAATTAAAAATTATACAACAACCGGCATCAGTTAAAATCAGTCTCGATTCATTTTATTTTTTGACCACTTTTATAAGGAAAATATAAATTTTTGATGAGATCTCGTTTAACAAATAGTAACCATTAAATTTGACGATCATGTTAGAAACCTAAATAGGCATTTCCAAATCTTTAAGGGCCGCGGAGGCCTGGAGGTACGGACTCGGCTTCGAAGCCGGAGGGTTTCAGGTTCGAGACCAATTCCACCGAAGAACCATCGTGTAAGCGGGGCTAGTGCACGTCAAATCCGCCAGAGGGACCGTCTGTCCCGCTGGTATGGTGTGGAAGTTTGGAGAGAGGGTGCCAGTTCAGGTGTCATCCTCGTCATCTGTCGGCAATTCAAAATTACGAAGTCCGTCCTAAAATAGACCTTGTGTCGCTTTAAATTGGGACATTAATATAACTGAATTAAATCAAACTTTTAACAAACGGTTATGAAGATTTTGCTTTTAAAAATGCGCTGAGATATAATCAATCAGGTCATTTTGCAGGTGGTCTATCTTCAAGGCTATTTTAAGAGTTCTTACATTTAGATTAAAGATTTAGGATAATTAAATTCATAACAGAGTTTCAGTTGAAATCGGAGAATAAATTATAGCGTAAAAAGAAGGAAACGCAATATTGAAAATTCAAATAAAATTTCTTTTTGGTTTCCTTTATTCCTGTTGCCTGCAGATATTAACTGATATTTGCTTATTTAAAGGCTTAAACTTCTGTAATTTGATAAATTTAAATTTGAAGCTGGTTAATATTTAAATAACTAGTACGAACATTTTAGTAAAGAATGCTCACTTTTAAATAGAAGAAATAAAATGCTCGATTGGTGATGCCGAAAGTTTATGAGAAAGGGTAAAAAAGGTCTATATTGAGATTTAATTAGTAGATTTTTTCACAAGTAATGATGTTTCCCGTAAGAGTAAATATCGCGTTAATACAAATTTCTAGCCTATTTTAAAGGGATTGAAGCAATAAAAAGATTATCTTTTTACAATAGTTTTATAGGACAAAGCTATGACAAGAGACTTACCCCTTAGCTTGTGAATTACAAAGTGTCATTTGTTTTCAATTTAAAGTATTGATGAATACATTACATAAGAACAGGAATTTCAATAATATATATAAGTAACAGGATTTATATATAATCTTATATAAAATATATAATCTTATTTAAAATATATATACCGGGTGCGACATAAATTCGTGCAAACTTCAAAAATTCACAATAAAAAAAGTAATGCTAGAAACAAATTGCGGTTTGCGGCAATATGTTTGGATTTTGTTATTTCCATTAAAAACATGTATTTAAAAAATGACCGATAGATGGCACTCACGCGTCATACCGAGACAGTTTATGCAAATCAGCATAGCTATAAAACACAAGGCTGGAAATGGATATGTCATTCGACGCCAATAGCATGCTATCGCTGCCGGATCGAGCATTAGTGGTTAAACTGTTCTATAAGAACGGTGAATCCGCGACTAAAGCATTGCGACAGTTACGGACGATGAAAGGAATTAAGGCGAAGAAAAACCCAATCATTGAATGGGATATTGAATTAAGTTCGCCGTTTTGAGGAAATGGGAAGATTAGAGGATCGTCCACGAAGTGGCAGACAATCCGTTAGCGCTGACCACATCCCTGTTATCCAAAGGGACATGAGAAATGTAGCAGCCAAGACTTCAACTGGGAGTTGCAGTGCACGTGAAGCAGGTGAAGTAACAGGAATTCCGGAAAGGTCGATCCGACGCATTCTGCACCATATCTTGAAACTGCATCCGTACAAGATAGAGGCATTTCACCAGTTGTTGCCAGCAGATTGCGAGAAAAGACAAGCCTTTGCAACATGGGTGCTCGCACAACTGGAACGTGACCCAGAATGGTTACTGAATATCATGTGGACAGATGAATTCCACTTTTCATTGCATGGTGACGTCAATACGCAAAACAGTCGTATCTGGGCGACATCAAACCCTCGTCCGTACACGACAAAACAACTACATTCTCCGCATGTGACTGTTTCGTGCGGTTTGAAAGATGCCATTCAATTGGTCGTTGGTGGCATCGATGACGACATCTTACAAGCTTCACTTGCTTAATACCTTGTGGTGGCGGTCATGTTGAGCATCTTTTGCTTTAAAATAAAATGTACTATAATGTTAATGTGCTATGCTTTCCTGATTTGCATAAAACGTCTCGGTATGACGTGTGAGCGCCATCTATCGGTCATTTTCTAAATACACTTTTTTTAATGGAAATAACAAAATCCAAAGGCTCTCTGAACATATTCCCGCAAACCGCAATTTTTTTAGAGCATTACTTTTTTTATTGTGATTTTTTGAAGTTTGCACGAATTTATGCCTCACCCGGTATAATATATATAATCTTATTTAAAATAATAGACTACTTAGGTTTCAAAATATTGTTACGAAGCATTCTAAATAATATTATTAAATATTTGAAATCTTCTTTCAGTGTTTCAGTTTGAACCATTTTTTCCTCGAATACTATATACAATACCCGACAAATTATTCTTTAAAGTTTCCTTTAATTTCTCTTGTGTGAAATAACTTTTTTTTTAATTTGTTCTTCCCAGAATTATCTTGTAGCTTCTTTCTACATGTAATGTGGTCCTTTTATTTTTTTATTTGATATTTACAAACTTTTTATTAGTTTATGTATTAAATTTTCAATCGCGAGAAAGATAGCATATCTTTTTTATTGTCTATTTTACTCGTTTTCATTTAAAAGATTTATCAGTCGCTTATACCACTTAATTCACCTACTTCAGTAAAATGGAAGATACTGCAAAATCCTTCGATTGGATGAAATACCTAAAAGGTTTTATTAATATATATTATGAAATGTAATACCACCTTCCGTTTCCTTGTTATGAATTCAAAATGATGTATTATCCAGTAATCTAAATGTGTGATATTTGTCTTAAATTAAGTTAAAAATTATTTATTAAAGCCTTTAGAAATAATTTCTAAATAAGGATTGTTTCATACTGACAAATGAACTGGTTTCTAACAGAAAATGACTTTTCAAACAAATTACCATAATGCAAAATTATTTTTTCCTAAGTTACAGTAGGAATATAATCAATAATGATTTTGCTAAATACTCACTATAACGTGTAATGACTTTCTATGCTTATTATATTTTACTTATGAAATCAGGAGACAAAAAGCTGCGCAATTTAAAATATTATTATTAAATTTGGGACATAATAAATATTTCTTCTGATGCTCTAACCTCTTTTTCCAGTCAATCATAACAATAAACAAATCTTTTAGAATATAACAATTTGCCAATAATTTTTTTAATAAAATTATCGAAATATTCGGAAATTACTATTTTCGAAATAGTTTTTAACCATATTAAAATTTAGAAATACGGTTTTTAGAAAGAATGCTAATTTAATTTTATTTGCAATTCCTTACCGTATTTCAAAGAATTTTCATAATTATTTTTTCAAAAAGTAATTGACAATTTAAAAATCGTGTTTAATGATGGCATTATGAAGGATTGTTTTATTTGTGATATTAAGATAATTTTCAGAGTTTTACAAATTTTTTACAATGATTTATCTTCGTTAGTAGTGAAAATTCAGAAAATGCACCAATTTGCTAAACGGACTTAAAGTTTAAAAAACGTAGTTTTAATTTAACTTTGATTAATTGATAGCAAAGCTTTCAATAAAACAATTTTGATTTTTTTAAATACTTTTCTCTTCAAATTCTTTTCATGTAGGTGATCGTTTAAACATTACTATTTAAAATAAATCTGGGAATATGGCAAAAGATATGCCATTTCAACGATGCTATGAAGACAGTCTATGATGATATGCATTTATTTTTCCATTTCAGTTACTGATAAAGCCGTTAATGGAATATATCATTTTGAGCTGTCGTGAGGTCTACATAAAGAATTCGCAGATTAATCTGCATGCTATCAATAAATTGAGTTTTAAAGATTCTCTGATTCTATTGCTTTAGCAAAAAGCCTCCATGATAATAAATGCACAAATAATTTTTTCATTATTTTGTTGAAAACTTCTTTCTTGAAACTATACTACAAAAGCTTTTTAAATACTTAAATTTTATTAATCAAAAGTATTTATAATTAAGACTTTATTACTTTTTTTAATATGACAACTAAAAATAATTCGCTTATAACTAAACAAACATTATTCCTGTATTTCGGATAAATTGAAAAACTGGTTATTAAATATGCATTTTTTTTTTGATATTTTTAAAAGGCAGAAATTGTTTTTTATTTTCTTGTTTTTGGTTCTACTTTGAAGTCATATATATTATTTTTATAAATATTATTGAAATCATTTTTTCCGTATTAACTACGACGTAGTCATTTGTATGAAATCAAAATTTAATTAAATAACGGATCTAAATATATTAAAATAGTATATTGTCAATGAAAAAAAAAAACTAATGCACGTAATTTTAAACTATAGCACATCAATAAGTGAGTTAATATTTTGTTCAAAATTCCATTTTTATATACATAAAATAAGAAATGTTAAATAAAAGTGCGTAATAAAATGAAATGTGACAGTGTATTTTTTTGTTCTATTAAAAAAAAAATATTCGAGTTTGGTACATATTCCTACAAATTGGGTAATTTGATAGGAGATTTGTCTGTGGCTATTTATAGAGTACTAATACCAGGATATATTCGCGAATAAATGCGTCCTCTTCGAACTATCATATAAAATAAATCCGGTTTCAGACACCATATGTCTGGAATTCTTAATTTTTCGTAAATACGCGACTCCACCGTAATGAGACTCTTACAGTTCAAATCACCATCTATTCCCATGGCTTCATTCCAATAGCTCATTCATGGCACTTCCCAATCATTTTAATGGCTTCTCTCTTCAAGTAAATAAGTCAGATAACTTCGTTCAAACGACCCAAGGAAGGATTCCTAGGATCTTTGCTCATTGTTTAGATTACTCTAATACTGTGTTCTTTAACAGGGATAGTTCTCTCGTAATCTCTACGTATGAATGACTAGTCTTGTAATCTGCCCATAAATATCCCATGCAAAGATGTTAACTTTTAAAATTGAGAAAGTGGGGCTTTAAATTAAACTTATTTGGTTTATTTGAGTGCTTAAGGTTATCATACTATAAGGAATTAGGAAATAGATTCAAACCCCAGGATTAAAATCTGGCCACATTCAGAAATTTTTTGAACATTTTCCTAACCATAACTGTAAGTCATTCATTGATCATAGTGGCATAGCATACGATCTCATCATCGGAGACACAAAAATGTTTATGTGAATATTGTTGATAATTCTTTTTCTAAATCCATCATTACAATTTAGTCAGAAGTTTATGACATGGAATTAACAATTTTCGTGCGAATAATATGAATATATCACAGTTGCCATGTAAGTTTTAGAGAAAGACTCGGATTTGACAAAATTTTAAATGTTGTTTACAGGATTTCATTAAAATTATTTTTATAAATAATAACAGATAATTTCATTGGATATTCTAATTGCATCATCTTAATTGTTATCATCTTAATTGTTGTATTATCTCTCACACTTGTCTTTATATTATATTCTTAATCTTATTTTTGTCGAAATGTACTGTTCCTTAGGCATTGTAACTGAAATTATTCGAATAAACAGGAAATACTCTTCGTTGAAATACGACGTAAGACTCAGAATAGCGTCCTTGTAAATAGAATATCCATCAGATACTGCGACTTTATTGAATGTTCTCTCTTCACTGACCCATAATTTCTGTATGAGGAAATTTGAAAGGTGTTTCTTTTGCGTTCTGTAAAGATTTTTACTTTAGTTACAAAGTTTTAATATGAGGAGTTTTGTAAAGTGATTATTAAAACATTCTGAGATGCATGTATATTCAAAATAGTTATCCAAGAATCGATAATAGAGTTTTATTGAATACTTTTGCAAAATATATACAAACTTGTTTTTATATCTTGAATTTAAAACAAAACAAAAAAAAACATTTTTAATGTTATAAGGAACTAAGGAACAGTCATATTTACATTTAATTATAATGAACGTGCGGGGCAATTATGGACATCATATAATGCTAATAAGCCATAGATTTGATGGAAAAAACCTCAGGAAAGAGATGTTTTTAGATGCTATTTGATTAATTCAAAATAAATTAATTATAGAAAAAGGCGAAGATGCGCTTATAAAATTCAGTCAATATTTTCGACTAGTTTAAAGGTAATTAAAGGATAAATAAATTATTAAACAAAGTGAAAGATGCGCTTATAAAATTCAATCCATATATATTTTCGACTAACTTAAAGGTAATTGAAGGCTATTTCTGGAACTTCAAACGGTTCTAATATAACAAGAAAACTACCCTAGATGGCATTCAACTTTTCAGATTTTCTTTGTGAGGTCAATTTACTTTCGATGAAAGGACTTCCTGAGGATGAGATTTTACTAATTTACCCTAAAGCAGTTCTGCTATAATTGTAAAGTATTTCTCAACACACAGAAATATGGATAAAAAAAAGCGTAAATAAACGTTTCTCAAAGTTTCAAACAGGGAACAAAAATAAAATTAAAAAAAAAACATTTAACTGATCAACAGAAAAGAACATTTTTAAAGAAGAATTAGAACAGGATTTGATAAAATTATGGATGAGGAGATAATAGCAATGTGAGTTTACTGAAAGGGGGAGGCAGTGAAAGATACTGCAAATATTTTAAAGATATTCTTACGAGATAATACAATATTATAAAAAGTATTGTGATGCATTTGTGCTTTCTTTGGATAAAACGGTTCTTGGTTTACGAAAAGATAAGACGTTTAATGATTCTTTTTCAGAAACAAATCAAATGATTTGTTCTTTTGTTTAAAATGAGAGTCCACAGGATGCTTACATCTAAATTAAGTTCAGAAATACAGGCATAATTCTGATTAAAACTTTTGCTTAAGATGATTAAATTCTGTCATTATTTATCCTTTTTGAAATTGAGAAAGATAATAAAATTTTTATAAGATTTGAGGGTATATAAATGAAGATATTTCATAGAACTGGCATTTCGAGTTGTTTTTTTAACAATTTATCATCAGTTTTCAATTTATTTATATATTTGAACCATCCAGTACAACTTAATAAGTATGTTCAGTAGACCGTGAACGAAAATTTTCTGATTTTTTTAAAAACTGAATGAGAAAAATAAACATCTTAATGTTTTCTAACACGAGAAGGTATTGCCATTCTTTTGCCTTTTGAGTAATCTTTCAGAATTCCGTATGGCATATATATTCAGTATCAGTGAGTTCTTGTGATAGAATCATATTTCATGCAGGCTTTATATCTCAAAACTGACATAAAAATAATGTTCTGTAATCTTTAAATAACTGCATCATTCAAAAGACAAATAAATTGTCCAGAACTCAATTATGATAGATGATACTTTGGAATTCGTGGAAAATACAATAATAAATATCATTATATTATTATTATAAAAAATCACTCTTAATATCTAAAAATATTCTCGCAATTTATTCCGAGAAATATTAATTTAAAACAATGATTTGAATGAATTTTTTTAATTATTTCTTATTAGTTCCCTAATTAAATTATAATTAATGAAATCTCAAAAACGAAAATAAGAAATAGGCATTTCATTTTTGTCTTTCGATTTCGAAGAACGAATTTTCATTTATCATGCAATGATGTAATAAATATTAATATTAAAAAAAATGTCTCAAAACAAAGAAATTTTCTTAAATACGTGGGATAAAAAAAATCCAGTTTTCATTTAATTTAAAATTTCCAATTAAATTAGACAAATACATTAAATTCGTTTTTTTCTATGAAAAGAAAGCAATTCATACTACAAACTAATTCTTAGTGTTTTTTTTTTTTTTTTTTTTTTTTGTATATGCACTGATTTTACAGAATTGATGAAAAATTTGTTTTGTAAAAACACAGATTCTCAATAATGGTAAAATTTAATTACCAACTAATTTCCATATTTATTTTGAGTAAAATATGATAACCGCATTCTTTAATAATAGCGAGAAACTTTATTTTAAGTGACAATGGATTAATAGTATTCATTATTAAAAGGAAATATATTTTCCTTTGGGATTTAGATGTGCTTTCGTTGTAATTTAATTTGTCAAGTACATTTATTAAGCAGAATTTTTTTTTTATTATTATTATTCAACATAACTTTTTTGTTTTCAGTCCAAGAAATATTTTTAAGCATATTTTCTATTTTATTTGTGTGTATAATCTGCTTAAGATGCTTGACATTTTCAGAATAGATTCTGGTTGGCCTTCTTAATGTAAGTGCATGATTTTGATAACAATTTATGTGTTTAAAGATTTTCATGAGTTTTTAAAATGATTAATAAAATTGACTAAAATTTCATATATCGTCATAAAACTTGTCTAAAAACAAGTCTGTGTTTAGAACCAGAAGAAAACTTATTACAAAATTAAATAATATTTAATTAAAATCTAATTAGTTTTTAAATATTTCATCAGTATATAACACACCAGACATTAAAAAAAAAGTTAATAATGTGAAAACTTAAAGTGCAAAAAGTTTTTCTGAGTAACATAAGTTAATTTTTTAAAGTCGAGAGACAATTTTCTCACAAAAGGAGGTAAAATAAAGTATGTAAAACTGACTAAATTTTTGCTAAAGTTCATATTAGTAAAAATAAAAAAGAAATATTTTACAGGAGAAGAAACACTTCAAGTGCATTATAATTATATTTGTAAAGCGGAAGATAACTTTTAATTACAACTTTTAATTTACAGCTTTTTAATTAAAATATGATTAGAGACAATTTAGAGACCTTTAGTATTAGAACTATACAGTCGAAATGAAAATGAATTGCATTTAGTTTTAGATAAAAATAGATTTCAATAAGAAATCAAATAAGTATAATTTCGAAAAGTACATATTTAAGTTAATTCAAACATATGAATTGAAGATAAACGGATTTAAAAACATAATATTTTCAGTCTGAACAAAACATAATGTATTTTTTAAAAATGTATACAATTATATGTATGCTCATTTAAAGAAATTGTAGATTTAAGTAAATTGTATGTTAATCGTATGAAGATTTAAAAAAGGGTATATTTATTGAAATTGAATCTTTTGTTTTTAATTACAGCTACATAATTCTATGTAAATGAATAAATAATAAAACAACGAGCATTAAAATCAATTTAAACTACTGTTTTTATTTTTCATAAATCTAAACGACTAACTCGAGATATTGTAAGATTTATTCACTATTTTATTCGGCATTTTGAATGCCTGGAAATATCGTGAAGATATTGCAGCAACACTAGACACTTTGTACTAATAGGGAATACATAATCCATTTATGTAACTAACGCACATATCAATCTATAAGTATATACATAATAGGATAAATAAAAATCTCTACAAACCTAATATATTCAGAAATGTTTCATCACATGTTTACCAATAATTTATTTATTTTTCATAAATTGTTTCAAGGAAAAAAACCACAATTTTGCTCTTTATTTATTTAATTAATTAATTTTTTGCTGTAACATGATGCTTTTCCAAATTGCAAACTTTTCTCCTGTACAAAACGAGGGGCAGCGGTTGCCTGGTGGTAAGGTCTCGGTTTCGGAACCGGGGGGTTTCAGGTTCGTGACCCGATTCCACCGAAGAACCGTTGTGTATGGGGGTCTGTTGCACGTTAAATCCGTCATGACCAAACGTCCTCCCGCTGGTGTGATGTGGCGTGGAGAGGGGGGGGGTGCCAGCTCAGGTGTCGTCCTCGTCATCTGACAGTGGTTCAAATTTACGAGGTCCGACCCAAAATAACCCTAGTGTTGCTTCAAACGGGACATTAATATAACTAAACTAAACTTAAACCTGTAAAATACGCCAACTAATACAGAAAATTGCTTATTTTAGTACAAGGCATTGACGTCAATGTTATGTGAAATTTTGAGTTTTACATCAAAAAATCCCGAAAATGCCTTCATTTATTACTGAGTATCATTCGATTTAATTTATGCATAAATAACCAACCACAAATATAAAAATTACGTGGATAAGAAATCTGATTACTTAAGTTTAAATTACGAAAGTATTTTTATTTAGAAATTCAAATTTTATAACAATTAAGCTTCTTGTATTTATTTATAGGTCAAGTTTATTAAAAGCGCAAATTAAGTGGAGTTTTAAAGGAGTTCAAAATAATATTTTTCCTTTATGTTCTGAGCTTTTGCAAAGTTTGGGTTTGGGTTGCAATTATACCACATGTGCTATGCAAAACGAGATAAAGATGACAAACCTATATCAAAGAATAGGACTGAGAAGAAAATCAGACTTTTATATGTATTTCTGTTTTTAATAGATAAGCAATATATAAGCTTAGCTTTTTATTGCCAATAGATCACCTGACCCTGCTGTTAACAAAAAAGATCTTTACAAGAGCATGAAAGCATTTTAAATATATGTAGACGAAAAATCACACATCAACAATCTAATTCGTTACCATATTATCTATAAGATTAAATTATCTTAATCAAAAGTTTGATTTTTATAAATAGAATCATATGCTGATTATACTTTTACTAGTATATATTTGTTGTGGTTTACTTCCAAAAAATGGTTTTCTACAAAATTTATATATATAACAATGGAAAAATTTATCGATTTTGCAATAAAAAATCACTATATAACATCGCATAAAAATCACATGAAAATAGAACCATTGCAATTTTTTACACAATTCAACTTAATTTTAAATAACCAAATCAATACATTTCTGAAAAAAAATATACCATTAATTTACAAAAGGAATAAAATAATTCTGATATACTTAATATAAAAATTCTGAAAACAATATTCTAAAATTAGTCAGTTTCACATAAAGAAATGACAACAGCGAGAATAGCTGAAAGAAACGACAATAGCAACACAAGAAAAGCAAGAAAAAAATACATGTCGTTATTGTTTAAAAATACGTTTAATAAGCAATTTATGCATGATTTTATTGAAATAAATCACTATAAACAAGTAGCAAAAACAAAAATCTTGAAAAGTTGTAGACGATTCAATTTATTAAATTTTAGGTACGTTTGCATAAACACTTCAAAGTAGAGCACATTATGTTTGAAAATCTTCCTCGATCAAACAGATGGTTGTTAGTACATTTCCGTTAGCAGCCCGAAATTCGAAATACAGTCTGTCAACTCCATATTTCTGCACAATTTCATTTCATTTACTCTGTGTCTATGTAAGGTGCAATGATGACTCATGTTTGCGTACGGCTAAGTAATGCCCTCAAGCATGCACACATCATATTCCCATTTGCATATTTTCATGTAAGATTATGTGTTTCGATATACCTATCAACACTTAAAGCTTGATAAAATCTCTTTAAATCCCCTTATATATTGCATAGACATGCTAAAATTAAATTTGTCTGTGAAATAATATTTCACTATTTATATCTATTGATCTAATTTTCCGTTGAAGTTATCCAGATTATCATTGAATTTCTGATTGAATCAGCGAAATCTTGGCGCATTTATTTAAATTCCTAAATGAGTATAATTTATATTCAATAAAGAAGAAGGAATAAATTAAAATATAGATCCGCAAGCGATTCAATAATTTCGCCAAAGTATCTTCTTTTTGAAAAAAGTAAAGAAACTGGAAACTGGTATCTAGTGTTTAATAAATCTTGATTCAGTTTTCTCCTTTTTATCATTATTTAAATGTATGAATTCACCCGGAATTTAACTTTAAGTGACAAATATAATATTTGTTTCTTAGATAGTCATTAAAATATTTATTTAGAATTATGGTTTATTAATTTCCCATTTTTTTTTTCTGTGGTACAATTTTATTTTAATTGCCGGATTCTGATTTTTTTTTATGATTACTCTTTGTGATTTTTAGGTTAATTTTTACTATGAAACTCCTGAAATTTTGAATTTGACCCTTTTCTTACTTATCTCTTTCCCCTAACTATCTGAGTTTGGCGACACACTGGTTCTCCCCTCATATTAACAGTTTTGTTTTTGTTATGTCAGTCTCCAAAGTGAAAATTTGCAAGTTATGTAATGCTTTGTATAATAAAAGTACTAATTGCTTGAAAAGATGAAAAAAAAAACGAATTTTGGGAAAAAGCAGAGAAAAGAAAATATATTAGTATTTGAATTAATTCTTGCATGTGCAAACAAAATTGAAATTTTTAATGTTTTAAATCTTACAGTGTTGATAATTTGCACCTTGCACTCATTCGTTTGAGTATAATTGCTGTCATCATTAAAAGGATTCCCTTCTTTGAATTCATTATGCAAAAATTGTTATTAATTTTTACATCCCTTTATAAATAAAGAAAAGATGAGATTTAATAATTAATGAAACAATGAAATTAGAATATTTTTATATTAAATGAAATATTTTTTCATTACAAATGATTTGACTGTAAAACAGACATTCGGTGAAGAAATTTCACCCGAAACTGCTACCTCATTCAAAATGACGTTGTATCAAATTTCATCCAACTACTTCATTGCATTTTTGAATGACACATGTATTCTCAAACAGGCAAATATAATTTTAAAAATGTTTTTAAATTTGGATAGCTTTAAAATAAGGAGATATATCAAATTTTCAAAGTCTAAGTTTTTGATAGTATAAATTCTTTTTTTTTAATACTTTCCAAAAGATAAAATATAAAAGGACTCTAGATATTTGAATCTTTTGAATATTTGAATCTATATACTTGATATATCCTTCCTGAAATAAATAAGAGTAATGGATAGGACCATCCTTGAATCTTCCCAAATAGATGAAGGATAAGATGTCATACTGTTTACATGATAGATATATATCGGTCTAGGAAGGTAGGGAAAGACATTAAGAGAATATAAGTGCTTTTAGCTTTGAAGAGAATATTTCCCGAGTTGATAGCGAGGACAAACTATTCCATGATGCGCGGCTTGCGTGATGGCGTGTAGTTGATGCCCTCTAATGATAAAAATTGTAATTTTGACGGCTGAGAAAATTTTCTTCCCATGGATTATGAAAGGACCCAGAACACTGAAGAGGCTACACACCTCTATTTAATGATAATGAAATTCACGGTGAGATGGTTTCACTCTCCACCAAAAGTATTAGCACGACATTAAGTAAGCACGCTACTTCGAAGTTTAGGAAGTACTTGGGTACCAAATAGAGTTCATCAATTACCAGCTCTTCGGATCTTATCAAACCGGGTTTCTTTTCTTAAAAAACACCTTTCTGTTTTTTTAAGAGGGTACTTTCAAGTGTTCTGTGGAATAATTCAAGCAGCATTTAATAAATGTAATGATTTTAAGCATCCTGAATTATTTCAAGCTATTGTGAATAAAAAATAACATATAGAAAATTGCATTTAAATTGCTTGTTTAAAATCCTTACTGCACACTGCAGAAATATCATTCTGTAATTCAATAACTTCAAATAAATTTAATATATTAATAAATATTGATATATCGCTATAGAATTCAGGGTATTTGTGCAACAGTTTGATCTTTGACTTTGAATATCTTGTCGTAAATTACCGAAATGAAACGTCATCTAAAAGTATTTGCTTTTATGTTTGAACAAGACAATTTTGCCCCATTTTATAAATAATGTTTAGTGTTTTTACTGTTTACACTACTGGTGAAAAATGTTTGTTTATAGCTTTACACATGTTTACTGAATAAAGACTGTGTGTTTTTGTTTATAGATTTTTTATATATCAAGTTCTCAGCCTTAAACTTTAGATATTTATCTGTTTCTTCACGTCAAATGATAAGTATTCTGGGCCTCGTAAATGGACGTTGAATTTCTAGTGATCTATCAGGCTTTATACAAATATCTAAATAAGGATTTCCAAATGAATATTTGAAATAAAAATGATATCTCAGCAAATTATTTTATAACGCAATTCTTCCAAGTTAACATATTTTCTTCGAGTTTCAGTTATTCTGTATTTACAGGTTTTTAAGTTCTGTTCTCGAAACTTTTGTTTTATTTACTTTAACTAGTTAAAATCTCATATGTTCTCTTAACCCTCATTTATTCGAGGCTGCTTTATGTTTTTTATTAAGCATGTGATCTCTCGATCTTACAATCTTAATCAACGAAGTCTTATTGTTTACTGATTATATCTATGTTAAATTTATATTTGAACGTTATTCATATCATAATAATTGTGCAAAAGTAATAATAGAGAAATTATTCAGAGAATTGAAAATTTTATTAATAAGGAAAATAAATAATCTTTAATTGTGATGTTATTAAACATCCAAATTAATCACAGACTGTTGAGATAATCACTAATTAGTAATAATCGGCTTTTGTGATAAAATATGCATATATGTGTGCGTTCAAAAATGAAGAATAAAATGAGAAACTTCAAATAATACGGAATTAAATATGAAACGTCATATATAAGTCCATAGTTTTCGACAGAGATTGCGTTCTCACGATCAGTTTTGCATTTTATATTAATATGTTCTAAATATAAATAAGCACTATGCACTTGGCTTATAAATTTGACCAGTCTTCATTGCTTGGTTCTTTGATATGGGCGGCTTAACTTTCGACTGAATGTGTTTTCAAGAGAACATAAAATCACTTTCAGGTAAAGAAATTTTCAAGTTCGAGGAGATGGAAAGTGCCAAGCAAATGTTCTGATTTTTCTTTGTTTATTCAAACTCGAACAAAGATGAGTTAGCCAACTAGCGAAGAAGGCCAAGAAGGTGTTTTCATTGCCACTAAATATAATCTTGTTATTAATTTCAACGATGGATAAATAGCATTCTAAAATTATATAATTTCCTGCTTTTCTTTCTTGTATTTTGGTGTACTAGCACAAGTCACTCCGATTGTAGACAAAAAATTCCTCATTTCTAGAAACTAAATATACTTCCAAGTCTATAAATTTTGTGTTAAATGATTACTGTAGTATACATTATAAAATATGTAAAAAAGAAATAAAATAATGAAGTTTAAGAAAGTTTATTTTTTGATATGTCTGATTGAATTTAAACATTTAAATGAGAGCGACTGATGTTAAAATTTTATTAATCTCCAGTCCTTAAGGATTCATGAAAGTTATATTAGTTTAGGCAAGATTCAGAATGTTTTCACCGATGTGTAACCTATGTAAAACTGATTTCTTTTGGTATTTCAGACTTACCCTTGAAATTTAAATGGGCTCTTTTGAATATCCTTCCATATTTTCAACATAAAGAAAATCATAATCCTGATTTTTAACTTATCCCCTTTTTCAAAATTTTCAGCGCTATCAGCAGGATAATAAGGTCATGGCAGATTCCTAATGATCTTCTGTCGCTAGCAAGTTGAAACTGTTTTACTGCTAAGTGTAAGATTTCAAATTTTCGAAAGTATAATAATTATTCATCATAAAACCAAATGATAATATGTAAAATCACAGGGCATCAAATATAAAACCAGATATACAATAGAGAAAAATACAATAACATAGATGAAACAGAAATCATTTTTTAATTAGGACAGAGTGAGGTATATTTTTGTAGCATGACATTTTCATCTCATTGATATAAATTTTCAGAGGAAATCTTTAATAAATATATTTACATGCCACTATTTCTCATAACGAAAATCTATGCAATTCTGTAAAAATAAGTCAGTTATCAGCAACATCATGAAATATATATGAAATACTCAGCATAAATTCTCAAAATTGTATAAATTTGTAGTTTAAGTCAAATAGGATGATATGAACTAAATTTTATTTAAATATTTCAAATTAAATACGCAATTTGCTCTTATATTCTGATTATACCCTGGAAAATATTAATTCCGAAATTTGCATTCCTCTTCCTGATTAGAATATTAACTTGTTTACTGTTACTAAATCTTAATAACTTAATAAAATAAATTAAATACATGCAAGGATATAGAAAACCGTTTTGGTTCTTAAATTTTCGTTGTTTTTCCCCTCTATGTATGAAGAACTTGAAGCATATATAATTATTGCATTATTTTAATAATAGAGTTACCCTCATATAAATTCACATCATCTTCAACTAGATGGCATTGAGCCTATTTTTAAAAGCATGTTATCATACAATTAAAAATGTTTGCATATTCACTGCGAATTCTATACTCATAAAAATCATAATTGTGCTCAAAATTTATACTTCTTATAAATAGTATGAATTAAGCGAATGCCATATATTATTCGATTGTTTTTAAGATTCTAGATAATCAACAAGTCCTTTTTCAGTAAAAAAAAAAAAACTTTCGTTACATTCAGTATTCATTTTCCTTTCAAATATGAAACATTATTTTGACTGAGCTGTGTATCGTGAATAGCTGCTTTTGGGTTCATCTACAACGTTGAAGATCTTTTATTCAAGCAAAGAACTGCAATATGTCCAGCATCTTTCAAAACTTTACGGTCGAAACGCTATTACGCTAAGTCAGGTTCCATAAATAGCTGAGTATAAAAGGTCGTTTCAGCTTAGGACGTCGAATACGGTAGTATCCGGTTCCGGATAGCACCATAACTTATTCTTAAAGTGCTACACTACATAGCAGTTGGCTTTCATCCGTTGCTTCGTTCAAACAAATTAGAAGGGGCGGGATACACACGTAAAAATCAATCAATCGTTATGCGTTGCAGCTGCAATTCCCTTCTCAACAAATGGTAGTTAAATCCTTTCAGATGTTTTGAATGGATTTTCGTCTTAGCATAATGGTGGGGTGAACACTGTAGCAATTTATTTGATTGTATGAATCTCAAGCATGTTTTAATCCCATTTGCGTGCAAATATTTAACAGTAACTTGAGTACGAATCTGCAAATGGTTTTCTGCTTCCTTTTCAGGAAAATAAAACAGTATTAATATTTGTATATCAGAGCGTAAACTTGGAAATGATTACGACATATCAGGATTTTTATTTTGGGAATTAATGTTTACATTATTCTTTTATTACAAGACCCAAATGATCTATGATAAATATCGAAAGCAGAATAAATTTATCTTACGTTCTTTAAGATAGGTCATAGATATGAAACATTGTGCGCCAGGGCAATCACTGGAAATTATTTTGAAATGATTGGGCCTTTCACAGATGTTATAAGAAGGACAATTCCTCATCCTAGCATTTTTTATTGTTAAAATTTCGGGCTGAATTGATAGAATTCTTGTAAAATTTTCGTATACGATTGTTAAGAACATTTTAATTGCGAGGTATCGTTAACTCTTTACTGTCTAAAAAGTAATAAGATGCGTAATTAAGTATTTTGCGAGTGTAAAGATCCTTTTCCAGCTTAGAAAACTCGAAAATATTGTTATGCGCTTGTTATAATTCCTGAAAATTGATATGAGAGTTTTAGCCATTTATATGGCTTTTATAATTATCATTATCTAAAAAGAATGTAAAAACGAAGCAAACTTCAGAATGTCTACTCAGACTGGACATTGGACCTCAAATGATTAATGAATGACGCATCATATGGATACAAAGATGCCAAAATACATAAGAAATGTATATTTTGGATTTTAAAAAAATGTACCAAAATCATTCCTAAAGAGAATTTGGTTGTAGTTTCAAGAAAAAAAAATAATAATAGAAAATGCAAAAATTTAAGTACAAAATGAGAGATTGAAAAAAAATTATTACAATTCATAAATGAAATACGTTTCAGCATTTTTAAAGACATTTTACGTATCCAGTTTGATTACTAAATCTGTTTAACCAACAAACCGATATTGCCGGTGAAGAAGAATTTGAAGGACCGAATAGCAGGCCATATTAGTCAGCAGAACAATATATTAAAGTTAAATAACAATTGACATATTGAACTCAATAAAATTTGAAAAATGCTAATATTGACATTGATTTAATCTACATACAAGAAAATATGCTGATACTGCTCTTTGCGGAATCACCATATTTTATGCTTATAGAATCAAGATTCAAACGTTACATTAGAATTGGCGAGACTCATCTTACAGATCGCTATGCATGCATAGTAATTACAATAGTTTAAAATTGAAAATCTATAGATTCTTCAAGAAAAAACTACTTATTTCTAAATGGCGAATTTTTATGTATTTCTTTTTCGAATTATTTTATGCAATTGCAATCAATGATTATTTTACAGTTTTCTAATTTTTCAGTTATATTTCTATGGAATTAATTTAAATATTACTTATATTTGCGTTGTCTCTGTGAACGGCCAGAATCTACAGTATTTTCAAGTAAATAGCAAACAAAAATATCAAGCGATCATAAAATGGAACATAGCATATACAAATTCATTCTCTAAAGAAATAAAGTGTCCATTAAAGCTTTCTAAGTAGATAATCATCATTTTAAGCACATCTAATCCTCATATTTTTATTTTTGTAGTGTTTCTAGATGCTGTAAAAAACAAAAGCATTTAATCTGTACAAATTTCATTTAATCAATGCGATGTACGATCAAGGCGTATATTTCCTTCAGTGCTCCTCGTTACTGATGTATGTAACATCCTCTTAAATTTCAAAAATCTCTGCAATATATTTATGTAAAATAGTATACAAAGTAGCATTTAATTTTGGGTCACCAGAATCGCAAAATTAAGGATATTTTTGATTTCAGCTTAAATTTTCCAATAGAATTTTTTATCACATATTTCTTGACCTTTGATTTTCATTAGTATATATTAAAGGAATGCAATGCAATTAAATATGGAAATTGCAATACCTGAATTCCCAATATTTTTGTGGTTTGGATTTTTTTTTTTATTTTGGATATCAAGTTCTTTGACTTTAAAATCTTTCTTAATTCTTATAAAATGCTTTTAGAACATCATTTACTGGATTTCAGTGAAAAGAGAAGAAACTCGTGAAATTTACATGCATATAGGTTTTTATATGATACGAAATATACATATATTAAGCCAAAAATCTTGCATTATATGTTTATTTAGGAATTGCCCCTTTGTGGTCGTATTAAATTTGGGCATAGATGCCGTGGTGGTCGGAATTAATTTCAGTTGAGCGAGCAGTAATACATAGTATGCAAGATTATGAAGGAAAAACACAATTTACTCATTCTCATTCTTTTGTAAACTTCGATATTGTAAACACAATAATGTTTTAATGCAATGTTTCATTGTAAAAAAAATATAGTTTATATTTCGCTATCGTGTGGTATCTTTCAAAACAGTCTCCATTGTGAAGTCTTGGTTTTCGATGACAAGTGTCAGTGTCGCCAAAATAATTCGTTTGGGGTCAATAATTCCACCCTTGATTTTTCATGCCGAGTCAGAGACGGCTCTATAATATTAACGAATTATTCAATATCACGAAGTGGCAGAAGCACCATATTGGTTCGTGAATAGGTTTCTTATCTCCTTTCTGTTTTTTCATGGAAAATGTAAACTGATATATCCTAAATGGAGATTAAGATATGACGAATACTATATAAGTTTAGTATATTTCTTTGCTGTGGGAGCTGAGGGCAGACATGCGACCGGAACGTTAAAAATGCGTTGGTGGTTGAGAGTAGACATAGAACCGCAAAGGATTAAGTTTTCCTCGAAAGGAGGGAGTAACAAAGGGTTAAATAAAAGTACATTCACTGGACTTTCCTAATTGCAGCATTATAGTCAAAATCCATAACATTGGCATGCAACTAATGCCTTACCTCAAATATACTTAATGATGTATTTATTTAATTCTTAAACATCATTCATACTTTGGATCAAATTTTAAACAGTATAAAAAGAAATACAAAAAGTTCTAAACAGCATTTATATTTGATATGTTAAGCTATTTAACTCCTTCCCTTTACTAAGGGCACATTTTTTTCTTCAAAAGTGGCATATTCTTATATATTGCATTTTAAATTATTGAGTAATCTTTAAATTAAATTTTTTGCTTCATTAAAATTAGGATTTAATCTATACAAAACGTTTCCTAAACGCATTTGTTCCTATATTTAAACATTTGAGTGATCGGATTTATTTGGCTTATTGGACTAATTTAACAATTCACCCTCTGATACTGAACGCACTAGATAATTTTGATGAAGGGATACAGTATTAGATTGCAAGCCCTGCTACTCAATCCCATAGGCCTAGTCAATATCTATTTAGAGATACATATAAGGTCTTCTGTTCCTCTCACGACGTTCAAATTCTCACAACGAGACTAATGGGGATATTTGAACTTAGAGAACACAGACTATTGCAATGTATAGACGGGTATGTAACCGGAATCAACGCAGGTGTATATTCGGGGCAATTGAAACATGAAACATCACGTAGTGCATATTACTCCAGAACCCTAATGAGACACGTTGGACTTCAGAGATATGCTCCAACAGAAACTATTGAAATGGGAGATGTCAACTATCTCTATCAGAAGAAAGTAAATGGTTCGTTAGCGTAATGGTTCATCAATTGTTCGAAGTGGAAGATAATTTTGTTAAGTTTATTAAGCACCGAAGAACTATTATTGCATTAATTTTCCTGAATTCTAATGATATCGTCAATTTCCGAACAATATTTAATCTTCCTATGATAAGAAACTTGTTAGATGAATGTAAAGTTGGACCACGTATTTAGAATTTTTAAATATCGAGATTTATTTATTTGCGCTTATGTGAAGTGTATTATTATAATTTCATAAAATTGGAATTCGGACATAAATTTCAAAAAAATTAAGTCCGAAAACTCCTTTTTGAAACTTTGTCAATTTATGAATACTATATTTCAGAAACGTAAAAAAGAATTAATTAATTAAATATATGCGATTTCTACACCAAAATTGGGAATCTGTCTCAAATGGTGAATCAAATTGACCAGTTGGTAGATTGATTTCTGATGCATGAAAGATTGAATCTAGATGCATGAAATTTACAAAGTAATCTTGACATCGAAAGGACAATTTAGTGTATATGACAATACTAAACTATAAACAAGTCCAATTGAGAGAGAGTAGAGGTAGTCTAATCTCAATAGTTTCTTTTGTGAATTCGATTTCAGATCAAAGTCAGTGAACATTGAGCAAAATGTTAATACAAAGAAATTCTTTTATTAGCCAGTATGACAGGCCTTTAGCTGAACGCCTCGATAACAAATATGTGGTGATTGGTTTCTGGAATTACCTATGGCAATTATAAATATTATATAATTAACTGATAATTATAATATTAATATCGAGAATTGTCCTCACTTGTGAATAAATTTAAATTAAGATATAAATTTATTCATAAAGGCATTCAAGGCAATAATAAATATAAATCTTGTTTGGGGAGTTTTAATTCGGGCACTTATTTTAATACTTTCACGAAAATAGAGATTTAGATTTCTTCACTTGAAATCTCTATTAAAAGAATTTTAGCGCTGTGGAAATATTCGCTTAAAAATTATGATAAATATGTATCTCTAGATGGAATTTACGATTGGTCAGAAAATGCAGCTTAATTGTACATGATCCCAGACATTTGCAATTCTAATTATAAAAATATTCCCCTTCTTTGAGAAAAATTAATGACAATTAAATTGTTAATATGCTACAATGATTTCTAATTCTATATTCCTTAGAATCTATGAAGTACATTAGATTTTACATTCCTTTAAATGATCGTCCGAATAATCGGCACAAAATTTGTGTTTGGTGCTATATTGTTTTCAATCCTGTTTCATGAGTAAATGATTTTAAATTGTAAAACTGAAACCAAAATGTACTTATAAAATCACAAAATAATTGCAAATCACTGCTACAAACTTGTACATGTGAAAAGCAGAAAATCAATCAAATAACTCAAAATTTTATACATAATTTCAAAATATCATTTCCATCTAAACGACGGAATTAAGTAGGATTACATAATTTAAGAGATGAATAAAATGTTGTAAACTTTTTTATAATTAATTCCAAAGGATTAATTAGCTATAGGAAAGCATGCGTAAATTGGATATTTCGCCCGTTACTTTAATTGATTTGGAAAGTACTAGATTGCTGTTATTGCATCAACAACTTTAATTGCCTCATCATTAATTGCTTTGTAAAAAGATGAGACTATTATCGTTGAGCCAACCGCCTAATTGCTTCCCAAGCTTTAATAACACGTACTAAAATGACTATCATAATTAGAAATTGAATCGGGGTGACATGTAATAGATAGGTACTTTAAGATGTGCTTATTATATTTCGATAAAATATCACAGTGTCGCGATCAATTATGACACAATTTGAACTAATTTTCGGCTACAGTGTTTAAAGATTTTAAGACTATAAAAATGTACTTCTTTTGCTGTCCTAAATGACTCGTTTTAAAGATTCTTTCAATTTAAATATCAAAAATATTAGTGAATTTGGCATATAAAATGAGACAAAAAAATCATAAAATTATTATTTTAATCAAAGATTCGCATAAGATTTTACAGTAATTTTAATACTTAATAAAAAGATTCCAATGACAAAAAAAAAAAAAAAAATACTTTGCTCAAAAAAAATATTAAAGTGTGAAAATATTATTTAAAGTGACCTAGATGTGGCTGCAGAATTTGACTATTGGTGTCCCAAAATTAATGCAAGATTTGTATTTAACACGATTCGTGTAGTAAAATTTTGGCAACCCTATTAAAAAACCATTTTACAGCTGATAGTTTATGGTTGGTAAAAAATGCAGCATTGCGCGATAGAACAACGTGTTAACGTAAGATTAGAATTAACGAAAAAACATAGTTTTTTTTTCTTTACATTTTTATTGAGTCGTAAAGTACACAGGATAGGGTTATGCATGGAATAATTCATAGGGCAAATGGCCTCCACGACTTTCTTGGCACATACGCAGTCTTTGTTGAAATTTTCAATGACCTTTTTGCATAAATGTTGTTGAATTTCATTAGTGCAGCACTGAATTTCCATCTTCAATGCAGGCTTGCTTGCGGGCTTGTTGGCATAGACATTTGAGTTCAAATAACCCCATAAAAAAACCAATGGTGTTAAATTATACGGCCTATTCTAGGAGAGCTAAGTCTCAAATTTTCGAACTATTGTCGCCACTTTCATTATTTTTGAAATATTGTTTAACAATGAAAACACGCTATTCCATGGTGTAACGCTCGATTTTTACTAACCCTAAACTATCAGCTGTCAAATGGTTTTTTTAATTTGGTTGCCAACAATTTATTGCGTGAATGATGGTAAATTCAAATCTTGAGTTAATTTTCAGACACCCTTTAAAATTAAATCTGTAAAATTTTTTGTCTCTTATAAAATAAATCGTATTTCCAAACCCACATACTGAGAACATACGATATGTTGATTTAACGAATGAAATAATTTGCAACCTAGGGAATTTTCGGATTACATAGAGTAATCACATATAACATACAACAATTTGGGAATAGATGTAGCTAACAAATGTAAGCTTTTAGAATCAATAAAATATTTTGACGAATTTGTCGTACGACATTTTAATAAAGCAAGAAAGCTTTGCAAAGTAATTTTGATCACATGCGGAAAATTTCAAATAAAAACATTTCCCTTTCTTCATTATTGATATACAATTTGTTTTTCAACAGACCCCCCCAAGAACAAAATGGAACATAAAAAGATACTGATCATGAAACCTCGCATTTTATTAAAAACGCCTTCACCCGTTTTCATTTCGATAGAATCTACAGAAAAAACATATAATGATCTCAAATAATTAAAATTTTGGAGTGAAATATGAGTTTCTGAAAGATGAAAAATACTATTTTCAGAAATGTACTTGATTATAACAGGGCTGTATTTATACTTGATGCGTAAGACATATCCATTGCTAGTAGCCTTAGGCTCTTTTATTTACATATCCTGAATGTTGTCAGAGAATACATCTCAAGTTTCATTCTTAGTATGTCCTTGACATATCAGAAAGGAATCTCTTTGAATATAATGAAAGATATGTGACTTTTGGAATTAATATTTTGATGTATTATGAATAATCCATTTCTTTTTTTGAATAATAGTTGTATTTTTGTATTATTTAATCTTAGTAGAAATTACTCTTTCTTCTTATTTTGTTCCTTTTATATTTCCAATGAAGTCTTTTAAAAGAAAGAAATGATATACGTGAATTTTTTTTATTTCCCAATATATTATGCATGTAGAGGTACTGTTCTTAAATGTTCTAAACCCATCAGCTGATTTATACAAGTAAATATTGCACTCTAATTTCTTTTAATTTATTAATAAATGATTGCTTAAACACGCGAAGTAAGCATTATAATTATATATTTACTTTCCGTGATAATAATTCAATTATTAAATAAGGCAAAAGTAGAAAATTCTGCATAATGAAATATAATCTTTATATAATCTTAAAAGACTTTTAGAAACATAACATTAAACTTTAGAAAAATTTAGGAAATACATAATATCATTCCAGCTTAGCTTTCAAGATATTCGAAAACAAATGATTTCAATGCAGTTCATATTCCTTATTTGATTTATTCACTTTCAATTTTATTAGATTTGTTTTTTTATAAATAGAAACAACTTTCTAAATTTTTAAATGACATCTGATTGAGGTATTAATATAAAAATTCGAGCGATTATGCGTCGAGCATTTCATTCAAATAATTATTAAAGATGTATACGTAAAGCTATTTATTCCATTAAATGTAGTCTATGAATTCATCATTTAAATTAGATGTCTTTAGAATCTATCCATATTCTGCAATTAAAATTACATATGTTCAGTGAAGCCGATTATGTATCTCAAAATTCTCTATATTCACTACAAATATTAAATATTATAATTTAATGTAACTAAATACTTAGAAGAATCTTGCTATTTCAATTTCTTTTCAGTGCTTTTAAATTTCAGCCTTTAGAATGGTTATATAAGTTTTTCAGTCATAATGAAAAACTTATATAATAATTCATTGAATTTAATGATGCCATTTGATTCAATATTTCAGTATCTTTAAGCCAATTCCTTTCTCGTAACCTTAAATGTACTTGCCAATATTTTTCACCAATAGTCAGAAAAAAATTAAATATACATTTTACACATTTTTTACAGAGAGCCAAAACTTTCAAAACGTGTTAAGTATACTATCACTCAACAGCATTTTTTTTTCCTTTCATTATTTCTTTCCGGAAAATTATTTTTATTTTCAATGAGGCTTTTAGTTTAGTTAATTATATTAACGTCCCGTTTTAAAACAACACTAGGGCTATTTTGGGATGGGCTTCATAATTTTGAACCGCGGTCAGTTGACGAGGACGGCACCAGATTTTACACCCTCTCTAGAAATTTCCACACCACTCAAGCGGGAGAACGTTTGGTCCCGGAGGATTTAGTGTGAACCAGACCCGATAAAACGACGGTTTTTCGGTGGAATCGGGTCTCGCGCCCGAAACCCTCTGCTTCCGAAGCCGAGACCTTACCACCAGGCCACCGTGGCCCATTTTCAATGAGGCAGTAGCATTAATTCCACCTAGTATAACACATCTGACCATGAGCATCTGAGACAAAAGACTGATGTATCTCTTATGAAATAGGGAAGGTTGCTTTCTGCAAGATTTTCAGTAGTAACTGGCCCACATTTGTGATCCGATTGGAACCTCCTCCTCTCAGGTCATTTGTTGGAATCAAATTGTTACTAACACGTATATTATATAATTTCTCAATAATTTGGTTAAAACCATAGACGATGGATGGAACCCATAATCTTTTTTCCCCGATGATAAAAACTTGTCATTTAATGCAGAGGGTCACTCATATGTGGCTTTGCAGCAAAGATCTATACAATTAACTTCGAACTATTATAATCGCTACGAAAACTAAAGATCAAGTTATGTAAAAAACATTATTTATTTATTTATTATAGTTATTTAAAAACCGATCTCAGCAAATAAAATAAAAGTGAATTTAAACCTCGGAATTACTTTAAAAGCAATTAACTATACATTTTACAATCATCATTTTGTACATTTACTCATCATCTCATAATTATTAACTTTTTATTCAAGAAAATATACTTCCTAATGTAATGTACCCATTTTAAGTCACTTTAATTATTGTCTCGTGCTTTAATCTGAAATATATTTCAAATATTTTCAACTTGCGGTTGTTTCGGTAAAAGAAATTTTCAGTTGTTATTAATTACCTAAAATCCAAATGTAAACAAAAACTGCATCAATAAACAACTCAATATAATCTGTAAAGTAAGTAATCAAAACAAACAATTTCAAATTCTACATTCGATTCACGGTGCTTCATGAGGCAGATTTAACCCAACAATCAGCGGTAATTCGTATTTACATTACTAATCTTTTTATCTTCTGAACAATTAATTTCAACAATTTAATTGATAAATAAAAATATTTAGTTATTATATATATATATATATATATATATATATATATATATATATATATATATATATATATATATATATATATATATATATATATATATATATATATTTGTTTAAATAACTATTGGTATTTTTGGTTTTGGTTGAAATATAAAATATCTCAATAAAAAAATCATTTAAGAAATAAATCGTAGATTTAATTAATTAAATTAAATATAAGTTCAGAATCATTTTAAAAATAAATTTTCTAACAACAATAATTTGAGTATATTTATGGAAACTTCATAAAAATTTCAAATTCTTTCATCATTATGTTAACATAGCATTATTAATAACATGGCCTTATTAATATTAATTATTAACATTATTAAAATCACATACGAGAATAGATTCCTAAAACAAAATCATAACTATCTCTGAGAGGTTTTTATTTAAAATCTTAAAATAAAAAATACAATTTAGGATCTTAAGATAAATTAATCCTAATTAATTTAAATATGGAATCCGTTTCTCCTTATGATTCTATTTATGTTTCCATTTATGTGCTTTTATTTATTTTTTTTTTTTGCTTCATAATTTATTTGTAGTATCTTGTTCTAAAATTGTAAGTGTATTAAAGTTTCTGATTTTCAATCTTTCTCTAATTTTTTTTAATATCGTTCATTTGTATTCGTTAGCTTAATTAGAGTAAGGGCAGTTTAAAATATTTTGAGAATCTTTTAATTCATGATATAATAATAATTTAACTAACTTATGGCAAGTATTCTCTCAAATTAATCTTTTAATACATCCGGCCGTTTATCAAAAAATTCTTGATAACTAAAAAAATTCAATGCAATGTACATTTGCAAATTTTCATATCTTATACCTTCAATAATTTATATTAAATAATATCTTGAAAATGTTTTCTTGTGACAATCACAGTTTTTTTTATATATATATAATAAAGCTCAAAAATAAATATAAGTAGATATTTTCTTCAGAAAGATTATACATAAAATGTAAGCACAATGTCATCGGATAGAATAAAATGTTAGATAAAGAATTCAGGCTCACTGTCACTTCTGCGCAACATTTGGTTGTGTATTTCCATAAGCAGTAATGTTTTCACGCGACAGTGGTGTAACAAGAATTGAATCTATTTATGAGATCTAAAAAAAGGGGGAAAAAGGATGGAATAGGATCACCGATTCTTCAGAAATCTAGTGGAATCCGTCTCGGATTTTCGTTGGGGAAATGTTGGTTTTACCTCTCCGTAGAGCGTGGAAATAACACCGTAGGATAGTAGCAATATCAAACATATTTGAATATAGTATTGATAAAATAAAGGAACTATGTTTTATGGCATGGTGAATCTATTTACATGTTAAAAATCAATGTTCGTATCTATCTCTTGAAGAATGTTACTGGAGAAAGTAGAATTTACATTTATGCGAAGGAATTTCTTAAAAGGACTCTTTCTTAAATCTTTTAAAAATTATTTGTCACTCGTAAATGCCTTAAGGTGCCAAGTCAGGTTTTGACTAAAAAAATCATATTTTTTTATTGTTCCCTTTGAAAGACCATTTATTTATTTACGTTGCCAAATCTGTTTTTTTTTCTACGATTATTATATCAGAAGATATAGATGTTTCTTTAAATCAACATAAATGATAACGAAAACGAAACCGGAAGTAGCACGGAAATAACCGGAAGTCAGTTTTTTGCGCTTTAATGCCATTAATATTGACTAACTAAAATTCACTAAAGTTTCTGCTGTGAAATGTGAATGTGTAGGGCATGTTCAAAAGCGAGTGGGTACTCACTCGAAAGCTTTAAAAAATCTATTAAAGGTCTAGGGGGTAAAGGAAAGCTTACAGAAAATGTCTTTAATAAATTACAAAACTGTTATGGCATTGCGATAAGATCCACTGTTGGTATTGCAGATGCAAAGTGCAACACTTGCTGCATTTGCTCATGTTTGTTCCAGTAATAAAAAGTCAATGCATGGACAATGTCCAAAGGGAAAGGATTCTTTGTGCAAATACCAACGAACACTTTCAGAAACGAACACTTTCAGAAGACAAAAAATGTAAAGACTCAAGTATAGGACTCCCAAAAATATTGTGAACATTATTACGCCTGCTTATATTAAATTAGGTGACCAAACTCTTCTGAAAAAATGGCTTCATGGGAAAATACAAAATGCTAATGAAAGTTTGAACAGTCTATTATGAACAATTATTCCCAAAAACACGTTTGTTGAGATGGAAACTTTGCATTTAGAGGCTAATATAGCTGTGCTGTTATTCAATGATGGTTTTTTTGGCATAATAGAAATTTTTAATGAAGTTCATTACATGTTAACACAATACAGTAGCTTCGACAACGAGCGAATTGTTGCTGCAAAGAATTACAAAATTGTCCGGAAAAATAAGATGGGCTATTAGAAAGAAAAAGAAAATTAATAAAACAGAGAATGATCAAGGAATTTACTACAAAAGTGGGGAATTTTAAGTGTTTTAAAATGAAATATTATTTTAGATTTATATTATTAAAAACTTTAAATGTATTTTTTAAAGAATCCGTTTTTTGTCAAAATTTTATTACGCAAAACATAGTGTCACAAAAAATTATGGATATATTTTCTTAAAATTTTGTTTATATATTACCATAAGTGTTATAAAGGCAATTAACTAAAGATTTAGGTCTAATGTTAATAGTTTTTGATTTTTAGCAGTTTATTGTCAGTAGAACTTATGATTTTTACAATATTTTTGCCATAAAAAGGCTCGAAGATCCATAACTATTTTCATTTGTATATTTTTCTTAGCTTTTAGATCATCGTCTTTATATGTACAATAAGTATGTTGTGTAGAAAAATAATTTAAATTGGAGCATTTGAATTTAGTGTAGAACGTTTTGCGTTTCGTTCTAATTTCATCAAATTTTACCTAAAATATCTCAATTTAATTAATTGCATTATTTTTAATTTTTTTTAATTAATGTTATTCATTGTTTTGATTCATAATCACCAAGAAAATCTACTAAAATTGATAATCAGGGGAGTTTTTTGAAAAAATGTGTCTTTGTACCCAGGTAGATACCTTAATCATAAATATTGAATTTCAAAAGTTATTTTTTTCTGACCAAAATGCTTCTTATAAAAGGAAATGTTTTGCAAAAAATATGCTCGGTTAAATGATTTTTTGTTTACAAAACATGATATCCACCTAATCTCACATGGAATGCTATTTCTAAATTTGAGGCTTAGAGGGCCAAAATTGTGGCTTGAGGCCTAAATTTGAGGCTCAAGTAAATTTCGTAAAATTATCGATAGCGCTTATTTTTTTTTTAAGCATCAAGGCAGTTCAAAAGCATACATACATGAATGTTTGTAATACATTTTTGAATTGGAGCTTTTCTCATCCGAATTGTTGTAAGCAATTCTTTTACATAAACAGAGCATTTTCCAACAAAACCTTATATATTGAGGAATGACTATTAATAATGGGGAATAAAAGGATCTAAAAGCTTTTTTCTGTTAATACATCTGGATTACCACCCAAATTGTAACAATAATATGTAACGTAGAATTCATATTTTACCTTTCGCTGCTTCTTAGTTCCTTACATAGGTAGTTTCTTCTGGCTTCTTACGTAGGTTTTATTTTATTTTCTGATTTTGTTTGCATTTTATAGTTTAAAGCAACCTCAAAATTATTTTTAAATTATACCTATATGATTTCCTGATCAATATTATAAGATGTTTTACAAATTTACAGGGATGTTCTATGCCATTGCTTCCCGACCGAAGTTCCATGCTGGAACCCAAGGGTTCCGGAAGATGTCAACATGGGGTACCGGTAAAGGTCTGGTTTGCAATGCTAAGCTCTGCAATTTTATTCACTTTTAGAAAAGAGATTTTTAGCATTTTTTGCACTTTTAGAATTCTGAATTCACTTTTAAGTAGTATTCAAAGGACATATAATTTCACTTTGATTCTTTTAGTACCCAAAGATATATTGCACATTCTTGAGTTAGCAAATCTCACCAGAAAAGGAATTCTGTCTCTGGCCTTTATAAACTAAATGCACCACAAGAATGACATAACAAAATCAGAACAAGACAAAGAATATATCATAAAAGCGAGAATTCTCTGATTAGTATTTAATAATACTTTAAATGTTTCCTAAACATATTTTAAGTCAAAATTTTAAACTGAACGATGCAAATTGGGTAATTAAAAAATGTCGAGATTTAAGTTTCTCATGAACCCATTAAATTGAGCAAGAAATAAATCCCTTAACCACTTAACTGTTTTATTTTCTTTACTATCTAATTAAATGATACCTTCTATTTTGGGAATATTTTCTTATTTTGATTCAAATGAATAAATGAAATCCGACGAATACTTGACTTCATCGAAGTAATTTTAATATTGAATTATAATCGTTATGAATGGTTTTTTTTTTTGCTTACAACTGTCAGAATTCGATAAATAGATGCACGTATGGCATACGGGCAAAGCAGTTAAGAGGTTAATGTATGCAAATATTTTATTAGTATGCGATCAATCTTAAGAAAATTTATCACCAGTTAGATCATTCTACTTGGTATAAATTGACATAGGAAGGTATGTTTAATCAAGCTCGAAAAAATTTCTGTTTTGCGATTATTTTAATGTATAGGAAATGATCCGCTTTTGGTTCAAATATGGTTTGTGAATGGTTGTATTCCTAAGATCGCATAAATTAAATACAGTATTTTGCTAAATGTTAATAAATATATACATGAAATATTAACAAAGAAAAAGCACAGCAATATACTTTAAACGATTGTAAAACCTGATTAAAAACAGGCCAATTTAATAATATACAGAATCCGCTTCATAGCAAGTAAATGTAAAAGATTTTTAAAAAAATATTGCGGTTATATTTTGTAGTAAACCTTATATTAGTCCTTGCAAAACACAGATAAACCCTTTTTACATGTAATGATTATTTTGTAAGCTTTTTGATGCCAACCCATAACTGTGTTTATGACACGAGTAAAAAGTAAAATGTAGCATGTCAAGGTGAAATTTTTAGCCCATGAATCATTAATATAAAATTAAAAAAGCATAATATGCCATTCAAAATACCTAGAATAAAGAAACTATTGAGATTAGAGAAAAAGATTTTATGAAGAAAATAGTTTCCAAATGAGGACGATATTGGAAAATGTGGCATTGATATCATAAATCACAAGTGAAACTTGAAAACTCAAATTCACGGCTACCTTCAAAATTTAAAATAATCAATACGATGATTATTTTACAAACATGCTTGCAAAGACGAATGAGAACAAAGAGGAGATTTTAAAGAACCTCTCAGTGTATCCTGTACACATCATTCTCTTTTGTAGAACTTAACATATATCAAGCAATATTCATTAAATTTCTTTAACATGGCGTCCTTTAAAGTCACCAAATACGAGACACTGTTATAATAGCCTTTGGACTTCAAATAACCACACACAAAACACCTTAAACATGATTAAATACAAGGAAACAACTTGACAAGTGGGTACTACTGAAGATATCTGGGACGCAAATTGAATTAATTAATAATTTAAATGTTTTCTGGATTTTAATCCTCTTCTTTAGAGCCTCTATTATTAGAATTAAATTGCAGTCCATTAAATAATCATGTATTTGCCTTGTGAAATTTCACCTGGATTTTGTGTGGCCAGGGCTCTTGTCTTCATTAATTCCTACATCAAATTTAGTGATATGCAGATTTACAAGTTGAGCCACTAATAGCTCTGAGAAGTACCATCATATCACCAAAAATTCAATAACAATGTTGATTATATCATATGAAGCATTAAAATTCATTAAAACATCATTTCCACATGTTTATTAGTTATATTGAAATCTGCTAACAAGATTTTAAAATTGACTAAATCTGTGTATAAAAAATTTGCGAGAAAGTAGTTTCCGGATCACAGGGGACATGAAAAATTATCAGAAAAGTATCATGTAGAAGAGTGAAGGCTTGTAATTCTGCTAGGGACTAATGATAGCTTAGATAAGATACTGATCCCGATGATGACATACCTTAGATGTCATTTCAAAATTCATTATATTTATAGATTCAATGATATACTTTGGTAATTACTGATACACTGAACACTGAGATGCGTTACGTATATGACTTAAATTAAAATACTGGTAATAATAAAATTTACCACAACATTTAAACTGTTTTCGATTACAATATGCATTTCTGTCCAAACTCATAAGAGTTAAACTTTTCAATATATATATGTTCATTTAGTTTAAATTATAACTTCCGCATTATTCTATGTTAGCTTAATTTTGCTTTTGTAGAATCTTTAGTTATTTTCTAAAATTTCAAACTTTTCTTTTCTTTTCTTTTTTTTTTAACTTTTAACTGAGAGTTAGAATCACACATGGAACATTATTTATGTGAATTCTTTTTATCAACTAATATTTTTTTTTAATTCAGCTAAACAGTCTTTTTTAAAACAATTAACGAATCATCATTTCTATTTTTAAACTCACTTCTTTCTTTCATCCAGCGATATTGATTTCTTTTGTAGTGAAAAAACAGTACCTATTTACTTCTTGCGCAAATAAAAAAAGTAGCTTTGCTCTGAACGAGGAAAACGTTTTAACGCAACGAATACGGCAAATATTTTCCTTCTTCAGTGTATCGAAAAAACACCGCAGCATACAATTTCTTAAGACCGTTCCTTTATGTTTGGGTAGAGAAAATGTAACACATTTATACTTATGTGTTTTAACGAATACAATAGTTTTTCATAAGAATTTTTGTATTTTAAATGGAAAAAGATGATTAATAGTCTCATTTTTATGCAATTCATGCTTGAATAATTTATGGAGGTTTTACCGAAAATAGTTTAATTGGAACAATAAAAAGTAAAATTAGAAAACTGGAACATAAATAGCAAAATTTACATTTCATAGAATAATATACAAACAATAAGTAAAACAGTTTTAATTGCAATAGAAGAAGTGAAACTATTATTAATCAGCTGTTTATTTAAATCAATGTATCTTTAGGAAACGACATATATAGTATATAAGCTTGCGACAAACCTTGTGATTTTAAGACTCGGTCAAATTGATAAAGGCGAAACTGGGATGAGTTGCATATTTTTCCATACAAGACATCGTCAGCGGGCGTTTGGCCGATAACAGATTTATAGTTCACCGGTTCAGTCATATTAACGCCCTATTTTAAAGTAACTCTAGGGGTATTTTGGGACGTACCTCGAAATTATGAACCGCTGTCAGATAACGAGGACGACACCTGAGACAGCACCTCCCCCCCATCCAAACAGCTCAGGCAGATTTAACATGCACCAAACCCGCTTACGCGGCGTTTCTTCAGTGGAACCGGGTCTCGAATCTAAAATTCTCTGGTTTCGAAATCGAAACCTTACCATCAGGCCACTGCGGCCTTTATAGTTTACTGGAATTCCATGTGATGGCATTGCGGTAGAATCAAATTTTGAACTTAGAATCTTGATTTTCCGTAGGTCAGACGCTCCCCCAAAAATGCATGGGTCTCCCTCATATAGGAATTATAAATTATTTCATTATTTATAAATTTAATTGTCAGTGGTTATGAAAGATTTCTTCCTAGAACTGTTGTCTTTCAACTTTTTCAACTACTCTAATTAAGAATCTAATCAAAATTTTCATCATGTTTGATCTCCTTGATTGGACTTTCTATAGTGATTCCTTTAGAAACTGTATGAGTGCTAGCAGATATGAAAGTATACATATCCAACTATCGTGAATGACTCGTTATTATTATTATTATTTTGTATTCTGTGGAAGTTGAATTGAAACAAATAAAGAATTCAGATTAAAGAAACAACAAAATTTCTTACGTACGAGCTAGCGATATAGAAATCTTGAAATAGAGAAAGAGAGAAAAAACATTCAATGATTCTATAAATAAGAAAAAGTGATTAAAGAATCCATAATTTGAATCATAACAAAAATCCATAGATATAACAACCTGCTAGATGATGCAAGACACATCTTACAAGCTTGAGGGAAGTTGAATCTTAAATCTTTGAGAGGCGTTGTTCATAATTTTATTCAGAAAGTAAAAATTATGTGAAATTGTTTTTTGGACCAAAAATGACTATTTCGAATATACTTGATGAAGAGTTGTTATGGTTATGGTCTGAAACTTAATTTTATTGTTTAAAGTCGTTCATTAAAATTTGATGTAATATTACCTGTAGTTTCTTTATTCTTTTTCTAATATTCTTCCAACTAAAATCATCTGAAAGTGTTTTTTACTAATTATGAAGAATGGATCGTTAGTTAAGAAGGAAAGATATTTGGGGCCGGGGGAGGGTAAATTAGCTATATGATTTTAAATTCATAATAGTTTGAAGATATCGTTTTGACTTTTGTTTGTTCTTAAACTGTCACTGAATAAATATTGCAAAAATATGCCAAAAGCTCAAATAAATATCTACGACTGGTATATGTACATCTGGAAAAAGACATCAATACATGCATAAATCATTAAAACAATGAATAATTTTATGAGGGCTTATTGATAATATTATCTTAAAAAGCATTCACATAATATTTATGTGCACACTTTTCTTCTTCTAGAAATAAAAATAAACCTGCAAGTGCATATTCTGGAATGATTTTTTTGGTATTAAAATAAAGTAAAAAGTAATATCATGATAATTAAATGACAGGCTGACATTCTTACATAGTTGATTTGAGTTTATCTGCCAAAATTGTAAGAATATTTCCCTTCTCGTATTAAAACTAAATTACTTGTGACTGTTCATTCAATATGTGTTTAAGATACTTACTAAATTTATTTTGGTGTTTAAGTTCCATTAAAATATTTTGATCAACTTCTCATGTTTAGTAGTTCAATTATTTAGATGATAGACATAACAAAAATGGATTCATAATTATTAGATTCAAAACGAGACTACTTATCAAATTAGCATAGCTCAAATGTGTGGATATGTACTTCATATTTGTTTCTTTTGATTGCTGATATGCAAGATTCGAATCAAAATTCTTAGATAAATGTTCCAAATCAAAGAGTTCGTTAGATTATTTTCCAGAGCAATTATTTGAAAATAAGACTCTCAGTTATAAGCGAAATTAAATCATTACGAAGAACTACCATACCATAATAATGCAGAGATGAACTAAAAATGCCAAATCAGGAGACAAAAGTGCCAAGGATTCTCTAGAAAGAAATGTCCGAAAAAGATAATAAAGTATCATTTGGAAATAACTTCAGTATGACAAAGATAACCCTCCATTTTATGATTTTTCTGCTCTTCTCGATTGTCCTTTTATCATGAAGTATTGATATTTATAAGTCTGTACTGCCCTTTTGCAATAATTCATAGCGGACTGGGTGCGCTTTCTTTCCCATAAAATGGATTCAGCTTTAGGAGTGCAATCATCATTCGTAATTCCTTATACACTAGTTTCTTATTCGATTCTTGATTCTCTAATGTCAGTCGATTGATATCAATCATGCTCAATTACAGAATTGAATAAAAGCCTTATATCGATATGACTTCAGAATGTATATATGATGTTGATAATCTGTCAAAGCAATATTCTGAGACTCGATGATTCTTGATGATTTGTGCAGATCTTGATTTCCTCCGGAAAATCAAATACCTTTGCAACTGGCCAAAAGATGATCATTAATAAAAATGTCACGAAATTGAGTGAAATTGCTTTAAGTAATATTCAGGTTTCTATATTCGACAGCGTTTAAATCATGCCGTTCAACCAAAATGTTGATGTGTTATAGAAGAAATATATTCTAAACCAAGCCATCTTTGGAAAAGAGAGAATATGCGATGATTGTCCTATCAAGAATCATATTCTTTTAAGAAATGGCTGACCTTTAATAATCAAACACTGTTCTATGACTACTGGAAAATGAGATTATGTTTACATATTTTTTTGTTTCCAAACAATCTGTTTAAACTTTGGGGTCTTCCAACGGGATAAAATGTCGCACTAGTTACTTATTCGATAAAATCAAATTTTCTATGTCATATTACCCTTGTTATACTCATGATCCTTTTGAGCTCATGAGTATAATGCTGATATTAGATCAGTTTGTAATTTATTTTAAGTATATGACGTTCCTTCGTATAGAAGGCTCTTATTTTGTAGGTTTCGCTCATTGATTAAGAATTGCGACACTATATTTTATATCAATTCACCAGTTTATAAGATTTATCTCAACATTGTGTTTAAAGAATGTACCACTTTATTAACTCTCTTTGCAAATAAATTTTACTAAAATATATAAATTACACAATGATTTCACTATATATATACAAACCGTCACAATGATTACAGGTGGTTTAAAATAATTTATTTTTATCTCAATTTTAAACATGCGCAGTAAATGTATTGAGAAATAATAAATAATATTTTTTAAGAACCATGCAGACATATGACATGCTTGAATTTCATACAATTACTTCATGTTCTGAATTTGCTGACAGAAATAAACAGAATTTTTTAGTCATTAGTCATTATATATATATATATATATATATATATATATATATATAAATTTACTTGCAAATAATTTATATGCCTTTCTTAATTCTAACTTGAAGAATAAAATGTCTTTAAACAGACAGTTTTGAAGATATTCATTTGCGAATATAATTTTTAAACACTCTGTAATTGTTGAATATATATTTGAAAGAGTTTTCGCTAACTCAAAGCACTTTATCTTACCACTAAATTATTTCCATGAGTTTTAAATGTTTTACGCGTCCATGCACCGTTGAAATTTAAAAGAGACAATTTTCAAGCCGTTCTCTTGCACGATTCTTGAACTAACTCCATTAACTTATTTTAATAATATGAAAAATGCATTAAATAATTAAAATCATCAAAGACATTAGCTTTCCTAATACCCCATTAAAAGTTTTGATAAACTTCTTGAAGGAAAATAAATTAATTTAATTTAATTTTTTAATATGATTAACTTTCATTTTGAAATAACCCTAGGGCTGTTTTGGAGTGGACACCGCAATTTTAAACCATGGTCAGATGATGAGAACCACAACAGAAACGAGAATCATTCTTCATACTTTCCCGCCACACCCTTTTTGAGGAGCTTCACTTTCGAAGACTTTAATGTTCACCAGAATCTTATATGTATCGTAACTATTGTGGAATAGCGTTTCATTTCTGTGATTCTTCGGCCTGCACCCGAAACTCTGCCACGGCACTGCCATGATCCTATAATAACTTTAGATAATGAAAATGATGTCATTACCATGTTTTCTCAGCAACATTATGCATCAGCAGTTTATTTATCATACTGAAATTAAGTGTTTACTTGATAACTTTTAGCAATGTTGCCATCATGCATTCAAATTATTGCCATCATCAATTATTGACAATGTTGCCATCATGCATTCAAACCATAATTCATTTAGATCTTCTCAGTTTTTTATCCTATATTTGTCATTAAAATCCATATCCAGTTTTCTTTCGAGTCCCATCAATGTTCTCATTTGCACTCTGACCGTATTTGTAATTGTTCAGGCCTATCAGCCAATAGCACAGCGGCAGAAAGCATGGGATGCCTTGTATGTCAGTCATTAGGGTTTAAATAATATTTTTCAGAGGGTAGCATTTCTACTTTCCCTTTTCAATCACTTGTGTTGCAGTGAAGGATTTATGTATGTAGTTTGCAAACACTTGATTTTGTGCTCGTGTCAAAGGAAGCATGGGCAAAATAGCATAATTCTAGGTTTCATGAGTTAATTGAGAATATTTTATAGGTAGCAAGTTGCAACAGGTAAGAAATACATTTTTTTTCACTTTTTCAAGCCATACTTAACTATGCAAAAAGTTTTGACCACATTATTTTCAACAGTTGGCCCTACTAAGTCCAATTCTTTTGGGTCATGGGCAACTGATGCGACGGTTGCCTGGCAACAGGTCCCCTGCACCGTCTCCAACTTCCACAAGGAATAGAATCGATTGCAGAGTGACGTCACATCCCCACGATCTCTCGATAGCATCTCATGATCCTACAAACGAAGGCTGTGGCTAGAAATTTAAGAGCCTGGGAAGGGAAGGACAACGTGTCATTGAACTAATGGTGATATTTCACCAAGAAAAAATGTGTCGCCTTCTAAATATCTTTCAAAATATTTCTCCAAGTGCCCTCGTTAAAATTTAGGGCCCAAGTCTCTTTATTCGTGCAACTTGCATCAAAAGGCACTTGTCAGCCTGTTGTTTGCAACTAAATGTCTTTTCATTGGTTTAAATAATTTAATAAAGCAATAAAAAGTTGTAATGCTCACGTTAAAAGTGAAATATTTTGAAAATTAGTTTGCAGTTCTATTTTGTTACAACTATTAAATTTCCCTTGATTTCTCCACTTAAAGAGCTTTATGGTGCATTAAATTTTTCTTTTTCTTCTTCTTTAAAAAATGTGCATTGCTTGGAAGTCTTATTGAAAAGAATTTTAAAAAATGGTCCGTGCCTTACAAAATTATATAAAAAAAATCATGGATTTTCTTATTATTTTTAAGCGAACATATTTTCAGAAATTTTATAATTATCCTTTAACTGTCAATATTTCGAACTGTTTCATTTTAATTTCTAGAAATATTTTTTGAGAAAACTCTGTAATTTCTTTGTAAGTGTGTAGCAATTTTTTTTATTAATTGTACTCTGAAAATTCTGAATTATTTTATTATATATATATATATATATATATATATATATATATATATATATATATATATATATATATATATATATATATATATATTTAAGATTAAATTTCTAAGATTTTTGACATAGAAAAAGTATGAAAAAAATGTTGAAATAGATAAATGGAACCAAATTAATAAATTAATAATACATTAATAATATAAATAAAAATTTATAAGAATTATGCAGCTTAAGAAACAGAAACTAAGCTCACAAAGCATATAAATTATTAAAAAGCTAGAAAACATTTACCGCATTTCGAGAGATAAAACAAATATTCTTAACAATATGGAGGAATCTTAAACATTTTCCCGAATATAATCTCTCCTTTTCCTCTAGACACCAAATAACCGTACGATTCAATTTTCTTTCTTCTGTCCAATGCTGACAGTTCTCTGCATCACCCTCTTCACATTTATCGTTCTAAAATGCCTTTGGGTTAAAAGGATGGGAAATAACACATGACGTTTATTGCCGATCTTATGAAAGGAAGAGAGTATTCCGATTCGTAGCAACTATACTCGGAGAAACATTTGCTATCTTTAAATGAATAAAAGTATTTTGATCATGATCTAAAGATCCAGTAGGTGCATTATCCAATAGATTGAACAACTTCACTGAAGCGCTGATTTGTAAATAAAACTGTGTGCGCTTTGCGTACAACAACAATCCATATTTTCTTTAATGGATTCGTAACATAACGATATATGGAGTCTTGAAAAGCCCTTTAGTCGCAATTCATATATAGATAGATTTCATAAAATTATATATGCAAATTGTTTATTTCATCTTTAAACCGGTTTTCATAAAATTATTATTTTTATTAAAAAGATAAAAATTCATGGCGATAAAGATGACCCAAGGTATATTGTTGTCATGATTAGATAAGAGTTTTCACCAACTAAAGCAAAAATTGAGGAAACCATTTCTTATTTTATAACACTTCAATAATCTATAACCAAATAAAGAATGTACTTTTATTATCTGAATCAACCATTTGATAAATGACAGAATTGTATGTTTTGTTTAAGTTCACGGAAATTGCTAAGTGTTTTTATACTTCTAACACTATTCAGTTACAGCTAAATTTCTAATTGTTCAAATTCTCTGGTTATATTTTTTTTTAAATTTTCAATGAGACAATTTTTACATCGATGCAGAGCTTAAAATTGCAATATATTTTTCTCACAGGAATATCTTGAAATAGGAAAATTGTCTAATGTGTCAAATGTAAATTCAACTTTTCTGGAGGCTAAGATCTTTAATAAATTGAAATATCATCTTCTTCCTCCCACCGCAATAAAAATGTGGACTTTGCTCCAGGGCGAAAACAATACTACTCAGATTTTTATTTTCAGAAATGAGACCTTTGTATTTCGTAGTTTACTAAAGAAAAGTGATACTTGTGCATAATCTACATACTGGTGGAGAGACATAATTGCAAAAGATGGAAATTTGGTGATGAATCTCTGAAATGAGGTTAATACACAAGAAGCAGAAAATCGAATATGAGTTTTTGACGTTTTTTCCCTACCGATTAAAAAAATTTGAAAAAAGTATAATTTCATCATTTATTTATTTATTTAAGTCATTGCATTTTTGAGTTATCGTATTTACATGAATGCAATATTACAGGCCGACAGAAGGTCAACCCTTTATCAGATTTTGTTCCAAATTTGATATGGATCTATATTCAGAGGCTACACCTGCGTATTAAAATTTTTCTATCTAGGTTGTCATATTTTGCAGTTGTCGTGTTCGCTTGTACTCGGACAGTCGTTCAGACTAAGATTTCTTTTAAATGGATATCTTTTAACTTTTGATAGCAGTTTACAAAGTTCTCCCATCCGCTTTTAGTCCAAATTTTATCCATCTTCCTCAAAGCGCTTTTGAGGTGAGGTCTCAATGTGCGATGGTAAGGTATCGGGTTCGGAACCGGAGGATTTTAGGTTCGAGACCCGATTCCACTGAAAAACCGTAGTGTAAGCGGGTTTGGTGCACGTTGTATCCGTCGAGGCCAAATTTCCTCTCACTGGTGTGGTGCGGAAATTTGTAGAGAAGGTGCCAACTCAGGTGTCGTCCTCGTCATCTGACCGCAGGTTCAAAATTACGAGGTACATACCAAAATAGCTCTAGTGTTGCTTTCAAAGGGACTTTATTATAACTATGCCTAAAAACTGTGAAATAAATATCATTTAACTAAGTTGTTAGGTTTTTTAACTATCGCGTTTAAATGTATGCAAAAGTACTGACCGAAAGAAATTCAACTCCTTTATGAATTTTATCTTGTACTTAGACAACCAGACATACTTTCTCTAAATATATTTCGTTCAAAATTTGTAGGATGGTGTAAGGTCAATATACCTACTTTCATCCATTTTCCTCAAGGCAATTTTGAGTTAACATATTCATAGATAGACAGACATTATTCTAAAACAGTGTTTTTTAGAATCAGGGAAGAGATTTCATCAAACTTTCGAGTTCGAATTTTCTAACAATTGCAATACTTTCTAACAATTGCAATACTTTCTTTTAAATTTTGGAAAATAAACTTGTTTACTAGTTTCTAGCAAGACAAAATCAACAATTCACTTACACTTGAACTACGGAGAAGATGGGAAATTGTTTTTAGAAATAAAATACTTTTGATGTTATTATTATCAATTTTAAAATAGAATTAATTTATTGAATTGAAACAAAATCCTACTATTTCCAAACTAAGAGTTGGAGCAGATAAATAATATGTTGAAGAGAAATATTTTGTTTTCTAAAATTTGAGAAAAATATTCATCATAGAATGGTGTATGAAACAAACTAAAAAACTATCCCGCTTGCTTTATTATCGAGAATTCAAAATTATGACGATTCTCTTTTCCTCAAGGTTCTAAATTAGCTTCAAATAAAAATGCAAAGAAAGTAAATTTAACAACTTATTTATATTTCTGGTAAAAAAAAAAAGAACAAATTCTTCTCTTCTTTCACAGACAGTACTAAATATATTTATTTTGTGGCTTAGATTCTTTAATTTAAATTATAATTTTTCTCAAAACGTATCTTGTTATAATAGATGTAAGTAAAATCATAAATTGCTGACAATGCATAACATTTTAAGAAGCAAAAGCTTTGAATATCTTCTATCAATTTTTATATTTCAAAATCCCTTCAGTACGTTGAATATTAAAAAGTTATTGCATGGAATAGGGAACACTAAGGATGTTCTTAAAAGAATGAATGAATACTCCGTTTGAAAGATGAGAGAAAAAATATAATTGGATAAAATGCAGGAGGGTTGACGGGTGTCATACGACGAAACAGGCATTCAATCCGATATCTTGCAAAACGGGAACGAAACTGGCATTTTCCCTGAAGACGGGAAAAGACGAAATATGAATGGGGGAATTAATACAGTTTCTTTACCTAAATAAAAGATTTTTCGTCTGCCGTTCAAATGCATTCACATTTTATCTGTTGTCAGAAATTGCTTTTGACATAACAAGTTTCATTTGTACTGTTTAATTCATACTTTTTTGAGAAATGCTGAGCTGTCTAATTCATTTCTTAATTTTTTCCTTCCATTTCTAAGCTCGATAACATTTTGCATTCCTATTTACAATGGGAATCTAGCGCTTAATAATGAAGATAAATTATTATTATTTGTATATTATTCTATCACCACTTTTGAAATAATTTTAACGATATTTACTTTCAGAACCAAATACCTACTTTAAGAAAGCTTAATTTCTACATTTAGTTTTATATATTCTCATTAAGGTAGCATTATAAACTGAAGTTAAAAACACTAATAAAATAGAAATGGGTAAAAAAAGAAGCAGACTTCTGTACAAAATTTCGTTTTACATTACTTTTAATGCTTTCCATAAAAATGTTAATGTTTAAATTCGATGCCGCACTTTTCATTTGTTTCCTGAAGTATAAGAGTATGATGTTTTTCTTTTCACAAAGAAAAAAATATAAATGTAAAATCTGGAAACTGATTCATAAATGTGACTGATTTCTAATTGTTATCATACATGATAGATATATTAAAATTTTTAATTTCAGATATATGTATTATATATTTTATCATTTGATGTAATGATTAGATTATTACTTATTTCAAAGTGAAAATCTTAGCATTCCTAACTGATTCGCGAAATATACATCAACGCTTTTTCAGCTTCTTGTATCTCTTTCTCTTAGAATTTTGTGCAAAAAAGAAAGAAAAAAAAACTGCTCTTGACTTTCTGATTGAAGTACCTCCTTGTAATATCTAGTCCAACAACAACTATATGAATCAGCCATAAATTAATGTTTTGGTAAAACTGGTTATTTCTTTTAGGAAAAAAATTGCTATGAATTCTATAAATTCCCCTTTAATTATTTTCATTACATCAAAATTGTCTCTAATATAAAGCACTTAAATTTTTCCAGTATGATTTTTATAGAAACACGACGTCAAAATTTCAATAAAGTTTTTTTTTTCTTTTAATATCAATTTTTTTATATAATTCTTCATATACTATCAAACACATTTTACTTCGTTTATAGTAAGTCTACACTGATATAATGTTATTTAACAAACTTCAGAATTTCTTGAAAAGATCTTTAAATTGTAATTAGTGTCTAAATATATGAAAAAAAAATCACTAATCTTCCAATGAAGGAAAATTTATTAATCTTCCAATTCTTGCATGCATCGAATTTAGGCATATGAGGCTAAAGGTATGAATCTGAAAATATTGAGTAGACCCAAAAAACCAAGAAAAAGAATTGTTGTCCTTTTATCTGGATATTATTGCTTGGGCTTTGTTGCAAGCTGATTATATTGCAACACAAAGAGAAACTCACAGCAGTCAATCACTGCTAACAAATAAGTAATTCATAAAGCGAAGCAGTGCCTCGTGGAGGTGTAATACAATAGGTGAAAGAATGCAAGAAGAAATTCCGTGCCCTCTATGAGCAGACGATGCTATATAGTTCGATCAATACATTTCTTCGGCGATTTCTTTATAATAAATCCGTTGTTCTTTAGTGATTATTTAAATTATTTTTAATTTTTTTTCTTGGAATGGAAAGGCAACATAATTAATCAGTATGAATCAAATACAATTCAAGAAGATAAAATTCAATTCATTCTATATTTTGACTAAAATTTAACTTTCTTTTTTTTTTTGAGACTGCGCTCTTCCAGTCAATAAGTTTTGTTTCCTGTGACCCTTATACATCTTAACACGTGGGTTATAAGTTTCTGTAAGCCCCAGTGGCTTTATGATGAAATTTTGGATATGATGCCCGAGATTCCATGTTCAAAAAATTGATTCCGTCTATCTTGATGACTCGACATATTTACGGCCTAGTGCGGGTTAAATCTGATATCGTGGGCCAGGCGAGTTCCCATTGGTATAGCACGGTGCCAGTCCAAATGCCGTCCTCGTCATAAGATCGCGGTTTAAAATTACGTTTTATCTGAAAATAACTTTTACCAATATGAAGTTAATATAATTAAATTACATTGCTGTTTCATATTCAGTTTACAGGGCCTGTCTTTACAGGGCAGCTTCGCCAGATTGTTCCCAATAGGGCACCTCATTGTTCTTGATCTTATTTAATTTAGAATCAGATTTTTTTAAAAAAAATTTTCATAATGCTATTCCTAAAATTTTTCATATTCTTAAATTTGAATTCAAACCAAAGATTGTATATGTATAACTGATATATCAGCAGACTTGTCTTAAAAGTCAACAGCCTTGATAAATGCTCCCTACTATGCTCAAATAAATAAAGATAAAACTGTAGCTCCATCCTGAAAGGTACTACGCTACAAGTAAAGCTTTTGCCTTTTACATGTGAGGAAATAACTAGTTTACAAAATCAATACAACTTTTGAATCTTGTAAGATATCGGCATGCTTTTTGATAAATTTATTAAAATATGTTACTTCTGAAAGCAGAGATTCGCATATCGTTGTCTTTAATTAAGAATACAATTAATTTCATTTCACATAAGTCTTTATTACTTTTAGTTTTAAACGATTTAAAGAAAAGACATCAATACTGTGTATTCTCTACTTTATAATTTTTTTTAAAAAAAATGTGCATCAATTTAACAAAAAAAATTAGTTATAGCAAAATAAATATGAATTGATATTTAAAGTTTACAACGTTAGCTTATTTTACACATAAATCTAAAAAGAGATTGAGAATTTTCTTCAATAAATGGAAACGTAATTATTTAAATTCTTCCCAAATAAAATTAATCAAAATACATATGTAAGAATCCTAAAAATATACAAATAATTTATTTAATAAAATTCATTTCCTTTATTATCCTTCATAAAATATACATCTCAAAAATAATTTGATTTTTAATAAAATTTAATTATTTTGGCATACAAATCATAAGTATGCTATTCGTTATAAAACACATGAAACTTTTTCTACTCATTCTGAGTTAGTTTCTTTAGTTATGGGATATGTACATATATTATGCAATTGCTAGCTATTACCACTTCCTAATGAACAGCACATAAAGTTTCACATTTTAAGATTTCTGTCCATCATATTTATTTTAATGAATTAATTTCGTTCTTCTCTAAATTTATTACCAAAAATTTCTTCGGTCAACCATTTTAACTTGACTAGCAGTTAGCTTTTTCATTCTGAGATTCTTAAGTATTAGCAGTTTAAAGCAAATACTTATTGTCATAAATATTAGTAAGATTCTAAAACTACTAAAAAGTCATATCTTTATGCCTATGGCATGAAAAACAAATTTACTCTTTGAAAAAAGTTTGATAAATTTTTATTATATTAGTTCTTTCTTTATTAAAAATATATATTTTCAACATTAAGTTTTTAGAAAAGATAATTGTTAGAAAGCATTTATAAACAAAAAAGTAAACTATTTTTGAAGATTTGCTTTTACATTTTAATTATTTTGTAATTAGTATTTTTTTAATAGTAGAAAAATATATCTTGCTACTTTTTTGGAAGAGTGTTTCCTTTCTCTTATAAAATGTCAGCATATTCTCTTACAAAATCCTGATAAATATATCAAGAAGCATTGAATATAATTCACTGTGACAACTGAATAAAATCCTTCTTTTCCTGAAATGAAAATAATAACAATTTGGAATCGTGTCATTTGACAATGTCAACAGACGTGCAATATTGTCAAAAGGGAATTAGAAATGCACTGGCCCTAATTGATTTATGTCCGAGGATTGCGAACAATTTTATATCACAGGTGTCCCTAAAATCCGGTATGCCAAATATTTCAGACTTTACTCAGATTAGGAAAAGAAAAAGATTCCGTTTTTCAGTCCAGAGAAAGGCGTGAGATTGAAAAAGTATATTGCATTTTGTGCATATATATTTGTATAGTGACTTCTATACTAAACCTGCCTTGAAGGAAGGAAGTTTGTTAAATTATTATTATTTCAGCCGATTTGCTAATACGAACGTTACAATTCGAATTCATCAATGATTCGAATTTTTTTCTATGGAGCCATTTAATTTCTTATTAACATAATGTTAAAATATAGTTCGAATTTCGCATTTATCTTGCTTAGTAGGAAATCAAAACTAAAAATTTTAATTTTTTCTGAGTTGTTTTTATTTGTTTAATAAAGCCATACTTTGTGTTCTAAGCGATCATCAATAAGTAACATTTTAAGGCTCTTAATTTACTAAAAAATTGATTATTGTTCAATGTATACAATAAAAAAAGTCTATAAAAATGTATCATCTGTTTTTTTTATTTAACTTTTATAAAACAAAGGAGAATTATTATTTTTATTGAATAATAAATAACATTATTTTATAGCTTTATTTATTTTAAGAATATCATGTTGTTTATTATTTCTTTATATATTATTTATTAAGACTGTTAAATGTTTCGAGGGTTTGCAACAGTGCTTTCCAGTTGGGCCATGTAACCCTTAGGCCGGTCCTGGCAATGGGTGATGGTGAGGCAGGGGAGGAGGGATTAAGAATGTATATCGTCTTATCGATTAATTTATTAAAATGCTAAGTTGAAATGTGGCTTTAATATCCCTTACAAATTAACTTTCTGGTAGAATTTTGATCTGACATATTTTACAAATATTTCATCAAAAATATTTGTGGCTTTCCACTCATTTTTATTCATCTTTTGAAGCTTTCTCTTTGGATGTTTCACTGCTCTGTTCTATAATTCTTAGTGTCCTGTTGCATTCATCAATTTGGAGGACAGGACAATTGGGCATCTCTGTTCTATAATTCTTAGTGTCCTGTTGCATTCATCAATTTGGAGGACAGGACAATTGGGCTTCTCATTACTTTTTTTTGCATTGAACAAAAATAGTGAAATTAAATCTACTTATTACGAAAGCCTTTTTTTCAGCTACTATGGGCCATGAAAAATACAAGTGTTGAAAGCAAAAAGAATTTATTGCTAATGGTTATTTAAATCACTGTAACTTTCTGACGTTATTGCCATGACAATTCACAGATTTGTCATATCTATGGGCCAGGTTTCTTATACCCATTTCGAAAACAGTTGCCGGCAACGATATCAGATAGGATTTAACAGTCATTTGAAGCTCCTCATTAGTCTGGAATTATTATTTTGGCATCCTAGCCAATTCTTCAATTCAAGGAAGAAGTGCTACCATTATTTTCCAAAAGGAGTACAAGGGCTCAAGACTTTTGTATTAGAAGATCTTGTTCAAAGAATTGTTCAAATCGTAGAAAAGAATGAAGGGTGCTGGAATCTCAAGCAATAGGCTGTCTACAAGCATGCTGAAATTACGAATTTGGCGAATTCATGTTTAGACATTCCTCATCCATGTTCTTTTCTTAAAATATATTTCAAAGAATTTCAAGACTAATGAGAAACTTCAAAAAAGCGTTAAGGCCCATTTATCATCACTGGCGGCAATTCTTTTTGAAGAGGGTATATGAAACAAGACACAGAAATGTGACAAATACCTGAATCGCCAGGACAATTATATCGAAAAGTAACATGAATCTACGTAAATGTTAGTAATTAATTAATTTTATTTATTACTTTTATCTTTTTTAACGATTATTAAACCATGAAGAAAAAAAACGGCTGTCCTACAATATTTTAAATGTTCTAATTATTTACAATCTGATAAGAATATTTTACGCTCCATAATTGGTTGAATGATATTAAAGTTCAAGATGACTGTAATCTTTTTAAATGTTCATGAATAGAATAGGAAAAGTATAAAATAAATTATTTTAAATGTACCTAACTAGAATTCGGGATTGATAATTGTTATATAGAACACAATAAACACCTTAATATTTAATATTCAGCCTTAGAAGTATGTACAGCATTTATTCATATTAAATAAATTGATTAGCAGTTCAGAAATTTTATGTTAGAGACAAAACCAATGAAGTCAAAATTACTTTAGCGCGTCATTTTAGGAGAATAAAAACGCCACAATCTAAGAATGCATTTATTAATAAGTGAATATACCTTTTTTTACAAGTTGATTGAGCAATTGTTTTTCTATTATTAAGAATTTTTTATCAAAGTGAATTAAATAGCTGTTATTTTCAGAAACAAAATCTTTTTTATACGTTATAAGCAAAATAGATAAAAAAATATTACCATCCCATTTGAAAGAATTTTATTTAAAAAGGAAAAACAACTGGATTCTCGATTATTTTTGAGCAAAGAAAATACCAAAACTGACATACTAGGTAGTACTAAATTATATTCCTAAATTATTATTGCTGAATAAATTAAAATAAAATATCTATTAGTTATTCTAAAATATTTTAATCAAGTTCTACATTAATTTGCAAATTTAAACAAAACTCCATCTTAAATATAGCAATGAATGGAATGATTTTACGTTTATCATCATTGAACTTCCTTGAAATATTTAAATTTTGTGTTCTAAAGCTTTAATATTTTGAATTCGAGATGTCATGGAGTTTCATATTGCTGCATTTCATGTGACTCAACTATTAAACCTAACAAATTCTTTTCCAAGATGTCACTTTTCTTTCTATGTATTTGATAAGGCCACTTTGTTCAAAAGTACTTTATCTTTCTTCACTGCAACCTTCTGATCTATTTTCAATTTAATTTAAAAATAGAGAAGTGGTTCGACTTCAGTCTCAATAAAAGGAAATAATAAGAAACACGAATGAGTGAAAAGTGAATTGCTTTCAAGCAAATGTAAAATGCAATACGATAATCAATAGCTGAGATATACCTGAAGTCCTGACTTATTTTCAGACTGAAAAGAGCGTTGAAAAGTAGAAAAAAGGATATCGTTCCCATGGAAACTGTCATCCAATGTCTTATTATCATTTACCGTTTACTTACCATCCTTCCATTCTAAGCACTCTCAGTGAATTATTGAATTTTTTTAATTAAAATCTAAGAAAATCGACTTCACAGTTGAAATCGAAAAGGAATGAAATGTGATACTATACGAATTCAAGAAAATGCCTAGTTTTCTTTTCAAATTCTTTGAAATGCAAAATACTTATCAGAAAAACAATCAATAATTGTGTTTCAGATAACAGAAAAAAAAGAATTAGATTTTACAAATCGCGCAGCAGTATTTTTTAAAACAAAATATTCTGGTAAGAGGAAGCTACAGTTCAATTCATTTCGGCAACTGACTTTTTATTCAATGGCTTAAGACAATTATTCTGAAAAGCATGTTCATGCAGTAGGAGTAAAAAAGTTAAATTATTTTTAAAAATCAACTTTGAAAGATAAATTATTCTGATTTAAAATGATTGCATACAGTAATCTTTTTTCATCCTTCTGACACATTTTAGCACAAAAATGATGAATGAAAATGATGATATATGCATGTACAAACGAAAGTTTAATTTTATTCATAATGTTAATGTAGATGCGCATTATAGAACAGCTAAATACTTGTTTATTATATTCCAAATTATTGATTTATCTTTTTCTTAGGCTTATTATTTTCATCTAAAAATTATTATTTTGCAATTGAAAGGAAAAATAGTTAGACACTTTTACAACTATAGTGCTATAAAAATGCATTCATGACTGTAAAAAGATGTGGTCACAAATTAATTATAATAATCAAGTTTTCTTGTTAAATATCTAAATATTTTAAGGTCAGGTCAATATTGGCATCTAAAATTCATATTTTGTTCAATTGAACAAGATATGAAATGCGAAAATTCAATCCATTTGTAAAGCTTACATTAAGATAGTATGAAACTAAGTAGATGATGCGAAATCCAAAAATGGAACTTAAAACTTAATTGAAAATCTTTGATATGTGCATCATATAATCATTATGTTTTTGTCCTTAACGATAATAATATATAATAATATTTCAATCAAGTCATTAAAAAATTTTCTCTTGAATAAGATACTTTATAAAAAATTTTTAGAATCTTTCGAAACCTTTGGGAATCTTGAAATTCGTGAAAAGTTTAGTTTCAGATTCAAAAATAGTATTGATGATTTAATTGTATTAATCATCAATTAAGCCTATGCAATTGATGATTATAACTAAGTATGATTGTAACTTAGTATATGCAATTTGAAGTTGAATGTACAAATCACATTTGCACAAAGTCTAATGCACATTTATATTTTTATTAAGCTCAAGAATGGGGTTTTTCAATCATATATTTATAATATACTATTCAGTAGTCTTAAATACTTTTATATTTTAGCATGCATTTCTTAACGAACAAGTGTCATAAAACATTCATATTAAAAAATAATGAATAAAAAATAAGTGATGGTTGTTGACTAAGTATATCCAACTAATGTGTAAATGATGTCATGGGATTTTTTAATCATATATTTATAATATACTATTCAGTAGTCAAAAATATTTCTATATTTTAACATGGATTTAATATCGCGTATCAGAATTCTTGCTGAATCTTAATTCCTGCTGATTCTTAAATTATATCCATAATATGCACAAAAAATATTTGATATTATGACATATATTATTTTTCAACATTGTGTTTCTTTCTTTATAATGTTTTGATTGCTAATTTCATACTTTCTGTCTCAGGATTTATAAACTAAAAGAAATCACTACATATCTTTAAATACTGTATTGCTGACAAACTATAAGAATTCCCAACAAAACCAATGATTTTGCTATTTGCAACCAAACCAATGATTAGTAAAGAAATTAAAATGTTATAATGCTTTAAAAAATTTCCGGATTAAAACAATATTAAAGTTTCAGAGCTACAAAAACTCACAAAAACAAATAGCTTTCAGATGTATCTATCAATTTTCTTTAGAACTAATTGTTATAAAACTATGCATGTGGTAACTTCGTTTAGCAAGACATTAAAAAAACTTAAAAAGCCATTTCTCAAACGAATGAACTCCGACACAATATTTTTAAGGAAATAAACTTTGAGTATATATATATATATATATATATATATATATATATATTAAAATACAAGCAAGATGTGTTATTAAAGCTGTAATGCTACTTTTGTGTTTGAGAGGTACTTAAAAACTTGTATAAAACCTCCTACGTTTTTACTCGACGGAAACTTCAATAATTATTAAAATTTTCTTTGTTAATATAAGTACTATAAATATCACGTTTAAGATCTAAATGTCCAGTAATCAAAATTCTCTTCGAGATCTATATGCATGTTCAGCATTTATCGTAGATGAAATCAAGTGAAAAAATTAATCTATTTTTATTTAACTTGACTTATTTCGTGTTTATAAAAATGGAATTATGTGTTAAAATTTCCCCCCTCTTCCATATGTAGAAGACTTTTGTAATTTTTTTTCATTTGTGTATACTTATGTAGCGAAAATAAACTGATTTGATATTTTCAAGCCCTATCAGTTAAATAATTAAATTTTGATTACATATTAGAAATTTGGTTATGAATTTTAGTAAAAAAGGTTCAAGATTCCATAATATTTATAATAAGGAATTATAAATTTAAAAATAAGCAAAAAAATATTAAATTATTATTTTTTTCTTTTTTATATACTAATAAAAATATGTTTGTCTACTTTTTTGTAAATTTAATTATACTTCTCTCACATCAAATGATTTAATGTTTGATATATTTATAATAAAAATGGATGCAAATCAAGAATATGGTTCATTTCACAATAACGCTTTGGAAATAAGATTTAAAGATGTGAAATATCAATACTTCCCAAGTTCTGACGAGAATGTATGTAGCAATCATCTACGAAAGAGAGGTTCTTTCCCCGCACGTTGTTGAATCAAGATCGTTCAATAGCCATCGATGTTGTCTTAGCAACACATGCATACCCTTACTTATGCATCAGCACATGTGCTACGTCATACGAAATGGATTCTGACGGACTGTGCATTTTTTATTCTTTTATCTAGAAGCTTCAAATGCCAGTAAGAAAATATAACAAAGAAAAGGGGGGGGGTATTCTTTTTTTGTTTGAGTTGTCTCTTAAATAATAAAAAGGGGAGTCAAAATATTTATTCAAATAAAACTAAAAATATATGATTGTTGTTTCCTATTTCATTTCAAACTCAGTAAAATATCATGCAATAAGAAATTGCCTATATAAGTAATATAATTTTTAATAATTTTTTTTGCTTGTTTATATCAACGTAATTAGGAAACAGGTTTCATAAATATGATTTTGCACTTAAATGTAACTACTATAAATAACATTAACTTAACTAAATGCACTGGAAAATAAAATTCAAATATATTTCTATTCAAACAATGAACTAAACGTCTTTAGAATTCAGTATTAAATTCACATAAAACCACATGGTTTCCTTAGAGAATGTCTTATCAAATAAGTTGCTCATTTTAATATATCTCGAAATATATAAATATTTAATATATCTCGACTTTAGAGTTTTTGTTTAGAAGTAAGATTCTTAAAAGCTTTTACAGGGGTATTAAGATTAGAAGAAAATTAGTAATTATTGTTAAAGCTAGAAAACTCCACTCTGAATATACAGAAATGTCTATAATTTTTAAAATTTGAAATTACTGTTAAAATTAAATTTTGAACCGGTTTTACCTTTTACAAATTCTATCATCTTAATGTTTTCCAAAAATTTACTACCGGAAAATCGAATAATGTATTAATATTTACATGCATTTATATGAATGTGTATGTTAGTGTTATTAAAAACCACGCTTTTTCCCGAAAATCAGTTTAATATAAAGTTAATAAAATATAAGAATAATTAACTAATAAATATTGCAAATAAAAAATATAAGTGGTTTCTTACCAGCTGTAAATCAAAATCCAAAAAAGTCACATTGTAGATAAAATTTTGTTAGATATAATTTAGGAATGATATTAATATTTATTTATGCTTAATTTTGGACACAGTAAGCTGTCGAATTTAGAAAATATATACCATATGACACATTTTAAGTGGAATTTTAGCATTTATTTCGCATTTCATATTTATTTGGCACATGCTCCTCATTTTTAAATATACATTCTGTAATAAACAATCATTTTCTATAGTAATGATTAAAACTGCCTATGGCATCTTGAAATTATAATGCAGAGATATAGATTAATTTTTGATATTATACGCAAAATTTAAACTTTAATATTTGAAACTAAGGATTGAAAAGATGAATTTTGTTAAGCTAGCCATCTCCTTATTTATGCGTTGGGATGCATGATGAAATCATTTATTCCTTGCTTAATTTGTCCTTATGCTTTCTTTTCTGTTAAAAGGTTATACAAAAATGTTATAATTCCTCCAATTTTAATCTTATTTCTCTTTTTTTATTACTTGCAATGATATTACTGAATGGAATCATTAAATTGTTTTATATTTTCTTTTTGTGGTTTTATATTAAAAATATATTGAATTTGCATCAATATTGTTGTCCTGTTGCTTAACAGGTTTCAAAGAAATTATCCACATTGACGACATCGCAGCAACCATTTGTTGCTTATCCGAACAAAACTTTTCTTTAAAGCCAACAGATGGCACTAGTAACTTCAATAAGTTCGTGCGCCTCCTACCCATATCACTAGTTTTAAAGAGCATGGTAATAATTACATTTTTATACATGATGGGAGGGGCTTATATTCATATGTAATGTGATATCATCATAAGAATCGATATGACTTGTTCTTAATTTATGCGACCTAATACTTAGTTCTGCATTTTCTTTTTCTGCTATTCTAAATTTGTTTGTTGTATGTTTAGAGAGAAATTTATTTAAAAGTATTTATTCTAATACCACTAACAAACTATTCAGGTTTTATTTTAAAATTAAAACTTTTTATTTTGCAGTTTTAAATTAAGTAACAACATTGAAATGACGAATTGTTTTTTTTTAAATGTTGCAGTAATTTAAGAGAGAATTCAATTAAATTTGAGAGAGCAAGAGACAGTTTTTATAATATTGATTAAGAATATTTGACGGTTAGTATTGAAAAATATTACTTAATTGAAAGATAGTTTCTACTCCCTGTTTTATGATTTTTATGATAAATTATAAAGAAATAAACTGGTTTAGAAAATGAACGAACTTTAGATTAATTCAATAATTAAATCTCATATTTAAGCTTTAATATTCATAAGGTGCTCAGGATTTCGTTTGTAGTACAGTTACAATTCAAAAAATGATGATACTCATAACTCTTCAAACAGTCTTAAAATTACACATCTCTGTATTTAAAAGTAACATTTTACTTCATTTAATAACGTTGGACTACGATTTAAGAACATAGTTGACCACTTATTCAAAAAAATAATATACTTCATAAATGGCAGCATTGAAATATTTTTATTTTGTTTATGATACGAGCTTAGTACGAAAATAAACTAGTGCATTAGACTACTTTAGAGAGACTTCCGAAAACTAGAGTTTCACTTTTGAACTCTATAAAAATGCATTCTAATCTTAATCATGGCTTTACACAATGTTACGAGTATTCTCTAGGTTCAATTCACCTTTGGACATAATTGAAGTTGTTATTCTGAGGAAGGGAGCTTTTGTGAATTTCAAAGATATTTCGAATGAGAATAAAAATATCCTTCATTTTTATTAATCTCTTTTATTAACCCTAATTTCTTATCCCGTGAAATCTGTTGGTTGGAATTCAGTCTATTTTCTACTACATTCTGTTATTTTCGAAGACAAATGTGTTTATGTTTTACTATTAAAGCGTAGAATTACATTACGCAAATTGTAGGATAGCATATAAATAACAGTTCGTTTCGGCTGTTATTCTGGCTTTCAAACATTGTATCTAAATAGTTCTTTCCCAAAATCGGCAATAGCAGAATTATAAGATAGGAATCAAAGAATTAACAGCAAATTCAATTTCATTCTCTTTGACCTTTTCTTTTAAACTTATTGAGTGCAAATAATCTGATATGCTTTTGATTTAATTGTTAAAATAGTCAGTCACTAAAGCAGACAGATGTAAATAAAAATAATTAATTTTTGCTTTTTCATTTGCCCTAAAAACACCGAATGCGGAATTTTCATCAGAAAGCGCATGTTAATAACTATAATGGCTGTTGGGCAAAATTGATTGTTGATATATCTACTTTTTAATACATAATTTGGTATCGGTTTTTAATAGTAAAGAGTACGATTTGGCATAACTATAAAAAGCCTTATTCCAAATTTTTTGGAAACTTCCAATAATCGTAATGTAAAAGCATAATACAAAAGAAGAGATATATTAAAATAAACAAGAAAATGGTTTATTATCTTTAAAAAAAAAGAAAAATGTATTCTATAGAATTTTAAATCTGAAAGTAAAAAATGAAAGGTTAGTGCAAAAATCTTTTAAAAATTCAAAGAGAATAGATAGCATTAATAAATACATATGTTTTTTTTCCTTATTTATTCAACATTGCATCGAATGTCGTAGTTTCAATCTAAAATAAGAGTGTCAATATTAAACTCCGGTACCTTACTTGAAAATATATGTAGATTGTTACAATTTAGAAAACGCATGCCTTACTTTTAATAAAGTACAAAATATTATAGAACATTTTTAAAAATGCCTGTTATTTATTTATTTTAAAAAATTATACGCATGGACGTTTGTCCCAGTCTGCGTAGCCAGTCGATAAGGGCTACTTTATAGGAAAGTTAGCACTGATGAAAAAGCGTTTACGCAAAGAAGTTTAAACGTCGATAGATGTAGTACTTCAAAAGATATATTATTACTTTGAAAACAATAAATAGATTACATTTCAGTTTTTTTTATTAAAATGTCATTTGTAAATGAGAAAATTAAAGTGAAATCTCAAATTTTATTTTATATGTCCCACCCGTTTCCTTGTAGGATTTGCGTCTTTCTCCAGCAATTCGTGCTGATTACACTTTCCAATCTCACAAACCCATTCCAATCAAGACAGTGATTACATTAAAATACAGGGATTATTCTCTGTCGCATAAAATTTGATCTCTCTGGCGCGCACCTAGGTAATCTTCTTTGTTTTTAGAAGCTTATCCAATCACTGAAATACCCATTCAGAAATGATCGACGTGGCTGAAGTAATTGAAGTGAAACACTATAGGTAACGTCAGAAAGTGATTTAGTGCTTAGCGTTGAATGACGAGTTATTGTTAAGTGAAGCATTCTCGATTGTCCTTTGACCAGACTTCACTAATCTCCGTAATCACCTCAAACACAAGCTCTCCTTAATCCTACTGTCAGTTCCTCATCAGAGGATTAAGCCGAGAGACAGCAACAAGCCTCGGCTACGAAGCAGACCCTACCAACTACCTCGGCAGCTGACTTTCGGTTGAACTCGCGTAAAGCTCTCTCATAAAGCAGAGTTAAACGAGGCAATTTAAATGCTCCATTCTGAGATGCTGCGGATAATGGTGGACAAAGAGTTAACTCCTAATGGATGGAATGGTTTAACAAATACTTACGGATTCTTAGAGCTGATTAAAGGTTGACTTGACTTTCCGCTCTCTTTGTAGAACTCAAAGCGAAGACCGTCATAATTTATTAATATAATTAATTTATAAGGTATTAGATATGGAGAAAGTGATTTAAATTTTAGGGAAATTATCTTCGGCAGGAAAGCTTTAATGAGCTTTTGTGTCATTTTGATACACAAAAATAGATGCGTGTGTTTCGCTGTTTTACAAAAGCGTTTCAATTTTCATAAAATTAAATTTTTGAATTGTAAATTTCTGAATACGGAACTTACTAACATAAATTGATCATCACATCAATAAATGTCTGGGAAAACTAAAACCGTTAAGACTACCATAACATTTTTAAGTTGATATTTTCCTTCCAGCCGCCCCATGTCGAGAAGCAAAACAAATATTAATACTGATTCTTATACTTACTCATAAGTATAGGAATTTGTCTCATATGTAAAGGGCAGTTGAAAAGTTCTTACTTTTAAAAACTTTTTGATGAGTGAATTCATCTTTCTTCATTACAATTTTTCAAAAAAAGTTGGCTTCAAGCTCAAAGTTGGTTGTTCACAATAAAAAAAAAATCTGTTCGATTTAACACGGCTTTCTATCGAACACTACATCATTTTACTTTGCTATTCATCTTTCAAGCAAATACTAAAACTGAGTTAAAAAATTTCATTAACTACACTCAGTAGACTATTTGCTCTATATTGAGATATTACATCTTAAATAACAAAGACTTATTTTATTTCCTACTTCGTTTTTCAGTCCAAACTAGCAATTTGAGATGAATCAGTTAAGTGCAAGAAAATGAAATGCTCGAAATAGAAGTGCTGACGGTTGGAAGAGTAAAATTGGACAACTGATGTTAAGTAGTTTTTAGAGCAGCATTGTTTCCTTCTAAACCTTCTGAAATAAAGGCAGCTTAAATTGGTCCAAATAACTTCAAAGAAAGCAAGTCTCAGAAGACCTTTGCAATCTGAGTTTTAAAGAAGGTTGCTTTTGTAAACCTTATTTCAATCTTTTACGACGAGTGGAACAATTTAGATCAAATTACTAACAATTTGCACCACTTTTATTTTCCCTTAGCCAGTAATCAAATCTTAAGAACAAAAATATTTTTAAATCTCGTTATCTTTTTATACGGCAGAAACATAGCTACTGTAACATACAATTCAAAATTGGGCAGTATCAATTGTAATATATAATTATTATTATTAATTCTTTTTCAGTAAAAGTAGGATTTTTTATGCTAATGAGGCAGGTATTATATACTTTTCATATGAGTTTTGAACCCTTATTAATATTCATTTTACATTTAGCTTCTTAACTTATGTCCAACAAAGCAATAACTAAAAGATATTTTAATTGTGAAATATTTCTGTAATTTAAATTAGAAATTGTTGTGAATTTTTATTTTTCACTCATTTCTTAAAGTAGAAACTTGCAATAACATACAAATGCTTTTTTATTATAAGGAATCAGAAATTGAACTATTTGATATTCAGTTTTTCTGTGAGCTATTCACTCCTTTCTTTGAATTCAAATTTAAATCCTAAACTCTATAAATGAATTAATAAACAGATATAGAATAATAATTAATAATCACGAGTTCCTCATTCCTGAATTAACAATCAGGAATTAATCTGAACTCCTTAACTCTTTTTTTTATCTCTTCTACTGTAAATTTTGCAAAATAAAAATTCGAAGCATTTTTTTTTATTTTAATCTATTAATTATATTTTGTATCTGAAATAGTTCAATAAGGTAGAAAAATTGAATCTTCTATTTTTTTCATTTTTATTTACCAAATTTCATTTTTTTTATGTAAACTTATTCGAATATATGGGAAAATCTAAATGCACACTTATGTATCAGTATATTTGAAGATATTTAACAATCAAATTACTTGTTAAGCCTTTTCATTGTGCTCGTAAATGTAATTCAACAAACCATGTATTATATTTTAATACCTTTCGTAATATTGTTTTGTATTTGGCCTTTTGAATTTACCTCTAGAGGCTCAAAAATTACAGCTAAATCAAAAAAAATCCTAAAATGGAAATTTCTTCATGCTTTCATTATTATATCTCTTTCATATCCTCTGAGTTACTTTATTATTTGCTATGTAGATTATATGTCACTAATCTACTTCCTTATTAAACAGAACTAGGAACAACTTGTTCTATACAATGAAATCGGAGCTGCTCTGTAAAGAATGAAATTAAAAAGTGTAATTTATCTAAATAAACTATGATTATTTGAGTAGTAACTGGATTTGAAAATATCTTTGTCAAACAATAATAAGTAAGCAGATCTTAATAACTTGTTTCTTTTGTTTTCAAAGGAATAATTCGAATTTTGTTTTTATTGCAGGAAGTTCGTTTGAAGATGGTTGATCCAAAGTGCTACTCCTCCAAGACCTCCACCTTGGAGAATCCCATCAATTTAAGTCATGAATACGACGCTGCAGCCTTTTACAAGAATACGAATAAGCTCTTTGGCGTCAGCCCCAGCGACATTGACAAATACTCCCGCGTCGTTTTCCCAGTGTGTTTTGTCTGTTTCAATCTCATGTACTGGATCATTTATTTACATATCAGCGATGTACTAGATGAAGGCATTGTGCCATTGGGTAGTAAATGACCCTTCTCGTGCATGGTCTTTGGTTTTGGTCTTCTCACCAAGGACAGATACCAGAGAAAACATGAAGGTTCGCTTCTCCACGAACCTCTTATTAGCACCAGGCTCTTAATGTATGTTGAATGTGTGTGTGTGTTTGTTTTCTACGGGGAACTTCGCACTTTTAATTTTGGTACCAGTCACCTCATCACTGTCATATGTTGCATCTAGTCTAGATACCACAAGAGGAGGGAAAGAATCTCTTTGAATTTTAAACCAGAACATATACCCTATGGAAAGACGACGGTATTTTGTAGGATCGACAACAATTGCTTTATTTTCAAGGCTTCTGGAATTTTCTTTCGCGCCAACATTACTAATCGTTCGGCTAATAAAATGGAATTAGCCCAAAGGATGAACATTTTCTATCCCCTTATCTTCAGTATCCAGTGGAGATCGTGATAGTATATGTTACTTGTTTATGTTCCATTCATATCTCATGTCAATGTACATCTAATCTCGCGTACACACAGTAACAGCCCTACAATACAATCTCTTATTTCTGGTTTCTCATTCTTCAGAGCTTATCAACATATTCATTGTTATTTCAAGGCAGATTAAATAAGGACTGCTAGATTTTTGTCAGTTTTTGTCACTAAATTTTGTTATTTAGATAAATATTTTGAGCATTCAGAAAAATAACTTTCTGTAACCCACGAACTTAAAATCAGCCGCGATTTTTAAGAAATAGTTATATTTTACAAAAGAGAAAAATGCGCTCATAACAAGAAAATATTCGCATAATAAATATCTTATAATAGAGATTAAATTAAATAAATTGATTCTTTAGGCCATTAGAAACTAGGCATTTTATTTATTTTCTTAGCTCAAAATCCGCCACATTAAATTTTTCTGAGCTCTAAGCGATCAAGTCCTAAGATAAAATAAGTTTAATAGTTGATAAGCAAACACAATTCTTTTAGCTTTATTCATTTAAAAAAATAAATAATTTTTTAGAAAAGTGTTAAGTTTTTTTTCAGAATATATTTCATTATTAATTGCAGTAACGCTTCATTAGTGAGCGCTTCCTTTTTTTTTTTATAAATAACTAGATAATGGTTTAACAAATAATATCTTACATACATTTGTTTATATCATTTACTTTTATATGAATTATTAACAGTTTTATGATTGCGTGCATTGAATGCTTATATTTGTATAGTTTTAAATTGTGATGTAACAAATATTTTTATGAGAAAATTCACTTTTATCAATTTCTGACAGTATTTTAACGATCTTATGTAACTAAACAAAACAGGAATAGTGATGAAACCAGTGAAATATCATATAATATATGTATATATTTATACATTTATAAATTGTGTATTTTAATTTGTGCATCGGATAAAAGTTATCAGTTGAATTCCTTTATTTTTTATTGTTCGAAGTTTATCTGAATTTGTAACTTGAAAAGATTTGCCTGAAAAGAACTTAACACCAAGAGTGAATCTCTAATTTATGTTACATATCCTTTTTATAATAAGCTATGGGTACTGTGCGCATATTTTAAGATTCTTTTTAATTTTTATTTTTAATCTTTGAAAATTCCCAGATTTCAGATCAATACTGTCTGCATATTAAAAAGCTTTTATGAATCGCTTAAAATCTATAGCTATCTATTTTAAATTCCAAATATTTTTTTTTAATTTCTATAGACTACTTAGAGAATATTTAGCCTAAACTTCAAATTTCCATATATTCTAAAACAAGCATTTAGTATAAGTTACGATTTCAGAAAATTATCAATTCTCAAATCGTTATACATCACTAAGTAATGAATATCTCTTATAACCTCAAAGAATTAAAATCTACTTAGAAGAATTTGAAATTTTAGGCCAAAAATCAAGATTATAATAGAATAAAAATTATTTCCTATATTGCATTCCATCAAGAGGCGGAATAACTTTGCATTATTGCTACGATAAAGTATGCCCAGCTTATGATGAAAAAGATATGATTCTAATGGAAATCTGTTTTACGATCAGCTAGTATTCTACAATTAAAAAGTATGAACTGACCTTGTTAATGCATTAAGCGGTGCAAAGAACAAATACTTAAAGAAACTATGTTCCTAATAGTTTTTATTAAGTTAAGAAGAGAACTCTATGATTTGATGATAAGAAATGAGTTGTGTTTTCTACTGAAACGTTATGACAAATAATATTCATTGAACAGCAGAGATGGAAAGATATCAAATTTAGGATGCGCGCTGTTGTAAAGAGCTTTTCATAAATTCTATGCCTTAAAGAAAACTGTCATTTACATCATCTTCTGAAATGAAGCTTAAACTTTACTTTGAGCTACATAGTGATTAGCACTTTAATTAGTATGCAGCTTTCTGTTTCTCCAAAGGGATGTATTATTTTCCCAATAGGACTAAAAGTGGGTCAGAACACAACTTTTTCTTACAATCATCAAAACAAAAGTTTAAAAGAGAAAAACGAGGCAAAATTTAAGGACAATAAATAAATTAAATAAATATTTACAATTCATTCAAAATTACTATTTAGGAACAAAGAATGATTTTAATTGAATACATTTTACAAGCATAAAAAAATGCCAAAATAAGAAAAAAGGAACCGACAATATAATAAATGTATTCAATAAAACAAGAAACTGAACCATACAAAGTTATTAATACATTAAAGATGTATACAGTTATGATATCACATTAACTATACATAATTTAATTTGTGAAAATGATGTGAGGCAATAATCAACAATAATTAACTTTCATTTAAACTATTTTTCCAAAAAAATTACTCAAAATCTGTTTTATTTTATCTAATAATATTAAAGAATGTAAAGGGGCTTATCTTTAAGGATATTTGAATCGATGTATTTTTATTAAGAATAATTAACTTAGTTATTAGAAAAAAATACTTCGGTTTTGTTAAATATATATTATTAAATAAGATTTACACTTCTTGTTAATTAAAAAATTCCTTAGAGTATGTTGAGAAAAGTAACTGATCCAAACTGCTTTATTATTAGGACCCTTCAGAGAACAGAATTTTCATTCTGAGCTTTATCAGCATTGAAAATGTTAACATTTTTGTACTGTAAGAACTTTTCTACTGCAGTCTGGACATGCAGCTTCATGTCAATTCTACAGCACAATTAAGAAATACTGGCTAAGAGCAAAATGTTACTTTTATTGGTAATTCACCATTATCCTATGGTAATTACCAATATTCACTAATGTAATTGATCTACACAAGCAATGCACTCGAAAAGATTACTATTAATTATATAAATATGTAAAACAATTTCAATTACTTCCAGTTATCGAGAACAAGTTCATTAAAATACCAAAAATTGGATTTTTCGTTGCTGCTACTTTCATGATAAATGAAACTTGTGTAGTTTTCCTGGAGGGTCCTCAGCTTCTGAACCTCCATCAATTTTAGAAGATTTCTGGTTTAAGTCCTTAAAAGCTCTTAAATCTCATTTTTTAAGTATCTGAAAAAAAAACACAACTGACAAACCTTTCAAAAATAGATTTGAGTATGTTTTGATTTGGTGTCGGTGACAGCTTTTCAATTCGACAATAAATAATTAGTTATTTTATAATACTGAAGAATGAATGGCATTTTTTCATGCTCATCAATTGAAGTTTTACCACATCTTTTATTAAAAAGATGCAAATAACAGAACTAAAAGTGTTTAAGCATTCAATTCTTGCTTCTTAAATTGATATATTTGTTCATAATTAAGAAATTCGTTATTAACATTACTAAGATATTTCTGATTACGGAACGTTGTATTAAAGTGGCAAAAATTACATAAGGTAAACTTGCACTCTACATCTTTTCTGCATTAATTATTGTTTAATTTACTGAAGAAATGATTGTTCAGTAACTGTTCACTTGTGTGGCTGCAAAAAATCATCTCCTAGTGGATCATCAGAATGATACACACATATCCAATATTAAAAGATTTGCACCAACATTATTTTATTTGTTTTCATCTACATTTTGTAGGCTCTTCATACAACCAAGCACAAGCATTTTGACCGAAATTGCTTGCATGAAAATAAATTAATGCAAATCTTACAGGATTCATGAAATATTATGTTATCAGTAGATATTTTTTTCTCATTAAAAGAGAAGCGAAGAAGCCATTTAGTCTTTAATATCCTACAGATGTTTATATAATCGCTTATTAAGAGGACTGAGTGGAGTTCTTTGTAATATTTTGTGTCATCTCATATACCATTTTTATACAGGGTAAAAGACGATGAACAGTAAAAGTAATAGAATAGATATGATAAAAAAAAAAAAAAAAAACGTTTACTTACAAAATACAAATAAAGATTTGGATGAAGGGAAAATTGGAAACGTAAACGCAAAAAAGTGGCGACAGTTAAATAAAGGGTCTCAAAGGTAGTTTAAAATTCCGTCGATGATGAATTTTATGTCGTTGTTTAGAAAACATATCTATTTTTGATGTTTTAATTTTTAGACATAGATGATAGCTTGGAAAACAATATGATATTACAGATACTGTGATGATGTGCTATTTATAGCTGGCTATTTATCATAGACTAATTAAAATAAAATAGATAGACCAATTAATCATTAGATGGGTTTTCTAACAATTGTTATGAATTAAAATAATTAAGGAATAATTAATTATGAATTAAAATAATAAAGGAAAAATAATATTCAAAATTGCATGAGATCACCTTTTTAATATACTAAGTAACCATATAGCTTCGTACATTCGAAAAATTCATCAGTCAACTTACTTGTTTTAATCTAATGAAGGCATTAAAGAAGAAGATATTCTGAAATCACTCGCTGTAATAACATAAAAATGAAAAAACGATTTTACTTAGGATTTATAGACTACAATTCGTTTCAAAAGAGGAAAGAGCATTTATAATTTTTGTTTGCAGAAAAAACATTGATATGAGTTGCAGTGGAAAAAGATGACTACTTTACATACTACTTAAAGATAGTTATATGATTTATATTCTATAATTGGCCAAAAATGTAGTCATATTGCTCTGAGTATGCCCTTACATATAAGCAATTTCTTCAAGAATGAATTCCAAGCATATCTTTCAGATTAACCAGACTCATAGGAAAAATTCTTTGTGAAGTTCTTTTTCATGCCATATGTTGCTAATATTTTAGTAAAAGGAATCAGACTTTAAAAAATATAAAAAACATCCGAGCTACAAACTTTCTAAACTGTGATGCTAATGTTTCGCGAAAATTATCTTTCCTTTTATAATTTGTTCCTTAAAAATTAATAATAGAATGATATTTGCAACTGAATGCAATGAACTCCATAAAATATTAGTTATATATTTAAAAAAAATTACAATATATGGTTTAATTAGCTTTTTTAGCCTGTTTATGGCTCTTTTAGATTATTAAAATTTCTATCAGGCTGACATTAACCAATAGAAAAACTGAGAAGCTTTACATAAACCCATAATTTCTAACTAGATTATATTTTATGACTATTTTAAAATCGAGTAAAATCCAATTTATTTACTTACAAAATTTTTCAAAGCTATTTTTTAATGCCAAAACTAAATAAAAGTATTTAAGTCATTCGAAACGAGTTTAAAGCTCGCAACTTGAGGTTTTCCCCTTAAATTGACAATGGCTGGATTTCAGAACTACTTGTGAAATCCTTTTGACTAAATATCATATGTATTTATTTGTACGTGAATAAGTGTATTAACTCATAAATGTTTCCAGATTTCACGAAAGACTGGATAATTGTTTTATTTAGAAGAAACAGAGCTGTTAGTGTCATTCATTGACTTTTACACTAATTTATTCCCATGTGTTCGTTTGTAATTCGAATTCATGGTACGTGGTAGGTTAGATTATTATCAATGTATCGTATTGCAGCAGGTATTGAATAGGAGAGGACAGCCTGTCATTCTAGGACTACGTAGACTCGTCCAATCTGCGGTTTTTCTATACTGTTGCTATTCTGAGCTTCATTACGATAAAGAGTCGATGCACCAACTCCATTGAAATCGCACTTTTACCCTTTTTCTACATCCAAAGACAACTTATTGCGATAACCAAATGAGTGAAATTGTAGTTTTACATTGCTATTATAAAGAGATGGTAACACACCAAAAGGAAATTCGTATCAAAAATTATCGGAGAGAATACAGAGCTAGATAGTATCTATTTTACTGCTAGGTGCATAGAGAAAATTGTAACCCTTTCACCCTAATCACATCAGCTGTAGGTCAAAGCATCTCACTGCAAAAGCAACATGTATAGCTACCTTTGTAGCTGCTAAACGTAATTGAAATTAAATTAATATATAGAGAAGTAGGTCAATAAATCGTTTCAAATATGGCATATACCGAATGTGAACATTCAATACATACATGATTATATATATACACATACACCTGCTGACAGATATATATATCGATATAAACACATAACATACATTATATATATGTCTCTCATGTACAAAAACATTGCTTTTGTGTACCAATACCACAACTTAAAAAACTTACAGAAAAAAAGGTTGAGATTTTTGTATAACGACTATTTTACTATTTCCTTTCAAATGAGCAAATGTTCAAGCTTCGATGAAAGTCAGAAGATATTAGCAGCAAGGATGACAGGACATGACAGAATATGAGAGCAATGACTCCGTATGTTGAATTAACCTGCACACCTACACCGAAAAAAGTTACTTTTTCTGGACTGTAAACCGGCTGGAAATCCGCAAAGTAATTATTGACTATATTGGTGGATCTTTCCAAAACTCAGTTTATGGTGACAAGTACTGAACATATATTCATACTTACTATCCTATATATATATATGTGTGTGTGTGTGTGTATCTGTGAATTGTATTGTGCATGATATTTAGTGGCGTAACCCTGTTGTTAATTACTTACCAGGTTCAATGGAAGCGATGTTTTGTGGTTGGTGTAGGAGTGCTTGTAACGTCTACGATAGTATGGACATTTTTGTGTATTCTCATCTCTAGTGATCAGTAAACAATTTAATATTGTAGTGAAGGTGATTTGATATTGTAAACTTGCTGCTCTTGATTGCCGCTTTTGTAAATATACCAGTGGAATAAGTATTTGTGATTTGCACATTGTCACGTGATACTGACGAAGTCAAAGGTTTTGTATTATTATGCTTGCCTGCTTGTAATAAAATGATATTCTCAATAGATTTTCAGGTGATTCTTTTCGCATGAAATGAAACAAATTAAGACTTATTTACTAACTATCAGTGGTTACATTTTTATACCCATCAAGGGCTCATCAACTAAAAAAAAGCCGAAAATCAGTGAAAAGAATTTCTAAATATTGAAACATATTATTAAAATTAGGCTTTTTTTTTGTCTAAAATTATATTTAATCCACAAAATGGTACTAAATATTGATTTATCCAAAGATTTTTCCAACAGAATAAACATCTCATAACAAAAGAATGATAAATATTAATAAACATCTAAATAATAAAGTAATAAACGTTTTATTTCAATAGTTAAAAAATTTGCTTTGCTAAAAAAATAAATTCAGGAAACACAGTTTATTAAAAAAAAAAAAAAAGAAGTAGAACCCTTTTGTCAGAATATGTGAATGCCCTCCACCTTCTGCATTATGACTAAAAGCGCAAAAGCGTCACTTTTCCCTTCATGCACGCTATGCCATTGAGTTTGCGATTTTGATTTGATAAATTTCCATCTGTTCCACTGAGTCTCGCAGAATGGCAAATGGTCTTTAAACCTTAACTGGATCCCCACCAAGAGGAGAGCACTACGAATGCGTTGGTGAGAAGCCACTCCAGGGACTGAATTCACCTCCTACGAGAGGAGTTGCCTGATACCTCTGTTACAGGAGGAGGCTAAATGATACCCCTCAGGTTCCCACCTCCTGCTGTCACGACGACGTTCATTCATTCTACCTCAGGTGCTTCAGAATTAGGGGATAATCCCTCTGTAATTTTGGTCATATGCTAGTTGAGTTTATTGAATATGATGGACAAATGGCATGGTGCCTATGTGCATCACAGCATCAAACTTCTCAAATGGTTAAATTATATTCAAAATAATGACTGAAGATTTAAAAAAAATATTCATAGAAAATACATTAGATCTATTAAATTTCAATGTTGACGGGATAATGAGTTTCGAAGATATAAAATACAAAAAAATTATCTGGAAAATCCATATGAAGAAAGACGATTTAATGAATTTACAAGAGCATTTAAAATATGGCCTCAAACATTATAAAAAATTTTTATCGCGTATTTATTGCGAAATTCATTTCCATTACATTTCTAAACTATGGCGCTTCTATTTGTAAAAAACAGTTGATTGCTTTAGATATTATTAACATGAGATGATTGATAATATTAATAATCTTATAAAGTTATCAAATCTCATCATTCACGTCTATTATATTGGCATATTACCCAAAAAGCTCTTAAATATTGGCTATATTAAGTAATTTTGAATCACTTAAATGGGTGCTCTAAAAATAATCAAATAAACCTATTGTGTTCCCATCATTAATTGCTTATAGATATTTGAGTCCATTATATGCAATGAAAAATGTGTCACACGATCAGAATAATGGTAGAATATCTTATAAATAACTTAATCATTTAAAAAGCTAGTTTCTGTCGAATATTACTTATTCCTTGAAATTTGCATCACCTTTTACACATACATATACTATTATATATTTTGTGTTCTACACTAAGTAAAGAAATTCAGTATCCTCGGCATTTTTCTAGATAATGCGTATGCAACGCATGCAACTTAACGCATGCAACTTTTATACGCAATTGATTAACATGTATCAAAAACTTACTAAATTATTAAATTAATGCCTGTTATATGAAGAGCACATTTAATTAAATCATTAAGTGGTGTATAGAAAATTAAATGTTCCATGCGCATTTAAATGAAAATAGCAAAATTATGATATTTTGAGAAAAATAAAGGTATTTTCTTTACTAGGATTGACAATTTCTACAATTTACAGAATTTTAATTAAAATATCAGTTCTCAAAACTAATATGAAAGAAATTCATTTTTTTTTTACTTTGTTAACAGACAATCTAGTAATATTTTGCGATGGAAAATGCCCTTGTATAAGTAAAGAAAATTAAAGCTTTATTGTAAATTTCATTTTTATTTTCAAAATTCTGTAATATTTTTAAATACGTTTCTTAAAGAGGGCCTACTGAAAAGCAAGTTAATGTTTCAGTATAATTTCATATTTTATAAGAGTTTCTAAACTAACTAAAGAGAAAAATTGCTCATTTTTGCTTTAAGGAATATCTATCTATCTATCTTTGGTTATAATACAAGTCATGCGTTGTTATGTCTGAAGTCATGCGTTGTCTGAAGTCACGCATTATCTGTCTAAAAATCATTATCTGAAATGAAAAATGGAAAAATTCCCACAATTTAACAAGTTCTAGTTGTTAATCTAGGACCTTAAATATTTTAAGAAATGAGTTTTTTTTTGTTACATATATCTTTAGAGTTTCTATGTTAAAATTAAAGCTGAGAACTATATTTCAAGTTCGAAATTTGAGTTGTTTCATATCTTTAAAAGCTTTTATGTACTTTTTTAAACTTCAAAAATACAAAAACTCTGAATTCAACATATGTGATATATTTTCTAAAATTCAAAATCAATGCTCAGCATACATGAGATCACATTCCCAGGAACTTTTTTGATTCAATTAGTTAAATCAAAGGATTCTTCATACATAAAACTCTAATAATTTTAAACTAAAGAGTTCCTTCAAAGGTTTTCCAACTCGTTACAGTTAAAGAACTTCTGTCTAAGAATAACTCAGAGTGACAGATGATGAAAGGGCTTCCTTTTGTGGTGGATAAAGAATTTCAAAGACTGAAATCAGTTTGAATAATTTTTTTTTTCTTTTTCGAAAATATTACAGATTTTGCAAGATCTCCTTTGAAAGATGGCAATTTTCATCAAATATATCTATTGAACTATTCTACTATAGCATACGTAGAGAGGTATAAGTACTATATTTCGATGATACGATACAAATTAGAAATTTCAATGTAATAAATTCATTATTTTAATCTTATCTGTGATGACCGAAGAAGCTCAACTTTACCACACTAATTCAAAGGAATATTTAACTCTTTCTGATGTTTAAATATATCAATTAAATCTACTTAATAAAGCTAACAAAGTGAGTGGTAAACTTTGATTTAGGTAAAACATTCATATTTGAATGAATGTTTGATACACAGGAATTAGAAAAGGAATTATAGTTCCCAACCTAGAAATGACACTCTTTCTCTCTCTCTTGAATTCCGTTATATATTTATTCTTTTGTTTAAGTATCAATACACAGTTGTCTTTTCTGCATCCGCATGAAGTGAAGAAAAATTGTATGCTATCTAAAGTATGACATAATTTTCTTAGACCTAGAAGTATTTTTAAATATGTTAAATGCTAGAGCCTCAAAGGGTTATTAAAAACTTCTGTCGAAAATGCTAACTGGCATGAGAGTGTTTATTTTCCAAACGGTTGAATAACTGAAGCTAACGGATATCATTTTTCCTCATTCGTAATGTTTGCAATTTACAAATATCCTTATTTTTGCAAATTTTGAAACAAAAAACATTTTCTAACCACAAAATGCTGAAACGTAGTGGTTTTTATCAATATGAATTCAGCAGGACGCAATCATGCTGCTTGAATTGCAAAAGGTTACATGTAAATTATTTCGTAAACCCAACCACACGTACTTTGATAATTATGAATGATTTTTTAACAAAAATAGATGTTTCAAAAAGAAAATGAGGGAAAAATTAAAAGTTTTTTTTCTTTTTTTTTGTATTTTAATCGCAAATACAAATCAGTTTGCAACAATGGACAGGGAATACATAGATTAATTCACATACATATTCACAGTTCTTCGATTTACCAGTTTGATAATAGGGATGATTACCATGAAATTACAATCCAAAATGCCATAAAATCGATGCTATGCTTCACACTAGGTAGAAATTTATCCGAATCACACGTTTGCCAAAGCATTCTTCCTACTTGACCAATTACTTTTGTGGGAAACGTGAAAGATTATCTATTGCATCGTATCACTTTCAATCATTTTACTAGGCTTATTAGGTTATATTTTACTAGGTTTTGGCGATGGTACTACTTGAAGGAATGTTTTGGATTCACACCAGTAAGATTTCTGATGTGAACACAAAACATTCAATAATCCTATGTTATAGATTTTTTCTTGTATATCATTTGGTTCAAACTGCTTTTTTTGGAAATTGCAATCTGCTGATGACGGCTGGGTTCTGCGACCATTTTTTTCTGTCTTTTTCTTTTTGAAGTTCAGTATACACTTTGACATCGACGATCTCTTCATCTAAGGTTTAATTTTTATCTATAATTACTATCTTCTGAAGCTATTTTTCCTAACATAGAAATACTATCATGACCTTCGATAGAATATTTTGAAAAATGCCCATAATATTAGTTGTCGTAATCATTAATGATTCAACTAAATGAGAGGCCATAATTTGTCGTCTCTGACAGTTCGTGAGACGTTCTACCCAGTCATATGAAATTCATAGTAACTCCAACTGCATTACAACTTTCTCAAGGTATGCTAACAGATTCAATGCTTGCATAGATAAAAATGATGGCAACTTCTGCGGCTCATTAATACGATACCATTTCGCAAATATCATGGACGTACTCCCATTATTTTGTTCACCCACTGTATAGCCATAAATATCTGGTAATAATTGGCGTATGGTTTATATTCAAATATTATTTCAAAGTTACGATAAAATTAAAGAGTTTTATGTAAAAATATTTTTCAGTGAAAACATATTTCATCCTGAACACAAATGGAGAGAAATTCCATATATTTCGAAAATCATGACACCTAGTGTCAGCTTTCTTTCCTCGACTGTTGAGTTTACACCCGCAATATGGAGCAATATTTTTTTTTAAAGTTTTGTCACAGGGAGGAATATAAATCATGAAATTTTCACAACTTTTTTTTCTATGATTTATCCAATGTTTGACACAGAACAAAAATTTGATATTAATACCATACATCACATTTTCGTTCGGCTATCTTTTTTTGAATTATCATTTGTACATACAGTCATATATTCTATCCTCCAGCGGATTTTGTCTAAAGTTTGATACAAATGTACAACTTCATTGAATAATTCAGTAATACTCATTTAATATTTGCCGTCTAATAGTCATCTAATATTAGACGTCTGCTATTTATCATAATATTCACGGATATTCATCATGTCGATGTTTGGAGTTACATCATTCAAGTGCAGATGAACATACAAGAAACCAGTCAATTTTATGACGAATTTTGTCCAAAACTTGAGGCAGGCTAAACATTCTAATGATAAAACACTATGTGATATTTCATCTATTTGTCTTGTTTTAATTTAAGTTATCATTTTCACATCCATGCTGATGGACAAATGCTTTGTCGACAAATTTCAACTACCATTTTAAACAGATCTAAATTATCTCGCCTTGATTCTCTCAAAACTAAATATCGAATCTAATATCATTTGTCTAGATCATCCATTATTGAGTAATCGATTTCAATTACAGACCATCATAATACCGAAGCAGGATTTTTTGTACTCATGATGGATATTCCACATATGAAACGTGAATATCAGTCAAAATCTTGAGATTTAATATTTTATTATTATACTTTTATTAGTATGCTTATCTTTTTTCTATAAGTAAAAGAGAAGAAAATGAGAAAAAAAATATAAAATCTCAATAAGACTTTATATTAGAGATGATCCAGTTTCATAACACGCAGTCAAGCTTCTTTGGATGTTTATCGCTTAAAATACCTGATCTAATTTGAAATATCTGATCTGTGCATTTAGATCTGGTCGATGAAGGAATGGCCAGGTCTTACAGAATCTTACAGAAATAAAAAGCCATATCTTAAAGAAATTAAAAATCAATCGCACAGCAGTTTTAACTCATCCAATTACATCTGGATACAAAACAAAAAATTCTCATTGATTGGATAACATATGATTGATTTAACGGTGGAAAGTTTCATGGATCGAGTTTCTGTTTTGGAATCGATGCTAAAACAGAATGAGACGGATCCATTTTCATAATGGCTGAATAAAGATGAATAATATGATCTCATTTGACAGCAATGCTCCGAAACGATTTAAGTTGAAACAGTGAAGTGTCAAATCAAAAAAGATGACAAGAAAGGTGTTACTACATGTATGATGAGATTTAGAAAGCCTTATGAATGAGATCATACAGAGGAATATTCAAATGAAATGTTGTGATCTACGCTTTTAGCAATGAAAAATATTAAAATAAACAATTCAGAAAGGTGGGCTAAAGTGATTAATGGAAAATGTATTGTTTTCAGGATTAACAATGAGAAAATATAGGAAGTTTTGGAGATAGACTAAAAACTCTTAGATTTTGAATAATCATTTTTTTAACTTAAAAATTCAGAAGAAGAATACTATGTTTGTTATGGGGCACTTTCTAAAATATGGGTTTGATAGATCACATCTTTGAAAGTTCTCCACAATAAACAAATTATCACTACTCTCTTTTTTCTCTAAAAATTCAATAACTCAGGAAGAAATTTTATATGAATATCCACTAAGAAAATTTATTTTAAAATTGAGATAAAAGATTAAATTTGTGAAATCATGATTATTTGTTTCTCATGTTTCAAATATGCTTTGGCTCTGTATCATATTTGCAGACATCTATAGACTTCACAAAATTCTTCACCAGAAAATCTCAATTTCATAAATCAGTTTCGATTTTTAAGAATATATATTTTTATAAAGTAGGCATTTATACATGGAACGCTACGAAATGATTCCATAGTTCGATAATACTTATTATTATGAAATAGACAATTTTTATAATCTTCGAATGAAATTCTACTTTTCACAACACATTTTTAAAGCCCTTTGATTGTTCATTTATCTTCAGCTTTAAAAGCCTTATATTGTATTACAATGCCTTTATTCCCATTTTTAGAACCCAAATGCTCCCTTTAGTCTTAGATGCATGCAGATTAATATCATTTTTTAAAGGAAAGGATAACTATAACTGTGACAAAGTATAGAATTAAAGATATATCACAAAACAGATACATGCAAATAAACGACGCACAGGGCAAAACAATAAAAATAATAATAATTTAAAACAATAAAAATACATTAATATAATAAATAAATTGGACGAATTTTGAATTGCTATACTTCAAAATCAGTTCAAAACGATTAGTTCTCCCCGACGTTCCTATGAAGGAAAATTATTCTTATTACCAATGAAGCGCATTAAAAATATGTTCTTGATAATTTATTTCTGAAGATATTTTTTATCAGTATATTTTATTTTCTTTGTAGACGTTTTAAAAGGCCAGTAGAGTGTTAGTAGACGTTTTGTTGCATTGCGCATTGATTACCTTTTTTCAACATGAGCAGTTATTATTTGATCGGAAACTTAAATGAAGAAATTATGAAGGGGAGGACTTGAACATAGTAGCTCAGTCAATAAAGGGTTTGAAAGGGAAAAACTTAATGTAATACCTAATTTCACTCTACTGATGAACAACTTTCAGAGGAGTATTTTTACAAAAGCCCCCAAATGACCCTCCGGAGTTCCCTTCTGCCACTATTTCCAACCACTATCTCTCCAAAATGCCACTATTTACGGAATAGCCATTATCTCTGTAACTAATGATCAGATAAAGTTTATCTTTCTTCGATTTTTTTGTAATTAAATTGCCTACCAGCATAGTTTCAATCATGTTTATGTGAAAGCAAATAGCTTTTTTAAATTTCAAAGATATGTGGAAAAAGTACAGATTTTGCTTTCAAACTTTTTTTTTTTCGCTACATTTTTATATGCCATTTTAAAGTAAAAATCATTCCCATAAAAGCTATAACATACACTTTTTTTATTCTGTTGATGTACATTTTTGTTTATTTATGTGTAATGCTAAGAAAGAAAGAAAGTACCCTGGAGTAGAAAAAAAGCAAGAAATTTCAGCGTGTAACGCAGTTGCCGATTCATCGCGAACAGTGGACTTAAGACTTAAATAATTGATTATATAATTTGTAAATCAAGTAGCTATGACGTGAGAACGTCAACTATAAGTTTAAAAAAAAACAAATGAATGGGATTGCGAATTTTAAATCTACATCTTTAAAGTCGGGTTACTGAGGAAATGACAATCCGAAATAAAACAATACAAAGTAACTTTTATAAGAATTTTAAAGCTGCCAGGTTTGTTTCAAAGATTTTCTTCTTACACATTTCCATCTCTCTCCTATGAAATTTCAAACTTGTTTCCCTTGGATTTTTCTCCTCGATTTTGTCAAAGCTTTAAGCCCAATCTCGTACGTCTGGTCACAGTTCATTAAACGTCACATTCAAATCCAGATTCCATGTATTTTAAGGTAAAAAGAAGGATTCGTTTCGGAAGAATGCTATTCATTATTCATTAGACTTCGTCCGTGTGTTAGACTTTCCGCTGATTTCCAGGGAACCATGAAACCTCGTTTTATACATATATTAATCGGCATTCCTGACAAATATATTCCCTTCCACCTGACAGTGAAAGAATAAGGAAGCATTTATATTATCTGTTTAAATGTAAATCCCAAACTCCAGATTTTCCTGCAAAAACTAAATTCATTACTATATAAGAGTACTTCATAACTTATTTGTTTGACTCAGAGACAAAATATTTTCTCATTTTAATTTTGTAAAGCCCAACCATTTAGATTTCTTGGTTAGGAATTTGACGAGTCAGTGGTGCAGTGATAACTCAAATGCAAGAATTCCGACGTATAATTATCTCTAAATCGCGCTGTAACTTTCATGTCTTCTGTTTTTCTCCATTAGTATAGATTGCACAGGCTTCGCTCAAACGTTTGGTACAGATGATATAGTCTTCACTCCTACGTGTCTGTATTCTTCGTTAAAGGAAATATGATCTTGCAGATCACATTGGGTGGATAAAGATAACAATGTTTTCTTGCTTTCATATTCTGTTGAATTGAATATTGTATTAAAATTTCGCTGTAAATCTTACTCGAGCAACTTGGATATATATGCGAGTTTCAAAGTGAAAATCTGTGAGAATCTGAAAAGATGTGGCTCTAATTATCTTACAAGTATCTATGATTTAGAGAAAGAATAATACTCTATGGACATCAGCTTTCTTTGGAGTCAGGATGTCATATTATATTCTCAAACATTTATTTCGCGTCATAATGTTCTTTCTATAACTGCTTCGTAAAGAATCCTTCTGATGCTTTCATTAATTCTCCTTTTCCTGATATTCTGCATAGGTTTTGATATTGTACCATGGCGTTTTTCCTTTCTACGTTACGCGAACTAGCCAGTTTAGCCGAACTAGCCAGTCTACTAGCCGCCTTTGGCGACCAGCCGGTTCGCCAACCTAAATGTTCGTTAAAATTTTAATAATAAAATATTTTATACAATTTCTACTTTAATAGCTTCTTCATCAAATTTTTTAAAACTGCAAATTTTGATAGTTATATAATTCACTCATAATATTATAAAGGCCTTCAGTCATAACGTAATATGTATCTCTCTAATTTTCTGTTAGCTCCCGTTGAATTTATACTTTAAATTAAAGTGGAAAGGATTAATCTGCAATTTATATAATAATACTTTTTACTGAAACAAGTATTTTTTTGTAATATGATTACTGTAAATAGTCACTGAGAGTTTAAACTTAATGGGCATTAAAGAATATATTTCTTAATTTATGTAATATTTCAAGAATTTGTCAACAAAATTTTCTCAGATTTATCATGACCAGATCGATTAATTAACAATGTTTAATTTTAAATGCATCAAACACTAAGAAAAGAAAACGAATCGTTTAAAATATCAGTCGAAAACAGGTTAAAAAAACTACTTAAAGAAACGATGTACTTAAAACTATGAGCATATACAAAAAAATATATAACACAAATACAATTTAATTACAAAAGCATGCAACTAACCTAAAAATAATTTAAATCAAGGCTGCATCCGTTGATAATGGTTGTCAACAATCAGAACACAATTCGCATGCGTGAATTTTCAACACCAATTACGGTAACACAAATGCGTTAATTTTTCTACGCCAGTTGGGGTAACGCTATGCAGATTAGAAATTTTTAATTTCCGTTATTCTGTTTTAATTTAATTCAAAAGTATTTCGGAATGAATCTGAAAGACCGATTAATTAACAATGTTTAATTTTAAATGCATAAAACATTTAGATGATAAACAGAATCGTTTGAAATAATCAGCGAAAAATCTTAAGACTAACCTCATTAGCGTGGGGAAAAAAACTTAAGCCTTACTCATTTGGCGGTGGAGAAAATGAAAAGATTTTTTGGCAGGAAAGTTAGTTTTTAATTAATAATTAAAATTCTAATTAAAAATTCAAAAACGGGACCCCAGGTCCACATTCCCGACCTCCAAGGTATACATGTACCAAATTTGGTAGCTGTAGGTCAAACGGTCTGGCCTGTAGAGCGCCAACACACACACACACACACACACACACACACACAAGAAGAAAAAAATCACAAAAGTTTGCTGAGAAAGACATAGGTAATTTTATCCATTGAATTTAGAAGTTTATTTTTATCTGTCCAATTCTTAAGCTTGTCTATTGCGAATTTGCTGTGGTTTCTGAGCTCTTTTGTGTTGTTACGCGTAACAGTGAACTCAAAGTTGTCTGCAGATGCTTGGAGAAGAACTGCTTTTCATCATTGTATTAAAAGCCTATCATCTTTCATGCAATTCCAAAATATTGGTCCACTAAATGAGCTATGGTTTCATCCTTGAATCTGTTCCTTGTGGACAATATGATGGTTTACATCGGCACTTTCCGCTTAGTAAAGGCATCCAGAAGCGTTATTTATGTTCCGAAATAATAAAATGAGTTTTCTTTATCAGCTTTCAAGAAGGAAGAGGTGTTTCTCTGCAATGAGTTTCTGATGGGGCTTTCCTACAAATTCTACACTTCTGCATTTGTATTACTGACCTAGATATTAAAATCTGCCCCTATCAAATATTAGACACAAATTTGATATTGATTACTTTAGTTTTTCCTGAACATCTCTGAGTTGGCATGGATGAAGAATACGAAGAAATTATTGTGAAAGTTTTGGAGTCTTGTGTCACTTTAATAGCCATCGTGTTTCCTTTTTTGACAAAACAACTAAATTGAGGCATGTTGGGATGACTATAACCCCAGTCTCCCATTTTTTGACAACGTGTCATTCCTACGATTTAGTATAACCTCTATTTTTCATCCATTATGTGCAGCTCTTGCATGAAAAAAATATCCAGTTTTTGTATGTCAACTGATATTATAAGCATTTTTTGTTTCTATCTTGGTTTGCTGAAACTGATTTGCATATACTAAAAATTTGTTTGGATATTTTCATGAAAATTTCAACGGAGAAACAAATTAAAAGCATATCACTGAATAGAGAGAACTCACAATGGAGGGAAGAATCTCACTGGAAACCGTTCTTCTCCTATAAATTTCTACTTCCTTTCTAAAAAAATGGAAAGTTTCATCAACTGCAGTATGGCGAGGATCACAACTGATAATTTTGCCATAATTTGATAGCCTGCTATTGTTACATTTTTTGTCACTGATACAAAGCTAGAATAGTATTTTCCCAAACAGAAAGTACAAAAACGGATGGTATTGACAATTTATCATTCTTATATGCAAAAATAACGCCTAACTCTTATGAACTCTCGGACTAAGTAGGCTGGGCAGTTTAGGAGAATTGCCTTATACCTTTTTTAGAAGTTGAAATGTAGACGGACAAGTATCAGAAATCCATTGAAAAGTATCGTCCCTTCTCCCTCAAAATTTATATTTCACTAATAAGCTCATAGGCCTATCGATGCGAAGTTTAATACCATGTTCTTCTATGTTATTAGTCAGGTTATAGATAATTCCTTTTGTAAATTTTTCTTTAGGTTAAATATTTGTGCATTTTCTTTTAATTAATAAAACTCGAGAATATTTTCTGGACATCACTTTTTTCTTCACAATTGACAGTGACGCCCCGATTTCTTATAGATCTCATTTTTATTTTTTCCTTTAATATATTAAGAAAATTTTCAGGATATGCTCTAAACCTGATGTTTTGTGTTTTCTCGTACCTTGTTTCTCTGGTTTCTGTGCAAAATAAAGCAACAGTGAATATGATTTTTTTTTCTTTACTTTATCTTCGCATATTTCTGAATGTATTTAAACTTTCTATGTGATTGACTTTACTGGAAGGGAATATTAAAATATCTGCAGATGTTTTTTACCATACATTTTTATGAGAACTGAGATATATATGTCTTGGAATATTATTCTTCGTTCATAAATAAGTTCATGTATTGATAGACTGTCCACTTCATTCAGATACTTTTCCACATCCTTTTTAGTTTGCGATTTGGGGAAGTTTAGATATTTTCTTAAGTCATAACCTCATGATGTGAGACTGAAAACTAAATTGATTACTAAATGAAATTCAATGAGAAAAGAAACAATAAAATTCAGGGAAAGATACGACTTTCCGAAGAAAACAAAATATCCCTGCATGTACAAGTTTTGAGCGCGCATAGGTTTTAAAATAAAATATTGAATTTAAAGAAATGAAACTAGTGAGATTATTGATATTTGAGATGAAATATGCACTGTGAATTTGGAAAAAGTAGAAGCTGAATCACTGTTTGAAGACAGCAATTACCCCTCCCAATTTTTTCACTCTCGTCTGATTTGCCTCAATTAATAAAGTTATTTATTTTTGCTTGTAAAGTCTATTTTAAACCTGAGAGAATTCAGAAGAAAGGAAGAAACAAAAATGTTGAAAATTTTATCAAAACCAAACTAAAATTAATCATAAATATAATCTGGGGGAAAACATACTGTGAAGATAGAGAAATGCAAAAGGCAAATATTGTTAAAAAACATGTTAAAATTTATTCAGAATAACAGGCAGAACGAAAAAGCTGCAAAAATTGCTTAATGCCTGAAAGTGCATTGTTAAGCATAAAAAAATATTGCATATATCTCTAAATAAAATTAATGCGAAATTCAAATCAAGAATGAAATTAATTATACAGAAATATTCGAAACGAATGAGAATACATAATAGTAGCTGAGTAGGTTTTCACTAGAATAGAGATTTATCACAAATATATTTTGATATAAAGAGTCAGTAGAATTGTTTGCTATAAAATTTGACTGCCGAATGTACCAATAACCAAAAATATTTAGAAGAATCCATTGCTAAGAAAGTGTAATAGGAAAATAACATTAACACATAGCTTCAAACTGTGCACTGTAAATTCTGAAGACCGGAGGGAAATAGATATGTATGAATTTTTCCTTAAAGAAGTAAAGCTATAAAGATAATTATATTCTTACTCAAAAATATGATATGAATATGTTTAAATTGAATGATAATAATCAAACTATAATGACTGTAGGATCAGACGACAAATGCGAAATAAATTAAATATCATTTATATAAGCATTTAATATTCAGTGGATGAAATAATCAAAATGATACTCTGATAAAAATATACAGGGTGCCCACTTAAATCCTTTTAACTTCAAAACGACGGCAGCTACAACCATGAAAATGGAGTCAAGTTATAGTAAAATGAAAACGCGTTATGCGATGAGATCATTTACAGAGCCACTTAATCCTTTTAATTTAAAAATACATAAAAAATTTAAATTACAGTTCCTGCACCAATAACGATATAGAATGGAAAAAAGCACAGGTTTCAAAGCTGCAGATTGTTATTAATTAAATTCAAAAAGACACATTGAGTACATAATTGCCAACAATTAACGCTTAATATGCACATTGGATTGTTATCATTTTGCCAAATCATGAAGTTATAGAACATGGACCAAAAGAGGTAATGCTATTTTTAGGCCGAAAAAATTATCTTAAAATATTTTTTTCTGTGTGAATAAAACGCAAGTGTATATGACTTTTCCGCCAATATTACAATATTTTTGATTATTTAAACGATTTTTTGAACGTATTACTCTTTCTTGTGTTAGAGTATCAGCTAATATCCTAACATTCTACAAAGTAAAATTAAAACAAGGGCCTAGATCTGTGTTGTGGATGACGGAGAACACCGAAAATAAAGGTATCTTGCATAACTAGTTGTTTTTTCTCTTTTCAACATTCACTCTGAAGTCACAGTTTCGGAAATTGTGAACAAATATGCCTTTTCGATGTTTTTCTCTTGGCATTAATGTGCGTAAGATGACTTTCATTGTATTAAGTTGTCTTAAATATTAAACGCTTGAGTTTTATCAATCAAAGCTTTATTGATTGTCATTTACAACTTTCTAACTGACATTCTCAATGCCCATTTTGTACAGTTTTCGAGATAAGAATATTAACTGTAGAGTTTGATAACGGGCAAGTGTATTCATAGCATAGCGCATAGACATTTTATTGTATCTAGACACAGTTTCATGAAAATATAAGGGATTTAAGTGGGCATCTTGTATACTACAAAATGTAAAAATAATTAAAGTTGTACTTGAAAAAGAATTAAATTCTATTACAAATAAATAAAAACGAAAAGTGCAATTACGCCACATTAAAATATCTTTTAACTAGATCAAAAGATTATATGTTCCCAGGTCTCTCAAGATGAATAAAAGGTCTGAAATTGAATTAGACAGCATTGTGTATGCTATAGAAAAAAATGTTTTAAGAGATAATTACTCACGCCGTCTGTTAGAGGTTTTGTTGCTCATGTGGATGATATCATCCATGATAATTCATGACTAAAACATAATTAGAAAACAGAGATCAAGAATACGTCAGTTGTTTGTAAACAAACGAATACTTCTTGGTAACCTTGACAATTCACTTTTCTCACTTCGGTTGGGGCATGCCTTCTATCGTTCGTTACTGCCAGAAGGTGAGAGATATCAGACATTGTTTGCCCTCGAGAGACAAGTGACATCTATTTAAGATTTAAAAATCAGTGCTTTTAGACAAATAGTACCTTGTTTCCTACTGAAAGCAAAGGAAAATTGAAAGGAAACGATCGCCATATTTTTCTTCAGAAATAAGAGAGACTTTTAAACATAGAAAAACGAGTCTAAATTACACAACATTTTAGGAGCTTGGGCAGTAAAAGCTTTCTAGTTTTACAAGTATACAGTTTAGATCTTAATCCAAAAAAAATTGTGCGATAAATTTTCATGATCCTCTTGCTGAAAATTTATTGATGAGTTTCAGTATGATATCCGTCATTTTCTGGATGTTTTGAAGTATAAAAATAATCAATAATTCCTATAATATCTTCCTGAAAGTCATCAATTTTAATACTTATAACAAAACTGTCATACACATTAGTATAGCCTTATTTTTTTCTCTCATTATATTATAATAAATATAATGATATTAATACACAAGTACTTTGATTGCATTACATATATAAAACATACATAAAAATGCATTTTATATGGAATACAGAAATAGATTATGTATACAAAATATCTATCATATATTAAATATTGTAATAAATCCAAAATATTAGTTTAATCATGAATAGAATGATCAAATTTTATTTTCTCTTTACTCATGCAAACATCTAATAAATTTTCCTCGAAAATGGTTCTCTTTTAATTTGGTTCAAAAATCATTTTTTTTTAATTTGGTTCAAAAATCATTTTTTTAAAGTTGGTTCAAAAATAAATTTTTTTTTAATTTGGTTCAAAAATCATTTTTTTAAAATTTGGTTCAAAATTCAATTTTTTTTAACTTGGTTCAAAAATCATTTTTTTTAAAATTTGGTTCAAAAATCATTTTTTTTAATTTGGTTCAAAAATCAATTTCTTAAATTTGGTTCAAAATTCAATTTTTTTTAACTTGGTTCAAAAATCATTTTTTTAAAATTTGGTTCAAAAATCATTTTTTTAAATTTGATCATAATAACAACATAATTTTACATCGATTCTTTTTCCTACATTTCCTAAAGTTTTCCAAAAACCGAATTATTCATGTATTTATAAAAATCTTTTTCAAAGTTATCAGTTACTTTAGTTCTCATGGCTGTGCTAAACTATTTCAAAGGTGATGGAATACACTCAGGGAGCATTTGTCCTATCAATTTTAAGATTTGTGTATATAGTTGTGTTTATTCATTTTACCACAAAAATTATTTTAATGTATAATCGAATATTTATTATGTATAAAATAATGCAATATTATTGAAAAATAATTACGATTCCTTAAAAATTATTTCGAATTCATACCTTTGCAGATAATGAAATTCTTATTAATTTGTATTGTAAGAAAAGGATTTTTTTGAGTAAAGGCTTGCTTCAAGAAGAATCTTTAGGTTTCAACGAATATATTCATTAATAAATGCAGTCATCAAAAAATGTAATTTCTTTATCATTTCCTAAATTGAAAAAGGTGAGGTAAAAGCATCCCACAACCCCTTAATGGTTGATCAGCCAACAGGGAACAATATATGAATTTGTGTATTAGTTACTTTTAATTTTTATAAAATGAAAGTATTAAATTTGCTTTTATATAAATTTCATTAATTGCTTTCCCCTATATTTCCATTAACCTAACATTTTATAATAAATACATATACAATGAAAATAATGCATATATTTCATAACGCAGTAAAATAAAAGTATTTTAAAAGGAATAAAGTCTTCAAAAGTGCAGACATATTTGTAAAAATTAACACGTCAGAATTTATTTCAGCTTACTGCTGAAATAAAGCTATTTCCATTTTTTTGAAACCTCACAGCTCATGCAAAATCCCGTTATTGGCCTTTCTTTCTTTTCTTTTTGAACAAAATGTCCCTCGTTTTCTCCGAAAGTCCAAATGTTCCTTTCGTTTCAATTTTCGGCCGTTTTTGAAAACTTTCTCTGGACTTCCCGAAACAAACTCTACTATGTAAAGTATATGTGGGTAGCTAAATACATTCATGGGAATGACCGTGTTAGTTTCTCTGTGGGGTAATTTACAACTGCAGGAGGGCTTTTTCCAATAATACTTTTCACTGAACATAGCGTCCGACAAAGAGCTTTCATGCCCAGTTTTTATATTGAAACTAAATAGTTACAAACATTTGTATTTGTAACGACCTTTCTAAAAACCTCTGTGGAATGGTAAGATTTTAGTGATGGAATGCGTGTGACCAGCTTTGTTCTGAAACTTTCAAGGAGAATGATATCCATTAGAGCATTAAAGGAGAGTCAGATGATTATGAATAAATCTTTCAACTACTCTAATAGATACACACAGACTTTCCAAGAATTTGAAAAAATGTGCAATTTTATGCGTCCAATATGAATGAGAAATAAGAAAGGGCGACACGAGTCATGGAAGGTATTTCAAGGAATAATCAAGTCCCTTGAGGTGCGATAGAACTTTTGAACTTCTGCACGATTTCCTCCTGGCTAAGTTATTTGTCATAAACAATATTTTAGACAACTTTCCTTTATCTGCTTGACAGATAGTAGTAAAATCAATAATAATATTGGTCTTGCATTTGTTATTTTCCAAGATTTTAAGGAAATTGAAGCTCGCCAACCTATATAAATGAAATGTTTGAAATGTAGTGACTCCGAAATCACTTTTATTATATATTATCCACTGGCAACGATAAAATGTAAATAAATTACTATACGCAAGTTTCAGACGGCTGCATTGAACACCTTTACTGCTACACATAATTCAATACTGCGCTAATTAAAGAAACTGCAAAATATTATTAGAAATGATTTGGATGATGCGCTTTACATTTATAAATTAAAAAAAAATTAGTCCAAATTTTCACCAATAGATGCCGCTGTAAAACAAATGACACTTATTTGCATATATTAAAAATGTGAAACATAATTCTCTTTACAGCACATGTCTATTTTTCTTTGGATTAAAAGAAGGCGGATTCTGCACGAACATTAGTTTCTTCTATGTTTGTCATGCCTACGTTGCAAGAAAACGCGCCATTGGTGAAATTGTTCTACCAAAACCAACAAAACTCCGTTGCAGCTCTAAAGGAATTTCGTCGTATGAAGCAGATACGAAGAGGTCCAATGTATCCAGGAAAATGATGCAAAAATTTGAAAAAAAAAAAAAAAAAAAAAAAAAAACTGGAGAAATTGGAATCTTCCAGGTAGAGGACAAAAAACTACCGATCTTCAAGCTTCGAAAATTTTGGGACTCCGCTCGTTGAAGCCAGCAGTCAGTCGCGGCATAATAGTGTGAGTTTTCCAGTTGTTTGCCATGTTCTGGATATGTCGTATTCAGCCGTACGAAAATTCGCACTGCAGATTTTGCATTTTTATCCATAAAAAATCAAGTCTGTGAACCTGTTGCAGGAGGGGACTTAGAGATCCGTAAAACGTTTGCACTTCAGTTCTCTACTCGAATGATGGGTGACACAACTTGGCCATGGAACATTCTGTGGAGTGATCAGGCGCACGTTTGCCTCAATTGGCAAGTTAAAAATCACAACTCAGGTTATCCATGAGCAACCCTTGAATCCTGAAAAAGTGACAGTATGGTGTGGTTTTACAGCTACCTTTATCATTGGACCATGTTTTTTTTTTTTTTTTTTTTTTTTTTTGAAGAGATAACTTTAAATGGAATCCAAGACTTTTCCGTCACAAGACAACGGTACCATGATAGGCTGAAGGATTTTGTAATACCAACTCTTCTACAGCGTGAATGACTTCAAGACATCATTTTCATACAGGATGGTGTACCACCTCATATTGATCGCCATGTAAAGAGATTATTAATACAGCATTTCACAGAAGCACGAGTTATCAGCCGTATTTTCCCAATAGCATGACCTCCTCGCTCTCCGGACATCACACCTTGCGACTTTTTGTTGTGGGGTTATTTGAAGGACAATGTCTATCTTCAAAGGCCATCATCTCTACCAGATCTGAAGGACAACATTCGGCGCGATATTTTTAATATTCCGGTAGAATCACTTCGGTCATTTATAGAAAATATGGTTCTCCGATTAGAGCATATTGTTGAAACTGAAGGAGGACAGACATATTGAGAAATATTAATTTTACTTTATTTAAAGATTCTAATCCATATTAAATGTTTTTATGTGTATTACTACCGCACCTAACGGTGAATTTTTGTACTATTTTTTTATTTAATAAATGTAAAGCGCATCATCTCAATAATCTGTAGTTCAAATTTTATTTCATTTGGATCAATAGAATGCATTTTAGAGATCTCTGAAGTGGGCAACTTATTTCTTGCTAACCCTGTATAAAAGGAATGAAAAAATAAGTGTAAAAAAAGCTCAATTGAACACGAAAATAGGCTTAATCGTCTCCAGATAGGTAATTGATATGGCTTACCAATGGAAATCGTTGATCATATATTCAAAAACTTTTATTTCACAAAAATAATTTTTTCGTTATCTTAAAACTTAAAAATTACCTTTTTAATGATAAAAATTTTAACTCTTTACTCTTTAATTTTTTAAATGCAGTACTTAATTTGTAAAAATTACTTATTAAGGCCATAAAGGAATTCGTATTCATTCATCAAAATATTCAGCCCTAGGATTTTGTCAGTATTAAAATTATGATTAAAAACAGTATTTACTTTGGACATTAATTCAGAGTGGTATTTCCCCTTCCGTATTCCTTTCGTAGTAAATACACTTTTTAACTGCTTGCATTATAATTTATTTTGATGTATTCAGTTACATTCATATTTTTCAATCTTATCTAATAAAAATGCGAATTTTTTTAAAAAACTATTTGTTCCATATTAACCGCCTTATTTTTGTATAAACCAAATATCGAAAACCTTTAATCAAATTTCTTAACTTGCAGAGATTCATTTTGTCTCTATATGCTTTAAAAAAACACTCATTTTCAAATTTGGATAATTGTTAAAACACAAGTTAATCTGAGATTTCTTCGATTCAGAAGTATACAAGCATTTTTTCTTTTCCTTTGTTCGAAGTCATACGAGAATTTATGGCAATAAACGTGCTGATTGGCTCGACTAAAAAACAATGAGATTAGTTGATTTGATTCTTATAAACATCTTGAAATCGTATTAGAAAAATGGAAAGAAAGGAGAAAGTAATATCTGAGTGGAATGATTTATATTAAATGTTTAATAATGCACAGTTCACCGAAGAATTTATTTCTTCTGTTAAGAAACGCTTAAGGGTAATCATTTTGAACCTAATTTTAAGCTTACCCAGTTTCTAAGTCTGCATGGAAACTTTAAAGTATATTTAAAATGCTTCAGTTCGTCGCCTATTGATCTGTGTCCTTGCTCCAGGTGAAATGCAAGATGCCAAGCACTTGACATTTGCATATATTAAATTCGTTTCCGAAAGACGTATACTCATGAACTGTCTACGAAAGTACAATATATCGTGATCTCTTTTCTCTGCCTTTGATCGCAGCAAATCATATGTTGCATAGATTTATAAATAGATTGGCAATATTTTTCCTGTATTATTTAGACTATATATATTTTTTATTTGTTTTCGTATATTTTGCATATTTGTATCTATGCTTTAATTATTTGTATTTTGAAAAAAATATATATTTTTCCGAACCATTCCCGTTGTATAATTTTAATTACTGAATGTTTCCATTTTTTTGTGAAAGTTTTGTATTTTGATGTGTATTTATTAAATCTGTGTATATTCTTGCTTATTTTCCTGTTTGATTTGCATACTTTGAACTCCCTTCTATTATTGATTGAGTAATGGCTTATGTTTGTAAATTATGTGCTATACTTATAGGCACACAGCAATCTATACCTCAGTCTTAAAAAACTCTCTACCAAATTTTATCTATCTAGATCTTTACATTTTGTAGATATCGAGTTCGATTGTATTTATACAGCTCAACAGACAAATTTTTCTGCATGGATTCCGTTCCAAATCTATTGAAATTCAACAAATGTGTGCTATAACTCATATACCAACTAGCATCCCTCTTGCTCAAAGATTTTTTTGAATTATTCTGTTTACAAACAGACAGACATCATGCTAAAAATTACTTTCCAATTTAAGGAAGTCTGAAACGTGGAAATTCTTTCAGTTATCAAGTTCGAATTTTTTGAGGATTGCGATGATTTTTCTATATTTTGTGCACGTTAATACAAATTGATATAAATAATTTAATAAATAATTATCCTAATGATTTAAAATATTTCAAAAAATTAAATACAATCCAAATGCTATAAACCTTTTCAAGAAATTAACGAAAATCTAACTTATATGGAAACAAAATTCAACCATTTAAATTTTGGCAACAGTTTAAAACAATTTTTAAAATGTATTGAGAATTCAATGTATTCATTTACTTAATTGTATATAAAGTATCTTAGTTTGTTCAAAAAATAAAATAATCTCCTTTATCAATTCATGAATTACGAATTCTTTTAAATTCCACTGGGTATCTAAAACGTTTTATTAAACATTTATTTCCTTTCTTATTGATAAATTTTCATGGACACCATCATTTTTTATTATATTTAATCATTTTCTTCTCGCAATGCAAGCCTTTAATGTTCTCATTATTCAAATCAGTGAGTTCTTAATTCATGGAATCTATTTTTTATATGTCAGATTCAATAAATTTTTTTGTGAAAATGTTGGATAATAACCTCTTATAAATTCATTCATCTTTATATTTAGATACTCAAGCAGAATCTCCAAAGTTTTAGTTTTCATGCGAAGTTTTCTCTGAATGAATTTTCATTAGTTTTTTCTTAACTGATGTCAGCAAGTATAATTTTAATATATTTATGACATGAATTATAATAATTCTTAATTAATTGATCCAATATATAAATATATGTTTTTATATTGTTAAGTGCTAGATATTTCTAATTTTTAAATTGAATGTAACATTAAATAGTTCAATGAATGAACATTTAACATCTACATTTTAAGTTATAAACAGATATTTATTATGATATTTTAAAAACCGTTCTTATTTCTTTAGTAAATTTTGTTCCTTTGCCTGTTTTTTTTTTCATGAATTTTTTCTTTAAATAATCACTTAAAGGCAGTTGATAATTACCTTGTTTTCCTTTTAATGGGAAATGTCCAAACATATTTGCTAAAGCTTGAAAAAAAAACGAAATTGATACTTTGATTAATTTTTCAAGTTTTTATTATATTAGTTTATGAATAATCAGTTCTGAACTCAACATCCCAAATACACCAATTTAGAGAATATCTCAACGTATTAATCTATCACCCATGCTGTATTCATGGATTATGTGGATATCTACAACATATCATGAACGATATCTTACATTTTACAAATGTGTCATGTTTCAGGTAGAATGAAATCCTTCTTTCATCAGAAATGTAATTTGGGCAAGAGATTTTTGTATAATCTAGAAGATAGCATCATTTGTAAAAATGGTCACTTTTGTAAGATAAAAAACAATTTTTAGTACGGAAGGTTCATCTTCAGTGACAATGTACTATAAATGTGTAATGTGGTGTTTTCAGAAAATCGTTGGATACAGCAATGCATCAAATGGTAACCGATATATTCAATAAGTTTTGAATGGCATTATATCTGAACTAATGGATGAATTGTCATTGACAGTACTTCCACACTTGTGGTTGCAATAAAACGATGCAACGAATTGGCTTACAAGATCTTGTTGAATTTTCTCCTAAATCACCTAACTTGATCCCTCGTTACTTTAGAGTAACTTTTATCATCGAGATCACTTACAATCTTTTACTTATAACACACCTGAAGTTGAAATAGAAAATCCTTTCCAACGAATTCAAAAAGTCTATCCTGAGGTCACAAATGATGAACTGGATAGAATGTACGTAAATATTGTTAAACATTGTAACTCTGTATAGATATCAAAGGTGTAAGAATAAATTTTGCAAGCACTTCAATTAATGTATCCATTAAAGACCATTTTTTAAAAAATTTGAATTTGAATTAATAAATGCATTTTCGGATTCCGACCTATTAATTATTTTTCGTTAGATATGTATTATCCATGTAAAGTGTTTGGAAACACTCGCTCAAACGCCAATCAAAGGTATGAAAAAGTGGTCTAAATCAATATATTTGCAAATTTGGTTTATAGGAGCTTGAAGCTATGCTCCAGCATAGTTGAGTGTGAGCAAAATTTTTTACTAACTGATAATTTTACATTATGGGGACTGTATAAAAATGTTTTTTTTTCTTTCTATTTCTTTTTTTAGAATCAATCTTCACACAATTCAAAGATTATCCCCATAGATTCAAAAATTATTTTACGAAACTTTGTAACTGTAAGTCAAGGTGAAACATTTAAATAAATAAACCTTTCTGTACTTTTTAAAGGCACCCTGTATAAATGTGAATTTAAATCCTTCCCTAAAAACACTGTTTTTAGAATCAAATACGATTCAAATATCTCTTAAAATGTCTAATTTTTTTAAAAAAAAAATCTTTTCTTTCATATATCTTGTTTCCGTATAAGATTTACATTTAAAAAATACACCTTAATATCGCTGCTCAATATACCTGATCCAAATCTCTTTTTAATAATTGGTTTAAAAAGAGATTTGGATCAGGTTATCAAGAGATTTGGATCTTCCACCTGAAGGATAAAAAAATAACAGATTTGTAAATCATCTAAGCGTTTTTGATAAATCATAAATTTTCACTTGCATATGCTGTTTTACTCTGAGGAATATTATATATTTTACAAGCTGTATTCTGTTAATTCAAGGGTTGAATCTTTTCAAGTCCTTTTCAAATTTTGTAAGCTCTTTCCCCATTATCAATAGCTTGGAATGTGTATTTCAAAGGAGCTTATTTTATCTTGAGCCAACTAAAAATATTACCTTTTTTCATAATTCCAGTGATGCCTGAACCGTTGATTTCTTCAAAATGTTTATTTTTTAGAAAAATTAATTTATAATAATTTAATTGGTTTTATACAACATACTTTTCAGCAGTTATGAGCTTTAATAGTGAATTAATTCATCTAATTTATATATATTTTGTTCTAACAAGATTTAAGATTTGAAGACATTAAGCAACTATTTATAAAATTTACAATCTTGTCTGCACTATTTTTTCCTCTCTGAAAGATTTAAAGACTTTTCTCTGATTTCAACCATGCCAGGTTTTAAACTTAAAACGGCTAATGTTAAGAATGCAAATGCTGACAAGTTCTGTTTCCACTTAAGGTAGATTTTATCCCTCGTAAATGTATTCTAAGCTTTCGAAAGTAGCTGAAACTCTTTCTACAGGCTAAAAGCTTTTCTCAAAATATTCCTCAATATCGATTCGAACACATTTTACATAGTATTAAATTTATTCTATATTTCATTTTTGGATTTACGAAATCTAATAAGAAAATAAATCATATAATTTATTATACAATTGTTTAAATTCTCCCACGCTTAAATTACCATCGATTTCTCTAATAATTGATTGAATCCCTGTTGGTTGGAAATTTTAAAAAAGCTCATTTGCAATTCTTTCAAATGTTAATGGAGTTCGATTAATAAGATTTAAACAAACATATAATCGATGCATTCTTTTTTTAAGGTTCATTTCGATTTCCTTTCTTCCTTAGATAAATAAATCTTCAATAAGTTTTTGATCCATTTCCATTGCGCTTTCATGGTATATGACTAAAGTTTACATTGAAGTATTTAAATTACCTAATATGATAATCTGATAAAACATTATTTTTTATCTTTTTTTATTTTTTGCATTTGTCAAACAATTCAATGCAACATTTCCTTGTTTCTGATATTTTTACATTTGAATGTCTTCTATACAATAACTTGAAACAATGTATAATTTTCTTGTAATTAAGAATATCTGTATTCACATAAATCTTTTGCACACACAAATAAATCATCAAAATTTAATTGATTTTAAATTAAATAATTAATTTGTCTTACCACAATCTGATGCTTCTGTAATTATTAATCGAATTATATTAACAGATCTGTTTGGATTTTATGTATATTTGCAAATTCTCCTACTCCCCTGTAATTTTTATCCTTATCGTTTATTAACAAATTGTATTTTAAGCAGAAAAGTTGATGTTTCAGCTCGTTGCAGAAGTATCCTAAACATTTTTTAAAAATAAATAAGTAATAAACATAAGCAAGGATAAACTCTGCGAATTGCTAAGTATGTTTTTAATATTGCGTCTCTAAATTTTATCTCTACCTAACAAGGATTTTCGTCAAGAAATATCAGCATGCATACGAGAAACAATCGGAAAAGAAATGAGTGAATTTCCTCCTCTCCCCTCCCCATTCTCATTCACTGGAGTTCAATCACCCCAGAGGGGAAAGCTTTTCCCCACTTCTTATCGCTCGTTGAACCCCCCCCCCCACACACACACACGCACGCTTTTGTTTCCCGTAAGCAAATTGTACTTTCAAACTAAATCTACTGATCACAATTTCGTATTTCGAAAGTCAATTACTTCTTAGAGGGGGAAACAAAAAAACAGAAAAATATTTTTCTTAAGTGGTTTTTATCTTTTGAAATAAAACTTTAAAACCTTTTTCTCAAATTAAAGTACATATCTTCCTTTATTTCAATGTTAATAATAAAACCCAAATGTTACAATTTTTTTCATAAGCGTTTTAAATATGATAACGAAAAATAATTCTTAAAGATGTCATAGTAATTTTACCTGTTCGGCGAAGCTTAAAAGTAATGTCAAGTGCAAATAAGGATTTTGTTTCAAATGCATATTATTTTTAATACACTATTTATTTTTCAAGCTACTAAACTTAAAATATTTTCTGCTTTAAACAGTAAAAATTAAATATTTAAAGGTGTAAAAGGGCAATAGTTTATTTATGATGATTTGCAGAGGTATGCATAATTTGGATATTTCTTTGGAAAATTTTCAAAAATATATGCATATTTTAAGAATGCAAAGATGTGTATAGTTTTCATAGATAATAAATGCATATATATTTGAAAATATTCCTTAAGGGTTAACACCTTACAGTTGATGACAGCCGGAATTTTTTAAATATTTAATTTAAAATAATCATGGAGCCTTTAAATAAATTGTCAGAAAATTTCAAACTTATAGAACAAATATTTAGTATATTTAGTCATTTTAACTATATCCCTGTCTCCATCTCTTTTCACTGTTTACTTTATATTTAACATCTAAGCCATTTCATTTCAATCCATGAAATACAACAAAGCACTTTTATGAAAAATAAAAGTGAATTTGATTATAACTTTTAATGCTTATTTAAATTCTCTGATTTATTATCTTTCTATCTATTTCAGTTCGTTTTTGATAATAAAACACTTTTCTAAGACTTCAACACAATTTATCATTTGTACTGATTTTAATAGAATTGTAACATGATCTAACAAAAAAAGTATATTCTCCTATATTAATGGCAAGAATTGTAAGGAGAGTAAATTGATGTTCTAAATAAAATTGTTTCAAATTTGTGAGGGTCATATTTCTCAGAGAAATCAAGGAAAATAATTTTAACAGAAATTATTGTGGATAATATCTATATATTTATGTGTACTAGATAAATTTCAAAGGTGATGATAATATTTTGCGCTTAAAATATTGTACTGATTTCTACTTCCTCGTATAAGAAATATAGAAAAAGTGTTGCAATCGTCAAAAATCCGAATTCGACATTTTAACGAATCGCCACGCTTTAGATCTCCCTGAGCCCGAAAAACACATATTTTTCAACATGTCTGTCTATGCATAAGATAACTAAAAACATTTTGAGCCAGACGAAAGAAAATTATCACATAGATTTTATATCAAATTTATGTATTTCTACAAAATTTTCAATGAAATCCTTTCAAAGGAAATCTGTCTGGTTAGCTTTTCAAATACAAATGAACCTGATAATTTTAAAACTTAAATAAAACTTTGAAAACATGTTTAGTATATAAAAAGTAGATTCATATCAAATTTTGAAATAAATCTTTCAAAGTATTGACCATCTGTTGATATGTAATTTTGCATGCATGTAAAATCTGTATTAAGTCAATGAAATTAGGTTTGTGATCTTGTGATCACAACTGTAATTTTGCCTCGAATTTTAACTACCATAAATCGGAAAAAAAGTATCCAAATTATATTTCACACAATGGATTCAGTAAAAATGTTAGATTTACGCAAAAGATCCGCATTTCGTAACTATTGATCGCGAATGTCATACAAAGCATGCACGACCTTACCCCTAAAGTTCAAATTTTATGTGACAGTGAGAAACAAGATTTTTAGTGAAGATTATGCGAGAAAGCTTCAGTTATGCGGTCTAATTTCTTCTGATTTGTTTTCTAATCAGAAGAAAAGTCCATTCCGAAAAATATAATATTCATTTCAGGATGATAAGATATACATTTCAGCATACCTTCATATAGATATAAATTATTTATTATTAACATTATGTATAATTTATTTTAAATAATTAATTTAAGTAAACATCTTACTATTATAATATTTTAGTTTCATTCACTTGCCCCGCTCTTCTTCACACTTTAGTTTTCATACGGCGTATAACGTTTTTTGCATTATGTAGTTTACATAAATCAATTCCATTCAAAAAAGATTATGAAATTAAGTAAAACAAAATCTCTGCTTTAAAATTATTGCCTAAGTAAAGTAAATTTTGTTTTAATGTTAACAATGGTATAAGCACTCGAGGTATCGATTTGATAAAGCAATAAAATTTGCTTCAGCTTCAGTACAACAATAAAAAGTATTTTTATAAACTATTTTTAAAATAAAATTTGAACAGTTTATTAAAATTAAAGAAAAAACTATTCGAAAAATATTAGTATAATTTAAATTTTTAGTTTTAAAATAGAGCAACTTTTTTGATCCATCAAAGTAGACAATCGAAATTTCGATCAATTTTTAACTAAATATATTAATTAAAATTTTCAGAAATTATTTTTTCTGAAAGTGCCTTCTGCCAAAAAGTAACTACGTGCCAAAGTAGCTACAAAACTACGCTCTAGATCCAAAAACCCTATAGATCTTTGTCAAAGAGAATTGAATCTCGCCAGTCTAAAACACTGAAATTTTTCTATCAAGAATTGTTAAGAGAAATTTTTGTTAGTTCCTTGCTACATATTTTAAATATATAAAAGACGTGTTAAATGCTTGAGAAATATATAAGCAATGTTTACTAGAAATGCATACGTCGCTTTAGTCTGCTTTGAAAAGACTTTACCTTTTCAAACTTTATTTTTTTCCTATTAATTCAAAGAATTCATATTATCCGAATTATGCATCGTCTGAAAACCCTTAAAATTACTTAGTTTTATATTGCTTGTATCCCAATTCCTCTATAAACAGTTTCATTTACCGTTATTAATTTATTTTTATCAGTTTCATAGGAAGACGCTTTTACCTTTACAACTGCTATAAAAAATAATGAATTATGAATATGGCTTTATAAAAAGCAGATATGAGAAAAAATATGTATATATCTACATAAAAAATTATCTTTTAATACTTATTATGGAAAGATAAACTTATTTATCTACTGCAGAATAGAAAAGTTAAAGTTTACTTAAAAGTAAAATCGGAAATGTATTTCATAGATCCATTCCCTGAATGAATCTAGAAAAGAAATTTAGAATGAAATTCTAGAAAATAGAGAAACCTAGAGTAAAGTATCGTATCTCTGTTACTACATAGATTCCACTAGAAATCACATAGCACGATGTACTCATAAATCACAGACTGTCTACTTCAACCCGGAAGGCACACGGAAAAACTAGAATGACCAGACCGCCGCAACAGCAACACTGGCAGGAACTGCGGATGAGTCCACAGAGCCATCACCAGCCCCGAGACAACCCTTCCTTAAGGAAGTACGTCCAGTCATCAATGTGAGGAGCCAGACCCCCACTTTTCGTGTACACACAGGGGTGGCGAGAACCAACTACCATGCAGTAGCTTTTCATCCCCAATTACGAGATACCCCCCGTGGGACTGATGTACTTATAAAATGCTCAATATTTTATTTTATACATCAGTGCAAATATATTCGTATCAATCTTCTGTGAGTCCATCTATTTTAAACTTACTATTTGCAATTTATCAGTGTCAGGCATGCCAGTCATGAAAGAGAAAGAACAGGTAGCCTCTTTCATCTACAGATCTCAAAACAGATTGCATCGTTCTTGAAGGCGACTGAACAGAAAGAAATAAGATGGTTCTGCAAATCTTGATGCGGATTTGCAGAAAGAAAAAGTATGGCTAAAAGATTAATAATTAAAAAAGTCTGAAAATAAAAAAATACGCATAATTTAAACTAGATAAATAAAAGTGAAGAACGAATGAAAAACAATTAGAAGAGAAATAGGGTATTCAAAAATCTTTCAAAGAATTTCATAAGGCAGTTTTAGAAGAGAAAGAAAAACAAGATATATCTAAATATAAAATATAAAGAAAGAAAGAATGCTATAAAAGATTAAGCATATAATATATATCTCATTTCTAGGAATAAATCCTTTAAAATTCTAAAATAAGATTATTCTAAAATGCTTCAAAACTTTTTGATGCAGCCGAAAGATTTATTCGATTAAATTTCGATATATAAGTTTAATTGCATCTTTATCAAAGGAGAAAGTTTTTTTTCGAGTGAATTAGTGAATAATAAAATAGCTGATGAACTGGATGACGTAATAGACTTAACAAAAAAAAAATAAGATAAGAGATAAGATAAAGAGATAATTATAAACGAATAAAAAGAAATGCCAGCAAACATGAAAAATATGATTAAATGGACGAAGCAAATTATAAAATGCAAATGATGAAAAAAAAATTATTAAATCTTGCAATGCTCTCAAAAAGAAATTATTATGTCAAATATGGTTTAAAAAACAAATTAATTTATTAAATGACTCAACAGATAATATTTGTGAAAGAATTCGGTCTAAACATAATTATAGTCAAGTCGTCATAATAATAAAAATGGTATTGAAAGAAGGAAAAATAACTCACGATTATCTCAAAGAATATTATATTAATTTATTATTATGTAAAAATATGTACAAAATATATTCTAAAGAATATTCATTTTAGTGACGAACAAAAAGATAAATTGAAATCAGCAATGAGAGAAAATGAAGAAGCTGCATTACAAATTGATAAATATTAAACATTCATTTATGAAATATATTTATCTTAAGCACAATTAAATCAAGTCGACACTGGAAAAAAATTGAGTACAATGAAATTCAATTAAAAATAATGGTGGATTTTTACAATTTCATATTCAATTTTAATAATAAAGAACTCTGGAAATAGAGTGTAGCAAAATCGGGAATTTCAAAAGAAATGATTGAGGAAAACACGAAAAATTATTTCCAGATGTTTTTATATCATTTTTATCACTTAAAGAAATGAGAATATTTGAAGATGAAATTAATAATTTAAATATTTTATTAGGCTCAGGAATTCATTGGGTTAGTTATTATAATGCTTCTAAATATCATTTTGTTGAAATATGAATGTAAGAATATTAAATTTAAATATATATATATATATATATATATATATATATATATATCCAAAAGGGTTTGTATTGTATTAGATGCATAACAGAAGCAAATAAATGAAAACCATTTGCTGATGTTTCATAATTCATTATCAGTCTCAAGAACCAAGAAATCGTTTTCAAAATTTCGCAACTAAATAAATATAAAAATTGTTGATTAGGAAAAATTATATTTCAGATTTTGGATTTTTCGTCTCATCTAGTATTTAAAAGTTAATTTTGTAATCGTTTCGGTATTCTATGGGCGGGTGGTAAGAATTCAGGTTTGAAAGGTTGGTGTGTTGGGGAAGTTTGGAGAGGTATGCGCCTATGCATATGTAAGTCTAGTCACCTGGCTATGGTTCAAAATAATGAAGTTTCTTCCAAAACTGCCTTAATGTTGATTCGAAGCATATATTGTTACAAAATTTTTTCTATACAGCAAAATACCGTCGATCAATCGTAATGCATTTAATCTCTAAAAGTTCAGCAACTTGCTTGCTTGCTAATCCTCTAGTCTTTTTACTCGTCGGCGACTACGACAACTCTCACACACACAATTTCCGCCGATACACACACTTCTTCTCCAGCTTCAGATTGCCCATCTTTTATAGTTCCGGGAGGCGGGGCTAGAATCTTCAGACCAATCAGGGCGTACCTGGCTGTATCTCGGGTCTTAGTGGATGGATCGTGAAAGTTCTCGAACTTTCCAGTAGTATCCATTTAGTCGCCAAACTCGCCAAATTGTCGCCAAGCTCTCAGGTCATTGACGTGGCAGCCGCTCAGCTCAGATCTTACAACGGTCTTTCTTACGGTGATACTAGCCGTGATGGGAAGCAAATTACAAGTTTGTAACATTGCTCCCCTCTTCAAAGACTGACGTCCCGGCAGTCTCACTTCAATCCAGCAGCTGGCGTAGGCTTCCGAATGATGTGATGATGTTGATGCATTTGGCGACTTCCGCACTTTCGAAGATGACATCATTCGCTAATTTGGCGGCGACTAACGATCCATCCGAACCTTCTCAATGCTTTTGACTCGGACCTCTGCGGCATTTCGGATTGTACACACAGACTTGACTCCGCTCCTTAAAATGGAGCCACTTTTTGTATCATCACAGGACTCTCCGAAACAAATTTTAGCCTGCGTGGTAATTTGGTCACTTTGAATTTCCTCCATCGAGCCATGCGAATATCACAATGGTCCAAAGGTGCCCTCCGGTGTCTGCCTGATAGCAAGGGATTTGCCTTTGTCGCCAGATCTTCCACGGCAATATTTCCGCTACTCGCCAGATCTTCCAAGGGAATATTTCCACTTATTCCCAGTTCATTCTCGACACTCGAGAATTGTCCACAGCTCTCAACACAGGATCTTCCAAACAGCGCATCTGCTCCTGAGGGAAGGGCTTCTCTGCGACGACATAAGTTTTCCGGATACACAGAAAATTCCTCGGCTCCTACTTGTATCACACCCCTATAAAAATCCACAGCAAGGCCGGATTCTCGAGGGAAGTCGAGGCCGAGACTACAGGAATCAGCGATTCCAACCACGTAGTCTTCTTTCGTATCATAATGCAAGGAGACATTAAGAGGCTTGCTAAGAGGTTGTCCCATCGACCTTCTGGATGAATCCAGTCCAAACAGGGTCTCTTTAACACCTGCATTCATAGGCATCGAGCACGGTTCGCCACTAACAGACCCGTCCAAACAGAGTTCATCTTCTCCATCCCCAAGTGTTTGCACCTTCGATTCCACATCAGGGGACTCGTTCGGAGAAGCCTGTTCCAGCCCTGCAGATATTTGACAGTCTCCATGTTCGTGCATCTCCTCATTGAACTTCGGTTCATCCTCCGGATGGCTAAGCTCCATTTCGGTGACACCGGTCTCCATTCGATCTTCAGTCTTTTCTTCCACTTGGCTCTCGCTGTTTCCTTCAATTTGTTCTGTGATATCATGGACGTCTTCGGTTTTGTTACTTTTATCTTCTAAAATTTCTATCTTTAATTCATTCTTCATTTTCTCATATCCGGCTTTCAATTCATCTTGTCCTTTCTTTATCTCTGCCATCATGGCAAGTAACAATGCGAATTTTTCATCCATTTTTCTGGTTCAAGGCATACACAGGAAAGTCCAACTAACCCCACTCCTGACACCAAATGTTACAAAATTTTTTTTTTCTATACAGCAAAATACCGTCGATCAATCGTAATGCATTTAATCTCTAATAGTTCAGCAACTTGCTGGCTTGCTAATACTTTAGTCATTTTACTCGTCGGCGACTAGGACCACTCTCACACACACAATTTCCGCCGATACACACACTTCTTCTCCAGCTTCAGATTGCCCATCTTTTATAGTTCCGGGAGGCGGGGCTAGAATCTTCAGACCAATCAGGGCGTACCTGGCTGTATCTCGGGTCTTAGTGGATGGATCGTGAAAGTTCTCGAACTTTCCAGTAGTATCCATTTAGTCGCCAAACTCGCCAAATTGTCGCCAAGCTCTCAGGTCATTGACGTGGCAGCCGCTCAGCTCGGATCTTACAACGGTCTTTCTTACGGTGATACTAGCCGTGATGGGAAGCAAATTACAAGTTTGTAACAATATGTAACTAAACTGAACTCTATGGAAGTTTCTTGAACCAACTTAAGAAAAAAATACAACAAAGATAAATAGTAAACAAAGGAAATATAAATATAAATATCACTAAGGCAAATTATAGTATTACAGGAACGAATAGATATATAATTAAATTATTTGGAAAGGATATGAATATTTTTTTTTTTTTTGGCATAGTTGTCTAATATTTCAGAAATTTGATAATTTGGATTTTTTTTCCCCTGTGAATACAAATTATGCGCATAGAATTAGAACGAGAATCACGAATAAAGAAAAGAATAAGTTTAAATAAAGAATCTATAAAATACTGTAAATCGCTATATAATTTCGTATCGCTGTTGACTAATTCTTAAAAAAATTTACAATTTGTTACTACTTTTTGAAGATAAATAAATAAATAAACTTAGATAATAATTAAAAAAAGTTTTAAAAAATACAAGACAGATATTTTTAAAGATTTACTTGTATATATCTGTCAGAAAGTTAAACCTACATTAGAAGCAAAAGCTAAAATTCTTCTTCGTGATAAATTAAATTTTATAGAAAAGAAAACGAGTAAAGGACTGAAACATTTTTTTCTTAAATAGATAGATAACTTTAAGTATTTCATTTATTTTAAAAATGAAATTATCGAAAAGTTTGATCTTATAGAAACAGAACGAGGGAATAAAGTTTTAAATGATTCTACTTTAACAATTGAAAATCGCCAAAAACAATGGTGACTCTATTAGAATTGAAAATATGGATAAGTAGATGGTGGAGGTTTGACTAAAGCTAAAATACTCATCATTGGGAATAACACAAATTAATAAAATCATAATTATGGTTCAATTCCGTATATTAAGATATAAGGCCTACTCATTAAAAAATATTATGTTTATTCAGACACAATTAAAGGCCACATTGGCCTGGTTTTAAGGTATCGGTTTCAGAGTCAGACGGTTCCAAGCTCGTAACCCGATTCTATCGAAGAACCGTCATGTAAGTGGGTTAGGTGCATGCTAGATCCATTGGGACCAAATATCCTCCTGCTGGTCTGGTGAGGAAGTTTGAAAGGGAGTGTCTCTACAGGTGGCGTTCTCGTCATCTGACCGAGGTTCAAAATACGAGGTCCATCCTAAAAGAGTCCAAGTGATGCTTTAAAACGGGATGTTAATATAACTAAACTAAACAAAATCAGACACTTTGACATAAATGGAAAAATGATAATCCGTTAATAGAAATAACGAAATTTTTTTGTTGAGTTAAAAAATATATATATATTTTAACAAGTATTTGAACAAAAAATATAGTATTTTACGAAAAATAGTCACATTGTTTATGTATGGTCTCGTTTGAATTTCCTTTCGTATTTTAATGAACACAGAAAAGCGATTCTAAGTTTTTATGTGAGAAAGGAATTAAAAAAAAATAATATTGTGAATATGTTAATCAGAAAAATTTTAAATCTCGATTCTAGAGTAGACATTAAAGTTGTAGCATTGCTTTAACTTTATATTTTATTCAAAAATTTATTCAATTTCAAAACTTAAAAGTAATTGATAAATTGATTGCGATTATTATAGAATGGGAAAATTGAATGTTTAGCATAAATTTAAAAAATCGTTTATCCAATTCCAACAGAATATGAGGAAGTATTATATGTTTCTGTCATTTCTCAATTTACTGATAAACGTAAAATTTCCGAAAAAAATTATTTTATTATTTGATCACTTAGATATGGTCCAGAATATCCAGACAGACATTAAAAAGTGATTTTTTTAAAGATTAAAATCTATTATATAAAGTTCTTTTAAAGACATGTTTCGATACTATTAATACTGAAACAGATTGTAAGATTATATGCACTTTGGAGAGTTATATTCAATTATCTGTTTCAATTTATTATATCATAGACATTTTACTTCTTTGGAAAAAAGACATTGCAATTCAATTAGCGACTGCGAACTAGTACTTCAAAAGATTACATATTTTATTTCATCTTAAAAGAAAGAAATAAATGCTTTTTCAAACGTAGAAAAATTCAATTATATTTAGTAGAAAAGATGACTGAAGCCTTTCGGCTAGATTTTCTTTCTAAATGACTGTTTATTACTTCCTTTTTGATCATGACATCAAAAAAGAAACAGTGGGAGCTTCAGGAATTGATTTTATGTTAACAGAATATGGGAAATATGACATTGAAAAGAAAAATATAAAAGATCCAATTGGTGTTAGTGATTCAGTCACTAAATTATATGTTGATTTGATTCAAATACACTTGAAATCTAAAATGGGCGGATTTTCAAAAAGATTTTTTTTTCATGTTGAACATGGCGATATTTTGATGCAAGATAGAAAACTAAAAGCAAATACTTTTTAGAAAAAATTTGCTCTTGTTTTAAATGAAGTTTATAATATGAGAGGCATTCCTTTGAAACAGCTTTGAAATCCTCAAGATAAAAACGATGTTGATCCTAAGCATTAGGTCGATAAAAAACAAAAATAATTGATAAAAAGATCTGATAATCTTTTAAAGAAAGATCAAGAAAGATGGGTTTTTTTCTTTTTTAAATATTTGGAAATAAAAGCTTTACAAATGTAGCGAATCCAATAACATCAAAAGATTTTGCAGCTGTTGAGAAAAACATTTTTGGGCCTATTCGAGAAATCGCATTTTATTATAAATAAAAGTCATTGCTACTACTCACTCATAAATGTATGTATGTACGTTTCACATCTCTTCCTAAACAAATGATTGGTATCCAACCAATTTCTGCACACATGTTATTTAAGAGAAGAAAAAAAATTGTCAACTTCCTAAAGTTCAAAAATTAATTTGACGTTTAATAAATTAGAAATTAACCAAAATTTCTCCTCCTTTATCCAGTAATTTTAAGGGTAATTATGCCAGAAGAAATATTTTAAAATTATCATAAAATGAAAAAAAAACTGCAGTTTCAATGGTATCAATTTCATTTCCGCATTAAATACATTTCAATAGTTATTAATTTTTCGAAAATAATTTCATTGCATTAAAATTAAACTTAACTTTAACATTTATTCTACTAATATTTTTTTCTGATTTATTTTAATGCATATCTTTTATTTTTGCCTCCCCCCCCCCTGTTTGTATTTGTTTCAAAGTAGTAATTTAAAAATGCCTAAGAGCATGCATAAATCAATCGTACAAAAGAAGGCATGAAAAGAGAACTTCTTGTAAACAAGTGAAATAAATATTTTAAGACAGTAGGGGAATCAGATATGAGAAATTAATCAATATTTTGCAATTATTCCAAAGAAACTTTGAAAGAAATTTTTCAGAGAAAATTTTATCTTTTCCTCCGATATCAGTTTCATTTTTGTGTATTTTTTTTCACTTGCTGTTAATTACTTAGAAAATTTAATGTGAGTGATTTTGAAATTAAGGAATATTTTAGAAATTCCTTTACCTGACTAAGTCAATTGATAAATCATTTAAGCCTATCACAAAGAAACTGAAAAATTTAGGTATAAAGTACAAACAGCTTTAAAGCAAAAAGATAATGTGAAAAATGAACAAATTTATAGAATTACGTGGAAAACACAAGGTACAAAAAGAATCCATACTAATTTATCTCTTTTGGAGGATAAGAAAAATATTCATAAAAAATTGATACATTTTTCTATGAATCTTTAAAAAATAAATGCTCATTTTTCATTATAATGTTTGGATAATATTAGTTTTGCACACTCTTGACCAGAACATTCAGGAATGTTTTTAGATAATTTAAGTGACACAAGTTTTCTTTCGCTAATCAGTGATGAAATGCGCTTAGCGAAGCATCTTCCAAGTGCATTCCATACATATTTTAAGAACTTCTTATTTTTTAGAATTTTTTTTTTATTATCTAATTAGGTGACACCTCCTGATTTGGAAATACACTGCTCTATTGATTCAATTCAGAATCCATAAATACTTCAAGCATTTATGGATTATGTGCAATTTTTGTATCTCAAATTAAAACATCTTTACATGCTTTAATTTCATCTTATAAGCTCGAAAGACGATAATTTGATGATTCTGTTATGCATGGGCATACCGTTTAAGGGTTCAAAGTAGGCTGAATACAGAGATTAGATAGCGTCTTTTCTCTAGCAAGAAAATAGTTAACACACACCACATGATGACAACAGGCTTTATCATCAATTTTAATGAAATAACTTGTAATAATGCTACAAAAATTGCAGAGCATAGATAATATCTGTAATTTCTTTAATTATGTTAGATACTTGACACAAAATATTTGCATATACATCAACCAGTCAGTGAAACATATTTCGTATACCTACTTATTTTGTGGTTCACTCAGTTTACTTTTGTGTACAAAATTTTAAATTTGTCTCTTATTGTATGGATTTTAGAAAAGAACTGAATTTTGCTTATATTTTGGATTTAGTCATTCTTATTAATGCATTATGCACCCTTGTACAAATTGGATTAAAAGTTTTAAAAAATACAAATATTAACTATACTTGTTCCAGGCAATTTATTTATTTTATGTTCCAGGCTATAGTAGAACTAAAAAGTTATATTATTATGCATATATCTTTTTCTAAATATAACTTATTTAAATTATCCTGGTGTAGTGAATTTAGCAAGGTAAATCAATTTCCTGATTTAAAATACGATATCAATTTGTAAAGAACTGGATTATAGGATTGCTAACATCTTAGGTGTAAACACCTTTGAATACATGGGCATCCCTGTCTCGAGTTTTGAGTTACAGAATTTTTGATATTTAAATCTGGAGCAAAGTAACAATTAATGTAAATGATAAAAATCAAGTGGACATGTTAAAATATATCTAATGTGCATTGTTATGCTGATTGAAATTATATAAATGATTAAAAAAATTTGTATAATTTAATTGGAAAATTATTTGATTTCATTTATCATTCATTCATAGAAGTTAAAAATTTATCTAATTAGAGCAGGAACACTTTGGAATTAAGGGAGGGTAATTTTGATATAAACTCAGAAATTTGGTCGAATTACGAGGATGAATTAAATCGACAATCTAATCAGAAATTTTCACACTCAGTAAACGTGAAGACACTTATCCAAGACATGATATTTAGTCACCAGAACTGCATACAACAACATCTTCGGTGGACTGTGTGTCAACCCCATAAGTTTGACCCATGCCTTACCACCACGCCTCTGACAGGTCTTATAGATTAAGAATAACCTTTGATTACTCCAACAAATTGAATTTGAGAAGCTAATAATAATTTTTTAACAAATATTAATTCTTTACTTTCTAGCAATATTCAAAATCTCCTCCAATAAATGCTTACTCAACACTTGACTTCCATAATATTAATAGTTGTAGAATTCGGAAAAAAAAATGTTTCATTCAAAGCAAAAACAAACAGGACATAATTTTTCTAAATGTCCATTCAGAATTAATTATTAATGACAGCTATACAAAAGGGGTAGGACTTTGAAAAAGTAATAATTATTTTATAAAATGATGTTCTAATATTATGGGGAAAAGAAACATATGTTTTCATAAGTTTCCTTTCAAACCCAAAGCAATTTCATTGTTTATTTTAGATTTGAACCACATAATATTTCGGGATTCATTAACAAATCATTTAGATCTGTACAAAGATAATTTCATGTCTCTTGCCTCATTGGATAATATCTTGTACAAATTAATTTAACCCTCCGATTCCATTCAATTAAAGGATTATCCTGAAGATTTCATGCTAAAGGATTAAATTATATATTATCTATTGATAGCAAAACTTCAATTTTAAAATTAATTAATTAAAAATATTGATAAATATAACAACATAAATTCCGCTTTCTTAAAATTTCAGTGTTTTCATAAATTCCAACAAAAGCTTAAATTAATTACTTGAAGAAAATACGAACTGTAAAGTTAAAAACAATTTTTCACGAAACTAATTCATTAAGAAAACATTTTTCGAATAATACTATTGTATATACTAATTCTTGTCTTCTAAAAATCTCAATTTTTGGGATTTTTGGTTTATGAGAGATCAGTACTTGAACTAAAGTCTGATCCCTCACAGAAAAAAAAAATCTCTAGTGTGAATCCCTCTTTGAAGGTGACCCTTGATAAAGTCTGCAGGTTGTATTCATCATTTCTTTCATTTTCTCCCTTCAATTTTATTCTATTTTAATGTAATTTAAACTTAAGATTATTGATTATTTCGATCTTTGTTAATTATATGATTTATCTTCCGTTTATAATGACTTCAAGTCCAATTAAAATACGCTTTAATCTTATCATCGATAAAAGAAAGAGCATAATCACAAGATAATAAAGACTCAGTTGCTGCTCAAAGGTCTCTTGAGTTGAGCCCATCCTCATTTCAAACTCTTCTTGACATTCTCTGGGGAAATCCGATTGCAATTCTCTAAACAAGCAGTAAGTTCGTTGCTTGTTATTTCGTGCATTCCTGATTAGAATCCAGATTACATTCTTTCATTAAACCAAAAGACGCTTTTATATTTATAATGCATTTGTTCAATGCCATTGTTTAGATAATGTCAGAATGATAAAGTAATATTGGCGACATTATTTTTTGCAAAAATATGAAAACGGTTCAGAAGTATACACAAATCTAATTAATCGCCATTTTGTGGTATTCCTGTTAATCATTGTTTCGGTTTTTTTTTTTTTTTTTTTTTTTTTTTTTTTTTTTTTTTTTTAAAGAAAAAGTGAACAAGAGAAATTAAAATTGAGGGAAATATTGCTTTGTTCAGAGCGGGTTTATTAGCTATTCGTTACATATTTGATGAGTTATTATTAAATGTCAAAGCTTTCGTAGATGAGTTTAGTTTCAATACATTTATATATATACAACTCAAATGTGCGTGTCACAGAATCGATCTTATTACTTATTGTAGAATGGCAACAGTCAAATGTTAACAAATCATTGTAAGAATTTCAGACGTTTTTAGCTGCATTGAATGTAACGTTTTGTAAGTAATTAATAGAGGTGCAAAATATTACTTGAAAATTTTTGGAGAGTGTTCTCCATGTCACCCAAATGTCCATTCAGTCAGAGGAAAGAAGATCTAAAAGAAATCAAGAAATAGATTTCTAACAAAAAGCTTAATCGAGCGTAAATATCAGATTAATCATAGCCAAATGGGTAATCATTATGACTTAAAAAAAGGAAATTGATGTTTATATCTTTTAAAGCTATTATCTTACAAAATTGGCCCTTGTCTTATCTAAGACCCCCAAAATTATCTTTTTAATGATATCAATTTCATACAATTTTAGTACTATTTTTAAAATTCAACTTTGATACAAAATTGACTTAATACAATGTTTTTAAATGTTTCGATGGAAAGAAAATTCATCCAACAAAACATTCAACTGCTTGCTTTTATTATGAATTATTTACTTTACAGATATTAAATCCGAAGTAAAATTTTCATTTTCGCTTTTTATTTAATAATATACAGTAACGATATTTTTAAATCTAAGTCAATTTATTTCTTGATTTTTATTTTAAATGAACCTATATTAACTTTATTCTAAGATGTTCTCTTATTTTCTGTTCCAACTCCCACTTTTTATTTAATTATTTTTAACACTCACTCTAGAAAACTGATGACTTTGGCATTTTGTCAAGCTCCTAGCGAAGGGATAAAAACCCTAATTTTACAACATTTCTTTTAAAAATACTTAAGATCCCTTTTCCTAAATCTACTCGTTTTAAAGAGGCCCCTATTAAAATCACAAATTGAAATCACTAAATTGAAAACTTTCTGTCACATCGATTTTATATTTTGACGTAAACAGATGCCAGTTTATCATTGCCTCTTTTCTGTATAAATTATGATTCCCGTGGTGAAATAAATTGAAGTTAAATTTTCAAACGTTTCTTCTTTTCGGCCATCCATCTGCTAAAATATATTTATATATATTTGCATTCTATATGAATCATTTAACAGCCTAAAGAGTCAGTAATCTGGACAAGCAAACTGGTCACCAAAGGTGGTTAGTAGTTATAAATTGCATTTTGTCTATAATGCATCTTTCTCGTAACATATATATATATATATATATTTTAATAAAATAATAAAAATGTGCAAGCATTTTCTGAAAAAAATATATTGACTTCTTATTACGTAGCATGTCAACACATGTAACCATTGTAGAATATAAAATAGGGAAATTAAATTTCTAGATTTGTTTTCTTTTTAGCATTTTATGGCTAAACATAAATCACAGAATTGCTTTTGAATTAGATAAAATTTTTGGAATATGTGGATTTAACTAGCAAATAAATTGAAGACTCTTGAGAATGACTGAATTTAGGCAAAGAGACTTATTTAAAATCTTGACTCTATAATTTCCAACCATTTTAACCAGCTTGCATAAATAAATATAAATTTTACTTACCTAAGATAAAAAAATGCTTTTTAAAAATGTTTTCAATTTTAATACTATTGAAAAAAATAAATGTTAATTTAACTTTTCTGATTGGTTACAAATACAGAGTGCGTTGAGCACACTAAATATATTCTTTCTCATTGCGTGTACAATACATTACTTGACGTAACCTTCCATTAGTGCCCTTTTATAACAGGTTACAAGTACAGTGTGTTAAGCACATTAACTATATTCTTTGTCATTGAGCGTACAATACGTTGCTTGTACATATCCTTCAATTAGGAGAAGGTTATTTCTTAGATCCTTTTTGAAATCATTAATCCAAGATATTTGAAAATATTTGCAAAATATTATAATCCTTTTAAAAAAATATTTACTCCTTGTAAGAGCCATAGTTATTCTTATTTCTGAAAAATATCTTTTATTTTTATTTATCTTCTTATCTGTGCCATTATCTTTCTCATGTTTTAAAATCCATTATTGTTAAGAAAATCGGTTTATTTGCTTAGAGTATATTGAACAAAACTTATTACTATGTATTTCCATGCTTATATACAAAATATTTTATATTACTTCTTTTATATTTTACAATTTTATAATTAATATATATTTAATTCCTATACATTTATTTGCACTTAAGAACGACAATAGTGACACTTTCTTACGGTGATAAATTTGGATTTGTCCTTGGATTCACCAGAAATCCATGACGGCTTGTCAATGGCAACGAAATCAAGTACGAACATTCGTTAAAATATATATTTTTAGTGAGTTATTTACCATATTATATAAAATTGGCTGGTGATTCTAAATTTCACTAGAAATTGATTTTTTTTTATCTCGTATTTAACTCGTATTAACTTTTGTTGATTGCATTGGATTACCATCACGACTCTCTTTTTTGCGCTTTTTTGTAGTCTATCCAGATTGGAAAATACTTCTGAATAAAATCAAAATTATTTTTATCTAAGAAGAAAGTATACGGACTTATTTTTAAAAACACATTTCTGTATAATTAATTCATTATTTTTATATAATATTCACTTAAATCCTTCAGAATACTGTTTTCATCTTATTCTATAATATTAATTAGAAAATTTAGCATTCGCTTATAATTTCTATCAGCATATTTACCATCTATCTCCTTTCAAATCAATATTACCTTTGTAAAATGGGTTTAAGAACGAGGCAAAGTGAATTATTTCGTTTCACGCGACCCATTAGCACTCATCATTACAAATATATCTAAAGCTAATTCAAGAAAAACCTTATTTTCAAGTCTCTATTTATCCGACAAAATAGCCAGTTTTATCTGATGCATTTTCTCTGAAAAACGATCGAAACGTGTCTATTCTATGGAAATGTTGCTTTTCTTAATTGAGACGGGCATAAATTTAGTAAATCAATATTATTAAACAGGAGATTCCGAGTGTGAAAAATGCCAAGAGTCGATGTCATTTTAAAAACCAGCGCTCCTATTTTGAGTAGAAAATCTTATTACCTGCAACGCATGCAGGAATTGAAAGATAATGGGCAAGAGTTACTAACAAGAGCATTAATTCGTAGGTCTCTCTCACTACCCGCATGACACTGCGGAAATTGCATTACTGTGTGAGATAACTCTTTTCAGTCCCTGTCCCAATCCTTTACCAACTTTAATTTCACGCAACGTTCACGAGGAAGGGATTTTTATCTAATTTTGATTTTCTGAGGGAGACCCAACAAATACTGAAGATCAGTATGGAACTTTTAAGTAATCTGGAATCAAATAAATGAGTACTGTTTTCATTTTTAAAATTTTTTTTTGCAAACTTTGCAGTACTGTAAAGTATATTTACATAGATGAGATGCTATTTTATTGAATATGTAGATTGAATATCGTCTACGTATGTTTATATATGTTTATTGAATATATGTTGAATATACGTCTATATATGTTTATTGAATATCGTCATCTTTTGTAATTATCGACTTCTTCTTTCAGTTATAACTAGTTATGTGATCAAACCTCAGTTCCATAAATTATTGTCTAAAACAGCATAAGATTAATTCATTAGCTTATTGAAGAAATACGTATTTAATTCTCATTTTCTAAAGAAACATGGACAAATGCAGAATATCCATATTTTACTCTATTTGGAATTTCATGAATAGATGTTACATTCATTTATGTGTTTCTAAAGAAACATGGACAAATGCAGAATATCCATATTTTACACTATTTGGAATTGAATGAATAGATGTTGCATTCATGTATGTGTTTCATGGAAGTTTTCATGGAAAGTGTTCTTAATGTAATTCACACTATAGGGTCGTTAAAGGGTTCAGTAAAAAGGCCGAATTAGTGCAACAGTTATTTATTTACAGATTACGTTACACACATATAATTTACATACAGAAGTTTAGAATAATTTTAAAATATATATGTAAGAGCATGGATCAAATCATGCAGCACATACTGCCGTCATCACATTCAGTTATGATTAGTGTTACAAGAGCGGCTACAACACTAATATAAAGTGTGTTCATTTACATTAAATGTCATTATATTGGTCATAAAATGTAAGCTTTCTCTTTAAAGCAATTAATAAACGTGTTTTTTTCTTTTGAAATGGGTAGTTCGTATCATTATTGATTAATGGTAAATCATAATTTTTTCAAATAAAGATGTTTACATGATAAAATCTTTGTTGCTTAATTTACTGTTTAAAACAACGAATTATTTAATCTTTTATTTCATTTTCGGTATAATAAGTTAAATGATTAAACTCATATTGCAAAAATTATTAGTCTAAACAGAATGGAATTTTTTGATGAAATCCCTAATGTCTAAATTAATGTTTAAAACAGTCAGAATCTATTTGCATTGTTCCAGATATAGTTCCTAATATGATCAATCCCTTGTTTACAGAGTTATTGTTTGAAACATCAAGGTATTTAGTTCTTTAATCGGTTGAGTATGGATATTCTAATAATAGCATAGATGAAGATTTTTTTATTATTTTTTTTTCATTTTCTGTTTTTTGCATTATTCTGAAATTGCTTCTTCTGATAAATTTTTAAAAAAATATTGTCAAAAGTATTTACATAAATTTAAATGTATCTTTAACCTATTAACAGAGCAAGGGCAAATAGGGGTTAATTACAAGGTTAAGACTTTGTATATTTTATATCCACAACTTCCAACTTTAATTTCTGATATATATATTCGAAAGTTTTCCTGAAACTTATCAGGATTTTGAAAAACAGCCTTTGTAGTTCTGTGACTTTACATTTTTGGAAACGAAGTATAAAAAATGTTGTGAAAGCAATACGTGGCAGGAAATTTGAGGTGGTTAGAAAAATATTGTTGTTTAAAGAAGCATGTATTTGTTTTACAAAAAATTTTATAATGCTTAAAATTATACTGAATAGTTTATTAATAATCCCGATTATCTAAGAATTTTAATGTTTTTGAGTCATTTCTAAATGCTGAAAAATAATTCTTGGATGATTTTACTGAAAACGAGTAATTATACAAATAATATAACACCTATTAATTTAAACATAAGTTTATATCAAATCATAATTACAAAAAGGCTTCATAAAATCATAATTTTGTTAAAACACTTTCATTAATCCAGGTTCTTAAATTTTTAGCAACACCAACAAAGAAACCTCTTATCCAATGTCTCGCTCATTAAATCTAAGAAACGAGACTAATCTAAACATACACATTTTTAGACGCAAATAGAACGTAGATTTTAAACTGCGTATTGTAATATTTAATTCAACTTAACCTTTAAATCTTAAGAAAATAATTTCATCTGCAGTTTTCATTTCTTTTAATTTCACAGATTGTTTACTGAAGGAATTGTTTCATGTTTTAAGAGCAAAACCAACAGCGGGTGGTACTTTGAAGTATTTCTCAACCCCATGCACAGCATTAAATAAACAAGAGAAACTTCGACGTTTTTAACACCTCTATCAAATTCAAATAGAAAATATTATCGAAAATGCTCAGTTTTATAGACTTGACATTCCATATTTCTGATCTGAAAAGATACAAAAATCAAATAATCCATTCAATTCTCTTTCGAATAGCATAAAACATTTTTCCAGTGCATTTTATTTTTGAGTGAATTTTTAATCTAAAAATAAACCGAACATTAATTATTACTCAAACAAATATTTAACAGAAGTGATGGATTAAAAATAACAATTTAAGAATGCAATTAAATTAAATTAGCAATTAAAATCAAAAATACAATAAAACATTTTAATCCTTACTTAATTAGTTCAATTGAAAATTATTAAGGTTAGAATCTTAAGCAAAAAAATCTATATTCTTTGCCCATAGTTTTGAATTTAAATAAGTTATTAATAATTTCTTTCATTTAGCGCTTTCTTTTTCTTTGTTGAAGGAAGCTTAGAAGTTAGAGAAAACAAGCAATTTAGCAATCATTTAGCTTATTTAATCATATTTAAGTCCTATTTTAAAATGACACTGGAGTTATTTTGGAACCATTTAAAAATGGTGTTCAAAGTAGAAAGATAGCAACTGCGTTGACTTTTCCTGAAGTCGTGGTGTTAAAATGTGGTGGTGAGAATGATATTTCTCCCAATGAATTCATCATTACTTTATACGCAGCGTACTTTTGGTGGAATCTGGTCTCAAAGTTGTAAACTGCCGATCCCCAAGCAGCGAACCTCCAAAATATCGTCCTATCAGTTTCACCATGATCTTACAGAATATAATATAGGTAACTCATAAATGCATATCCCAACTTTTCAGGACTATTGAAATAAAACAAAATTAAATACATCTTTGTTGATCAGAGAAAACCAAAAATACTTCAACACATTCATAAGTATACAGTGTGAGTTCCTCCAGAAATACCAAAAGTACGATAACTCATGTCACAGTTTTCAAGTATGTCTAGAGTAACACTTTGAAAGGCTGCAGATATGTGTGTTTTCATTTCATCAATGTTGTTTGAGAGACGTGGAACAAACATCTGTTGTTTGAAGTGCCGCCAGAAAAGAAAAGTCATCATACGCATCAAATTCTACGCTTTTAAAGGCTGTAAATATGCATGTCGATATCATCAACATCATTTGGCAGCTATGAAACAAATACCTGTTGTTAAATGTAGTCCAGAAAAAAATTAAGTATTGCCATATAAGCATATCTGCAGCTTTTCAAAGCTTCACACCAATCATGTAGAAATAGTGTGTAATGAGTTATTCTACTACATCGATATCATTCGTATTTCTGGTGAGGTTCACACTTAACCCTTACAATCGTGTTGAATTTGGACTTTCAATTGTTATTTTTGATTTCCGATGAACAAATAGGTTTTATTTTCTTTTAATAGACCTGAAAATTCGGGATACTCCTGGGGGCCGCGGTGGCCTGGTGGTAAGGTCTCGGCTTCGGAACCGGAGGGTTTCAGGTTCGTGACCCGATTCCACCGAAGAACCGTCGTGTAAGAGGGTCTGTTGCACGTTAAATCCGTCATGACCAAATGTCCTCCCGCTGCTGGGGTGTGGTGTGGAGAGGGGGGTGCCAGCTCAGGTGTCGTCCTCATCATCTGACCGCGGTTCAAAATTACGAGGTAGCCCTAAATGAACCTCAAGTACAAAATACTACAAAATAGCCCTACTACAAAATCTGTACTACTACAAAATAGCCCTAGTGTTGCTTCAAACGGGACGTTAATATAACTAAACCAAATCGGGATGTTCCTTTAAAAAACCCCTGTATTTGTGAAACATTTATTCCATGTTACTATTTATCATTATGCCATATAAGGATAGCATATCACGTATAGAGACTTTAGAAAGACTCACATGTACCTGAATAAGTGAAAAATAGATAATACCGTTGAGTTGAATAGAAAAATTCTCAATACATAAATATGAGCATTGAGTAAAAAATTTTATATAATAAGCATAATTGTCATTTCAAATAAAACTTTTCTATCAAATCTTCTTCTTTAATCTTATAAAAATCTCATTAAAAAAGCGTTATTCAATATTTTTATTTCTAACACAATTACTTATGAATAATTCTTTAGAATAAATTGCATTTCTATTGTCTGTTGAAAAAGAAAAAGATAAAATACCTGAAAATAAAAAAGTAATCTCATTAATTTAAAAATCAAAATAAATATATTGAAGAATTAACTTTAAACATCTGACTAATTATTTCTCGGAATTACCAGAAAAATTTTGAAAAAGAGAATAATGCTCAAAAGATAATTCTTCGTTTTCTAAAAGCATTTTTCAAAACAAGCTAATATTTGATGCGTAATTGAAATGACATATGATACGCTCCTTCAAATGAAAAGTATTGTATTGCCATTTAAAAAAAAAAGTGTTTATCAAATTTCATCCACTCTTTAGTGTCTTTTATAAATGAGTTTGTAATATCGACCAAAGTGGAATTAGGTTTCATAATACTTAGATTATTTATGTAAAATGAATTACATTTTTAAGAAGTCGTACATAATTCTTTTCATTTCTTATCAATAGAATTTTCATGGCAGTTCATTATTTGTATTTTTTAATTTAATAACTTATTGGATTAATATTTTTACATAACATATCGAAAGAATAGAATTATCATGGTTATTTTAATAGCTTGGATTAATGAATTTATTTGATTATTATTCTCAAAAATATTTCTTTATCTTAATTTTTTTAAGATACCCTACTGTTTTGTTTGTGATGTGGGGAATTTTATAAATCCATCTGTATACGATTGCCTGGGGAAAAAATATTATGCTGCTTCTTTGCGAATATTTTAATGTGATAAAAATACTTATTAGAATTATAAGAAATATGAAAAATGAAGACAAAAATAATTTGAAAAGAAGATTTGTAATTTGATTTTACCCTCAAGTAAACATTTTTAAGAATCGAATTTTCAGATCTATTAGTTTCTAAAACCAAATTAAAGACGATAGACACTTACCAAATTTTTTTCTGGTTATTCCTCTCATAAACTAAATTTGTTTATATATTTATAGTAATAAGCATTTCTAATTTAATGCAACTTTCGCAGGAGGAATTACTGCTGGAAGAAAATGTATGTATAATTAGCAAAGTTCGAAAATATTTCGTACATCCATAGGAGAAAAAAAAGTGGCATCGAGGACTTTCAAGGAAATAAGTAACGAAAATTGAAAGGGACTTCCCATTTTCCTTCTGTCAAATAAATTTTGTTACTAACACTTAGGTTTAAACATTGTTTTAGAAAGAATTTTATCATCTGTTAGTCCAAAGACAAAATATAACTGAAAATAAGAAATTGAATAGTGTTGATTTAATGGAAAAACATTTCCTTCTTTTTCCATTTCTACAGATCACCGGACGTATTTATTTATTTGTTAAGCAAGTATAACCAGATCTCCGTATGTTTGTTTGTGCGATATCCCAGAATAGTTTTTGTCCGATTTTTCCGTTTATTTTTATTCTTTTCTCTTATTTGAATTTGTAGAAAAGGATTTTTTTTTCAAACTTATTTTCGTTTCGATATTGTTTTTCCATCCAAATATTTTCATCCGATAGCAATCTAACAGAAAACGCTTTAGTTCAGCTGTGACTTGAAAATTCAAAACCGAAAGTTTTGTTTATTTATTTATTTATCTGTGAGAAAGGTGACTTCCCACTCAACTAGATAAGAAAAACCTTCTTGAGGTTTAAACAGAAAGAAATGATTTATTTTTCCTATACAATTCTTTTCTTAAAACAAAAATATGACTTTCCCAGAAATTGGGTATCCGATGCTTATATTTCACGTTCTACCGAAACTCGACCAAACTCTGATTGTTTTGATCACTTAGAATGCATTGAACTCTGATGCATGAAACTATGAAACAGTAAACGCTAGAAACAACTAGTAGTAAGAAGAATAGAAAGCATTTGTGTCAAAAATATTTTTAAAAAGCAATTAAAAAGCTTAAAATGTGAAATTTCAATCTTTTAAAATATGTGATATACACAAAAAAAGTTAAGATCATCAATCGCAACAAACTTATGGAATAATGCATACGACTCTAATAAAAGAATTAATATTGAAAATCAGTAAAATGTGCAACATTTCCCCTATTTCATAAAAATAAATATCAAAGAAAGAGAAAATACATCCTTACTAGAAAAGAAACACCTTAGAGTTTCTATCAAAGTTAATATGTTGCATGCTTGACATGTGCTACAATAATTTCTGGACTTATTAAGCACTAAATTATTCATGTCTTAACTTATGCCATCCCATTATTAAATCATTGTTGTCTAAAGTTCTATAATACATCTAGAAGTTGGATGGATTGCTTTAATACTTAATACGAACAAGCATACCCTCTCCAACAGGGGTAAATTTTGACTACTCTAAATAGGAGTGAATTCTCTTCTGCAAGGCATACGTCTGCGATGATAGCAAAGTGAGGACAATTGTTTCATCTATAAATCAAACTCTGAGTCCATTAAACCTCTAAGCAGACTAGCATGTCGCTACAGAATGATAAATATAGTTCGATAATGAAGAAAAGAAAGCTGTTATTAAGTGAGATTGGGTTTCGAACTCACGACTCAGCGGTGTCGAAGCTATCATGGATCCCATTGGAAGGACATACACAAGGTAAATTTACTATCAGAAACTATCATTTAAAATTTAAAGAAAGCAGTAAACATAGTTAAAATATTTAAAACTTGACAAATGTGACAGCAAACGATTAAAATTTGCTTAATGAGCAAGATAAAATTTTTACAATTTTAAATCAACAAAAATGCATAAATCTTTGGAAAAGAAAAGATAATATCATGAGGAGATTATGAGGTGCCTTTCATAATTCCATCTAGTTGTTCGAATTTTAAAATTCATGGAATAAAAATGATAGCATTTTCAAAGAAATTGGTTGTGGATACTCTCTGGCGATATAAGTGAAGAGCTTTTATCAAATTTATTCAAACAATTATATATTATTGTTTGATGTAATTCAGATGTTTTCTTTGACATGTCACTCAACTTACTGAAAATCCATCATCAAATTTAGCTATAGCACACATTATCAAGATGGCTAGATAAATAATAATCAGCATTTTCAAAATTGTAACAACGAATAAAAAAAGCTCTCACTAAATGTGAATTTTTAATAATGCAACGAGCCATTTCGATCAATGGGTTGACATTTCTATGAAACTCTTGCAAAAAAAAAAAAAAAAAAAGAAAAAGAAAAGGTAATAGAAACATATGGGAGAATTGTTATGCATACCATATTGATTGTCCCGGTGCAAATTTGCGTAATAATGGCAGGTTTTGCAATGAGGAAATAATTTATGCTTCGTCGTTTCATGGCTCTTTCTTGGGTTTGATCATTTGCTTGTAACAAGAATTTAAGTTAAAAGTATTTATGTTCTTGATTCGAAATATTATTGTGAAATCTGCTGTAATGCGTAGTAAATGGCCGAATGTTTACTTAAATGTTTATTTCTTGTGTATATGCTTCAATGCATTGCTTGAGTCCATTCATGCTACATAAAAAATTGTTTATTCTCTACTGTCCCTTAATGCTCTATTCACCAATCCGAAACAACTTGTATATCAACTACACTACATCTAAAAATGCTATACTATATATATATATATATATATATATATATATATATATATATATATATATATATATATATATATATATATATATATATATATATATATATATATATATATATATATATATATATATATATAATATTCTTAACGATAACAATATCAACTTGATGCTTTCGAGTTTGAGAATTAAATCATCAATTTTTTGCCTCACAAAATACGAATAAAAGATTGTGCAATTACGTATGGCGACTATTTGGATATGAATACAATTGAAAGAACTGACTGGATCGAATGTAATAAATCTGATACTTTAGAAAATTAACTATTAAATGGTATCAATTCATATAAACAAGTAAAACTAATTCCAGTTTGAAGGCTTTTACTGGTATCCTAGCAAATATTTTTGTTATCAAAGTAAAATCACCAAATATAATTTAATTAATGGGTTTAGATGGGTTAGAATGGGATTTACTTTTGTTAAATAAATAATTATTATTTTCGAATTAATTTTTACCCAGAGTAGAGTTAAAACTCAATAAGTCTAACGAAAACTTAAGGAAGATAACTTAATCGAATATAAAAATAGAGATATTTATTTGGGATATCTAATGGGTATTTTTGATAAAAGTTAAGAGTTTCATTTTGTTTTTATAAGTTTCATAATTTCCATACAAATTCAAATTCTAAAAATTTGAAAAAAATCATATGTTTGCAATTAATAGGGATAAAAAAATAGGTAAGTTTCTTATATAGAGACCAGAAATATCGTCTTAAAAATATTCATGTTAACTGACTTCCTAATAACATCCATAATTTATGGAGATTAATAAAGGATGTTTTTTTATCTTTTAAAAATTAAACAGAAAAATACTTTGGTCCCCATGGCCATGACACGTTCATCAAGACGTCCGAGCGTTCGGTGTTACTTCGTTTTAATCATAAATTCGGCGGGATTCTTATTAATTCTGTTTCTGATCATTTCTAAAGAAAGAAAATATTTTCTTTCACTAAACAAAACAAATTATCCGATTGATTTTTAAAAACTCCAATGAAAACAATATTTTATTGTTCATGAGTCGGGAGCGTGTGTCAGAATGGCCGAGTGGTCTAAGGCGCTGCGTTCAGGTCGCAGTCCACTCTGTGGGCGTGGGTTCGAATCCCACTCCTGACACTTTTTTCATAAGGACAACGTTCCTCTTTTCCAAAAGAAGTTAAAAAGATTTTTTTCCACGGAAAATTCCAGAAAAATATTTGAGTTTCCACGGACGTATCACGTGCATCAAGACGTCCATGTATTCTGAGCAGCTTCGTTCTGGACGTAATTTCTACGTGAGTTTTATAGAATTCTGCTTCTGATCATTTCTGAAGAATGAAAATATTTTCTATCACGAAACGAAATAAACTACCCGAATGATTTAAAAAATGTCCATGAAAATAACATTTTATTGTTCATGAGTTGTGAATGTGCGTAAGGATGGCAGACAGGTCTAAGGCCGCGCTTTCAGGTCACCATGTGTAGGTGTTGGTTCGAATCTTTATCCGTAACGATAACGTTTCCTTTTATAAAAAAAAGTTAAAATAATTACTTTAGCAAAAGAGATTAATCTATCCTTATGAATTTTTTTTTAATTCTACAATATTTTTTTTTTAGTCAGCATGGCCTTGACACATGCATCAAGATATCCGTGTGCTCTGAGCTGCTTCGGTCTGGTTGTAATTTCCTGCGTCACTTTTTTAGTATTCTGCTGCTGATCATTTCTAAAGAAAGAAGCTATTTTCTTTCACGAAACAAAATAAACTATTCGAATGATTTTTAAAAATTCCAATGAAACAATATTTTATGATGAGAGGTACATGGTACTGTGTCAGGATATCCGAGTGGTCTAAGGCGCTGCATTCAGGTCGCAGTCCACTCTGTGGAGTGGGTTCGTTCCTCACTCCTGACAAGTAAGGGTTGCATTTTTTTTTTTTTTTTGTAAAGAAAAATTTAACATAATTCCTTTTACAAATGAGATTGGTCTATCCTCATGCATTTTTAAAAAATGCACAGAAAAATATTTTGTTCGTCCTTGCCGTAGCACAGGCATAAAGACGACTGTGCATTCTGTTCTACTTAGTTCTAGTCCCAAATTCTGCAGGATGATTTTTTAATTCTGCTTCTGATCATTTCTAAAGAAAGAAAATATTTTTTTTTTCATAAAGCAAAATAAACTACCAAATGATTTTTAAAAATTCCAATGAAAATAACATTTTATTGTTCATGGGTGCGGAGGATCTGTCAGGGTGTTCCAGCGGTCAAGGGCGCTCTATTCCGGTCGCCTTGCATCCCACGGGCGTGGATTCGAATCCCACTCCTGACACTTTATACGTAAGGCTAGCGTTTTCATTTGTAAAATAAGTTAATATAAGGAGATTTATTTATCCTTATAGTTTCTTAATTGGTTTTTTTCTCATTTGAGAATGTGTCTTGCTAGGCTGATTTTTTATTATTATTTTTATTTATTTATTTACTTTTGCTATTTGTTTTGATGGTACTTTTTCGCTCCGCTAGATTTCCTTTTTTTCTTCAATAGATGGCACGGGATTACTAGACTTGGGTTGTGTGGTGGTGATATGCATTTCTAGTGTTGTGGGCGTTCTGATATATACCCGGCAAGTTTGAAATAAGGGGATTGTTTTATAGGAAAATTGTTGCCACTATGTAAGCTTTTCTATGCTTTATATAATCAGGGGTAAATCCGATATATCCGTGTCGTGTCTATTTGATTCATTGACCAATTGTGGGAAAAAGCCAAAGCTCACTAATAAAAATAAAAATTCCTCTTTTGAATTCTTGATTGAAAGTGACATTTGATATGGTCTTCAGACCAGATTCCTTTTTATCTTAAATGTTTCGCTAGCTCACAGTTATTTCCTGACTTTCACAATTGAAATTTTTTTGGATGAGAGATGAAATGTCAAAAAGAAGTTAACAGGATTTAAAGCTAGCAATATTTTGATGTATCTGAATTTTCGCAATTGTCATCTTATAGTGACGGGTGGGTTGGGAGTGTCCCTTGGTTAAGACCTATGTGGGTAGCTTCTAGTAGATAATTCTCGGGTTCCACCATTCTCACTAACGATGTGCTTTGTGCACGGTGTTGGGGTGGTAACTCCGTACCTCAATGTCATCTTATAGTATATCTCAATAGCAGACTCAAAGTATTGAAATTTGAGTAAATACTAAGTTTTATCATTTCTTTATTTTCTTTTTTGGTTGATAGGAATGGCTTTTTTATATTCTGAAATTTTAGATTTTTCAATAAATTCAATTTAATAATATTTAGTAAAAGTAAAGTGACGAGCTAGAATTCAATTACGAATTACATTGTGCATTATGCAAATGTTATTTGTAACATCGGAAAATTTCATTTGCTGTTTAAAATTGTTTATTTGTTGCTTTGAATTTTTACTATTATAATTATATTTTACTTTTCTTAAAATTTCAAAGCAGTTCTGTGGTTTTATAGTAATTTTGAAATTATGTCCAATTTTTTATTGCGTGTACTGTTTACTTTGGGATTTTTAAAATTTACCAACTTAGAATTTAATAACAGAAAATCAAATTTAAAATACAATGAAACTTTATGCATTCATTTGTCTTTGGTAGTTTGTCTAATCCTTATTTAGATTGTTTATTGGATTAATTTTCAGTTATTTAAAGCTAGTAAGAAATTCCATGACGAAAGTATGGAAGTCTAAAGTGTTTACTTTAAGTCTAAAATAACTCAGTAAACATATATGAGTAATATCGACTAACACCTTCATTTCTAATTTTCACAATATTTGCTTTTAATAACTTAGATGCGTATGTAGAAGTTAATACATCATTCTCATTTGAAGATAATCTTTCTTTTTGCATTAGGACAGCCAAAACTTTACGTTAAAGCATTTTTCCTTTCAAAAAAGAGTGCAAAAATATGAATTATACAAGCACATAAGACATTGGAAGATGGTTGGTGAATGTGCTATATATATAATTATGTAACACTTAGGTATGCTTTGTTTTTCATGTAAATAAATATAAATATTTATATCCATGATTTTTATCTACATTCTTTCGAAAATAGAGCTTATATAACTAGCTATAGAGGGCAGACTAGCTTAAATAGCTATTCTGCACTTAATGAGAAGAAATGTCTCCTCAAGACATATAAAATCGAGTTCATGTTAGATTTATTACAATATGTTAGTAATATATTTAATTCAATTATACATACTAGTATAACTATATTTGATAGAAGATTCATGTTTATTAACATGCTATTGAAAGTAATAAAAACCATGAATGTTTGTTGATTATTTATTAGCTGTTTAGCTTTATTTTAGCTCAAATATATATTGGAATTAATTTAGTGATTTTTTTTCTGTTTTAATACTTCAGTTAGAATAGATTGTTGTTTAAAATTTCGGTAAATTGATGATTTCTTTAATTTTTGCTCAGCTTTTTGCACTGGCCAGGCATCCTATACAATTTCTATGCCATTTAATTTTAAGATAAGAACGACAAGGATAACATTTTCAATGTTATTTGATTTTAAAACGAAAATGACGAGCTTTACATCTTGATATATTTTAGTATCTGGCATAACAAAGATTAGAAAGATAAGCAGGGTTAGAAAGATTTTTCACTACGTCTTCAAGTTAAACAACAGGGATACTTTTCTAAGCATTTTCTACCAACGGAATGTAAAAAAACGATTAGAAAGAAGCTTCAAGGTATATGCAAAATAATATAAGCTTTGTAAAGCTGTCTGGGAATGTTAAAAAATATATATATTCCGTTACTCTTTCTATTCCAGACTGTTTGAGAGGGGATTTAGCCAATTAATTTCTAGGCGAAGAAGTTAATGCAATTTAAGCAGCTTAAGTCAACACTCAGGTACTTTTAATTTACAGAAATGATTTGTGTATCGTCATATTTTCTTGGATACTTAGTATCGATGGAAACAACTAAAATACTTAATCTGTTTGCTTATTTTATGCAATATCCAGACAGCTACTTTTGTCTAAACATAAAAAAAATATGATGATTTAAAAATGAGCTGAGAATAAATTTAACCCAAAACCCTTCGTCCCAAATATGGTTACAAGAGGGCTCATTGCCCTGAAAAAAACCTAGTAGCCGTGAATTTTATTTCCCTATGTGGTGTAATAGCTGTTTTCAGTTAATGGATCACGTTTCGTTACTTAAATCGTTTTTATTATAACTGTTCTATGAAAATTGAAAATTTTGTACCCTGAAAGAGCTTCGGAGAGATCTAAAGAATTCCGACGCATGTTAATGAAGTTTTTAGAAAGCAGGTAGAAGAATATGCTAGAAAAGTATCTTGCGACGGAGAAAATTCACATCAATCAATCAGTCAGCAGGATCAATGTCTTTTCATTACGGAAAAAGAAAAAAAATTTGCTTCGGCATTTGATTGAAATAGGAGTTCCTGTATAAATTAAATGAGGGCAGAATTACCAATTATCAGGGAAGTATTAGTGTTAACAACAAGTTATGTACCAGTAAATGCTCGTAGCTTAAATAACAGCTACTAAATGAAATAAAAATTAATTTTCATGTGTACTTCGAGTTTCGCCATCTGGCGGCCATGTATGAAACTAATTTTTTTTCTTTCATTTGATGGTTTTTTGTTTTGTTTTGTTTTTTTGTTTTTTTTGTCCTTCTTCTTTCCCTCATTTTATTATTGCCATCCAAAAAGTTAAACACTTTTCTAAAAAATAATAACTGCTTATGAAAGCTCTGAATGCTGAAATTTTAATTATGGAGATCCTGAGTTGAGAGTTTATTAAGGCAGATTTTTTTTTGTTTCCCAGATTCAAAATCATGTGAATAAATTTATATTTATCGAGTAAATATTAATTTAAATTATTATTATCGAGTAAATAATAATTAACTCAATACGCAGATTAAATCTGAGACTATCCGTGCATGAGTGAATATATTTAAGAGTGCTATGCCATATTGTTAATTAAAAAACATTTCTGCCTTTGAGTTTCAAAATACTATCTGCAACACAACACAAACTTATAACATAGATTGACTTTATTAAGAAACTTATGTTATGTTATGTTACGTCTCATTACGTTATATTATATTATTTTTCAGAGGCATTGCTTCAAAGTGGGTCGGGCACCGGCAAGTTAATGACTCTCAGTCAGTTCAGTGACGTTGCTAATTTTGGATTAAGCAGGTTAAATGTTTTGTATATTATTTTCAGAGCACAATATTGTGTTAAAGAAATTAAGATCTGACTTTTTTCTTACTTTGTAGCATATAAAATATACAAAAGAAAAATATTGCAGTTCTCATTGAATTCAACACAGAGAATTTGACAAATCTCCACGTTAAAATTTGTTTCTAAGCTAGAAAAAAAATATCTCTTTTGAGCAAAGTGGTCTGATATAAAAATTAAAATCCATTAGATAAGATTTGGTTTGTATTTATAACATCAAATTTCGTCTGTATCGATTAAATCTTAAATAAAATCTATTTAAAGGAAATTCGTTTGCCCATCCTCTTGCGTATAGGCGCGTATTCTCAAACACGGAAAGAGCTAGAAAGATTTTATTTAACATATGATTTTATCGTCATAACTGTAAATCGGTATCATATTTTGAACTAAATTCAGAAAAAGGTTGATTGCCAGTCTGTACATCTATTTGTTCGGGGGAATATGAAAATTATAATTGAAAAATATAATATCCTATAAAAAAGAAATTTGTTATGTCTTTTTGTCACCAGAATTCTAGCTTTGTATACTATTTTGTTTCGTAATGAGAGAAAAAAAATACGTAAGCGGCTGCCTTCATTATACTATGAAGCATATACATTCTATACTGTGTAAGCCTACTAGAAAGTCGAAAACAGAAAAAAGTTGGCCTTAAAAGTCGTTCTTTCCTTAATTCCAAATCTTTAAATTCCTTAAACATTAAACATTATTTATTTATTTATTTATTTTGCTAATTGAGACTCACTGCTCTTAAGGTTGGCACAGATTATAATGTATTATATTATGTATTTAAATGAATATATAACTCTGAATCGCAATCAGATGACGAGGACAATCAACTTTCCGAACTACAATACAACATAAACGTCAGGTATTTGACTCTCCAAAGCAGATTTGAAGCACCCCAAGCCTACATACGAAGCAGATCTGCAAAGAATCTGTGCACAAGCTTACTGTTTCCCTATTATAAAGTTGCCAATTGTAAACCGTGGATCAATTTTTAAGTAAGAAAGAATTTTCAATTTTTTAATTGCTTGGCTCAATATGGTTAAAACAACTTAAATTACCGTTACGATGAGATTTGCAAATTAAAAAAATAATATAAAAGTACCTTATATGCTTTTTTCATTAAAATATGAATTTTGAAGGACTACAACTATTTTATTCATAGATATCCTTTCTTTAAAATTGTAGAAAAAAGTTTTCAATTTTGTTTCTTTGTTTCATATTAACAACATTGTTATTTCTCACCCCAAGGGATGGATGTATTGCAATCATTATTTATCGTTCGGTCAGTACAATTTGAGGTACTTTCTCAATCGTCCTGAAGTACTGGAAATCAATAATCTCATCATTAAAAGTGAAATAGAAAAAAATAGAAAATAATTGATGCAAAAAATGCATTTATTGAGAATGCGAATTTTACTTCACTACATATTTTCACTTCCATTCAGTACCCCAATAGATTTTTTCTACGATTTCCACAAAATTTATTTTGTTTTGCTATAATTAAATTTAAACTCTTCAGAAATTCGAATTTTCAAAATATTCTTACTGTTCAGAAATTTAAAGTCTATTTTTTATTTTAATTTTCTAAAAATTACTAGTTTTCTTTAAATGCTTCTTCTCATTCATTTTTCAATACTTGTAGATCAAATTGTTTTCGAAGAATCCTATGAATGAACTTAATGTAATTAGCCATCCGATTTTCGATACTTGAATTAGTTTCAGAAAAAAATGTTTACTCAAAATTCGTTGTGATTTTTTGAAAAAAAATTTAAAGGTTTTCACTTTTGCTATTTTCAGAAATTTTAAAGAATTTTGAAGTCAAATATTAAAAACGTTTTTTAAAACTTTTTTATTTGGAAAATCTGTTTTACGCGCTCTACTCCCCTTGCCATTTATAATAAAGTATTGTATATTTCTAATAATTCATGATATTTCCATATTTATCAGAATTAATTAAATAAATAAATCATGTTGCGATTTTTAAAATGTTGATCAAAGACTGTTCAAACATGGTGGTCTGTTGTTACCACAGAAAAATTTTATGAAGTTATCAAATTTGCAAACAAACATTCAGTAAAAAATGGAGTTTCAGAAAAGTGCTTTACTTTACTCCAAAGTGAAAAATTTGAAGGTTTACCAGCAAAAATATAAAATAAAGCAGTGAAGGGAGGCGCGGCTCTTGATGTCAGATCTATCAAAATGACTTCGTATCTGGCAAAATACTTGTCATATTCTTCTGAAATTTTCAGAGAATCCAGAGATAATTTTAAGAAAAAAAATTCAAAAATCGGTATTTTCATCGATTTTACAGCACCAAGTCCCTTGGTAAAACATTTTTTTACTTTACAATATATATTTTTATAATATCTTTATTATATTTTCTGACAACAAACAATTATATTTCATTCATGAAAATAACATAGATTCAATTTGATTCTCAAAGTATAATCATAACAAAATTCAAAAGTTTAATCTGAATTCAAGACAAGTCAGTTTGAAGCACAAGAAAAAAAGTGTAGGTACATCATTTGGCACACATGTATAACTAATTAATGTAATTTTCGTACAATCAATAGTATTTTATTAAATATAGCAATATTTTTTATAATATTAATATTAATTAACTTCTACAATCAAAGTTTTGAAGCTATAATTGATTTTTTTGATATTTATACTTGTGGTGTTTAAGCCAATTTGATTTATTTTCCTCGAAAAATTTATTTTGTTTATTAGTTTTTGTAAATCAGATTTCTTTATTATCTAATCACTTTCCGACATTACATATAGGAGAACATACAATTTTAGTGATTTTTTATAATATTAATATTAATTAACTTCTACAGTCAAAGTTTTGAAGCTATAATTGATTTTTGTGATATTTATACTTGTGGTGTTTAAGCCAATTTGATTTATTTTCCTTGAAAAATTTATTTTGTTTATTAGTTTTTGTAAATCAGATTTCTTTATTATCTAATCACTTTCCGACATTACATATAGGAGAACATACAATTTTAATGATTTTATTATTTTTACATTAAACTTTCGTTCGTTTCTATTTCTTGATATACAATTTGTCTACATTTTTATTTCAGCCTAGAGTTTTTTTCTCCTTTTGGCCGTTGCTTGTGTACCAACAATGTACTCATAAATACTTGTTTACTTGTTTATCTTTTGTATACAATGTATTTATCTTCTGAAATCATAGATACATCGAGACATTCAGAGAACATAGATACATCGAGAGTTTCAGTGATCATAAATACATTCAGAGACTGTAAAAACAGATTCAGGTGGGGCAGGGGAAAATCAGTCGGATATACAACAATTCATACATTTAGACAAAGCTTTCTGAACTTTTTACAATCGCAACCCGTCATCAGGCAGGAAAAAAAATTCCCAACCTATAATCTTTTTATCCCAAAGTTGAGAAATAGATAAGGAAATGGGGAGTTCTTGAACATCATCTAAAACAGAAATCAGTTATACAGAGTTATATAGCTAAGTATAGGGCAAAAGAGTTTCCTTCATCGTACTTACTTACAGATGGGGAAATTTTCTAGAAAACCTTTCCAAGGTTTTACGCCACTGAGAGCACTTGACCCATCACCTGATATTTACGTACACCAGACCCATATATGCAATGAATCTTCAGTGGATTCAAATCTGGATCGCGATGCCGAAGCCAAAACGTAGCGAAACAGGGTATTTCAACCTCTTAACTGAACCGAGAAGTTAAACTACTGATTTTTTTAAAATATGAATAAAGCAAATCTCAATTAATTTGGTAGATTCCCTCCTTCGATTCAAAGTCATGACTTCATGCTTCCCATAAGTGAAAACAAATAGATAGAAGACATAAGCAGAAAACGCATTGCATATTAGCATTGCACGTCTGATTTTGACGAAAGAAAATAATTCTACTTTGTTTGGGGGGGAGGGAATATTAGGTGCTGCATTTCATTATTCTTCTAGATACTGGAGGAAGATTCCATTACGCTATTTTTATGGATATTAGGAAGAATCACGTTATATTGTTTTCAGGATATTGAGAATGTATTACATTGTTTTCTTGCTATTGGGGCATATTGTATTGCATTGTTTTCTGGATGCTAGAAATTGGATATTGGCGAAAAAGAAAACATGCTATGTTTTTGGATATTGTTAAACTAAGTATAATATTATAGAAGTTTTTAAATAAAAAGAAATAGCAAAGTAAACAGAAATGATCTTTAGCGGATGGATACACGTTGTTTTATTTGTCAATGATTTGGAGCTTAAAGGCTTTTCCAAATGTGCCAAATTAACTTGTCTTTGGATATAATAAATCCCCCTATATTATTCAGTAAGATTAAATCATTTCAAATACATTTTTACAATAATACACTGTGAAAGTTTTACTGAAATTATCTAAACATTTTTGCAATAAATAACAGGTTAGGCAACTAACACATAATCCAAGCTATTTCATAAAAAAACTATAAAAACAGTATGAATACTTAATAAAGCAATTGTACATTTTAGATCATAAGTCTCAATATATAAAATAGCTAAAAAAAGGTATTTGAATTTCTTCAAAACTGTTCTACACAAGAAAAAATATCTACAATGTGCGCATAGCTCAATTTTTACCCTCTAATTCCAGGACATATTTACTTCATTTGGCAATTGACATTCAGTAAATACGAATGATTTCACTGAATGAAGAATCGTTATAAAATTTTATATTACACATTTCTACAGATATGGTAAAATTTGAATAAATAGTCTGTGTTCCTATAAGAATATCAAATATACATGTCACACATTTCATTAGATTTACTTTAATTTTTTGTATCTAAACAATGAGAGCTGTGAATTTCACTGCAGTTCGAATGTTACATTATAATGCACTACATAACACAACTATGCATCTAAAATTGTCTAAAAATAACAAAAAAATATCTTCTGAGATGTTTGAACTTCTATAAAAACTTAACAATTTAAACAAGAATTCGTGAAACTTTTATATACATAAATTGAACAAATTATTGTACTTCAAACTATTTTATAAACATCCCATTTCAAACAATAGAAATATTTAGAATAATTTTATACAGAAAAAGTTTTAAATATTTCTTAGAAATTTATATTTAATTTGATTGACAGATAGTTTAATCTGCATAATTTTTTTGCAGGACTGTCATTTAAATCTCTCTAGGTGGTTGAGGCAGCTTTCAGATTCATTCTGTTACATTTAAAGTATCTTATCTAATAAAATAACGTTTCAACTGTATGTAGTGTATATATTTATTTTTATTATTACGCGAACGTAATCTATAAATCAGCCTTATTTGAGCTTATTCTCAAAATGTTTATTTCTCGGTTCAACTAAAAGATTTCAAATGTATCAGTTATATATTTTTCATGTATATAACAATAACTCAAGTAACAAGTATGCAATGTTCACTTTCCTTTAATTCCTTCCTTGAGTTTTAAAAAATTGATTCTATCTCTTCTACACAAGGAAATTCTACATACACAAAGAAGTGTTACATACATAAAGAAACATCTACTCACGATCATGCGGCGCATATGTAATACAATAAATCCATGCAAAATGTACCTTCATAGACGAGAAAATCGTTTCTTGTTTTGCAAACAGAATATTAGTAATTTTTTTTTTAGAATTTTAAGAAGAACAATGATATGCATGTTTTCAACTCATTGCTGTCGTAATTATTTTATTGACAGCAAGAGGAATTAATAAACAACTTTAATTAACGTTTGAATAAATATTGGGAAATTATGATCTTATTGATCCATAAATACTATTGAAATGATATCAGTGGAAATTTGGTTTTCGTAAAGCATCCCAAGAAAATTTGAATGTTTAGTTTAACAAAGCATCCAATAAGCCTAAATTTCACATTTTACACAATTTTCAAAGTCTTAATTGGTGTATTCTAAGAGGTTTAACTTTTTTTTAAGATGACATCTTCGATTTTTTGGACTATCGGTTTCATTCTATACAATTTCATAGAAAATTCGGGATATTTATGGCTTCCACTTCATTTTTTAATCGAATTATATTATTTATATATAACTTAAAAATAATTCAAAAGTTAACCACTTAAGCAGTAATATGGCTCATACGACATCAGAGCATCAGAAGCTTTCACAACATCAGAAGCCTAGGATCAAGATTACTACTTTCTAGTTACTATCTATGTGATTCCTTTATATAGCTATTTGATACTATCGTATCAAGTCAATATTTCAGTTGTTAGTATCCTTATATTTAAAAGTTCTTGGTAGTATTTTTGTTTAAAAATCTTATCCAAATTTTGAAAAATATGTATTAAAAACATATATCTTAGAATTAAAAAAAAAAAAAAACATATGTTTTTTTTTTTTTAACCTAAAATTTAGAGGATTTCAAACACGAGTAAATTATTGGCTATTATTTTAATGAATAATGCGATTTTTTTTGTTTTGTTTTTCTTAAAAATTTCTCTAATGAATTCAGTATCACGGGCATTAGTATAAATAACTGAAAGTTAAGTTAATCAGTAAATGATGGACAATCTAAGCATTGAAAGAAGCATTCATGTATGGAGCATTGAAAACTAACATTCATGTACTTTATTTTATCTGTACGAATTTTTACGTGATTAACTTTTCCTCATAATATAGAAAAAATAAGCAAATAACTGTTGATTAATTTTTTTTTCGCATTCAAATCTTATGACTACAAGAATTATGTTTGAAATTTTGTTAAGAATTTATATAAGAGACAGACTTCACTGTGATACTAGCAAAACCTATTAATAGATATTACTATTTTTGTAGTTTTGAAAGGTAACGACGCCGTTATGAATCAACATAAAAAAATTGACAATTTACCTTCTGGAAAGTGTTGGAAATGCATATTTACAAGTCTAAATATAAAAAAAAGATTTTTAATTAAAATTTTAATTAATTATCCACATGAGAAGCTACGAGTATTGCTCATAAAAAAAGTCAGAATAATAAGATGTTTTATTCCGATTCCATTCATCAAATTTAAATATCTTTCTTGCTTATAAAATGAAAGATTTATATAAATACAACGCATATCTCAAATAAGTAAAAATATTCTAGAAATTCAGATGACATTTCCAAAATTCTCTTCGAAAAAAAAATTGATACGAAATACAGTTTTTTTTTTATGTCAAATATGCAGCTTCGAAATACGTTTTTGTCATTTTAAAAGACCGAATCTTTGTAAATTAGAACAAATTTCACGCTGTGATTAACCTTTTGCTATTTGCTTCGAAAACAAAACGAAGTGGTATTAAATTTCGCATCCCTGGAGAAATACGAATAAAATTTAAATCGTAAGATAAAAAGATGGTCAGAAGTAAAATAATATTTGGGAGAATGAAGGTTCTTCAGCAATCCTTTAATTAAAATTTCGAGATGCCTAGGAATTTTGTGATATTTTCTGAAGCTTATTCTCTCGTTTTTTTTCTTCTTTTTAATTTCTTGAATCTTAAAAAAATGTCCCCAGAACTTATTAAATCCTGGTCTTTCACTATAACAAGTATAAAGCAAAAAAGCGCTTAAGGTAAATAGAAAGCAATACCAGTCAACAGGTGTTGAATTTGTCCTAGTTCCATCTGCTTTTTTTTTTTTTTGGAATTTGTACGGTTTGAATTGGGCTCTTTTAGTGACGCTGCGTTATAAATGAAATTAAATGTTTTGTAGAATTTGTGGTATGCGCAAAGAGCGCATGGGGCGTTCTTAGAGCATTTAATTATCGCAATCATTTTTTTTTTGTTCAAATATATGATTTTTTTTTCAAAAGTAAAGCAAGAGCATGATAAAGTTTATTTTTTAGATACATATTTTAACTAAACCAACCTTTGGTTTGTATGATTTTCAGCATAATGTTTTTGTTAAAAGTTCTTGTCTTGTAAATATTTTTTTATAAAAACTCTGAATAACAGTTTCACGCCAAAAACTGTTTTCTTTCATAAAACTTACATTATTATTTTAATCTACAAGTGGGTTTTGTTTCAAATTAAAACTCTTCTAGAGAACCTGTTAAGTTTATAAAAGCAATTTGAACTTTTATAGCACTTACAACTTACACATTGAATATATTTATAGACGCTTTCCATTAAGAAATTGAAGTAAGAATAAATAAAGAAATGCCATCTATTTCACTTTCTTTTCTTTATACTGTCGCTTTATTCCACTTTTAAAGAGAACCTCATGAGAGCATTTACGGAATTCTTTTTCTGCTTATCTTTTCCGTCGCAAAAATATTTCATTCTTCATAATTCAGAAAGAAGTTTAAATAAGATATCCTTCTAAGCAGGTTCAGAGATTTGCGGAACTTCTTAGAACAAATTCCATTCCTCCATAGCACTAATGTTCCTTTTCTTAAAAAAAGATCAATCCGCTCTCGAACTTTTTTTTTCATTTTTAAGTTGAAATTAATTGGTTAGTTCAGATCAGCCTTAAGTGAAAGCAAGCATATTTTAAAGAACATTTCATAAAAACATTAATTAACTGTCTATTTCAAATCTTTATAAGATTTAGTTTATTAAAATTTAGGAAAATATTTTTTCTATATAAAATTTTTATAAGAGAAATGTTATAAACTATCCAGATATAAAAAACTAATGTATAGCCTATTCGATGCAACAAACTTTATCTAATGATGATGCATTTGTAGCTCCAAAAGATCAATTCATTTTTAAATTTAAAAGTGATATGATATTATCATAATGATTTGGAGTTAAATTCATAATGAAATATTACTTAGCTGTCTGAAAGAAATTATGGTATTATGAAATGGAAGAAGGTGAATCAACTTATAAATTAAAAAATGTATATATTTAAGATTTAAATATGTCTTGAAAAGCAACTAAAAGAAGCATTGCCACAAGTTTTAAAAATTGGGAAGCATTACAAAATAATTTATGATAAATGCAATGCCGTTACATTCATTAATTTAGATCTCCGAAAGAAGTAAAAAAACAGGCAAATCTACTTATAAATTAAAAAAATAAATTTTTTTAGGATTTAAATATGTCTTGAAAAGTGACTGAAAGAAGCATTGTCTTGAATTTTAAAACTTGGGAAACATTACAAAATAATTTATGAAAAATACAATGTTGTTACATTCATTAATTTAGGCCTCCAAAAAAAGTAAAAAACAGGGTAAAATAATAATTAAAAAAATCCGCATTTTAATACTCAAATTCACTCAATCTGTTCTGCGATCAAAAACCAAATTCCCACACTTTTTTTGGTCATAAATTAAATAATCTTCATTAAATGATTCAACTTTAGAACAAATAAAAGCACCAATAGATGGCGTTGAAGATTAAGTAGGAGACTGGGAATATAACCCGAGAATATTTGTCTATTTTATTGACATCTTTGATTCGAGGAACGGATGCCTTGAGTGCATTGGCTCTTTTCTTCAAGGCTTGGATAACCTTTGGCCTGCGGCTGTATTCCATCCTGGTACGCCGCACCATCCCGGTCGGAATTCTGGGGCTGTAGGGAGCTCGTAAAGACAAGTTACTCATGCGCAAAGATGGCGGAAATATGGCCTCCGTTTCACTGGTGGCGTTGCTCAGAGACTTCCTCTTCCGCAAACAAGGAATGGGGGACATCCTTACATCTTGTAGCTCGATGATTTCTTCATTCTGAAAAGAAAATGCACATTCCTATGAAAGCTAGACTTAGAGAGCATCCATAAATCCCCTTTTTTTTGGAATGCCATTATTTTTGTCATCGTAAAAATCCCAGCTATCAATTTGAAATGCATTTGAATAGCGAATATTTTACTATGCAAAGGGCTTATAAAATCGATGCGATTTTAAGTTACATAAATTAGACAAAAAAATTAATAAACAGTAGTCATGAGATAATAATGGATTAGGAGTGATAATCATAATACCCTTTCCCCCTATTTCCGACTCAATTTTTTAATAGGTTGCAGATAAGAAGAACTTATTCATATTAATTTTGGGAAAAGATAATGAAGTAATTAGTTTCTATCTAAGATAGACTGTATTTTAAGAATTTGTATTAAATAAAAATAATTCAATTTTTAGGGTTTATTAATTTTTTTTGTGAAAATCACATTAAATTTCACAAAAAAACATCATACATCACAGCCATTACATCATACCCATTTATTAGTGAACACTTTAGTGCTGATAATTAAATTAATTTCTGCCCTTGTATTAGCAATCAAAATTTTTATTGCATAAAAATCGTTGCAGACGATTGATTCATGAAGAAAATAAGTAAAGTCTTATGCCTGTTTCAGTTAATTAAGAGAATAAAAATGATAAACGGAAAGCATTCTTTGAAAGACATTAAAATTAGGTTCAATTGTTTATGCCTATTTTCTAAATATACACTGTTATATGTGATTTTATAAAACTGTTGTCGCGCAATCTTTTATAAACTAATTCGAAATTGATTTCATATTTTTTATGCTTCTAAGTAATTTTTATAATTAGTTACCTTTGAATTTCTTTAATTATTTTATGCAGTCTGCAAAACTAATTGTCCGCTATTCAAACAAAATTAGAAGTTTAGATTCAATTCAACTTTTTTCAGTCTTCCGAACAGAAATAAAATGTTTTTGTCAGTGAATGCTGAACTAAATAACACTATTCAGATTATTCCTATGTCTATTTAAATTAAAAGTTTTCCGCCTTTAAGAAAATGTTAAACTGTTCTCATGTTTTTTTAAACAATAAGATTCATTTTCTTACAAAATAATTTTTCTAATTCTTAGTTTATATCTTTCAATCCAAAATAAGTCGGTGATTTTTTTAAATCACTCTATAATTACTATATATATTTTAAAGGTATCTTTTAAATGCTGCTGTAACAAAAATTAATTTTTCCTGTAACAATATGTTCAAATGGAAAAAAAAATCATGATTTGGATATATTTCTCTTTCCAAAACTCCTTCTTCAAATTATTTAAAATTTAAAAGATTTTGAATTCTAAATGTCATCTTACAATTAACTATGGAAGTTGCATTAAATAACTCTTCAATTTAATTGAACAAATTGTAATTTTAAATGTTGGATTAAATGTAATTTTTTTCAAAATCGTCTTAAAATAATTATTCAAGGATATTCATTCCATTATTCGAGGATATTCTTTTTAAAACAAAAAATCGCGATTATTTCTGGAATGAATAGTACTTGAAATCTAAGATTAAATTCTTCATCTCGAGAGTAATTATTCTTTAAGATACATCATGAAACATTTTTTACGAATCCTTAATGCGAATGTGAAACATAAAACATAATATAGTTTCCGAATCGCTAGAAATCGTTTTATTTTTATCATTATTTTTATTTCATAGCTTTCTTACAAAACATGCATTACTTAATGAACAAACTCAGAAAAATCGTTTATTATTGTTTTCTTTATTTAAATTTTTTTACTATTTCGAATTTTAATAAATAGTTCTAGAATTGATTCCATGAGCTTTCTGATCTATTCACTGTAATTTCTTAAAGTAGTATGTCATAAACTGTTTATTTCAAGGATAATATATCTTTAAGTATAATATGAAAAATTCATTTGTATATTAATGAACGACGAGAAATTATTGGCACATTTAATTTTATTTAAAACTCTATTTTTAGACTGATTAAAAATGCAGCAAATTAATTGGAACAAAAATGATAAGAGCCGAGAGAGCAACATTCAAGCAACATTTTTCACATTATATTCCAAACAAACAATATGATAAATGTGACAAGGACCTGGTAGCCTTCTAAATATTTTCAATAGAGTGTGTAAAGAGGTCAATTGTATAATTTTTGTCTTTTTATTTTTGCTACCACAACAATTTTGCTATTGACACTTACAACATTTACAACTTTTAGTTCGTTTACTTGTCTGTTCTAAATTTTTTTAATTGAAAAATATCCAATTTTAATTCTGATGATACGTCAATTTAAAATTATCTTAAATTTAATTTGTTAGCTCTAAAATCAACACATCTTTATAGTTAGTTTAGCCCTTTTACTACTGACTCCACCCAACCGCTTGTGCAAATTCTATACAGGCGGACCAATTTCTTTTTCAAGGCAGGGATGCAAGATGTAAAGCGAGGATATCTCTGATGGTAACTCGTTTTACATCCTACGCCTCATGTTTGAAACCGAAACCATCCTTCCAGGAATAAATTATACAATTAGCACAGTATGATATAATTTGCACAGCCTGTTAGACCGGGTTAGTAGTAAAAAGTAACAAGGATAATAATAATTGGTAGAACAGATTGAAGTAATGATTAAGTTTAGTTTAGTTATATTAAAGTCCCACTTTAAAACATTATTTGGTCTTTTTCGGGGAAAATCTCCTAAATTTCGAACCATGGTCAGATGGCAAGGATGGCACCTGAGTTGGCAGCCCCTTACCAAAATTTCGCCCCACACCAGCGGGAGAACATGTGGGCCAGAAATATTTCAGATGCATTAGACAGATTTACATGGCGGTCCTTCGATGGAATCTGGTCTCGAACCTACAGCCCAACGGTCCCGAAGCCGAGACCACCAGGCCACTGAGGCCTATAATGGACACGAAGGTATTGAAAATAAAATTTTTCTGGAAAAATGTTTTACAAATATGCTACCTTAAAATGGTAGACATTTATTTTTGACGATGTTTCTTAGCTGAGAAAAGAATTTCATTACTTGAAAGTATTCAAATATGAAGAAACACGTCAGCATATATCATTAGCCAGATTCTTTTTTTTTTTAATCCACAATTTGTAACATTATAAATATGAGAAGAAGTACTTTTATTCTGATCAAATAATATGAACAATTGTGCTATCTTATTGCGATAAAATACGAATTTTAATTTCAAAATTAAAATCCCATTATAAAATATTCTTAAAACTCATAAAAAGAAAAATAACTATTATTTGGGTATTTACAACATATGTTTCCTCATAGCTAATAAGTAAAATTTTCTTGTATCAAGATATAACAAGGAAAATCTATTTTTATCAAACTACTACATATAGCTCTCGCATATATGTTTGGGCCGCTGTGGACTGGTGGTAAGGTCTCGGCTTCGGAACGGGAGGGTTTAGGCTCGTAACCCGATTCCACTGAAAATCCGTCATGTAAGGGGTCCTGGTGCACGTTAAATCCATGTGTAGAGGGGGATGCTCAGGTGTCGTCCTCGTTATCTCACTGTGGTTTAAAATAATGAGGTCCCTCCCAAAATAGCCCTAGTGTTGCTTTAAAAAGGGACGTTAATATAACGAAACTAAACTTAACTCGCATATATGTTATGCAAAGTTTGCTTCTTGAAATATACAGGTGGTCATCTTAGCCATCTCCTTTGATTTATTAGCAACGATTGATTGCTGTAAATCAAATTTTTTTTTTCTTATTTTAGCGTTTCAATCGGTCTTTTTCTTTTACTTTTGTGTGGAACGATCTGTGTAGATGCCAATTCCGTAGTGTCATCGTTATGACTAAATTACAAATTTGCACAAATATATACAAGGGTGTACATCAACAAACACTTTTTAAATTCAATAACAAAAAATGGCCACTATTTTCATATATTTAACAAAAAAAAGCTGCAATGAAATTGAAAAATATTTAGATTCCCTGGAATTCAGCTTTGAATTTTTGGCGTAGAAACGTAGATTTTCAATTTTAAAGAAACCAGAAATCAATTTTTTTCAAGTATAAAAATGAAAAGTTTATAATATTAACTAAAGGTATTCATAAAAATTATTGATTTTTTGTGGAATGAAAGTCAGGTGTTGAAGGTTTGATTTGCTTCTAGTTTACTTTTTAGTTAACAAATTTCTGATACTCCTGCAAATAAAAACTATCTAAGAATTGAAATATGTTCATTAGACCATCTTATTTTTTATATATATATATTTTATGGAATTATGCCTATTTCGGGTGTAAAAATTGAAAAGTATTTTATGCAAATGAAATTTTATAGCTGAATCATGTTTAATGAAAATTACATAATGAAAGAGAAATCGAAGTTTTTCTGCAGCACAAAAATGTAAATTTTATAATACTAATTTTTACTTAAAAAACTTAATCCGTTACATAAATTTAATAATTCTTTCAGAATCTGTAAGAAAACCTTAATTTTTTTTACCAATACGCCGGTTTTTAAGTTTTAAACACAATCTTTAATTTAATTTCGTATCTTTTATTTATTGCCTATATTGCAGTGCAGCATTTTGAAATAGAGAAAAATTTATTTTGTAAAATTTCGAATAAGTCACATCGATTCCACTCTATCCTGAAGGACGGTGCCAAAGATACCCACTTTTTCTTGAGAATGTGACCGTAGAGTCATTTCCAATATAGCAGAAATCCATCTAGAAAGTGCTTTTTTGCAGGATTTAAATTTTGTAACGCAAGAAAATCACTCAGCCGTAATTAAAAAACCATTTTTTGTAAATGAAGAAATTATTGCATTCTATTTTGATTGTCAAAAAGATGGAACAATAAATTAAGAAATCGTAAATGGAAATTCCTGGCTGAATGGCTATAGGGGGAGGGGGCGGTAACCTGATAGTAGAGTCCCGGCTTCGATACAAAAGATTTCCAGGTTCGAGACTTGATTTCCCCGAAGAACTAGCGTCTAAGCAGGCCTGATAGTCAACCCTATTAAAAAATCATTTGACAACTGATAGTTTAAAGTTAGTAAAAATGAAGCATTATACGATAGACCTGTCGGGACCATATGCCCTCCAGCTGTTGGGTTGGATGACGAAAATTTGAAGAGGGCATGCCAGCTCAGGTGCCATCTTCAACATCTGACCTCCTTTCAAAATTACGAGGTCTGTCGGAAATCTAATGTTGTGTTAACCCTCTGGCTGCGTAATTCTTTAAAATCACTATTTAGATGCTATGTTTGCAAAGAATTTCAATTATTTTTCAAAGAAAGTGAACTGATACTATATATCACACGATAATAATATAATATAATAAAGATCTGTAATCGTTAAAATAAACACTCTAAAATGTGAAAAACGTAGGACGCAACAGAAAATGGGCTGATTGCCAACCAGCGGAAATCGCGGGATACGCAGCTGGAGGGTAAAAACGAGATATTAATATAGCTAAACTAAACTAAACTGGATAACTATGAAAGAAGAACGTATAAATTTGATTGAAGAACAAGGTTCAACATATTTTGAACACGCAACTCGAGAAAGTTGCTCTTGAAAGAAGTAATATGATCAATACTAAAATTTATGAAAGAAAATTGCAATTTTGAGAAAAGTACTAAAGCTCTTGGTTTCATGGCATTGCAATAAATACTGGAGCCTCTAATGGTTCAATTTCATTACTCAAAGATGCTTAAGTCCCTACAATTCAAGCAGCATTATTTTTTTAATTTTATTTCTTTCTTTCTTTCTTTTTTTTTTTTTTTTTTTTTTTTTGTTTAAGTGAATTTCCTCTCGTGAAACTTATGATCACCTTCGGTAGTCCAACATCTGGACCTACTTCCTTTAGCGGTAAAATAAAATAATGTTTATGGAAACAAGATTTACCATTTGTTGAGTACGATGAAATAGATAGTACTTTTCAAGGGTGGGAGGGAAGCGCAGTGCCCTAGTCGAAATATTTCGTCTTCGGATCCCAAGGATTTCAGGTGCGAAACTAGATTCCATCGAAATACCGTCGTGTAACTGGGCCTGGTGCTCGTTAATTCCGTCGGGGCCAGATATCCTCCTGCTGGTGTGATGTGGAAGCTTGGAGAGGGGAGATGTTATTTCAGGTATTGTCCTCGACATCTAGCCGCCTATCAAAATTACGATGTTCACCCCATAATAGCCCTAGTGTTGCTTTTAAACGGGACATTAATGTAACTAAAAACAAAAACTTTTACAGACGTTGACTACAAGGAACTGAATGCAGATAATAAAATATCTTTAAGATATATTTCATGCTTTATTAACAAGCGAATGCCGCCAAGAATTAGCAAGCAGTAACTCAAAAACATCTACCTTGGATGATGGCTAGTCAAATTTTATGTTTATACATTGCAACACTTATTAAAATCTCACAGTTGAAAAAAACTATATAAATTTGACTGAAATTTTATGCTCCCTCATGTGTTGTTATGCAATTTTATTTAAGATTTATTTATATATCTCAACACGTTTTTAAGACAATTCAACTATTTTAAGTCAAATATTCAGTCAACTCTACAGAAAATGCTCTTTGGTACATCAAGAAAATTTTATTTGTGCATTTTATTTCATTCTCGAAAAACTCTCAAATGTCTAATAAGCAAAATGATACAAACTTTTCTGCAATCAGGCTTAACAGCCAAGAGGGCCATCAAACCCCCGTAAGTTAATTTTGAGGCAGAAAACTATGTGAATCTTACTAATTCTTAGTCTGCAATGGTAGCATAATCATCTCTAATAGCTAACTAAAGTAAAGAAATAGTTAGAGCTGATCGTTGTTATAGGGTCTAACAATATTAATAAGTTAAAAATTCTCCCGCTCTCACAAGAAAATAGTAGTAAATAGATTACAGAAACTTCAAGACACATTCAGGATTTCAAGCGGAGAGACGGGTTCTTCGATCAAAAATACCAGACCAAAATACCTTCCACGAAACGTTTGAAAAGAAACATTATTCAATTATGACAGTCTAAGAATAAAGGTGACAAAAAATGCTTTATTTTCTATATGAATAAAATATGCAATATTTTTAAATATTGATTAATGTTTGTAATCTTTCCTAATAAAGTTCGCTTTTATTTACAATTTTATTCAGTTTTATTTTTCTTACTCCAAAAATAAGCTTAATTTCATCAAATAAAATAGAGCCGATGAACATATTTGAAGTTTGAATAGTTTTTATTTGTTTGATTACAAGAAATTTGTCAATTAAAGAGTAGACTAGAAACAAATGAAACTGTCGACAATAGACCTTTATTTTGTGACAAATCGATAATGATACAACTAATAAGTGGTGTCTAAATTGTAAATAGCACACATATAATATCTTTAATGTTAATTGACATTTTAAATTTTGCATATTTATACTTTTAAAAAATGCTGTTTATTTATCATATAACTTTTAACGAGCAATACTTGTGTGTATATATAGATTTTTTTTTTATCTCGGAAACGGCTCTAACGATTTAGATAAAATTTTATATTTAGATAAGGTTTTGCTTTTTAAATTTATTTATATAGGTGTCTTTCATGAAAAAACGCGATTTTACACACATAAAAAAAACATTTTTTTTTCAATTCCTACTATTAATTCACACTCTCCTTATATATATTTACATATCTTGTTCAAATTTTCAATCGTTAATAAAAAACTTTTTATTCATCCACTCAACTCAAATACATTTTTTTAAAACTTGTAGTGGATGACACTTGATGTTAATACAGTTTTTCCAGATATTAATTCATTAATTAAATTTAATTAATTTTTAATACTTTAAATAGAGTTTTAGCAGTTTGTAATGAAAATTGAAATCAACAGGCAGTAGCTCAATCGGTAAAATGCAAGGATTTCAGTATTTTTCACGTGGAGGTGAAGAATGAGAGTTCAATTCTTTCGCAAAACAATATTTTTTTGATACTTAATAATTTTTTTGATGATTATTTAATAAAAAGTAACTAAAATAATTTTTTCTTTGTTGACCTAAGTAGGAATTGGATTTTTTTTTTATATTACTTGTTATAACTAACTATTAGAGCCTTTTTCTATCTGCTCTCATGTTAACAATGTCGTATAGCGCCATCTCGTAAATTTTTGTGGTATTTTCATTGTTGCTATAGGAAGATTGAAAAATATTCATATGTAATCAGTATGTGATTCGTATCTAAATATTTTCCCCGAAAAAAAACCCCGATTTTATAGGGAAAAAAAAACTGACGATCGAATCTTGATTTTCCAAACACTGTTCTTTTTAATTGAAAATTTGTTTTTGTATACAATATTCAAACGTTATGTCTATTTCAGGGGACTTTTATTGAATTCAAATTTTGAATTTAACATAAAAGGATTTTCATGATACACCTTACTGTATATACACTTGTTTGTTTTATCGTAAACTAAACATTAGCTTTTTATTGATCCAAATTATATATATATATATATATATATATATATATATATATATATATATATATATTCTGAAGATAATTTAAATGTGAAATTCACCTAAATAGTTTCTGATACAAAATCTGATCTGACTACAATACTTTTGTTTATTTGAAAAATTTAAATTATAATAAAAACGAAATTTGAAATGATATAAATCTAAATTCAATGTGACTTATATCATCATTTGGAGCATTTAGAGCAAGATTGTGATAAAAATAGATATAAAATTATGTGAACTTTTTCATATAATTGCAATATGCAATTATATGAAAAAATTTCTCATGCTTCGAAAGCCTTAAAATATTTGAAGTTGATCTTACGAATTTATAATATTGCTTCACTGCACAGTAAGTTCTTTGGCAAGGAAAATAGTTTTATTGATATTTCTAATGGATGCTGAATGGATGCAGGATTTTTGACTTTTGGTCATAGCGACCATTTAGCGAAGATTTTGAAGATTTCCGTGTTAAAATAAATGATCCCATAAATTTGAGAATATTAACGGTATCTTCATTAGGACTTCTGAGTTTGCGAGTTCTGAGTTTGTTGTCGAATATATGATTTCCTGTTATGGAAACAATAAAAAAGCGGAGGCGCCTAGACAAGAATGAATCAGTAGTAATAGTCAAGTAGTGAGAAATCTCCCTTTTTTTTTTCTAAGCACTCTGTGCTCTTGTTTTGTGTGTGTGCTTGTGTTTCGTTTTACTAGTGATTTACTACTTGTGCGGTGCTGATTTCTGAAAGCGCTTTTCATTTGTTACCTGTGTTTCGAATTTTCGTATAGCAACCGTTATTCAGCAAGTTGGACTTTTTTCATAGTACAGTCATTTCCAGTAATAGAACTTTGTAAAACGCATATTTTCATTTTTTTTCAGGGAGCTTCGAATAAATTGCTTAGGAGAGAACATGCTTAAGTTGATCCAAATAGGATTTGAATTCCTAACGCTTTGAAGGTCTTAAAGGTCAGGCCAAAGGTTATGAAATTTTTTTTATTCATTGGAATTCTTATTGCTCATGGAATGGATTAAAAATGCGCTATAAGTTTATGATTGCAACTTCCGAAATTATTTCTAAGCGTTTATCAATTAAAAAAAATATTTATAATTCTTTAAATTTCCTATGAAACAACGATAAGCTGATATGGAAAAGTAATACAATAAAGAAATGTATCAATATTTATTTATTTAAACTGGAAAAAATTCTGAAATATTTCTTAAGCTTGCAATAGGATTCCTGTATCGTTTTGAAGATTCCTTTGACTATTACTAGCTCGCAGAAAATCCATTCAATTAGAGGAAAGAAGATATAAGAGAAATCATGATAATAGATATGGGCGTCAAACAGAAGCTATAATTGAGCACGGAAATAGGCTTAACATGTTGAATATCGCATTACTCACTTATGGTAAACTACTATCGAATTGTATCGAATCATCTATCTAATTAGATTATCCCTTCTCAGAGAAGGGGTTATCTAATTAGATAGGTGGTTCGAATATCAGGCATGAGTCGTGGCAGTGAAGGTGTTTACAAGACAAGTGCCAGACAAGTAATCATTGCGGCAAACCTATGGAAATTGATTTTCTTATCTTCCAAAATTATAATATCACAAAAAGAATTTTTACATTTTCTTCAAACTCAAAAAAAAAAAAAGTCTTTTTTAACACTTTCAACGAAAATTTTTAAATGTGAGTAAAAGTAGCAATGTCATATTTTTGGCTTATGGATTATAGAGACTTTCTTTCGATATATTTTCAGAGTAATACGATAGTTGGTGTGGCAATTAAAATATTTTTTCATTTACAAGTATAGCAGCCATTTGTATTTATGATACAATTAAGCTTCCTAAATGCAAATTGCGGTTGTATCCGTACTGTTCATGAATGTGCTATTCATTTTGGTTTAATTTTCGGACGATTTCTCTCTTCATATTCATTAATTAATGTTTAATTTAATATGATACGCAATTTCTTACAAAGTTTTTGATGTTATGACAAAATTCCAACTCATCCATACAAACATTCAATCCCATACTTTTGTCAACGTTAAAATTAAGATAAAAGAAAGAATTACTTTCTTCGGACATTAACTCAACGCAAGCAAGATTGCAATTTTAGCATTTATTTTGTAATATATATACTTTTTAATTTGAACATACAGTGATTTGCAATAGATTGATTAAATTAAATTCACGTGCTTCAATCTTAATTTAATTATCTTTCATATTAAAACTTTATTCTGTAATACTTATTATTACTTATCCATCCCCCCTGCAGTGACATCTCAAACAGAATGATAAACAGATTTTCGGTGGCAAAATTTCAATGGTGTGGATAGTTAACCACCCAACGCTGATGACGCTATGTTTTCTTGTTAGAGCTCCATGAATGACATTCTGATTTTGTTATTTACTATGCATAGTTTTTAGACCGTATATGTCATTTTCTGGAGTTCAATCACATTTAACAACTCATGCCTAGACGGCTTTCTAAAATTTCAGTATTTTGATGTAACTTTTTATCATATCATCTTCCACCAGGAGGCACCACTAGTACTTGGTTGAGAGGCTGGCATACAATCAAGCAGCTCCTCGATCCCCCTTTGGGTAATGTAATGCAGAGGGGTCGAATTATTTACACTTTAATAACACGGCGTTTTCTTATGGAAGGGGTTCAGACGTCACAATAAGTACTGTTTCTGCTGTGGCCCTTAGGATTCTAGCCCGAGTATTCCACTTCCTGTTGCGACAGAGTTGGAATGCCGAGGTTGAGATCCGGATGGATCCCAGCCTCAGCAGGGCTAGGATAATTACTTTGTAACTGCGATTATAATTTGATCCTAAATCCATTCTTCCTTGATTAAAAAATCAGGATCATTTCATCGATATGCGAAAAAATTGTCACGTTTTTAATTATTAATAAGTAACACTAAAAAATGTACTTAGGATAAATCTACAAATATTTTTAACCTGTTTAAATAGATCTCTTAAATTTCAGCAGATACTTTCAGATAGTAAGTTTAAATTATCCAGCAAATTAGCATAGAATTCGGGTAAAAAGGAACTTTGAAAAGTTCACTTTGTTAATTAAAACTTATTCATGAATAAATTAGATAGAATTTTATAAAATAAATCAATACCTTCACGACTTTTCTTCACCGTATATAAGTATTTTTAAGGTCTCCAATAAAAATATCAGTATTACTGATAATCCCTAGACAAGATAAATAATATCCAAAGAAGATGAAGATTTGAATAAAGAAACAATTGTCTTGTTTCTGCGTAACTGGAAGAACTGTCTTCTCATTCGACAGTTTATAGGATTCTTCTTTTTTCTCATTAGCAATTTATTAAATAATCTTACTAAAGGTAATACGATAAAGTAAGAGGATAAAATTATTTGCATATTGAAATTTCATAGTTTAACTGCAGGATAGAAATGAAACGAATAGGGTGGTGACACAGCAATCAGAAGTGGGGGAGATAAAGTAAATAAGCGGTATGCGTGCATGTGGTGGTGTTTACAAACTTTAAATGTTGATTAGACATGCGGAAACAAGATATTTCTGTAACAGAATATGTGATGGAAACGCAAAGGCATGGGCTGATGAAATGAATTTGTCTTTAAAGAATTGAATAAAAGGAAAAGATGTACTAGATAAAATGTGCAATAGAGATTTAAGGGAATGTAAAATAACCCAATAATTAAGTTGTATGGATAATAAATGGGAAGCGTGTATCACTTCAGATGACAAATGCTTTGAACATTTACTTTAAAGACTCCAATATTTTGTTGTTGAAATTGAATCCTGCTTACTAGTGTTAAGATGTTGAATACGATTTATAACGTTGTTATTCACGCAACTATGTAATCGTGCTATTTTAATTTTACATTCCGTTAAACCTGTAGTATAAATTTCATTTAGTGTTTTTATTTCATTTTTATATTATTATTATTTCTTTTACTTTATTCACTGGCGAAGAACCCCTTGTAACGACTTTTCTTGCAGTACCGAACATACTCTGTTGTAAAAATAGCTTATCTATGTTACACTGTACCACTCGCATGTGAATGGCCTTTCAGAATAGCCTGCATAATGTTAGATACACTTGAAGAAAAGAATTAAAAAAAATTAACGCTTCTACGTACTGGGCATACTGTATCATTTGCTTTGTTTTCCTTCTTTGTCTTCTTCTTAGCTCTGGCTCCCCAGTAAGTGTAGTTGACGGCAGCATACTCCAGCAGGGCTGCGAATACGAACACGAAGCACATCACCAAGTAAATGTCGATAGCTTTGACATAAGAAATACGAGGCAGCGACGAACGGACTCCTGTGCTAATGGTGGTCATGGTCAACACCGTGGTAATACCTGGAAGAGAAAGAAGGTCTCCGTATTTTACGGCTTCACAAATTTCATGATTCTATTTTATGAGCTTATTTCGCTATAAAACCATGAACGTATTAAATTTAAGCTTTTTTTACGGCGTGATTAGAATAAGAACGGCTCTTTTGAAAAATACAGTGGATAAAGTGATGCGTTCTGTTTACTTTAGCTCAACTCAGATATGTCTCGGTTGGGTTTAGAGACGGTTATAAACTGAATATCCCGCATACACCTAAAATGATAATTCTGACTAGATGCTCTGTTTTATGCATTCTTTGCAGATTTTGAGTAATTTTTCGAGCTTTTATCCAGATGAGAAAACCATTTTATAAAAGAAATAAATCAATTGCTCTATAGTACTTTGGATGATCGAATCGATTATTTATGATGCATTTGCTAAGAAAGTATTAACTTATTACAATTGTGGTTGCGTTAAAAAAAATCTTTTTAACTTTCTTATTTTACTGGACTGTAGTTTTTGTTTCACAAAGGTTACTTCGAAAAGAGTGATATTAGAAGGCCTTTTCTTCGAAATCATAAATAATAACTGAATAATTCAGTAATGATAGAACTCAAATTTAACTCATTCCATGTTTTATTTTCGTACTTAACTTTTTGATAACGTTTACTAACTAAAAATAAATAAAATAGATTTTTACTTCTATTTAATTTAAATTAGGAAGAAAATTGGCTATAATTATAACGATGATCTAAAAAGTAAAGAAAGGATTGCATCTAAAAGTGAGGATTTTCCAAATTTCTTTCCAAAAAAATTATTTAAAATAATTTTAAAATGTCTTTTTTATTAATAAAGAAATCATATTGTTTTATTTTAGAATGTTGAGTTATCACATTATCAGATTATCACATTTTGAGATATCATTTTTTTTTATTCCTGAGATCTTTTGCTTTTCAAGTTTACAACTAGGTGACGCCAAAGTATAGAAATAAAATCTAATTACTGAATTAAAATAATTAAGTTATGAAACTATTTCCATTAAGAATACAAAAGGACGAAATTTCAAACTTTTAGCATACTGGGAGATGAGAGGAAAAATGAATACAAAATTCTAATTTTACTAATAGGAAACAACTGAAATTATACAAAAGTGTTCAATATTTTTTTATGCGTTCTTTTTCGATTAAACTGTAATGTTGTGAATATGCACTAAAAATCTAGATTTTGATAAAATACAGAAATTTTTAAGTTTATATTTAAAAAAAAAATTCTGAAAGCACTAGTTGTGTCTATCGCATGAAAGAGTTAACTATGTAAGACTAACAACAGTGATTTAGATACAGCATTTTATTTTAAATGTAATTAGATTCATATATTCAAATTGTGCGATGGACTGAAAAATCTCAGTTTCTATTTTGTAGTGAAGATTTCTTAGCATTAAAAATTACGATTAGATGAATCTGTCACATATTTGAGATGTTATCAGATAACATTTGACTCAAACTGCTTCACGAATTTGACTCAAACTGCTCATCTTCCTAACATTGTAGATGCAGGTACCGTAATATCCTGCGTATAATCCGAGGATTATCTGTTAACAAATGAAAATTATCACTTTAATCTTCTGTAATAATCTGCCACCGTGGATAATCCACCGCATAATTAGTTGTTTATACGGCGGGTCAAATTATCTGCTGAAATTTTTTTGGCAGGACTGAAAGTAGCACTTACGGAGTATACGCAACCTCGGTTAATACGCAGGAAATTACGGTAATAAAAATAAATATAGATTTTTTAAAAAAATGCATAGTTTTTAAACAGGAATTCTTTATCTATTCAATATGAGTTACAAGTACTATGTCTTAAAAATACCAATGTGGGAATGAAGAAAAATTGACATTTTTCTTTTGAAATATTTCGGTGAATATTGATGGCCTTCTGCGTTTTATTGAATGTACTTACTACCTGATATTCACTCAAATGCCTGGTGGCTGTTTTCCTCAAATTTTATTAAATAAATTAATTTTCCTCAAATTTTGTTAAATAAATTTCAAAACCTAATTCGCGAAATAAACCAACCGTTAATACATACCGATTTAGAGGAGTAGGATTTATAAAACATACTGGCGTTATAAACGTAAGTTCATTATAAAATATATTACTTCTTTTAAAGAAATAAAATCATTGGCAAAACCTTCTCTAAAAAGAAAATATTAAGAATATTTTTTTATGAAATCTTTAAATCATGGCATTTATGTCACAGCCGAAAAGAAAGATATATTTGAACAAATATATTTATGTACTTGTCCTCCTTTTCAAGTTTTAATTCGTTTTTTATCAGTTTCATTTTTCTTATAACGTTTCTATTTTCTTCAAAGGTTTAAAAGTTCATCTTTACATTTTTTACATAAAATATTTTTCTTCCATAATACGTTTTAGAAAATGAAATTTCAATATTGAAAACCTAAACTAAAATTTTTCAGTAGAATCCATTTAAGTTTAATTCTTCTTTATGGAGAAAATGATAATATTGTAAATCAAGACATTAGCTATTCATGCAGAGGATAATTCAGATATTTTCTTACCAAGTGCTACTCGAGCTGATGTCGCTTCGTGATTAATCCAGAACGATACCCATGACAGCATGACAATGAGTATGGACGGTAAATATGTTTGAAAGATGAAATATCCAATATTTCTCTTCAGTTCGAAGCTCAGTGATAATCTCTGGTATGTCCCTGAAAAGAAAAAAAAAAGAAAAAGTATTAGAAAACATTCTTTCAAACTGAATTAAATGCTGAAACTTGCCATATAAGAAAGTTCGGATACTTTCTTAACGAACTGTACCTAATAAGAAAGTTCGGATACTTTCTTAACGAACTGTACCTAATTTCGTAGTCAATGTTTGATTAAGGTTTTTAATAAACTTTAAAAAAATTCCAAAGAATAAAAATTAAACAATTATAATTTTTCTAGTGTGCAAAACGAGTCTAAAATATTAAAGGTAATTATAATAAATGCGCAAAGCCTTTAAAATATTTACTTAATCCGAAAGGAAATAAAAAGTGGACGATATCATCTGCATGTTCAACAATGACATTCTTATGTTCATATTTCCTTTTTGTCATTTATTATTGCTTTTTTCATTTTTTTTATATTTCTTTATCCGCACACTTTTTATATAGCATTTATATTTACTAGATAGCAATTTTCATTATATTTGTGATAGTACACTAACCAACTGTTTTAAAGGAAAATTTCAAACCACTGTTCAGGTCAATTTGTACAGGACATGAGATGAAGGACAATATAATAATTTCTATTCAGGAAAGTATGTTGGATACAGAACAGACACTGAGATAGAATACTTATTAAGGATAATATAACTTTTATGCATTTCCACATTTCTCCACTTATTAACATTATAAGCGCATATGGTAAATCTTTTTCTATCGTGCAGTGTTTCATAGATTAATTTAGATTAGATTTATAAGATTTAGATTAAATTAGTTTTATTTTCTTACTTTTTTGCCCAAGTGATTCTAAGTTCTTAGTCCCATGTATTTCTAATATATATATGATGAGTTTTTATGAACTAATAAAATAGCATGCATTGTGGATATTATTATCGGAAAATCCCCCCGTGGTCTTCTTAGTTATGGGGATGAGAAACTTCTGCCATAGTGGTTGGTTCTCGCTGATAGGTGCAGAAATAATGTGGAAACAACAACCTCTTATTGATGACGGCACGCACCTCCTAGATACGGGATTGTACCGTGGTCGATTATGGCTCTTAGGACTCAACCATAGTTCCCGCCTATGCTGTTGCAGAGTTATAATCATTCAAAATTTCCGTGTGCATTCGGGTGGGTTGAAGTAGTCATTTATTGAAAAAGTTTGCCTAAAATGCTTAAGAATGTTTAAGAATAATAATGTGTCGCAAACGTTTCAATGCATTCATATAAAACAGAAAGTTTAATTCATTTCTGAGTACTTCAATAAAATATAACAAAATGTAACTTCTTTTGTTACATAATGCATCCTCTTTTGAAATTTATGGGATTGTAGTTGTTTCCATAAAGCGCACTTTTGAGAAATTCTCATTATAAAGCAAATGCAATTAAAAACTAATTTTAGCATCTTTCAAAAAAACATTACATATTCAACACTTATTATTATTTTCTATTTAATAACCTCAATCGCAAGAATATAACCATGCAAAATTTAAAGCCTTCCGAATGAATTCCAACAAGGTCTTCAAAAATTAAACCTCGATCTCTGGCTGTCATTTCATATATCATCATTTAATAGCACCCTTTTATTCTTCAAATTCTGGAGAACGAAACGTTAGAAATAAATTCGAGTCAAGAATTAAAATATATCTTTTGCTATTTGAATGAAACGTTAAAGAACATGCATATTTGAAAAGAGAACAAGATTAATTTCGCTATGAGACACGGAAGAAATATAGAATAAAAGAAAGGAAAAAAGAATGAAAAAGTAGAATAAAAAAATCATGATTCCCTCCTTCAAATCACTCCGCCATAGATTTTTTTTTTCTTCCATTTTTCTCTTTCTTTACAAGTCGGAAGACATGACAACGCAAATTACTCTGAAAGAGCGAAGGTTCTTGTTTAATAAAGTTCAAAACCAGGGGCTTTGTGACGACTGTGGTAGAAAAAAAAAAGAAGGTCCAACACTAAACAAAATGAAAGAGCGAATAATAATAAAAGGGGAAGAAAAGAAAAGCAGTTTGGAGTGTCATAGGAAGGAGATAACATTCTCATCTTTTCTGGATCTTGGATACTTAGAGATGCCATTCTCTTTCCTTTTGTTTTCCCTCTTTCCTAACCAGTAAAGGAAGACGCGGAACTTATGGCGGCACATTATTGAGTTGGAGTGCCACCATGTGCCTTTCATATCTCTAACTATTGACTGATTGACAAAAATAGACGATTACATTTTATATTACAACGTCCCAGAGACCGTTTCTGATTAGAACCAATGGAAAAGGGACGAAATACTTCGAGGAAAATCACGTAATAGAAAGGGTATTAAAGAACCAATAGAAAATAAGGCCCTTTCGCAAAAGTCTGTCAATCAGTTTTCTTGTGAAATAATCGGCTCTTTCGATCGCTTATTGCTTCAGAATTGATTCCGGCTGCAGTTGCGAAAGAGTTCTCGGTAAAAGGAGATATTATAGCGAAAACGATGTAAACGTTTTCTTCGCAGATGACATTTTATTTGAAAAGGGAGACTTTAATTCTTTTTCGAGAAGTATGTGACGTCATTTATTAATTAAAATGCCAGTGTGAGAAATAAAGAAAATTCAAGAATTTGATTATTAAAGGAAGCCTGATTCTTCAGAGTTGGAAATCTAAAATGAAATTCCCTTTTCATGAAGAGAAATAAGACTGCTAATAATAAGACTAAGATAGGATAATAAGAAATATGATTGTAAAATTATTTGAAAATATATTCCCAATATTATACTTTCTTTATCTGCATTTTTCAGCAGTGCTTTGAATTGCTTAATTTTTCGTTCAATAAAATTGTATTGAAGAAAAAATATTGTCATAAAGGTGAAAATTATTCAGCAAAAATATTTTATTCCTGACAATAAATTAAAACGTTAATGATTAATTTATTTTAAAAAAATCCACATCCATTTTTCTTTTTTATTAATATGGAAGATGCATCATACAAAAATACTTTTGAAACTATTTCATATACATTGTTTTCTCAATGTCATCTGTCTTTTGAAATTCGAATTAGTCGATTTCAAACAATTTTTTTAGAAAAAAAAAGCAGTGAAACTACGTTGATTTATCCTATCTGATAAAGTATAATTCAACACATTACTTGAGCACTGAGAATTTTATTTCGAATTATAACATTCATTTGAACAAATTAAAGTCCCATTTCCAAACAACATGATGATTTGAGAAACGAACCATAATTTTAATCGCAGTCAGATAATTTGGATGGCATCTGAAGGTGAGCCAGCATACATTTTCACATCACCTGAATTCGAGTGAATTTAACCCGCTATGAGTTTGCTCAGATAAACCGAGGATGTTTCATGAAATCAAGAATTGAACCCGTGGTCTTCAGATCCTGAAGCTGGGACATTGCCATCATAAGCATTCCAAAATATAGGAGTAGAACCCGGTACAAAATCCGATTCAAACTCTCGGACCAGAGCAATAAAACATTTGTTACTCCATGAGTTTCAAAAGAAAAATAATTCATTTGGCATTGAATATTAAAAATGTAGCTGGCATTAAAAATAAATGCAAAGAACTGTGTATGCAGAACAGTTTTCGATCTAATCTATCTTTCAATAAAAGGAGAATATTGTTACGAGTGCTTTAAAATAATCATTTTAATTATTATCCATCTTAACGATCGACAATTTGGTATAAAAAATTATTATTTTACGATATCGATTATTTTAATAAAAATTATAAAACTTTGAGCATTACATACCTAATATAGGGTACATTTTTTTTTATGAATCTTACGGTTTTATAGTTTGAATACATTTTATGTTGTTAAAATTTTTCATTATTTAGTAGTAATTTTTGAATAACATTCCAAATGAAAACTGAGCCTTTATATTTGTGGAAACTGTTTTTATTAAAGAATTAGTAACTTGTCCAATAAAGATTATTCTCGGAATTATGAGAATTATTATTATTTGCAAAATTTCTTGGCTATTAGGTGTCTGAATTTTTGATCCAACTCGAAATCTCAGATATAATAAGGAAAAAAAAAGTTGAATTTTACTTCAAAGAAAAATTAAAAAAATTAAAGAAAATTACATTTTACATGAATAGATATCTTCAGCTTTTAAATATTATTTTAAGGTCATAATGAATACATAATTTTTGTAATAAAGAAACATAGCATCATTATCAATGAATTAGTGTATTATTTTATAATGTCTTATCAAAGAAAAGGATGAAAGTCCTATATTGAGATGCTTTGCATTTACTTAAAAGGAATTCTTTTCTGATAGAGTGAAACAAGAAAACATTTGTGGAGAATCATCAATTATTATTTGTAAAAAATCTCTTAAATTTGCCCCCAAAAAATTATTATGTTTTTAGTAACGGCAGAGGTAAAAGTTTCCATATAAATAACAAAAAATGAAATATTTATTTTAAGTAAAATTATTAGTATGCTTTTATAAATAGTTGAAATATTTCTGATAACATAACTAAGCGAAATATATTTCAGCTATAAAAAGGAGAAAAAATTAATATCTTATTTTATTTCAAAGAATTTACTGTAAAATATTAATGTTAATATTCGGATTTTTATAATGACTATCCACCTTACTTTCATCTAATTTTCTTTCCATTACTTCAGCACTTTTCAAAGATAAACAGAATGCATTTACAAGGAATTGCTATTTTTATCTTTCTTGTTAAAAAGTATATTTGGCAATAATTTACGAATAATATATATATTTCAATGTTTTAAATTCCTCTATTATAAATTAAAAGTATTTATAAAATTATGGAAGTTTTATATTTCTACTTAAATCTATTCATGAAATATTTTCTCGAACTTGTTTAGGTACTGACACTAACTAATTTATATCAGAATCAAGGAATTTTCAAATGATTGATTCTTTACTAAAATGCTAATGCTGAATTTTAAAAAAGATTCTGAGAGTATTCATTGAAGTGTAAATATATTCATTGAAGTAATTAATTAAATACTTGATAAGTAAAAAGGATTTGAATATTTGAATTGCAAATATTTTCTGTTACCTTTCAGGAAGCTAATTTTAATTAAAAAAGTTATTTGTTTGAAAGTTAGAATGAATAATTATGTTACAAGAATGCTTCAGTGATGTCTTGTATGTATGCTTCCTTAATAAAATAGAGCGTAATTTTTATCAACTCGCCTCTTTCGGATTTATATCACATAAGAAATGTTTTAATTATTCTTCATTATATTATAAAAACTCGATTTTTTTTAAATAGAAAGTGTTGGAAACAAATTTATTCTATAGCTTTTAAAAACATGTTTTAATAAGTGTTAGAATAAAATGTTACTTATATACACATTTAAATCAATCAGAAATTCATCGAACAAGGGAATCACATAAACAAAATAATTTCACATGATTTGAGATTTTTTTTTTCTGGATTGAAATGGTTTGCTAAGCATTATTTAATAGGATGCATCATTTGATAGGTCAGAAAAAAAGCCATAATTTTGTATGGTTCCAAGAACAGGGCAAATGATTGAAAATTGTAATTACAAATAAGTTTGGACTTTAAATATTCAACTCTAGGTTGGGTTTATAGTCCATGGTAATATTTTATATATACGAAATAATACGTTTTGCACAAACAAGATTTCTTTTCAAAAATAGACGAAAGGATTAATTTATAAAATTACTATATTTGCTGATAAGATAGTATAAAATGGCATTTCATCTAGAAAAATTATCTATATTTAATACCTATATAAAAAATTGCAGTGTAACACAAGGAAAAAAATAAATTGTATATACGAAATGTGGTTTTTAAAAATATATTTAATGATTCGTTTTATTTTTAAATAGTTATTTTGAAAAAAACGTCAAGGAGGATTAAATATCTATAGTTGAATAATCATTAGAAACAAACATATTTCTTTCGTATCATATTTATCGTAAATTTTAAATAGAAGAATGTGGTTTTTAAAAATATATTTACTGCTCCGTTTTATTTTAAAAAACTTTAAGGGGGATTAAATATCTACAGATGAAGAATTACAAGAAACATGCACATTTTTCCCGTATCATATTTATCCTAAATTTTAATAAGAAGAATTTTGTTTATAGTCACGAAAACCAACGAAAAAATCGACTTCGTCCTAGATCCTTATTCAAAGTAAAACTCTAAGAATTGTCTGGAGTCTATAAATGTCTATATCTAAAATAAAAGGCTAATGAATAGTTATGTGGAGCAGTTGCTTAAACTTGATAATCAAAAAACTCCACTATTTTATTAATCATAAATTTCCACCAATCAGCTTCTATGGAAAATTTATTTTACATATTCCCTTTTTTGCTCAGCTCAGCAGAAGAAGTGCTTCATAATGTAGCATTAATGATCGCCTCATTAGTCTTTACTGTCTGCCAATATAACTGATCATTATATTCATCTTCACTTATTTCCTTATTACAAAATTCAGCACCGTCTCAGGACCGTCTTCTTTATCTCAGAGTAGACTAAAAGTAATAAGGAGGGAGAATGAAACAAAATTATAGCTTATGAAATCTTATTAAAAGAAATCTGATAACAGAATATTGAGAAAATACTTTATAAAGATAGAATAGAATTATTCTTTACTGTCTTCAGATTTCTATTTCTCACTTTCAGCTTAGATTCCGAATATAAAATGAGGTTTGAACTATTTATTTTTATTGCAGTTAACATCTTTATAAAGCTTTATATGTGCATAAATTTTATTTACACTATTTTATTTAACCTAACCTGTTTCCTGTTTGAAATGAAAGAATTTTTTAATCGATATTTCATTGATTTATTGATGTTATAAAGTTCTGTATAACTGAATGCTTCCTACGGCAATGCAGCGTTTCAATCATCAAAGAACTGATAGCCGTGTAGTTTCAAAACATACTATTCAGTTCTCGAGTTATTTTTATAAAAAAATTAATTACGCAAAAGAGGCGTTGTCTGGCTGTGAATTTGAGCAAAATTTGATTACAAGATTACGGAATATTTATGATAATAGCTTATAAAGCACTTCATGACTAAAACGTAGTAAAAAAGAAAACTTTAAAAAAACGTCTTAAAATGAGTTTTTTATAAATAAATTGAATACTTGAAAATATTTCAGTATAAATATTTCAGTCAAAATAACATAAAAATAAGTAGTACTAAAAACACATTATGTAATCTAAGTTACATTTAGTATCAAATAAAGGAAAAATCCAACTCATTAATCAAAAGTTAAAAATATATTATCAGTATATAATTAAAGAATCATTTTCTTTGATTATTTATATCACCGCTTCATGCTTGTTTAATTTTCTTCTGATTTCTAAATATTTGATTAAAAATATTTGTAGGTTTTAGTACCGTCATAAAAGCTTATGTAAATAAAAACTGTTTCCATTTTTCTGTTTGAAAGTTTTATTTTATAATTTAATTCTAAATATTTGAAATAATGAAATAAATGTTTTTACTTAAATGTTGTAAAATAAAGCCTCAAGCTTGCTTTAAACCAATACAACAAATCATATAGTTTAAATTAAATTTCCAATATTATCAATATAAGGTATATTTAAGAAATATTATATCTATGTTAGAGGAAATTATTTTGTTTACCTCTTAAATCAGTAATGCATGATATTCTTTCAAACTTGTGTCGATATATTTAATAAAAACCCTGAAAAACTGAAAAAATTTCAAAAGGCTGTTTCCTTACTTTTGTAAAAGTATTATAAAAGCTATTGAAGATATGAAGTAGCTTTAAAAACATTTCTAATAATTATCCAAAGTAGAAATAATAATTTAAAAAAAACTTTAAAATTGAAATGAAATAAAAGACAAATGATGAATCCTGTTTGAAGAGTTTATCAAAAATCACTTTTAGGAAGGGATTCAAACCAGAGATTTTTTTTATCTGTGAGGGGCATGACTTTTGCCCAAAAATTTGCCTTATACCCAGAAAATTCTAAGATTTTGATGTTTTGGGAAGACAAGAATTAGTATAGATAGTGAAGAATGCCAAATTCAATAATTAAGAAAATTATATAGAATTAATAACAAAAGAAATGTTTCAAAAGTTAAATCAAATTCAGTTTAATCAAACATAGAAAAATCCTACCTGGGTATTAAAACAGAAAACTATTGGAAAACTATCGATCTTCAACCAAAAATTAAATGGCAATCTAGTCAAACAAGAAATGAACCCCTAATTGAATGTAAACTTAACTAGGCAAAAAATCAAAAATTTGAAATTTAATATTAATTACAAATTAAACATACATATTGCACTCAAAGAAGTATTAAAAAAACAAAAAGAAAAGACGTAACTCGACCCTGAACATAAGTGCTAATACTAGTTTAAAAAAACCCGCGTTTAACGCTAAAACTCCTACAAAGCTTCGTTAGAGCTCCTCATCATAACACAATTTAATTTGAACAGTCTTAGCGCCATCTATTGAGATAAAATAGAGTTTCAGGAGAAAAAACAAGAAAAATACACCTGGAAGGCTTATTTTCAGATGTAAAATCCTGTATAAATGAGAATAAACCTTCCATTATTAATTATTCTATATTATAATCGGTTTGTTTTGAAAAAATAAGTTTTTAAAAAGATTGCTTGTTGCATCGATATAAGATACTTTGTTACTGCAAATTTTTTAATCCTGTTAAATTAAGAGAAAATTAAATTTTTGAAAATTTTTGAATTTAAATTAGAATGGGAATTATTTAGTTTCGTGCCTTTGAAGAACTGGCATGATTTGCATTTTGAAAATGGTTTTCGGGAATTTTAGATGGAAATTTAATTTTTTTTTTTTTTTCCTTCATGCCACTTAAAATTTAACTACCGTAACTTTTATTCTTTGAAAATAATTCCCCATATTCCCTCAACTTCACATCTCTAAAAAAATCGAATTAAATCTTTCTAGGGCCAATAATTTTAAATACATTAAAACTAGACATGTCTGTGTCATTCTCTCGTTTTGCTTTTGGTCTCTCGACAGAGAGAACGTCACTTTGGATAATGATCAAATTTCGAAGAAATACTTCCAAATTCTTCACTAAATAGAAAATTCATGCTTACTTGTAAAAAAAAGATGTGACTCAACTGAAGATTATCCCCTATATTCACAATAATTTTTATTTGCATGTAAGCGACAAAGGTAAAATTTTAAGACCATATAACGGAGTAAAATAATACAAAATAATTCAAAAATCAAAGCTTAATACAATCTTAAAGTTTTAAGTTCATCTGAACCCTTATTTTATGAAAAAGAATTTCGTGCACTGCATTATTATCGTGAACATATAACTTAAATATGCTCTTTTTGTATGATTATTTAAAATTTAGATTAAATTCTTGAAATGATGAATTCTTGATTCATTTTAAGAAAGTCATGTATTTAAAAACATATCATAAAATTGAAGTTTTTATACAAAGAATTCGATCAAAGCTAAATAAATTACTATTCGAATAATTATCATCCGTCTAGAAATTAAGACTAGCTAAAAAAAATTGAATCAGTGCTGCCATCTATTTGTCGTTTGGTGAAATACTACACCTCTAGGGAAAATTAAAATAGTTCAGCTTAATACCTCTAGATGGCAGCATGTGCTTACACTATACTGTATCCGATTTTTAGTACTCTGCATCCGTTATCTGAAGAAATATTTCTCCTCTATTTAAAATTAAACTAGTTCCACTTAAAATCTATAGATGGTTGCTGTCCTTTCAATATTTGGCACCCGATTTTTGATACTTTTTGAATGCGATCTTAGTTCAATTTGGATAAATTTAAGGGTGATATATTTTAAACTATACGGAAAATCAGAACGAGGAATTTTCTACGATGTTAAAACAGAACTCTAATTCATTTTAACTCTGATAAATATTAAACATCCTTAAATGCAAAAACAATATATATGCTGAAAAATGCCATGAAATTTTTAAATAGTGTGTATATATTATATACTAGCCGCCTTTGGCGACCAGCCAGTTCGCCAATCTTAATGTTCGTTAAAATTTTAATAATTAAATATTTTATGCAATTTCTACTTTAATAGCTTCTTCATCAAAATATTTTAAAACTTCAAATTTTGATTATCATATAATTCATTCATAATATTATAAAGGCCTTCAGTCATAACGTAATATGTATCTCTCTCATTTTCTGTTAGCACCCGTAGAATTTATGCTTTAAATTAAAGTGTAAAGAATTTATCTTCAATTAATATAATAATATTTTTTACTGAAACAAAGCATTTTTTTATAATCTGATTACTGAAAATAGAGTCAATCAGCGTTTAAACTTTATGGGCACTAAAGAATATCTTTTTAAATTTATGTAATATCTCAAGAGTTGGTCAACAAAATTTTCTTAGATTCATTATGAGCAGATCGATTCATTAACAATGTTTAAATTTAAATGCATCAAACACTAAGAAAATAAAACGAATCGTTTAAAATAAACGGTTGAAAACAGGTTTTAAAAAAACTACTTAAAAAACGATGTACTTAAAACTATAAGCATATACAAAAAATATATAACTAACATAAATACAATTTACTTATAAAAGCATGCAACTAACCCAAAAATAATTTAAATCATCCATTGATAACGTTGTCATGGCAACAATCAGAACAGAATGCGCATGCGTGAATTTTCTTCGCCGGTTACGTAACGCAAATACGTGATTTTTTCTACGCCAGTTGGGGTAACGCTATGCGGATTAGAAATTTTTTATTTCCTTTATTCTGTTTTATTTTAATTCAAAAGTACTTCAGAATGAATCTGAAAGATTGATTCATTAACAATGTTTAATTTTAAATGCATCAAACATTAAGAAAATAAACAGAACCGATTGAAATAATCCGCCGAAAAATTTTAACCCTAGCCTCATTACTGTTGGGAGAAAAAAAAAACTGAAGCCTATCTCGTTTGGCGCTGGGGGTAATGGAAGATTTTTTTTGGCGGAAAAGTTGGCGGTGGGGAAAATGGAAGATTTTTTTGGCGGGAAAGTTAGTTTTTAATTAATAATTAAAATTCTAATTAAAAATTCGAAAAAAGAAACCCCAGGTGCACATTCCCAACCTCCAAGGTATACATATTAAATACGTATTAAAAACGTATAAAAAGAATAAGTTAGCATGTTGACAGACATTTGGAAATATATTTGCTGTAGTCTATTTTTGCTGTTAAGGCAGGAAAGAAAATATCTTTTCTTAAAGGAAATGCTTGGAAAATTTTCAAAAAATAACCTGTGAGAAGACAAACGAAACCCGTTATAACAAATAAGAAAAAAAAATATTTATAAAGTTATGACATTGACATATTCTGAATTTTCAGGAAACGATAATTCGTTTCTTCAACACAGAATTCAAGAATATATATAATCTTCTGAATCACTGGAGTGAATTAATTTCCTCAGTGGGAAAACAATGGAGTATTTTCTAAATCGATATCAACATTTGCTTGAGTTTTTTAAACTTCATACAAGAACATACGGAATTTGAAATTGAAATTTTTGGAATATTCTGCGAGATGGTTTGATGCCTGAAATTAATTTCTAAGGAATTTTGACTAATATCGTATTAGTCAAAATTGTTTCAAACAACTTGAATCCATACCTATGACAACCTCAATTCAGACAATTTCAGCAAACTTGAATTCACCTTAAAATTCCTGAAAATTCATTAAAGCTGTAAAAAATATGGTTTTACGGAAGAAATATTTAAAAGATATTTATGATTCCACAAACAGAATAACCATTGAGCATCGATATTTATTGAACTATATATTTTTAATGTCAAATTTGAAATCAATAAATTGACCCAATATTCCAAATATTATAAATATATACATGTTGAAGAAAAATAACAATGCAATTTCACAGTTTTAATGCTAATAATTTACCCTGCAATTTAGAAGATCATTTAATAATAACTCTTCCGAAGAAATTATAGATATTTTGATAAATAAAATAGTCTGAAAGTTTATCTTATGACTTTGTAAATAAAGCAAAAGTAGTGAATTATAACAAGGCAGGAATTAGAGTTTTAATTCACTCTGCAAACAAATTTATTGATGAATCGAATTTTTTAAATTCTGCTTTGTTTTATAAGGCAAAGAATGACTTAAAGATAGAATTATTTTTAGTATCATATGTATGCATTTCAATCATTCCTATAAAGCATTAAAATATATATTCAATTTACATAATAACCATTTATAGTAACTAATCACCGATCTACCAATAAGTATTACTACAAAGTAGATATAAAGGATAGATCTACCAAAAAATTTCTAGAGAATAATTGAAAGACAAATTATGGTATATTATGTAAAAATATAAATATTTCTTTAATTTTGTATTTGATATAAATATACGAAAGAGCATTTATCAATGGAATGCGAAAATGCAACTGACGAATCCTACAGTTTATAAAAAAATTTTAAATTCATTTACATTTCAATCAAACAGTTTCTGAAATTGCTTCTATAAATTTTTTAGTAATATTAGAAAGTATACTAATAATAATGCGTTGTAACAATATTTGAGAAATACATATTTGAGCTTGGGCTCTCAAGATCTCCGCTGTCTTTAGCAATAAAATTTAATAAATTAATATAAGTAGTAATACATTCAAAGTAGTAAATAAAAATATAGTTATTATTCCTTAACTAATCTCAAAAAATTGAAATGAGAAAACATGAAGAAGCTATCACTGACTTACGCATGTTCAGCTGTCGTCATTTTTCAAAAAAGGGTATTATTATTAATGGCAGAATATGGTAAAGGATGACTTAAAGATGATTTCATGTATATCTTAAAAATAATATTATTTTAAAAAAATAGATTAAGATCACTGTGCTGAAGAAAAGAGTCCCATTACGTAATGTAGTGGTTGAGTTAAGCTGCAAATTAAAATGATTGTTAAAAATGATTGCAATCACTTTCATTAATGAATGTGATTACTCTAATTTTTAGTTTAACGAATGTGTTTACTTGTGTGGGAATTATTTTTTAACAAATTTTTATTTCACTTGTAGTCTCATATTTTTAAAAAATTAATTTTGTAATCGTTTTATCCGCCTCCTTATATACTAAAATTTGAAACTTTGCACACTTGCTTGTTCTTGATAACAATATACTGTTTTAATATTTTTCAGAACTATGTTCTCAAATAACGCATTTATGAAATTAAATTTTCTGTTCATATGAGTAACGAAATCTGAAGGTGAATTTAAGAAAAAATAATCGTTTGAAAATTAAATGAAAACGATAGAAATAACTTAAAAATAACAATTAAATATAAAAAAATTAATTAAAAAAATTCTGCATTACGGGCCATTAATAGAAAAGTGTTTTAAATAACTGTGTGTATTAAATGTGTTATTTAATGTAGATTGATTGGTGTTTGAAATATTTCATCTTATTAATGCAATCCATTTAATAAGATTTAGTAAAACGTATTTCTTCCCTTCTAAAATACATCCTTATAATTTAAATTTAGGTTTATTACTAGTCACCAAATTTTCAAAGAAATTCCTTGCGCAATCCTTACAGAATATTATTTCTTAATAAATCCAGGTGATGTTTTAATTTTTTTTCAATTGGCCTTTCACCATAGTTGCCCAATTCATGAAAAATAGGCAATTTATTTTATTTTGAAAAGACACAAGGTCTGTACAAGGGTTAAATAAGAAGTTTATAATGCTTTGAATCATTTCCTAATATAGTGCTTTTTATCCATAATTTTTAAAATTCTCTAACGAGGGCACAATGTGGAAAATTGAGTTCGAAATAATATTTAGTATAATGGTAGTACACATTTAGAATGTTCATTCACTAAAATATTGAAGCGCATTAGCCAGCCAATTTCGAGAAAATGGCCCTCAAACTTCAAGCATAGCTTATATACTAATAATGTGTCGCCAGCGACAAGTACTTGAAAAGTATAGTGGATAAGGCACCGACACAGCATTTACAAGTTTGATCCTAGACTTATATATATATATATATATATATATATATATATATATATATATATATATATATATATTGCTTTTTTTTATTTGTTTTCTTTCTAAATTATTTCACATTAATGTGACAATTTCCAAACTGATTTAATTTATAGGTTTTTCCATTTTTATGCAACAATAATATTTATACTTTTAATTATTGGATTATAATTTAATTCATCGAAGAAAAATTATTATAAATATAAATGCTTTTTTTATTATTCAGAATTACTTAAATTAACAATTTAAAGATTGTTTCAATTAATATGATTTTCATTTTTTACAAAAAAAATGTCCTTTTAATATATAAATTATGACTTATTTTTTTAAAAGAAAAATAATTATGTTCATTTATATAGTTCTTGAATTATAATTATAATTTAATTCTTAAGTGTTAAAATAATTATAAATATAATTTTAATTATAAAACTATATAATTAACTATAGCTATTTTCATCTTAAAATCATCAAAAGTTTCAAATTTTTGGATTTTAACAATGCTAAATTATTTTTTATAACTCAAACAAACTGTATTTATATCGGTAATTAAAGATAACACATGACATTTATAAAATTATATCAGCAAACATTTTTAATATTAATAATCGAAAAAAACAGAAAACAGGTTTTAATTATGGAATAAATAAATAGATGGTTCAAATTTTTTAGTAATATTATGCGGTATGCTTTGTACGCTTAACGATTTTCTGAATAAAAACAAATATTTTTTCAAGGTAATTGAAATTTGTTTTTTAATCGATTCCTTTAAGGTTTCTCTTGTGGATAATCTTTATTTATCAATGCTGCAAGATGTCAAAATATGTCTGTATTGTTTCAAATGTTTTTACGATATTTACCATTTTGGTTTTTGTATGTAATAAAAGTAAATGAAAACTTTTTATGATGTCAGTAATTTAATTAACTTTTTTCATCATTTAAGTTATGCCTGTAATTATATTTCCTGCTTAAAAATAAAATTATGATTCAAATATTAAATGAATAAATATTTATTTTTGAGAGAGATTTATTTTCAGAGCATTTGTTTTTGATTAATGAAAGAGTTACATATTAATTAAAACAGACTGTAATTTTTTTTAAATATTTATTTTTAAAAAAAGACGCGGTTATATCTTTTAATTTTTTTAAATTTATGCTTCAGGTATTAAGAAAAAAAATACATTTATTTTTGCTTATAAAAATAATTAGCATATTTATTGAAACCTTAAAATTGTTAATTTAATTTAAGTAATTCTGAATATTCACAAAATGCATTTATATTTATAATTATTTTTCATCCAAAAATTTTAATCGAAGAATTAGGAGAATAAATATTTATATTTATATAAAAAATAAAAAACATATAAAATAAAGATGTTTTTAAATGTTTAAATTAATTTGAAATAATTTAAAGAGAAAATAAATTGAAAAAAGTTCAAAATATTTATCTTGAACTGAACTCATGAATGCTATGCCAGCGCCTTATCCACTACAATATTCGGTAATCGGTAACGGCGAGAAATTATTAGTGTATAAGTTATACTGAACGGAGACCATTGGATCATTGGAGGATTGGGACTATTCACTAAGAATTGACAGGTATATCTCTTTAATATTTTAAAGAATGAACATCCTAAAAGCAAACTACTATTATACTAAATCTCATCCCGAACTCAATTTTCCACCTCATGCCGCAAATAATATACTTTCAAAATAGATTGTCCTTGATAAGTGAATGATGATTTCGAGTACACTTTGATTTGTCTTCCAAGTAAAAGACACAAAAATGAAGAGTGTTTCCTGTGAGATATTTGTCCGATAATATTGAACTCAAATTGATGAATGCTGTGTTCAAACATAGAACAGAACGCCGTCTCATACCTCCATATCAGTAATACTCTGGTCACTGAACACGTGTTCAAATATATTCAAAGAACTTATTATTGTGCGGGAAAAAAGTAGAAATAATTTACCTAGAATTATTAGTTTTATATTAGATCTCAGATACAGTGTAAAGTATGGTATATTCAAAATTCCTAATAAAATGAAAAGATTCTAAATGAAGGAATAATTGCATACTAAGGTGGGTTAATAGATTAATAGACATCTTAAAATTCCATGTATTATTTTATATAACTCATTAACATTATAGTATTGCATATATATATATATATATATAAACAAGAAATACAAAAGACAAAAACAGGCACGTATGAAGAAATGTCAAATTTAAAAATAATAAACGGAATGTAATGCAACGAAAATATGCTTGGGTTTAATAAAGATACTGTGTTGAAATAAGTAAACATTTTAAAAGTACTATTTGTAAAAGCCGGTGTTCTTTTAAATTTTGTGCCAAACTGTTTCAGATCTTGAATTTCATTGTAGGCATTTTTTCTTTTCTTTTCTACTGTCGTTAAACTACAAACACTTTACAATATTAAACTTATCAAGGCGGCTTAATTGTCCTTTTTTTTGTTTAGAACCAAGATCGTTTCTCCCGTTAGTTTCCCTTCTGTTTAAAGCAACCTAAGAAGTTTACTATTTTGACTTATTCTATCGTTTCTGTCAGGTATGTCAAATTTTGCATATAACATTGTATATACTGCATTCTGCATTTCTTTATCTTAATTTTGGAGAGTTTAATTTCTGGAGATAATGCGTTTACAGAGTTAATAATATTTATTTTACGTTAATTCGTTAACAATGAAAATTTATTAAAACGGCTTATTTAACCCTGGTCCCCTTCTTTTTTTAACACTTTCCTCTCTTCAGTCTCTCTTCCGCTTAAAGCAATCCAAGCAGTTTTTTGCCTTATCACCATTCATCATATCTATCAAGCACGTTAAATTTTGTATTTGAATTTGTACACACTTCTGTACGCACTTCTTTATCTTAACCAAGAATAGTTTCATTTCTTGCGATTTTATTTTTAATTACCTTTATTTAAAGTTAACTCGTTGGAAAACAAGCATGATAAACACAAATTGTTTGAATTTCATTTGCTCACAAATGACATTCCATGATATTCTTCTCAAAAAATTTTCTTCACCTTTGTTTAAGTTTTATTACATTTCTTACTCCGTTCTTCTCAATTTGTAAGATTTTTTATGGGCTTTTCTTTAAATTCTTTTTTTTTTGTCTGTGTATTATTATTTCGCTTTTCCATGTTAGTGCAACTTCTGAGCAAAGCAGAAATGATCTTATCTGTTTGACTCTTTTATGTTTCCATATTATGTGATCGAATATTTGCGTCATAATCATCAGAGTGCAGCATATTTTGCCAAAATTATTTCTGTTTTGGGAACTAGAGAACATTTAAAGAAATGCGTTGGTAGAGTTATAAGTATTATTGCTAATTTGGAAGCAGACTACAGTGACATAGTAAGATTGTAATTTTTGAAGGACGATACCAGTTTTGAATCTCATTTATACAAAGGATTCAAAGTAAATATGTATTTTATGCCATCGATGAAATCGATTGCATAAACCATATCGACCATAGAACTCCTACAGAGCCCTTGTAAATGTTGAATGAAAGATTGAAGAAATAGTGATGGCTCAGGTATCGTATTTTCATCTAATTACGCCTCAAAATTACCAAGTATGTAAATAATTTTTGTATTCCATCTAAACGGGAGGATAACATAAGAAAACTAATACAAAACAGGCTACAAATCATTACAATAGATATACCGGTAAAATAAATATTTTTGGTGTCAACCTTTTGCCGAAAACAAATTTAACGTTATAACTAAACAAGATTGCCCATGAACCATCATTCTATTCTTTAGTAACAGAATAACAATTTAGTTCATTTAAATAAATGTTTTTGGTTTTGCATTTAAATAAACAGTTTTAATAAATATTTTTGGTTTTACATTTAAATAAATATTTTTAGTGATATATTTGGATAAAATAAATATTTTTAGTGATATATTTGGATAAAATAAATATTTTTAGTGATATATTTGGATAAAATAAATATTTTTAGTGATATATTTGGATAAAATAAATATTTTTGATGTCAATATTTTGCTGAAAAGGAAATTTAACGTTATAACTAAACAATACTGTCCATCAACCATGTTTCTACTTTTAGAAATAGAATAACAATCTAATCCATTAAAACTATAACTATAGTTTCAATTCTTTTTTCACTAATGTAAGTTTTCTTTGTTTTATTTTTAAGATTTTTATTCTTTACTAAATTGTGGAAAACTGTAAGAAAAAAAATCCAATAATATTATTTTATAAATTAGTGCCTGCTAAGAATCTATAGCTGTAAAGCCTTCTTTTCGCAAATTCATTCAAGGACATTTCTGATTTTCGACTTCTATCTTTTTTCCAAAAGTGAATCAAGCGTCGTAATTATTCCAATTTATTTCAAATAAAATTTCTGCATTTCTATTTATGATGAAAAGAAGCAATGTCACCAACTTTAAGGAAACTTTGTCGATAAACCATTGTCTTTTAATTTGTCTTCTTTCTGTCTTTCTAAAATATTAATTGTTTCTAATGAAAATTAATGATAAATTATTAGATCCTATTGGCAAAGAAGATTTCTTTGCCTTTTTTCACTACAATCTATTTATTTATGTAAAATTTTCAAAACTTTTGGGAAAAAAAAATACCCTATTGAATTACGTGACAATTCACTTATTTCTTCTCTAAGTAGTTCAATAATTTCTTACTTTTCTAAACTGTCTTCATTTCCCTGTTGTGAATTACGTCGAAATTAGAAAAAGTGAAAATAGTAGCCAACAATCCCTAAATTTGTTTTGGAGGGTTTTTTTTTTTTTTTTTTTTTAAGATTTTGTTAAAAAAGACTTATTTATGAAATATATCTAGATGCAAATCTCTTTCTAATTTCATTTAATTTTCATTGATGAATTGAAAGGCAAAAAGAAGGTAGATTAAATAAAGAGATTCGGAAAAAGTCTTTTAAAATAGTACAAAAAAAGTATATGCGTGAGATAAGTGCCATATTTTTTGTCTTATTTTTTACAAGTAATCTACCTCTTTCTAAAATAATTTTTTTAATTCATATAACTATTTAATGATCCTAGTTTTAAGCTGCTAATATTTTTTTTTCATATTTCTGAAATTTACATTGAAAGTACATTAATCATTCATTTCATGCTTTTAGACAAAGGACAAATATAAAAAAAAACTTTAAAATATCATCGTAAAATTCGATTTAAAGCAAATTGTGATAATTCAGAACAATTTTGAAGAAAAATGCGAGAAAAGTTACATAACTGTTTATTTATTGTTTGTTTAAAAAGCGTAAATCGGTCTGTAAATGTGTTCAATTTACATAATTACTCGCCAATGAGTCATAGGTTAGTTGAAAACATATTGGGAGTGAAGGTTAATCTTAAGTTAGTTGGAGGAGAATTATACGTGAAAACTGCGAATTTCGACACAAAGATAGGTCTAATCTTAGAGTTAAAAAAGTTTGTATATGTACATAGTAGATTCTTCATTTTTATAAACTAAAAATAATTCTAAAATCTTTTGAAACCGAAATTAATTTCTTCGAAATTTTTCATATCACAATGTTTATCTAAATGTATGCATACTTTTTATAATCAACCGTTGTGTGAACCATATTCCCAAATCTAAACGCATTCCTTGTGGCATCGAGAACTTTCACTTGGATATGTGGTGTCCCAAACTGAAAACGCTTAAGAATTTCTGTATTAAATAGAACATAATCATACCACAAGTAGTTTCAAAACAATATTTTACTGGCTTTGTTATAATCAATATCTCCGAGGAGTAGGCGATGACTGAGGATGGTTCATTTCGCTAATTCGATTAATTTAATCTATTCATTTTCATTTTCTTTTCGTTCGATTATTTACAAAATATGTGATGGTTAATTGAAGTAATTGCCTCGAATCTTAAGATATCTAATGAGGTATCATTCATTAAACACTTTAATTCCATGGATTGGCTTGGTTTGTCTTTTCCTAAGGATAATATCAGTTCTTACCGAATTTATCAAAATAGTTTCTAAATATTTTTGTTCCTAATTTTTACTATATCTGCATACCGAAATTTCCAATATAACAAACCCATTTGAGAATAGGATAAAAAAAAATATCACCTTTATTTATTTATTTGCTTTAACTCTTGATCAGAACTAAGCTTTTTCATTAAATTTTCTAGAAGCACAAGTGTATATATAGAGAATCAATAACTTAAAACGAACAATTCTTGTATATCTTTATAAATTTATTTCGGGTATCTCGGAAACGGCTCTAACGAATTGGATCAAATTTTATATTTATATAAGGTTTTTCTTATTATTTATATAAGTGTCTTTTCTGAAAAAATACGATTTTACACACTAAAAAAATTTTTTTTATAACTAACTATTAGAATAAGTACATTATTCAACTTCTGCTTCGAAGCGTAGGAAATGCAGTATAGTGGCTAGAACAACATGAATGACGTGTGTGTTGCGGATCTGTTCAGTCGCGCTTTATGTTTTATTTATTTATTTTTTTACGTATGCATTTATATTTAATATTTTAGCGTTTTAAATTTATATATGTAGGTGTCTTTCCTTAAAGAAAAAATGCAATTTTGCACAAGAAAACATTTTTTATAACTAACTCTTAAAGGTATTTTTCTATCTGCTTTCACGCTGATTATGTCAAATAGCGCCATCTCAGACCTGATTTCACCTTGGTAAAACTGAGTGTAAGCTCAAAAATATAAGTAATGATAAGTAAACTCTACAGTTAATATTGTAATATAGCAGATTGCATCGAATAGTATGTTAAACTAACTGCATTCATGATTTTTTTTTATTTATTTAAATAACCAGTGCATATATAGGCATGATTGAAAAATTGTCATATGTAATCAGTATGTGATTCGTATCTAAATATTTTCTCCAAAAAAAACACAATTTTAGAAAAAAACTACGAAGCAAAGCTCGGTCTTCCAAATATTAGAGCATAAATTGTGTCGATAATCTTAATTGCTTAAGAAAAATCGTGACCTAAAAAATCGTTTTAAGTCAATCATAACATTTGCTTTGATTTATTTTTTATGGTGCAACGTGAGGTGAAATGGATATACAAACTCTTTCAATGGAAATATCTCCTGTATATTGTTAAGCATTTCTTTGCTTTCGGAGATAAAGGATGTTGACAGCAATATCCATCATTTCTCCAACAAGTCCTAATACAAATACTACGGGGGGAATTCTGTATGATTGATGTTACTTCGATCAAAAATCAATATGCCATTCGATAGAATGCACGATGATTAATGATTCTCTGACTGCCCATGAATTCACTATAAAACCGGTACAAAAGTTATAAGATTTTTAATATGTTGGTTATTTAATTAATCTTTTAAATTGTGATTTCCATAGTTATTACGCAAGGAGTACATAATTGAAATGAACTAATTCAGATCTGTCAATAGCGACACTATTAATAAAAATGTAACGGCATTTTTAAGTTGAGATGTATATAATATATCTAAGGAAGGGATGTTTTAGGTATGGATCTCATGATATTGAGCCGCATTTGGATGACAAGAATGGTGCATGAGCCTGCTTCTTCAGCAACAAATTTCCAAACCATGCCGAAAAGAGAACATCAAAATTTCAGTTAGATTTAACCTGCAAGATTACAGATAAAGAAATCTTTAGAAGGATCAGATATTAAATTAGGTATACTCAGATATGGCAAACCCTCGAAAACAGGCAAAGTTCAATAAATTTTTCCCTAAGTAGGAGAAAGTTTAGGGACATTAAAAAGGTTATACATTGGTTACAAAATGAGCTTACAAAAAAGAAAGAGTTTCACGCAATCTATTTTCAATTTAATAACCAAAGCTGGTCTAGCGCATATTAATATGCAGTTGAGAATCAAATATTACCATCTTCTTCATCTGAGACCTGTTCAAACTTACATGATCCATCCAAAAATATCATTCTCGTATCTTCGAAAAGGGAGTACTATCTTTTTTTATAATCTAACTTAACCCTTGTATCCTTAATCTGACATTGTGGCATGTTGCAAATAAATGTAGCTTGTAAAACATATTGCTGATTTGTATACTTAATTTACAAATTTCAAATTTTTAGATTACCCTTGATTAAGATTTTCAAGGTTTTACCATGGATTGATACTGGGAATAACATTTAGCTAAATTTCATTGCTCAAGAATTTCAATTAAAAATTAAGTGCTAAAAAAACTAATAATTCCTTCGAAAAGCTTTATTTAGAGTGTAAAAGTTTTATGACTCTTATTCATTTTTTAGAAAAATTTTATATAAAAGATTTTAAATAATTCTTAAATAATATTTTAATTATGCGTGATTTCTAAGATTTTATTGTTGAAAAGATGCAAATCAACTGATACAAGATGCATTTATCAATTTAAAAAAGTACTGAGTAAATTTATAGGATACTGTTATTAAATTTCAAACTTATTGCCTTATTCATAAGAATTGTGTTAAAAATTTTCACATCACTAGCGGCCTAGTGGTTTTTGTCCGTGACCTCGGTATTATTTAGGTAGTGTATTCATTTACTTAAGGTCTCATGGAAAATGAGATGAGGGTTTTTAAAAACATCATCCAGAACTAAATAAATAAAAATGAATGTAATAAATTCACTAACTAATTGTAGAATCAATGAGTTAAATTAAATAAGACGATCAAAAAATCAAGAATACTTTTTAGAAATTTATACAGAGCCATTTCAAGTGTTTTTAATATCACAGGGCAAAAGTAACTAGATATGGCATCGTACTCTTATAGTAAAATGCTTTCCCTCTTCCAAGATACATAATGGTTATAAAAATAAAGCTGGATTCTTAAATGAGGCTTTAGAATAAATTAATTTCAGAAACAAACTACAATTTTTTGGAGAAAAAAATATTTGACTAAAAATACTTTTTCTTCTGATTAAAATCTTCTCGTCTTTAAATTTTAGGTTAAATATCCAATGTATGGGGAATTTTATATTGTAAGTAACTGGAAGTTAAGAAAATATTAAATCCAGATTCTTGAAATTTGTAGCATATGGTGTTGAATGTAAATTGATTAATATCTTGTCAAATGGCCGAAGCCATAAACTCAATTTTAAAATATGTAAAATTCATCTTAATAAATATACAAGTGTTTAGAGTTCAATTACGAAGAAGGTATTGTGCCAAACACAACATTATATCTTACACATTTTACTTACATCAATTGGGCCAATTTTTATAGCAAAAAAAATAATCTATATTTTTAACACCAAAGGCTAAAGTGACTCAGTGTGCTTAACGAGGAAAAGTAAATAGGCATAAAAATTAAATAAAAGAATATTTTATGACATTGGCTAAAATTTAATAGATATTTTAAGGCAGAAATAGATTTTGATCAGCTATAATTCAACATTTTAATTGATATTCAACACGTTTGATATTCAAATGTTACAATCAGTGTTTTTTTTTTTTTTTCATTTTCATTTAATACATTTTACAATTTAGTTTACAAAATATGTCATGATGTTTTTTGAACTTTTATAATGAGTATTCGGAAAACGAATGATAGATTGAAACTCTTCATGCTTCTATCAATTTATTTGATGCACAGTACGTTTGTCTAAACTAAGATAATCTATCTACATCTATAGAGTACAAAGACAGTTTTAAATGATTCCACAACAAAACCTCACAGAGATTGAGATAAGCATACAAAAACTTAATTAAAAATCACATAGCTTTTGATACAAAAGATAAATTATTGATGTTTCAAAAAGCAATAATAACTGGTAAAATATATTTGTGAGTCAAAATGTTTATTGATTATTAATTAATCTTGTAAAGAGTTCTCCATTTTTTTAAGAAGAATTTTTCCATTTCCCCATCTTCTTGCCTGTTTTACTTACTATATTTAGCCTAATTGATATTCAACACGTTTGATATTCAAATGTTACAATCAGTGTTTTTTTTTTTCATTTTCATTTAATACATTTTACAATTTAGTTTACAAAATATGCCATAATGTTTTTTGAACTTTTATAATGAGTATTCGGAAAACGAATGATAGATTGAAACTCTTCATGCTTCTATCAATTTATTTGATGCACAGTATTGTACGTTTGTCTAAACTAAGATAATCTATCTACATCTATAGAGTACAAAGACAGTTTTAAATGATTCCACAACAAAACCTCACAGAGATTGAGATAAGCATACAAAAACTTAATTAAAAATCACATAGCTTTTGATACAAAAGATAAATTATTGATGTTTCAAAAAGCAATAATAACTGGTAAAATATATTTGTGAGTCAAAATGTTTATTGATTATTAATTAATCTTGTAAAGAGTTCTCCATTTTTTTAAGAAGAATTTTTCCATTTCCCCATCTTCTTGCCTGTTTTACTTACTATATTTAGCCTAATTGATATTCAACACGTTTGATATTCAAATGTTACAATCAGTGTTTTTTTTTTCATTTTCATTTAATACATTTTACAATTTAGTTTACAAAATATGCCATAATGTTTTTTGAACTTTTATAATGAGTATTCGGAAAACGAATGATAGATTGAAACTCTTCATGCTTCTATCAATTTATTTGATGCACAGTATTGTACGTTTGTCTAAACTAAGATAATCTATCTACATCTATAGAGTACAAAGACAGTTTTAAATGATTCCACAACAAAACCTCACAGAGATTGAGATAAGCATACAAAAACTTAATTAAAAATCACATAGCTTTTGATACAAAAGATAAATTATTGATGTTTCAAAAAGCAATAATAACTGGTAAAATATATTTGTGAGTCAAAATGTTTATTGATTATTAATTAATCTTGTAAAGAGTTCTCCATTTTTTTAAGAAGAATTTTTCCATTTCCCCATCTTCTTGCCTGTTTTACTTACTATATTTAGCCTAATTGATATTCAACACGTTTGATATTCAAATGTTACAATCAGTGTTTTTTTTTTCATTTTCATTTAATACATTTTACAATTTAGTTTACAAAATATGCCATAATGTTTTTTGAACTTTTATAATGAGTATTCGGAAAACGAATGATAGATTGAAACTCTTCATGCTTCCATCAATTTATTTGATGCACAGTATTGTACGTTTGTCTAAACTAAGATAATCTATCTACATCTATAGAGTACAAAGACAGTTTTAAATGATTCCACAACAAAACCTCACAGAGATTGAGATAAGCATACAAAAACTTAATTAAAAATCACATAGCTTTTGATACAAAAGATAAATTATTGATGTTTCAAAAAGCAATAATAACTGGTAAAATATATTTGTGAGTCAAAATGTTTATTGATTATTAATTAACCCTGTAAAGAGTTCTCCATTTTTTTAAGAAGAATTTTTCCATTTCCCCATCTTCTTGCCTGTTTTACTTACTATATTTAGCCTATGCAGAATTCTTTTCCTTGGTGTAGAATATGTGAATTATTTTTTAGTAATAAAATGTTTTGCCATGGTCTAAACATTATGCATATGAAATGGAGTAATGTGCATAATTGAACTTGAAGCATCTACACTCTAATATTTGTTGCCATGGATACAAATACAAATACAACGTAATAATGGCATTAAATCTGTACAGTGTGGTTTCTCATTACCAAAAGATGAAAAAAGTCTAGAGAACCATATCTTCGCAATCTCTAGTTTTCGAGAAATTTATAATAAAAAAACAGGAACGTAACATCTGGCCGCAATGAAATTTTATCTGAAACATGAAAAACAACGGTACACGCATGAGCCATAATCCTTAGAGGCATATCTGCTCAAAAGGCCCATTTTGATTATCAAGGCATGATAGTACAGCCATGCAATTACCGAGCCTGGTACGATTTTCACAAATGTGCAAGTAGCGTGACGACGAGCAACTAACTTTTTTTTCGTTGTTATTTGGATTCTATACATGGATTGTTTCAACTAGACCCCCTAAAAATTGAAAATTACACCACATTTGATATACCATCATACGTCCATGATACAAGATTCATGAAGCCATTGTCGGCCAAATGTTTTGCTGAATGGAATGTGCATGCTATGAGGTAATCCTATGACGTATATACGTCCTATAGGATGAACCTTTCCTATATATTACAGTAAATCATACGATTTGCAAAGGATGCTGGTGGCTGGTTGGACAGGGAAGTGTACTCACTCGCCGTTATTAGCGTAACTACAATACATGCGTTAAACATCAGGTATATATAACAATAATTATTCACGAATTACACCATCAATACAGCTTAGCTCTTACATAACTGCTCTATAATGTCACCTTTTTCTATGTGCTAATCAGCTGCTGCATATTTGTATAAACAATATTTCTCAACATGTTCTTGATGTCTTGTAATACCATTCTGGAATATCGGAAATTTCCTTTAAGTAAGCAATTTGTATTTCGTTACTTGCCATGTTACTTTCCGCTTTTTAAATGATCTCTTCTTTTAAGTAATCATGTGACTTCATCGATTTCTGCCACTTATTTTCTAAGAAATTAGAGAGTGCCGTTACATGATACTTTGGACCTATATGATATTTCTGGAGGCGAGATTTCGCTTTTTGCGAAGTTTATGTGATTCTCACTGAGTATCCTTACATTAATTTTCAGCAACGATTTTGAAAAAAAAATTAAAACAGTTTGGAAAATTCAAGCGTACTTGGTGAAATAAAACATTTAAATTTGAGGGGGTTTTCAAATTTATAACTAAACCCGAGAAATTGCTATTTTTGAAGTATAATAGTTATTTTCAGAATAATTACATTCACTTGCCTTTTATTTAAGAATAATAATTCGACTTATAAATCTGAGTCGCATTTAAAAAATTACGAATTCATTTAATAGTAAATATTAAAATGAAAATTAAAAGCGGTAAAGAAATTAGGGCAAACAGTAGAAATGTTGGGAAATGCACACAAAATTACTCTATTAATTCATTAGAATGTCAAACTAGTGACCTTTTAATACTCTACATTAACCTACTTAGAAGATTACCAGACATGTTTCGCATCTACCATATTGTAATGGTTGCTCATTATAGGATTTAATGTGAAAATCTGTATTTGCAACTTATTTGCGTATACATCATTTACCTTTAAAATTCTTGAATTTTTCTCAATGTAAAATTAATGTAATTTAATGTAAAAAACAACACAACTCAATTAGAAATGACTGTTCAAACAATTTAAGCAAATCACATAATAATAGTTTCTATTAGTAACAGAAAATAGAATAAAAACGAAATACTTAAACTGCAGAATTTAATATGCTCAAAGGATCCCTTACAATTAGATGAATAGGATGAATATTATGAAAACAGGGAAAGAATACCATGAAATATATTCCGCCGATGCACAAAATTCTGCTTATTTCACAAAAGTAAGAAGTGTCAGACGGAGGAACAATTTTCCTTATGACGCATTAAATATGATGTAAACGACGCAAAATTCGTTCATTAATGATTCATTACAAACGACAAAATTTGCTCTCAAATAATATTTCGAATGAAAAGCTAGATTAATTGTCAAAACCTTTAACTGATGAAACATTTGATTAATGTTTAATTTTAACTTGTGTAAAGAATACCATTTTGTAAAACTTCCAGGAGCGTTTCAAAAATTTGAAATTACAAAAATAGTTATTTAGCTGTTAAATCAAGTATAAATTACAAATTAAATTCAAAACAATATACTTTAATATCGAAATTGCTAACTATCTACTACTTTTGAAAAGATTGAAAAGATTAAAATTTGTTTTTCTTCAAACGGAATAAAACAAAACAATTTTTGGTCTAAAATATAACGATTCCTTTCTTATTCTCATAGAGAATATCTACTTTGAATACTTTGTTCATTATTTACACAATAAAAGATTATACTATTTCATTCTAAAATTCATCTAAGAAAAGGAAAAACGTTCCTAATGTTTAACTATGCTGATTAAAAGCAATATTTGCATAAAATACAATTTTGTTGAATTTCATTTTTCCATCTTCTGAGATTTATTGGCATGAATAAATGTATATATCTCCACAGAGTTATATTTTTAAAAATGAATTAGTATTTTTCTTGAGGTCATGTTATTAAACTTTTAAATTTTAAACTCTTTTTAAGAAACTTCAATGCCTATAAATTACATTTTATCCAAAGCTAATGAAACTGTGGATGACATTATCCAAATATAAACGCTTCTGCATATTATAGTTTTTAAAGATGGATTAAAAGTGCAAATTTAATATTTCTGAAAGCAATAAGAACGGTTTGAAGTCCAATAAGTAAACATATTTTTGACAGTTATATTTTAAAATCTAGTTTTGATAATTATTAAAATTAGAAAATAAAATCACTGCAGTTTCTTAATTTTTTCTTGAACTGCAATAAATTTTTTTCCGTAAGAACTGTATCTGTTGCAACTAATCTTTCTGATCGAATGCAAATAACGATATTAGTGAATCAAGAACTTTGAAAGAAGACCATCACCAAAGTAATGCTCCTAAGCAGTCACCTTCTAAAATATAGTCTTTTTCTCATACTATTAAATGTGGTGATTTGAAGAAAACCGGCCGTTGGAACATTGCATCTAAAATAACAATTTATTCCTAAGCATGGCATCTGCAAACAACATTTTATCTGCAGTTACTCTAACCTGCAAACAACATTTTATCTGCAGTTACTCTAACCTGCAAATAATATTTCATCCTCATTTAATGTACCCGCAAATAACATTTTATCTACATTTACTGTACCTACAAGTACCATTATCCTATCAAAAATGGATTTCAAATCTAATATTCATCAAATTTAACTATCAGTATTTTATTAATTACTTTTATTTTATTCATTTTTATTCAATATTTTCTATTGTTTTATTGATATTTTCTTGCATTAATTTTAAGGATTTTCTAACTTATGCATACATGAGCATGCGCAATAAACATAAGCGTGATAATTATTTTAGCTTAGGGCTGATAATAAACCTAAAAATTAAATTTTTGTACGTATTATTTTTTAATGCAACACAAATTAATTAGTTTTAATATTCTAAATTCAAGAGATATACTAGATCTACAAAATGCATATTAATCACATAATTCGCTTAGTCTAACCTCTGAAATACAGCCTAAAATATAAATGTTGTATTGATTAAAATAGTGTGCTGATTTTTATTTTCTCGTATTCGAAATATAGAAAAAGTATTGTAATTGTAAAAATATTCAAATTCGAGATTTTGATGAAACTTGAAGTTTCAGATCTCTGTGAGCTCAAAAAACACATTTTTAGAATGTCTGTCTGTCTATGAATACAATAACTTCAAAACGCATTGAACATGAGATATGAAATTTAGCATGTCATAATACCAAATTTGCAGGTCTCTATAAAATTTTGGACTAAATGCATCGAAATGATGTCTGGATTGGAATGGAAATCGTTTGCGACAGACTGTTTGACTCTGCTTCAAATCGCGATAGCATACACAAATTACCATCTTTCTTATTTTCTGAATAAATGATCTTAGATAAGTTCCTTTGAAAAATTCCTTATTAAAATGATCCTTATTCCTCTAAATAAAGAGTATTGTGCAGTCGTCAACAACAACTATAGTAAAAAAAAATAAACATCTCTATAAATTTGTTATAGAGATGCTCCTTTATTTACTACCGTGTATTATGTTAACGTATATGATATCGTATGTTACTTTGTCTTTTGTTACTTTATCATCGTTTCTTCACAAAATCAGTGTTGATGGAAATGGCTTAAAGGAACAGGTTTGTTTAGATTGGCAAATTGATAAACCGAGTTAATTAAGATAGCTAATTAACAAGTATCTCAAAATTTTTCTAACACTGGTATTTAGATTTTTTTAATAATTTGATCCATCAGACATTTTTATTTATGTGTATCAAATTCCGTACCTAAATTCACAGTAATTGTAGAGATATAATTAATTTTATTTAATGAAAACTCCTGTCCAAAAAGCACCAGTCTACAGGGGACCATCTTAGCTTATTAATAACAAAAACAAGAAGACAATTTTTCGTTTTTAGTCGCAGGAATTTCAGAAAAATGAATAATAAGATTCAGATTTATCCAATATATATTTAATGATTTTTCAATTTATAAATAGCTTTTCTTTTTAGTTATTACTTTTACAATTAATTACTTACAAGTATTTCCATAAATTTAAAAAAAAAATCAACGTTCACACTTTTTAGCTGATACCGTCCTACACAATTAGCAGCCAGTTTAATTTTTATGGCGAAAGAAATAGATTGTTTAACCCATTTTTTTTAAATCGGTGATTGGTGAGTTGCTAATACCAAAAAGATACTTTAAACCAATGAGATTGTTGGTGTTTATAAAAGGGGGGAATTTTATTTTCAAGCGGAAATGAATTAAATACGGATGTATAAAGTTTCATAAGATTATTGCGTTATAATACCATTATCACATATTAGGTTTTTATATAGAGTTCAACAATATTTTAATTTTTTCAAAGCTCTAAGCAAATCTATACTTATAATAAAGCTCAATGTGTGTGTGTGTGTGTGTTGGCGCTCTACAGGCCAGGTCATTTGACATACAGCTATCAAATTTGGTACATGTATACCTTAGAGGTCGGGAATGTGCACCTGGGGTCCCTTTTTTTGAATTTTTAATTAGAATATTAATTATTAATTAAAAACTAACTTTCCCGCCAAAAAAATCTTCCATTTTCTCCATCGCCAAAGGAGTAAGGCTTCAGTTTTTTTTTCTCCCAACAGTAATGAGGCTAGGGTTAATATTTTTCGGCGGATTATTTCAAACGATTCTGTTTATTTTCTTAATGTTGGATGCATTTAAAATTAAACATTGTTAATTAATCCATGTTTCAGATTCATTCTGTAGTACTTTTGAATTAAAATAACACAGAATAAAGGAAATTAAAAATGTATAATCTGCATAGCGTTACCCCAACTGGCGTAGAAAAATTCACGCATTTGCGTTACCCAACTGGCGAAGAAAATTCACGCATGCGCATTGTTCTAATTGTTGTCATGACAACCATATCAACGGATGATTTAAATTATTTTTAGGTTAGTTGCATGCCTTTCTAAGTAAATCGTATTTATGTTAGTTATATATTTTTTGTATATGCTTATAGTTTTAAGTACATCGTTTTTTAAGTAGTTTTTTTTAACCTGTTTTCAGTGATTTAAATTATTTTTAGGTTAGTTGCATGCTTTTGTAATTAAATTGTATTTATGTTAGTTATATATCTTTTTGTATATGCTTATAGTTTTAACTACATCGTTTTTTAAGAAGTTTTTTTAAACCTGTTTTCGACCGATTATTTTAAACGATTCATTTTATTTTCTTAGTGTTTGATGCATTTAAAATGAAACATTGTTAATGAATCGATCTGTTCATGATGAATCTGAGAAAATTTTGTTGACAAATTCTTGAGATATTACATAAATTAAGAAAGATATTCTTTAGTGCCCATAAAGTTTAAACGCTCAGTGACTCTATTATCAGTAATCATATTATTAAAAAAATGCTTTGTTTCAGTAAAAAATATTATTATATTAATTGCAGATTAATCCTTTGCACTTTAATTTAAAGCATAAATTCTACGAGGGGTAACAGAAAATTAGACAGATACATATCACGTTATGAATGAAGACCTTTATAATATTATGAGTGAATTATATGACTATCAAAATTTGAAGTTTTAAAATATTTTGCTGAAGAATCTATTAAAGTTGGAATTGCATAAAATATTTAATTATTAAAATTTTAACGAACATTAAGATTAGCGAACCGGCTGGTCGCCAAAGGCGGCTAGTGTTAAATATTTAAAGGTTTTTCTAATAACACTTTAATAACAAAACTTTTAAATTCGGAAATACTTTGGAGATAAAAGTTGATTAGAGGGTTGAAATCCCACTTATCTGGTTAAAGAACTGCCTGAGAGGATTATTTAGAATAAACATTTTATACTTATTCATATACGAATAATACAGAGCAAAGAGCTGTAGTATTCAAATAAATTGATTTCTAGATTGCAGCAAATCTTCGCATTTCAGGCCATTCTGAGCCCGAAAAAAAAAGCATATTTGAAATTATATCCGTCTGTCTACGGGTACGCTAATTCAAAAATAGAGTGAGTTAAATAATAGAGGCTAATTAAACAATAAGATTCAGATTTATGCGTAAAGTGAATATAATTTTTAAATTAAATTAATTTCCTTATTTTAGCGTTTATTAACTTACTGAATTATAAGAAATGTTGCTTTTCATTAGATTTCTATTTCATTTACTTGCAAATGTTATGGTACAGAATACAAAATTCATTATATATCCCGACAGTCAATCGTACTGTAATCAGATTTTATTTCGTTTGGGTGGAAAAAAGATATTTTTTAAAAGAAAGCGAAATTTATGTTAAATTGAAATTGTCTGATAAGAAAATAAATTTAATATTCAGTAAGGTCAGATATTATAATGGCTTGTGTTTCATGGACAATAGATAAATGAATACAGATTAATTTAATATACCGCACCTCAAAATGTGGGCATTGCAATCACACTTTAGGAATTTTTCAATTTTTTGGCGGATATTTCAAATTCTATTAAAAGTATGCTCACAACCTCTTAGATTTGGACATTTTAGCATCGGTTTTGTTCCCATACAATTCACTTTTTTTCACGCTTTTGTTTTAAAATTCATAAAAAATATTAACTTTGCATTATTTATGGGTTTCTTTATTATTATATTAAATTTCATTATTATTTGTATTATTTATTTCACAATTTAATAAATATGACGATTTTCTTTTAGTGAGTAAAAAAATAGAGAAATATATAATAGTTTCCAGGATATCGCCGAAAGCTCATAAGACTCATTTAATATAGGAAGAGTCATTTTTCCAGTCCATAAAATTTTATTGAGATGTTAAGTTCATGGCGATATATCGATTCAGCAAATGAAAAGAAGATAAAGAATAATAGCCATAATGTCAAAATTTCGAGATAAAAATAAATCATTTTGTTGATTGGAAGAAACCTGTCCTCTCGAGTCATTTCCATCGACACAAGTTTTATGAAGATGTAGTAATAAATAAATAAATAAATAAAAAGTTAAAGAGCCGTATTTTTTTGTAGTTGTTGTCGAGTTTTATACATCTGACCGGGTCAAAAGAATAGCATATCATGGTGGTCCAAGGTACAACAGTTACAGTTTCTTATTTAAAATTCTAAAATTTATTTTTGGTTAAGAATAGTGAAAAATGAATTTGCACAAGATAAGATTTAACCTTAATTACCCATCTGTAGTATGTATGCACTAATATAATAATTTAGTGGTGTCGAGAAATGTAAGGAGGCAAAAGAAATTTTTGCTATACTTACTTTCCAGTGGCAAAATCATATAAATACTTGTAGAATACTAAATAGACTATATGCATCACTTTTTATATAAACTTTCGACGAGTGCTGGTTCGTTTTCTGAATGATCAAACTAATTTCTTGTCAACAATATTCAACTAACAATTCCATACTTTTCATTACAGAACGCTCACCATAAAACACCAATCACGAAACGAGACACGAACAAGAATAATAAGGAACAAAAATAAGAATTTATATACAATTCATATATTATCAGATTATCAGATGATAATTGCCACAATTGGTGAATTATCATCTGACATGACGATAACAACAACATTTTTGTTTGATATTTAACATTTCCCCCGCATTGAATAATTATACTATTCAATTAATCATCAAGTAAAATATATAACAAATTAAAATTCAATCAATTTGAAAAACTTAAGTAAACAACATATTTTTCGTATTATTAATCAATGTGAGTTCAAAATATAATTAACATTATTTATACAAGTAATTATAAGTTATATTAATATGTATAATCAAATTATTCAATATGCAGAAATCACAGATATTGGCCTGTAGCAGTGCGAATTATTGCTACACGTACGTTGTTGTCTTTACCTGGAATTACTTCTACAATGGGACATAAAGACCATTTATACAAGGGAGAGTTTTCTTTCAAAATAGCCATGCTGCCTAGGACAATATTGTTACGAACCTGTACTTTTGCTTTCCAGCATGAACAGTGTCATCAGAAGAAAGACCGTTTTAACGATCAGACCTGTGGGTGCTGATCGGGTGACGCGTCAGGGACCTCAGGGCTTGGCGACATTGGAGACAAAATGGATAATGCTGGAAACTTCGAGAATTTTCACGATCCATCCAATAGGAACCGAGATACATCCTGATTGGCCCAGAAGGTTCTCGGCTGGCCTCCCAGGAACTATAAAAGGAAGGCACTCTCAAGCTGCAGGGTGTCGTCGTGAATTGTAGTCGAAGTCGCCGACAAGTAACGAGTCTTCGAGAGAATAGCAAAGCAACAGTGGAGTGTCTGTGTTGTGTGGAGCTACTGATGAATTGCTGTGGCCCGAGTCTTGTTATCTACTGTAAAAGCAGCTTCGTATTTTGTGTCTAGCAGCCAGTTGTGAGAAGTAGCGAATCAGCAGCTAAAGCGAGGAGACAGTAAGAAGTTCAGCCGTTGCCGTTAGAGAGACCGTAGAGCAAAGCAACGAGGATCCCCTCTCCTGCTGGATTCTGTCTGGCCGCTTTGTGTGCTACGGTCGATTACTACTTATGAGCTACTGTCTGTTTTAGTGTGATATCCTGTATTCTTCTCGGCTGTAAATACTTGTCGTCTGTGTACTCGTGTTCTTCGTGTAAATAAACGTCGCTGTTTTGGACTGAGGTCTGCTGATTGTGTTCTCAAACCATACACCCACTACAAAAAGAACCCGGCGGTGGAAATCCATACCAACATTGTTTTTTTAAGTTCCATTTGTATCTCTGGTGGAGTTGATTTAAATAATCACGCTGCCAGTTTTTTCAAATTGTTTGTACACACTTGCTTACCAATTTCCACCTACTTAATCTATTTGAAGGTATGTTAATTTCAGGTTCTGCTATTGAAGTTATAGGGCGACCAATTAAAAAATGGCCTGGAATAAGAACATTAGAAAGTGAAGATCATTGGGGTCGGCCGATAAGGGAGTAATTGGTCTAGAGTTTAAGATGGATTCTATTTGATTGTTAAAGGTTAAGAATTCTTCATATGTTAATTTAGTGGTTCCTACTACTCTTTTATAGAATTTAAAGAACTTAACACCCGTCTCCCAGATACCTCCAAAATTAGGTGCTCTGGGGGGGGGCTAAACTTGCAAATAACATCTTCAGATGAAAAATAATCAGTTATCTTATCCTTATCCTTGATTTTTTTAAGTAAGTTACACAACTTTTTTAGTTCTAAATTAGCACCCACCATATTTGAAGCGTTATCGCTAATCAAAATACTCCTTTTTCTACGACGAGCAAAGAACCTTTTTAGACAAGCTATAAGCGCTTCTGAAGTTAGATCATCAGCCATCTCTAAGCGGACAGCCTTTGTGGCTAAGCAAACAAATATCCCGAGGCAAATTTTATGATAAATTCCTTTGCGTTGGTTTCTATATTTAATTAAAAACGGGCCAGTAAAATCGATACATGTTTTGCTAAACACTGAACCAGGGTTAACTCGATCTGGTGGTAGACTTCCCATTATTTGGTTAGCAATTACAGGTTTTTGTTTACAACAAAATTGTGGAAAATCTTTCTAGATAAGTTCCTAACTTGTAAAGGCCAAAACTTTTATCTTACAAAATTTAATATGGCTTGTGACCCTGCGTGCAAATATTTTACAAGTTAGTGTTGCACAATCAAATTGGTAAACTTATATTTTGCAGGTAAAACAATGGGGAATTTTGAATCATAATTTAAATTCGATTGTTCCAATCGAACATCTACACGAATAACATTTTTATCTAGAAAGGGATTTAAGAACCGTGACTTACTCTTTGGAGATACCGACTGTCTTTTATCAAGCGAATTCATTTCCTCGAAAAACTCACCTTTTTGAATGAAACTAACAATTATTAATTCTGATTCTTTGATTTCAGCAGACGTTAATACACCGATCACTCTCTTGTTAGGATTTCTGCAATTGAAAAGAAACCTGCGAATGAAACTAAAAATTCTAATTAGCTTAAAATACTTTGAACAATTTTCAATTAGATTAGCAATGAAGTTACAAGTATCAGTTATCGCCAATGAAAAAGTGTTCGACTGCAGTTTTAGTTCTGATAAATAGTTACTTGAGTTATTACATATTAATTCTTTGTCCAAAGTTAGTTTTAGTTTATGGTGCAAAAATGATGGATCATTCAACCATCTAACTTCTGATTGAAGCATTTCAGGTTCTAGAATATGTGATACCAGATTGGCTGGATTGTATTCTGAACGCACGTGAATCGACTGAAAGTCACTTGTCAGTTTTTGGACTTCACTAACTCTATTGGCAACGAACACCTTGAGTAGATGTAGTGATTGTTGTATCCAGGATAATACGATGCTCGAGTCTGACCACAAATGAATAGCTGATATATTTAGTTTTAAGAACTTGACGACCTTTGTTATAAATTTAGACAACAGTACAGCAGAAATCAGTTCAAGTTTAAGAATTGAGATTGTCTTTAAAGGGGAAACTCTGAATTTACTACAAAGAAGATTAGTAGTAATTTTCCCATTCGATGCGATACACTTTATATATATGACGGCTCCATATGCTTTTTCACTAGAATTTGAAAATCCATGAAGTTCTACAACTTTAAATTTTCCATAAGAACAAATCTGAAGATGTCCAAATCATTAACCTGTGGGCGGAGAGGAGTTGAGCTATTCTGTGGGCGGTATCACCTTGACAAGGAATGTAGTATGTGAAAACAGGCTCTTCACAGTCGACTACTTCTGACATGTGACCCAAGCTTTGATACTCGTCTATGAAATTTTAATATAGTTCCCACATAATTGTTTCTTTTTTTTCAACTCTTTATATAACCAATTTAATCTCCGAAGACCGATGTCTGTCTTTCGATTCGCCTAATTCAGAATTACTTTTTTCTCTCATTAGCATTTTAACCACATAACGACCGCTCTCCGTTCTATTATGATTGGTAGAGAACTATCACATCTTTAAAATAAAGAAAAAAATGTTTCTTTCGACTTTACTTTAATTTAATAGGCAACGTTTTCGTTAAATTGATGTAAGAGATACAAAAGAAACAAATTTTTAAAAAGGGGATATCACTAAAAGGCTTGCTTTTTTTCATTTGAAGCAAAATAACTGCCATTCGAAGCAAACGCATGAAGAAAAATGGAGTTGATTATGAAAATTGTTTTGTAAAGCTGATTTATTATTTGATGTAATGAAAAAAAATGAATAAAGCACAAATAAATTTACCTTTAAAATTTAACTGTTAAATATACTATAGTGAAAACATAAATAAATAAAATGTAGGTTTTAAGTTTTTTCAAAGTTTCATCTTTAAAAAGGAAATTCAATTCAATCATTTTTTATTTATTTTAATATTTTTTCAGCTAAAGTAATCTAACTATAAATCCATTATAGAAATTGCAACAAATAATTCTTAAGTTTTTTCGTTAGGTAGAATCTCTAGCATGATAATTAACAGTGCAATACTAATATTATTAGCAAAAGTGTTGTAAAAAATAAATACATTTTGGGATGTTATAAAAAATAAATATCTTTTAGTTTTCAGATCCACACGTTTTCTTCTAACTCAGACGTAATGAAACATTTCTTTGAACACTTTTAAAATGAACTGCACATTATTTTCATGTGTAGACATGTAATATCTACCGAAATATTGCTGTAAAATTTTTTTGATCACTTAAAACATATTTTATTTTTATGCAAAATTTTAGCCCTAGTTTCTCGATGTTGTCTTTTTTCATTTTCGACGCTTTTAAAAAGTATAAGTAAATTCTAAAGGTATAAATAAAAAAAGCATACAATAAAACTCATATTAAAATCATTACAATTTTATTTATCTATCTGATATTTTAGGATTTATGAAAATGTTCAAGTGCTTAACAAAATTAAAATTAGTGCTAAAATATTGTCAAATGGACAAATAATATATATCTACAGTATAAGGAAATGCCATTAATAAAAATGTTTTCTTTTTTTTTCAAATTAATATTAGTATAATTGCAAAAATTAATACACGGTGCATTGCATTTTCCCTTTTGTTACTTTCGAATAATAATTAATGCTTCACAATTTAGTGAATGATATAAACTTTCAGTGTTCGATTAGATTATGCGATTATACTCAAATAAATTTTAACCAAAAGATCCTCTTTAACTTGGATATTTCCAAAATGTCATTAAAAATAAATGTATGCTTCTTTATATTTATTATATAAATAAGAAAACCATAATATCACCTAATAAAATTTAGTATTAATATTTTTGATGCATTATTACATTCCTAACATCCATATGATTTCAATTATTCATGAGTTTAATTTTAATTGGTAAGTATTGATAACTCTAGTGATATGTGATAGCTTCACAATTAATAATTATTTAAATAAAATAAATTTTGATATACTAAGTTTTTAAAACAGACTGAAAAGTATAACACAATTTCTCCTGACCTCATTACAGATTGTTCTGAAATTTTATACTTATGAATGAGGAAGGTCTTGCAATCATAAATTTTCAGAGCAATGTACATGGGGTTAGGAATCTGTATAAGGCTAGGAGAAATTATTTTATACTTTTTAGTTCTCTTTAAAAAAGTGATATATTAAGAAAACTTTATTTATTGAACAAATTTCTGCTTTCTAGTCTTGTGTGTGTGAAATTTTGTAATATATATGTAACAGAGAACAAAGCGAGTTAATAAAAACATATTAAAAATTCAACAATTTTTCGTAAATCATTCTTTATCAGTGTTTGATCTTGTCCATTTTCTTAGTTCCTGAAGTTCATAATTAGAATTTTGATTATTTAATTTTTTTTAATATTATATATAAACTTTATCTTCCCCTTCTTTTTAATAAGTAAACTGTCAAGAAAGTAATTATATAATGTAAATAAAAGTATGAAATAAGTAAAATTAAAATATAATGCAAAACAGTCCGTGTGTATTAAAATATAGAAGCAATAAAAAGAATTACAAAGAATTTAAGAATAAGTTAATAATATTGCATTTTCTAATATACAAAAACAAAATATCAAATGATACAGTGATTACTAAAACAATTAACAAGTTACAATAATTCTTTATATATTACAATAAATCTTTAAATTAATAATCATTATCGAAAGCAATACTAACAGTGCTTTAAAGTCATTGCTTGACATTAAATAATAATCAATACAATGATAATGTTATTAAAATGTATAAAAATTTTCTTTATAAAAGAAAATGATTGTATGTTTATTTCTATTTGTAGCTTCATTTGTATATATCAGATATAAAAAATATGTATATAATAAAAGTACAAATTTAAAAAAAAAATAAATACAATCGTGTGCAGTAAAGTAATAACTTTTAAGTGTTGATCATGTAACGTTGATTATGTAATTTTTAACTTAAATATCATTCTGATTTCAGAAAAGTGCCAAGGGAGCTTATAGCGATGAATATTAAAAGAACACCATTTAAATAAATTAAAAAAAACATTGAAATCTCAAAAAATTATACAATCAAATTCTTGTTTTTAATCCATATTAATAAAATCTACTCCAATAAATTTTGGTATATAATTTATTTTTATCTGTTTATCAAGTAATATTTTATATTCATAGATTCAAAATATGATTTCAATCAACTTGACTTTAATTGACATTGACTTGATTAATTGTGTATTCTCAATATCATAATTATCTCTCTTTTTCTCTTATTGTAATATAGACTTTGGGATAAATGTATAAAGTATTTTAAAAGATTTTTTTTCAGTTATAAATACAGTCTTCCAGATTTTTTTGGCTAAAAATTTTTTTGATTTTTGTCATCTTTTAGAAATCGTTCTTCAGAATTAAAAAAACATGTAAAACAATGCTATTTCATATAATTAATTATATATAAATACTGAAATATTATGAACCAAATATTGTGAGCAGATGTATGTATAGACGGGCCAATTGAATAAATGCAAGTATTTCAGTATTTAATTTTTTTTAATGTAAATCAAATTTTCTGTGTTCATTTAATAATTTCTTTAACGTTGGACATATATTTATATTAGTAAATTGTAAATGCAAGAGTATACTTTATAATCCATTTGTACAATATGATATTTGAGCGAATGAATCACAGAAAATAACATAAGTATTATCTTTTATATGCATTACGAAGATAGATCTTAAACACTAATATTGTTTCTTTCTGTATTTTATCACTTCTTTTAAAAATGATAATATTTAAACACTAATAAAAATCAAGAGGATTAAAATCAATCTGCACATTACTTACATTAATGAAATATTGCCCCAAAGAATTCATAAGATTTTATAGTACGTAGGTGAGAAATTATTATGCATATACTTTTATATAAATAAAAGGTATTCTAATGTGTTCGGAGGTATGTTTTTGTAAAATAACATTTTTACTTTCTTTGCTGCTATTTTTTACTGCATGTTTTCAAAATTATGGAAATATTCTAAAATTAAGTTAATTCTATTACCTGTTTTAAAAACTTGAGAAAGTGTACGAAAAATAACTATACAATCAGCCTTACTGTAACAGCCATAGACAAAATTATGTTCTAAATATACATACATCCTTACAGGAGTACATTTTTATAGCAGTTATATGTGTTATGCTCTAAAATATTTCTTGTGATTCAATTTTTTTTTAGATATATCTGAACAAATTCACTAAATTGATAATTTTTCATAACAAATGTTTTTTATTTAAAATGAAACGCTTTAAAATGTTACTTATATTCAATTAAAACAAAACAACTTCAGAGAACAATCTCAAAATATTTCATATTCATTCGTGAATATCTTTTTCAGAAATCATTGTTATAGCTGACCGTTTACTTCAAAAATATATTTTCTCAGGAAAACGTTTTAAACTTTTAATATAACTTAAAATAATGATTTTGACTCTGTGATGAAAAAGCTGTAGTTTCATTTGTAATCCGCATACAAAAAATTAAAACAGCTTTAAGGAGCCCATAAACAGGCTATAAAATTAAATCATAAAAAGTATTAATAATTTCATCGAAAATGACGATTTTCCACCAATTCGATACTTTAAAATGATGGTCTCGATTACAAAAATACTATGACTTTTCATAATTATGCAAAGAATGACAACAATGATACAAAGGTGAAATTTTCACATTGTAAAAGAAGGAAGTTGAACATGAGCTTAACACTGATATTCATTGTGATATGCCTTAGTCACATAGATAAAAATTAATTAGCATTTCATTTTGAGTTTTCCATTTCAACGCATACCTGCAGTCATAGACACCAATTCATTCGTACCATTATTTGTGAAATTTGTTGACTTTGTAGCTCTATTTCCGAAGCTTTGACCTACTTATCAGACGAACAGTTATTTTCTGAACGTTTTTCGACGATACTCTTGAACGATTTTCATGTTTTCCTTTTGCCCATACATTTTCTTTTGCATGACATGCTACACAATGCAACTGCTTTTAAGGTCTCTAAGATTGCATGAAAAATGAAATCAGGTTGTTACAGAGAGACATCTCTCAAACTAACATGTAGAAATGCTTATGAGTAGGCAGTCGCCATTTTTATTTTTGACACTGAGCATGTGCCTGATTTCGATTCATTGCATTTGCTACACTTCTTTCTCCACTCTCTGTCATTTTTTATCTTTACATAATTGTTCATTAAATAATTAGAATTGTCTCTAAACGCGGAAGACATTTACGAAAATTCTGAATGAGTAGAATCTTTAAATGCAAAATAGTTCTTGAATAATATAATTCTTTCAAAGTAAAACTTTTAATGCATCTATTAGGCATTTGTCTAAAATGTGAAATCTTGTTTTTTTATACAGATATATTAAAAATTTTACTTATTAAAATCTAAACAAGGAATTAAGGAAATTCACTGATTTCGTCATGAAATTTGAAAAGAACATATTACCAATTTATAAAGCTTTGTTAATGCAATTTTCATGTTATATGTCGTGTTTTAAAGTGTATTTTGAGTAATTTTTAATAAAATAAAAGGTACCTGTTGCAAGTTTCTCCATTCTGTTTGTAGTTTCATACTTTATGATGGAAAATTGTGGTAGTTCGGCGTCATCCACTCCAACAACTGGAGTGCTAGTCCAATACATAACTACATCAGCAACAGTGTAACCATCTACAAAATGTATATACGTTTTATTAGAATAAGTGAAAGATTCTCAGCAAATGTAAAAAAGATAGATTAAAAATGCAGTTTTAGTTCCTTTTTACCATATATGTGATTAAATTATATATCTGGCTTCTATTCTATTAATTCGTTCTGTATTTTATTTAAAATTTCGAAACTTTTTATTTCCTTTTTTGCATTACTATTTCATCACATTTATTTGAATGGAAAATAACTTGTTCTAAAATATTCTTAATAGAAAAGTCATTAACTACCATTGTATTGCAATATCTCTATTTCTAATTTTTTTTATTGTGTTTTATCTTATTTATAAAACTACAATGTTTTCTGTAGAAGAAGAAACACTTTAAAAATATCATGTAAAAGTGTTCTTTTGTTCCTATTTTTATCGTTATTTTAATGTTATTATTCTGTAGTTAAAAGCTACAGTATTTCTAATTCAAGATTGGAAATGAAACACATAAAATACATTGATAAATAAATTGTATTTTAAGAGAAGTATGCATTTTGTTTTGATACTTTGAATGAACGATTTTTAATAGAGGTTAGAGTAAATGATACACCATGAGGGTTCGTCCTTCTTTTGTTGATTTAAGAATATAGAAATTTACAAAGTTTTCCCCGTGAATTTCTGATTTGTTTAGTAACCAGATATGAAATTTAATTGCACTTATATATAGATGTTGAATTTAAAAAAATACTTTAAAGTTTATTCGATTATGCTTGCCTAAGTTAATAAAGTGTATGCACATGTTTCTCGTATTGTGTAATGTTCGAAATATCTCTGAAAAGCACAATATATAAATTTTTTCTCATGCATTCAACAAAATTAATATTGTATGTGAAATTATCCTAAAATACGCTGAGCTAATATTATGAAAAAAATTATACTAAATTTTTAAATGAAAAGGGTTTATTTCATTTTAGCTAGCCCATGCAACAAAATGGTATAATGTGCTCTTATCTTATTGTAGTTTTATTAATGATAAGACATTTGTTTTCTATGCAAAAACTTTTTTTTAAAAAAAGGTATGAAATCTTGTTGTACCTTTCAATATTTTGATCAATACCATCTTTTATATAATATGTTCTAAGACAGCTGTAAACATATATGGAAATTACAACATGCTTATAAAACGAATTTGAAGTAGATAACTCCTTCTATATGTAAATGACATGAATTTCTTCTAGAAAATTCTAAGAGTATTTTTGAACTGTAGCCAGATTCTCATTCTTCGTTTGATATGCATAAAAATGGAAACATTTAACTCATTTAAAAATCAATGATTAAAATGTTTTATAAATAAGAGTAAGTTGAAATATTTTTGATGAATAAGATTTGATTTTATGCCGGGTAATGTAAATTAATTTTCGCTGGAGTAAATATGGAATAAGCAATAGAACTTTGCAAGAATTTAAGAATACCAAACTCAAGGTTTTACGAAGCCTAGAAATAATGATATTTTTAGTAATCTGCTGTTGGTTTAATTTATTATCATTATTTATATTCAAATGTATATTTCGTTTGAAATTCTGATCTTTTATTTCAAATTAAATTGACTAATATAAATATGTAAATTGACCATACAAACACTTATTTAAAGTGCTTAATTTTCTTTCATAATTAATTATTTCGAATCAGTATTTTGAGAATTCGTTAATGTTCTAATCTTCCACGTTATGGTATTTACATTTCAACTTAAAATTTGTAATATAGTTTCAAATGTCTGTCCTACTGAAATCAGACCAAGATTCTGCATTTGTTTGGTATGTATTATTGATATCAAGATACAATAGTTAAATGTTAAATATGGTACAATTTGTCTTAAATGTTAAATATGGTACAATTTGTCGTAAATGTTAAATGTGGAACACTATTGTTAACTTGCCATCAAAATGTCCACAAAGATGCCAGGATTATAAAATGACAATGGGATTCATTTTTAATAAATTAATTTATTCGAAAAAAATTTTGCTGGCTATTTTATTTCAAGATTCATAATTTGTATTAAGAATATATGTTGAATATAAACTATTTTAACATGAAGCAATTATATATAAAATAAAAAAGACCCCTTTTCTTTAGTTTGAATTTTATTTGGGGATTCTTTTACAAATTTTTATTACACTTAATATATTTCATGTTTACAAAGATGGAATTTTGAAATTTTGTTCCGACTTTTTTGTTAGTAGAAATGATTTAGTAGCCAATATCAGAAAAAACTGATTTAGACATTCCATAATATTTATAATAATGGATTACAAATTCAAGATTTAAAGGAAGAAAATAATTAAAAGAAAATAATTTTTACCTTTCTGTCTACCAATAAAAATACTTTTATTTTTAGGAAAAATTTTTAAATGATGGCTTCTGGAAGGGAATAATAAGTGGCAAAAATGATTGTTTTAAGAAACTGAAATTAAACGTTTACTTTTTCAATATCAAGTCATTTATATATATATTTATTTCCATTTAATAAAGTACTTTAAAAGAGTTGATAATAAAAAACGAATATTGGAATACAATTTAAACTATAATTTAAAAAATAACTCGTTGTTTGATTGTAATGAGGAAAGATTAGTGACATATAAAAATAAATGTATTCTTTAAAAATATGCGTGTTTTTATCAAAGCATTCAAATAAACTTTCTGTTTGTCTAAGAATACTGCTTAATTTTATATGACTGTTAAATGCTTAATTTTATATTCATGTTTGAATATATTTAGAATAAAATATCAAGTATTTCAGGTAAGTGCATAAAGAATCTAGGTTTTTAAAACCCTTTCATTTTTTTAGATTTAAGCTCCATTTAGTTAAAATGGGTTCTTAAAATAAGCAATATATTTACGCATTGAACAATAGATTAATACTGAAATTCAGAATGGGAAGAATTAAATTTTAGTGATGTTTTCAAATTTTATGTATTTTATTCACATTTATGATAAAATACATATATTACATATGAATTAGTAAATACCAATTAAAATTGAGGCTATCAACTGTCAGAAAGCTTTTGAAATTAATTTCCAGAATTCGCATACAGAAGAAATTAGAAAAATATGACTAATTGTACAAAATATTGCATCGACAGTGTTTTACATAATATGTAGAAATGCGAGTTTCTCCGAAATCTACATTTTCAGTTGTAAATATAAAATAGCCAGAAATCATTAAATCATATGAATGGGAGAAATTCACTCGTCAAATTATACGTGAAATATATCATACTGCTTCAAATTCGGAATTAATACCATATATTATATTTGTTTCTGACAGTATTAAATGCGATTATTTTACTATTATAAATACTTATTTTTCTGCATATTTTTGAAATATTATTTTAGTTCTTATATTAGAATTTTAATCAAGTTTTTAAAGAATTTTATTAGTTCTTTTGATTGTGTTATTTAAGTTCTCTGTTTAAGTCTGAGTAATTCATATTCAAAAATATTTTATGATAAATATAAAATGTATGTAACGTCTTAATGTGAATTGTCTTTGAGTTTAAAACTAATTTCATTTGGTTTATATAAATTATTCATTAAATTAATTTTAATTTTTATAACAGTCACAAGATACGTGTTTCAATTTATGTCCTTATTATTTATTTTTATAGTACAAATTTTCTTATTATTTATTTTTATAGTACAATATTTCGAATATATAAAAATATTGTTCGTCATGTTTATGTAACTAGAGTTAATATTTCAACTCCAATATTGAAATATTATTAGAAAGCCTTACTATATAAAAGAAAAAAGAAATATGAATGTAAACTTAACCTTTTAGAATTGTACGCCATTCTTTTGATCATTTGGGATTTTTGAGGGCAAAGTTGGTTGACCCTTTCTAATGGTAATCATTTTTCTCTTTTTGTAATATCAACTATAAACAACTCATTTCTCTGCTCTTCTATTAAAATTGTAGATACAGCGTTATGCAGCAATATAAGATATTCGACGATAGTTGCAAACACATTTTTCATACAGTGTGTTTAAATGCATAACTAGATGTTTGCGTAAATATGTGTATTTAGAGGTGTCATATGAATTGATTTGTACAACTTGGAGTAATTTTACGAATAACTGAAAAATAGTTGAGCAATTCTTACAAGGAAATAGAAAAATGATCTTTTATCCTAAATGAACAAATGTCAATTGTATACGCTTCACAATAGTTAATTTATTTAAAGCATATATTTTGGCAAAAATAAAGTACTCGAATGCTTTAGCTATTTTTAATTTTGTCTCGATTTAACGCTTTTGCAGCTTTATTAAATTATCTTGATAATCGGAAAACAAATATACCATAAAAAATATCCTATAGTAGATTCTAGATTTGGAGAGTTAGCATACAATACCATCTTATATATAGTAATGTTAATTAGTGAATCCTAAAACAACACTTTATGCGAGTTAACATTAATGTGTAAGTTATCAATGCCGCCAGTAATTTGTGAGTAAATATCTTCAGACATTTTGCCTTTATCAGAATTTTCTTTTCTGTGTGAATTACGCATTATAAGTGAATTTTGTATTATTTATGTATTATATGTAGTAACATAATAGATCTGTATGTATTAATATTTAAACAAAAATGTAATCAAGATATGTTCTATTTATATAGTTAAAGCATACTTACAACTTTCGATTTCAACTGTACAATTCTGTGTGTCCAAGGGATAGTAATGAAGATCCATCATGCATGCCAGTGTAGTCGTAAATCTAAAATTCGAAAGAAAATTATTAGCTCAATATATGCATATATATTCAAATCCTCTGTTATATGTAATAATTGCAATGTATAGAACAAAGTGCAATCAATTCATGATCAGTAGCTTAGATAGTTGGGCAACTAATATTTACTTTCAACAAATGTAATGTAACCAATAAACATCAAATTATTTCAATATTATTTTTCTGCTGTTGTACTATGTTTTGTGATAATCTGTTTCTTAAAGATAAAACTGTTTCTTAATTAATTTTCAAATATCTAAAGTCAAGTGAATTTCGAAACTAAGATAAACATTTTTATTCAGAACTTAATATCCATAGTATTATGGGAAGTATTTGTCTCTTGAAAGTAATATTATATATCATGTTACATTATTGGCAAGATATTAGCAAGTCGTAATATTCACAATATAGCAGAATATGATTAAAATATTGTGAAATATTTCGGCTTTACTGAGATATTTCTGATTGCTTTGAATTTTTTTCTTTCTACATTTTTAATTTTTTAATAAGAAATGTATTACAAAAATGTTTTTGTTTTCTACCCCAATTACTTTTGTCTTTAAAGCAAATTATCATTGCAATAATAATAGCAATTAGCCTAGCAAATTCATTTTTGTGGGTAGAATTGTATCGGCTAGCATCTATCTTGCCTTATCTAAATAGAAATATTTTGAAATAGGTGGCTGATGCAGATATTTAGAGAAGATTTCCAATAACGGAAATCTGAATCGTAACTGCATTAAAAATTGACTATCCATTTGGTAAGTAACAGTTTTTACATTATTTTACTATGTATATTGAAAATTTTTCGAATGGATTGAAGTTTAAGACTTTTCACTGATATCATTTGACATGTAAATTACCAAGTAAGAATCACAGTGAAAGTAGGTTAACTGCAATGTTTCAAACCGAGAAATTTAAATTATATAATCGACATTAGAAGGCATTATTAAGAATTGATAGAGAGGTTCTAGACAATTATTATCAGTCTGCAATGCAAACGTCCTGAACTCACATCAGTTGAAAAAGCTACAAAGCAATGGTTTAAAAATCATGAGCAACTCATTTTTTAATATTTTCTTCCTGCTATTCTGCCAGTTTAAAACACTAAAACAAGCTGTATCGAATTAATTATTAGACTTTATTCTTTTTCTTAAAAAATATGTTCGCTTACCCTTATTAATCCTTTCAGCGGTGGTGGTCGCAAAGGAGTACACCAGTTTTAAAATGTTCTGTTAAAAAAAAAACCTATTTGCTCTAAAATCCCAAATATTGCTGAAAAAATAGCATTTAAAAAATAGATGACAGCATGAGCAATTTCCGTTTCTTTTATGGCATTAATTTTATGTTAAAATTAAATTGATTTTTGCCTCAAATTTGAGATTTTTTGACCTCTTAAGAAATGAAATTTTATCAAAATCAATCACTCATATTTCAGCATGATGTTTTCAATCATAATTTTTTAACGACTTAAATTAATTTAAGAACGAAATAAAGGGGCTGATTCACAGGTGTCCTCATTTGAAGACACCCCCCATCTAGGATCACTTCGTATGAAAGGTGTAGTTTGATATTTTGCATAGAGGGATGAGATGCCGATTCTGTGTTCAGGGGGAATTTTATTTATTTATCTTCGGATTCGGGTAAAAGAAAACCCATGTTTGAAGCCAGAAAACATTTCACATTTAATATTTGCCTTTTTTTCTAAATTGTTACTTATATTTCACCATCATGTTCTGCTTTTTTTTATATCACTTTCTGTAAATATTCTGATATATATAACCATAATTTTTTATTTAAGTTTTTTCATAATTATTATTATTGCATTCAGTATGTAAATATTGTGCAGGGAAAGATAAAATGGAAAAAGCTCAACATATGTCCATCAAGTGTCCTCTGTGAAGATATTCGCTGTGTAGAATAAAAGAAAAAAGGTTCACAAAAGACGAACAATGTACAAAAAAGATTTCCTGTTATGTGTTAGACGAAAAGACACTTCCACATGCTCTCATACTGTAAAATAAGTAATTTTTAATTTAATTTTAATTTGATATTTTCACTTCATTAATTAATAAAATTAACACTTAATTAATAAAATTTAATTGTAAATGTTTACTTTTAGCAGTTATACTGAATATTTTTTATTCTTAGTTAAATTAAATTATAATTTGAGTTAAATTGCAATAATTCTTGCTTTTTAATTATTTATATTTAGCAGATTTAATTTAGGAATTTGTAGTAAATATATTATATTTTGCATATTTAATAATTTAGATATTTCAAATTACTTATAACAGGAATAAAAGTGTCTATAAACTTAAATATTTATAATTACTGCTGTTATCGTAAGGAATTTAAGCGATTATTTGAAAGATTTTCTTACAGAGAGATTTCTCTAGATGGGAGGTGTGTTCGTTTGAGGACACAAGCCCCTGCGAAAGGAGGCAGGTTAAAGGAAATTTCGACTGAAAAAATCCATGTGTATAGAACCTATTAATCACAATGATTATGTTTTTTCATTATATTAAAAAAATTCTAATGACCCGCGCCGCAAAGGTATAAGGGATAGTAACAGTTCAGAAAAAAAATCGATATGCATTCTTAAAAATACGAAATGAATATGCTAAAAATGCATTTAAGTTAAAAGTAATAAAGGATCAAAGTGGCAAATCTTTGAAGGGCGGTGGTCGCAAAAGAGGACCCCAATTTTAAAATTTTCTATAAAAAAATCCCATTGGCTTAAAATCAGAAAAACTGCAGGAAAAATAGCCGTTAGTCACCATTTAGAAAAACAGATGGCAGCAAGAACAATTTTCTTTTCTTTTATGGCATTAAATTTATGTTAAATATAACCCAATTTTATCCTCATATTTAGAATTTTTTTTTTTGGCCTCTTAAGAAATGAAATTTTACCAAAATAAATCGCCCATTTTCTTTACAATATCTATGAAGTTTTAAATATAATTTTGTTTAATCTTCAAATTAATTTAAGAACAAACCAAATTGGCTGATTTACAGGTGTCCTCATTTGATGACACCGCTCGTCTACGACGTCCGTTTCTTCATTTGTCTCTTTTCGTGTGAAAGATGATATTTGATATTTTTCAGATAATTATGTGATGCTGATTCTATGTCCACGGGAGAGGTTTATTTATTTATCTTCGGATTCGGGAAAAAGAAACCCAAGTTTGAAGCCAGAAAACATTTCACGTTTAAAATTAACCTTTTTTTTCTGGACTGTTACTTATATTTCCCCATCATGTTCTGCTTTATTTTTTGCTCTCTTTTTCTGTAAATATTTAGATATATATATAACTATAATTTTTTTATTTAAGTTTTTTTTCATAATTATCATTATTTCCTTCAGCATGTAAAGATTGCACAGCGAAAGATAAAAAGAAAAAAGCTCAACATATGCCCATCAAGTGTCCGCCACGAATATATTCGCTGTGCAGCATCAAAAAAAAAAAAGGTTCATAAAAGACGAACAATGTGCAAAAAAATAATTTCATGTTATGTGTTAGATAAAAATACACTTAACATGCTTTCATACCAAATAATAAGTTATTTTTAATTTTGTTTTTTATTTGATATTTTTTGCTTTATTAATTAATAAGATTAAAAATTAATAAAATTTAATTGTAAATATTTATTTTTGGCATTTCAATTGGATAATTTTTATTCTTATTTGAATTAACTTATTATTTGTTACTGTAATTTATATTAAATCGTAATAGTTCTTATTTTTTATTTATTTATATTAATAAGATTTAATTTAGAAGTTTTGTTGTAAATATATTATATTTTGTATATCTAATACTTTAAATGTTTCAAATTGCCTAGAATATGAATAAAAGTGTCTATAAACCGAAAATATTCACTATTACTGCTGTTGTCATAAGGAATTTATGCAATTATTTCGAAAATTTTCTTACACAGAGATTGCTCTAGACGGACGGTGTCACCTTTTGAAGGCACCACCTCCTTTGAAAGGAGGCAAGTTTTAAAAAAAAATTGACTGAAAATTATATGTGTATATAACTTATTAATCACATTGATTGTGTTTTTTCAATATATTTCAAAAAATTTAATGAGCCAAGCTGGAAAGGGTTAAATACCTATAATGAAAATGTTAGGAAATTGCAAAATAACTGCTCATACAAAACATATGATAGCTCATAATAATGACCAATTCACCGGCTCTTTATAACTACTTAGCTGGTACCAGCTTAAAAGCACATTTTAACGTTTACAACTTTTTAATACATGACTTATTTCATTTTTAACGGTAAAAAGAGTTTGGATTCTTTTCGGCATTTACATTGTTTATTCCTTTTATTCTTCCATTTATCCCTGTAATTGAAGAATCTCATTTATAAGAATAGAGTATAACTTTTCATAATCGCAATGATTTTATATGGCTATAGAAGTGATCCTACAGTCACAAACATAAATTTCAGCTGTATCACTTACAGAACGTTTACTATTTTGATAGTAACTTTTGTGTTATGAAAATAATTTCCAATATCTTTATAATTTATTCCATTTGCCATCTTTGTTTCTGGAAGAAATCGAATTTTTTTACCGAAATATTTTTAATTTTTGTCTTTTGGCAAATCACTGTACGATTTACACTAATAATATGAAGATGCTTGAAATATTTTTATGAAAAATTAATTACAATAATTCACCAGAAATTATCAGTGGAAAACTTTCAAAACCATGTAACTGTTGTCAAATTTTTAGGCTTTGTAATTTACCAGAATTCAAGAAGATTAACTCCTAACCATTAAGCTAATTTATTTCGGTGCGTTATTTTTACCATTTTTATGTGGAATCTCATTTTAGTTGCTTCTATGTAGAGCACTGATTTGATTGAAATCGCTCATGGCTGCAAAATGAGCGTCCCCAAAGCACTGATAATAATAGGAAATACAGAGGTGCTTTCCTTTCTTTTACCTGCGTTGCTTTGAAAAATGGATGATGATTATCTTCTGAAAATTTATCAAAAATTAATGTTTTCCGTGATAGATTTTCATCATCAACATTACTTCAATTTAAAAAGGTTTAATTTGATCAAGTAAATTTGCAAAAATTTTATATTCTTCTTAAATATTAAGTACTGTAAGTAGTGTATTTTTTACATATTTACATATTAGTATGCTTTATGCCAAAATTTTATATTAACACTTGAATTTAATTAGTGTGTTTCTAAGTGTTGAAGTGAGAAAACTTTTATAAATAAGTTTGCTCAGAATTTATAGTGCACAAAATTTAAGATGTCAAGCATAAATAAATTACAATTTAATCATTGGCTAGAAAAAATATTTTTAAATAATTGGTATTCTTTAGGTGATCTGATCATAATAACCAACTTGCATTTCATAATAACTAAATCCTACTATTTCTTACCTCATTCCATATGCAATATCTCCACTTGACTTCAGTCGGACCATTTTATTCTTTTCTGTAACTTCATGCAAAAATGAGTTCTTGTCATTTGCAAAAAATGTGTCTGGGACCCATATTTTCTCTGCAAAATCACCAGACAGGGTTAACTCATAGTTTTCCTTGCTGAAGATGAGACGTTCATCAGTCCAGAATTGGTTCAGATAAAGCGTCAACGTATAATCCTGAGTATACATAAAATCATTAGAAAATATAAAAAAATTACCAAATTTTTTGATGAATACTTAAATAAGATTTCACAATTAAACGTAACTAAGTTCAGTTTCCTAAAAGTAGATCCCTGCTGAATCATGAATATTTATTTATTCTTTACTTTCTTAATTGTTACATGACATCGATGATCAAAAATAAAAACCAGGTTATTTAGAACGAACATTTCAATTTAAAATTTATACGACGTTTTCAAATTGCTAAGATTGCGAATACTTCTGATTATGATTAAGAAGAATAAACGAAGACTAGAATGTTTCAATAACTTAGCGCAATTTTGCAATTTAAATTTTTTTAAATGTTTTAAAAATATTAAAACCAATTAATAGATATTGTCAGTTTTGTCATAGTTTAATGTTTATGAAGTAATATTTTGCATTTTCTGAAGACTGCAATTTACAATATTGTTGATAAGAGGGTGAAGCAAATTGGGAGCTGCATTATTTAAGTTGCTTTCATGCAACATAAATAATGCAGCTTAAATAAATTCATTATGAGACAATTACTGGCCACAATAGAAAATCTTGGGAGGATCGCATGATCTCTATATTTCCACTAATGAGGAAGTCGAAATATGAAGAAGACAAAACTCTCTATGTTTCTATTTTCCCCTTTTTTGCGCTTGTATTTACGCATATTCAGATTAGGAGGTGGTTACAAGATTTTGAATCAAATAATTTTAATTAGTTTATAAAATTATATTTTAGGAATAAAAATTTTTTTAATATGACATTGCAGTTCCTTTTTACTTATATGCGTTAAATAAATTTCATAAATGAATCTAATGGGATTTTTAAGCAAATTACAATTAAAAATTATTGAAATAATAGATTGATATAGATAATCTAATTCTTTTATGTTGCTTTCTTTCTTATTGCATTATTTATTTCTTACTTTACTAATTTATTAGCTATTACTTTATTTATGTCATTTCTCTATTTTTCTAAGAGTTTTGTGAGAAATCAAGAAAATATTACCTTTACTTTTTTACATGTGCTCTTTGAATGAAAGTTAATTTAAAGAAAAAAATAAATCTAAAAATAATAATAAGCTTGCTTTAAAAATTGAATTACAATCTTCGAATGAAAACATTTCTCTGGTTTCTTCCATAAATCAGAACACGTGAAGCAGAATGTTCTGATTTATGAAAGCGGAGGAACGTTTTGATTTATGAAAGAGCAGATCTGATAAATGCTTCTCTCCAAATTCCGAGTATTTTGAAAGGAAAAGAATCGATTCATCCTAAATTTTGTAAAATAAATTATTTATGATTCATTGGTTATTTAGTGGTAAAACTACTTATTTACAGTGAAGCAAGGGAAATTTCACTGCTTTAGAATTTAAAAAGTATTAGCCTTAAAAATAATTTATAATTAGTCATAATAATAAATTAGTCATAAAAATAATTTTTTTTTCTTTCATTTTTTCTGAAATAGCTTTCTTTCGCCTTTTTGAAATCTAAAGTACTTACTGTCTGCTCTGTTCCTCACCTCAGGCGTGAGATGCAACAATTTATAATATTTTGCAAATAATGCTAGACCTTAAGTTTATAACACTCTAGTTATGCATTTTTAAATATTTATTGAAAGATAAAATTTTCAGATCTATTACTATTACTAGTATTTGGCTATCTGTACAGTTAAAACATTGTGAACATTTCTAAATAATTAACCAGTGTTATTTCGCTTTATATTTCCTTAATTATGATTGAGAATAAAAACTTAATTATTTTTTGATTTTTAAAATTGGCAAACAAAATTGACAAACACGAGATTGAAAATAGATGCTTTTTTGTCTAATATGTATTACTCTTATACGGGAGCAGGTTGATTTACATTTCTATGGGTGCCTTTTGCATTAGATAATATATAATTATCTATTATTCGTTAATTGTTAATTCAATTTAGAAAAGAATAACATGTTTCTTATATAAATATATATTTCTTTTTCTTTCTTTCATATCTTATTTAATGTTTCCACTTTAATAATCCATTTAGCAATTTCATTAAACCGAGGTGACACCAGAACTGATGGATTTACAACAATACAATATCGCTTTTCAAATTAAAGAGTTTTTGGCATTTTTTTCTCTTTGATAGTGTTTCAAAGACTCATAATGTTGGTAGACAGGTATGCCGGAATCATTTTATGTATATATTTTCTTTTTGCCTGCTTAAGTTACACGTGATTCAAAGAGTTGTTTATTTATTTAATTTATGGCAAGCATTTCTGTTGGAATGGTTTATATATCTTGTGCCAGTTACATTTCAGCACGAGCATATTAGAGCAAAAAACTTTTTACATATAGTTCTATATGTAGAGATATTTTTTAAAATATTGACTTCCTTAATGGAAAAGAGTGATTTTTACTTCTGAATGAAACAATGTCTAGACAAAATTGTTAGTTTGGATATTCGTGACCAAGAATACGAATTGTGCTTCACGAAATAAAAGAATAAATTTCGGATGCGACAAGGCATGAAAGAGAGAACTCGTGACTCATTTTACTAAATAACTGTTACTGGTATATAGTTACCAATAATTGTAGATGGACTTCGTTTACTAAAGTAACAGAAGCCAGAATATATGTCATCTTCGAGATAAATAAACATGATTGATGTAAAATATTGTTTTATTTGAAAATATTCATTTTTTGACTTGATAATATTTATATTTTGATTTTAAATGTTCAATTGATTTTAAAAGTTCACTTTTGTAATTCTCAAATATTAGAAACAATTTTGTATAATAAATATTACAAGCAATTAATTTAGAAACAATTTTATATAATAAATATTAAAAACAATTTTGAAACTTGGGTATTTCCTACTTTATTTTTCTATTTTTCATTCTTCTATATTTTACTAATGGAGAATATAATTAAAGATTAAATATTATATTTTAGATTCATTGTGTTAATTAATAAATAAATCGATGGGCGGAAAAGGAAACAGGGAGGTTTTAGCATATAAAAAAATCTTGAAAATATCACGGTATTATAATTACTACAATTGGCGGAATAGCTTTAATGTAATTGAAATTATTTTCATTTCATCTTCCTTTGTATAACTGCAAAACTCATTTATAGAAATAAAAATATAATACGATAAATAAACATTTTTAATGAAATTTGAAAAAACTTATTGAAGAAAAAACCTTAGAACCGGTACTACAACTAATCGGTTCAATGAATTTAATTTTTTATTATTTGAATTTGACTACATCATTGCATTTGAAATTCACAAAAATAATTGAGCAAAGAAAGAAGAATTCATAGCTGAAGCATAATAATAGCATTTGTATTTTAAGAGTTAAACAATTTAACTTTCTAAATTGCAGCGTTTAATTAATTTGTATAAATGCTACGTTATATTACATTATCTTCGGTTCAAGAGCATTATCACTATAATCTGAATTTCTTTATCATAAACTTACCTAAATACTTTTTACTAAGAAATACTCCTATTGCTTTATTCAAGAATCATAGTGTGTGCTTTGATATTGTTATTATCTCAACAATTTTAAGAAGACTTAAATTATTTCGCTCACAAATGATAAATGAATTAACAAATATGAACAATGGACTAGGATAAGAATTATTTCATGTCGAAATTCTAAAAAAATATTAAGTGATAAAGATGATCAATGTTTACGTTTATTGAATAAAAAATGCATTCATTCTGTTTCAATTAAACATGAAGTTTTTCTTTTCTACTTAGTGAACTTCTTATTTTTAAAATGTTTTTAAAATTGCTAATTTACTTACAACCTTATAATTATCATGTAATTTTCTGATAATTGATATTTCTGTAATTATCCTCAAATCCTTTTTTGAAAATTTTTATGATTTAAAACTCTTTCCTTGAAAAATTTCCTTTTTTTAATGGAAATAAAAATGAACATGATAAGCTTGAATTAATATTGACACATAGATGAATAACTATTACTTTACATGTTAATCACTATTTATTTCAATTTTTAACTAATAAAAATCCTTGATTTTCTTCTTTTAAATATATATACATTGAGATTCATTCACCCATTGTAGGCAACTAAGCATATCTTCAAAATGAGGACTTTTGGGAAGCATTTCTTAATCTAAACTCAAGACTGAAACTATGAATAAATTCTAGAATGACTTCTAATTTGATATTCAACTCAATCCGTTTCCATAATAATTAAAGGGTTTTTGACCAATAATAATTCTTAACAAACGAAACTGATTGAATCTCTTTGAATGAAAAAAATTGTGAAATGTAACTATATTTTTTTCTAAAATAGACTATCTAAAGAACACAGTCAAATGAAAATTGATGTCTTGCCTTTGGCGAGCACTGTTAGAGCTAAATATTAAAAAATGTCACTGCCTCTTTAAAGAAACATGCTCTTCATCTGTTTGACAGTCTTTTTTAGTAGTAAATCTTTTTCCTATTCACACGATTGAGAATAGTTAATACTACATTTACAAAGTCATTGATAACGAGTTATTTATCAATCTATTAATTCTTGTTTCAAAATGATGTACATGCCAAAATGTTGAATATTAAAAAAAAGATTTAGTAAATTTCAAAAGCATTATTATTCTCCATGAGAAAAACTTTTATCCGATAAAAGTATACTATTGTTAGTATCTTAATTATCGTATTATTTCAAATATATTCATTGAAAATTTTCATGAAACAATTTCATGAGCGAGCATTTTACTAGAGTTTCTGTTAGAAACACTGCATAAGTTTATTAAAATATTTAACACTGCATTTAAATTCCCATTATTCCATTTAATATTTCACTTTATTAATTTCACTAGCATTACTAAATAAAAACAATGGACTCATCAGAAATGGATTTTTTTTTTTTTTTTTTTTTTTTGTAAATTGCATTTAAAAAATATAACCGTATTGTCAGAAATTCCTGAATTGCTTGAAATTTTCAGCTCTTTGAATCAAATTAAAAGGAAAATTAAAACTTTTCTAATGCAGCATATATTTACATCTTTACTCATAAAAAAAGTTTAACTAATAAAAATGCTTTGCAGTATTAAATAAAATTTTGGAAAATGCATCATTCCACATCTTACAAATCCTCCCTACGAATGTACTTCCGCATTAAAAATAGTTCAACATTCCAATTCTATTCAGGTAATTAAAAAATACTATTACTATTAAATCTGTAAAGTAATAAAGATAACTTACCATATTAACTTCCGATATACTATCGAAGCTGGCGATGACCATATCCATCCCAATGTAGAGGGGATCGCCTGTAAATACATGCACATGAAAACAATATTAATAAAATAGTTATAAAAATAAAATTATGAATAAAAATATGAGTAAAATTATCCCAGATTAGGTGGGATTCACATTGAGGAAATTTTTATAATCATATCTGTGCAGCTCAGACTAAGAGATAATTATTTAGATCTCTACGAAAAAATGAAAACAACCAAGCCTCGATTTATAAATATAGTTGTGTTCTAAAGATTCAATTCTGAAAATTATTCACACCATAAGAATTTATATTAGATGAACTAATCCATTTCTGAATCTCAAAAGATTGCTTATTTCAGCTTTTTCAACAATAATTTGCAGATTAATCTATTAAAACCATTGAAACTACTAAAAAAGATGGTAAAATTAATTTTTTGAAAAAATCCTTTTTATTTATACTTTCAGATGTATAAATTATTTATTGAAAAATGGAGCTTAGAATAAAATCGCAAAGTATGAGGCGGTGATACAAGTGAATTGGAATTTTAATTATACTTGCTATATGTTTAATTATACTTGTTATATGTTTAATTATACTTGTTATATACAAAAACATGAGAATTTCTTTTCTTATGCTATTAAATATGGATTAATTTCCATATTGCTGCCAGTGCCTCATGGTTTTGACTTTTATATTTTTGACAGCAAAAATAAATTTTAATTTTGTATAGCAGAGCTCTTTTCTAATACTCAGAGCTCTTCTTTACAGCTTTTTAGACTTATTTATGATTTATTGCTTTTTAGTCATTAACATAAATCTTCATTACAAAAATCATGAAATTTTAAACTCACTTTTTTACACTTTTACTGACAGAGAATGAAATCAGAATCAAATTAAGATTAATAGATCATATGATAACCATACTAAAAATTCTTGATATAATATATTTTCACCTTTAAAATCGGAAACTGTTCAAAATATCAGAATTCTAATACAACCTGAAGTTAATGGAAAATCAATTATAAAATTCTTGATGAAAGTAAAATTGAATCTTTACAAATATGAAACAAGGTTACATGAATAAAAGCGTGTAATAAATTTTTAAAAAGCTTTTTTAAAACAATTTTTAGTTTGTTAAAAAAAAGATTTATTTGAATTATTTTTTATCTTTTAGTTTTAAGTTTGTAATTCATGCCTGTAAAATTATGATATTTTAAAATTATTTTTTCCTTAAATTAACTAATAACTAGAGCTGGTAGTATGAAATTAAATTAATCGATTAACTCATATAAATTAACATCCAACCAATGCCAGAAGAAACATGCAAAACTTCAAAGCTCTAGCATATCAAGAAACGAATTTAAAATCTATTACAAAATTCTATATTAAGAAACATAAAACACAAGAAGTAAAATGAAAGGAAACAAAAATTGTATTAAACAAATCGAATATAGATGATGTTGCTATATAATTTTACAGTATCGATATGGAGAAGAATTAAGGAATGTGAAGGGTTTAAAAAATTAATTCATCATAATTTGAAATGTTATACATATAATAGAAAATTCTTAAAACTCAGTTTTGATCATACATAAAAATTATCTTTCATTATCTCTTTTCATTATCACAGCAATCATTTTCTTAGTGACAAGTTAATGAAAATGACTGTCAGCCGCTTGCGTGCTCACAATTTGAAACGCAGTGAATCAATCGAAACGCTTTGTTTGAAAAATCCTTTCGTGACTCGAAGGTGTTTGTAAACCGTGATTTGATAGTACTTTAAGACCGTAAAAGTCAATCTTTAGGATCAAGAACGTAACAAAATGTTTGCAGTTGACTCAATTCAAAAATTCAAAACGTACTTTCAATTACATAAAAATAACGTTTATAAAGTTTTTTTGTGACCAAAATAAATCATAAAAAAGTTTGGTTCTAATAATGAATTCGATAATTTTAAATACAAATGTAGATATTTTTTCACAAAAAATAGGTACTCATAAATTTTAAAATGGAAAATTAATTAATTTATTATAACGGATAATTAATTTGTTATAACGAATAAATATTAACTCGTTGATATTTGTTATAATTAACGAGATTTTAGAAAACGAGGATGGAAACTAGATAAAATGTCGTGCAGATATGCTTTTACGCCCTACTTTATTTACTATAAAAATAATATATTTTTTTCTCGAATATAAAGTATTTAATCTATTGCTTAGAAAATGAAACAACACATTACAAAGCCATAACAATTTCAAATTATGAAATCAAAATAATTTTCAATGAATATTTAATCATATAAACAATATAATCAATGCATATGCTGCATATTAGTAGTTTCTGGAACTGGATTTATTTATTAGGTTTTGTTTTTTGTTTTTTTGTAAACTCAATTTTTTTTATATTTTTATAACAAAAATTATATAACAGTAATTAAAATGATTTTGAATAATAAATGTTTCAAAATTTTTAGAGAATATTAACCCATTTATTGCGTTATGTTATTGGAGAACTGTTCGAACATAATTAGAATATTTCGGAATATCTCAGCAAAAATTATCATAACACAAATTTTCATATATTTAAAATTGCCGGGCAACAGAAACTTGTATATCTCTATGTTCTAATATTGCACATAAAGAGCACATGCATGTAACATAAATTAGACATCACAAACTTATATAGTTTTAAGCATATACGATAGTAAAGAGGATGAAATGCACATCTGTGTTTTTTTCAAATTAATCTCTTAACGAATAACTATGCTTACTGCAATGTAGAATACTGCAAATATCTGACTAAATAAAAACTTAACATTTTATAGGCATGCTTAACACTTATAAGATCATGATTAATAATCGTCTTCAATATTTAAAAAAAGATAAATATCAATAGACTTTCATTAATAGACTCCACATCAGCTTAATATAATCTATTTTTTTACAATGGACAACAAATAGAATCTAAAAATACTCGGGCACAGTCAGTTTTGGAGAATAGAAAATACAATAGCCCCGAGACTTACTGATGAATTTTTTATAGAAACTCGTCTAGGGAGAGAAAAATGTCAATTAAAATATCTCAGGCGTGTAACTAATCAACAAATTGATAAAAGACAAAATCGTTGGCAGAACGAAAGTACTTTATTTCGTCGGTTCATTTTCTAAGTGCAATGCAATATTTTGTTAATCGTGAATTAATGACTTACTGCCAGGAATGAATGCGATACATCAATCTTGCCAAAGCGAATCAACTCATAGTTTTTTTCCTTAATTTCCTAATAGTAGTTATTATCCGATATCATGAAGCTCTGCTAACAGTTACATAGGCTGCTTATGTAGGCTAACTCATGTGTAACGTATGCAAAAGATGATTTTGTTCGTTCAAACTGGGTTGAAGCTCAAAAACATTTAGAAGCTTTAAAATATTTTTTTAAAAAAATTGTATTATTAATGTATATTATGCATTATGTAAATCATAAGCGTAACGTACTAATAGAGTTACAAATTTTGTGGAATTTCTGCGTAAAAGCTACAATAATCCAATTTTTTTCAGACTCTAGGCGAAAATGGCTCGATATTTTTTTTTAAATACCTGCTATAAGATTCGTTGAAAAAAATTAAGAATAGGTACATTTTTTACATCTTCCTCCCATGAACTAATAAGCTATGAAATCGGGGATTTCAAAGACTAATATCATTGGAATGTAATTTCGTAGCTACAGTTTTCTTAAGTTATATGTTAACAAAAATGTCGTATATTCGTCCAATACGAATCACTATACATTAAACCAATTTTAAAAGTAAAAGTATTTGCAATAAAGTATTTGAATAAACTATTTTTAACAGCATATTTTATTAGTGTGTTCTTTACCCATCGATATTTATCCTCAACAAAGTTTATTTTAAAACATCTAGAATATGTCATAAATTTTAAAATCAGATTATAAAACACTTGGTTAAAATGTTTTTAAGTGAATCGTAAAAATGCTGACACTTTTATTAATATAAACACTGTACACCTTCTTTCATGTCGAATCTATGAGTCTATAAAGTAGCAAAAAATTTTAAAAATTAAAAAGAAATTATTAGTTGAAGTAAATTATTATTGATTTGAAAGAAAGTCGAATGCATTTCCAGTCCTTTCATATCTTAACGTCCAGAAAAAATAATCTGTTCTTGACACTTGCATAAGGAACATTATTTTATACTCATTATTGGATTATTTATAAATCAGATTCATATATTATTTTATTGTAAATGTTTACAGCCTTCGTTTGAAACATAGAGATAACTTTAATTTCTCAGCTGAAATTCAGTTCTTTTTACTATTCTTCGCTTTATTCAAAGCAAAATGTAAACATTTTCAGATTTAAAAAAATAAATAAATTATTGAATATTTTTCTCGTATTTCCTAATTTTTTTATATTTTTTCGCATTTTTTATATTCCTCGTTCTGCAGCAAAAGAAATTTAGTATCCGATATAAAAATTTATGAAAGAAATTCCGATCTGACTCACCCAACCCAAGTTCTTTAATATGAAAAAAACTTTGACAAATTTCAATGAAATTTTATGAAATATAACAGGCAACAGTGAAATAAGTAATATTCCTTTTTAATTCAACATTTTTTTCTATCTGGCTTGAACATGTTTTTTATGAAAACATTGTTTTAAAATTAATTAAAGAACAATTCATGTGAATTTCCTTTCGAACTGCGAAGCATTATAACAAATAATTTTGCATAACTCTAGTATTGAGATAGTTCAAATCTACAAATTTAAGTAAAATAGCATTGTTTGCACATAAAAATACATTTTTATGTCAGGAAGCAGAAGCAGCTTTTTTTAAGGAATTCCAAAATTTGTTCCAAAAATATTTTTTTTTCTTTTTTATATAAATTCCCAGGGTCAAAAATCAGTCTTGATTCTAAAGAAAATGACATTTCATTATTTGAATTAAGCTGTATATATTTTATTCATATATTATAAATTATACAAAATATTGATTTTTTATATGAATAATAATTGTAGGTGAACAAGGCACAAAAATATTGATTGAGAGATACGAAACACCCTATTAAGTGAATAGATATAATGTTCTATGAAATTACGAAATCAAATACACATTTTGCTTTTTACATTGTTCCTAGTATATTATATGTATTTATGGAATTCAATTTTTAATTCATAAACTCCATCTTATTTAAAAGGATTTAATGATAACTATATTTAAATCATTGCTTTATATTTCAGAATGTATATAAAATTGCATATTTTGGAATTGTGCTTATGTCTACCGAATCTTTGTACCGAAGGAATTTTATCTAGTTTCATTCTTTATGATTATATTTATTCTAATATGTCATAAATAACAGTTTTTTAATCAATTGATTAATTTTTGCATATTTATGAAAACCATCTCGAATTAGGTTCTTTATGAAAAATCATTCACTGAAATAGAGAATAACTTTATAGATTAATGTCTTTTTACAAAAACCTGTCATAGCAGATACAGTCATTCAGCAGCAACTTACAAATGAGTAAGATATGAACTGATTTTAAAAAAATGCTACGTAAGTTGCGGAATTTTTATCTATCTATCGTTTATTTTCATTTCTTGTTCAAATTTTTCTGTTCATTTATTTAAGCTGAGTTGACAAATCCTTTTGAATTGACAGAGTTAAAATTAATTGGTAGGAAATAAGAGTAAGCATTAATTTCTCTTTTAATTTAACACCTTCCGGCACACAGCTGAGACCAGAATTTCTTATGACAGTGCTTGAATATAAAAAAAGAGTACATCCATTATGTGTGGTTGTATTGATTGCGGCTCTTCCGTTTTTCATCTCTCTTCCCCTTCATGTTTAGCTCCATGGAGACTCAATTTGGGTCTTTGGAGAGGGCGTAATAAAGGAGACTCAGGTTCGACGAGGAGATTTGTTTTGCAATTTTACAAGCAAGTTTGCTGTACTTTTTTGGCAACTTGCTTTGTCTCGCGAATTAATAATGAAAGCGTTGGAGTAAGAATTCCTTTAGTTTTTTTTTTTTTTTAAGGTTCTGTATTTGTTCTTCAGAAGTATTCCAATAAATAATAGAATTTGGATAAATAAATAATATTCTTTTGTTGGGCAGTATTTATTTTAAATTTAAAATTAAACATCAATAATGCAATATAATTTTGAAATGAAAATATTTATATCCACTAATTTTTTATTAGAAGAATAATTTAATAACGTGATAATTTTAGAAGAATTCTCTTTTTTCTTTCACTGAAGATCATACTCATCAGTATTAATAATAACTTTCATCTCTGAAGTAGGAAAAAAAATCAAAATATTTCGAAAGCAAATATGAGATTTAATATTACCTTTTTCACAGAGCAAAGGTTAGAGAAAAGAAGAGTTCTTAAAAAGATATTTTTTTAAACAAAATTGTACTTTTTCTTCTGAGATAATAATAGTTTTTTTTTCAGTTGCAATTTCGAACCAGTCAAGGTGTATTTCAATAAAGTATTTTCGACATTGCTATTACTTCAGAACAAAGCGTTTAAAGAAGTGAAATCACAGAAATTCTAATGCAGTATCGTTTGTTTTCAAAAACGATACATGATAAAATTAAGTATGGAAGCATATCAAATTCTATTTTCATGATAATGCTTTGAATTCACAGCCACGCTCATTTAAAGAATTTAATATCTAGCAACTGAACTTCACTTAAAAATTTTAATTACGTAATTATGAAAAGAGATCTAGTAATTCTTTAGGAATTTTAATTAAACAACATGTAATTAATTTAAAACATAAACAATTGCAGTAAATAGTTAACCATTAGTTAAATATTACATACACATTTATCAAAGTAAATTTTTAATCAACAAAAATATAAAAATTAAAATGAATTTACTTTTAGCATTTATATACGATGTAAGGAATATATTATTAGTGCTCAGAATCTTTTTCTGTATATTTCATTAACAATGAATTCTTTTATTGATTTAGATAGTTTATAATAGATTATTATTACCCAGAAATTAAAACTTCAATAGTAAAATTGGAATATTCTATCTCCTAATATACATACATTGCAAAATAAGGGCATGGATTCACATTATTAATATTTCGAATTAAAAATGTATAATCAGAAATGTGTGTTATAAAATAATTAAATTGGATTTAAAAAATGGTTAATTTAGTTTTCACTTAGCATTTTATTTCAGTTTTAAAAAGTGTTTGTATTGAGTTTGGAAAAAGAGGCAAAATTTTCTCACAGAATTATTTTCCTTGAAGAATGTGATAGTCCTTTAAGAATTTAATTTCTGATTTACATTTTGCAAAATATTTTATTGATTTTCACAACAATCATGGCTTTATATGCATTTAAAATATAGACAAAAGTGTACTTATTTCTCTAAATTAACTAAAAACATTTCAACTAAATTTTTTTATGATGCTTTAAATACGAATAAATCAAATTAAAAAAATGAAATGAATTTTTAAATATATTTAACTTGCATATTTGAATAAATTGCATATTTTCTCTATTTAATGCTGCATAGTAATTTTTTAATGCTTAATTACAAAACTCAACTTGGATGCCGAAAGGCAGTTAAATTTTTTTGTTATAGTTCGTTAAAGAACCAAAACAGAAATGCTTATTTGCTAAAAGATGATTTCAAAAAAATATTGTTAAGAACCGACTAGAACCGTTAAAGAACCAAAACAGAAATGCTTATTTGCTAAAAGATGATTTCAAAAAAATATATAAAAGATATCAATAATATATAAAAGATCTTCTTTTTTGACACTTCTTTATTCAAAATAAAGAAAAAGATTTCTTTCAATTTAGACATTTTTCAAATGGATTACTTACGGTCAGGCAATAACATACATAAATCAATGGGGGTACATCAATTTAAATACTTCTCAAAATTAAATAAGTAGATTTAAGATCTTATAATATTTTGATGGAAAAAAACAGAATACCGAAAATCTGTGTCTGCTCTGCATTTATCTACAAAATTCCTTTAGACATATACATTTTCATATTTAATCATCACTTCATTTTCATAATAATTATTATAGAGAATATAAAAGACATGTCACGCACATATCAGGAAGTGAACACGTCATGAAATTTCGAACTTTTTTATTGGTTTATTTCATATTCCAAGCTGAAATGTACTAAATTTTCAAAATAATGATTGTTGAATCAAACTGAAATTGCAAAATAATAAAACGTTTAGAAGCATTTCGTTGTTGGAAAATCCAAAAGGTGTGTTTGTTAATACATTGCTATTGATGATGAAAATTTTAAAAAGTAAATTAAATTTTTAATGACACTTAAAATTTTTCAAATATTTAAGAGACAATTTAATCAGAGGTTGAAATTTGTTCTCTATTTAAATAGTAAAATTGATTATCGGCATTTAAATTTAGATAATGCAAGAAAATTTTAAGTTTCCAGTTAAAAAATAACTACTTTAGATAACATAAAAGATAACCTCTGTTGTTAGTGAGCACTTAAAAGATAAAGATGTTTTAATAAATGTGTCACAAAAAAGTAAGAGGTTACGAATCAAATCTTTTTGTAAAGTAACACCAGTAATACTGAATTTTATTTTTCCGAATTATTTTTGCTTTAAATCATAATAACGACAATGGCAAAAAACAAAAATATAACGATCCATTTTATTTTAAAAAGTAACATTATTATAATAAAATGGAGCAGATGTAGAGTCAGTAAGCCCTTTATTCTGGTTTCATTTCTTCGAGATTTCATGCCCATGAAGTATTTTAAGAATAATGTATGTGTTTCTATTTAACTGTAAAATATTTTAAAATTACTTTCAACAAATTTAATTGTTTTTTTAGAGATAAATCTTTACTAAAATTCTAGATAATAGCTTTAATATCAAAAATAAAATTGTGATATTTTATATCATTTCAGAAAATAAGTATAGAAATTTTTTTCTGAATTAGGAGGAAAAAATCATATAATCATTAAAATATTTGATTCAATACTAATTGGACAATCCTTAAAGAAAATGTAAAATTTCTAAGCATGAGTAAAAGAAAAAAAATCGTGAGGAAAAGAAAATTTACCAAATTATGCTCTTCATGCTAAGTTTTTAAATTTAAATTGGCATTTAAAACATTTAAAAGAGAATAAGTTTAAAGAATCAGTTGCAAGATAGATCCGCAAGCTGAAAAATTTGTGCAGAAATAAAAATGATGAAAAAAATAAAATTTTGCGAAGATTTGTCTTAAATAAGAGGGTTAAGGAAACAAAAGTGACTCGTAGAACATTATATTTAAAATAAAATATAGGAAGAAATCAGACTATAAATATTAAATTTTGAAACAAACCCATTCATTCATGCAAAAATTGATCTTCAAAAGAAGAAATTATATATTTGCATGTAAAATTTAATGAATGTGGAAAATAGAACTGTCTAATATAAATTAATCCTATAATGCAATTTTAAATATTGATATGAAGAATTATTTCACCATACTTATATTTAGTACATTATCTACAATCAGTGTTCGTGCTAATATAGAACGGAAAAAAGGTATTAAGATTCAAAATAAATCTCGTGATTTCCATTTACCTAACATTTAAATCAATAATTTTGGTATACGGAAATATCAACCAAAAGTAATGATGAACGAATTATTATATATCTGCCAAGGAAATATCTTAAAATCACAAATGCTGTACCCATAGAATGAAATCTTTTATACAAATTATTTTTCCTTAATATCTGAATAATTTTGCACAGGAATAAATAAAAATGTGCATAATATTTAATATTTAAGGAAACTTAAAAAAATAATATTATTTCTTTCCTATTTTCTGAGTATAAATTTGTTTCTTACTAATGAACCAAAAAATGATGCAGGAATTCTTGCGCTTTATCCTCGTATTCCCGGATGGTGTCTAAGTAAATTTTATCACCTTTAATTCCAACTGTTATGACAAGATATAATTCAGAAATTTTTCTATTAATTGGCATAAATAGAAAATAACTACAATGGGCCACATTTACTACCATACAACTCATCAGTCTGGACATTCTTTTGGCACAAGAGCCAAGTTTTGTCATGAGGCGACAGACGTATTTATGAAGAATAAATAAAGTAAATGTATAACCTGCATAACATAATAAAGGGTTAAAAAATTTGAAAACTTAGGTGACATTGATATAAAAGTTGCAAAAAAGCCATAGATATTTAATTTGACATTATTTTTTATTTATTTTGTTTGGAATATGAATTCAGCAATTTTATTTTTCATGAAGCAATTTCAATTCACAATTTTCACAAATTTCTACCTTTTTATAACTTCAAAAATAATCTTGAATTAGGGTGACAATAATTTTTTTGTATTGAATACATAGAATCACAAAGATGTATAATATTTTTATGCTAATTATTCGTTACAACTATAAGTGAAATATCTTGTGTAACTTAATTAAAACTAAATTCAATGCAAAGTTGAAAGAAAAAATCATTGTGTAGATGTTTCAGCTCATATTTTTTGAAGAAACAAATAAAAAACTAATGTCTTAAAACGTGCAAAAAATTACGAAAAATGAATGATTTTATATTGCTTGTTTAGATAAATTTCATGGATTATTTTTTTTAATTCGTTTTCACTGCCATTCAAATTTCTCAACATAAAAAGGAATTTAGATAACATTTGAACTCGTGTAAAAATCATTGTTCCTTTACAGAAAATATGTAAAACTCTCACTTTCCTCCAGTTATTTCTGCTTTTAATTTTGTAACATAGAGAAAAATAAAGTAATTTTTAAGATAAATATCTAAAGATTTGCTTTCATATCATGAATGCGTTTTTAAGCGGCATAAAATCATAATATGCATAAAATCATAATATGGTATTTAACAATCTGAGATTTTAGATTAATTATGGACTAATTTAGATTAATATAAAATTTTTCCAAATATTTCTTGATATTTCATTATTGAAGTAGTTTAAAGTATTTGCATGTAAACAGCAAATTAATGAAATAGAAAATTAATTTTTATACTAAATTTTAAAGCATTTTTACTACAGAAGAAATTGATGCCATATCTACTTCATAAAACAATACCTGTATTTCTATATTATAGCTGAAATGCAAATAAAAATCGAATATATTATAAAGAAATAAAATATTTCTATACAAATCTTGAAAATCCTTGAAAAATCTGTCTTCTTAATCGGTTGTTTAGCAAACATTTAACTGAATTAAAAGCTTTCAGGAAAGAAATGATAAAATCTCTTAGTTTCTTTTTAAGAATTAAGAGAGGCATTGAAAGATAAAGCATCTTTTAGAATAAGCATGGTATTTGTAGCATATTAAAGAACAGATACTTTTCGTCTAGTAATCTGAGGACACAAAAAACATTCAAACATTCTTTTTTTATCTAAAGAGACATGGAATAAAGTATAAAAAAAGTATATTGCTATTTCTTTCGCGCACGACTGTTCATTATGTTCTATACACTCCTTAATTCTTTAAAAGGGTATATAATCTCTTAAGAGATTCTACTGTATGAATCAGAAATATTTGGTTTAAGGATTTAGTAGCTTTGAGATTCTTTCAAAGGAAAGATTGCTTAAGATGTTTATATAGATGGAGTTTTCATGTTCACACGATCAATTGCCCCATCTCAAGAGACAATTTCTATCCTTTTTTTTTTATTTTGCTTTTCTTCGCTTTCCATTTTAGAAGTTTTGTAAGCCTTTTTGAAGGGTTTTTTTTTTTTTTTTTTTTTTTTTTTTTTTTGCTTTTACAATGATTTTCGAAACAATGAAAAACAAAAATAAATAGATGCGTAATCTAAGCTACAATACATTATAAAATTTATAATTTGTTCTGAATTATGCATTAGTAATTAAAGATATATCATTCAATATATATTTGAAAAGATTACACGTGATAAAAGATTAAATATAATAACATGTTATAAAATAATTACAAATTCATTATCACTCGTTTGTCGAGTTGAAAGGTACTAAAGAATTTTCTATATTTTTTTCCTCTAAAACTGGCCAAGTAGTCACTGTGACACTAGAGAGAAAAAAATCTTTAGGTTATGTTTAGGACATTACCTCTTTCCAATGAAATCATCAATTTGACAAAGAAACAGTAGTCTTTCGATATCGTTAGTCTCTTTCCTGAAAACTTCGATCAATTTAATTAATTATAAAATTCGAGTAAAAAAATATTACTCATATAAGCTGGTTAAAGTGCATGCTTTTCATTCAGCCTCGCTAGTACTTTCACAAAACAGATAGGAATCATGATTTAAATAACGTTAAAAGAATCGAAATGGTGCATGAAGAATATAATAGGGCAGACTGGAGCAAGATGACGATGACAACAATTGATCCTTTTTAATAAATTCAATTCTTGAGATAACATCTCTTTCGTTGTATATATTATTATAATGGCTTTTTCTTGCATTAATTTTGCACAAATTTTATTTTAGTATATTGAATAGTACTTTTCTATTTTATTTTAATGTATTGAATAGTATTTTTCTATTTTTTATATAAAATTAACATCTTGCCCAGTACTGGGACAAAAAGACAATCCTGATAAAAGTTGAACAGATTTTTATTCTTAGAAAATGCAAAACAGTACTATAATTAATTAAATAACGTTAAGCACATTTGTGGAAGAATATGTAATGAAAGGGTTGTTGAGTTTAAAATTAATGTAATTCAGTTCTTTTTATATAAATAAAAACTTCACATAAATTCCCATCGTTCAGTTTGAGCATGAATTGTCCCCCTCCCATGTTGAGGTTACAACTTTCCATCCTAATTTTCTGATGGAGGGTCAAAATAGATCTTACAACACACAGTGACAGAACTATATGTTCCCATTAACTTGGCTTGAGTGTCAAGAAGAAAAAAATAAATTTCTTAGAAACAAACTTTTTGAATACCGAGCTTCTTGCTTTTGTTGATTAAAATGTTTTTTATGTGCCTGGATTTATTTTGGGACAATCTTGTCTTCCATACGTGAGATTATTAAAATATTAACTTTAGTACCATTCAACTTACAGAATGCTCTGAAACAGTCTGAGGATCATGCTGCTCTAGAAAAATGCAGAAAATAAATAATAATTGAAAATAAACACCATATATAAACAATAAAAAGCATTTGAGATAAGATGACGAACTCTTTAATTTACTGTGGACATCTTGTCCTGAATGAAAGAGTTATAAAACTTTAATATTTTTTTCGCAGAATAAGCTAGAATAAAACATAAATAGCCATTATAAAAAGCGTATTGTCTGAGATAGCCATATATAACAAATAATAATAAAATATATTTCCTGTTAGTCAGCGCTGTCTTACATTGTAGACCTTGAGAATTACTGTATATATGGGAAAATAAAGATCATCTGAAAAACAACGTTGGCCATAGACTTAAAAATTCGAATAAGTGTTTCACAATACGAATTTTTAAATGCACCGGCTTGGAAAGGTAGCAGTATCCATAAGGAAGTGAAGCAAGAGTAATATGGACATAAACTACGTCATTTTTTGGCTTGCCCCCTCATCAGCAAGCTCCGTTTTTTACTTCATTAAAAACTTTTAATAAATAAAAAATATATGAATAAAATCGAAAAAATTTCCGAACGTAAATTTTCAATTCACAAGCCCTTATTTCGAATATTTCCTATAGAATTTACCTGCGCATTCTTTTTGGTGGGGGGCGGTGTCTTTGTGGGAAAATAGTATAAAAATAAATAAAATATCTATTTCTTAATTGCTAAGAATCCTATATCGAGAATAATATACTGAAAATGAATTAGAATCCAAATCTGAAATAAAATTAATTCAAATTTATTTTAAAATAATAATTTTAAAAAATGAAATTTAAGATATTTAAATACATTATTTTAATAAAATTTAAATATATTTTTTACTTTCAAATAAGTGCAAGATAAAGTTTAAATCAAACAAGCAACCTCATATACATTTTTTAAATACTATGAACACAACACAATATTCATAACTTTTATGATTTTTCTTACATTTTCTGGTTGTTATTATTTCGAATATTAGAATTAAAATAAATATTGTTGTTTTTAATAATTCTAATATTATAAAGGATTGCAAGAAATAAAACCTTCTTTTAATATTTATAAATACATGTCCAAAATATTTTATGAATACACATGCGATATTATTGCAATCATAACTCGAATTCAAAACTTATACAATATATTATTTAAGAGTGATTTTTGAAACTGTTTCAAATTTTACATTATCATTCAAAACGATGAAATCTTTTAAACGCAAAAAAATTCCCTTGTTGAAATTTATTTAAAAAACTGAATTAAATATGAAAAAAGATGATCTGATTTTTTAGTACTATTTATTGATGTGTTGTTTACTTTTGCAGAAATTTGTTATTCTATTAGTTTACTCAAAAATATAATAATCTCTTAGACGTTAAGATATGTACGATTTATAATTATGTATCAGAGGTTTATATGCTTAATATAATGAAACGATTAATGAAATTTATATTTTGCATTCTATCTTTTCTTTGTATAATGCATTTGTAGAAATTTTGGTGAATTTTCTCTATTAACATGTTTATTTGAAAATCTGAAAAATCACTTTTCTTATTTAAAAATTCCAATGTTAGTTATCATATAAAAAGTTGTTACTCATTGCTTTAAATGTATTTAATTTTTGTTTAAATTTTATCAATAATTGTTAAGCAATACATATAATTAATTAAAAACTGTTAACTCCTTTTATTAAAATTTTAATCTATAATAATACAACACACGATGAATAATTTTCTTTTCACTCGGGTTTATTAATTTCCAGTTATCAAAAATTAACTTTAATTTATCTGTAATACAATTTGAAAATTAATAAAAGAGACCACATATTAAATTTCACACGATTTGTACAGAGATTCAATTGCATGATTGGCTGATTTTACCTACGCTTAATTAGAACATTTTACCATCTCTCAATTCCTTTTTAATTATAATTTATCTAGTACATATATACATATTTAACTTTATGCTTTTCTTTAATAGTGCAGTGACAAATATACATCACGAAATTATCTTTTTTTTATTTATACAATCAATGCTCTAAGGTTCAGAAAGAAAAATGAAATAAAAAATTTAAATAGAAAACGTTTGAAATATAATTATCTTATTTTTGCATTAAAATGAATAAAAAAACTACGTATTACCTCCAAAATTAGGTCTGAGACGTATGTCATATCCTTCCAAAATAGTTTTGAGTATATCGGTAACGTTGTCCAACTGTGCTGGGGTTTCAACTTGCCGACAACACCTGGCAAAACAAACAATGCGATGAATGAATTTGTGTACTTTCCGTTAACATGTCAGAATGATAAAATAACAGATTTTGCGATGAAATAAGAGTTAAAAGAAACAACATTCTTACCCTGAACTAAGAAACATTAACGTGACCAAAAGCGGAAGTACAGATCGACGACACATTGCAAGGTGCACGTGCGGAGGCTGCAAACAGCATCCTTTTGAGAAGCACTGCTTTCTCTGTGCCCGACTCCCTTTGGAGCCCGTTTGTTGGTTTCCCGGCGATGCGCCTGCGCGTTGCAGCCCAGACGACAGGGAGGACTTGCGGGTTGCTCTTCAGCTTCCTACAATCCCTTGGGAAGTGGGAGTGGAAGATGCTGTGGGAGAGGTCACCCCTAGTAAGGGTTCGCTGGATTTGCATATTGCGAGCAGACTGCAGGAAAGGTATTTAGAGAAACAAGCGCGCCGAGTCATTTCCTTTTCCCTTTCACCTATATATGTAAAGGCATTTTGGAAAGACCAATATGCATTGGTTTTAAAATGCAAAAGGGATTTTTTTTTTCAGCAAAAGGAGGGGGGGGGGGTATTTTCTTTTTCTCTCGTTTGCACTTAAATGCATATTTGCAAGAAAAATAAAAACATTAATCCTGGAATATAGGGCTATTATTCTTATTAAACTGAATGATGCCATGCATAGTTCTGCAGATATATAATTTTATATATAAAATAGTTTTGTTCTTTGTAACGAAACTTTGACAGGAAGGTGAAAAAAATCTATTTAAGCGGTTTTAAAAGTTTATGGAAGATTTTTTACATTGTAGAATGCCTGCCATTTATTTCGTCTTACATTTGCCCAATGTAAGACGAAATGTATGGTGATATATATGATTTGTTATTCAAAAGAAAAAAATACCCCAACAAACTTTCGTTTCTTATTGAAAGATGCATTTCTTCTTATTATAAATTTACATATTAATATTTAAAACAGTTTGGCACAATAATTTCATAAATGGCAAAGCAAATAATGAAAATCTTAGTCGAATCGAAATGATCATGTGAATTATGCATTCATCAACCCTAAATTAAGAAATGCATCTAAATTTTGAAATATTAGACATCACAAACCTAATTTGAAAAGTTAGCATTGTATACTACGATGTCTGTAAAATTCGCGATTTCTAACAAATAAAGGCCTATTAATATGCTTTAAAATTAAAAGACTGCTTGAATATTATCAAAGTTTGAAATGATTGGTATAAAATCACATGCTTACAATTTTTACTAAAATTTCAATTAATACTTATTATAATTTTAGTACTTTAATTGCATGTCTTCTAGGACATTATGCCTTCAATTCTCTTGACAGATTTGTACATAAATGTGCTTTCTTTTCCTGTGATCTCTATTTCCCGATTATTATTTTTCGCAAGAGATTTACAATAGCTTTGTAAAGGGAAAATTTTAAGCAAACTAGACTTTGAATTTCATATTCTCATTTTCATGCATTTTAGAAGTTCTCAATGGCGAAACAATCCATTTTATCTGACAAAGATTAGGCATGTTTCAAAATATAGATCATATATTTAAATGAAACTGCTTTTTCCCTTCGAACATAGGGAAGAGTATTTCATATTGCTTATGGACCCTGAATTTCAACGTTGATGTTTTTAGTTATACAGGGTGGTTACAATTAAACTTCCCCTATAAACAGCATCATACAACGCAAACGGGTGAACAGATTGCAACGAACTTTGGTATATAGACTATACACGAGATGCGCTCACTGAATTCGAAAAAAAAAGAAAAATAGTTCCAAAATGTCCAACAGAGGGCGTCTTTTCTGGAAAAACATTGTGTTAAAATTAAGCACAATGAACGACCAAAACGGAATGCAGAAACAAAATTAGTATTTATTGACTAGTTTTTGCTCACCTTGTCATCGAACCACATTAAATAACAATACGCTATTTGAGAGATTTCAATTTTGAATACATTTTTTTTGGATACAAAGAAAACTATAACATCATTGTATCAAAATCATGAGTTTCTTGGTTTTATATTTCTCAAAAAAAACCTCTTAAAAATTTCATTTTAATGCATATATTTGAATACGTTTCCACCTCATCTGGCAATGGTAAAAATTGCTTGAATGAAAGAATTTCTGCATCAAAAATACAAACATATGCAATTTTCTTTGCTTACAAAATTAAAGAATACTTTAAATCCTAAATATTTAAAAAATTAATTTTGCTTTTTTTAACTCATACCATAAATCATACATTTTTAAAACATTTACATTTAAAAAAATACATTTTTAAACTATAAATTATATTAATATATCAATGATCATTTGTTTTGAAATATTTCAAAAATTTACTTCAAGAAAGCAAACCCTTGTAAAAATGAATGTTCTGCCTTGTCGAACAAACAGCCCTGCATGAAGTTATTTGCATAGCAATTGGGAAGACGAAATAATATTTTCGAAAACACTATTCATGAGATTTTCCAACATTTCAGTATGCAATGCCCAATTGGCGTACATATCAAACTAAATCTAGTTATTTGTAAGTTTCATTATACTGAATCAAAATAGACCAAACTTAAATAACAGTAGGTAGAATGCATGAAAAATACCCTTTCTTCCAAAGAACTAAGATGTGAATAAAACAATGCAAATAAAGATTAAGTAAGAAAACAACATGTCAGCAGATGCAAAAATGGGAGTAGAATATGTGATTTCACAATTTACTTATCATGTCTGAAATTGTTTCACTGATTCGTATAATGTATCGCCCAAAATCCCATCCGACCTTCTCCTGAAGTGTTCAGAAATTGCATTTTTTTCTCAATCCGAATTTTTCATTCCAATAACTGTGAGGCTAAATTCGGAATTCGGGTTATTTTTCCTGACAGAAAGTCGTTTTATTGATTGGAAGTTTACGAGTGAAGCTTCTTTTTTTTAATGCGGTAAAATATCTTCATGTTATAAATTTTACGGATTTAAATCAGTAACGTAAGTGTTAACAAACGGAATATGCGAAGAAAACTGAAGTAAATACTTTATAAGTTCATTAGAAGATTCTTTATAATAGTAAGGAATATTAGAAATATATCATATTCTTCATAAGTCGATTTAATTCAATTTTCTCGTGTGTTTTTTTTTGATCGGTTTTTTATGTTCCATACATATTATTTACCAAAATTTACTACTTCTTAAATGTACTGTTATACTACTTATCATCAAGTGCGCGTTTGTCATAATATATTTCTTGACATTTGTTCTTGAATGATGTCAAGTAACAGATGCTATTGTCACAATTTCAATGATGTTTCACATATTTTTTTGTGTTAGACAAATAAACCCCGAATGTCTGACAGTTTATCACTTTATCTATACTTTTCATCATTACAATAATGTCAAATTTGATTTTGATGTAAAGACCAGCCAATTTATTTCTCAATTTAATCAAACTAGAAAATCAAGTATACCTTAAAAGAACGAAATATATGGAATTTACGAACAATATAAATAATTTCTTTAAAAATGCAAGAATCAGACTCTTAATGCTGATTTTCTGTTACTATCATATATATTCTGAATTTTAAAACAATACGTTTAAAAGTATGAAAATTTAATTTGTTATGTAATATATCATATATTTAAACAATTTACTTTCATGGAAAGTATGTATTTGAGACTCCATACATTTCCGAATGAGCCATAATTATTAAATATTAAAAAAAAACAAGCAATGAAGTAATATAGAAGCAATCTCTGTTATTAAAATTTTATTTTTAATTTAATTTTTAATAATAATAACATATATGGAATTCTTAAATTGGTTTAATATAGTAAAATGAGGAATCTTTTTGGCGATTTTTTTCTCGCTTAACGTAACATTTAGAAGCCATATAATGTATTTACAAAACGCTTATCTTAATAATATTTATAACAAGTAAACATTTGATTTATTTGTAAACCGAATTAATGAGCATCAATTGCTAAAATAAAAAAAAACGCCATTCAGGAAAAAAAATCCTATGAGCTGGATGCTATGACAAAAATAATGAAATTAATTATAATATTTACAATAAATTACACTTGTATTTATAATAAGCAAACTACATAGTCAAAAAATGTTTCTGATAATTTCCTTATAATAAATCAACTCTTAATTTAAGGAAATGCTCCAATTTCCTGTTTCCCTTGTAAATTCTCTCAAAGCACTATGATAAAACTATTTGCATAAAATACTATTTGTATAAAATGTAATTGCATAAAATACTATTTGCATCAAATGAAATTTGCATAAAATACGATTTGCCTAAAATGTAATTTGCATAAAATACTATTGCATAAAAAATAATTCGATATCAAATGATATATATTGAAACTGATCTGGAATAAACAATGATCCTTCCTACTCCCCCGCTAAAAAATTAGGGACCTTGGACAAGGCCATGAGCATCGCGAGTGCACGAATTTTTATTTTTCTAATTTCACGCATCAGCTTTTGTGCTTCGTAATATAGAAAAGAAAAGAGATTATGTGTTTTTAACTTCTATTTGCAGAATGATTAAAACGAAAATTTCACACAATATTAAAATTTTAATAACAATATTACAAAATAAATTTCATTTATCTACGTTGTTTCAATTTTGAGTTATCACGCTTACATGCATGTAAATGTACAAGTTGACATGTATTTGTAGGATATGGTTCAACATTTGAAGCAAATCTATATTTTGATTCTAACCCTCTTTACTAAATTTTACCGATCTCGTTCTTTTAGTTTTAAATCATCGATTCGATTTGCCACCGAGCCGACAAACTTCCTCTCAAAAGATTTCGTTCAAAAATTGATAGAAATCTACAAAGTAGGTGTCAAGACCACACACCAAATTTCATCAGTCAGTTTCTTATTATATTGACAAAAAGATAGACATAATTCCAAAAAATATCTTTTTGCGAATTTGAAAAAGTGGGAAATTTGTCAAATGCTCAAATGAATTTTGTGACGTTTAGGATGCTTTCTATTTGTATACATCGTACTACTCGAGAAAATAAAAGTAACTAAAAACTATGATTCGTTATCTATTCAGCGCCATGACATGAAGTTTATACAATTAAAAAAAATTGGGAAAAATTGATTGATTTCTATCTCCATTTAATGTTCAAAGAAAGAAGCAAAAAAGCGTAAGCATACTTAGACCATTTATTAAATAATAAGTATCAGATTGTAACTTCAATGCGAAGAGGCAAAATATGTGTTATGGTCAATTATTGCTGCAGCGTTGAGTATTAATTTAGCTAGCTAAACACTCTGCTTTGAAGCCTTCAACGGCTATTTTGAAATGAGTTCTATAATCCGATTAGTGATCAAATAATATGGGCGACAACAGATTGCCCAACTCCTATGCCACATTAACGTAGAAAGTGCATGACTCTCGATGAAAAGTCTGCATGCGAGGCTGATAGTTGCTGGAATCGACTTTTAAAACTTTCGATCTTAGTGGCTAATGCATTTCTGGAATCTCTCCCTGTAAATTGTACCTTTGACAAGGTAAGATTCGCTTTTAATCCTGTGAGTGCTATCGAGACGAAAAGTGAAGCCAGTCGAATCTAATAAACTGAAAATCATACTTTTGATCCCAAAATTTCAAGAATTTCTAAAATGTTGAGGAATATTTAATTTATTATTTAAAGTTTTAATATTTCACAACTCTTTATACCGTTTGTTGGATAATGTTAGATTTAAATGTCTCTTTACATGTTCTTTATTCCGGAGAAAATGCTCACTAAAATTCAAGATTTTAAGTTCAAAAATTCTAGAATTTTCATAATTCATATTTTCGCCTTTCCAACCTCGCGAAGATGTGGAATTGAAAAATTAAGATTCCCTTTGCTAATGAGTTGAAATGATGAATTTCGGCGTTAAATATCAAGATTTCAACCTCTGCTTCAAAGTTTCAACCTTTGTTTCCTGTTTCATTCCCTTTGAAAAGAGTTGTCAATTTTTAATTCATAGATAGTTCTTTGTCTTCTGAAACGTGCGTGTCATATTTGTTTTCAGGGGGTGAATAAGTTTAGGGAATTCAAACAGACTTTCAGTTATAGTTCAGTTCTCATGTCATCTTTTAATGCCAAATTGCACGCTAGGAATATTGGTACTTTATCTCAAATAAGTACCAATTTCTATTATAATGTGCAAGGTGCTTTTATGAACCCCTTAAATGACGTGTTCTTTGATTATAGGAGCATTGAAATATCACTTCTGAATCTTATGAAATATTATATTAATTTAATTGAATCAGTAGGATAGCAAATTTATGGTACTTAAGATAACATGAATTAAGGAAAAACACAAAACATTTACATACTATTATACATCTCTACTTTTTTATGCTTGTAAAGAGGGAATATGTATAGTAATTAATTTTTCACTCTCTTCTTAATGTGTTAAAATTCACAATTTTTCAGTTTATAACTTCTTGTTAATAAAAGAGTATTATGATATTATCAGAACTAGAATTTCAGCTAATTGCTTACTTTAACGTTGATATGATACGTATGACTTAACCAAGTTGTTATTTTATGACAAAAAATATCCAAAGTTCATAGTATTTGTATTAATGAATTAAACACTAAATCGCAGAAAGTTATTTAAAAATTTATAATTGTTTTCTAAATAAAATGTTAGCAAAATTCAGTTAAAAATGACAGGAATAAATGTGATTTTATTACATTTATTTCACTTCAAAATGCATTTGATATGTAACTCGCACTATATCAGGAATTTTATGTCTTTCTTTATGATTAACTGAAATTCCTGATATTTGATATTTACCTCTTAGTTATTAGTTTTTTGTTTGTTTAATTAAATGATGTTTTCTGTTATTAATGCAAAAGCGGATGTAATAAGAATTTTAACTTTTCCAACAACATGATAATCTAGTTGAAGCTTACTCATGATAGAAAATAAAATGGCAAATATAATTACCACGCATCGCAACTGTACATGTATTGACTGTTTTTATCACTATTGTCATAGATTAATTTCCCATTTGTGCACACAAAGATCAATGTTTTTGCAAAAAGAATGGTAGATATTAAATTGTAAGAATATCGATGTAATTTGTACTTCGCAATAATTTCGTCAAAATTATAAAATTGCTATAGTCAGTAAAAGCTCGTTTTTTAATTAATACAAAAATTGAATCAAACTCATTATAACGGACAACTTCTATATTGAAAGATTATTGGTAGCTGAAATTACATAGAGGTTAGGGGATGAAAATTGCCTTTCAATTCTTTTAGATCGTGAAACCTTGTTGGGAAGCTCTCATCAATTACATTTTCTTCCATGTTCTTTCATCTTCAAAACTCCAACGCTTATGAAATTGGCTTTGGAATTAGAGAACGGAATAAAAATTTCTTTTCTTTATAACCCCTTTCGATTTAGTTCAGAAAATTTAAGAATTTATTTTCATATGCAACAAAAAAATCTGCATTTCAACTTGCAGAGAGGAAATGTTTATAAATATAAAATTCCCTTTGAAAATATGTTTTCAAATATAAAATTTATGTTGAAAAAGATTATAAGTTTCATTTTTTTTTTTTATAAAAACTAAGAAGAAATAAATGGTTAAAACTTTAAAACTGGAATTATGACATGAACTATAAGGTAACTTTCAGTTTTAAAGTTGACATATTAATTTTATATATTAAAAACAAATGGTAGGTCAAGACCAAATTTCCAATAACAGACACAGGTGACGGAATACTTTCCAGGCCCTTGAGGAGTGCTTTCCTCAAAGAAAAAGGGGCAAAGAAGGAAATCAGCAGTAAAGCTACACGATATACTAATGAAATCGGAAAGCAGAGGCTTTTCATGCACAATGTTAGGATATGCATTACATCATATGAGAGAGTTTGGTATTCACTGCTCCTTCCAAAGTAAAATGCGTTTCAACCGATGACAAGATGTTCCAAGGCCATGCATTTTGTCAATAGCTATTCTGGCCTAAAATTGGTGAATAAAATCTTTCTAATGTTCCGGGCTTTGAGGGCATAGTATTGTATGAATGCCGCCTTAAAATGATCGCAGAACTTTTTGAACCGTAGACCACGGCAGAGACAAACCACATGGTATCTTTCGAGAACATTTAGGAGAACATTGAGAGTCGGATGCTCTTTCAATCACATCAATAGTGACTTCTTCCATACTTCAGTTAAAATATATGTCCGTTTTCTTCCTGGAAGTACACGCAATTTCTTCAAATTTAGTAATCATGTTTTTCAATCCATTCTTCAACATAAGCATTTTCGCAAGCCTATCAAGCAATCTTCACACTGCAGCTAAACCTATACTATAGTTCTGGTGAAACAATTTGAGCAGTAAAGCTCAATCTTTCTTCTGTAATCGCATGGTGAAGAATGATTTTATGGCATTGACTACTGGCATTTTTAACCATTTTTAATTTGCATAATGACCTTTCTACATTTAATGAAAAACATGATCTAGTGTTCAAAATTTGAATTATTATTATTATTTGCTTTATTAGTTTTTATTTATTAGTTTCTGTTTCAACATAATCTAGTCCCACGGGTCACTTCATAACTGAGGATGAAAAGCTTCCAGAATGGTGGTTGGTTCTCGCCACCCTTGTGGATACAAGAAAGGGTGGGAGTCTGGCTTCTTCCACTGATTACGAGACGTACTTCCTTAGGAAGGAGTAAACCTTGGCTAGTGATGGCGCTTAGGACTCAACCACCGGTCCCGCAAGTGTTATTGTTGCGGTGGTCAATTCATTCAAGTTTTTACGGGTGCATTCGGGCATGTCGGAGTAGTCATTTTGTGATTTCCCCATGATCTATATAAAGCATGAACCAAATTCCAATGATGTAAGTCAACCAAAACGGTTCTACAAAGATCTGAGTAGGGTCACGCCCTGAGTAGGTTAATTATAAACGCCCTAATTTTGCCATGAACCTTTCTTTTCAATAGAAACCATATCTCTTATGCGTCAGTAGGTTTTAATATTAGCTAAAACTATAAAAAAGAAAAAAGAAAATTAAGCTACTTAAACATTTTTTTCTATACTAAATTAGCTTAGTAAAATTCTGAAAATATGAATTAATTACTCTACTCAAGCATGAATTAATTTTACCCAAACATTTTTTAATCACCATAACCCTAAGTACATAATATTTTATCCCATTTTGTTCTTTTCCGGATTGAAAGACAGATCTAAAAAAGATCCTATTAAATATGTATACTCATTAGACTGGGGAAAGATTTTCGACATTCTAATCGGCGGTACTCTCCTCTTGATAAAGATAGATTATTCATGAAGATACTTTTTTCTCTTTGTTGAATCTCAGCACTAAAAAAGATTTCTCCTTTTTTTACATTTGAAGGCTAAATTTCTCCAAAAGATGGTTAATATTTCTCTTGTCAACACTCACTTTGATGAATTATGTGCTCTATTAGAAATGGGTCAGAAAATTATATTTTAATATTAAATTTTCATAAGAAAAGAGAAAGAATTTCATCATTTCAGCCATTAAATCGTCATTTTATTTAAGATTATCGAAATAAAGGTATGTAGATATTGTTGTTTGCCATATATTTTTTAAAAGTTTGGCGCTTGTGATGCATTCTATAAAAGAAATAAATCTATTTTTTTCAAGCATATGAACTGATTTTCAAAAGTAATTGGTATAAGGACAATATATATATATATATATATATATATATATATATATATATATATATATATATATTAGTTCTGCATAAATACATTGGCGTAAAAGCTTGTTTATGAGCTTAAGAGGAGTGAAAACTATTAGACGTATAATTGTAAAAAAGGATGAGAGAATATATAATATTTTTAATATTGTTTCGGTTAAAAAAAATTTTAGATAATAGAATTTTTTTAATATTGAAATTGGGATTCAGATATATTTTGTTTATGTATATAGTAATCTATAACTTACTTAAAATAAATTGTTTCAATTTGATCATAATAATTCCACTTTTTGCTATACGAAGATAAATTATTTTCATAGAAATTATTATAAAATTAATCTTAGTTACTAACATGTTTGTAATTATATTTCCTTTACTATGCAACAATAGTGATTCCCTGTTCTGATTACATAGAAAATTATGAATTTATAATATTTCTTGTGTGTGATTTTAAAACTAAGATACATTAATGCCCAGATTATGTTTCTATAAAAGATGGAAAAATATTAAAAAAAAAACTATTGAATATAACGGCAATGAAATCATTTCCTTTTCTCTCTATCTTTTTTAATGTAAACACAAAGTGCATCCTCATAATTTTTTAAATGCCTTATTACAACACGAAATTAAAATAATGTTGGAGTGAAAAGTGAAAAAAAAGGAAATTGAGTTGAGGAAAAGATAAATTGAATGATTTTTAATGCAATTTCAAAGTAACCAGATAGTAGAATTTTTTAGATTTTAATTTATAATTCCTTATTATAAATATTATGGAGCCTTAAAAACATTTGTTTTGCAAATTCATTACTAGATGATATCGCACTCATGGGTTCAAAATTTAATTTAATTAATTGAATAACTGATAATTAAATGTTGAAAACCATAATATAATGTATAGTCAATGATAATATAGAAAACTGTGTAAAAATTCAAAACTCTATCTCATATGAAAGTGAATACAAATTGATTAGAATCTTCCGTCTTTACAAACTAATTAATTAAAAGCATGAAATTTATAAACATTAAAATGCTTAAAAAGGATCGAAAAAGAAGAAAACGAGACGAGACAGGGTAAATACCAAAAGAAATAAGAAATAAAATATATGATAATAAGCAATGCGTTGAAACAAAACAAAACTTGAAAAAATAATAATGAAGGAATATCAAGAGATATCGTTGGTTAGGTCAGGAAAATAAATTATTCACAAAAATTACGGGATATTTTGAAATGATTATATAGCTATTAAAAAATATTATTTAACCTGTTTTATGCTTGTAAAGATGGAATTTTATTATATATTCTAGACTCGCTTCCTACAGCACTAGAATTTTGATATTTTGTACATTGACATAATTTTGATAGCAATGCACTGTTTTAATATTTTCAGATCTTAATTGTTAATTAAATCGATTAATTTAAGTGAATTTTGATTCCTTAATAATAGAGCCATCTTGCAATGAATTTAGAAAATATTGATTACAAGATTCCATTATAATTATAATAATGAATTATACGTTAAAATGTTTTAAAAATTAAATTAAAAAAATCTAATTTTTGGCATATTAAAAGAAATGTATTTTAACAAATTTTTATTCAATTTTTTTTATCTAACAAGATACCTGAATACTTAATAATTACCGTGAAATATTCATTTCAATACGATGGATTCGTGTATGCATATCTGTAATATAAAGGAAGTAGGAAATTGCCGCTCTTTCTTCTAGTAAGAAGGCTAACCTCAGTCATCTCTTGCTATTGCGGTATGACTCAGCTCTTTTCTGCGATGTATTCAGATGACGGTTTATATTATTCAAGCTGTTGTTAATGATTTTTATATTAGACCAACTTCAAAACATTCTATGAGTTGATGCTTGGCATTCGCGCTAATTAAATTACAGGACTTTCCCTGGTCTCGAAAGAGCAAAGCAATGTATACGGTCATTTTCACTTATTATTGAATTTTTTTAAAATAGTCGAATAACTTTCTTTGAACTACCGTTTGTTTTGTTAATGTTTTTGTTCATCAAAATAAAAGAGCTAAAAATATGGAAATCGCATCAATATATATATATATATATTATTTTCAAATTATAATAAGGTATCCACTAATGTTTGTGAGAGGTTTTTTAAATTACTTTTAACCCCCAAAGTTACGTTTTCTTTACACTAACATTTTAATATTAAACCGAAACAGAAACCTCCTAAATAACGTATAAAGATAACTCAAGCAATTTTTGTGTAAAATAAAAAACACAATAAAAACTTTAAAAAACGGGAACTAAAAGTTAATATATATTTGACAAGACAATGCATCATTTATATTAAAACACAAATATATCATTGAGACCGGATTCTTTTTAAGAGACCATTTTCCTGTGAGTTCGTATATATCCATTCGAACAGTCATCCTCAAGCGCAGCTCAACGAGAAGATTAAAATTGTATTGGATTTTCTGTTTTAAAAAGTGAAAAACTTATCGATAAAATGATGAGAAATATCTAATTTCAAACCAGTAAAATTCCATTCTCGAAGCCATGATCGTACCTCAAGATTACTATTTTAGGAGACAACTTTTTAGGCAAATGCGTGAAAGGTTATCATAGAAAATAAATATATTTTTTTAAAAAGTCTTTTTTTTTTAATATTTTTTTCAAGGAAAAAGTTTATTCTTTTATTTTTTATTGCAATATGTTATAAAATGACTGATCGAACTTAATTTATATACACTCGAAAATTCAAGCAAACGGGCTAGTTTACTGATTAGTTAAAATTTAATATAGTTAGGATTATGTGTAAAAATAAGTCAAAAGGCACTATTATTATGGTATTTCTACACATTTTATGAAAATGTTTAAAGATTAAAATGTTTACATTGTAAAAGGAATGAAAAAGCAACCGAGTTACCTATTTTTCACAGAGGGCGCTTTGGCAGGGAAAGAATGGAGTGCGTCCAATCGTAAAGTGAAGACAGACGAAAGAGGAGGGTGGACGATTTGTCAAAAAAGATTCTGTCTGTTTAAGGGCCTTGCGTGAAAATTCGGGCGAAGTCTATGGATTTTGAAAATCAATATTTTATGTAAGAAGGAATATCATAATAGAGATCGCTATTGCTTATAGGAATTTGTGGTCGTGAAATAAATGAAGTAATATTAACAGAATATTATAGTATGCATATTCTGTTCCAGCAAATAAAAATTACAACACTGTATTTAATTGTATCATTTTAAGTTGATTTGAATTTTTTCTCTGCCTCCAAGATTAATCCGCAAATAATTTTTGTATTTTGATTTTTTTTTTTTTTTTTTCAAATTCAGAAAGTTAACTACCTGTTGAATTTTTTTTATTTATTTATTTTAACGGAGCAAACTTCAGAGAAAGAAATGTGCAACTCTATTATTGAATACATATGTAATTATGATGTCAGAACTTCGCGTTATCTTATAGTGGCATTGAGAAATTAGTTACTTGGGCTAGAATTTTATGCTGTGCGCTCAATAATGAATGTTTGCATCATTTGTATTTTTAGGTTATATAAAATTAATTGAATAATTTAATAATCCATTAATAAAACTATTAAAATTCATTTGAAATTGACAAAATTTTATGAATGAATTGTAATTAACAACAAATAATTAAATTTAATCAATTTGGATCACAAAATGGGAATTTAGATAACAGCAATAATAAAGATTGTATTATTGTTCCCTCATTCATTGTACATATCTGAAAATGTTCATCAAATATATTGTAAGGCTGATAAAAGCCACTTTGTAAGTCATAGATGAATATGCGTTCGTATTTATTTGGGTGAACTATCAAACTAAGAATGAATTAGACTTTTATCTAGTATATTGAGTTTTTATATCAATGAGTCCAGCCAAAACTATGCATTGAGAAAACTGATATTAAAGAATCATTCGTTCAATTTAAAGACTTCACGAAATTTATTTTCGAATAGAAATATCTTTAATGTATTTCAAAATCATTTATTTCTTTATTGATTAATTCCTATTTTACTTATTGCATCATTTAATCGTTTAAGAATTATTCAACAAAGAAGAAACACTGAGCAGTTCATGAATTATTAAAAAAAGTAAAATCACTGAAAAATTAATATAAACAATTTTATATGCTTAATTCCTGTATATATGGATAAAAGAGCTCTGAAATAAATATAAAATTAATATTTTATATGCACTCCCTGGTTACGAAAAATCAGATCTTATGTAACTTTCCGAACGAAGAAATAAAATAAAGTAATTTTACTTTACTTTAATTAAATGTGCTAAAATTTCCTTATATTAATATAAAATGCATATATCTTTATTGAAAATATTGAGTAAAAGCAAGTGAACATACAAAAACGTTCAAATAGTTTAATTATTTTTATAAAGCATCTGTCCTTGAAAAGAATATCTGTTTTGATTTTCATTTCAGGCTTAGTTTCAATTATGTTATGGAATTTTAAATTATTTTTCTAGAATTCAAATTATTTCCTGTCTTTAGCTCATTAATATCATAGTTTATAGAATCCATTTTTAATATAAGGAATATAATAATTCCTTATATTAAAAATATATTTATTCCTTATAATGTTCCTTATAATTTTAATTGTAAGGAACAAATTATTATGAATTATTTTGTCTAATCAACAAACAAACAAAAAACGCATGATATTTATTCATAAGTAACACAAAACTTCGCGAATAATTGAACCAGCAGCTTTCAAGTAAAAATAAAATGACTACAGAAATTAATTTTACATAAGGAAAAGTATACAATTTAATTGATCATGAAAATGATGTTTGTCAGCTTCAAGGGAATTAATTGGTAATACTGATTACTAATTTTTATCATTATTTGCGCTTTCCCGTTTGGACCATTTGGAACTGATGTGTTACAGATTATACATACGACGCTAAAAGTTTTGCCATTTGATGTGAATGCTACAATGCAGATCAGAATATTCGACAACGAAAATCTCACAAATATAAATATCAGTGAGTCATCCGATTTCTTTTTAGCCATTTATTCAACGAATTCCTAATTAGATGGCACATCCTATTTTGAACATTTCTTATTGATTTAATTTCTATAGTATTATAAAGAGGATTGAGATGTTAAAACGTTTTTTTTATCTAAGATAATTTTGCATTTTAATTTATTTAATTCTTTCGCTTAGTTGCAGATTTCAAATTAAAAATTTAGTAATTCTATGTGCGAGTCAGACTCGTCATTGTATGTGAAGGGGTTAAACATTGCTATTAATTTTATTCAAAAAATTTACACGTTTTCAGTTTATTTTAATATTTTCAGTTATGTTCATAAATGGCAACCGAATATACTGGAAAGCTCGATCGTCTAAAGATAAAACAGTGACGATTCAAACATTAAAAATTCCCTTCACAAACATAAACAAAAAAAATTATCAATCATATAACAGTTCCAAGAAATGCGTTTTGAATAATTATATACATTCTTAATTCAGCTAACTAATAAAATTGCTATAAACATAACTCAACAAATAACAATATACTAATCTATAATATAAAAAATGTTTTTTTTTCGATCTTGCGAGTGCTGTGCTGTAAGGTTTTTTAAAAAAGCTAACAATTGCAAGATCGAAGCTTTTTATTCGGGCACGTTATCTAGAAAAAAAGAAAACCAAGCAAATTTTCCGTATCACCTACAGAGAGCAATAAAACTTTTCTTGGTAAATATTAAAATGTAGGGACCTTTGTAAGTGGCTAGAAGACTACAAGAAACTGAACGTGGATCCACTCGCATTTCCCTTCTTGGCCTATTACCCGGTATCTTAACTACGTTACCCGTTGAATAAAATCTCTTTTTACGGCTAACCCCACATTTGCTATTCTACAACAAAAGCCGAGACCTAGTAATCGATTTGCATACCGAGAAACCTGAATGCTAGCATCACAATTCACCTGCGCTATTTTAGATGGACTGCTGTAATTACTAGGATAGTGCGTGCCAGACTCCATAAGCATTTTAGTGTGACTAGTCGTTTCACGTCAATGGCTGCCTACACTTATGTGTCACTTCCCTGTTCTCGTATGTATTTTTCTTCCTATTGCCAAAGTGACGTTTATAGTATTCCAAGCTTTAACGAATAGCCATGACCTAAAGAAACAGTCCGATTCCTCTCAGTCACAAAAAGACCACTCGCTAATTTTAATGCGGATACAGTAGTCATTCTTGATTGCCTTCTTTATTAATAAAAATATGGAAACCTAGTTATGTGTTTTATTATTTATGTGGGGTAATTTATGTCAGTAACAGCTGGGTTCCAGAACTTATTTGTATGGATTTCATGTGTAAAAGGATAAAAGCTTATTGATGACTTCCTTTTTATGGGCTTAGGTATTTTAAGGTAATTTTAAGAGCTTTGATGACTTTATTTTTGTTTTAAAATGATTTATCAAAGGTAAAAAATAAGCATTCATCTGATTGAAAAGTTTTCCATTCATTTCTAAAGAATACTGCAGCAAAAGTAATTATGGGAAATATGATTGATTGGGAAACTATTGATCTACTACTGTAGTAATTTTATCATTTATGTTTTGTTTTCAATAGTAATGCTTTCATAACATTACAAGGCTAAGTATAATTATAAGGCTTATAAAAGAAAATTTAGTGAAATAAAATGTAAAATAGCTAATTTCTGTAAACTTTCACGAATAATATACTTTCATTGACATTTTTTTTTGTCTCTGAACGTTAATTAGTTACATACTTAGAATTTTTGATGAACATATATTTCTTTCCCTACGAGGCAGAAGGTAGGATTGAATATTATTACAGTATTTATTATTAAAATTAGGAGTAGAAAGTTAAATAAAAAAAATAGAATTATTTCAATTGCCTTTTCTTTTGAAAAAATATATAACAATTTATTAATTTGTTTCGGAATAATCAGACGATTAAAATTTGAGCAAATATGAAAACTTCAAAATATTTTCTATAAATGACTCATCCATCGAAGTTTATCCATATTTTTAACTTTATTTTGGATTTCATGCAAAGAGAATGTAAAAAAAAAAATGCATTTCATTTATTATTTTGGATTTGAAGCAAATAAAGAATTTAAAAAAAATGTATTTCATTCATTTTTTACAAATTTGAAATCTATTCAAACATCAATAGCACTGGGATTGCATTCTTTGCATACTGTCAGCCATAATTTTACAGACATTTCTTATAAGACGTTTATGGTTTGTTTTGTAAGAAGCATTGAAAGCTGAAATTTTTTGCTTTCCATCAGCTCACCGGGAGACATTCTGAAACTTCATAAGAAATTATACACATTTACTATTAGATCACAGCGATTACATTTTGAACTAGGCAACAGAAAGGAATAAATAATAATGTTTGTCGTAGGTTTACAAAAAATTCAAATATAAAGAAATTTCTGGGTGATATTTCCTGTAGTGCTAAAACAAAGAATGATCTCATTTTTCCTCCATCATGTACAGTTTTCACAAATTATTGCTCGAATTTTATTAAATAATACCATGATAAATTAAAATATCAATTTTATTTCGATAAAAAATTAACAAACACAAATATTTTAACATTACACTTTATATTATAAGTTCAACTGGTTAGTAACATTCTCTATATTTGGTTATGGAAACTGTTTTATTTTTTAAATGTTTCTTCTAGTATGCTTTCTTGTCTGTATATTTTTACTGATGTTTTAAGCATCTAGCAGTAATCTGTCATTACAGTTTCATCCCATCTTCTTCGGAAACGCCTTTCAGTATCCTTTACATTATAAATGAACCTCTCTCCTGCTTCTTCGTTAAAAATTCTTAAATTATCAGAAGAATATTTGTCATAAGAATGGTAAATGCGAACTTTTATGATGCTCCTCTTGGATCATGAGTGCTGTCAACATCCATTTATTAGGCTTCTTAATTCAAATCTTTCGTATTGTGTTTATAATCTACGTTATATGTTTCTTTTCAGTTTCATTAGTAGTGTTTAAAGGAAGCATAAAGTAAGATTTTTGATTTTTTAAAATATTTCTCAACTTAATTTGGTGTTAGGTAATTTTAGGTACTTAGAACAGAGGTATTTGAAGCATTCTGCATCGTTTGGCAGAACTTTTCCCAACTTTTTTAAGCACTAGCATTTTGTGAGAGAAAACTTCCCTGGTGAAAGAAAACTTTAATAAAAGTAAATAAAAAATAAAAAGTGTTTAGTGTATTATGAGGTTGCAATCAGTTTTCCAGAAAGGAATTATGTTTGAACGCCAATAAGCAAATAAAGCATGGATATTTCATACAGCCTGAATACTGACCATATACAATGAATAAAATTTTGACAAAATCACAAATAATCCAACTTAGTTGATCAAACTTTTTGCAGAATTACTACAAAACCTTTTTAGATTTTTTTTTACGATGTAGTGAACATCTACAGAAATTGAAGCTAAATTAATGCTTTTGAGCAGCTTTAAAGCTATTTTTTGAGAAATTTATAGCAAAATAGTTTAAATAAAAGAAATTTTATTCATTTCTTAAACATCCCATTAGTCCCAAAACATCAATACAACAAATAAGATTAATCGCTTATAGACAAATTGAATAAAATATATCTCTCTATGAGCATACGATTAAATGACTCTTAAAATATTATGAAAACAATAATTAGAAAATGATCAAAATGTTTAAGAAATTTCTGAAATTACAATTTTGCTATAATTTTTGACATAATCTTTCAATTTGCAAAAAAAAAAAAAAAGTTAGACGTGATGGAATTCATTAAATATTTTTTTTCCGCTTCTTGCATGCAAAAATTTTGTAGAATTCAGGCAAATCAATTGGTTGTAGGCCTGTGTAATCAATACTGCATATAAATTAAATTTGAATTAAAAAAAGCTAAGAATACGCATATGAGTTAACTCGTTTTTTCATAATTCACTTTTATGTTCAATACCGAAAACATAGCCTATGCCATGAAATTTCTGCGTCAAACTTCCGATCAACAATCTGCTATTAGCCGTGTGTAAATGTTTGTACATCTGATGGTATCAGTGAATAGTGGGATATTGGATCTGGTGAGACCTATCAGCTGACTGCGATCAGTGGGGTAACTATATAACTAGTTGCAGCAATGTTCGAACTCCTGCTACTGTTAGTCGTCCTAAAGCATGATAAGGCATTCTACTTAACGTAATCTATTCACCGAGGACAACTAGTGACACCACTGAACGTCGAATGCAGTTGCTCTAGCATAACAAACATCGATTGTGCACCTGCTCACAATACGGTATTTCTGTTTTGCTGTTTAGTAATTTTTTTAATGAAAATTTAATTTCAGCAGAAAGTGAAAGGTATAATACGACTATTTGAAAGTAGGATCAAATATGGAGATTTAATTTTTGTTAAAAAAAATGTTGATATTTGGTAGTCGAAGATTGAAACCTATTCGGACATAACTAAAAAACAAAATTCTTGGAACAACGAAATTTATTCTGAAGGTATTTTATTCTAAATTATAAAAAAGTTACTTTTCCAGCTTCCATTTATCTTTAATTACATACAAGAGGGAGAATTATAATTTATATAAAAATATTAGAAACAAAAAAATAACATCTTACCATCTAATAATAGGTAACAGTGTATGTTCAAGAGAGTGATGCCACTTTATGAAAAATATTGGGTAAATAACTTCACATTCAGGAACAATATTTTTCAACTTCTGGTTGACAAGATATGTCATTCTAAGCATTTCTATAAAATTTTGAATTGAAATTTTGTAACTGTTTTAATCCAATAATTTAAAAATTCATACTTTTCAACGATAATAGTTATTACATTTATTATTTATCACTTTTATAATTATTCAACTGTTTAAAAATTAAATTTCCAGTATATTCATTTATCATATCAATTAAAAGTTATTTTATGAATAAAAATGATTAATATTGTAATAAAACTATCTGTAAAAGATTTTAATTGAAAATCATTTAAAAATAAAACATATATAGTATGGAACACTGATCACCTGGTTGATAGACTACTAAAATACCATATATGCGAATGAATCAGTCATTAATATTGAAGAATTGCTAGTATATAAGCTATTTTGAAAAATTGACGGTTGTGTATTCAGAATTGTTTAGATATTAAACTTTAATATTTTATTGAATGACGTTTTAAAAATATGCAATTAATATACCAAGCCTTCTTCAAGAAATGTATTTCCCAACCCATAATTTTCGCCTGTCAATCAAAATTGGGGAAATGAAAAATGAGAACTTTAATTCAGTAAGGTAAAAACGTTATGAGCATTGTGCTGACGGATAACTTTTATTTATTTCAGTCATTTCTCATCCAGTATAATTTAAAACTCAAAAATGTAACTTTATGAAATTCATATTTTGAAAGATGGCATTTGGGTTAGAAAAAGAAGTGATGATATTGTTTATCTGAATACTTTCTGAAATTTGGTTTCAGATCCTAAAAATTCTATTTGCCTCCATTTACCTCTTCCATAATTCCATTAGTCAAGAAAATATGCTACCACGAAAAGCCACTAACTCTATTTATTCTAATACGGTGCTGTACAGCAATAACAAATTCGATCAAACATAATTAAACATGATTCAATGCCGATAAGACTTAGAAATTTAAAAATTTATAAGTAATTCAAATTCATAATAAAATTTTAATGCCTTAACATGCAAGAATTATTCTCTATGTTCTATTATTATTGTTATTATTCTCTGTTATTAAAAAATTAAACTTACTATATAATAGCATTTAGATAAGAAAAAAAATTCAATTTCTAGAAGTTTTCCTATAAAAATGAAAAGAAGTTTAGAAGTTATTGTAATTCACGTTTTTACAAATTCGGATGACTTGAATTATGAGTTTAATATGTTTAAATTCGAAAAAGCTCTTCTCTAAAATTTCCTTTTAACATGATGTCATGATGTTAACGTGATGTACATTTACCTTTATATCTAGTTGCCTCAAGCGACCAGATGATTCACCGGGAATATTGGTTATATTTGATTTCAAATAAATCGTTTAGATATAACTTCATGTTAATGATTCCGACTAATTGTTTAACATTAAAGACGTGTTATTTTAATTGTCTTACTTGAGTTTCTCTTTATTGTGTACATGAGCCTTTCTAACCTAGACAGTCCCATAACATCTTAGCGCTATTAAAAAACATAACAATATGTCCCATCTATCTTCTAAATTTTGCGATATAATAACTTAACTTTTTCATTTGTCTTATAAGCTTTTTAGATATTTAAGATAATCTTTCTTACTTATCTTTAAACAATGGAAGAAGTCAAGTGGTTGATGTGATGAAACAATAAAAATGATCTAAATTTCACTGTAACAATGCAATTTATAGTTGGAAATAAAGAAAAAATTGTATATAGAAAATTACCAAAATTTGCAATTCTATCAAATTAATATTATTAAATTGAGTCTTTTAAATTTTAAAGGTGACTGTGTAAATGGCGTAAAATTTATTTCTTTGCAATAATATTTTTGGAAGTTATCACGTAAAAAAGAAAAAGCTTGATTTTTAATTAATTAATTTCAAAAAACTCTCTCTAAAATGCATATTTTCATATTCTATTCATGCCAAATTTCTGACATATCAAACGGTCTGGTCTGTAGAGCGATAATAACACACATTTTCTACTTTATTATTGATAAAGATAAGAATTTCAGCTTTCGAAATTACTCGAAATATTCAAAATTGCACAGATAAAATTCACATCTCCAGAGTGATTATTCCAGTTGAAAGAGAAAATATCTGTTATAGGGTGGAAATTGGTTTTTTTTTTTTTTGCTTTATATTGTTATTTTTTGAACAATATTCTATTCAGAGATAAATTTTAATTTTACATCATCAATTATCCAAAATACCTTCTGCTGCGTGTCTAAGATTTTAAAATGTTTTCAGCTTTGTTACAATAACGTCCCGTTTTCAAGGAACAACAGGGCTATATCGGAATGGACCTCGTCATTTCAAGTCCCTGTTTGATGACGAAAACTGCGCGTGGGTTTACATTCCAAGCTTCCACAACGTACCGGTGGGAGAGCAATTTACCCCGACGGATTTATTGTCTATTCCGAGTTAAGTTTAGTTATATTAATGTCCTGTTTTTAAGGCAACACTAGGGCTATGTTGGGACGGACCTCGTATTTTTGAATCTTGGTCAGATGACGAGGACAACACCTGAGTTGGCATCCCCTCTCCAAATTTCCACACTACCCCAACGGGAGCGCATTTGATCTCGACGGATTTAACGTGCACCAAGCCCGCTTACACGAAGGTTGTTCGGTGAAATCGGGTTTCAAACCTGAAGCCCTCCGGTTTCGCAGCTGAGACCTTACCACTAGGCCACCACGGCCCTGAAATACTTTGAATATGCATTTATTTAACATGAACTTCAACAATCTTAAAACCCGGATTTTTTTTCGGATTGGAGGGCTAAAATAATGTTTGTCGATGTTATGCTTTCATTTTGAAACTGAATGCAATAAATTACCCAGAGAATTACGAAAATGGCTCACATCTCTGAAATAAACTTTATCTAAAATATACAAAGCATTAGTGTGTTTTCATCAAGACTGTGCATCTACCTGTGATGAGTCACAAAGAGCATTTAGCCGAATTAAACAAAATATGAGTAGGCCTCATTTTTTATTTAACCCATTTTTTTCTAAAAGAATCAGAACTTATCCTGAAACACTTTGTTTAAGATCTCATTAATATCAGCGCTTCCAGACAGAGATTGATGTTAATTTAGTTACATCCAATATAAAGAGTAGTCATTTTCTGGTCAACTATAAATTTTGTCACTTCAGCTGACACACAGACTAAAACAATTTGTCTCTTCAGTGCCATCATTTATCAAGAAGAGAGCAACCTTCTCACAACAAAAGCGTTTGACATTTACAGACTTGACTCGCTAAAGCCTATGTGCACTCTACTCTCCTGCCATCGTTCAATAGCGTCTCTGTCCCTAAAAATGTCTTCTTGTCATGTATCATTTTATGTATGATATCATCTATGGTACATCAATACAATCGCCTGCAATCAGATATATTAACGTCCTTATCAAAAGTCACTACACTCGCCCATAATACTAGGGGAGGGTGTAATAGAGAACAGCTGGGTACGCCCTCTTCGTGTACCCTGCCGCTTTCATGATCACTCCTCTTTTTTAATCTCACGCTTTCCGCTTTCCACTGTTCTCGCCTCTTCTTATATTATGTATGCTTTCCATTTGGGAAATGCGGTGCTCTCTATGGAATATTCCTCTGACCTCTAACCATATGGTTGCTGAGAGTTAGATACATAGCTCATAAACCGAGACTGTCAGATAAATTCCCTCTGATGAACTGATATGTATATCAGGAAGGCTTTTTGTTGCATGCTGTATTTCGAAACGTGTTATTTATGGAAAGTGTTTCTGATTTATCCGATGAATGATAGTACAGAAATAGGGGAGTGCCAAAATAAGATTGATTAAAAATTAGCTGTGTAACATATAAAGTGAAACTGTTTTTTAACAGATGCCCTAATACGTAATTCACTAATGATTTTGTTAGCTGCTGTACTTTGTAATGCATTATTTACAGGAAAATATTACTTAATGTTATTTGCTACTTGAGGTGTAAATAGCAAAAATAGATGCAAGAAGGAGTTAGCTTCGTTATGCATTTACTAATCACATTAAAAATTAATTAATGCTCAATAAAAACAATTTTTTACGCATTTAAAGTACACGAAACATTTTTTTACTAAATTCTAGCCAATCAGATGCTAATTCAATTCCATTTGTTTTTGCACTTTGTACTTTTTGAGATGTTTATCAATATTTTTGTTAAACTAAGCTTAACAAAAAAGTTATTATCAGATGAATTTTGTCATTATGATTTGTATTTAAATAAGAAGTTATAATTTTTTATAACATTATTTTCAAATTTTCATTTGCGAAAAATTACTTTAGTTTTGGGTATTCTCGACTATCTGTGATGAAAGTTTGCTGAAATGAGAAACTACTTCAAAAACCTAAATGAGAATACTAAGAAATCTATCATCAAATTGTTTAAATACTTTGAAATGAGCATATAATAAGGATAATTGTCTGAGTTCCTCGGCTTTTGATGCTTATTTTTGACAAATTCTTTTTCGATTTATTTCTTAATAATGATGCATGTGCCAATTTCGCCATTGACCTTTCTCTTACTGATGGCACATATGCAGAATTTGTTATTGACCTGTTTGCTGTTGATGACACACATGCAATAAAAATTTTAATGAAATCTTGCTTTTACAGGATGCAAAATTTATTTGAAAGAAAAAAAAATCTCATGACAAAACTTACCTTCAATGGATGCTAACTGAAAAAAAAAATTAAGCTCTGCTAGTTTCATAAATTTTAGGTAGAGAATAGTAACTAGCCCAAAACTATATCTCGGCTGCTCAGAGAGTTAATATATGGATTTTGGAATTAACAAATATTGAGACAATGCATAAGTTCAGTCCGGAATTCTGTTGTCTTTTGGCTTGATCAAAAATATAGAACCAAGGATGTAATAGTTAAAAACAATAAAGAAAACAAGGAACATTTTATATCAAATCGTAATCAATCTATATATTGGAAGCCGAAAATGCACATTTCGCATGTCATAACAAATATAACAGGTCGAAACTTTTATTCTTTTATTTAAAAATAAGCAATAGATAGAGTTTTTACTCTCAACCTTTCTCTTATTTTAGCTTTAACAGTAGTAAAAGTTAAGAAATTAAAATCAGTATTAATTCTTTCGAAATGGCGTTCCGCTTCGAAGGTATGCCACCATTGATGCAGAACTCCAGTCAAAAATGTTTAAAATTGATAACAGCCTGCGCTCATGTTTGTATCTTACAATACATTTTACTTTTCAGAGGATACACAACAAAACTAAAGACGGGCGGGCAGGAAATGAGAATTTCTAATTTTGATGAGTTAACCGAGATTCTATGTTGAATGAAGTAATAGGCGGGTTTTTTGTATTAGGCGTGAAATAACAGGACCAAATCTCGAATGTGTAATATGCCATCCAGAATATGTGGTGACATATCTTCATAATGATTAGAACATTATGGACATAATATGTTACATATTTTTATTACAATCATTTTCGATTCTCTCTGTGGTCTGCGGATTGCGTTTTAGATTTCTCTCGTCTGTATGAAAAATCAAGAGAATACCAGCTATTTTCGGCATTAGAATAAATAAACACCAGCTCGTGTGCCTGTCAGAGAGGTCGATCGTTCAAACAACTTTACATTTAATGTTTACGATGAAGATTGCACGCTCTGTGATTAAATATTTACTGCTTGGCTGTCTATCAAAGTTATTTACATTCCTTCAAAATATCTTGCAATCACTGAGACTGAAAGAATTTCTCCCAGCTTAAAAGACTTTGGAAGAAAGTGTAAACAACTATAGCACTAAAATTGTTTTTTTTTTATTCTATAAACTAAACCATTACAAAATTATCAGAAAATCTTCTTAAATCTTGATTATTTTTAATATCAAATAAGATGTATGTTATAAATATTTATTAAAAATCAATTCAATGCACATAAAAATAATTATTCGAAATATAAAATAATTTTAGAGACTACGCCTGCATCTCTTATAATAGATGTTCAACTGTCTTAGAATTGATTTTATATGCTTTATTTTATAAATGTTATAATTTATTGAGATTCTTTTATTAAATGTTTTCATAAAAGATTAATGTTTATAAAATTTTCATCACTTTTAAGATTTTTGACATTTTTTGTTTTCTAAATTAATTGATGTACATGATAAACAAGGAGTCTTAAACAAAAATTATGCAATTTGATATCCGATATAATTTTGCCATTGAAAGTTAAAATATTTCTGAACTCCCAGGTAATATTATTCTAAAAAGTATCATGTTGTTTAAATTTTTTATTAAACTTAATTAAAACATTTAAATATTTTCTTGTTATGAGATAATTTCTAAATATGTATATTTTGTTGAATTGTTTTGATTAAAACAAAAAATGCGAGAAACCCATAATGAAATTTAATTCTCAGAAAAATTCCCGTGCTTTTGCTGTGAGATGGCCAAAAATTAAAACAGAGTAAATTATTATTTTTGTCTCCCCGCATATATTTCCTACTAAAATGAGTTCTTACCATTATTATGGAAGATATAAGAAATGCGCTCAATAAATAAGCCATGTATTTTTAAATACATATGAAATCATACCACTATAAATCTTCTCATATTCAACTGGGCATAAAAAAAGATATACAATATTTTTGCCAATTAAGGTGACTTAATATGAAAGAGATGTGTTTCAGTGCGAAAACACTGACACTCTAAAATTAAATGACCAAAAAGATATGCTTCCATCCAAAATATTAAGATGGAAATATGGAAACGTAATTTACCTTTTTGTTCATATACGTAGATGTAAAACTTAAATTGAAAATGTTTCTAATTCGTTCAGTCAAGCACAATATGAGAAGAAGTATACTCTTCTCTTTTCACTATGTAGTTCCAATTTTTATTCCCTAAAGTTATTTATCTTGGCGATTTATCCGATTTAATATATTATGCTCTCAGAATCAGAAGTAAAAATTAAATTTTACTCTTTAAAAGAAAAACATAATGTTTTCGCCATAATGATCTCTTTGAACTTAAATTAGAAGTACCTTATTTAAGTTTTCAGATTTTATCTCTTGTTCAGAATCATAATGGTGGAAGTTGGAATTTCATCATTTGGATAAAATAATCCTAATGTCATTTTTTCGTATGGCTTTTCACAAGGTGTAAATCATTCTTTTGTTTTAAGGATTAGAAATACCTTTTTGTCTCTTTTTTTAAGTGTAAAAGAATTAATTTAAGTTCCACAGGGCGGAAAGTGCCATCTGTAGGAAAAGAGAAAGGATGGATAAATTTTGCTTATAAAAACATATATTAATAAATTTTAAAATTACTAAAATTTTCTTTTTCACGTCTGACTTTCATTCAACAGAAACTATCTGCGAATATCTGATGGAAAGTATCCTATTGTCGTTTCTTTTCTTCTGAAAAAGACAATAAGGAACTCCGATTTATTGCTACATAATGCTAAATTCAACAGAAAGAGCGACGCCATTTTCTCTTTCTTTAGAAAACACTTACTTGAGTGACACCCTACCTCCTCCACATTTTTCAGATTCTGTTCTTCGATACAAAGTAAACAAGAAATTGTTTTCTAACCTCGCTTTTCTCCCCCAGTATAGAACATGAAGTATCCTACAAGTCAGAGAAACAACTTTAGTCGACAACTGCTTGCAAATATATATTGCAGAAAAGGAAGACGTAACTCCCTCGAACTTAGATTTTTATAGAATCGCACAAGATTGTATTTTAGGTGGATTTGAAATTCCCATTGTAGGTATCTTTTGCTTACTTTTACCTTTTATTGATTTAACAAACCCTTTAAAAAAATAAAGCTTTAACTTTGAAAAATAGTGATAATTCTATCTACAGAAATGGTGCTAATGGTTCACATTCGACACTCCGCAAGTGATCATTTTTGTCTTTCCTACATAAACGAGATATTTTTATTTCAGAAAACTGTAACTTACTAAAGTTATTATTATGTATTTCAAAAAAACACTTTTGACTTATTAACACTAGAATTACTAGAGACACAGATTCTAATAGAAATTATCAGTCATTTTGACTGGTCTGGCAGTTCTAGTGCTTAACACATATAAAGCCATTTCTTTGATCTTACACATTTTTGACCACTTCTTCAAAACTAATCAAGTTTTCCAAAGTCATTCAGGTTAAATTCTTCAGATAAAAAAAAATCGCAGCCTTTCTAGTACAAATAGATCAAATGATCCCCCGGACACCATTCTAGTACAAAAGTCGTATATTAGAAACGACAGAACAGAAAGTCTTCCTCGCGAATGGACAAGCTGGTTCTGGCAAGGCAATCATTACTTATTTACCTTCCTGAATCTGTTCGATACTTTTAACCAACAGAAAAGAAATTAGTAATAGTCGAATTATTAACACAAAGAAACCTTTAAATCTAATTCCAGCAAACTCTTCTTCATCCGCCAATATAATAGAATTGATCAAAGAACATAAAGAAGCTCTCTCCAAATTACAAAAAGAAAATGCAGGCATAGCAGCTGATAGGAATGCTCACAGTATCCAATGTGGCATATGGAACAAATTAAAGAGTAAGACACCAAATAAAGAATGTTTTTCAGCTGGAAAAAACCCTCCAAAATTGAAATTCACTAGAAAATGAATTTTCCATTGTTATATGCAGGAAGTTGGCTTACTCTTAGCAAACCTGTACTACTGGAAAGTTTCAGAAAACGAATCTCTCAGAGAACACAATTTTATTAAAATTGTATTAGAAAAGCAATTTATATTCTTTTTATTTAAGATCCAAAAATTAATATGCAGGGCACAGACCGCTTTAAGATCATTTCAGAGAAAAAAAATTATGAATTAATAGAATTTATTCAAGACACAAGAAAACAAAATATCTCGATGATTTCAAAGAAAATTTTCAGTTAGAAATTTTAGATTTTTTCCTTTAATCTTACAGGATTAGTCAAATCCCATAAACACCAAATATCACTCGGTGGAATCACAGTATGGAAAACGAAGAAAAAAGAACTGAAAACATTAAAGAAAAGTGTGAGGAAGAATACAGAAGAAGTACGCTTACATTACCAAAACATATACTAAAAAAGTGTATTTTTTATTAAAATTCTGAGACAAAAAGTTCTATAATATTTTCTTCCAGTGCATTTTTTTTATTTCCTCATATACAAAGAATAAAAGTATTAATGTATTCTCAAACGATTTAACTTACATACAATGATAAATGTTCATGTTTTTATATCAATTTTACTCTAAAAAATATATTTTTGGAATCATGCTGGTACATCTGAAGACGGTATCTGGTATTTGAAGATGGTAGCTGAAACACAGAAAAGTGAAGATGGATGAAATTTCGCATACGATTGTTAGAAACATATTTATAGATTATTCTTTGGTAATTTACAAAACTTAGAACAAATCTGTTGACTTCCTAATTCTATTGATTGTTCTAATTAAAAAATACAAAGAGCTTGATGAATGAAATTTCACATGAGATCTTTGCATCAAAATTATAGGTGCATATGAAAAATTGGATCTAATCGACCTACAGCAGAATATTTTGTCCCAAAATAGTTTCTATCTTCTTAACTTTCCGATAAAGTCAAAGGAAATATATGTTATATTGCTGAAGTATAAGCGAAAGTTCACAATCGATTATGCCATGGTCAGATTGAGAAAAATGTCATTTAGAAGTTAAAAAATACTTTCTCTCAGAGTAGAAGATATATAAAATGAAACAGTAATGGCATTGTTGAATTTTTCATTTGTTAAATTAACATGCTATTTTGAAGCTTTATGACCTTGGAATTTCGAAGAATAGTCAGATGTCGAGAAAATTGCCTACTAGTCAATCTCTCGTCGGATTTATTCTGCATTAACCGGAAATACCAGCAGAATCTTCGATGGAATCTGGTCCTGAAGCAAGAAATTTCTGATCTCAAGTTCAAGAATCTCCTATCATGGCCCAACTGAATAGTTGAGAAATTGATCAAATCTTGAAAAGCATCAAAGGCAATTTTTAATCTTTAATACTCCAAAACGTTATTCAATTCCTAATTATTCACAGAATATAAAGATTCATTTTTGTACTCCGAGAACATATATTAAAATGCGTTTTCTTTTCATCTGAAAAAATGATTTCAGCTTTTAAATATATGTTTTTCTTTTAGAATAGAAACAATGAGAAACGGCATGTATAAATATTATGCATAATATGTCATATACGAATTGAATAAAATGCTTTTGTTAGTTGTTAAAATGTTTGTAAAAAAATATAAGTTGATACTGATAAAAGATTATATTTATTTTCCAGAACTCTTTCATATAATCTTTTCATTCAATTGATTATTAATGTTTCTTTGATTTGTTATAGCACTGTCCGTAAAAAAAAGGAAAGTAAAAAGAGTTCGGCATCCTTTTATTTCCTCATGTAAGTCATGTTTTCCAAAATTCAATTACCTGTTCTTCAAGGATCGGCAGTTGAAACAAAATTATATTCAACTTAAAAAAAAAAAAAAAAAAAAAAAAAAAAAAAAAAAACTGAAGTGGAAAAGAAACTATAAATAACATTTTTGTAATATATATATATATATGTATGTATTGTTTGATAAAATGTATGCATATTTGTCTCTTGTTTTAGTAGTGCCATCCAGGGCCAAGATTATGTCTTATCTACTCATGCGTCACATTCGCGTGAACAACCCCTTTTTACGGGGGGCACATTCACACACCTCACAGATAGAAATCAGATGAAGAACTACCATGCCCAAACCGGGATTCGAACCAGGGAAGACGCGCTATCCCTATGCCAGGACGGCGGCTCATGAATTATAGAAAGGTCACGAGTAATTAAATTAAGATATATCATTCAAAATTCTAGATTGTTCGTTATTTCTATTTCGAGAACTGGTCCAATTGTTACAGAAAAGATCTTAAGAAACAAGTTTCATAATAATGGTACTGATAATTCAAATGGCTAATTTTACACCTATAAAGGGGGATAACTTTTTTCTACTCTGAAAGTAGGAGTAAAAAAATATTAGATTATAAATACCACATTCAAAATTCAACAAGAAATTTTCACCTGTAAGCTGTTTAAAATCATTTTGATTGTGAGAAAAAGAAACTGCAGGGAATGAAATCACATTTTTAGAGTTCTTAAAATTTCCCCAAAATCATTAAATAGCTATAACAATATCAATTTCAGCATCTATTCTAAAAAATCAATTTATTTGTCTTTAATAAGTATTATTTCATTTAAAAAGCATATTAAACAATTTATCTTAAAGAAAATTGAAAACACAACCTTTATTTGTTTCTAATCAGATTTTAAAATACTTTCTGATGAATTTGAATGATAATTGGTTAATTTTTTTATTGTGTTAAGGACCTAAAAGAAATATCGCTTTTGTGCATGGCAGCAGTTGTTTGATATCAACCATTTACTTGCGTCAGCCGAAGTTGGGCAAGATATTTCTGAAAGTGAATTAGGCTTCTTTATTTTTGTTTTATTAGTCAGTTTCATTTTTATAACATCTTTATTGAAAAAATCAGACTGAATACTAAAATATTTAGACATTGTACAATACTAGAATTTTGTATTGATGGTGATGCAATAAAGGCATTCGCGATGCTTATTCAGCTGCATTAGATATCCGTAAATGCCAGTTAATATTCTTGGTAATTTTTACTTTTACGACTCCTCCCTCTTAGTCGCATCCCCCTCAGACAAGAGGATGAGAAATTTCCGGTATGGTGGTTGGTTCTCGCCTCCATGGTGGTACAAAAATGGTGTTGGATAGCTACCCCCTACCCGATGGCAGAATGCGACTCCTTCAGGAATAGTTCATGGTGGCCAGTGATGGCCCATGAGGACTCGACATTAGTTCTCGTCTAAGCTGTCGCGATGTCCCCGATCATTTAGTTTTTTCCATGTGCCACATGGTGGGTAGAAGTAATCGTTTAGTTTTGTATGCAGAAATGAAAATTTTTCAAATGACTGAAGAATTATCAGATAAGTTCAACACACCATGGTAGATTATTTAAAAATGGATAAAGCAGAGAAAGTATCCATAGACTTTGTTGGAAGAAAGCAGATCCAATTGTTCAGTCGCCTGTCATTTACTGTTAGAATAATATAACGTAGAAGAATTTAGTGGTTTTCTAGCAAATGAGATGGAAAATAGATCTTTTATGACAATCTAAAATGTAGAATATAATGTCTGTATCATAATTAAAACCTATTATATACCCTAAATCGAGGAAGCTTTGGAAAGGGTCTGGTGAAACAATTTGTATAAATAATTTTCAGTCAAGTTAAACCATATCCAGGAAGTGGGTTTAGCTAAGCTTTGATTGAAAAATGAGGAATTGAATTTTTACCCCCGAGTTTTTTTTTATGAAATCATCAACTAAAAAATATATGGCTTAGTTGCGTTTTAAAAACAAAAGTTCACTACTTCGAATCATAAAGTATTGTAAGAATTCTTAATAAATTGATGATCAAATTAAGAGTTCAGGGAATTATCCATAAATTTACTTTAAAAAATCATCACTTGATTAAGTGGTTAGATATTTTGAATTGTGGAATATATTTATGGAAATTTTAAGAATTCTTTTTTATTTGTTTTACTGCAAATTTGTTTTCGCATATACTTATTTTTAAATCTATGTGAACAAGGTTATGAATTATATTTTTGAAAAATATATGTTACTGGTTGTTGTTTGATAATATGTTTGAAAAATATATATTAATGGTTTTCTTTGCTGGTATTTTATTAAATATTATAAATGCCCCTCAAAGGATATGTATTACGTAAAAACGAATGTTTAAGGCGTGCAGCATACACATTTAATATGTAAAAATAATATATATATATTCTAACGGAGAAATCTTCAGAATATATGAGATTTATTCCTATCAAATCTATTTGGAAATCTATATTCCAATGAAAATGCCTTTAAAACTGTTACCACAAATTAATTTTTTTTTCTCACACCACCTCACTATTTAGAATAATTCAAATGATCCTGATTTGTCGAAAAAGACATCATACAGAAAAATAGTATCATTAGATTTATTTTCAGAGCTTATATCATTAAGAGTCCTTTTAGAAATAAATATATGAAAGAGAAAACGTAATCACATATAATCATTTCTAACTTTGTGTATTGCGTGTTGTCGAATGCAAAAATTGCATAAAGTAGTGTTGGTTTCAGCAGCATGTACAATTGCGAATTCTATCTAAAAGTATTGCTTCCAGTCTAAATATAAATTATTCAATGCGTATTAATATTTAATACAGCTGAAAAATTAAAATAGCTTTTAGAAAACGTTGTGGAATAAAAATGCATGGATGTCAACAATATTTTCTTTTCCTGAATTTATATCGAATCTAAGATGTATTAAAATACTCAATACTGAATATGTTTTCATGGCATTTTATTACCAGAAAATTAATTAAAAGATATATTGTTTCTTTTGGCACAGAAAATAATCTCGGATTAATTCCTTCGAACAGTTGTATGGTTATAATTAATAGGCCTTCAATTTTTGTAGGTTTAGACATTCAACGGAAAATTTTTTGATGAATTAATACTTTTCAAACCTTGCAAGTTTAAAAGAAACGCTTATGTCTGCAAAACTGAAATTTAAAAACATTACCAGCTAGAATCATGAAATTTTGTATGCGATATTTATATTGAAATTCGAGATTTTCATTTGATTATGGTCGATCGTCTATGGTAAATTTATTACTTTTTGGTTCCCAATGTCTTTGTTTTATTTTCCTATTAGCAGCAAGTCGTCCTTCTGACTCGGAAGTTTTTTCAAAAGTTTTGTGTCTTCAAGCAAGAAAAACATCATTTTAAAATAAAAAAATATTTCAATTAGCTAAAGTTTTCAATGGGAGATTGACAAAACTTTTATTAACTTTCTAATCAGAACATCCTTTTACTTAATAGGTACACTGGTGATTACAATGGCCGATATTGACGCCAGAGAATGAACTCTGTTACCGACGAACTGTTAAAATGTCAACATTTCATATTTTATGCCTTATTAACTATTTCACTATTAATCATTATCATCTATATCCGTATCATTTATTAATCTCATATTTTAATAAATTTTAATTGTGAAATATTTTAAAAGAATTTTCTGTATTAATAATAAATTTTAAATAACTTTTGTTATAAGAGGAGCAATACCATTATTCTTTCAATTTTTTACATGCAGCTGTAATTTAAATCAATATTTCAACTTTTTATAAAAAAAATAGTGAAAAATAATTTTCAGATAATTTAAGTATTAAATTATTATAATTAGTTTGATTCTGGAACAGAATTTAATAGAAAATTTTAAATTAATTTGATAATTGAATTAGATTTGTAAGAATACGTGACAACAGAAAGCAATTCAAAATATTATAATATGTTCACCTGATAAACCGATAACTTGAAATTTACTTACACCAAAAATTGCTCTTCTTAAAGCGAAAATACTGTAAAAACTATGCAAAATGTTTAGAAATTGCTCGGGAATTTCATTTGGATAAAATCTTGCGAAAATTATTAACATTTTATGAGACTTAAAAAATTCGTATTATTCAATAAGAAATGATAATTTGAGCATGAAAATTTTCCCCACTAATTTAAAATAATTCAAGAGCAAAATTCTTAAAAAAATAATAGATACGTTGTCTAATTCTTCTATGCATGATATATGTATTAGTGAACGAAAATCGATGAATGTATGACCTTGAAGCCTAGTAACATATAATTAAGTCAAAGATGTTGAATAAATGTAAATTCGTAATTTACTCTGTTTTTACTCCGCCCTTGAAAACATTAAAATTACTAGGCATTGCATGCGAAGCAATTTATGCCAATTGAGATAATTCATGCTGCATATTGATTAATTTTGAGCACGTTTTACAAAAAGAATTCATCAGCATTCAACTCTGATTCAAAGGGAGACTGAAGTCTTCGTTTACTCAGTTCAACAGTTTTAAAGCTGAAATGCCATAACAGCTAAAATATGAATTATTTCTCGTCATTGTTAAGAAATTATGCATAAATGGTCCAAATATACTTTTGTATTCATTTCTACGTTTTCAAACAAACGATTAGAAAAATAAAATGGTTTTTCCAATTCATATATTTTTCAGGAAGTTCTTTTACGTATTCTAATGCTTACAACCAGTGTAAACTCGAACAAAGTGGTTAAAATGGCATGCTTTGTATAAATACTCAGTATAAGATTGAGCACACGGCAGATTTATTTAACAATTAACTCCTGAATAGATAAATTTCCCATTTTATTATATTTCTTTATTCTATGAGAGCATTTACGCAAAATAAAATTTATTAACTACTTTGCAAGAACGCATACAAGTAAGGATCGTATTTAACTTAAAAATTGGCTTAATTGGAAAACCGAAAAAGAGAAAACTTCAAAAGTTATATTATATTACAATATGTTAAAGTAAAGTAAAAAGTAAGGTTTATTATCCAAATACTGAAACTATTGCCTTATATGGAATACAGGATGTCTCAGCACCAAAGTAATAAAATTCTAGAAAGGACTTGGCACATCTGGATGCCCCCGAATCACATGATAAAGATTGGGCAAAAAACATTTCAAGATACAATAAGTGGCGTTTCATATATTTGGGATTCCAGATGGTTTCTGCAGCGACTCATAGAAACACTCAATCATCATAATTAATGTCATCATATCATATCCAATATATATATATATATATATATATATATATATATATATATATATATATATATATATATATATATATATATATATATATATATATATATATATATATATATATATATAAGCAAAGAAACTTTCTCTTATTTTTAGACCTCTTTTCCATAATTTATTTTGTGATAAAGAATAAACAAAAAATTGATGAAAGGCAAAAATCTTCTATCGAATTAACAGTAGGCAATTCATCATGTATTTGCTACATTATTGGCTTCAACTATACTCTATACTTTTGAAGAGTTGTGACAACATTGACTATGATTACTGAATCTTGTCATGGAATGCAGTAATGAACAGACTCTTCAAAATAGCTTGTAAAGCAGAAGACATGTGCAACGCCACCAATTCTGTCTGGAAAGCATTTCCGACACAGCATTGCTATACGATTCCGAGTCATTTAGGTGTACCTTTCTTAGTAGTTTATAATAATGATGTTGAGACACTCTGTATAATAAATCTGAAAAACTAAATGATTTAATTTCGAATTCCATACGCTTACATTGGATTGAAGCTTAAAAACAAATACTATCGAAAGAAAAAATTTGTCTACCACATACTTGCCTACTTTTTGTTGTGTTTTGTTTCAACAGTTGTTACATGAGAAAGTTTCCATCCAATATTGGTTAAAAAATAGTTTTATAACATGCTGATAAATTTTGACGGGTTTATTTTTAAATTATTTAAAATATTAGTGTCTTTCGACCTTTCCTGGCACATCTTTAATAGCAAGACGCTAAATCGCATACTATATCACATAGAATAGTTTTCACCTCAATTTGTTTAACTAAATATTTATATCTTTGATAAAGCTGATCGTTATCACAATTAGGATGCTAGTTGATTTTTCAGAGTAATTAAAATATTGGAATAATGAGATGTTTTATATAAAAATTTTATTTTTCGATCAAAACTGATTTATTAATTGTGTACTGCTTTATATTATATATAAATGAGTGATTATCGAATATCTACTTAAAAAAATAAGCTGAAGCAGTTGCTTCTTTCGAATTAGACAACTTAAAGTAATTATTAACCCTCCAATCTATAACGTTATTAATGCAAATTTCATGGAAGAAGACAATGGAACAAACTATTTAGTCACATTTTCTTACTATCACTGTGTTCCAAAATTGTTTAAAGTCAATTTGCTAGCGATTAATGATGACCACATAAGAAGTTTTGGCATATACTTTTATTTTCTTATGACACGATATTATATTCACTCAGCGAATCAACATGTATTCTGAAAAAGTAATTTTTGCTTTGAAAATACCTAAATTTCTCGTTAAATCAATCTAAATTAATATTTCTTTCAGTCAAAAGATATTTACTTATTTTTTAAATTGATGATTAAAGAGAAAGATAAATAATACCTTGTTTTATTCTATTACTGGAAAACGTTTTTATTTCATTTCTTTCTAATATATTGTTAATGAAAAATGAGACTGAAATAAATATTAATTGAAAAAAAAAACTTTAAAGTCTTACCCACACATACTTATAAATGTCTAAACCGTTCTCTTAAATTTCAACACTGAATTTGAATTTTTAGTTCCAAATGATAATTTTACTTCTTGTATACTCTTATGTCGAAATGTGATGCATCACTGTTTGACTACATGACTTGCATAGTTAGGGTAAGTATTTTATGTAATAATAATTGATCATCATACTTCCCTTTTAGACGGAAAGTGCTCTATAATGCAAATATTTAATTTTTTATAGTTACTAATTGCCATGTCAGTTACCAATCGTGTTACGTTGCGCCTACTTCTAATTGTTGATATTATGATTATTGGAGTATCGTGATCTAAAATAGGTATTAAAAATTTTTATTAAAAAAATTGAAAGTAAAAATGCTACCTAGTCGATACTTTGTGAAGCATACAATTCACAACTGGATGCACGTATTAAAAATTCCCGAAATATACAATGATTAATACGAAACCCGGTGCACGATATTTTGGGATTAAATTGTCCAATGTTACAAACTTGGAAAATATCATTAAATAAAAATATCATATTTAATTATTTACACGTTAGATTTATTTTTGAAATTTTTACATTCAATGCAGCAGTTTTCGTATGTATTTTATTAAATGTTCGTGCAAATTTTTATTTAAAAAAGACAAATTAAAAATCATAAGAGAAAAGTATTCTGTCAAATTAAATAGAATTAGAGTTGTAAACCATTAATTTTATTTTTAAAACAAATATGAACATAAATTCCAAGAATCCTCGAAACAAACTTTTTCTGGAATCTTATCATGTTTTCATTTGCTCTCTTTTAATGTTGCGTTTTAGGATTATTGAATGATTAGTCTGTATTAATTGCGTTTCTGCATGAAAGAATTTAGCATTTTTAGAAAAGTTGAACAACAAAAACTTCTCTTTCTCGGCATGATGAGTGCGTGATGAGTTCCCTCAAAAATACATTGCATTCTAATTGTAGGATTTCAACCGTAAAATAAAAGTACTTAATTTAATCCACGTATTCAGTTCTGTGAAATGTCCAATTATTTTTTTTTTCTAATCTAGAAGTCTGAACCAAACATATGCTAGGTAGATATCGTATAAGGAACCAATTTTTTTTTTTTTTAATCGTTTAATGTGAATACTAATTATGTTTTGAACAGCACTTGGATTCTTTGAGGAAATTTTTCAGTTTTGCATTTTAGGAAATTCATATTAGTTATTAGATAATTCATTTTCTTTTCAAAACATAAAAGTATTAATTTAATTATTACATATTGATTCAAATAAAATAACTCATATTTATAAGAAATGTAATAAATTTTTTTAGACTGAAAATCACAATATATTTAAGTAGTTCTAAGTACGTTATATAAAAAGGATATTTTCGGGTTTACATTTTTTTTTTTAATTTCTTCAGAAAAGCTGGACCAACTGCTTTTGAATTTCGATATTGTATACAATGTATTTCAACTCACAATTGTTAGTAATGATTCGACCGCTAGAGCATTTAGATGATCGGGCAAAGGTTGCTGAAAAGAAATCAATTTAACTTGACCTCTTTTAATAGAAAGTTAATAACAATTTTCAACTATTACTTTTATTTATCTGCAATTTATAAATATAAGTATTGATGTATGTAATACTTACACATATATTTTTTATAATATCATATATATTTGTAAAAAACTACTAAGATTTATTTTTAAAATATCCTAAATTTTGCAAGAATAATAAAGTATGCATATTTTTTAAAAACTTTCATTATTTTCAAGCCAAATTGTTTTTAAGGTCATTAAATAAAAGCGTGGATTTTAAAATTTGATTTGAATATTTTACTGAATTTTTACGATTTAAAGAAATTAATCATATTGAATTCAAAATTCACGACATATTAACCTTTTAATTCAAAGAAACCCTGTCATGATGTAAACTTCTAATGCTTGCACTTAAAATTTTTGTGTTCTGTAACTTGTAAATCTAAACGGTTTAAGCATTTTCTCTGGACTCATGGCTGCGTATCAGTTTATCATGTTTAACAAATTTTAATTTCAAATAAATTCGTTTACGGACCTTAAATTTTGATAAATGTCATTAGCATAATTAAATAAAATATTCTATGAACATAGGAATGTGACACATTCCTGAAATGGAAGAATTCTAAGTGAAAGAATTTTTGTATCCTAAGGACTGTTCTGAACATAGTTGCGTTTGCATGCGTTTTCATAATGCATGAAATGGACTATATAGTAATAATAATAATGTAATATGATGTTTATTCCTTAATATTTGTTTTAAAAATATCAGTCTTGTTAGAGATTTTTTTTTTTTTTTTGCAAACATAGCCATTTTCTTAAAATGTGTAAGCTAATCTGAATTGATTCAAGAATTTAAAATGACTCATTTGTTTTACCCAACATTATTAGAATTTAAAAGCTCTTTTTTAAAAAAATCTTGAAAAACTATTCAAGAAAAGTTTTGGTTATTACTAATGGAATTAATAATCAAGAGAATTAATCTCAAAACTGTTCGAATTTAATGTTTAAAAACGATTTTCTTTCCTGCGAATGCAGATAAAAATGATTTGGATATCAGTTAGGAACATGTTTATATATTCTGTCCTATTAATACAAATAAGTAAGTAAAATATTTGATACATTTGACGAGCTCGCTTTTTAAACAATGAAATAAACTAGTCAATTCAGAATTAGAATTCGCTACCAGAACTTTGGAAGCATTCTGTTTACATTGTTAATATGTGGAGAAATTTAAAAGTTTTGCCTGATGCATGAATAGGTTTAGCTGTTTACCGAGACATTTATGAGAGCAAACTTACTCCAAGAAACTGAGTTTCACTAATATTTAAACTAACAGAGTAACTTTAAGAAATACGTTTTCAAATTTTGACCAGAAAATATTATTCCCCATAATGCAAATACATACTGTCTCCTGAAAATGTGAATAATAGAGAATTTAGAGAATTAGTAGAGAAAATCATTTTTTTTATCAATAAACTCTACTGCTGAACAAATGTTTATTAATAAATTCAAATAGTGATTAGTGCTCTATTTGAAGAGTATTTAGAAATATATTCATTTCTGAAATTTAAACGAAAGTTTTATCTTCTTATCTCTTATCTCATCTAACTAGCTTCCTACCTCATCACTGTAATTGCAATAAATTTTTTAAACGATTTCCTATTTCTATGATTGGCTGAGAGTTTAAGAAATGAATATATTTACTTCATTCCTCCGTAACCAAGAGTTTAAAGTAGAACTTTTCATTTGCATAAATAAAGGGAAATGTATTCAGCAAGCTTACAGAGTTAGGAAAAGGAATTAAATGCAGAAAAAATGATTCATTGAAGGGCAATATTTATATGAGAAGGCATTTTTCTGAAAATAAATGAATGCCAAAAGACGATATCTTTTTTGCTTCGAATACAAGTGCGAAAGAGCTTTGCATGAAGGTACAATCAATCTGCTTTTATTATCTTTTCATTCAAGCTAAAAATTAGGACCGTGAAATCGAAGAATTCATATTAGACAAGCACCGATTAAATAGAGTAAAATTATGTTCTAAAGTTAGTTGATTTGTATTCTCTAGAGTCGACTGATCACCAGACTGTATAGACAATACATAAAAAAATACGGCACCGATCTTGTAGCTAACTAAAAACGGACATTTATAAGTCTGGTTAAAAATCCCCCATTTATAAATAATAAACTTATTTATATTTCATTAATAGAAGCGTAGCACGTTCTAAAAATGTTCCATATTTTCTCAAAATACAATATTTAACTGACAGATCAGATATTGCGACTGCTAAAATAAAGGTACATTTGAAGTATTTGTCAATTAGAGGCTTAATCTTGATTTATAAGTGGAATAGCATACATTTACGGTAAGGTAAATATTCAATAAAAGAAAAAAAAAGAAAGAATAGAATCTGTACATTCCTACAGTAAAATTTAATTTAGTTTAAATTAAATAATTTAGTTGAATAATTTTAATGTGTATACATAAATTATTCCATTTTGATTTAACATTAAAAGACTGTTCCAATGCAATCCGCATTATGGAGAAAATATTTAAAAAAACTGTTACGAAAGGCACGTGATTTTTATTGAATTTACGTTCTCTGAAAATTGTTTATTCAATCTAAATATTTTAATTCTCAAATATTTTCTCGCTATTTATAACCGATTTATGATTTAGCTCTCTGTTTATCCTTGATCATATAACAGATCAGTGGAAGTGCAAGAAACTGATAGGATTTTATTTCATTTACAAAAGTATTCATTTAAATAGTTGTTCGACCACTACCTAAAAAGAAGGGAAAAAGGAAAGATTGCTTTTATTTTAGTTATGTAAGTAGCACTAGTTATTTGCAAATACATTAGTCATTCCAATTGTATCTGTGAGAATCATAAGAAATGTTGTCTTTTCAAAAGGAATTTTTTTTTCTTTCTTGTATGCAATCCATGTATGGTTCATGAATTATAGAATGAAGTTATTCAGTTATGTATTGTTTACTCTGGTTTGTTAGATATTTGAATGTTAGATTAAACAAAGATTTATTTTAAAATCATCAGGACCGTCCCACCCCCTCTCGAAATTTTCCCTCATACTCTCCAACAAAGGTATTATTCTCCTTCAACCACATAAAATTATAGACCTTCATCATTATAATATTGTATATAGTTACTTTTTATGTGTATTGATGATATCTTATGTCGTTTTATGTGTATATTCATATTTTATGTCTTTTATGTGTATTTTTTTATCTTAATAAATACTCCCACGTATATCATTTCAACCGACAGGGAATCTTAGGTATTCCAAGTTCGGGGATATTCTGTGGCGAAAGAAAGGTAAGGCGAGATCTATAACTTGCGATACATTAGTGAACGATAATTACAAAACATACTTTAGTATGAATATAGCATTTTTACTAAATCTATGGCAAGAATTTCTATTTTGGATGCTTTTTCGCTGGTTGATCGACAACAAAATTCGATATAAAATAGCAGCTGTAGAAACACGATATAGTAAAAATGTGTTAACAATAAGGCTTAAATTGAATTTATGACTTTTTCTAGACTGCTTTCTTTTTCTAATTTTTAGTTTGAGAATCTTAAATATTTTTTTTTTATTTCTATCGAAAATAATTATAATTATAAACTAATTCAAAATATCTTTCTTAAATATTATTTGTATTATGAATACGTATTTGTATTCTAAATGTTTCAATTTTTTTTATTAAATAACCAAGAGACCGATGTATTTTGGCTTATACCAGTCAGTTGATTTTATGGAATTATTTTTGCTCGATTTTTTATTTATCAAAATTTCACTACATCATTCTTCTAAGTAACGAGTCCAAAAAGTTTTATGGGAAGACATAAACCACATCGATAGTATAGTATATTAATATAGTATAGTATAGTATATTAATATAGCCCTAGTATATTAATATATACTAATATGCTAGGACATACACTAATTTTGTATTGATTTCGTTGTTTCTTACGTTTGATTTTAATTTGATAATTGTTTTTGCAATTTTATCGATGAATATAGAGAAATGGGATTTTTAAAGAAAAAAGGTAAGAAAAATCGGAGTGATCTTTACCTATTATGTAGAATAATTCGCCAGCAATGCGTATGTGAAATTTATTTTCAAAGGCTTTTATAATATTGAATTTTTATTCACTGTGTAAAGAATTTTCCCTGTCGATTACTATTAAAAGAGAATAAAAGCAAGGGAAAAAATGCTTTTAAAAATGTTTAGCTGAAAATAAGTGCTAATTACCCATTATTAAGAGTAAATATATTCACTGCGTACATGTCTCTCTGCACGTTTTACTTATAAAGACAGTACCAATTATAATTATGCATAAATTATACTTCCGTTAGTATACTTCCATTCCATTATTATATTTACAGTTTATATTTCCATTATTGACGAGTCATGAATGACTCGTCAATAATATTATTTTCTAGGAGGTCTTATCTTATTAAAAATTCAAAAATTAATTGCTGAAATTAAATGCATACAATTCCTTATTAAGTGAAATTTACTATAATTATTAAAAAGTTCAAATTATAAAGTAAATAACTGAAGTAAAGTAAATAACTGAAGTAAAGTAAATAACTGAAGTAAAGTAAATAACTGAAGTCAAAGTAAATAACTGAATAAAAAATTCTACATTGCATTGCTACATTGCATTAAAAAATTCTACATTGCATTGCTACATTGCATTAAAAAATTCTACATTGCATTGCTACATTGCATTAAAAAATTCTACATTGCATTGCTACATTGCATTAAAAAATTCTACATTGCAAAATTCTATATTGCAGCAAAAAATGAACTCTTAAATTAAAATCTAAAATGGTGGTGTATAATTTTAATAATTCCTCCAACTATACTTACAAACTTTTCAGACAGTTTGAAGTTCGTCTATTTTCTGTTCATCACGCCACTTCTACGGGCTAGTAGATTTAGCTTATAATATAATAGCGAGAAATTATTTTATGAAGCATAGCATCGCTTAACGTAGAAATCGCTTCAAAATCGCTCCATATTACAGGCAGACAACTCTATTACAACGTTTTAAACAAATATTAGTTAGGAACGTTGCAGAAACGTTTAAACCTATTTACAGCCATTACATATATAGAGCAATTAAAAATATTCCCAGACAGAAGTTTTAGTTGCCAGATAAAAGAAGAAGAAATAATTAGTTTGTGTTTATTTCGCAACATTTTCATATACAGGGTGTTTATAAAGTCCCGGACCCATTTTGATGTTTAATAACTCATAAAATAATAAAAATAGATTTAAATTAAAAACATAAATGGTTAAATAGACTCAAAAAGTTTCATGACCCTTGTCAATGAACTTCCACGTGTGCCCCCTTCGTCGCACGGAGAATATCAAGTCGATAGTCAATTTCACGCCAGGTAGCGACAAGCATGTCGGCATCCACAGGGCCATTTGCGCACTTTATGGCAATTAACAATGCCAGAAACATGAAAAGATGCTTCATCGGAGAACATTATGCTCTTCAGAAAATCAGCAGCATCTTCTATCCTCCTTAACATATCTGTTGCAAAGGCCATCCTCCTAGGTCTATCGTTCGGTTCCAAAACTTGAACAATTTGAACTTTGTATGCATGCAGTCTTAATTTTTTCTTAATAACCTTGTACACCGTCGAAATTGGCATATCCAATTCTGTTGCCGCTGATCTCACAGATATTCTAGGATTGTGTAAAAATGTCTCTCTGACACGCTCAACATCAAAATCACTTGTGCAAGGACGCCTGGAACGTTTCTCATCTTCGATACTTCCAATTTCTAGAAAATTCTTTTTCCACCGCAAGATGCTGTTTTTGGATGGAGGATCTTTTTGGTAAATTCTTCTGAAATTTCTCTGTGCTTGCACTATCGATTTCATTTCTATGAAACACCATAAAATCTGTGCTTTCTCTTGTGGTGTATGCATTCTCCTTAATATCCGCTCGAATAAAACATCACATACAAAAGTACTACATAGAACAAACACATCAAAAGTAAACATAACATTGCAATAGTTGACAAAAACAAAAGAGAGGAAAATGCAATTAATAAGCAGACAATATTTAGAAAAGTACAGATATTTAGACTGGAAAATGAAATTATCTGAAATTAACCACACGCGCAGACGATATTTACAAAAGTAAACCTGAAAAGGAAAATATATGAGTTATTCCATCAATAAATGTCATAAGTGTGTTTATATCTTTATTATTTTATGAGTTATTAAACATCAAAATGGGTCCGGGACTTTATAAACACCCTGTATTTTAATTTTCGCAGATGTACACAATTAATAGAAATCAGAAAAATCCAAATTTTATTCTAAAATATATAATATTGCCACTGAGTTCAGGTAGGTCATTATAATTAAATTTATACAGAGAAAAACCTAAAATTTTTTTGTTTAATGTTTCTAAATACAACTTATCTACAAAATAAAACGCATACAGTTGCATAAAATTAAGCATAATTATTTCACTCAAGCAATTATATTATTTTGGAGAATAAATTAAAAGGGAAACTGCGAGAAATTTAATATTTACTCAAAAAAATAAGTTTACTTCATTTTAAGAAGTACGGAAAAATTCTTAAATCAAAGCAAATGAGGATGAAGTAATTGAATATCAGAAATACATCCTAATTCAATACACTTGACACGTATTAGTAACAAGTTATGAAAAAAAAAACCCCGTGTGATTTATTTCTAAAAAAGTAAATTAATTATTGATTTGTTTGCCATATCTATTGCTAGTAAATAGAATCTATCTATTCATCAGAAATAGCATTCAATGTAAATATACAATTTTTTTCAGCTTCGATTGGTATTATTTAATCATATGGAATTGATTTTATGCTGTGATTTAAAATCAAACACCTCTTTAAGATAGATAAAAGTAGCTTGCAGCTTTTTTCAATAGAAAATAAAATTGACATAAAAGATTCTGAAAGCTATTCCGTGAAAGAATTTTGAAAAATAAAAAGAAATTTAAACCATTTTAAATTTAAGCTATAAAAAATAAATCCTACTTGTTAAATCTGGGCAATCAAATGAAAAATGTATATTTCTCTACATTCTAATAAATGCTCTGAGTGCGTTTATTTTTCATGAAGTTGAGATTTTAATAATTGGTTTCACATAATCATTTAATAGGTAAAATAAAATAGTATAAATTTTATTTCTTTATTTAAAAACATCATCACAGGAAGATAAAATTCTCTAGAATTTTCAGAGCAACATTACAAATTGTAATCCAACTATCGAAACATATCTATATAAGCATTTATATTATCTTCTAAATTGTTAAACTTTTAGCATTTTATATAAATTGAGGTATTTCTAAATACAATAAATGATTATTTCGCATATTTCAGGCTTTCAATATTGCATTTATCACTCACATAAAAATTGTTTTTAATGTTTGTCTCTCGCTGGTACATTTCCCTTCTTCAGAAGATTTTTAAAAAAGTTACAGGGTTTGTGTTTGGAATATAAATATTGTTCACAAACACCACTACTAAAATACAGATTGTATTTTAATGTTTAAGAGAAAAATTGGAAATAACCCTAAGTAAATTAATGTAACGTACTGAATTGAATTCATACAACTTTCTATATAATAAAACTTCTCTTTGTTAGAAGCGAATTTTGAACACATAGATTATTATTTACCTCTAATGAATAATAAAATCTTTCTGAGATTGCATCTTATAAATTTGAAAATAACTCTATGATACATTACTATTTATTCATTGTACTTGGTTGAATAATACTTCATGAGTTTTTTTTTTTCGCAAATTAAGAAATGCATATGTTTAAGGGAAATGTTTTAAGCGATTTGAACGAAAATTGAAGTATCTACAAAATCCTACATTTTGAAAGTTTGAAAATATTTTATTTAATTTTCATTATTCTTAAATTATTGAATTGAATATCAAGTGGACTTAATTCAGCATTTAGACATGATTTGCTTTTTAATTTAATTTACCCCTAATAACTAGTTAATTTTTTGTAATTAAACGAATTATTTACCTACGCTGCATGGGAGACTCATGTTGTGTAATATCGGAGCAAAATATTATCTGTTAATGGTTTCAAAGCTTCAAAATAAATAAATAAAAAGCGATTGCGCCAAATTCGTTAAATGATCAGATTATTTTTTGAAAAAATAAATATGAAAATATAGAATTGGTTTGAAAAACACCTGTGAATTACTTCTTAGTCCAATAAATGTTGAAAGAATCCGAAGGACAGTAGTCCTCCCGCTGGGGTGGTGTGGAAATTTGGAGAGGGGGTGTCAGCTCAGGAGTCGTCTTGTCATCTGATAGCGGTTCAAAATTACGAGGTCCGTCCCAAAATAGCCCTAGTGTTGCTTACAAACGGGGCGTTAATATAACTAAAATAAACTAAACCGAATGATAGTAATTTATGCATACTAATTATTTATTTTTAATAATGCAATATTTATATATCATTATTAAATATATGTATCAGCAATATCACAATTATAACAAACAATAATCAGAATTTGATTAAAAAAAATGTAAAATTTAAGCTGGCAATTATGCGCCAATTTTCATATAACACGACATTTAGCCATTCGATCCAAATTAAGTAGCGAGGTGTAGTTTCTGAAAGATTTTTAATGAGTTTTCAAAAATCTATTAACAATAGTGAAAATTTGAGTTTGAATGTCAGCAACAAAAAAATATATATTTTACGAAATTGCGCCAAACATTTCAGAATTTATAAATACAGATGATATAAAATATATGACTGAAAAATATAAAGTCAATGTATGTAAGTATGTGCAAATTTTCTGATAGTTTCCAGATTTTTCCCTTTGACGTTCTGGACAACTACCTGTATTTTAGAATCTCTCTTTTTAACGACTGTTATGTGAAAAAATATATTATACATATATATATTTTTTTTATTTTAGTCCTTTAATGTTTTGTTAAAGTGTCCATGCTATTTTCGTAGTAAATGACAAACACTAATTAGCCGCGGAAATATTTTGTTGACATGAAATTAAGCTTCTAGCAAAAAAAGAAAAACGCGTTCTCATTCGAGATGAAACGTCCATTTACTTTTACCTCTAGAGGGCGCGCTGACTGAGTTTTCTCTCTCTTCGAAAACCGAAAGTTCACAGCAAACGCCGTCTCTGTCTCTTGACGTACCAGCCAAGTGATCTTCCACCAATAACTATAGAGTGTCTGACTTATGTAAAACCTGAAGAAACATCCAATTTGATTGATCCAACCTTTCTGAAATATTTGGATAACTAGGAAATTATCCATATTTGATTTGCAGGAAATATTTGTGGGAAAAGTAAACTATTATTCATTCGAAATTTAGCTATTTTGTAGCTTTTCGAATAATTATAATATAAAATACATGAAAATATCTTTGATATTATTTTTTTGCAATCTACGATGTTTAAAAGTGTCAATTACTAATATTATAAAAAATTAAAATCTACAACATATTAAAAGTCAATACTAAAAGGTATCCAGTAAAAAATATTCTAAACAAATTTAGACGTTATAAAAAATGTTATTGCAAAATACTGTCATTTCAAAGTGAATTTTTAAAGAGATTTAGATTCAACAATGAGTCTCAAGGAGTAAATATTTTAACATTTCGAGGAAATAATAATTAACCTTAGAGATGCCGGGGAGACTTTGAGGTTCATGATGAAAGAAACAAAATCTAAAATTTCTTAGCTTGATTATGATGAAAGGACGTCATGAAATCTTTGCTTATCTGCCTTCAGCTGTGTCGTCAAGCATTGCACGTGTTTGTGGAGAAAGTGGACATTTTCCGAATGCAGACTGCATTCAATTGGATCCTTCTGTATGTTACGATTCTCCTCGTACAAAATGTTAAGTAAGTAATTTTTGTTTTCTACAATCCTAGAATTTAAATGGAAATATAAATTCCTATTACGACAGATTGTTGTTTCATAATGTAAATTGTAATTAAATAAGTTGTGTGAATACGATGTCATTTATTTATATGAAACCATCTTCAGCAACAAGGCAATTATTCGAGACCCATTTAAAAGTCCATTTTTATCCAATTTATGAGATGACATTCAATTTTTAAATCATGACTTACTAGTAAGTCTGCAGATCTTATATAATTATTTTTCCGCTATAAAACAAAGAATCAATCTATCATACTGAAATATTAAAGAAAAAGAAACAAATAAGTTTCTGTTTTATTATTATAATAATTTAATACAACTAAATTTTTATTTAAATTGATTGTGAATTTCTTGTATTCAAATTATTAGATTATTTGTATTATATTCCAATCTATTTGGATAATAGTTACAAAATAAAGGAAATGGAGGGAAAATTTTTGCACATGAATTGAAATATACTGCATTTTACTTCTATAACTCTAAACATTATGAAATCTTAAATTTAAAAAATCAACTAAATGAAGAATTAAAAAAAATATTAATAAAAATTCTGATTTAATTAATCCTTTTTCTCATAGAAACGTATGAATTTTACACAGAGTTTTCTTAAACTGAAATCATTACTTTTTACCTAAGGGAGTGTTGCTGTCTTTCTTTCAACCAACGATATCAAAATCTTTAACATTTCATGTAAATAAACAAATGGAATTAAATTTTTCAAAAAATTGATAACATTGCAGCATTATGCTTCGAATAATCCATATATTTTCTAGCTATTTAAGAGAAATTGAAATTTTCATCGAAATCTTAAAGAGTTAGCAAAGATTTATTTTTATAATTATACAACAAATTCAAAATTCCATTGTTTTTTATTTACTTTGTTTCAGAGTATTCATTGTCCTAAAACATAATTTATGTTGTAATTCACTTGGCAGTGAAGCTGTAGAAAGCCTTGATAAAATGAAACTAGCAAATCGAATGAAATAAATTCAACAGAATTTTATGATACAAATTTGAAGGAAAATTAAGCATTCACATTTTTTTTTCGTTAAGAATGCTATATATAAGATTAACATCTTGGTATTTTGTTAAAAACAATATTTATTAAAAATAACTTCTAATGATGTAACGAGTAATATATTCTTGTATTTATGGGTTTTTGTTTAAAATTTAACATTCTGATTGCTCTCTTCAAAAGATGAATAAAATATCCTAATTATGTATCGTACTGAAGGAGCAAGCAGAATGACAATTACTTTTATGATTTCTTTATAAAAGAGTTATTTTTTAAGTTGTTTTCAATATATACAAATATAGATATTCATATAAAAGCAAATTTAAAACAGTACAGTTCATACAAAGCCGGCATTCATCAAGTAACTGTTGCAGGTTTTATTACTTGAAAGAGTTTAGTTTTTGATGATAGAAGATATTAGAGAAAATGCATTAGAAACGCATCATTTGATCTTTTTCTATTAACTTGTGAAATGGTTCTTTGAAACGTCAAAATTTATTAGTTATAATTTCTGAATTCAAAACTGGGATTCAGAAACTGCAGTTATTCTTAATTCTCATTAATTGGGAAATTTGATTTTAGTTAAGATAAAAATTTCTCGTATTATATAAAATTAAAATATTCATGTAAAAACCGCACTTTCAGGTGCATAAATTGTTATATTAATTTGTTAGTAGTTCTAAATAATAATCATAATTATTACTAGAGAATTAATTTAATTATTACAATAAGTTAGAATGAAATACTTAATATTATTTATATTTTAATAATTTTACTGATTTTCTGTTTCTTGGTACACACAAATAAATATTTTCTTCATATTTATAACAAGCTTATTTAATTATATATTTCAAAAATTCATTAAAAGAGAAAAAAAGTATTCAGATTAGACAAAATTTAAAATAAGTAAAAGGATTTTTTTCAAATATTTTATTTAATATCAGTTACTAAAGTCAAATGAATCAAAATTTCTTTCTTTCATTGTTTTAAAACAACAAAACCAATTTAGAAATGTGTTGTGATTACTGTTTGAAGCATATTGTATTTTTAAAAGTAAGAAAACAATTTTAACTCATTTTCTTCTTAATATATTGCATTTGTTTGGTTTTATTTACTGATTTTATACGCATAATTTCATAGCTTTATTAATATAAACAAATAAAATTAAGTGGAATTCTTCTAAAGTCCCTAGAGCTAGAATTAAATTTTAAATAATAATATGTTTTGTCTTGTAGTCTCTTTTGTGAAAATATAACGCTTCTTAAAATGATATCCAGAAATGTGTTCTAAAAAATGTTCTGTAATTTAGATAATATACAACACTGTGCTTAGAATTTTAGAAAAGAGTAGATAAGTACTTCTGTTATGTTGGAGAAAATGAATATGTCAAAAGTTTGTCAGAAAGACTAATATTTTATCTTTTGAAAAATTAACAAAGTATATATATATATGAGCAAGATTTTTGACATCAGTCTTTCTCAATTATGCTGAAGTTTTAATCATTGATAAGATGTTAGTGGACTTAAGTTTGTTGGGTCTTAAACAGAAAAATAACTTTTCAGCTCATCTCATTTGCTGCTGTTCTAATATGACGTAACTTTACTTATAAATATCAAAGTGTTCTGTCTCTTCAAAGAATTCTCCTTGCTGATAAATAATTCCGATTTATTTATACTGAAGTGACCGTTTTCTGCTAAAAGTGTATAAAATATTATATCGTTCGTGTATTTTCCTGGGAAAGGTGAATTAATATGAGAAAGGAATTATTCGAAACTCCATTTTAGGGCTTCGATATAATATTCGAGTAGATATAAATATACAATGTTGATGCTTAAAACTAGAATAAGGGCACAGGTCAGATCTACTATTATGGATTAAAAAGAATTTATCCGTTTCACTGTTTAAAGCTCCCACATTAATCTCTTAACGTCTGAATTAATTCTGCCGAATATATTTGATGAATATCTCAATTCTAAGTTATTAAGGATTACTGAGAGTAGAAAATGCGAAATGAAACTAGCTTTGTATCAGTCTTAAAACTGAAGAATTGTGATTTTGAAACTAATGTAAAAACTGTTTAATTTCTCATTTGAAGACTCTGGGCATCCAGTGAGAAAATTGTTTTCATGTATGAAATTAGTAATTTTTTGAGCAAAATAATAATAATAATAATAATTGAAATAAATGCTTTTTTTAAAGTTCTTATTGGATATTTACACAAAATTACTATAAATCATTTTAATTTGTGTTTAATAAATATAAGGTAAAAGTTCACATTTTTGAAAGTTAAAATATTAGCTTTGACCTCGGAAATACAATTAATTTATAAGGACAAATTTTATGAAACAGCTAAAACCTGTTTTTTGATAAATTTATAAAATACATGAAATAAAATTAATTTTAAAAATGTTAAACATTGGTCGTTTCAGGTGACTAGCGTTTTACGCGGGACTATTAGTTATATTTGATTTCAAATAAATTGTTTTTTATAACTTCATGTTCACGATTCCGCCAAAATGTCTGACATTAAAACCATGTCATTTTGTCTAAGTTCAGTTCCGTTTATCGTGCGCATGAACCTCTCCACAATTCCATAACCTCATAACGCTATTAAAAATGCAAATATCCGATTCGTTTATCTTCTAAATTTCGTAATATTTTTACTTCCTTTTTTTATGAATCTTGTAAACTACGCAGACATTAAACAGAATTAGCTTTCAACACTGACAGAAAATCAGTGATTAAATATTTGATGGAATAATGAAGCGGTTTGAATTACAGGGTGTAACAATGAAATTTATCATTGGACATTAGTCAAAAATATTTTTATAAAATTACCAAAATTCAGAAAAACATCGCATGACTATTAAAGTGATACCATGAAAAAAATCATAAAAACCATTTTTAAATTTTAAAGAAGAGTAAAATTCAGTTTTGTGCTATAATATCTTCGAAAGTTATCACGGAAAAACGTCTAAATGTTCCTTAATTTTTATTTAACTAAAATTCTAATTAAAATTTAAAAAATCTTTTCATGTCGTAAATTCTTATCCTTCAAGATATATATGCGCCAAATTTGGTAGCTATAGATCAAACAGTTCGGCCTGTAGACCGCCGATTCACACATGCATTCATCATCATTATTGATATCGATATACTACTAACTCTTGCATTATGCATAGTATTTGATAAAGCAAGAAGTGCATAATATTAGTGAACATATTTAATAGGATGTACATAGCTTTCATACAAAATTTCATAGCTGACAGCTTTTGTTTATCTTTCTTCGAAATAGTCGTACACCAACGAAAACTTCCTTAGAGCAGGGTTGTCTCGAAATCGGAAATCTACATTCTAAATAATTAATTTCAAATTTCTTTATGTAAATGATTTAAAAGAACTTTTATTGATATCTGCTTATTGCTCTCAGTTCAATGAATTACCTTGAAAACGATATAAGCATATACAAGAAAACGTGTCAATTATTTTAATAAATAAATATCGTTTTTATATCTTTTACATTATTTCAGATTTTTAATTTTTTGTGAAATACCAATTCAGTTGACCGAAATTTTACACTCATTTATAATATTTATGTTTTACTTTCGATTGAGAAACATTCATTTGTTATTTCTGGTCTTAATATGAATACAGTGTTTCCAGAAAGGATTTTTTATTTCAAAACCTGTTATAGATATGTTACTGCCTTACTAAGTTTCAGAATTTCAGTTTCCTTATCAAGAAGATTAAAAGAAATATCTCATTTATGTAATGCTAAGAAACTTTCTTTACCCTCATTTTGAATTTCCAATATTCGAAGCTATTTTCTGACTATGGCATTTTACTGTATTCCGTTCTAATTAAAATTTATTTTTGTATGGAGCATGTTTTTCAAAGAAAAAGCCAATATTCTTTACTTTATCAGAAATTTCGATTTGATCAGCATCCGGAGTGTCAGATACAAAATTTTCACTTTCATGTGCAATTGTACTTTCACCATCAAAATGTTTTTCATTAGTTAGTTAATCAACCTCCTGCAGAATTACAATGGTATCTGCTCCAATTCGTAGCGAGAACTAATATTCCCAAAATTCTTCAATAATGAAGACATAGCTATTATTCGATACCTTAATAAAAATAGAAGGACAAGCAAGTTTTTTATCAAAAAAATCAGGAGGAGTTTAGATTTCAATTATTGATGGTGGAAATGCAAAATAATAATAATAATAATAATAATAATAATAATAAATGATTGATTTGGAAGTTAGAATAAAAGTTAGTTATAACTCACGCCTTCAACCTGAGAGCATTATAGGACGGTGCTCTTGAAAAGGAAAATAATCTCAGGATAAAAGATCAATTTTAGGTTAAAGCAATACCAAATATTAGAGAAATACTTACTCATTTGGAGTTTAGTTATTGTCCATAAGGAATGAAGTAAAAGCTTCAAAAGTCACAAAAGGAATATAACAGCAGATATATGAAAACCTTTATAAATATAGCTTCTTATTTAACTGAAATGAAAATTCATTTCAAATAATTTAAAAGAGTCCGCATATCCTTTGATTAACTATCTTTAAATAAGGACACTGGGAAATAATGAGATGGATATTTCATTTTTAAAAAAAAGCTGTTTTCTAAAAAGCATGATCGAACCTCATCAAAATATTGATATAGTTACAGGCTGAATGCTAGTCGAATCCTTATTTCACAAATTCCGAATTCAACGAGTAATTAGAAAAATGTTTAGAAGTTTTTATGTTGCAGTAGGATTAAAGATCGGAAAAAGAGAGTATTATTCAGATGTTTTATTTGTAATATGATTACATTTCATGCAGAGATAACGTTCCTAAGAAAATTTCGCTCAAAATAAAACTGAAGGCCTATGTAATATGTTAAATAAAATGTATATTTAGGTTTAAGATATTCCCGTGTTCATACAAAAGAAATTTTCTGAAATGACATGTCTCTTTTATTTTCAAATCGAACATGTAGTGACAAAAAAAAATTGAAAATGATTCATTCGGTTTCAACTTATTTATTTTTATTGTTTAAACTTTATCACGATGCTTGCTATTTCTTGTATAATTGAAGTTATATCTGATCAAAGGTAAAATTAAAAGTTTTAAATAACTTTGGTGCGCGAAATATGTATTTAATAATTGCTTTTATTGACTACATGCGTTCTTCAGCCTTATAAAAAAAAAGAAAATTCTTTAAAAAATGTAGTAAAAATATATATATAAAAGTATTTTTATAAGCATCTAAAATTCTAAAAATAAAATTATATAAATGTATACAAAAACTGATATTTGAATGAAAATAATATAAAATTTTAAAGTCATTAAAGGATACACAATACTTTCGAATGTAGTTGCAGATACATTGATCTGCTATCTATAAATTAAATGCGAATACACATTCCAGTTGCAGTTTTACCCTCAGTAAAAAGCTAATTTATTTGTAAAACATAGAAACGGCTTACCTATTCCTTGGATATCCAATGTAAAGTAACTCTAAATGCAAAACAGTGCACGTGCAGAATGTAGAAAATAGCAAAACAGTTAAATTATTCAATGGTATTTTCCTATGCTGACTGAAGAAATCTTTTCAAAGTAGTAAACGAACACTTTTAAAAGTATTAATGGATTTTTAAAGTGTTTTTTCTTCCCTTTTTTGTTCTTGCAAGTGCAAATGTTTTATTAACAAGTAAATGCAGGGTTAGAGTTGCAAATTTTATTTTTGTAAGATTACACTTTGACATTAAACTTTGCCATCAAAAATAGGTCATGGCATCTAAAAAGAACCTCTATTGTAGACATCACAGTTTTCTTCTCATATATGATTTATTGACTCGTGTTAATAATCATAAATTTTAATAGTTAATAGGGTTAATTGTTCAAATATGGTTTAAAAATCAGTCCAAAATGCTGCTTAAAAATGCATCCATATTTGTCTCTCTGTAAAAGCATTCTATGTCTCGCATTTCTATGTAAAAGATATGATAAAGAAATACACATTTAATTATTTTTATAGTTTTACACTTCTGTATAAAAAATTAATAACAGTGACCAAAAGCAATTCGAGATTAGTTATCTTCTCGGAAAATTCCATTATAGGAAGAATATTCTACTGAGTTTGTCTTCCATTCATATGGAATGCTCATTTGAACATTTTTCATAGAACGGACACAGAAGAAGCTTAGTTATACAAAATTATGTTTTTGCGATCATCATGAAATTTGTAATTATATTTTTTTATTAAATCTGTTCAGATACAACAAATTTAAATGTAAAGGTTTTTTTTTTCAGATATATATTCTTCGAATTATAAAAACAGAAAAAGTGTTTCTCTAAAGCTTATGAAATTGATATTAATTTATATCATTGCAGGGTTTATTTTAAATTGATTTACTTCATTTGTTAGAAAGAGTCCACGATGAAATAAATTAATTCACATTTTTCATTTAATAAAAGATCTAGTACAATTTAATAAAAAGGCATTAGTATATTTAAAAAGATCTTTTTAAACTTACTAATGTATTTTCTATAACTATTAGTTTTTTTTAAAAAAAAAACAAATGTATAATAATTTAATATTTTATGACCAAAATATGCGCCAACTGTCACAATAAAATATAAGGGATATAACACATAAAAATGAACAAATTTATTATTTAACTTTAGGTCATAATATCTTGATTGAGAATAAAATAAAATGTTATCCCTGACTACAGAAAAAAAAAGGACACGAAAGTGACTAATGCATTTAAGGCACAGAATCATTCTCACCAAAATTCTCTTAAATGATCTAAGTAATATCCGTAAGTTTCACTCCTTAGCTTATATCAAAGGAGAAAAAATGACTATCGTAACCTTTGGAAGACCTCGATGTCATGTTGATTCTGTCTGAAGCAACAGAGACGAGATCTTCGTTCCAGTCGACACGTGTCCCATCTATCAAATGTTTTATGTGTTACAGTCGATTTAGGTTCGGAGACCATGATGGTTTGGTTGTCAAATACGTGATATATCCGTGAAATTGTTTTGATGTTTTAATTTTTTATGAGCATTGATCTGTCGCGTTTTCCTATTCGATATGCGAAAGTAATCGCTGTAATAGTGTTCTAATATTTCATTTTTTATAGTAGATTAGAGGATTGCATTGCAGTAATTCATCGTTACTTTAAAATGAAAGAGCTTATAAATTATAATTTTTAAATATTTATCTCGGAGTCGATAGACATCTCAGTTTCGCTTGGGTAAGAAAAAATGATCAACGTTCTTTCAGGAATTATGTGAGTTACATGTTGTATTTCTGCCATGAAATATGAATTTTGACCACACTTACTAAGGCAAAAATATATTATAGTAGGTATAAACTCAATGTAGATTTTTGGTTTTAAAGTAGTAATTTTTAATTATTTTTCAAAAGGCTTGGAAAATCTTTTAGAATTATATGCAATATTCTGTATAAAAACTGTTGACCAAACCGATGATCGCGAAGCAAAAATGAATGAAAAAAGTATATCGTCGTATCTCGTATTCCAAATATATATATATATATATATATATATATATATATATATATATATATATATATATATATATATATATATATATATATATATATATATATATATATATATATATATATATATATATATAATTTTAAAATAGTAAAAAAATATAATATATATTTATAATTTTAAAAATTAAAAAATATATATAAATAAAATTTTTAAAAACATATAAATTCACAGGCTCAGCGTCTCTACTCTCAGCGTATCTGGATAAGTCAATCATTTGATTTTTTAGAATTCCAACTCTATATAACGATTGTTATTTTTAAGAATTCGTTTTCCATTTCATGTAAAATTTACGAACTGAAAAAATAATTCACCCATTTTCTATGTGAATTTCCAGTAATAGTTCATGTGAATAAGTATTCCCTATTACTCTAAAATTTCAACCCATTTATGCGTTTTTTACAAAACAGGTAATATAATTGACCAAATTATTTCGAAAATTTAACTGCATACTAGAAAAGGGATCATTTTAATGATTTTATAGAAAACCTCTTTTCGTAAATCCCCCTCCAGATATGAGAAAAAAATTATTAGCAGAGAAACAGTATAACATGTCTACGATCCTGTTAGGACATAAATAGAAGAGTTTCTATATCTTTCCTCTTGAGAAAACATTTTGAAGAAGATTGGGACTAATAAGGTAGAAGCATTCAGGTACATACAAAAATCCTTTTTTTCGTTCTATAATTGAGTAAGCCTGTAAGGTAAGTTTAGCGATTGGATAAGAAGAAAAATAATGGAATGCAGTGAATTAAGGGGGGAAAAACATGCGAAGATTTAAAAAAAAATACCGAAAAGGAGTTTGTTTAGGCTCTTTAACTGTCTTTCTTATGCACGACAGCTATCGGAAAAATTGGAATTAATTTCCTATGAGATTATGACATTATTTTACTGTCAGATTAATATGAAAAATCAAAGCTCAAATTTTTGCAAATACATCCGAAAAAAATTTAATGACGAAGATAAATAAAAATTCAGTTTTTTTCCCCTCGATTTTGACTATAATGAATTTCAATCAGCGGTTTACTGAACAGCGAAATTTGCATGTCAGATCCACATTGCTGGAAGTTATGATTAAAAAATGATAAGCTAAACTTCCAATTTCGATTTAATTAGTGCCATTCTATTTTAATTAAACTGATCGTTGTATAAATTTGCTGATGCACAGAATATGTTTCATTAAGGTAAATTTTCCTTTTTATAAATTATTTTTTTAATGTTCTTTGATCATTATAATGTGCAAAAAAAGGTACGCACTTCCCTAAATATTTTTTTACCCTAAGCATGTTTCGTTTCCACACTACGTAAATTCTATTCATATTTTGATCATGTATGAACATGCGTCGACTCTATTTAAATAAACACATTCCAATAACTTATATTTTTTCACTTCTGTTTTTTTCCCACCCAGTTTTGTTACCCCTGAGGTTACTCAGCGTATGTTAAATAGTTTTTGTTTTTATCTCATTAACAATTTACTGTTGAGACCATCAGTTCAATCCATAATTTACTGCTCAGTTAAAAAAATGGTAACCTCGTGGCAAAATTTCGATTTAAGATCTGAACGATCATGCATTTTACAAATGTTCATCTTTTATGGTGTCCTTGTGTACGTTGGATCTATTGTTCGTCAGGTTTTCTAACGCCATAATGGTGTGGATGTTTGGAGAGTGGGAAGTCGACTCAGATATCATTCTTTAAATGCGAGCACAATTTAAAAATCCATAGCAACACAGTTTTTATCTTCAAAATGTGGCGTTAATCCAGTAAAAAAATATTCCTATGGGCAAATTGGAAGGTAATGGGGATAACTTATATTAAAATCCCGTTTTAGAACAAAACTAGGGTTATTTTGAGAAGCACCTCGTAATTTTGAGCCGCAATTTGATAACGAGAACGACACCTAAGCTGACACGTACCTCTCCAAACTTCCACCTCACACAAGCGGGAGGAAGTTTGGCCTCGGCGGATTTAACGTGCACCAGAAACACGACACTAAGGTACTGCTAAATTCATTTTTTCTAAAGATGCAAGAAAAAGAAAGCTGTTACTTCCACTCCTTCATCATTTCTTCCTCAGTGGTGCTATAAGGATAAAAGAGAAGACTAATTGGAGTTTCATACACAAAAAAAATATCACAAACTTGGATAAAAAATAGTTCAAGTTCTGGGTTGAATATCATTTTTCAATCAATAACTTTTAAATAATTTAGCTATAGAAAAACTTTTAATGCAAAAATTATTCACTAAAAATATTTGAATTGCACAGATGCTGACTTTTAAAAAACTTCAAATAGTATTTGAAAATCTCCAAATTTTGCAGATATAAAGCCTATTTTAATTTGAAACATTTTCAGAAAAAAAATCTTTAAGGATGAAGATCGTTTTAAATAATAATCTTCACATGCATTTGCAAGAATGATCTTTATTGTTTTACGATTAATAATTTTCATTTTGTGCGTTTGCAATATTCTTATTACATTCTATACAAGTACACAGAATTTGATAGAGGTGTTTTCTTTTCTGATGGCCAGTCAGAAAAAGTAGCCGAAAAAATATCATGTACAATTTTCAATAATTATGTAAAATTTTATGAACTTTAAATACAAATTAGTTTAACTGAAGATTGATATATTTTTCAATTGACTAAGACAAAAAGGTGATGTTTAAACAATGACTCTTCCTTAGATCACAAATTATCTGCAATAATAATAATAACGTGAATTTCATTGTTCACGCTATGGTATTCGACATTATATATATTAGCTGATTCTTTAATAAAAGAGCAATGACTCTTTCTTACAAAATAATTGCTCTAAATGAATGAAATCATCATAAAGTTTGAGATTGCAACTTCTGAACTCAATATTATCTCTTTTCAGAATGATTTAACTATTGAAATTCGTCGTCCAAAAGATGATTCAATGCTTCACAGAAAATGTTATGAATAGGTTTATTACGGACGATGCTAGACTGTATTATTTGGCACTCAAAGCAAAATGAAACGGAAATTACTCTTGTTAAGAGGCTTCTGAATAAACAAATCACTTGGAATTCTCTGTAAAGTTCCATATTTAGCAATAGTTTTGATTAAATTGATAATTATAAAAGCAAACATTAAATGACTAAACCAGAGATGCAACACACACATCCTAATGTATGTTTGATTTGGATTAATGTTCTTTCAATATGAAAGATACTTTTTCAAACGCATATTTTAGACATATTCCATGAAATGTGTACACAGATATGCATTTTTGAACTCCTCTAGTTTCGCTGAATGTAAATGCAAAATTTAAATTGTATTTTGCGATTTGCTCAATAAAACTGTCTTAAAATCCTTGCATTCATAAAATGAGAATGTAGGTATAAGACAGATAGGCTTATAGATAGGATAGGTTTGGTTGTTTAGTTATTTAATATCCCGTTTTAAAACGAAACTAGGGCTATTTTTGGAACAGGCCTCGTACTTGAACCACGTTCATATGACGAGGATGACACCTGCGCTGACACCCCCTCTCCAAAATTCCGCATCACACCAGGGGGAGGACGCTTGGCCATGTAGGATTTAACATGCACCAGGCCTGCTTACATAACGGTTCTTTGGTGGAATTATGAATAAGATATGATATGCCTATAAAAGAAATTTATTTGATATTTTTATTAATTCTAAGAATTTTTTTATCATAAAATACTTATGATAAAATATTTCATTATATAGTGTCTTATTTCAAATTATTTTCTCTTTATTAATATAGGGGCATCTCTATTTTCTCTAACCTACAGCCATCCATCTTTCTTTAATTAAGTACTTTTACTCTAATTTTACTCCATTCGAATAGTATCAGCATTTCCATTCGTTGTGCTAGGGAACCCAAATAAAAAGTTTTTAAAGATAAAATGCTGTATGCACATCATTTCTTTTGATCTTACATTAATCATTTAATGAATAATTTGGAGAGCAAATAAATGGATAACGAAAACTTATGAGTAGATTTTCGATACAAATTTCTATAAATAACTCTTCAACAAAAGAAGAAAAAATATTGTAATTAGATTTGAAAAATTGCTTCCGATTGCTACCAACTGACGCTCCCACAGAAAATTTGACCAGACGACAGGAGGACATCAAAGAATTTTCAAGAGCAGTGGTGAATTATCCAGCTGAACAAATGTGAAGGAAAAATGAAACTGAAAGTGAGATGTGTGAGCCTTTATACACTATGAGGTATTTCTAGAGCGAGATCGTAACAAATGAGTAAATAAGTTTCCTGTCCATTCAATTATGTGTTTTCTAGGAATTTGTAAGCGTTCCATCTATTTTTAGTTTTTCTTAGTTATATCAAGATCCCATTAGTTTGAGACAGACATCGTAAATTTGAACTGTGATCAGTTGATGGGTATATTACCTGAGCGGGACCCCCTCTCCATACTTTCGTTCTACCCCTTAACTGGAGGAAGTGTGACTCACGGCATGAGTTCTAATGTGCATCAGACTCATATACATAATAGATGTTTAGTGGAATTGGGTTTCGAACACAGAGCCCTTCAGTCTCGAAATCAAAACTTTAAAAATGGACCACAGTGATCTTAAACGTTTTTTCGAATATTTATTTTAAAATATCGGTTAAAATAAGTGGAATTATAAAGAGGAGAATATCAAGAACTGCACTCACTTAGAGACTAAGTGAAGCACAAGCATTATTTTGATAAAATGGAATAAAGTTATATATTTTTTTGTATTTTTAGAAACAATTAATCAAATTCATATAAAAAATAAAACTTGAATAGTTACCGAATGGATAATTTGCATGAACTGATTATCCATGAACTATTTTGAAGGTGATTATGCTAATAATTATGAAAAATCGTGATAAAATACAAATTAAATACAATTAACTCTGACATGATGTACTTTAAAAATGAATACAATGAAATTTACATTTTCTTTGATAGTATATGCCAAAACAAAGCATTTTCTTTTAATAGCATGTTTTTAGATTTCATATATTAGCAATATGAGGGAACTTGTAAACATTTTTTGTACGATATTTAAGAAAATAATGAGAATATTTCTATATAAACAATACTAAATAATCTGAATAATAGTATAAAAGAATAATCTTAAAAATAATGTGTACTACTTATTTGAAAAATGTGGATACTAAAGAGAATATTCTAGAAAAGTTCGAATTTCATTTTAGGAATTTATTTGCATTGTTTTGTAAAATAATGTAGTTAAACTATAATACACATTTCTTGTAGCGATAATTTCTACGCTTGCAAACATTTTTTTTTATTTACAAACAGATAAATTATGCTAATTCAACAAAAAAATGTGGTAAAACTACAATTAATAGTGGCAGTCCTCCAATTAATTGCAATTAGATTCTTTAAACCACTAACTACATACATCACACATCTCAACATTTCCTTAAAAAAATTCCTATATTTACAGTAAAAGATTTTTTTCCCACAAGACTAATGAAAGCAATTTGCGATAACAACATAAAAAAAAGCGTTCTTTATGATATAAGCGTTATTTCCTAATTTTTATGAACACGTGTACAAAGCTACTGAGTAATTTAATTCTTTTATTAATTGATTCTATTTCACCGGCAGAAGAGTTATTAACATAATAGGGAAAAATAATTAATTGAGATCTTTTTAATGAAACTCTCCGCCTCTGTGAAGGTAAAAAGAATAAACAGAAACTGATGAGTTTTTAAAGTAGGAAATTTTACAGTTCTAGATGCAATCAGCTTCGTTGTGGTAAATATGCGTAGTAGTTTTTCAAAGAGAATTATTTCTCACGAAACATATTCCGGTCATTCTTTAAAGTTCATAAAAATTTATAGATCGTCTAAGAAGCGCCATTTGTAGCTCTTTAGTTTATTCTGCCTTTCTGTTAAATGTTTTCTTTATTACAGTTCACTGCATTTTGTAGCATTCAATGCAGTTAAAAACGGCGTGAATGCATTGCTTAAGAATTCTGTTTTGCATATAATTAAAAGAAGCGTGTTTTTTTTTCTATTGGAATAAAATAGCAGCTAATGGATCTCAATAAGAGCTTGACAAAGTATTCAGGAAAATAGAATTCGTCTAATTCGAAAAGAAAATTAATGATGCTTAGTTTATTTTCGAAACATTTTTTTTTCTTCTATTTCGGTTGCTGTTCCAAAAGTTTGTCTTCGAATCATTTCTGTTATTTTTTATTATTCGTTTTTATGCAAAGAAGGTAAGAAAGTTTTGAAAGCATATGTTTTCAAAATTATATTTGAATCTTAAACGTTGTTTATTTGTTTAAGAAGATTTGGAGCGCAAAATAAAGAAAAGAATAGGCTTTTTTTCCCCCACCGAAAACTTGAAAACTGCATTTCGATCATTTCCAGACTTAACAATGTAATTCTTCAACTGAAAAGATGATTTTTAAGGTATACATTATTATCATGCATTGAAATATTTAACAAACAGGAAAACTGAAAATAATACGTGAATGTACCTTAAAACAAATTATATACATTTACCTAAACTAAATATTCCTTAAAAAAAATAAAGTTTTTTTTTTTTTTTTTTTTTTTGTATTTTTTACCCTATTCCGTAAATTTATCTGTGAAAATATTTTCAGTAAAATTGGGTTCTTTTCAGTAAAGGAAGAAAAACCGTATTTTACCTTGAATATATAAGAAAACAATGCAAACATCGAATGTAAATCCACGATAATTTTAGATCCTTCTTTATATTTTTTTTTCAAAAATTTCTCATAAACTTACAATAATAAAATTGATTGGGTACATTTATATTTTTTATTAGATATCTAGTGAAATTTACTAATACAGAAATCATAATTTACTATCATATTTCATTTTCGTATGAAGCTGGTTTAGTTATAGAATAATTAGAACGATAAAATTTCACGTATGGCTTTCCAATTATTCTATGACTTAATCAGTTTTAAGAAAACATGTTACACTATATAACTGCAAATTTTAATTTTAAACTATGAACTTGATTTACAGTATGAAGAATTTTTAGTATATTTCTAATTTTCACAAAATTCATTATAACTAATGTGAGCTTCGAATTTCAAAAATATAAATTTACGAGAAAATCCTAGATCTATCCCTTCTCTTAAAATGAAAAAAATTCAGCTGTCCTTCTGAATTTTAACAGTATTCAAGTTGAATCTTTATATAAATTGTCCAATATATATGACTCTAAAATTCTGAAAGAAAACAAATGCTATGGTGTGCATACACCCAGTTAATTTTTATAATAAATAATGTGAATATTCAAATTACTCACATGGAGTGTTAATTGGATTCTTCATTGGTACATTATTACATACTCGGTACACTTCCTATTATTCAACTGAAAATTTTGCAGTTATAAAGAAAAAAACAATCGCAGAAAAATCCAGAGTTATTTTAGCGGAAACCTTTATATCTTCTCACACGTACATGCTTTTTTTTACAGAAATAAATTCATTTAAGCATTGCTCACACCAAACAAAAGCATTGAGTAAAGTTACAAATCACCTTTCTATGAAATGAGGAAAATCTAAATCATTTTTCCTTTATCCATAGTTTTGTCGGTCCATGAAATGTTTACCTGATTGAATGTTTAGAGTAAATTGTGCGATCAAGCACATTCTTCATATGTTCAGAAATTAAGTTTACAAAAATTGTAATAGTCATGATAAAAATATTACTTTTTTCGCAATAATATGATCTAATTTAGGCGAAAACTTTTTGTTGAAGGTATTTTGTTTATTCATAAATTGTTACAACATACATTTTTTGAGTTTTAAAACCAGGCCATTTTCTGTTTTATTTCTTTATTTCATAAAAATTGAATTCGTATAACAAGGTATGATTAAAAATCTAACAATCATGTAAATGAAGATTACTTGTAATTTATTATTTCGTGTTCAATACGTCAGAAAATCATTGAAATTTATAATATTCTCCCTTGGCTATATTTCTCAATCCAAAATTTGCCAGAAATAATCTGTACTCAAGCAATCATCTAATGATCCCGTTTGAAAGGAGTATTTCGATTGGAAGAGATGTAAAATGATTCCGAAAACATGCTTTTGCTGATATATTTTAATTTCTGTATGTTGCTTGATAATGTATTTTAAACTAAATTTATTAAAATCATTGATTATTTAATTTTACTTATTTTAAATAAACTAAATTGCTCTTTTGAAGTTCTTTCATCAGCCATTGTTGTTTGTGCACATGGTTGAGGTCTTTTAATTATTGGCGTTGAATAATTGTAGGCAATTGTTGCATTTCATTTTTAACATTTTTTTGAAGAAAGAGCTATCAATCTGAATTTTAATACGATATTTTATACGATGTATTTTGGTTATTGATTCTCTAAGTTGCTTATTTTGCTAAACACATTATTTAATATTTAAATTATTTTTAAATAGTTATTTTTTTAACTTGTGACAAACTGGAAGAGAAAGGAAAATACGGAATTAAATGTAATCTGGAGAAATTTATAATAAATATTTTACTATTTCTGTTGTATAAATGTATTTAAGCACAAAATTGACTTAAAATACTTTTATAAAATACTCTTATAAAATACTCTCTTAAATTCTAGAGCTGTTAAAGATCAGTCGAAATCACAAATTTTGTTGCGTGAAAAGAAATTTTACTGATCTAAGTATAAACATGTGTTAAAATAATACTTTAAATTTAAATTCAATAATATAATATGTATTCTATTTGGGAGAATTTTTCCAATCAATTACTACGGTATGGATATCAACAAAGTTATTAGTATTAAGAATGATTTTCAGTATTACAAAATGTCATTAAAAAGCTTAAATTACTATAAATTGTTTTGGAAAACGAAATTTAAATAAGTAGCCTGTGTGATTATTGAAAGATTTCTCAATACTTCTTGTCATCCAAGAAATATTTTCGTTATTGATATAATTTTCGCATACAGTAAATTACAATTGAAATAACACTATAAATTAAAAAAAAACATAAATCATTTTAAAAAAATAAATGGGCTTTTCGATAATCCTTGTAATAATTTAAAATATCTGATAAAATCCAATATTTCTCGCACATTAAGTAACTTTTTTAAATACTACAGAATGTCATTCAAATATAACTGAAAGGAGTTGAAGTTGAAATAGACTTTCACAAACATTCGTCTTTGTATAGAGTGAAAAGTAATTCTTAAACAGCCTGGAGTTGTTTTTGAAAGAAATAAAGTAAAATAAAAGGAGAGCACAGAATGAATCTTTTAGAAGATGGATAATTTACTGAAAATATTTTGGAATCAAATAAAAAATGATAAGTTATTTATTATATCATATATTTGTCTTAAATACTTCAGATGCAGCAATTCAATTTAAATGAACACTTAATTAATAAATATAATGTTACGTCATAGCGTTCAAAATAATAAGTCACTGCATTCGTTATTCATGCCGCAGATCAAAAGCTGAATTTAAATAAGAAAATATGTTTAAACAAATACATTCCACAGTGTTTGCTATGTATGAAAATGAATTATCAAATTTGGAATCAGCAGAGATGATTTTAATCATGCTATTTTAATCAAAATATCATATATTGCTTCCCAAATAAGTTTTTGCATTATAACATTGAACTAACTTATTAACTTTTAACATGTCTTTGTCTCTAAAGTTTCATTTTTAAAAATAAACAATTCAAAGTGACATTTTTTTTACTTCTTCATCTCATAAAAACACTTTAAAAGCAATGTTTTCTAATTCAGTTGTAGTTAAATAATTTTTATACATTCCCAAAAAATCGACGTTTTTTCTTTCTACTTATAGCGAAGCCATAAGAGGTACGAAAGAGAAAACGTAATACGTTAAAAAGATTTCATTGATTTATCTAAAAAAAAATATATGATAATTGCATTTCACGTGAATAAAAATAAAAAAGTTATATTTCTTAATGTAAATTTTTCTTTTTTGAATTAAGATTTTTAAAACAAAATTATTAATTTTAAAGAATTAAGTATTAGCAACTGTCGAGGAATGTAGTCCAAGAAAGATTCTCCTCAGAAATATAAACATTAAAATGCTAATTTATTTAAGATTATTCGTGAATCCTAACTGCGTAATGAAAGCATTTATGTGTGATAAAAACCTGGTTTTCTTCACAGTTATTCATAGGAGAAAATCAATTATAACTTAGCATGTACTTCAGACTTAAGTGAATCAAATGGTAAGGAGTTTGTATGAGATAGACGCTGAATGAAAAAAAAAATCTTTTCGTTATTTCTGCATTTTATATTCAAATGGTTTATTTGAGGAAGAAGATAAAATCCCAATAAAAATATTTAAAAAAACGCAAGTACTTTTAAAGACATGACATCACTTGCATTTCCCCATTTTTTAAAAAAAAAATCAACTTAAGGAGCTAATTAAATCGATAAAAAAATACACTTCTTCCTAACAATGAGAAGAGTAAAACGAGTATTTAAAGATATAAATGAATTTATGGCTGGCATTAGAAATAAAAAAATGCATTTATGTCAAACATCACGCAATGTATCATCCACTCCAAAAAGCATTCAATCAAAGAAAGAGAAAAAAAAAATAATAATTCGGAAGAAAATGTCAAGTTTTAAGAAACTTTAATTCAGCTTTTAAAAAAATCATTAAAAAGGTACCGAATTTTTATTGAAAATGAACCGCTTGTGAATAGCTTTTATAGCTCAATTCATACTTTGTCAAGGCATTTGGAGACGGGATCTTACAATGGACGAAAGCACTAAACAAGCATTTATCTGCCTTCAGGGAGATCTAACAAGCATCGTTAATGCCATGCCATTAAGGCTTTTCATCGACAATTTTATGTGAAATGCAAAACGCGTGATCAAGTGCTGTTTTAACAGATCATTTCAAAATACAAATTCTGCAAACTAAAGTGATATTGATTATTTTTTTCTAAACATTGAGACACAATGTCCTGTAGCATTAATGAATTACGGTGACCGATATTCTACGCAATGAATGTATTGTCAGTCAGAGCGAAAAAAAAAGTGCTTTCTAATTTTATCAGATTGTGAAGTGCGGGGTGGTTTTGCTGAACGGCAGACCTAAGACATTATTTAATGATTTTTTTAAATGCAAGTATATACTGATGACGACAGACAGTTAATTGAAAGTCGACAATTTGTCTTTAATTTTTCTTCAACCTAAATGTGAAGTAATTTCTATGTGTTGTTGTTGTGTTGTCACTTATGGCAGTTATCACGCCCACTGACAGATGGCCGTCAGCGATTTAAGCCGAGTGACCGTCTCCTGTTTTGTTCAGTAGCGCCAACTAGGACGACTTAGCTATTTCATGCGCCACATTCGCTTACACAACCCCTTTTTACAGGGGCACATTCACACGCCTCACAGATAGAACACAGAAGAAGAACACCCAGGCCCGAACTGGGACTCGAACCCGGGACGCTCAGATCACAGGGAAGACGCGTTACCCTATGCCAGGACACCAGTAGTACTATGCATAACAACACCAAGTGCTTCTTTTTTGTTGAAAGTTGTCATTTGGCACAAACAGCTCACTAGCATTCTTTTAGAAAAAGGATTTTTTTTTTTTTTTTTTTTTTTTTTGACAGAGCTTTGAAGTGCTCTGTCAAAGAGCTTTAAGTTTTAAGCTTTTACAAGATTGACAATAAGCGACACACAATATCAAAAATAATTTAACAAACTAGTCAAATAGGGAAATTTGGATTAATTTAGGCGCCTGTAAAAACCTTTATGCAGGGATATAAGGAAGCTTTTTAAGACAGTTTTACTGCTAAACATAGACTTTCATCTGACTCATGATCATGCCTGAAAGCCATTGCCATTGATGTCAAAGCCATAACATACAACAGCTAGCCACCATAGAATTTTTACAAAATGTACTGAAATCGCTGATGCTGGACTACTAAATTGAAACAATATAGCATACGATGAAGGTATGAATTCAACATATGTAAAAATCGCATGAAGGAATTAGAGATTGCAAGAAAATAATTTCACGTGATACTAATACTTAATACTTCATAGAATTAAAATTAGGAAAGTAGGTCACAATAAATTTGGTTTTTCAATACACAATTAGAAAATTTTACCAAATTCAGCAGACCAGGATTTATAATAAAATTTTAACAAAAACTTCTTGTTAATTCTTAGAATTAGAAATGCATTTTTTTTTCAAAAGGGAATTTTGATTTTAGTTCCTTTAAATCTAAAAATTGAACATATATTTCGTTGAAACAATGAAATGAGATAAAATTTTTGGATTCTAATCCTCAAATTTTAAGAAAATATATTCTGAAATTATATTCTTACGTTCGCAAAATTTTAAGTGCAGTTTTTAGGGACATTGCATTTACCTCTTCGAGAATGTTCTTGTTTACATTAGTTAGTTAAATATAGCTAAGAACATACTCGAATGGTAACTATTTGCAATGAGTAGCCTCGTATATCGAGGAATTTTCAGCCCATTTTAATCAGTATCCTTAAAAGTAATCTCTACTTAACTTCTTGAGGAAACCACAAACTGGCTACTCAGACCCACCTGAAGGCACACCGAAAAATCTGAATGACCGGACCGTAGCAACAGCAACAATGGAGGGAACTGTGGTTGAGTACTAAGGGCTATGACCGGCCACCGTACAACCCTCCCCTAAGGAAGTACGTCCCGTCATCGGTGAGAGGAGCCAGATGCCTTTATGTGCACTCACAGGGGTGGTGAGAACCAACCACCACGCCGGAAGCTCATCCTCAACTGCGAGGTGCCCGCCCCTTGCGTGGGACAACTTCTTGAGAAAAAGTTTAGATAAGTTATATAGACCCAAAGTGAAACCAAATAGTGCATCTGGCTGAATATATGATATTAAAATTCTGGACATTGCAATAAATGTTAACTAAAATATATTTAGGGAAGGAAATTTTGCGCACCTAAGGGAGTTTTATAATAATAAATTTAATAATGATTTTTTATTGACCAATTTTCAACAGTCTTTAAGCGCAATCGTAAGCTGTTCTTCAATCCAATCAGTTTACTTTTTCAAAAAAGTAATCAACTTTCTGAAAAGTCTATTTGTGCAATATTAACCCTTATGGCGAGAAATGTCGCGCATGTGGCTTTGAACTGAAATCTTGTATACTATGAGTAAATGCATTTTTTCTTAAACAATTTTTAATCTTAAAAAATTCCAATTTGATCTAAAATTCACACATTTTATTAAAATAAAGAAGGAATTTTAAAAATGCTAAAATTATTAAATGAATGTAGGAAAAAAAAAGATCAAGTTCACATAGCTTCTACAGCTGCAACACCCTTTATAGGTACCAACAGAGCAAAGTAACTAATTACCAAATTTGAGCTTTAAAAGCTTAATTTTTTTAAACTCAAAATTTTTAAAGCTTTCAAACATTGTCTGTAAATTTTTATAGTCACTTCCTACTTCCTCCTTATTAAAATCATCGACTCCGTTTATGTTTTTTGTTTTGGCTTTTTTAATGATATGGGCAGATTGAGTTTAAATCTATTTTTGTGAATCTATTTTTGTCGAATCCGTTTAAGTTGATTGGGTTTAGCAATATTGTACGCCAACTTTCGAACATCCACAAATTAACCTTTCTAGCTACAACTATAAAACCATTTCTTGTGTAAAGTGAATTCAGGAATTTCCAAAGATCTCTCTTCCCTGAATTTTCGGTTACCTTGTAAAACGAGTTCAACGGCTGTTATTATTTGAGTCTAGTTACAAGATCCCTTTTAATTACGTCGCGTAAAATTTCAAGGCATTTATAAAATTTACAAAATAGCTATTAAGCTAAGCAAAGTAAAGCCTTGAGCCAGTTGCTATATTGCGCAGAATTACTCAGCATAGAATCAATTCATTTAACGTTCTCATTTAGATTAAATATGGATAAACTGGCTAAAAATAGTTTATTCTAATGAAACACTCGGAGTTTGACAATATTTGCAGATTGAAATTTTTATTACTGCTTTCAAAAGGTGGCTTGCATTAAAAAACGGAGGTCCAAAATTCGGAGAATAGTATCGATTCCATTCAATATCCAAGAATTTTCCATCAGTGAGGAGAAGCGAAAAAGGGGTGGTTCTAATCTTATACATGCCCCTTTCACTATATATGGAAGTGATCCTGCATTAAAAAACGGAGGTCCAAAATTCGGAGAATAGTATCTATTCCTTTCAATATCCAAGAATTTTCCATCAATGAGGAGAAGCGAAAAAGGGGTGGTTCTAATCTTATACATGCCCCTTTCACTATATATGGAAGTGATCCTGCATTAAAAAACGGAGGTCCAAAATTCGGAGAATAGTATCGATTCCATTCAATATCCAAGAATTTTCCATCAGTGAGGAGAAGCGAAAAAGTGGTGGTTCTAATCTTATACATGCCCCTTTCACTATATATGGAAGTGATCCTGCATTAAAAAACGGAGGTCCAAAATTCGGAGAATAGTATCGATTCCTTTCAATATCCAAGAATTTTCCATCAGTGAGGAGAAGCGAAAAAGGGGTGGTTCTAATCTTATACATGCCCCTTTCACTATATATGGAAGTGATCCTGCATTAAAAAACGGAGGTCCAAAATTCGGAGAATAGTATCGATTCCTTTCAATATCCAAGAATTTTCCATCAGTGAGGAGAAGCGAAAAAGGGGCGGTTCTAATCTTATATATGCCCCTTTCACTATATATGGAAGTGATCCAATGCCATTTCCTACACTTTCAGTTACCGAAAACAGTTATACATGGAACCGCATGCTGCGCTGTATTCTCCCGTCATCCAAATTGATTTGAAGAATACAGTGAATCCCATAGATGCTCAGCGAAAATGAAAGGAATTCTTAAACGATTTAATTACATTTACAACCTATTTGTATCAGCATAAAAATTATGGTATGATTATAATTCTTATTAGTTCATATATGAATTTAAACAGGAAGAAGATTTCCATGCTATTCGACGGTAAAATTTGAGAAATTTAGAATAACTTTTATTTCAATTTAAAACCATATATTTCTTTTAAATAAACCGTACATATTAAAAGGAACAAAAGTAATATAATAATACTACTAATAATTAATAATAATTAAGAGTATTATAATAATGCTTTAATGTACCAATGGCTTTTCTCTGAATGTCATTTATTGAAGTACCGTCGAGGCCATTGGGAACTATGTTTGATAAACTTTTTTTAGTTGAAAATATGGAAGAAATCTCTATCACCTATTAATCGAAATAAAGTGCATAATGCTATTTCCCTTTGATATTATTAAAAAAAAAAACTATTGAAGCAAATGAAATAACGTTCTGGATGGTTTAAAGAAATAAGATAGTATATCAGATGAAAGTTTTAAGATTTGGAGTAACGTGATTCAACAGTAAGTTACAGGGCTTCAATAAACAGAAGAAAACACGTCTTTTTATACATTGTTTCGAGCGTTTTAAATCGCACTCCTGTCGACTGACGTGACGGTTAAAGTATTCTTTTCTACGACACTCAAGTAGACAAGTTTTTACTCTGCTTTGTCAAGAATACACGATTAGGCAATTTTACGTTACGGACTGAAAACCGTCATTCCACACACAGGAGGAAATTCCTTTTGGTTCAGTGTTTGAAAACCCCTCTTGTCACTGAAAAAAAGAAATTTTACTTTCTATTTTAAGATTAAATATAGATATAAAGTCACCAATAAGGTTAGTTGATTTTACGATTAAAGGTTTCTTTTTCAAATTTAGCGTTTTAAAATAGGTTATAGGAAAGGTGTTTTTTATCTACAAATTTATAAATAGAAATCCTTGAAAGTACGTCGAATTTCATGTGAAACTAAGCAAAATACGTATAGTCGTTTAATTTATTATATCTAAGACAGGATGATGTTAAAGATGCTTCAAGAAATTTACAGCGACTTTCCTATGCAAAACGGCTCGAAAAAATTAACTGCACGATTTCGCTCGTAGGAGAATGATCAGCATACTTGAAGATCTTCGCAGTGTGTTAAGTTCAGTTATATTAACGTCCCTTTTTTAAAGCAACACTAGGTACATTTTGGAACAGACCTCGTAATTTTGAACCATGGTCAGATGCCGTGGATGGCACCTGAGCTGGCACCCCCTCTTCAAACTTCCACTCCACACCAGCAGGAAGAATTTGGCCCCTACGGATTTGTCGTACAGCAGAGCAACTTACACGACTGTGTTTTCTGTGGAACCGGCTCTCAAACCTGAAGCCTTCCAGTCCCAAAGCCAAGACCTTACTAACAAGCCACCGTGACCACGTAGTGATTTAAGTGTAGCCCAAGAGTACCTTCCATAAGGCTAGTACATTTGTAAGTAATGTCGACAATGGCTGGCTAAAAATAGCAACAACAATCTTTTCCCAATATCGGTCTGCTGACAAAAAAAGACAAGCATCGAATACTGTTGTTCAGTCCTCATCCCACTGATGTGAGCTTGCGCCGTGTCGATTTCTATAGCGATGGCTTTGTACAAACTTACTCTCCTATCCATTTTGCATTTACAATTAGTTTTACTTCGAATTATGCTTAGTTAAAAAAAATCGATTAAAAATGTAATTTCGCATACTCAAATCATAACATAATAAACGTGTTCAGAAATTGCGCAAGTTATATGAAATGAAAGATAGTCACCTATAGTGCAAAAACTTCAAAATATCGAAGCATATTAAACTGTAAAAATCAAATATTATCATTATAAAAGTATGTTGGGGTTTGGGAGATATTAATTCAAATCGTAATTCTAACAATATATAAATTACAGTCATATGCTAAAATATCATTAGATCACTGATTCATAATTTGTAGAGTATATGTAGTAACATGAAAAAAATATCAGTCCCTGAATAGAATGGTAAGATTCAATTTCACCGTAAATTAACCATATACTCGATTTTGGTGTATGTTAAATCCTCCGGGGTAAAATGCTGTTCATCTGCAGTCTTCAAGAAGTTTGGAGACAGAAGAGTTTTAATCTAAATTTGTGCCAGCTGTTTTCATTATATGATCAAGGTCTAAAAATACGAGGTCTGGCCCAAACAATTCTAAAGTAACCTTGAAATGGGATTATATATTATTTAAAACTTAAGTTTGACTAAATAAACTGAAATACATTGCAGGAAAAACATAAATATTCTGAGTAATATAAAAATCATAGAGAAGTAATTTATTTTAATTTAAATTATTATAGACACGATTTTAGACATTCAAATATTAGAAAAAATTATTGATATGAATTTCTAAAGAACTTTAATCTCCGCTCTTATGCAAACATTCTTTTAAGAATTATTAGTCAAATCTAAATCACTAAGAATTAGAATCACCTTATATTCAAACATAATTTCATTGTAAAACATTAAATTCATACTTAATTTTTTTCTCTTTATTTTACAAATGTATTTGTATGCATTTTATAAAGTGAGTAAAAACTCTCATGTCTCTAAATCTAGAATATTTTCAGTTTTGTTCAATTTTATTCATATATTCGATACTTATTTCATATATATTATAAAGACTTGTTGGTAAGACACTTTTCTCAAACTCTCCAAATCTATAACACCATAGATACACTGACTTATTTATTTTGAAAATCCATGGCGTGAACTTCAAATTCTTAAATTCACTCTAGATATTCTGAAAATTTAGTTTTTAATAGCTTATTTGAACAAAATATTTTGAATAAAAATTTGAGAAAATTCGCTTTTTTTTAATGATAACTGAAAGAATGTCGTTTATTGAGGGCCGATTAATGATAAAACATTTCATTTCTCTTGCACATTCGTCTGAAATGCTTAACTAGAGAAAATATTATTCAAAAGAATCCACATAACAGTTCCTTATATCCATAAACGCCAATAAAATTATGGATATTTTCTGTCAGTTACTTTGGAATGAAGGGAATTTTCTTTAATGTCAAGTATTAGTACGTAACATGGCAGATTGTCACTACACTCAAAACTCTAACCAATACAGAGAATGTTTCTCTTGAATATGCTGTTAGTGTTTGTGAAAATCTAAGAATAAATCGTTATTTTTTGCTATTTTAAACATCAAAAGTAATTGCTTCTATTTTTTAAATTGTTTCTAAAAGTGAAATATGTTACAAAATTATCATTAATTTCAGCAATAAAAGTAATAAACCCTCAGTGATTTCAAAGCAGTAATTTCAGTAATAAACCAACTATTGTACTAAGTGTAAAATTGAAATATATACTTTCAAAAAACCATATTAAATAGTGATTTTTAAAAAATAAAAAAATACTCGAAGTTATTGTTTTTGTTTATAAGTATTCTCCGCAATTTTGTATCAAATTTCTGACAATTACAAGTGCAGCATTCTCCAATTCCAGTTTTTATACTAAATGAAATGATTCTGATGATAACAAATTTAATTTTGTAAGAGCACTTTCATTTTGGGATAATTTTCGAATAATTAATATTAAAAAATTTGTTCTACAATGGCCTAAAAAAAGTTTCTTTTACAAAAATGAAAATACGTTTCTTTTATGCCGGAATTTCGAGTGAAAAGTACTTATATCGTTAACATATATAGCCACCTTTTCCAACTTTGTTATAAGTATTCTACATCATTATTTATTTTACATTATATATTTATTACTACATCATCATCATTATAAAATTTTTACAAGAAGAAAATTTGCACAAGAAAATATTTTTAACGTTTATCTCCTCCTAAAAATATTTCGGTGCAACTAAGTACTGGATATTTCAAGCACCAGAGAAGAAAATCACATCACATATTTGTAAGATTTCTTGTATTTTTCATATTATTGTTTGATTTATAATTATGATTTTTTTTCATAACCAACAACTTAAATTTATTAATATCCAATTACCATCAATAAAAATAATTTAAAGAATAAAACTGACAGGAAAATGCATCAAATCATTTCTTCTATTTCATAAATCTGCTAATCTTCTTTCTGTTGGCTTTCGAACTCTTGCTGTTTCTTCATTCATTTCACAGAAGTTCGTGTCAGTGAATCACGTTTGGTTAGCTCCTCTATCTCTTTTCCACCTCTTTTTGGCGTACAGCAAAAACTGGCTCAGTGAAAAACATTTTTGCTAAAGAATTCAAGAATATTTTGTTCGTAATCCGTCACAGATGAATATTTTTATCGCATGATTTCCACTGAAGACAATAAAAATTGCAAATATAATAGAAAATAGAAGGTTTCTTGTTAGCAAGACCACTGCTTAATTTTACATTTAGAAATATCGAAAACTGAAAACAATAATAAAAACCTATTATTAAAATACCCTCTCCGAACTATCAGATGTGTCAAAATTCATGAAATCAGATCCTTGTTCTATTTATTTTTTGTTTGGATTGCAGTGTGTTTGCAATATAAATTAATTTTATGAATTTACTTCATTTTTATTTTCTTTAAAATCTTGAAAGGTAAACATATATTTCCAGTGAAAAAAAGCAAATGATTTGTTTTCATTTGAAAAGAACGCAACTTAAAATAAAATGTACTTTTAAGTTGTTTTTAGAAGTAATTCATTTGCTGCACGGATAATAGCTTGTCAATAAATTATTATTCTGAAACATGCTTCTACAGAATAGAAACTCCTGACATAATTTGGATTATATATTATTTGGATATATAAAACGGATTGTTAAATATTCAGTAATATTTCGAATAATGACCTATTTTTAAAAATGAAAAATATGTTTTTATCACCAATTGAAATTGACTTAATTACGAAATTATTAGTTAAATCTGTATTCTGAATAAACCAGCAAGTAACAATTTTATTTAAATTGATTGTTTTCTTATATAACGGAATATAATATATTCATATTATTATAGCATAAAAAATTACGATGTCAGTAATGAAAAATGTTTTGAAAAGTGTTTTGATTTTCATTTTCGTAATTAATAATTTTATTTAAATTTTGAACTAATCTTTGTCTTAAAAGGAATTCTTTACTTCCAATTTCAATTCAATAATAGTACATAAATTGCACTTAGATTAGTGTTATACAAATTTTTATGGGGCTAAAAAATTAATGTTCTTGCGTGGTATTTTCTGGAAATATGTGAAGAATAAAGTTTGTAAATGTTGTAATTATAAAAAAAAATATGACAAATTGTTCCCTACTTTGAAGTATCAAATTAGCAATGATTGATTTATAAAGTGATAGAGGAGAAATATTGCCTGGTAGTCCTCTATTAAGTTCAAAAGAATATTTAAAGTCATCGCTAGTGCGACCGCGTTTCTCAGCATTTTCGCTTTTGCTTACTTACAACGTTTACCACTTTTAATCTTCATCAATTAATAAGGATCTGTTGTAAATTTGTAAACATAAAAACTTACTTTGTTATCTGCATGTTTACTCAATAAATTAATGATGAAAATAGTCTTTATAAAGGTCAACCCATTAATAATAAGTATTTAATAGCTTCTGATCTCATCAACTAGATTCAAATTATTAGTTATATTGCTTCTAAGTGCTCATTATGGTATCGAAAACTCTCCTGGAAACTCGTTTTCTATTTGCCCACATCATCATTTCTGCACATAAAGAAAAAGGATGTTTTCAGCTCTTTAACCTCAATATGATCCTTGTAGCATAAACATAAATGCCTATTTCTGATACTGATGTATGCAATTTCTATTTATAAGAGATATTTATATCATGCGATTGAATAATTTTAATAAATCATCAGACTAATATAATTCATATATATAAATTATATTATCTTCTTTTCATTTTAAAATAAAAATCTCTCTACTCTTTAATTTTTTTCCTTTTTGTTTTCTCTGTGTATACGGTAATACTGTCTGCATTTAAACGATAATATCTTTGAATTTTTTAGCATGACTACTTACTTTTCTCACATGCACACTGATGCGTTACTGAATAAGGCAGCTTGCAATATCCTTTGCCTCGTAAGCGAAATCTCCCTTGTGTGAAATGTAGTTTTGAGAGCTGCGAACGTGGCCAGTGTCGAAAGGTTATTGACTACTGTCAGAATGTCAGATAATGTCTTGATATTATCCAAATTACAATATAGTTAAAGCAGAATTATGAAATGTGCTAATATCAGCGATGCTGGGATCAAGGGATCGTTTTGTAATTGATCATTGTCAAAAGATATCCCCTTTCTGCATGATATTTGGAAAATATGATTATTTCATTAGGTAGCCAAGAAAATGTACTAAACAGTCACTGTTAATTTTAATGCAAAAATATCAAAATGATAATACATAAATCTCATTATCAAAACATCAGATAAATCTGTTTTTTAAAAAATGGAAATTTTAGAATAAGCCGAAGGATATGGAATAAAAAAAATCACTAATGTGCAATTTTATGTAACTTAAATACAATAATGATTCACGTTAAGCCAGGTCATAGACGAATTAATTTCAAATATTATATCATTAAAAACACTTAAATGCAACCAAGAACTTAATTTTTACTTTTTAAAGAGAAACAAAAGCAGACTGTTTTCAGAAGAATTTTCTGCCCAGACAGATTCTGAAATAAACTTCAAACTTAAACCGAAAAAAAAAACGAATAACAGTGAATTCAGTTCCAGGAATATGTTATTCTTTGATTTAAAATTATAACACACAGTTCTTAAATGATTCAGTAATGAACATAATTTCAATAACAAATGAAACAATTTATCAATTATCGTTCGGTCTCAATTATTGTCTCAAGCTATCAATCATTCGAGGAATTGTAAAGACAATATTCTTCGAGGAACTTTATTAAATGAAAACCACGGGAGGTTGAAAAATGAAGCCTCTCCATTTTCAGTCTCATTAAAAATGTTTTTTTTTTTTTTTTTTTTTTTTTTTTAGTTTTAGGTGCAAGGAATACATATAGTATATGTTATTGAAAATTCTTTTTGAAAAATTGTTTTCGGAAAATTAATTGGATACTAGTTTTCTCCCTCGACATAATTTTTCATAAGCCTTTTATTTATGAAATCGAAAATCTTCTGGCATTCCTAAACGTTAAAAATAGAAGCACTTCACTAAATGACCGTATAGTTTTCACCAAGCCAAATGGAATGTCATGTTCAATATTTCTTAACATTCGTAATATATTCCATTGACATTACTCACAATATTTATATTCAATGATTCAAAAGTTAAGGTAAAAAAGAAAATATGTTACTAAGTTTTATTTCATGAGAGGCTTTGAGACACTTTACAAATTTTTAGTTAGATTCTTGTGATAAAAATTATTAGAGAAGAGTAGCAAATGCAAGGAAAAAATATTTTTATTAGTACTTGTGACTCATGGCCGATAATTTCATTACTTAGCCTAGATGCATTTAATATATATGTTAAAAAATTCATTTTGAGATTAATATTAAAAATTTTCTCACATTGAATAAGACCTTCTTTTTATAGGCACTATCAATAGGCACAATTTTTATAGGCACAATTCAATTGAAATTCTTTACTATCATTTGGAATTAAATCTATCAGTCGAATTTTTGAAGCATCACATCATATGTTATTGAGAAAGAAATCTTTATTTTTAAAAGTGATATTTGAAAACCGCTGCATAATTTTTTATGGTTGGAGATATAAGTCAAAAATTTTTTATCCAACGATTGAAAAATAACGTTAAATTCGTAGATTTTTTTAATTCTAAATCTAAAACATTCAAAGCAATTTTATCATCAGTAATGTTTAAAAGACAAAATTAAGTTTAAGCGTATGTAAACGGTTCAACAAAAGCCGTAATTATTGGAAGTTTAATCAATCATTATAAAAGAAATCAGTTTAAAATGTATATTTGACACCTAATTATCCAGCTCTAAGCAAGTGTATTTTATGTACAGAAGTAGTTCGACTATAACACTTTTGAAATGCCAATCTTCCGTGTTAAAATCTTTCAGTATTAAATGTTTAAATTTATTTCTCCCAAAGTTAAACTATTATCAAGAAATGATTTCCATTTTAACTTCAATATGAGAGATAATATATCATTTAAAGATCTAATATATGTTTCCAATAACTTTGTTAAAGATTTGTCAAATTTATTAAGGCAATCACAAAATCCTCTGCAGTTAAACTTTGACGTGTCTGAATAATGTGTTGGTCCACCATCTGCGGCTTTCACAAACCTCAGTAATAGTGTGTAAACGAGATGAATCATGGGAAACTGCTTTTAGAAAATCAAATCATGTTTGAAATACGGAAGATGTTACTGTAAAATTAGTTTGAGCATCACGTGCACCTCTTGTCGCTTCTTTTGGACACGTAGCAACAAGGAAGTCTGCTTTACGAAAACAAAACATTAAAGGTACATTAGAACCACACCCACATTAGCAACTCTTTCGCATTAAAAAGCTTTCGTGATTATAAACTATTGGTGAGTTGCAAAATATTTATGCAAAGAAATTACGAGCTACCTGTCTTTAAGGGGCTGTTTATTACATAAAATTGCTTCTAAATTTGTCATGTCTCCATTTATTCTAGAAAATTCAAATTGTTATAACTGAAATGGAATTAAAAATATTTTTATCCATTTAATCACTTTCAGATTAAGTTTAAAATATTGTTCAAATGCGACAATATCTTTAAAAGATGTATTTAAGCGGCGTAGATGAAAAGAAGTTTCATTTAGCAAATAGATTTTTATCAAAACTTATTGCATTCGGAAATAATGATCAAAATTTTAAAAATAATATCGCGCTGCTCTATGAAATGCCTTCTCCGTAAAGATTCGGAACAAATAAAACAAAGAAATAAAGATCAGGCTCTCAGAAAAGACATTTAAAAAACATAGCGTCATATTTATGAGTTTCGAAATGATAAGAAAATATCTTTTAACTTGTTGCTACAATTATTCAGTGAATATATCTTTTTATGAAAAAGATTAAGAACTGCGCATGTGATTGGATCTGGAAATAAAAACTGGATTACCGCGATTAATTTTAAAAGCTTTAAACAAGTGATAAATGCATTTCAATTCTTCAGTACAATTGATATTCTTTCGAATCCAGAGATTTTATTAAAATATGAGTTTTTGAGATTCAGTTCAATAAAGGAATCTCCAAAGCAATTATTTTCTAAATCATTTTCAGTACTTTTAATTTTAATTAACACTGTTCCAGCATAATCTAGTCCCATAAGTTATATTTTTTATTAAAATTTTGTGAAATCTCCTTATTATGTATAATACTGACTAATGCAGGGGTGGCGAACCTTTAAGGATCAGCATGCCATTTTTTCTAAAGAAATGTTCGATAAGGTATAGACGTGCCGTCAAATAATTTTGACTTGTGATTATTGGGAAAATAATAAAACTAAATAATAACAACCCAAAACTCTTCATTTACTACGAAAAAATACATTTTGCACTGTATAAAAGTAAATGTTTTAGTTATAAGTGTAATTCAAATTAAAGCAACACTAGTGTGGCTTCTGTTGTTGTAGATTAGACGACAAATATCTTATATTAGGATTGTAAGGTGTTGCTTTTAGCAGAATGCCTGCTGAATTGGGAATCATCTGCCAAACGGTTTCTAAGCGAGTCTTTAAAGTTATTCCTCTCTGTAAACAATGATTCGCCGGCATAGGTAGATGAAAATATGGTTAAAATTACATGATTCGTTATTGGCATTTTTACTTATATTGTTGTTAATCTTTATGTTTCAATTTATACCAACTTTTCTGTTGTTTCAATAAATTTTTAAATCCATATTGAACTGGACTGGAAATCAATCAGTTGCATTTCAAATTCTTCAATTTCCAACCAATCGAATAGGGGCTAATTTAGTTTATCTAATGTAGTCATATCGGAGTACATAATAAGCTTCCGATAATTCTCTGAACTGAGAAAATATCGCTGAAAATTCCTTTATTAAAGAATCAATTACCGAAATACATTTTTCAATTACTTTTTCTTCGTCTGGTTTCTCATGTACATCTAAATCTGATAAATAATATTGATATTCTTTTTAAAGTTTGGGAAGTGATATTTTTGATATTTTTTTTTCAAGTTTGTAGTTTCTTGTAATAATATCGTCTCTGAAAACATGCAGAGCGAATGACATAACGACATTTTTTTTTTATTTATGCCTCAAGCTTTACGTTCAATTCATTGAAATGTTGGCATATGTCTGTAAAAAACATCCATTTTGAAAGCCACATAATATCCAACAATTGTGGGTATTGTTCAATTACCCCCTCATTTCGCTGAAACAATGTGATTTTTTCCAAGCATTCAACAAACCTTTGAAGTACGTTCCCGAGGCTCAACCAGCTGTCTTCAACTTATACACTGAGTTGACTTCATCCAACAAAGCATCAAACTTTCGCTTATTTAAAGCCTGCAATGATATGAAGTTGAGTATTTTTGTGACTAACACCATTACATTATCAAAATATGTTAAATCACTCTTAGCACACAAGGCTTGTTACAGAATTGAATGTTCTGCGTCTGTTTGAAATAAACTAATAAAGTCGTTTTTTTTTCTTTTTTTTGGTACCACCGGTTGTTATTGAAACAATTCTTTTCAAATCAATTTCTTTCTCAGCACGCGAATTTTTAACAGGTTTACAAATATCTGTGCCTTTTGTAGTTGTTATCAACGATGTTATTGCAATTAATTCTTCCTTAATGACATTTCCTACAATATATGGAGCAAAAATATCTAAACATGCAGATTTAGTGATGTCAGTACTTTCGACAAGACCCCACGGTATAAAAGGAGCGCAGTTAATGTTATCTATTATATTTCTGGGCAGATTTAAGATTCTTACTTTTATTGTGTTTCTGTATAGAGGAATATATTTGATACGCTGAATTATCTTACCTTTATTATCAAAATTCTCAAAAAGTGAGGACGCGCATGCTAACCAGGCTTCCTTCAAAAACTCAACTTCTTGAAAAGGCTTATTATGCCGATCAATGGCATTTGCAACCTAGTTACTTGCCGTTCTCAAATGACAATATTTGCTAACATATTTAATCAGAGACGTCGATTGTTTAATTCTGTATTTTATTGCACTTGCAGGGAATGGGAATATGCGCACCGTGACGGATCACTCGCCTTTGTTCGTAATACTTCATAGTGAACTTTGTTATTTTGAACTAAAAGGCAAACCATTTTGATCGGTGATGTGCCCAATAAATGGCGCGCGTGCCACTGGTTCTCCATCCCTGGAGTAATGTATATATTGATTTGAGTCTTTGCATAAATAACATAAATGAAAGCGATGTCGGGTAATTATCTCAATAAAAGTAGAATTAAATTTTAGAAAAATAAAAACGGGTTTTTATCTTATTTTAAACCAAAATAATTACATTCAATGTTTAATGCAGCATTTAATGCATTTTGAATACTAAATGAGCAAGATTGAATGTCGTTTCATCTGCCTAAGAAAAACCTTTGAAAGCAAGAACACTGATTTAAAATTGTTTCGCACGTTATTCTTCCTGTGAGAAAATGATTCCCCTTTAATTGAGCATTTGTTTATAAGAACAGAATCAGAGAGTAAACTTAATAAATAAGTATAAAACATGGAAGTAATAAATAAGTATAAAACATGGAAGTAATAAATAAGTATAAAACATGGAAACTTGTTGTAAATATTAAATAATTAGACACTGATATAAAACTTTAAAGAGAAATATTTTTAAAAAATTAAAAATAACATTTGAAGAATCGAAGAAAAATGGAATGAGAATGGCGTCGTTTCCTGAATTTCCTCATAATTAAATATTGGCTGTTAGCCTTTGCAATCACAAAAGACACATAAACTTCTTTCCTAACTTACTCAACGTTTTAACATTCTAAGATAGAACTGATATTGATTCGAAGAATTCTGTATTGCTTTATCAAATCTTTTCAAGCTTTCTCTCGAACTGATTTGACATAACTTAAAACTTAAAAAAAATACGAATACAATTTTAAAATGTGATATTCAAATTGTGCTTATCGTTAATTATTTAAAATTACTGAAACTCGGTTTCGAGAAAAATTAAACGTTTTGAGAAATGAAACGAATCTGTAATAATTATAGTTGTTTGCACAACTGTACAGTTTCCTTGAAATAGCCCCTTTTGAGACAAGTTAAAGCAGGTTTCATGTTCGATGGACACACTGGCCTTCATGTCTTCAATATGGGATTTCTAATTCCTTGAGGTCTAAGAATGAAGTCATCTAGTCTTATGCTCTTCTTTTATTTTTGTGGGCAATAAAGCTCGTTCAAATAAAACTAATCTAATTAAGGTATTTCTTTAAAGTGAAGATATTCTCCTAATGAACTGGTCAAATAAATCTCCTATTTGGAAATCTGCTCGGAGATGAATTGCTTTCGTGGACCATTTGAAGACTTGAAAACGCTCTGGAGGATAAAGATCACTTGTATTTACAAATTTCCTCATATCTAATATTATTCCATGTTATGAGAACAATACAAATAAGACACCGTATAACCCTAATTTATGTTAAGTACTGTAAATTCTGTTTCAGGACTTCCTGCGCTGATGATTTTTTTATACGATCATACGAGTGTACCATAATTGCTCTATTCTTATATATATATATATATATATATATATATATATATGTGTGTGTGTGTGTGTGTGTGTGTGTGTGTGTATATATATCTTATTTCACTACGAAGGGTCCAGTAATATAGGAGATTAGCATCTAAAAGTGAAAGTTCTTAATTAGAACATCCTTATGCGACTAACAGATTCAAAGGAACTTTTAATGTAAATGATTCCTCATAATGCTCTATAATTTCTATTTTAATTCTGTCTTAAGTCAGAGGGAGTAAACTCTCTAAAACTTTCTCCCGTACTCCCGAATAAAATCATGACTCCTTATCGCTCTCAAAAAATAGTAAACATTGAGCAAGGCTATGAATGTCACCAATACTCAGAATTTTATTTTTAAAGTCTTGAGCATAAGAATTATATGCTTCGTAACATAAGGAAGAAAACTGAGCATAGAATTTGAGAGCGGATTTTTTTATCGTTTAAAACTAAAAATTGACGCAGAATTAAAACTTTACAAGTTCCGTTTATCTAAGTCGTAACAGTTTTGAGTTATTGCTTACATGAAAGCGAATGTATATGCACATATAAGCTTCTATCATGGATCAAACTGATATTATGAATTTATATACATATGTATACAGAAAGACAACCTTTTGCCGGATTTGATTTTAAATTTGTTGCATATCTACACTCTATATTCTAAAAACTGTGTACCAAATGTTATCCATCTAGTTCTTGATATTTTGTTATCAAGCTCTCTTGCACTGGAACAGACATATAGACAAACTGCCTATCAATGGATTTAATTCAAAATATGTTAGAAATCAACACATTTGATGTGAAGATCAAAATCTATATAGCGATATAATTCTGTACAGCGATATAATTCTGTATAGCGATATAATTCTGTATAGCGATATAATTCTGTATAGCGATAAAATTCTATATAGCGATATAATTCTATATATCGATATAATCTGAGCGATATAATTCAAAAAATGTCTTTTTCAGCCATATAAAGATCTGAAATGTAGAATTTTGTCAAAATCTCGAGGTCGAATTTTTTGACGATAGCAATATTTTCTCTGTGTGTATTTCGTACAAGAGAAAGTAAAAAGAAATAAAACAAAAATCGATTTCCGTCATGGATCAAAATGATATTAAAAATTTATTTGCATATCAATGCAGACAGTTAGTCTCAGGGAAAAGATGAAAACTGAGCATTTTTATAGCTAGATTTAAAAGAAAATATTTCCAATATATGTCAAGAAAGCTAGAAATCGTTTAAAATATGTGCTAAATTCCCTTATTTGTTGCTCCTATTATCTTTATTCGTGAGGTTCTGCTAAAAAAATGCTAGCGATGCGTAATGACGCAAACCAAGCTTTTAAGCACTATTGATTATCTCGAGTATGAAATCTCTCTTCACAAGAGGCGTGAAAAATCTGTAAATGCAGTTGGATCTCAATAAAGCAACTTCCTATTTGGTGCTTTTGAAATCTTTATAATCATTAATTCAACAATGTAACAAACGGTACTAAGAGGGTAAATGCATAATATCGATTGTAAACATGTGGATACAAACTCTAAAATATAATAATTTAAAGGAATGACAATTTTAAAAACGATTTATATATCGTTTATGAAGTTACTATTTTAACGCCTCTTTTTAGACACTGATTTCGGCCTTATATTAAATTCGAATGCAACATAAATTTTGAAGAAAAATATATAATTTCTTGCATTTAAGCTTTAAATATGTTAGCTCATTTTAAATTAACAAAAAAAATAACTGTCCGTTATTTTAATTTCGCTTATTTTTTGACAATATTTCAAGAAGTAAAATCACTATTTTCCCAAGTACATACTGTTAAGTGTATTTCATGTAAATCAGAAATCTTTCTGAAATACACAGCCAAATGAATGTTTTCCCTTACGGCTTAAAAATGATTTTGAAGAAATTTATATATAAACCTCTATGAAAATTTAAACATATAAATAAATTAATCAAAAATGCAATCATTATGACATTCAATTAAAAATAAATGTTTTCTGAACCGAACTAATAAAAGATGCATTTATTAAGAGAGCGTTAATGCTGCTACCACTAAAACACAGATGAATTTAATCAAATTAGAAAAAAAAATTATGTTTAATGAAAAAAGAATTAAAAAAATGTTAGAAGCTTTAAGATAAACCAGTATCACAAAACTCGTGATACTGGTTTATCTCTAAGGCCTCAATTTCTGGGAATTTTCGGGTCACGAGTGGTCAATATTTTTGGACGAAAAGCAGACCCCTCAAAGAAAAAAAATCCCTAGTTTGAATCCCTGCCTGAGGATGACCCTTGAGAAAGTCTTCAGGATGGATTCATCATTTCTTTCTTCTTGTTTCTTTTTGCATTAAACTTAATATTTTTTTTCTAATTTGGTTAAACATATAAACCATTTTATTCATTCATTTTACACAAAAAAAGTGATAGAGGTATTTGTAATTTCAAACAAGTCAATTCTATTCCATAAATAGCAGTTAGTATTAAAAAGGAACTGAATTCATAAGGGTTTACGATTCATTTGTGAAAAATGAGAGGTGATTATTATAAATAAAAGTTCCCTTTCGATAAATAGAAATAATAGAATAAAATAAAATCTATCAGAAAAAATTGAGGTACCAAACACTCATAAAGCATATTAAGGAGTTAGTATGTAGTGAATGCCTATCATAAATCATATATACGTATCATAAATAGTATGTATCTATCATAAATCATATATACGTATCATAAATAGTATGTATCTATCATAAATCATATATACGTATCATAAATAGTATGTATCTATCATAAATCATATCAAATATCTGTAAACTACAGACTCCGTCGAGGCTGTGTGTGACGTAATGCAGCGCCGCTCATCATCCGGGTATGACGCGTGAAACTTCTAAAAGGCTATTCTCTCTCCTTCTCTTCTGCACGCTTTCAAATAGAAGTGTTAATTATATTTTTTATATAAAATGACGATCCATTCAAAAGTAGTAATTTAAAATTTCATACATGATGCTCATATTGAAATGTAGTTATTTAAGAACCTTGAAGTTGCTTCTCAACAATCACGGAATTCTTATATATGCCCGAGAAAGCAAGAATAACGGCTTAACTCCACTCGTTTTTATTTCTTTTTACATGTGTATTTAGGGGAAAGAACTCATTCTTCTCGGTTAGTTGATATGTATTTAGGGGAAAGAATTCATTCTTCTCGGTTAGTTGATATGTATTTAGGGGAAAGAATTCATTCTTCTCGGTTAGCTGATATAAATGAGTGGAAACTAGGAATCACAGTTTCATTTGGTAAAATTAGAGATGATGCATTCATTAGTATCCGCTACTTGCATGAATTGATGCGTATATTTTGTTTTATGTTTTTTTTATTTATTTATTTTTGTTACGAGCTGAGTCAGCTTGAATGTGTATGGTTTTCTTAAACTAGCATCAAATATTTAAAAACTTATCCATTTCCTTGTTGCTGAATCACACCGCTAAGCACCCAAGGTTTTAAGTCTTAGATTGTTATGATTATTATTTTGAATCGCTGATCTTCAAATGATTTTATATACAAAAAGTTTTTTCGAAACTCAAATTACTTGTTAATGAGTAAATCACTTTAGTCCAATTTTGCTATTTGTATAGCAATAACTTAAAAGCTTCATCTAAAATTTATTAGAATCAGTAGCCGTTCATCTGATTAAAGATTATTCAAGTCTAGGTTAGAAACACAATTAATAGCGTTCATTACATAGTTTTCGATTTTCCAGTTCACCCTGAAGATTTACCGTTTAATTTTTCTATTAGTGAATGTTTTTAAACTCGGTTTATTTAATCGAGCTCCTTCAATGTATGCATAATTTACATTAAAATAAAATTTATGCCTTTCTTCAAAGTTAGGTAAAGTAAAAAAGAAAGAAGAGAAATAAATGAGTGAGCTTGCATACGAAATGGGTGAAAAATTAATTACTCAACTTTCCCGTGTACTAGTCAATGTGGTCAAGTTACGTGTAGGAACATAAAAATTTAGAATTTCTTTTTAGTTGCATTAATTTCTTTTTTCCTTTTTCAAGAAATCTGGTAATAAATAATGCAGAAACATCAACACGTTTTCCCCCCTAAGCTACTAGATTCACACATTTAAAATTATTTTTCTTTCAAGAAATAGTTAGAACTGGTAAAGTTTTCCCAGGCTAAAATTTTACTGCGAAATTGTTACTTTTTTTTTTTTTTTACTAAAGAATTGCGAATCAGTTTTTTCCTTTTAAATTATATATGTTTTTTTTCGTGCATAAAAATGATGTTGATTCGAAAAGAATGGAAAGAGCAAAGATTTCCCCTCCTTCTCTAAATTTATTTAACTTCAAATATGCAATAAAATTTTCATTTGTCTAGCCCAAAAAGTAATTTCTTTTATTCATTTCAACATCGGGATACCGAAACAAAATATCTTTTGAGCAAAATAGCAAGCTTAAAATGAATTTATATGAATGCATTTCCTTTTAACAATTTGTTGACGAAATACTTAAAAAAAATCAATGCAATGTTGAAATATTTAGATAATGTTGCAAAGCTGAAATATAAGATACATCTGGATGGGCAGCATATCTCAGTAAAACTGTTTTTGCATTTAGCACTAATTGAAATTTTGTAGAATTATCGAAATTAAAAGAATGTCTATATACCAAGTCTGTTTATAAATTTGTAATGGTCTTCACAGCCGAATTTTTTCAGAATTCGTTTTTACTAACATTGTTGTTTATTGAATAAAATATATGCCATTAAAGTGAAAAGTTTACAGATTATTTTAAATATAGCTACATATTCAAATCAATGGAGGAAATAGAAATAAAATATGGATAATAAATATTATGGCTATTTTATGAAGGAAAATAAATTATGTATTTGTATATAAACCAAATTTTTAATGATTCAGACATATATTTTAATCTACATTTCGAGTATATCTATTAATGTGAAAAATTCGAAATGGTGCTGTGGTACAAAGCTGAAATCAAATCATAAAAAACTTATTTCCATTTAAATATTTCTTTGGAACTTAAAAAATAAAATTTCATTATAACTACTTTATTTTCAGTTTCTTCACCGATTCCATCATTACTTAAAGGCTAAATAAAATATTAGAGTTTTTAGCTAAATGAAATGATATGGAGCGGCAAGCCTACAATTACAAAACAGGATTTTTTTGTGAATGTATCCATTCATTTAGTCGCTGCTGTATAAATCAGAATAAAAATTGAATCGTTCGGAAGAAAGTCATTTAGAGAAATTAGATTTTTGTTGAGGTTGACTTTAGAATTATTCAATAGATGGTTGTTGAATCTCCAAAGAAATTTTTTAAATGAATTAGCTCACAAGAATTTCAAAAATGAAGGGAAAAGTCTTTTCCTAATCCGTTATTCATCTGCTACAAGAATTGCTGGCATCGCTTATAAAAGATTCTCTGTTATATTGAAAAGCACCCGTCATCAATGTATCGCATTACCACATCGCATTCAGTTTGAATCCAATTTACTAAATTCTAAATCTGGAATTTTTTTTCCCTTAACGTACTTTATTTCTATGCTAATAGTTTCATGTAAGTTTTTTTCAAAGAGTAAAAAATTTCAATGAAGGTATAAGCATTTCAGAAATAGAACTCGTGACTTACTTGTAAAGTCGAAATAAAAAAAAATATATATGTATCTACGCAGAAAAAGATACATAACATTGAATTGTTAAGATTTTTTTATTGAAAATCAGGACATCTCCAAATATTATCAATCTTATTTGTGTTTTAGATGATAAAAACATGTCCTTATCTTTTTTTATAGTCGACTAATCAAAGTTAAATGGTTTTTAAAATTAATTATTGAAATTCTGTTTAGGTCTAGAAACTTCTAATTTGGTTCATAAGAGCTAGAATTAAAATTTCAGTATCTCTTACGGTATACATTAACTACAATTTGAGTTATAGCATCGATTTGGTATATGTTCACTAAATGACATACTCAATATCACTTCTGTAAACCTAATCTTCATTTTTATTCACGTCTGTTGAAGTATCGTATAACAGTGGAAAGAAAATTGCTAATGATATACTTTAAGGGTAAATGCATAATCTAATATTTAAAGAAGAGTACTTTATTATGTACATTCAATGTATGCAACGAATAATAATAGAATACAAACTTCATTCAGTTTATTGAGCTTTAAACAGAAATTATTTCAAAATAAAATAAGTATGTTATCCTTAATGAGGAAACATTGTCAGAAAAAATTGTTTTAATGCTTTTAAAACTTATCTTAATTGTTTACGTACACACACAATTTATATTATATAACATACACACACGTATACATATAAACACACACACACACACACACACACATATATATATATATATATATATATATATATATATATATATATATATATATATATATATATATATATATATATATAAACACACACACACATTATATAATGTTGCACGAAATTACGAACACACAGAAAACAAACACACAGCCGATTGTGCTCAAGAACAGCAATACTAAATCTGTAATCTGTATTGGTTATCTGTAAAACTTTCTTCCTTACGGTGGAACTGTCACCATGGTTATCTGTAAAACTTTCTTCCTTACGGTGGAACTGTCACCATGGTTATCTGTAAAACTTTCTTCCTTACGGTGGAACTAAGTGCGCTGTTAGGCAACATTACAAATTCGTAACAATATATATATATATAACTGTCGAACATTTTTAATATCGAATGAAATACTGATTATATAATTCTGATTTATTAAGAAAAGGATCCTCAGACGCTAATCTCAGAAATAATAATGCATGCTACTTATTTGAGCATTTTCGCTTAATCTTATGTGATGTATTGGATCAAGTGATTATATTTTATATTAATTATTGCCCATTTAAATAAGTGCTGCTTTAAAGCACATATATAACAAATTTGACAGTATTTAGGTCATTATTTATAAATAGGTTGAAAAATGTATAAGAAGAACTAGCATTTTCGAGTTTGCATTATTGTATACTCAAATATTTGAAATTCAAAAAAATGCCAATTAATATGCAAATATTTATGTAACTAAATTTAACATAAATATTATAACTTATAAATTATGTTACTACATTTTACACAAAAGGCAAATATTTATTTTACTAAATTTAAAATAAATATTTTTCCCTCTTCTAAAGTTTCGAGAAATCTTGTTCATCAATTATAAATAGACCTCGAAATCCACTTAATAAAGCCTATCGATGTCAAGATTGAATGATCAAAAATAGCATAATCTGATATTCCAACATAGATTTATTTCATCCATAAAAAGGGAAGCAGACACTTTTATTCATCTACTCACATTACGTATTAAAGTCGAAATGCGAATAAACTCTTTTATTTGCGTTGTCCTTCTGTCTCTAGTGCGGAATATCACATCTAAAATAGCGAAATGTTGCAGTAATCTCAAAGCAGACAAGTGTCCCTTAAAATATCATTCGAATCTATACGTGACGTAAATAATGAATGCATACAATGATTTATTCATTTGCCTGATGGAGAAACTCTTTTGTTCCACCTGAAAATACAGTCATCCACTGATGCAAGGAGAGACTCTTTATTATTCAAGTATGACAGCTTATTCTGACATAAACGCTTTATTGAATAACTGAAAAACCTTTCATTTATTTAGGCGTAATTATTTGAGATAAACGAAGACATTTTTGTTTTCCATGCATCAGCATTTATTTTGATGAATTCTCTAAATATGTAAACAGGATTCCGTCAAATGGAAGTTAAAAAGATAATTAATGTCTAAGCAGTTTCTTCATAATTTCAGGATTCTTCAATATTTATTTCTATTTGTTTTAGTATTGTCGTAAGTTGAACTCACGCATTTTCGCACTATGCGAAATGTTCAAGTGACGCTAAAACGATGTTGTAGATAGATTCTCATGGAAGACAAAGTGTCAAATGTATGAAATTGTAATCATTGTACAGATATGTACAAGTGGTGCATGTATCTGTATATAGAATGTGTTGTATAGACTCTACAGTAGACTGTAAAATAAAGCTTAAAAAAGTGTCCAAATAATATTTATAGAAAAAAGATTGCTAACATTCCACAAATGTTTAGCAAATACCAGTATAATTCAAAACTATTAAGTAGCTTGCATGCAGCTACGGACAACTTACAAGCATATCTTCTACTGGTGCAAGACGATTTTAACTTTTTAATTTAAAATTAACAACCTAAATCGAGGCAGAAAGATTTCTCGATAATTGCCTTTGATCTTACTTTCTTCTTTATGGAATACGATATAATGGAATTTTAAAAGAAATTTCGTGATAGTTGGAGATTTCTTTTTTCGGTTTCAAAAACTTTGGAAATTTTTCGAAGTATCAAATATCAGAAAAAAATTTTCTCCAAATATCGGAAACGTCTTCAGTTTCAGCTGAATAACAATTCACGTAATCAGCGATTTGCAGTCTATACTCAAACAAATTATGACAAAAGATGCTGTATGTATGTAAGACAAAAAAAATATTTTGAGAATTTAAAAATTAGAAAGGGCCATTTTTAGATTTATTCGTATAAAAAATTAAAAATTCTATCTGTAAATACATCTCACCATAAAAAGTAATGAATGCTTTCATCAAATTGAAAATGAGTCATGCAGACATAAAGGAAATAAGTCAAAACTCTGTACTTCAGGCCATAAAGGGTTAAAATCTAATCCTATAGATTTCAATCTAGTTTTTAAGCCATGTTTCACTAATATTTAATTTTTAGCGAAATAACGAGATTAAGCGGAATTAATCCACATGACCTTACATACTGATATATGATAACCATAATCACTGTCATTTCGCAATTTAACTCCGATCTCTTGGAGTTCTCAAGATAAAAATAATTTATGATTCTTATCTAATTTTATTTCATAAAAAGATATTTTATTCTCATTTATAGCATGCAATCCATTTTTCTTAAATAGTTCCTCATATTTTAAGAATAAATAACAGATGCTGTCTTTATGCACTAATGCTCAAAATGAATGTCTTATAAAGAGCATTTTGGAATATAAGTTAAAGATATTTCACATAAATTTTTAACATTCTAATTTTTTCTAAATTTATTCAAAGTAAATTTCTTTTTTCTCCAAGTTATAATCAACGTCCTATGGTGGGAAACGACAAAGCAATTCATACACGCACAGGGTCGTATATTGTTAAATAATAATGATAATCGTTGATTGCATAAAACCCTCTTATTTCCTTGTTGATAATGCAGGTAAATGTTAACCTTAAAAACTTTAAAAAAAATTATATCTATGAGCAGTAATTCGAGACGTATGCTTATAATATCAATGTCAGTGACAGAAAAAGGATGTAATAATGTTTTATAAATTTCTAAGCATATGAATAGGAAATTTTCCCGAAGTATAGCTAGCCTAGTATCTCTTTTAGATTAAGAAAGATCAACGTTAATCAGTTAAAATGTCTATGATTCGATCTTAAGAAGCATGGGGGAAAAAACTAAACGTCCACTTGGTTCAGAAATCCGGATAAAAAGTTTATATACTTAAATACGAGAAAAGAAGTAATTTAAAAAAATACTGAATAATTTAACTCTAATTACTGCAATTATTTAACTGTAATTAACTTATATTTTCAAATTTACGAGTGCTTCAGTCTTTTAGGAGTTTTTCTCTGTAGAGAAAGAATGTTAAAATAAATTGTTTCCTGATGAAATAATTCTTCCGAGATATAAGAACTATCCTTACATTTTTATTCTTTACTACACTACATATAGGAGCAGTAAAGGTAACTGGAAACAATAACTTGAATAGGCATCAATAAAGCTTTAAAGAGTTGTGAAAATGTATACATTTTTTAAGGCAATCTAGATGAATAACAATTTCCAGCTTTTATTCAGTGCTATTTTTTAATGTGTTTATTTTACATTACATAACAAGTTTGCTTTAGTGGCAACCGTCTTCGAAAAAAGTGAAAAATAAACTTTCTTAAATTTCATTATTCATTCCTTACATCAATTATTTACAAGGGGAGTTAACAAATTTATATATTTCTTCGGATATGAAGAATATAATGGTTAAGAGTGAAATTCAATTTTCATCTCTGAGTTTGCTTCTGAGAAACCAGATAATGTTCCTAATTATCACTGACAATTTTTATCGTGGTATATTAGTTTGGAACAAGCTTTTACTATAATAAAGACCTATATTTTTCACGCATTTTTAATAATTTATTATACGATAGGAAGTGATATTAAATTAAGAACACAATAGTGTCTTATTCCACCAATAATATTTATTATTTTACGCCAAAGTAACAACTGATATTTTATGAATTCATCATGTGATTTACTTGCATAATTCTTTTCACGTAAGAAAGCTAGTTATTAATAAAGATTTGATACTGATTGATGTCGGGTATAGAAGAGAACAAGGAAAGATTATGCTTAAAGAAACTTGATACTGAAATTGGAATATGAAGATGATGAATTTGAATCATTTCAATAAGAAACGGATGTTGTGGCGTTGGAGAAAGTAACATTTCGAATCCTGCAACTTTGACTTTTTTTTTTTACTAATATGCATATTTTGATGATTATGTTGAAGGCACCAGAATTAATGGACATTATTTATTTGTTCGAAGGTTTACTAGTGGTTAGTTCAATGTGACAGGCTTAAAGAGTATTAATTTGACTAAATTAAATATTGTTTTGGTGGTTAATTATAATTTGCAATTGCTGATATTTATTCTATTAGGTCCCATCTCTGTGAAGGTTTTCAAGTAGTGTAAATATCAGAGTAAAAAACATCTTACTTGAAATGGGAGCTTTATTTTCTACTACTAAATTGAACTACTAGTCCTTATTTATTTTAAAGTAGGTTTCTAAATCTTATATATTTCCTCCTCGTGTCTTATAATATTCAGCAATTTCTATTTTTTTAAAAAGTACATTTCCTAACAAAATTGGGGATAAAATGATTATAAATTTCTCCAAACTGAAGCTATTAAACAATTATGACAGTTTATCTGCAATATTTCATAAAATAGAATATATTTTTATTAAAAAATGTAAAAAGCAGTATTTTTAAATATTTAGAAAAGAAATGGCAATGAAATGAATGTTATGGTAAGAAACAGTAATTTCTTATCATTTCAAATCAGTTCAATTCTGTGATCAGAAGTTTAAATAGACGTTCCGAGCTATACCATAGTCTCTAGGATAATTGGGATAAAATCGGGGGTAATTATGATCGTGTATAACTAAAATTAGTTAAGAAATGAATTAATTGGAAAAAACAGGAATGTTTTAGAACATGATTATACGCTCACTTGAATTATAGACTTATTTTCATTCTCATAAGAATGATTTAAATCAAAGAAAATATCAAAGTTTTCAAAATTAATTCCTAATTTCTTTAATTAAACACAAATATGTTCATCTTACATGGACAGAAATGGATGAAATAGGGATACATGCTTGTTTTTATAATAAAAACTTCTTATTCTAGTTAAAAACATATATATATCAAGAAAATTTACCGTTTTTTGTTCTACTTTGACAGAATAAAAAAATATAAGAAAAGCTTTAATTTTATTTCACAATCTATACCGAATGTCATTTAAATTCACAAAAATAGAGTTTTTAAAAAAAATATGCGAAAAGTATAAGAAAAATCAAATATGAAAACATGAATAGAATTAAATTTATTTTTTAAAGAATACGTTCCTGAAAGTAAGAAACAAAAAATAGGATTCATAATAACAAAATTTACCATCTTTTACAGGGCAACTAAATTGGTGCACTTTAAATAGGGATTCATTTTAATTTTAATAGACTATATATCCTTGAAGTTTAATTTTTCTTTTTTAATGTTCAACTAAAATTAGTTATTGTAAGCAATCGCGTTCCTACCTGGAATCAAAATGCAAGTAACTCTAGATACTTATGATAACTTGTTTAATAAGTTCAGATATATGTAACTCAGAGTTACTGCTACTTCAATCAATGAATATATCTTGCTCCAATAAACCATAAACAAACTATTACTTTAATATATTCAAGGAGCAGAAGTTAATCAACCGCAATTCCTCCCGACGAAATTATTTGCGTCCTGGCTATACTTCAAAACCAGAGGGAAAGATAGTTGATAATATGTCATGTAAATTAGTATTTACTTTGATTCACATACGATGAAGTTTATAAAACGGACCTCTAGACATCCAAAAACTTAAAATATTTATATTTATGTATTTTAAATGCTATATTCAATATGACTACAATTTCAAAATACTCCATTGCAGTCTTTCACAATGTCTTTCATCAAGATTTGAAACAGTGATTTATAAACAATTGTGTTAAACAATATATATATATATATATATATATATATATATATATATATATATATATATATATATATATATATATATATATATATATATATATATATATTGAGTGAAAACCAAGAATTCGAGAAAAATGAGTGAAGTTCATAATTTTTAATATAATATACATTTTATTCCGATACTGCTAGCTTCAAGCGTGTTTCCTGTTTTTCAACTAAAATTAATTTTTTAAGAGAAGTTTTGGGATTTCGTTCTCTCAAACTTTTAAAAATAATTAAAAACTTCAATAAATCTTAAAAATAATTTAAAAAATAAAATAATAAAGCACTAAAACAATGACTAATGAAAAGAAACAAATTGTTAGTCAGATTTTGCAACCTTTCTCCCAAGCCTACTTTTACACAAAGGTTGTATTAAATCTTAAAACATGAATTTCGGTAAATAAATTGGAAGTTCCCTATTCAGTTTTTAATATATAAGATGTAAGGTCCTTTCCGATCACCTGCGGATGTAGCAATACTTGCCTGTCCAAGAGCGGTGATATTATAAGATAAAACAACAAAACTATCTACAGGGTAATTACAGTTTATTAACAGATTGGTTACTACCACTAATTCTGTACTAACCTGTACATAAAGGTAAAATCCCGCCAGAAAGTCATTAATCCCTTAACTGTGTTGTTTTCTCTTATCTTATTAGATGTTTCCTTCAGTTAGGGAAAGTGTTCCCATGTTAATTCCACTAAGAACTATAGAACACTAGATGTTAATGGATTACTCGTCATTTTTGCATGAATTATAACGTCCATGAGTTCTTAATTTTAGTTTATAAGTTTATAAATCTCCTAACTCGGATATACATTGAAAGAGTGGAAGTAAATATCATAATAACGTTCCCTTTGAAAATTCTGTGAATGTTTAAATCTGATTCATTCAGAATTCGAAAAAAGATTTTCTTAAATACAGAGTCTGAATGCAAAGTTCAATTATGAAGAGCAAATTGAATTTGGTCGACTAATCTCTCCTGTTTTGCAGGGCGGCGGAAAAGAGTGATTTCATGACGAACACTTCGAAACTGTTGGACAGTTTGCTTTCCGCGGAAAATTACGACAGACAGATTAGACCCGGCTTTGGAGGTAAGCGGAAATTTTTCTTCCCTTGCGATGCTAAATCAGTAGTCACCTGTCCATTGGATTAGGTGTTTGTCTCATTTCTCAGCAGATCTAAAGCTTTGAATTTGATAAATTGCATTTATATTTCTGAAATGCAAATAAAAATTCGGTATCTTTTCATATTTTTCAGTCAAACTGATTTTGAAAGAAACGCAAGCATACAGAGATATTCAGAAGTTTGGTTTCATATATCAAAATTAGCAATTACACCAAACAAACTTTGTTTATTTGGTAAAAATATTTAAATCAATGGAGAAAGGGGTAAACAAAGTCAAAGTAATGTTCCTTACTCTTTCCTATATCTGTGTGTTCCTAAAGCGTTCTAATTGATTCTAATTAAGTTCTAATTGATTTATTAATTTAAAAAAAATGAATTTAAAGAGGAGAATGACATTCTTTAAAACTATTGGCATTTAAAATTCAAATTGTTAAATTAGTGTTTGGTACTTAGCAAACATGAAGCAATTTTTTAAAGTATTTGATCATTTGTATTTCAATTGTTGAAACTTGCGATGAACACTGCATGAAATGTTACGTTTAAATTAAATTTAAGAAAGTTTAAATTATCAAGAAAGCGTTATATTATGTATATCCTCAGTTCTTCATTTTTCATTTGCAAAAAGAAAAAAAAAAGTTTTAATTATTTATTTTTTGATAAAAAACAACATTAAATGAAGATAAATTTCTCACTAAATATGTCAAGATGCCTTTTCATTTATCTTATTTACACTGGTTTAGAAATCATTAAAAGTTATCCTTTTGCTAAAAAGTGAAATTATTAAATTTTCGAATTGATCTCAAAAGTTTCAGTCTCCTCGAAATTCTTATGTTAAAATAATTACTTCGTAAATTTCCCTTTATCAGTTTCTCTGCCAAGGATTTCCTGAGATATTTGAGGATAGTCATTGATCAATCTAATTAACATTCTTTTGTGGCATGTGTGATTATTTCTTCGTGAAATACAGTTTTAAAATTCTTTAAGCTCTTGATCAAATTCTGTTTAGTGATATGCTAAATGCACGTTACCAACGAATATTTACCAAATTTAGTACTTTGTTTGAAAGGCTTACCATAAACTATTGGTGGAAAAGTTTGACAAATATTTCTCTGTAGAACTTTTAACTCGTGATAGATCTAAATTATATTGTATTCAAACGTCAATATTATAAAGATTCAGCCTACTCTCCATTGGATATTTAATTTAATTTTTTTTTCAAATTTCAGTATCATCGGTTGTATATATGGAAAAGCACTCAATATATTTTATATTTAAAAAGTAATAAAATTGAAAAAAGTGCATGACGTGCAATAGATAGCATTAATGTGAAAAATAAATCAAAATGGTGATACTCTTTAAAAATTCTTTTTATTAACATATTGCCATCAGTCTTCCTAGAGTAATTGTTTGATATCAGTATTCTTTTTTATAGTAAAAACTGTGTTTAATATTATTGTGGACTGTTAACAAGCATATTTTTATATTTATGTTTTTAAAATATTTGATAAAATGTTTTTTACGAAATTATTGGTATATTAAAATACTCCGAGGGTTACATATTCATAGCTACAATTCCGAAATAATTCTAAAACATTCATGAAGTCTTGAACACTGATTTGATGTTTTCTACATATGCTGATAGAATTTAGCATAATCATATTATATATAAATATTATTTGTTTGTTTAAATAGTTGTGAAGCACTTGAAAAAATTATCCCTATATTAACCATGTTCATCAAAAATAAATTGGACAACCTTTAGAATTTATAATATCATATATGATGATTTGAATCTCTCTATTTTCTTGAGGAAACATTAAATATGCATTTAATTTCAAAAGGGAAAGTAACACGTAATGGAAACTGCATTCCTGCTAATTTTAAGGAAATATTAATTTCGAAAATTATGCACTTCAATTAAAGATATCATAGGTTTTGTCAATACTTCTCATTTAATGGTATAATTTCAAAAATAAAATTTTGCCAAAATTATCCGATGTAAACAAAAACAGAAATACACTGATGGTATTTGAAAAATGCATACATAAAGCTGATTTGAGTTTCTTAACGAATTTAATATAAAAGGTTCAATATTTTATCGACCATTATTTTATTCGCAAATAAAATACATTTTGGCATCAAATTGCCTGGACAACTACCTTGCATACAGTTTACAAACAACGCGTTATTCAGCAAGTTACGTCTCACCTTATTTTCTTCAAACGATATGACATGATATCCCTTATCCCTCCCCAGTTTGATTTTCGCTAAAGCGTTATTATATTAGGGTTCAAGCTTTCTGTTTCTCTATGTTATATTAACGAATTGTCAGAAAAAGTTAAGATAGAAAGCTTCACGAAAAGTTTATAATCTCAGATTTGCACCATATTTAACCATATATATTTGTACCAAGTTTATATAACAGCTTTCCGATATGAAAGCTGCTATTTCATTTAATAATATCAAAGTCTGCGTTATTATTCAAAGTAACTCAAATGATTTATTTATATCTTTCTTGTGTGTGTATTTTGATATTTACATCTGTCCATCATAGAGTTCCTTCTGGTTATCCTACATATTCATATGAAATAAAGTGCTGATATTTTTTACGGAACTACTTTATGTTTAGAGAATTTTAAAAATTCTTAATTAGAAACATCTAAAAACCTCGTCTGTATTCAATATAGAAAGTTAAAATTTACAGAATAAAATGTTTGTGATATATCTAAATAAAAGAAGTTCAGAAAAATAAATAATTATAAATTAAAATTATTTGAATGAACAAAAATTGAAATATATAAATGAAGAGGTCTGGAAAATAATTTACATTAAATATTCAAGCAATCTCTTCTAGAAGGAGTCCAGTTTTTTAATACACTGTCATAACCATGATGGATAATTGTTGTAAATGCAACTCGTGAAATAAATTATGAAGTTCAAATTATGTATAGTTTAAAAACAACTTTCTTTTGAATCCTTACTTACAAAATCTACCTTGTAATCTACTCTATTGTTATCTACCGAATAGAATTACATATCTACATAGTTATGTTATCATCTTATAATGTTTCTCAAAAATACTGACAGTTATTTTGTGATAGGAAATATATTATAATTTAGTATACTTATTTTTACTTTCTGATATATGAAGTACAGAGAAAGTATTGTAATCGTCAAAAAACTCGATCTCAAGATTTTGCCGAATCTTCAGGCTTTAGAGCTTTCAGAGTTTGAAAAACATACTTTTGGAAAATATCTGTCTATCTGTCTGTGATAAATATAACTCAAAAACACTTCGAGCCAGACAAGTGACTACACCATATTGGTAGATTTCTAACAAATTTTGAGCAAATTCCATCCCGACGAAGTCTCTCTGTCCGGCTGTTCGAATAACTAGAAAACGAAGAGAGCTAAATGGATAAAATTCGGTACACAGATTTAACATCTACAGCTTAGACACCTATCAAAATTTGATGGAAATCCAGAAATACATTGAGCATTTATTGGTCTGTACTTTCAGAAGCGTAAGTCACAAATGCAATGAATTAATATATTAAACTTGGCATGGGATTTTCTGAATAAAATTAAAGTTCTCTTTCATATTTTGGCTTCAATATATTGGAGAAAAGAGGTCTAAAACACAAATTTAATTTTCGAATAGAATTGATCGCATGCCAAGCATTAAACCCAGAACAAAATCGGCAAGGATCACACTATTGATTCAGTGAAAATGCTAGATTCACGCCATAGGTTAATATTTCTTAACAATTCATAGCAATTGTACGCCAATGCCATGAAAGACGTTCTGTGCTTTGCACAATGTCCATAATGTTTGGTGGGGGATTAGGGATAACACTGTTATTAGATAGTACGCGAAAACGATTTTAGGAAACTATTTCCACTGGTTAAACTTTAATATTATTAGTCTTTTCTAAATAAGCATTAGTCTTTTAATATTTACGTTTCTCACTAGAAACAGAAATTGCAGTCGATTTACTTCTAGTTTTAAGCCAGTTGCTTACATGAGAGGAATAGATCGTATGATTTGCATTTGCTGCGACTGTGCTTTATATAAAGAGTGCTTCGTGAGACCTTGAGGATATTGGAATGAGCCATTACGTATGGAACCAAATGCTTATCTAAATGGACCGGTAACATCATGTCTGTCTCGATATTTATAACATAATGATCATTACGGTTATCATTAACCTACATTTTTTGGTAAGATAACTTTGGTCCTTTTATTTTATTATTATTCGAGTAGTTCGCTTTTTCTTTCTTTTAGTATTATGAAGTTTTGGAAGGGTGATAATAATTTTAAATAAATGTTTTATAATAGCACATGATTTTTAAAAATATATTAATTATTTTTACTAATGAATTAATCTTTTATTAAATTTATTTCAGATTGCAATTAACCATTCTTATATTTCTAAAACCCAACACTAAAATTGTAGGAATCAGCTAGAAATAACAAATTATTATATTTCCAGTAAAAGAATTAATTTTCATTTTTTTTTTCAGAAGATTTTAGCCTATGAATAATTATTTCATATTTTGTATCAACATAGTTGTTTGAAAATTTACTTGCACTTGTATATTTATTTAAAATTTTAAAATTTAGATGCCAGAAAAATAAAAAATATATATAACCACATCTTGAAAACTGTTGAAACAATCACAAACAAAGCAAATATTTTGATGCAATTCTTTGAATTCACATTGTAGTATTTCTTAAACACGTTCATGGCCTAATATTAAATATTAAAATATAGATCATATAAATATTTTTTTATTCTTGTCGAGAAGTAACTGATTAATTGATTTTTAAAAAAAAATGCCAGATGAAGAGTTATAATTTGGTTTCCTTTCATTAATAATGAATCCATATTTCTCTACAGTGTCTCTTTCTGAACTTTGTGGCTTCAATATGTTTTGCTGAAATATGAGTGCAAAAACATTTTTTATTCGAAACTAGATGAAAAGACGGAAAAGGATATAAAGCCATTTTCTTTACCAATTTGTTTATAAGAATAAAGATAAATTTTCTATAATGATATGAAGATTTTGAATTATTTCCACAAAGTATTCTATAGTTTTCTTAAGGTAATCCCTTAACAATCTCGAGAAATTTTAAGAAAGTTGCAAGTACCTGAATCCCCCCCAATGTATTAAAATCCTAATAAATTTATTAAATTGTCTTAAATATATTTAGATAGATAAAACTGAATTATATAATTAATGCATTTTTGGATATATCGTGAAAATTATTCTTTTAAACACATTTTCCTTTCTAATTCTGAAGTTACCCAGTGAAAATATAAACTATGGCTAAACTTAAATGTTGGCTAATGATCAAAAATATTTCTAAAAATTTCTTTAGAGTTAAATATTTGACTTTTGGAAGAGTTTTTAAAAGGAAGTCAAGACGTGAGATGTGTAGGAATTTAAATGTTTTTGGCATCAAAACTACATCCATTATTTGGTTTTTCATAAAAAAAGACATTAAAAAGAGAACTCTTTAAAATTAAAGTATTAAGAAAGTATTCCTTGTGCAGAATTTGAAATTTGGATCTTTAGAAAATATAGTAAACAAAAACAAGGGAAAAAAGTATTATAATTTATCATCGAAAAAGTTCGCAAAAGAATTATTAAAATTATCATATTTCTAAAATTTCTTGCTCCTTAATATTGTTTTTATGTTACACTTTTCATTATCTTCTAAGAATATATTATCTATTTCAAAGAACTATCGTCTTCATCAAACTAGCCTTAGACCACTGTTCAATATTTCTAATTTTCATAAGAAGCATTCATATTCTTTAAAAAATATATAAAATATATTCTTATTGCAATAAACAGGAGCGAAAAAATAATTTCAATAACTAAGATAAGAACCTTCAATTATATGAACCTTCGTGAATTATATAAAGGTTCATATGAATTATATGAACCTTAGTTTCAATTATATGAACCTTCGTTATTCTTCTTTCTCCCAATGATTTAAATATCAGTTGCTCTCTATTTGGTAATATTTATAGTAGAAATCACAATTAATGCATTAAAAGTGGAACAGATAAGCGAATTATAATTCAAATTGCATTACTGATTTACTTGTTGAAAATTTTTAGATGCAATCTAAAATTGAAAACTTAAAAAATTAAAAATCTCTTAAAATACCATTGGCATTATTTTTCAACATAATTAAACAGCAGGTATTTTAAAAGACAATGTAATACGCTATACTCAAGATGATACACTTGTTTATGAAAACTTATGCATATAATGTAGTTAATAATAATCATCTTCGCTGCCTGTAAACATGCAGTGATCGAAAGTTAAGCACTGAAAATATGATAAGTTGCCAACAGCTAATGACTGAAATATTCATTTTTAAAAGGTACATCAAAATTTGTAAGTAATATCAATCTAATAATAATTGATTATTATTTGGGGACTATATAGTGTGGCACTCATTGAAGAGGGCAACCATTAAGATGGATTCTGAAAATGCAAAATCTGTTTTTAAATATGTAACAAACTGTTAAAGAAAACATTAGAATATGATATGGAGACTTCCATGTCAGATAAGCTGAAGATGAATTAATTAGAATTCCTGTATTTAATTCGTCAGACTAAAAGCTTTGATATTATTAATAATTTCTAATACAGAACCATTAACTGTATATCATTTATTCCATAATGCGTAAATTTTAGTTATTTTTTATGGTATGTCAATTATTAGTTGGATAAATCTATAGCTCAGAATCAAACGAACTTAAGACACATATTTATAACTTTTCAGAGGAGTGTAAAAACTGAAATGAATCTATTCGTTGCCTGTAAAGATTTACGCTCTAATAAACCTTGTAATTATAAAAAGAGAATTGTTTACAGACTTACATTATTACAGTTTCATGCAAAATCTAATTCTACATGCAAAACTATAATAACTGGAAAATAGTTATTTCTGGATTTACGTCCATTTGATTATGAAATACAGAAATTCCAATCCATTTGCGATTGTATTTTGAGGAATTTGCTGCTTTAAAAGGTCCAGTTTTTGCAACTAAAATGGAGACAATATTATACATAAAAGGGTAATAAGTAGTTATTTCGATTTCTAACTAGGATTTCATGATTAGAATTTAGGATGAGACTAAGATGAAAAAAAGAAATTCTTTTAAGTTCTAGAAAATGCCTGGAGTTAACTGATTACCATTTAAAATCCTTCCAATTTTCATTTAAATAGAATGCACTTTTTAATCAAAGGGCAATGCAGTATATTTCTCATATTTAAAAGTTATTACATTTTTTACAGTTTCATATCTTTATTCACCGAAAACCGAGACTTAAGTATTCTTCAACAAGTATAAAACAGTTTTCATTGCGATCCAATGCTAGTTTACAGCGTTTTAGCATCATCTTTATTATTCCATCTACTCCAAGAAGATTAAATCCGGGTGCTGTAAATGAGTTCTTAGCTCAATAAGAAGCTGTGAATTGTTATTAAATTTTTATTCATTCTGTTTTCTTTTGATTAATTTTCGCTTAAAAATACACCATTTAATTTTTACTGTCATTTCATTTTGTCTTTTTTAGAATGCTTAAAATATTATATATCATGGATACATATATGAGCTTTATAACCATGCATTACACATATTATGCATTTCATTGTTGGAACTATTTATTATTTCTGTTTCCTTACTTTATACTTTTCATGGCAAAAATCACAACAGTTTTCTTCAATGATTTTTCTTTCAACATTGATTAGAATTCGAAGTTTCGGTTGCAGTTTTACATGTGGGAAAAACTAAAGTTGAAATAATTAGTAAATAAAAACAATCTTTATTTTGTTAGTTTAAAAGTAGAAATCTTTATTAACTATATTAAATCAATTTCTTCAACTTTACTTTGAATAAGATAGAGTGTATCTATTATTAAATGAAAAAAAATTATTTTGCTTTATTCAGTCTTGATAATGTTACTTGTCACCAGTTTTTTAACTTCCTGAAAAAATATGCGAAATCCATTTTGAGTTAGAATATACTTGCGAGAGTTTTCTTTGCCAATTTTCGCGAAGATATCAGTCATCTGTCCACACTTACTGCTCACATTCAAGACATGAAGCACTATTTCATATGGGTGTGGTTTTATTTGGCTGTATCATGATTAGTCACGTGAAAATCTTATTCCTCTTTGAATCTCCAAAATCAAACTCTGAAAATTAGCAAACTTTATCAGAAACTTTTGCCACGTTCATTGCTTTTCCAATGTACTTCCTCTTTTTGGAAATTTAATTATCCTATTTTCTTAACACTTTTAATTTCAAAAGACGGAAATTTAATAACACTTTCTTGATTATTTAATAAACAATGCATACCTTTATTTGATTTTAGATCTTTTCCCTTATCCGAATCTTCTGCTTCGTTCAACGCTTTTCCCACGCATTTCCTCTTTTTGGAAATTTAGTTAACATATTTTTCTAAAACTTTTCAAAATAAAAGATGGAAATTTAGTAACATTATCGTGATTATTGAATAAATAATGTTTACTTTTATTTGATTCTAGATCTTTTTTCACTGTCGATTTAAATTATAGAAAAATATTTAATTTATATTGTATTAATTAAAATGAAATAAAGAATGATTATGGTACAGTTGACTGGCAGGGATACTTTGCATGCGGTTAAAGAGAGAAAAAAACGTTTTTGTTAAGCAATAAAGACGCACTTATTTTAAATAATATCTGGTAAGTTATTCTGCCAACAAAAAGCTGGCAAATAAGTTGTCATATTAAATAATTCTAAGTGATGTAGTTATCTTCCAATTATTTTCGAACTTTTCATTCGATTTTAAATTGTATCATATCATTACTTTTAATAAATATCCACCAAAAAATTCATCTAATGTAGCATATAAAATGACATAAATTTTTTCCAACATTTTTAATTTTTAAGGCACTCTAGGTTTGATTAGAATTTATGATACCTTAAGCAAGAGAAAATCAGATCAAAACAAGCTTTTGAAATTATAAATACAAAATTTTTCTTTTCACAAGAAAATTTTTTACATTTCCTTGCCCTAATGTTGAATTATTTTTCTGTCTTGGTAAATAAAAATAAATTGAAATCATATCTGATATTTTGAATATCAAAACATCCGGAAAACTATTTTTAAAATATGTAGTAAAATTCAGTAAACACATCATTCCTCGGAAATTATAAAATATTCCAGCTTGTTATGACTCAGTCTGCTGGGATAATAACCTGCACTCATCCAGCGATTTCTGCTTTACTGAATGTTTACGGAAACTATAATCACGAATGAGATAGGCCCTACTTTGCTTACGTCATTAGGTCCTTAAAGAATCATTTATACGTAAGAGATCATTTGGGCCGAAATATCAGACTGGAAAACGTCTTTGAATAAAAGCAATAAGGTGAACATATTTAGGAGTTGATAAAAGCTGGGGAGAACAACTGATGGTTAATTAAAGGAAATCTTGAAGGAAACTTCAGTAACTAAGGCATATCATAACTTTTGAAACGCATTTAGTAACGAATCATAATAGAAACTTATTCTGGAAAGCAGATTTTGTTATTTGCACAATAAATGAAAAAATTTGACTGGCAGACGCACTTGAGTAAGTCTTTAGAATAATATCTAAGTAAAGTATATGCATAAAAATAGAAGCTATTTAGATTTCCGCATAATCAGCATTAGTATTTTTATGTTTGGGGTTTTTTTTTCTGCATGGAATTTATGCTATTACGTTAAATATCCTATTATACTTCTGATCAAATTTGCATTGATTCTTTCAACTCATTTCCTAAATGCATTTTAATTGGTCCCATTTATTTGCTTACGATGCTCTTTCTGCAGATTAAACAATGGATGGAAAAACACTAATTTCAACAAAAATAATTTCAAATATTACACTATTGTTATTAATCCCTCGGGAGGGGGGGCACTTCATAATTGAGGATGGGAAACTTCCGGTATGATGATTGGCTCTCGTCACCTTTGAGGACGTACTAAAGGGGGGGTAGAGTTGACTACCCCCCATCGATGACAGGACGTACTTCCTTAGGGAAGGGTTGTACCGTGGCCGGTGATGGCCCTAAGGACTCAACCAGAGGTCCCGCCAGTGTTGCTGTAGCGGCGGTCTGGTCAATCAATCTTTTCCGTGTGCCTTTGGGTGGGTCGGAGAAATCAATCTATGATTAATCTTGTGTTTATTTAATATGAAAAATAATCTTTTGAATAACTTTTTGTTAAACTTTTGCCCTACTTTGAATCGTTTGATTTTTCAAAAAACCACAGAAGTAATAGGAGAATATAATTATTACATGAGCGTTTAATTTTAATAATAGTTAAAACATTATGAATGCCATCAGCGAAAAGCAGTTTCAGTAAAATAATTTCAATTAGATTAAAAATCAATAAAGGTAAGTTTCATTTGCAAACAGCTTTACCTCATTCTAAACAAAAATATTACTATTCGTTTACAATGACCATTAAATTATAGCTACTCCTATGCAAAACAAAAAATCATTTGAGATATTGTCCGCATGTAATGAAAACATTAGTTTCGAAAACACAATGATGTTCTCATCGCATGAAAATAGTCAAACATTTCGTCGCTGCTATTTCAAATGTCAAAGGCTCCAAGGTAAACAAGAGAAAGATAAAATAAAAGTAATGGACACATATTTTCATCCCGACGTGCGAAACATGTTGATGGTTTAATAATGTAACAGCGATATAAAGCTTAAGATAACTAAGTAAAAACAAAAGCTCTCCTACTTTTGTTAGAAATCTGGCTGTTGGCCAGAGGGTGGTGTTTGAAAACGAGTTGTGAATGAAGCATTTTATCTGTAGTTAGGTATATTCATAGGTAAGAAAAGCTCAGAATACATCAGATCTATAAATAACTACTGAGATTCACACTATGTACTATGCATCTTTGTATCGTTTGCGTGAAATACTTGCATCAACATAAGCTTGAACTTACCCAGAGGTATATTACATGAGAAATATACTTCAAGTGGATTTCTTTTCTTCAAAAATAGAGATAAAATTATATACAAATAAAATTACTATGTTTATAGTGCATAAAGAATAAAGAATTAAGTAAATAAAGAATAAAGAATTAACTAAATAAGTAATAAAGATTTAAGTAAATAAATAATAAAGAATTAAGTAAATGGTTAATAAAATATACTATTAAATAGGTACAGCAAAAGAAATTCTGACATACCAAATATTTTATGAATGAGAGTAGCTTATGTAATAGTATTTTTAATTTAATCTTACACAAAAAATTACTATCCTTTATTGGGGTAAAGGACTTAAAACACATTTTTGAAACTCTATTTCGAGCACCTTAGTAAATTGTAATAAAATAGTATTGCTTTAAATCTTTTCCACATACAGTGCAAAATGTTTTCCAATATTAATTCTTTATTTGAAAAATATTTATTTGAAATTTGTGCGTATAACTTTAAAAATCATTTTCATAGGATCGTTATTTGTCAGTTTAGTATTTGATTTCAAATATTGCTGAAAATTTTTAAAAAGTCAAGAAAACGTCTTATTTAATAGCAATAACTTTAGTCAAGGTAACGAAATATTGTTTCGAAGACATTTTTTTATATAACAAAGTTTATGAGGCATAATATTATTTATAACACCTTTATATCTGCGATAATATCTTTTCAATTCTTAATTACATCGTTAATACTTAATGAAGTAAGCGCGTGAAGAGAAAAAAAACTGTAATGTAATAAGCTATTTTTATGATAAATTTATTATAAAAATAGTAAGTGAAAGATTTTACTATTCTTAATCTACGTAAAAAAATATTCTTTTCTTCATTTCTTAGGATTCAAAGTTTGAAACGAATGATTAAAACAACTTTTATTGTTTTCAGCGAACAAAATATTAAATGAATTTACAATGTGCATTACTGACTTTTAACAAGGAAAAAGGTTGCAAAACTTCAAAGTAAAAAAAAATAAAGTTACTGAGAAGATAAACAAACATTAAAAAAATTTTCAAACAAAATGTATCATTTTCAAAAGCAAAATTTTTCAAAGAAGTTGTAGTAAATAGTAGAAATATATTTTCCCTTTCTAATTCTGAATAATCTTCATTTTTCTAAAAATAAAATGTATCTTCGCTTTGTCCAAACTTTACGATAATTCTAGTATCTGTAGCTTTAAATTAAAAAAAAACATTAACATTTAATACCCGGTTCAAATAAACTGTGAAAAAAGAAATAAATCAATGACCAGAAGTTTGAATTACAAATTCGTTTATTTCATCCCACAGACACTTACAGTACCTTTCACATTCTAGCTATAATGAAAATTACCAGTTTCACTTTAAATTTCACAGGTGTATGTTTTAGTATCATGATAATGAGCGCATATTTTGAATCTTTGTCGGAAATTTAAATAGAGGTTTTCATACTTACAAAAAAATCCCATTTTATCAAAAGGTCTTCATTAATTTTTCACTTTCACCAATATCTTTTAATTTTGTGTTGAAAGCTTTCTTAGCATTAAGATATTATATTATTATTCTGTATCTCGAAATTACTGGAAGTCTCATGGTAGAAATTAACACTTTAAAAAATGCATAAGCCATTATTAAAGATTTCCCTCGATCAATGAGTTCCTTATAGTAAAATGAATATAACAATATATGCCCCATCCACAAAATAGTTTTGATTATTGTCAAGGGTAAACAAAACGATAGACCATTTCAACTAGAATAATTTTTAAAAATATATGATACACGACTCACCAACAGCAGCAACTGTAATTTGTCTTCAGTTTCTCCATTTAATTATAAAAAATAAAAAATTGTATTTAAGTCTTGAATTAGTTATCATTCTTTGCCATCGTGTTGTAGTAAGGTAATTCATTGGCAATTAAACACTTATATACAATACGCTAGTCATCGATTCTTCTACAAAAGCGGAATTAATTAACGTTACTAGCTTATAAATGGCGAAATTAATTAATGCTACTGGCTAAATTTTGAGCTTCTGATTTGCATGAATTAAACCTTATTTTGAAAGCCTACAGAGATGAAATATTCAAATATTCAAATTCAATCAAACTATTTGAAACAATGCATATTTTAAAATTAGTTGTTATATTGTATACAACAATACATATTTCACTTATTATCTTATCTATATTTAGCAGTTGTTGATATTTTTTTCTTCTTATTTATTAGGATTTTACAAATGAATTGCATTTAAATAGAATCTGTTATACTTGAGGATAAATACTTTTATCCTTTCTGTACTGCCAACCATCTATTGAAATATGATGGTCATGAATTTGATATCCTTTTTCTTGTCTCATTTAATTTATTACATATGAACATAAATCATTAACAAAATAAAATAAATGAATATTTGTTCCAAATTTATTGCAATGAAAAAAATTTGTAAAGCTCATAATATCCTTACCTATAATAATACTAACTATAAATACATTTAATATATAGCCAAGTATATAATAGTTGTTCAAAATAAATTTACAAGTTTTTAGAATAGAATTTCATATTTCTTAAATGAATATAAAAACATTAATTTTAGTAAGGTAATATTCAACAAAGTAATTAAAGAATACAACTTGATAAAAAAAGAATTTGTCCACTTCTATAAAGTTATTTTTTTCATAGACCGATAAAAATCGTAAACCGAGATTGACGTAGAAAAGGCAGAATAAACGAAGTCTGAAACGTTGTTATGCGACAGTGATTTAGACTAAAATTTCAAATTTGAGTTATCGTAAATAGTTAAATTTGAGCTATGTAATACCATATAAAACATATTTTCATACCCTATAACCTTAGAAGACAATAAACTATTCTTCCTATTAAAATGACTTGTCATGGTACGTGTGCAGAAACTTATTCGTTCTCATAAAAATAAACAAAAGAAAAATTAAATCAGTAAGGAATGAACAATTGTATATATTTCATATAAAAAACCGCGTATCAAGTGAAAAAAACCAATAATTTTCTAAATTTTTTAGTAAAAATTCTTCAACCAGTCTTAACAATATTTGGGTAGTTATGGTACATTTAGTATTAATTCCTGATACACGTTTTTGTGCATTATTGTTCCATTTTTAATAAATGGGAAAATATTAAAGAAAAAAGAAATATAATTAAATATTGGAAAGTAAGCATGCCTATATAAAAATTTTTATTTATTTTTAATAAATTTCCCCCCAATGTAAATTTTAAAATACTGAAGAGTTTTAATTTGAATACGATCCCTTCAAAACGTATTAAGTAAGGTATAATCAGATAAACTAATAATTTATACTTCGTTTGTGCTCATTATTATCTCGGAAATATCGCATGTTGGCACAAAATGCATATAATTAATTCTATATGTACAGTGTTCAGTCTGCATATAGATAAAATTCTGTTTGTTAAAGAAATCATACTTAATTTGATGAATGCTTCATCCTTATTTCTCTAACTGAAAGAAAGAGATTTCTGAGAAAACTAAAATGAGATCCCATAACCATTACAAACAGATGGCAAACGGAGTTTCAAACACTGTCAAAGGGGAAAAAAACTTTTGAACATTAACTGAAGTCATCAAATAAATTTTTATACTTTTTGAAGAACGCCTGAGAATATTACTTTTCACTTAATTTTAGATTTAAAGGCAGAAGAAGTGTAAGATAAATCACTTTAAAGTGAAGTCTTTTCAAGCTTTCTTTCTATAGATTCAAAGCAGTTTGATATAGTCACACAATTAATAGTCTTCTGAATTAAAAATATATTGAATAATAAATATGTACTTTTGTTTCGTCATATTCAACACGTATATGTCAGTAGAGTTTTTTTTGTGATATGAAAAATTTATTCATTCTGAGCTTCGTATGCATTATATTCTCAAGCAACTTAGAAGCATTACAAAAATCCAAATTTGAAATCTATATAATAACATAACCTAAAAAGTTTAATTAGTTCTTGAACATCTAATGTAAAAAAGTAAATGTAACTTTATATTACATACAGAGTGATTCAAAAGTTTTCATACACGCTTCAAGAGCAATGGAATATAAGTAAATTTTACCAGAAACTATGGGGTCACAATCGCAATGGTTGATCACAATGAATTAAGTAAGTACAAGTAAAGTTTAAAAAAAATGATATGTCTAAATATGACGAATCACGAAGAATTTGTACATAAAAGTTGTAATAATGGTAATTAGAGTTCTCTAGAACTATAGAATAGAACAGTAATATACATAGAACAGTAATATAGAATCCTAAGGTACCAAAACAAATTCTTTTTAATGTGGTATTCTACACTAATCTGGCCCAAGAAGAGATAATCTTAAGGTTTTCTTAAATAATGTTATAAGCGGAAATTACTTTTTAATGTCATTTAAATAATGTATCTATAAATGTACTATTTACAATGCGCAATAATAAAACCAATGGAATAAATATAGTAATTTCGTAAACATGTCGAGCTATTTACTTATAATAAGGTCGATGCATCATTAGGTGCATGGAACTTGTAACCCAGCCTTTGACCCATAGTTTGAGTTTTATGAGGAGGCTTGTATATTAATGGTTTAACGAAATAATGCATCCCCTTTTCTCCTCAAAATGGAAGTAGGACAGCCTACAATAAAGTTACTAATTAGGCAATCCTCGGTTGAATGTCAACAGGTGCCCCTTCTACTTTAGCGCGGTAAAAGAAAATCCGCTTTAATGCAGAATACAATGAGAGGTACTCTTAGGAATCCACTTATGTTTTGTTGAATGTAAACTACACAAGAGAAAATAGGCTCCGAATATTACAAGATTTTACTCCTATAACACAATCTATCTGAAACGTTTTGCAAGCAATTCATCGTTTCCCACGAAACAAATTATTGTTAAAAAGAAATTTGGTCCCAATTACAGCATCTTCTCTTCTGTGAAAATTTAAGAATCTCAGATGGAAAGTACTTGATCCCATCTAGATCTTTTAATGACTATTCGTTAGAAAGTAATAGAACGCAAATAAGCCAAACTTAGATAGTAAATGCGTGACATATCGTTTTTTTATTTAACCAGTTGTATGGCCTTGCATTAACAATGCCAACAAGTGAAAACACTACTTTTTTTATAGAAGGACAAATGTTTCTAACCATTTTATTCCTTAGCATGGAAATAGATAAATTAGAAAACAGAGAAACTGAATGCATTTAACTCCCAATTTCTGACTGATGTATGTATATTCACACCACGTACGATTAAGAAAAACTTTGTTAATAAGTTTCGGTTACGTTTAGCGTATATAATGGCTTGAATGCATTGGGACATTGAACTGTACAAATCTTAAATGTTAAAAATATTAAGTCATTTCTCTTGAAGGAGGCACAAAAGCCTCCGTACAGATCAAATAGAAGTATATCGGCTACATAATATCTCCTCTAAAAGCGGTCACAGTGGTTGTTGAAATTAGAGTTCAGGGGATAGGGACGAGTCAAGAGAGAAGCATAAATTCCTCTTCATGCTTATAAAACCACGTTTAGATCAAGCTATAATGATTGGACTGTTAACGCCTTGGAAATCTGCGTCACCAGATGAGAAAAATAATTTCGCCATAAGGGACAAATAATTGATTAAAATGTCCACATAACTACTTTCAGTTATTCAGTTTTCAAGAGTGAAGACAGGACAAGTTGCAAAACCATTAAATCGTAATTCATATTATAACAGATTCTCCAGTTCACAGTTTGATGAATGCATTCCAGATTTGCTCTTTGAAGGCTTCAGCTATACGTACGCACGGCCCATTGTGAGAAAAATGCGCAATATGATTTATTATGTTATATTACTTTCTACCACGCGTCATTCCACCTTCATTTCATGGTTGCAATAGTGATGTATTTCCTTCACTTCAGTCAGAACTGGATTCAGAATTGCTACTTTGCCTTAGATATTTTTCTTCCTTTATTTTGTGATGTTGAAACGGGAATATGCAAATATTAGATTTAGTTCAGCTGTCATTTTAGCGACAGTTATCTTCTTTTTGGAATTAAGAATCTGATTAAACATTTGCTTATCTCTTTTACTAAGCTTTGATTTTCATCACAAAGGTTGAAATTATTTCCCTTGCATACAACAAACAGTAACAATTATCGACACTTTATTTTGAGACATGCCCTATATCGATTCAGTTTCGCCAAATATCGATACCTATATCGTGAATATCGATGTTCCAAACAGACGAGCGCCACTAATGTGCCCTCTATAAAGTGTGAGAGATTTGATTTAAAAAAAGCAATGGCACAGCTTAATATCCAATTGGTGAAGATAGAATAATTAACTACTTATATACAAAACAAGCATTGGTATTACTAAAGTGTCATTAATACGGAACCACAAGAATTGATATGCGTTTCCATTATTTTGTCTGCCTACTGGGTATAATATATTATATATATATATATATATATATATATATATATATATATATATATATATATATATATATATATATATATATACTATGGGTGAATACTATTTATATAAATAGTGAGGAATGGAAATCTATATTCCTCTATAGCTCTCTTAATACTGAAGACCATATGATAATTCAAATTTATTATCTCATCATAATAGATAATTTTTTCATAGCTGCCACCCCCTTATAAGAAAATGCTTATCTTCTGCTATTCAATTTATACATATAACATTTGGAAAGCACTCAGAAATTGCATTATCTGTCCTTTCACTTAGCTCAGTGGCTTCACCTTTTACGAACTTAGAAGTGGAAGTGGGGTGAGGTAGTGAAATTTTCTTCTCCCTGCATCTTTCCTGTTGCAGAACATAGACAGAAAACTCTTAGTGGGCCAATTATTGTCTCCCCAAAGCTGGAAACATTTTTGCTAAAAATATTTTTATAGCTTCTAATCCTAGAAGTTAATGGTATATTTCTTCCCATTTAGCGTCCCTTTCCTCATCCAAGATAATGCAATATTTAATTTATCTTGCTTAAAGAAGACCTATTTTACTAACTATAAACTAGACAGAAACTAAAATATCTTTGCCTTTCAGGTCCTCTAGCGTTTATTTATTTATTTTATTTTTTTAAATTTTTTTAAATTTTATTTATTTATTTTTTTTATTTTTTTATTTATTTTTTTTATTTTTTTATTTATTTATTTTTGTTTATTTATTTGAAAGGAAGTGTATAAATAAACTGACTGACTGAAAAAGCATGAAATATTTTTGTTCAACGTGAATAGCAGTTAAATACAATCGCATATCAGAATTTTTTTTGTATTTTTATAATACATTCTATTTTGTTGCATTTTTATAAGGTACATAGAGAGGCTTAATTATTTGTAAGCTTATTTGCTACTAAACAGATTTAAAATGTCGAAATAAATTAAATCTGAATGTTAAGATTTTGGCAACTGTAATACTTTCTAAATGTTCCTTTCATATATAAAAAGGGGAAATAATTAAATAATGCTCTTAAAATAGTATATTCATGAGCAAGCAGATGGTAAGGCGAGAGAAAATAAAATAATATTATCATCAAACAGCATAAATGACTGGTGGCTTCACTCCATATTTTAAAATTTTATTTGATATAAATATTATTGAAAATAGAATTTTATGAGTTTTATAATCAAATTATTATAACCACAATCCATGAGAAAAAGGCTTCTATTAAAAAAGTATTGAATTTAGAATTTTATACAAAAAACTGCATGATAATACTTCGAGAAAAAAGTAAATATCACCGATCAAAAAATTAATTATTGTATGATACTCTGGTGCATATATTTTTTATCTCTCCAGAATTATTTCTTTTTTTCTTTTCTTAATATAGAGAAATTTCATCCTAAGAATTAAAGCTGATAAAAATTTGAATTATTCACGAAAAGAATATTGTGAATTAGCTGATGTATCCCATATTATATAGAGAGAATAAATAATAGTCATAAGTCCATATTTAAGATTACATTGATAAAAATAGCCTAATTAACAATTTATGGCTGCGGAAAAGAAATTATCTTTGGGTGGAATGATTTAAATTATTCACTTGCTAGTGACAGAAAACCTTTATGTTATCATTCGTAAATGGAAAGTTCCACATTAAATGTCCATTCATGGAATTGCCTGCGGATTTACGACGGAAATGAAAAACGACATCACATTTATCTTTTTTGGTGAAGGCAAAATTCTTTTCGATATCGATTCATCGATATTTTAATTGTTTAATTCTGATTAATTCTAATTCAATGTTTAAAGCGGCAAAAATTGTAGATGTATAAATAACTATGTCTGAAGAGTATTAAAAAACTCACTGCTTTTTGGAAATTCGCATTTTGGATTAAAAATTATTTTCATTTAGGGATAATAAGTTTATCAAGGTAAAGCAAGGGAAACGGATGGAAAAGGGATCGATATTACAACATTAATATCAATGTATTCTGTAGATATTTACAGATATTGTTAAACCGGTATATAAATATTCTTCTATCGTATCTCTTGTTTAAAATCAAAAGCCAATTCATAAATATGTAATCACAGATCCTTGCCACAAAAATATAAAAGTAATAAAAATAAAAATAGTTTTTAATATTTAGGATATTTTTATTATTTAACATAATTTAATTTCTGGTTTCATAGACAAATAATGGTTATTTTTTGCTGTAATTGTATATGGTGACACTGGTCACTGCATTAATAGCACAATGAGAGTGCTTCATAAACTTTAAACTGACTTAATATCAGTCATTTTTTTAATCTTTCTTACATAAACAGTTTTCATTTTTGTGTTTATGAGTTCGATCAGGAAATGATAAAGCTTTTTATTATAATTTCAATAAACAATCATGTTTATCGAACACTTTTCAGTTAAAATATCAAACTATAACAAGCAGCCATTGACAAGTATGTTTTTATCAGTATTAGAAAATAAGAGTTTAATTTATTTTTTCAAAAAAATTAAGAATAAAATATTGGAATGAATTATTACATAGCAAGAAAATTTAAATTAAGCCCAAGGCCAAGAAACAGTAACAGAAATGGAACATAATAGTTAATATTCAAAGATTCAAGATTGAAAGATTCAGCAATCGTTCAAATGACTTGCAATATATCGATCATAGTTTCAACAATTTCCTCAAGAAATGTCTCACTCTCGTTTAAAATGTATATATTCGTTAGGTGCCATTTTAATTAGTTTAAAAAAAGGCTCGCATGTTTCCGATATGTTAAATGTCATTTTTATTCTTAAACTCTAATCTCTCTCAAAAAAATGTACTCATATTATTATATAAAAATTATTATTAAGGTAAAGCGAGGGAAATGGATGGAAAATGAATCACTTTTGCAACATTAATATCGAATTATTTAATGGATATTTTTAAACCGGTATATTGCATATCTAGTTTAAAATCAAAAATCCATTTATGAATTTGTAGTCGCAAATCAACAGGAAACAGATGAATCAGAATAAGTTCGTTTATATAGGGTGCTTTCTTGGCGTTCAAGAGTTATTTTTCTCCTCTAATATTATTTTATTCTAGAGTTTATCTTGAGCCTTTTTTGTTTTGTTTTTTAAGCTGTTTTCCATCCTCATTCTCACCTTTTCTTCTTTCAATATTTTTCTCCTCTAAATAATCCGTAAAATATTATTAATTCAGTTACGATATTTACAATGGAGTATATAAAATCGAATATATAATGAAGTATAAAAAAATTTGAGTATACAATGAAGTGTACAAACTATATATATTGTATGGGGCTTCTTCTTGTGTGCAGCCGATTACGCCGTCACCAATGAATGAAGCAGTATCAACAGGTTGTGGCTGTATAGCGCTGTAGATATTACCGATACTCAATTTTCCAATCCCTAGGTAAACAGGCAATTTGGCATCATTTATAACTTTTATACAAATAAAAACTTTTGATATCAAAAAAGAAATTAAATCTATTTATTTTAACCCTTACAGCGGTCCATTATACTTACTGCAATCAAAATATTTCTCTTCCTAAAACTGTTTGAAACAGAATTCCCAATTGTAAACAATAAATTTTCATTTTTCTTTTTACATCCTCTGTTTTCATCAGCTCTTAAGCAACTGGAGATTAAACCCTTTCTTTGGAGTAAATGAATCTGCATTGTTGTAAATACATTGTTTAGAAATTCCATTTATCAATATTTAAATACGTATGTATATGAAATATTCAGAATTCTCGTTTACACAATTTTTTATAACACTTTAAATGATTCAACCTCTAAATAAGAGGTGTTGATAAACCAATATTATTTTTCATTTCCAATGTTTATTTATCATTATAATATTTTTAGTAACATTCTTTAAATCTTTATTACTAATAAAGGAAAGTGTGTATGTGTCTGAGTTTTCGTGTAGGGGATTGCATTCTACAGAACAGACCATTTGACTTACATCTATCTACCATATCTGGCACAAATATACCTTGGAACATGATAAGACGCACTACGAATTTTTTTGAAATTTTAAGTAGGACTCTAATTAATTAAAAATTAAGTAACAATTTGGCGTTTTTACGAGATAATTCCTTAAAGTATTATTGCTCAGAAACTATTTTTTACAATTTTTTTAAAAAATTCCTTTGATAAATATACCAATTTTATAATCTGAAAAATATTTCCTGAATTTTGATAAATTGTTAAAAATATTTTTGTTTAGCAATTCAACAATTGAATACATTCTTTCTCTGAAATTCAGACGATTTTTATAGTTTTGTCAAATATTTAATCGCGGGAGATTCTTTCATTGTTTAAAACAAAGGAAGAAGGAGTCTATTTAATGTCTGCGTAGTTTTCCTGAAGTATAAAGGAGTAAAATGAAGCGGAAATTAGATGATAGAAGAATCGGGAAGCTTCATCTTGGACTATGAAGTCATGGGTGTTGGTTTCAGTAAGATGATTCATATATATATATATATATATATATATATATATATATATATATATATATATATATATATATATATATATATATATATATATATAATTAGCAGAAAAAGCAGAAGTATATCAAAATGGAATGGGTTAAATGCCTGCCATAATTATGCTTTTTTTTAGGATTCAAGCGCATGAAGTTAGGCATAAGAAAATAATTGAAAATGAAAATTAAGAATATTTCTAACTAACCATCATAAAAGGCGGTTATTTATTAATGAAATAATTATTACCGTATAACTAGGACTTTTAAAGAGTAAAATTTGTATTAACAATGTGCCTTGACAATTTGATTTTGGACATTAAGTATATCATTATAAGATTTATCTCAACAATAACTGGATCTATTGAATACAAAAGTTTTCCAGTTAGCCTCGAGATCTTTCTTAATCACGGTATCAGGTCTATATCCAGAATAAAACCATCTGCTTTATTCTTAAGGAAAGAAACCCGCATTGATTTTAAAGTCAAAGGCACCTTCTATTTCTCAGGCGGAAAAAAAAGACATTTTTTCATCCATCCACAGACAGTGAAAGAAAAAGTGTGGAAAGGGAGGGAGTATCTTTATCTAAAGAAAAAGCGAGATTCCTTGTTTCTGTGCAGGGCGCATTTGAAACTGAAATATATCTAACAGACTGAAACTGCTAGATCGGAGAAGGTTAGAAACCCTATAGCAACAGAAACAAATCTGTGATTGATAGCAAAATGATTTTGTTTCTTCATTCAGAGAAAACAGCAAATCCCGATTTTTGTTTATCTACTTTGTTATTCCGTTTAAAAATATATCATAATTATTTAATAGTTTTTTTATAAAAAATAACCTGAGAAATGGCAGTTATATCAGTCTTCAATGAATACACGGCTAAATTTTAACGTGATATTAATTTTCTAATTTTCATTCGAAAATTAATATCTGAGAATTGTCTTGGAAAAATCTTAAATTTGTTTTCTCAAACATATTGGGCTCAGTGGAATCATATATTTTTTTTTCAATTGTGAAATGAACATTGCACTTTCAAACAACTGAATATGTTACTGAGGAGGAATCTTATGTAACGTGGGACAGATGTTTGAATCCTTTAATACTCATATTCTTTTAATAGAATTAAATTGTTGAATGAATTCAATAATCAAAATTTTTAGTTTATTCAATGCTGAAAATCAGATTTTTCGAATTTAAAAAAGGCTTTTATAAATTATAAAAGCTAACATGGTTTATTGTAAATTATATCACTTAATTTTAAAGATTTTATAAAAATTATTTGTATTACCACGTAAAAATATATCAATAAATAAATAATTTAACATTAAAATATTTTGAAAGAAAATAATTCTCATCAATTTTAAATAACTTAAATTCAAGAAATTAAATTTTTCTAAAAATTTAAAAATGTATTACGTTTCAGAAAAAGTCTTTTGAAAATATCGAAAGCTGCAACATATTCTTAAATATAATCAATTGTTTCGATTTCATTTCATTATAATAATTATCTTAAAATATAGTGATTTTGTAATAATTACATAACGCTTTTTCATATTTAGTGTTGCAACTTACTGTCGATTTAGATTTTTACGTCCTGTCACTTCACACACTGCAATACGTATTTTAAAGTACATACTTTCAAACATATATATTTAAAACGCCTGATTTGTTTTTCACGTAAGTTCTATTAGAAGAAACAAACTATTTGTTTGAATAGAAAATTATTTATTTTAAAATAGTAGTTACACTAATTACACAAAAGGTTTGACAATACATCAGACTACTGAATGCTCATTAGAGAAAAATAATTTAATGAAAAACCTTTTTCGTTGCAATTAATCATAAATTTAAAAAAATCTCAACAGTGCTCACGAGAAAAAAAGTGAAATTACTTTCTGGCTACCTTTTTCTTCAGATTTCTCAACATTTAATTGCAAGATTGTTTTTTTTTATTAAATTGCATGGACTTAAATTATTTACTTAAGAAATGATGAAAATGGTTTTTAAATTATTTTTTTTTCTTTTCATTCATCGTCAATTAATAATTCATATTTTTGCATCTCTTATAACTTCAGTGAAATTTCCTGAAAAAAAATGTTTAGACGATTTTTTTACAGGATAATTAATCTCTAAAAGGAAAGGTTAAAAAAATCTCCCAGTTTAAATTTGTCTCGGAAATCATAATTATCAGCTTGTGTACATAGAAATTACCTTGCACATGAAGAAGAGAAACAAATTCGCCTATTTCACTCATTAAGAAAATATTAAAGCACTGTAATCAAAATATGATAATCTGTTTCGCGTATCTTGACAAAGAAATTTCTGCCAATGAAGAGTTTAAAAAAAAAAAAGCGTTCCATATGCTAAATCGTTATCATACAGTATGAGTTGTATAATTTTACTATGCTCGAAGGAACGACACAATTGTTGAAGTCACCTCTACCCACCATCTAAAATCTTCATTCTACCCTTCCAACTTTAGAATGATTCCAGCTATAGTCATAAAAGTGGTGTTTAGGTATAGCAAAATGGCCGCGCGCTACGCGATAAATCACTTCGCCATCTGGTGGTAAACAGCGCAGTTACCGTTCGTACTTTGAAAACGTTACGAGACTAGAAAAAAAATCAATTACAAAGTAATTGTAAATTTAATTCAAAAAGATATTCATTTTAAGGTAGGTAAGTATGGTAGTAATAATAAATTTAATTCAAAAAGATACCTGTTGTTGTTTCTTATGGCACTTGCCATGGACAAGCCCGCTGTTCGAAGACACCCGATTTAAGCCTGAGTGGGGAGCGCCTCTTGTTTCTATAGTAGCGCCATCTAGGGCCAAGAGAACGACTTAGCTACACACACGTCACAACCCTTTTTACGGGGCGGACTTCATTCACGCATTTCATTCACTCAACCACAGATCGTAATTTAGACCTGAATCAGAGAACGATCACCCCTGATCCAGTACCTCCAGTGGTATTACTCTCGACATGGAGGGCTTTGTGACCACGACAGACTTAACGCGCGTCAGCCACCAAGCACGCTGGGAATCTTCGGCCGGTGGGGTTCGAACTCGCAACCAAAGGGACGCGAATCCGACGCTCTACCAATCAGGCTATTTGGAATTTTCGAAACTATGAATTCTTTAAAGCGCACAGTAATACTTCATTACACAATATTATTTCTTCTGTTTTGATTACTCGTAGCAAAGTATATCAACGAGACTTATTTTCGTCTTGGTAAAACGCAGGTGTAGAGTAGATCTCTTGGGAAAAGGAGGATCGAACGCGCAACCTTCCGATCAAGAAGTCAAAATTCTATCACAAAACCAGCACATCCACGATTAATCGGAAAACAAAACTTAAATGAGTAATAGGATTTTCTTATCTACTAGCAGGTCTCTTAACTTCTAAGGAGTGGCAGATCTGTGGGAACAATTATTACAGAAGTTGTTTTTTATGATATCTCATCTATCTGTCTAATTTGAATAATCGTTCTCTCTTCAATAGCTAAGGAGTTATAGGGAAATAAAAAATTTAGCCCCATCTAAACTGGATGATCCATTTATGAACAACCTATGCTCACCGATTCCAATCAAAATCTCTGATGACCATGTTCTAAGTATTAAATTACATACAAATATAAATTTGTATGATCAAATAATTAAGCTGAATACTTTTAGAATAAAAACCGAATACATGAAATACATAAAAAAATATCTATCATATCCAGGAAACTTCTTCAGTAAAGAAAGTCTGAACCAAAGTCAATTTCAGTATTTTCTGCCGAAATTTATTAAATGCTGGAACAGTTTTTTTCCCTAGATAATCGAAATGAAATGGGTGATACACAGATGAAAGCAGAAAGACGATAAATACTATTAATAAACCGCTATAAAAAATTTAATCAAGAAAAGTGCAGAAAAAAATATAAATTAAAAATATTAATGAAAACAAATGCTAAATCACGCTAAAAACTCTTGCGTGTAAATCCACACATGTGTGTTTATAACTTTTACTTCTGTGTTTTAATCCTACGACAATTAATAACATTTAATTTTTAAAAAAATCCCCTAAAATTTGGGAAAAATTTTGCAATTTTTGAATTATGAAATATTTTTTTTTTCTTCTCCACCCTTGACAAAATAATTGAAAAAATACTAATGTAGTTTTTTTTTATTATTATTATTATTTTTCGAAGTTTGTTTTTATATAAACTTCTTCAAAAGGGACAGTTTTGGATTGTAGGATCTATAATCGAAGAATATATGTTGAAAGTATGCAAAAGTTCTTCTTACCATAAGAACTATTGCAATAGGTAGACTTTTTAAAAGAAATTTGCCTAAAATAAAATTTATAAGTAAAATCCAATTTTATTTTAATTCAATATTATTTAAATTCTCATAGCCCTATGCCAGGCGATTGTCATAGTAGCCATTTCAGTAAGCTATTCATTAGTTTAAATGCCACTTTAACAGTGTATATAATGAAACTGACTGTTCGATAGAATTTAATGTAATTTGAATGTCATCATTGTGTTTAACTGTTACTGTTACATCATACTGTTTAATTAGATTGTATGAAACTGGGCTTTATGATACTATATTCGTTATGGATGTTTCTCAAGATAATTTTTTCATATTATCCTATCAAAATGAAATTTAACTCACTGTTCTAGTTGAAATCTTAATAAAAAATGGTGACCTATCTCCTTCCTTTTTTTTTTTTTTTTTTTTTTTTTTCCTCTTTCAACTTTAGTAGCAGCCGTGATTTACGGTGTTTTTGTATGCATTTGAAAAATGAATATTCAAATAGATGAAATCTGCATTTTGCATATTTTATTTCACATTTGACAGTTTTTTTAATTCAACTGAATTGTATTCCTTACAATTTTATTGTATACCTTGCATGATAATTTTGCTTTTTATGCTTTAGTCAAAAAAGTAAATTTTATCCATTGGATGCCGTGAATAAAATTAACATTTTTATGAATTAATGAATTTACCAAAGATACAGGGAAAAGTTGCAATATTTACCATTTTAATTTCTGTCATCAAGTCAAAAATAATTTATTATAATACTAAATATCCTTTAACAAAATTAGAAAATAAATTAAACTAAGCATCTAAATACATTTCTGTAAGATGGTTTTGTTGTTGTTGTGACTCATGGCACTTTACAAGCAAGCTGACAGTTATCTGTCAGCGATTTAAGCCGAGTGAGCGTCTTTTGTTTGTTCAGTAGCGCCAACTAGGGCCAAGAGTACGACTTAGCTACTTCATGCGTCACATTTGTTTGTCACCCCTTTTGACAGGGGGGGCACATTCATACACCTCACAGATAGAACACAGAAGAAGAATAACTATGCCCGAAACGGGACGCCCAGATCACTTGGAAGACGCGTTACCCCTATGCCAGGAAGCCGGCAAGATGGTTTTAGTATTAGACTTTAACAGCCGCTAAATGAATAATTGTGCTAAATGCTTTCAGATACAAATTAAAATAAATTGTCCATTATCCTGCTAGTTGATTCCTTTGTAAAAAGTTATGGGCTAATCAATTCTCAATGTTCAATTGTTTTTTAATGGTGGATTTTGAGAAAACATTGACACAAGCTGTTAGTACAGTTAGGGGAATTTGTATAGAATTAAAATTTACTTTTTTTAGTATTGTGATTGAATTTAGTAATCGTCATGTTGATAATTTTGCTAGGATATTAACGATTCTGATATTTATCAGATAGACAGACATTTTCCAAAAAAGTGTTTTTTGAACTGAAGGAGATCTTAAATTTAGAGATTCGTCAAAAACTCGAGTTCGAAGTTTTTGACGATTACAATACTTTATGTTTCATATAAAAACAGACTCATCCTTAAATATAACTTCTCGCATTCCTTTTAGGAAAGTAAATAGTTTCAGTATATGTATATTACAAAGTAATTAACCTATGCATTTCAAATATTTCGATAGAAAGGCAAAGGTTAATTTCATGAATGCTTATTTAGTTATTTTTCTTTGTTTAATCAAAATCTACAAATGCTAAACAGAAATGAAAAATAATTTAATAATTTAAAATGAGAAACTCTGTATAATGTAATAAACATGAAATAAGGCCTCTAATTCTTATGCAACCCAAATTTGTTCAGAGGGCCAAAATGATCAAACTTATTTATGTTATATCCCAACAGTTTCGTGTTTGGCAACTACTACACTTATCACTTTTTTAAAATCTAAAATTTCTTTCAAATTTGAGCCTTTATAAAGATGGCATATTTAATATTCTTTGCATTTAAGTAATCCATTTTTTAAAATCATTTGCTGTTTTTCAAAACACTGCTATAAAAATCTTATTTGTAAAATTCAAATTCACTGCAATAAACTGCATTGATATTTATGGAGATATGGCAGTAATAGTTGGATCACAGCTAGCATATTCTACAATTTGAAGAAAATGCCTCCATTTGTATTCAAACAATAGATTTTGGAATCTATTTCTAATAAAAATGCAGCTTTCAAAAACCCTTGATTTCAAGGGGTTTTGATATTGAAAAAAAATTCAGAAAGGAATTTGAAGACACTCATAATATTTTAATTTTAATTTCTTTTATTTTTAAATAGCACTGTTTTATTTACATTTGGAATGAAAGATATTTTGATCAATATTATAAAATTAGAATTAAAAAAATAAGAATTTTTTGCAAGTGTTTTCATTTTTGTTTAATAAGTAATTGCAGTTCAACACTAAACCACAATCCAGATAGATTTTTGTAGTTTTGTGAATAGCAACTTTGGAGATTGGAGAGATTAAATATGGAAAATTGCATATCTTTTATTGAAAAGAGATTTGAAGGATTTTACCTGATATTTCAGAATAACAGTAATTTGCCATGATAATTGAAAATTTGAAAAAATATGACGTTTCTATCTGAATTTTAATTTTCTTTCACTTCTCCCTTTTTCTCAATGATCTGTTTTCTAAGAACGTTTTGGCTTCAATATTTATAAAAGGAATACATAAAACTTTTATAAATTTTATAGCTTTTATTTCTTTATCTTCAAACTTTATTCAAAACAATTGCATCCTATTTTCTAATAAAAATTACAAATAATCGGTCTTTTTTATATTAGAAACTACGGAAACCAAACATTTTCTTAATCTGATTTCTTTTTTTGATTTCTCTTCAGTGAAGAATATACTTATATAAAAAGCATTATAATTGACAAAAAATATTTTGATATTGGTCATTTTTCACATTTAAGACTTCTTAACCATGAGAAATCATTTCTAGACGCATGCCTGTCTCTTTACGAATATAATATCTCAAAAAAGTGGAAAAGCTAGATAGATAAAATTTTGCATACCAAATCCCGCATCTGACGGTATCAGTCAAAAGATTGATTGTCAACCGTTTTGTGTCTCTCTGTATGTATGCGAAAGCATAAACTGTTGATTTAAACATGCAACAAGTAAGATGAAAGAATTTTGATAAATTATTTGTGTACTAAAATTGCAAAATTTGTCGAATTTTACACCAAATATAGCAAAATTATAATGTGTCATTACGGCATTTCAAAAATACTACAAACCAGCTAAATGTAATTTGGTTTACGGTTTTGAAAGTAGATATGTGCCGATTCGGGCGAAATTCATCAATGGAAAGAAGTATTATTGAAATTTTTTCCAAAATTTGAGAGCATTAGAACATGTTTAATCTTCCATTTAATAGAAAAGTGTTGCAATTGTAGTATTTAGTTGATTATTTCTGTGAGGCAGGTTAGACTGTTTATAATAAAATTTTATAACAGGATCCATCAATCATAGCTGCTGATTCCGTCGTGTTTGTGGAAATTTGGGTTCGAATCCTTATATCAGATTCCAAAAGCGAAATTGAAGAATTTGTTTCGAATATGCTTTTTAAGAGTATTTTTCCACCAGGTAACACCTCAAATACGAGGATGAGAAGCGGATTTACTCGGGCAGCCGGTTCTCGCTTTTGTGGTAGATACAATAATTGTGGTGGTGCTCTTCTAGACCTATAGCTGATAACAGTTCGTCTCGTGTACTGCATAACGTAAACTATTGTGTTTCAATCACAGAACCGGAACTACTGCTGTTTTGTGAAATATTTCGGACGATAATTCAGCCTTGCTGCACGGAAGTAGAGGAGATAATTTATTGCTGTTAATACCAGTTTAAAGGAATTTCACTTGATTATTGCTAGTGAATCACTTATTTGATTTTTCTATATGTCTTATGCGCAGTGAATTATCTTACTTTTAAGATAATTAATTAAATTATTTAATTAAGTCATTCATTCACTCTATTATCCCTTCCAAAAAATTAAGTGCAATCTATAACCTTGCCAAAAGTTCTGTAGTCTCTTACTTGAATTAAATCAGTAATACCTTCTCAAAATAGAATGCGCCGTCTTATTAAATATTTAAAAAAAGTCTAAAATGTCAAGCGGTTCATGTCATGTCTCCTTTAATTATGTTTTTCACATTTATTACTTCTTATCTTCAATTTATTGCATTAATGTTGGTTCAATCGTAGGGTTAGTTTTTATTTTATACGAAATAGGGTCAAGTATGGTAGAACTTAAGAAGCAAACTATTTTCGATTAAACAATTTAATTGTTGTAGTAATATATGGCTAAAATTATATAGTTTATTTACTTTATTCTGTATTGAAGGATTTTTCTAGTTTAAAAGACATCTAAGTATAATAAATTTATAATTCGATTTGCAGTTAACGTTACATTATTTTAAAATCTTCTTCTGTGTGTTTTTGCTTTTTAAGGACCCTGACAAAAGTGAAATGAAACTGTTTGATTCACATCGTACAAAAGTAATTTCAGAATGAAGTTGTTCTTCGTGAAGACAAAAAATGACGTTTATCATGAACTTCTAGAAAACCATTATGGTATTGATTAACTTTTTGAGGACAATTGTTCGGAGACATTTTGAAACGTATAAAAGAATTGCGTTCAAAGAGTTATGTAGAAACATAAATTCGTATGTTACATATCCTTGGGCATGCCATAATAAACTTACCGAAAATTAGATTTAGTTTTTGTTCTTTTTTTCATGGACTTGTTTGATCTTTAACAGAGATATTCTTCTCTAATGGTGGTTTTCAGTGTTTCTTTTTAATTAAGACTTTTTTTTTAATTTGAATCTTTATTGGTTTATAGTATACTATTTCTTTAAAAACAGCTGTTTTAATATTATTTTAAGTGAATAATAATGATGAATTATCTATAAAAGGATAAGTTAAATATTGAAAGTAAACAAAAATATAAGTTGTTAAAAGAACGATTGCAATAGTTCTGTGTTTGTTTAACATTCTGAAAGAAGCATCATTTTCAAATTCTTCTTAAGTAATGCTTATTATAAAAGTAATATAATATCAAAAATTATCACATTAATTTTTACCAAATTATACCAAATCAATAACTATATTTTTAAGATTTCCAAACATTACAGGGAATTCTTATACTCACGTATGTATAATTATGTATGTTATTATTTTTCGGAGAGCAAAGGGTCAGTGAGAAAGCTTTATATTTCAACACAGCTGCATATAGAATTTAGAAATAATTTTCTGCTTGGCCATTGTCAGCGACCAGGGTTTTCTGGAATGGCATAAAAATAATTTTGATCCAGAAATCGTGTCATCGGTAAGCTCGGAAAAGGGAAAAATATTTTACTTTTGTCAAAAATTGTGTCAATTTGTGTACTGAGCCTGTATTGTTTTCTGAGATGAAAACTGCCAAGATACCAACTTTTAACAGCTTTGTTCATGTGATATAGTATCATTAAAATAGCAACTAGAAGAAAACTTGAAGCCTTAAATATTAGGAAGTTTTTATATTATTGAACATTTTTTAATACATAAAATTCTCATTATTTACTCCACTGTTAACAAGCTTAAAACGCTTAATGTAATTATAATTATTAAATGTGACGCTAGTTGTGGGTACTAAATCTAAATAACTTATATTTCTACTTTTAAATTGCATTATCTATCAATATATTTGTGTTTAAGTGGATGCTAATAACATTTTGTAACCTAAAATCTAACACACAAACAAGTCACAAAAGAACTTCTTTTTAAAATTTTTAAAATATATTTTCCTTACATACTGTACAAAATTCAAAATACATTCCGCAACAATTACTGGCTGACAGTTCATGAAAGTGTACAAAAATAAGCACAGATACAGTTAAGATGCTTTTCAAAGGACCAAACTGAGAACACTGGTTTCACGTTCATATTTAAACTCACTAAAATACTTTTTATAATAAATACGTATAATAACATAAATGAATACGTTAAAATACATATTCTCATTTTGTACACTTTTTGCAGCTGCATTGCAGTAGAGAAGTAATATCATTCATTCATTCCTGATTTCGTAATTTTTTGAAGTATGAAAATATCACCTATGTAAAAAAAGTAATTAACATCAAATTTCCTGGTAATGAAAGATCAAAAGGTTTTTCAAAGAAATGTTTCCTGATTAATGCTTGTAATGTGGATCGCTTCACCTGCTTAAAACATGAACTGACTTTTCAATTTGTCTTCACATTTAATGGTTCTATTTCTCTTAACAAATAAAGAGTGTCGAAATTCATTGACAGTATTTAAATACGATTCATTGCAGAAGCACAGTAAATCACTACACAGAAGCATTATCTAATCGCCTAGAGACTTTACCATTAGATATCAGCAAAAGTATTATTCGTTTCAAAGATATTCATCACAACTTTTCATGCTTTTTACAAATATAACAAAATCCTGAGACTATATCTACATAGTGACCGTGTGAAATATTGGTAACTTACACATCCTGAAGAGGATATATCGTGAACAAAAATAAAAAAATTATGTATTTTAGCAAGAAAAAAAATTAATATTGTTAAAATAATGACATCCGAACCCATTATCCATATGTTCATAGGAACATAACCCTTATCCTCTGCATGCTTTATGTTTAGGAAAAGGAGACCATTTGCTTCTTTATGCAATGTAAGTAAAATTCTAGAAAAAAATTTTCTGTTTTTGAAATAGCTTTGCCTTCAAATGTGCAAGCAATTGAGCTTTTTTTTTTTTTAATCTTTATTGTCCCCATAAAAATTATTTCGGTAAGAATTAATATAGCTAATTTCCATTCTTCTCTACTCGTAAGAAATTATAGCAGTTGTAGGTGAATTTTGTGGATTTCAGCACCTGTCAATTGGTGACAATTAAAATTTAAGATATTATACCTATCTCATACCACATTGTCTTCACATGCTGAAGCAAGCTATGAATATATGGCTTAAAATATTATTTTAGTAACCAATTAATGTTTTAGCTTTCTTTGGAACAAGTAAGTGAACTCTCATTGCATATTCAATATAGCTGTAGGAAAGCTTTTGGTTTCTGAATTTATATTTTCATTCATATCTTTTAAAAGTTCTCTAAGCAATTTACTATATCAGCATTATTGTGTTGCTTTCTCAAACTTCCATTATCAGACTTGGAAGATGGAAAATCCTAATAATTATGAATGAAAGATGTTTTAATATGTCTTCAGATTTTGAGAAATTATATGCATATTATTAAAAAAGAATGGTATCCCTCCACAGAAAATTCACTTTTGCTTGGTATTCAACGTACATTTTATTGAAGCATCGAAGATATGAGCATTATTTTTTCATATGATATGATATATTGAATGTTTCCTTCTGTTTCGACGAATTTTAATAAATTCCTGCTGTTGCTCTAGTCCATTCCAGTAATCTCGAAATGTTGCAGGCTCTAATTCTTTTGAAGCAACAAGTATTTTAAATCCAATGGAAATTCACTAAATTCATATTCCTCCTCGTTTATAGTGCTTAAAATTTGATATACATGGTGGGTGAGTCTTTATGATGCAAAATTTGCATTCAATCCACCGATCTAGTGAAGTAAGTTTCTAAAATTATATTAAACTTCTAGAAATATCAGTACCTAATAGTTTCAAAATGGCCGACTCTCTCATCAGTGGCTCGGCAAATTGAACGAAAATATTTCTGTCTCTCAGGCCGAGCTGCTGGCCATTAAGGAAGCATGTGAATGGGCAAGCAAATTCAATCACAATGCTAAAATATGGAGCAATAGGGAATCCAGTTTAAAAGCGATCTTCTCATTTTCCACCTCAAGCCCAATTGTACAGGATATTCAAGCCATTCTACTCCGTCACACCTATCCTAACTGAATAGAAATTCAGTTAGGATAGGTTAAAGCACATGTGGGTCATAACGGCAACGAGGTTGCAGATTCCTGGGCCAAACAGGGCATTTCTAGAGGTACCTCCATTCAATATCCAGCTCCGAGAGGCCATCTTAAAAGTATATTAAATAAATTGAGTCTAAATCGATGACAAGAAGAATGGAACAATGGCCCAACTAGCAGAAATATTTATCAAATGATCCTCAAACTCTCCTTTAACCCAGCATCTTGGAGCAGGTTAGATATAATTTTGGCAACCGGTCATGACCCTTTTCCTTCGTACTTCAAACGTTTTCATATTAAAGGATCGGATCACTGTGACTGCTGTAAAGTGGACGACCCACTTCATTATGTCACTAGCTGCCCTCTTACCACATCTTTTCATCTTAACAAACCCACCCACGACTTCGAAAGAATCTGGTGGACCAACGTTACGGTAAACAAGATGATCAAAATCAAAATTAGAAATCCTGTAAGGTTTCTGGAAGTCAACGAAGAAATGATCTCCCCAGAACCAAGCCTTGAATACATGTTCGTCTCCTTCCTCAAGCAAGTCCTTCTCCAAGAAATATTAACATCATTAAAATTTCTGAACTCATATTCCCCACCGAACGCTCCCCTTTTCATTATTGTATTGTGTATGGTTATTTTTTGTATACTTTCTATAAACTTTAACATTTTTTTTTCTTCTTAATAAATCTTTTCATGTATATCCATTCAACCGACAGGGAATCCTAGATATTCCAAGTTAGGAGATATTATGTCGCTAAAAGGGAAAAAAATACCCAATTTTGTCATGGTTTGTTACTTTTACGGTTTCTTATTAGTCTTTTATAGTACTTCGGGAAACCATATCGAAGCACAGAGCGTGGTGACATTTCATTTGATATCGATTGCTGGAATATTTGAGAATTATGAACCCAAGGGTCTTGAAAGCTACATCGTAAAGCAGAGGAGTCGAGTAGAACTTTCGAGAGTTTAAAGAGATGACTTCTTTGTATTCTGACCATCATGTTTTAATTTATCCTAACTAATGAGGATAGTTCCGTCGTCTGTACATAAGTAAAGAAGGTCTGAATAATAAAAAAAAGATACAGCGTATAATTTGGATTCATCATTATAGATCAAACCCTTCAACATCACATATTTAATTTTGTTATTTAGCTACTGGTACTGATCATCAGATAACCTCCTAGAAACTCTGGAACTTACCTGAATGCCTGTTCAATGTTTTATCAAGATTTCGAAATGGTTCAACATCCAATTTGGCAATCCAAAGTTATTTTCTATTTCAATATGATAACAAATACCGTGAAATGTACTGAAAGAACACTGGATATTAGTTAACATAACATTGACTTCACTCCAGATGAAATTCTAACAATCTTCTCTAAATATTTTCTATTTTATCCTTTTTCTCATTATTAAATGTTTACATTAATTTTGTATGCTTGATTTTGAAGAAATAACAATACCATCATAGTTAATTCATGTGCATGTCTAATTTTTTTTAACATGTGAAGATGTTAAACAGTGATGCCTCTTCAAGTATCGACTTCATTATCTGACCATGATTAAAAATTAAGAAATTTCTCCCAAAATAGTTTTCGCATCGCTTCGAAATAAAGCCTAAATAAAATAAAACTAGAAAATAACTCATTATTGGACCATCAACTTGATGGAAACTTTACTGATCACCATTGCTGAAGAATAAGTTATGATTTTTCTATACTCTTAATTCTCTACTTAGTGTTTTAGATCAGGTAATGATAAAATTTAAATGAATACAAGATAAATTAAAAACAAAAACAAAATGAATCGTTAATCATTTTGATTAAGTCATGACTGATCGAAAAGGGATCTAAAACTTGGGAATCGGGGTGTTTTAATTTCAATAAAGGTACAATAAATGTATCTCAAAAAATTGAATTCTACCAGAAATTAATTTGTTTTTAGCTTATTGACCGAACTAAACATTTTAACTCGTTGATCGGGTAATGAAGATTTGTCTGTGTTTGGTAAGGAGAGGGGGGGGGGGGTTCAGCTGCTATACTAGAATGTAGAGTATTTGGACCTGAATTTCGCCATATATCACTATATACACTGACTTGGGGTAAAATATTCGGCTGATTCATACTCTCTGGCACTACTATAGTATAAAAGTTTGGAGAATATAATGCTGTCCCTGAATTCGTCTTCGTCATATGTTATGTCATAAATTACGAGGTCCATCTATAAAGTACTTATGCATCCTTGGAAGTATTGACATGTTCGGTCCAAAAATATCACACAGTATTTTTCAACTAAATAAATTTGCTTTAAAAGTTGTAATCAGATAAAATACTTTACTATGTATTTAAAAGATAGTAAATGAATTTAATTTACGGGACTTATTGTATCCAATAAATATCAAGGTTATAAGCCTATCAAAACAATTATTTGACATTATTAAACATTTATGGATAAGATTGAGAAATTTCTCCCATATAAAAATGCAGCTATTTATCCTTGTTTAAAACTCAGCTATTTTGTCAATGTAATCCTAAATCTTTTGCTTTATTTCAGGTCCACCAACTGTCATTTTGACAGATATAGAAATCAGAAGTTTTGGCTCAATATCGGAAACGGATATGGTAAGTAATGTTATTAATTTCTTTAAATTTTCATACCTTTAATTTCACCAATAAAACGTGAAAATTCATTTTTTTATTTATTATTTGCTTATAATATATTTTAAAAATTGACTCATTGTAGAATTATGAAAATATGTTCTGCATTGGTTATAGTTCTATGAAATAGTTTCGGGCAAAGGGATCTTATTATAAATTATGTCTCTTCTTTATGCCATTGTGTATTAAATATTGAGTATTTATCAATTTTAAAAATAACTTTTGTATTATATGATAGGGTAAAATTTAGTTATTTTCTACTTTATATAATTATTTTTCTGTATCGTATAATTTACACTATTTAGTATCGGAGATGTAGGAATTCTAATTGTATGCTTATTAATGGTTATAGCTACATTGCCACCCCCCATGTTTTTTTTATTTTCCTCTTTCCCTGATTTCAAAAGTAAAGTTTCTTCAGCATTTGGGCTGAATTCCAATGCATTACACCTCAAAACTTGTAATACTAGGACGAAAAGTAACGTGACTTTTCAAAGCTGCACAATCTGGCAGCTCCTTTGGTTTCCATGGAAACAGAAAAACACAGACTGCACCTGCAGCTAAGAAATCACGCTAACCTTAGACCTGACGATTTTTTTTTTCTATAAACTCATATATTTTACCAGAAAGGGTGATTTTCTAGTGGTAGGTCAAAACCTAGTCTTTAATAATAATGGGAAGGATAGTCCTGCGTGTTTTCACACACAAACTATAACGGATATTATTAAATTCCGGAGCTATTTCTTTCCTGAAAAGTGAGAATCGCGTGGCTCGTCACAGATTTCTTCATGTGCGTGTTACAGGCGACTTCTTTTCTATTATATTTACAAAGCGATTCGGAAACTTAAGTTCGTTTTAAGGATTCCGACGCTAGTAAGACAAAGTCGTAAACAATCAACCCTTTCTTTCTTTTGGTATTTTAACGTACGACTTTCTCTTTTTTTTAAAGCTTTCTCTAGGTATCATGAAGTCATTCTATCATTTCGGTTTTGCTTGTTATTTCGTATCCTACTTATTTGAATACTTCTCACGTTTACTATGCTCTTAACAAAACTTGGAGCCATATATTGATAAATGAGTAACATTTTTTATAAAAAAGGAGTTAAACTTTTTTACTCTGATAATTGTATGAAATAATACTTTAATCCTGTTTCAATGAAGTTCTCGTTACCTTTTAAATATTCTAAAAAAATAAATTCATTATTTTGGATTCTATTAAATGCGCATTGAACATTATCTTCTCTCGCACGGTGTTTTGAATTTCTTAAATTAAATATAGATAGAAAAAATTTGGAAAAATGTATATTTCTAATTCAATAACAGAAAATAGTGTTTAAATTCATTATTATATATTTTTGAAAAAATTTTCAATTAATTAATGTGAAAAGTCAAGAAACTCTTTGTTTGTTCATCAACTGAAGCGTTCCTCGTATTTTAATTTTAACTTCATTTTAATGTGTCCTTAAAATATAGCTAGTTATTATTTATTTATTTCGTGGGCCGTGGTATTATTTATGTCATCACAATATGTAAGTGGAATAATCACGATATTGCAGAATTAAAAAATATATTTCACATAACAATTATGAAAATTCTGAATTAAAAATGTTTTTTTATTCCTGAATTTGCTTATTTGCAATAGAAGAATTAAGATATATTAAAGATGTTAAAGAGGTTAAGATGTATTAAAGATGTTAAATTATATACTATTCTACGAATCGCAATAGTGCTTCTATCACCTTGTCGTAGTCCCCAAGGTAAGTTGAATGGTCATGCCGCCAACACAATAAATCAGGATCTGAGATAAACACAAAATAGCTCCTCCCATTACGATCCGAGTCAAACGTCCACGGTCCTGATGTCGGTATAGAGGTAACTCCTGCACAATTAGTATACACACCGGGGAAGCGAGAACTTGCTTAATTATACGGCAACTTCTTATAGCCGTATCTGAAGTACCTCCGATGGGACGTTTTCCAACCATTTTCCTTCCTTTCTCTGTACTTCAATCGCTACTACTGTCTCTATGAGAGACATAAAGAAGCATATTAAAATGCTTCTTTATCCTAAATGGCATGCACAGTGGGACCTTGAGACAAACAATAAACCTCTTTCTATCAAACCTCATGCGCAACCTTTTCCTACATTAGCGAACAGAAAAGCAGATAACTTTTTCCATTCGTTTAAGCATTGGACACACTAGATTCACCCACTTGTTGCTAGGTGAACAACCTCCACCGTGTTCGGAATGCCATTGCCAAATGTCTGTCCAACGTGTGTTGTCAGATGTCCATTTTTCAATGCCCAGGGTTAGTAATTTTTTTCAAAAGTCTAATACTCTATTATGTTTATTGCTTGATAAGACACCTCATATCGAAATCTTTGCATTTTTAAAGTCCATAAAGTTTTATCCATTTATTTAACCATTTAATTGTTTTATATTATTTGCTATCTAATAAGATAACACCGTCTATTTGATATTTTCTTATTTTGATAGAAAATCCATTGATCAATTGAAGAAAAATAGAAATCTGTTGAATACTTGACATATATATGTATTCGAAGTTATTTTAATATTGAATTATAATCGTTAAGAATGGTTAATTTTTTGCTTACAACTATCAACATTCGATAAGTCGATGCACGTATGGCTGCGGGCAAAACAATTAAGCGGTTAAATCTTGATTACATTTTAGAGTTTCTTTTCACATTCCCTCCGATGATAGTCTTAAAATGATTTAATTTTTCCTATTGTTTGGCTTAGCAAGGTCAACATCATGACTCTTGTGTCGTAAAAACAGAAACAAATAAAATAAAATCACCATGTAAGCGAGAACCTACTTAATTATACGGCACCTTCTCATACCGGTGACATATATTACTTTTTTCCAACATTTTCCCTCCTTTCTCTGTACTTGTTTCTAATATCAGAAAGTAGGTTTTACATCTAATTCAAAAATTACAATGGATTCAGATCGTGTATTTAGATAAAAGTGCCTTTGTTGGAAAATAACCAATATTTTTCTAACTTCCTGATATATTTAAAAGAGCCCGTTCAATGTATTATAAAAATGATAGTATTACTTAATGATAGTATTTAGATCAATCAATGGCAATTACTACCATAGATTGATCTAAAAATTATACTATGTGAAAATAATTTATGATTTGAATCGAATGCATATTCATTTAAAATAATTCAATCATTTACAGTATTTTTAGGCTAATTCTAAAACCACAAACATTGTAAAAATAGAATTTAATGTAAATTTGTTTCAAATTAACAATGTAAACTGTGCAATAAAGTTATTTAATGATGCTTAAAATAATCAAATTGTACAACATATTACTTGTAAAAGGGTGGCATTTTATAGAAAGGAAAATGTACACATTAATAACGTTTAATTTTCTTGCGCCATAATTTGGAAGATTGATTTTTTAACGTTCTTTTGAACTATTATTTGTTTGCTTGGTCGTAAAGACAAGGCAAACTGCTAATTATAATTCCGTATCGGTTTTTTTTTCTTGCAGTACAGGACAGTTATGATATTGATTTACTATAAAATATAAGGTATATAATTGACTTTTATAAAAGCAATAAATTGTTTTAAACGAAACTTTTTACTGCTGAGAGTCTTTTTTATCTAGAGACTCCGATACCATGCTGTCGAGTCAATTATATAAATAACACAAGTTTTATTTTAAATAATTGATCTTCGCATTTAAAAGAAGAGGGCTACTTTGAGACAATCATTTAATTGAAACAATCGTGTAAATGTCCAAAGATTCTTTGGAGGATTTATTTTGGAACCTGGGTAGTTCAGGTACCAAAGATGAAATCTTACTATTACTAAAAGCACTAAACGTTCCTTTAAAAAATTGCTGATAACATTCTTGGTTGGTTGGTTCTTCTAAGTAAATACTCTTAATTAATAATTAAATAATAAATTGCCAACCTTTTATTGACTTTTACTTTTCTATCATTAGGTATTTAAGCTTTTTTACTTTTGAGATGGAATAGCAAAAGGTTTCTTGGTAAAGTTAGAATTGTGTTGTCAAATTTTGAAGTAAGGCGTCAATAGTGTAACAAACCTTAAAATTTTGTGTTGGGATCAAATTATGAGGATGATACCTGGTATATCATAATTCCCTGCCATCTTACGTAGATGGATTTCTGACGGGAAAGCTTAAATAATCTCTTTATTTAAATTATTGTTTATCATACATTTTTGTAAAATTGAGTTTATTTATAAGCTTATCCATCTTAAAAATTGCAAAATTTAGCTATTATTTAAATCAAATCAGCTTTTAACATTTTACAGCTTTTTTCAATGGATTGTTATTTTCGTCAAACATGGTTCGATCGCCGTCTGAGTTTTAGGAGTGGGAATCTGACTGTACTCTCAATGGACTGGAAATTTCTTCAGAAAGTTTGGACACCAGATACGTATTTCCTCAACGGAAAGAGTTCATACTTACATAAGGTTTCTGTTCCTAATAAATTTGTGAGAGTTAGGTATGACGGCCAATTAAAATATTCTATGAGGTGAGTTCCATTTATTTTGAAAGGAGTATTTGCATAATTGGAATTTTTGTCTTTCGCCTTAACCCTTTTTTGTATGATGATGGAAATTTCCATCATAACATTTAGTAAACAAAAAATTGTACTCAAAACAGGTGTAAATTGGTTGTTTCTGGCAACCTTTTTCACGAGTATTGTATAATAAAGAACGTAGCTGTCAAAAAAAATCAAATGCCACAATCATTATAGTGAGTTTGAACTTGTCATTCCGCTGTTTGTTGTGGTTGGAAGAAACGTGCGATTTCTTGAATATTTTTTGCTAATAAAGGTGATAATGAGGGGTGAAATTTAGGAGAGAGTGACTTTGAAGATTTTGTGTTGAGCTTAGCAAGTAATGATGGATGATGGATTTTTCCATTATACTGTTTTTTTTTTAATTATTTTATATTATATATTTATACTAGGATTTTTTTAAACATTTTCCCTTTAATCTAGAGCATGAATTATATCACCCCGATTTATTCCACAAAAAAAGAAAAAAATCATGCGAAGAAGAGTTAATTGAAAATTGCAAGACATTGTTTTACGCATTTGTCTTCGAAGTTTGAAGTTCTTCTTTAATAAATCCTGGGTAGCTATAGTTTAAATCAGACGAAAAATTATTAATTATGTAAGTCTGATTTCAATAAATCCTTTTATTTTATTAGAAAACTTTAAAAGATTTTACAAAATTATAAAGGGTTAACAGTGAAAAGGAATTAAATTTGTAAATTGTAAATTTTGACTAAACATGAATCATTTCTGGATTACTGATATATATATCCTGATACTGATATATATATATATATCCTTTTCTATAAAAACACTTCTCTGAGACTCAATAAACTTTTATTTACAAAATTTTTCCCCACAAAACAACTGAAATCTTAATTTCCCATTCTTAACAGTGATTGACTCCATAAGATTTTGAATTGATTTACTTGACAAAAGACATTCCTAAAACAAGTGCAAAAGCTCCCTTTTTTTTTAAAAAAAAAATGCCTTCTTTTTTAATTTTTCAATACTATTCATTATCGGTTTATTGAAATAATGCGTTAAAGATTTTTGCGACAATCATGTGATATCACGCTGGATTAAGTGGATATTTTATGATAATCTTGTGTAACCTTTTTTAAAATTCCAAATATGCTTACACTCCATTAACTGTTTTTTCTGGTAATTGTTGCGTCAATTATTATTGTAGTTTCTTCCTAAATTTTGTCATAAAATATTTTTATTTTGATTATTTTTGCATTTTTGCAGACTGACAATCCAAACCAACTGCCCAATGCATTTAAGGAAATATCCTCTAGATAAACAAGCGTGTCCTCTAGTTATCGGAAGTTGTAAGTTGTCCTTTTTTATCTTGAATTTCAAAAGGAGAAAGTTTTCAGAAATATCATTTAATTCAAGTAAAACTACTATTTATCACTGAATTTGAATTTGTAAATTGAATCTTCAAATAAACTAACTGTGCAAGATTTTAAACGCCATCCTTAATTTAGACACATTTATTCTACAGCATGTAAAGCTCAAAAAAGAACCAAGCAGGATGTTTTATATAAACTTTTGGGAAATGCAGCTCATTAATTATTCCCCTTTTCGGGTTATTCATGAGTTTTCACATAAAATTTATTCTAAAGAATTTTGAAAAGTTTCTCAATTTATACATTTGTCTCCATTCTTAGCTTTAAAACAAGTGCTAAGTTTAACGAAGTACTGGTGCTAGATTTTAGTATATTCGAAATATGTAAATAATACATTTTTCATCTTCTTAATTCAATGCGGGATTAAATTCTTAATGTATAAATCTTAAAAAGAAATTCTTAAAATTTATTGATTCAGAATCATAAGGGAAGTTTAGCTTCAACAGAAATTAGCTATATTTTATTAAGAAATTTTTAAACCTTTGCATCTTTTGTAAAACAAGTTTCTGAGTAAAACATTTATCCCTTAAATTTTTATATTTTTTTAGAAATTTGTTTTTAAAAGTTTTATTAAAAACATAAAAATACTCATTAATATCATTTCATATTTAAAAAATTTAAAGGACAAACTGAATCTCATATATTTCCTGATTATTTTATGAAGCTGTAAAAATCATTTTACGATAAGAACAATTATTTCTAACATCTTCCTTTACATATTTGTTAAATAATTTTAAAGCAAAGTAAGGAAGAAAAGCATAAACTAAATTTTATTCAATAGTTGCTTATACGGCAAGAGATGTTCTATATCAATGGAATGGACCAAATCCTGTTGCTGTTGCTGATGACGTAACTTTGTCTCAGTATGATTATCTCAATATTACATTAGCTAATAGTACAGACACTGAATCGAAAGGTAAGTATTTTTTTGTTTTTATAAAAGAATTCTACATCAATTTCTGTACTTAAGTATAAATACTTCCCCTTTTCTAGTTTTTCAGTAATAATAATAATTTTTTTAGAAGAAAATTTTCCCTATTTCGGTGAAAAGTCTTTTATATACAGCAAAATGCACTCAAAATGATAATTACTTGGAAGTAAATAAATAATACTAAAGCTTTTCTAGATAAATATTAGGAAATATCTAATGTAGAAAGCTGCATGCAGATAGCATAAAAGATATATTATCGTAAATAAGTAGAATAAGAAAGGTATATTATCTTAAACAAGTAGAATAAGAAAGACATTATCTTAAAGAAGTAGAATAAGATTTGAATTCCATGTTAAAAGCCATGTAAATCTATTTAAATGTAACTGTTATGACGAGAGGAATTTACACAACAAAGCATCGCTTTGCTATTTAACCATCTTTTTACTAGCTTATATTAACAAAAATGGTTTCCAATTATAGTCAGCTGATTCATTCATGGCCTATTATAAAATTTATCATTTTAGCGACTTTCTAAATTTTTTTATTCCTTATTTTCTGAAAAATTAAATATTAGAGAAAAAATGAAAGCATATAATAAATCCTTTCCTTTCCTTTTCTTCTCTTGCACGGTACTTCCAACTTTCCATTTAAGTTGCACAGAGTGGGCTTAGAATTTATTTCAATTCCGTTTTAAATCTATATGTTAAGTAATCACGGCACATCTGGTAATCTCAAACTTCAATTTGATGACAAAGACGGCATTTGAGTAAGTACACTAATGCTATGCCAACCAAACTAATATTTTGACACTTGATTCATGTGTAGATTTAACAGAACTTCATAAACACACAGTTTTGTGTAAATTCAGTTTCACCATCGACGCTGACTGTCCGTCAGTTTTTGTAGATAGTAAGTTACTTTAGTTATATATTAACGCACAGTTTTCAAGCAACACTAGTGTTGTTTAAGGACGGACCTCGGAATTTTGTTCTGCGGTCAGACGACGAGAACGACATCTGATCGGCGCCCCTTCTGAGTCCCAGATGTTCTCCCGCCTGAACTGGCGAGAAGGCATTTGGCACATAAGGATTTACCGTTCACCAGACCCACTTACAAGACGGTGCTTTGGTAGAATCGAGTCTCAAAACTTGAAAACCTCCAGTCCGAAATCGAAACCTTAAAATCAAGTCACCACGGCCCCTTGTAGGTAGTAAGAAAAGAGTTCGGTCCTGGATCCCGTTTGACCACAGTTCAATATTACCAGGTTTTGACCAAACAGTCCTAGTGTAACCTCATAACGTGACTCCACTCCATTCAATAAACTTTTGCTATCTTGGATTCCCTTTTAATTTGGTTTATAGGTTTTATTTGGATCGAGGAATGAGAGAAAGGATATTTGACATGATAACTTGTTTAACATAATATTTCCTGGTAAATGATTTTTTTTTTGTTAAAAAATTTTATTTCATCTTTTATTTAATTACTATTTACATTAGCACAAATTCAGAAACCCGGTAAAAATTTCACTAATTATTCTAAATTTTTATCTAACAGATTTTCGCTTTTTCAAATAAAGGATATTCTGTCATGTAAGTTGAATTTAATTTAAAGAAGATCTCAGCATATGCATTTGCCCTTGAGGAGGGAACACTTAATATAATTTCAGCAGTGATTTTTTTCTTTTAAATGTTGATGGAATTTTTCTTCGTATTTCTGGTCGGCTTAGCTTGGTTGTAGTTTCTACTCTGAATTGTAAACTGATTTCTTTGAATATTTATGGTGTATGAAGGCCTGGATTAGAAGCTTGAAGAAGGTGTAGCTCAAGTGTCGCCTTCGTTAATTTTTAAAATAATGGTTCATGGATTTATAACGAGCGCTAAAAAGAAAGTGGCGCCACTACAGTTCTAGTGGCGATATTAAAAATGGTAAAAAAGATTTTTCTTTTGGAATAGCTCTGTATTTCAGGAAAATCTCTAGTATAAAATCAGCTAACAGCGGCGTGTCATTGAATGAAACAGGTAAAATAAAATAAGTAAAATTGTGACATGAAATACTCCAATCAGGTTCAGAATACAGTAATCTGATATATATCCACCAAAAGTATCAGGGAAACTGATGTTTACAATTAAGAATTCGTGGAAGTAAGTGCATAATATGAAATGCAGTTTTCAGATGATGCAGGGATTTTAATATTATTGGCATATTCGTGGGATATCAGTTGTATTCTCAGGTCCCCACAAAAAAAATCACTTCATTGCCGAAGGTCTGCAGTATGCCTCATACATATTTTTAATCCTTCTGACAGTAATAAAATGGTAATTAAACAACAGCTTGTTTAAAAGATTCCATGTGACGATTTTTCAACTTTTTATGCCCCTTTTTACATCAAAAGCACACACCCACATCAAAACCACACAACACTAAGGACCATCTTTGTTTCACGAACAAAGGCATCAACCAAAGTTATGCAATGAAGAATAACGCTGCAGAACCCACACTCGGACTTCTTTTCGGACGCTTTTTAAACTATGCAATACGTATAGAACTTGCATTACATTAAACTATACAATACTTTTTTGCAAGTTGAATAGTAGATTTGAAAGGAATGTAAATCCAACAAAGCAATAAATCATAAGTTGACTTAAATCTTTCTTATTTCTCGTGCATTTTATACATTTATAAAGTAGCTGAAAGTTTCAAAAATATTAAAATCGAATTACAAGTGTAATAACATGCAGAATGTGCACACAAAATTTAGTAAAAAGCTGAATAGAAACAAATAGGTACGATGTGTTACAGAAGAAAATTATATTTTGTCAGTTGTGAAGAATACGAATAATGAAAGTCGAAAGTTACTCAGGTACTTTTTAGCTCAGGCAAAAAAGATACTTAAAAGTGCCACGGTATTGATTTAATACAGTTATGAAAACAAAAGGAGAAAATAAAAAGAGGAATTCCAAAAGATCAGGACATCAAATATTCTCTGAAACTATAAAAGAAAAGTATCAGAAAGATTTTCAACTCTGTACCTTTTGACGCAAGGGAAATCGTAGCTGAATATCTTCAAAAAGTTTTCTCAAAATAGTAAAACATTCAGCAGTGAAATGTTTTACTGCAATTTGTTCATTATCAAAATGTTGTTACATTCGGTATAAAAACATTTAGCTCATTAGTTTAGAAAGTTAATATCGCTGAAGTGTCAGTCATATTTATTTATTTTAAAAAGGAAACTGCTACATTCGTTAAGGAACTTTTTGGCATTTTGAGAGACAGTCAGTGTGTATGTATTCATGAATTACCAAATATTATTCTCAACATGTACACATTTGTTTCCAAAATGATTAGAATTATTAATGAAATATAACTCCGAAAAGTAGTGTTTTATTCTAGCACAATTTTTCTCTAGCCATCTAAGCTATCAAATCGCATTTTGCAGGAATGTTTTAAAATTCAGAAAGGTATTTGAGCTGTATCTAGAGATTTTCAAAAGATATGGCTGAATTATTTAGACTTGATTCCCGTTTCTTGCATTATTTGTTCTAAAAATGCCGTGGAAAGATTTGGAGACAAGATATTCGTCTTGTTGTGAGAGAAAACAAGGTTTGAATATTCATTAAAACAAAATTTAGAAATGTCTTATTTAAATTTAGAATATTCTTCTTGTAGTACGAGGAATTTTTATTTATTTATTTGTTTGTTTGTTTGTTTTGCGTCTTTAGTCTTTGGTGATGAAACGAAATTTTCATAGCAGCAATGAGATACAATTCGTTTTTCAAATGTTTCACATTTTTAGATTTATTTCCTGATGAGTAATTTTTAAAAAAGATTTGATGAATAGATTAACTCAAACCTGATCATTGCTATGCGACATGTCTAGTTAAGAAATAAATACTTTAGGCTATTCTTAAATCAAAATTTTTAAGACTTATTTTCTTTACATTTCATGCCAATTCTCATTTTTCTTTAATTCCTCAGAACTTGATCCTTTATATAGCTAATTACATCGATTGTTCCTGAAATGCCAGAACTTTCAATTACGTTTTTCAAATATTTCACATTTTTTTTTTTTTTTTTTTTTTTGTATAAACATTACTATTGTTTTCATTTTTAGAAAATTCTAATTTTAAGCTTTTTTTAAACTTACAAAAGAATATTTCTGATCTGAAAGAATGAATACTTGTCCTTATAATTAAAACTTTGTTCTTACGATCTTATATAGTATAGAATTATTCTAATTTTGCAATTATAATTGTTATTTCTTGTTAAAATCACTCTGAAAACCAATCAGGACCCTTTGCAAATACTGATCTAAGTATATTGTTTGTGAACATCGTACCAGTAATATTAAAAGAAATCATTCTATAGAAAAGAAGAACGGTAAAAGCCATGTCTTCAATATTCATTTTCTTTAAACAAGCAATCATTTTACATAATTATTTTGTATGTCTTCTGCCTTATAAATATATAACTACATACATCTGATACAATAACCATAAAAACGATCATTTACAGGTCGTTTCATTCTACAACCGAAAAAAATACAAGCCAAAATGTTAGAGATCAATTACAGGATTTCTGTAAAAAGGATTTCACGTTATTAATAGTGTCTTCGGTACATAAGAACAGTGCCTGTTTCAAATATTTACTTGGAAAATTTGAATACAGATAGCCGAATATGAAATCCTGGTTTGACAATGACAGGATGACTAAAACGAATAGAAGTACACTGATATACGGTTAGTCAATACATAATTGTATAGAAAAAAGGAACTATTATAATGAGAGCCATTCTAGTACAGAACGATGTAATAAATAACAATATCAATTTGTCAAAAATGTCCCCTCACCTTCCATTTCAATATTTTATAAGATGCCCTTTTATAAGACTTGATATATTAGAAAATTGTGAAATTCCCATCTCCTTCAACCAATCACCCCTTTTATCTAGATGATTATATCGTTTCCATCTTTTCGTAGGTACTTCATCTTTGTTGGCCAGATTCATTTTGAGAAGACGGAGAGGATATTTTATTTTGCAAATTTATGCGCCATGTGCTATGATTGTTGGTGCATCTTGGGTTTCCTTCTGGATCAACAAGAGTGACGCTCCTGGTAGAGTAGCAGTAGGTAAGTGATTACGAAAATATCACACAAAAAATACTGTGGGGTTTCAAGTACTTTTATAAAGATCAAGAATGGGGATTTCCAGGCAAAATCACTTCTTCAACAGCTTTTCATCAAAGCCATACGGTAATCTTTCAATGAATTATTTGGAGAAAATGTGATTTTAATACCTAAAGAAGATAACAAATGCCAATCCCTTTATTAATTCCTTCCTCTTACAGATTCATGCACCTATTAACATCGATTTCCTGAAAAAAAAATTAGTATGTAAAACAATGATATGTAAGATATAGAAAGTGTTTTCCAACAGCACGGCGCCTTCAAAGTAAAAACTAAAAGCAAAATAAATAGAATGCATTTTTAAATTAGATGAAAGTTTTGCTTTAATTTAAGAATATTCTTTTTCAGAAGGAAAGTCATTAAGGACATTCATTACTACAAAAATTATCAAGATAACCAAATTAGTATAATAATTTTTAAATTTAGCTAATGTTTTCAAATCTTATTGAAGTCACATAACTTTGCTTATTATTAATAACGATATTTTTTCATCTCTATAAACTTCGCTAACTATTCTTTTTTCACTGATTTTTATTGAACATTTGTTCCATTTAACAAATTTTTCTTTCTAACGTCAAAGGAATAACGTTACCGATTCGGATAGCGATTTTAAATTAACAAAAAAGATTCTTTTAATCAAATTTGTTCTTTCGTATGCCACAATCATCTCGCAACACTAGTGTACTAAAGAGCTTTTAAGTAGAGTGCTGGCCATTAGTTTTTCCTTCAAAGATGTTTAAAAAAAAGGAATGTGTTTTATATTCTTGCAATCTAAAAGTAGTTGTTATCCTTATTTGCCTTTCGTTTAAAATAAATAAAATATCCCATTCTTTTATATTCACCAAGCACTTAACATTAAAAAAAGAAACAATTTAACCTAGTTTGTTAAATTAAAGCAGTAAAGAATTTTTATGCTTCAGCAATTAAAAATATTTTAAAACTTTTGTATTATTACTTTCCTGAACGAAGTAAATGGTAAGTTGACCTTATTGAAATGAAGAAAGAATTGCTTTTCAATTAGAGTGTGTACTGTGTATTTTTACTGAAACGAAATTCTCACGAAATATTTTTTTGCTGTTGAAGAAGCACTCCATGTGTAAACCTAAACGAACACCAACACTTTAATTCCTTGGACAGTTAATATCTTCATAAAATAAAAATTTTCGAAGATTACATATTCTTTAAGTACCCACTTAGTTCATCAAATAAGGAAAAGATTCTGTAACATATTCTTACGCTTTAAATTCTGTGTAATTTTCATTAAATAAAATCGATATAGAAATATATTCATTCTATGTAGAAATTTTTTTTTCTCGCAAGGATTCTTTAATTTCTTAGAGAACAATTTCTATCTTTCTTTTAATGATACAAATAAATAATAAAACATCCTATTATTATTAAAAGATAAAGAAAAATGAATTATTTTAAAATTTCGTTATTTTAGATTTAATTTTTCATTTGTTTAAGATAATTTTACTATAAAAACAAATGAATGGTTAAATGTTGAGAGGTTCTATTATTTTATATTCAATATATTTTTAAAAAAAATTAATGAAGTAATATCAGATAAACGTGAATCAACTTCTTCTAACTAAACGAAATTAATTAATTAGTTATTTTTATAATTTCAGGATTTTAATATTCATTATGATACTTTTTTTCTTCTGTTCTTTAAGTGTTATGCATCATCTTATACATAAGACAGCATATATTTTAAATATAGAACGATTAAAGAAAATATTTTGAAGAGTATACCTATTAAGAAAATATTACAAAAAAAGCAAGGAATTATTATTTTAAAATAGGTTTATTTATTAATTACTTCATATACATAAAATAAATAGTCTAGGTGAATTTTAAAAAAAAAGGTTTTATTTTTGATAAACTACTTACAAGCATAAAAAAACGGCGTTTACTTCCATTTCTTTTCTGAATGTCTTTAAGCAATACACAAAGAAAACAAATATTCGTAAATCAATAATTAAATGCATCATTTTCCGAAATCGAAGTCTACAGAAAAGTTCACTAAATCTCGCTATATCCAAATATTTAAAGAAAAAATGCTTTGAAACTAAATTAGCGACAGTTTAGACAAAATATTTGACATTAATATTATTTTCATATATTCATTTTAACCAAAATATGTACCATTTATAATTGACATAGCTCTTGTTTCAAATTTATATTAGGAGACATAGTAAAAAAATTATTCATATCACGAATTATTTGAATTGCTATAAAAGCATACTAATCTATCTTGATTAATACGTTACATTGCTTGAAGAAAAAGATGCTTAAAAATGTAAATATATTTTTATATGTTTATTTACTTTATTTTTTTATTTTATTTGTTCATTTTTTGCATTCTTATCGATTGCTAAATAACATGGTTGCCATTTCGTTCTGTCACAACACTGCATGTACAATGCTCTAATGCTTCTCATTTGCTCTCCGTTAAAAATTTTCAATTTTAATTCATTTCACAGTTGCAAATAATTAAAATATTAGTGAAATTTCTAATCAAACTCTGTCTAAAATCTTGGATTAGTTCTTTATAAATTCATAGATACGGAAACAAGCACTTACATAATAGTCTTCATGTATTAAACCTTTTCCATGATTTAACCCCTTAGCTATGTAATTCTTCCAGGTAACTAATTAAATGACACCTTTGGATTTTCAAAAATATTAGGGCATTGATTTAAATAAGATGTTTAGGGATTCTATATAATTTATTTTTAGAATTCAGCCAATGAATGGTTTAATTTGAGCTAATTATTATGGTTATTCGATGCACAAACCCCACTCGGACTCAATATTAAAGGGGTTAAAATATATTAATGTAATATAAAACATATTTTTACGTATTATTATAATAATATCGATATTATATTAGCATACCAATGGGTCATATCATTAAAATCCTTCACATCAGTGAAATATTGAACACTATATTTAATTTCCCCTTATGTCCTCAGCGAAGTACTCTAAAAGCTTCTGTCAATAAAAATATACCTTTAAATTGTTTCCATACAATTACTCAAGTAACCTTTCAAAGTTATATCAATATAAACCAAATAAAATCATTAAATAAGAAAATGTCTAATCTATGGGGGTAAAATTAATTATTTAAAACATTTTTTACAATAAATTATTATAGTTTTTCGGCAGTTAGTTTCCACAGGAATTTTATATTTATTACAATATTTAAACAAAATGCAGTATGAAGATGTTAATAGTTACGAAGGATTCTTACGTGATCAAGAACAGAACAGCCTATCCTTTAGTTTAGTTATATTAACGTCCCATTTTAAAGCAACACTAGGGCTATTTGGGGACGGATCTTGTAATTTTGAACACTGGCCAGATGACGAGGACAACATCTGAGCCGGTACGCCCCTCTCCAAACGTACACGCCATTCCAGCGGAAGGACGCCTATCCTTAAGAAATGTATCATCTTGGTATAAATTTAGTATTACAATCCTCCCTTAATTCCTTCAAACTAATAAAAAATATTTCTTCCAATTATTTCTTTTCTGATTAAGCAATCTAAAGTAACCGGGGATGATAGATCATTTTTAAAGAAAGTGTTTCGTGGAAAAAACGCAAAATAATAAAAGCAAATAATATTAAGCTTATAATATCACCAAGGAAATTTAAAAAAAAAAAAATATTTCACATCTACGATTTTTAATTTTTCCATTTCAAATTTAAGAAAGTATACTTATGTCTGTACCAGCTATAGTCCGCTATCACGCACAATTCATATATTCATTGTTTTATTTTTATAATAAAAAAGTTTTTGTCTTAAAAGTAAAAATAATAAAACATAAGCTTAGTTTTGCATGTCAAATATTTTTTTTTCTTTTCTTTTCAGGAGCTACAACTGTTTTGACACTTGTGACGATGGGATTCGGTGGTAGATCGTCTTTACCACGTGTAGCCTATGCAACAGCTATTGATTGGTTCGTCATCTTATGCTTTTCTTTTGTATTCGCTGCCATGGTCGAATATGCATGTGTCAATGTTGTCGATAGAAATGATCTCATGAAACTTCAGAAAGCACTGAAGCTTCAGCAAGACAAAGAACAAGCCCAGGTACGTTTTACCAATATTTATAATTCAATATTTTAAAAATCCATACATTCGAAGTATTGGATACATTATAAGCTAGATTAATATTATTTGTAATTGAGTTAAAATTAATATGTGGAAAATTTTTGATATGACGAAAATTATAAATCAAAATAATTAATTTCTGTTATATTTTAGAGTTTAAACAACGGAAAAGAATTTATAATTGGCCGACTGAAGAAATAACACTATAAATATTTAATTTAGTTAAGTATTTATTATTTTTAAAGAACAGACCCTCTTCATATTAAATTCAGATTATTAATTCATACATTTAATTTTTGAATTATTCAGAATAATTTTTCTTTTTACTTTTTGCCTCCATTTAAATAATAAAACAATTTTAAGCAAATGCATTTTAAGTCTATAATGTTTGGAAAATATCGAAGCAACACATAACGCATTGGGGTGTTTTGCACTTATTTTATGAAATAGCATAAAATATTCTCGAATTATTGAAAACAAATAAAGCTATGAAATTATTTCTTATAAAGAAAAGGACACAAATTCTTCCAAAAATAATAAAACGTTTTAATTCGCTAGGAATTTTACCAGCGATTGTTTGCCAACTCAACATAGTTCAAAAATCGTAGTTCAAAGTTCTGAAAAATATTTCTAGATCTTTTTAAATCAATACATAAATTAGTCATGAAATAAAATTCTATATAGTATCTATATATTTAATCTGCATATCCTTCCAGTTAACATATTTGAAATGTTGGAATTTCATCCAGACTAGAAAAAAATAAAAACAATAGATATACCAAGCAATACTAATAAAATCCAAGAAATCTTTATTTTTTAAAGCCTGAAATTCTCTAAGTAATAATATAAAATAATTTATTCATCGAATCAGGTAATATTTAGGAATTTATGAACTGGAAATTATGTCTATAGAATCAAACATAAATTTTCAAAACAAAATTAAAACCATTTTTTAAGTCATAATGAAATTCACTTTAATACTACAAAGTTATTAGTCAATATGTTCGAAACAATTTATTGTCAAATAAAAGAGAATGTCTTCAATCTGAATATTTCATTTTTCATCTAGTGCTAACACTTTTCGTTATTCTGAGGATAAATAGGTACTTCAAGTTTTTGGCTTTCCTTGACTTCGTAATTCATCGTCAATATATTTGAAAAGAAAATCATATCTCAAAATTGACTTTGAAATGCATGACGAATTATTCTGATTCATGTCTTTGAGTTTGATGGATGACATTCTTTTTTTAGGAATACATTTTGGTTAGATAAATTGACTTAGGATATTCTTTAACGGCAAATGAAGTTAGCTCTGCTAAACATAGGATGGCGAAGTAAATCGATATTATGAGATAAACCGATTTTTTATGTGATTCTGATTAAAAGAAATTCCGCTACATAAATGCACTTTGAATTTTCCCATTATATTGAATATTAACACTTTTAATAAAAACATCAAACAAATTTGGTAATGTTTTAATTACATTTATCTCAGTGAATGGAATTTATTTTAATTTCCTTGTTATTATTTTTTAATACATTTTAACATCTTTCGTAATCAAAAATTGATTGCAATCTTTTTTTTATTTATAACTAAGGATTTTTGTTATATTTAGGAACTCGTTTTTTTTAAAACGAAAGCGTGGTCTTGCAAATGCAATCGGGGATGGGATTTTTTTTCCCTTGGAAGATAAGGATCAGATGTTGTTGTTGCTGTTGTTTCTTACGTCACTTGCCATGGACGAGCCCGCTGTTCACAGACAGCTGATTTAAACCTGAGGGGGAGCGCCTCTTGATTCTACAGTAGCGCCATCTAGGGCCAAGAGAACGACTTAGCTACACACTCGTCAGAACCCTTTTTTACGGGGCGGACTTCATTCACGCATTTCATTCACTCAACCACAGATCGTAATTTAGACCTGAATCAGAGAACGATCACCCCTGATCCAGTACCCCCAGTAGTATTACTCTCGACATAAAGGACTTTGTGACCACGGCGTATTTATAAGTGCGCCAGCCACCGCACACACACGAGGAGTCTTCGGCCGGCGGGGATCGAACCCGCAACCTAAGGGACACGAATCCGACGCTCTACCAACCAGGTTATCTCAGCCTAGGATCAAATGTTGTTGTTGTTTATAATGGCACTTGCCATGGACAAGCTCGCTGACGAAGTTAGCGATTTTAAGCCAAGGGAGCGTCTCTTGTTTTAGCAGCGCCAACTAGGGCCAAGAGTACGTCTTAGCTACTCATGCATCACATTCTCTTGCACAGCCCCTTTTTACAGGGGGGCACATTTACACATTTCACAGATAGAACAGATGAAGAACAACCATACCTGAACCGAGACTCGAACCCAGGACATCCAGATCACGGGGAAGAAACGCTACTCCTATGCCAGGACGCCGGCAGGATCAGATGTTAATATACTGAACGTATAATTTCATGCTTAAATTAAAGTTCACCTAAAAAAATATAATTCAGTTTTCTTGGCTTATCTGAATTAAACAGTGAGAAAGTGAAATCAGTTTCTACACCTTTAAAATGAGAAAAATGATTTCAACAGCGAACCTTTTATAACACTTGATTTAGTAAAGTTTACTTACATTAACGTCCCTTTTAAAGCAAAACTAGGGACATTTTGGGACTGACCTCATAATTTTGAATCGCGGTCAGAAAACGAGGACAAAACCTGAACTAGTATCTGCCTCTCCAAACCTTCACATTACACCAGCGGTGTGATGTTTGGCCTCAATGTTTCATAAAATTTAAAGCAAAATGTTGTATGAATAAAGAAACGTCTAATTTTCGTCATTGAGTTTTTATTTAACTCAATAAAAGTTACGATTTTTCTCAATAGAAGCAAAACTACAAGTGGAATATTATTTCATAAATCGTAGTTCTAACTCTCTAATGAGCTAATAATAAAGATGAGTTGTGATATAACTCTTTAATGGACCATTATATTAGATTTACAAAGAAAATGAAAAGAAAACTATTATTATTAATCGTTAAAAAATGGTTTAAGAACCAAAAATTCGCATTTCCAATTCTTCACGCCGGTGATTTATTATATGTTGAAAAATATATAGACAGTAATTAATAACATTGATTATCTATTCCATGTTATCTGAATAACCAAAAGCAATCACGTAATTTATATATATATAACTGAATTTCCTTTTACAACACTGAGGAAATCTAATATATTTTTATTATTGATCATTAATAAGTTGTTGCGGTTTATAAACAGCACAACAATTCTGAATAACCTTAAAACAAATTATTTTAACAAAATGTTTTTAGGATAATAATTTTCTATTATAAAAATTCCCCTCTCAGTCTTTTTCTCTAATGAATATTCATTTCAGTTTTTAGCCTGTAGTTACGTATTTTACTAAGTGTACTGGAGAAAATAAATTATTTTATGACAACCAAATTTTGACAAGATCAAACCTTCTTGACGTCTACTTATTTTATATGGAAATTTTTAAAGAAAAATATAATAATTTTAATTCCTTCTTTTTTTACTTCTTAAAAAACGGAATATCACTTAATAAGCAACACTATCTATATTAATACTGCAAATTTTCAAAAGGAATTTTCTCTTTAGCCACCGACAGTAAATATTTCTAATTTTTTCACATCTTCTATAAATATGCTCTTTCGCGTTCACACTCAAAAATATTGCGAAAAATGCAGTTTTTTATTCCTTTTGCAAAATTCAAATAGGTGGCGTTGCTAGAGAAGTGATGATATGTAACTTTTAGTTCATATATTTAATAAAAATAATTAATATTCTTTTTGCTAATGAGGGAAGTCCCACGAGGGGATCTCTCGTAATTGAGGATCAGAAGCTTCCTGCATGGTGGTTGATTCTCATCATCCTTTTGGGTATACGAAAGGGTGAGGGTGGCTACTTCCCATCGATGACGAGACGTACTTCCTTAGGGAAGGGTTGTACCGTAGCCGGTGATGGCCCTTACAATTTAACCCTATTCCCGATAGTGCTGCTGTCTCGGCAGTGCGGTCATTCAAGCTTCTCCATATGCCTTCAGGCGGGTCGGAGTAATCAGTCTATGATTACTAATGATGGAACAAACATTCGGAAAAACTGTAAAGTTCTAAAGCAATCTTTACAGGTTGCACTAAGAGCAATTTAATAATCTCGTGAGAAATTTGAACGAAAAATATTTAAGAGTATTCTGTGCAAAAACCAGCAGAAGAGAAAAAGAAGAAAATCTAGGGTAGAGATGAAATTAGAATAAATATCTGAAACCAGATTAAAGATAAAACATCACTTTTAAGGAATAAATCTGGATAAAAGCTGAATAACTTTAGACCAGTGCAATGTAATGCCCCCCATACCTTAAATCAAAATACAAGGGAACGACAGAAATACAAGTAATGACTTCAGAACAACACACTGTGATAATAATAGATGATACACAATATCGATCTTTGTTTTGTTTAATAAAATATTCCGGCAGGTAGTCAAACTATTGGTATGATAATCAACAGAAGTAAAATTTCCGACCTGCTCTCGTTTACAATCTACTTTATAGAATAGCTAAAATTGTAAGTAAATATATTATTGATTTGTATAAATCAAATTTTCTCTGAAATATAAAAGAGACATAATATACTTATTCGTTTCGACATATACATCTCAGAAGGCAATCGTTTTTACACTTCTTTATTTAACTTGACTTCTTGTGCCATGTGTATTCCATAATTGATTTTTCGCTCACTTCCTGATATGCTAGAATTTTAATTTTTTTTTTTTACTTGTGAGTTATTTATGACAATTTACATCCTATTTTAATATCTTCTGAACTTAATTACCAGTTAGTTAATCGAAATTCAGTAAATTTTGATTTCATACTGTGGCGCCTCCTGGTATTGGATTTGAGAAAAAATTCTAAGGATTTTATAATACTAATAAAAATTAATTATGAAAAAAAACTGAAAAATCAGTAAATAAATTTATTTTTAGTACATAAATAAGCATGTTTTTAAAAATTGTTTCTACAAAATTTATTAAATAATTTTAATATTTACATTCTTGTTCTGAATAATAAATTGTGGCATTATATTTTCAATTAATTTTTATTGAATGTCTTCTCCACAGGCTGCTGGAACGCACAAAGAGAATGGTGATGACTTAACAGCAATCTCCGAATCTTGTGATACCGAAGAACGGCCTCTGAACTGTCCTCAGAAATTCCGTCCGTTCCGTTGGAAGAAAAAGAAACGCTACCGCGAAATTGCTACAAACTTTGATGAAATTTCTGCCCCTGATAGGGGAAGTCGTATTGACGCCTACGCTCGAGTGCTATTTCCCTTCGCCTTTGGTGTGTTCAACCTGCTCTACTGGACGTTGTATCTGTACACAATTGACGATGAAATACCCGATGATACTACATTCTGATAAAACTGCATTTAGCAGTTAAACAGTAAAAGATATCATGTTTAAAAATATGAACTTTGCAGTTACTTCACTCATTCACTTATCCCAGATCCTTACTTATGTAGAATTGAAACAAGGCAGAGAGTCGATATGTTTCATCATCTATCATCAAATAACTATTTTTAACAAACTTAAAATGTGAGAAAAGGGCAAGGCCATAAGGATTCAATGAGTATTGCAATAGATATACCATATTTCCTTGTTAAATCACAGCTATCTGACGATTTAAACTTGAATATGTAACCATGAAACCAGTTTAAGAACATTCAAAAATTAAATGATTTGGGTATTAGCAATTAGGTCATATTTTATGTAATATCGTTTTTTTTTATGAAAATTTATAGGTGCATTAACGGAAAAGTCGTATCTTTTTATCACATGAAATTCTATAAATTTTATTTCAAAGCAAGAAATTTTCGACAGCTCATAGAATTCTTTGAGACTAATTCCTTAATTTTTATCTCTTTAAATAATAACTAATCAACTATGGGAAAAGATTTAGAACACTCGATGTGACCTAAGAATATGGCTCAGCGTTTCCTAGCCAGTTCTTGAATCTCATACATAATTATATCCGCACTGTGTGCTTTGGTTTTGACCTGACAGTCTTTTCTATAAACCAGTGAAAAATATTTTACAGAAAGCTCTGTATTATCTTCGGACTTCTCATGAATAATGCATAATTCCATCAGAAGAAACATTCTAAAAAGGATTTTCTGTTGTAGATTTACTTGCAAAAACACATTCTTTCTTGTAGGAACATTACGATTATTTCATTGATAGATTTATTTGTTTATCAGTCAACAGAAACATTCTAACAGGGATTTTCTATTGTAGCTTTGCTTGTAGAAATCGACTTTTTTTTCTATGGTCCTTATTATTATTTAATTGATTTATATATTTGTTAGATTAAAGCCCTACTTATCTAAAATCTCAGAACACATAGTACAAGATATTTTCTTAAGGAGCTTGAATTCCTGGTGTTATAACTTTTTATTCAAAGTAATTATTTTATTTCCAAATGCTTGAAATCCAAAGCTAGATTCCTTAATTTACGCAGATACTATGGCGATCAAAATCACAAGATTGTAGTTCCATGTTAACCCTTTAAAGGGCCATTTTTAAGGGTCATATTATGTTAAAATATTTTTAGGCTTGAAATTAGAATAAGAAAAGAGATTCATTTAGCATATTAGATAAATTTAATTTGATTAAATAATTAATTTGGTTAATTAATAATTAAGTATCAAATCAAGACGAATCATTTTGTGTAAAATAAAAAACTAAAGTATCTAAGCTTCTGTCTTTCTAAAAAAAAATTGTCAGAACTTATGCCAACCTACATAAATTCATACAAAAATTGATAAATTTGGTGGAAAGCATACTTCTCATGGCCCTAGAAAGGGTTAAGGTAAAAATGCGCAACTAGAATACGATATTACTAAAAAATGACTTAATAATTCAAATCACTTCTAAGAAATATGCAATAGAAAATTGTGCAAATAAGCAGCTGCTTCTGAAGATAAATTTTATGAAATTACAATCACTTAGAAGTTTTATTCAAAAAATGCAGATATAAGACCATTCCTTTCAATATTTTAATAAATGCTATATAGTAAAAGCAATATCTTAGAATTCATGCAATGAAAATATTTGAATATAATTTTACATCTCTTTCTTATAAATACGTAGTGTTTTTTACATCCTAAACTGAAATTTGTGCTATTCTAAATAATCTAAAATAAGACATCTTAAGACATAGAATTGAGAAAAAATAATATTTGCACTTAGAATTCATACCGTGTATACATGGTTAAATAAAAACTCAGATTTGAATAAAAACAACGAAAATTTAGCGAGTATTTTGGCAACTGGAATAAAAAAGTTGCTTAGAAGAAATTCCTAGAAAGTGGATTCGAGGAATTTACTGGATTGGTTTCTAAAGTAGAATTTAATTAAAAACTCAAAGATTTATAGGCATTTGCAATATGATTCCTTCAAATCAATCAAGATTTAAACTAAATCTTTCCAGTAACATAAAATTCTAGTCAATGTTTACCAATCGTAATCTGATATCTTTAAATTCTACATTCAATATGCTTTCCTAAATAAGCAAATCCTTCAGTTCTACAGCTTCATGGTTTGAATATATCATATTCTTCACAAAAATAGCACCATATGAATTTCAGAGACTAAAGCAGAGAAAGCATTTCATCGATTTCATGCACAAGACTCTAGATTTGTATTTTTGACTGTTTTTAAATTCCAGAAATAAACCTGAATTCTACTTTGATCGCAATTTAAAAGCAGTGGCAAAACGAGTTTATTTTTCTAGAGCACCTTGAACAAATGTAGTAATGCAGTTTAGAAGACTAATAGTTTGTAGAATTATAAATTTGATGCTTATATGATTTTAAAAATAAAACATATCCTGTACTTCATTATCAATTTATATATGCGGTGTATTTCTTAAATCTGTCACAAATCACACATAATAGGAAACAATATATTTCTTAATCATAAGATTCGTACCTTTCATGAATGCTATGTATCATGAATGTTTATTGTGTTTTTCTTTCATGCAAACAATAAAAATTTGCTTAATACTGTTTATTCTCGGATTCAGAAATCTTTCATGTTTGTGGACATGCCTAAGGAGGCGTTTATTTTACCAGAAAAGCGGCGTGAAGAAAGATAAAGGGAGGTAATGTTCCCTTTTAACAATAAAGCGTATTTAGATTATTATTAAAACGTATTTAGATTCCGGAATTAGGAGGTTTACCAACCTCTCATCTTTCTGCGCACCACTTCTTTACGAAATACAGTCGGCAAAAAGTGGAATCCTGAAACGTACTAATATGAACTAAATTCAGTGGCACAACAGCCCATGTGGGCCAAGACTTACAGTGCCCATATCTGCTTTCTTGACCGATGGCCCTAGAGTGCAAAGCATATGTCCCGGTTAGGTGGTCAGCCTGCCAACGACCTGCGTCCAACGACCTGCCACCTCAAGGATTTGGTCATAAATCTGACATCCAACCCACTGGGGGACCACACTCCCCCTTCGTCCGTGGTACGCCTGTAGTTTCCCGCAAAATGTCGGTAGATGGATAAACATCAAAGAACCGGAAAATTTGTTTGGGCTATCGGGGGGGGGAAGTGAGTCAAAGAAACTGAGGGTTTTGAGCGGTCGAAAGGGGAACGCCGTCTGAAGATTACTCTGGTCGTGGGTCCGCTGCCACAGGCGGGGGTGGCACCACGAAGGAAGAGTGACAGTTTTATGACCACATCTGTGAAGACCATCCGGCCGTTGGACCGCGGCTTAACTCTTTCACATCCAAGCACTTTTCAAGTGGCACTCCCTTTAACATCCAGACTTTTTCAGCGTGTCTCTGAAAGACATGGACTCTTCCTAGCTGAGGGACAGTTACCCCCCGCACTCTGAAGTAATAAAACTGTCGACGCTCTATCTTGAATAATTGCCTTGCGGTTTTCGACAACGAGATTCATTTTCCATCAGCTTAAGAGTTTTATTCTAATGTATTTATATTTTTTAGTGTGAAGTGTTTCGCTCATCATCTTTGTAGGGTATTTTTTTTTTTTTACAAAAAATTTGAAATTTATTCTATAATTTAGAAAATGGGTTTTTTTTTGTAAGTTTTATGTTAGGCTTCCAAACCATTTAAATAAAAACTGTCTTTACTAGCAATTTCAAAAACATCTTTATGTTTCATTTAATTCTCAATAGGCTTTTACATTTTTTTTTGTTGCCAAAATTAAATAATATGTCATATATTACCATGTAAAAAATTTTTACATAGTAATGTAAAACATACATTATACATATATCAATGCAATTAGTACATTTTTTTACATAGTATAGATGTCAATGCTTTTCAGTGATAAACAAGATAATGTTTTAAATCTTCATTTAATACCGAAATAAAAACAATCGTTGGATAAAAAAAATGTTATTGCTCTTTTTGAAAGATGTTTCGAAAATAATATGTTCTTTCAACACTCAGCCTAGATTTTTTTTTTTTATTGTCTTTAGCATTTTTTTTTTTTGAGTATAAACGATTATCTTTATTGAATTTTTAAATATAAAATATTATTTTGCATTTTCGATAGTGATACTAAGAGAAAAATTTTAGAACTTTAATTAAATTTTTAAAGAAGTTTTCACATTTTTTCCCCCAAAACCTTACGCATTCTTGCTTTTACATTAAATAATCGAAAAAGAATGTAGGGTAAATATAAATTCCAAAAATATCTTTATTTTGCCACTCATTTTTACTAATCTTTTAAAATATAACTATTAAAATTTTTTTCTTACCAAGGGAATATATTACGTCAAACGTTATATATCTCATCTATCGAATTGTTTCGATAGATGAGATAATATATTTTTAAAACTTCATTTAATAATGAAATACAAAAATTTATGAAATAAAATTCAGGGGAAAAATTACTCAGCGAAATATATTTCGAAAATACATTCCTTCAGTTTTCAGCCTGAACATTTTTCTAAAACATTACATTCTTCATAAACTAAATATGAAGATTTAACACATTTAAAATTACATTAATCATAAATATTACTTTTTTAGTATGAACTGTCATGTTGAATTTTTCAAGCTGAATTTCTGATTTTAAAATGTTATGTGAAGTTTTCTATAGTATTGTTAAGACAAGATAAATTTTTGAACGAAAGCTTCATATTAAATTTCCACAAATTTCCACACGAGGGAATCATTTGCAAATTTTTGATAATATGTACATTATATAATATTTTTTGACTCCTCATCTCTATCTCTCTCGTTCATCTCCTGCTTCTTTGCTTAGAATAAATGAGAGATCAGCTAAAGTATCATTTTTTGGCCAACCATCATCTTCGCTGATAGATCACTGTCACTTTCATCAGAATCAAGTAAAATTGCTTTAATTTCTTCTTCAGTGTGTTCACGATTTCTTTTACTCATAGTGAAGAAATAATAAGCGTTTCAATAGAAAAATTACTCTGATAATCCAAACACCCGATTCACAGTACATAAAATAAAGAGTAGAAATTCACAACTGAAGAGAAATTTTCAGAATGGCATTCTATAAAGGAACTCAGAATTTATATAACTTATCTCACTCTTTGAAGAGGGCGATAAAGAATACTCCCAATCTTTTTTTTTTTTGTCTGTTAATTCTATTTTAAAAGCGGTAGAATTTCCGACAGTCCTTTGATGAAAGAATAAGATGCTTGGAGTGTAAAACGACTTCCTTCCATAGTAACAAGTGTCGCTACCCATTTTGTGAGAAAACTGCGATGTGAATAGGCCGCATTGACAATGCAATGGTTTGTCTTTATATCATTACAATAGTCTTATTACTGAAAAGGGCTTCTGATGCTTATCCGAAAAATAAACAACGTGTCGGTATCCTTATCGTTACCAGAGAACTTCAGTGGAAAATTTCTTTTATAAATGGCCATAAAATCTTTCCAATTTTGAGCTAACAACACGTGAAATTAGAAACTAAAACCCTTTCAAAATACAAAATGTACGCCAACAACCTATTTAGTGAATTCCTCCTCAACCCCTACCGCCCTAAGGCACAGGGGAAACTACTGTGAAAAAGCCGCGATTGTCGAAGATAACGAGGACCTCCTGGAGTGTTCAGTAGAGTAGCCTCTTTTAATACCCATCTCCCCTAAACGGCTAGCAGCCGCCCCAAACCGCCCCACGTGGATGTTATAGGGTAAATTCTCAAACCGCCCCAAACCGCCCCGCTGGAATCGAGAGGGTTAATGCGGAATCCCCAGTGTTTATCTCTCAAGCATGCTCGTTCCTCAGTTTATCTACCCACTGAAGGGATGAAAGGTCAAGTTGACCTTGCACAGCCCGAGGATCGTGCGTTGGGAGCGCTAGCGCTCCCACTACGCCACCGAGCTTCAGGTACTAATATAGATCAGTCTAAAATACACATACAAAGTTCATTAGAATTTATATTCTCTTATTAAACGCTGAAATAACAAAAACAGTTCAGAAAAAATTGTGAATTGTGTGGATTTACTTGAATAATTATTGTAGAAAATAATTATTTTATTACAAGGTATTGCATTTATTAATCAATTGAAATTTCAATGGTATTTTTATTCCCTATTTTCAGTTTCGAGACCACAATAATTAATTTTCATGAAATAACTAGGAGAAAAATACTTGTATTTGCATTCACGTAACAATTTTAATAGGATCATAAAGGAAAAATGTGAGCAAACTTTTCGGAAATAATCAATATTTCATTTCTGTATTGGACATGATCTAATATAAAAACGAAGAATCATAGCTTGCTTCAATTGGTTGTTTCCAGGATTAATAAAATTAATAAGAATTTTTTTTTTTTTTTTTTTTTTTTTTTTTTTTAATATTTAAGATTGTTACACACTTTTAAACAGTAAGATTTAAAAGCAAACATCTGGAAATGTTTTACATTAGGAAAGCTTTCATCATTTTTTGTTAGAAAAAACTTAATGAAGAAACACAATTTATGGAATATTCAATAGTAAATAAAAATAAAAGTTTCAATTTGTCTACTTACCATGTGGTACAAATACAAACTTCGTTTTAGATATTTGAACAAATCGAAATTCGACAACTCATGTATAAATCAAAATGTTTTCAAATAAAGGGACATGCTTGCTGTTAAACTTGAGCTTCGTATAAAAGTTCGAAAACACAATTTTGTACGATTAATAAACTGGACATGTGTAGAGAAATTTCATTTCTTTTGAAAGTCTGTTGCTAGATATTCTATAAACAAAAGATCCTTCACAGTCTCAGTATGTGTACAAAAGAGAATAGGATGAAATCTACAAGTTGGAACCCTGCTAAATGGATGCCAAGTCATCATACCAAAATGGCTGCTGATATAAACACTCAAATGCAGCGGTGACAGTTCGATATTTACTGCTTGAGGCTTAATTCAGATTTCAGTTTTAATAGAAAATAATTTCCTAACCCTTTACAATTGTGATTTGTGATTGATCTGTTTCTTAATTTATTTTTGAAATCTGCGATTGTAGATTATGATTGCATTATTTATTCTACTCTTTGCAATTATTGTAATGATTGCACTTTTAACTGTATTTGGTCAATTGCGAAAATTTAGTTTGTCTAGAATTTAGAAGCTAAAAGAATCTACATCTTTTAATTGTCGAAATAAACTAAGATAATTCATACACGTGATAACTTCGATATCTTAAATGGACATTAGGCAGATTTTCTTTCCGGATATATTAGTGTAACGTAATTAGTCCATCGATGAAATTATATATTACAGACATCTGATGACAAATAATTACTATTATTTTTTCACTAAGTTATTAAATTCTAATCACCTTCATAACGCATCATCATTAATGATGTAAACATTACAATCAATAATAAAGTAAAAATAATTTTTTTTTGGCAGAAGTTCAAGAACTAGTAGTACCCTAAAAGTTATTGATAATGATCGCATTCTTACTCATTACTAGGCGATTCAAACTCGAATTCCATAACTGAATTTCCAAACTGATGCGATGATTCAGTTGAGAAAATAATAAAGAACATCCGCTGGTCCCTGGGAAAATTTTGAAATCCTTCAATATATAGAAGAAGCATATTTCCTTTAATTTTTGAGTTCAAGAATGTTCTGTATCAGCTACAATGAATGTAGAAATGACCTCGATCAGTTATGTTTACATATAACTAAGATAAAATTAAGCTTCAAAATGTGAAGCTTTAGATATTAACTTCATATTAATAACCATTTCTCATACTAAATACTTCATAAAGAAATTTCAAAATTGAAATGCTAGGTTTTCGCGTACTTTTTGCGATATGTTGAAAAAATCTTATGTTGAAAATCTATGTTTGTTGTAAACGCTGAAAACTTTTAGTAATATTTTAAAATTCCGATTTTTGGATGGAAATATTTAATATTTCAATAAAATATTAATGTGTGCCCATACTACTTTTTATTTTACTTACATTTTTTATTTAGCATTCATATTTCATAAACCTTTATGATATTTGGGGTTTTTAGAATTTTGTATATTTTTAAAATCTGTATTGTTAGTAATAATTTGCTGTTACTAAGGACAGGAAAAATAGGGTTAATGAAATACTAAGGTTACTCTGTTTCGTTTGCTTGTCTAGCCTTCCGAATATCCAATTCTCATAAAGAGCTAAACTTTGAAATATGCTGTTTTTTAGCATCAAAAATTTCAGTTATGATGATTATCAATGTAGAGTTTCAACCAATTTTTATCAAACTTTCGTGCTTATACCATTGGCAGATCCCCAATAGTGATGCTTTTAATTAATCTGGAGTATAATAGTGAGGTAGTGTCCAACTTAAATGACCCAAACCACCAAAGAATCTTTGATTACATTCTGTTTCATACAATAGTTTGAATTTGATAAAAATCTTCATCTTGTCCAAGAATTAATGCTGGTTCCCGACAGATTTCGGAAGGGATATTGCTTTGCAATATTCCCTTCGAACTATATGCCTCCCATTCTGCATCGAAAGTCTTCTTACCACCACGGTATTCCTAATAAATGATTAATCTGAAATATACTATAATAGGAAACTGCAGATGTGGATGTCGTAAATGCTAGAAAAGAAACTCCACTTATGTAAGCGGTTGAACGTAAAGAATTAGATGTATTAAAATGTATGAATTAGATGTACTTTAAATAAAAAGGAGCAAATGTGAACATTGTCGATTACCTTAAAAACATTGGTGATTACAAAACGATTGTTAATATTTTAATTTACATCTGATACTCTATTCAGTTGTGATATCATTCAAAAATCTATTCCAAAATTTGAATTATACAGAGTAACAATAGTGTTTGCCATTTATAAAAAAAATAGGGATGATCCAAAATTGAAGATATTTAAGTTCATTTTCAAATTTAATTATTAATAATTATCTTTCTGAGTAATTGTCAAACATTTTAATATTTAATAGTACTGATACTTTTTTTGTTGCTCAAAAGAATACTCGTTGAAGGTTATATTTGAGAAAAATGACTTCAGCTGAAAAACCAACAAGAAATACGCCATATAACACTGGTTGACTTGTTAATTAAAGATGGTTAAAAAAATTATTAAAAAAATTATTAAATAATGGAATATTCGTGCGAAGAAGAAATTTTAATTTTATTATTTTTAGCGTTTTGTTATTTAATTATATAAATGTAGGTGAAAAACTGTAATTTTCGTTAATTTTTATGTGAATGATCCAAAGGCCATTGGACGCATGAATAAAAGTCTTTTAATTTAAAAATTACTTCGAAATTTTAATTCTTTATGATCATTTGATAAGTTACAATATTTGTTGTAGATTACTACGATTCTTTTCAATATACTTAACATACTCTTGTACAAAAAATTTTTGCTCCTTTTTACAATTAATATTTTGCATGAATATCGGAAGCACGTTTTACTTATCTGATTCGATGATCTAAGTTCAATTAATGTAATAGGCATATTATTGACTTCATTTTATCATTCCACCACATTGTTAAAAACTCTATTTTTAAATTTTGGAGGCTAGAAGCTAAATAATGTTTTTCATAATGAAAAGCATAAGCATATATTAGTTAAATGAATGCAATTTAAGAAAATATTTTATCATTTAGCAAGAAATAATGTCTTGAGAGTGCTAAATATATCTTTTGTAAATTACCCAAAATAAAATGCTAATATTTAATCGTACAGAAATATCTATTAATTAAAGATTGATTTTTCTAAAAAATTTCATTTATTACAAAATGTATTCACTTAAAATTTCATTTATTACAGAATGCAATCATTTAAATTTCTATTTATTCCAAAATAGTAATTTCTTATGCCAATATCTTATGCTTGTTTTTTTCTCCTGAAAAGTTATGTATATTTTACAATTAGTTTAATATGTACCAATAAATGGTTTTATAATTATATTTTAGTTTAGTTTTGCTTCCTTCCCATTTTGTAATAGTGATAATCTTAACAAAATGAACGTCTGCAAACGCACAATACATATAAGTGCACTCGTTGAATTATAATTTCAACGTTAAGATTTTCGGTGATGTATCCCATGACAAAGAAATCTTTATCAATTTAATTAGAAACATTTATTGTACGGTAAATTTAAAATCTAAATAAATCATTCTTATTCCATTCCTGGTCAGTGTTTTGCAAATCTATTTGCAAATGATAGAGATATTCTTTTAAGATATTTTTTAATATTTTAATTAATTTATTATCCTTAATTGTAATTGGGAAATAAATCTCAAATTTTATTGAGAAAATTAGTTGAACGAAATGAAGTTTATTTTATAATAATGTTAGAATTTTGATGTGCCATATAAAGTTTTTAATAACTGGATTAAAATTTTTTGAGCAATGAAGTCTTTCTGCTCAGCCTTCACTTAAGCATACGTTATCTAAATAGAAAAAAAGGGTTGAGAAAGTATTAGCTGTAAATTAATCTGTTTAAATAATTTACCGAAAGATTATTCAGATTTCTACTTTAATTAATTATTTTTTTTTACTGGGAAAAAAATTTACATTTAATATCTTCATGTATTTGAAGGACTTCGGTACTTCATAATATTTTTTTTTTTTTGTTGTTGTTGTTGTTGTTGCTCTGATCTTCTTAAATTCTTATCTTATGAATACTGTTGTCGATTTATTTTTACTACTGCTTTTACTGGGCTGTAATTATTAGAACATCCAGCTCTAATATACATTCTTAGTTTCAATTTTATCATGCGAAGGATCTTGAACCAAAAATAAATGATAAAATCAACTTAAATCAATCTTCTACTATACCGATGCGATGCAAATGATTATGCTTTATTTATTTATTTATATTCCATTAACATTTCATTACTCATCTGTTTACATAACAGTATATATGAAATGTACCGAAAAACTTGAAAGAGTGATCACACACATCAAAAATAAATGAAATGAAATGCAAATAGCAAATGAAGTGGACGAAAATCTGGAAAATGTGTGCTCAGTGTGTGACATTTTAAGAGTCTTCAGGCGGCTAGTGGCGAATTGTGCATGTCAATTGTTGATTGGTGCACCGAGTAACTAATATAATTTCGTGAAAAATACACGCAAGGAATAAGAGTCTTGTTAGTTTAATTTTGTTATATTAACATCAAGTTTGGAAACTACAGAGAGTTGTTGTTGCTGCTTATCGCCCTTGGATTGAACCACAATTCAAACCAAGTTCAAGAGATAGAAGAAAGAAGAGTGCAGTAGCTTCTGAGGGTAAAGACCCCTGAGCACCCGAGGGCAGCAGTCTGACTTTAGTCATATGAAGATGACACTCGCACACAACCTTTCACACACCTCACAGATAGAACACACGGTAAAGAACAACCATGCTCGAACCAGGATTCAAATCCGCTATGCCCAGATCACGGGGAAGAGGTGCTACCCCTAGGCAGGACTCCTGCGAGAGAGTTATTTTGGGATGGACCTCGAGATTTTGTACCCTGGTCAGATGACGGAGAAGACACCTGATCTGGCACCCCCCCACCCTCTCCCAACTTCCATACTACACCATCTGTCCAAGGAGTAGCAGAATGAAATCCGTAAGACGGATGGTTCCCACTCTCCCCACTTCCTTACTATATCAACGGGCCAAGGAGTGGAGAATGAAATCCTTAAGACGGAAAAAAGATTCATTGCGGAAAGAGGCTGTTTGTCTTAGGATTGAAAATCAAAAAGTAGTATATATACATTGATGCCCCACCATTTTAAAACCTCTCGTCATAAGTACTAATTTTGACACAACGTATCCCAAAAGAGGGATCAAACTTAGTACACTGTGGATTGAACTCCACATTTGGTGAACTATAACTCTTTGAGCTCTTATTGTCATTTGGAATTTCTCATTCATGAGAAACATGAGGACATGAAATATCTGATTGCCAGGAATGTAAACGCTGCAACAGAAACCCAAAAAATATTCGGAATCTTCAAGCGTGTCCGATAGCCGTTTTTAAGTCGTTGTGCTCTATGCAATGCACTTTTTATGGAAAAAAAATTCTGGTTATAACTATGCTGTCGATTAAATGTTTTTTGTGATCATTTCCTTGTTTTGCTTTTCCCATTCAATTTTTGCAGACGCATTTTTGTGATTTTTCCTCTATTCAGCGTCATTTGCGACCCTCTTGTTCCATTGTCTTTTTTTGTTCGCCTTGCGTGTAGCGGTGGATTTCATATACATCTTGTATATTTGGCATAAGTAATATATCTATGTCTATACAACATCGCTATTCCGAGTCAAAAGTGACGTATTTGTCAAAATAAGATCTTACCTCAATTTAACGTATGCGCAGTAACATCCAATAATAGCATATTAAAGAAGGAAGTAAATAGTAGTAAGTAGTAGTGAGAATGGACATGGGATAATTTATGATGTTGTAAGTGAAATTCTTAGTTGCCGCCTTCCTCTCTGCGGATCTAAATTTCGATTTTCTATCAGTCTTTCTGGCTTAGGCTTCTTCTGTGTGGGTCCGACAGAGGTAACTAGCACATGCATGTTATACAGAAAATTTTAATTAGCCCAAATCCCTATTTCACGTTTTACTTTGATTAAAGTCCCGTTTTTAAAGCAACACTAGGGCTGTTTTGGAACGGACATCGCAATATTGAACCGCGGTCAGAAGACGAGGGCAACAACTGAGCTGGTACCACCTCCCCAAGCTTCCACACCACACCAGCAGAAGGGCGTTTGGCCTCGACGAATTTAGCGTGCACCAGGCACGTTTATACGACAGTTCTTGGTGGAATCGGGTCTCGAATTTGAAACCTTACCACCAGGCCACCGCGGTCCTATACACAAATCCCTAAAATATATTTATACTTAATATCAAAAACAGTTTTGGCAGCAAATGTGGTGAAGGCTCCTCCTCCATTAGAGCTACATCGTTTAATTTCAGTTTCTTGCTTTTATATCGTTTTTGTTTTGTTCGATTGCTTACATTTGTTCTAGTCTTTAATAGAAACCATATTTGCGGCGGTCCAAATTTTTAACAGTTTAATCTGTTCAGGGTTTTTGTCTAATTGTTCTTGATCTGTTCATAAGTTATTGCTCTTCTCTTAAGTTATTCTCATATAAAAGGCATTAAACAGCTGATTTAATGCAGTTAAGCTCTCCCCACACTAAGTGGGTGGATCAGTTGTATTTTTATTCCCTTCACTGTTGTGTTTTTCAGTTTGTCAGCAGATCCGACGTGTAACTACTATCCATGTAAAGGGGAATGTTAATAAATAGTGTCTAGGGCTGGATTATCAAATATATAAAGTAGAAAACTGGTAACATGTCTCCAAATATAGTGACAGACATTTATTCATTTGCAAAAGAAATCAATGAATCGATGTGAAAATCATTCATTTCTTTTGCAATATTTTTAGGGTAAAATATTTGTGTACTCTCATTTTATTTTCAAGGGCCATATATTTAAATTAATTCAAATAAAAACAATCATGCCTCTTAAATTTTAAAACATTAGTCTTAGAATTTTTTTTTCATGTTTTCAAATCCGTTTGCAGTTAAAGTACACCAGATTTGTAGTATGACAAATTTGTATTTTTATTATCACTTTACTTAAAACTGTTTTTAAATTCAAATACAGCGTTTTATGCACGAAATGCTGAAACCACCTCTCTAAAAAGTAACACAGAATTAAGGTTTCATCATCTCAGTTTGCCATATTATTATCTTATAACTGTTTATATATCTGTGTAAGCAGTTAAATTAATATAATATGTAATATAATATAAAAATACGAAGTATATAGATAGTATGAGCAGTTTTAACAGCTTATATAGATATATAAAACAATTCAATGAAAAATATCTAATTTTGGAAGTTCGAGAAATGAAAATGGGAGACCGGTGTTGACATTGCCTAAGGATCACAACAAATCTTAAACCGGCCCTGAAAATGAAGTATTTTATTAAATCCGCATGTCAGTGCTCTTACGGATTTGATATTGCTCTCAACCGCCCGGGGCTCTGTATCTGAGGCGGCGGTGCAAACTTTCCTTGCCTGGCGGCATATCTACAATCTTTGCCTTGATACACCAAAAGTCAGAAAATCGAGCAATATTATTGGTTTGCTCCATGGAGAGCGGGTGACGTCATTAAGCGTGGGCCTCGATCCTGTCCAAGCTTTTGTTGTCTGGACCTCACGTTTTCTCGAACTACAAAATGGCGGTACAGTTTTGTTACCCTAGGTTAGTTAGTTTAGAGAACCTTTTCACCCATAATTAACATGCATTCAGCCAAGCATATTGAATATTACATACGAGAGTTTACCCTCAAAGTTTGAAAATAAAATAGTGGAACTATCAGCGTTTTTTATTATTTTTTATATATATTTTATAAAGATTCATGACAATTGAAAAGAAAAAATAACAAGGTTTAATTTCAAATGAATGACAATATAATAACTAAAATGCAGTGATGGCAATGCAGTAATTAAAATATCTCGAAATGGAGCAGCTAATACATAGTTACAAACACTAGAAGAATAATCATATGATTAAAAATTACGATCTATTAAAATACAAGGAATATAAAAATTTAATTTTAGTAAGGCAATATCGGCTGTTATAAAATATAATTAACCCTTGTGTATTTGAGGTAAGAGATAAAATCGGATGTGGCATAATTCATAAATACTCAAATCATTTATCTAGTAGCCTTCAGATAAATTTATTATTATTATTCTTTTCGTTAATAAAAATTCTGAATAATTTCTTTCGGGGAGGTTAATCTTATTTTTTGTTTATAAATAGCTTCATTAATTAAGAATGTTACATCACGTAAGAAAATTTCCCGCGCTGAATTGCAGGAAAACAATAGCCGAGTGTGTCACTCCAAAGCAACCTTAGAATTCATTATAAAAATCGAACTCATAAAGTAAATATATCATTTAGAAGAGGAAGATGAATCATATTTTTTGACGATTTCCGTTCGTTATGTGTGAGAGATATAATGTTACCTCTTTTACGTGGCCTCGAACAATGATATTCACCAATTTTATGCCTCTGATGCAACAGGTCCGGCTAATAAAAATGCTACTTTGCGAACTTTCTGCGTACTTACTGGGTAATTTTTCCCTTGAGGACCTTATTATGGCTTAACGACTATTTTTTTTTGGGGGGGGGGGGAGTTTAATTTGGTGTCTGAAAATATTGTTATGAAAAAACGTTATTGGAAATGACGCTGTAAAGTAAAATTCACCTTTCATTTTATGCCTATTAATCGAATGCTGTTTTTTACAGTGTTTTTTCCTACAAAAAAAAAGAAAAATATTTATTTCAGCGAACTGAGCCCCACTTCAAAATCTGTCCATGATTTATAATCATTTGGTAATATCTAGGTGTGCATATGATGCAAAATATCAAACGTACATAAGTATTCAACAAGTATATCATTGAACATTATTTACAACTGTATTTTAAAATAGACAAAAAAAAAACCCCAGAAACATAGAAGATAAAAATTAAATCCAAGACAAATATAAATACTGAAACTGCATAAAAATAATTAAACCATGTTTCCTTTTAGGATATATTTTAATAAAGGGTGATTTTCCGATTTCCAATCTCTTAAATTCTAAAAGTCATAAAACATATAAGCATATTTTCTAATTATTCCTAATTTTTTATTATATCTACTTATATAACATCAAAACTCTAACCTGTATTTTCTCCATTAGTTAATCTTCCCAAAGCTGTAATATCAATCAGACTCTTCGAAAAACCTGTGTTATTCTTTAATTTTAATTTTCTAAAATAAAGAGCTTTAGGATATTTTTAATGCATTTAAATAAATTGGGTTTTATTTTTGAAAATCATGACGTTCAATTATACATAAAATTTAGGATCAAAACAAAATCAAATATAGTGTCCGATAAACTTACTTTCACTAGTCCAACACCTGATAAAATCCCGAAAGAAAATAATGTTAATCAATTCATTAATATATTCAAGGAAACTTTTTTTTGGAAAAATTAACGTTAAAATCATTATTCGAAAACGTGCTTAAAAGATAACTCAGGCATAACCTGCATCTTTTCTCCATTAAAATCCCTTTTAATCATGTCTATATTTAGACCGCCATCCATTGGGCATAGACAGAAAAAGATTTCTTTGAACCTATAATTTGCTCATGCATAATTGAATTTCAATTTGAATAGAAAGAAAACTCACCGAGTCTAAATGCCTTCCTGCTTTATTTTTCTGCATTCTGATTACCCTAGACACTGATAGCAGATGACTACAGAAATCAATTTTTCAGCTCCCTCTGGCATGGAAAGAACACATTTTGATGTGAAATTAAAAAAGTAAACGATAATTTGAGGACATTTTTATTAGAAGCGTCGCTTCCTGTGTCAACTCATTGGGGCAAGAAAAAATCAATCGATGTTATATTTTCGTTGCGATAACTTTTATGCAGGAAGTAGGATAAAATTAAATATTGGAGAAATTCATGCATAACCATCGCCAAAAGGCATAGACAGGAAAGGTTTCCCATACTATTATTTGTGCGACTATTAAAACAAATGCTTGCTGTTACTACTCTTCTATTATAGATGTAAGATTTCTTTAGTTTTCTGCTCCGTTGATTACATAATGTTCGAAAGAATTTATTCATATGCATTTCCTAATACGAGTATTGAAATCATGAAACGGTAATATGATTTTGAATATCCATTCATATTCCTAAATCAAAATTTGAGTGAGCGCACAAATCATTAAGACACAAATAGATATATAAAATATTGTTAAGTTGAGTTAAGTTTAAAAAAGAATAAAAACTACTGATAATTTTAAGTTTAAAGATTTTTTCTTATTAATCTTTATCATTGCCTTTCTTTAAACGCACAAATTATTCAAATACAAACAGATATATAAAATATGATAAGTTTAAAAAAGAATCTAAACTACTGATAATTTTAAGTTTAAAGCTTTTTTTTTCTTATTAATCTTTATCATAGCAGGTTTCAATTACTGATTTAAAAAAAAAAAAAAAAAAAAACATTGTGGTATAAACATTTCAAATTTGTTTCAAACTACTATTATTTTTTATCTCCTCAAAATTAAGTAAAACCTAAAAAAAAAAGCAATAATAACTGCTTCGTGATTTGTATGAAATCTAGCTGATTTAAAAAATTTTAAATAAAAATTAAAAACTAAAACTCGTGCTTACATTACAAAAGCTAATATTAAATTTCAAATCAAAAATTTAGAAACATTCTAAAAAATTCTTTGATTTGTTTATAAATATTACTTTATTACAAGTTACTAAGCCTTGATTCATTAATTAATATAGTTAATTTTGATTTATTACTGTTTTGAATATATCAACAAAGATAAAATATCTCATAAAATAATAAGATTCGTTTCAGAATGAAACGAACCTTCACATATTGAATCGTATTTCAATGAAAATGGCGATACGTCACTCATCCTCTTCGAATACAAAATCCAAAACCATTTAAACAACTGGCAGTTTAACCGTCAAAATCGACTTTAAAATACTCTCTCCGCCACACACTAAAGGCGGATCTGTAGCAGAATCGGATTACAAGCCTGATATTCTACGATCCCTCAGAGCACCACGGACGATTAAATAGGATGATGTTAAACCCTTACCCCTAAAAGGCATTTTTCCTTATATCAAAGAATTACTTACCATTTGTTGCTCTTTTAAAGTTAGCTGAAGAGATTGAATGAGCTCTTTATGTACATAATAGTTTCGCAATGTAAAGGCAAATGTTGCACACTTATAAATATTATCATTACCTATTATAAATTAATGCGTGAGAAAATAATTCAAAAAGCTAGTAAAAATGAAATCCGAATGTACCAACTTTTTAATAACAAATAACAAAATTATTTGGAACCACAATTTTCTTCAAAAATGCTTGTATTTTTTACCATTTACTCTTTAAACAGATGTCTTTTGAGTTTTCATTTAAATGCAAAATAAAAAAAAAAAGTAAAAGCAATCCAAAGAAAGGAAGTAAAGTTTTTTATAAAGAACAAAATGGAAAGAAAAGTTTGCCTTTCATTCTTGAAAGTTAGATCTATACTTTTTATAACTGAAGTACTGGCGAGGAGCAATTTCATAATAGAGATATAAATATTTGAATATAATAATGAATTTGATATAAATATAATTAGAGAAGAAAAATTAATTCTAATCCAACAACCATTGAGGGCTCTATATTTTAGTAAAGTTCTGGCAACATAGAAAAATTTGTTTTAATTTCATTATTAAAAGCAATGACAAAATAAGAAAAAAGATGGGAAAAAAGAAGTTATGCCTGAAATGTTATTTAAAAATATTCTAAATAATTATTATATGCAAATTCATTTTGAAAAAAAATTACCTTCTCTCAATGTTCTTGATTTATAAAATAAATATTCCATTTCATTCGTAATCTGTATGTTTAATATACTTTTCGCATTAGTAATATTTTTGTTTTAAAAATAAATATTTTTATTTTTATATCCATATATCAAACTTAATTTCTTTCTCAAATTAATTTTCTATCAAAATATGAATATCTAAACAAAAACATAAAAGTGCGATATTCTGCTAGAATTGGAGTTTTATTCGCAACTAAAATTTAATTTTGACTTTGAATACATAGGAATTTGTATATTATGATATTATTTAATTTCTCATAATATTGCTTGATTTTTTCAATAAAATATATTATTATTTTTTCTTTATTACTGCATTCATTAACTTCTTTTTTTATCCTTTCCTACTGTTAAGAATGTAATATATTTTTAATTCATAATCATAAATATTATGAAATTTGAAAATGAACATCCACATTTATAAAATCAATGTTTAGTCAAATTATTATATAAAAATTATAAGTTCTAAATTATCAAAATATTATATCTAAATCAAAAAACAAAAACTGCACAAAATTTCAGAACCTTAGTACAGTAGAAGGGGATACTTTGTAATCGAGTTAGAAAAAAATCGATTACAAATTTTCATCGTAAATAAACGAAACGTTTGAAGTAGAAAACCTTAAAAAAGGCAAACAGATCATGATGTTAGTTCTCATAGGCATTCTTTATTTTAATAGATGTTATGTGCTTTTTCAAAGAGATTTAAAGTACATTAAACTTTTTGAAGTCTTTAAGACAGTTAATGAAGGTGTGTTGTGCTTTTCTTTGTTAACGAGAAAAACAATCTGAAAAGTAGTTTTAAACTTAATATTGTACTCTGACATTTTATTTGCATTGCTAATCTAATTATAAGGATATATTATCCCATATACATTCCATTGTTTAATTACGAAAATATATTGCCTTGCACCGTATCCCCTTGGGGAGGGGGCACCTCCAAATGAGGATGTGATGCTTCCGGCATGTGGTTGGATCTCGCCGCCCTGGAGGGTACACGAAAAGAGGGGAAGGGGGTCTGGTTCCTCCCATCGATGACAGGACGTACTTCCTTAAGGAAGGGTTGTACCTGGGCCAGTGACGGCACTTGGAATTCAACCACAGTTCCTGCCAGTGTTGTTGTCGAGGCGATCCGGTCATTCAATATTGAATTCCGTGTACCTCCGGGCAGGTCGGAGAGTCAATGATATGATATGACTTGACTAAAAGATCATTAGTATGGATTTAAAAATTTCAATTCACTGAATATTGATTCAGCGAAATCATGAAATTCGGACATATTTTATTAAACGGAAAAGCAAATGCCCCATGCATATAGTTTGAATTTAGAAGACACTCTGTCTCCTCCAATTGTAAATTTGATGAGGCACATTTATTGACATCCTTATACTTGTTATATTTATGAATCCTTCCCTGGCAATGGGTCTAATCTTGTTTTTCCATAGTACTTTTATGAAATGGAAACTCTACTTTTTCTTCCTTATTTTTTAAATGCTTTCTAAAGTCGTTTAAAGAGATAATCATTTTTCCATTCCATGCTATTAATTGATAATAATTTGAATAAACATTTATATTACTTGAGCTAATTAACCAGGAAATACTACTGAATTTAAATTTTGATAAAAATAATCATTTATTCTTCTTTAACTAGTGCTTTGCTACTACAATGGAGAATCAAACATTGCGAATATTTAAATTTGTTAAATAATATTTATTGGTAATTTTAAAAATATATATATAAAGTTAATAAGTAAATTAAGATTTTTTTTACTAAGAGAAAATAATTTTAAAGAAAGGTGATTTTCGATCCTGATATAAGTTAATGCCAACGGCATTATATTAGCTAATTGTAGTATAGCTTAAAACTCAAAACTAAAATTTTATTTTTTGTGAAGCATTTCTAGTTTAGAGAGGAAAAAGGAAACTCCCAGTCGCAGAATTTTTCATTCTGAATTAAATAAAATAAATGTTTTTAAACTGTCTCTATAAAAATATCAATTTTGATTGGAAAAGATATGCTGAGGCGCAATGAAATTTCCACCGATTTCATAATGTTAATATACAAAACTGTCTGCAATCTTACATTTGTTTTTTAGTTATTACGAAATTGTACTGTTCTTTGTCAAAGAAACATTTTTAAACTACGAACACGTTCACAAGCAGTCTACTCTTTCTTAATCATTTTTGATATTATCTTTGAAATGAAATAAAATTCCATCAAAATACGAATCCGTAAATTGAGAAGAAAATAAACGCAAGAAGATTTTTTTTTTTTTTTCAAAATAGGGCTCCCGATGACTTCTTTGTCATATATATGGATATTACCTTCTCCAACGAATAATGGGAGCTCCAGTTTATTAATAAGGACTCCCTCCATATTATACCATATAAAAGCAAGGTAAACCAGAGGAGTCATTGGAGAAGTTGTTATTGCGAATAAATTCGTCTATAGATTAATTAGATTATTATTTCATTCTCGGATTTTGACTCTCAATTCATTTAAGATTTCATGTTCAGTTATAATGTATTTAAATTTAACTAGTTTTTTTTATTTATTTATTTATTTAAATGTTACAGATAAATCTGAAAACATGTATTTTTCGATTTTATTAAAATAATGAAACCTGAAGCAAATCTTTAATGAAGTAATAATTTATGAATTGAAATTAATGAAATATAGGTATATGAAAAAAACCCACTTGTAATAGTATTTTAAATAAGGAACTTGTTGAATATTATTTATAGTATTACACATTAAACTACAATTTATATTCAAGAGTGTGGATCTTGCACTGAACAGAACTTATGTATTTATTTGAAAACAATCAAATTGTTAAGAAAGAATGCCATAAAGATTTTGCAATAAAACTCTTGTTTTAACTTTTTCTGAAATTTAATTGCAGATTATAAAATTGTCGAAAGAAGCCCATCTATTATCTATACTTATAATAAAGCTCAATGTGTGTGTGTGTGTGTGTGTGTTGGCGCTCTACAGGCCAGGTCATTTGACATACAGCTATCAAATTTGGTACATGTATACCTTAGAGGTCGGGAATGTGCACCTGGGGTCCCTTTTTTTGAAATTTTAATTAGAATTTTAATTATTAATTAAAAACTAACTTTCCCGCCAAAAAAATCTTCCATTTTCGCCACCGCCAAATGAGTAAGGCTTCCGATTTATTTTTCTCCCAACAGTAATGAGGCTAGGGTTAGTATTTTTCGGCGGATTATTTCAAACGATTCTGTTTATTTTCTTAATGTTTGATGCATTTAAAATTAAACATTGTTAATTAATCGATCCTTCAGATTCATTCTGAAGTACTTTTGAATTAAAATAAAACAGAATAAAGGAAATTAAAAATTTCTAATCCGCATAGCGTTACCCCAACTGGCGTAGAAAAAAAATCACGTATTTGCGTTACGTAACTAGCGTTGAAAATTCACGCATGCGCTTTGTGTTCTGAATTCCGCATTGTGTTGACGAATTATTATCAATGGATGCGGACTGGATTTAAATTTTTTTTAGGTTCGTTGCATGTTTTTGTAATTAAAATGTATTTATGTTAGTTATACATTTTTTGTATATGCTTATAGTTTTAAGTGCATCGTTTTTTAAGTAGTTTTTTTAAAACCTGTTTTAAACCGTCTATTTTAAACGATTCGTTTCATTTTCTTAGTGTTTGATGCATTTAAAAGTAAACATTGTTAATGAATCGATCTGCTCATGATGAATCTAAGAAAATTTTGTTGACAAATTCTTGAGATAATACGTAAATTGAAAAAGATATTCTTTAGTGCCCATAAAGTTTAAACGCTGAGTGACTCTATTTTCATTAATCAGATTATAAAAAAATTCTTTGTTTCAGTAAAAAATATTATTATATTAATTGCAGATTAATTCTTTCCACTTTAATTTAAAACATAAATTCTACGGGTGCTAACAGAAAATTAGAGAGATACATATCACGTTATGACTGAAGGCCTTTATAATATTATGAGTGAATTATATGACTATCAAAATTTGAAGTTTTAAAATATTTTGATGAAGAAGCTATTAAAGTAGGAATTGCATAAAATATTTAAATATAAAAATTTTAACGAACATTAAGATTGGCGAACCGGTTGGTCGACAAATTCTTGAGATATTACATAAATTAAGAAAGATATTTTTTAGTTCCCATAAGGTTTAAATGCTCAGTGACTCTGTTTTCGTTAATCATGTTATTAAAAAAATTAACATTTATTGACGAACACGAACACACTGATATTCACCGTTACTCTGATTAGATGTTATAAAATCGGAATAGATAAACATAAACGTGTAAACAGCTGTTCGCCGGTTTCTATGGCAACACAGCTGGAAAGGGAAAAGAAGTTTCCGAAGAAAATTCACGCATGCGCATTGTTCTGATTGTTGTCATGACAACCACTTTCAACAGATGATTTAAATTATTTTTAGGTTAGTTACATGCTTTTGTAAGTAAATTGTATTTATGTTAGTTATATATTTTTTGTATATGCTTATAGTTTTAAGTACATCGTTTTTTAAGTAGTTTTTTTTAAACCTGTTTTCAATGATTTAAATTATTTTTAGGTTAGTTGCATGCTTTTGTAATTAAATTGTATTTATGTTAGTTATATATTTTTTTGTATATGCTTATAGTTTTAAGTACATCATTTTTTAAATAGTTTTTTTAAACCTGTTCTAGACCGATTATTTTAAACGATTCATTTTATTTTCTTAGTGTTTAATGCATTTAAAATGAAACATTGTTCATTAATCGATTTGTTCATGATGAATCTGAGAACATTTTGTTGACAAATTCTTGAGATATTACATAAATTAAGAAAGATATTCTTTAGTGTCCATAAAGTTTAAACGCTCAGTGACTCTGTTATCAGTAATCATATTATTAAAAAAAATGCTTTGTTTCAGTAAAAAATATTATTATATTAATTGCAGATGAATCATTTACACTTTAATTTAAAGCATAAATTCTACGAGGGGTAACAGAAAATGAGAGAGATACATATCACGTTATGACTGAAGGCCTTTATAATATTATAAGTGAATTTTATGACTATCAAAATTTGAAGTTTTAAAATATTTTGCTGAAGAATCTATTAAAGTTGGAATTGCATAAAATATTTAATTATTAAAATTTTAACGAACATTAAGATTGGCGAACCGGCTGGTCGCCAAAGGCGGCTAGTTATTAAATATAAATAAATATAAAATGTTCATGCATGAAAACATCTCATTTATAGCAAAGCAGTTCTATGAGATATATTTATCATTTTAATTTTTTTGCATGTGTTTGTCCTTCAGCGTTGTTAACACATTTTAAATAATTGTGCTCAACTATATAGAACAAAAACATTTTTTCCTCTTCTAATTATAAAGAAGAGAACCCACGATTCTCATTTAGAGATTAAAGAGATTAATAAAAATAAGACTAGTATAAATAAAACGATAATGAAGAAAAGTAAAGTAAATCACATATTCTAAAATGATAAAGGTATTCCAATTAGAAATACTCTAATATTCAGGCTGTCAGATAAAAGACAGCTTCGCATACGAAGATATAAAAAGTTGTCAGGAAACTGTCTCTATTAGCAAAGTAATATGCAATTAATTTCCTTCTCCGGTCTTTTCTGTCTAGGAAATCAACTGAAGTGCTCAGATTCGATCCTGTTCTTAAAATGCGGAAGTCAGGACTAGGTAGAGTCGGCTAAGTGAAAAGTAAGAAATCAATATCGGAAAGATGTCATGTGCTTAATTTAGTTAATTCCTTTCATTTTTCCATTATTTCCAGAGCTTATGCATACGGTATTTATAAGGAATATCGTATGCTGAAAGTTATCTTAAATTTTTGGTTAATGTTAATAGTCCTAATTGTTTTTCTGGTTTTTGTTTTTCTTTCTGAATTCTGTTTTTTATTTATTTATTTTTTATTTATATAATTTATTCAATCTCGTATGAGTACTAGTTAAAAAATTCTTCCATTGAATACTACTGAATCTTAAATAAGGACAAAATATTTGGAATTCATTCTAAAAATTGAAGAGATCAATTAGCGGAAAAGAGATTAAGAACAATAAAGTTGGCTAGTATGGGTGCGTTTTGAATCTGGTGATTGCAAGGGGAAAACTCACTGAAGATATTTAATAAAAACTTTTAAAGCCAAAATTTGCATGACTTAATGTTTTTTTTATTAAAAATAGCACTTATATATAAACAAAATTCAGTCAAAAACTAAAAAAGAATCAAGTTTTCCGCTGAAACTGCTAGTTAAAGGAAAGAAAACTTTAATATGTGCATGTTTTCACTTGATTCCTATGGTGTTTGTTAGCGATAGAAATAAAATTTATTTAAACAATTTCAAATAAGTTGCGTATATTCTTTGATATTTTTTTTAAATTGCTACAATTGAACAATTATTGGCAAAGATTAATAACTAATAATATAGTGAAAACTACGATTAACTAAAAGAAGGAAGAAAAAGCATCCACGTTTATAAAGACAATTCTAAAATTCCACAAAGTTATTATTATTGAGAATAGAAAGAATCTATTGTGCACCAAATGGTAAAAAGAAGAAATTTATTGATGGGCTTCAACTACAATTCAATAAAGGCTATGAAATACAAAAAAAAAAAATGAACAGATATAATTTAATTTAAAAAGATGCCCTATATTTTTAAAGAATGTTTAAAAACAGAAGTAATCGTCTGATTTTAGTAAAAACGCGATTATTTCCTAACTGTTTTGATTAGAATTTCTGAGTAACATTTAAGCAAAGCCCCACCAATGCATATTGTCAGATATAATGAATTGAAAAGACGCTGTTATATATTATTGTGGTAGCTAAAGGCTAAATTTCAAAATTAAAGTTTTTGTTCAATTTTTATACCGTTGTTCGATATAGTTACTGAGAAAAATACATTATTTCATCAGTAAAAATATTAAAACTTCACTTTACTCAGCCACATTTGTTTCTAAAACATAAATCTATTTAAATCACATAAACCAACACTATTCTTTACAAATAGTGCTCCCTCTGTTTGATTGAAACTTAGCTCATGGGGCGAGCGCTTTCAGCGCCATTTCAGCTGTTATTTTATATTGCTTGAGTAGTGTCGCCATCTTTTGTTCTAATTCTAGCTTATTCTTAAATTCTCAAAATTAAACTATTTGTATAACTATATCAGCAATTAAATTTATTAAAACCGGAGAGATAATTTGAATTTAATATCATGTTAGAATGTAATGCAACATTTTTATGAAGATTAAAATATTTAATAAGTACACCATGGCTGGGAAAAACTAAATATCAATTTAAATTTTTAGTAGGGTATTTTGATAAACACATCATATTAATAAAATTTATGTAATACTCATTAACTATTTCATTTTTAACCATTGTGTAGATATGTTCCATATAACTTATTCACCTGCGTAACTTTATACGATTTCCACAATTCATTTAAGGTACTTTAACAGTATTTCAACTCTAATTAGCAGTTATCACGCTTCAAAATTTTCGATTTGCACCTCTGAGCTGGTAAAACAGTTAATGAAACTAAACGTAAGTATCATATAAAAATTATTTTAAAAAATAATGATTTTATATATTATGAAAAGTTGTATGAAAATTTGTGCTAAGGAAACAGACATAAAAATGTGCATTAAACATCGGAAAATTTTACTCAAAGCACTTTCTAAAGGTTTCATAATCATATTAACATTATAATCTCAGCCATGTGAGTTTTCAGGTATTAAATTATTAATAATTGAATGCAAATGATGTAAAATAATTGGGGAAATACTCTACCAGAGGAGTCTGTATCGCTATGTTGCATTTTTATATATACAAAACTAACATATATTTAATAATGCATATTGCATCATTGTTTTTCCATCATAAAGAATAAAGAAAGTTTTCCATCATAAAGAAAGTTTTCCATCATCCATAATATAGAATAGTATAAAATAGCAAAATACGCATCACTCAGATATATTTTATTGTTTTTTTTCAAAAAGTCAAATTTAACGCAGAATGAGTGAAGAAACTTAATAGATGAAATTTGATTTGCATTATCGATTAAAAAGGTCTAGGCAGGATTTTCATCAAAAATTGCGTTTATTTCTTTCAAAGAAAATTATATTCTTTTAACTATCTATGGTGAAAGCATTTTTCATTGTTAAATTATCTAAATAATTTATTTGATAATAATCTTTAATACTTTAAATGGAGTTTTAGCAGTTTGTAATGCGAATTGAAATCAACTGGCAGTAGCGAGTTCAATTCTTTCGAAAGTAGGAATTCTTTTAACTATCTATGGTGAAAGCATTTTTCATTGTTAAATTATCTAAATAATTTATTTGATAATAATCTTTAATACTTTAAATGGAGTTTTAGCAGTTTGTAATGCGAATTGAAATCAACTGGCAGTAGCGAGTTCAATTCTTTCGAAAGTAGGAATTCTTTTAACTATCTATGGTGAAAGCATTTTTCATTGTTAAATTATCTAAATAATTTATTTGATAATAATCTTTAATACTTTAAATGAAGTTTTAGCAGTTTGTAATGCGAATTGAAATCAACTGGCAGTAGCGAGTTCAATTCTTTCGAAAGTAGGAATTCTTTTAACTATCTATGGTGAAAGCATTTTTCATTGTTAAATTATCTAAATAATTTATTTGATAATAATCTTTAATACTTTAAATGGAGTTTTAGCAGTTTGTAATGCGAATTGAAATCAACTGGCAGTAGCGAGTTCAATTCTTTCGAAAGTACGAATTGACTTTAATTACTTGTTTAAAGTCATGTTCATAGCTAAGTTGATTACATTGCATTTTAAAGAAATAATTTAAACTTTTGAGTAAAAAATATAATAAAGCATTTTCAGATTAAGAGTTAAGTATAAATCTCAAGCAGCTCTACAATGCCGCAGTTTCAAAAAAAAGTCTGTTGGGGTGGGGGTGGGGGTGGGGTTAAATGTAGCAACCGATTTTGCTTATACATGATTTATGAAATTTACTTACGGTTTCCATTTTTCTTTATTTGTGTAAGTGACTAGCTTGTCAAACATATGAATTTAACAAGCCTTTATCTAAAACTTTTCAATACAAATAAAAATTTTAAAAAAATAAAAAGGAGTGAAATTTAAATTGGATTGTTTTATTTCCATGAAATATAACAAGGAATATAAAAACCATAAGGGCATTTCCTAAAGAGTTACTGATGCACGTACATCTAAAAAAAGTATTAAAACAACACTTTCGCTTTCATATCAGATATCTGGAATTAACATAGAGAGGTTGTGAAAATATGCAAAGCTGTTGCTAAAAATATTTTTAAAATCAGATATCAATATTCTGTATCACCTGTATCAAGTCGTGTATTCTCTCTTATATTTCAGTTGTGAAGGTTGTAACTGTTTTACTGTAACTATCTTGTTGCCCTAATAGTATAACAAAACCCTGAAATCATTATGAAATCACTAATGATTCCTACAATTCATTCTTTTTCAATATGGCTCAATATATTAATATATATTTTTAAGATGAACATAGCTTACAGAAAAACACAGCTTAAAACATGAATATTAATATGTTTTAAGCGGTGCTCTAAATACCCTAAATCCGTGTCGCTCAGTTAGAGCATAAAAATTAAATCCTTTTTCTTTCTCAATAACTATATTCTTGAATTCGTATTATAAAAAATATACATTCTGTAAAGGAGCATACAGTTTCTTTTGATACCTTTGTTTTATTTCAAAATATACAAAGATAAAATTTAGTAAGTGATGATGTTAACGCCCCGTCTTCCTTTTGGTGATGTCATCTACAGATGGCTCGCCTGTTCATTTATATTGTGTATGCTTCGTTAATAAAATTTAGTATTATAGTCTACTTGCTCATGTGCTGCGTGAGTCTTTGTGTGTAGTGATTGCGTAAACATTTTGGTCCAACTGAGCCCGAGAGAATGGTCGGTGATCTGTGGAATTCCATGAGCTGAATTCAACCTTGAAGATTTGTGAGGTAATGTGAATTACATTTGATTGTGTGGGCGGATTCATATGGATTAATAATTTGTAATGTGCTGCTGCAGGTTTTACTTGTTATTAATTGCTTTATGTGTAGAGTTTTAGATACTGAATTGTTCTCGCTGGTGGATTTGAATATGGGATTTTAGTGTGAAATTTTTTCTATTTATATTGCAGTGTATTGTGGTGTTTGCTTTTGTGAATTATTCCTTGCTTAATAGTTGCGTTTGTCAGTGATTTTGGTTTTATTTGGGTTCGAAATTTGAATGTGAAATTTGGTTTTCTGTCTAGTTGTTAAGTGTATTTGTAGTTTAATTCTTGTTAATAGCAGAAATGGCTTTTCAATTAAACTATAAGAAGACTGAGCTCATGGGATGGAAACCATGGGAAATGGGTTAGGAGATTCCTGCCAAGGCTAAGGTGATTGAATTGAAAAACCTAATTGAATCAAGTGACTTGTATAGAAACGATATTGAGTTTGTACAAGAACTCATTTCAAATATTCAAGACGAAAATAGGTAGAAAGAGCAAGAAAGAGAGAGAGAGAGAAAGAATGGATGAAATAGAATTAAAAAAATTAATATTATCCCAATTTCAAAAGAGCTAGAGCTTGCGAATGTAAAGAAGGGCTTCGCGTACACATCTTGGCTGACACAAGTTTCTGAAATAAAAGAACAGAGTTCCCTAACCAATAACTTAGAATGTCTAATTCGAAATGTTAAAGTTTTGATAATTCCTGTCCCCGTTAAATCAGAATAATTTAATTTGTTTTTCCATTCTTTGGAAAAAGCATTCGAAAATAAATATGTATCAAATGAATTAAAAGCCGAGATTCTGTTAAATATTTTAGGAGAAAAAGTAAATGATTTACTTACTTATGTTGATCAAGAGGGCTTGGGAGATTATGAAAAATAAAAGAATTAGTATTAAAGGAATTTCAGCCCACACCCCAAGAATGCCTTAACAGTTTTAAAAGAGCTCAAAAACAACCATCGGAAAATTGCGTTCAATTTGCTTCTCGCTTGTGTGCTTTCTTCGGCTATTACTTTCAATTACGCAAAGTAACATAATTTAAATCTCTGTGTCATCTTATAATTTCAGATAGACTTTATGAGACAACAGATCGTGAATTAATAACACATATTGGAATCAAACAAGGTGAAGGTTTTTTTCAAATCTCAGCAGCTTGGACGGGAGTGTGACATTTGTTTGTCATCTAGAAGTGGGAATTCGAATGAACTAGTAAATAGAAATGGCTTGGATGAATCAAAACGAATGGTAGGAAATAAATTGCAAAGAACGCCAAATTGGAAAATAAATAAAAATATATTCAAAGTCTTCTTGTCAGAAACAAAAAAAAATACAACTTGTGTTTTTTGTAAGAGATTATCACACACTCTTTCTAAATGTGTACAATTTAGGCGACTTTAAGTCTGGGAAAGAGCAGAAGTGATTAAGAGAAATAATCTTTGTTTTCGTTGTTTTATGCCTCATTAATTGAGTGAAAGCCGTTCAGTTAAAATTGTTTTTGTTCAAAGCCTCATTATAGTATGATTCACTTCCCACGTGAAGATTCTAGCTACCCCCCCCCCATCTCAGTTGAAATTCGATGCACCTGTTTTTATTACAAAACACAGCGAGGAAACTCCGGAAGCGGTTTCGCAATCCCAATTGGTGGCGATTAGCATTGATAAGGGAAAGGCAAAAAACGTGCTTTTAAGCACGTTTTGCATTTATTAAAAATAAATTCTCGCAATGGGTTGAGGTGAGATGCCTTCTGGATAGTGGTTTTCAATCTTGTTTGTGTACTAGGTCATGCGCAGAGAGGTTGTATCTCAATTTGTAGAAAATAAATACCGTGGTTTCATGTGTTAATAATGCTAATATGGTAATAAAGAATTGTGTAAGGACTTTGGTGGCAAATAGGGATAAAAGCTATGAGAAGGATTTATTGATGCTAGTGGTCATTAAAGTTACCCATCTTATTCCAAATAAAGTAGTCAATGTGAATGTTAATATTTTGGAGTGCGTGTCTTTAGCTGACCCTGGGTTAGTGTTAATGACAAAATCGAAATTTTGCTTCCCAGCGCGAATAGTGTCATTATAAGAAAGACCGCTTTACAGTCATCTGTATTGGATGCCAGCCAGTGATCCCATAGTTTGGCGACCATTTGGCAACTTTGGCGTCAAAATGGGTAATGCTCGAAACTTCGATAATTTTGTCGATCCGTCCATTAGGAACCGAGATAAGTCTGGTTGTTCTAGAATCTTCTAGCCCCGGCTCCCGGGAGCTATAAAAGGCCGGCACTCTCGAGGTGCGTCGAGTAGTCGGAGTCGCCGACAAGTAACGAGTCTTCGAGAGGACAGCGAAGCAACGGCGAATTACCAGCGTTGTGTGGAACGAATACTGAACTGCTGTGTGCCGAATCCTGCTGTTTACTGTGAAGGCAGCGTCGTATCTTTTGTGTACAAGCCAGTTGTGACAAGTTGTGAGTCGGCAACTAAGGCGAGAAGTTCAGCCGTTGAAGAGACGGTAGATCGAAGCTCCCAGGATTACCTCTCCTGCTGGATTCTGTCTAGCCACTTCGTGTGCTACTGTGTGCTATCCTGTGTTCGTCTCTACTGTAAATATTTGTCTTCTGTGTACTCGTGTCTTCGTGTAAATAAACGTCGTCGTTGTTTTCTACTGTCACCTACTGATTGTGTGTTCTCACACCATACACCCACTATCTAAAAGAAATCTGCGGTGGTGAGGAAAAATCCGTAACAATATGTTGCTTGGAGAGGAGGTCTTTTATGAGCTGTTGAAACCGGGAAAGATATATGTTGAAAACTCGCAATTGCTGTTGCAAGATACTGTCTTTGGTTATGTTGTGAGTGGGATTGCAGATCAGGTGGTTCGTTGTGGGTTGGTTCTCTACGATGACTTAAACAAAACCTTGAAACAATTTTGTTAAATTGAGAAAGTTGAAGGAGAGTGTAAGGGAAACACAGGAGGCTTCTTTATATGAGGAACATTTTGTGAATACCCATAAGAGAAATAGGAATGGTCGATATGTAGTATCAATGGCTTTGAGTAAGAATCCGTCGTGTTTAGGGAATTCCAAAGACAAAGCTGTAAGGCAACTTAATTCGTTGTGAAAGCGTTTGTCTAGGGATTCGGAATATTTGTCCTTGTATACGGATTTTTTGAGGGAGTATGAGGAGTTTGGTCATATGGAAAGGGTTGTTAAGTCAAATGAACCGCCCACACAATACTATATACTACACCATGGTATTTTTCGACCTGATAAACTGACAACAAAACTGAGTATTGTCTTCAATGCTTCATTCCCTACTACAACAGGCCTAAGTCTAAATGATATACTAATGAAAGGACACGTGGTGGAAGATATCTTTGAGACTATTAGTCGATTTCGGGGACACAAGTTTGCTTTTATTACAGATATACAAAAGATGTATAGGCAGATTCTCATAGAAGAGAGTCGGAGACCTTCAGCGTATCCTGTGGAAGGTTGGATCTGAGGTAGATTACGTAACTTATCGTTTGAAAAAGGTAATATAAGGAATGACCAACGTGCTTTTTCTTGTTATAAGAACCCTGCAGCAGTTGGATAAAGATAAGAAAATGAGATTTTCTTTGGCCCCTGAAGTGTTTCTGTACGATACCCATATGAACGATATCGTTAGTGGAGCGCCTGATATAGACTGCCCGCCGGCTACAGTCAGAACAACAAGATGCCCTGAAATCGTGTGGAATGGTACTCAACAAATGGTCTTCGACTTTCATGAGTTGTTGAACTGTTCTTTGTCGTCGACGTCGAGTATTCCTTCTCAGCTGAATCTGACTTATCTGTGAAAACGTTAGGCATCAGTCGGAAGCCGTTACAGGATTGTTTTGTGTTTAAAGTCAATTTTGAGTAAACCACGTTTATTAAGCGTGAAGTACTGAGTGTTATAGCGAGACTTTATGACCCTCTGGATTTCTTAGGTCCTGTGTTAACTAGAGCAGCGATCCTTTTACAGAGACTATGGCAGCAAAAACTGGATTGGGATGATGTGCTACCAGATCTAATTGCCTAAGAATGGAAGGAGTTTGTGACCATCTTCAAGTGTATGGAAGCAGTGAAAATAAGTAGATTTATTCTGATTAGTAGCATGGTTAAGAGTCGTCTTTCAGGGTTTTACAGATTCGTCTGAAGTGGGCTACAGAGCCGTCGTTTACTTGCAGTGATTCTGTCAGATCGATCGTGCAAAGGTGACTTTTCTGGCAAGCAAGCTCACGTGTGGCACCTATACGTGTTCAATACCTCGACTGGAGCTCTGAACCTGTGTTCTTCTCGCTCAGCTTATGCAGAAAATAAGCTCCTGTATAAAATTAGAGATTAGTGATACTGTGCTTCATACAGATTCAACGATTGCCTTAGCGTGGTTAAAAACACCTGCGAATCAACTTAAGACCTTTATAGCTAATCGAGTATCAAATATTCAAAGATTGAAGGAAAAGTGTAATTGGATTCACGTGCCATCGAATATAAATCCTGTTGATCTTATTTTCGCTTGGGCTACACCCTCCCGATCTCCCGGAATAAGAATTGTGGTGGAGGGGCCCACCGTTTCTTGAGTAAGGTAAGTTATCCAGTGTGCAGCCAATTTCTGGTCTGCTGGACGAATTTGAGTACTCCAGTGAATTCAAGACAGAGAAGTCTGAAATGCCTGTATCTACTGTGAATGTGTTGGCAAATTGCGAACAGTCCCTTTTATCTGATATATTGTGTATGAGTAATAATTATGTAAAAAATTCTTCGCATTTTTAGCTATGTATTAAGATTTCTAAATAATGTGCAATCATCTGTGATACTGTCTGGCCTTCTATGTGCTTCAGAACTGGACCTGGCTGAAACTAGATTGATCCGAATGGTTCAAGGGGAGGTTTTTGCAACTGAGATTCAAAACCTCCACGTCCATAAGAGTGTCTTGCCAAATAGTAAAATGAAAAACTTAAATCCTTTCCTCGACAATGATGGGATATTGAGAGTAGGTGGAAGCCTCGAAAATTTAAATTTGCCTTATGTTACCAAATACCCAGCAATCTTGCCCAGTAATCATAATTGTAATCAATCAGTAATTAACAAATATAATCGTTATGTATTTCCATAGGAAAAATCTTCATCCTGGTGCATCCTCCCTTCAGCACTGTGCAAGATGTAGTAGTTTTGGACCCTACATGGTGGGTCCTTGTGTAGAAAAAATAATGCACGAATGTGTCGTTTGTTTCAGAGCCAAACCAATAGCTATAACTAAATTAATGGGTAATTTACCCCAAGGCAGAGAGTTCCAGACTATCCCTTTAATTGCTCTGGTGTAGATTTTTGTGGCCCATTTATGATCAAATATCGCAATCGGAGAAAAAGCTTATTGCATAGAATGTATATTTGCATATTTGTATGTTTTGTCTCTAAATCAATTCATATTTAAATTGTAACAGACCTCACATCTGACGCCTTTATTGCGACATTAAAGCGATTCTTTAGCCGTAGAGGTAAGTGTACAATGTTGTATTCCGATAATGGCACAACCTTTGTGGGAGCAAATCAAGAAATTAAGAGACTTCTAACACTGGTTAAAACACCTGATGAAGATCTTGCAAGCTTCTTATCGAGTGAGGGAGTTGACTGGAAATTCCTTCCTCCAAGAGCACCTTCATATGGTAGTTTGTGGGAGGCTGCAGTAAAATCGGTTAAATATCATTTTAAGAGAGTAGTGGGAAAATCTAACTTAACCTATGAGGAATTCTTGACTGTGTGTATCCAAATAGAGGGAATCTTAACTCTCCAAGCGCCGGAGACGTGTTTTTATGCAAAGCAAGTCCGCTCCAAGATGGGCGGAAACGTTTTATTTCGACCTGTTAAGTTGCTTTTAAGACGGGCGCAAACGGTTTTTCCTACTCTTTGAATTGAACCATCGAAAAGAGGCGACGACGTGTTTTTTCGTCTTTACCGTCCCCCTCCGTTAATGACTTTTTTTGGCAATGATAGATTACTTTACAAGATAAGACTAGCAGGTGGAAGAACCCCCTAAAAGCATTCAGCGCTCATAAATGAACTTATCGTTAAAACGATTTAAGTAGCAAGATTTTCATGCGGTTTTCGGAAACTTAAGGGAAAAAATCTTCTCACAAGATTTTATTTATCATAATAATAGTTTAAGAACTTTTCTTCATTAATAAAGCCAAATATTTTTGAGCATCTTATGCCAAAAAAAGTTACTATTAAACAATCTTAAAGTACGTCTAACGCCTTCAAAAGGATAACAAAACAAAGAGAAAAGGAATTTGTTTTATTTATTTTTAAAATAAATAACTACTTTGCATCAAAATTCATCCATGGCATGAATGCCTTGGTAGGTTTTCTGTTAACAAATCAAGACTGTTAAAATTTGATTTTTAATGTAAGAATGTTACAATTTTTTTTTTCCCAAGTACGGCATAAAGTCTTGCAAGGAATTTTGTGTTTCATTATCTAAAAATTAAGTTTTTGCTTCTAATTTGAAACGCATTAAAATATTAATGCGATAATTTAAAAATAATAATTACTTATGATTTACAAACGGGAAGGAAAAATATCGAAACTCTGTCCGAGTTTTTTCAGTCTTCATATATATTAATATATTTTGAGACCTAATAACGGAGATGCGATACTTGATTCTAGGATCCGTCAGATACATTTTCCAGAAATTATTTTATTTAGATCAAGAAATAGACTTAGAAATTCATTTCCAATACACTTCTTAAATAAATGTTAATGTTTTTCTCTGAATTTTTCTTTATAAGTGTTCAATGAAAATATTTTTTGATTAGATACAGAAATGTATTCTTTTTTAAACGCAGCATTCTTCTTTTGTTCCTTATTTTAAAAATGCTTGTGGAACACTTAATATTAACTTATTTGCCGTATTTATTCGTATATATGGCATATTTATATAATCATTATTATAATATGGTGTATATAGTCATTTTTAGGAAAATGGGAATATAAATAGTAAAGAATTAATTACTTGTTGTATTACTGGTAATTACTATAAGTGAAACAGCATATTATGAATTCTTTGAATAATTTTCAGAAAAATAAAGAAAAACAATGGTTAAAAAGATATTGCAATGCACTCTTGTGTTGCTTGCAAACATCGCTTAACAAATTTTCTCAAGCTTTTGCAAATTATTACATACTAAAAAAAAGGTAAAAAGCAATTAATTGAAATTTTGCCTTAAGAATTCTATATATAAATTTATATTACAGCTTTTGGATAAAAAATTGTAATATATTTATATTACAGTAATACTGTTAGATACATTTTTTGTAAATTCCGAGAAACAAAAATCAGCAAAAATTAACTATACGTAAACAGCCGGTCCTAGATTTATAAAATTTGGCCCATAATTACTTCTTGAGCAGCAGATATTCAATAAGGAAAACTTTTTCAAAATTGTTAATTTTTTTATTAATTAAATCTTAATTTAAATTTTAATCAATGTAAAAAGCTTATTGGCAACTTTTGATTCACATTAAAATTTAAAAGATAAACTTTCCAGAGACAAAAATTTTGTTTTCCAGACAATTTTTCTTCAGATTTTAGAAACAGTTCAAAATTAATTTAAAAAATAATTTGTAATAATACATTCTTATTGAAATGAAATCGAAACCAATTTTGCTATTTTACCATATCGTACCGTCGTTACTTTCTTAACGTTAAGAAAAAATATCTGCTTTTTTTAAACAATGAATCAAGTTAGTTTTTATGAAGCATTACTTGTAGCATTTTCCTTTTTAATTGAAATTTTTTCATATATTTTGAAACATGTTTAAAGAACCCTAGTGCAATTATTATCTATGATAAACTCTAATATATATTTGCCCATAAACTCATAATTTTTATATGAGTTATGATTTAGTACGCATGATTTCAATCATATAAATTTATTAATATTGCTATACTTTCATTCGCATAATGTCAACTAATTTTGTTTATAATTTCAATTCGATTAGAATTCTGTAATAGATAATTACATGTATCTAATTAAGAAAAAAATAATACTATTAACTGTATTAATTTGTTATTTTCAGTGAGACTGAAGTTTCGATGACTTTTTAAATATTTTACTAATTTCACCTTTCAAAATTCATGAGTGATCATAATTTTGTTTTTATTAGTACTACCTGGAAATGGAATCTTGACTATAAGTTATTAATGATTTTTATTTTTATTCGCTTGGCTGTTTCTACATATGGTTTAAATGTTTTAGATTTTAAATGAAATTCACATCATATTTTAAATTTCGAAAGAAAACATTTATGTAATAAAACTGTTTTGGTGTTTTTAAAAGGACAAAGCATTAAAGATTTTTTTTTTTTTTTTTTTAGTTTCGAAAAAAAGTGCTTTGTTTACAGTAATTAGATGTTAATGGGATATAAAGAGATATTTTTATATTAATTATCATGTTCAAAAATGAAACCTTAAAAATTTAAGATGTTAAAATATAAATAATAAAGATAAAAACATAAGAACCAAAACGCTTCTTTTCGTATAATTTTAATATTTACTTATCTAACTTTTCTTAATACTCTATAAAATTATGGTTTTGAATTTCGTCACTTAATTAAGTCTTTGAAAAAAATTAAAAGTTTCTTCGTCTTCTTATTTTTAATTAATTTTTTTTTTAATTTCATTGATGAGAGTCCTTTCTCTATTAAATCTTTCATGTGCTCTTTAAAAAAGTTAGGAAACTATTTGAAAAATGCGACGTACCAAATATATATTGCAACTAATTCTAAATAATAATTCTCTAAAACTACTTAATAAAATTAAGGTACCTATTTACGATATCTAAATTTGTTCTCTAAAAAAGTATTTTTTTCTAAAAGGTAACTTTTTCGAAGCCATATATGTATATATACTGAAATAAATTCTAATTTTAATCAGGCAGGTCGTAGTGTACGTCGAAACGACCACCCTTCAAGAATAGGAAATTGCTTCGTTTTATAAATGTTAATTTGTGTATAAAATAATATTTCAAGTGATTCGTTTAAGTATAGCGCTGTTAAAAGATTTAAAAATAGAAATTTCATCAAAATCAAATAATTTTATGTGTAACGTCATTTGTATAATTAATTATTACATTTGGAATATTCTTAAATTATTTTAGAATTTTCGTAGTGTCGTGAGAAACATTTGCCACTTTGTATAACATATAAATCTAATTGACAATATTAAGTGCTAAATGAATGAAATGTGAAAATTTGCAGTGATATATCTATAGAAGAACATTTAATAGTAAATGAAAAATATTTGTGATAACGTTCCTGCGAAACAGTTGTCTTGGTACTCAATTAACTATGGAATGTTGAAAACCTAATCAGGTGGCGATTGCCGTATGGGTGTGCAACAAATGATCAACAAAAGTGAGCACTACTGTAAACGACCTTTTGATAAAAGAATATTTATTGACGAAGTTATATTTATTAAAAATAATAAAGATATATGGAAATTCGGTAGTAAAAGTGGAAATATGTGCTATCCAACTTAGAAACTATATAGTAATAAATCAAATAATTGAATAGCTAAATTGACAATTTTAGTGTTTATATAACGGAATATGGTATTAAATCCAAGAAAAAATGAATGAATGTATAATTTGCCTAAAGTTACGTAAGAAACCAACGTTCCCGAAAAACTTAAGGTTATAAATGTAAAAGTACCGAAAACATGTATAATAATTTAAATAAAATGCAATTGAATTTTCATTTTACTGCAGATATGATTTTGGACATGCGTAATCGAGTTAAGATATCAAACAAAAGATTATTCATAAAATCTGCTTATATCTACATAGTCTTTTCACTATGATAACCTAATATGCACAAGTCAAAACATAACCTTTTATTAAATATTAGCATGATAATTGCTTGCAATAGCGCGAATTATATAAATACTGAAAATGATTTCAAAAGAATTAGGAACTGAATTATTTTAAAATCTTTTTGATTAAAATATGTATGACCTCATGTTGGAATTTATTCAGCATTTGATTAAAGATACAAAAAAAATTGACTTTAGAATAAAACATAAATTAAATAAATCATAACTAGATCCCAGGGCAAAATATCTTGAAATAGATTATTTACCAAGTTATAATGAGGATTCTTTTAATTAGGAAGAGAATAAAAGTCTGTTTAAGAATGTCAGTGCAATAATAATAACACTAAATGAATGAATAAATAAAAAAAAATAAATCGTGCAAGAAAATTAAATTTGAAAGTTACTTAGTTGATTCAAATGTGTTCTGATTATTACTCAATTTACCATTAATTTTGGTTTACATTCAATTTTCTCTTGGTTTCATTCAGAAGTATGTCAATCGCAAATCTTAAACATTTCTTTCTGAGCATTCGATCTATACATTTTAAACTTTTTGCAATTCATAATAAAAGAATGTACTTTTATGTTAATTCTGAATAAAATATATCAGAATTAACAGAAAAGTTCATAATCTATCAAAATTAATGTTACCGTTAATCGAGTTTAATAATCTTCGGGAAAAAAATTTCCCATCAAACACAGTCCGCAATAGACAAAAATATATAATACTAGAAAATTAAAATAATAATAATAATAATAATAATGAGTGGCTGGTATCGGGCAAACAACGTTGTTCCCATAAAAAGGTTTATTTTATTTCATGTCGAAAAAAAATTATATTTAAGCTGTTAAATATAAAATATTCAGCCAAAAGAGGCACGGCCAGGTTAAGGCATTTATTTAAAGGCACCGGATCCCCTTAGAGGGTATTTCAAATCTTAAGTACTTCGTAACATTTGAAGCCTATATACAAATCATTGTATTCCAAATGCACGAATATGTTTTTATAAGCTTTTCCAAGAATTATTAGATTATATCCGTTTTTGTAAGTCATTAAAAATATTACATTTTTCTTTCTCATTAAATAATGGACTTTTTAACTTTCAGTTATATGGAAAATGAAGCAATTTCTTACAAAATTTTCAACTTTCTATCCTTTTATTCCAACAAAAAAATTACCTTAAATTTCCAGGAAAAAATAAAGTAATTAAGACAAAAATATTATACTCAAATGAATTTTTTCAAATGCATATTAATTTGTAAATATTGAAGGAAAGATGCAAATTTATAATATCGTTTCGGTGCATTTATGTTTCAGAAAAATCATTTCAAATTATAATTATTATAAAATACTAATGAAAAGAAAATTTGCAATGCTGAGGTTTCTAGTAAAAAATATTGAAATAAAGGAAGATGTATTTTAATCATTTCAACTATAGGAAAACTTTAAAAAATTAATTAACAGAATTAAAACCACATGCAAAAAATATCTTTTAACACTTTTTTCTTTCCTCTGAGGGAGAAGTTATGAAATATAGAAATTCGAATCTGAAACCAAACCCTCTAACCCCAATTTGCTAATGAAGGAAGAGAAAAGGAAGGGGAGGGAGCGGAGAAACCACCCAGTAATAAGGAGTAGGGGAGATTCTATTTCCCAGAAGTAAGTGGATCTCCCGCAGATGGGAATGGGGGAAAGGAATTTCAAAACACTTCTCACGTGTACATTGATATTTTTTGAAAGGACTCTTGTTGGATAGAGATAAATTGTTGAGACACTATGCTTAGAATAATTGGACGCTCGGAGGGTTAAATTCTAGACCTTTATGTCCCTTATCAACCAACATTGATGACTTAAATGCTTTAACACCTGCGCACTTTTTAATAGGTAGCCCTATAATTTCAATCAGTGAGCCTAATCTAGTTGATTTAAATGAAAACGTCCTCAAAAGATCGCAGCAATTGCAGCTGCGAGATTGGTGCAGCTTTTTTGGAGTAAATGACATCGAGGTTATTTGATGTTTGGAGTATTCATGGAGATTATTGATTAGTAACTCCAACAACACAATGAGTGGCAATTTCTAAAGGAAAACGTTAGAATAGGAGATATGGTAGTTCTCATTGAGGATAATATGCCTCCATTTAAATGGCCATTGGGTAGAATTTCAGAGCTTTATAAGGGTGATAATAATTTAGTTAGTCGTGAAAATGAAGACTGAAAAAGGAGAATTTAAACGTGCCATTTCTCGCTTGTGTTTGCTACCTGTATAAACTTAAGATTGTATCTTTCATGATCTTCTGTGATTTGATGTTAGTAAAGATTTTAGTGAATGTGTAGTTTTATTCCATGTGTAAATTGAAATTTAGTGCATTTTAATTTATAGTTTTGTTTATATGTATTAATCTGAAATTTGTTGCCTGTAACCATGTGAACAGGGGGGAGAATGTTAAAGCCCCGCCTTCCTTTTGGCGATGACATTTACAGTTGGCGCGCTTGTTCATTTATATTGTGTATGCTTCGTTAATAAAATTCAGTATTACAGTCTACTTGCTCGTGTGCTGCGTGAGTCTTTGTGTGTGGTGATTGCGTAAACAGCTGATATATTTCGCCTTTGATTCTCAATCATAAAACGGCCACAAACCTAGCAAAATACTTCTGGATTATCCAAACATATTTTGCTCAGTCTGTGGCCATTTATGAATTAGTCAAATATAGTTTGTTGTATTTTTCTAAGAATATGAATTTAATACAAAATGAACAGAAAAATTTCATATATGAATGTTGACCTCCTGTTATCAATGGAAAAGTTCTCGATAGGTTTATCATCAAAAGCCTTTCTTTTTTTGAAAACGAAAATTTTATTCCTTTAGATTCTTTTGTGAGGATAATTTTTTCTTGTTACATTATATGAGTGATTAATTTTGATGTTCCATATTAATTAAATTCAAAGTTTCGCCTTCAACTTCACGTAGTATATCTTTTTTCCCTGACAATGATTAATTTTCACATTATCCTTTCTAATACACTTTTTAAAGTATAGCTAGCTAAGATATGGAATCTCTTATATTTATATATTTATTATTTAACTGGATAATATTGCTATTTCAAAAGCATTTGCAGTTGCCCATAAATACTGTCTGGAACAGCGCTCTTCAAGATATTTATTATATTACTAACATGATGTTTGTGTCTGAATTTGATTTAATGTTTACCGATCTCCGAAAATTCTTAGTAGTAGAGAAAGTTTGAATCTGCAGTACAATCAAGAACCTCCTATTTCTCAACCATAGAAAAAATTGAAAATGCAAAATAATAATAAAGGAAATATTTGACTTTAAACTCGAGACTGTAAAATTAACTTTGTAATATACAATGGAATTAATTCGCATGATTTCAAAATCTCGTGACAAACGTGACTGCGCTTTCTACCTAAAAATAACTGCACTTTACCCTGTGCTATGAGATCATGTCATTTTACGAGATGCAAAGAAACGTGAAATTATATGGCCACTGTGTATTTGATGAATATGGCATTAGTATGATTTGACTCCATCGCATTATTTAAAAAAAAGACGCTTTATTATTCATATTTCTTTTGTTCTTCTAGTTTTTGATTTCTTAATTAAAATTTCTCTTAAATTTGACTATGGCTAAATTTCCCCTGCTATGGAAGAAATCTTCCTTTTTTAAAGTTATAATTTTTGCAAATGAAATAATTTCAGAATAAATGAATCTTAAAATTCTTCTAGATGCCGTTGTGAAATTATATGCTAGATGGCACATTCAGTTATATGAAATGATTGAATCAGGAATACTTGCTTCAAGGTACGACGATATTTCAGAACTATGTTTTGTAGCAAAATGAATCGGTCTTAGTGATGCGTTTTGTGTAGATTTCGAATTCTAAGAGGAAGGAATAGTCTGGTCTAATTTTTAAAAGTTAAAATGAAGAAAAAATCGCGAAAGAGCCCATTCAAAAAATTATAAACAATAACTTTCTCCCTAATTTGTCATAAAATAAAATATCTTAATTTATTATTTCTTCAATTTAAAATATTAGTACGTGTATTCCGTGCCTATCAAATTTGCGAATTAAAAATAGTGATTATAAATTGAAATAAATCCTGATAGTTTAAACTTATTTATAATGAAACTTTTCAGATCAATTAAAACTTCTCAGTTTCAATTTTTCAATATCATCAATACTTTTTCGTGTACGAAGTATAGAGGAAATATTAAAATCGTCAAAAAAATTCGGACTTGAGTTTTTGACGAATCTTTAGATTTCAAACCTATGTGAATCAGAAAAACACAATTTTTGGCATTATTTCTGTCTGTCTCTGAAAGCAATGTCAAAAAAGCTTTGAGCTAGACAATTGAAATTGGTTATGTGGAATTATGATCAACTTGTATATTTCTATCAAATACTGAACAAAATCCATTCAAAGATTTCGTTTGGTTGCCTGTATAAGTGAATTCGATAATTACAAAATTTAAAAAACTAGTTAAATAAAATTTGGTACACAGGTTTATCATCTAAAACATATACTTTCGTACTCATATAAAGGCAACCAGTCATAAAAGCAACTACTTAAATCAATGAAATTCGATATGTTATCTTATGACTAGAACTGCAGTTTCGTGTCCAATTTTGTTGTCTATCGGCCTGCAAAAATCCTCTAAAATACATATTCTCTTGATAGATTCATTAAAAATGCTATATTCACAATAAAGATCTATATTTACTAACTATTGTTCATCGATGCCATTCAAATTATTCGCGACCTTACCCAAGGTCCACAATTTAATGCGGAGGCGGGGGGGGGGGGGGATCAGACCTTTATCTGAGGGTGCACGAGGAATTTATGGGAGAACATTGCACCAGGTTTTCAAAACAACCCATTTATCTTGTTTGAGAAAAGCAGCAAGTAAATTAAGAAAACTGGTTTTGAAAATTTGTTTTCCCCCGTCATTTTTGACAATATATTTAAAATGCGTTAAGCAATATATTATACAGTAAACTATTATTATGTACTGCTCACCAACATGTAAGTTTTAATTTTTCTTGAATAAATATAAGGATTAGTATTTTCATAATATTAAATGTCTTTTCTAAACATTAGAATTGGAAAATGCAATAAACCATGTTTTTTTAAACAAAGCGTATATATATATATATACAGGGTGTTTATAAAGTCCCGGACCCATTTTGATGTTTAACAACTCGTAAAATAATAAAGATATAAACAAACTTATGGCATTTATTGATGGAATAACTCATATATTTTCCTTTTCAGGATTGAATATTTTTACTTTTGTAAATATCGTCTGCACATGTGGTTAATTTCAGATAATTTCATTTTCCAGTCTAAATATCTGTACTTTTCTAAACATTGTCTGCTTATTAATTGCATTTCTCTCTCTTTTGTTTTTGGCAACTATTGCAATATTATGTTTACTTTTGATGTGTTTGTTCTATGTAGTACTTTTGTATGTGATGTTTTATTCGAGCGGATATTAAGGAGAATGCATACACCACAAGAGAAAGCACAGATTTTATGGTGGTTCATAGAAATGAAATCGATAGTGCAAGCACAGAGAAATTTCAGAGGAATTTACCAAAAACATCCTCCATCCAAAAACAGCATCTTGCGGTGGAAAAATAATTTTCTAGAAATTGGAAGTAGCGAAGATAAGAATCGTTCCAGACGTCCTTGCACAAGTGATTTTGATGTTGAGCGTGTCAAAGAGACATTTTTATACAATCCTAGAATATCTGTGAGATCAGCGGCAACAGAATTGGATATGCCAATTTCGACGGTGTACAAGGTTATTAAGAAAAAATTAAGACTACATGCATACAAAGTTCAAATTGTTCAAGTTTTGGAACCGAACGATAGGCCTAGGAGGATGGCCTTTGCAACAGATATGCTAAGGAGGATAGAAGATGCTGCTGATTTTCTGAAGAGCATAATGTTCTCCGATGAAGCATCTTTTCATGTTTCTGGCATTGTTAATCGCCATAATGTGCGCAAATGGCTCTGTGGATGCCTACATGCTTGTCGCTACCTGGCGTGAAATTGACTATCGACTTGATATTCTTGATTGACAAGGGTCATGAAACTTTTTGAGTCTATTTAACCATTTATGTTATTAATTTTAATCTATCTTTATTATTTTATGAGTTATTAAACATCAAAATAGGTCCGGGACTTTATAAACACCCTGTGTATATATATATATATATATATAGCGAAAAACTTAATTTTTTCCTTTTATACAAAAAGACTACAAAAAATTATTTTTGGTTTTAAAACCTTTCATCCATTTTTAGACAAATGCGGACGTCGAATCATTTTGTTAAATTTTTGCAATAAAATGTAACAAAAAAATTCAAACATCTTTAGGCAGATAAAGTTTCTTTTGAAATGAAGGGATAAAAAATAGAATTAAAAAAGATTCAAATATCTCTGAAACAGATGAAGTTTCTTTTGAAATGGATGCATGATAATCGAATTATAAAAAAATATTCAAATATGTTTGAGATAGATCAAGTTTATTTTGAAATGATGGGATAATAGAATTTAAAAGAATGTACGATATCTCTAACAAAATAAATGGCTGTAAATCATCAATTTCCTCGGTATCAAACACATACAATTCATTTCTGCTCGTTTCTACTGCAATTTATACACACTGGGTGTCACATGAATATATGCACCAAATAATTTTTACATAAACAATTAAAAATGCGCAGCAATATTTCATAAAGCAAATTAAGGAATATTTATAAGTTACGTTTTCTTTTTATTCTATTTGTTTCAGTTACAATTTTTCAAATTAAATTATACTTTTTTCATGAATAATTGTTCAATAAATCTTCATAATTGCAATTATTTGGCGACTGCTTGATAATGGTTTTATCATCCTCCACATCTAGCTATAAAAGGTGGTTTGTCCAATGTTTCACTAGTTGAAAACTTTCTTCTTTGAGGCTACTTTTATTACTGGTTACTTTTTATCTGAACTTGCAACAAGATTGCTTTATACTACACTTACCAGAGATTTTTATCACATCGAGGAGCACATCAGATAATAAGTTACCAGTATGGTGGTCGGTTCTCGCCACCCAGATGTGTACATAAAGGATTCGAGACAGGCTATTCCTTGCCGATGACGGAGCGTGCCTCCAATGGGAGGGGTTGCACCGTGGCCGGTGATGGTCCTTAGGACTGAGCCTTAGTTCCTGCTAATCTGTTATTGCAATTCGATCATGCAGATTTTCCCGTGTGTCTCGGGGCAGGTTGTAGTAGTCAATTTGGGATTATCGGAGATATTTGAGTTTCGTAGTTCCTGCAAGAGGAACATTACCATCAAATTTGTTTTGACATCTGTCGTCACATGAGTAATATTCTTTTCATCGTCTGGAGAGGATATAAAGGTTCCAGGATGGCAGCATGATCTTGGTATAAAATAAATAACTTTTATTAATTAGTCATATAGGATTCATTTGAAATATAAAGCAGTTGTAATTAACTAACTTATTTATTTATTTATTTTTATCAAACAATTATAATTTATACTGGAATGTGTTAAAATGACAATTTAAATCTCTCTTCAAAGACCAATCAAAATGACCATTAGACTGGATAACTTAGTTTATCCAGTCGAATGGCCTAAATCACACCACAGTTTCGTCCGATAGATTCAAATAACTGTCAACTGAAGCTGCAGTGCTATCGATAAGAACGACTGAAATACTTCCAAAAATAATGTAGGGTCATTTGTTACAAAAATATTGAAGGAAATAACTATTGAAATTTAATGTTTCTGATAAAGATTTATCGTTGAGTTTTTTACATACTGTTTTAACCTTCTTTTTCACATTTGTTTTCAATTTATAAGTTTTTATCGAAAAGGAATTTCTAATTTCACTCATTTCGTATGATTCCAAAGATATCAAATAAATACTCGTCTTCTTTTCCGATGTATGGTGTAGTAACACAAACACTCACCCAGTAGCGACAAGATTTTTACAATGGACTTTCGGATTAATTTATAGTTATTTGTATGCTCATACATACACGTATAAACAAACTTGTGAATGTACATGCACACTAAAAATGATAGTTCTATTTAAAAATATTGATAGAAAAAAGCAATATGAAAACGATACAAAAGCATTAAGCTCTTCATTTTTTAAATGAAGGATAAAATTACTGAAAAATGTCCTTCGTTTATACATTCTTTGGGAAAAGGACTAAGATCTATCCAAAACATTTTATAGAAAACAATACAGAAACATGTAAATAAAACATTAAACCCAAAAAGATTAAAACCATATGCATTACGGCATAATAAATATATATGCAATAAAAAATTTAAAATTTTGTTAGAAGACTATTTGGAATGATATTCAATTCCGATGCATTGCATAGTACTAAAACTATCTCATTAAAGAAAAGAAATTAACGTTTTATACAGCTTTAGCTCGTATAGTCAACGTTGATTGCAATGAAGTCTTTTACAGTCGTATGCATTGATATTTTATACATAGTCGCGGAAAAAAGGGGCAATCCAACTTTACTACGCTGTGGATTATCGCATATGAAAAAATATTTTAAAGGTAGTAATATATACTAAAAGATTGTGTGCCTAAAATGTTCAATAGGGGCTGTCTGCATTTGTAAAATTGTACAAAGTTCAAAATTTCCAAAGGCAATACCATTTTTTGTTGCCATGATTAGATTTCTTATGGAAAAATTACACGGAATACAGATTTTGGCTAACATATCATTGGAAGATATATGATATTTTTGATAAAGGGGTAACTTCCATATCTAGATATATAAGATTTAAATATTTCCTAGACGTCGGTAATAGTATTTTTATTTTTGTCACACTTTAAAAGTACCTTTAAAGCCACAATCTACATGCTACTATTGATTGCAACTTGATGCATGAGAAAATATTTCTGTGACATTTCTGATAGAAGCTTGATTCTTTTTCACAAAAAAATTTCCAGAGCATTCGAAGTGTTATTTAAATTGTACCTGAGCTTGAATTGCCATTACATGAAATGAAAAGTTTTGATGTATGAGCGAAATAAATAAATTGAAATATACCTTTTATTGTTTGGAAAAGTATTAATTTTAGTGTTAAAATTAATATCCTATCGATAAAGAGAAATAATTAACCGATTTTTATTCTTCTTATGCTTTATTCCTATATTTCTTTATTGGTATGTGTCACTCCTATCATCACTGCTTAATATTCATAAATAGATATGAAATGATGACTACTTTATTTTACAAGTACATAATAAAAGTAGTGCATTTTATTCACTGTAAATCAATTTTCTTCCGTGCTTAACTGGAAACTTATTGTTCTATGCAAATACTTTTTCATTGCGAAAGAATTCATTATTTGAAGATACATGTACAATATATATGCTAGTTACAGACGTGAACGGAAATCGCAGATCATCATTTTAAATGCTCACTAATTTACTCTACATATCTTTAATTTCATTAATATTACACTTTGTTTCAAGCTATTTTTCATAAAATATTTTGTTGCTTCTGATATGAATAGATATTGAAAACAGATATAATTATAGGAAAATTTATTTTATTTATATAATTCCTGCTGTTCTGTTCATATTTATTTCACGTATGTAGCGTTCGGGTCAATATGACCCGACTCAGAAAACTAACCTTTCTTGCAGTAATAGACAGGTGTCATTTAAGAAATGGTTTAAAAAATAACAAAAATATATTTGAAATTGAAACTTACAATAATATAAAGCATCTATAAAAATAACAGAAAAATATGCGAAATCGAAACTTACTTTTATTTACAATTGGAAAAATAACATTTTACACGAGATTTTCAAATATGATTCTTACAATTGCAGCATAACATATTAATTTTGCTGTCATTGTTTGACGGGAAGAGCTTTCACCTTGCACGTTTGACACACAATGAAGAATTCTCTGCAAATCCCGATGGTACGTTTTTAATTTTTCTCTATATTCTTTTCACTATTTTTATTGAGTCCTCACTTCTTGATAGGCCTTGCTTCAATGTATGGAAAAATGAGGGATTTTCAGAGTTGTTCCCAAAATAGCCTTCGTTTAGTCAATTTGTTTACGTTGCATTGGCTATGTATTGAAGTCCATAGAACAAATGCATTCTACGCAGAAATTTCAAGCAAATACTATCATGGGCCAAAAGTTTTATTTTACAAGTGTATGTGTTTAAAAGTGGATCAAGAGTATCCATTGAATCTTTTGTTGAATTATAATCTAAGATCATTAAGGGTTTTTTGCTAGGTTTGCTAACTGCTTTGACATGATGCAAAGTGCTCATAAGAATAACATTATTGTACTTTTTGGGGATGCAGTTTACAACTGTTCTGTCTGCTGTAAAATAAAATAAGGAGCTGTGAACTTCTATGGTTGGCATTTGTTCAGGAAGTTCTGATTTATTATTTCCAATGGTGCCAAGCATAATCATTTTCCGTTTTAGAAGAAGTTGCCCTAAGTTGTAAGATGTGAAAAAATTATCATATGCAATATTGTGCCCCGAATACCCATAAGTAAGATCACACACACACTATTCGCATTCCCTGATTTTTCTCTGGCTTCGACCCTTGTTTTTTTCCAGTGTAAATTTTTATTTTCAATACATACGAAGTCTTACTGTCACATAAACTCCATATTTTGATCCTATATTTAAATGGCCTACTTGGTATATATACTGTTTGAAAGGGCATCGGCCATGAAATCCTACTAATTGTTCATCTACAGTAATATTTTCATTCGGATTCTATAATTTTGGTAGAATTTCTATCCACTTTTCTCAGATATCTCGCACTGCAGCAAATTAATCCAAATTTCTTTCTTCTTGACGAGCGAATTTATTATCAAAACGAATAACTCCCTATATGGTGCAAAATGTTTCAAGGGACATTGTCGCACGAAATATGTTTCTGCCAGTTTCTTTATCCCTTAAGCTTTTTGTTGATTCTCCATATGATTTATAAACACCAGCTAACAATAATAATCCAATATATGCTTAAAAAGTATTTCTTTCAATATTTTCCCACTTTTTTCCCTAAACCCTTTCTTCTTCAATATTAGTCATATTTATGATTTCGTTTTCAATTGTAGAATTGAATACTACCTCAAATGCACCTTTTACGTCTGATATCCTTGCCGTTGAATATCTTGTGATCCCTAGAATAGTTTTTATAATATTAACAGCGGTTGATCGAGAAGAAAGTGGCAGTAGATCCAACTTCTACTTTATTTCACGATTCTTGGACTGAATAATCCCTTTATTGTTTATTTGTTGAAAAGCGGTATCAAAATCGTTGTCAGAACTTTCACTCTCAATGTCATCACTTATATAATTTTCATACTCCGATACTTCTTTTGCGCTTTCAGAAGCTTCTATTAGTTTAGCCATATCAGCGTGACCCAAATTTCTACGATTCGTCATTTTTTCTCTCACATTCGCAGGAATAAGTATTTTACATTGTTATCAGAAACTGAAATACAGTAGAAAAAAAGACACGTTGCAATCAGAGCAAACAGTTTGACCCGTGCCAATCGTATCAGCTTTCTTACCTGCCACGCGCTCTCTTGTCATGTGACCAAGCACATGCGTCAATGAAACGGGTTTCGAAAACGGATAAATTGCATAAACAATTATTATTCTTTTCTTTTGAATTATTACAAAAAAAAATGAACATGTATGAGTAAAAAGAAATGTATTTTTTTTTGTTTGTTTTTTTTGGCCTGGTCATATTGATCCGAGTGATACATTAGGCATAATAATATATATATTGAAAATATTAGCAATCACAGTTACCGAGACTTTTCTCCACATTTAAAAACAGTGACTGTTAATAAAATATAATGTAAATGGAAAGCATTTTCTTTTAACTTTTTTTTTTTTTTTGCCATTGATGAAAATTTTTTTCCCTATAATTTTTACATTACAACAACGTGGGAAATATTTTTTTCAAAGAATGTATGATCAGTAGCATTTAAATGCCACAACAAAGTTAATTGAATTAAATTGGCATAAAAAGATTTCGCATGTATCTACCAACTAAAGGAGATAATAAAATTAATTCCAAGAAAATAAAACAAACTATAATAAAAAAATGAGTAATAAAATTAATGAGAAAGAATCACAAATCGTAATAATATATACAAATGCAATTTACTATACAAATATAATTATTTTTAAAATTTTGAGAATAGAATGAGTTTAATTTTTGTATTCGTTTCAAATTCTTTTCAAAAGAATATAAGAAAAGCTCTTTAATTAATAAAATATTAAAATTGTCTTTCCAAGTTATTTTATATGCTTCTGATGTTTAATTTAATATTTAAAAAAGTGAGTAATTTTTTACTGGCAAAAATAGTAGTAAATTAAAATATTGATCAATACTTTTATATGATTGAAATTCTTTGAAATTCTTCGTTTTTACATGCGTAGAAAATAAATGTAAGGTACATTTTGCATCCAAAATATTAATACTAAATGCGTTATCGAAAAATATTTTCATGCCTGATTTTTTTCTTCCTTTTTTGCTTATACAGTGTTATAATAATCATAATTGCGAAGAATGATCTTATGATATGTGAGATTCGTGTAAGAAATATTAAAAAAACTGAACAAAGAACAGTAAATGTAAACTAGCATATTAGTCTTTTTCTTGTTACAATGAATTTCGTTATGTGGTTATTATTACGAGAAATAATTAAAGCATTTATTAAGAAACATAATTTCTATTTTGAAGTATTTTTTTCTATTCCATAAGTGATCTTACATGAAGCGACAACTAAATATTCCAACTTGCCACAGGGGCAGAGACTATCCTCCGCATTCAAAAGTAGAGCTTTTAATAAAATATTGAGGAAGTTGAAAGCTTCTTTCTTTACCTTTATTTCACATTTTTTTTCATTGAGGCCGCTGACGAAAATTATTTTTTATATTTTTTCATTACAATAAACGCGGAAAATAACATTTTTTTTTCAAGAAATTCATGATCAGTAACATATAAATGCCATGTAAAACGTTATCGAAATTTTGAAATTTGTGAATGCATCGTTTTATCGGCAAAACAGAAAAAATGTACCAGAAAAACTATTGGTAGAATGAGTTGAAAATTTGCCTACACCCCCCCCCCCCAAGAAAAAAAGGACTTTGTCCTTTGATTTATGCCCAAATTTAGGTGCGTTGCTATTTTAAAAGTTATAAATCGCAATTTTGAAATTTTTTCGCATATTAAAATTACTTTTTAATAATCAATATGCGAGCAAAATGAGTAGAATATCTCATATTCCCATAAAGTAAACAGCTGAGGTTAATAACTATATATATTTTTAAGATATGAATAAAAATTCAAAATTTTGTTTCAACATTCGAAGGTCATTCATTTGTTAGCTAATAATTTTGATTATAAACTAATGAAATTTGGTTTCCGAGAAGAAGTTTTGATATACTTTTGAAAATTGATAAGAAAATTATGCTAGTATTGGAAATTTTGGACCCTCTTATTATTTCAATATATATATGACCTCTTATGAAATTTTTATTTAAAAAAAACTCTTTAAAAATAAGTTAATTCCTTTTCGATTATTACCTTTTTTTTTTATTGTATGATGAGCGATGCAAGAATGAAGATAGATGGCTGCTATTTTTACCTCCGAGAATTTACATATATGTTACAGAGAGTGATTAAAAGTTTCTTAAGCAAATTACAGGGTGAATAAAGTAAAAGAATGCCTGTTGAGATAGATCTAGGACTACTTTATTTAAAAAGATTCTATAGGATCACTAGTCGAGCTTTTTTGCTAGCAGGTATGCATAGAGCAACACAACATTATTCCTATAATCGATGCAATGAGATAAAGATGATAACTGTCGACAGGGGTGCAGTTTTGTTTTCTACTCCCATCCCCTCCATGTCTTGTCAATTTTGCAAGAGTAAATAGCATCCGGAATATCACATTACTTCCCCCTTAATAATATTTCCCTTCGAAACTATCATAAACGCACTAATGTTTCTTTTTCCCCACTAAGAATGACGCCCGGGGTATCGATACACCCCACCCCCCACCCCGCTTTCTCAATCGCTACGTCACTGCATCGATGTGTAAATGCCTTGTTGCTCACGAGATTTTTAACTGCCACAGCATATTTTCTTACATTCCTTGAAAATATAGGTTCTTTCATCATAAAAATCTAAGCAGGAAAATCAAAATTTGTATCGGATTCTACTTTGCTGTGATAACGATTCTTCCAAGAGTCGTATGTTGCGGCGATCCTGTCTGTACTGCTATGTTCAGAGGTAGCAGGGTGGTAGGCTGTGCACAGGAAGTCTTACTTTGCGTTTCTTCCTAAGTGCTGCTACATGAAAATAAATTTTGTGTGTATATCTGATGCATTGAAACGTTTGTCTAATGACTTATCTTACCCTGTATGCTTCAAAATGTGCCAAATAAAACATTCCCTTTTATCTTTCTAACGCTGACCCTCGGGGGGGGGCACCTCGAAATGAGGATGAGATGCTTCCGGCATGGTGGTTGGATCTCGCCACCCTGGAGGGTACACTAATAGGTGGGGGATCTGGCTCCCCCCATCGATGACGGTACGTACTTCCTTCTGGGAGGGTTGTACCGTGGCCGGTGACGGCCCTTAGGACTCAACCACAGTTCCCGCCAATTGCTGTTGCGGCGGTCCGGTCATTCAGTTTTATGGTTTTAATCCGTGTGCCTTAGGGCGGGTCGGAGAGTTAGATGGTTGACTTATCTTTCTAACGCAAATAAATGTTTATATAAGATCAATTGATAATTAGGTAAATTTACGTTAAGCTAAATGGTGCAGTAAGCAAAAGATGTCTTTAAAACGCAAAATAATAATAATAAATAAAAAAAACTTTTAATAAAGGAATAATAAATTGGGGTAAGTGTTTTTGCCATTATTTTAAGTTTGTCTCGCTATCCTTATATTCAAATAGTTAACTTATACTGATATATATATATATATATGTAACCAAATTAGTAAAAATACCAAGTTAGTATTAGCAAAAAGAATAAATATAGAATAAAAAAGGAAGAAATTAAGAATTCGGCCTTAAGACTTCTCTAGTGTCACCCTCAGGCAGGGATTCAAAAATTCAGGCAGGGATTTTACTAATTTGGTTAAGTTCATCTGTGTTTTAATAATAGCTGCATTAGCGCTCTCTAAATACAATTCTATCTGTTTTAGTTTGATTAAGAAATAATTTTTAATTTTTTTAGTTTCTTTTCAGAAATAAATTTTAATTTTAATTGAAATTTTATAATGTATCTATTTTTGATTTTCTTATATATGTTTACACACACACACACACACACACACACACACACACAGACACACACACACACACACACACACACACATATATATTCATTAGTAAATATAAACAGTTTTTTTATCTCTATATATTAATTTGTACTTAAACGAATTTAAATGGTAGAAATTATTGTATTTTGTGAGAATATTTTTTCAATACTTGTGTAGCATTCAAAGATACCAAACAAAACTCTGTTTATAATATCCTCAACCATAATCCAGCGATCATAAGAATTTTAGGCATTTGAAAAGCAGATTAATAATTTTTAAGTGTCTGAAGCAATTTGATAAAAGTATTATCTTTAAATGAACTGTCTCTTTAATAATATTTAATAAAGCATTTAATGCTATAGAAATGAAAATAGACCAAAAGAAGTTTATTTTTATCTATTGGAGATAAATAAGCTGAATTGCAGTAAAATGTTCCTTTACACTGCATCTCCTAGTAATCATAAACTCAATCAAAATTAAATTCAAAATTTGATGTTCCCAAAGTATGCAATTAACTATAAAAAAATTTTACAGTCAGGGCTGTTTTAAGGTATTTCATGTATTTTCTACGTGACAAAGGGAACAATATATTTTTTTCCTTAAATTTAACACAGATCGTTCTGCCATATATTCAATTTCACGAGAAAATATTTAAAATTATTTAATTTGCTATAAATTTACTCCATAATCACACGATATTCATAATGAGACTATTAAACACATCATTAAAAAGAAATTGGAACAATTTTCATGAACAATTAGAGATCAGAAATGAAGTTATATCTAGAATAGAATAGTATGTTTTATATTCTTGATGGTAATAAATTCTCCATATCTGAAGAAGTACGTTTCATTATATCCATTACATTTAGATTTGGGGAAAAATTTGAGTTCATATATAAGATTTTGAATGTTTTTCTAAACATGATGGAAAACAATTTGAAAATGTCACTGGAAAATTGTGAAGTATTTTAACCGAAACTGTAGCCATGTTATATGATTCAAATTATTTCGATATTCCCAAATCTTCTTGCTTTATATCATTTCCATTAACACTGCAGCCGATATGTAATATTATAATCTGAATTGCTTTATTTAATTATATAGCATATTTGTAATTTGAGTTACAAATTTTCATTGGATGAATTTTGGTTTCATTTTCTATTGTAATCTTTTGATAAACGATAATTTTTCTATGGAATATTCAGAATTAAATTATTATTTTAAATAAAACGTGGAATGAGTTTTATCTTAGCAAGGAGATGTTTTAATCATTATTGCTTCTTCTTCTTGCTTCATCTCTGAGTCCTAAATAATATCTGTATAGCTCCTCTGTAGCTTAGTGGGTTAGGGCATTGAGGCCTAAAGGCATAGAAACATAAATTGGAAGAAATATATTATTGTTTCTCTTCTCCATTTATTGTCATAACCAGCGTTCTAAGAATTTGTGAATTACTCTTTGCAGTTCGAGATAATTGCAGCAGGTTTATTTAATTTTTCTCCTAATAAAACACAGATTTGGACAACTTTCTCCTCAATATTCTCCAAGAAGGCAGCATAGCGTTTATTGCCCCCAAGTTAAATACCACCATAGGCTCTTTGTGTGTCTTTGATCGACAAAATTTGCTATACTTTTCCTTTCATTATTAACTTTTGATTCATGTACTTGATTCGATACAAACCAATATAAGAGGGATTAGAAACTACTACCATAACATGCAAATTATGTACCATATATTTATCACACAGATTCAAATTTAGATTTGATATGCTTCTTACTTATAAATTTTGAAAAACCTTATTTAAAAAGCTTATTAAAGCTGTTTTAAAGACACATTCTTTAAAAAGAAAATAGCTGAAAATTATGCATAGTTACGAGCATATTTCACTAGAATGAATTCCGGTAGTTAATTAAACAGTTATAGTGAAATAATAATACGTTGTTCACCACAATATTTTAATACAAAGATATCTACCTTTCTTAGTTATTAATTTAGTTGAAAGATACGCATCTAGCTCATAACAGAGAAATTTCTTTAGGATCATTTCTGAGTAAGAGGAGTAAAGAAAAAGACTGCCTTATTAGCTGCTGAATAAGAAACTGTAACATCGATAAGTGTAACATAAATAATTTCTTCTTAGATATAACGTATGAATAAATATGGTAAGAGCAGATTTACTGACAGTTAAATGCGGCTCTTGTAGGGAATATTCACAATCGATGAAATACAATTCACACTCAAATTAAATAAATTTTGTTGGAGGGTATAATTATCAAAGTTCATTTGACATATTTTGAGGCAGATTGTCTTTAACTAAGAACATCAATTCATCAATTTTTAGAATATTTTATCAATACTATAAACTTTTCGTAAAATTAAAAACAAACAAACATTTGTACCATTTATGGTTGAGAATATTAAATTAGTTTTAAAACATTCTTCTATAAGACAAAAAAAAAAAAAAAAAAAAACGTAAGTTTTCTTTAACGTCCAAGTCCATCAATGTTAAAACATAGCATACTTTGCCATACAAGATTTTTTTCCCTACTTTATTCAACAACACTCAAGTTTTTCTACCAACAATGCAATAGTTTTAAAGTGATAGAAATAACTATCGTTGTATCCAAATTTTTAAAAATCACAACTGGATGTATTAACTAAGCTGCTGTTAACATAATTAGTATAAGAAAAACAGCTAATATGAATAAAATTCGTTCATTGTTCAATGTTTTCACTCCTATTACATTTTAAGAATTTTCTATTACTTTAATTGTAATTTATATTACATTTTTTTTCCGATATTCATCGACTAAATAAAACTGTCGCAATGATTGTACGAATGTGAAACTCTTACATTTCAGACTAACAAAATTAAAACTCTGCTTTTCCATCTTCGATATTTGGATACATCCATGACTCGTGTGTGTGTGTGTGTGTTTCTCTTTATATATGTTTTCCTTTATTCATATATTTGTTTATGTAAACATAATCTTTTTTGAAAAAAATATTCCTGTCTTAATGGCTCAGCAAGAACTTTTCTCCAGACAAGTTAATTTCTTTCAACAAAATTAAGACAAAACATTATTTTATGTTCATATACAGGTGATATGAAAAAGGTGCATCAGGATTAGAAAATGATGAATGATTTTTTTTTTGTTATAGAAGTAATAGCCAAAATCTTTTTACATCTGCGATAATGTGATCTTTAACTATATGTGAAAGCATGAAAACATAACTTTGCCATGATTTTTTAAAGCATGAAAAATTAAGTAATAATAATTATAATTTGAAAGTTTTTAATAATGATTACAACAAAGCAAAAAGCATTTTGTCCCTTTTTCAAGTTTCTAGAATCAGTTAAACTACTTTATCAGCCATGGTTTTGAATAACTGAACAAAAGCTGATTTTATAATTGATTCTAGATTGTGTTTCAATAACAATAAGGGTTTCTGGTTCCAAAACTGATTGCAAATTCTAAATCTTGTTCATCTTTCTGCTTGCATTATTTTTTATTGATATATAATATCCTAAAAGAGAAAATGAAACACACGTGGAGGACTGAAAAATTAGTTTTGAAGCAAACTAACATGGAAATACGATACCAGTTTCTAATTAAACTGATATATTGATTTTATACTTGAACAATTCTCGTATGAATTTTAATCAATTTTAACTGAGGTTATGTGATCCTCAAATGAATTAAAATATCTGCCATTTGATGAAATACATATTTTATGTATGAATGGGAAAAATAACATAAGAAAAAGACTTTTTAGTTTCAATAAATTAATTGAATATTTCCTTCTGTACAATTAAATTTCTTAAAATATTTTTTTCAAAACATTTTGTATCAAATTTTCCTCTTTGCGCATAATTTGTTTTTCCATCTTTTATAATCTATGATTCAGGGGAAGCAAGATAAGTACAGAGCCATACGGCGATAAAGTTTTAAACTGCCGAGTAGCGAAAAATAGACCAGGAATAAATTTGTAAAAAGAAGAGAGGGAGTGAGTGGGTGATAAAGAGAAGAAAAGAAGTACAATATTTTAATGGGAAAAGTTTCACCCGAGCTCCTATGTTAACAGACAAAAGCAAATAAGCAGTGACTGAAAACAGCAATCTGAATTATTCAACTACTAGCAAAAGAAAATTCGGCAAATCGTTCAAATCCTGAAAATCAGTCGGTTCAGTTGAGACGAAAATCGAATAAAACCTTTTTCCGAGGATTCAGCATTTTATTCCAGGCTCTCTTTTAATCTTCTTCTTTAATGGATCCTCCAGTTCACGGAAAAGGCTATTTTTAGTGAAGTTTAGGAGGCGGGTTTCTTTCCACACTCTTGCATCAGTTAGAAACAGGTTTCAAGTGATTCAAAGGATTATCTTACCCTTTATGACAAGTCACAGATGCTGCTATTCAATAAATTCTCGGCTCGGAATGTCCGTGGAAACAATTTATGAGATATGATGAGATGTGAATGTTTTTGAAAGCCAGTTGAATGGCGATAGCATGGTTTTATTTGAATGTATTACTTTTTGCGGTTTTAGTTTACATTTAAGATATGTGTGCTTTTATTCACTGATTTTAATCTTTCATAAAATATTTCATGCTATTTTTACAAGACGTCTGTCCATGATTTCTAGTGCCTTTAAACTATTTTACTTAACTATACGTGTTTCATGATTGTAAAGTGGAAATTTTGTAATCGATCTTACATTCCCTTATTTATGTATTAGAGTTCTAAAACCTTCTGTACTAATTTGTATATGATGACAATAGAATGTTTGTATAATTTTAAAGCATAAATTATCAATTTATGCTTTAATTTTTCTGAAAATTGATTTTTCAAAAATGTTGTCATCTAGAGCTTATTGTAAAAGAATATAAAAATTTAGATTCTCTAATATATATAACCAAGAATTATGAAATATTTTAAAGACTAAAAAATAAAAAAAATAACAATAAATGTTTTTAAACACTGATTTTTAGAGGTAGTAAAAATAATAAATAATTTTTATCAAAAATTATAATGTACTTAAGGCACAAAGAAAACATATGAGAGAAATAGCATAATGATTAAAATTTTAAATGTAATACAAATACGATTAAAATGACAGTTCATTTACAATAAATCAAAGGCTATATTTTGTATCAGGATCTTATGTAATTTTGGTTTGATATACAAATTTTTCATGAAAAAGTAATTAAAAATAAGAAAAAACGAATAGTATAAGAAGAATTTTTTTTGAAGGAAAAGATTATTCTTGTAATATTCTGGTAGAATATTAAATATTAGATAATATACGAATTAGAATATTTATTCTTAGAATTCAAATTTTTTTTTTAAATAATTTTCTTCAAACTAAAAATTTGTATAATTGCTTAGAGTATGCATGAAAAGATTTTAAGTCCTTCCTGTTTGATGTGAAAGTTTTTGCGATGTCAAAGTGAAACGATTGGATTTTTGCTGTAGCTCGGATACTTATAGAAGTAATAATCCGACTTTTAGAATTGGTTCGGAAAAGAAAGGCGACGTTACTTTAGTCAATGTTAAAAACTAGAATATAATAAATAAAAGAAATACTTTTAGCAGTGTATTAAACAGGAAAAGTTATATTGGTATCAGCATTCTAGATGTTAAAAAATCGTAAAAGTGTAAATAGCAGAAAACAGTAATAAAACTACAGTAAATATCTAAACAAAAAAATACTAATTATTCTATATAGAAACGTTAAAAAGCATCATAAATATGATTTCAATTTCATTTACTTTATTTAATTATTTCGTTAATTAATTTAATTACTTACTTAACTAATTTCTATTTAATCAATTTACTTTTATTTCTATTATTTCTATTTGTACTTAACGTTTAGATTCTTGCAGATTTTGTTAGAGTTAGAAAGCAGAGATTTTTGTTTTGACCTCATATTTTTGATAAATATATTAATTTTTCGTCTTAATACACTGACAAAAATGTTTTTCATTATATTTATCGTTAGCACTTATTTAATTTGACCTGTTTCATGTTTTTGAAAATGATATACATTTAACAATTTTTCACTCACTTTCGGCTATGTTAGAACTTTGAAATGTTATATAATTGTTCATTTTGAAAATTAATACACTGTTTTAGTATTTTCATATGTTAATCTTCAGTTAGTCGTTTGATTTAATGAAAAATTCACTTCAAATGAGTGGCTCCAATTGATGGTAATGGCGGCAAGATTTGATTTCAAAATTTCATATTATATTACTTATAATGAATCATAAATTAAAGAAAATTCTTACTCGTAGAAAATTCTTAAATTAAAAATTATTAGTGAACTTTTAATTTTTAGTAAACTTAAATTTAAAACTTTTTAGGGAATTTATAAAAGTGTGCTTTTAAAAATTGTTTTCATTAAATCTATTTGTCTCATCATTTCTGTGGGAATCCATGTTATGTGATTTCTTCTCCAAAAGACACTAGGATATTTAATTATACTTAATAATGACAATTTTAGAAAAGGAATATTTAATTGCCTTCCAAAATTCCTACATTTTCTGAAACCTGTAATTTCATTACTAAAATTCAAAAACTCTTTTCAGAAATTAGATTGAATAATTTTGCGAATTCGAAATATAACACTTTATATTTAACAAATCATTTATTGGCTTTTAAAAGCAACTGTTTATTAATGCCATTAAAAACAATAAGTAAGCATTCTACAGTTCATCATTAAGAATAAAGACAGATATGCATTCCCTCAAAATAAACATAATAGAACGACTAGATATCAAAGCATTAAAATTGACAGTTTTTAATATCTCATTATAATGCTGACTAAATTGGATTAATAAATTGCTTATCAAACATAATGACCTGTTAGTTTAAAAAATAAGTAATACTAGCCGAAAGTGCAACGCCTACACTTATCTCATTAAATAATATTGGGGTATGCTGTGAAATGTAAAAGAAATGTTTTTAAACAATAACATTCAATAAATCCTAAGGGAATATCCCATTCCAAATTGTTTCCTGTAAGGTAATACAAATGAAGACTATTCAACATGTTTTATAAAGCTGATATTTAGTCTTTAGCAAAATGAGCTACGCTCTGAAGCAATAATGTTGTTCGTCAATGTCTTGTTTACAAGTTCTCAAGAGGTGTACACTTTAATGAACTTCCGATTACCATGCAACAAAATAACCTGGATTCTAAATACTGCACATCTTAATTCAGTTCACTTTATACGATGTTTATATTTTCCAGCAAATTCGATGTTAAATAAAAAAAAATCAAAAGGTTTCTTTTATAAATCATTCGAAAATCTCGCAAATGGGTGATGAATCAATATTTACATTCTAATGGACTTAAATCAATATTAAACGGCTACGAATTTCTCAGCATTACAATAAACATCAACAAATTCCAAGTTAAAAAAAAACTGTATTCTTTCAAAAGAATGTTTTCCCTACTTTAGAAGGATACAGAAATCAGGGTAAGTTTAAAAGCTAATATTTAACAAGAATATGTATGAGGCATTGGCAGAAACACTTTAAATTAATTTAAATTTTAATCTTATTATAATATATTTTTATCTTTTTATAATTCTTAATTAATAAGCCTGCCTATTGGGTATAATTTCCTTATAATATTATTTTCATCGACACACACCTTAATCATTTTGTTTTGATTTAAAGGTACATAAAAGTTATTTTCTACTTCATAACATAGTAATAACAGCATCTTTTTAAAGGCTTCCTTATTCTTATTATTTCTATATAAGCGAAAATTCACTAAAAATACAGAATCGATGAATAATGTCAGAAACTCGCTGAAGTAATTTTTATGAAAGAGAGAAAAAAGTAGTGACTTCTTTTCTGTTGAAACAACGCAAAATTTAAATGACAAAAGATGCAATAAAAATGCTTAAAAAGTAGAAAAAAAGAGTAAACAAACAAGCATCAATCAGCTTCATATTTAATGTGGAAGCGGTTGTTTTTTTGTCGAAATGCCTCTAAACATTACCCTTAACGGATTAAAGTAACTCGAGTCGAGGGCTTTAAAGTAACCCTAACCATCCGTTAACAATCTCTTTTGATGAAGTAGAACTTCTAATGACGAACAATTTTAAGTCTCCGGAAGAAAACAATTTAAAATGTCACGTCTGCCGCAGCTCAGTATTTTCAAGTTAATTTCCTCTTAATTTCGATTACTCTTTGATGTTTCTTGCATATAAGATAAAAAATTTACTAGAATGAAGTTTACTTTGTGAAAATAGTGTTATGAAGATGTTGTAATATTGGCTTTTATAAAGTTGTTTTTAGGAAGTAGTTAGTGGATCTTGTAATAGTTAATTTAAAAATAGTGTAGGGTATTCAGTGTCGAATGGTTTCTGAAAGCTTTGACAATTTTGAACCTAGTTGAATTAATGTTCATACCTATCAATAGATTTCTATTTATTTTTATTGATTGATTATTTTATTTTATTCATTTATTTACTTATTATTATTATCCTTACTGATGTATTTCGAGATTGGGATTATTTATATTTATAACATTTTCAGAAGCAACTTTGATTTCGTTTGACCGATTTCTCTTTAAAGTTTAAATTTAAACACATAAGAATTGATGAAAATCACAGTATCTTGTTTTTTTTTTTTTTGTTTTTTTTTTTGAGATTTCCTATCATTTTCAATCTCAGGTCATTATTTTACTTTTATTATTTCAAATCCTGAGATTGTTATTGTAAGATGATTGTGAATATATTCAAATAGTTTTGCAATAAGGTGAAAATCTTGTTAATAGCGAAGTTCGTCAAATAATCTGGAATATAGAGAGAACATTTCTGCGTAATCCAAAGTCTGGAAGATAATAACGCAAAAATTATTCAAATATCGAATGCAAATATAAAACATCCTTCATAATGTTTTTACACTTTAAAATTGTAAAAGAAATAAAAAAAAATGATAAAATTTTCATTAATTTACAGGCTGCAAAATTTTTGAAATTATGGGGACGTGTTTAATTTCATAAATCCTTTATCATTTCAAAAAGGAATCACTAAATGCCGTTTAATTCGTATTTTTACTTAAATTAGTATGGATATCTTGATCCTAATTTCAATCTTCAGTTGAGTTTTATTCTTTTAATTATTCAAAACATGAAAATTCTGAAAAAAATTCATTTGAGCAATATTTATTCTTTTTCTAATAAATGGGAGATGAAATATTTATTCTAAAAATATTTATAACCATAGATGTTTACATCTACGAAACCTGTAAAAAAATCTCATTCCGAAATCATTCGGACTGCCTACACAACCACAATATATCGATTCTCATTGAAGAGTTCATTGGGACAATGGCGCTTGATTTGATTTGATTTGATTTGACAAATAAAAATTCCCCCATGAATCTACACTAATCTATCTCCAAAAGAATTAGTGAATTTTGAATTGTGGTTCAAAAATACGAGATAAAACATAGGTAATATATGCCTTTTCCATTAAACTTAACCTGTAGTAACTTCCTCTTCTGCTAACGAAAGTTGTCTGGTGAATGAAATTCCAACCCACCCTTATATTTCTGGTCATTGCATTCAATTGGAATTACGAGACAAATTCTAGACACTTAAATCCACATTTTTTATTTCGAATTAAGCAATATATATCGAGTCATATCTTAACGCATTAGGTGATTATTGCTTTTTATGAACTAATAATGATGTAACTATAAAAATGTTTCATAACATTAAAATAATATATAAATCATAGGTCTATACGAATTCTTTAGGTAGAGTGACTCCCACACTCAAGGTGTGAAAATACAAAACAATCCAATCTTTTAACATGCAGTATTAACATTCCATTTTAAAGGAATATTTTGATATAATAGGCTTTTTAGATATGCAGATTAAATTTTATGTATTTTTGTACCCTATTCAAAAATTAGCATGTCGGTCCAGAATACCATGTTTTGTAGCCAAATGATTTCACTGACTTCTATTATCACATTTAATTTTTTTTCTTTCCTCAGAAGCTTTTTCAATTTATTTTTGGATAAAAGTTCTGTTTACAAGATTATATTAGAAGCCTTGCATTCAGAAATTGAAAAGATTCTTTGTGGGAATAATGGCTTTCATTCTTCACGAGCAAATAATTCTGTTTCTTAGCGAAAGCCTAAAAATAATGTAAGATATTATTTTCGAAACAAAATTCAGCTTGAATTCTACAAATCATATTAAAGAAGAACAATTTCTTTTTCAGTCCTTCTATATTTAGTATCAATCCTAGGAGCTTTATAAATGATAGAGTATGAAACTACTGTAAAAAACGAGTAGAATACAAATTACTTTCTCTTTCTTTTTTTTTTTTCAAAATAGTGTATTCTTATCAATTGATCATTAAATATGTTATTTTTGAAATAAGTGATAAGTTCTTTTTTTAACTGTGTCAGATATGCAATGTATTTTAATATATGGATGTCCCCCAGTCGATCAAGGTGATCCCTCTATCATTCTCATCTTGTCTTCAGGCCCCGAGGCGCAAGGCGTATCACAGGGGGACAAGGTTAAAAAATGAAGTAAATAAATAAAATAAAATTACTCTCGAATCATTTCTCATTATACTCCTCCCTCCCCTTTCGCGCCTTCGTTTGAGCCTCTGATCTGGAGATAGGGTTGCAGAGCTAGGAATGCAAACATGACTTAATGTTCATCCGGCAAGTCTGCAAAATTTAAAATTACTCTGTGATCTGGATTCATAATTTTTTCGCATTTGCGATTATGCTTTGCGTGAGTTTTTTTTTTAACATTATTTTCGCTATCGCTCCCGATAGATGATGCGTGAAAAATTATTAGTGGGGTTTCTACACCAAAATTCAGCAACTTTGTTATCCTAAAAATATAATGAAGGATAAATAAATCCAGAAATGGGAATTTATGAAAACAACCTTGCACTAAGAAATCATCATTGTTTGCAATTGTTTGATCCAAATTTAATTTTTTCCTTCTTTTATTTTCTGTAAAATTTAAGTTAGTTGATTACGTTGAAAAGATGTTTTTCTTGCGAATGTTTTTAAAAATTTAATATTCTTAATGGTTAAACAGATGTCTTTATAAAACCTGTTTGAATTCTGTATGTCTATTTTTAAGAAGTTAAACTATTTTTATATTAGCATTTATATATGTTTTAAAGCTAATTTACATTTCTAATTGCTATTTTTTCAAATTATAATCTTTTGTGGAATTTTCTTATAGAAAAACTCATGAATTATGATCCAATGTATATTCCTTGTTCAAATTTGATATAAAATTTTTTCAATATATTTTGCAGTTTCTGAACTACAGAATAAGTAATATACTCATTTAGAAATATTTTATTATTGTTTTAATACCAAAAAATTAAAAAAAAATCGTGTTATTTATCAGTTTAACCCCAATATTTAAAGATTGAGTTGAAATACAGCTTATTTTTTACTTCAGGAATTAGGTATGTTTCTTAAGTTATCTGCAAAGTTTTGAACGAATCTTTTCATAAGCATCTAAACTAGAAAGTTTTGTTTATATCGTTTTTTAGCCAAAAATAGACCCTTTTTCAACTTTTACCATTTAAATAGTATATTTTGGTTTTAAAGATGTTTTTTCAATCTTCTTTAGACACAAATTTACAACCATAGCTATTTCAGAGCGTTTTTCAACAAATTCATCTCAAACGTAGTCACATACCTGTGACTACGTTTGAGATGAATTTGAGATTCTGAATATAATTTTCAAAGACTAAATTAATAAGTTTAAGGCATAATCAACATGATTATTGATAGATAATTTTATAAAACTTTTGATCTAATTTCTTTGTCAATTCAGAGAGTATTCTAACCTACGAAATGAGGTGAGGAGCATAAAAACTGGGAAAAGATCCAAATTTTAAGATCAGAATTTTATAAAACATTTAACAAATAATAACTGATATTCTTACATATTTCATTCGTCTGATACAGATATTTTATTAAATGCTAATATTTATTGAAATTTTAATTGGTAATTAATTCAACTGCATTAGGAAATGAATTATTAAGGAATATATTTTTGAGATTCTGAATATAATTTTCAAAGACTAAATTAATAAGTTTAAGGCATAATCAACATGATTATTGATAGATAATTTTATAAAACTTTTGATCTAATTTCTTTGTCAATTCAGAGAGTATTCTAACCTACGAAATGAGGTGAGGAGCATAAAAACTGGGAAAAGATCCAAATTTTAAGTCCAGAATTTTATAAAACATTTAACAAATAATAACTGATATTCTTACATATTTCATTCGTCTGATACAGATATTTTATTAAATGCTAATATTTATTGAAATTTTAATTGGTAATTAATTCAACTGCATTAGGAAATGAATTATTAAGGAATATATTTTATTCAAGAAAATTATATTTAATTGCCTTGCATTCTGTGAATTCGCTAGTTCTTAAAAGCTTTTCTCTTTCAGTTTAATTACTAAACAATAAAAGAAATCATAAGCAATTACCGTGAAATCTAAAGTCTGCTTTTATTTTATTTGCGACGAAAATTTTAGTTTGGAAAGATAATTCCAGCAGTTTATGCTAATTAATTTCCTTAATTAGGTATATATATGTATACTGTTTCCTTTCTCTGCTTTCGATTTTAATCATTGATTTTAGTGCTTTTATTGCTTTTCTACCATTTATACAGATTAGAAACAGGATCTTTCATTTTAAATAATTACTCTATTGCTTCTATTTTGAGGTTCATAATTTAGATATTACTAAGTAAAGGAAGTTGAAAATGTCTTGTTTATGTGAACATCTTTTAAATGGAGTCAGGTATCAGTCATATGAGGAGAACATTTCATTCTTTAGATTACTAAGAACCAAGCTTATTTTTTAAAATTTTTATAAAAGATAATGGATAATAATATATAATGGATAATGGATAATAATATAAGAGATAATAATAGATATTAAAGTTTGTTTGTCTTTTTGAAATATGTTAGCTTCCTTTTAAATATATTAAATTATTTTCCACTATATCAAATTAGTTTGATTAAAATTTTATTATTTATACTTCTAAGAATGTGTTTGTTCATAAATGTTAACATCAAATTTAAAGTGTTTTCATTTTTAAAGTAGATCTACATCTAAAAAATCCTTAATCAATATTTTTGTTTCATTTCTTACCGTTCGATTTGAAAAAAGAATCTGACCTTTGAACAAATGCTATTCTTTTAACATTTTCAACACATTCTGAGAAGGTAGGACATTCGTTGATTCTTTATTGATTTTTGGATTTGCGATTTTTAAAGTATTCCGATTTTAATGATATACAAGTATTTAATGATCCAACTAATACATATTCATTTTTTTATATAATCAAATATATTAAATTACATTAATATGTTGTAAAAAAAAGAATTTTATTCAATTTTCAAATTAAAGTTAACATTAACCGTCTCTCATTTGCGATTTTTAAAGTATTCCGATTTTAATGATATACAAGTATTTAATGATCCAACTAATACATATTCATTTTTTTATATAATCAAATATATTAAATTACATTAATATGTTGTAAAAAAAAGAATTTTATTCAATTTTCAAATTAAAGTTAACATTAACCGTCTCTCATTTGCGATTTTTAAAGTATTCCGATTTTAATGATATACAAGTATTTAATGATCCAACTAATACATATTCATTTTTTTATATAATCAAATATATTAAATTACATTAATATGTTGTAAAAAAAAGAATTTTATTCAATTTTCAAATTAAAGTTAACATTAACCGTCTCTCATTTGCGATTTTTAAAGTATTCCGATTTTAATGATATACAAGTATTTAATGATCCAACTAATACATATTCATTTTTTTATATAATCAAATATATTAAATTACATTAATATGTTGTAAAAAAAAGAATTTTATTCAATTTTCAAATTAAAGTTAACATTAACCGTCTCTCATTTGCGATTTTTAAAGTATTCCGATTTTAATGATATACAAGTATTTAATGATCCAACTAATACATATTCATTTTTTTATATAATCAAATATATTAAATTACATTAATATGTTGTAAAAAAAAGAATTTTATTCAATTTTCAAATTAAAGTTAACATTAACCGTCTCTCATTTGCGATTTTTAAAGTATTCCGATTTTAATGATATACAAGTATTTAATGATCCAACTAATACATATTCATTTTTTTATATAATCAAATATATTAAATTACATTAATATGTTGTAAAAAAAAGAATTTTATTCAATTTTCAAATTAAAGTTAACATTAACCGTCTCTCATTTGCGATTTTTAAAGTATTCCGATTTTAATGATATACAAGTATTTAATGATCCAACTAATACATATTCATTTTTTTATATAATCAAATATATTAAATTACATTAATATGTTGTAAAAAAAAGAATTTTATTCAATTTTCAAATTAAAGTTAACATTAACCGTCTCTCATTTGCGATTTTTAAAGTATTCCGATTTTAATGATATACAAGTATTTAATGATCCAACTAATACATATTCATTTTTTTATATAATCAAATATATTAAATTACATTAATATGTTGTAAAAAAAAGAATTTTATTCAATTTTCAAATTAAAGTTAACATTAACCGTCTCTCATTTGCGATTTTTAAAGTATTCCGATTTTAATGATATACAAGTATTTAATGATCCAACTAATACATATTCATTTTTTTATATAATCAAATATATTAAATTACATTAATATGTTGTAAAAAAAAGAATTTTATTCAATTTTCAAATTAAAGTTAACATTAACCGTCTCTCATTTGCGATTTTTAAAGTATTCCGATTTTAATGATATACAAGTATTTAATGATCCAACTAATACATATTCATTTTTTTATATAATCAAATATATTAAATTACATTAATATGTTGTAAAAAAAAGAATTTTATTCAATTTTCAAATTAAAGTTAACATTAACCGTCTCTCATTTGCGATTTTTAAAGTATTCCGATTTTAATGATATACAAGTATTTAATGATCCAACTAATACATATTCATTTTTTTATATAATCAAATATATTAAATTACATTAATATGTTGTAAAAAAAAGAATTTTATTCAATTTTCAAATTAAAGTTAACATTAACCGTCTCTCATTTGCGATTTTTAAAGTATTCCGATTTTAATGATATACAAGTATTTAATGATCCAACTAATACATATTCATTTTTTTATATAATCAAATATATTAAATTACATTAATATGTTGTAAAAAAAAGAATTTTATTCAATTTTCAAATTAAAGTTAACATTAACCGTCTCTCATTTGCGATTTTTAAAGTATTCCGATTTTAATGATATACAAGTATTTAATGATCCAACTAATACATATTCATTTTATAGCTACATATTTTGTTGCAAAAATGAAGTAAAAATGATTATTTTTGAAAGAAAAGGAAAAAGGGAAAATGCATCTGATTGTTTTCTGTATATTCCATATTTTAAATATCATCTTTATTCCAAAAAATGTTCTATTAAGGATTAATTCTTCAAAAAATAGATTTACAACATCCAGCTGAAGCTATAACAAATAATGATTTATTTCGTACCTTCAAAAGCTTCATTGTTATCGACCAAATTAAAAAAAAGTGTGTGTAAAAAATAAACGAATAATGAGATCAATAACCGAAAATTACTGGCGTTTAATTATTATTCGTACTTTTCCTTTTTAAATAACAATAGTCATAAAATTTTTACTTTATACGTCTTCATTTTTTGTAATAGAAACTATTTAATATTTCTTTTTCAACGTGTTCGATCTTGCTCCAAGTAAAAACCTTTTGAATAGCTTTTAATAATACGAAATAGACGGTTTATGTTGTTTAACTGAATGAGAGTGTAAATTCATCAAAAATATACATTTTAGACTGCATCGTAATTTTAGAAAGTATGCGAAGTAATTATGAAACTTTTTAAGCATACGGTTAAGTAAAAGATTCGTCTATAAATTTGAAATTTTGAAGTTAAATTTGCTGCCAAACAGCATACGTACAGCTAAAGGGAATTTGTAATCATCTGTAAAAATTCTAAATATCACTTTTCTTTATTTTAAATGTTGCTTGCTTCAAATTTTTATTTGATTAAATTACCCCATGTCAATAACTAGATGTAAATTACCCTTGCTTATATTGTAAACCGATGGCAAAGGTATATAAAATAATCTTACTTCAGATGTTCAGCACCAACGATTAACATCACAGAAAAAATCGGTGAAATGAAGAGATCAGTTTTCGTGAGACTCTATATTTTTCACAATTGATATATGTAGCAATGATAAAAATAAAGATTTCAAAAAAGTTTTGACTCAATCTGTCTAGTGATTAGCATTACTGTTTTGAATGTGATGATTGTAGTTTATTTCTTGTGAATTATATGTTCATTTATCATTTGTATTACGATATCTTATAATTTTAAACGAGCAATTCTTGTATATATAAAAATTTACTTCGTTTATCTCGGAAACGGCTCAAACGATATAGATTAAATTTTATATTTAGATTTTGAAATTTTACATTCTTATTTTAAGTTTAACTGTATAGGTGTTTTTCCTAAGAAACGAACAAACAAATATTGACATGTAGCTATACATAAAAAGCTGACGTTTATCAGAGACGGTTAGGACTTCAGACTCCCATACAATCTTCTGATGTTCGTTTCCGCGTTTGCAATTCAGTTAGATTTCGTTTGTAACATTAATCGAACCAAGCGATAGGATCTTATTTTCTAACTTATAAAAAAATGAAAAAAAAAAAAACTGCCGTGTGATGCGCTTGGTCTCCCAGGTATTTATATTAGAAATATCCGTAAAATGCTGTTCATTTGTTTTATTTCCTTTTGTAAATTTTTTGTGTACATTTTCTAAAAGCTTTCCCTATTTTAAATGTTTTTATTTGCTTCAGAATTTTAATGAAAAAAATTTAACTTACAATATAATGCCAAGATATTAGTAATTGGCTTTTATGTTATAATTTTTGTTTTATTTTACCGCTTCGATTTAATTAAAAAATGCTAATTCAATTGAAAAATACTGTTAATTAAAATCATAATGCTTTTATCCCAAACAAAAAAAATGCATTTTCGCAGTTTTATAGGTATAATTTGAATCAAGAACAGTACAGTTTTTGCTTAAATTATGTTGCTGTAAAGTTTCTCTTCTTTCAGCTTGTAAGTGTATAAAATATTTCGGCGAAACAGCAATAAGCAAAGCTATTTGATAAAAAATGTTTGGAAGTGTTAGCAATCTAAATGCAAATTTATTCTATTCTATTCGCCTCTAATATTTCCTGTTTTATACAGTTTGCAAATTATTCTTAATTTTTGAGCACGTGCATATAATATCAATTTCTGCCGAAGCATCTTCTATTTTTAATATCAACATTTAAAAGTATTTGAGAAATATGGAAAACGAAAGTCTTAATATTAAGCTCCATATTTCTTTTAGTTAGCTAGAAGAAATACTAAAATTTATATGTATTCGCATGTGCAGTAATTAATTTAAAGCCAAATCTTAAATGTTTCCTACTCCATATATAAAAGAGCATTAGTTACTCTTAATTTCTAAAATTAATGTTCAAAATGAGTTCAATATTTTTTTTAGTAAGTGAGACGGTAATGAGATAGTGAAACCCATTTACTAAGACCCCTAAAGCTTCATATTATACATTTTAGGCTTTTAAGTAACTGCCATAGCATTACATATTTATTTATTTTAGTTACAAATTCCAGTCATTATAACTTTATAATCGGATTTTGTTTCCATTTTTTCAAATATTTTTCGTTTTATTTCTTTAAAACTATTAACTCAGACATCTATAAAGGTCACTAATGGGAGCAGCTTTTGATAGTTCATATAAAAACATCTTACATATTAATTTGTGTCCCATTACCACATTCCTTGGTTATTTTCTGCAGAAGCTAGGGAAAATTAAGTTTTTTGTATACTCCTTCAGTATTATTATGTGCAAATTATTGCTTATTTCTGTTAAAGACGTTTCAATATATACTTCAAAGAACCGATTCTTCCAAAACAGTGTGAATTACAGTGCTATAATTTGCTGTGATCTAGTTATTAATTTTTTAGAAATGTTCAGAATTAGGACGCATTGTCCTATTAATATTCAGTCGATAAAGATTAATATTAAAACTCGATAAAGATTAATTAAAATCATCGCAGAAGTCTTATTGGTCTGTTAAAAATTTTCAGAAAAGTATTTTTAACGATATGTAGTTTGTGAATCTAGTAGTTTCATAAATTTATATTTAGAAAAACGTTAAAAGTACTCTAGGAAATAAATAAGTTACCGTATTTTTTGCGTGTCGAGATTATAAATACATTTTTATTGGGAGATTGAAGAAATATTTTAAGATGAAGGTTCTTCCAGTGATATAGATTCTTTCTAGAAGAAATACGATTCGGAAAGACGAAATCTTCCCAAGCGTAACAACAATAAATTTGTTGACACTCCTAATAACTAGAAATGATGTAAATATTTTTGCTCAACGCTTTCTGATTAGAAAAAGTTAACTTCTTTTTCATAATTGAACCAAGTTTGAAATTTCAGACAGATAGTGAATCATCTATGTACCGTGTAATTTTAGAACACGGGAGCAGCCAAGTCTTAGCTTCCCAAAAATTCACCAACAAACATTACAATATAAGCAGTATACAGGAAGTACTGCTTTATTCGAAATGAAATATATTTTTGATGCAAAAAGAACGCTTTAATATGAATATATTTTATGTTGCGTCTGTATGCATATTGGCACTGATAAACCAAATTTAAAACGTCCAAGGGAATCCAATCACAGAATATTTTTCGGGTTCCCTTTTCTGATTAGCCAATATTTTGGACTACCTGCAACTCTTTAAATTTATTTTTACAACTAAATCGAAATTAGAGATTCGAGGTTCCTCGTTTACATCCAAGAGGCTGTGATAATCCAAAATTAATTATTTCGATTACCAAGAGACATTAAAAGGTAATTATTCGTGATTTCTAATGAGTAAAAAATATTCATTAATTCTTTTAATCCAAGTAATTTCTTATGAAAAATCACTTTTCCTCCAAATCATTTCAAAACCAAATTTTTACTAAAATTTCAGTGGTGAAAAATAGAGCAATATTACTTAACTTATACTTGTTATCATTTCTTATATTAACTCACTTAATTTTCTACATTATATATGAGAAATTAAGAATTCAATATATAATTTCAAACTTTTTTCTTTTGCTTTAATAAGTAATTTGGAATTTTTCTATGTTTTTTTTCTTTGTTTTTACTTTTACTTAAAATTTATTATAATTCTTTTGTCAAAAATTAGCTTTCTTTGTGAATAAAAAGAAGAAAAATTGAAGTATACGAATTTGTTAGTTCTAAGCAGAATAAATTATCATGTATTCGGTGAATATTTTACTTATTTATTGCAATTCATTTGGCATTCAAAATTAAATTTTATCAACGAGGATATTAAATAATCCTCTGAAAATATTTATATACTTTTCTGTAGTAAGCATAAATTCATTTGAAAATATGTGATAGAATCTTGCAAATCGAATGACTTAGTATCTAATATTAATAAAAAATAATACATTTTACTATTAATTATTATTTTATGCGTAAATTTCAATATATAATTTTCTAATGCATTCGCAAGAATTTTTTTATGCATGCGAAGAAAAAATATTGCATTATTCCATATTTTTCCTGGAATTGTTTTGCTAATATTCATAATGAAACAAAAATGCCATGCTTATCTTCAATATTAAACGACAAGCATGATCTCTCCTGCTGACTGTTATGAGTTCCTTTTGAATAAATAATACATGGTTTGTACAACTTCATATAATTTAGCCACCTACTGCTTTTTAATGCATTTTTGCTCATAAAAAAGCACGCACAGCCTAATTTGAGATATTTTTCCATAATTAAATATGTAGTAAGTACAATAATTATTTCAATGTAAATTCAAATATGAATATTAAAAGTGTGGAGATGTAAAATTATTCTCAGTAAATATAAACACTAAATCAATAATACACTTTTTATAAGATGTGAGATCTTTTTGATTTTGACTTGCGTGTGGTCTGTGCATAATAATCTAAAAAGATTTCTTAAAAATCTGGAACATGCAAATTCAAATATGATGTTCTATTAGATTCATTATAATATATTAATTATATTATAATTTTCTTTTTTTATCCGGTTACAGTAAAAAATTTTTCCATACATAAAAATTAGTTTAACTTTTAGGAGGACTAATTTAAGAATGGAAATAATATCCAAAAATTTTCAAACAGATATAAAGCATTTTTACAGAATTAAAAAAAATTATCTGTGGATATTATTTTTAGTGAATAATCATTAATTAACAATCCTTTTATATGTTATGCCATCTTTAAAATTTTAAATCTTTTAATTTATTTTTATTGTGTTTCAAAATATGCATAATGGTCTTGTTATTCAATATACATTCAGTGGAAAAATAAATTTTTGCTGTATTTTAAATGTGAAGTCAAGTATTATTTAGTTAGCATTGATGCATTTTTTTTTTCGAAACAAGCATTTCGGGAATTTTGATAAGCTCTTTGAACAACCTAGATTGTTCAAATACTTTAAAAAAGAAACTAATAATTCAATTTAATGCAACCACCTTTAAATAATTGTCAATTTCATACTTCTACGCATGCGAAAATCATTCATTTAATCTTGTATTTCTTTTAAACATTTCCGCTACATTCCATATGTCCATACTACTAATAAAAATCCTTAGATATGGCCAAGATACGAATTTGAATTTTTCCGTTTACTAAAACTGTGCTAATAAGAGTTATATTGTGGACCTCATAAAACAACTTAAAGACCAAATATGCAAAATAATAAACTTTCAGGAGATTACAGTATTTGCTTTTAACTATGAGCGAAATATTAGGAGCTCTTCAAAAGTCAACATTCTCACATTTATTAGATGTTATAGAATTCGTTTTCCTTTCAAATTATCGAATTACTCTCCTCTTTCATTTTCTGGTCAGATGGGTACTTTTCACGCTGTGAATATAAATTTAAAAAAAAGGAAGTAATTTTCTATGGAGTTATTTCCGTCACCTTTAGTTTGCTTTGCGGTGACTTCCGTTTGATGTGGAGAAACAACTTCTACAGAGGAGAATTGATAAAGACTATTTACCCACGCACATTTCAATTTACTTTATCTAGTAATCAGCTTATTTGTCTGGAAATCCTAAAGTTTGTAAATGGGCAAGTATTCATATCCAATGAACCGCAATTAATTTAAAGTATTTTCGGGTTGAAATAGATCAGCTAGATTATGTTCAATAGCACTTGATTAACTTAACTTAAAATAAACTAAATTTTTTGTTGCTCACTGATGACTATGCCATTTTCTCTCATTTATGTCCTAAAAAGTCTATCTAAACTATGTCGTGTCTCTCATGTCCTAAAAAATTGAAAGCCAGTCATTAAAGGGTATTAGACTTTATATTCAACATGCCATTACACATTCTTGAATCGGTGGTTAATTTCGGTGATTCACTCGGTGATTAATTTCCTCAGAAAATACGTGGGCGTGCAGATTGACTTCTATTTTCCTACAAACTATCTTTGCTATTTTTTTGAATAATAATAAATCAATTATTTTACGATTTCTAATTAATATGCTTTTTCAGTTGATTGCTTCGAAAAAATTTCCATAGACTCTGCATGGCTGTTATAAAAATAATTAAAATCATACATCAAAGTTACATAATTTATATTCATGTAAACTTTTTTTTTAATTTAAGAAGGTATTAAAATTGTTTAATCTCATTTATCAAATACTACTGTCAAAACTAACTATTCGCCTTCACAGTGGCCAGTTGATAAGATCTCGGCTTGGGTAGTGACTGGTTCCAAGTTCGAGATCAAATTCTATGGAAGAGCCACCTTGCAAACTGGTCTTGTGCCCGCTAAATCCACCGAAGACAGACTGCTGGTGCGGTGCGGAAAGTTGAAGGGACTGCCTGCCCGGGCTAAGTCTCGTTATCTGACCGCTATTCAAAATTGTGATGTCTGCTTCAAACAGTCCTAGTGTTGCTTTAAAACGGATCTTAATACAGCTAAACTAAATTAACCAGTATAACTGCAAACGACGCTCAATGTATAAATTAGCATTTGGATGCTAATTTATACGTTCTGTAAATGCTCTCATGTCGTTAATTGTAGCTGACCTGGATCCTATAGTATTTTGTTTCGTATATCCCTACATTAAAAAATTCATCAACGTCTGTCTGGAACTTCTGGGAGTAATTAAATACTACTTTTTTCTCCATAACTGTTCGCTAGGTAGAAATCAAGTAAAATAATCTGCCCTCAATTCGTAGAAGTGTTCCTTCTATCTGAGAATGCAATTCTTTATTTTTAAAGATCAAATGAATGTGAGATTGAAGGTATTCTTATTGTAAGATTAATAAACTTATGAATGTTAAATCTGAAAGATAAAAGGTCTAATTAATCCACGCACGAAATACCCTAAATAGTTTATCATGTGATAAGTTCATATAGTGTTCATCTGTAATGATAAAACAACAACTACATAATTAATATTGCTTGACAATGCTAAGCAATCTTCGTGCAGCATTAATTATGCGCATTCATTTAATCCTTATTTAAGAAACGACATCATAAAATGGTAAAAAGTACGATTGCAGAAAATGACAAATTATGATTGATTAATAGGTGTCATGAAATTTCCAAGAACTGATAAAGATTCTGAATTTGCGTTTTTAATCTGAGATATAAAAATTCCGTGTCTTTTCTAAATTGTTTAAGTTATATTATCCAAGTTCGTATTCATTTTTTGGACACTACTTATTTTGCAGTAATCAAGCAGAAACGGAAATCCGTCAAATACTGTAATTAATTAGCTTTGCTTGTTTCTATCAATAGTTTATATATATAATATAAACGATATTTAAATAAAGTTTATGCATAATTTAAACTATATTTAAAAATAGTTAATGTTATGCATTTTGACATACGTATATTTATAAATTGGTGTTAACAAAGTCTACTGTCATTCATTTGAATGGTGTTTGGGTATTTGCAATTGGATAACGAATCTATAAAATACTCATGATATTTCTGCATTTTAAATACACTTTCAATACATATACATGTGTATAATGACGGTTTTTTTTTTCTCTTTTTTGTTCTTAATTTTGTTGTCAGTTTTCTTTTAATATTAATGTTCATATACATATATATATACATATATATATATATATATATATTTATATATATATATATATATATATATATATATATATATATATATATATATATATATATATATATATATATATATATATATATATATATATATATATATTTCTTTTTAGGCTTATGCTCTGCTTTTAAAGAGTCATTGTTATCGATGCAACCATTCAAATGTTTTATTTTCATCTGAATTTTCTAAACATTGTAACAGGTCAATCATTATTATTATTATTTTTTTTTTGGAATCCTTAATGAAAGGTGGCGTTTTCATATCCATTTTACTGTTCAGTAGTACTAATAGTTACCGGCAATGGAAAATAAAAGTTGTTTTATCAAGGACTTATGAATTTTCTAACAAAGAATGTTTCGTTTGTTGCTAAAATATTTTTAGATAAAGTGATTGCTTACTCTATGTATTTATTCAGAAACTTTCACATCCTTACAAGTTATTTTTATTGAATAAAAATGGTGAAGATCTTGTATCAAATGTTTTATTAACAAATTTGTCGGCTTTTAATAAACATTTACAAAGGCTTGTAAAGTATGATACTGTTCCTTAAAATTTTGACTGTTTAGTGTTTAGAAATTGAAGATCATTTCCACTGATGACTACAGTATAGTTTAGTATAATATTTCTATTTTCGACTACCGAGTTCAAGCGTCTACCTTATTAAGCGTCTTTATTTTTCTCAAAATTCTTGCATGTCTCCATTTTATCTTTAACTTAGAAAGAGCTTAAATTTTAGTTTTATGCCGAACGCAACTAAAACTCTACAGTTGGATATTTGACTTACTCGATTTCTATCCAATTTTCTCACGTGAACAGTTCTCGACCCATCTGAAATGTTTCCTCCAGTTTACAATCAGCGTCAGGAGCAGGGTTAGAGAAATCGTGCCCCCTCAGGCAGTTTTCAGTTTTCACGTGGATGGACGAATATTCATTTCTGAGTTCCGCGCATCCCACTTGCTTCGATGACGTAGACGCTGAGGGAGAAGGGCGCTCAAAGTTTCTGGGTAGGAAACAGGGAAACACGTGTGGATCGCAGCATCACTTCTCTTTTCCTCATCCCGGCGCCCGGGACATCCGACGACGATTTGCTTTTTGCACTTTTACCCCCTATTTTATAGGGTCGTCGTCAAGAATTTGAACTGCCACAAGAAAAGAAATGTTGCTGATACTGATGATTTTGGCTGTTCTTCGATATGGAAGGTAATATTTATTTTCTTACCATGTCTTGAAATAATTCTCCATTCCGTCTTAAAATTTTCTTAATGGAGGCGCGTTGATCAGACAGTTGTCTATTCTGGTTTTTTCCTTTCTGGGAATCTCCCACTATTTTTCAAATTTTATAAAGCAATTTGTATTGTCACGATTGTTTCAAGTTGCATTAGTTGATAAAAACATATAATGATTCCAAAATATTCAACAGTTGAATTCATGTATTGGATAGATTTTTTTCCCGCTCCGGTAGCAACCAAAATGGACAATATGCTAGACGATTAAATTGTAAAAATATTTCCTTTTCAGCCGAAGAGATTTATTTTAAACTGGAAACCATTATTACAGACCAAATTACAAAATATGAAATAACAATTCATGAGATATTTTCCATTGAAAGTATTTTTTTAATTACAATAATAAATAGAAGACTGATTTTAAATCTTTATTCTAATGAAAAATTTAAGGAAAAGAACTATAAAAATATATTGAGAACAGTTTATTTTGCATCTCATTTAGAAACAGACACTTTTTAATCGAAATATATTTAAAAATTATTAAATAATTAGAAATTCGAAATCTGTTGTTCAATATTATCTATATTCAAGTTACTTTTGCTCTAATTCTAATTTTTTTTCCTATTATCATTATATATTTTGTCACTTGTGATGGTTTTGTCTGTAATTGTTTGAAATTATATTTTTAATCTTTTTAATCTTTTATCACAATTCAAATCTCATGCAATAACTGATTCTGATTTCAAAGTAAACATATTTTTGTATAATGATATTGATAATAATAATAGTGTTATGTTATGCCAGCATATGAAAATATATTTATATATATATATTAAGTATTACCTCTAGTCTTACTGCCCTGCCAAAATTCATTTTTCGTGGGTATTATTATTTTCGTGTGATTATTACTTTATGAATTTTCCCGAAACTACAAATAATAATAAAATTACTTTAATTAAAAATATTTCAAAAACTTATATATTTCTTAACTCTTTGGCTTTTACTAACTATCTTTAATTATTCCATAGATTATTAGGGATTTTTAACTCTGTTTAAAATATAAATCAGCATTTCAAAATACAGAAAACATTATTTCAGAAAATGGGGTTTTAAAACAGAAAAGAAATTAAGATTCTTCAATATTTAATTTAGATTATACAATATTAGTATATAGAGTATACAGAGTGTACATTATAAAAATATATTGATTCGATTTTGTATATGTATATATATATACATGATGATATGTTTGTTGATACATGTTGAAAACTGATGTAAACCTATATTATTTCCCCTTGCAATATTTTAAAGAATGATTTCAAATCATTTTCTTTCTTTTGTACTATCGTGGAAAATATTTTGTTGTTATCTAGCACTAAAATAATTCTGAATAAATCCTTTAGAAATAGTGGTGAGAAAAAACTTAAAATTGAATTCGGTTCGTGATTTTTTTCTTTTAATAAAGTAACTATAGGTATGTCTAAATGTTTGCAAATTCTAATATTTTAAGATTAATGCGATTTTTGAAGAAAAAACAAGTATAGATAAAGATTTATTTTAAGCAAGAAATTGTTTGAAGTCAATAGTGTGTAATTGCAAACAATCGAATCAAACAGTTCTTTTATATCAAACGATAATGAACAATGTATCCAGGATATTGAAAGGAAACTATATAACGAAAATAAAACCTAATTATAATACTTCGTACCTAGAAATGGTTTTAAATAAATATAGTAAAAACTGTTTCTCTCCAAATTTATTCCATTATTATTAAAATCTCATGTAACTAAATTATTTAACTTAACACTAACATGATCAATATCAGCATAATATTTAATAATCAGATTGTGAAATTAATACTTAGTTACCAAATTAAAACTTTTGTTCTAACTTTGAAAATTAATTTTTAAATAATACAGTGTTAAAAACGAAAAGCAAAATGAAAATCATTAATAACGAAAGAAAAAGATTTAATCTAGCACATTTCAATTCCTAAAGTTAGTAAAGAGTTCTTAAATGCAACTCTTTTAGAAGAAATCAAATCTTACAACACAATGTAACGTTTTGTGAGCGCTACTCTTTAGCTAAATTTCAAGTCGTATAATTTAAGTCAACTTTGCATATCATTTTGAGCCTTTTCATCTTAACTTAAACACTTGAAAGTGGTGCACATTTAAAATGCCCTACTTTTACTAGAAAGCCCTTAGATACTTTGAATTAAAAAACCCTTCAATCGTCTGAAAATAAATCTTTTCATGAGTAATAAATGTGAAATTTTTACAATTCAATTGAAAGCATGCATTTAAAGATTAATTAATTTTTTCCTCAAATGATATTTTAATCATAAGCAAAAACTTTTTATAACATTTTTAAAGTCGTAATATTGAAAATTAAAAAAATTTATGCAATATATTCATTAATGAGACTTTTTTACTTTTTTGTTAACAAAATACACAAAGTAAAAGTATTGTAATTGTCGAAAAATTTGAACTCGAGATTTTGCTGAATCTTTAGGTTTCACACCACCTTAGTTCGAGAAACCTTTTAAACAAGGCCAAATTAAATTTAGTATGTAGCCTTTATGCCAAATGTGTAAACTGCTATCTAATTTTGAACGAAATCTTTTCACAGGAAGATTCTAAACCTGTCTGTTCAAAAGCAAATGTACATGACAACTAGAAACTTTGAGAAGCCAGATAAATAAGTTCTGATAACTAATTTTAACAAACTAAATGTAGATACGTCTAAAACTTTGATACCAATCCATGAACGGATTTAGTGTCTGTCTATCTGTATGTTTTGCATGTATGCAAACACGATAACTGTAAAAACGTAAATAATGTAAATAAATTTCGATACGTGATCTTGTTACTAAAATTTTAGCTTTATGACAAATGTTGGTTTCAACTGGTCAAAAAATCGCTAAATTTCATACTCTGTTTCTTATTCTCCATAGTACGAAGCACAAAAATTTCATGTGCTGCTCATACTCTGAACATAAAAATCTGAATGCACGTACTATTCATGACCTTTCTGAAAGTCAACAACATTTTTGTGGAAAGAGGAGGCGGAGGATAACTACTTTATTATGAAACACTCGAGAAAGACTATTTCCTCTTATTTATTAATAATATTTTATTGAATTTTTACATAATTATTTGAGAAAATCCAGAGTAAATATTAAAACATTGTTTAAGGTGCTATGTTCATAACTGAACTATTTTGATAAATCAGTTATAGAAACACTGAAACTAGTTAGATATTAGAGATATCAATATCTTCATTTGATGAAGAACTTTTTATAAATTTGAAGACTCAAAATTCAATTATTATCACCTGAACTTTGTTCCTGATTATCAACAACATATCATAAAAGTACTCTCTTTAAATATATTTTAATACTGTGTTTAATACTGTTTCAAGTTAAAATTTGTCGCGTTGAATAATGTTCAGTCATAGATTACAGAGCTTTCAAAATAATAATGTAATTAAAATCAAATTATGCTTTAATTTCACCAAATTTTTCAAAAGATAAAAAAATAAAACTTTAAGGTTTTCAATAAGTAGAGCTTTTTCAATAGATAAAAAAAAATCTGAAATGTGTGAGATATGAAGAAAATAAATTTTCTCTATTTCAGATATCCAACCAGATACGTATACGTGCTGATAAAATATAATTTGTCATACTGTTAAGTATGGCACACTGTACAGAGATAATGGTTTACCGTTTATAGAAAAATTTAACGAAAATATTAAACAGCAGCAATTATTTGCATTCAATTTGCCTCCACCTCACCCCAAATAAAAGCTCTATAACCAGTCTGGTGCGAATAATATTTATAATTTTATTCCCAAATAAAGGAAATCTTTAGTAAATAAATTAACTCTGTGAAATATTTGAAGGTTGTAAATGGAATTTCTAAAATAATTAATTCACAAGAAATTAAGAGAATTTTTCAGTATTTTCCCTATTAATGCTTTAGAAATTTTGTAATATTACAGAAAAATTTCAAAGCAACGTGTGTCGTTTCGTGTATTCTCAAACAAAATATTTCGTCCTGTGAAAATCACTGAGATTTGGTTAAATAATTTTCGATAAATCCACTAAATTCAAAAATTGTAGTTTCTCAAAGATTTATCTGTTGTACACGAATAAATCATATCCGTAGCTTTGTATTCAATTTTTATAACAAGTCACATTTGCTTATAACGGCACAACATAGTTGTGCAACAATAGGATGTTTCGAAATGATAAATATATATTTTAGTATTATAGATTTGGCATTTATATAGACTAGATTTGATGTTTTCTTTAGATTTCTGAGAAAAAATAAGAGCGTGTTAAAATATGACTGATGATGTTGATGTTGTATATTCTGCCTCAGTGTTCAGTGAATGTAAACTACATCTATATAAATCTCACACACAATTCTTACATACTGGAAATTATTAGAGCAAAATTCCGAAGAATGAGCATAGTTTTTTCAAAGGAAAGAAGTTCAGATCAAAGCACAAGAAATAAATTAATATGGAAGTACTACTAGAATAATGATATTGAAAGAGAAAATGTTGCATTTGTTTTCCTCAATAAATAAATATAAGTGCGCGGTTTAAATTTCGAAACTTATCTAAGATGCATTTATAGTGTAGTGAAATGGAATTTTTACGCTTGAATGTTTCTTTCCTCGACTTACATTTTAGTTAAAGGGACTGTAGAAATGAAATATTTGCTGTAATCATTTATCTTAGGGGCAAGAAATTTTGCATATGTGTGCATAGGAATATGTAATAATACGAATACAATAAATATTTTTAAAATGCTTCTAATATAAATGACTTTATTAAATTTTTAAAATCAATTTTAAAATTTTGTTGATGATCCATACGTTATAATTTTGAATTTTTCTACATTTGATATTTTTATCAAACCTTTAAGATTATATTTTGTCGAATTTGAATATTATTTTGTTACTTTGATATTTCATTTAAAAGTTACTTTTCAGGAAATGCATGCATATCCTACATAATGAATTTTCATTAATTTTTCAAATTGTTTCAACTAAAATTGATTTATAGCTATCTAAATGAAATGATAATTTAAAATATTCATACAAACTTATTGTAGTATATAACAGGAATCCTTAATAAAATATTAGATTATTTTTCCAAACTTAAGTAGCATGAATGGATGAGACATGTGCATCTGTAATAAATGTATCATGTAAAATAAATGTAGACATGTGTATCTGTAATAATACAATTTTAACCTGAAAAGAAATATCATTTTTATAAAGAGCTGTTGAAAATATATTTTTGTATTAACTTTTATCACTTACTTTTATGACTTCTTTAACTATTAATTTTATTTTGGAACACCTATTACACTTTATTTTATTCACATTTTAAGATAAAAACCTAAAACGTAAATTCAAATTTTTAAATCTAATTTGAGAATCCATCATTGTTTTATATTACACTGTTAAACAAGGTTTATGTTCGTTATTAAATAAATGATAATTTTTAATTTTAAGGGTTGTTAAAAAAGAATATAGCTTTAAAAATATTCAATCACCAATGGATTAATTTTAAATAAAAACTATGATTTTTGGCGGTTATTCAATATATCTACCATATAAATTTTGGCATTTGACATTTTAGCATTAATAAAAAAAATTAAAATAACAATTATGAAGTTTAAACTTAATATTAAACACTGAAAGTTACATTCTTTATAAAGATTTAGAAAAATTAAAAAGAATATTTGTGAAAAAAGTCATGGTATTTTTCCCATTTTCTATATTATATAGCAGTAAATTGTAGATGCTTAGTTATACACATAATCAGTCGCTTCTCTAACAAGATTTCACCCGTTAATAATACATTAAGGATCCATCTGCCTTGATAAAAGCCTAGTGGAAATGCTCACCATGCTTATCTATTACTGCTCCTATACTCTTAGGGAAAATATTTAAATGAGACGCCAAAAATAAATTTTTAATGACATTGAAAGACCTAAATTTTTGTAATTCTTTCTTTATTACTTCAATTAATTTTTCATATTTTGGAATTCGCTTATTTCCTAAAATAGGTGTCACAACGTTTTGAAAATCAATTAAAACTGCTTTTCCTAAATAACTCAATTTGTTTTCAAAGTTTTCTTCTTTCATAAGATGCCTTGTTTGTAGGTTGAAGAAAATGCCCTTTTTAACTTAACTATGGAGACAGTTCTTGCAGGCACTGAAATCCACTGATTTTTTTTCCTTATGATTTTAACTAAATTCTTCAGCAATCCCAACTTTATGTGTAAAGATGGGATAATACCTGCCTTTTTATTCATTAGAGGAACCTTTTGGGTATTTTTTTTCCACCTGCAATATATTGTTTATGCTCTGGTCAGTTATTTTTTATATAACTCTCATGTTTTACCCTTCTGCCATATTCGTATACGAAGCATCAGTATTTTGTATATCTTAGATGCATATAAATGAGAATGGCATTTATTTTAAAATCTCCTCATATATTTCAACTGTGATGTAAATAGACGATTTAATTTCCAATAGTTAATTTCATTTATAATGTACATTTTTATAATTTGTAATGTGAATAGTAAATTTCAGTTGTAATGTAAATTTTTATAATCTGAAATGTAAATATTAAATTTTATTTGTAATGAAAATTTTTATTATTTGTAACGTAAATAATGATTTTCATTTGTAATGTAAATTTTTATAATTTGCAATGTAAATAGTAAATTTCTTTTGTAATGTAAATTTTTATAATTTGTAATGTAAATTTTTATAATTTGTAATGTAAATTTTTATAATTTGTAAGGTAATTTTTTATAATTTGTAAAATAATTTTTATTATTTGTAAATTAAAATTCCTATAATTTGTAACATAAATAGTAAAGTCAATTTTGTGATGTAAATAGAAATATTATTTTCGTAATATTCTTTTCTATAAGAGTTTTCTATAGGAATAAATTATGGGGAATTTTCATTATGGAAAGATCGAGTATATAAGATTAATGGATGTAAATTATGTTTCTGTTCGCTTATTATATGTGCTATTTCTGCAAAAATTAAGAAAATACACTTGTATATCAAGCGCATGCAAAAGAAAAGTGTAATATACTAATAAATGCTATGCAATACATTATATAAACTCAAACTTGTAAATGTGATTATTCTCTAATATTGGAAAGTGATAGACAATGTTTATGAACATATTCAATGACCACATCCTGAGATTTATAAAAAAACACCCAATGTACGAATAACAAAAAATTATAAGTGTTTATAAGGTGTAATATGCCTTGGTTGGTTATAAACGAATTAAATAATTCTCTTAAGAGATAAGTTATTGTTAAAATGAAAGTTTACAGATCAAGATAATCTTTTGTTTATCGACATATCCTTACAAAATAGAAAATATCACAAAATAATTCTGACCATCCAGCTTAAATATAAGAAACCACATTATTTTACAGAGACTTTTTGACTGGAAGATTAAAAAAAATCTTTCCAGTCAAGTTCCCAGATGTCTTTCTTCACACCTTGCACAATAAGGACATAGTATAAAAAGCTTTTACTGAGCTTAAAGTGTGCTTGAACTCAAGCTTCAGTCTGGAAAAATTGAAAAAAATGACGGGTATCAATTAATTTTTTTTTATTATTTTCACCATCCTGCTATTGACTCTCATAAATACTTAGCAATTTATCCGCTGCTCTCTTTTTTCATTTTTTGTTTTTATTTTTGTTCCATCATCTACAGCACAAAAGCTTCTGTAACATGTTCTCATGATGAAGTTTCATGACGAATTTTACCTAATAATCAAAAATAAAAATATAATTCTTGTTAAAATTAATATTATTCAATATATGCATTCTAATAAATTTTAAAACCATAGATAGCCGATTGTGTTGTTTAAAAGTTACTGTAAAACATATATTCTGAAAATAAATGATAAATCTCTTGATTGAAATCAATCGCCATTATATCTCATAGCAACCTCTTTAGGAAGATTAAATATTAAGTCTTGCATGATTTTATTGATTATCAATGACTCTTTGCTTTATATTTACCCCGTGATAATTTTTAAGTTTAATAACTTACTTTCTATTACTACAATTATTCTCGTTTTTTTTATTCATTATAATGAAATTAATCTGTTTTACTCATTTTGTATGATTATGAAATTGCATTTGAAATGTGATAAATATTTCTTTTCCTTTGCCATTTAAGTATTGAGACATTTATAACATTTTTAAATAATAAAATGTCTTTTTAAAAGTCTAAAATTTCAGTAGATATTTAATTCTTGGTGAAATAACGGAAGGACTTTGGGGAAAAGAATGTTAAGGGAATGATACAGTGGTAATTAAAAATTCCTTTCTATATCCTATCAAACATCCGTCTATCTAGATACTAAATATATATTTATCTAAATATTAAATATTTATCTATCTATCTGCCTACTCCACAATTTTTTTTAGAAAACTAAGCGGATCTTTCTACCTTTTTATGATAGCATAATGCGGATTCTAGTATATTAAAGAAAAACATGAGTTCTATTTTCTGTTTTTTAGCTCTCAAGTAGAGTTGGAAGATGGTAACGCGAGTTATATTTTGACTCATGTTACTTTCTATTGACTCTGACTCATGTTTTTTTCTATTGCTGAAACATTAAATGCAAGAGCACAGTGTGATAATAACTTAATAATGCTGATTAAAAATATTCTATTTATTTATTATTTTTATTTTTAAGCATACTTAACAGAAATGGTAAATTTATTCAAAAACTATTTAGTAATCACTTTAGGATATATTTTACTTTTATTTCATTACAAATTTAGGTAAATAAAAGTACTTTCTAATAGTAATAGAAGCCAATCAAGGCATTAATTTTATTTAAAAAACAGATATGTAGGCACACGTGAGTCTTATCGTGATACTAACTTCACTTTATTTTCTGCAACTAACAATATTTCTCTAATAAACTCCATATGTTCCAAGCGAAATTCTTGTCTAAATATAGGTTGAAAAGAAATTTTAATTCTTCAATATCTGCTTAGTTAAATTTTGATAAATCAAAGCAGAATGCATGAATAAGATACAGTTAGATAAAAATTTATTTTGAGATATGGTGCATTAATTATTAAAAATATATATAAAATATTTGTTTCTTAAAGATTCATAGCATAAAGTATTAAGCGATGCAAGACAAAAAAATTGAAGGTCACTACATGTTAAATAAGGTATAAAATATTCAGCAAATTCCACAAAAAAGAATGTAAAAATATTTACATTTGCAAGAATTTATGGAACTTTTAGTAAAAAAAGTGAGCTTTTTGCACTTAAAAGCTGTAGGAACGGAACTGTAGATTGTCAGTTTTGTTTGTTTAACAAGCATTTCTTTATTTCTGCATATGTAATATGAAAATAATTTTTCAACAAAGAAATAAGCATTCATTTCATTTCGAAAATAATTAAAGAATAAAATATGAAAGGTTGAAATTTTTAGCAATGTAGTAATGCAAAATATAATAAAAAATTTTGAACTGTTATTAAATTTAAGAAATTTTTTTCATCATCTTCTTTTAAAAATATATGTAACATGTTAAGAAATATACTTCACACTGGAATTTTCTTTTTAAATATTGTTTGTGAGAAAATATTTTTTTTAATTAATTGCAGTCACTCGTATTATCTCGATACACGTAAAATGCTCCACGTTCATTCTATTGAGTATACTTCTTTACTTCATAAGTTCTGTTTGGCCGTTACTGGGATAGAATACAATCATTTTCTGATTGTTGTATCAACATGTAACACCAAAATGAACGGCATCTTAATCTCCCAATTGCTCAGCATCCTTAAATGATGCTAAGATGTTTATAAAGAATCCAATTGTTTTAGTTTATTCGTATGTTGGCATTTTAATAAATCATTATTATTAATAAGAGAAGAATTATATTTTCCATACTTTCTGGGATATTTTTGATGGAAAGTCTATTTAAAACAGATTTTCAAATCTTATCCTCACCTATCTGGTGCAGTAACATGCTTCTATCCCCCCCCTCTTTCTCTCTCTCTCTGTGTGTGTAAGAAGACTTATCAGCTTCTATATTCTACGTGTCTATACGTATCTACCATCTCTGTTTTGATAACTTCTTTCATCCTGTTGTCGAGAGTATTATTTGCTCTACTGGTCCACTTGAGGCCTTTTAGATATATGGGTTGCTTAGATCTCTATAAGGTAAAAGAAAAATTTGTCTATCAAACATATATAGACATTTTAATATAAGGAAATTCCTCATTGCATATCAATACTGAACTTTGTTATTGGTTAAATATAATCATAAACATCATAGGCATAATACAAACACATACATTTAATAATACATTCATACATTAACTAGGTAAATACATTCATATATTAATTCACAAATATTTTCCTGCATCAGTATAGCTAATATAAGTGACAATTTTCCTTTAGCAATTTTTAAAATGTGTTGTACACTCTCATTGTACACGTGTACCTAGTGAAGCAAATTTCTGAACCAAAATTGCAAATTTTCTAAACCTTCCATGTAAATATAGAACTTATAGCTGTATGATGTCTTCCTTATGCGTGGCATAAACGGTACTATGAATTTCAAATCTATCACGAAATTGTGCCATTTTTGTAGGAGATTGCTTCATATTTGGTTCTCCATTGACGGTGAATTTCAGCAACATTTTAAAAGTTGAAATGCTTTTTCGTAATGGGTTGTTTTGTTTTTATTTTTATTTTATTATATACATTTTTTTTTTATTTTCATTCATCCCATTTCGTCATCTGCTACAGTAATGACAGTATTGACATATCAGTGGAGAAAACTTCTTATCATAAATAACTATAATTCACTTTAGTCTTAAAAATAATATGCAAATACCATATATTAAATTGTATATATATTTTTACAAACACTAAATAAGTATTCCGTTTTAATTTAGATGTTCTCTTTCTTGTATCAAATTTGAATCAGAAAAATATCAGATTTGGATGATTTGTTTAGTTTAGTTATATTAACATCCCATTTTAAAGCAATTCTAAGGCTGTTTTGGGACGGACCTCATAATTTGGAACCGCAGTCAAATGACGAGGACGACACCTGAGCTAGAACCCCTCTCCAAATTTCTACACCACACCAGCGGGGGGATAAGTTTTGGATGAACTTTACCGTATGAAGGATTTGTTATGTTAGAGTATGAATTAATGTAGTCTGTGTCATACATATATAAATGTATAGTAATCATTTTTGAATTTATGAAACAATTTTAATTATAAAAGCTATAAAAACATTTACCCTAAGAAAATTTCAGATAAATCATCAAACAGATGTCACATTTACTTTATAATAATATGCCACATTGGCTGCAAACATAAGAAATTTTTAATATTCTAGAAAATTTTTAAGAAATCTCATTGATCGTCCCATAGTTAGTTGAGATTAATCAAATTAAAAGGAATTTATATTTCAGTCATGGATTTAGCTCTTATTGTACCAAGTAAAACTGAAGTATATATTTCCCCAATACTTTAAAGATCATTAGTAATTTTGAGGCATTAAATGGAAACAGTTACCGGACAATTTATTTCATTAATAGAAATTATCCGATATTTGTCATTGAGAAAATATTGTCTAAATAACTGAATCTATCTTCTAGTTGAATCCCAAAATACTTACTCTGTTTAATCTTTCCATTGTAAACAAAAAGTAATTATCTTAATTTCCTCCGCAATTTGAGATAAAATTGAATGCCTTTTGATTAACTCCGAAATATAATCTGAGATACCCTCCATTAAAATATATTTATAATTAAACCTTTTTATTGATTAAGATCCTAATGAACATTTTAGTGTTATTTTCATTCCGAATAAAACATTTTTCGCTGACAATAATTTCCTTTACTTAACCTTTTAAAGGGCCATTTTTTTCTAGTCATATTATGTTAAAATATTTTTACGCTTGAAATTAGAATAACAAAAGGGATTCAATTAGCTTATTAGATAAATTTAATTTGATTAATTAATTAATTTGGTTAATTATTAATTAACAAAACAAGAAACATCATTTTGTGTGAGATAAAAAACTGAAGCGTCTAGGTTTCTGTCTTTCTATAAAAAAAATGTCAGAACTTATGCTCACCTACATAATTTCATACAAAGATTGATAAATTTGGTGGGAAGCATACTTCCCACGGCCCTAGAAAGAGTTAAGTAAGTGAAATTATCAAGAGATCCTATAAGTTTAAAAACATTTCACTGCTTCCATCTTTTTTTTTTTTTTGATGATTTTATACACAGAATTTTAAAAATGCAACACTTAAACAAGAGGAATCTTTATAGAATTTGGTAATAGTATTTATAGATACAGGAATCTCAGTTTGAAATAATTTAAGGGATAATAAAAATAATTAAGGGATAAATAATCAAGAATGTACACCCTTATTTTTCCATGGCGTGCTGTATTTTGTGTTTAGCTTCGACGAGCAGCGAAGGAAAAAATCTAGTGCGAACAGCACCACTTCTTGCCGAACCATTTGGTTCGAAATTTGGTCCAGCCTTATGATGGGCAAAAGACTTATGATGGGCTTATGATGGATAAAGATTTAGTAACAGACGAGTTCAACGTATTTATCATTCACCCTACTCGCTCCCTCAAGGATAGTCAAACCCTTTTTGTTGTTTTTAATCGGAAATTTGATGCAGGTATTCAATCTTAATGTGAAGAGCGCTTGTTAAATTTTAATTATTTATCTTTTTGCGTTATTTAGTTATCCTCTTCAGATAGACAGCGAGAATACCCATTGATTGATTTGACCCAAAATTTAACATAGATCTAAAAATGAGGTGTAAAAATCAGAAGTGAATTACATTCAACTGTTTTGGAGACTGGTCTCATATTCCTTGTTGAAGTCTTAACATCAGCAAAGGAAGTTTCCGGATTAGAAGCCCGATTCCACCAAACATTTCTGGGTAAAATGGTATGATTTACTTTAAATCTGAAGTTGAGAGCTAAACTTTAGATATTGTAAAACAGAAGTTTGGAAAGGAAGTGCCAGCTCAACTGTCTATCTCGTCCTCTCTCTACGGTTCTAATTTACGAGATCTTTCTCACAATACTCTCAAATAGAAAAGATACCTAAGCTAATCCAAACCATCTGATTCTTTTCATTTTTCAGTGATAATGCTTATAGATAAAAATAAATAATTATTTTTAAAAAAAATCTGATTCAGAAAGGTTTTTAATCACGGGATTTTTTCAAAACTGCGAAGTCGAACTTCTTGACAATTACAATGTTTTATTTTGTTATTCTTGGTAAATTATGGGGTTAAAATTGGCTACAGTTGCTTTAAGCCTCAAATAATATTGCAACTCGCGAAGTTAGTACTACGCTTATATAAATAGTTTGAAAATCAGTAAAAAAGTTCGTTACAAAAAGTGATACGTTTAATCAATAAAATAATTATTTTTATCTTTAAAGGTGGTAATTAAGGCATACAAAGTACAATAGATTAAAAATTTGAACTTGCACAGCGGCTTTGCGTTTATCATATAAGCAGGAATTAAATCAATCAGGAACCAGTGAATGGATATCGCTTCTTATATTTATTTTTTGTAGGGGATACTCAATCCATAAAACTATTAAAAATATGAAAATTTACAGTAATATATATTTACTTCACTTTTTGAAGTTTAATTACTTTCCCTGTTTAAACTTGCCGAGCTGCCTTGCTAAGCTTTATAAGTTTTTTTTTTTTTTTTTTTTTAAATACCAGTTAGCAATTATTTTTGGTATTCCCCATTTTAAAATTTCAACCACTCCTTTTATGGTTTTGACCCTTCAACCGTTCTTTTTATGATTTTTATTTACCAGCGGCTATCCACGCCACTTTTCTCATGATTATTACTTCAAAAATAGTCATGAATTGTAATCAGTTAAAATTTCTTACAAATATTTTAATCAGGTCATTCATTTCAAACAATTGGCTCTTTGATTTATTTAACAAGTCAGTGAATCCCTGTTGCACTGTGCACAAAATAAACTAATATTGATCGAAATGATTTTTAAAATGATAGAAAATAAATGCCATCTACTTATAAAACGTTGTTTTTAAGTAAATAAAAAAATTCAAATCATTTCTTCTGGAGTGAATTTAATCTATCGGAGCTCAAAAATTTAAAGAAACATCTAGCAATTGGAATAAAAAAATAATCCAAAATTATATGCGGTATTCGGTTTCGCTTCCAGGAAAATTCATTATTTTTCTTCTATTATTAAAATATCCTATCGTTTTTATAATCTGAAAACGGTTTATTATTTTTTTCTTATGGTTTCGAATTACTATGAATTATTTTCAAAGTTTTTTATTAAAATATTTTTGGTTTGCAAGCATTTTTGTTAGCTTTTCTGAATAGTAAATTTTTTAAATGCTTTCATTTAATGTTTTAATTATGTAAATTTATAGCTGTTTACAATTTTTTTCTAAGTTCTTTAAAATTTGATTAATATGAAATATTAGAAAAAAATTAGTTTTGCTATTATTAAAAATTATATTTATTCTAAAACTTACTTATAAATAAAAATAAGTCATTTTAACGTTGACATCCTTTAAAATGCTGTTATTTAAAAAAAACAATTTTCTGATATCAAATTTAATTTTGTGAAAATGTTAGTTTGAAAGAGTCGCTGAAACATGGCAAAAAATATTTCATGATTCAAATGAAAAAACATTGTTTTCTATTATCATATATCTGAGGACAAATCTTAGACTCTTAGAAAGAACAAGAATAAACACAAAAATTAATCCAGAAAGTATGAAAAAAAGAAGAACAATTCCATTTTTTTATCTGGATTCTGGTGATTAGCTGACGGTATCTCTAATCCTTAAAGAAGGAAGGCAGAAGTTGAGTTATTAATGAGGAATTAAAGTTTCCTTTTTTCAAGTAATTAATGTAATTTGGTTTAGCTTAGTTTTGACCATTGAAGACAATATATGTTCATCTATTTAAATGTATAGACACATTTTATTTTAAAAAGGAAAAAAAAAAATATTTTTCATTATGTCAATAATCATAAAATTTCAATGTTTATAAAAATTTGCTTCGCTTTACCATATTATAATTGCAACTCAACTCAACATTCTTTAGAAATTTTTTCAGAATTTAAGAAAAAAATGACTTCGGACATGCCATTATCATCCTTTATCCACAAGCTAATTATTTTTTAAAAATCAGTTTATGCGTTTTTAATTTTTGATTGTGATGACACTCCAAACTTTTTATCAACTACATTTAAAAGTATTTTAATGCATTTTTTTCATATTAAATATGTATTCTAAACCCTGACCTTGACCTCGTAACATTTCAAAAAATTATAAAGATAAAAAGCTTCTAACCGTTGTTGCGTCTGCCACAATGCTGGTCAAATTCCAATACGAGTGATGTAAAGGGTGATACTTATTTCAAACATTTCAAAATATAATTACTGAGCTGTTCAGAAAAGCTTCGAGAACGTCTTAAAGGTACCGAATTAATGTTTGTTTTGGGTATTCTTTATTTCGAAATTACATTATACATTCAACCACTCATTTTGGCTTTTACTTAAAACGATTTCGTGTTCGTTGGGGGACGCTTAAATCCTCCATTAAATCCTTTGTAATTCACCGTAAATCCCATATTAACATATAATCTTGTAATTAAATATTTTTTAAACATCTAAACATTTTGATTTATTATCATACATATTAATACATATACATATTATATATACATATTTAATCTATTATTTTAATCATTTATTTCTTTGCTAGTACTAAAAAAAATTTAAAATTGTAAAAAAACTATGTTTAAAGATTATGTTGGTAATTTTAAACGACTTCGATCTTCTTCGTAAATGTTAACAACATGATAACAATGCATCTCTTTTTTTTTGTCCCTCCCTCCTTTTTCTATATATATATATATATATATATATATATATATATATATATATATATATATATATATATATATATATAATATTTGTGTATGTGTGTGCACGTGAGTGCGTGTATGTGTATAATTGCATGCAGAATATAGGTACGCATTTATTATCGTTATAGGTACGCATTTATTTTAAGGTGCTAAAATGCTTTAAATGAAGATGTTTGAATCAATAAACGCATTGCAAAATAATTACAAAATATTGATTTTTATACAATTTTCCAATCTTATTATTCATATCAAGTAAAATATTTTCGAGGTATTAGCATTTTAAAGGGAAAAAAATTTCTTCCCCACCCCAAACTGGCCGAATTATAAAGTTTGAATTTCAATATTCTGGACATATTTAGACAATATGAATGTTTGCCTCTAGAGGGTCATCCAGTTTACTGATTTTGTTTTCCTGATGCGACCGTAAATTTGTCTAAAATAATTAACTCAGTTCTGATCACAATGGTGTTAAAATTTTATTATATAAAATGTTAAAGTGACAAAACCTTTTCGCTAAATAAAATTATATTATTTTATTTAGTTAAGGAAGGAGACTTCGAAAAAATTTAATTTCAGCAATATTTTCAGCACTCTATTTATCTACTCAAATATTGAAAATATTGCTGAAATTAAATATAATTATTTACGTCATTTACAACATTTTTGTTGCTGAAATCATATGATTACATCAAACGGTTACTAAATTAGCTATTAAACCAGGATTAGAGTGGACTGCCTGTATATTAGGCTTGTACAAAAATGTCTATATTTCCAAGTCACTATAATGAGAAAAAACTGCGATTGACGCATACCTAAGAAATCAAAAGAAAAATTATTCAACACTAGTATTATATTCCAATCGCGCATCACGTCTACGAAAAAAACTTAGAATTTGACTTCTTTAAATGATGTTTTTGATACGAGAAAAAGATTTTTCTCTTATTTTATTATTTTATAATCTAAAGTATAAAAATATTTCAACTAGTATTGTTACATCAGAAAAAATATTTACCTATTTAGAAAATATCTTTCAATCATGTAAATCTCTTAATAAGTATGGAAAAAGGGAATATTTTGATAATTTTCTTCAATTTTAAAAACAAATTTGTATTAGGTTTTTAGTATTCGTAATAACTACAAATATTGACATAACTTCATACTATTTTTTTTAAAGAAAAACATCATGAGTTCAGTATTAGCGTGCGTAACTGAACTGAATCCATTGCCCAATCACGAGACCAACGTTCGGTCATACAGCTAACTACCCAAATTGTCAGCCCTCCATCAAATATTAGTTGTCTATTATGTCTATGTCTACTAGGTGTCTAGACTTCCTTAGTAAGTGAGTAGTATTCTTTGTTGTGTTTTGCGCTTGGCTTTGGTTTTTCTCAATCAGGTTTGGTATTGGTTTTTTTCTATTCAGTATACTTATGTAATGAATTCATCATCGTCCAAATAAATTACGAAACAAACCTTTCAGTATCCTATATATGGTCGCCCACATATTTCATATCAAGTAAACTGACTTTATATTAGAATGTGCATCCATGTTACTTTAGAGAGAGTTTTGAGTTAACAAGTAACATCAACAATAGAAAAGTTAGTTTTTCAGTTGTCAATAATTCAGTGGAATAAAAAGTAAAAATATATCTAATTAGTCATAATCCCAACAGTTTCCTATTATAAAATTGCCCAACTCATCAATACTTTATAAGATAAATATCGAAATCTCTAGAAATCTTGCAACCGAAACAAATAGAAATCAGATTTAAAAAAAGGGATTGATGAGTTTAAAATAAAATCGATCAAACTATTTGATGTATCTTCCTGTTAGTAAGTAAAGGGTACATAAAGATCTTGTAAGAAGACTCCAGATCTCATCAAGCGCCAAGTTTACTTTAGCTGTATGAGTGAAATCAAATTTCTCATCATTGTGCAACAATTTATCTACCAACACAGATTAGGAAGACTTGCTACTTTTATTACTAAAGAGACAGCAAAGTTTAAAACTAAGTGTAAGAGAAAAAGGTACACACTGAATAGGGAAGTCTGTAAACCTATTCTAGCTATAAGGGACGAACCTTATTCTTTAGATAAAGTATAGCGAAATTGTTCGGCTGACGTTAATTTTGATAATGAATACGAGCTAATTTACTCCGAGATTAAATATCCTTGGAAAATGAGGATAAAACTAAAAGCAGCAACATTGAATAGCGATCACTACGGAGCATCTGATTACACAACTACTGCTATTTCATCGAGTAGGCTTCAAGACAATAGTAAATAAAACAGACACTTCCAAAATTGTTGATAGATATAAAAATACATTGATCAATAAAATAAATTAAAAGGTAATAGAGACCCAAGAGAAATAATTTATAAAATGACAGTCAATAGGATTCCAAACAATTACTTTGGATTTACTTTGCAAGAAGAAAAAATCGCGTTTTTGTTATAGAAAGGATTAAATCATTATTATATCATCAAAGAACTTGGTTCAGTTTGTGTTGGGCATGTGCTTCCGAAATCCGGATATTCCAAAGATATTGTATCAAATACTGTTTTCCACATTAAGAAATAATTAATTTCCCAAGAAGACTTGGATGTCTTTGGCTTTGATGATGATTTGAGGAAAACTGTTGCCATTAGTCAACTCAAAATGATGGCCACTTGAATGGACTGTTTGTTTATTTCATTCATTAATTGACCTTTCCATCAGGCTTTTTTTTTTTTTTTTTTTTTTTTTTTTACTTTTGTAAGCTGAAACATTTTATCGAAAAATCCTTCCGTGAACCGATTAGAAAAAATCTCAAAGGATGTGAAAAATAATCAGTTTTCTCACCCTTTGAGATTCTTTCTATTCTTTTTCAAACCATCTACTGGATGATAGGTTTTTATCCAATAGATGGTTTGCAAGGTAAAATATCAATATTTTAATAAATATATTTCAGAATTTCTAAGACTTCATGTATACAACCTACTTCAAACAGAAAAAACTGCAAGACTTTAAAATAAAACGAACTTTTTACTTTTGAAATGTTACGAAAATTGTGAAAATATTGAATTTTTTCATAAATTTAATTAATCAGTAATAATTCACTAAATAGATGAACATTATTTTTCTTAAATAGCAATACCCATTAGAAAGTGTATGTACAATAGCATTAAAAAAACAGGAGAGCAAAACATTTTTTAAATGCTAAGAAACAGTGAAATTCTTAATGTTTTCGAATATTTATACGGTTTTTGCAATTGGAAGGTATTTTCAAAATTAAATGATTTTTTTTGTTTTGTTTTGTTGCTTTTATATTTAAGAATGCACCAACTGCATAATGCCAAGCTGCCATAATTCGAAAACTTGAACTTTTTCTTCGTTTTATTTTCTTGTTTCCTCATTCAATTTACTTTTTAATATTAAAATCGTCCCAGTAAATTTTGATGTCTATGGAATGACTGATTAAAAAATAAGTCGGTATTCGTACTATCCAAAGAGTGTTAATTATAAGTATAATGCCAATGCAAAAACAATATTTTAACTAAAAATAGATTTTTATTTAAAACATTTGTTTTGTAAAATAAAATTCTACTATTCTTTTTTTATCATTATATATTGATAAAATTCTAAAATTTTACTCTGTATGTATTATACTTCAGATTACAAAAGTACAATAAATTTATGCAGGAATAGCAAAATATTTAATAACTTGTTTTATACATTTCTTTTGTGAAATAAACAAAAGGTTAAGTATATGAGTCGATATTTTTTAGCATTTTAGATATGTTTTAGTGATATTCGATTATTTTTCCACAGAGTCCGCTTTATTCGTCCAACAAACATAAAGTGATGAATCGGAAAAGGCGATTAACTCAAAGGAGAGGAATGAAATTCTATTAATAGAAAGGCTGAATAGTTGCATTCAGCCAGAGGATTGGAATTAATTAACTATGCATCCAACAAAAAATAAAAACAGCCAATATTCCTACTGGTAGACAATTTAATGTTACGTTTGAAAGCTTTATTCAGAATTAACTGAACTTCTCTCGAAAATGAAAGGATTAGCCTAAACTTACGAATAAATCAATTTCATCGTGAAACTTTTAGTATATGGTAAATTTCAAAAATTCTGACGGAGTAAAATTTATCGAAAAGTGTTCCTCCCAGAAAATGAGTTATTTTTTTACTACTTGTATTAGTTTAACCCCTTCACTGATTCATTTTCTTTACTATGAAATTAGATGAAGTCTGTCATTTAGGGAATGTTTAGTTGATGGGATACAATTGAGAATTCATCTAGAACACTTAAGATATTTATTTATTCTATGTAACTTTGGATAGCATTAGAACTATTAGGAACAACTTAATTGTTGTTTAAAAATGTGAAAATGAGATAAAGGGATGCGCGCATGATGTATGGGTAAACCAGTTAAGAGTTGACTAAAGCTACGTGATTTATACAAAGAACTTGCATAAATTTCTGAAATGGATAAATAATAAGTAATAGCTATTTTTACAGCTATTTAAGGAGGAACGCTTCAATTATATTCAAGAACCATAAAGCTTTTTTTTTTGAATAATTTGTTCCAAAATCAGATAATTTACAGTTGAACATTAATTAAATTACAGTTCTTTAACTTAGTTTTAACTTATTGATTGAAACAATTAGTTCAAAATTTCCTTTTAAATCTTAAAACGTATTCCTATTCACGTTAATTCTGTAAGAATTTGTTTAGATAATAAGAAAAGAAAAAAATTATAATAATTCTACATTTAAAATAAAAATATCCACACAAGTTTAACAACCAGTATTTATTGAAGTTCACTCACATGCATTTGTTATATACATATATGTATAATAAAACTATATGATGAGGGTTTTAATAAAGGACTGTAGTTTGGTCGACTTTTGCTTAAAAACCGTTGTTTTAATGATTGAATAATTTTACTCATCATTATTGAATAATTAAAAATAATATTTTTTAAATTCTACATGGAGAGCTCAATGCAACACAGAAGATAATAAATATGGATCTCATAATGATAGTTTCTTTCCTTTTTGAAATAGTAAATTTCTTATAATAATGTTTATGAATGCATGCATATTTTTAGCTATATCATAATAATAATAAAATCACATTCTTCTCTCACAACGGATACTATTAAATGAGAATTATTGTTTTATAAAAAGACAATAATATTTTTTAATCTCAAGCACTACTCTTTCTTCTGTACGAAATGCTTTAAATTAAAAATATTTTCACTACATTTATTCTTCTTTCTAAAATTCTTAAATAATTTTCGAATTATCATAACTAAACATTGCTCTTCAGTGTCATATATTTTATACACTTGCTACTTAAAATCAATTAAAAAACCATTGATTCAAATATAGATATGAAATATTTAAATCGATTAAACCCTTTAAAATCAATATTTTATTGTATTTTCAATATAAAAATACAACATTTAGTTGCAGAGCAAAATTTTATGCATTAAATTCAATTATATTATATGACAATGGATAGTGGAAAATGCTCCATTTTATTAGTTTTAACCAGAAATCAGCTGAATTTATTTATTCCAAAATTGTAATAAAGATAATATTTGCCGTTTTTTTAATATATGAATGTTAAAAATATTGTAAGAATTTAAAAAGTCTCAGAAATGTTATAAAAATTATTCAAAATTGCTTGTATTTCTATATCAAATAGAGTTTTAAGTTTTATATTTGTTACTAGGATGATTCTGTGAATAGATTAAGGAATTAAATTATTCTTAGGGATTATTTTAAATGTTAAGTAATAGCTTGATTTTATGTGGTAATGATTGATTTTATGTTTTAATGGTACTGGTGTTCAAAACTATTATCAAACAAAATGCTTGCTTAGTTGAAAAATGTTTCATAATATAAATTTCTTTATTTTTTCATTTATTTCCATTAAAAATTATCATTTGATATTAAAATCTCATTTTGAGACATTTATAATTCTTTATTCAATGATTTCCTTACTTTAAAGCTTATCCATGATATCCTCGAAGAGCATTTTTTATAAAAGATTACTTATTTTAAACTCTATATATATTTTAAACACCTCACCACTAGATTAAAATATACAAACTATATGATATATATATATATATATATATATATATATATATATATATATATATATATATATATATATATATATATATACTTATAATAAAGCTCAATGTGTGTGTGTGTTGGCGCTCTACAGGCCAGGTCATTTGACATAAAGCTACCAAATTTCGTACATGTATACCTTAGAGGTCGGGAATGTGCACCTGGGGTCAATTCTTTTGAAATTTTAATTAGAATTTTAATTATTAATTAAAAACTAACTTTCCCGCCAAAAAAATCTTCCATTTTCCCCACCGCCAACTTTTTCGCCAAAATAATCTTCCATTTCCCCCAACGCCAAATGATTTAGGCTTTAGTTCTTTTTTTCTCCCAACAGTAATGAGGCTAGGGTTAAGATTTTTCGGCGGATTATTTCAAACGATTCTGTTTATTTTCTTAATGTTTTATGCATTTAAAATTAAACATTGTTAATTAATCCATGTTTCAGATTCATTCTGAAATACTTTTGAATTAAAATAACACAGAATAAAGGAAATTAAAAATGTCTAATCTGCATAGCGTTACCCCAACTGGCGTAGAAAAATTCACGCATGCGCACTGTGTTCTGATTGTTGGCATGGCAACCATTATCAATGGACGATTTAAATTATTTTTAGGTTAGTTGCATGCTTTTGTAATTAAATTGTATTTATGTTAGTTATATATATTTTTTATATATGCTTATAGTTTTAAGTACGTCGTTTTTTAAGTAGTTTTTTTTTTAACCTGTTTTCAATGATTTAAATTATTTTTAGGTTAGTTGCATGCTTTTGTAATTAAATTGTATTTATGTTAGTTATATATATTTTTTATATATGCTTATAGTTTTAGATACATCGTTTTTTAAGTAGTTTTTTTTAGACCTGTTTTCGACCGATTATTTTAAACGATTCATTTTATTTTCTTAGTGTTTGATGCATTTAAAATTAAACATTGTTAATGAATCGATCCATTCATGATGAATCTGAGAAAATTTTGTTGACAAATTCTTGAGATATTACATAAATTAAGAAAGATATTCTTTAGTGCCCATAAAGTTTATACGCTCAGTGACTCTATTATCAGTAATCATATTATTAAAAAAAATGCTTTGTTTCAGTAAAAAAATATTATTATATTAATTGCAGATTAATCCTTTACACTTTAATTTAAAGCATAAATTCTACGAGGGATAACAGAAAATGAGAGAGATACATATCACGTTATGACTGAAGGACTTTATAATATTATGAGTGAATTATATGACTATCAAAATTTGAAGTTTTAAAATATTTTGCTGAAGAATCTATTAAAGTTGGAATTGCATAAAATATTTAATTATTAAAATTTTAACGAACATTAAGATTGGCGAACCGGCTGGTCGCCAAAGGCGGCTAGTATATATATAAACCTCAGTTGATTTTTATCCATTTTTATTTTGAACATTTGCGATTATATCAATGCAGTCTCATTTGCGAATTTCACAAAATCAAATAAAAATGTCACGGAGTTAAATGCTTCGTTTTATGGTTTTTTTCAACTCGTATCGTGTACCTGCAAAAGTGACAATATCCATTTCTTTTCCCACAAGCATGTATTTCAGAGACTTAAGGCAATTTGATCACTCCTACCACTTTGCAAAACAAAAAAGCCTCGAAAACCGACCACATCTATAAAAGGCAGCAGCCGTAGTTAGAGTCACAAGTCACCTCAACAAAATGATTTTTGAACGTAGATGATATTTATAAATATATACCGCTCAGAATCGAAAGATATGAAGCGATTCATTTTTAAAATCAGAAGATTTGAGAAATTCATTTTAATAGATAATACTATAAATTATCAATAGGAATCAAATGTTATTACTCTAAGTTCTGGAATCAAACTTTTGTTCTATAACTTATGAGGATGGATTTATTTTCTTGTAGATCCATCTCTGTTTTTCCAGAAGAGCTAGATATATGTAATAGGGCTTATTTAGAGCTTTGAGTTCATTAATCCTTCAACTGAAGAAACTCCACTAAAATTATTACATTTTACATTACGTTTTAGCAGACCTACAACGTAACTAATGTTTTGAGGTTTTTTAGAATAACGTTAATAATACAATATATTCAGCTAGCACATGACTCCATTTATTTGCATCAGATGTTGTAAGTTGTTATCAGTGGTCGTCTCACTCCATAACTTGTTTTATAAATCCTCAATGAGTTGTTTGCGTTATAAATCCTCAATGAGTTGTAGCTAAAATGTTGCATAACCTTCCTTTGTATTGGCCACTGCAGTAAAGTGGATCATACTATTCCAGGAATTGTGCAATCATTTTAATAAAAAGGTTTTTAATACTTTCTGTAATAGATTACCTTCCTGCGGATGCTTGTTTATAAACTCTACTTTCATCTTGTAAACAAGATTTTAGATCTCTTTCTAGAATTTTTCTCCCATCATCATCTTTCAAAGCAAAAATATTTTTATTACTGGTTTAGATCTTAATATTTCATTTGCAGTAAGTCCCTAATCATTTCTTGCATGGTATAAAAAATCAATTTGCTGTTTTTCAAGAGACAGAAAGTGTATTTAAAAGAAGTTTATTTGTTTTCGGTGACATTATAGAAAAACAAAGATCCTAATAGAAAACAACAAAATATTTGTTTCAATTCAATTTCCTTAACGACGGCAATATATAATAAATACAGTTGCATTTGTTTCGACGTTTTCAAGGATACTTTCAAATATATGTACATTTTTTTTTAAAAAACTTAAATTAATCAAAACTAAGTGAAAACTTTAAAATCTTTTGGATAGAATTTAGAAAAAATAAATAATTTTTTTCTGTTTCAATGGGTTGTTTCCGATATAAAAAATAATATAATTAAATTAAAAAGCACACAACTTATTAAGATTTAAGAATTTCGTCTCTGAAGAAATTAGAATTGTAAGATGAGCTAGAAATTTTTATATGATCCGAAATGATGTTTTGTTATAAAATTACTCTATTTTCATACTAAATTGCAGGCAGATGCATTTAGCTAATTGCCTTTATTAGATTCTCCATTTTAAGATTATATTAAAATACAGTCCTATCTTCTGATTTTAAATTTATATCGATAGTTTTGAAAACTTATACTGGCATTAAATTCTCTTCAAGCACTGTGTAAAAAAATTTTCAAAGAAAAGTATTTAAACTATTTTTTAATGCTTGAAATATTTTGCATAGTGGTGAAAAACTTTATTGTACCGGATTCACTAATTTTATTTCAACACATTTATTTTATATGGATAATTGTATTTCACCTGTAACAAATATTTCTGTGTTTCAAGTGGGTGCGAACTTTTAAGATGGAATCAATTTTTTAATTATTCTACTCACTTCATCACTTTTTTCGGCGGTTTTCGATTGACATAAAAGCAAAACATGCCTGTTGTAGAAGCATTTATAATATTTTTATGCTTATAATATGTTTAAGATAAAGTTGTTTTCATTTCGTTTCAAATATGTGTAAGAAAAAAAAGTTTTTTTCAAAAGCTGGGAAGCTGTGTACAGAATCTAATTTAAATCTATTGGGGAAGAAAACAGTTAGTAAAAAATAACGAATCATTAAAACTTTCATTTATATAATATCTCCAGTCTAACTGTAGTGCATAATCTATTTATACAGCAGGAAATAGATATATACTTCTAAATGGAAAAATGCTCTAAATATTATGAAGAATACTATTTTATGCTGTTTGACTGAATAAATATGTTGCTTAAAGCATAACCGATTTTTACATTCTTATGCAGCCCTCTCTCAAATTTGTCATATTCATAAAAATATTCTTAGTGTACCAATATTTTAACAAAAAAATCATTCTTCCGCGACCAAATCTGACCAATTTATCAATATTTGAATTTCATTATCTTAGAACAATAAATTACCGCGTTGATTAAGCACCTTGATTTGACTGGCGAAATTACTTCAAGATCTTCATTAAAATGGTCTAAAATCACCTGAAATCATATAGATGCTTTATAACTCGGTCAGTTTTGGTTACAGAATAGTGGAATCTTTCCTCGTTTTAAACATTGGTTTTTCAAAAATATTCATTATATATGGAGGATAAAAAAGGATTCCTTCATAAAAATGTATATATGCAATATTTTTCAAAAGAAATTTTACTGTCTCAAATAACAAAGGATATAATTTTTAAAGCCATTTAGAACATTTTTCTAATTTGCCGTATATATCTATCACTAAGAGTTCAAAAATTAGTTATTGGCCCACAATTTGATTGCAACCCTGCAAAGTCAACCATCTAACTCTCCGACCCACCCGAAGGCACACGGATTTAAACCATAAAACTGAATGACCGGACCGCTGCAACAGCAACATTGGCGGGAACTGTGGTTGAGTCCTAAGGGCCGTCACCGGCCACGGTACAACACTCCCCGAAGGAAGTACGTCCCGTCATCGATGGGAGGAGCCAGATCCCCCACCTATTAGTGTACCCTCCAGGGTGGCGAGATCCAACCACCATGCCGGAAGCATCTCATCCTCATTTCGAGGTGCCCCCCCCCGGGGGGATGCAACCCTGTAAAGCAAGATTATACAGAATTCCTAATTTAAAATTATTGTAAAAATAGTTCAGGATTTATGGAAATGTATTTATTGACAAATAAAGCGCAATGAAAGAATATGAAAATTAATCACAAGTATCATTTTAAACAAATTAATTACTTTGGAATAAAGTCAGGGGAGGGAAAATATTTTGCTTATTTGTAAAAACTTAAATGAGAAAATTTAATACAATCAAATAGGTATCCAAACATAGTTTGTGAAAGCTATTTCATGTAACTGACAATCAAAGTTTTCAAGCTTCTTTCCAATAATTACATTCAGTAAAATTCTTATCATATTCGGGTCATATAAAATTCACCCAATGGGGAACTTGTTTAAAATATTGAATTAACCTTTGTTTCCTTTCCAAGAATGGCAACATTTACGAAATCCAATATCAGTCATGCTGTTAGAACTATGATCCTTTATTGCTTTATTTAAATGCGAGGAAATTCTAAAAATTTCCTCCTCCTTAAATTTTAAAATCTTTGATTAGTAACTTTTGAAATATTTTGAAACGAAAAAGATCAGATATGTTCAAAACTCCAGATCTCTTCACAACTCCAACTTCATTTTATAACTTCATAATAAGAATAATGCATTTCTAAAAATGAAAAATTGTACATAATTTAACATAAGAATGAATTATTATGAAAATTGAGTGATTTTTTATTAAATGAAAAATATTCAGTAAAGCTCACTTTAATGTGAAACTAAGTTCAGACATGAATTTATATTTCGTTAAAAAAAATAGTTTTCCTTTTTATAAGAATTCATTCATTTTGTATTTCAGTTGCAAATATTTATTAAAGGAATAAAATTAGTATTTATGTTTTTAAGTAACTTTAGTTTTTCTTTGTATAAGAAAACAATTGATTTTACATTTCAATTGCAATCATTTATCAGAAGCATAAAATTAATATTTATGCTGTTAAGTTTTACTCACTGCCAGTTTCATAATTTTCCGATAACTGCATAAACATAATTAATAACAAGAACATAATCAACTAAAATCAACTCTTCTTCAACCTCTGAGAAAAATATTTCCTCTGAATATAAATTCCTTCCATAGTTTTTTGAACCTTTGTAGCAGTTAGGTTCTTTAAGTAGAAGAAGTTCTCCTTCGGCACTGCCTTTTAGCTGACTTGCACTTTTGGACAAAGGAAAACGACGATTTCGAGCTTTTTCCAAAGCTGATTATTTCAAAATTCCGAATTGATTACAGATGTTTCTTGTTATTTCTTGTTCGCATGAATAATGCCCGTCTCTACGAATATTTTATTCTGTAGCATGAAAACTGAATATGTTTTCGTCGTTTTAACAATTGTTTTCACTGACATCTGATATCATAAATATGTAGCTAATGGTTAGTTTTAATTGATTTTTATATTGATAATAAATGCAAAGTGAACCACTAAAGATAATATTTTTATTCAGCGTAATTCTACACAAAAATATAATATATTATAGCATATTTATTTGTTAGATGTATACTTTTTATCTCATGAATAAATGTTTAAAATAATAACATATTTCCTATTACAAACTGTTTCTGTTTTGCTATTCATTCAATATCATCTTTTACTATTCTTTACTAGTTTTCCAATACAATTCTTATGTTTATGAAACAAGAGAAATACTTTATTGAAATCAGTTCTGTATTTGTGATGATATTTTTATGAACAATATATTTAATAGCATTTTTCTTCTAATTAAATAAGATATTTTCTAAACATATCAAAACATAGATTGCCAAAATATATAAAAAATAAAAAATATATCATTTGTTAACATATTTATTTAAAATTATCCATCAGTTATAAAATAAATACATGTTAATGTTTAAATATATTTTTATTTCATCCTCATTTTTAATTTGACTAAATTCAGAATATTTTATGCTAAAACATGTATTAAAGAGATCTTCAAATTTTAAAGGCCTGTTACTTATTTTACAATGTACTTTCAATATGTATATTCCAAATTACATTTCTTTATATATTATTCAAATTCAAATTTAAAATCATTTAAATAATATTTTTGAGGTCACAGTTTTGGAGAAATTGAATATTTTCACTAATTCTGAAAGAAATTCTTATCCTATTCTTTTCTTCTTATAGTATTTTCCTTTAGATAATACAATAGTTCTTAAACAAAAATTTTTAAGGAACAGAAATCCTAAAGATTTACCATTCTTAATTGTGCCATCAGCGATGATGATCATTAAAATTTAAAGATTTTCTATGTTCAAAATGCTGATTAAATATGTTGATTTGATCGCAACATTATTTTCAGGATAAAGTTAAAAGAAAATTTTAATAATCTTAAGAAATAAAAAAAATATTCTTTTAATAAGAGAGAGTAGTAATATAATAAAAGAGTTTCTTTTCGTAATTATTTCTAGTAACGAATTTACAAAGGAAATATTTTTCTTAAAAGCTTCTGGATGTCAGCTATAACGAAAAATATATTCCTTGCTATAGAAAAAACAGTAACTGTAGAATCAGTTTTACCGATAAACAAAATTTGTAGTTCTAGTTTTAGATTTCATCCGCTTACGAAAGTCTCTTTTATAATGATAGAAATGACGTATTAAATAACAAGAATGTTTTTGACTTTATACACTCGACTTAAGGTATCCGACTACGTTAAAAACACTGGTTATCGACCACATTGGCGAATTCTTTTTTTATTGTTATTTCTTGTAGTTCAGACTTTCCTCTTTCCAAAATAATATCTTTCCTAGGAAAAGGAAAGCCTGGCCTATCATCTAGGATAATTTTAAACAATTTTTAACTAAAATTTGTCTTTAACTTCAATTTTATCAAAACTTTAATTTTCATGAAAATTCTCGACCGTTAACATGATATCTCAAAGCTAATAGAGGTAATTACATAAAAATTTCAGCTTGTGTTTTAAATAATATGGGCAATGAAATGAACGAAAAGTTTTATTGTTGGTGAAATACTTTTTCATTTATACGTGTTTTTAGCAAAATTAAGTTGTAAATTTATGGAAAAAATGTATATATACGTATATTTTTACACTTCTTTGCATCTCAAAATGTTTCTTAGATTTTGGTTCATATCATTCATCATTATATTCTATAACTTGTGTACAAAGAAAAATAGGATTTCTGCCTTACAATTTTGTGTAGAGTGTTAACCGTTTTGGTTAAATTTCATTAAAATTTACTACAAATTTTCCTATTTCTCAAAATATATTATATTTTCAATTTTTTTTTTTGTATTTATAGTGTTTATAATTGCCAATACATCTAAAACCATAAATAGTTTTTTAAAAAGTCCAATTTTTTCAAAAATATTCCTTCTAATGTAGTCAGATAAGGGATAAACAAGTTTTAAAACGTAATGTAGCTGTATAAATAGTAACAGATTTTAAAAAAATAAATTAAACTAATGTGCTGGAAAAATCAGTTTATTCCATGCATATTTAAAATCAGAGGACATATTCGAAATATATGTTTATTAATCAAGCCAAGATTAAACCTTTTTTAATATATTGGCATAAATGAAACATAATCGGGTTTATCTAAGGCCAGTATTGTTTTTTAATTCATTCCTCAGAAGAGCAATTAGAATTATTTTAATGAAATCATTCAATTAATATTTCATCAAATTTTCAATGATTTCCGCATCTATTTTCTTTAATGTAATCAATGACTCAAAAAATCTTCTTCAAATTTTACATTTTATTTGAGGCTCTGATCACAATTCAAATCATTCTTCAAAATAATTTTTTCAAATCTATCTATTGCATATCTTTTATCTTAGAATTACAATTAAATATTGTAATGTACACGTCAGTCTGTTTCAAATTTGCCAAGTCTGAAATTTATATTGCTTTTTGATATTCAGTTTCAATTAATGCTTTATTCACCGTTAGGTCTTCAAGTTTATTTGAAGCCATATTGCAGAATCCATCTCATCTAACTTGATATCTTAATGTTTGACCATATACTCTTTTATATCTGAATGTCATGTTCTCAAAACTTACATTCGTCAGTCAGTTTTTTATACTGGCTATTTTCATACATTGAGAGTCAAATTTTTTTTTTTCAAACTTGGCTAAAGCTAAATATATATGTTCCTTAATTATTGTCGGGTTTCCGTACCTCATAACTTTCGAATAAAAAATATTACGCAAAAACCGATTACGTATTCGTAAATTATAACTCAAGGAATTTTATTAATGATAAAAGTGTAAAGCTTGCACAATTTGCACTTTGTAAGCATTCAGCTGAAAACGATTATGTATTCGTAAATTACAACTCAAAGAATTTTACGTGGCAACAATGCGAAGAGGTAGACCAATCCCATAGCCTCCGAGATCACCAGATATAACACCGCTGGACTTCTTTCTATGTGGGTTTGTCAAGAACATTGTGTAGAAGACCCCTGTGCTCTCCCTTGATGAAATGAAGCACAAAATTGTTACTGCGATCCAAAATGTTACCCCACAAATGCTGGAGAACACTTGGAGGGAATTTCGTCTCGATGTGTTACGAGCCACGAAGGGCAACCATGTGCATATTCATTAATTTTTTTAATATCATTAATAAAATTCCTTGAGTTGCAATTTACGAATACATAATTGCCTTCAGCTGAATGCTTACAAAGTGCAAATTGTGCAAGCTTTACACTTTTATATCATTAATAAAAATTTTTGAGTTGTAATTTACGAATACGTAATCGGTTTTTGCTTAATATTTTTTATTCGAAAGTTATGAGGTACGGAAACCGCGACAATAATTAATGAACACCCTATATAATCAGTAATTCAAACCTGGTTTCACGCAATTGTGATCAAATATTTAAAAATATAATAAAATTTATTAGAACAGGAACAATGACAAATTTCGTTTTCTGTAACATTTTGAATTTTGTTACACTATTATCTTTTCATTTATTTTTTATCATGCGAAAACAGGATACAAATGATGTTTACAAATAAATATTGCCATGACCGCCAAGAGTGAAAATGAATCAATTTTAATTAAAGATTTTCAAAATTTGGGCTAACCCTTTTCATGGAGAGTAGTGGATAATCAAGTCATGATTTGAATGTGACATCTAGCAGGCACGTAGGAACACCACATGATGGATAGATAATACACTATTAAAAGTCCCTACCCGTTTACAAAGCATAATTAGCTTTGAAAATGTCAGGTTGGGAGTATGTAAAATGATATACGGCAATATGTTCACAAAATCAGCAACTGGGTGAGATTTGAGATATAAGTAAAAATGTTGTCTGAGTTTCCCGAGTGATATAATAAATGCAATTAAAATTTAATATTATATTACATTTTGAGTATTACAAAAGATTCATTTATTTTCAAAATGTTATGTGTTCAAAGGTATTACACGTACAAATATGAGCGATACAGGAAAATATACAAGTCTGTAGAAGTTTGCAACAAAAAATTCATTCAATTTCAAAATACGATATATTCAAAGTATTACACGTTTAAATATGAGTGATACAGGAAAATAATCACAAAATCTCCAAATCTTCGGCGCACTGTACAAATATTCTTCGACATATGCCTCATGTGTCACGTAATACATTTTTGGCGACAGCTGAACTTGTTCACGCATTTGGCATTGAATATCCACTTGGAATTATGTTAAATATATTCATTAGAGATTAATGTCTTTTGTGCAGTTTCTTAGACAAAGGTATAAATTATTTTTGTTTGCGTATATTATTACGATTGCCCTTTTTTGCTTTGCAAAAAAAGGTAATTGCAAACTATCAGCTTACTAGTAGATATTTTTGGTATAGGTATTCAGATAAAGCTTACTCATCATCTTATCCCAGCTGGAAACTTTCAAAAATCTGTTTTTCTGATAGGATCAGCAAAACTAAGAGATCGATAAATATTGATTATTAAAAATGTATTGTCTAAGGTAATTCTATATAATAAAAAATAACCAAATATAATCCCGAAGTCTGATGTGGGGACTTTGAAAACTATAACTCGTCAGACAAGTGGTTTAGTGGCTAGCAGTGTCCGTAAAATCATGAAGTTCGAGTAATATCAACTTAAGTTGGTTTATTTCTTTATTTTGCTCAGCTCGTCAACTTGCCCCTGTCTCCCCTGTCTACTAGAGTCATGATGATTTGAAAATCATGGAAAAGTTTTAAAGATAGTTCAGAGATGTAAGGACGAATCCTTTTTACAATAGAGCATGGGATTTGAAACCCAAAAGGGGGGGGGTCATGGATAGCTCTTTACCAGTTAATTAATTATGGTCAATTGACAGGACATTTGCCGGATATACTCGATAAAGTCTTATATGACCACAAGTTATATGAAACACAACTATGCAGTTGCACATCAACATAATTAAATAATAGGTAAAGCGCGTATTGCTTAGATAGTTGAACACTTACCTTAAATACTCCAAAGGCTTGTTCTTGATACTTCGTTAGACTTGCAGTTGTGTCTTCCATGCTACTCAGAACTTATAACTGTCTTATTCATAAAACTACTCTTGTGTTTTTGTGAATTTCTGTTTCTTCAATCTTGTGATGCGCACTTTCTCTGGTTCCTTTTTTTTTCTTTCGCTTAATTACCTGACAATGAGCCCCTTGAAGCATTGTGAACCTTGATGAACTTTTGTTCTTCTGTAAAATTTAATCATTTCTATATACTTAACCTGCCCTTAAAAATTCTCCCTGAATTTCAAATACCTTGTAGGTGATTTATTAGGATTATGTATTTACATGAATTTAATTTGTTTTAAACATACTTTATTTTCGTAATTTTTGAGATATTCACAAACAAACAAACAAAAAAATCAGGCGATGATGTTAGAATAAAATCAAAATCTTCAGTCATTTTATTAAATGTTGAAATTTTCTTTCAACGTTTCTTATGTGGGAAACATAACAGATCCAAAAACTACGATGTCGGAAAGAAGCGTCCGCTTTTTTAAGAAAATGCTTCAGAGAGTTTTCAAAAAGAAAAATCCGGAAAAAATTCAGCAGGGAAAAAAATCTTTCGCCACCTCTGCTTTAATGAGATGCTTTTATGGTCAAATAATTAATAAGAGGTCGTTTTTCTATGCTTAAGAACAGTCTAGATTGAATACACACATTGTTGCCGCAAATTTTCTCCAATTACGAATCAGGTTTTCTGTCACCATCGCTTCATTTTTTTTTTGAACTCAACAAGAATAAAATACAGCTCAGTTCCGCCTGGCCAAAGCTTCATTTTCTCTTACAGTGCTAACACTCGCTTTTTAATGGTGTACATTTATTTCAATATGCATGTTGACAGTATGACGTGTATTTAGTCGCAAAACATTAACAGGTTATTTGTTATCATTAACTTATTTTTCAGCTTAACCGCTAAGAATAAAGGTAACGAAATTTATCATTTATAAATATAATTAGGATTCAGTTTAAAGCAAGGTCGAGTTTTTGAAGTCAAATGACTCAGGTTAAAGGTTAATAATATAACATAGTTAGGGAAGTTAAAATTTCCTACTGTTACAATATTTGAACTATGAGACACTAATTTAAATATTTTACGTGTTTCTGATTCGGAACACTATTTTTCCTATAAAGTATAAGGTCAATATATTTACCTTATTTTTAGCTTTCTCCAAATATTTACATGAAATAGCACACTTTAAAAACATGATATGATGTGTGATCATAAAAAAAATAGTAAGAAAATATATTATCTTTTAGTATTAAAAAGAAAAAAATTCCCATTTTAAATATTTCCTACTTAACGTTTATAATTCACTATTTTAAATAATACGGTATTTTGTTTGTTTCTCGAATTCAAACCAGGTGTCGCCACTGGTGTGAAATCAAATTCTTATACGATTAACAAATTAACTAATACTTAATTCTGAATATATTGAACTAGTGCAGAGTCGTAGACAGCACAAAAGTGCAAAAAATATCAACAATGCAGTATTTCCGAAATTAAGTAAAAAAAATCAATTACAGTCATGTTAAACGTAAGTGGCTCAAAATAATATCAGACACTACTGTCTACATTATTAAACATAGTTTTGTTCCAACTTAAATTAAATTTAATCTTGATTGCGATATTGAAGCGTATTTTTTACATGTATATCATTATTTACAACATTTAAGCCAGATTATTACCAGATATTTACCAACATCAATTACCAGATATTTACTAGCCAAAATTTTCTAACAGAAGATTCAGGTTTTATTTAAGATTCAATTGGTTATCATCAAGAAATTCAGTACGCTTTCATAGTTGATTTAATAACCTTCATTTTTCATATAAAGATTCGGAAGACGAAGTATAAAATCATTTGGACTTACAAGCAATTGTTGATTAAAAATAAAAATAAATGACGATTTAAATTATATCAAAATTTTCACAAAAGGAATTTTCTCGATTTCAATTGAAAAACTAAAACATTTTCAACATTTATCATTGCATATATTTTACAGAACGAATAATTATCTTTTATTTTTAAGTAATCTAATTGAATTTCCGAACAAAATTTTTATGAAACAGCAATGTTAAAACAATTTGAATTTTTTTATATAACTAATCATAGAACTTCTACTAAATGTGTAGCAAATATTTGCATTTTTTCTATTGTTCGATTGTTCTTCCATTATTCTTTAATTCTTGGGAGTCACTTCTGATTCCCAGTATCATTTTACACAACACTTTTGAAAAATATTTTTGGCGTGTTAAAATGTTTTGATCCAAGTCAGTCATTTGATCTAATTGAATTAGATGATTCAGGTACTTAGAATGCAATTGAAATAAAATCTTATTTATTTTCAAACTAGGAGTTCCTTTTAGATTAGAATTTTCCAACGAATTGTGGGATTTTTTCACGTTTGATTATTACCATTTGATGGTGATCCTCTTTTGTTTGTGAATGAACTCGAAATAAAGCTCACAGATAAAAGAGAAAGAATATGATAATTGATTTCTTTTCTTTTTAAGTAAATACCGAGTAAATCAAATCGCAGTTACGTTTATTTTTAGTTTTTAGAATACCAATTTAGAAATTAGATGGCATCGCAATTTCTTTCACCCTCCCTAGTTCTGCGATAGTAAATAAAATAAATTTCAATACGAAACGAGGAAAAGAAAAAAAAACTGATGTTATTGTATCGCAAATATATCAAAAATATTCATACTTCGCTTAAAAAGTCGTTACATTTATTTCCTCTGTAGAGCTAAATTTTATTGACAAATGACATCCATGTATTATTATTTTATTATCCGATATTATTATTTTATTATCCGTACATTATTATTTTATTGCATCTAACTACAAATATATTTCGAGTCATTTTACTTTCTATCAGTAATGCTTATAAATTAATTTTTTGTCAATAAATAACGTTTCATTAGGTTTTTTTCATTCTAAATAGCTAATTGTATTTAAAAATTAATCTAATATGCAATGGATTATTCAGGTACTCATATAAATGTGGTAGGGCACAAAATTATTAAATAAACTATGATCATAAGACAAAATATGATAAAATTACAAATTTATGTACATTACATTGATTGAAATTGGATATTATTATGCAAGATGCATGAAAATTAAATATTTCAATTCAGACAAGTATAGTTTTGTAATATTTGTAATACAACTAACGCTATCTAATTAAATTAACCTTTCCTTCATTTGCTTATTTTTTTAAGAAGCTTTGAAACAACTATTTCATAGCATTTTTCAAAATGCTTGCTCCTTATAAGCGTCTCTTCCAATGTATTGAAGCAGATAATGATAATTACTTAAAAATGAATTGATAGAAAATACTGCTTTTAAAATATCTGACATCTTCTGAATATTTCAGAAAATGTAAAATATTGAAGAAAAAGTATATTTTTAAAAAATATTAATGTTAATTTTATTTACATTCATATTATGACTGAAGGGATAAACTTATTAATAGATTTGTCTGTTAAATGTTCATTAAGACTTAACAGTTCACCGAACTTTTTCTATCTGCCTTACAACCACAATTTAAACAAAGATTTCTCATTTAACTTCCTCAAATACGAATTGGATTAATTTACGTTTCATTGAGCATCCGTTCACAATTCGGATTCTTTTTTATCTCAGATTTTCTCCAGCAATCCTGGAAATGATGACTTAAGCGCGAAAAAATCAATTAATTATTAATTACTGCTACATAATCCCAATGTGCAGTTAACTGTAGATCAAGTATAAAAAATTAAATGTAGTACAAAATTATTACAAATTTGAATTCTGTGTCTTTTACAAATAGTTATACAATTTTTTCTGTAAATCAGTAAGATTTTATACATCTGTAAGTAACTTCTGTTTATTTTCTAAGAATAATAATATCAAGGAATATATTATTATTATTATTATTTAAAAAATTAAAAATATTGAAGAAAATGTATATTTAAAAAAAATTTAATGATAATTTTATTTGCATCCCTATTATGTCTGCAAGGATAAGCTCCTTAAGAAATTCGTCTGTTAAATGTTCATTAAGATGTAACAGTTCACTGGACTTTTCTATCTGCCTTAAAACCACATTTTAAACAAAGATTTCTCATTTAACTCCCGCAAATACGAATTGGATTAATTTACGTTCTATTGAGCATCCGCTCCCACTTCGGATTCTTTTTATCTCTGATTTGCTCAGCAAACTTGGAAATGATGATTTAAGCGCGAAAAAATCAATTAATTCTTAATCGCCGCTGCATAATCTCGATGTACAGTTCCTCTAGGGGAATTCCTCACATGTTCCTCCTCGAAAGAAAGAACTGAAGGAAACTCAAATTACTGAATAAAAGAAGTTTCTAAGATAGCTCTGAAACACAATTGAGAAATCTCGAATAAAATAATTGGAATCAAACTTTTATTTACTAACTTTTATGAAATTTCTGTGGGATATAGACGAAAAAAGGGTTAATATTGAAATCTGAAACCCTCGTAAAAATTAAATATTAACTTTAATAGTTTGAATTTTTACTCATCGTTTTCAAAAGATGTAGAAATACTTCTTTTTCATTGTTTATAGGATGGTTCTTTATTTTTTATAATTTTCCTAACTTTCATTTCTGTAACTTTATGTAGTAAAGGGGGAAAAAAGAAGTTTTCTTAATTTTGTTTTCGAATTAAAAGATCTCATTAGAATTAGATGCATAACTTCTCTGTTTTAAAAATAAATTTTAAATAAACAGGTTCATTTTTAACTGCAGATTAAGCATAAAATTATTACAAGTTTGAATTTTGTTTCTTATAGAAATAATTATACAATAGTCTCTTCTGTAAATCAGTAAGATTTTATAAATCTGTAAGTAACTTCTGTTTATTATCAAAGAATAATAATATAAAGCTTTCATCATTTAAAAAATTCAAAAGAATCAACTTATGATCATATCAAACGTGCTGTACCTATGTATTTTAGAATTCCATGCACTTCATGCAATAAAAAAGTGAAGTTACTGCTCTGTGCAAGACAAACGTAGTAAATTGTAAGATGGCAATGCTCTGTTATATTTTTCTTGTTTGAAGTCATATAAGTTAACACTTTTAGAACTCAGAGTAAACGAGTAGAGCATCAGTTTCTTAAAAGCATCAATCTTGGCCTTAACAATGGAAAATTTTTTAATTGTTTCAAAATCCTTATTTTTTAACTTTACATGAAATTAAATCCGAGTTAAATCAGCATTCATTTCAGGTGACTGGTGTATTTGTTTTGAATATATAACTAAAATAAATTTTAATAATTTGTCCATCGGTGACGATTAATATTCACACTACAAGCATTTTATCTTTTAAGAAGTATTTGTAAACTTTCAGTTAAATTCTGATTTTTTTAGCCAGTTTTGAAAGAAATAATCCATCAAATAGCTTATTAAATTTGTTCATATTATCATAAGCAATTCAATATTGCTTCATTTGTAGTTTCAACTTTCCATTCGTTTTATTTTAGTTGGTACACTTTGTTTATGACGAAATCCTAATGAGTGAAGAGACTTTATATATTTTTCTTAAATAGATGCCATGAGATATCCGCAAATATCATATTTGTAAAACTTTTGACATCTTATTTCGATATTAATAATTTTTACTTTTATTTACAATATTATCAAGCCCAATTGATTCTGAATAGCAGAAAATGCTCTAGTTTTTTTTATATTACTGAATAAATATTTTATGAATGAAAGCTATTGATCAGCTGTTTAACTACCTTACTACAAATATCTCAGTCATTATACGTATTTCTTCATTCAATCCACAAATTGTAAATTTAATCAGGTTTGTGTTTCCTCTATGATTTTGGTCGAATAGATTGCAACTTTCAAATAATGTATAATGCCATCTACATAATGATAAGTTAAAGTTATCATCTCTTAAATAATCTTTCTTAAAAGATGAATTGTATTGAATAGTCTTTACAGCTTTTTATTACAAGTTTGATTCAAAGGATAATTTATGATGCATGCGCAGTGTTTACTTAAAAATTATATGAATCATTTCATATCATCATATCAACATTTATAAGAAAAATAATATTTAAAACAAATTCAAAAATTCTTATATGATTCCACTCCCACAATAAGTTTCTAAAAAGTGAACATGCCTCAAACGTTTACTTGAAGACGATTTTTTTTTAATTAGATCAGTTATTGAATTTAAGCCACGGTGTCAAAATAAAATCACTGCTTTGGCAACAAATGCCATCAAATGGCATAAGTTTTGCTATAAATAATTAGCTAAATCTTTTCAAAAATGATTGAAATGAATTCAGAAAAACCATCTTCTATGAAATAATCCTTTTATTACTCTGAGAGAATATAAACAATGCAAGAATTGATTAACTGCAGAAGAAAAAAAATTCAAAAATATGATATCATTCTCTACATTTTTATTCTTTAAATTATATTTACAAAATTATGCAATATTTCTTCAAACTTTCTATTTGAAAATAAAATTTAAAAGAAATGGTGATTGAAATGGGAAAATAGAAATACTTTCAGTTAAGAGCGTTATTAAAATGTATGTGAAAGGAGAAGTAAGTAAAGTAAAGAATATATGTAAGGAAGCGGGAATTTCTTTGTTTCTCAACGTTTTTCTCAAATAAAGAACAGGGATAGAATAAAAAGTCACTGGACTATCTACATATTCATTCTTTAGTTTCCCAACTATTGATAACACGCTTAAAGAAACCAACTCCTCACCGTATACTGAAATCGGTACCTGTCCAAAGTGACACATCTCATTGCGAAGTCGCAAAGATTAAAACTTGCAGTCCGCAGAGAACCCAGCAAATATTTACCCAAGTATCAACGAGGGTCGCCGTAGCGTCTCTATCTCGGCAAGTAACTACCGATGAGTGAATATAACCCTGACCAACTGGACGCTTTCTGAAATACTATTGACACTATCGTTCGTGAGTAAACACTTTCAACAAATGCACACTTTCGGAATCATTTCGACTAAGATCACTTTGCTCTAGAGTGGATATTTCACAACTTTACCACGGAAGAGGCGAATTTCTACCACTTTATTTGACCATGAAAGTGTTACGCTATCACACCGATTTAATACCCTGAAAATACTAGTATCAATAACAGGATTTGTTAGGGTGTGACGAGAAAGAAATATGTCCCATTTATATTTTTTTCAGAAAGATTAATGGTTTGTAGAGGAATGAATAACTTTTATAGAAGAGACATAGCATTTCGAATCACTTATCAGTGAATAATAAATTGATTTCGAGTAAATGCAGAATATCATTGAAAATTTTTTTAAACTTGAATAATTTTTTATGCAAAAATGCCTTTTTATATAAAATGTACTTTGTTGAGTAGTTCATTTTCAGAAATTGCTGATATTTTGAAAAATATTTATTTTAGTTTTAGTTATAGGAAATATATTTTTCGCATTAATTATCTCTAAAATGCATAAAATTCCATGATTATAAAAAAATATTCTTTTAAATTGTAATATATAATAATATGAAACGAGTTTTGAATAAGATACGTTTTAATTGTATGAGTTTTATGAAACATTTTTAATTTATTCTTGTAAGAGAATTATATCGGATGCCTCTCCTCAATTTTAAGTGCCATGACAGAATTTTTCTCTATTCTAACAATATTTTACAGACGCACTTGATTCATTCAATATTAACAAGCTCGACATATTTAATTAAAAATCTTTGTAATGAACTACCTCACCCCCCCCCATTACAAGATAATGCATACAAAGAAATCTGTACAACTAAAAGTTAAATGCATTTAGCAAGAACAATTAAAAATAATTTATAAGCCAACATTTTTTCCTCTGAAAAATAATATTGTAAAATATCTTTAAAGATAACACTAAACTTCATAAAAAATTGAAAATAATGATTAAACATTCTTCGATTCTTTTTATTTCAGAATTATTGAAAAACTTGAATTAAGATTTGGAGATATATTTTAAGTACATAATGAAGGAGTCAAATCGTTCTTTATGTTATAACGGCACATAAGCAATTCATTTAACTGTTTCTCACCTTCAAACCCCTTCACATACTTAACAGAATTATTAACTTGTTAATCTGAAGCTATTAATTGTTGGCTCGTTACAGTTTCGATCATTAATGGCCTCAAACGACGATTATATTCAACAATGGATTTTAAAGGGATAACCATTTCCAATCATTGCGGGTGAGCTATTAATGGCTGTATTTAGAAACGAAATAAAACATTCTAGAATTATGCTTCTGACTAGACCTCATTCAGTTTTCTGATTATAATATTATTTGATTAATCATTTTCTTTAATTTGTAAGTTAAAAAAATCTAAATCAAAACCTTTTCATACTTTGGTTTAAATTCAAATAAATGGCAAGCTTATTATAAGCAAATTTGTTCTCTGCCTCTTACTCTTCAAAAAACTCTTTTTTTTTAGATTTTTTCAAAAGATATTAGTTTTGGGCTCAATGTCTTTTTACACTCTTTTGGTTAATTTATTTTATTTGTGTATCGATCTATTTTTCACTTATTTCCTGATGTATAAAGTACGGAAATATTATATTTATTTCCCAAGACACTGCATTATTTTAATAACTCCAAAGCCTGATTATCGGTTGATCGGTTTGTTTAGTTAAATTTTTCTTCTATACTAATGTGCCACCTGTTAGTGAATTTGGAAAAAAATGATATTACGATTTCACAATATTTGCAATGAATAATAAATTAAAAAGTAAATAAAAAATGACATTTGATGAAAATGTAACAATAAAAAAAATCTTCCTTATATGTTTTTATTTAACTTCATTTGTTTCATCATTGTAAAGAAGGACTTTTGTAGACATATGTATTCTGCAGGGAGATATAATGCTGCTTTAATGATTTCAGATCTTATTATCAGTAAAATGATTAATTATATTATTTTTTAATTCAATACGTTGCATTACCTACGTTAATTTAAGAAGAAAATTTAAGATTTTGCAATATTTATAATGAAGAATTATCGCCAAAAACATTAAAAAAATAACGACAACTATTTCTACCTTTAAGAATATTAATAAAAGTGTGTTTTGAAAACTTTTTTTATTAAATTTAATATCATATTTATCAATTTCTAAACTAAAAATCACAGTGCAGCAACTTTATATATGAAGCTTTAAAAATCTATCATTAAGAAATTTAAATCACAGAAATAAACACCAAAATCATACAAAATTATATATTTATAATTTGATGTTTATTTATGCGTTTCAGTTAATTATTGACTTATGTTTAAAGGTAAATAAACAACTGTTAAAATTTTAAGTTTAGGATACTTTTTTATTCATTATATTATATTATATTATTTATTTTTCATCATATTAACAATATTATTTCATCATATTCCTTCGATACTTATTATCTTTTCCCACTCTATTTTTAGAACTATTAATTCATCTTCTCCTATTTTTTTTTCGTTTTCCTTAAAACATATTTGCTATATAGTATCATTACTATAAAAAATAAAATGCAACCTGATTTACAAGTATAACGGAGAAAATAGTCATAAGAAATATAAATGTAAGTATATACTCCATTTTATATTATTTTATGGTTTTTTTAAATAAGTAAATAAATTGCTGTATATATAAATTATAATTATTTGTAATTGAAAAACACATCATAATTTTGGAAGCGTTTCCTTAATTTTGCCCTAGATTAAGTTGATTCCAAAATAAAATACTTTCAAGAATTATTGTCTATAAGCAGATTATTTTTCATTTATATTCCAATCAACTGACAAATAAAATCAACCTTAAGATCTGCATGATGTCTTCATCTTGTTGGCATCATTTTCCAATATTGATACATTCTGAATATCGTATCCATTTGCATGATATTAATGGTCGGTTCTTATTTTATTTGAGGAGATGGGAACAAAAATCATTGTGAGAAAGAGAGCACAATAGACAGACCGGTACACGGTATGGAAAAAATATAACCACCAATTACGAATAGTTTCTAGACAACAATCTGTGACGACTATTTCGTCTTTACTTGATTGTGTCCTTATCGATTTCTCTTATAGGAAACGTGATAGAAATGCATCAAAACTAGTAAATTTCTTACTAGTACAAATCAGTTCCAAAAAGAACATTTCCTGTTTTAATTAAAAGTAGTTTGCTGTTAAGATCTTTAACTTTCCAAGTAAATTCTTTAAATATTGACTTTCTATTTGGATTATATAAATATCCAAAGCCATTTAATACTATATTTTCCCCATTATACAAACTTATTTAAGATTTGTCTTGGCCTATAGCATATTACAGATGTTTTAGTTACGCAATTTAAATCTTCGTATTTCTGATTTCTTTGTAACATGCATATAGTAATTTTAGGAACCAAACATATATTTTTATATTAACATAATAAAAATGATTATTTTTCTTAGAAATTTTGAATATCTGAATATTTTAAGTATTTTAAAATATAATTATCAAAATAGATTTAGATTCGATATATTACTAAATGTTTTTAGACCAAAAGTTTGTATAAGAAGGAATTAAGCGATTACCTTACCATAAGGACACAGGAAAAATGGTATGCGGTTCCTACGCCGCTACCGCCAATGTATTGTTTCCAGATCAACGTGAATTGGTCTTGAATGATAGATTACCTTACCAAATTTGGTAGTTCAAATATTGAGAGGAGACAAATACTAAATATAGTTATAAAATTCTTGAAAATTTCGCATGACAATACCAAACTAATTACTATTTTTAATTGTAATCACTCCTCTTTATAATTATTTAAAAGTTATTATATGAAAATATTATAAATAAGAAGTGATGTTTAAGGGAGTGTAGTTAGTTTTTCTTTTCTCTGAAAAAAATTATAAGGAAAGGATATCAAGGAAAAGTTTAAAAGAAAAATTACTTAATCTGCCACAAACATTATATTTTGAATTTCCATACGAGTAAGAATCCTAGAATAAACAAACAAAATCAGTTTCTTACATCGTTTAGACATTCCTTAACGAAGAACAATAGGAATTTAGGATAAACAAATGAAATCAATTTCGTATATCGCTTGGATATTCCTTAATATAGAACATTAGTTAGGAATTCTAGAATATAAAAAGCAAAATCAATTTCTTACGTCATTTACATATTCTTTAATATAGAACATTAGTTAGGAATTCTAGAATATAAAAAGCAAAATCAATTTGTTACGTCATTTAGATGTTCTTTAATGTAGTACAATAGCAGTTAGTTTGTAATGAAATAAATTAAAAGTTTACTAAAACATTAATTGTATAAATTCTGATTACAAAACACGTAATTAATGAAAAACTTTGCATTTAGTTTTAAAGATATAAGGCTGTCAAAGAAAACATTGCTATCAGGAAATGAGCAATTAATTCAAATGTCTAAAAGAATACTTGATATATATTTTAATCATCTTTACCCAAATGGTATTAACATATCAAATTAGAAGTACCTTAGATGTATTGTTCAAATTCATCCTAACTCAAGAAATAAATTAGTACATATTTCAATGAAATTAAAAAAGGATTATAAGGATAAAAAAGGATTCCTTTAACATTAAGCAATATATTAGAAAGTCAATGAGGGAAATATTTCTTTATTGTTAATATTTTATTATGTTATATTTAAAATTAATCAGTGTCTTTACAAATTATAATATATGATAATGTTAAAAATAAAAATATGTATAATATCTGAATATTAATTATAGTATAATTATTAAAATGAGACATGCATTTTAAATTTTTAGCAAAAATTATTTAATTAGAAGTACTTTATACTGAAAGATAAATTAATTATAATCATCAGCATTATCTTGAAATCAGGCCCATAATTCATTTCTTTAATTGATTATACAGGTGTATTGTTTCAAATTAAATGGAGAATTTGATAAAATCTATTCTGACGAATTATTTCAGCTTCAATATCTATATTTGTCTTAGTAAAATTTTATTTTATTTTCATGTAAAATGTTATTGATTGAAGGAAACTCAGTTGTTTAAACATTCAACTGATACTCCCACATGGTTGTATTTTTTCCGTTGCTGGCAGTTTAAAAAATAAAATATATATAGTCAAGCTGACTGAATTGTTTGACAGCGGTAAACTTGTGTATAAAGATTGAAAAATTGCATCTCAGCTGCATCCAAAACTCGAAAATTATTAAATCTTTTTTACAACAGAATCGCAAAAAGAACTTCGAAAACTAATAAATAGCAAGAAAGCTTTAGCTTTATTTCATTTGAATTACGAATATAAACCTGCCTGTTTTTACGAGTAAAATTTGAAAAAAAAAAAAAAAAAAACTGAATATTTAACTCATGAAATTGTTATTTGTCGAATTTACATAATTTTAACATCAAAAGTTATTTACGACTAAATTATTACATTTTTTTCCATAAAATTCCCTAAATGGAAAAAATAACAAATTAAAGATATCTATTAAAAATGAATTAATGTGACTTCCATTTATGTAATGCACTTGTGGCTTCGATTTTCTATTATCTTGTTGGGCACCGAAACGGGAAGCAAAAGCATTCAAGGAATAACGATTATTTGAGCTCATTTGATGACTTCGAGATCTCACATGAAACATTCACGCGTCTTCCAAGGGTGTCCCAAATATACTCTAGTGAATACAGGTCCAGAGATTAAGTCCCATTCTTTCCATACCTTTAATCTCAGTCTATTATTCAACCCGCCTTGTTCTGTGAAGTCGAGCATAATCATCCATTTAGATAAATTCCTTACAAATATCATCAACATATGATCTGACATGTGGGTCTAAGATCTCCTTTCTATGAAGTAAAGCAGTGAAAGATCCACTATATAGCGCGGAGAGGTCATTGTGATTGCCAGAGATATTCCGGTCCAAATTATAATTCCACCTCGTCTATAATTGGGTCTTTCATCAATGTCTCTTATTTTCTGCTTGTCAACATACTACCTGAATCACTCTCCAAAGTAAATCTGGGCTCATCTGTGGAAATCATAGAAATCCATCGATGTATGGTACTAGTCCAGGTAATGCGTTCTGTTGTCCACCATAAAAAGTGCGTCTCTGTTGTTGATTAAGAAAACAAACTACCTGAATCACTCTGCAATGTAAATCTGGATTCATCTGTGAATAGTATAGAAATCCATCGATGTATAATTCTAATCCAGGTAATATTTTCTGTTGTCTACCATAAAGGGTGAGTCTCTATCATTGACTAAAAAGGATGAAAGCATGCAAGTTGTCCTTTGTGTATTGTGGCTGTTGATATTCCCTTCTTTGCTGCGAAATTACCTGAAATTGCTTGAGACACAGCCCTTCGTAGGATCAAAATTACTAGAAAGGAAATTTTCTACAAAGTTTGTAAAACGTGGCTGACTTGGAGTATGCGTTGATGACTTGGAGCATGCTTTGAAACTGTATTGATGTATTGAAATTGAACCCATAACTCTTGGACAATTCCACCGGACAAATTAAGCCTTTCAGTAGCATCAGATTGTATCAAACTCATTATCGAGAACCCGATTGTCTAACATTTTAATGCATCTTCTAAAAGAACTTCTCTGAGACATAACCGAAATGTCTTTACAGATAAAATTAAAGACTAGCAAACATTCACAGAAATCAATAGTACATTACTAAAGCAAGAATTCCGCTTCTATTTATTGTTTCTACCTTTATTTGTATTTATTTAATAGCAAACTTCAAACAACAGGATATATCTGAACTTTTGGGTATCAGAGTAATTTAAAGCTCATAATTATAGATAAATTAATATTATTTCCAATGATATAAAAGCCTTTTAAGTTTTCTGTAACTCTGAAGTATCTTGATTGTACATTTTCAATTCATAGGGAATTTACAAACCTGTAATTATCAGCAGCATAATTGTAATCATTATAATCATTGCAATTTTATTACATGAAGCTAAATATTGAATTTATGCAAACGTTTAAGAAGAGACTCAAATTTTGTAGCGTTAAATATGAAATGGATTTTGAAGCAAAATTCAGAATTGTTAATGAACTTGAACTTAATAAATCCTATTATTATAGCACTTGTTGAAGTAAGTGTGTTTATGCAATTCTTCATATTTTTAAAAATTAATATTAATGAATTTACTTTTTTCCCTAGGTTTCATTTTGTAATTCAAGAAATTTATATAGTTTATGAGCAATGTTCATGTAAATAAAATTCCAAATATTATTAAATCACAAGTTTATCAAAACAGTATTACTCTACCTGAAATTACTCTTTTAGTTTCGCTGTGAATAATTTTAATGGTATAAGCTATTAGGTCTTTATGAAATGTTTTTGAAAATGATATTAATTTTATGAAAAAGTTGTTTTTCACAAGACCGAAAATTTTATATGCAAATCTAATAGTTAATCTGTGACTTCAAATCATTTTTCTATCATTTTCTATCATTTAATGACAAAAAATATGACTGCAAAGTCTCTATATTGTTTTAGATCAAAATTCATATTTTTGTTTTAAATTATCTACAACTACTCATTATCATAATTATTTGAGAAATTAACTTACATTAACATTAGGCATAGACTACAAAATATGTATTTAAATAGTATGCAAGCCCTTTTTTTATTAGATATGAAACTTCTTTAAAACTTTAAGCAAGAAAGCAATTTCTTATCTGTACTTGATATAATTTATCAACATTTATTTTTCAGGAATTTCGGTATTCCAAAATAATGAAGTAAATAAAATATACTTACTAGCACGTATTCGTTAAGGAAACTAAAAGAAAGCATAAGTTATTTGTAGTCTTGTGTGCAAAAAATTAATTAAATAATTAAAAGAAAAAAGATATGACTCATTAAACGATTCAATTTATCAAAAACTGTTACTGATACTTTAGAACTGAAATTGAAATACAAATGATTTAACACCCTACTGGAACTCTTTAAAATAAAACCAAATGTAATTATAACACTTTTAACGATACACATTTCCAGTTTGTTATTTGATAAAACAATTATTTATATTAAATTAAGAGGTTGTGTATCTAATGTAACGCATAAATTTCAGCTTTTAGACTTTCAAGTATTTTAAATTATATATTAATAATTAATTAGCAAACAATATACAATAAGAAAATTCTTTAAAACCGTGATGGGCTTTGTTTATTTATAAGAAACAAACGGAACGTTATATTCAAGAACGATATACTTTATATTCAGGAAATTTATGCGAACCCGTCCATATTTTTAATTGTACTGATCAGTAAAAATAAACAAGATGGGATCATTTATTTCCTTCTATACCAAAATGGGATATCTGAGTTTGTGAAAGCGTTTTGAAATGGCAAGCGGCATCTTATTGATTCGATTGTAGGCATTGCTATGCGCATCTTTCATTAATGACCGTAAATGGGCGTTCCTTCCTATTAGCTGATTGTACGTTCCACCCTATTCAACAACCGTAGCCTCGTTAATATTAAAATAATATAAGACTTGCATTATGTGAACTAGACATCACATAATGCAGGAATTTGTTCCATAACAAATTTCAAACATTTTACACTACGTATCCAAAATTTTAATTTATAAAGCTATTTCTATTTAAAACTATTTGTCTCATTATGCATATCATAAGAGGAATAGCATTTAATGACATTTTACAGCAATTAAATTTCTTTCTGTGAAGTTTGTGAAATACTATAATTAGAGCTTTAATATATTCATTCAAACAATATCAGATTATCCAGCTGGTGATGAATTAATTTCTTAGCTTTATTGAACTAACATTCTGTTTTGAAAAAGGTATTTTGATATGAGCATCTTAATTTTTTATTTGTAATCTGATGCTGAAGGCGGCATTTGACCTCACATCCCAGTGGCATAGCGAAGTTAAATACGACCTTGGCCTAATATAATTTTATAGCTCCCTTTTGTTATTAGCGGTAAGAGGTTGTAATTGGTACTATTATTTATTCACTCCTTTCCCATATTTCTCTTTCAAACTGTGATATAAACATACTAATGTCTGTTTCTATAGCACTTACTCTCTGGATTTCAATATCAGTGAATTAATGTATCCTAGGTAAATCTTCGGGGAAATGAGGTCTAGAAGACTGCCGCCAATCCATCCTAGCCCTTTAAACTAACAGAGAGCAGCAATATTTTCTTATCTATTGGAAAAAAATATTTGAAGTAGTAAACGTATTATCTCTGATTGGTATTATTTTATTAAAAACTTTTTACATGCTTTTCATTGAAATATCTGATGAAAATGCAATTTTTATGCCTTTAATTCAGTATCATACATAGAATATTATTTTAACTTTACATTAATCCGTCATTTCAAGGGTGTATCTTTATCAGTTTTCAAATACTTCTATTTGAAAATAAAACTGTTAAAGATTTCTGTAAGTACTTCATATCACATTAAAAAAAATCATATTTTTATATTTACTGAAGTTTTTAGTGTGATTGCAAATAAAAAAGGCTGTTTTTTTTTCTATATTCTTAAATGTTTTATATTTTAATATCTCTTATTATATATTTTTCTCTTGATTTGACATAAGTTTTTCAGAAATAAAAAAATAATTAAAAGCGTTTTAATTTATTAGATTTTCAAACTTATTAACGAAATTGCTTCGTACTTTATTTTTAATTAGCAATGTACTTGAATATCTTAAGTCTAAAAAAAGTTTTAAAAGTAAAAAGTTTCTAATTTATGAATATTTTTCCTTTATTCGATTTCTTTTGGAGTAAAACGTTATGAAATACATATTCAGAAAATATATTTCTGTATCAATTATTAAAACATAACAAATTTCCATTCAAAGTTCTAAGTTTAAATAATGATGCATTTCGTATCTTTGGAACTTAAAGCAAGATTTTTAAGATGGGAATATAAATATTTTATTTGAATATGTTATATATTTGAATGTCCAAAGAGTCTGCATTAATATTTATGTTTCTTTCCTTTTATATTCATCGTAAATCTTTTCAAGTCATAAGAAAAAGCACCATTGTGACAGCACATTGATTAAATATTTGAATGTTACTCTACATATTCCATTTTTGATAGCAAACCAAAAGGTCATTTTTCAGTATTGGCAACCGAAAATATAGGGCTATATTTTCTAAAATATGACGATAAAAATGTTCACTTTATCAAGTTTGCGAGAAGTTGACACTCAAAATGCTCTAAAACTTTGCATCTAAACATTAAAATCAAAAGTTGATTTTGTGTCTTTCTTCATTTCGCAGTGGGACGCTATGATTCACACTACGACAGAAACTCCGTGACATCAAAGTGCAAAATAAGCTCTGCTGTAAATATTATTTTTTTTAAAAAAACCGTCGAAGTTGATCAAAAATTCCTTGCGAAAAGAAATGAAATCCAGTTGGCTTTATTACATATCGTTTTCTAGATCTTTATTATTTTTTGTTGTTGTTGTTGTGCTGTTGTTCATCTGAACTTTCCAGTCTTATACAACAAGAAGTTTGTTTTGGGGGAGATCACATAATTTTAAATCGCGATCACGAAGAAATCTAAGTAGGCCCACCCACTCCAAATTTCTTCGCCATACCAGTGAGACAATTTTCGGTCCTAGGCGTCAGTACAGTCGAAATACACGACGGACTTTTGGTGGATTTCACTGTAAACCTAGAAAATTCAGATGACAAAGAAAAAAAACCCCAAACATGTAACATCATAATCTATGGTGTTTCGAACTTTTAAAAACTCTTCTTCAATAATATTAATTGTTTAAAACTGGTAGAATTCCTTCTAGGCTTTTTTGCTTATGTCGTAGAGTATTCGAATAATGAATATAGTATTAATATTCATAGTGAGGTTTAGGGTTGCACTGTAAAAATAAAAATCAAGGATGCTTTTTTCTTTGGATTTTATAAAATTCTAAAAACTAGATTTGGGTATGATATCATATCTTTCTTTTTCATTTTCTCCGTTGAAATTTATTTCCATGATTTAGATCACATTGAATCCGACAAAAAGAATTTTGAAATTATGCTTATGTTTCTGTCCATATAAGGGAGAATGTCCGAATATGAAATACTTTCCTAATACGAGATTTTTCCGAGTCTTTACCTTTCGTTTATATGATGAGACAACATATTTATAATTACAGTATGGGTCGTCTTGCTGCAAGTTAGATTAATTGTACGAATTCTGAACTGATCCTAGAGAAAATAATAGTAGTTGGCGAAAGATGCATGAGTGTTTAATATTTAGATATTGCTTTTGAGTGCGGACACGAAAGCTGAAACACAGAAAGAAAGGAATAAGTGGTATTTACCATTTGTTTAAAACGCGTGATTTGTAAATATGCATAAGATTTTTAACTAAATCTGTCAGCGGAAGACTTTTTTTGTGTGTATTTGTTATAGTGGCACTTCAAGAACGCAATGAACTTGATGAAATAAATTTGACATGTTGGCTCTGCATTAAAATTACATATAAATAAAAAATTTAGGAAATAATTTAATCAAAGATTATATTCATGCATGTGTGAAAGTGATAGTTCAGAACTATATCGAATCCTTACACCTAAATTATAGATTTGTATAAAATTTTGCCTCAAATTAATCAATACAAATGACACTGTACTCGGTTCTCTTCAGTAAGCGGGATAGGAAGAACATGTTTGATATTATGTAGATACTAAATGTGCGAGAAAATAGAACAGTGAATACATAATGACAAGAAGATCCATACTTCTTAGAAGTATGGATCTTTCGGTCATTTTGATAGAGAATTCTCACTTAACATAGTTCATGCGACGAAATATTCTGAGGATAGTACTTATCACATTTCTCATGCTTCCCAATAACATATGTTCTATGAAAATGATTTTCACTAAAAGCATATTCTACAAATTTCCCTAAATAAACGCATGCTCAGTTCAAGCATTTCTAAAGTGTGCTATTACTTAGTGCTAACTGTATCTTCTAGTATTTGATATAAACATTAGATATTTTTATTTTGAAAATTTTACCTTCTTAAAAATATATCTCTTAATATGGGGTTTTGAGTAATAATATGTTACCACAATATATGGATAAGTTTGTAATGTGCTATAATCTAGATTATTATTAAACCATTTTGAATCACATAAAAGGATAGAACATTTCACGAAGTGAAAGAAAAAAAAGTCAAAGAATCAACAAACAGCATTATTATTTGGCGATCTCAAGTTTTAAATAGTTAGACTTTAATGAGATACTGCCTTTGTTAAAGAATAATATTATAACTCTAATTTCTTATTAAGAGTAGCTAATCAAGGATGTATTATTGTAACATTAAATTCTTATTAAGTATGTCTAATGAATGACGTGTTATTACAACTTCCAATTCTTATTAAATGTTTTAATCAATGATGTATTATTGTAACTTTCAAGAACTTGGCAGTCGGCAAAATGTTGTTGATGTATAGTTCGGAATAGTTTTCTTAAATTAAAATTACATAATTTGATTTCGAGCTCCTTAAATAATGAGGTTTTTATTCTGAAGCATTCACTCTTTGGTGAATTTATACACTAGTGCTTAATGGTTTAGTTGTTAATATTTCTCTTTTATTGTCATTTCACAATACACAATGATATGCTTAATATATTTTTCAACAAATTCTCGAGAAGAACATGCTTTTAAATTTTAGCATTTTATCTTCACCTTTTAAGAAAATGGATTCTTGAATTTCAAAGTTGAATCTGTTTATGTTGCTGAAGCAGTCTGTTCAAATCCTGTACCATTATTTCTATTCCAACAAAAGTAGTCGTGACGAACGGAGCTCAAATGCATTCCACTTGAAGAGTTTTCTGAAAATTTCTTTTCTGCCAAAAGACTTTCATTCTCACTTTGTGTGCTTCTATAATCAGTTTATGCGAACAATGGGTTCAACACACTAAACATGAGAAAATATTGTGCCTTTTCGGGTTCTCGAGATAAACTGCTGTCGATGTGAGCAGCTGTCATGAAAGATTTTTAGAATGTTTCCGGAAATAGATTGCTTTGAAAATGTCATGTCCAGATTTTTCTAACAGTTTCCAGAGAGGTTTTTTAAGAAGATATTTTTCGATTTCAACATTATTTTGATGTGTTTATTCTAAGTTTTTGATAAATACTTTCTATTAGCATTCTGAATATCTTATAAATTATATTAATTAATAATTAACTAATTACATCAGTGAAAAACATCCTTATTTGTTTATGTGAAAAAATGAGGAAAAGTTGCATAAGTGTACCCAGCCTTCCTCTTGAGGTTAAAAATGAAAACCTGTAATTGCCCATTTGTAGAGTCATAGTTTCAATATTGTGCGTTAGAAGCCATCGAAAATCATTCATAACCTCTTCAGTCCTTCATTTTTTAAAACTGGTTTAAAAATTTGATTTAAAGATCTTTTACCTTTGTTACATCTCAATAGTATACGAAAAAAAAATTTTGCTGATCAAACAATTTTAAGTCCCATAATTTTAAGGTACACATATGTGTACCTCGGGTCTTAAGCAAGTCAAAGCATCCTCGACAAAAAAAATAATAATAATTTTCCTGGTTATTTAATATCTATACTTTTCTTATTTTAAGGTCTTATAAATGAAAAAAAAATTATTATATTAATAATCTATTAAACCTTATTTTGAAGGAAATTTCATTTTTTTTTAATATTACGTAAGTGGATACTGCATTTTGAGCAATTGACTCTTTTTCTAGAGTTACATCCTGCATTTTGATACATACTTATCGTCAATGTAACGTTGTAGATGGCTTGACATATCTAGCCTTATTTCTTTTTAATTGGGAAGGGACAATTTTTCTTGCTCTTTTAGAGGTATTTTCACCAGATGGTGGTAATGAAATCTCCAATGGTCTTGTAGTTGCATTTACATCATTTGATGACCCTTCTTCTATTAATTTGTTTTCATTGAAAGATGATTTTTTTTACTTGTTCTTGGTTTACTTTCTTGCTGCTGATGAGAATTCCCTCATATTTCAACAGGGACTAAATTATATGCATTTGAAATTGCAGTAAGATCATAACATTTTCGGCTTCATTCATAATAGCTCAGCTTGTCACTTTGCCATCATTTTATAGTATATTAAGCAATTGACAACTACTAAATCTACAAAATGCGCGAATTACTCATGCATATTATTCATATATATTAATTCATAATTAACTAATTACATCAGTGAAAAACATCCTCATTTTTTTTATGTGAAAAAATGTGGAAAAGCTGCATAAGTGTACCCAGCCTTCCTCTTGAGGTTAAAAATGAAAACCTGTAGTTGCCCATTTGTAGAGTCATAGTTTCGATATTGTGCGTTAAAAGCCATCGAAAATCCTTCATAATGTGAAACTGGAGGTAATAAAAGCATAGGTTAAAAGTCATGTAGTATGAAAAATTGGAAATGGCCCACATCTGGTATTGTCATCGCCTATAGCCGATGATTTGAATTTTTAAAACGACTTTGTTAAGGAATTTGAGAAAAAACAAATGCGATTGAATAAAACATTTTTGGCAACATCCTATTATCTGAAAAGACAAAAATCATCTGCTACTTTTAACCAGTTAACAATTTTGGACGAGTATACTCGCAATGGAAAACGTACAGCATTTTGCGTTATGACGAGTTTATGCGTCAGGAGTAACAAGTAACAGAGTAATTAAAGTAATTTAGAGTTTTAATTAGAGTTTTAAAGAAAATTAGAGTTTTAGTATAATGTAGAGTAATTAGAAGAAGTAATAATAATTTTCATACGCATTTTCCGAAGAGGTAGAAACAGTTAAGTTTATTCTTCAATCAAAATATCGCATGTAAACAAACTGTGGATAGTAAAACGTGTTCTCACACTTTCTGAGGAGAAATAGTTTTATTCGAATTCAGAAACGATGTGAAATTCATGATATTAAAATTTCTATGTGCAAAATAAGCAACTTTTTAAATCGGAAAGAGAAAAATTGTCACTTTTACATGAAAAGATTTACATGGAAAGAATACTCCAAACGAATACTCGAAATAGGAATGCACTATTTTACTCCAAACGAATACTCGAAATTGGAATGCACTATTTTAACTATTTCTAAAATTAAAACCGTTGGTAGGAAAAGAAATTCCGCACACTCAAGAACTATAGTAATAATAGGCAATAAGTATATTAACTATAGTAATAATATATCTATAATGACAATAGATAAAATTATAAACCAAGATTTACGGCCTAACAAAGCTAAAACGCAGGATGTTCAGTAGCTTTTGTCGTGGCGTAGTTCAACGCAGAATAATTTGTAGAACTCAGTACGAAAGTTATTTATCAGGAGATAAATGAAAATGAATTTTTACTTTGATGAAATATGAGTTTATCTACTGACTATATGGTTGCAACAAAATTGAATCGATTTACTATCAATACCGATGAGAAAAAAAGGCACAGATCTGTTTTTGTCAATGCAAAATTTTGTCAATTTTAGTAAAGACTGCCGTATATACTTTACTCCTAAAGTGAAAAATTAAAAATAAGAAGAGTGGAAAAAAATGTTAAAATCAAATCAACGCACAATCAAAAAGTTTTCGTTCTGCATATGAACCATTGTGCCTTTGAAAAGAGATCTTTCAAAGTGAAAACCTACCATGATTGAAGGACTCTGGAAAGTAGTGGAAGTGGAATGGAAATCAATACATCTGAAGAAAAGCCCTTCTATCATGGAAATCACGATGCAGGCTTATAGTCCATATAAAAGTCTGCTAGAACGAACATTTAAAAATAGTTTTATCATTTACATATTAATTAAAATGTCCAGAAATCCTTCTAAAATGTGTAAACAACTTCCAGATGACTTGCGTTCCGTATTACAATGATTCGTAACTTTTGTTATCTCCAAAATTTGTTGTTTCATTTAAAACTTCATAAGAAACTTAAAATGAATTATGTATCTTTTTTTATATTCAATTGCACTGAATATTTCGATAAGTATTATTTTTTAGCTTGTTTGGGTTATTGAACTAACGAAATGAATGGAAATTTCGCTTGGACATAATTGGATGAAATAAGCATATTAGTTGGCAACTCAGTATAGATAAATTTTTAATCCGAATAATGTCATTGATCTAAAATATTTGATTGATAAAGGTATTTTTAGAATCAGAGGAGCTCTGTTTTTTCTTTGATTTAGTTTTTTGATTTATATTCATCTTGCATAATTTCCAACTTTTTAATATAATACTATATTAATGTGTTTGTATTTTCATCATGATTTGTAAAAAGATAAAAAAAAATTTATATTCAATGGTTTGCTTAAAAGCTTAACATTTGTTCTTTTCTATTATCTATATGTTTAAATTATTTGGAAAAACCAAGGATATAGTTCCCCAACCCTAAAAACTGGTGCAATTTCTTCAAGTTTTATTTTGAAAATGCTCACGACCTATAGAAACATCATTAAAGGTCTTCTTTTCTCATTGCTGCTCATTTTGTTAGATATTACTAAATGGAACTTTTAAAGAATCTGCAGCATCAACACATGGACCGATTTTTCAGATTTTATTTGCCAATTCGTTTCACCACTTTGCAAGTACCAAAGCAGCTAATTTTAACTAATTAGAATAGTCCATGTTTATTGTGTAATTTAAATAGTATTTTCTTTTGTTGTGATAAGAGCTAGTTCAACCAAACTGATAGATGTGTTTAAATTAATGCCATGAATATGCTGGACGAATAACTGCGCAACGCAGACGGCTAGTTCTGTTTTAAAATACTATGACAAAGTTATTACATTTCTAACTTCAATATTAGTTAGAAAATAAAACAGAATTATCCCTGAATGCAAACATTCTTAATATCATGGAATTATACCCAGGAGATAGAAAATGCCCATTCTTAAAGAAGCATTCAGTATGAAACATTATAGAATCACTGCCTTTATCTTAAAATAATTTGAATTTTCTTCATAAAGTAATAAACTTTAAGTAAAAGAGATGAGCTTCTTAAACCTTCCATAGAACCTAAGAAGTCAAAATTTTATATGCCTCTAAACAAAGGATCATTTTCTTCATGTGTAAAATAAGACGTTATTCTCCAAGATATTCGCTAATAATAAAGTCATTTGAATTTCAAAAGTAGCCAGTGTTTCATAACAATTTATATGTTACGAAAAAATTCATTTGTATTCGATATCCCCAGAATAAAATTCAACGCATAGAGACTATAGAGCTTGGGCTTTGAAATATGCTTCAGTTTATTACATTTATATCCGTTTGTTTTGTTACGCGAATGAAATTAAATTCAATGATCATGATGAAAGATAGAGGATTAAAATTATTTTTTAAAAAAACAGAAGAAGACTGAATTTATTATTATCAGTAATATGAAGCCGTTATCTCCTAATTAGTTACTTTTTAGAATTATTTTATATTAATTTCATTGTACTTCATAATTTCCAATAATTATTGGTACAAAAAGTGCTAAAAAATTACCTTCCTGTGAAATTTAAAAAAAAATTAAGATGTAAAAACAGGCATTTCATATTGCAGGTGTCAGTAATATGAAGTGACATTTTGTGACATTTCTTCTCGTTGTCCGTGTTTAGAAATACGAAAAAAAGTGTAGTGACAAGTGACATGGTTCACTGAGTTGGCATGAAGATCGACTTCTTTGAAAAAGAAATGATCTTTGCGTCATTTCAAGTCGGCTGGAAATGACAGACGGTGAAATAACTTGCATTTAGCTTGGCTCCTTTTTGTGGAAGACAAAGGAGAATGCGAAACTTAAAGTTGGAAAGTCTCCTTAACTTAAAATTAAAGGAGAAAAAAAAACTTAGAGTTGCTTTCATATGATAAAAATCAGGTAAAATTGTAATAGACATATTAATATATCCTTTTAAATTAACGTAATAAGAATAGTGTTAATTGAATTCATTTCATATCACTGACAATTCTGGAAACTGAAAACTGTGAACTTCTATTCTCAACTACCAACATATGTTCTTCAATTCTCACCTGGGAGCCATTGAATTTTTTTCGATATTCAACAACGATTGAAAGAAATATTGCTTTATTATCCATAGATAAACAGTATATAGACAGCTGTTTACTAGTACTAAAGCTTCCTTTTTTAAATCTCATCTACATTTTTTATCTTATTTTCTAATTTTAAGAAAGGAAGATTTTGTTTTCTCTCCAAAACTGTTAACTTCTTAAATACCTCTTACTAGTTTAGTTTAGTTATATTAACGTCCCGTTGTAAAGGAACTAGGGTTAGGGGCAACTAAGGCTATTTTGGGACGGACCTCGTAATTTTGAACCGCGATCAGATGACGACATCTGAGCTGCCCCCTCCCTCTCCACACCAGCGGGAGGACGTTTGGCATAACGGATTTAACGTGCAACAGACTCCTTCACACGACGGTTCTTCGGTGGAATCGGGTCTCGAACCTGAAGCCCTATGACTCATAAGCCGAGACCTTACCACCAGGCTATCGCAGCCCCACCTCTTACAAAACTTACTAGTTAAAGCCTTTCATCTTCCGAAAACACAACTGTAGAAAGAAATGGATGGAAATAAATACAATACAGTACTTCAATACTTATATTTAATTTACCTTGTTTCATAGTAGTAAAAATAGAATATGGTGATCAATTTCTTATTCACATTCTGATGTGCCTGAGGTTTAATATTTTGTACACTGGTGTATTATCGATGACAAGACACTTTTTGTATTTTCAGAAATTAATTGCCAATTATTTATTATATTAAAAATTATTCCTACGCAGTGGTCTCATTTGTTAGTAAGTTTAACGAACTTTGGAAGTAATAAGGAGAAAATAATACAAATAAGAAAATTCTGCTTATTACTACACTAATAAAGTATGCTTTAAAAACTGCTTTGAATTAAATTTATTATAATATAGTTTCAGACAGTTAACTGAAATCTTATTTATCAAACCATTTCAAACAGCAATCACTTTTAGCTGACTGCAAAGTTCTCACTTTAACTTAAAGAGGAAAAGAGTGGAAAGGTCAGGTGATGAAGGAGATATTTTGGATTAATAGGACAGCGGATACTCGGACTAGTTCTTTCTAAAATATCGAATTTTAAAAAATATTCTATGAAATATAAAATTTGATGGAAAAAATTATCACTTGTTCTCTAAGAAATGCATATTACCAAAATTTCTCTCTCTCTCTCTCTGTGTGTGTATGTGAACAAAATTGGTGTGAGGTGGGAAGCAATGATAAAAAAATGTCTATTTTGATAGCGATAAAAGAGTAAAGTGACAATTTTTTCCCTTCAGTGATTTTAGTATGAGATTCTGATAGGGATTACTTTGATTCGTATAGAATTGGGAAAGGAAATCTTAGGAAACTTTGAAAAAATGTGTAGGTGTAGGAATTTTAACCCTTCGTGAGGTCGTGTTACAAATAATTAAATAAAAAAGTAGGATTTTAATCAGGAAATAAAAGAACATTTTAGAATAAAGAAATATAGGCTAATTTAAGATAAAAATTAGGAAATCAATTAAGTTTTAAATTAAATTTAATATCATTACACACACACACACTATATATATATATATAAAGAGGGAGAAAGATATAAAAAGTGTGTGACAAATAAATAGAAATTCTCGAATTTTATGTAATTAAGTAAGTAATTAACATATGAACACATAAAAAACATTTTTTAATTGAAAAATTCCTGATTTTAAGCAAAGGCTTTCTTCTACAGCATGCTGCCGAGAAATTACATCTTTTTTAAATTTTATTTTCATTGCTTTATTGTGCTGGCTATTTTTAAGCGAGTTTCTTCCTTTTTATGTGAAAACTTATTTCAATTTTTGTCTTACCTTATTTATTTGTAAAGTGAAAGTGGTAATGTCTAAATTCAAAATGAGTCAATTAATACAGTTAAAAACATGCAACAGCCTAAATATATAACAATGAAACTTGAAATAATGGTGCTTAAAAAGATCTAAAGCATAATATAATGCTCTTATTATCTAAACCTTGATAAAAGATTTTACAAGAGTTGGTAATTTAATACTTGCAATCCTCTTATTGCACCTGATACGTTAAAACGCTTTAATAGTTTGAAACGTTGTAATCATCTGTGTTGCGAAAGCCATAAAATACCAAAAGCAGAACAGTTCTGTTGATAGTTTGAATAGAGCAATATATCAATTTAAGAATATTTGGAACACTTTGACAGAGAATGTTACGAAATGGCTCCTTCCTCTTTGAAAACAAATCACAACCACTGATACTTAAATCTGGAGGGAGCTATTGCAGCTCCATTGAGCAAAAGAATCAGTTATAGATGCCTTCCGAACTGTTCCAGAAATTCTTAGAGCAACAGAACTGTCTGTTCTAATCATCCATAAAATTGAAGCTGTTTCAAGTATTTACGACTTCCAGATCACTAGAAACAAATCGCTCGATCGCTACAACGCTTCAAGCTAGCCTTAACATTGCATCACCTGTAATAATGTAGGTGCCTCTATTAATTTTGTCTTCGTAAATAAAGAAGGTTACATTATCTATACATTAACTGTTGAGTGTGTGTTTGTGTGTGTGCGCCTGTGCGTGCGTGTTCGTGTGTGTGTGTGCGCGTGCGTGCGTGCGTGTTCGTGTGCATGTGTGTGTGTTTGTGTGTGTGTGACAGAAACTTACAGAGGCAGTAATTATGATTTCACTAAAATATTCGTTTTAGATTAAATACTTAAAATTTTAGGTTCTATATTTATCAATTTTAAAGCAATTGAGACATTCGATGAAAATCCCTTAAATTTAATTACAATAGAATATGTAACTTCATAATTGCATCAGCTTTAACTAAAGGTATAATAATTTTAGCTTGGCCACAAAACCTATTATTCATATTTCTAAAATGAAAATAAATATACGTCACTAAGGATCTATTATAATATAATTATTAATTTTATTGCAGCATTTTGTGTTGCCATTTTTCATTCCATTTTCTACAGTTTAATATTTTCTTTTAGCTGTGGCGTCAAATTTCCACCAATGGATCCAACGATGAAATCAGTTGACAATTCCTCTACGACTATGAAACTGAGCAAAAACATCTCAACTGTTCTCGAACAGTTGCTACAAAACTATGATAATCGTCAGAGACCAGATCATGGAGGTAAGTTTGTGATACTTTCGCTATTAATCATTAATTATCCATAGTTCTTGGTTAGATAGTGTAAAAACAGGACTTCTGCATTTCCCCCCTCTAAATTAATTGTTTTCTTTTCGTAGAAATATACCATTTATTATTTTTCTACTGCACGTATATTGTGTTTGAATTTTTAAATGTCTAGATAGCGAATTTTCGTCGAAACACTGAGACTTCCTTCTGAATATGTTTCATTATATATATATATATATATATATATATATATATATATATATATATATATATATATATATATATATATATATAAACTACTTTAACAGTTTTATAATAAGACACAAATAAATGAAAATGACTAAGTTTAAATGTCTTTGGATAAAAGTGAAGCCAGGTTTTATAGTGACTGTCAAATGCCTCAATTACTCAAAAGTTAATAAATTATTGCTTCAGTTAAAATCTTTTCTTGAATTCTGTATTTGAAATTATTATGATATCTAAAATTAAACAGCAATGCAATTTTGTTTATGGTTAGTAAAACTATTAGTTCATCATAAACTCAAGAGGAAAAATAAAATTATTTCTATCCACACTATTATAAGCTCAGGAATTCAACATATTTTTCATTTCTATTATGTACCTTTAATACTGTAAAAACTGATGTCATATATAGTTTGTAGAACGACAAATTCAAAGTTAACAACTAATATCTGTTCAATATGACGTCATTTTAATTTTTTTGTTTCATCTGTAGAATTATATTTTTTCAAAAGAAATAACAAGACAGAAAATAGGAGCTCGGAACGTTTATAAGAGAGGTTAAAATCGAGAAGAATCATTAATCATTTTGAAGAGTTTCAAGCTGATGTCATTCGATGATTAAGGTTGTCTTGAATGATAATTTTAGTTTGCAGCTATCAAATAAAAATAAAGTAGATCATAGGCCACGTAAAAGAAAAAGGCAGGAGAACGAAAGACAGAACTTGTTTTCTGGAATAACAGTTTCTACGTAAAATATATACACATGCTTTGCGATTATAGTATTGTAATACTAGCATTGAAGCGTTTAGTGGAGCAACAGGCAGATGCGGCTTTAATGAGCTACAAATATATTTTAAAAAATTTTTACCAGACCATTCTATCATAAAACCAGGAAAATTTCAGAAATAACATTTCCGTAAATGGTAAAAACAATGACCTTCTAAATCCAAAATAAACGTACAACGGCAGTTAGTCAATAAAAAATCAAACAAGAGAAAAATACTGAAAATTAAAATTCAAGTTGACTAAAACATAACCTTCTTCTCTGCCGCTGTTTGATTTCTTAAAAGAGGCAACGTTTCAAATGGCAAGTGTTTCTAAACAAGGATACTTCGTATATCGAATAGAGAAAATATTGTTTTTTCTCCTTGACGTGTTTCGTTAGTATTTATTATGAACAAGAATTTTCTATGCCCAAAAAATAGAGGCAATTTTCCATAAGTTGAAACTCTGTATGATTAGGCTAATGCCTCTTATCTCGTGGAGTATTCGGTAGGTCCGGAATTTTATATGGTTGGGAATAGTAATAGTTTAAATTGTCTCTGAATAATACCCCATCTTTAAGCAAGCTATCAGAGGTTAAATTTTCTACTAATATTGTTTCGGGCTCACTATAAAGTATGGAGTATGGATGGATGTTTTACATTTTTTTTTTTTAAGATTGGTGAATTATTTGATTTTTCTATGGTTATCAGGTTTTGGGGTTTCGTCGATATTTCAGGTTTTATCATCTGTTAATCATGAAATTCTATTTTTTATGTTGCTTTAAAAATATTGTTTTGGTTCCTATGCTTATGAATTTTGTTAACGGCAGATACATAACTAGTGTCAGATATTAGTTCTCAGACTACTTCAATCCGTTAAACTTCAATGTACAACACTTGTTTATTCAGCAAATAAAATTTTTTGAACTATCGGTTAGAGCTGAAGCACGAGAAAGAAACCGTCTCTCCCTTATTGTAAATATATTTTTGTATGGTCATTGAGAAGTTCACCTTTAACATAACAAGCTGAAGTCAAAGTCCAGTGGCAAATGGATTTGGAATAATCGGAATGCTGGCATTTCAAGCAGTAAAATGCATGTATATGGTCTTACGGTACAGTACATGTAACATCTCTCTACGAACTCGAGAAATTTAGGAGGCATAAAAATCTGTACCAATAGTTTCGTATTCATAGCATTGCTAGATTTCTTTATCATGATGCATCCTTCATCAATAAATCCTGGCTCTGAAAACTATTAAAATTGTCTCTTTCGGAATATCAAATAGCTCGCCAATTCAGATAACTTCTCTTGAAAAATTCAAAATTTTATCAAAATAAATACTAACGGGATATATCGATAAAACTTTCGGATTTCTTTTAACCATGCGATTGTTGGTAGAGGCGAATTTAATAAATAATTCTTCTGATCAAAGCTTTTTTCGATTTTGGTTTCCGAGCAATATTGACAATTTTTCCTCTGCGATAAAAAAATTGTCAGAACAGAAACATAATTAATTTTTTTGTATGCGTGATTTGAAAATCTATAATTGAAGAAAAATCTTTTAATAGGAAATACAGTCTTTTCGCTGCTTCTGTTTCAATGTTTCTTATGTCAACAATCTCAATTGCAGACTTTAGAAAACTGATACTCCCATAATTTAGCTACGATACCGTTGGTTATCGTTTAGTAGTGAGCTGACTCACAAAATTATATCATAAGGATATTTGAACATTCCCAAATTTCGTGTTCGTGGCTTTAATTTTGGAAACCAGTGTACTTTTTAAGTTTCTACTTACAATTTTCTTTCTGTAGAATGTCACTTAAATAAAACACACATGACTTCTTTGTATTTGGCATTAGCGAAAAAAAAAATTTAAAAAAATTAAACCCTTTGAATAATAAGGCAGTCGCTTTCTATATACAGTGTTCATTATAAAAAGTTTGGAATGAGAGAAATAACTACTGATGAATGAGGAGGCTGTTAGAGATATATTGAGATTCATATTATGTCCATGCTATTTAAATTTTTTAGGTATAGAAAGTTTCGGGTTCTTTTTTAGGTTCTCCAACTATTGTGACCACAAACTTTTTGATAAGAAGCATGGGACCTATTTCTGAACTAGACATGGTATGGAAACATCGATATATATATTTTTTTGTTCTGATTAATCGCTGTGTTCTTGTTGCATGTTTAAAATGATGGTTATTGTAACTTTTATTATGCTTTTTTAAATATTATATATGTGTGTAGTTAAGTTTATGGAAATTAATGTGAGACTCATTATTATTCAGGAAAAACAGACACGTCTTAGTTTGATTTTCATTATATAAATTAAAAATTATTTTATTATGTAATTTTATATTTTGCAGTATTTAATTATAGATTATTTTTGTTTATTTGTTCCTGTGTTATTTTAGCAAGCAATGTTTGGGTATTTCTTGAAAAATTGTAATCAAAAATAAGTTAAAAATAATCTGCTTAATTTTTCAGAAGAAAATAATGCATAAGAAGAAATTTAAAATTTAATTTCAGTATGAACAAGAGGTAATGTTTTATGAATTTTTTTTATTTATCATATTTAGAATGAAAAGCTGTATGAAAGGTAATTGTTTTTATTTTTCATCACTTTGTTTCATTGTCACAGCAAGAGATTTCCTGTTTTCGAAGGTACGTATTTTTTTAATTTTCTAGTTCAATCTAACAAGGCAGAATTGTTTCACAAATTACTAAATTATGATACAGAATTTAAATTAGACTGGACTTAGAAAGAAATGTATTAACAAGGTTTTCATATTAAATAGATGCATTATTAGAATTCATTTCTTTTAATATAGCGAATGCTTTAAATTCTTTTTTCTCTGTTTATATTATCTTCTTTAATGGTGCTTATGAAGAAAAGAGTTTTGATGTACAGTTTTGTTTATAAATCTTTACTTTTAAGAATAACCGTTAATAAATATATAAAGAAGAAAAGAAGAAGCAAGCGTGCTACTGCACAGTATTTTCTTTCTCGCCAAACAACAAATAAAGCGTCCGAATAAAATGTGTTCATTGATTTATTGGTAGTTATTAACTTCGCTTGAAATCCATTTCAAGATACGAAAAATATCTTTACTCAAAACAAGTAATAAAATATTTCTGTATCGGAGTTTCTATCGAAAAACTCACGGAAAGCGTGACATTCTTCTATGAAGCCAATTGTATTATTTCCCGCAAAATCGAGGCTTTCTGGGGGACACTCAGAACAGAAAATGTGACAAACCGCATTTTCGGCTGTTTTTTCAATACATCATCTTTTCCATTCAAAATTTCTATTCTTGGCTCGAAAAAAAAATTATATATAGTTGCAAAAATCAAATTATTTCTAAGTAATTGCATTCTGCCAATCATCAAAGTTTTTTGTGAACATTAACACATTTCCAATTTGAATTCCTAAATTATATTGCAAGTTTCAATTGCATTTATTACTAAGTAAGAGGACGCACACTTTCATTTAATTTGCAGGATATAGTGTATTCATATTTGGTAATAAAATAAATATTAAGATCCGTCGTATTAAAATGATAATATTGAAGCAGTTTGCAATACATCTATAATATATACTATGGAAAAGACTTAATTCTACTTTCCAGTACAAAAAGAATTGAAATTGAAGAAATGTTGCAGATTTAATTCTTTGGACAGAATAGGAGTAAATTGATTGTAACAGTTACAATTGGAAGATTCCATTTTTAAATACCTGCATAATCAAATGACATTATTTGGTATATGGTTTTAACCAAAATTGTCTAAAATATAAGCTTTTATCCGCATGTGTATAACCACATCATTTTTTCACAGACAAATTTAATCTTCTCCATTTAAATAAAACTTACAAATGAAAACGAAGCATTGTAACATTCGGTATTGAGTTGCCTCATATTCATAGGATATACTTTGTATTTCCAGAAAAATGTCAAAATCATAACTTTAATGTTATATATTATATGTATATAATTACTACGAACTATTACAAAGGCATTCTGAATACAAATAAGAACCCATACGTGCTCAAGCTCAGATGTTACACATTTCTTCATGTGGTACGATTATTCGTTTATAAGATTAAAACTGTCGGTTAGATAATAGTCTATACTTGAGTTTTATATTGGTTTATTTATTTCATGAGGTAAAAGCATATTTAATGGGCTAGAGACCATCCAAACACGTCGGTTAAGGTAATATATTTGCACTACGAAAGAAAAATTCATGTCCAGATGCGATAAAAAAACAAATATTCAGCATAATTTGCAGGTGAAGTCGCCATCATAACGTTTAATTCCAACAGGAACTTCACAATTCACAGTGTATACCTGAACGTCCTGTAAGTTATAAAAAAGAATACAACTGAATGATATTGAGCAATTACATCATTAAACTTCAAACGCATTTCAAAAGCTTATTTCTCTCCATTATTTACTTCACCATCCATTTTGTTGCGTTTACAGTTTGGACTTTTGTATCACATGTGCCACCTTTTATAAATCTTCATAACATTCTTTGAATTTCAGGTGAATATTTTATTATCTTTCTTAAGAATATAGACGTATGAATGATTAAATACATTGAAAAACTTGTAAACAAACAGAAAATATACAAACACATATATTTTGATAAGTACGTTTTGAAGTTCATATGAAACTTGAAGACATGATTTCTAACGAGCCACTAATTAAAATATCCCCTATATATAAATTCTTAAATATTTGTGGAGGCATGATGTTTCGCATTAACTAAAGGTACTTTCGCTTCTTCTAGTATTTTACGATGTTAAAGTACTTTCAGGCTATAGTTGATAATGGGATCTTATAGGTGAGGTTCAAACAATCAGTATTGAAAGTCACTTGTACATAATGTTTTTCTCACGCTCTAAAATTACCAATTATTTATTTATTTTTTTCATATGGCAAAACTTCAAAGTTATAGAAACTAGTAGGCAAGTCATAATACAGATGAGAATCAACACTTCATCACAATAATTGCTGAGTACAAGTCCGAATCCGTGGTGGCAAGTCAGAAAGGTCATATCCATTGAAGAACAAAATCTCATTCTTATTCTAGACCCTAGATCAAGATGAGACATTTGCATTTTCCTCCTTGATTGCTTAGCATAAAAAGCTTTGTCGTCCTCGAGGCCCTAGTGTTACTTAAAACGGGACGTTAATATAACTAACTAACTAATAAAAAGCTTTTAAAATAACTAAGTTACATAAAGATATCATTTCTCTAGGTGACAGAACTAATACGGATTAAGAGCTAAAATATTATAAATAGAATATATTTTTGCATCGATTACATGCATAATAGCAAATAATTATAGATTTAAAGAAATGTTTTATTTATAAAATTTCTACTGTGATTTCAAATTGCCGCCTTTAAATGCGACAAAAATGCTTCAACTGCAAATGAAATCGCTCCGATTTGTGAATTTTCTTTTCGTAGAGGGACGAATACATGTCAAATAATATTTCATAGTTGGCTTTTAATTGTTCATCTGCTCGATGGAAATTTCTGAAACATATCAAATAGTTTCTAAAACTTCTTTAATATATTCCATATTATAAATTTAAACTCCGATATTGTACATTTGATTGACATATTTTTTTTAATTCTGTTTACAAAGGTATGTACTGATATAACCAACAACAGGCGTAGTGAAAGCTAAGTTTTAAAACAAACTTTCTCCGAAATCTTTTTTAATTTCTTTCTCTATCGAGATAACCTTATAAGTATACTTATAGTGGGTAGGGATCAAACATTTTTAAAAGAATAATTATTGCTTATGTTTATCAAAAAGAATGCAAAATACTATGAATTTCTTTATTTTCAAATATTTCCCATTCTGTAGATTTGATGACTTTTGAAAAATATATTACCATTCCAATGACTTTTTATTCTAGTTTTAGAGCATTTTAGAAGAATTATTACTTCAGTTTTCATATATAGTGTTGTGATTTTTCAATGTTTCATTTAAGAGCATATATTTGAAAAAATCATTTCAAATTGTTCCTTTTTTTTAAGGAGATAAATATTTAAAAATATATTAGAAACATCTAAAGAATTTTCTATTTTCAGATTATTTAAGAAAAAGAAAAATCTAAAATAAAGAATTCATTTGTTTTCATTCTTTTTCTTTGTTTTACATATCTGCATAATGAAGACCGGAGATGAGTCATCCTTTATGTTTAATTTATTTTAGGAATATTCGATGGATTGCTATTTTCGACAAAAATGGACTGACAGACGTTTAATGTTTGATGCACCAATCCCTAGCCTCAGTCTTAACATCAAGATGTTAGAGGGCATATGGAAGCCGGATACTTACTTTCATAATGGAAAAGGATCTTACTTGCATACAATTACCCTTCCGAATAAACTACTAAGGATTTTTCAAGATGGCCAAGTTTTATATTCCATGAGGTTAAAACACGTTTTATCTGCTTAAATTCACAAAGATTGTGAAATTCATATTTTCAAATCTTTGCCAAATTACTATTAGTCAAGAACAAAAATAAGTTTCAGCAAGAATTTTATTTATATTTTTTTAAACAAAGCTTTCAATTTTTTTATCTATTAACGCCTGTCATTTTTTGGTCACCCATACTTAATCTAAAACAACTTTTAAATAAAAAGAAAGAATTTGTCATCTGCCGGGTAAATATTTATAAAGGAACATTATAATAGCTTTAAACGTAAGAGATCTGATAATAAATTCTTAAATATTTTTCTTTAATTTGTTATTTACTAAAAATGGTAAGTATGTATAATTAGTTATTTAAAAAATTGCTCCGTGTATTGAATTTTCACTTGCTGATTACGGAATTTTTCTACTTAAGATTTTTACCACGTTTGTCACCGCGAATGATCATTACGCCATTATAATATTCATTGAGCTTTCTCATGTGCAAATTTGTCCTCCGTTTAATTTACTTATATTAATCGCAAAATAGGGATTGTAGCAATCCTCACATAGCTCTCTCTACAGAATGTCTTATAAGCTAATATTCAACAAATATTTCAATAAACATGTACTCATATTTCGAATTATAAATAGCTGGTTCAATTATTCATAATAAATAACTGCTTTTGTTATTTCTAATTAATGACCTATAATTCAGATATAAAGATTGTAAGGGTTTAAAAATTATTTATTTCCATTCCTTAAGTGAGGAATGTTTAGCAATAAGTAAAAAGAATTTCATTTATAAGTAAAAGAAATTAATTTCGTATATAGACTAACTTTTGTAAATATTGCTATGAAGTAAAGTAAAAATATTTTACCTTATCGACTGAAATTAGGTATTTATTGTGATTTAATCCCTCTAACACTTACTTGCTTCATTTAAAACATATAAAACACACTCGTTCAAAAGTAGATACGTATTCTGAAGTTATGCCAACAATTTTTTTAATTAAACTTTAAAATTGTCTTCTTTCTTCTGAAATCAAAAAATTTTATCTTTTCTGGTAATTATTCTAAGCTAAGAACCAAATTAAATGAATTCAATAATATATTCAACAATATGCTAGTATACTTTTAACATTAAATCTATTTCTGCGAGAAAATAAACCTGGAGGCATTCGAACAGTTAAGTTTCAATCTTTATTACTTAAATGTTTTATTATTTTAGACTTAATATAAATTTATTTAATCTTTGAAAAGTGATTTCAAAATTCCCATGAAAGATGATATAAAATGAAATATTTAAGAAAATAAACGTGTTTTAAAAATAATTTCTTTAAAACTATACATTCAAAACTAAAAAGTTTGAATAATTATTTTATTAATAAATAAACTAGCTAAGTATTGCAAAGCATTTAGATTGAGTTAAAGAGTCTGAATTGAATACTTCGCAATTATTGTAAACATAATGCATTTACTAAAGCCGTTAGGCATTCTACATTAATCTATCATAATGCATTTACTAAAGCCGTTAGGCATTCTACATTAATCTATCTACGAAATAGGTATACAGTTTTATCAGATAAAATGGATTTTACTTAAATTTTTATTAAAGATTTTGAAGGTGATTTAGCTGTACCAAGAATATATTTTAGCATTTCAACATTCATTCATTAGGTTGAAATCCGTTTTGCAGTAATTATTAAGATTGAAATTGAAAGTGCGATCACATTTTGTCAACTTACTTTCAAAATTTCCAAGAATCTATTAAAATCCAATTAATTAATTTTCTAACACTAATTCATTAAGTTAAAATAACACATAGTATGGCAGAAGGAATGCATTATAAAAAACTTTTTAAGTAGAATGTTATACAGGGTATCCCGAATAAGTGGAACAAGCATTTATATTCTTAAATATTGCAACTAGACATATACTTTCAGGTATAAAATTTCATTAAATAAAATATTCAAATTTATGAAAATACTTTAGCTTTTCTAGAATTCGAGAATAAAATGTCACAAAAATTAAATTTTTACAAACCCCTCATAGAAAAAAAAATACCGGTCAGTAAAATGTTTCTATAAGCGCACAAAGTTTCATTTTCTAACTTAAACTGTTTGCTGAGTTATTAAAAGGCATTTATTGACTTAGACCATTTTTCCATACCTCAGATTGGTGTTTGATCCTGTTTTTTGTAGTCTTTTTCAGGGATAATAAGATAATATGCATATCACAAAAGGTTATTAAAAGGGCACAATCATAAAGCACTTACATAATGATGCATTTCTTAATCTTTATTAAATTTTGAAAAATTATCAAATTAATTAATTAAAATTAACATTAATTGAAGTACTTAAAAATACTTGTTCAAAATGAGCACCTTTGACACCTATACAAATTTGCATTCTTCTAATAATGCTAGCCTTCTAGTTTATTCCTTGTAATAGCAGGAAAGGCTTCTTGAATTGGTCAGCAAAGATCTGCTATATCAACATGATACGTGTTATATATGGAAGAACGTAAGTAACCTCATAAATAAAATAAACAGGAGTGAAGTCAGGTGATATAGGAGGAAATTCTCCAGATCTTCGTAATCCAATCCACCTATCAAAGAATGATTCATCATCTTACAGCTGAAATATATTGTGAAAGAGCGCCATCTATTTGAAAAAGTACCGTCAAAAGCTAAAATATTCAGACATAACGCCATTCAAAACTAACTGGATACATATATCGATCACTATTTATCATACTGTTGTACAAAATAGGATCAATTAAAGAAATGCCACACCATATATTTGAAGAAAATTGTTACTGATGATGAGCCTCTTGTACGAAGAACGATCTTTTTTCCTTTTTGATTTCACCTAAAGTGAAGCCCATTTGTAAAATTCGAGACGCTACTCATGACCTGATAGTTGACATGTTTATACTATGGACTGTATAAAAATATAATGTTTTTAACTTTTTAATTCCAAACTGCACAGAAGCCAAAGTGCTTTCATGCACGTACTATATCTAATGAAACTTTTATTACGAAGTATAGCTCTAATTACAATATTATTCCACTTTTCTGCTTTCAACCTGCTTGTTCCATTTTTTGGGGAGATCTTTTATACAGGGTAATTCAAAAGTATTCGAAAAAATGTAGAGACGAATAGAAGGGACCGAAGAAAGCAGCTTTTCTGATAGAAAATGTGAGCATAAATGGCATGCCGTAGTGGAAGAGGGTACTGAGAATCATAGATGATCAGATTAATAGCTGCGGAACATAGATAAAATAAGTCTGCTACATTAAACGTCATTACCTGTCCAAATTTCGAGCACCAAACGTAGTTACACGAACTAGGAGCACGCCAGCATGATTTTTAAGTATAGGGTTGCGATCGGAAATGTAGAAGAAGTTCAAAGCGAGTGATTCACAACTCATTCTAAAAAGTATGGCATGGCTAGTTATTTGAATGCCACTATATACGTGAAGCATTATTTTTCTTTTAGAACCACATTAAAAATGCGACTTTGGAAAATCCCAAGGAGTCCGATAAAGATCTAATCGAAAAACGTTCAATTCCTGCTGCAAATGTGCGTGGTACGCCTGAAATTTGTAATTATATATATGCAAATTCATGGACCACAGCAGTGAATCGTTTTATAAATCTATTTGCCTATTTTTCGTCATTAAAACATTAAATATCCAAACCTGAGAAGAATCAATGCCGACTGAAATTTCAATTTTCTACCTACAGACTCAAATATTATTCTTTATAGATGCTTCAATTATTTCTTGATGATGAATACTTTAAAAAAAAATATTTAAAACATCTTCATCTTCAGAAATGAGTGGTTTTGTCAGAAATCTTTCAAGGGAGAGCAAAGAAATTATAAAAATCTATAAGTATATTACTAGTAAAATCTTTTAATTTTTTTTGATATTATATATTTAATAATAATTTACGATAATACATAAGAGGAAACATAGTATATAAAAGCTAAAGATTTTATTATGAGCTAGATTTTAAGATAAGAAAGAAAAAATATGAAAAAATGATAAAGCGATGATCTAGAAAATAATCTGTATTGATATGTGATATTAAAAAATGCCATAAAGACGTACATCATGTTTCGTAAATATAGAGTATTCACCATTTTAGGCAAATGTAGAGTATTCACCATTTTAGGCAAATGTAGAGTATTCACCATTTTAGGCATTTTTATCTTTCAAAGATGTTAGTGACTTTAAACATGGATTTTGATGCAGTCACATAAGTAATTTTTTATTGGAAATTTAACTTACTTTTTTCAGATTAACTATCAAAGCAACTTGTCCGATGCTTTTGCAAAATTTCCCCATGGATAAACAGTCTTGTCCTTTGGTTTTCGGAAGCTGTAAGTATCTGCGTTTAGAAAGTTTTATTTTACAATAGATTTTGAATGTATTAAGACTGTTTCTCATTATTAATAATCCAAAATATAATGATCATTTATTATTATACCAACGTGAAAGTTAATCCATATTTCAATTTCTGAAGAAAGCAAGAGCTTGGGAAATTAAGTGAATTTAGAAATTAAAGTATTATTATAGTAGGTTCACCTTAAAGATTATTATAGTATGATTTAATGTACAGTATAGTGGATCTCTGATTATCCGCATTTCCAAAGGATTATTAACGCGTATTTAAATCATGATTGATTAAATTCGGAAATTTTAAATTATTAAAATTCTAATCCCTTCAAAGAAAATGCTATCTAAATTGTCAACTCTTAATGTATATAAGGGAAAAGCATATTACACATTTGAGTTTATATTCAACAAATTAGCATTTAATGAAGTTTATTTGTTTAACAAAATGTCTGCACAACTTGAATTTGAGCGACATTTGCACATTATTTATTCTTTACATTAAAAAAGATAATTTATATCTAGTAATTCTCTTCCAGCCATTTTCCCCTTAAAAGTTTCTACTGATTGTTTTTCTGCTACTTCTCACTTGTTAAAGTTCCATCAAAATTTATCAAATCGATTACGATTTGGTAGATTTCAATACAATCGATTCACGCGGCTTTAGCCTGATACAGAAAGTACTGAAGTGCCTAATTTTCTCCATGTTGATAAAAATAGTGTGTAATTTCAATAATACAAAAAGCGATGAAGGCAGCAATGAAGATGGTATCAAACAATCTTTAAAAGAATGAATGCTAAGAGAATTTGAGGAAATTCGAAGGGAACTACAATTTCAAGAAAATATTACAGATAAAGTCTTTCTGTCCTTATAAAAATTACAAAAATTCATATCAGAAATATATTATTTATATTATCCTTTATCTTTTACAAGAAGGATTAGAATTTTTCAAAATTTAGTATATGAATTTGCCAATAAACTATATAAACAAGTTTCTGTTTTTTTTTTTGTTTTTTAAGTAATTTATTTAGAAAATTTTCTTTATAACGAAAAAATTATGTGAAACGATAAATACTTCGTCAAATATAGAAACTACATGCAGCATAAATAATAATCATAATTTTTTTATCCAAATGTTTCTTGATTATAATGATAAAATAACTGATGACTCAATTTGTCCGAGAGACCTACATATAAGAACTTCGTTTTGGTACAGAGTTGCTGTTTGGGTTTACCACTAATGTGACTTATTTCACAAGGAGATTCTTTTCAGCATTACTATCTTTCAGCTTCTATTAATTGACCTTGAAAAGCAATAGGTCTTTAGAACCAAAAGGAGTTCTGGTGCAAACCATTTTAATTTCTATTAAAAGTATGAAGACTACTTCCCCAAAAAATCATATAAGGATTGTATTTCTAAAATGACAAAATAATTGCATGATTTTTATTAGGAACTTTTAAAATAATTAAAATTGAAGTCGTATAAATGCTAGAATATATGTATTTCAAGTTTAGCATAAAATATAAATTGTTTGATGTCAAGAAACTTTGTTTGGAAAAGGAATACATAAAACGCAGTTATTATGCCACATTTCTATTCATAACACCTCTTATCAATGCTTTTTATACATAATTAAGAGAAAAGAACCGTTCCATTATTTTCAGTAATGGTAAACTGAATTCTTTCCAAACAACAACACTTTAGAATCTTTCTTATTTTAGATGGTTACACTGAAGACCATCTCAGATACCAATGGGAATCTCATGATGCTGTTAGTCTGAATGAAGGTCTAGTTCTGTCTCAGTATGATTTAATTGATTTCCCAATAAAAAATGCAACCATCTCAGCTAATTCAGGTAAGCTGCTGATTATAGAAAGTCAAATTGAGTAAAATAAGACCCTGTGTAGTAAGGAGAACTTGATTCGAATGATATAATACATAATTCATCGTAGAATGTAGATTTAAATAATCGATGTAAACAGATTTTGAATGAAAATTGCAGTCTTCGCATCATTTATACTTATCTCTACTTTTGTATCATATTTACTAAAGACAATTTTACTACGTACATTAATTTGTAATTATTTACCATTCAAAAAAAAATCTAAAATATTCGGGCAAAATCTTAAAGTTTTTATTTTCTCCTACATGAAAGGAGAATATTGCAAACTTTAAAATATTCTACCTCGAATTCCCATATCTTATAAACCTCCGAACTAGAAAAACTTATTTGTGAAATCATATCTCGCTCTATGCCTGTGTGCTTGTGTAAGTAAGCTCGATATCGCAAAAAATTGGCCAAATTAGATGGAAAAACTTTGAATTTTGCTAATTAAGTTTGAATTCCTACTTTGTTTCAAAATTTGATGCAATTCGTTTGCTAAAAAGATATCAGCCCGTACGTAAAGGAATAAAATAAGTTGAAACGACAATAGAAAATCAGGTATTTGTTTTCTACAGCAAAATTACAGCTAGTATCAGATGCGAAACCAAAGCTCTCAAGAGGAAAATAGTCTATTTATTACGATAAAGCTAAACACGTGCCGTAAGGTAGACATGAGAGAGGGGGAACGGATTTTGATCAAAAAAGGTGTTTACTTTTACTTTTATGCCAACAAGCATTGTTTGGCTTCCCTGTTTCTTTTCTGTTATCAACTTTTGACCATACAAAGGAAGTCGGACAGGGTATTGATACAATCACTTGTAAAATTTAAAAAAAATTATTGTGGATAACAGGTTTAATAAAGTTCTGATATAAACTGGACGTTTATCTATAAACCAAGTGTTTTGGGTTTCAAGAAAGTAGCTTAATTTTCTCCGAATTCTTACTTATTTAAAACTTAAATTAGAGAGTTGTTGCTCTTTAGTTTAAATTAAAGATTTACATTCCTACACAAAACCGTTGATGATTATCTATAAATATATGAAACTCTATATTAGATGACATGGGATTGCCATGAAATTTTAGTCAAAATTCAAAACTTTTTATCTAGTATAACAGTTTTAATCTACGTTTTGAAACAGTATTTTTCAAATCACGTTCAAATAATGGAAGAACGCGGAGAGATAAAAACTACTTTTCACAGAAAAAAGATTAAACGAGGTCGTAATATTAGTAAAATTTAGCATAATATTTATCAATAAAATTATTTTGATATATATGTAGAATCATTATATCAGTACGTATATGAACGTACAGTCAGTACGTTATATGAAATCAGTACGTTATATGAAATCAGTACGTTATATGAAACCGTATCAGAATATCAGTACGTTATATGAAACCGTAAATAACCAGTAGTATAAAATAAATAATTTTCTATATAAAATCTCAAATCCGAATAAACTTAATGCAAAATTTTATAATAATCTAGATAAAGTATGCAGTTCGTAGCTAAAATATAAAATATTCGGGAAAAAAAATCGGAAATACCCTTTTAAGCTCCATTTTATTTATTATTTTTGGTTATTCGTAGCATCTGAAAAATTCCATATTTGAGAAGCATTTGAATTCATTTGCTGTTATATCCGAAATTTTAAAATTTTGTAATACTTAAGTGCATAAGACTTTTTGTATACATTATTTATATTTCGATTATTTGTCATTTTTAAACATATCCTTTAATATTTTTTCTTTAGCTTCGGTATAACTTCACATTTTTAAAATCTAATATAGTTTCATGGATATCAATGTGTAACTAGCAAATTGTGATCCTCAGTATCATTACTCATGGGAGTAACATTATGGATTGTAGCAACACATGACATTTCCCGCAACAACTCTCTTGAGTTACGAGTTATATTGGACACGTCAAAGAAAATGCAACAAATATATGTTGGAGAATTTCAATCAAATTGAAATTCCTTTAAAGTATCGTTAAATTTTAATGAGAAAGATTCCTTCATACTAACAGTATGTAAAATTAAATGCATTTTATATGAAACAGCGAATGGTTTCATATATCTTCGAATTAATTTCCTCAAAAAATCAGTCTTGTCTATTAAAACGATAATTTAAATGTGATACTGCAACTTCAGTAAATTAAAGGCAAATCGTATACTTATTTTTAAAGTGACACAAATCAAAAACCTATAATTTCAGTTATCACGATAGACAGAATGGGAGCGGCTCTTTAAAAAAGCATCAGAAGTGCGTACCAAATTAGAATCAAATTACACCTCCAGAGCTATCGGAATATTGAGATATGCAATTATTTTTGTTAAGCTCGTTTCATATTTTATCGATTTTTTTACAATATCAATTTTCACTCCTATTCCTTAAGAAATACATGTATGATATGTTTCATCGTAGAAAAATTTTACAAATATTTAACAAATAGAGAAAGGCTAGTAATATCTTTTGATAAAACTGCAATAATAATGATAAAATTATTAAACACTTAATGAATGTTAGTCTTTAAATGAGAATACATAAATATACATATCTGTTATTGTTTCAATATCCCATCTTTTCATACTGTTTTATACTTTTCATACTGACTGTACTTATGAAATGAGTACAGTCTCTCTTTGCTTGTACGTTTCTTTCCATAGGAATGTTTTCTGTTCTTCAAGTGAACTTCAATCTTAGAAGACACATGGGATACTTTCTTATCCAAGTATACGTTCCTTGTATTCTTATTGTTGTATTATCCTGGGTTTCATTTTGGATCAATAGAGAAGCCACAGCTGATCGAGTGGGTCTTGGTAAGTAAACTATTTCAATGCATTTCCGTTGTAGAATTTTCACAAATAGGATGTCTCAGTATGAATTTTTTCTCAGTTTTATTTCGTTTAGTTTATTTAGTTTCTAGCACATAAGCATCTCCTATTCAATTTTTTAATTTTTAGCTTTTAAAACGAAAATTTGCAATAAAAAACGTTGATTTTTTTAGCTCTAAAGTTTCAATAGTTAATTAATTTCATTTGAAGAGAAAAATACAAACTGCTAATTTATGATAGATAGAATAAAATTTATTCTTAAAAATGGAGTTAGAATAACTGATTAAAGAAAATTCCAGTTTTCAAAATGCAAATCCCAAAAAACTTGTTATTTTAAAAATTTTGTCTTCCAAAGCATCTATAAGCATTTGTTTAATTTAAAGTTTTACTTCTAGCCAAAATGACTTTGAGAATTTATAAGAATTCAAATTTGTATCCAAGCCACTTTCAAAAAATAATTTACACATATATTTGTGGACGATTCTAAAAAAGGTAAATTATTGATAACAAAGTATTAAAAGCTGAATAGTTTTTGGTCGAAGCTTTATCAATGAAGGAAAAAAAATTAAACTAAATACATTTTTTAAGCTAAATAAGTTATTTTCAATTAAATATCGTATTTAAGAGATAATTCATATTTCATTCAATCATATTAAATCATATATTCCTCTTCATTCAAGGGAATTAATTCGGAATGAATGAAATATGAATAAATTCCAATAGAATTTATTTTGAATAGGAATTGAATGAATTTCAATTCCAAAGCTAAATAAGTTCTTTTCATTTAAATCATGTATTTAAGAGATTATTCCTATTTCATTCAATCATGTTAAATCATATATTCAATTTCATTCAATAGGAATTAATTTCTAATGAATGAAATATGAATAAATTCCCATAGAATTTATTTTGAATTGGAATTGAATAAATTTCAGTCTATTAATCTGCTTTGTTTCATCTCAAAGCATAATTTGTTTCATATATCAAGACTTAAGCTACATATAAAATAAATAATTGTTTTGAAGCAATTTTTATAAATAACTACGAAGTCAATGAATGCAAAAGTATTTCAACTTCTCAGTTAAATGATATTTAAATTTTCCTTCATCTCTCAGGAAAAATTTAAAATGTAGCTCACCCTCTTACTAGGATATAGGAAAGCTGATTAACTATACTACCGCAAACAATAATATAGGCTCTGTGAACCACGCGTAATAGATTCTATTACGAACGTCGCATGCGCAAAATCTTCACATAGAGGTATGTTTTGTCATCAGTGATTTAACCGTCAGCCAACCTCATTACCTTTATTAAACTTCCAGATAAAATTAACTTATCGCTTTACTGCCTAAAATCAGATCCCTTTATCAATCAGATCCCTTACCGCCTCCAAACTTCCACATCACACCAGCGAGAGGACGTTTGGACCCGATTTAACGTGCAACATACTCGCTTACACGACAGTTATTCGGTGGTGTCGGGTCACGAACCCAAAACCACCGAATCTGGTGGTAAGGTGTTGACCTTACCACCAGAGCACCACAACAAAAAAAAGCATTAAAATGTATTAAAAATTTATCTATTATAAGACAGTTGAGAAGCAAAATCTTTTATTAATGAAAAAAATTAAAGATATCATTAACGTTAATCATTTTATAAATTATAAATAAATAGTTTAAAATTAAAATGTATTCTATTTTAATTCACAACACATTCGCGAGACAACATTTAACTACGCTTTAGGAGTAGGATTTCATAAGGAGAAATAACGGTATCCCTGTTGCCCAAAACTACTCAAATACCTTGTTGTTTGAGATATTTATTCAAAATTATATAGAAAGAAAAAGTTCTATGTTCCCTTTTATCATATTTTTACATTCTGAGAATGAACTCACTTTGACATTAACCCGTAACTGGAGACGGAAGTCAGAATTACTGCGCGTAGTTCATTAGCTCTGATTATCACGCGGTATTTTGTCCCTGAATACAATTATCTCCACCTTACTTTCAAGTTGTTCTTTCAGCAGTATGTTGGAAAAAGTCTAAGTATGAACGTATGCGTATAACTGAATCATTCTTTTTCAAAGTTTTTGTTGTTGCAGTCATTGACTCCATGTCTCTGAAACTGCTTTTAATTTGAATAATACAGAAAGAATAAAGAAATATTCTTAAACTAATATTTTAAAATATTGTATTCTTCATTTTTGTTTGTAAAATTCTAAGGGTTATTAACATTAGTGCAATTCCATAATATCGAAACGAAGTAAATAGTCATTAAAAAATTGTTCAGGTTTTTCTTTATAACATCTTTCCAACATTTAATGTTATAGCATTTAATATTTTTAATATTTTTGGTAACTACATGATTTTTAGAATGTATTGTGTTTCCAAAATAAATTCCAATGCGGTTTACAAAAGACAAAAAAGAAAATTAACAATGGAGTCACTTTGACTGCATGTCTCTGGCCGCGTGAGGAAATTCATTTCTCCAGTAACGGGTTAAATGCTGTTATAAAACATTTCATTTTCTACTTTCTTCGTCTTACTAAGCAATAAAAAAACTCACAGTTCTTATCTCGTTCATTTTCAGGAATTACTACTGTACTTACGCTGTCCACTTTTGGACTTGACACTAAAACAGATCTTCCGAAAGTGTCTTACCCAACAGCTTTGGACTGGTTTGTCATCATGTGCTTTACATTCGTAATTGCGACCCTTCTGGAATTCGCTGGAGTACACTATTTTACTAAAATAGGCAGCGGAGAATTCCCGTGCATCGAATCTGGAGTAGAGTCTGACACTGATGATGGATTTTCAAGTTCAAGAGTAATTGGTCCAAGAACAGTAAGCGGTCGAGATATTGTGAGTTCTAGTTCTGTTGTTAGTTCCAGCTGTGAAAAGTTCTAGAAATTTTATTTTAATTAAGTGAATGCAATTAATTATCATAATAAATCATTGTAATTTTCATTCATTTATTAACTTTTTTTAGCAACCGCTTTATGAAGTTAATTGATTTCAGTTCAAATATTCATTTCAAACCACGAAAAACTAAAGCTATAGTAAGTAAAAGTAATTCATTTTGATCATCACAAGATGTTGTAATAAAAATGATTCAATAAGAGTTTCGATATATATGTATGCCCATTAAATTTTATATTGAATTTTTGAAAATATTATTAATGAATTAAAAGTTTTCAAAAATACAGTTTTATTTAAGCTAATTTCAACATATGTAATGTTTAAAAGAGCAAAACTTATGTCTTAGTTAGTTAGTTAGCTTCCTCAGTCTTCTCCCCCCCCCTCAAGTAAACTTCTTTTAGCATTTTTCCAATATATCAATTAAATTTGTTGCTTCACTGGAATAGAAAAATATAAAAAAGTGTCATTTTATTTTCAAATTATAAATTTGATTAAAATGTGTTTCTGTTATGAGTATTATTTACGGTATTTAATTATACGACGCAATATAGAAAACTGAAAGACATATTTTAAAAATGATGGATTTCACTTTCCTTTTGTGAATGCGAATTTTTGATCTCAACTACTAGTTTTGCAGTAATAATTGGGTTAAAAGAATCTGAAAAGGTCTTCATTACTATGCGTCTTAGCTTTAAATAAATTGAAAACTTGAATTATTTAATAACTTGATTAAATTTTAATTTATATTTACCTGACTTTTGTGATACGCGAATATATTGAATCTAGTTTTGGAATTGCGTAACGGGCAGCGAATCGTATATGTATTGATTTATTTTTACCACAGAAAATATAAGGAGAAAAGTGCTCAATTCTCTTGTAATCAGCAATTTGTAGACCGAAACTAGGGAAGAATAATCAAATTAAAATTATTTTTATATGATAAAAGAAAAAGAAATCTTGAATCAAAATTGAAGAGTCCCATTTCAAGTTGAAGAAAGTACAAGATTAGTCATAGACTGACAACTCCGACTCGCTTGAAGGCATTTTTATATGATAAAAGAAAAAAAAATTCTTGAATCAAAATTGATGAGTCCCATTTCAAGTTGAAGAAAGTACAAGATTAGTCATAGACTGACAACTCCGACTCGCTCGAAGGCATTTTTATATGATAAAAGAAAAAAAAATTCTTGAATCAAAATTGATGAGTCCCATTTCAAGTTGAAGAAAGTACAAGATTAGTCATAGACTGACAACTCCCACTCGCTCGAAGGCATAGCGAAAAACTTGAATGACCGGACCGCCGCAACAGCAATACTGGCGGGAACTGTAGTTGAGTCCTAAATTGAGCCATCACCGACCATAATACAACCCTTCCCTAATGAAGTACTTTCTGTCATCGATGGGAGGTAGCCAACCCCGGCCTTTTCGCATACCCACAAGGGTGACGACTAGTACAATATTATATTTTTTTACCCATTTTCGTGCGTTTACCATTGCGTTCATACTTTGAACAAACTATCCATTTATTTCAACTAACTTGGACATGATCAATTTATTTTTTTAAAAATGTGTACACTTGAAACTTCAACAAATTTCTCTATAAGAGCGTTATATATTTCTTAATTTTTCATAATAAACATTTTATCATCTTTTTTTTTTTTAATTTCTAGGTGTTGTATCCAAGCCCACTTTTGAAATCAGCCAAGAGGAAACGATCATCAGGCCGTTTACCAAGCTGCCGGGATATGCGAATATGTTGCGTTCAATTTTGGAATTGCATAATGGCCAGCGAATCATACAAAGCATGCATGCGTCGTAGAGTGGCCGGACGACCAGATGCAGTTAATAGTGTCAGCAAAATAGATGAAATTTCACGCATTCTCTTTCCCTGTTGTTTTGCTGCTCTAAATTTATTTTACTGGTTTCTTTATGCCAGTAAACATCAGTCATCATTTTGGGAAAATACATAATCTGATGGGGAAAAAAATTAAAACTTGATGAGATTTTTCTTTAATTTGAACGAATAGGTAACATTTTAAAACTCAGTATGCAAGAAGAATCTTTTTAAGCTTTCTTTAACAATATGTGTATGAATTGGAAATGAAAAAAAGCATTTCTGTCTAACTGAAATCTCTTTAATTAACTCTAACTCTTTATTACAGGCTACATGGTTCGATCTCATTGCAAGAAAAGTAATTTTAAGAACTTTATTTCAATATAATGGCGGTCCGCGGTGGCCTGATGGTAAGGTCTCGGCTTCGAAACCCGAGGGTTTCAGGCTCGAGACCTGATTCCACCGAAGAATTGCCGTGTGAGGTGGTCTGGTGTATGCAAATAACTTATACAAAATCGTAAATGTAAAGCAGGAAGTGAAGCAGAGCAATCATCGCATTAATGATGTAAATAATGTGGGGAAGATCATCGTATTTCGAATTAGGATGGAATTATTGTTGACCGCAAATGGGATTATAGAATTTTATTTAAAGAATATTGAACACTTTACTAAAAGGACATTGTGTCCATTCCAAATGCTTTTGTAGACTAAATAGGAAAGTTTTAAAAAAGTGATGCAGACACATCTGAGATACAAATTAAATAAAGAAGTAATAGAAAGGTATAGACGTAAAGACATAATATACCAAGGTTAATCAAAAATGGAAATAAAAAAATTAAGAAAATCGGATCACAAAAGTAAGCGAACATTTCTAAAACATACTAAACTCTCCCAGTAGACAAACGGCCGCGGTGGCCTGGTGGTAAGGTCTCGGCTTCAGAACCGAAGGGTTTGAAATTCGTGATTGGATTCCACCGAAGAACCGTCGTGTAAGTGGGTATGGCGCACGTTAAATCCATCCGGACCAAACGTCCTCCCGTGGTGTGGTGTGGTGTGGAGAGGGGGGTGCCAGCTCAGGTGTCGTCCTCGTCATCTGACCGAGGTTCAAAATTACGAGGTCCGTCCCTAAATAGCCCTAGTGCTGCTTTAAAACGGGACGTTAATATAATTAACTAAACTGAACTAAACCGAGTGGGCAAACAGCCGATGGAACGAAGGGAGGGTCACGTGACAAGACTTACTGGCACATTTGTGAGAGTTGCCATGTGACAGTTTAGAACTTTTTGACGCGTGCGATGAAAATATCGATTGCAGTTAAAATGAAAAGTTTTAAAATGGATTGAAGTTTAAAAGCTTTTTAAATAAAAAGTGGCTGGAAGGTTAATGAAGGAAATATATATATATATATTATATTTTAAATAAAAGCTAAAAAATAATCATTTGGGGTCTTTAAGTTCTGTCAAAAACATGTCTTTTCGAAATTCAATTTCAGACCTTGCTAGCTTGGGTGATTCTTCTGTAATTAATAACGGTACAACATCGCTCTGAGTTTATTCTGTGGTATATTTCATTAATATTTTTTGGTTGTTTAAAAGTAGTTTTTTTTTAATTTAATAGAATATATGAGAGGGTTTTGTAGTATTAGAACTCCAAAAATATATCTTTTAACTTTAAATTTGAATTATTTCCTTTTCTCATAAATATCAATATTAATTTTTTTTTTTTTTTTTTTTTTTTTTTACTGTCTATAGTAAGATGAAAAAATATTGTAGGATGTTGATTAATGTAATTAAAAGGGAAGAAATTAAAAACTTTTAAAATAAAAAATAGTTGAAAAGATAATCAAATCAATAAATAATTTTTAATTAAAGTCTAAATTTAAATTTTAAAAAGAATATCATTTTTATATTTTAAATTTAAAGATATTAGATATAAAGATTTGACATCCTGTTCAATTTAAATTTAAAAAAAATATCATTTTTATAATTTAAATTTAAATATATTAGATATAAAGATTTGACGTCCTGTGCAATTTTTCTTTAGTTTTGTATGTAAAAATAATAAGTAGCTTTTTATTTATTTTTTTCAAAAAAAATTATTATTTCACATTTAAAGCAGGTATCAATGTATCATCCCAAGAAGCAGATAAAAAATAGGGTAAATTTTCTTTAAATTATTCTTTGATGTGAATTTATCTTTTGAAAGTCTTCATTATATTCCTAGATCATATATCAATTGATTGCCGATTCAGCTGCGTCCGAAAGATTTAACTGTTGGCTTCAAGTGTCTCGTCTCTGACTAATATTACAGAAATTGAATACAGTCATTAATTTCGATGCTAAAAAAAAATTCTTCTTACATAATGCTCTCATCCCTAAACCAATTTGCGAATTTATGTATTCTTCAAGACACAACTGGGTTATATTATATTTGATAAACTCCCAAACCGATAAGAAATATGCGAATCTCGTTGCTCGAAAAACCGATAAAAATATATCGTTGCTTGCGATCTCCTAATGTCTCTCAGGGCCGCGGTAGCTTGGTGGTAAGGTCTCAGCGTCGGAACCGGAGGGTTTCAGATTCGAGACCCAATTTCACCGAAGAACCGTCGTGTAAGCGGGGCTGATGCACGTTAAACGTCTGGTCAAACGTCCTCCTCGTGGTGTGGTGTGGTGTGGAGAGGGGGGGGGTACCAGTTCAGATGTTGTCCTCGTCATCTGACCGCGGTTCAAAATTACGAGGTCCGTCCCAAAATGCTTTTTAGTGTTGCTTTAAAAACGGGACGTTAATATAACTAATCGCAGTGGTATGATGTTAAGATCTCTAGTTGTAGGTTCGAGACCGTTTACGCAGAAAAATCGTCACGGAAAAGTGTCGACTGCATGTTACCCCCGTCGAGGCCAAATACCGTTCCATTGGGGTGATGCGGATGTTTGGAAAAAGGGGCGATCTAAACAAACAAATCACTATTTTCCCCGACGGCATACCAATTTTATCGCGATGAGGCTTGTCTTTCCACGTTAGCCATTTATCTAGCCATCATCACACAACTGTTTAACAGAACAATCTGCAGAGAGATTAGAGTTTCATCAGATAAATTGTGTATGAATTTCGATACAAATAATAGGAAATAACGGCTTATACTTAATGGAAAATTATTAATTCGTACAACACTTGTAACAACAAATAAGTAAAAGTTTAATAAAAACTATACTACTTAGAAATATCTCTCAGAAATTAAAATCAAGAATCTCTTATAGTATTATATATACAAAGATGAATTTCTATAAAATAATACTGGCTTCACTAATTTTTGGAAAGAAAAATATTAAGTATTTTCTAGCTATTCATAAAAATTAAATTGCATAAACAGAAAGAAACTGCATCTAAAACCGTAGATAGAAGAAACCGTACTTAACATCGTAAACGGGGAGAATTCAATTTTGTAGGAAATAAAAATAATAATTTAAGCATCTAGCAAGAAAGGTCTTTGCTTATTGATACTCACTGAAGCTGATGATTATTTTATTAATTATTTTTGAAAAAAAAAGCCTATTTGAAAATACAAAAATAATATAGAATTATGATTAATTTTTATTAATATATTATTCTTAAATTGTAAAAATTATTTATTAGAAAAATTATTATTAATTCGACACATAATAATGTAAAATTAACAAAACCACGCATATAAATATGAATATTTATCAAACCTTGCATTTTAGGAAATACTTCACCTATTGTCGCAAAAAAATTTAGTTTATTAAAGTAAATGTTATAATATTTAAAACTGTCATTATCTTTTAACTTATTAATGTGCAATTTATTTTATTGCAGCTTTATGTTCCAAACATTTAATTAAAGAAACATGATAAACAAAAGAAAAATCCAATTAAAGTCTCATTTGTTAATGGCGACAGTAAAATATTAAATATTTGTTTATTATAATTTTGTTTATTATATTGTCAAAAATTGCGATCTGAATCCTAAGTTTTGCTGATGGATGACTGCTCGAAAGTTATTCAGATATACCCGAATGTCGCAGAAAAAGCACTAATAATTACTTAAACGAGAATTTAAAGGATTATGAGCTATGAATTTGACATTGAATATTGCCTTTTACCTAAACTTTAAAGATGATAGAAAGGTGAGAAAGCAATAAAATTACCAATCCTATACATAAGCAGCAAGCGAAAAAATTGTAAATTAATAAAACAAAAGTAAATTGTAATTTGTTTCATAAATGATAAATTCAAAATCATGAAGAAAAAAAATGGGAAAAAAATCTAAATAACTCCTGTCTAAAAATCCAGAGCTTGTTAAGAGAAGGAAGTTATAGAGCAGAATAAAGTGCTTTTGAATTACTTGTATAGGAAGTATACTAAGAGAACTTATTGTAATCGTCGAAAAATCTGATGAGTCTGCGCATTTTAGACTTCTCTGAATCCGAAAAATATATTTTGCAATGATATTCAGTCGCTCTGTCTACTTGTCTGTGAAACATAGTAACTGAAAAACGAGTTGAGTGAAACGGATGAAATTTGATAAGTGTTCTTAGCACCAAAGCTTTGATTTCTGTCAAATTCTGAATGAAATCTATGCACAAGAGTTTCTTCTGTCTGTCCTCCTTTGTACAAATTATACTATAAAAGGTTAAAAAAAAATAGATGGATAGTTGTTTGTTTCTAAATTGTAAATCCGTGTCAAAATTTAAACAAAAAATTCGTGAACGAGTTTCTTGTCTCATGGTCTGTACCTTCACATGCATGTAAAGCAATAACTTCAAAGTGCAATGAATTAGATAATTAAAATTAATTTGGTATGTGATCTTGTTACTAAGTTATTATTATGAATAAGACTTTAGTTTTAATTTGTCGAAAGAAAGGTATTCGGAATACATACTTGGTTTTCATAGCTCAGAATGCTCACTGGTCTTAAAATAAAAATCTGAGTACTACACATCAATGTCCAAATTCCACAGTTTTCATACGGGAATGAAAAGGGTTAACAGGGGGTTTATTAAGGAATGTGTGGGAAGGTTTTATGGCGACAATCCCACTGAATAATTGCTGAAGCCATCAGTACCTTTTATTTCATATATAATGATGATGGCGAAGGTTCAACAAAATAGATATTATTAACAAAAAATCGAAATGAAGGGAGAGATAAAGAGTTTCCACTGATAATAAAGACAAAATTTCCTTGCTTTAAATGCATTACTTCACTTTCCATTCTGTAATTAGATAGATATATATACATTCAATAGAATATCTGTTGAAAGCAATCGAAAGTTCATTGCTTTACGGCATTAGTTTTCGAGTGCTATTGAGAGGCATTTATATACTTCACCCTCTTTTTCCTACTATTTACAGACTTCATAAATGGTCGTAAGTATATAGAGCTAGAAAAAAAAGAAAAGATTATTGATTTGTTCATTTCATTTACAGAATATCTTCTTTTGTCATTTTTAATAACACTCTCGGTTTCACTATATTTTGAACGGATATCCTGTGTCTGGAGATGTATACTTCCAATGTTGCCAGTTGAGGCGTTTTGTACTAGAGGGAAACTGCTCTGCATAATTTGTGTTTCAAGTTGTTTTTAAAGGGGTTTACTTCGTAACACGGAGTCGTTCGAAAAACGAAGTAATCTCCTGAGTTTGACAATCATCAATTTGTATGCTTCTGCCGGCGTCCTGGCATAGGGGTAGCTCGTCTTCTCCGTGATCTGGACCTGCCGGTTTCAAGTCCCGGTTCGGGCATGGTTATTCTTCTTCTGTGTTCTATCCGTGAAATGTGTGAATGTTCCCCCCTGTAAAAAAGGTTTATGCAAGCGAATGTGACGTATGAAGTAGCTAAGTCGTACTCTTGGCCCTAGTTGGCGCTACTGAAAAAACAAGAGGCGCTCACTTGGCTTAAATCGCTGACAGATATGTCAGCGGGCTTGTAAAGTGCCATACGCAACAACAACAGCATGTTGCTATATCACGGGTTATTGTTGCCATAGCTTTAGAATAAAGCTTTCTCCGACAACAAGCAACCAGCCATCCACGCTGCCGATAATTTGTTAGTTAGTAAAACACCAAATATATTGCCTTAGTATTTGTAACTGTAATTCTGTTTTTCCTCAGAATAAGCAACCAGCCATCCACGCTGCCTATAGTTATATTCACGTTTAATTTTGCAAGAAAAATAAAACGTAAAATATATTACCATGTGATTTGTAACTTACCATATAAGTGCTTCTTAAATAATTCTCACTTCGTTTCGAGAGTGTTTCAAGTGGTTTTTAAAGGGGTTTACTTCGTAACACGGAGTCATCCGAAAAACGAAGTAATCTTCTGAGTTTGACAATCATCAATGTGTAAGCTGCTGCCGGCGTCCGGACATGGGGTAGCGAGTCTTCTTCCTGATTTGGGCGTCCCGGGTTCGAGTCCTGGTTCGGGCATGGTTGTTCTTTACCCTGTGTTCAATCTGTGAGGTGTGTGAAAGAGCCCCTTGTAAAAAGGAGTTGTGCAAGAGAGTGCGTGAGTGTCATCTTCATATGAGCTGATGTAAGAATTCTGCCCTCGGGTGCTCGGGGATCCTTACCCCCAGAAGCTACTGTATCTCTCTTCCCTCGATCTCTTGGACTTGGTTTCAATACAAGGGAGATAAGTAACAACAAAGAGCTGTTAAGTCGTGAAATTGGCTTCAGAATTTTTTTTAATGAAAAAAGTGCGTTTTTCATTTTTAACCAGACGATTTTCTTAGAAATGAAATTTATTTAAAAAAACACCTTTAGAAAGTAATCTCCTCAGTTTAAAAATAATCAGTTAGTTTGCTGCTTTATCAGAAATTATTGTTTCCATAATTTTAGAATAAGGCTTTGCCCAAGAATAAGCAACCGGCCATCCACGCTGCCGAGTATTTTAAGTTTATTTGCAAGAAGTATAAAAAGCAACATATATTGTAATGAGATTTGTAACTTGCCATATACATGCTTCTAAAATAATTCTCACTTCATTTCGAGGATGAGAATTGTGTAGTATGAGCTCCATACTGTGACCACAACATCATTTGGCAAATGCACTTGATGATAACTCAGAATCTCTACGTTTCAGGATATCCGCACTCTTTGTCCAATATTTAGATCCGGATCTCTGGTCACCTAATCCTCTTTCAGGGTATATATTTCTGTTTTTCCCACTTAAAGAAAGTTATACGTCTCGTTTTCTTCTTCTTTTTTTTTTTTTAAACTTACGATTTTATACGAATTGTTAAACAGCGAAATTAACTTCAGAATTTTTTTAAATTTAAAAAAAAGAAACATATGCATTTTTTTTCTTTTTAACCGGATGAATTTGTTGGAAATACAGATTTATTAAATAAACCTTTAGAAATGAGAGAGTGTAGTAATGTGTTCGAAAACTGGGATATAAATCTTAAAACATGAAACTCTGTGCAGAAATTTCATCAAGAATTCTTAGCTTCTTGCAATGATATCGAATCAGTTAAAGACAGCTTAAAAACTAAATTACATTGGTTTTCAACTATATCATTTGTATCTCTTGCAAACTGCTATTCTATATTTCCTATTCTATACAGGATACTACTGCTATTCTATACAGGATATTTACTCTAATCGCTGCCCAGCAGCTAATTTCTAAACTGCTACAGATAGACATCTACGTCCTGCTGGAAAAATGCTTTAAAATGATGTAAACGTTTATAATTTATGTAGTATAAATTACTTAATGTATTATCAAAAAAAAATTACAAATTCAAAATTTTTATAAAGTTTTGCTATTCTTTTCAACATTTTGGTAAAATACTCTTTATACACTAACCTTTTAAACAAAAAAAGTTTAAATGTTCTGTTATTAAAACAGGTCGAGTAATATAATATGGAATACGGTAATTATAAAAATGCTGCTTTTATTCGTGTTTTAAATATTATTTCATTTTTTAGCGAAACTGCTTAGTTTTTCTCACCATATTATTTTCTACAAAACTCTGATTTTTTCTATTTTTTTTTTCGTACTAGTTGAATACTTAAATTAGTCTTTTTATTTGTTAACAATTAAAGTAATAAAAAGTGGAACTGATTTATTAATTAGGTTCAAACATTTTAGTTTCTCAAGAGCTGATAAAGGATTTCTAAAGCAAATTTGAATACAATCAGTATTTAGTTTCAAACAACAAATATTTGGTCAGTTTTAAACAATAAAAGTTTTTGCTATCGTATATGTCGAGGTGTCTAATTTTCATTACTATATATGACTATTAGAATAAAGAAGCTGTATAATAATTTTAATTTCGTATTTTTTAAGCATTACTTTTATAAATTCAAAAAACATAAAATATAATTCATTATTTCGCCAAAAGCATTTTTCTTATTGGAACTATATAACTAACCGTTTGGAAATCACCTATTGGATCACGATTCGAGTGGAATCCCTGTATAGACAGAATAGCCTATAATATCAAAATTATCTTCCAAATTACGATCCAATTAAGATCTATCAATATACATGCATATCAATTCATTTGCAAAGTACTTGCACAATGAATCAAAACCCAAACAGCTTTACATTTTCAGTTAAAAAAATCTATTATTTCAATAATAATAAAAATTTGTCTTCTTTCTCTCCTATGGCTTAGCTTAGATAAATTTAGAAAGTAGAATTTTATAATATAATCCTCCTTATGTGTTTAACATTTCACTTATCCCTGCATGCCACCGTTTTGATATAATAATTTTAAAGTGATTTTTTGTACTAAATTCAATAAAGTGTTATGTCTTTATAATTGATTAATATATTATATATTTTTTCGCAATTTTATTCTTTTAAATATAATTTCACTTAATATATATTAGCCTATATTCAGAATGAAGAAATAAGAAGGACATACGTAAGAAGAATAAAAATGTAAGTTTCTAAAATCAGTATTAACAAAAATTCTGATATCTCTATATTATTCGCCCTTGATAACATTCGAACATGTAAAATTGAAAAACATGAATGCAATGGACAGGTTTCCGCCATTATTTTATCAAAAAAATTGATCAAAAATATGTATTAAAATATGCAACTAAAATACAAATCTAAAATATAATTGCAAAGATAAATACATTTGTAACGATATTATAAAACATAAATAGGTGTTTAAAATCTCGTCATATTGGGAATTATTAACCCAATTAAACTGTTTGGAGATTATTTTGTGTGCCCTCTCTACTGGGTTGATAATTAATTTCTAAACCATTATATATATATATATATATATATATATATATATATTCAATTGGAAAAATGTTTTAAATGCTCCGGATAATTACATTGTGTGTTGTTTGATAAATGTATTTCCCAAAATGTCGCGAAATCTAACATTTTATACAGACCACCATTATTATAAATCATAATTAATAAAATACTTTTGACAATTTAATATTTCAAAAAAAATCCATTATTCTTCAGTTAAAACAAATCGACTTATGAAATGTTAAAAATTACTATTATAAACGAATATTACTGATACATTTAGAGTTCTGAAAGAGATCTTATAGGAGTGTTTGCAAATTGAATTTATGTCCTGTTGCGCTACTTTTTCAAGCTATTCCTTAAAATAAATTTGTACACGACCCTTATTAAGATTAAATGGTTATAACTCGGTTAATTTTAGTCGTGAAAGGGAAATTTTTTATTATATATTTTAGAATATCTAAAGGTTTTTTTTTTTTTTTTTTTTTTTTTACTGAAAATGACTAATAGGATCGTGAGACCGTATTTAGAGGTTAGATTGAGGTTAGGACTCATAACTTTTGAAGAAATACATTTATTGACTCACACAACATAAAGCAGATTCTTTCCTATCATTAAAGTATTTTTCCTAAGTATAACTCTCTCGTTATATATACATATATATCTAGTGGCTTAGAAATTAACTATTGGTTTACAATAATAGCGAACATCTTGCATATACATATATAATTTTCAAAATTATATATTATATCATAATTATTAACTGAGATTCAAATTTTTCTCAAAAATTCAAACGATTGCATCTTGCCGTTGTATAAAACAATTGTTTGCTGTTGCATATTTACATTCTCATTAAGTTTTCATTTCTAATGCTCCGCTAAAGGAGTTCTTAAACTTTCCATTTCTGCCTTTGTCTAAAATATTATCTAATAAAGCAAAATTTAATTGCATAAAATATTTTATGTAATTCTTATGGTTTCTGTTAAAAATTTATATTTGTTTATTTATATTTATTAGAATTGATTTTATGAAGTTTAAATCTTTCTTGATTCATTTCTATTTCTAAACGTTCATCTATTAAAGATACCCGTTAGATATTTATTAAAATTTAATTTTTGAAAAAATTTAAATATTGTACGTTTTAAATCTTTATCTAACAATTCCTTTCAAAGTATTATGAATATAATCATGATATCTGCAAATTTCTGAATAAGAAATTAAAAAAAAAAAACGAAAGAGACTTATATTTAAATAATTAAAGTTATCTGATATTTGTGGAATGTTGCTTCTCGTCGAATATGTCTATGAAAGTTGCCTATCTGTGATGAACTTGTGCATCTACATCAAGTGTATTTGTAATTTTGAAAATTATAAAACAATATACTGTATTCATGTTTGTATAGTTGAGCTGTATAATTTAATTCTGTTATATGAATTGAAATATATATTCCATCAATGTGAGTGGCATTAATCTGTTCACTTATTATTAATAGATTTTGTTGAAATTCAATTCTATAAGGTGTCTGTATCAAAAAAAATCGTATATAAAATTTAAGCTTCTCATTTGTTGTATATTAATTTAAGTTCTAATTCACTATATACATCAGCATTTTATGAATATAATTTTGTCCTTTTACTTTAAATAAATTACATTTTCTTCCATGAATTAAAATTCAGTGAAACAGTTAAAATGCCAGCCAGTTAAAATACCAGCTTGGACAGAGAAAATAACGTGGGAAATATATGAGAAATGTGGGAAAACGTAAGTGAATGAAATATGGAGCATCTCATGTTCGAGAAGGATGGCTACGTTAATTGAGAATATAGTAAACGTTTTTAATTTTAGCAAACTGATTCACTAGATGAAAACGTCACAAAAAACTGCTTTTTAAATGACAGTAAAAATACATGATTCACAGTTGTCAATAACAGTTGAAGAAGTTTCAGTTCAATTGTCATGTTTTATGTTTGATTTATTCGATAAAGTTTTAATAATTATTTTATTTCCCCTCTAATTTGTAAAATGCATGTTTCCTTTCGATCTTCAGTCATGAATTGACAAGAATGGATTGAAATAACCCCTAAAATATATTGGGGATTTCATGTACAATGCTAACTCAATGTACTACATTATGATTAAAATAAATGTTGAAAAAGTAGCTGTATTTGTGTCTGTGTTTATTGTGTCTGTATTTGCGTCTGTGTTTAACAGAAAAGACAGGATTTCAGTTATAATGTAGATTTTAATTTTGAGATTGAAAAAAAGAATTCTCTGATCTTTCTTAAATTGCTGTGCTTAACCCTCCAGCTGCGTATCCCGTGATTTCCGTGGGTAGGCAATCAGACCATTTTTTGTTGCATCCCGCGTTTTTCGCAGCTTAGAGTGTTTATTTTTACGATTATAGATTTTTATTATATTATATTATTATCGTGTAACATATAGTATCAGTTCACCTTCTTTGAAGAATATTTGAACTTTATTGCAAACATCGCATCTAAATAGTGATTTTAAAGAATTACTCAGCCAGAGGGTTAATGAATCATAAACATAATTTTTTATTGTGATATTAGTTATTATAAAACATTAATTAGGCTATGAATATGATAAAACTGTCGTTGCTTTTCTTTGTAAAAAATCAGAATAAATCCAATTATACATATTTTATAAACTAATTTTTTTTCGAATAGTGTATTTCAATTATTAATTTTTTCAAATAATATATTTAAATTACACGCACACGCACACGCACGCACACGCACACACACACACACACACACACACACACACACACACACACATATATATAATTGCGCTATTGAACAATCATCAAATAACCACAAACAAAAATATAGAACCAGTAAGCAGATCTATCTTGCTAAGGACTGTGACTTTAGGTATCACAGCCAGTTTTCGGCTGAAGTACAGTCCAATGAATAGTAAAGAATTATGCAAGTTATTTTTATCATAATTTTAACTAATCAATGTATAAAATGTTGTTCAAATAATTTCATTAAATTCGAAAGATTATTTATTATCTTATGCAAAAATTGTGTAAACACTTGTATCCAAAAATTAGATTGCAGGAAAATAGCATGCGCTATCTCCAAAATAAATAATATTCGGTTTATTTTAATGAAATTGGTAAATACATGTCCAGTATTGTGATATAGCTTTAAATAAAATAGCATAATAAAAAGAAGTAAACAGTTTTCAAATATTTATATAAGATTAAAAATAGCCAGAATATAACATTCATATTTTTAAAATTATCAGTCTAATATGGGAGCAGTACATTACAACAAATCATCATGCTGAAACTCAGATGGTTGTTGTGTTGTCAAAGCTTTTTTCGATGCCATTTTTCTAAAAGCGAATAATTTGAATCCTAAAAAGTTCTAGCAAAATGTTCCTGCCCGGCATAGGCTCTTTCTGGACCATCCGAAATATACGGTATGCTACTATAATTCGATGGTTTTATTAAACACAGGATTCAGTGAATGCCTTTTTACTCCAGAAAACAATCCACAAGATGAGTTTTGAGTACCCTCATGTTATAGCGAGTAAAAATAAAATCGTCGGGAACAGCTTACAGGAAAAACTTCACAAGAATATCATTTCTATACCTCTGCGTGGATGCATCTAAGATATGCGGAGATTTATAGTACTCCAAAAAGGTTTTATATGCTACGAAATGATCGATCTACCTTTTATTTGAGGTAGGATAATGGGCACCACGCTCTCTCTAGATGATGATTTAACTACAATCACTTTTTGTACTAAATCTAGACTCATAATTAAACAGAGCGATTCTAACTTTTCTGCGCAAAAAATAGTGTTCCCAATTCTACAAATAAGTGAGTTTTTTTTCTGCAATTTGTGGATAAAAACATAACAGGTCATTAGGTGTAAAGATCTTTTTGATCTAATTGATGTATTGCGATTGCTATGTAAGTACGATTCTCCAATTGATGTATAGGGTATCACTTTTTAAATTGTGGAAGTTATCATTTTTTAAATAATAAAGAAAAATATTTTGTAACTCAAAGTTTGGACACTAGGATTAAATAGAAGACTTGATATTTTTTTTTATTATTTCTAACATTGCAAGAAAAAATCGTTTTTTCTGTATGTCAGCTGCTTTTTATTAGCTGGAGATCTTGCTTCAACTGGTAGTATGACGTTATTCATAATTACTAAATGTCAAAACCTGGCATAAGTTTTTTTTATAAGCAACTAAACACTGAAAATTAGCTGACACTATTTATAATAGCCCTAACATTACAATTCATTTAATTAAATTTATAACGTTCATTCTGACTGGTGCAAAAATTAATTGAAACAATTTGATGGATATCGTTGTTAATGTATTTTTAAGAGCGAGTGAGTAGCCGTTGATTTAGCCTGATATTCAAAACATTTTTATTTGTTGCTATTTATTTAATTTTTCGAAACTTAACAAACTGTCCTCTTCTACTTCCAATAATATTATTACATTTTTTTTTCTTCGAATTATGCCATGCCATATAATGAAAATTAATTTCACTGTCCATACTGTTTTTATCAAATAAACAGAATTTAATCGTAGCAATGATTGTAATTTCTTCTCAATAGCCAATTCCTAGAAATATACTACAAATCATTAAATGAAAGCTACACTATGAGATATTCTCTAGATACAGCATACTTTTCAAACAAATACCGTTTAAAAAAGTGATAACGATCACGGATAAATTTTAAACCGATAGATTTAACCGTGCAAAATTTCAGTCCGAAAGAGGAGATGAATTACTTCGTTTTTATTTACTACAGGTTAAGAAGTGTAAAACTTAAGTCCAAAGAGTAAACTGCATGACTTATTTATTTCAAAACACTTTCAGAAACATCCTAGAGTTTTCGATACCTTATTTATCTTCCGGTAAATCATCGTAAAGAAAGGAAGGTTTTCTCTAAAATATACTTTTTTTTTCTAATGGAAATATCTATTATGGAAGGATTGCAAAACAAAAAAAATATACCAAAAGACAAATTTTAAACAAAATGTTATGTTTAAAGGAAACCCAAAGGCATAAATTTTTATAATGAAAGTCGTAAAAAGTACATTAACCTTCGTGTCAATGACTGAATAGTTCTGATCAAAAAGAAGATATATCTAATGCTGATCATAAATGTTTATGCCATAAGGCATCAAAAAATACGTATTTACTACTTGTTTAATCCCACATATGTTTGAATGCTTCCAGAAATTTTATGACAAGCGGAAAAAAAGCTGATGAAAATATCAGCATAATCGACTTACACAAAAAAAGGGAATTTTGAGAACCTTCTAACAATATATTAAACCGAGAAAAAAAAAACGTTTTTAAATATTCAATATATTAAATTTATTTTAATTCTTTAAATAAATTCATACATAATAATGAAGACGGCATTTATTTATGCTAGATATCAATAATTTTCCATGAATTTTAATTTTAAGTAAATTAATTAAATTCAGTCTGAAATGGAAGCAATTTTAAAATTAAAAATTTATTCTTTTTGAACTGCGTACATTAATTGATTGCAAGGTATAAACTCCAACACATCGGATTAATCTTTTATATACGCATGTAAATCAAACGCCACGAAGGAACTAGAAAATAAATCAGAACTGAAAATTTGGAAGTCTGTAAAATATCTGTATCTTCTGTGCTAAAAATAAATAAAATATATGTGCTAAAATATATCAATTTTTGAACTATAATCTATTAAAATTTTAAACATGTATATTCTATATAGAGCATTAAATCCTCATTTAGACATGCTGCAATTTTTGAAGCATAATCCAACTAAAATTTGAAACATATATATCCTATATAGTACATTAAATCCTCATTTAGACATACTGCAATTTTTGAAGTATAATCCAACTAAAATTTGAAACATACATATCCTATATAGTACATTAAATCGTCATTCTTAGGAACAATCTTAGATAACTTCACTGTTGATTTTGCAATAAAAAACACAACAAAATGTTAAATAAACTTTGTACAATTTTGTACTTCCAGGGTACAATTTTATTTGTTCATTTTTACTTTCTCATGAAGAAAGTATCGTCAAAAAATTCGAACTCGAAATTTTGACGAATCTTTACGTTTTAGACCTCCCTGAGACGCTTTTTGAAAAATATGTCTGTCTTTGACAAAGATTACCCAGAAACTCTTTGAACAAGACTTATGAAATGTGGATTTTTGGGAGAAATTATTTTGTCTTCAAGAATTTCAGAGGCACCAAAGATTGGTACCTAAAGTAAAATAAGATTTCTATCTTTAGTCCGAAAACACAATTTTTGGAATAATGTCTGATTGTCTGAATAATCAAGGTAAAAATATGTATTTTTATAGCAAAAATGCTGATATGTATCACATTTTTGAAGAAATACGTTAAATGAAAATCTGTTAATCTGCCCACCCATATTATAAATCGGAATAAGCTGGATGGATAAAATATGATTATCTTGTCGTAGTTTATGATCTAAACATTTCAATTAGTAAATTCCTCACACTATTACTTTCTTTCTTTCACCACAGAATATCCCCGAACTTGGAATCTCTAGGATTCCCTATCGGTTTAAAGGATATACGTGGAAATATTTATTAAGGAAAAAAAATTTAGTTTATACAAAAAAAGTAACTCTATACAAAATTATGATGATGAAGGAGGTGGTCGGTGGGGAGTTAATATATTTTCAATTAATTATTTAGATTAATATATTCTCTTAAGATATCAGAAGTTAATATATTCTGGAAATTCAAGCTATTACTGGTATATCACTTTGTGGAGGAATGTGATAACGAAATTTTACATCAAAACTTTTTACTCCGTTTGAAGTTCAAAACCAAATTCATCACTTGGTATATTGTTTGTATGTTATCTTTCTTCATATACGTGAATAATGTATCTCAAAAAGGCAATAAGTAAAACAAATAAAAATAGATTCGAAATATTGTCTCTAAAACTGTTGATGTTGTATGAGAATTATAGTTTAATTGCTCGATTTTCTTAAAGCTAAGACAAATATAAACAGAAAACAGTCCTTACTGAGGAAGTATACCAAACACTGATGGAGGAATACTCCCACTGCTTTTGCTTCTAGAAGAAAGACCAATTTTATAAGATATGACGTTTCTCTACGAAAAAAGAGAATTTCCAAGTTTAAATACTTGATCTCGTTTTTATTTGACACCCCGACTTTTTGAATCGAATTTCGAAGCAGGGCGTATTTAACAGAATGAACGAGTGACTCATGCTGTCATGATGCTCCTCGAATTTAAAGGGCTATCTACTCAAAGTGAAACAAAGGTAGTTAAGAGAGTGACTCAAGAGACCTAAAATTTTGACCATATGGAAAAATTTTAGCACAAGAAGGCAGTACAATTCTCATAACACCATTCACGATATCTGAAAATGATGATTTACCAGCATATGTGTCACAGAAAACAAGATATAAATTTTGAAACCTGTTATTTCAAAGATATCTTTTAGCCGTCATCAGTGAGTTAAGAATCAAACTTCAAATAAATAGTTTACATGTAGGAACAAAACCGTAAAATCGTGGAGTACATTCTTAATTTCTAACTAAGGTTAAACGTAAGCTCGATCATAAGACAGAATTACATACTGGCAAAGATTTCAGAGGCTTGTTCTTAAATTTGAAAAAAACCGAAGGGAAATTTTCATCAACTCTAATACTATATGGAATGCATTTTTAAAAATGTTATTCATATTGCTAATATAATTTTTTTCAAGGTATCAAACTGTGTTTCTATCGAACAGAAAAAGCATCAATATTCTTTAGAAATTATCCATAATCTTAGAGGTCATTTCCATATTTTCAGAAAGAGTTCGGGGCCGTTTAATTAAAGTTTAAAATGTAACGACTGTTTCTTTAAATGTTCGAATTGACAGCCTTTTTTTTTAACAACAAGTCTGCATAGTGATTTCCATGATATAAGGGATTTAGTAAAATGTCCAGGAATATTAATTTCTATTCCTCTTCTACTGCATTCTAAAGTCCATCAATCGTGGTGGGCTTGCACTCAGAAAGAGATCATTTTAGCAAATGAAAGGCACGATAGTCCACAGTTGAAACATCAGGGACTTCGCAGAAATGCCTTGAAAAGGTATATAGCAAATGCGTACCAAACATCATTCTTTGTTCAAATAATGCAGTGTGCGCAGTTTTCAAAGTGCGACATGCAGCTTTGTCTTGATAAAGTATTACTCTTTGAAAGTCATTTGGATAACGGAATGAAATTTCTGCTGTAAGTATTAGACATAGTTCTTTCTCTCGATGGAACGGTGAGTCGATTTTAACATTTTTCTTTTCATTCTTCTTATTTTTAATTTCTTTTAGTAGGAGATCCATGTGCCAATCACAAACCACTGCTGATTTTTTTTTTGAGGGAGGGGGGATTGACAGAAGTAGGTTTATGTATTTTTTCTCTCAGTTTTCGATAGTGAATGGACCTGTTTATGTTGTCGTCATTTAAATAAATCCATATTTTATCAAATTAAAAGACGCATTTCCATTTATCTCTTACTAAATAGCTTCATATGAGATTCTACAAACTGTTCTGTGATGTACTACATGCTTCGGCAAAAAAGTAGGTTTTTAAAAATCATTTAAGTCGTAAATCGTGGTTTATTATTTTATTTATTTCTGCTATAGTTGTATTTAAAGACTTGGCATGGAATTCTATGTCGGTGGATTTCCTATTTTTAGCACTCATGTCATTTTAGAAATATTTAAAATAGTAGTATCTTTTTCGGATTTTCATTTGTAATCTTCCTCACATGTGGAAATACTGATTGATGGTTTGACCCTTTTGGGTTAATAAATTTCTAATTTTTTCACTTAGAAATTTTAATACTTAGCGTTTCACAATGCTTTTGAGTTATGAAATAGAAATATTTCTCTTCGAAAAGCATAAAAAACGTATCATTTAATTCATATCTTGTTTACATGCGAAGTTTTTAAAGAATAAATTTAAAAGTAGCAGATTATATTTCTCATTTCAGACAATAAGCTATTCCCTGAAAATTTCCTTCAAAACATTTCAATACAGTTCGGAAAATTTGTAAAGACCCTCTATAATTGTTCAATTTATAAAAAAAATCATATGAAAGTTATTGCGAAAAGAAGAAATATGACTTAAATATGAAAAGTATATATTAAATTTAATAATTTATTGACTTTCAATACAGTCAAATAATGTGATGTCAAATCCAAGCAATGAACCTAAGTATATGATCTAAACATGTATCTAAATGTTGTATTGCGTTGCTCAGTGTTTATGCGTTTGTCATCAAACATCCCCTTCTGTTTTCACAATGTTAGCATTTTGTGCAGGAAAAAATGTGTTATAATTCGAATTTTGGTTATTATTGTTCAAAAGAGAACGACAATTGTCATAAGAAAATGTTTCTTGAGCAATCTTTAAGAGTAATCTTTAAACCTATATCATTCTGTGGTCTTTCTTCTTTTAGGCCTCAGATTTTAAATTTCTCATTCAGATGTCTGTATATTTACTACTTAATTTATAAAATAAAAATAATTTCTGAATAATTTAAATAAAGGTAATTCAATGCATTATAAAGGCCGAAAAAGAGGTTATAATAAAGCTAACACGAACCATGCTAACGAGTTAGCTAAAGAATCTAACACGAGCCATGAACCATTTTAATGTAAACATAAAGTGATAGAAAATTAAACTGGCAATGTTTAAAAATAAAAAAAAAAGAATACCCAGATAAATTTTTAATATAATAACTAGAGCTATATTAAAAAGATAGCATATAGTAAAAGTTAAACGTTTATTTCAAACAGCAAACGAATTAACCTGACCATGCTGACCAACAATTGCACTAACTGCTGTAAATTGAAATTTGAATCGAGATAGATCACTTTAAGTTTATCCCATATAACTTTCTTATTTTCTTAAAATTAAGGAATATCATCACTCAGATCGCAGGAAGGAAGTACAAGTTTATTTTGTATTGGGTTTTCAAGAAAGAACATATCAGTTACTTAATTGTAAATATAGATTCGTTGTAATTTTTCTTATTTTTATCTAATTGCATTTGTTTTAATAAATATGAATTTTGTATCACTAAGCAAAGCATTCATATAATCATCTCAACTGCGACATACATTTCGTATTTAGTTAATCACATTTTAGAACAAATTACTGGAATTTTTATAAATTATTTCCTGTTTCTTGACCGAGAGCATAATTGATGACTAAAGCTGTTTTATAAACAATTATTAATGCTCATTTGAATTTATTCTGATTTTTTTTAAATTTTAGAATTATTTGTTTATTTTAAAATAAGGAAGTAATTAAATGAAGGCCCTTTTTCTTGTAAATTTATATACGAAACACTAGTTGACGGGTTGAGATTAGTTGACCGAAGATTTGACGAGCACTTAATTAACATCTTTCCCCGAGGTGAATTTAGAGCCATGTTAACGAAGTCTATTGATTTCTTTCTAACTAAACCCAGATTGAATGTGATTGGTGGAAGTCTTGAAGGACTTCGACAGTTGCTATTGTCAAATGTAGGTTAGGAAATTTTGAATATTTTTCACTGTTAGAATTAAATTTTGAAACGTATGAACATGCCTTTTAATTAAGAAATGTTTATGTATTCCTATTGTGTTTTCTCATATCTATGAATTTTCTTTTCTTTTTTTTCCCCTAAGTAATTTTTATCGTTTCTTCCGAAATGGGCGTGACGATTTATCATGGCTTTTATAATAAGAAGTCGTCTTTCCTTATATGATCGAAATTATTAGAAATATTAAGAAATAAAAAAAAAATATATTCATTGTAATTTTTTCTGCCGGTTTAAGTCTTATTTCAAAAGATTCAAAACATAATGTAAACCGGAATAACAGGAAGAATCGTCATATCCCTCTACTGCAGATGTAAGAAGTAAAATATAAAATAAAAATTATTTTATCTTACCTTTAAAAAAACACACCAGTGAATTGAAAAAGTCGTTGAAAATACCTTCTAAGCTTTAATTTTAGTGACAATTTAGGGATAAAGAAAAATCTTAGTATTAAATAATATATTGATATTAACCAGTGAAGTAACTAGAAGTCTGAGATCCCGAGTCCGTGCTTTAGAAAATTAAATTCCTTGCTATCACTAAGTATCAAAACTATCATCTCGTATTATGGTCTGAGGTTTCCTGGCATTTCGCCAATCCTGTTGCATCACAGCTTCGCTACAAATGTCAGTATAGTTAGTGCGAAAATTTTGGACTTCAAAGCACTCTAATACAAAAGAAGGTTCAATTGCATAAAACGTAGTAGCAAAATATGGGAATAATTCATATTGTGATAGATATTATTTCTGTGAAACTCTGTTTCTATACTTGAATTAATAACTTTTTCTGCTTAGTTAATTAAGATAAGAATTTTTTTTCTTCTCTCTTTCAGAAGGCAAAATTATAAATATGAGTATATTAAAAATAATAAGAAATAAATAAAATAAAAAAGATAAAAGTATGTTTTTATTAAACTTTAGCAGTTTTTTTTAATATAAGTTTCTTTTAGTGAATGTTGTTTATCCTACTTTAATTTCAAACATTTAAAATTTGACATTTAAAAGCTTAACGTCTAAACAATTCCGTATTCAACGGACAAGCGTTCTAGTTAGCAGCAAGTTCATGAAAATATTTTTGTGGAAGTTTTCTGCGCTTCTTTGGCATATTGTTTTTGAAATCAGTTGCTTTCTGGCGCCATCTATTGATGAAATATTTAAATTTGGTGTTTTATTTATTAAAAGAGTAAGAGAAAAGGTAGACATTATAAAAATTTTATTAAACTACTAAAATATATGTAATACAGATGAAATAATTCCTTAAAAACAATGCTGATAAATTATACAGAATTTTAACAATCATAACAAAAAATAAATACAAATGCATTCACTAATAAAATGATTGGTTTCTTCTAAACACCGATGTTAAAAAGTAAGTTCGATATCTATTAACATACATTTAACATTTAACACATCAATGTCATCATTTCACGATCTTAAACAAAAAAGAAAATTATCAACATTTATCTTAAATTATTTTCATTTATTTTCACAAATTAGACCAATTAAATAATGGATACAAAAACACTTTTTATTCATATAAATAAATATGTCCATCCATTTTTCTTTTTAGTATGCAAGTGATATTGTAAGGCTACCAAAAATCTTTTCGAAAGAATGTTTATTCACGCTATAAGCGAAATAAAAAAAATCAGACGTATAGGAAAAGACAACTTTCTTTAAAAAAAATCAGTCATTTCCTAAAAATATATTTCGTTTAAATTTCCTTATAAAACTTTAAATCGTTTATATACATTTTTTTCTTCCTATAGGAACTTGATTCCCCTTTAAATTATGAATTAAAATAGTGTAAATTTCGTTAAGGTTTTATTCACCGAAACATTGTATGAAATACAATATACAATACACCGAACATTGCATGGCTTTAAATTCAAATAGCGATTTTTTATTTCATAATCATTATTTATGTATTTTATTTTGCGAAGATAACAAAACCCTTGATCACAAATTTAATATATAGATAATACATCAAATATATTGAATAATAAATTTCACATACAGAAAAGAATATCACTACATCCAACTACTTTTTATAGAATACATCAAACAGCCAACATTTAGCTTCATATCAAAAGTGTGAATAGTTTAGACAATGACATACCGACAAAGGGAAAGGAGGTATAGATATGCCCCAACGTTAATGTTGGGGAAGAGCAACACCAGAAGAAAAATCTCAGGATTTTTATTTTCCTTTAAAATCCAAATATGACCGTAGAGAGAAAATATTCTCGCCATCTCGCCGCAACATTTACCCTTACTATATCATTAAGTTTAGGGTAATTTTTGTATAAACTACATGCGACATTTCTTAAACTTATCAAAATTAAAGTAGAAACTATTACAGCATTTATTAAAGAATCCTAATATGTTAAATTGCATACTATATACGAACGGACAGCATTTCGTATATTATGAAATTTTAGATTAAGTCCAGTAATGTAAGCATTTTTCTTCAAAATAACTTAAGGCCAAAATGTTGTTTTTTCTATAGAAATCTTATTTATAAATGATATCTCAAACATCCCTAATGTTCTGATATATGCTTCTCATGTTTTAAGGGGGTTAGGGCTGATGTTTTATACTTTTAAGCATTTCAGTCAAGGTTTAGACTGAAATGCTTAAAAGTATAAAGTATGACATCTTTCACGAGATTTCCCAATACGTCTAGGTGAGCTTCGATTGATTGGGGGGGGGGGGAGAAGTGAAATAAAATGGGGTGCTTTTTAAATTTTTTCTAGATTATTTTAAAATGGCGCATTCACTCCATTATAGTTAACTCATTAATACAACTCAATAAAAATTAACTAATTAATAATTTACTAATATCATTAATAATAATTAACTCAACTCATTAATAGTTAGTTAAATTTGTAGAGGATAAAAAATTTCTGAAAATAAATATCGACATTGCATATTTTTTATAAAAATATAAATACAAAAAATTCCAATGATTTTTCCATTTTTTTAAAATCTACTTTTAGAAAAAGGGAGATGGGTCAAATAAGTTTTCCCAAATAAAACTACTATGCAAAATTACTTATTTTTATATTTATATTTAATTTATGTTGGTGCATCCATAATAGAGCGCCAGTGTGGCGTAGAAATTTTAGAGAACGTTGTTTCTAATTTGTATTATATTTAATTAATTACAAATTAAGAGATCATACCAAAAAAGATTCTATTTTGCTTCTAAATGAGATATTACTCAAACATGACTAAACTGGCACATTGACAAAAATACCAAACATACATTTATCAGTTGACGAAGGGGAAATATAAAGTTACAAAATTTGAGACTTTGAGTTCACTATGTATTATAATTACATATTAAACATGTACTAAATAAGTCAATCTTTGAGTCAGTACACCTGTTGATATTTATATGTATCTTTAAATTTTTTTTAACCTAGCAGCCCAAGTTCACCTAGCGCAGGAGAAAGAAAATTTGGAATAGCTCAGACTATATCTTAACTGAAATGATTGAAGCAATAAAACCTCAGCTATAAATTCTGTCCTGTTTTAATTCCCTGGTCACTGACCTATTCCAAGATTGCCAATATAACAGTTTTTTAATAGCTTCCTAAAAGAAGGATAGTCATAAGTAAGATCTCTGAGGTTTAAAAAAAATACATTAGCATAAAATTGCTTGGGAGATTCTTTGACTTAAAAATCCGGACAAATTTTAATGTCTAAAAAGAGTAATCTTAAGTAGAAAAATAAAGATAATGATTTTTATCCAGCTTTTAAAGCTTCAAAAAATTTTTATCCATCCTCCAAAATAAACTAAAAAATCTATCAATCAATCAATAATTTCATTAAATTTCAATAAATTAATAATTTTATTAAATTTAAATAAATTAATAATATAAAAAAATAAAAATATTTTAATCCATGCAGTGGTGCTATTGAGGAGATTTTAAAAAAATGTTTCTTTTCAAATCCATAAATGAGTAATTGCTTTTTTACATTTTATTTTCCTTACTTCGAAATTTGTTTCATTAAATCATTCTATATGTATAGGACTTCTTAAAATAGCTTATTTCACATTAGAATGTAATGTAAATAACTAAAATAATTATAACTTGTGAATTCAGTTCTTTGATTTTTTTAAATCACATTAATGGCCTTTATTGTTTCTTAATTCTGGATCATTTTAGAATGTGTTATGAACTTTCTCAAAAAAGCAATACAATTTCACATTTTATTATTTTAGTGCCACTTAACATTAAAACAAATTAAGATTTGCGTTCTTTCAAAATAGCAATAAATTTAGGTGTTTCAAACCTGGAAATAGTAACTCATTTAAAAAAAACACCATTCCATGATATATATAAATTTACATAATAAATACATAATTTTATTGCAATACATGCAAACAAAAATATATTTTAAATTAAAAAACAAACATTGTATAAATTACAAGAATTCTTCAAATAGTAAGAATTGGAGCAATTAGATTAAATTAGATTAGGAGCATAAACATATTAAAATGTAAAAGCATTAAATGAGCAATGTTTCATGGTACACGTACTCTTTTGTAAAACTTTACAAATCCATTACCATTTTAATAGTTATGTTAATAATTATAACCTTATTTGTTATAACTAACTAAATGTGCTGTAGGATTTAAAAGTACAATTTCAATTTTCAGTTCATTTGATTAACATTGCATTAAAATTTTAATTTCCTTTTCCATTAAATTTTCATGCTGCCATTTCATAGTCAGGACACTTTTTTAAAGAAATTGTCGATTTTTAAAAAAAAATTTCAGAAATAAAATAAAGGAATTTAATCAGATAATGACTTAAAATTAAATGTTTCACAAAGATTTTAGGACCTGAAACATTCTACCTCATTAATGCTTACTTAGATTTTTTAAAAATAAAGAAGGTATTGTAAAAAATTGATAATTTATCAAGCAAATTTATGATCATAAAAATTTAAAACAAACAAAGAATGATTAAGAGATAACAAATAAAGGCTAATACATTTTCTGACAAGCAATTGTTATATCTTCACATTTTTTTTTTATTTTCAAAATTGACAATAAACTTATTATAATTGATCAACAAGAATTTAAGTCTTTTATACAGACAATGAGTAAATGAAGAAGATATTAAAGAATTAAATACTTTTTTATATGTTATCATTTCAATGTACTGTATAAAATGTATGTATCATGTATCACAGAGTACTGTATTTGAGACGCTTAAGTAGCATATTTTGTTCCCTTTTACAATATCACGACAACAGAACATTTTATAATATATTTTTTAATTAATGTAGCTGCAAAGTAATTAATTAACTAAATCTGAAGTTATAGTTATAATTAAAGTTTTATTTCTTGCTAATTTTTTCAATTTAATACGAAAACTTTTATTATTTAATATTGTTTCTGTTTTACACTCCTTTGGATTATATTGATGAGAATGCTATATTTTAATAAGACATTGTTGAAAAATTGGAAAGAATTGGAGCTTCTTCACAAATAATAATTTTATTCACTTCACTTTTGCATCCATCTATTGAGGTATTTCAAAGAGAGGAATTTTGATATGGCAAAAATTACATTTTAAATACCACATTAACAAAAACTTCAATAACACATCGCAAATGATATTTAATTTTTTCCCATCGTCTTCAACATAGAAGAACCCACTTTCCTCAGAGGAAATGTCTATATTGGTAGTTATAAGAGTGCTTTATTTTCATCAAAATATCGTCTTTAGACTTGAATTTGAATCGAATAATTACGCAACAGTTTTCTAAATCAGGTGCGTATATTATTAAAAAAATTAAATCATGCATTTCATGCAGTCCGGATGCCAACAATATATTTTTAACATTTAAATTTGTTTTATATGGTCTCAATCTCCTCTCATTACTGCTCATATACAGCGTGATCCAAAAGTTCTTAGACAAACTTAAAAGGTAATACAAAATCAGGCTTATAGAAAGCAGACATTTTTTCCCAACTGAACTTGGAGTGGGAAAAGCAAATAACGACCGCTACAGAGAGCTTTTTAGCTAAAAATTACAAAAAAGAAAAGGTTGCACTAATTAAGGTACATAAGGGTGCTTAATTGAATACAAATTTACAACAGAACAACAACACAATTGCATTAATAACAGCATACGAAGTGCGCATAGCATCAGACGACAAATCTTTTAAACACCTGCCATATCATGAATCAAATAATAAAATTGAGTGAAAATACCAAATCTTTTGAACACCTTCCTCAAATACTCCACTTGTTTCTTGTTTATTTGGCGTCCCTCTTATCTTTATATCTCTCATGCTGCATACGGCTTGTAATATTGTTATTCAAGTTACTGCATTATTGTACTATTGCAAATGTGTATACTTTTAAACTCGTATTGTACCCTTTATCTGAAATCACTAACAAAGATCCCACAGTACCGATACTCTAAGCATTCCTATTGTGAAAATGATTTGTTCTCGCACGCATGGCCTGCCATTTAAGTTTATCTATGTGCCCTTGGATCATCATATACATTTTTTAAATATATCTTTTGATTAATTTTTAATATTTTCTTATTTTTATAGTTTTAGTTTTATTAACATCCGGTTTTAAAGTAACACTAGGGATATTTTGAAATAGACCTCGTAATTTTGAACCGCTATCAAATGACGAGGACCATACCCGAGCTACCATCCCCTCTTTCAACTTCCGCACCATATCAGCGGGGGGAGGGGACGTTTGATCCCAATGGATTGGGTATGCACGAAGCCTGCTTACACGGCTGCAGTGGCACTGGGTTTCGAAGCCGAAACTTATCACTACCGCATCCCCCAAGATTTATTTAATTTGTCTTAAAGTAAATAAGTTAAATATCTTGGTAAAAAATTCTCTCTATATTTTTTTCACAACACTAAATAAGTTAATGAATCAAATGTAATTTAATCATATTTCTGTCTCCCAAATGCGTTAAAAAATGGTGAAAGTATCAAGTCGCGATGGCCTATTGGTTAGGTCTCAGGACTGGAATGAAAACCAAGGCCTAAAACCAAGAGGACTCTAAATCTTTCAGGATTAGTTGTCTTTTTGCAAGGGGAACACGTAAGTTTGAACAGTGAGTGCTGTCACCATTATCATCACGGTTCAAAATCATATTGCCGGTTCCAAAATAAATCTCGTGTTACTTCAAAACGAGACGCAAAAAGTAGCAAAGTTAAATTATGCAGAAAAGATTTTTTGTCAATGGGCATCCAAATTATTTGAAAGTAGTCAACTAGTGTTTTAAAATAGGAATTTATGAGAAGTGTTTTTCCATTAACAGGTGCAATGGAACCTTCCACAAGACTTAATATAAGAATTTCAAATCTGATTCGTTAAAATTTGTAATTGTCTCTATTGATTGAAAATTATTCACTCGCAAATGATATCATATACTCTTCGCCCAAGAATGAGACATGCAGAAAATGAATCGCATAATGGAAATCATGTTACATTCTTTAAATATTTAACAAATTTTCGAAACAGGTCGAAAATAAAGAATGGCTTTTATTTAAACTCAACTTATAGCTGGACAGAATAGACTGCTCAGATAATCCAATTTTATTTCATTTATTTCTGGGTCATTTCTTTTCTTTTCTTTTATAAAAATTTCTTTTAAAAGTGAGATTTCGGAAGTTTATATTTCTTTAGAAAGAATTCTTGGTTTTAATTTGATGAAAGCAAATTTTAATTTTCGTAAAACTTTTTTAATATTAATTTCAAGTGAAATTTCTTCCTACCGAGCGTAAATCTCAGAGGATTAAATTGGTCCCTACCCACAGTGTGCGTTTCTTGTAACTCGTTATCTATTAGATTGTTATACGGTGTAGACCTTGGAATTTGACTGTTAAATAAATCACTTATTTTCAAAAGAAAGACTTGTAATTTTTTAATATTCTTCAACTTTTTTTTATTAAAAAACATTTATTTGTTCGGATTTTACTCGGTTACACTTTAACATGTTCATTGCCTTGAGTATCACCCGTGAGTCACACCTACTTTCTAATAGTAACGAACCATCTATCTAATTAGATAACTCCTTCTTTACTATAATTAAGATATAAAAAAGAAGATAACCATCTAATTAGATAGGCGGTCATAATATCAGGCTTGAGCCGTAGACTTCCACTGTTTTTTAACCCTTAGCAAAATATAGAGTTTAGTAATTTATTTTAACATAATTTAAAATTTTTACACTCTACTGAATACTCATAGTTGTTTCTTGATTGAATTAGTAGTGAAATTTTTAAATAATATTAAGCCAAATATCAAGTAACATGCATTTCACCACAATAAACTTACCTTCGGGATGATATCGTTTAATATGACAACATAAATTGTAGGACAACTTACAAGTTATAAAATATGTATAATGTTGTTTTAAGTACAATATTCCTATTTCTTGTCTAAACGTTGCTTGTATGAAAACTATTTCACTTTTATTAAATAAATACATCAATTAAAGGTGAATTTTTAAGCTTACTTTAATCCATTATCCTAATTAAGGAAGAGCATGCACATTTTCTAATTCGTCTCTTCTATATATCGGTGATTGACAGATTCTGAGAGAGCTAATTTACTCTCACGGAAAGTTTTACAGGAAGAATGAAGTTTGTGCCTGATTTCGAACCAACTCTCGCACTGATTATCGGTCAGAAAATCGATATTTCTGCTGATGAATTCGGTAACTGTCTCCACTTTATCTCCACATAGATGTATGAAGAAAAAAAAACTTTATGTTTATAAAGATAGAAGAAATAAATTTTTTCTTGTTATTTTTAGAGGCTTTAATTGCTCTTATATTTATTGGACTGGGAGCGCAAATGAAGGAAGAAGGGCATTCACCATTCGAAAACTTACTCCTACACTTTAGCCTTTTCATTTCATTTCCTGCAGTATGAAGGAGGCTATATGATTCCTTACAAACAGTTATCATATTTTAAAATTCGGGTTCAAAATGATCTGGTTAGCGAAATTGTCTCTCTCTATATAAATAATAACATAACATTACTCAATTCAACTTAAATCATTTAATGTATCTCAATAAATTATGATTGATTAATTTTTAAAGAATAAGTATCTCCCCGTTTAAGTGTTATATTAAAAAAAAGTTACCTGGATTTAAACTCAAAAATTATTAATAGATCAGGTAATATTTCTCTTTGTTTTGCTGGATAAGAGACAAAAATATTAATAATTCTCAATCCAATGTTTACAAATTTAAAAATTCAGACAGAAAGGAAATGCATTGCCAAAATTATTTTATATTATTCGAAAGAAAATTTGATGCTCTGAAGGATAACGCTTTGATTTTTAAAATAATTTTGATTTTTATATGTATCCTGATCTTTAAAATAGAATACCAAGACGATAAAATTGAGCATTTTTTACCCCATTTACTTTTTACATTTAATCGATGTATCGAATCTACTTGTAAGATTTGTGATGGTACATATCCGAAAAAAAGAATTCCATTCTACAAAAAAAGAAAAAATAATCCATTTTTCCGTCACGAATTTCTTTTTTTTAAATTCCTCTTGTTTAAATTGATATAAAGTATGAATTTTAAAATAATTTTTTAAATGCTCATTATTTATTATTCAAACCAATAGATTTATTTAGATAGTTTTGATTGTAATCATTACTTCCCGTCCTAAACTAACTTAATGAAATGGGAATCTGAAAGCATAGAATTTTATTGAATTTAATAAAACACGTGTTTTGTGTGTTTGTGAATGACAAAAGTAATCGTCCTAAAATATTTATTTCAAAAAACACTGCATTTTTCTTTCTATTCTTATCATCTCAGTAAATAAGACAGTTTTCCTGTAGAATAGAATATCATTTCATTAGTTATAGCTTTTAAAAACTATCCAAAAAAGGCTAGTTATTCTTCTTAATCATTAATAAAATGTAACTTTGACAGCCTGGAAAGTATTATCACTTTAATAATGAAGCCAAGACGTTCCTAGCTCTTAATTTTTCATTGTGAAACTTTTGATACATAACGAAAAAATTTTCAAGAAAATACAAATTAATTCTTACTTTTATTCTGTAGAATAAAAGGTTTGAAATAACATTTATTAATGGGAAAACCTTACATTAATTATCCGTCTGCCTGGTTGCAATTAAAAGGCATTTAGATATATTTTTTTACCAAATTACAGTTACAAGCGAATGTGACAAACAAATGGCACAAAAAATATCTCTTAAATGAATGAAGAGCTGTTTTAAACTCATGTTTAATTTCTTTGCATTATTCATAAAAAATGCTTGAATTGAAAATTATTTAGTGAATTTAAAAATATTTCTACTGTCCTTTTCCGTTTTTAACAGTTCAGTGACTAATCATTCAAAGCGCGCTTTAAGCATTTTGTTGTTCATAATATAAATAAATCGATATCATTTTATTAAAAATAAAATGCTTATAGTTTATGTTATTAAGAAATTCTACCCTTACATTATAAGATGGAACCTGGAAAATACTGTCTAAACATCTTTATAAAACTTTTTCTATTATTCTTTCTTTATAATTAAACTAAATATAGAATTCCTTTAAATAAGGAATATAAATAACTAAATTTTATAGTTATATATGAAGTAATAATTAATTGCCAAAAGACATATTTAAAAAAATACTTATAAACTATATTTCAATTGATTACGTACTTATCAAGGGTCAGGCAAACATATTATAAAAACTATAATAAGTCTGAAGATTTTAAATGTTTAACCATGTTTCTCGTAAACAAAGAAGAATCATTAGAATTTTAAATTATTACAATTTGCATCCATTTGCGATCGATATGTAAATGAAACAAATCTTTTTTCTGTGTTCGTTTCTTATAACTTCTTTTAGTACGTTAAGATAGGAAAAATAAATTAATGAAATAAACTTCTTAAAAAGTGTACAAGAAACTCTTAGACAATTCACATTCATTTTAAATTAAAAAGAATTCGAGAAATCGATTGAAATTAATTGAATTAATTCTCGTTTTAAGCATTGCGACATAATTGTGAAAAAAAATTAAGGAAGAATTTCCCTTTAGTTAAATCAGTTTGCATAGTAAATATGCAAACTATAATTTGAATAAATCTTTGCGTTTTTTGTTTACAAAATGCTTTTGAATGAAATGATTTCAAGTCTGTTTATAAGAAAAAGCAATTAAGAAAGTTAAGACAATGAATTATCTTTGGAAACTGTTATTTTTAATATCATTAAGCAGGACGATATTTAATTAATTATAATGACGCAAAGTGAATTGTATTCTGAAATATTATTAATTACATAAATAATATAAACTCAGTTTCGATTGCAGACTTAAAAAAGAGATGTTAATTATTATTAGACTTAACACTCTTTTTAAAGGAAACAATTTTTCAGGAAATATAATATTCCGACAACAGTAATGACTTTTTTATACCTAACATTTAACATTCATTATTTTCTTGTCATTTTTTCAAGAAGTTACACGATTAAATATTTCCAAGTAGTCACACATTGAGCAAACACAACACTTAATACATACCTTTGACATCAACACGAATAACACATTCAGTTAACACTGAAGCACCAAAATTCATATGCTTTAAACTATTTGAAAAAAAAATCTAAGATCGGTATAATAAAAAAAACTAAAATAACTGTAAAGTTCCATTAATATTCTTTTTTTCCTGTAAATAACACTAAGTACAGAAATACTAGACATCACTACATCCATCCTTCTGAGATCAGATATATACATTCATGAAATAAAGATTTCAGTTCCTTTATTGAATTTAATATTAAATATTATAGCAAAAAAAAAACATTTTGCTATAATTATACGATGAAACGTTGAATTTTTTTATATGTTTCTATCGCTAGATTGATGTTAAAATTACTTAAGTGCCCAAAGCAACTCTGAATTCGGAATTCCATTCCTTATCCTTTAAAAATTCTTAATTTCATTGCAAAAACTTTTTCTAGTGTCTTAATAATCAAATGTAACTGCCATGAATTTTCAAGAAATGACATGTGGACATATTATACTTTTAAATAATTATTTTTATCGATGAAATCTGTTCTAATTTTCCTTTCAAGTTTTTACTTGAATCATTAGCAACCATGTAGTCGAATTAATTATTCCATTCATAATATCATTTATTATCACTATGTATCAATTAAAATTAATTAAAACTGAGAATGCTGAGTTATTTGCAGATCACTAGCAATAAATAAGACTAGGCACCAATACATTCATTAGTATCAATAACTCATAGAAAGCAAATTTAAAATCACATTTCCACATTATCGGTATAGTTTGTTAAAGAAATGCGTATTAAAAATTTCTTGCAATCTGCCGGTATACAAATGACTGTCTTTAAGACTTAACCTTCCATGTCTTAAAGACAGACAAGAAGTGCATATACCATGGCTAACTTTCACCACCAAGGTATGTACACCAATAGATCACATTAATGAATAAAAATATGAGTGGAAATACCACACGGGATACTTTGTCCACCTTGCTGACACTATTTAGTTGATAATGAGGCATAGATCCCCGACGATGAAGATATGATTTTCGCCTCTCAAACATAGAAGCATTAATCTGCCTCAGGGACATACGGCAATTCTGAGACTGCGAGGATTCAGCTGCATTGTCAGAAGTTGATGCATCTGAGTTTTGGGCCTGAGCTGCAGCAGATGAAGTGGCTGCAGCCTCTTCGATAGCTTGGGAAGCATCCTCGGTACAGAAGATTGCAATCTGGGACAACAAAAAATAAACAAAATAATAAAAAATAAGTTGAATGGTTATTATAACATTTCAGAATTGTCTGCATCAAAGTTTCTAAAACATGCTTTCGGCAGTTGCATTTACTGGTGTCTTTTTGATTCAAGTATTTTTTTACAATCTCAATCAATCTATAAAACTAAACTTTTCCCATCCTTCAAATAAATGTAAAATATAAGCGAATATGATTATTCAGCTTCTAACGGCCACTATAAATATATTAAGTGTTATTTTCCATTAATTAAGACAAAGAATACGAAGTTATGTCAGAGTAACAATTTTGCTTCTATCAATATTAAGATTTGTCTCTTGTTTTTATATATTCCAGGATAATGTTAAAGATAGCATATGTTTTAATTTTGAATTGTCAAGGGTAATGGGAGAAATTAGTGATTTTTTTTTCTGTAAATAATTAAATTTTTATTCCAAATTCTTTTCGTTGAAAGTGTGCATTGTGCAAGACTTTGTGGTTAATGAAAACTCAAAAATTACCCCAGGTTCCTCTAAAACTCGACTTGCATTGCATCCCGTAATACGAGCTGACATCTGGACAAAAATTTCATTTTCGACGATGCTAATTGTTTTTTATTTTCTTTTTCTTCTTGATTTGTCTTTCTTCTTATCATAAATTTCCTATAAAAAGTTCTTAAAATTGGGGTAGTACTTTTCTTAGCAATTAAACTTTTTTTTTCATTTAAATCATGTGCACTTAATATATCGTATTTAAATACTACATAAAATTATGATTAACTAATTAATAAGCGTCAAAGATCTCTAAATATTTCAAATAGTTCACCTGCTTAGTAATATTTGACAATGTTATTTGGCAATGAATTTCTTTTTTTTTTCACAGTTTGAAATCCATTATTTCTTTTCGAATCTTTTAAAAACTTCTATAACATATCTTAAGAATGAAAACTATTCCTTTAAGCAGACGATTAAATAAATTTTTTTCTCTTCTATATCAGGTAAACATAGTAGCTAAGATTTAAATGTTAACATAATCATTATAATGAAAGCTAAGATTCTTGAATCAAATGAAATATCTTAATCTGAACTCTCTTTTATTTTTAGTTTGCTTTAAAAATTCATTGATGAGTAAAAGAGCTAAAAGAATAATGAGTCATGTATAAATGGTAATAAACGAAAACTTATATTGAAGTAAATGAAAAAAGACTTAAAAAGAAATTATTTTTCGAAATAATTACGCTCAAAATCTGAAAACTAATTTCCATCCTTTATACGAAATTTTATTCATAGTATTTTTTAATTTTCAAAATATACAGAAGTTTATTTAGCAAACGAGTCATTAAATGCACTACGATGGTTGAAATTTTGTTTGCCTGGCAATATTTTGTCAAGACAGTTGTAAAAATATTTAACAACCACAACGCAGTTTAATGATATATAATTCATTGATGACCAAAGCAATTAAAGAAAGATTTCCTTTAATTGAAAAAATACTGAACTTTCTATACTGAAGTTGAACAACAAAAACAGTACTCTGCTACATTTCACACCTGTAGTCTCACTTCGACCAAGATTTATACCAAGACTTCACAGAATTTTTTATTGGAAGGGGTCCTTACCTTGTTTGTTTCGGCAGAGCTGAAAGTAACATCTGGCTTTTGTGGTTTTGCTCTTTCTTCCTCATTCCCAGAATATTCGGGGGGTGTTGGTGGGAAATAATACTCTCCACTGCCTACTTTCGTATAATGATGCACAATAGCGAACTGGATGATGGTCGCGAAAATAAAACCAAAGCTAATAGCGACGTAATAGTCCAGAGCAGTGCAATACGATACTTTGGGTAGATTGTTTCGGCACTCCAAAGCAAGAAACGTCATGGTTAAAACAGTAGTGACTCCTACAAGAAGACAGGACGTTAGAGGAACTTTTTTAGCATTGCATTGTAATATTATTTTCATTTAATGCACAACTCACTCGTGACAATTTAAAAATAGCATTATTAGCACTTTTATTTAAGGTGTATGTACACACTTGAAAATTCGAAAATTTTTTTATTGCTTATTAATGTTCTCTGATCCTTTAGCTTTCAAACGATACCAAGATGTTGTCAATATTCGAAATATTTCTCGAGTTATAATTATTTTTCTTGAGGTGCTTTCATTAAAAACTCTAATTACGATGTTTTTAAAACTCATTTTATGAAGAATGATATTTTCCCACTATGTTGCTTCATTCAAACAATCATAACTCAACAAGAAATGAACCAAATACAGTTATTTATGTATAAAAATAATCTGTATGAAATAGCGGATGTTTTGTGCCTCAATCAAAGTTATATTTATAGAAATAAATTTTTAATAGCTGTTTAAAATTTAAAATTACAGAAAAAATCTCGCTTTTTCTATTCATCGTTGATGAAAAAACTGTTTAAAAAAAACTATACATTTTTATAACTTGATTGAAGCAGACAACATGAAGACTAATAGTAGGCATAATTTCCAACTAGAATTGTGTGTCTGTAAAAATTAGAATTTAAGATATCATGTTTCAAAAAATAGGCTAATTAGCTCAATAAATATTATTTAATTAATTAATAATTAGTGTTACATGGTTTTTTCTCACTGAAATGAATTTAAACATATATTAATAACCTACTGTGAAAAAACTGGATTTTTAAAGTTAAAATTTAAAAAAAAATCTTCAAGTGTGTACGTACACCTTAAAATAGCATTATTATTTAAAATAGCGCTACTATATTGATCAGTATTTCTGTGAAGTGAACTGAAGCTAACCTGATCTTCACGGTATAAATAATGCTCGCACTTGAGCACTCTGGTTGCGTGTGAAGTTGTTATGATGTTTTACTAATAAATATTTCGTTTTTGTAAAGCGTCGTTTTATTCTTGCAAACTACAAGCTAAGAACAATGATTAAACCACAGGTATTAAATTTAAAAAAAATGTTCTCATAAAACAAAGTAAAACTCGTATAAAACTGGAAGAATGTTAATTCTTCCCAAATTATAATTCAACTTAATTGGTTTTTATTTAAATGTCAAAATGTGACAAAAATATATGAAGTCACAAAAAGTGTGCTAATTTGAGTTATTATTAGAGAACATAAAAAATTTTGCTTTGTTTAAAAAACAACTCTGCAAGTTTTAGCATTGTAATATTTCCATTTCCTAAGTAATTGGTTAATTCATTTAATTTTTTAAAAAGAAAGAATCATGAATAATTTTATGCGAAACATGTCATTAAAATTATCAGAATCTTCTTTGCAATTCTGGGAAACATGATCGTCATAGTGGAAAAGGGAATCCGGAAATGCAGTTATTAATTTGTATTCGTAGCCATGGTACTATTACATGTAAAAACATAGAAAATAAACTGTCAAGTTATTTTGCACTTTTCAAACATCTGGTATTATTCCATCATATGCATGAATGAAAATCAGAGCTTTATTCATATTTTATCTTAAATTCAATAACTTATTATTTGTAATATCAGATCCGTTATTTGAAGTTGTTTCACTGGAAAATAGGGAAGCACTTCATAATTAGGACCCACACTTTAGTGGCGTGAATGGGATTCGATTCTATTATTTAAAACCACAATCCTCTGATACGGAGCAAGGGTATGTACTAAAAGGTCTCCGGGATTATAATACTTGATGATGTCGAAACATTTTGTTTCGGCTTCTGAGACATCTTCAATTAATCAACATAGGATTTTTCCTAACTAACTGTACTTTTCAAGGACATTATATACCCTGAAAATGCTACGGTTTTACTGTGGTAAGGTTTATCTGTGCAATAGTTCACATTATTTAATACATTTAAGAAGCCTTATTCCTGATTTCAATTCTTATTCTTTAATGCTTAAAATATCACTATTCTACGTGCACAACCCTTAATAAGCATAACATTTTAATAGAAACTTCATTTCCTGTATTCGGATAATCGCACATAATTTAGTTCCTCAGATTTAGACAATTTTACTTTATAACAATTAATTTAAATTGTCATTTTTATACCGCCTTGGCAATCAATGACAATTAAGTTCTGTATTAGCAAAAATAACCGAATTCAGAGTAGGATTTAAATTTTTCATACAAAATAAAAATAACCAATATATCGAATAGATTTACTTTGACTTGAGTCGTACGAAAAGATCTGTAATTAAATTTGTTATTTTTTGTACTCAATTCGAATTGTAATTTGCAACTGAATGACCTCCTCTCTGGGATGTTATAGGTTGTATACATCCCATTTGTCTGATGAATAAACAGTAGAATATCAAAGAGTACGGATATGATTTAAATCATTTAATGATGAATTCACATTTGCATATGATAAAAGAAAATGGACAGTGAAATGAAGTGCACCTTATTGTTATTAACATTAAATTAAGGTATTAATGTATATGTTGTAACTGACTGAAACAATTGTCAAGTATCTCAATCAAAACAATTGATATGGACTACCGTTTTAGAAATTCACTCAGGAGTTTTGAAAAACAAGCTTCGTGCTCTGTAATCCTAGTTATAATAAAAACCTTCAGTTATAATACCATATTTTATAATAATTTTATATCTATAAAAATTTACAAAAAAAATAAAAAAAATTCAGGTGGAATGTTTCGTAAATCGCATTCACTGAAAAACTGGTTTTTTTAAAAATCCTTTTTGAGAATCTTTCCGAACAAATGCTTATAATAAAAATTTAAATTGTCTTACTTTAGCATTAAAATAAACTACAGTAGATAAATATTATGAAAACATACATAATAACGGTGATTATGTGAAGTAAAAAGAAACAGCGCAGGAAATTTAAGTGGGACCCGGGACGTGTCCTTTTTTCACACCCTCTTTTCATAAGTGTCTTTAAAAAATGGCATGCTCTCATTAATGTGTTGTCATCCATATAACACTTAAAATTGGCTCCCACGGTAACTGTATTTCCCCTCCCCTCCTTACCATAATCACAACACCATTGATATCAAGCATTTACGTTTCTTATTCCCAGCTATTTCTTCCAACAATGACTTTTTGACATCATTACTAATTTAAATTTATTTACTATTAGGTAGGTAAAAATAACTTCATATGAAAGAGAATATTAAAATCGCAAAATATATTCCTTTAAAGAAATTCTTTCTAAAATATTTTCATTATTTACGAATAAATATAGCAGGCATTTTTTTCATTTAATTCACATAAAGGAATTACAGATGTATTTAATCAACTTTCAGAAGCATTCTTTAGATTTGAAAGAATAATCATTACAATATTACTTAATTAACTCTTAAGTAAGAGATAAGGTTTTCGATTCAAAATGTAATAAAACATTAAAAATAACTAAAAATTCCTAAAATTTTGTTTAGATGGCTGAAGATAGAAAAAGGCGAATAAATTATTTTATAATTTCCACAATTTTGCTAGTTAAATTTTTTATTCAGGTTAATATCGTTATCATTGTTTTACCAGATTCTATTTTTAAATTTTCATCTTCTTCAGTTTTGAAATACACACTTTTGTTTAGAATTTCTGCAAACAAATTTTTTTTAATGTCTGACTGAGATACTTTCACGGTGAAATAGCTATGTCCACATCTTTTTCTTCAGAAAAATAACCCTGGTCAAAAGAAAAACTTTTTTAATACTTCGTAAAGTAAACTTCATTTTGAGTTCAGTTTATGAAGAGTCTCAAATATCGAAAACAATTTCCCAACTTCCGTCGGACATACATATTATTGATTTTTGGAGCTTTAATTTCTTTTAAATGATTTTCTTGATATAAGTCTTGAAAGATTGAAAAGAATGGTTTGAGAAATATAAGAGAATTCTGATAAAGATTAACAAAGACAATAACAAAAAATAAGATGGAAATAATAAAGGGACTGGTACGTGGTGATATGACCGAAAATAAATTCAAGACAAAGGATCAAAGTAAAAATAAACATGTGATACTTATCGCTTAAAATTTAAAAGAAGTCTTACCTTATCAGTATCAGGAAAGTTTTTAATAATTATTATTTCTTTGAGATTATCTCTGAATGAGGTTACGAGGTATTTGGAAATTTATTTAACATCTAAATGAAAATAAATTCATTGTATGCAAATTTCCATTCTGTAGGAATCAAATGTGTATGTAAATATGTATTTATTAAATAATTGTATGTCAAAACTCTATTTTTTCGCTTCTTCAAAAAATCACACTAATCTAAAAACATGCATGGAAAATAAAAAAATAAAAAGAAATTTTTTTTTTGAAATTTTTAACAACAAAACAATAATGTAATTACTGTTTTGAAATTTTAATTGGATTTGTATTTTTTTATTTGGTTAAAATAAATAGGTTTCATTAGAAGTAATTTTATTTTCAATTAGAAAATTAAGTTTGCAATTTTTGTAGCAATTAGTTTAGCATTTCTAGTAATCAAAACTAAAATTCCACTGCTTAAATTAGAAATAAATAAAATAAACCAAGAGTCCCAGAAAAAGAAACGGTGATAAATTTTGGTTTATATAAAATTCTTGCAGAATTTCTAAATTTATGTTTTAATTTAGTTATTCTCATACAGAAAATTAAACGTAATTTGCGTTTCAAAAGACAACCATTCTAAATATAAACATATACCAAGCCATGAAAGAAACACAACAGACATTTCTGTCACTTGCGATTATTACAGCAAAGAAGCGCAACTCTTCTAACTTCGATACGAAGTGTGTTTCCTTTTGAGATTTCTGGCAGAGAAATTCGTCAATAAAATGTATAATATTAAATTAGTGCATTTAAATCAGAATAAAATATAACCAAAATTCATTTCAAAATATTCCAGACTACTATATTTTTTCTACAATTTTTCCTTATTATCCCAATTATTTCCTTATTTTCTACAATTTGTCCTTATTTAATAGGGACAAAAATGTACGATTTTGTCATTCTAATTAAATGTTTACTTATCAAAAATATTTTTATGCACAACGCAGTGAATTTTCATAAAAATTTTATGCTTTTCTGAATTAAAATTGTCTTTTAGCTATCTAAAAATACTCGAAACGCAAGATGTATACCTAGATTTCTTTTAATGTTAATCTTCATTATCAATTTTATTAAATTTTCTGAAAAATTAAGACACCTGGAATATTCTAAAGATATTTAATTCTAATTAGAAAATCTTTTTAAGAAAAATCATTAAAATACATTCTTTTTCTCTAAACCTTTCAAATATTTGTTTTATTGAAGAATACATTTTATAGTTTTAAATTTTATAAAGCCATTTTAGTTAAGTATAAACATATTTCGGCGACGAACAATAAAAAAGAAAATTTTATATTTTCGTCCATTTTTGTCCTCTGTCCCCTTAATTAAGTCATCACACGATTTCTTAACGGCGTTCAGGCAAATAATGCATACATATTATTAAAAAAAATATTAAAACAGAAACTTTCTCTCTTACCAAGAGCAACTCTGTCGGCCGTTGCTTCTCGGTTAATCCAGAATGCTACCCATGAAAGCACAACAAGCATAGTACAAGGAGCATAGACTTCAATGATGAAATATCCCATATGGCGCTTTAGGTGAAAGCTTACCATCAACACCGAAAACGGGCCTAAAAAATTAAATAAGGAAATAATCTTTAGATCTTTTTTAGAACTATATTCAGACTTAATAAGATATGGAAAGAAATTTGAAGTGCATTTAATGTCACAAGAGAAACAATATTCAATAGATTTCAAATATTTTCTAAATACAGATCAGTGTAATACCATAATTATTAAATTGAAATTTTGAATTGATAATACTATAATACTCAACGAAATAACTGTAAAAATTATTGCGTCTGTTTGGATTAAAATAAAATTTGAAATTTCAGTATCAAATTGCTCTTATCTTAAGAATAATAATCTGCTGGTGCATATTTTTTAATCAAGTACCATAAACCTTCATTTCCCCCATGAGCATCTCAGGCATGGGAATGAAAATCTTCGGAAATATTGGTTGGTTCTCGTTGTCCCGGTGGGTACAGAAATGGTGTGTGGTCAGTTACCCCTTTCGAATGACGAAATATGTCTCCTACTTGTGGGGTTGTACAGTGACCGATGCTGGTCCTTAGGATTCAACCATAGTTTCCGTCAAGACTGTTGCGGCATCCCATATTTTCCGAGTGTTTTCGGGGTTGCGTTTATGGTTACCATAAATCATCATAGCATCAATAATTAAAATGTTGTAGATAAATTAAATTTCAAATGTCAGAGTTGAAAACAAAATTCTAGATTATTTATATAGATACTATGATTTTATGAGAGAATGAAATGTAAAGTAAAAGGAAACTTACGATAAAATTTCGATTTTAGATCAGAGTTTTGAGCTGTTAACCATGCGTTGAACCTATTTTTGATTTTATCATTATTCAATATATACTTTTGAATGTTAATATTACATTTTTTTTCATTTGTGATTTATTTTTAATTCAATGTTTAATAAAGCATTCCAAAAGCTTTTAATTGGTTATTCAATTTTGCAAAAATATTTGTAGTATTTAAATGGTCTTCCGATTTGTCGAAATTGATTCTAAAATCAAATCAGAAAGTCAGAAAATGTTTATTCAGAATGCTAGATCTAGATCTCAACTATTCTATTCATTCATTCATTACTATGCCATTTTTGAAGATTTATGATCGTTTTCTTCATTACATCATTAAAACTTGTAACGTTTACGGCAATGAAACAACATTTTTCTAAGAGTGCTCATCTGTAGAAGGTAGAAGCGATTGATTCTAAATTATTAAGAGACTCATTTTTTCCGAAAGTTAAAAATTCCATTAAGGAAAACAAAGATGGGTGATGCGTACCAGTTGAGGAACTTTCTTTTAAGCCGACTTTTACGGTTTCGGAAAAAATCAATGAAAGAGTAATGAATTGACAATGAAACGTTCTCGAACTGTTATTGATCTGGTTTAATTCTATACGAATTTCATTTCAAGTAAATCTACGGAATTTCAAAAAAAAATTATGGTTACCATAATTTTTTGTGGTAATTTAATATGGTATGGCTCAGAGCTTTGAAATGAAATTGATTTAAAGCTTCTCAAAAATTGAAATAACTATCTCAGTTCACCATACCATTATGCTTTTCTTGCTTCAGAAGACAGCACATGACTTGCAATATTAAATAAATTTATATTTCTAATGCCTCAAAAATATTTCTATATTTCAAGAACAATTAGTTTGTTTTTCTTCAAGAAATAAATTTATTTTTATAGAGTCCGGAAAAAATATGTTTAACATTTAAGTAGACTGTATCATTTTTTTTCAACATTGCGAATTAATAATAACACTAAAATAATACATAAGAATCGGCAAGAACCTTTCCTAATGAAGTTCATAGAAATAGTCGAAAAATATGCTGGAGAGCATTTCTTTAAAATTATTAGAAAAAGCCAGTACTTTCTTATGTTGTTGTTGGTATTAATTAATAGAAAAATCGTAAAATATGCACACTTTTCTAATGTCTGCCAAACTTTTGAAATGCTGACATTTTTATAATCTTAATGTCCTCGTCATAGCAATATAGAAGTAAATAGGATGTTAGATTCAGTATAAGTAAATTTATTTAATTTTTTTAATGAATTAATGGTTGATTACTTTTTGCTTTAAAGATTGTACAGGTAGCGATAGTAGTTTATAGGTCTGATACTGGCAATAAAAAGTTTTAAAATATTACTATTACAGTGTAAAACAGTTCTAAAAATTTAAAAAGTAAACTCGCAGTCAATTATCGAAATCAAATTTATTAAAGTAATTTATAAAGTAATTTGGAAAACCATAGAAAGCCCTCTTGACTTAGATATCTGGGCAGTTCGAAGCTGAAAAACTCATTATTTTCTGCAACTTCATTTGTACAAACTTCCGGGAACTGTCAATCGCTTTTATTCAACCTCTACTATAAATAAAAATCTGAACCTCTAAACTTGCAAATATATTATAAACTTGCATAAACTATACCTATAAACTTGCAATTGTCCTTATAAACTTGCATCAAAATTTTATTTAAATATTGCCAAAATGCAATAAAAGTCATTTTATCTTAAAAATTGTCTGGTATTTTAAAATATTCTAAGGTTCTTGGTTGCTTACAACAAGTTACTACCTTTTTAACTATTAATCTTGCCTCTAAATTGGAATTGTTAGACAGAATTCACCTTTTAAAAAATTTCCCAACATTAAAACGATTTCCTATAAAATATTTTTAATGCATAATATGAAATATTTCATCATATTTTATTATTCTTGTAATCATTTGATGTCGCAAAAATTTTATACTATCTAAAGGAAATATTGATTTGAAAAAGAGTCTTGATTTGTAACACGCTCTAGAAATCCTACTTACAACACTTCGACATCAGCACTTAGATCGATTACAGAACAATTTGTCTTTATTACTTCAGTTAAGTTCTACACTTTGTAGTTTATTTTAGAAGCTTTTAAAGCGTCTCATTAATTTCAAATAATGACAAAATATAGTAGTAAGAAACATCAATAATCACTTCTTGATTTTTAGAAAAACTGAATATTATTTTTCAATATTTTATCATTTGTATCATTTTGGCTTAATCTCATTGAATGACACTTCTCCTATTTTTATTATTTTCATCAATTGTAAAATTTCTGTTTCTTCTTTATTAATCGTGATTTCTCTTTTCACAGTTTACCACTTTAAAGTTTCTTCAAAAACGGTAAAAATTCTTGGTTTCGTATTAGAAGTATAGAAAGCAGCAACTAAATAAAAACTACCGACAAAAAAATAATAGCTACTCCCGGAATTTGATAGCAATTAAAACACTCAGATTCCTTATTAAGTCATCCCTACACGACAAATCGCTTTAAATAACCAGTTTTAGAGGTTGACTGAAAAAGTTCACTTTAATAAGGAAACCGGATTATGAAGATATTAATAAACATGTTTTTTGTGTCCTTCGCGGAGAGTTTTTTGCAGTTATCTAGAATCACCTAAATATACGATAATTAGCTGCTCAACATTTTCTACCTCCGTAATTCCCGGGTTAATCTTTTTCTTTTCCTTTTTTCGTTATCCGTAAATTAGCAGTTATTTTTAATAGAAAATATAAAAATATCATTAAAGCGAAACTTTCGCTGTCGGAATCATAATCTCGGCAATGTTAAGCTTTAACGAAAATAGTTCCTTGTTTAGATTTTGTTCCTTAGTTTGATTCTGTAGGAAAAAAATACAGATTTTTTGAGTAGAATTTTTCAAAAGGAAGCAAATTTGTTTCTTTTAGGACTTTTTTTTTTTTTTTACCTTTTTAGTGTCAAATACCTTGCAATGCCAATTGAGCCAGAAGTTTATAAAAGTAATTATTTTGGAAAGACAGTTGCTATGAAATATGAGTAAAAATTTTTTTATTAGACATTCCATTTCATATTTCCAGCTACTTGAAGCAGGAATCTGCCTTATCGTACTAGTCTCACATAAGCTAAAAAAATATTCATTTTTTTATTCCTCTTTCTTAAATGTTTTCATTTAATCTTATTAAAACTCCCTTCTTTAACACAAAAAATTATCCATCTTCAGAAGTTTTACATTTTCATTTCTGGTTTAAATATAATCAGATATTATTGACCTATTGTAATTTTTAGAAATAAAATTCTTCCTACATATGATTTTATTAAATAATACATCAAATGAAAATAAAGTATTCATAAAAAAAATTGAGTTATTTCTTTTTAACCCCTTAATCGGTATGCCTGTACACCATGCTGGCATCGATTTATCTTATTTTTACTCTTTTACACAGCATTTATGCTATTCATAATTGTTATAATACTATACAAAAATGACATAGAATCAAAACGACAAAACATTCCCAAAAGTGAAGATTTCATCTAATTTCATTATAAAGAAAATAAATCAGTGAAGGGGTTAGAGACCATACTAACCTTTTCTCTGCTCCTCAGTTAAATTTCCAGTAGGAGTATCGGTGACATCAAACATAGACAGCTTCATATCAGATGCTATAACAACACTTCTTGCCGGATTCCACTTGTATTGAATATCTCTGTCAGAATAGCCAACTGTGAAAGTACGAATTTCTTAAAAATTAAATATTTTATATATAGTAAATACAAATTTTACTACAATGGATTCCTTTGAATGACAATAAAAATAAATTAAAGGAATTTTTTTAGTAATTTTAGCAGGATTTAGCAGTAATTTTAGCAGGACTCCTTTTCTTAAATTCAATTGTTTTATATTATAAGGCTATAATATTGTGATCCATTTCTTACTCACTCACTTTCTGATGCACTAGAGTTCACAAATTTATATAGATAATGATTGCTGATGACAATACAATATTTTAATAAATTTAGAGAGCTTGATTATCAATTAATATATTGATTTACGTAAATAGATTTTATATAGATAAGTGGCCTCCTCAACAATAAATTTGAAAAATATTAATTTCAAATTCTTTAGTATTTATACTCATGAATAGTAAAGATATAAAATATAGTAAAGTCTAAAATGTAAGAAATAATAAAAATAAGAAATTTTTGACAAACTTTTATAAGTGTAGTGAGAAATGAGAAATAATATTTTTCATTGAAAATTAAATATTATTAGCAATAAATTAAGACATATTGTTATTTAAAAAAATTTAAAGATATTCATTAAAAATTAAGTTATTTTATAAATGTGATTAAAATGTTTAATTAGAATACTTGCTTCATAAATCATGATTTTAATTGTTTGTTTTTAAACCCATTCTTTTGATAAAATATAGTTAATTAAAGTGAAGAACTAAGATTATTATTGGAAAATAGAAATTAAAATATTTATTCTTAGAATAAGAACATAGCAATTGCTAATTAGATATTTATATTCAGTATTAAAGGCATATAACTATATAGATATACGACTTAGAATAGTTATTTATGGAAACAAATAATTTTAATAAAAGCAGCTTTCTTGAAAATGAAATTTATATTATTGCTTAGATCAAGAATGTAAATTTCATGGAATCTGCCAAATTTATCACGCTGGTTTGCTGTGTTAGAAGACTGAGCTCGATTCCAAGGTCAAACTTTGATGTTCGTCAGATTATTGCCGTTAAGTTACTCGAAAATATGAAGACTTTACCATCTTTGATGAATATTAGTACTGTTTTATCTATAGTACTGTTTTCCTGTCGCTTTAGTTTTATCAGTGGACAAAGAGATTTATTGGATGCTAATTGCCAGGTTAATTATCTTCGATCTTGGCGACAAATTTGGCATCTAGCTGGCTAGTTAATGACGAATTTGGCAACAAGAGCGAAGGTTATGGAAAGCTCAAGAATGAAAGTCTTATCTTTACTAGGGACAAGACCTGCATTATAAAAACTTAAGCACAGTTTTCTAATAACTAACATTATAATTGGATTTTTGAAGTTAAATTTACATTTGTTCACTTTTACACTTCCCCAAATATATACATTTAAATTTTTTGAAACTTTATTATTAACATTTCTGAAGTAAACATTTATAAAATTATTTCGATTAAATAATATACTAATATATCGCTTTCTTAAAAATAACTGAATTTAAAAATTGTATTACAAATTCCCAATTTTCCCACTATTTCAATTTTTAAGGTAATTGGGAGTAGCTCTTATCATATTATAAAAACCTTAAAAATTGTTACAAATAATAATTTGAATAAATTCTGTAAGCCTTTTTGATACGTATTTACCATTATTTTTTATTTGCCTTTTTCAATGAAATTGACAAAATAAAGACTTGTATGACTCAAACGAGTATTAGTGTACTGAATTTCGGATATCAGCATCAAAATGATATATTTGTGAAGAGTTTGAAGTCCTCGTTAGCATTTGTCCTGGTTCTTTTCTAATGTATTTTAAATCATTATGTCTGCGTAATTTGTAATTACCCTGACATTTGCATTAATTCTAACTGCTCTGGGGAATGTGAATATGCTGTACAGTTTTAATTTTTTTTTTTTTAATGTAATGAAAACCTGTAGGGGACATCCTAAAAATAAGTAGAAGAACGACATTATATTTTAAATTGTGACATCTTAAAGCACTTCTGAAAACATCAGGGTTTTAATTGAATTTGTCAAAATCTCTTGACACTCTTTGTCAAATCCAACTGCCCTCGGGCAACCGTACTTAAAATAGTTATGCAATAATTAATATCCATTTATAATAATTGTTCACACTTGACATGATATTAATTAAATGGAGCTCTCTAGAGTAATATTTATGCTTGTATATATATATGGAAATGAAACTTTTTTTGGGGGAGGGGGGAAATGGGACACAATATTCCAATAGCCATTAAACGTGACAACGTACGAATAAATTTCTTTTGAAAAATCACCCAAACCTCGATATCGCTTACTGTACAGAAGTTGTGTTAAGGTTTGTCACTAGATTCTGAAAATGTCCGATGTGGTATGAGCTAGTGCTTTCTATTCCAGGAGTAGTTATAAATGTACAATTCCAATTTCACATAAGATTCATTTCTCTAAGTCATGAGTAAATCCGGGACAGAGCAGAAAGCATATGCTTTCCTTTTCAAGCGTAAACTATACAGATTGCAATTTTTCTGGCATTGGTGTACAAAGCTTACTTCCATCTATTGTCTTAAAATAATCGTGATTAAATCGTGGAACTCCAAACATTAATGAAAAGCATTTTGCATTCTTCAGACTACTTTCGCGTCTTCATAGCTGTAAACGCCAACGCAATTACTTTTACTAAAAGCGAAAATAAGTAGGTAGGATCCCAGCAAAAGAGCTTCTAAATTGTTTTAATGAAAAATTATGCTATGCGCATAACTGATATGTTCCGAATTAATGTATGTATGCAAGTCAGTAACGCCGTAGGGCAGCCAACTGAGTACAAAAGGTTAAATTAGCGTTTCATTCAACCTGTGGAGGAATACCGCTTTCTCACAATCCCTTTAATGCTATTTTCGCAGTCCGTCAGCTTAGAAAATTGTTTCATTCCCAGACAAAGCGTGTTTACGTACGAATGACTCACCAGTTATGGATTTAACCACCATATTACTTTTTTTATCGCCATTTTGTAGTGCTGTAAATATTAGAACATTAATCGCAATACTAATGGTTAAGTACTTTAATTCTAATCAATTTTATGGATTTGTAGGCAGAGCATGATTGCTATTATATTATATGAAAAGGTATTTCAGATATAGATTCTTATATCGGAGATAAAGCATGAAACTTCTCATAAATTTAAGTTTTAACGATTTTAAAGAAAATACTGCTGTTTAAAATCATTCTTTTAATATTTAGTTTTCGATTATATTTCCTAAATAAATAAGGTGGAAAACAAATCATGTAGAAATTTGTAGTAATTAAATTCGATATCGAAATAAATCAAATAAAAAACATATAAGTCTTTATATAAATGAATAAATAAGGTACTTAAGGTTAAAGTAAGGTACTTACAGCTACCGATTTGAAGTGGACATCGTTGCACGTCCATGGGAAAATTCTCCAGTCTCATGGGACAACTTGCTCGAATAGTCAGTCTGTGAATTGAAGAGAAAAAAATAATTGTGAAAATAAATATATAACTTCCTAGAGTAAATATAAGAATAATCCAAACACTCATCCAAAGAATAATGGTATAATATGTATCAAATAATTTAGCATTTCTTTCACCCTCACTCCCTGCATAGTAAAATGAGACCTAAATTGTTTCAAATGCTTACATTTCAGGACAAAAGAACGCATGAAAATAAATAAAGAAAATACAAAAATAATAATTGTACAAATAACAAATTGCATATGGCAAAATCTAGTAATTTGGATGGGCAGTACACAAGGTTATCAATGTTACATGCTAAGAACATATACAATCGATATCATTTTGTTTATCATTATTTTTCAGGATAATATTGTTTATCATATCCAGAAATAATCAATACCATTTTGTTTATCATTACTTTTCGGAATAATTTTGTTTATCAAATGATTTTTAAAAAAATTTATAAATTGAAATGGGAGGAATTGAGGTAGCAAGCTGTATTTAGAAAATGAATAAGCTAAGAAAATCTTCATTTTACATATCAGTATCTTTTATTCATCTATGCCCGAGTAATTCAAGGTAATTTTCAAGTTCCATAAATTGAGACAGCCAGAAAATTCAATGAAGTGCAAATGTTTCAAGCGTTTAGAATTGAAGATGTAGTCCTCGGTTAGTTTAGTTTAGTTATATTAACGTCCCGTTTGAAGCAACACTAGGGTTATTTTGGGACGGAAATCGTAATTTTGAATCGCGGTCAGATGACGAGGACGACACTTGAGCTGGCACCCCCCTCTCCACACCACACCACACTAGCTTGAGGACGTTTGGTCAGGACGGATTTAACGTGCAACTGGCCCCCTTACACGACGGTTCTTCGGTGGAATCGGGTCTCGAACCTGAAACCCTCCGGTTCCGAAGCCGAGACCTTACCACCAGGCCACCGCGGCCCCGATATAGTCCTCGGATTTGTATAGAATAGAAATTTGTCCTTCTTTATTTTTTTATCAGAAACTTCATTTTCCATCATTTTTGTGCACTTGTGATTGTAAATCCGTGTGCTATCCTAACAAATGAGTTCAGTAACCCTTTCATGTGAAATACAAAAGACGCTAAAAGCACAATATCTCAACTCTCGTCTATATGGACAGATTTGCAAAATATGTCTGACAAAACCTTGACAGAAATTTCACTAGAGTAATCAGTGAGGGGGATCAGTTTCAACGCCCAATATTTAAAGTTTCATTCTTGCAAAAATGATTTAATTGAGGAATAATAATCATTATTTCTCTGAACTCAAAATTGCGACTCAAATGTTTGCATTTCTTTTGAATTCTCGCATCTTTTCAAGATGGCAGTATAAGCTGATATTGAATGAAATAATGCACATATTCTTATTTCCGATGTATTCCCGATCGGACACAAAGAAGGGCAAAATATATCCAATAAGGATTTGAAGGAATTTCAGAATGTAAAAATGCTAAGACGGTACCGGATGCAAAATAAATAAGAAAAAGGGAAATAGGAAATTATATAAATATATATATACGAGTGAGATATACAATAGAGTTTAAATAATTTTCTATAATTCTAAAGACTATATATTTTCTAAATGCACAAAAGGAGGATAAATGTCATGAATTTAAAAAGTCACATTGTAAAGCATCAAGTTGAAAAACATAAGTCTCAAAGATTAGAGCTAGGTGTAATTCAATAAGAGAATAAAATCATTGTAAATAGGCAATTTGTTCTACGATGATTCTTCATGATTGTTCTAACAAGCATATTCTAATAAGATTAATTAAATTAATTGCAGTCAATAATTGCTTTGTTCTGGAGCTTGAATCCATCCAGAAGAAAGTCCAGTAATGAAGCAAGTGGAATCATATCATAAAAATATTAATTAATAAATTTGCACTTTTTGCAATCTTATCATTCCTCTGGGGCAGTTTCGAATAAACAGGAAGTAGTACGAATTTTACAAACGTGCCTTCTGCCCTTTGAATGAGTAAATTTTGTACTATATTATGATTCTATTTTGCCTCTCACCTTCTCTACAAAACGCTAAGTGACGACTGTTTTTCTGGTTCTGTGTTATTATATGACACAGATTCCTTTCTAAGCAAATACAGGGTTTGAGGCTCGAGACACCCGATTCCACCGCAGACTTTCGTGTAAGCGGGTCTGGTGCACGTTAAATAACGTCAGGGCTAAACGTCCTCCAGCTGGTGTGGTGTGGAAGTTTGAAGAGGGGGTGCCAGCCCAGATGTCGTCTTCTTCATCCGTCTGTCCCGAAATAATCCTAGTGTTGCTTTAAAACGGGACGTTAATATAACTAAACTAAACAAAATTATCCTTTCTAAGCAACATAATACTTTCAGAAGTTTGCACTAAAGCACGAGATATAAATCTTTTTTAATCGTTTACTTTAAGAATAAATCGAATTTCAGAATATGTAAAGAAAAAAAATATCCTATTGAACATCATAAAAACGAAAAGTAAAGTCGATACAAATAATAAAAGCACTGTTATTGTAGGCATATAAAAATATTATTTAACTTTATTTTATTTTTTATTTTAAGAATAAATCGAATTTCAGAACATATAAAGAAAAAAATATCCTATTGAATATCATAAAAAGGAAAAGGAAATTCGATATAAATAATAAAAACACTGCTTTTGTAGGCATATAAAAAATAATCTGCTATAATCAACCAATTAAAGAAAGAGTCATTTTAATGAGAAGTTTTTGAGTCGTGGGTAGCCTAAAAGTATGTGAAAAAATTAAAGAGAAAGAAATGCAAAAAGTCAAAATAATTATCACTGCGAAAGAAAAAAAACATGCAAAAGTAGTTACAGCTGTTAAAACAGGAACAAAAAAATACTAGCATCGGGAGCATTACTATGATCAATTATTACCATTCACTGACCAAAAGAAATAGGTAAACCTATATATTACTAGAATCTTCCTTATGCCAATTTTCTCAGGTATTTATCCCATAATCAAAAGTTTTATCCTTTGATTAGTGTATTAAATTTAATAGAATATAGACCAGAATTTTAAAATAGATTTAAACGATACTAAGAAGATCTTAACAGTAGAAATGATTTAAAATTTTTGTCAATACGCAAAGTAAATCTCCAGGGTCAGATAAAAATCCATTTTGATATATATAAAAAATTCCTTTTGGGTGTTCTATTTCATATAGTTTAAAAAATGAGCTATCAGTAAGAATGGGAAAAACCATTTTTTGAAATATTTATATGCTTAAAAGCAGTTTAATGTGGAATAAATTGAAAAATCTTATTTATGTCGAGGATTGTGTAGTTTAAAGAATATTTCCTCTTGAGATTAATATAAGGATAAACAAATTTTCCTAACATAATAAAGAATAATGTTTTGTCCTCCATACAGTTAGAAGTAAAAATGAGAGCTTTTTCAGAAAAAGAAATCGTTTGTCTTCTAATATAAAATTGAATTGGAAGTTATCATTAATATTATATATAAATTCAGGAAATTATGCATAAAACACAGTTTTTACGGCATATTACTTATTATTTAATATGCATAATGTCAATTTAAAAATGTCTCACCCCAAATCAGAGTTCTAATTTTATCAATAATGGAATATTCATATGAGTTTTTTATGGGTATGAGAATGATGTGCACTTCAAGCATTTGAACAAATAAAAAAAAATTTTTTTCCAATGCACCCAGTGTACACACTAAGTTACAATATGTACTAAGATTTTATGAAATATCGTAACGCGTATTAAAGGAAAAGTATTAAATTTTTAAAGATAAAACTAATAACTATCGAATGAAATATATTTTTCTCCCATATATAAATAATCCCCATTTATATAAAGTAATCGGCGGAAAGAAGATATTTACAGTGATTAATGAAGTTAATTCTAACTCGGAAGCAATACTATTTTTCAAGCTTAGAAAACATTTTCTTTAGAGAAGCAGTTTCACTTACTGCAGCATTAGATTTACAAATATTGATTAAGCAGATAATAGCTAAAGTAAAAAGACATTACATTGCAATATTCTTTATTATTTCAATATTTATTTTGTCAGCCTATAGGAATTGCAATATTGTACTTACTTAATAGCCGCCTTTGATGACCAGAAGGTTCGTATATATTATTACTTTTAACGGTTTAGTTTTATCAACAAAATTTGAAATGTGCAATTTTTTAAAAAAAATTCTAGTTATTAATGTAATTTGTATGAATAATTTGTAATAAAAACTATAAATCTGATGACACATTTTCCAATTGAAATTTCGCATGTTATATTTTAAAGATGATGTTTAAATATTTTCGCAAAGGACTATAATAAATTAAGTAAAATGATTTTAACGATTATTAGTGGTTTATTTTTTAAGAGGAAACAATTATTTCCAATATCAAAAATGAAGTACTGATGCATGCAGTATGAAATAATGTAAATAAATTATCTTCAGATATATTAATTCAAAATTCAAAATTTGTCAATTGATAAATGAAACCTGATATTTATATAACTGAAATTTAATGGATTTATTTGCTGATAAACCTCAAATATTGATTTCAGCTCATTTCTGTATTATTGAAACAATTTGAATTTTAAATAAGAATTATATAAAAATAAAAAAAAGGATTTAAAAAAAAAGATACAAAAATTTTAACAATTCTAAATACTAGGCAGTATTTAAGAGAAAATATTGAGGAATCAGAAAACGCTTTTAAATTTATGCTTTTGTTACAATAAAACATGTAACTAGTAGAAATAAAATATTAACTGCGTTATTAATTTAATGTTTTATTAATTGTTTCACTCTGTTTGTGATATTCTGCTTGAGTTTTTTTAAATATTGGTTCAGCATTTATTATTTGAATCAGAGTTAAAAATAGTAAGAACTCAAGAAAAAAAGAAAAATAGAAAGAAAGAAAAGAATAGAATAGACTTTCTACATCGGAGTTTTTGAAAGAAAATTTCCGCATTTTAAAATGGATACCGAGTGTTTACACAAAAAAATCTTTGAAAAATGTTATACAGTCGACATTTATCACAACCTAATTTATTAAAAAAATTGCGGACAAAAAATTTTCCCCGATAAGGAACTGTTTCTCAAGTAAATATATCAGTAACAGAAGTATGTGGAGAAATAACAGCAAATCCCGTCCTTTTCTTCAGAGAGGGAAAATAACATTCTGTGACCTTGCAATAAAGGATGCTAACAATTTATTTGCCTTCACTCAGTTTCAAGTTAGTTTACGATACTTCAACTTCATATATTTTTAAAATTCAATCAATTACTCTACAGATCTTACTAACAACATCTGTAAGATAAAGTTTTAGAGTTTAAAATTATATTGCTTGAAAGAATCAAAGAATCATCATTTTCTCTTCAAGATAATATCATTTATTTCTAGAATCAGTCATAGCTAACCTGCGCAAAGACATTGTATTAAATGACTTTTAGTTTCGATATCGCAGTTCAGCATGTTCAAAAATCATCTACCTGCTCTAAAATATCACTAGTACATTAAATATCTATCCTTTTATATTTCAGTTAAAATTATTTGAAACATATAGGGCACGAGGCTTACAAAAGAAATTGAAATGATTAACAATAGTTTAAAGGAAAGGCGCTTCATGATTAAAAAAAAATAGCACGCAAAATTTAATGAACACAACATTTATACAGCAAATGAAAGCATAAATTCCAAAACTTTTTTTGTATCCCGTTGAATCATGTCACGCGTAAAGAATTAAGTTTTTGCGATTAGGATGATATATAATTCTCAGTTATTTTTGCTCGCATATTTAACGTATTTTCAAATTTTAAACATATTTACGTACTTATCATATCCACATATTTGGCATACAATGTTCTTTCTTCGGCTGTCTTTATTTCATTTCGCTCCAAAGTAGAAATTGATATTTATGGTTTATCATGATATTTATTGATATTTATACACCTGAAAGAATGTTTTAAAATTTAACACTATTATTTTTAATATACATGTTTGATGTTGATATTTATATCGAGGAATTTTCAAAATTTCTTGAAAAATTTAGTCAGTTTTTAATGCACTTAGGTTAAGGATTACTGAATGTTACATTTATGTACAAAATTATTAATATTTTTGTAAATAACTTCTAGTGCAATGGAATAACATTTGAGATAAATGGCTGGATACAAATCTACGTACAGGAAACAAAAAATAACGAAAATATTCTTCAAGTATTTAGATTACACATGATACGAAAAAAATTCTGATTCCCTCGAGATCTATTCTTAGCTCTCATTTATTATGACTTTATCATCACCGCAAAATCGTTTTTCTTGGCCAATAATAAGAAAATTTCGAAAGAGAAGAGTTTAGACTTACGTTCAATCCCTTTAAGTACAGTAATCAAGTTTTTGTTCCATTAAATGTAGTTTAAACCCTCCATCATATGACATTGAATTTTATTTTCTTAAGCCAAAATTTGAGATTATAAAGATTGGTCCGTGACATCTAAATTAATTCTGGACACTTTTAACTCAAAAATTCTTTTCATATAAAGGAGGAGGGTTACTTCGTAAAAGAATGAACGAGATTACAACACAAGATTGCATTTTTCAAGCAGAAAATATTCCCTAATGAAGGATTATTTTAAAATATTGAAGGTTTTGCAAGTTATTGATATTTATCTTTAATAAATTCCTTAATTTCTTATATTTGTAAAAAAAAACTCTGTAAAGCATCGTAAAAATATGGCTTTAAATTTAACCAGCTGTTTGAACTAAGAAACTCTTGGTAATTCTGTAGTTTATATAAAAATTAATGCTTCTATATTGTAAATATCTCAACAAAACACATCTCTCATCATAAGACCAAATATTAAAAATATAATATTGACAATGAATGAATTCTTGCATTCCCCGTATTATCTTTCATAACGAAAAATGAAGTGTATCTGTATTTAAGCCAGTGTGATGATTCCTTTAAAGCTTTACAAAAAAATGTAGCAATATATTAAAAAAAACCGAAGCAATAAAGTAAATAATTTATCACCTTTTCCCTATAAAGCATAGCAATCTGTATTTTCCTCTCTTGTATTATATATATATATATATATATATATATATATATATATATATATATATATATATATTGTTCCAATATATCTACAATATCATATTCAGCGATAAACGCATCTTCTACGCCTTTGATTCACTTATTGTTCAATAATAAAAGAAAATTTGGTAACATCAGAAGATCACTAAAAAAAATCTGATATAAAAAAATTAGAACCAATTCGCAGGGTGTTTCAAAACTACGACTTTTGAGAAGAAGTATTAAACGTCGAGATGTATGATTTCCTCATAAAAAATAAAATCGGACATTACATCCACATGAGAAAGAAGAAACACAAATACAAAATAACAATAAGCAACAAGATGAAACAGAATGATATGTTACTTATATTGACGTGATATTACTAAAATGTTATCAAAATTTACAGACCCAAAAATCTAATTTTTTTTTACCCTTCTTGCCTACGAAATATCATCGAAAAATTATACTTGCATATCCCCAACATATCCTATGTGATTAATGACAGATGCAGCCCTACAACATATTTGAATATACAACAAATTATAAAATATCACTAGAGAGATACATAAGATGTAAAGGCATACGGTGATTTAAACAAAAAAATGTGGAAAAAATAACACAGATTAAGATAATTTAATTCAAATCATGAATTTTGAAACAGGGGACAGTTTGTGAAGAATTCTTTTTAGTGCTTTGTAAAATATTTCGCATCCAAGAGTAAATAATTTATAAATTTCATTTAGATTAAATATATGTAAAGTATGGCAAACAATCGTCTTTTTCCTTTCGTAAAAATACGCAAATGTAATTTTTCCCATTTTAATATGGAGGAAGCATAGTAATAAGATTCATTTTCTTTTAAAAATTAATCGCTAGAAATCGCGTATTACTAGAGAACAACGAAAATTTAATTTGCCTTATAAAATAATCTGCTTAAATATACAGAAATTCTTTATCCAAAGTCTTGCGTGGAAATCCCCCAAATTTCAATCCTAGATTTGTAATCTTAAATATCATTTATTGACATGAATAGAAGAAGCAATCACGTCATTTCAAAAAACCCCAAAATTGGAAATAAATTTCTTGGATAACATCTCAATCAGAGCAAATAACAAAATTGGGTCACCTGAGAATAATTCCTCTATCTCTTAAGATAACAGCACTTAACGATCCCTAATGAAGCTAAAAAAAACCCGCACCTCAATTGCTGACGTGTATTCTTCTTCTGTATGGATCTTGTTATCCGGACGATTCGATTAGAGCATTGGAAATAAGATTGAAATTTTCCAATAGATGCAGAAATTTCTTGAATTATTGGTTTCCGCCTCTGATTTTTACAGCATCAAAATAAGATTTCATTTTAAATTATTTGGAAAATAAGGGTTTAGATATTTAGTCTTAAATAATATTAATTTTACAGTTCATATATCTATATTTTATCATATTATTATCAAAAAAGTAATAATATTATTATTTAAAAATATAATATTAATAATGAATATGATCTAAAAATTTCTCATTAGTTTTTTAAACGATTTAAAGAAAGTGGACAATTTTATGAGTTGAAATTAAACATCAAAAATACTTTAAATGTGGAAAATTAGTATTGTGCAAGTAACTAAAATTAAACAAACACGTAGCAAAAGTTTCTCTGAATAACAGTTTGAAACTCGAAAGTTTCAAAATTTTGTATTAAAAGATTTGCTGGTATCAGGCATGGCATTTGCTTATTTTATGACAGAATTTTGGACAAATGAATTCTGATTTTTTTATGTCTTGTAAGATCAAAGATTAATGTTGAAGAGATCTATTATCTAAAACATGAATTAGTTCCACAATATCAGGGAGGGAGCGGGCAGTTGCATCTTACATTAAAATTTGATCTTTTGAGAACATTTTTTCTTGAGTTGAAACTACTATTTTATTCTTTAAATACGTATGAGGAAAAATCTATTTTTAATACTTAAATTAAATAATTTATTACAAAGAAAAAATATTTGAGAATTAATCCAATAACGTTTCGATAGTCCTTTAAATTTGCTATGATGTCACCACTGAATTTTGTAACTATGAAGCTTCTAAGTGAAACAAATATAGATAAAATATGGTTCATTGTTTTACAAATTCAAAATTAACACTTTTCTAAAATTTCGAAATACAAAAATAATTGGAATTACTAAATTATATATAAAACTAAAGGTAGTTAAAGAAGCTTTGATTTTTTTTTAATTCTCTCTCTTAGCCTTTAGAGTTTTGAAACATCAGATAATTATTTAAAAAGTCTTATACAGTTGGATATCTTCCTTTGAATATAAAATTATTTAAACATATAAAATTACTTACTAAAAAATGCTAAATCTTATAGTCTTTGAAAAAATTTAAAACTTTCTATAAACAGAGCACCAATCACTAATCATATTTAAATTCAAACATATTCCCGTCATGTCTTTAAACAAATCTGAAAATTTTATAGATGATATGTAGAGCTAATAATATTTAGAGATAATAAAATTAAATTGTCGTGAACACCTGTCTCAGACACTCGTCATCATATTCAAATTCCTCGCATAAAAATTGCGTTCGTAAATTCAGAGCATTTAAGCGTCTGCAGGTATATCGGAAGCCATCTTGTTTTGACAGGCAAAAAGTAAGGCATCGTGATTTCGTTTATATAAAAATCTAAAATAAAGTATCAAGCAACAGTTCGTAACTATAACTGTGATAATTATTGATAATAATCTTTACAAATGCTTATGTTTTTATGTGGTGGACTGTTGTTATTTTATAAACGAAAAGGCTAAAACATATTTCATTTCGCTTACGATTTGAGAAGAAAAAGTCGTTTTACGCAACTGTTGGTTGGTTCTCTTAATCTTCCATTTTGAATGCATACTAACCAACAGACAGTTCAAATCGGATTTTAAATCTTTATAAAGATTACTAAAATATATGCACATAAAAGGCTATTAGAATCAAGTGTTTTAATCAATTAGTAATTTTTTACACTTTTATAGAAATTAAAACACGAAGAACTGATTTATTATCAAGAATATATGTTACATTCAAAGTCCCATTTGTTGGAAAACTGAATTTCCCATTTCAGTACCAAATATATATATAAAAAAATCATTTTATAGCAAAGCCTTTACACACGTTTTATGAAATCCTTGCTAAAATGTACTATCTGAAAACAGCAATATTTCACCAAAGTATCATTTTGTTAATACAGAAATAAAATCTAAATTTTCACCAAAAAATTACATAATTTTCTGTCATTCCATAGTGAATATATTACAAAAGAATTATCCTATGCCTCTGAATTTCTTAGCTTTTCTTATTCTTAGTTTGGAATAAATATTATATTATAAATATCTATTTATTATAGTTATATTTTTTCACGTTTTTGGAATTTAATTTACAAGCTGCTAAGTTTTATTTTTTAAATTTTATGTAATTCAACCTGTAAAAAATATGATCTTTGAATTCATGTCACGATATAATTTATTTTACACCATAACAAAAAAGTATAGACCTTAATCAAACTATGACATAATAAAATGGGATTAAAACCAGAATTTTCAACATAAAGTCTTTGGTACAGGAACGAATTTTTCTCTAGTTCAATTTAAGTTTAGATCAACAGTATGTATATACTTATAAACAATAACACTTCAAGCACAGGAAAATCTCTTTTCCTATAAGTATCTGCTTGCTGTTAAATATTTCTGCATTTTTTTTATATCTATTAAGCTACTATTACTTACTATCTACTACCTTTTAATACTTACTACACTTATCAATTGTAATGATGAGACCAAAGTGCGAATTAATTTGGTTGAATACTTTGAAAAGATATTAGAATCAATTCTTGTAAATTACAGACACATGGAAAAGTAACGGCATCCTTCAATTTACATTAGTTTTTTCCCGAGCTGTGACATAATGTAATTAATCAAAAAATGAAATTTAATTGGCTTTGTGCATGCATCACATGAAACAATTTGCCTTTATTGTTCTCAAGGTAGCCTGTTTTGGAACTAGATTACTGCGTATTTTAAAAACTAATTTTTATCTAATTCCACAAAAATCCTGGACTTGAGCTTAATTAAAAACATGAAACACAAACGTCATATCTTTGTTCTGGTGTAATATTTAAAGAAAGCTAAGCATTTCTTGTCATCGAAATGCAGTTAAAGTTTTCGAAATATATCCCGAAATATCTTTGAGTTGTTTCAAAATTGAATCTTAATTTAACTACAAAATTATCTTAAAAGAGGTGAAGTATGTTTAAAAGTGAAACGAGCAAGGACTTTCTGATAGCCAGTTTCACTCCTTCACTGTGCACTTATCATTGAATTTTACATTTATTAAACATTTTCTTTACCTTAAATGTCACAATATGTTAAAAGAACGGAGAAAATATTTAATATCCTTAGTTTTAGATAACATAAGTCTCCAAATCTTCTTATAAATTCCTTCAAAATCTCGAAAAAAGAATGAAATATCTTATTCTTTCTGTCTACACCGACATTCAATCATAAAGTCTATTTAATCTTCTCTATACAACTGCCAAAGAAGAATTCTGTTTTAAAAGATTCCTTAAGGCAGTTTATTTCCACAAACAAGCAACAAGTTATTCTTTTTCACTGCTACAACCGATTTCCAAAGAAATGTTTAAGACTTGACAACCTTTCAAAAACAAGGGAAAAGTTTTTTTGTTTATTATCGAACAGAAAAATATAAACAACAAATGAAGAAGCCACGTTATATTTTGTATAACATTTAGAAATCTTCTATTTCTCTTATCTCTAATTCTTATTTATGCAGTTATTCACATTAAGCTATTATTCTAAAAACGCAAATCTAATTGCACAAGTTCTAAGATTTATGTTTAAATTCTAGATACTATAAACGGAATTTTATGGAACACGTTTCTGAATTAACTATGCTCCGAATTCAAAGCTTCTAATTTTTACTTCCAATCCTTGAAAATATATCGATAAATCAATATACAAGATTCAGTAAACAAACATATTTAATTAAATATATTTGTTTACTGATAATTTATAAAATGAAATTATGATGTTTAGATGGAAAGTATGTTTATGTAAACAGTAGCATAGATTCAAGAAGGAAAAATAACTGAAATTGCAATTTAATCTACGTGTTTACAACATTTCTCCATCATAAAGATATGAATATTATGTATACTGCTTTAACCATTTCCAAAATAGTCTTTTGACTCCTTTTAAACACACTCCTTGGAATTTTTTTCTACTTATTTTTCTACAGTTTTCACAGAAATTTAATTATTAAATTGAAAAGCCCATTCCATGTTAAAATCAAAATTAAATTTCTTAGAATCCAAGCAATTTGTAAACTAAAACTGTTTCTTCCTTACACGTGTGGATCTGTTTTAATATTGTATTGAGTTTTCATTTAATTAACATCTTATTTCGTCAGATTCACAATTTTGTTAATTACTTCCATGAAAATGCCACAGATCATCTTCCTCGAAATATAAATTATCGAAAGAATACAATATAGCTAAAAAAATTGAGTTGAATGAAATTAAATTTCATATTTTTCATTCTACGAAACGACAAAAGTAATCAAACGAAATCAAAACAAAAGTAATTCTAAGAAAGAGGAGAATCTCTTTTAAAGCTTCAGCTGATTCCTTTACTCTATTCACTGAGGCCGGGATAGCCTGGTTGGTAGGGATAGACTGTTGGGTTGTGAGTTCGAACACAGACGGCCGAAGACTCTCCGTGCGTGTGGTGGATGGCACACGTATAAATCTATCGTGGTAACAAAGTCCTCCATGTCGAGAGTAATACCACTGGGGGTACTGGATCAGGGGTGATCGTTCTCTGATTCAGGTCTAAATTACGATCTGTGAATGAGTGAATGAAATGCATGTATGAAGTCCGCCCTGCAAAAAGGGTTGTGACGTGTGTGCAACTAAGCTGTACTCTAAGCCCTAGATGGCGCTACTGAAAAACAAGAGAAGCACTCGTGGCTTAAAGTCACTGACTTTTAAAGTCAGTGGGCTTGTCAATGACAAGTGCCATTAGAAACAACAACAGCATTCTCGAAATAATTATTGAAAATATGATATGCTAAATAAGCCGGAAATTGAATTTTTTAAAATTATCTATAGATTTTCTTATTTATTTTTAAACTCTGAGGCTCCTAGGAGCAACTTAGAATTAAGTGTAATTTGTTAAAATATTTCTGGAATAAACAAATCTATATATCCATTTGCTTGTTACGTTTTATCCGTTCTGTTGAGTATTTATCAATTCTTTTGCTTATACCGTTGTAGTTTATATGCACAAGAATTTTTTTTATTATTTTTTAAAAAATAATTTTAATTTATAAATTTTATCTGATGGTTTAAATAAAAAATAAATTCAGAAGTTGAACAAAATTGGAAGTTTGAAATTAATTGAAATGTTTTGTTTCAGAAATTATACCACTTGCTTAATGAACAGGAATTCAGAAATTATAGCACTTGCTTTAATTTACAGGAATTCAGAAATTATGCCACTTGCTTAATGAACAGGAATTCAGAAATTATAGCACTTGCTTTAATTTACAGGAATTCAGAAATTATGCCACTTGCTTAATTGTTAGTAAATGAAAAATTACCCTTCAATTTACTAACAGTCAAGAATATAGTTACTTATAATACATTATAGTCTTAGCAAAATGAACACATTATGTTTATAACAATAATGCCGCATTGAAACGAGGCAGTTGACTCTCCATGGCTGAATTGTCATAGCACTGATCTCATAATTAGGCGATCGGAAATTCAAATCCCACTAGAGACAATACGATTCATAGTTTGTGTAAATATTTAGTTCCTTGATTTTATGTTTTCCTTTATTTCATGTTCCAGAAGATTCTGGACCTTTCTTTAGTTTACCAGATAAGTGTTTTGGACTTTTCTTACTGTCTCCAGAAAAGTATTCTGGAACTTTCCCTCCTAATATAAAAGCAGAAGATCTGTCAGCCAGAGTTGAGTTAATGGTTTAGCTCTGTTTCTTGTGTGTGTCATTGAGTTCCACACTAAAGTACTTACGTGACAATATTTTTTGGGATTGAATGATTAATAAATATTCTGTCTTAAGATTCCATATGTTTGATTTCTTCCAGACATTTTCGATCATCCAAATCCATTCATTTTGTTCTCAGTTCCTGTTTGCACACAAGAATGCTATATATAATAACCTTTGGAATCCACAAAATATTTTCTTCCACCCAAAACTCCATAATAAATTAATTTCGCAATGCCAGACGGATTCAAGAGCATTGTGGATAAATTCCATATTGCTCACAATAATTGATGAAAACATGTGTATTTATCATTTTGTCTGGTTCTTTTTTTTTTCTTTTATTCATGTTATTTATATAGTTGATCTTCTGATGTATCTATCTATTGCAAGTAAAGTAATAAGTAAGACTGACCAAAAGAACCTATCTTCGGTACTCATGTACATTCAATTACAGATTTGCCAGAGAAATTACACAATTCTCCATTTAATTGGTGTACGAGCTTTATTTTTTCGAGACAAATATCACTCATATTAGATTATATTAAGAAAGAATCTTTAAGCCTTAATGCAATCTTGTTCTTAAATTTCATTACTTAATCAAATATGAAAATTAGGGAAGAATCGTATCAACTTAATGTAAATACAGTAAACTCTACACAATCAAAATGTTTCAAAAATAATCGATATTTCCTCTGAATTTCTTATTTCCCAATTCATATCTATACTATTAATAAATATGAATGTGTGTGTGTGTGTGTGTGTGTGTGTGTGTGTGTGTGTGTGTGTGTGTGTGTGTGTGTGTGTGTGTGTGTGTGTGTGTGTGTGTGTGTGTGTGTGTGTGTGTATTTCGCACATATATACATTGGATAGTGGAAATGTGCACTTCGGAGCAATTTTTTCTTGAAATTTTAATTAGAATTTTAATCAATTTAAAATTTAGCCAAATTTCGAAGTTTTTAGGCAATAACTTCCAAAAATATCATAGGAAAAAATGAATTTTACACCGTTTCAATATTAAAAAGTTTTAACAGTTTTATTTAATAAGCATGAAAATTGTTGTTGAATTTTGGCATTTTTTTAAAAAAGATGTTTTCCTAATTTTCAACAATAGATTACATTGTTGCCCTGAAATTCAATTCGTTTTCATTTTTCCATCAGGTATTTAATTGCATAATCTTCCATCATAGTTGAAAGCTAAGTAAGAAGGATTCTGTTTAATATCTATGTAATTTTATACAAGAATAAAAAAAGTGAAGTTACCATGAAATATCATAAAATTTACTAGATAGGACCGCACATTTTCGTATTTAATGTCATAGAGTGATAATGTTTATAATTCCACAAGACTGTTTTTTTAGATAGATTTATGCACGCAATGAAAAAAAAACACACATGTAAGACAATTAAATCACAAGGCTTAAATGCCTGACAGTTTCGTTATTTCTAAACCAATTGCTTAACCAATATTTCAGGCGAATTAGCTAGTTGCCAAAGATTACTAGTTTCATTGTAAAATATAAAGAAAATAAAAAATTAAATTAAATTAAAATTTGAAGTTTTTTGGCATACTTATTTTTTGTAAAACCAGTTATTAACTAATGAATTAAAAACAATTTTTATTTCAAATAGTTACTTCTAATTTACTTTTGAAAATCCTTTATGAAAGGTCAAAATATTATCACATGTAGTTTCATAATCTTTTCATTTTTGTCATAATTAATCTTATACTATAAAACATTTTAATTATAGATCAAACGAATCAGATCAAGTGAAATATTAAAGCATATTCTTAAAATTAGAGAATAGATAGAATATAAATGAATTTAAGAAGAAATAAGTGGGGGATTTCATAAATTACCTTACATTTGCAAAATATTTTGGAAGACAAACCACGATTTCATTTCCTCACCATTTCAAATTAAAATAAAATTATTTTTTTCTTGCTATTGTCTGGATTTCAGTGGAGATTTTTGCCTTAGAAGATATACTGATAAAATATGTAAATAGATTCCATAATAAACGCTGTTGTTGTTGTTTCTAATGGCACTTGTCACATATTAGCCCACTGATTTTAGAAGTCAGTGATTTTAAGCCAAGGGTGCGTCTCCTTTCTTTCAGTAGCACCATATAGGTGCCAAAGGTACGACTCATCTACAAATACGTCACAGCCCTTTTTAGGGGGCGGACTTCCTTCAAGCATTTCATTCACTCATCCACAGATCGTAATTAAGATCTGAATCAGAGAACGATCACCCCTGTTCCAGTACCCTCAGTGGTATTACTCTCGACATAAAGGACTTTGTGACCACGCGTATTTATAAGTGGGCCAGCCACCACACACACACACACGAGGAGTCTTCGGCCTGGGGGGTTCGAGCTCGCAACCCGAGGGAAGCGAATCCAAAGCCTTACCAATCAGGTTATACCGGCCCAATAATAAATGCTACTTAATTTTAAAAGATGTATCCTATCTTTATCTTAAAAAAATAATTATAACTATAAAGGCGATTCTATAGATAGGTTACTGAAAATGATCCTTTAAATATATGTAACACGACGGAAGCTCCTAAAATTATCACAGAAGTTATGTAGAATCTCATAAACAGCTATTTTATTAGTAGAAACAGAAATTAAGATGAGTTATTAAATCGAAAGCTAAAAAATTTGTGATCAAAAAACTAAAGAAGTGTACCTATCAAAGTTTAAAAACGAATTGAATTCAAAAATGTACTCAAAATAACACTTCAAATATCTTCTTCTTTATTTATATTCAAACTTCCAAAAATTCACGTTTTATTGAATAATTTCAATTTCCTATCGTATTGACATTTTAACTTTTAATTAGGCACCGGCATTCTATCTCCTCACAATAGCGGGTGACTCAAAATCAGTAATCAGATTTCACAGTTTTCACAACCTTGAAATAAATACAACAGCAGGTGGTTACTGTATTGATTTCAAGAAAGAACTACAATTGTAAGAAATACTAAAATGACTTGTTTGAAAATTCAATTTCATATTCATTTTTAAATACAAATCGTTGAAGTTTTGGTTTATTCATTTTTAAATATAAATCGTTACAGTTTTAGTTTAACGTCAAGCTAATAAATTATACATTTTGTTAAACAAAGAATAAAGTTTATTTTAAAGAATCACTATATCATTCACAATATTATTCATTATTTTCTTAAAAATAATGAATAAAAAAATCAAATCTTTTCCTGAAATTTGAATTGGATGAAAACTTGTAGAAATTTGAATCGGATTTCTTTATTCGGAAATTCAATACAAAATTTCATTTTTAATCAATTTACAATGCCATTTTTTTTTCTCTTTCTTCTAATTTGAATATAAATTTCTTTACCAAAGAAATAATACTACAATTAATTTATCTATGCAGTAAAAATTAGATGAGAAATGAAAAATACAAATCTTTCGTTTTGAATAAGAATGAATGTATAATAACATTCAAATGATGAAATTTTCTATAATACATTTTTATTATAATCTAGAACTCTTACATAGTACGGCAACAAGTTCTAAGTGACATTATTAAATTTAAATCAACTCCGAACCTCAATCAATTTTATACATAAAAACTAAGAGAAAATAAACATCAATCTTCTATTCGAATTGTTTTCATCTCTGCAATTTCCATTTGAGCAGCATCTGCCTGTTTTATATATCTGAAAGAGGATGGCATAATAACCTTTTACTCAAATACAATTCACATTTCTAGCAAAAATGTACGGCTGTCATCCTCATCCCTAAGAGATGATTACATGATTGTGCTCATATACCGATAAAAGCAGAAAACAGAGTTATTTCCCGCGCCCATCATAATCACTGGCCAATAGCACTTTGCTTAGTTGAATTTGTAGATAGCTTAAAAACCAAATTAATTTTTAGTAATTACTCAATTAATCTAACCCCCGGGAAGGGCACCTCGAAATGAGGATGAGATGTTTCCGGTATGGGGTTGTATCTCGCCATCCTAGAGGGTACACAAAAAGGTTGGGGATCTGGCTCCTTTCATCGATGACTGGACGTACTTCCTTCGGGAAGGGTTGTACCGTGGCCGGTGATGGCCCTTAGGACTGAACTATAGTTCCCGCCAGTGATGCTGTTGCGGTGGTCTGGTCATTCAGTTTTCGTTATCCGTGCACCTTCGGGTGGGTCAGAGAGTCAGTGATATGGCTTACCCAATTAATCTAGAAATCTTAATTTAGATAACTTAGCCTATACTGTAAGTTTTTATTTTCTAATTCCTCATTTCCAACTAATTTTTATTATATATTTTGTACGAAAATGTATTCATTACAGAAAAGAAAGTGTCTAATTTCTACGCAGAATCTAGTTTCTCATAAGTTTAATTTTGGGGTTTCGTAGCAGAAAACTAGATACGATGTACCAAAGGGATAGTAAAGGTCATATCCCATCAAAATACTTCTAAGAGGAGTTACCGATTATTTTAAGTCTGGTTAAACCATCGCGTGAAGTATTCACAAATCTCAAACATTAATATTAAAGTTCTGTTTTTATCAGCATTTTTTTTTTTTTTTGAATTCTTATAAACCGTTTCTATTTGAATATTATGGAAACGCCAAATGTTCAAAATCTGTAAACATATTCGAAACTTCATCAATAGAATACAAAAAAATTATCTTGTTTAATCAATGGAATACATAATGAGACAGAATTTTTTATCAAGATAATTTAATATCTGTGTATTAGTACGATATTTCAAACTATATATGTACATAGATATTAATAATTTTTAAATATTGTCCGATATTATTCTATTATATTGAAAGTCGTTATACAATATTTTTCATCCTGAATATATTTTGTCTATCATTAATCAAAAACATGGACTTTTAATTAAACTGTTGCACTAGTCCGAAAAATCGCCTTATGTTGTCACCCCCCCCTCTTCCCTTTCTTTAAAGCCTTTCAACTATGCAGAAAATTAAGTGTCTTTTATTACTTCAAACAGATCTATATACTAGAAATATAATGCTTTTTTTATTATTAAGCTTTCCTATCTATAAAAGTTTTAAAGACTATTTTATTTTAATCAAACTGAAGTAAATTATCTACTATTTAGAAAATTAACATTTCAAACATTTATACTGACAATTTAATATTAATTAAGCAGATGAAAAATGTTTTTAATTTTAATATTTTAATAATGTAAAATCGTTCTAATTACCCGCGAATACACAGTTCAAATCCAAATTTTTTTTGGTTCAGGAAAGATTACTCCTTGATTGCAAGATCGATCCGGCGAGACAGTAAATTCAGAAATTCGTAAGATTTCAGCGCCTTAAGCCATTTCAATAACTAATCAACCATAATGAAATGGTTATAAAATTTCGAAGAACGGAAACATTGATGTTAACAGAAATGAGAAAAGGCGATGATTGCCCGAGAGTGAAAACGAATTGTTTCGCCAGTCGAATCAAAATGTAATGTCTTAACATCGAACCGGAAATTGGAGGAAGAAGGCGAACTATTGTCAATTCAATTATATTGAATGTATCTTTCTTACTATTCAAGAATATAGGAATTCCTTGTGTTTATGATTGGGGATCAACAAGTAAAAACAGCAAATTATCAGTAAAAAAATCAATAATACGTGTTCTGGGAATAACATAATGAATATATAATAATAGAGCTATATGATAAATATTCATTATTTTTTTATTAACTCTAGTTTACAAGGAACAATTACATATTTTTAGAATCAATTATCCAATTTTCCATCGTGATAAAAAAGAAAATTTATGTTTCGAACATATCTTTATTCTGTGCAGAATATTTTGAATACCGCACTTCCACGCCTGAACACAAATAAATTGAATGAAAAAATCTAGACATATATCTATCCTGCAATTATTAAAGATAATAGCACATAACTAACAGTAAGGATTGTTGTCCAGAATTTTTTTTTTTTTTACAAAACTCTCTAATTTACAGCAAAGGCAACTAAAAAAATGTCAGACAACCTATTAAAAATGAGACAAAGATCAATTTATTTTCCATTTGTACAAAAATAAGTGAGCTTGATACCCCCATCTGTCATAAATTTAATTATATAAAAAGTAGTTTTTAATTATGTACACAAGATTCAAAATATTAACGTAAATTTTACGAGAAGGAACAATTACTTCAAACACTTTTGTTAAAATCTCATATCTTTCGGGTAATATGAAACAAGAATTTGTGAATATCACTTTTTCATCCTATTTTCCTTCCGTTAAGGAGAAGGAAGTACCTATAGGATTGAAGATGCGAAATTGCCATTTAAATACACATGCCCTCGGCTTCCCCTGAGGTACAATACGGATAGTGCTATGTGGTTAATATTATTAAATCGATGATGATAGGCTGTACCTCCTTGTTAGGGCTCCACATATAAAATATTCTCTCCACATATAATGGGTTCAAATGTTTAGTTCATAAATTATTATTTGTAATAGTCCAGTCAAACAACTAACACTATGGTTTGGAGGAATACTTATTTGTCGTTCCTACTCCCTGTTTGTTAATAAAGATTTTAAAAAAATAACGCATTAAAAAATAAATATATATATATCCTTGGTTTTTGAATATTTCTAATATAATTAGTTTTAAAATCCTTGTTCCATAATGCGCATTAGAAAAAAATATATCTTATGTACAATTAAAATATAATTAATTATAAGCAGATAATAATTTATGAATAATAATTAAGATTAAAGAACGCAAAAATTTTAGAACAAATATTAAGATATATCCATAAACTGTACAATATCATTATTATCTTGGAATTTCCCGTTGTAATGAAAGTACTATCAATGATAAGTTAACATTTTGAAATTTAAAAATATTAAAATTTATCAAAGTTAATATTACAGTTGACGTTTCCGACATCATCCACAATAGCTGAATACCAGTGATTTATACAAAGGTATTAAATTAACAGTTTTTCAGGATAAAAATATTATGCCCTCGCCTTGTAAGTATTTTTGGTGCTGTATTCTATATAAACGCTTCAAGTTCTATGAAATATTCGCATATGACATGCCAATTTTTTTCCGTTAACTCCCTGCTTTCTTCAAAGTCATACATACTCTTACAAAAACAATCAACTCCCAGAAGAAAAATTTAGAGCAATATTTAAAATATTTAATTCAACAAAGACACAATTTCAATTGCCTTTTTATTAATTTTTAACATATGATTATAGAAATATTTGAAACAGTGGCATTAACTATTAGTTTCATATCAATTATGGAAAGGCATTCTAATTCTATTCAATGTACTAATGAACAAATGACATAATTTTATTACGAATCATCGGAAAGTGCTTATTATTAAAAAAAAGCAGTAGTCTCTAAACATTCGATAAATCAAACTCATGAGGACTTCATCTTCAATTTTTATTACTTTGCATTAATTCTAATGAAATGGATGTAATTGATTACAAAACTTAATAAAGAGCCTACTGTTACAAAAAAATGCAAAGGTTTCAAAGGCATTTTGCATTTAAAAAAGCGCTTCGCCACCGAGTAAAGTTTTATTTATTTCTTCCTATCTGTTTAAAATAAAAGTAAAAGCAGCTATTTAAAAATATCTGATAGAATATCTTATAGAAATATCAAATAATAATGGTAATAATATTTTTAGTAATTCCCGGAATTATCCCAATGAGAAAATTTACTGTTTTGCTGAACTTAGTCTAGTACAATTTCATCCTGTTGTTGAATATGTACTCTACATAAATGCTTACATTGAAGAAAGAAAATTATCCTTTGCATTTTATTCAACATGACTCAAGTCTTGGAAATGCTATTATACTGAGTTTTAAAATGAAACGAACTGATATTCAATGACGCGTTTGAAACACGTTTTCCGACTGAATGAGGCAAAAGGCAATATTAAAGGACGTTTTCTTAATTCCCAGCATTAAAAGCATGTGTCCTGACAGATAAATTACTTTCCAAAACAAAATGCTGGCTGTAACTTTCTACTTGTGCAGGATATTGAAAAAATGCAGCATCATTAATTCACAGACAGTTTGTGCAGATATCACTGACAAATACAATGTGTGTAAGCTTTTTGATAAATATTAAACTAAGGAAATCGATGAACAAATAAAAAAACTTTATGAATTTTTCATCTTTCCCATCTTCATTGTTTTACTCTCTGAAATTCTTTAAATGAATTTATTTCTCAGAAACTGGTTATATTTTCCAGCAGCTTTACTGTTAGCGTGAAATATATTTTTAAAAATATCTTATGTTAAAGATAAAACAATCAATTATTGGTTTTTGCTGTTTCTCGTAAATAAGTTCTAACAATAAAAATTAGAATTATTTCTGTAAATTTCTTGATATAATTAAAGTGAATATTTATAAGATTATAAAGCGTAAGTACACATTCTATTTTAGATATCATATAGATAATTGGTTCCAAGAAAAGAGAAAAACAAGCAATAAAATGGAAATAAAAAAAACTTGTATTTTCACCATTCAAGTTTAAAATATCTCATTAAGGAAATAAAGATGTTTCAAAGATATCTCCCAGAAAACATTTAAAAAAAACATAAAAACATTTAAAAGAAAACAGTTGTTGTTTTTTGGGGTTTTTTTTAGATGCGATTTATTTTCAACTCATAGTTAATTAACGCTAATGAAGATGCTTTAATGATGAAAATGCTAAAAATAAGCGATACGAACTATAAAACTAAAATCAAGATATTTGCATTTTTTCTGATTTAATTACCTCTTTCTTCTTGTGAAGCAATATAATAAGAATAATTTCATAATTAACTATAAAAGTTTATTGAATGCAAATGCTTTTTGATTGGCTGGATTTTTTGTTTTCATGTGATTTCAATCATGATATGAACTGATGGCAGGGAAAATTAATTTGAAATCGTTTCTTACTTTCTACTGGTATTCTGTCAATATTATACTTAAATTATAATTAATTTAAACCAGACAGTAAATTTCAAATTTCACTTTCATTACTCATAATAATCATAAAATAATTATTCTAAATTTTAAAAATAGTTATTATGCTTTTCAAAATTTCAGTTCTTCTGAAGTATACTATATTTTGCCTCAAATATATCAAAGCACGTTATAACTGTAAGAAATATGCCTTATGTTATTCAAAGGAAACACGTGAGAAAGATTTGAATTGATAATCGGTTTCTTTAAAAAAGAATGAAGATTTTTCACAATTTAATTTTTGTACCAATTAATCCACAAATCTATTTTTCTATTATAATTATTTACGGCAGATTTCAAATATGGTAAATGTTAAACTACAATTATTAACCTATTCTATTTAACTTTAGTTTTTTTTTATTACTTTAGTATTTATCATATTTTATTATAAAATATCCAGATCACTATTTTCACTATTTTAATAAAAACTATAAATTACACTATCTCAATCTCGATTGAATGAAATTTAATGGTAGCCAACTGTAATTCAGAAATATATATAATATATTAACCAAAATTTATTTTAAACCCCAACAGATCTAAATCTCAAAACTTTAGAAACTGTCAGAAACTTTCATCTTTACACCAAATTTGCTATTTTGCTTTAAACTAAAGGATCAGTTTTATTACTGGACAAAAATATGAAATATTTTAAATAATTTAGATTTCTCCAAAATTTCAGATGCATGCGGAAAATTGTGTTTTCTGAAATAACTAAACAATAAAATGTATTTCATAAACTTTTATAAAGATTTGTTTATTAAATTTTATGATCAGCTGACAACTTAAAAACACGAGGCATTCTGCATTCGAAAGTATGGACACTTATAAATTTTCTAATGCATTAAAAAAAATAAAAATTTGTCAATAAAAAAATTAAAATTAAAATTAATTAAATTAATTAAATTAAAAATTTGTCAATATTATATATAAATATATAATCATGTTACCATTTTGTTTCGATGTCCTCGAAAATTTCATATTCCATTTAATTTTCTAAATTTATCAAAACGTTTCTATTCAGACTTTTTTCCTAAATCTTATTTTTCCCTTTCTGAATAGTACGAAAAGCCTTATTTACATATTTTGATATACCATAATTATTTTTACTTGATAGACATACTTCCTCCAACAGATGTAAGAAGTCAGCTGTAAACGACAAATATTGAACGAAGCTCTATTTGTGAGCGGAATTTTAAAACGTAGTCCCTTTATGCTCGATATTTACCTATATAATATCAATAAACTGTGCATGTCCAGTGTTCTATTCATAGGAAAAATTATATTTCAATTCCGTGACTATATCGAAAGCATTCCAGCGTGTTTTTTTTTTTTCTCCACAAATTAATATGCATTCCCGAACTTCTAGCAATTTTCAACTGTCCAATGTCATCATTTCGATTTATTTTCGAATGCAAGAAATTCGAAAGTAAATTTTATTTTTTAATATTTTATCAGGTTTAAAAAGTAATTTATTATTTAATTAATAAAAGATTTTTGTTAATGATTTTTTACAGATTTTTTGATAATTTTTCTAAACAAAAGATGAAAACAATACTTTTTTTTTCGAAATTTGATTTCACGTATCAGTTATATTAATCTTGACATTCTTAACATGCTTCAACTGAAATTTACTGAAATCTGTGTTCCAAATTAAGTTGGGGGGTGGGGGTAGCTTTTTAAATAACTTTTTTATTATCTTTATTTTAATGCAGAAGACCAACTGAAAGTATCCTTAAATTACTATCTATAAGTTTCCTTTTGAAAAAAAATAAGTTTTTTTTAATATATTTAGAACTTTCAGATTGCATTAGAGCTCATTATCATCATAAACTTACTGACTATTCCGAAAAACGGTCCTTCTCATGGCTATAAACTAAAACTCCTTAGATGTGGGAGATCTCTAAGATCATCTGAGTATATTTTCAGTTCGTTCTTGATATAAGTTCCCATTGGTTTCCGTCTTCTTTAGCAAGAACTTCGAGGACTTCTTTGATTACGAAAACCACAATAGTTTCTTAGTCAGCTAGGCCAGAAACACAAGACTCTTTGACGCAGTCAGAGAATTTACCTAAGAAATTGTGAATGACTGTCTGAAATCGGGACTACTCATTTTTTCTAGTCACCCTATGTCCTCTAAAATGTACATCTTTACGATGCAAATGATTTGCAAGGATGCTTTTTGAATATTGTTAAAATAAAGAAATATATACAAAAATAAATATATATTAAATGTTTAATTATAAAATTTTAGATGAAGGTATTTTATACAGAAAAAAATAGCATTTTATCTATAAGATCTCAGTTTCTAACGGAGGTTTAGTTTACCATCGTTGACACACAAATTTCAGACCGGCAGGATTAAAAGACTTCTTTTGCAATATTCAACTTTCTAGTAACAATTAAATGCGCAAAATAAAATACTCTTACCTCGAAGAATACAGCACTCTTCCATCGCGATATAGCCTTACAAATTTGTTTGGAGTTGTAATGGTGTGGAGATATGAATTCTTTCCATTGTAAAAATAAGTGTCTGGTCTCCAAATTCTCTCCAACATAGATATCGATAAAGCAAGAGTTGGCATTTTACTTGTATAGGCCAGTCTTCTGTCTACCCAGCTTTGCCGAAAATAACAATCCATGGAATAAGACTAAAAGAAAAGAAAACATGCATTTTTTTTACTTACCAATCAGTTGATAGACATTTAACGAAATACAGACTGAACAATAATACAAAGATATGCAAAAATATGATGGATTGCTTACACTCTTTTTCTAAGAGACTTTGACTGTTTTTTTTATACTCAATAGGGCGAATAGTCTTTGTTTGTCAACTTCGTGGTTTTCATTTTATCGGATGATTCTTTGATTCTTGCTAATATTAACACTCGGGTGAATGAAGAATAATAAATGGTATGTCGTGCCTTAAACCATGTTTTCGAGAAAATAAAAATGAAGATGTGTAAAAAACTAATTCCACTTGTATTAAGTTATAATTTTTTCTACATATTGCATTCAAAGTTTTCTCTGTTTTTGTTTTGTTGTTGTTATTGTTTTTAAAAGAGTCTAGATTTTTTTCATGAAATGTTTTCTCTTATTTTTCTTTACATTTTTAATACATCTAAATAAAGCTACGTATTTTTATTTGAGAGTATATTGAGAAAAAATTCTCAATGAGACCATTCGCTACTTTTTTTGCATAATAGACTCGAAGAATAATTTTTTGACATTGCTCTTTTAAACAGAAACTGGGAGAAGCGATGGAGGTTATCTGTAACGATTTTCTTTCATAGTTGACAGATATCTAACATTTAATGTACGTAACGGGGTAAATAGACTATTAAGTATTTTTAGCAGATTACAAATTAATTAAATAAATCTTATAGTAAAAAGGAATTATATTATTATCCCTAAAAATCTTTAAATTAAATTTTAAACTTATTAACCCATTACACTCGGATGGTACCTCTCACTCACTATTCAAGATGGTGCATCATTTTGACGGTTTTTTTTTTTTTTTTTTTTTTTAATTTTGATTGCTAAAGCGTCTACTGAATGGTAAAAAGATGTAGACAAATTTTTCAAAGAAATGCGGCTTTAAGCAATTATGTATATTCATGTTTCAGAGCAATAAACAAATCTTAGTATTAGGTGAATAATTATGCATCGAATTACTTTCTCAAGTGCAAAGTGTTAAATAACTGAGTTTCTAAAAATTTAGAATAAATGAAATACGGAATAAAATTTAAAGATTTTAAACTGGATTTAATAGAAAGCTAAAGTTATCCCCTGCAATTTTGAGATTCTTATATTGGACTCGTATTCATGATTTCATTATATTATGTAGCGAGATTTCCCAAGTTCTAACGTATCCCCATATCTTAATAAATTGCCCGGTTTAAATTATGGGAAAGCTGTCAAGTTACTTTAACAACTTTATAATTAACAACGCTATTAAATAAGCTATAAATCCTTTCACATACTCTGTCAACAGAGTTAACTTATAAATGAATTCAGAAATATATTTAGAACTGTGAGGCTTATTCTCAGAGTAAATTTATTTGGTATTTGGCATAATCTTTTTGATTCTGAAAATGTAAAATGTATAACTGCTTCAATGTCCTATTCAATACTGAATGTTATATTTTTAGAATGTTAACTCCCGATTTAAAAATACAAATCCAAAAATAATGCCTTGGTCAAATTATCGATAGGAGCAGTATTTTCTACTTAATGTTTGTGTATCTATCTGTTTTGTGATAATGATTTTTTTCGATTTATCAACATTAAGGTTAAGCATTAAAATTATGGAAAAAAATTCATTTTCGTCATGAGTAACCAAAAAATATTGCCCTTCTTCCCTATTATAAATCTAAAACACAAGTTTGAAAAATATTTTAAATTTGATAAAATTGATAAAACTTGTTATTGTGAAAGGTTGCTTTATTCTATATATTGTTGTATCAAGTTTATTCTTTTTTTCAATTGTGTATGAATTATGCTAGTTTTATGCAATTGCATGGTGCGAAATAATTTGAAAAATGAGGTATATTATTCCACTACGTGTTTAATCACAGGAATAGACAATAAGCTATGTTTAAAGTTATTTAGAAAAGCTTATTTAGAAAAAGTTAGTTATTTAGAAAAGGTATCTTATTTATTAACGATAATCATGAGTGATGATTTATAAGTATGAATTAAAAAAGTAGCCATTTATGAAGGAAAAAAATTACAACGTAACATTTGTTCAATAAAAAAAATTCTAAAATTGATTTTTCAAGTTTTATTTTTTGCTATATATATATATATATATATATATATATATAAAGTGAAATTGCATTAAAACAATGACAATGTAATTAATTATGTCATATATTTAATACCTCAAAATAGTTACTAAACAAAATTATGATAAAGAAATTTTTTTGATATTGTACTTTAGCCGATCCCATTTTGAATGTCTCGGAAGTTTTTTTTTTATACATATGTTAGCTCTATTTCTATGTGCCATTTGCGTACTATAATGGCATGTCCATAAATTTATAATAAATAAGATTCTAAAAAAGACTTTAAAGCTAAATATTCAACTAAAAATTTAAAAATGTAATTAAAGTATATCAATAAAAATTCATCTCCAGTCTTTCAAAATAAAATTTTTACCAAACGCAGATTAATGGGTATTAATTATTGATATGAAACACAAGAGACTCAAGCAAGAATAAGCCTGACACCTAAATATGTTCTGTGCATGGTTCGAAATGTTCTCTATCATTCATTAGTATTCGAAATATGTAAATATTATAGGATGTCAGAGTCTTTGATCTAAAACTTTGCAGGCCATTTACATGATTTTATCTTTAAAACTACACGACATAATGATCTGATGAAGTGTAATCATCCTTATGAATTACCTGAGTTGTTATTTCGAAGGAGAATCAAAAAAATTATTTCGAATATGCACTGAAATTTCTTCAAATTTCATCTCAAATCTAAACTGATTATAAACCAGTTATCATCATCGTAAATTGGGGTTATTAGAAGAACTACAAACGCGTTTGATAAAGACAGGGTTCTCATGTGGTGAAACTACTTTACATTAAAAATACAAAAGTTCTTCATTCAGTGCGAAACTGAAAATTCTTGGAAATAACCTTTGACCCTGTTCGACATTTTATGTCTTTTATTTCTTGTTTCTTTCTGATTTTTGCTGTAATAATCTATCTTGAAACATAAGTGGAATTTTGATTAAACGTGGAAACAAAAAATAAATCAGTTATTTCAGAAATTCTCTATAGCTTATTATTAGATTTATTTTTTTTTTGAAAAATAAAGCATTTTATAAAGGAACAAAAAACCTCCTTTGGATGCCTAATTAATCTTGATTCTTGTAGGTACTCTAAATTCTTTAATTAATTTATTTTTAATTGTTGAAAAGCTTATGGGACATCTGCATTTTACGAATTAAAAGGACATGTGTGATGGCGAAACTATAACAAATACTTATTTAGAATAAAGAAAAAGGCTTTCTTTCTAGTTATTTTTAGAAACAAAATGAAGATAATAGTAATCAATAAGTAAGAAAAATTTATTAATTGTCTTAATCTTAGCTTTCACGCTCTGGAACACTAGCATTTTTGTTAGCCAATTAATAATATTTCTGTAAAAGACTTGGAATTCTGATGGAATGTAATCTAACAGCTTCTGGGTGTCCTCGTTCTCTTTCTTTTTTTTCCAGCTAGAAACTCGCTTGGTTAAGATGGACCTCTAGGAATTTCAATAGGTTTCCTTTCATTGTTTTTTAAGACAAAACATATTTATTGATAAACTGTCAGTAGGGTATTTTGCATAATCAGTCCCGAATTCTTCTCGCCAAGGGTCATTTGGAAAAACTGAAACAAGACTTTCTGATTCATTGTTGCAAAATCATCTTTTGTGGGTACCAACTCAACTTCACTTGAGTTTGGTCTACAACTTATACGAAATTTGTGTATTATGCAAATACCAATGGAACTCTATATCTGTTCACCTCAAATAGCTATAAATGATAAAGACTCTAAGGATTTTACAATGAAACTCATGATCAAAGAGTAATTTTTTTTAAATATGCGTTTTAAGATGGTTTTGTTTCACGGTGAATTCAGCCTCAAGGAAAAATTGGCAGCACAGTTACGTCAGAAATGTTTACATGTATCACGATTGCGTGTCTAAATGGCCTCGCTCAGCAGAACGTTTAAAGTAAGACACAACCTGTAGATTTGTTGTTCATATTACCTTCATATTCTCAAACAGCAAGAAAAAATAAATCAGTAAAAACTGCAGCATTTCAAAAAGACACGTTTAGGAAATATGAATAAATTTGATGTCCATTTGTACACATCAACATATCTTTAGGCAATAATGTGTAAGAGTGATAAAAAAGCTTCGCTCCATGTAATTTTATAATGATCCAGTTAGAGGTTAAGCCAATATTCATGCCAGTTACTATATGGACCAATGAGGCATGTTTTTCGAAGGAAAAATTTACAATAGGTGGAGCATGCATTACTTGGAGGTAGAAAATCCTAAATTTTCTCCGGCAGTTCGAAATTAAATACAAATTTCGATTAATGTTTTGTGTTATCGATCCTGTAATTTGCCAGGTCATGTTAACGGGTGAGCATTATTTCGAGCTTTTACAAGATATAATACCCGATTTACTTGAGAACCTGTCTTTCCAAACTGTGGAACGTGTGGTTCTACTAGGACCTGACACATCCATAACGCATTAAATGTAAGACCATTCTGGATGGAGACATTTGTGCAGAAAACAATCGAGTATGATGATTTCGAAAAGTGTCTTCATAAGGCACTTAGTCTGACCCTTTTGACTTTTTCCTGTAAGGATAACTGAAACAATGGTGAATGCGGCATTCCACCAATATTGCAGGATCTCCGACGATGTATTATTAATTCTTGTGCTGACATGATGCCTGATGCGTTAAAATGAAAGCACCTTGAAATTCAAAAAAGGGTCGAAATATGCTAATATTGTCATTGGAAAGCAAATTGAACACCGAATATAAATGTATCTTGCAATATCTAGTTATTCTTTTATCGCTTTTTAACAAGCTTTGTCTCATAATAGCGTTAGCAATCGCAAATGAACAAATGTGAATTTTGAGTGTTTTGTTCTTAGCATTAACGTACACAGTGTCTATATAATCAAAATGAATAGCCTAAAATTTTGTAATTTTAATGTTTAATCTTCTCTTTTATCATTTTTAGGATTTATTATCGCTTTTGAGTCATTAAAGTTTGCCATCAGGTGGAACAGAAAGTAGTTTCATCGCGTAGCGTCTCCCCATTTTTCTATACTTAGACATTATTCTCATTATTAAAGATGCCGTAGTTTTGAGATTAAGGTGTAAAGGACTTACACTTATATAGTGTATACACTGTACGTTGTTCACATAGATATAATATGGTAGATACACGAAATCTAAAGTTGTTGTTTTTTTTTAGTTATACAGAGAATGTGTGTGTGTGTGTGTGTGTGTGTGTGTGTGTGTGTGTGTGTGTGTGTGTGTGTGTGTGTGTGTGTGTGTGTGTGCGCGCGCGCGCAAAACTATGACAAACCTCTGGATAATCTCTCTCTCTCTCTCTCTCTATATATATATATATATATAAGAAAATTTCCAATATGGCATGAAGCTATAGACACTTGTATATAAACTGGGATTAATATGAAAAATTGATGTAGCTCCTCTGTAAAGTAGAGCTTTTGCACATAGCATAGACATAGCAGATAGATAGGACTCAAGACAGCGATGATTGAAATATTTGCTTTGATTGGCTAATTCAGGAGAATCGAGCATATTTAATAGAATTATGAGTCGAAAGGTTTATACGGCTAACATATTGATTGATAAAAAAAACTAGTAACTACAGCTCTAGACTAGTAACTACAGCTCTAGACTAGTAACTATAACTCAAAACTAAAGTTTTATATTGTAAATCCACAAGGTAAGAAGAAGTACTCTAGCTATTGATGAAAAATATTATTTAATAGTTTAGAAATCTTCAAATGCAACCTGCATCGTAAGAATGGTGTGCTTTTTCATGAGATAAGAATTTTTTTTTAATTCCACAACATTTTTACCGAAATAAATACTTATGTAACCTTACCTCAATGTATTAAACTGCCAAAATACCATCATTATCACGTGTTAACACTTAAGGTGACGATAAAAGTGTTGCCTAGAGCAAATTTTAATACTAAAATTCTGGCAAAAACTACTTACCATAAAAGGGAAAACCTCATGTATATTATCCTCGAATAGGAACTTTTATTAAACCGAATTAGAATCAGTCTTCTATTCGAGTTGCCAAGAAAAAAATTACGAAGAACTTATAAAATACTTGAGTTGAATGGAAAGAATCCCAAGTATTATAGCAAAACAAAGGATTTTTATAAAAGCAATATTTCAAAAAACAATTTTTTGAAAACGCTTTAGGACCAAACTCTTCTTCGATAAAAAAAAAAGACTCTTCCTTGTCTCCTTCGAGTTTTATTTCTATTATTGTCGTTCATCTTTTAGTTTCAAAAACTTTCTCATCTTTCTTTATTTACATTTTTATAATAGAGAGTGATAAAAAACACTGTTAACTTTTCCCCACAAAATTTCAAATATTATATTTCAAATATTATTTTTTCTGAAACCTGGGTACTACTAAAGTAGAAAAAGATCATGTGGTACTAGAAAATTCTTTCAGTTATTTAAATAATTTAGAAGATAGTTTTTAGTGAGGAAAAAAAAAGATATAATATAAGCGAAAACTTCGAACTTTTATCCTACATAAGTTCTGGATAGCTTAGATAAAACAAATATTCCCCTTCCAATGGTTCAGCTGCTACCGCAATATGGTTTTCATTAAATATATTTCAAGTAGCAAAACAAAGAACATGGACATAGAAATATGCGTACAAACAAGAAACTATAAAAATTTTGGATTGAAGATGAAAAATAATATTCCTGCTCTGATTATTAATCGGTTAAGGTTAAAATTACATTTCATAATTTCATTTAAAAGACAAAATTTTTGAAATGCTGTTTTGCAACAAAAGCTAAGTTTCAAGCTATAAAAATTATAAAAGTGCCTCATCTTCATTTAAAACTAACTGCTCTATAACAAATTAATTATTGAGAGATATTAGTCAAAATTCTAAACTCGGACATCTTACTTTTACTTTATATGCAACTCATGTTTATTATGGTAGATTAACCAACGGGAACTCATAACGATCATTAATCAGCAAAATTATAGATATTGAAATCAATTTTAAATTAGCTCATTTCTATGTCATTCAGATTGCCGATTCCTGAAGTGCATAAAAATCCGTTTCATTTTAAGGAGTTATTTTGTTAGACTAAACACTTTCAATAATAATTTACAAATGAAAAGAAAGTACGCATCATTCAAATTAAAATACTCTTAGAAATCTTCCTAATTTTTTCCCAATAAGTTTGTTTCAAATATAAGGTAACAAGAATTATGATTTTTAATTCATTTATTCTATTTTGATAACAGCAAAACTATACAAATAAGTGTTAATATTAATAAAGGATTATATTTTGCGTATAAAATTTTATATGTTAACAAGCTGATTCCGAAAAAAATTCTAAAGCAATAAAAAAAATTTCAAAAAAATCATAGCCAAGCAAGAAGATATCGAAACGAAAATTTGACAGAAAACGCATATGATATATACCAAATGACAGAATGTGAATTTTTTCTGGTGATTTTAAACTCTTATACTATATTTGAAATAGAATTCAGGTAAGCAAATAAAGTGAAACGATATTATCATAGAAAAATAAATCTTCGTATTTCGTTCACTCATTCTATATTCATATCTTGTCCCAAACTAACAGTTTTTTTTTAATATTCCCATGAGATTTTTTCCGATTTTAAACTTTCTCCAAAAGATAAAATATAAGACACTTTCCAGTAACAAATATAATTTAATCAAAATTCGAATATATTTTAGTGAATATCTACAACTACGTACTTCAAATCTTCATATAGAAAGGTAGAGCTGTTTTAATTTTTATAAATTTATTCTAGGCAGCTTTGTTATTTAATTTAAAGTGGAAGACTCATAGATGTTGACAGTAGTTCTTGCGTTTGCAAGTTTTTATAAATTTGTGCAAATGCTAAAAATAATATCACGAGTGATCGTCGATTTTTTTTAAATTTAGAAGTAAAAACAAAATTGATTATTACTTTTATTTCTTCTTCCGTTTTGCAAAGGAGAATATGATTCCAAACAAAAAAAATAGAAAGTTATATTTACAATTTGCCTATACTCCATTCGATTTGTTGGTTCATTGCTATTGATTATACAAAAAATCTTTAATATAACACAATATTAAAAAAAGAGAAATCCATGCATATATATGAGAAATACGATAATTATCCCTTTTTTCGCTTAAAAATATTCAATATTTAGATTAATATAACGCTTTCAGAAGCTTGCACTTTGTAATACATGCCCTTAAAATTTCCATTTAAAAACTCTTCGAATTAGAAAGTTCCAATTACTTATCCAAAAGTAAAATTTATTACTTTATATAATTTATTAATAACTTAATGACAAAAATTATCAGATAAAAATCAGTGGTTAGTTGCATTTTAAAATGGTAACAAATTTAAGAGACTTTTCAGAATTTACGTTTTTCTTTATATTCAAGCATTTTCATGTTTAACATTATATTAAATTTCATGAACATATGTCAAGCATCGTATTTTGTATTATGACCAAAAAATAAATAATTTCATAAATATTGTTACATTTTTTTTAAAAAAATGAAGTGAATCAACTTACCATATCCACTTCAGATACTGGCCCCATACTCCGGACTTCGATATCAATAAGGACTTGAGTTGCTGGCCCTGAAAAAAAAAATTCTGATAAATTACCAAAATCGTTTAGTGTCACTCACAATTACAAAAAAAAAAAAAAGTTTCGTTTTATTTTCAGAATTCTTCAATATATATGATTAAATCATTTACGTCCAAAATCTGTGGCTGTTTGCGATGAGCGAGGATAGAACCTGGGATCTTGTGGTTCGCAGCCCAGTAACATGACCACAATACAAAAGCAATTGCTCGAGTAGCGTAACTGTTAACTGGCTTATAAGCTTTCACCATAAGCTCTAAAGAAATTGATAATTGTAAACTCAAGTTACCAGATAACTTTGTAAGTTTTATAACAATTATCTAACGATGGGAACCAAAATGTGAAAAGCTTTCACAAGTTGAAATTTACTTCATATTGAATATGTTAACTGTTTTGCAATGCAGAAAAAAGTCAGCATTTCAAATTACATTTTTGGTTAGAAAATATCAAAACCACTATTACAATAAATGCTTGAATCATTCAATATTTTTTTAAAAATCTCCTAACTTTTTCAGTGGCATTTTATTTTATCATATACGCAGCGTAGAGAAAGTATTGCAGTCGTCAAAAATTCATGAAAGTTGGAAGAAAATTCATGAAACGTGGAGATTTTTATGAATCCTCACTTTTTAGACCTCTCAGACTTCAAAAAACATATTTTTTGGAAAAATGTCTCTTTGCTGAATGTAACTCAAAGCCGCTTTGCATGAAATTTAGTGATGAAATTACACCAAATCTATAGATTCTATCAAATTATGAGGAAATTAAATTCAGAGGAAATATGCTCGTCCATCTGATCGAGTTAATACTATAACTACAAAACGAAGAGAGCTATATGGATAAAATTCGGTACACATATTTAACATTTAAATTGTTTATTCTTATCAAATTTTGAGCAAATCTAACGTGAAGTTGAACATCTGTCGGTCTGTACATTCATAAAGTTCATGGCAGTTGGAAAAAAATTCATGAAACGTGGAGATTTTCATGAATCCCCACTTTTTAGACCTCTAAGACTTCGAAAGACATTTTTTTGGAAAAATGACCCTCTTTGATGAATGTAACTCAAAGCCGCTTTGATCTACACGTATGAAATTTAGTGGGGAAATTACACCAAATCTATAGATTCTATCAAATTCTGAGCAAATTAAATTCAGAGGAAATATGCTCGTCCATCTGATCGACTTAATACGATAACTACAAAACGAAGAGAGCTATATGGATAAAATTCGGTACACATATTTAACATTTAAATTGTTTATTCTTATCAAATTTTGATCAAATCTAACGTGAAGTTGAACATCTGTCGGTCTGTACATTCATGAATATGTAAATGTTATAACTCAAAAGCACAGTGACTTAAATATATGAAATTTGATACGCAATTTTGCGATTACAAGTATAGTTTCGTGACAAATTGTTGTTCATATCGACTGGGAAAAACGCGCCTAAAAAGCAAATTCGATTTTTGAATCCTATTTACCTCATGTCCCAGACGAATCACTAAAGATCACATAATAGATTCAGTAAAAATGTTAAATTCACGCCAAAGGTTGATGTTTTGTAAGTATGGTACGCCAATGCCATGCGAGGCGTTTTCTGGAATGATAATAATATTAGAAAATACACAAGTAAGTTTTGACGAAACCACTCCCGCTTGTTAACACCATTATTATTAAAATATTGCTACTTTTCTGGCAGCAATTATTATGTTGATAAAATCGTCAATTTAACAAAATAAAAAGAACACTCTCTCGGCTTTCTGGAAACGTCTGGTCATTTTAGTTAAATAATTTGTTGTAGAATAGACACCCACCTGCAGATGCATTTTAAGAGTTTTGGAATGCACTGTTTAACAATTATTATGTTGATAAAATCGTTATTTTAACAAAATAAAAAGAACACTCTCTCGGCTTTCTGGAAACGTCTGGTCATTTTAGTTAAATAATTTGTTGTAGAATAGACACCCACCTGCAGATGCATTTTAAGAGTTTTGGAATGCACTGTTTAACAGAAATTGCTTTCATCACGTACTTGATATTCAGAGTTCCAAGATCTCTCTTTAAAAATCATAGTTTGGCATTAATACGGCAAACCAATTGAAAAATTCAGTTAGTAAAGCTATGCTGTTAAAAGATATTCTTGGTTCGGTCTTCTTTTTAAACAATAAGAAATTTGTAAGAAATGCTTGTCACAATTATCAATAGCTGCTTGTTGGCTCTATTAAAAGCTTTCGAAACAAAACTCAGCAAACTTCTTCTTTTAGTATCTTATCGCATTATTATTTACATTAATCTAAAGACATATCTTTTGGATTATCTGTATTGAAGTCAGAAATCAATGGAATCAAAATTCAAAATAACATGTAATGAAAATTTAATTAAATTAATAGATTAGCTGATAATTACATTCAAAAAATACAAAACTTTTAGGCTGTCACAGAAAACACACAAGCGCATGAAATTTCAAAATTCTATCGCATAAGAAGGGAGGGAAAAATTGGTAAAAAAATTCAGCCTTTACAATTATGAAGTAAGCCAAGTTAATTAAAAGTTTGAGGAATAAAACAATATAATGATACATGAACTGCTGCATATTTCAGAATTATCTGCATTTTAACAAAGCAATAATATTTCATTAGCGACCAATACATTAGCAGATTAATTTTTGTTATCTCTTAATCTGAGTCTTACTAAATATTATTTGCCCATAAGTTCTAATATCATAAATAAACGCTTGAATAGGATATTCTTTTGAAAGTAATTGGAAACTAAACATAATATATAAGTTTGAATAACATTATATGCCCATTAACACACAACAAAGATAAACAATTCCAGTAATTAAACTTTGTCATTCTATTAAATAGAACCGCTATGGCAAAAGCAGAAAATTTCAGAGTAAAAGAAATACTATTTACTTTATTGGCAAAACATGCATTAATGAGGGTGTAAAGTTTTCGCCGATTGACTTTTATTTTATTTTTAGTAATGATACGATAATCAAGAAATTGAACTTTTATTTTATCTTCTTTTTTACTTTATCTTGAGTTGAACTAAGTGATCGGAATCCAAACACCAGGAAACAGTTTGCAATCAGGCAAACAACAATGACAGAACTTTTCTCTCTTTAAAAGAGGAAAAGGCAAAAAAGCGACAAATTATAAAAAAAGTTACTACTTTAAGTAAATAGGGTTTTTTAATCAGATGGTGCCTTGTTTAAAAACAATAAAACTTTTCTTTTGTCAGCGTAAAGCGAGTGAAAATCTGATCAGGAATAACTGAAGTGCCAGAAAAGTATGAAGAACTAGGACTAAGTGATTATGCAATGTATAAAAAAGTTAACAAAAAAAAAGATGGCGGAGACGCGCAAAGATGATCGAAGCTCTCCTTGAGAGTTCAAGTAAGATAGGTGGGGTGCAAGGGGGAGGGTCGAGAAAACACGGTCCGTCTCCTTTTTATTCGCACTCTAAGAACTTCTTTCGAACATTTTATTCTTTAGCGCCCAGTCTGCGGCGTTTAAGAAAAGGGTAAGTCCATGAAATTCTAAAGAAAAACGCAGTGAGTAATTCCTTCGGGTGGTTTTTATCTCTCAGAGACAGTTCGGTGATTTCGCTAGGTCATGACTAGATGGGAGATCCAGTTGAATCAATTAAATCGAATTTAAAACTCAATCCAAGCAGCAGATAACATTCTTTTAAAACTTATGTTCTTTTCTTTTGGCTCATCGTCAATGCTACATCGAAATGTCCTGTTTGAATTTTGCATAAACATTTTATTGATGACAAACATTTGTTTAAGAGAACTATATCTGTATCTTAAATTGTTTTAAGTGATAGGGGATTGTTTTAGGTTGTCACAAAATACTATATACCGCTAGTTGTTCCAGATGTTACTTCGGAGAACATTATATTTTTTTTCTGTTTGAGGTTTTTGACTTACTACGTTTTGATATAACGGTAGAGATTATGTACAATCGAGAGAATAAAGCAGTCGCTCAGCTTTACTCTTCTCTCGATTATCACATATAAAAAAATAAAAATACTACTTTAAAGGTAGTAATATATAGTAAAAATTATGTGCTTTAAATGTTCGTTAGGGGCTGTCTATATAATTTTAAAACTGTGCAAAACTCAAAATTTCCAATGGCAGTACCATTTTTTGATGTCATGATTGGATTCCTCGTGGAAAAAATACATGGAATACAAATTTTGGCTAGTATATCATCAGAAAATATATGATATTTTTTATTAAGGGGTAGTCTCCATATGTAGATATATAAGATTTAAATAATCTAGACTTCAGTAATAGTATTTTTATTTTTGCAACAGTTTAAAAGTATCTTTAAAGGTGCCATTTACATGCTACAATCAATTTCCACTTGATGCATGGCAAAATATTTCTGTGAAATTTCATGTAGAAGCTATATTTTTTTTCGTAAAAAATCTTCAAGAGCCTTCAAAGTTTTATCTAAATTGCACTTGAGCTTGAATCGCCATTACACTCAAAGCATCAAAATGAAAAGTTTCGATATATGACCGAAAAAATAAAAATAAAAATACCTTTTACTGTTTGGGAAAATATTAATTTTAGTATCAATATCCAATCGACAAAGAGAAAAAATTAATTGATATTTAGTATTTTTGAGCTTTATTCCTATATTTATTTATTAGTATGTACTATTTCTGTCGTCACTGCTTAATATTCATAAATAGACATGAAATGATACACCACTTTATTTTACGAGTACATAATAAAAGTAGAGCATTTTATTCACTGATAAATGTAAATCAGTTTTCTTTCAAGCTCAACATACAACATAATGTTCTCTATAAATGTGTATCTTACAAACATGGAAAGCAAATCTCATAACATAAATCTTTATGTTCATTCATTTATTCCGCATATCTTTAATTTCGGTTATTGAAGAATTTTCTTAAGTAGTTAAGCTATTTATTCCTCACGTATTTTGCTACTTCTGATATAAACATAAATTTGAGCGTAGATATAATTATAGAAATAATTATAAAATCATAATTCACATAATTTTTAGAATAATTATTCCATAGGATGTCTTTAAGAAGTAACCAGTTTAATAATCAAACATTTATTAAATTAATAATAGTAATTTAATTTAAATTAAATTACTTTTTAATTTGTTAAATTATTCAAATTTAAATTAAATATCCATAAAAAATTACGAACTAAATGCGTAATCTAATAATGCTTTGATGTCTGAATTCAATTCCATTTAATAATATAAACAATTTAATAATAATTTAAATCATAGCAAATTAATTTTATAAAATTTGAAACTTTTGCGAGAAATCTTGAGTACACAAAACAAGAATCAATAAGTTTGAACAAGCACAAATAGCCCTTTTTATGTTACAAAATATGGAATTAGAGAAACATTAATTATAAAAAGGAGTCATTTGATTAGAATCTTTGTAAAATTAAATAGTTATACTATATTATAAAATATATATTAGGAAATAAAATAAGATTTTTCATATATAACATTCTGTAAATGACGTTTTATAAACCGGCAAATAAAAATTCTGACTTGCCTCAAGAATGGAGACTAGATTTAAAAGTAGCAACTATTAATAAAATATTATGGTATAGAAAAGCGTTTATTGAATTTGATTTAATATTTTTTTGCTACTGTTGAAAGTTTTTATATGTCCTTACATTACAACAAAATGGAAAATATTGTATGATACAAGGTGTACATATTCGATAACATAAAAAAGCCGAATAAAAAGCAGTTGACTATTTGGGACGTATGAATGCGCAGTTAAATGCATCGATTTAGAGGCAATGCAGAAAACTTATGTAACGGAAAAACTATTTATCGGAATGAGCTTAAAGCCTACATGCCCACTTGAAATGGTTTTGTCCATGAATACATTCTGGAATAGTTCTTTCTATAATCATAAAAAATAGTACAATTCGATAGGAATTAAAGTACTCTTAAGGAATTTTGAACGAAATATTTCATAAGGACACTAAAGGGCCCTATACACTAAAACTCGCGCATAATAATGCACTAAAACTAGTGCTAAAACTAATACACTAAAACTAGTGCTTAATAAGGACACTATGTACTAAAACTAGAACAAAACTTCAAAATTTGCAATTACAATACCTATTCTCCTCATCAAATTTCAAAACTACATGAAAAGTTATTCTATGGAAATCAGATTTCATTAGTTTTGGTATATTCGTTTCAAAATTATAAGCTAACAAAATTTTGATCTAATTTTAAAGAAAATTTGGGACTTTTATTCTTATTTTGAAAAATAATATATTGAACTGGAATTTTTTTATGAAAATACAAAGTATTCTACACATTTTGCATACTTATTTATCATTAAAAGGTAATTTTTAACATATGATATAATTTTTTCTAATTTTAAAAAGATTTAGAGAATAAATCTTTTTAAAATAGCAATACACCTAAACAATTAGATGGTAAAATGATGATCTCATATAACAACTGGAAAACGCGAAATTTTTTAATGGAACTAGTGAACAATTTCCAAAATACAATGGATAAAATGGTAAAAGGGGAAACATTTTGTATTCATATATCATTATCATACTCTCTTACAATTTTGTATATTAAAGCGCATATTTTTTTAATTATTTTTTTTGACAAAATGAGTAAGTAGATACAGCAATTAATTTAAAATATAAAAGAGATTTTGATATGCTGAAATATCCTAGCCATATTTTTAGTTTCTAATACAGATTAAAATAACATTAAATATCGACAATACGTTGTGAATGTAATTAGCAGATTAAATAAATTCATAGGTCAAATGGTTAAATATTTCAAGTCCGTTTTTTAATACATTTGGAATGAGATGTAAATTATGTGTTCCAAAAAATATATTCGGAGAAATATAAGAGAACATTTCTGAGGTGGTTTTGAAATATAATTTTAAACAGATTTTAATAACCTTTAAAAAGAGGTATTTAACGCCTTGAAACCATTTAATGATTCGATCATTCGAATTATAGATTAAACCTAAGGTTACACATCCTTAACCGCGACGCTTAATTTCAGTTTTTAATTCTATGATAATGAAAAATTTTCCATTTTAAGATCAAAATAGCAATGCCAGATATTCTTTTCTTTTCATGTCAGTAGATCAGATTCAATTAATGAAAATCCGTTGAAGTTAAATACAAAAATATCTTGTCTGAAATTCCTATTTGGAATTGAAAAATTACTCATTCAGTCTACTCTATAAAAAAATGCACCACAATATCGTAATTATATCTTCACGACATTTTAAGGCATTTAGAATATCGAACACTTCATTAAGGTATCGGACGTTATCAAATGAAAGTTGGGTATTTTTTTGTGTGTGTGTGTGTAGTAAGTAATAACATTATATAATAAGAGTTGTGGACGTTTGTCTTTATTTTTTAGCTCCTTTGTATTTCTACAATAAAAATGTCATTTCCATTTCTTATATTAACGAATATCTGAAGCAGTTGCCATAATACATCATTTTAAAATAGATATCTCCTTTTATATTTGCATACTTTATTGGAAGCATACGAATTTTACTGAAGTGCTACCATATTAAATTTCATATCTTAAATTACTTATTTTCATATTGCATATATTTGTTCAGAATATTTACCAATATATCACGAAATTTAAACAACTGGGACTTGTTTTAGTAATTTTCTTTATTGCCCTGTTTTAAACATGTAATATTGTTTAATTCATAATTTTATATTTTTGAAATAAAAGGAAAATCAAAGCAATCTTTTATTGCATATATCACATGTGACATACACACTTAGAATTAACTCTTTTTTTTATATAATTCTCTAAGAAAAACTAACACGTTTCTTATGAATTTCTTCGTTTAATTCAAACAAGCTTTTTCAGTGATGGCAATTTTAATGGGTTTTGTATCCCCAATAAATATGAATAAGAAATCATTTCAGAACAAATTAGACTTGACATGTGACATAAAAAATTTGTGTAACTGTATCATCTGGCGCAAAATGATCTCGGAAATAAAAACTTGATGGCATTTTCTAATATTCTTTGTTAAGATCTTCTAGAAATATTTACGGTGTTTGAAAAATTTTGAATACATAGTTATTTAGATTTTTTCTTCCAAAAGAATAATAATAAAATATTTTTATTCAACAATTCTAAGAATGTTATCCAAACCATTTTTAATGGAAGCCATTATAAAAGCACTTAATAATGGTTCATAAAAACCCTTTTATTAACTGTTGCAAAATATTTTCAGCTCATTAATTTCATTGTAAGTCCTTGGCATTCAATCGTTTGAAATTTTATCATGCTATGTTTATTTTTATACATATTATTAAGCTATTTTATTATTATTATTATATTTATATTTAGTGCCACATTAATGCCTTTAGTCAGTTATCTTAGTTAAGCTTTTCTTCATTTATTATTACTCCCACAGAAGTAAATGCCTTAGTTATACATTTAGTTATGCCTCTGTTCAGGTTATATTTAAACTTGCTATTACTCACGCAGAATTAAATGCTTTAATTATACATTTAGTTATGTCTTTATTCTGTTATATTTATGCTTGATATTAATCGCGTAAAATTAAATGCCTTAATTATACATTTAGTTATACCTTTATTCTGTTATATATAAGCTTACTGTAATCATATAGATTGCAGTCGAGATTGAAATATTTTCCATTTCAATGAGATTTTTTTCTTTTCCTTAAAATTCTTAAGAAAATACCGAAGAAAATGCTCGAAAAATATATTTCATATAATAAGACCTTTACAGTTTCTACGATTTCTTTTATTATAATTTATACTTAAAGGTTAGTAATTCATCTTAGAGATGATGACTTAATAGAGCAGTAACACTGATCTAACTTCGGTTGGTTTCAAAGGTCGTGAAAAAAAGTTAAAGGGGGCCTGATGTTATGGTCCTCGCTTTGGAAGAAGATATGGAATCAGCATTTTATTGTACAGAGCTTTCGACGCAGACGTTGACTTAAAATCTGTTTCCGTAAAGACAGAAATTCCCATATTAGTGTTTGTTTTAGTAGTAACAACATCGTGTCTTCATCATCTACTTAAATTTAAATTGAAGGGTTCCGATCCTTGGTGCAACTTCAGATGTGGCATTCTGTAAATGGAAGTGAATGAATGAAGAGTTTCTTTTAGTTTTATACATTAATTAAAATTACTTCTTTCCCGTATGCTAATCTTACAAGTCCTTTATATTTCTGTCAGCTGGTTAATCTCAAAAAATATTCCATCCTCTTACTAGGATGTTCAATGAAGTTTGATGATCAGCCTCCTGGAGATAAAATTACGGATACAATGAACCCTGTAAATAGACCCCATTAATAGCATCGTATAAATCAATGGCAACATGCAGATGGAAGTACATGCCGTCATTGGCGAAGTGACCTTTAATCGATCAAAACCACCATTATTTAATCTCCAGTGAAACCGAGAATCTAGGCCACAACTTCTCATCTTTGCGTTCGAGAGGTACTGTCTTCCTGTGCCCCTGATTTTCTTGTTTACAGCAAGTAATAATAAAAAACAACTGAATAAACCAGATTAAAATTCTTTATTCTGGCTTTAGAACAAATGCAGCTAAATAATTTCTATACCACGCTGGCTGAAAGCATTTCTGGAACGATGTGGTACCTTGGAAAATTCCGTTTACTTGAAATCTCTCCTCGTGAGTCATATTTCCTCACGGTGATAAGGTACGAAAATTGAAAAAAGAGGATAGAAATGTCATGGCAACCTGATCATATTTCACTATCGGATCAAATAATATTGTCCTTTCCATAAATATCCTACAGTTTTAAAATATGATGTTCATTTTATAATTCTGTTGTTTCTAACGGCTCTTGCCATAGACAAACCCACTGACTTTAGAAGTCAGCTATTTTAAGCCAAGGGTACGTCTCTTGTTTTTCAGTAGCGCCATCTAGGACCTAGAGTACGCCTTAGCTACATCCACTTCACAACCCGTTTTGCAGGGCGGACTTCATTCATGCATTTCATTCTTTCATCCACAGATCGTAATTTAGAAAAGAATCAGAGAACGAGCACCCTTGATCCAGTACCCCCAAGCATTGCTTTCGACATGGAGGAATTCGTGACCACGACACGTTTATACGTGCGCCAGCCATCATACACACGGGGAACCTCAGGCCGGCGGGGTTCGAACACATAAATTTATGGACGCGAATCCAACGCTCTTCTAACCAGGCTATTCCAGCCTTTTATAACTCTATTAGCATTGAATTAAATTCAAATTAGAATTTGAGAATTAAATAGAAGTTTTTATACTTTCATTTCACATGACTGCACCAATACAGAAAATTTTGCTCAGAAAATCATAAAAGTATAAATGAAACAAAATACTACTAAAAGATTCAGAAGTGTTAGGGATATAAGGCAATTGTTTTTGTCATCTGCAAACAAATATAAGCGTAAAATCTTGAAGCCATTTATTGGATAATATGAAAATATCTCCCTGTGGAGACCTGACTTTTGATAAGTTTTTTTCTTCAGTGAATATTCTGAAATGTTATACAAATAAATCTAAAAGGCATTTTACATTTATATATCCAAATATGCTTCAGGTAAAAGAAAGTGAAAAAAAAAAAAACAGATATGAAAACCTTTTCGAAAAGTTATGGAATATTTTAAAGAATAGAAAATGGCTTCAAACTTTTGAATAATACTCAAAATGTTTCTTCTGATCAGTGTTTACTCCTTTTTTTCACTTTACTTCGAGGATTATGGAACTGACTACCATTCTAAGCTATTTCTACATATTTCGGAAGAAATTTTTACATGGGAAATATTTTGCAACTTTAAAGTGGGTCAAAATGTTCATCTTGACAACTTTAAGAACATTTGAAATAGAATGTTACTTGTAAAATCTGAAAAAAATGTAAACATTAAAAGCAATAAGTATAGAAAAGACGTTTCAATGCATGTGTAGCAAATCCCTCTATTCTAATTGTTTTCAGCAATTAATTTTTTTTAGAATTCAATTATAATCGAATAAGCAGTTAGACAAATTAATTTACTGTAACTGACTTTTAAAATCTCAACACACATTTTCAGGACAACATGTGTGGAGTTGGAATCCGTATATGAACTAGGCGAAAGGAATTTACACATTTTAATCCGTTTTAAAAACGTCATATATTAATTATTTTAATTTAAAGAATTATTTTCTGCTTTTTAGTCGTGTGTGTGTGGAATTTCGCAATTAATTTTAAACTAACTTCCCGATGAGCTAGCGTCTTGGCATGACACCATCTGTCGGCCATGAAAGTTTTTAATTGATTGCAATTTTTTTTTTTTACCGAACAGGCTAAAAAGCAAGTTAAAGCTGCATTGCCAACGAGTTCTGAGTTATGTTTCAATTTTTACATCTCTAACTCTGCAGAAAGTTAGTTTAAAATAGGTCGCAAAATTTGCAGCGAACAGACAAACAGAAATAGGGGAAAGCCAGTTAAAATAGATCAATCTTTTGATTTTCGAGCCGATCCGGAATCTCAGAAAATCGTGTTCAAACTTAACATGTTATCCAGTCAAACAATGATACACAGTTTTTATTTGAATAATTGTACTAGGAAATGCAATCGATGACTTCTAAAGAGTGTTATTCACAGGCGTGTGGTTTAGCATAACATGTGGTCATTTTAGACGAAAACCTTATAGACAGGAGAATCATCCGTTGTTAAAGAAAAATGGTGAAAGTACATTATAAGTATAATGCGTTGAACGGAACGGGCAAGCCTCGATACACCAAGGGAAGTTTTCAAAAGACCTTAACGAGATATAGAAGAAAACACTACAGAATCAAACGTCTACCTCATTGACAGAATCGTCGATTTGATGGCACGTGTTCTTACTACTTCTGCTAATTAGAACGGGTTCTATAATCCATTCTCTGATGCTGCTAAACGTACATTGTGGGTGGAGGAAGAAAGTTGAACACCATCCGTAACACAATCTTGAGGGTTTTTTTTTTCTTTCATATATTGCTACTCTTTTATGTGTTAATCCGTTAGTGATAAACAAATTTTACCTAGAAACATATGGAGATCACTACCGATTATTTTTAAATTTCTCTCTACAAGATCAATGAAGTTTTATCTATTTTCACATCACGCAAGCCAGGTCTCCGCTTTGAAATAGGAAGCTTCCAGGTTCAAAAGCTGATTCCATTCAAGATTTATTGTGAACATGGACCTTGAACATGTTAAATCTGATGACGTAGTCTAACAGTCTCCTGTTATTGTGGCTTAGGAGTTTTGAGAGGAGGTTGCCTCCTCAATTAGATTCTATTCATCAAAACGTGGTTTCAAATTAAGAGATCAGTCCCTGAAGTTGCTTCAAAACAGAAAATGTATAATACTAAGACAAAAACAATTTCCTTTCTTTTCTTTGCCGTTTATACTTCGATAGCACTGTATGGTGAGATTTTGTTACAAACAGTCAATGAAAAATATTTCTCCTAACTCTAAAAAACCGAAAAATTAAATGAATATAAATGTATTGCCTTTGTACTAAAGAAACGCATTTTTTCCCTGATGCATCGTCAACTTTTTTTGTTTGTCTTTTGAGTTATCTCCTAAGAGTAGACCAGAAAAGAAACAAAATCAATCTTTTATGAAAATCTATTTTATGAAAGATTAATAAGAATCTTTACAAAATCATAAAATCACAAGCCTGTCATCATTGTGTTCACATAAAAAAATTATCAACAGTGCTTTGTTTTTTCAATTCTTGAAAAGGTTTTATTTAATAGAATTTAATACATAGAATAGGAAAGATTTAATTCCGTATCATCGCAAAAATTCATTTATGACGTGTTAGTTTCTTTTGCCATAGCAACTTTTAATAAAATTAGTATCGAAGCTCTGTTAGATCAGTCATTATTTTCCTTTTCTTTACGCCAAATGAACACTTATTTTATTTTCTCTTATGATATATGAAAACGCCTAACTAAATATCCCAGAAACTAATTGAAATCATTCTTATAAATGTTCCTAATTTTTATAATTTGTTACTTGATTGTATTTTTCTTCTCTAATGACTAAAATTTTTCTAATAATAATGCATAAAGTCACTTAATTCTGGAAACTCGCTACTAACTCAGACAAAAGAAATTATCGAAGCTCCCATTATCCTTTATTTTATAATTAAATGTAAAAATAAAACATTAATTACTTCAAGCTCTTCCAACGTCTTGCCTCAGGGCCAGCATCTCATTACACCAAGAAACCTTTTCTATTACTTATTTCCATATTTTTGATTGATTCATCTTTAAAAGTAGTGTAAAGAATGCCTTCAAGCAATTACCATAGAGCAAAAAATTTCCGAAAAACAATCCTTGTGAATCATTGTTTGAAAAACATTTCTTTCACCGTGGACAATTTCGCTCTTTTGTTACACCGCTAAAGTACGAGAAAAGCAACGTAGGAGTTTGTAAAGTCTTTCGATTTTTATAGAAATATTTGATTTTGAAATCGAAAAAGATTTGGAAGGGCACGCCATTCCTCTAGAAATGTAAAATGTTTGAGAAGTAAATTTTATGAACAAACTTTAAGCGTTTATTTTGCTCATGAATTCATCATCTTTGTCAAATAAATTGCAGGGTTTTTTTTCTGTCATTCACCAGGATATGAAAATTTATTAGAAAATGAAGACAGTTATGTCAGTGTAATCAATAGTACATATAACTGAATACTTTAAAAATGTGTAATAAATATCTAATAAAAAATTTACAGATCTTTGCACTATTTTATTTTCACATTCAGAGTTTTTAATAGATCTGAACTAAAAATTCATTCATCAATTTTCTGATATCGAACATAAATGTCTTTAAATCCTGATGCTAGAACATTTTGCTATGCTTGAAAATATTATAATAACGTATTATTGAAAATTACCACAAAACAAAATTATAAATAGTATACCAAGCTAAAATTTAATATTTTGTTCTTGACTCTAACATGAAGAATTAATAATTAATTCATTGCAAAAATTTCAAAATTTAAAATCGAGATTATTTTTTTAAATCAAACTTTTTTTACTAATATCGAAGTCGACACCATCCTTCCATTATAAAATCTAACTGTTCAATCTCGGATTCAGAAACTCTCTACGCTTTGGCACATGCGTCAAAAGCCGTTTATTTCATCGAAAAATGGATGAGAGGAGTAATTAAAGAAGGAGATGGTTACAGTTAGAGATAGGGTGAATGTAGGTTATTCGGAATCAGGAAACGTAATCACCGCTCTTTTTTCTGTACATAAACCCTCAACGAAGTACAAACGCCGAAAATTGCTAGTCTCGGAATCCTGAAACGAACAGTAACATGCATTTTCGCCACATTCTACATTTTCTTATCTTACTTGCTGTACCTTATCTGCGTTTTTTTTTTTCAACTTCATCTAGTTTTTATCTGTTAATTTTAATGAAATACCATCACCAGTTTCATAATTATGGATGTTTTGTTTAATAAATAATAATTTAAATAAAATTAAGTTATGAAGTAAATAATTGAAGATGATGAAAGAAAGAAAATGACCTTTAGGTATCAACAATTTTGCATTTCCTTCACATATGTAATAAATATAGAAGCTGAACAAAATGAATCAAAATAAGTTAACGAAAACAAAAAGCACTTGTAGCAACTTTTCCGACTGGTAATTTCAGCAGGAATCGCCAATCTTTCTTTTTCATTTTTATAACTACTATTACGAATGATATCAAATGGCGTCGTAATTCCCATTTTGCAAAAGAAATGACTAAGAGTATAGTGTATTATGTTGTTATGAAATGCATTTTTCAGGAAGACACTTTAATATAATTGTCATTCAGACATAAAAATAAAATGAATTCATAAAATTAAAATTAATTGTTTTAATTGGGAAAAGCAATTATGTAAATTATTTTTTCATTTCAAATTTCCTAAACTTTTGAAATCGTGCCATTACTTTTTAAAAAAACAGCATCCGTTGATCGTATCCCACGAACTCTTATCACTGAATCAATCGTATTTTAATTTTATGTGCATTTATTATTATTTGATAAGCTGATTGATGATGAGGATTTAATTTGCTGTAAAACGATTCTTGCAAGCTTCTTTAAACAGGAAATGGCTTATATTTTACCATAAACGTAAAACAAAATTCTGCATTGTTTACTGCAAAGTGTCATTGCAGTAAAAGTTTACTCATTGAAACGAGTTGATCATTTCTTTTTAATCCATCTCCTCAATTACGACTTAAAACACAATTCAATAAAAAAAGATATTCGTAATTTTCATTTTCACGATAGATTGACGAAACTGAACAATGCAAACCGAATCTCCGAGCATTTACTTGGCTCATTTAAGCGTAAATTTCAGTTTCGCATTAAAAGCCTGGCGAGGATTAATTAAAGTGAGTCTCGACATCGTGGCTGGTCTGAGCTAAATGTTACCTATTAAAGCCATTGCTGTTATCAAATGAATAGACAGCGAAAATGAGAGAATAATCACAAGCGCACCACCCCAATCGCAATCACTGAGTGCGTACTTCAAGTCCTGATAGAGACCTTCAGCTGATTGGGGACTCGACTAAATGGATGAATTTTGAAGAATGAATAGATTCGGAGGAAGTTTAACAAATTGTTGAAATATCAGAACTTGATTAATCTAATCCAGGCTGTTATTATTAACTGTAACTTATTGACAGTTTTAGCTCTAAAATAGAATTGAATTAATAAAATAGATTTATCTTCGCTTATACATATAAATCTTGTGGTTGAGTTTTAATTTTGTACAAAAGATTTTAATTTAGCAGAGAAAAAATTTAAACAAGATATTATTAGCGTATCTTTTTGTACAAGATATTATTAGAGAATTATTTTATTCTTCTAGCAAAAAAATAACGCTTTTAGTTTCTTATCTTGAAATCAGACAAGTTAGAGAAACATTTAGACAAGATATTACTCTTATATCTTTTTGATGTTTAAAAAAGGTTTAAGAATTTTCCATTTTGAAGGTGTTTTTTTATAGAGAATTATTTTATTCCTCAAGTAACAAAATAACGTTTTTAGTTTCTTATCTTGAGATCAGACATAGTAGAGGAAATATCTAGAGAAGATATTACACATGCATCTTTTTGGTGTTTAAAGAGGATGCAAAAATGTTCCATTTTGAAGGTTTTTATAGGGAATTATTTTATTCATCAAGTAACATAATAACGTTTTTAGTTTCGTTTCTTGAGACCAGACAGAATGTCTGAAATGCAAGGGAAATCTTATATTGTTGAGGAGAAATTTCCAGTACACCCTGTAGAAATTTGCAGTCTTATTTCAGCCTGTAGTGCAAGAAAATTCCTTTTGACTATGCAAAAGTGCACGCACATGATTTGAGTATATTTCGGCCATTTATACATTTTAATTTGCAGTAGGTCAAATTTCCATAAAAATTTTCTGTCAATTAACCCGTAACTGGAGGCATGAATTTCCTCATGTGGCTAGAGACATGGAGTCAAAATGACTCCATAGTTCTTTTTCTTTTTTATCTTTTGTTAACAACATTGGAATTTATTTTGGAAACACAATACATTCTGGAAATCATGTATTTACCAAAAATATTAAAAATATTTTTATTAAAACGTTAAATATTATAATATTAAATGTTGGAAAGATGTTATAAGAAAAAAAAACCTAAACAATATTTTAATGAGTATTTATTTCGTTTAGATAAATTACGGAATTATACTAATGTCAATAACTGCTAGAATTTAACGAATAAAAATGAAGAATACAATATTTTAACATATTATTTTAAGAATATGTCTTTATTCATTCTGTATTATTCAAATTAAAAGCATTTCAGAGGCATGGAGTCAATGACTCCATAAATAATACCAAAAACATTGGAAAAAAATAATTCGGCTATACGCACGTGTTAATACTTAGACTTTTGCCAATGTACTGCTGAAAGAACAACTTGAAGGTACTGAGCAGATGATTGCATTCAAGGACAAAATGTGATAATCAGAGCTTATGAAAAACACGGAGTCATTTTGACTCCCGTCTCCACTTACGGGCTAAGCTACAACTTATGTTGCTATATTTTTCCTTTTTTTAATATCCGTTCTAAACCTGCAAACATTTGCACTTTTAATTCATAACTATATGTGCTAATAAATAGCATTAATTGAATGATAATCTTTGTAAGGAGCTAATTATTAGCTTACTAAAAATGTTTGAAAAAAATTTAGAAATATGTTTAGCGTCAGCGTCTTTTTCAGTTTCAGCGTCTACTTGATCATGCAATTTGTAACGAGATATTTCAAACGTTGGTTTGTAATGGACTTCCAAGGTAGATTGCAAAGTTTCTTTCCAATGCCCTTTACATAAAATTTTGCTAATTGATGAAGATCAAAAATTCAATTAGCAACCTGTTCTTCACCATGTCAACTAATCCAATATACTTCAGATCAAGTAAACTGCCTCATTATTTAAGTAAAGTAAGCTCTCACATATCCTTAAATCTTACAGATGCAAGACTGAAAAACCAAAACACATAGCTTCATCTCATTGTATTAATGTATTATTATTTTGAAGATATACGATGGTTATTGATATCAAATATACAATTTTCAACAAAAGATATTACATTACACCGCCTATAACTACGTTTTTGGAGCCAAATGTCTTTCTTCCTGTTTGAATGGATGGAGATGGATTTAATTTCAAATAAAAAGATAAATAATAAAAGGAAGTACAAAGTGAAAGATGCATATACAAAACTGATAAAACAAATAAATGATTCAAAAGCCTAACAATAATGTTAAAAGAGCCTATAAAGAAATAAAAATATATCTAATAAGGTAAAAAAAATACATCTTGGGTTTGGGTCAGTTTAAAAGGAATCGTGTTCTATGGCGTCCCTCTAAAAGGAGGTCGCTTTGGAGGAAATGCATTAAAAATCGACGTCTGATTCTTTATAAATTACTTTTATGTTTTTCAGCCATTATAAATTATTTTCTGAGGTAGGAGTTTGAGAATTTCAGAAGATAATTAGTGGACAAAGAGTATTGGAAAACCTTTTCCACCACAGAAGCAATTATCGTTTATACGGAGATTTAAAATGAAGAAGGTAAGAAGGATCATGTCTTGAAAGAAACGTAATTTCTTCTCTGCTCCAACTTATTGGCCTATTTGAAACCTTGAATAATGTTTCATTTATGTTTCTACAAGTTTCTCTTCTATCCCTTGCCAGATGTTTAAAACATCTATCTTTATTTGAGATTTCATATAGGCTAAGGAGAAAGAAAGGAATGCCTGTAATTATGGCTTGTTTCTCTAATTGGAATGCACAATTATTGCTCACGTACCTGGCATGGGCCTTGAGCCCTTTTATACGTTTATTGATATGCAGAAGAGATTAAATTTCTCTCAAACTGGCGACATATAGCTCTAAATATATCAACTATGCAAAGACGTTTCAAACTCCAAAATTTAATGTTGACCTGATTGATCCTCCATTCTCAGAGAGGATCTTATCTGATCAAAAAAAGATTAAGCCAAGTTTTAGTCACCAACTAACCTTCCATTTATGTCTGTTAATTACAGATAGCATCAGTAGTAACTTTTTCTACGTCTCCAAGAGAGGACATTGATATATGTATAAATTTGTATTAAGAATGAGATGTTCTGCTGTGGTTTTTATCTTTATTAAGAAATTGTACTGAGACTATTTTTTGGCTAATCAAAATAAAAATTTCAATAACAAGGACATATCCACTTATTGCAACAAAAATTAGTAATATAAAGATCATGAAACTGTATGTATATGACATTGTTAAATAATCTCTTGTGTAATTATAGAGTAGTGAAAAATTGAAGCATAACTGGAGAACATTTGTATCTTTTAATGACATAAAGGTCCACATTACTAGAAAATATAAGATCACAATTTCAACCAAGATCAAAAATGACAATCTATTTTCTGCGAAGCTTTATTAAAGAGTAATGATATCTCATTCTTGAACTCGAACATTAAAGAACTTTAGATGTCTGGAAATATCCAATTATAAGCTAATATGTTTTGTAAAGTCGGAAAAAATTCTCCTAATAGCTGATAAATGCATTATTCAGACCTAAATTAGTTCAGAATGTATTCCTTTGAAGGAATCTATTTGATTGGAATTCGGAGATACTTACACTTTTTAGCAACAGACACCAGCATTAATCTGTGCTCCTCCCTCTCTTTTACATTAAATTCCCGCCATCTCCAAACATTTGCCGCCAACGAGCAACTTATTAAGGTTTTATATTTGTAATTACAAGGCACATTCTCATCTTGAAGTTTACTGAGCCGTTAATGGATGTCAAAACCAAAGCCACTGCCAGCTAATTATGGGAATTGTGTTTTCTGTTTCTTGGTCAAAATAAGACTTAATCAACAAAGCTGCTGCATAAAATACAAAGCAAATGACTGAATACAAGGCGAATTACAAGAGAAAGGAATTTCGAGAATTGCAAGTGTTAATTGATTGAATTTCATTTAGCTGAGTAGCTTCGAACCGAATGAAGAAATAAAGCCACTAACAAACTTATCGAGTTCATGCATTTCCCACAATAAATTTTATCATGACGATACTTTAATGCGAATTAAAGGCTGATTCTTTTTTGCTGGGAGTAGGTAAAAGTGGAGGTTCAGAAAAGCGACGTCTGTTAACGGGTTATGATACGTTTAGCTCTCTTTTTTGGATTTATAGAATTGTAAAGTAGCTTCACTTCCACGATACACGATTTAAAATACTTCAGTTAGTGTAAGTAAATTAACGAAATAATTTCTGTTACTCAGTGGTTTTCAAATCAATTTCATAATCTTCTCTGAAAAATTAAAATGCATAAATTTTGATGGCATCCGATCTTTATTTTGTTTATTTTTGTAAGTATATTAAATCTTATAATTTGCAGTACTAAAGCTTTGTTTTATTTTATTATCTAAGAAGCATAACGTCTTATTATATTTAGGTTTTCTAGCTTATCATATTTCGTTATCCCTTTGGAAATAAAACTAGAATTTTGTACTAAGTTTTAGCTATTTTTCGGAAAATAATTTTAAAAATATCTTGTAAAAAGCCATTGCAATTATCGAATTCCTTATAAGCTGATGTTTTTATTATGTTCCTATACTACACATAATAATAAAAATAATATTAAAAGATCAATAATTTGGAAGAAATACAAGATGTTCACAAAATAGCTTTTCGTGATTGGAGGTTTCTGTAGCAGGAGAAAGAGTGCAAGAAAATTCTTCAGGAAAAAGAGTGCAAGAAAATTCTGTAGGAAAAAAAGTCCCAGAAATTGCTAATGCAATATTTTGTGCATAGGAAAAGTCAATGCATTGAAAATGTTGCACTTGGATCAGCAAACCCTAATGTTTATTTATAAAATATTATTTTCTGTTAATTCCATAATGTATTTCTTTCATTTCTGATATGTGTTAATAACGGAACCTTAAAAAATTTGTACATTAAATGTTTCCTGCACTTTGTCTACTTTCCAATAGAGACAAAACCTTATTTATCGGGTTACTTTTGTTATTACAATTTTTTTTATGCAACTCATCTCCATGTGCCTTCTAAGATCCTGGATATCACAATTTATTTTATTTCGTTTATCAGTTTTTAAAAGCAAATGCCTCCAAACAGGAAAAATTATTTTATGTTACGGAATTAGTGTACCATTGCTCTAGAATCAGTATATAGAGTTTCGTGCTGAAGATATATTCATTTAGATATTTTTAGTTGGCTCTTGTAATAAAAGGAATTTCTGAAAATCTTCGCACTGGTGGCAACATGTTCGCACTGGTTCAACTGTTCAAACATGATAAGCATACTTTAAAAATATAAATGATACCTTACTAAAAAAAAATTATTGAGAAGAAAAATTTCTACTCAATTTTACTTTCAGACTTTGATTTTTAAAGTCGACTTAGAACTTGATCAATATTAAATTACATGTTATAAAGATAAGCGAATGAAATGTCTGGATATAATATGGGGAATGAAAGGAAACTCTGCTCAGTTTATTTTGTTCAAACATGCCATTTTTCGAAATACGAGAGAATTTCCTTCAGGCATTTTATGAAAGAAATCTGACAACATCAGAAAGCAAGTATTTAAGAAATACAAAATTAATTGAAATTACTGAAAAATTAAATAATTGCGACACATTTTTATAAATGGATTTGTGATTCTTATATTAACAGTTATAATAATAAATTTCTTATACTGTTATATTTTTAATTAGTATTATGCTCACTAGACAGTAGAATTTAAAAAATAAATCTTTTATCATCATCATTTTATGACTAAGTTCATTAAAATAAAATTCAAAAACCTCTGAGTATAACTCTGTAATAACTCTAAAACTAAAAACACTGAAATAAAATAATAAAAGCATTTAAATGTTTAAAAAAATCTTTCATAACTTGAATATTTTCATTTTCAACTCGTAGGGAAAATAAGAAATATTATCATAAATTAACATTGCTACAACAGTGTGTATTTTTCCAAATTTGATTTTAAAGGTATCTTTCATTTTCAAATATTTGTGATGTATTCTCAACAGCTACCACGTGGGAGAATTTTCACTGATGAAGAATATAAATCAAGGGAAGAAGGTTCGAGTTCTCTCGAATGGAAAATGAGAAATATTATCATAAGTTAACAGTGCTGCAAGAATGTTTTGTTTGTTTGTTTTCTCAAATTTGATTTTAAAGTAGTTTTTCATTTTCAAATATTTTTCATGTATGCTCAACAACGGCCAAGTGCGATTAAACTATTTGCACTGATGAATATAAATCGAGGGAAGAAGGTTGCGAGTTCTTTCCTCAACCTGTGCTTCTAACCTGCATTGTTCAAAAACTTTGTGCTTTAGCAATGAATTGCTAGTATCTGTCGGGCTGCTTTCCAGTTATTTGTTTGTTTTCATACAAGTGAAACACAAATGTAGACTACTTTCTCCTAAATACAAATGTAGACTACTTTCTCCTAAATACAAATGTAGACTACTTTCTCCTAAATACAAATGTAGACTAGTTACTCCTCCATATGAAAAGTGTTAACGATGAAATTACCATCATCCTATATTCTTTATCATATATTTTTTACTGGGACAACGAAAATTACTAAGATAAACATTAAAGGACAGAAATGGAATGATGACCATATTAATAACAAAACGAATATTCTAATACCATATTAATTAAATTATTATGTATAGTTTTAGGTGTTTCTTATGATAATAATAAAACAATTGTACTACCAATAGTGTCTTTCCATTTAAAGTTTCAGTGTAAGGCAACGCATTCGTTTACTAATTTGATAAAAGACAGAATTCCATCTTGGTTTAATATAGAATATCTAAGATCTTAAAAAAATTTGCTGATGATCTTAATTTTAATAACAACTGGCCATCTGCTGTGAATCAATCACACTTAAGAGCTTTACTACTAGATAAGTAACTGGAATAGTGGTTTTCGAGGAAACATGAAAACTCCCTATAACACATATTTGCTGATGTTAGCATCGTTGTCTCCCTCAGATTAACCATGCTGTGTGACCTAAAGCCAGAGCGAGAGTCGCAACTCATGATCAACATGTCCGTTAACAGTTTGTACATCCGCATGCATGTTTGCAACAATTTGCAATCGGTAGATAGCCGTGATGTAGATAGTGAAGCGTGTGATGCGATCCCAAAAGTGTTTGAATTGCGATTTTTTGACTTTTTGGCAATGCACGCACATTTGAATATTTACAGTTGCTGTTCTCTGCGAATATTTGCTATCATAACCTTTTTTTTCTGTTGAATTATTTAATTTTATTTCTGCTATATTTTCTTCAATTTTTCTTTATAAGCATTCCCTAAAACAGTTTAAAGAAAAAGGTTTCTTTTTTTAGTAAAATTATTGTTTGCGGTGTTTTTACTGTCAAAATCAATAAATATAATATTAACATTCCTTAAACATGTTTTGTAATGTCATAAATGACGAGATTAATGATAACTAATACGCAACGGTAGCTGCCGATAAACCAAATATATATTCTTTCATAAGTCAAAACTCGAGTTACTTTTCTTTTGCTTGATTTTGGTTTCAGTGCAGTATTTCTATGTTCTCTGATATCTACATTCTTATAAACTAGTTCGTCTTTTTTATATTTTATATTCGCCAAAAACTTTAAACTTTCGAAAAGGATTTAGTCTTTAACACGTTGACTACCTCACTTAACTGTGATTCATTTCTGCTATCTAATTGTATTGAACCATCTATCTAATTAGTTGATCCCTTCTCTACGTCAGATAAGAGATAGCTAAGAACAGGTCATCTAATTAGATAGATGGCCCAAATATTAGACGTAAATCGTGGCAGTGAGCGAGTTAAGAATTTTTCTTATTGCATAAAAATAGGTCATGAAAGTTTTTAAAGGAGTCTGTTAATATGATGTGATAATCACATAATTAATGCTCAAGTAATATTTTACATTTAACTCGACATTGTTTTAAACTAGGATAGATTGTACGTCTGTTTTTCAAAATGTATAATAAATACCAGCATTGAATAGGCAAGGCATATCCCACATGTATAAAGAGAGCATGAATTAATGACCATTACCATGGAACTTAATGAAGGGATTTGAGACGTTTCACAGATTAAATAGCTTAACAAATCCTTAAACAACTATTTTAGATTCTCAGTTTTACTATATTTAGAAAAATGATTTTTAAAATGCCCATTTATAAACAAAATCACATTTCGTTATGAGTATAAGGGAAAGGAAGAGAGATGCTAATTTAAGTGGATTTATTTCTAACAAAAATAGAAATATTTTAATCTTTATTACAATTTTTTTTCTTCTTTCATCTGGAACATGGCTGTTTCAGAGAATTGGAAATGCTTATATCCCTTTAATCTATTCAAAGAAATAAAATGAACCATATTTTATAACAAAAACAAATTAATTTATATTTGAACTTCTTTATACCAAATTTATTTTACAATCTGCCAAAGTTGCACTATAACTTTTTTTTTGTTTATGTATTAAAACATCCTCACTTTATCATTTTAAAGTTCAAAAATAAGCATAAAAACAACAAAGCTGCATATGAGATAAACAGAAATTTTCATTTTTGAAATTCAGTGAAAATTTAAAATTATTTTAATTGATTCATATGAAGGATAAATTTTATTTTTAAAAAAAAAACAAATTTTTAACCCAGTAAAATATCCTCGAATAGTAAAAAAAAACGTTTAACTTTATTTAGCGACTATAAAAGTTATTAAAATGGAGTTCTGCATCTTTTCAAAAATAAATAATGACAATTTAGCATCAAGTTTGTTATTTCCTTAATCATTTCTTATTCACTTCTCAAATGATGTGTTTAAATTATGCAGTGAGGAAAGAATTTTTCTTCTACGAGTCTGCTAAATCTATAATTTCTACATAAATAGTTGCTGCTGCCGTAGCAATTATTGTCGAAAATGCAAGACACTGTAAATTATAAGAAATAATTTCTGATGTAGCAAGTTTCCTCTCACAAGCTGTACAGGATGTTCTGTTAATGGACCGACAAACTCAGAGGGCTGTTTGTCGGCATCAAGTGCAAAAAACTTCAATGGTACATGGTGTGGCAAACCACTTTTAGATGGTGAAAATCATGAAAAACGCATGCGGGCTCTGAGTCCAGGTGGCATAATAGTGCACATGAAGATAATGCTAATACTCATAGCAGTGTACCGTAGAAATCTCAGCGGAGGTTCAATATCAACATCTTGGAGGGAATATTCTCTGATTATGGATTTTCTTTTAATCTTTTATTGTTACCCGAATGCCTGAATAAATCGGCGTACCTTAGTTTCTCTGCAATACGTCTTTCTAGAAATATTACAAGTATGTCGGCCACAGTGTAGCGAAGTATGTGATACATACGAAACATCTGATGGTAACCCTGCTCATTTTTTCTGCAAAGTACGTCATCATTTCGATGATACATACCGAAGAAGGTGGACTAAACACGAAGGCCCCATCTTCTGGCCTGCAGTTCGACGGCACCAATTCATTTGACTTTTTCTACTGGAGATCACCGTAAATCACCCTTTTATGCAACTTCTTTGGACGCAAACGAAGATTTATGGGTCCAAAAGGGGACTGTCTTTGCTACAACAGACAACAAAAGTATACTTGATATCTTTGAGCGCATCTGCAGCTCATTTCTACTTCGTTGTTGACTGTGCAATGACGTGAGTGGCCCCCACTTTCAACAACCTTTGAACTAATAAATCAAATAAATCTGATTGTCGCTATTATTGTACTTTTTCTCGCTCTAGCGTGACGTAGAAACCAGCATGAGTTTTTCACGCTTTTTATCTTCTCAATGTGGCTTGCAACGCTATGTTCCACTGCATTTTTTATTCCTCTTAGTGTCTAATAATAAACCCTTTTAGTTGGTTTGTCCACTCACAAAACAACCTGTATATTCTTAAGCAATCAGTAATTAAAGCATTTTATGAATAACACGTATTATATTTTAAAATGCAATTACAAGATCACAGACCACTAAAGATTATTTTTAAAATGCACCAACCTTAACTCAAATGCATATTTTTTAACAAATGTGGGCTACTCGTCTGTGCCTCAAAATTGCTTCTCCAAACCTGCACAAAGTATATTTAAAAAAAAAAAAGATTATTTTTATCCCACTCAGTTACCGAAAAAATGAAATATATTAATAATGCCTTTATCGTTTTTAAGGGCGAGAAGTCAAAATATACAAAAGTAAAAAAAAACCGCAAATTATAATGAATGAATTTCTGAAAAGTAAGTGACTTTTACTAGAATCCAATGAGTAATCGTCTTAATAATTTACATATTTTGAGGATTTGTTTAAGCTGAAAACGTGCGTTAAACTCTCATAACAGGAAAATAAATCGTTTTCCTGCTTCTTTTTCACTAACACATTGTGAACAGTATGCTTCATGAATATTAACTCGAGGCTTTATATTTTTGTTTATGAAGTTAAAAAAAATTCAACGACGCTCTAATTGATGCTGAAAAGAAATGTATTTTTTAAGCATTCTTTATATATATATTCTTTATTTGCCAGGGTTTTTTTTGTCTGTTTGTCTTAAACTATAAGCACAGGCTATTAAAAAAGAACAGAATTATTTTGCTGGAGTGAATAAATTTATAACTATCAGCTTGCAATGACTTTTAAACATCGAAAGTTACGTAAATGATTATGAATTTTTAATTATTTTCATCAACTGTTAGTTCCCAGTTTGCTTTGCTATATCTAGATTTCAATTTACATTTTCTTTAATAGATGTTTGTTTGGATGTTATTAAAAACAAAATTTGAAAATAGAACCCATATTTAGACTGAATAATATTTATTAATACATTGTGAAACCATGGTAACCTGTGGATGAGTGAATGAAATGCGTGAATGAAGTCCGCTCCGTAAAAATTGTTGTGACGTGTGTGTAACTAAGTCGTTCTCTTGGCCCTAGATGGCGCTACTATAAAAACAAAAGACGCTCCCCCACCTGCTTAAAATCGCTATCTTCGTAAAAGCGAACCTATCCATGGCAAGTGCCATAAGAAGCAACATGGTAACCATTTTATCGAACAAGGCTAATTAATAAAAAGCATCGATTCTAAATGAGGAACAATATGCAATATAAAACACTTCTAATAAGTCTCACAAATACATTAGAATGAAATCATAGAAATTATTTATCTTTAGAAAAATTACTTTTAATAAAACAAAAGAACAGATTCGCATTGCAATATAAGGATGGAACATAAATATTAACCCATTGCACTCGGATGTCTCCTCTCAGGCACCATTTCAGATGTTACATCACTTTGACGTTTTATTTATTTTTTTTAAATTTTGATTGGTAAAAATACTACACAGTGGTAAGAAGATGTAGATTAATTTTCGGGGAAATTCAACTTAAAAAATTATATACTATTCATTATTTTATTCCGAAACCCTCAAAGTTTTTGTGCATGCGTCAGGAAGAGTGTACTTCGTTGGAAAACGAATGAGATGAAAGGAGGAGATGTTTATATTCATCAGTAAGGTATTCTCAAATAATTGACGGAATCGGAAGAAGTAATAACTGCTCATCTTTCTGCGTAGTCACTAGCAATTAAAGAGAGACTTTATATGATATGAATTTTTTATATGAATTAGTGATCACATTTTAGTATATTTTGATGTTTAAGCTCAACTAAACGAAACGCCATCAAGTAACATGAATATAAATCTAATATAATGTGAGATATAGTGTAAAAAGAAACAAAAGGGGCATTTAAAAATCAGAGTTAATAAATTTATTTTATTTGGCCTAAGAAATAAAGTGACTGAAGAAATATAGATCCTCTGTAACATGATTCTTTCTAAATTAAATATAAAACGGAATTGTACGGAATGTTTTAACACAGAAAAAATTTATTTATTTTTGCTATGAATGTCAGTTCTTATTGTTTCTCCGATTTTGAATGAATTTAAAGAGTTTCCAATGAAGAATCATGAATAAGCCGTCAGGATTCTAATTCTATTCCAAACAAATGCTCCATATTGGCTATCAGTGAAAGCCAATCCGTGATCCCTATTAGTCAATTGTTCAATGTGGTCGATTTAATCGAAACTGATGTTCCGTCTGCATCAATAGCTTGTTCAAAAGTGAACAGGCTCAATTTAAATTTTCTTTTATTCCTATCGGCATTTATTTCGACAGGGTGAATAATCTAATGCGGTTGGAAAGCAGGAAAGGAAATCACATTTGGCAGATAACATCCTTTTTGAGATTACTAAACGTAACATGCTACACCAATTACTTTTTTTAATTACAGCCAGTCACCCCGTTACCACAGAACTAAGCTGTATAAACAGGTATTATTGTGACTACACCAATGACTAAACGTAAAATCTCTGGGGCTTCTAATTTCAAAATCTTCATAGCCAGTAATAAAATCATTAAAATGATGTGAATTAATTAATTAATGACCAGTGAAATAATTTTTTCAATATTATTTATCTTGTATTCTTTTATATTTGTTTATTACCTTATCTAAAAGATCAAACTGGAAAATTGAGAATATAACAGGATAATTCGCGAATTATTGTTTAATAATTTAGTCAATACTGATGACATTATAATGATGATCATGAGATAAGCTATTCTCGAATTTAATATTATTTATTCCCCGTTTTGAAGTAGCAGGAGGACTATTTTGGAACGGACCTCGTAATTTTGAATCATAGTCAGGTAAAAAGGACGACATCTGAGTTAGTTTTTCCATCTCCTAAATTCTGCACCACATAAACAAGAAAATGTTGACACTCGACATCCAATTAGAAGTGTGATAGGACCACAAATACGGCATTTTATCAATTGAATGAGGAAGTAGTCCGATTCCAGATATAAGATCTCAGTGCCAGACTGTCACGGACATAAATTTGTTTTCAAAATTTTGCTCTTGTTGCACCATTATATATTGATGCATTACTGATGAAAAATGTTAAATAGGTTAATTGAATGCACATTAGGTAATATATTATTAGTATTAGGAAATTATTCACATTAAGTAATATATTATTAACATGTATTATTTAGTATGATCATCAAATTGGAAAAACATTTTCTGTTCAATAAAACTGCTACCTAATGCGAACCGATTTAGTGGAATTTTCAAAATACGCACGGTGATGACAAAATGACAGGTTTGATCTAAGCCCTATATATTGAGATGAATATTTGAAATCTGTTTGGTACGTCACACTGGGTGAATAGAAGCCCTCGCACACCCACCGGTGTAGATGTTACTAAATCATTTTTGACATTATCATATGATAAAAGAGCTAGATATTCTCATGTAGTAGTTTTAGGGGTAATGCATCGCCTTCAAAACCAGGTATGCAGAAAATACTACACTCATGTCCAAAATTAAGGTCATAAAAATGGTTTTCAAAATAATTCTAAATGGCTACCAGTAAAATTTAAACAAATTGTATTTTATATATTGTAAAGGACCGGTAACACTATATTAACCTTCATTGTGGGAAAAAATGTTGTTTAGCATTAGTTTTTGAGGAACTATTGAAATTAGACCGTCTAGGCATCTGGGATTTTTACCTGCAATTTTGTGAATATTGCATTAAAACAAAAAATTTAACCTGTTTCCAATGAGAATGAGTTCTCATAATCGTGTAGACGATTCCTTGATATGGAGAGCCAGTTGAGTGCGTCCCTTTGACTGCATCCAATAGAAAAGACCGGTTGTTGTGGTGCCGAACACATCAGTCTTGGGCACAGCAAGAATGGGGACGCGTTCTTTTCAGTGATGATTCGAGATTTACCACAGAGAGTGACACTCGTCGAATCTTCATCTGTTGAGAGCGAGGAGTTCCCTATCACCCCTTCTACGTAAAAGAAATCGACAGATTTGGTGGCAGAGGAATCCTTGTCTGGGATGGCATAATGTTGGGTAGTATTACACCACTGAACGTCTTCGATGCGGGTACTGTCAATGCACATCACTATAGGGATGAAATCCTTGAAGCATATGTGAGGTTGTTTCGGTGTGCTTTTGGCCCAGACTTCATGTTTATGGACGATAACACGCGTCCACACAGAGCCCAGATCGTTGATGATTTTCTTGAGGAAGATGATATTCGATTTATAGACTAGCCCTCGAGGTCTGCGGATCTCAATCCTATTGAACATGTTTGGGATGGTCTCGCAAGAGCCATTGCACAGCGTAACCCCTCTCCTAATACCCTCCAAGAGTTAAAAATCGCGCTTTTGAAAGAATGGGCTTTGTTGCTCCAAGTATTTATTGATACCCTCACAAACAGTATGAAAGCTCGTTGTGAAGCCTGTATAGCAGTGCACGGTGGTCACACTCCTTATTAGACAGGCTTTTCCCGAGATAAATGCTTTATCTCTGATTCATAATGTAACACTTTTTGATATACCCTGTTTCTTAATTCCTAATTAAAATCTTTTCTATGTTGTTATGTGTCTATGTTCTTTCTTCCATTGTAGTGTACCTCTGTGCTAAATTTCATGGCAACACAGTGAATAGTTTTTCATTTTTCGCAGATTTTATGTTTGTGACCTTAATTTTGGACATGAGTGTATGTAAAATATTCGACAATTAGGAAAAGTAATATAAAGGGGGGGGAGTAGAATGACGGAATGTCCTTTGTGTCTGGTTAATAGAATAATGCTAAGGAGCCCGAATCACTGTTTTTTTTAACTAGTGTTCAATATTCGTTCATCAAACATCTGTTTGTTTTTACAAAAGAAAATATCTTCATGGACTGTCAATTCAGATGTTTCATACTAGTCATGTTAATTACTGTGTTTGTTCTAGATTCTCAAGAAATGTTAAACTAAAATTCCTGCATTCAATAGCCATAGAACCACATTTGTCTTTGCTGTCTTACCTGATACCAATACACAAGCCAAATCACGAAAAAATAAAAGAACCAGCATAAAAGAAAGGATTTGTTGGAATTCAAAGCATACAAACCCCGCTTTTTTCGAATTTTTGATAACTAATCCTTTATTTCCAAGATTAATGCTGAATTTTAAGAAATTTCCTGCATTGGATTGGTGGAATATCTTTGAAGTTCAAATTATGAAAATTCATGATACTCATACAAGTCAAATATTAAGTATCATAAATAACTAAGGAACCCTTCTTAAGGCAATCAATTTCTATTGGTATAATAATTGTAGTTTCGGCAATCAATTTCTATTTGTATAATAATTGTAGTTTCGAAAGAAATGAAGGCTGTAACAATTAGAGGTTACTTGTATGACTCCAAACAATTACAAGATTTCAGTGACCTTCGCGTATCCAGAAGTGAACATTCGATACATGGTGTCATTGGAAGAAATAATGTCCAGATCTTCTGTGCTTGAGTAAAAGTATTTCAAAGATGAAGTCAAAAATAGATGTTCTGCGAAGATATTCCAGTCTTCTTATAAGATATTTATGACTTCTCAAGATCGAGAGAGATAGAGACATCGAAGCATTTTCACCCATGAGAAGTAGCCTTTTCTTTCTCCCAAATTTAACTATAGTTGATTGAGAAAGCTTAGTAACAAATAGGATATTGGCAAATATTCAAAACTCTACTTGGAACGAAAGAAAAAATACAAATGAAGTAACTAAAACTATATCTGTAGCTGCAGTGAATGACACAATAATATTTTATTTACTTATTCCAAAGTTAACAAAGTTATTTGTGTATTACCATACTGCTGTCTTCTAGGAACTGCTTACCATATGCCAACCGCTGAGTCATATATGTTGTGAATTCGAACCCCAGCGGCTGAAGACTCTCCGTGTGTGTGATGGCTGGCGCACCTTTAAATCTGTCGTATTCACAAAGTCCTACATGTCGAGAGTAATACCACTGGAGGTACTGGTTTAGAGGTGTTCGTTCTCTGATTCAGGTCTAAATTACGATCTGTGGATGAGTGAATGAAATGCATGAATGAAGTCCTCCCCGTAAAAAGGTTTGTTACGCGTGAGTACCTAAGACGTACTCTTGGCCCTAGTTGGCGCTTCTGAAAAAAAAGACGCTCTCTCGGTTTAAAATAGCTGACTTTGTCAGCGGACTAGTCTATGACAAATGCCATTAGAAACAACAACAATAACAACAAATATATCCCTTTATCTTTGGGGGAACTTATGATGTGTTCTTCATCAAGGTAATGCCTCAGCCTATTATTGTTTTTCAAGACTTTTTTTTCCGAGCACAAGATCCCCTTCGAAGAACACCCACACTTCCATCTTATCTCGTCCTTTGCAACCTCTTCTTCTTTTTCATTGTCGAAATTAATATATTTGAAATTAAATTATTATACTGCAGATACAATAAAAATAAATTCGGTAGAGAAAATGTTAGTTTTCAGAAAAGTCTTTCAATCTCTGCTTGAAATAGTAGGAAATTAATAATATTAGTGTAGGTAATATATCGAATATCAAAAATATAAATGATTAAGAATAAAAAAATTTTAAGCAACTATCTGGAAATTTCCTATCTATACCTCATGTATTCGAATAGTTGAAATTTGACCATGGTATGTATTTGATACCAAGGCAGAAATTGCCTTTAGGCATTCCACGGCTTGGGAGATGTAATGCTTGATTATGTACTTACAATTTCTTTATATCAGATCTTTCACATAGGTCGCACTTGATCCCCGTTACTAAGTTCTAACAAGAAGAGAACATTGTAACTTATTGTACTTATCTACTTGCCACATTTTACCCGTATCTTTTTCATCTTTGTAACTAACAAGTTACTGTCATTTGTATTTGCATATATAACAGATGTGCTTATTTCATCTAGAATTTTCAGGTTGTATTGTACAATCGAAAGACAAAAAGTTAATATCATTCGTTCCTTGCGGAACAATAATACAATTCTCAGTAATTGGAATTCCCAGTTTTCTCATTTATTTTAGACTTTTCATTCGTATGAATGTTATTTTCTGTTCAATCTATGGTGCTAAAAAGCTTTTTAAACGGCGTTTCCCCTTATCTACGATAGATTTCAAAAAAAAGATCGCCATTTGGCAATTTGGGATAATGAATGTGGTCTTAATGAGTAAAGAATACTCACTAATATTGACATCACTACTAAACACTAAATCTACATCATTTTTAATATCAAACTGCTTCTTTAACCTATAATTGATGTATAATTAGCATTTGCTACAAAAATCTAGATTTAAATAAAATCTTGTTCAAACTTAAAAGTTCTATTAAATAAGAAAATTCATATCAATAACCTTAACAAATGCTTCATCAGTCATAAATGACTTTTAAATTTTAAAATTATGTTTAAAAATGCTGACTAATTTCTGCTGACATGAAGTTGGAAGCATATTGTTTTCAAATATTGCTTGAGCAACACTATATGAATTAAAAATTTAATTACTTTTCTCACAAATTAATAGAAAGAGGTTGGGCAGAGCTTAATTCAAATCATTAGCAATAACAGCAAATTAGCAGAAAGTTCAGAGTGCTAAGAATTTCTAAATTCAGAATTCGAATCCATCTCAAATAAGATTTCTTCTTTTATCGTAAAAAATATGAATCTTAAAACAAAATAAACACCAAAAATGAAGAATAAATTCAAAAATAAGAAATAAAACAAAATTATTTATGCCATAAAGTGATGTTTACCACGCCGAGAATTCCATGTTCAGAATATGTAAAAACTATAAAGGTTTCACCCAAATATCTACCATGTAGCTTCAAAAATAGGACATGAATCCGTGATGTCATACCGTATTCAGAAACATAAACACTATTCAACGCCTTTGGCTTTTCAATGAATGAAACCAGAGAAACCCTACAAAGCCCTTCCTCTTACAATATCTTTTAAATAAAATCATTTCTCCCTAATGAAACTATTACAGAGCCTGTCATTTTTATGCGGTTTAATCTGAAAAAGATTCCTTATGAAAGACCAGGGAGGGCCGAATCTTGAAGTAGCCCCCGGAAAGGTGAGGAAGATGCTGTTCTCAGCATTCAGACTTCCGCATAAGGCACGTTTCTTTGGCACAAAGATGTTTGGTCTAGCAGATCGGGTAGTGCCACTTCGGGTGATGTATGGGGGATGAGGTAGTAAAAAGAAAGAAGCGCACGTGAAAAGGAAGAAGAGATAGGAACGAACAATGCAGAGTGCCGGAGTTTTGTTCTTCACAAAGCGATGACAATTGACTGCGGTTTGGGAACTGATTGGATGCGAGGATGAAGTCATATAATACTTTGCTATTGGTCACCATCAGTACCTTTCCGTGCGGCCGGCTGATAGATGTCTTCGCTGGATTACACTTATTCAAGCGTATCTATGGGATGGAAAGAATTCATTTTACCGTCTTTCATGATACGATTCTAATAAATTATGAGATGTTTATCATCTTATGAGTAGCTGCAAAAGATGAATTTCAGTTCTTTTGTTTTCAAAAAATTATTCCACTGTTGAAAAGTGACATGTGTTTGTTTTATTTAATATAAGAATATTTTAAAAATGAATTGTATTTTTTTTTTCAAATTTATCTAAATTTGAAATTAATTTTCTTATGATTAGTATCAGCACTTGCTTCATCATTCAAAATTACACAAAATTGTTGCTAAAATACAATATGCACTGTTTTTAACCACAATTAAATACAAAACGGGCCAAATTTTATTCATTCTTTTTGATATTAAAGGATTAGAAAATATACTGAGTGCCTTCAATTATATATATATATATATATATACTCAATTTGAATAATTAATACATAGATAATCAGTAACATATCTCAGATTTTAAAAATGAATAAATATAATTAGCCCTAGAATCACGTATAGTAATATTTTTACAATATCGTTTTATATTTCGAACGGTCGTCAATACAATATTCTATTGTATTTGTCAGATATCGGTGATTTCATGAGTCCAGTTATTCCCTAGAATAATTTTAAATTCGTTTATATTACATCTTTTTGCATTAAAACGATTTTTTTCATAAATAAAGAATTTATTGATTATAGCTACTCAGCAATTCATAATCTATATCTGACAGAATGAATTTACCAGATGTTAAACGAGTGCCAATAGTTTGTCAATTCATTGTACTTTTCTTCTATGAGAATATTGTAACAGACGAGACTTACCAGTAATTACAAGAGAAAAGCATCAAATAAAGCATTCAGATTAATCCGTTCTGAGATTGATGAAAGGTGCTCATAACCAAACAAAGCATTTCTTTATTATTATCCTGCCGTGATCAAGATATTTTGATAGAATTCTGATGATCAGATGATTAGGTCGAAGAGGTAACATTAAAGTCATACATTAGCCGAATCTTACCAGGATTGATTGCCTTTTGTGGGAATAAATAATGATATTAATAACTCAAAATAAATTACAAATCGCATTCCAATTCCATTGATCGAATTTTTCAATAATTCATGGAAAATAATATTTATCGATTCAAACACTTTCGATAACTGACAAAATTTTACATTTATAAAAATTTATTCGAATTATAAAATTTGAATATATGCTATTAACTATTTACGTGATAATTGTACCATGTACAAATGTATTGTACGACTTATACAAAATAAAAGATATCCAGAATAAAATTTTCTTAAAATTCATGAGTTTTTTAATTTTTTTAAATTTGTTTCTATATTAAAATACTCATTATTTTCCGATTCGTATGCATCCTAATGTTTCTTAAGAAAACAATGTTTTTAACAACCCGTTTAAAATTTCAAATTATATAGCAATGTGTCGGCACTCTTTTATTTATTTAATAAGCATTTTATTTATTTTTTAACCACAAGACATTTACATATCATTATATAAGAAGCAAATAACATTCGTGGGAACTTTTACATCGAAACAGAATTATCAAATTATTTTGAAAATATGTTGTCGGTCAACGAGAATAGAAATTTTTTGCAATTAAATAAATTCATGTTCACGTAATACATGTCGAATGGGCCACTGCAATTTGACTTTCAATTCCAAGCCTCATTTTGCAGGAGAATAAGGGATGTAATGGGCCGCGGTGGCCCGGTGGTAAGGTCTCGGCTTCGGAACCGGAGGGTTTCAGGTTTGTGACCCGATTCCACCGAAGAACCGTCGTGTAAGGGGGTCTGTTGCACGTTAAATCCGTCATGCCAAACGTCCTACCGTTGGTGTGGTGTGGAGAGGTGGGTGCCAGCTCAGGTGTCGTCCTCGTCATCTGACCGTGGTTCAAAATTACGAGGTCCGTCCCAAAATAGCCCTAGTGTTGCTTCAAACGGGACGTTAATATAACCAAACCAAGGGATGTAATATCATTACATAGCATAATGCAAGCCTAGCAAGATTTTAAATAAAACATGCAGTCACATTTTTCGTATGAATGTAACTTCGCACGAATTGTTTCCATTAACATTTTTTTTCCTTCAATCAGTGTTGTAAAAAAAAGAAAAAAAAAAACTTTAATGACAAATATTTATGCTTGTTATTTATTTATTTCGCCTTCAATAATAATATTTTAGTATTTTCACAAAATATAACTTCTTGATTTTAAAGCTACGACTTATATTTCAATGTGCTTACGATATCGTTTGAGATTCCTTTTTGTAACTATTTATCATCATAGAAATAAATTAATAAATTACAGAACTCAAAAAATAATATTAAAAATAAACAAAGTACCGATAGAACATAATTATAAAATGCAATCACAACGATAAAATTTTCTAAATTGATAATAATTTGTATTAATTTCAAAGTATTTGTTGATTTCCTGGAGGGTCTTTTCCTCAAATATGGATAAAAAAAATAAAAGAATAAATAATTTTTTTTTGTTTGGTTTGGATATTAATGACTCATCTTTAGCTAAAAATCAGCGTATTAAAATTTCTTGCCTTTTGCGTCGTTGTAAGATCATATTCATTAGTTTCAAGAAAATGACAAGGTTTTGTTATGAAAAGATGATGAAATATGAAGTACTTGTATAGTTTGTAGATCATTTTTTTTTCAAAACGTGATAAGTATTTATGGAATAAAAACTTTTACATTCGGGTTTTATTGATTCTGATTCAAATATTTTAATCAAATTTCTTAGTTGATTAAAAAGAGTAAAAATCGAATAAAAGGAACTGGAGCAAATTTCTTAAGTACAATTTTGCAACGGGATAAATATACCCCAGCTGTCTAATAGATTACAACAGTTGTTTTCAATTCAGGAAAATTGTAAAAATGTAAAAGAAATTAAAATAATTTAGAAGTTTCAATTTCATCTTTTTAAAACTAATTCTTTTCTGACAGTACAGATGGCGATATAGAATACATATGAAACAATAAAAGAAATGTATAATCTGTATACCATTACCAATATTTATCATATACAATATACTACATATATTATACCGTATGTATACCGAACTTTAACCAAGTTTGTAATAATCTTTGCATAATTAATGGGCCCTATATATCCTAGTATACAAGTCATGATAAGGATATCTATAACACAAACTGTAAAACTGTATTTAAGCAAAACTTTTTAAAAACTCTTTTGTGATTTATCCTACTATAATGAAAAAAATGTTTTACCTAGGATATTGAAAATGTAACCCTTTATTCCCAGCCTGTTTTATTTTTTTAATGAAAATCCACCTTGGAAAGGATTAGGGGGAAATTTAAATAATCATTATATTTTATCAAACAGGTTATTGCTAGCCGATTACGCCATGGTTCAAATGCCATTTGACACACACCTGAAAGAAACTGTGATAGCCAAACTTTTTTTCAAGAAATTGCACTTTCAAATTAGAACTCAAAATGCTTTGATCCTTACAGCAGCTATTATTTAAATCAGATTCGAAAAAGAGTTGTAAATATTGATTTACCTATATTTACGAAGGTGCATGCACAAGAGTAATAGAATTGTAAATTTAGACAATTAGTTGTTTGATATGGGAAACTTAAGAGGTGGAATCGATATTCCAAATCGATTTTGTGTTTCAAGAAGGTGGTATTAAGAAAAATCCAATTTCCAATAAAAGTAGCTTTCGTGATGCTGCATTTAAACATAAGGATATCAGATAACATACAGAAGTGATTTTAATAATAAAAATAGACCTAGAAGTACTCTTTGCGCAGATGATACTAGAAAGCACTTAAATAAGAAATTTTTATGAAAGGATATGATAAAGGTTGACATTTCTATTCAGTATGCATATCAAACATACTTTAAAATGCATATAATCTCATAAAATGAGTACAAAGATGCAGGCAATACATCAAAGATTGTTTACCTAAAATGCTAGATTCATCGTTTTCGTTCTTATATTTCAGTGAATAATATACCTTTTCTATACCTTTATAAAGAATTCTTTTAAAGTGAAAAAAGGAAATACCAGGTAATTTTTTCTGGATAAAAAATGAAACATATTTCACTTATATGATTTCAATTCAAATGACAAATTTCATAGAGCACTCTCTATGAATTATTTTGAGCTTCAAACAAAACCTTAATAACAAAATTTGATATAATCTAAAAATCAGTTTATTCGAAGAACCTTCCATATCAATTCAAACTGTTGTATCAGTTATTTTAATGCCAATCATTCACAATGTTTCAAGATTTCAGAATTATTTTATGAGGGATGTTATATCCTTGAATGGAATTCAGTAAAATATTTTATGTTGATCATTTACTAAAAGTCCTTAGTTTATAATGTCTCCTATAACAACGTTAAAAACTTTTTGCATCTATTTTAGGTACCTATACAAAAAAAAAATAAAAAATAAGATATTTAGAAATTTGCTTTCTTATGAAAGTATTTTAAATAGCTCTTTATATTGTATATAAGATATGTAAATGCCATAAAAATATATAAGTCTTTAAAACTCCCCAAATTCAATAAATTATGACGAGGATGTCGTGTCCGCGTTACCACGGAAAGGGGTTGCAATAGCTTCTGAGGGTAAAGACCCCTGAGCACCCAAGGGCAAAAGTCTGACGTCTAGCTCATATGACGATGAAACTCACACACATTCGCTTGCACAGGCCCATTTTACAGGGGGAGGGGGGGGGGTACATTCACACACCTCACAGACTGAACACAGACGAAGAACAACCATGCCCGAACCGGGACTCGAACCCAGGACGTCCAGATCACGGGGAAGACGCGCTACCCCTATGCCAGGACGTCGGCAATTTAATAAATGACTGATTAAAAAAAAACTTTATTAAAACATTTCAATACCACAGAAAAAAATTATGTTTTATTATGCATTCCCGAAATGTCTTTATATTTTGAAATGTAAACCATTATACATCTGTTGGAGTCTTTTTCATTCTTGTTTAAAATATTTAAAGTAAGAGTTAACATGTACGCTAAACAACAGGAGTATTTTGATCAAAAACAATGAATACTTATTGCAAAATTTTCGCAGAAGGAATAACGACAAATTTACGAACGTGCACATATGTAAGCTTATTTTGTTTGAAGCAGAATGCAGGTTGGAAGACATTGAAGAGACATTTTACATTTTTATATTCATTTTAATCCATCCCGGGAAATCTTTTTATTTCAAGAGGCGCGGACAGAACACGTCCACAACATCTCGGCACAAAAGCAGAAGTAAGGAAGGAACGAAACAAATGATCACTAGTCTTATATAACATGGGATTTCCGGCCACGTGTCGATTGAAAACTCGTGTTGACCTTCGATAAGGGCACCGAAGGGATAATTTTCATTTGATACGTGGAACTGATGGCGTATCATTTTTGCAAGCTTCACAGAGTAATAGGATCAGAAAACAAGAGAACACTTTAGAATGACCCTGATACGGGCCGAAGTAGGCAAAAATTTAGGAAATTAATTTGGATTAAATTTGATATTAAAATATCACTACATATATATATTGCATTCACTTGACAAACCTGCTTTAAGCAGAATCCATTGCGTTTGTCATGGCGTATCCTATCACTTTCCGATTCTTAATTCAAGTTTCTGGAACGAAGAATCAGTTCTTGCGACACTATATATTCTCTGCAAATAAAGCAGAAAATAGGATTTACACTATCCCTACAACCGCTTTCTCTTGTTTACTGACCTAATACGGACCTATATTGCGTGGGAGCAGATAAAGATACGAATTACTGGTCACCGATTCCCGCCCTGCAGTTGCAGTCCGTTTGAATCCCCTTCAAGGAAAACAGGGATTGATTTGTTTCCTGTTGAAACTTGTTTAAAAGCTTTTTACCTAGAAAGTTCTTGGGTTGAAAACATCATAGTCTTTTCATAGGACTCATTTTTCACCATGTCTGATATTGAAAAATCAGATAGAGATCTCAAATCAATATAGAACTAATGTGAAAGTTATCCTTAGAAATCTAGTGTCGACAAGTTAAAAATCAACAGAGAATTTTTATTTTAACTTAATAACAGTTTTTTCTTGTGGGGCTTCAAATAAAACAGAATTATATTATCAATAATTTGAAAGCAAACATAAAAATAATAGTACTTGATTAATGCTCAATATTAATTGTAGTACTTAAGTATTTTTACATAAAAACTTAATGCAATATTCTGACTTTTTTTGCAGATTTAAATACATCATATAATGCAAAACATCATTCATATTTTGTGTGTCTTTTTATTTAATTTTATATCCGATATTATTTGCTTGAAAATTCCACCATTTTTTTAATGAATTTTCATTATGTTATAAAGCACAGTGATTGGTAGTTTTTCAGTTTAAAACATAATCATTATCCATATGAGCACATTAAGAATTTTAGTAGTTTTGTATGACGTGCAGGAGAATCAGTCTGTACGGAAAAAGACGTGCTGTAAATTTTCTGGCAAAAGTGTTAAAGCAATTAATAGTATCCATATATAAGAAATTTTTATGAAAAAGTAAACAAGAAGTAATGCACAAGTCCAATGTTTTTATTCTTTAAATTAAGTAAAAATTCCTTATTTTTTCACGATTTAACTGAGGGTATGAAAAGAAAAGTGGATGCTTGTTTTATTTCACTTTTTATTGTATTTTAGCTCATTACTATCTTAGTTTTAAAAAGAAACTCAAACTACCTATGTACAAATTAATGATAATGCGTTAATATTCATGCATAAATGGCATTATGTATTCGTTTGTCATGAACTAGTTTCACTCGATAAAAATATGAGGTGTTAAATGATTTAAATGATTTCATCTGTCTTAAAATACAAATGTTATCTCAATGTAGTTTAAAGTATTAATATAGATACACAAAATACAATACCTCCAACTCCTGGTCTTAAATGATAATCATATCCGTCCAGGAGACTATCTAAAAGATCAGATATGTTTTGAGTTGAGCCAATTTCTGCCGATGCATATGGAAATCCGCCCCTAAAATAAAAAACAAACTTAAATGAAAAGCGTAAAAGAGAAAGATAAGTAACACGACGTAGTAATTTAGTTTTAATAGAATCTATTTTAAATTAATTTTAATAAATTAGTAAAGAATAAAATGCGTTATTTGTAACAAAACTGAGTATCTGAAATAAAAATCGTTCGGTTTGATTCATTTCAGTATATAAAAGCTTTATTTGATATTTGTCATGATAATTTCCTTACTGTTTACAGTTTCTCACTGTTTTTTACGATTTTTCTCTTTAAACTCTAAAATTTTGAATTAAAAAATATTTTAACTAGTAAAAACATGCTTTTTGAAATTATTCTGTATATGCAGTTTAGTATTTCTATTTCTTTTTAGTATTTCTATATTCCCGAACTCATTAAAATAGTTATAATAGAATATAAAAGCATATTATCTTTAAAGCATATTGCCATTATTTTCATGAAAAGAAAATAAGCTCCTATTTAAGTAAGCAAATATTTCTCGATGAGGTAATATGAACAATTATAAATAGAAATTGGTTTCCTCATAGTACTTGTTAAAATCCCTTGTATTTTTCAAATGTCAAAAAAAGGCCCTTCTTTTTTATGTTTTAAAGCAAATACTGAAGGTTAGAAAATGATATATGAGCAACTGTGCTTTACAGAATTAGGCTTCAAGGATAGGTAAAGTAGGCTTAATATATGTAAAAAATGCTATTACACTGTTAAAAGTTATCGGAAAATAAATAAAATGTTTAGTAACAGAAGTTAGATGGTGAATCTATATATATATAAAATGCCAAACGAAACGCTAACTTACGCGCACAGAAATTGCGCTTATTACTTATTGCCAAATGGCAACAGTAAATTTAAACAAATCATCTACGAATTTCAGACTGCATCATTCAACGTTTTAAAGCTGCATTGAATCCAAAACTTCGTTTAGCTAATTAAATTATCTTCAAAATAGAAATATTCTGGAAATAGTTCGCTATGTTATTAAAATCATATTCAGTCAGAGAAACGAAGATATGAGAGAAATCAGAAATTAGCCTTCAAACAGAAAGTCTAATCGAGTGCAAAAATTTCTTCGTTGTTTTTTATTGTGTAAAATTATTGATTTTTCAATGCTTATTTCAAAAATGAAAATGAAAAATAAAATCTGCAAGGACAGATTTGGAGAATTAAAACTTGTTATTTAAAGTTTTGACCTGCAATTGAATAATCCAGGTACTCTTGACTAATTTTTCATGCTTTGTTCATCATTTAGGAGAAGAGGGGCATATTATGGTGTGATAGATTATGTAGGATATAATATATTATTAATCAAAATTGTGAGAAATGGGGATTTGTTGATGCATAAATCTTCAACTATTTGATGGATACTTAAACGAAGAAGAACCCCTTTAATCTATTGGAAGGTCACCTATTGGCGTGAATAGGCCTATAATTATTTGTCCATGTTTTGTGGATATTTTGACCTCTTTAAAACTTCATTACTATTCATAACTCTGAGAATGGATAATACATTCTTTTCTATTAGATTTGGTAAAATCTTAATTATTTCAATGAAAATTTCAGCCAAATTTACTGAACATTTCATACACACTCATTGTTTTCCCATTTTTGAAATGTAAGAAAATCGCCAGAGAAACGAAGCCAGAAATCGTCAGAGAAACGTTGATATAAAAGAAATAAAAAAATTTGGCTTCAAACAGAAAGTCTAATCGAGTGCAAAAATAAAGCCAACCGTCGCCAGATAAGTAATCGTTATGAATTCCCTACAAGAATTAAAGTTCATGTCTTCCGAAACAATTACTTTCCAGAAATAGTCCTTGTAAGAGTGAAAAAAATTACTTTTTTTGATGATATCAATTTCATTTCAGTACAATTTTTTCCTTAATTTTAATATTTTTATTTCAATTTGATATAATGTTTGTAAATGCTATAATGAAATTCACACTCGTCTATTATAGTATTTAGATGAGTCATTAATTCCATAGTAGAATTTTCAGTTCCACTTTTATTTCTTAATAAATGCACTTTTTAATTTACAATAAACTTATTCAATGAAATTCACATTTTTCAGTTGTATTGAATAACAAGGTGAAATGTTTTTAATGCATTCCACATTAATCATTTAGCAGATTAAAAAAAATAATCTGATCGAACAAACTGGTCGCCAAAGGGGGCTAATATTATGAATTCGCGCATTCTTTCAATGTTTCTTTCATTTTCCATGTAGTGATCCACTACACTGAAATTTCTAAGATGTTTTAAAACGCTGTATATTATTTTTATTACATTACTAATTTCTTAAAATCGAAATCGAAATTTTTAAAAATAATCTATATTATGCATCCAGCTGTTTATCATATCGCCAAAATATGCTTTTTAAATAAAAATGTTTTTTTTTCATTGAAGAAAATATAGATTTCCTTATTATAATCACAATAAGTTATTAGTTTCATTTCTCTCGATTACTTTTATTTTTAAACTTGACTAAAGTGTCAATATAGTTCAGAATAGCATTTTTTAAAATTTTATTCCAATTCTCTCCAAAAGAAAGTTTTTATTCTTCTAGATATGCATAATAGTTTTTATTTAAATAAAACTGGATTCTTTACAAAAAAACAGATTTTATTATATTTTATTTTTGCAATGGCATTTAATGTAGGAATTTATCGTCATCCAATCCTTAATTTTATTTCTACTATGGTTCAGATATACTTTCGGCACTTTTACTGTGTAAGTAAAAATCTTAATGATAGGGCTGTGTATTAAAAACCCATCAGCTGTCTTCTTTCAGATAAGAAATTTCAAATCTTGTGAAGACAAACTTACCTGAACAATGACGTGCCCATTTGCTTTGCATTTCAAGGAAAACTTATTTACGGAAAGTTTTATTAATGTGATTTAAATAAATTTTGGAAACTTTTAAAATGCAGCTTATGAAGCACAATCTAAGTGCATTTCGTTTTCATTTTCTTGTTCTGATGACTTATGTAGATTATGTGTTTCTCTCCATTTAACAATTGAAGAGAATCATAATGCATATTTAATGTCACATTATGCATTAATTGCCTGAAGTATTTTCATACATTGTACAAAATGCTTTCAACAATACAAAAATATTTCACATTTTAACAAGACTGTTTTCAATTATGAGTAATAGTATTTATTCAAAACATCACGAAAAGCATAGCTCACCATCCGTCAATTGCATCATACGAATATGAAAAGATATGGTTGATGTTAAAATAAAATGTATTTCATATAATGAAAATATTTTATACATCATCTAAAAAGTGTAGTTTGGTTTAGTTATATTAACGCTCCGTTGTAAAGCAACACTAGGGCTATATTGGGATGGGCCTCGTTAATTTGAACCGCTGTCAGATGATGAAGAAGGCACCTGGCTGGCACCCCCTCTCCATACCGCATCACAACAGCGAGAGGAAATTTGGCCTGACGGGTTTTGCGTGCAACAGAACCCCTTACACGACGGTATTTCGGTGGAATCGAGTCTCGAACCTGAAACACTTCAGCTTAGAAGCCGAGACCTTACCACCAAGCCACCGCAGCCCTAAGGTGCAGTCTGGAATTGATAGAAAAGAAAAGGAAACGATGTGAAATGAGGAGAAATAATTGACCATTTGATAAAATTAAATTATTTGCTTTATCAAGTATTCCATCGGGTGGTCTTGGTTTGGATTAGATGTGAGATTTTATATCAGATTCCATATCTGTGTGATTTTTCTAGGTCAGTAGTTTCCCTTCAAATCCCCTCTTTTTAAGAGTTGTTTTTCTAATGCAGAGCGGTAGTCTTTTGATGATTTATTAGGAAAAATACGTTATATTTATCTAATGAAAACAACAGAGGGTAGCACCTAATCTATCTCTTTCCGCATGAATTTATACACTTATTAATATCTCTTTCACTAAGAAATATAAATTATTTATGCTTTTGAAAGGGATGTAAACTCTTTTTTAGGCTGATTTTTAAATTTATTATATGGTCTGCTCATTACGTAAGCTTAGTTCAGAACTAGACATTACTTCGAAATATGACATTAATCAATCTGGCAGTCGTAGTTCATGAAACATTAAATATTTTTCAGTTGCTTTCAAAATAGTTTTGACTGACACCGAGAAGAGTTTTGAATGTTTGAGAAGATTTAAAATAAAATAAAAATTAAATCACCGAATATGCACACAGGGAAACCAGCATGTATTTTCAATTTATAATTATCATTTATCCAACTCGATTACTTAAAAAAAATTCTATTCATCGTGATGAAAAAAATTTATTTCATTAAAAGAATTCCTAAGCAATACAATTTGCATTATTTTAGGAATTAGAAACAACTCAGCAAATAAATTCAAAGTCATAGACTTATCAAGGAAATGGCCTTTGGGGCAACCTCTCCAGACCCAAACGAAGAATTGATGATAAAAAGGAAATGCAAGTAATTAAAGGACATACTGGAACTGAAGTTAATCGATATTTGCACTAATGAGGTATCAATACATTTTCGCTAAATCACCTGCTACAAAAGAGCATTTAGCTATTAATCTTTACATTAAATGCGGGTAATACAAGCCTAAAGATTTTTCTTCTTAATGCTTTTCTTCATATTAAAAAATCATGTACGAAGTTTTAAATGTATGTGTAAGTTTAACGACATTTAGTAATTTCTAAATTGATATTAGCATGATAAAATATTTTTAATATTTTTAACTGTTGAAAATTTGATTGAAAATGCGAGAAAATATTTATACTAAAAAATGGCTAATTGGAATTTTGGAATCCAAACGCTGACAAAAGAATAAATAAAATAAAAAAATTATTTTAAAATTCAAAAATATCATTATTTTTTAAATAAATTTTAAAATGATTGCAGAAGTGGAACTCGTAATTTGCATTATTTTAAGCAAACCTTTAGTCGTAAAATTCCAGCTTGAATCGGCCGATGGCAATTTAAAATCAAATTTTTTATATGTTTTAGGAAGTAATAAAAATTCAGATGAAACTAATAATCTTTAATATAGCATAATCTTCTCTTAAATATCTTAACTTTCACACTTGGTTTATCACCGTCTTAAAGCATTTTTCTAAGTAAAGATGTAAATAATAATAATAAATTAATGATTACGCGCAGAAACCAGGGCAATTTAGCCAATCTCATTTTTTTTAATTACTCCGTAAATATACAGTAAAACCAAATAAAAAATGCCATCATATCAAATGTTTTATTGCTATATTTCTGAATTTTTCACTTTTTTTTGGGGGGGGGGGAGATTATAAAATATATGGACTGTGTTAGGAAACCGAATTATTACGAAGTATGCAGCTAATCCTTTTTATTTCAATGACCTTACTGTCGTATTTTCTAAAATTAAAACAAATGTTAGTTATTTTCATATAGAAACAACTCCACCTTGACACTTGCTTACATATTGCATCTGAATCACCGAACATTGCGAATCATAACAAGGATAATATGATCAACTACAAAATATTCACCACCGGAAAATGCAACGACCACTTTCGTGGAAGATATAAGCTTTTATCGGCAATGGTTACATCACCATTGCTACACCCTCACAAGGAGCGAGAACCAGCTTATTTATCGAGCTTCTTTTCATCCATGTATTACTAGCGGTGCCTTCTCCCTTGAGAAGAAATGATAGGTAAAAGACTTCTTAAATCCTACATTTTATTTTCAGCAGATTTAAGCGCATCTTGACATAAGATTTTATTTCGAAAGTGCCTTTTTTACAAATTGGACTATCAACTCCTTTAAATAGTGCCTTTAAAAGTGCACTACATGATAATTAAATTTTTGATTAGTGTAAAGTAAAAAAGTTTAATATGCTGGTTATTCGTTTACATATCACCATTTCTGCCGAGTCGTAAGGGCATGGTCAATTTTGAGTTTAGCTTCGTAGTAGAACAAGAAGAATATAATATGTATTTTAGTACATGCCTCTCTTTGCCGGTCTCTTAGATGAAGATTTATAATTTCAGTTATCAATTTTGAGTTATCAAGTTTCCATGCACACAAACTAGCAAATATATCAAACGTTTGATGGAAATATCAAAATTTTAATTTCAAAATTGCATGTGAAATATCATTCATGTAGCTTCGTGCGTTTCTAAATTATCATTTTCTCATTCAGAAAATCTGATTAACAGTTTGGCTCAAAAATTAACTCAGATATGACTATTAGGAGCGACAACTTCATTTCAAGTCTCAGCCATTTATCTATTTCCAATTATGAATGTTCTTGTTCACATACAGAAAAATATAATTTGAATTTTTTTTTTTCAATTCAGTAATCTTTAAAACGAGGAGATTCCTAAAGCGTGCAAATATTTAAATTCAGCAATATCTCGAATTTAAATTTTTTCACGATTGCATTTTTTTTTTTTTTTTTTTGTATTTACAAGGATATATAAAAGTATTACATAGTACGATTAAAAAATTTTATTATACAAAAAGTCTATATTAAATTCTATTCTAGTTAGATTTGGAAATGTATGGACTTCATACCAACTTCATACAAAAATGTAATCCATCATACAAACAGTCAACCCTTCTCCCTGACAGATTAAGCAGGTCGATTTTTTGAAAGAAGCATAGAGGTGAAGAATGACAGTTAAGTTTTTTCATGACTTTTAAGAAAGAAAAAAAAAAATTGCGAACTTTTGAAAAACAGTTTTAATTGAAAAAAGTAGATAATCTTTTAGGAAAAAATATAATGTATTAATTAAAACGTTAAGAAAATAATGGAAACATAATTAAAATTTTAAAACAATATACGTTTCAGAATTTATGCTGACAAGTGCCGTTGGTGAAAAACATAAAAAAAAAAATAAATAAATAAATAAAAAAACTTTTTTTAAACTGAAATCAAAATAATGCCTAAAATTAATCTTCATTCCATTATTTTTGAGACTAACACTAAATAATTAATTCTAGTTATAATACACTTTTATTAATTATAAATGGCATTTATAATAAATTTTATTTAGCTAAAAGTTACTCACTAAATGTTTAAAAAAAGAACGAGCAATGCAAGATCTAATCTACTGAAATTTTAGAAATTACAAAAAGTAAATGATTTACCTTTTAACTCATCTTAATTTCATTGCATTTTGAAATCTGAGACAATTTTAAATGATTAAAAGTGTAATTTAATTTTAAATATAGTAAAATAATTTTAAGAAAGCCATTATTCCAATTTGATTAAATATTTTTCCAAAGTATCATTGTTTCAATGAATACGAAATTCTTTTGTGAGAACTCACATAAACAACATTAATCACATGATTAATGTACAAACATTCACTCGAAAATTTTATTTTTGAAGTACAAAGAAGAGTTATCTCCTATTTGATGTACTTTAAAATTGATTGTGTACATTTCTCTTCATAATCAATCAAAATTTCAGAAAATCTACAAACAATTGAAACCAACTGAATTTATGAATATTTAAATCATTATTCAAATGTCTTGATCATTTGATATCATGTTTTATCTATTTCAAAGTGATTATTAATCTCAACTTCGCGTGAGTGTCGAAAAAATTTTATATATGGATAACAGGCCTCCAAAAATTTCAAAATGTAAATACAACTGTGATGAGGCATTCCTAGTTTTATTCTTAACAATTTCATTTTTGAAATCTGATTCTTGAATTTATTTAGGAATACAAATTACATATTTCTACCATTTAGTAAAACTTTTTCAGCATTGATAAATATTTTTCGTGAATACGATTTCTTAGTTTTTCTTAACTAGAAATAGGATTTGCAATGATTTTCATTTATTTATTTTTTACTTTAATATATTCCGATTTTTAAGGTAGAAATGGTTAAAATTTTTGATATTATACCCGTAGATTTAGACATTTAAAAAATTAAAAGTGTTTCATTAATTTTTTATTATAATAATGATTACAGAGATCAGAAATGAAGGACTTAGTGATGACTTAGTGTAAAATTAGTAAATTACCTGAACAAAATATAGCAACTTTATTAGGAAAATCGACTGAATAGAGATGTTACTGCAAAACAAATGTTTTTAAATATTAATATTTTAAAAGAAAGCAAAAGTAATTTTATATAAAACTGTTGTTAAAAAATATTTTGATGTAATTCAAATTTGATTTTTAAAAAAAAATATTTTAATTATTAACAGTTTTATTTCCAGTTAAAGAAACACAGTTACTGATACACAGTCACAATATAAACCTTAAAATGCTATTTTTAATCATTAATTTCAATTAATTCCATTTCAAAATAAGTATATCTTGATTGTCTATTTATTAAAGACAATTAAAAATTTCCCACTCATATAAATCATTTTCCATAGTATTCCGAATGCTCTTTCTCAAACTCAGGATATTATAAGCTCGTATACTGAACGCGATTGAGTCGAAACCTAAAACTGATTCTATGAATGCTTAATGGATACGCTGTAGTAACAGAGGCTATTAATTTAGCATGTGCCAAAATATGGAGATTTTCTATTTAAATAATAGTTTGAGAAAATTAACGATTTCTATGCATCAGATATCATTATCATTCCAATACTGTGCATTTTATGTGCCATTTTTTTTTATAATTTCTTTATTGCACATTGATGCAATTAATTTAAAATTTTAATAATAAATTTTAATAAATATTTTTCAGTGTATATTCAAATCTTGATTTTGTAAGTAAACTGAATTTATGATAGTACAGAAATAAAATTTATTTTGAATTAGAGTTTCTTTAATATTATAAAAAAAGACAAGAAGCTCTTTTTTTATATATAATTTTTGCAAGATAATATATAAAACAAATTAAACTCTTTTCAATCGAAAATTAAATATTCATACTCTTTGTTGATAATTTGCCCAACTGTAAAAGTAAATCATATTTTTTTAACACAGTCGATTCCAAATTTCTGCTACAGTTGTTTTAGCCTATAAATATAATATGAATAAGGTTAAGCAGGAATTTTTTTATTCAGTAAAGCAAAAGTAGTGACAAATGCAAGTATACAACTGAAGTAACTTAATTCTATTATCAATTTCTGCACATTTACAGAAACGTTTAAAAATTATACAAAAAAAATCAATTTAGCTAAAAATGATTTGTGCTAATTGCTCTAATTTCTAAAGGCAATAAAATCGAATTTCTTCAAAAAATTATCCTTTACAAAAAAGTTGATCTCCAAAATGATATTTCTAAATATCTATAAAGCTGTTAAAATGAATATTCAATGCCATCTATTGAGTTTGTTAATTTCCTCATGATAAGGCATTTTTGGAATTTCTAATTTTATTTTAAATTCAAATTTTTCAGGATAACTTAACATTTTATATTATAGCCCGAAAAAATTCATAAAAAACGAAGGAGCATAAATGCTGTTCAATTTCTGTTTATTTTGAAAATATACAATTAGAAATTTTGTTATGTATGTGCAAAAATGATTTTTAAAACTAATTCACTTTCAATCATTGGTATTTGAAAGAATATTTGTTACAATTGATATTTAGAAACTGATTGATTGAAAGTGAACAAATGATACTGATATGATACTTAAAAATTGATTGATTGAAACTGAATAATTGATACTGATCTTAGAAGCTGATTGATTAAAACTGAAGAATTGATATTGATCTGATACTTAGAAGCTGATTGGCTGAAACTGAAGAATTAATACTGATCTGATACTTAGAAGCTGATTGATTGAAATTGAACAATTGATACTGATCTGATACTTAGAAGCTGATTGATTGAAGCAGAACCATTGATATTGATCTGATACTTAGAAGCTGATTATTGTTTCTCTTTTATTACTTAAATTGTTATTCTTACAAATTTATCACTTTCGCTTTGTTGTTTATAATATCTAAAAACTTTTAGTACTTTATGCATTGCCGAGCATTCTAGAAAAGTGAAAATATAAGCATGAGATCATTGCACATCTGATATCGTTGAATAAATAAATGGTGTGGAATGGAATAATATAAGTGCTGGAGTGGAATATTTATCCAGCGTTCAGCTCTTTGATGCCTGATTTCCCATTTCAATATTAAGATGCCGCAAGCTATGAAGAGATGATAACCACTACTAAACTTTGCTCATCATGAATAATTCCCTGCTTATAGGTGGATATATGAAAATTAACCCTTTTGGTGTCAATCAATCACTTCATTAAAATAAAGAGAATGTTATTTCCTTAATTTATTTAGTAATTAAAAAAGAAAATGTTTTATTCTTTCAAAAAAAACTTTTATTAAATTAAGGTTTAGTATTTTTATAACGATCGAAAACTTTAATTAGGGTATTATTAATATGAAAATTATATTTTAATATTTATATCTCAAAGTATAATTTATCATAAATATTCATAAGTGCTTTGTGTTTTTTAATGAAACTAGCCTACTTTTTTTAGCTATTGGCAGAAATAAATTAAGCGAATATTTCTGCAATTTACAAAAGTAAAGTATATTAATCACAAATAATTATCGATTGATTTTTCAGTAAAGATCATAAAATATAAAAAATAAATATTTCCAGAATATCATTAACATATAAGATCTTAAATTTGTTTGGAATTTTAGTGAACAATAGTCATTTTGCTGAGAAACTGTTATATGAGTTTTTTCATGAGCAGAAGATTTTCTAAGTTACTTATACCGACTAAAGTAGTGCTTAATTTAAGGAGTGTTTTTTTTTATATTTCTTTCCACATTTATACTTTATAATTAGTTCATTAGCTTAAATTCAATCCGAATTTTTGGAATTGAAGTAAACCTTGTGGAATACTCAAATAAATAAATAAAATCTCGAATTTTATTGACTTTTTTATGACTGCAGCTTTTCACATCTATATTAAAATCCTATTCTCTCTTATTCTTTATTATAATATATATATCTTGCTTGAAAATTTTAAAAAAATTATATTTATGCAATATTTTCAACACGTATTACAAGGCATTCAACGTTTCACTTACGCTTTGATTACTTAAAGCAATAATGTCATGCACTACTTTACTTAATAACAAAATCTGTATTCGAAGAAGTATAAATGAAAATGGAACTGTGGCTCTTGTGGCATTCTTCTAGATGGTAGAGTTTTATCTGACATAAATCCGTTTATTTCAAAGTAAAACCGATAGAGTAGGGATTACTGCTAATTAGGAGGAATTTGGAATGAAACTGTAAATGATAGTGTGTTTTTGAGTGAAACTTAAACGATAAAACAAACAACGCTATAGTATGAATTCTTGTACCATAAAGATTCTATAGCTATTAATCCAACTTTTATTTGCAGTACGTATTAGTGGTACAGAGAATTATAATCAAATATGCATAAAAGCCCAGTTTTTCAAAAGTCTAGTAATATTTATTCTAATAACTACATATGATTAACTTAGTAGTAATATGTTATCTGCGCTCATATTTCTTTCATTAAAATCACTCTACCTTTGGAAAAACTGCACTAAATGCCATTTTCAATCTTACACACTTTCGACTAAAACCTTAGGGGCATTCTACGAACAACAATCTACGATCTCTACGAACTGAGCTTGTTTAGAGGAATTCATGGTATGAAATCAATTTCTTTATCATATATGTTTCATCCAACGACCACAAATCTTTTTAAACCAAAAATTTGAAAATGTTTACGAAAAGTGTTTCAGATGCTTACGAGAACTTAAAATGCTTGAATATTAAGATGTGATGTTTATCTTGTGAGACAGTGAAATGTTTTATAGCACGATACATCACTCAGATTTGCGAGTGAAATTTTAGGTGTTTTAGAACTAGATTTGTTTACCATCCAGGGGCGAATAACAGATCATGAAGAGCAATATATTTCTCAAACCGAAATGTTTACCAGCTCCCACGGTTAACTTTGTCACCATGAAAACTTTGAACGGTTTCAACTGCAGAAAGGCAATAACGATGTTATTACTCTAGAAGTGAGTGAAATGTTTTCTGTTTCCTGGACGGAATGTTTTTCTCACTTGAAGTAGAATACATTATTTCCGTGAATTTATGGGTTTGAATGTTTATTGAAAGAAAAGTAAATTTCCATTAAGTAGCCGTCTCAAACTACGACATCTCAAAAATACTGATTCAAATACTAATTTCAAAATTCTGGAATTCATTATTTTTTCGATCCATTCGATATCGCCTTTTAGTGCAGGAATTTGTTTCAGACATATTTTATGAAATTTTTATCTTTTTTAAAAGCACTAATAAGTTTTTACTAAAATTCAATGAAAACAGTACAAAAAATTATCCTTAGATCATGCAACACTTAACTAAGAGATTTGTGTATTTCTCCTGTTAATCATTAACTTTTTTCAAAACTAATTATGGTCATTGTAAAGAGAATTTATAGGCATATGAGATACTCTTATTATATAATAATTTCCTAAAATAACAAACTCCTGTAACATTAAAATTATATTCTAGATTTTTTTAATATGCGAGATATGTCCCAAAAGAAACAAACTTTTTAATTAGAACTTTAAAGCGGCGACCTACAGAATTCGTTGTAATGATACAGTATAGCATTTAAGCTTGAGATTCTACCAGGTTTTATTTATTTATTTATTTATTTTTTTGACATGCCATACCCTTTTGTTTTTCTTTTATGACAGGAATAGAAACGCAGTATATTGCGTGTTTGGCGATTTTCTTACATTTCAAAAACGGGAAAACAATAAGTGTGTATGAAATTTTCAATAAATTTGGCTAAAGTTTTCATTGAAATAATTAAGATTTTACCAAATCTAATAGAAAAGAATGTATTATCCATTCTCAGAGTTATGAATAGTAATGAAGTTTTAAAGAGGTCAAAATATCCACAAAACATGGACAAATAATTATAGGCCTATTCACGCCAATGGTGACCTTCCAATAGATTAAAGGGGTTCTTCTTCGTTTAAGTATCCATCAAATAGTTGAAGATTTATGCATCAACAAATCCCCATTTCTCACAATTTTGACTAATAATATATTATATCCTACATAATCTATCACACCATAATATGTCCCTCTTCTCCTAAATGATGAACAAAGCATGAAAAATCAGTCAAGAGTACTTGGATCATTCCATTGCAGGTCAAAACTTTAAATAACAAGTTTTCATTCTCCAAATCTGTCCTTGCAGATTTCATTTTGTTCCCAAAAGTGAAATAAACATTGAAAAATCAATAATTTTGCACAATAGAAAATGACGAAGAAATTCTTAGATTTGCTAGGAGACCTTGAAATGATTTGCAGAAGTCATACCAATAACAGATGACACGTATGGAATCGTGCATAAATAGAGGAGAGTGTTTTGAAGAAGAGAAATTTTAAAGGATATTTTTAGAAATTATTTATTTATTACTTTGAAACAAGTTTGGGACCTTTCTTAAAAAAAGTTTTTAGCAACAACGCTCTTATTTCGTAAGCATTCTTGAAATGAAATTGGATAAGTTATGTTAGTGGACAATGATACCACCTTTAATACCGTAGAAAAGATGATGAATTGCACTGCTCATTTTCCATGTTCTTGAATTTCATTTTACCATCTTTTTCAAGACTGATATTCTGTTTAATTTCAGATTTTCATGGTATGTGTGAATTTTACTGTAATTTAAATTAATGGATATCAACAAATATTTACAATAATAATTTTCTCTGAAGAATAAAAAAAATGAAAATATTGTTGTCTAAATTAGCGTTGCCATGTTCTCTTATTCCTTGTTATTATATTTTATTATTTCTTTCGTCTCTCTCTGCGTGTTTGTGCGCATGTGCGGGCTTGCGTGAGCGTTTATATTCTCATTAAACATTTTGATATTAATTATCTGTGTAAATGTCAGCTATTTAGACGAATTGACAGATGTCGAAAGGAGGAATGTCTTGAATACAATGTTTCTTTTCTCAAAACCGGGTAATAAGCAAAGTCATTGTCAAAATGTGTGGAGTCGTTTAATTGTCGTTTCTAAAGCTCCATAAATGGTAACAGATACATATTAACATTTCAAGTACAAAATAACTCAATAATATCCTTATCTTATTAACTAACATGAGTGACGTAAGCTTATTTTATCTTACCATTTAAAATACACAATAAAAGCCTAATTTTAAAACCAAATCTTTGATGAAAACAAATGAGCATATTCCTTCCAATTTTGAAGTTTCTCTAGTTCCAAATTAACAATTTTTCTATTACTTGCAGAAAGCATAATGAAAATCATAGCATTCAGGCTGTTAATATTCTGAATATTAAATCTATATAGGAGCAAGCTGTTAACTTCCAATGAGCAACTAAATATCGGAAATAAAATCTGTATTTCTAAATAAAATATGCGTGAAACTTCAAAAAGAGATGGCCATAATGCAGAAATTTTGGCAAATAATGCTTTTCGCACCTATTAATTTGCAATCAGTTTCCAACGTTTACGGAAAACTTCAAAACCGAAACAGGAACATTTTTAGAAATAACGATATGGAACTGATATTCTTTTTATTTTTCAGACACCGTAGATGATTTTGCAGGGATAATGATGATGATTTTAGAGTTGGTTCAGCGTTAGATGGTTAATAACACCCTTTACTTGTACTTACTCATCCCCAAATAGACTTTGTTGAATATCCTACATTATGTTTTGTCCTACTGGATGTTCAAATAACTTATTCAAATATTTCTATCGGTTCATTCTTTTAGACCAATCTCCTACTTATTGTTGATCAATCTTTCCTAAGAGCATAGAAATAAAGCAACTAACATTTATTTTACGAAAACCTGGAGCAGCTTTTTATTTCACCGTCAAAAAGTGTATCTTCAAATTATATCTGACCTACTTTGCTCTCACTTAAAACAATCATGTTAAAAATGTTATGATTATTACGAATATGACCTAGATAAATTTACCAAAAAATGTCAAAATTCAGAATCGAATGTACCAAAGTATATAAAGACTACCTTCTTTTCGATCTTAGGGAGAGAAAAAAAATTAAAATAAAGAAGATTCAGAAATTTCGAATATCTTAAGTAGAAAAAAAAACTTGTCAAACCGTGGAAGTCATTTTGTGTTCTTGAAGAAACTTACTCTGAAAACAAATATGCAAATTCAGCCAGAATAAATTTACTCAACAACAAGAAGTGAAAGAAGTTCGGATTGTGCTTTAAATTTTAGAAATCTTTTCGAGAACTGCAAGCATTATTTGAGTTGTAAGTGACACCACCACTAAAATTAGAGAAATAAAAGCATAAACTTTGGATTGTAGCCAGATGCTGAATACTACAAGCAGTTAAAACAAATTCTTTATATGAAGGATTTCACTTTCATTATAAGTAACTTTTAGCTGAGAAGAAAGTCTGTACAAGCAGTTCATTGATTTATTGAAACAATATAGTAATAGCATGTGATCTTATTTTTTAATAATAGCCTTCTTATTTAGGATTTTAAGGTATATTCGCGTTTTTTTCTTATTACTTATTTTTATTTACTTACTTTTCTTATTATTTATTTATATTCATATTATTTTTATTTTTTTAATATTTGCTTATTTTCTTAATATTTTCCCAATTTCCAACTTTAATTTTAATTGAAATAAACAAGATTAGATTTTACTTTAGATATTTTTATTAAATAAAGTCTGAAATGATTCTTTTAAATTCAAAGAGCAAAATGATAAAGAGCTTAAATAAAATTTGGAAGCCCTTTATAAATTTCATTTGCAGAATGATCAACAACTGAAATCTAAAAAGGCATGTAGGTAGAAGAAATCATACGTTTGAACAACTATACCGTTTCAGATGGACATTAGTTAGTTAAATATATGATAGTTAAAAATGAAAAATAATATTTTTAAAGTAGTTTCTGAAATTCTAAATTCGTTTTTTATATATTGAACTGTGCATAACCTTATTTAACTCTGCGAATAATTCAGTCATTATTTTAAAAGCAGTTTTTTATTATAAGTGCGCAAAAATAGTTTTAATATAGTGGTGGAAAATGTGGAATAGAATCCATAGACAATAAAATATATGTTTATGTAAAAGGGTGTAGAAATATAATACCATATAGTCATATGTCATACAAAAAGCTCAAATATTTTTGAGTTTTCGTGTTCAAAGACAGATTGACATAATGCCAGAAATGTGTTTTTCGGATTGGTCGGGGTGATCTGAAAAGTGGAGACTCGGCAAAATCTAGAGTTCGAATTTTTCGATGATTACGGTACTTCCTTCTTTATCTCGTATACATGAAAGTAAGAAACAAAATCGATTTTTAAAGTTCAAATTAAAACTGAGTTTCCCTTTTTATCAGTCAAATATTAGTTTTACTTCACTTGGTCTTAATTTATAAAGAGTTGTGATATTTCTTTTCATGAATTTTAGGTACATTTTTTAAATATCTGTTCTGTGTTCTGATATCGGAAACTTTGAAAATTCCATTTTTCATGTGGAAAAAAAAGCTGCACAAATAAATCGCGCCATTGATTTTCTTATTTTCTTTCTTAAAGTGAATTAAATTTGGAAAACAGTACAACTTAAATAAATCTTATACGAAAATTTAGAATTTTGAGAGAGTATTTTGCCATCAACGTAATTAAACTAATAATTATTTTGAAGTGAAAAAGGATATTTTAAAAAAATCTACGAAGCCTTGGAAAACAAATATAAAAATAAACGTTTAAATAAAGTTATTTAAGAAAACATAATTAGAAATAATTAAATTTTATAAATGAATCTAACAAAAAATACTCTTTATCCAACCTGATAAAATTTGGGACTTTACTTTTTCTAAGGCACAATAAAATATACTTACCGACAAATTAATTTGTAAATGTCTATTGTCAGTTATTTTACCATAAAGCTGCTATTTCTCACAAATTAAACAAAAAAAAAAAACTTTCAAAAATTATCACTAGATACGTTGACCATAGTATGGTCTTCACAATCAAATTAATTACTATATTATTTAGAGATAGAAATGTATTAATATCTTAAGTTACAAAGAAAATTGTCTTAATATCCTGGTAAATTTCTGAGGAAATAAAAATCTAGATATCTGAGTTTCTTATCTGAAACCATAACGAAATGTCAGGATTTATTAATTAAGCATTAATTAATCTAATTAATATATCATATTAATTTTATCTACTAAGCTATTTTCCTAAATTCTTAAATCAGTCTCATTCCTTACAATTTGTTAAAATACAATTACTAGAAAAGATTGGCCATTTTAAAACTAATGTTTGGCATTTTTAGACAGAAATCAGATAAAGACATGGTAACGAAATAGGAGATTAAGAAACTCATATCATTTGTATTATATTAAATAAGCTTTTTACTCAATACAGTATCTTAGGAAGATAGTCGACAATATTGTGTAATTGAAAGCCCCATTCCTCGTCTTGATGAAACCGGTTTAGGTTTTCATTGTCACTTTAAAGGCTCATTTATTTTAATAGTTTCTCATATGATCCATTATATCAATACAATAATACAAAATATGTTGAAATATATCTTGTATCATTATAATGATGCAAACTATCCTTTTGCAATACTTTGTGTTCATTGTAACGATACAAATTATCTTTTAACATACTTTGTATCATTATAATGATATAATGCATCTTATTATAAAGGTATTTTGTATCACTTATCGCTTTGCAACTACATTTTACATTTCAATTTTGTATTTGCCGTCAATATTTCAATTGTCTGATGGGGAGCGCCTCTTGTTTCTATAGTAGCGCCATCTAGGGCCAAGTGAACGACTTAGCTACACACACGTCACAACCCTTTTTACGGGGAGGACTTCATTCACGCATTTCATTCAATCAACCACAGATCGTAATTCAGACCTGAATCAGAGAACTATCACCCGTGATCCAGTACCCCCAGTGGTATTACTCTCGACATGGAGGACTTTGTGACCACGACAGATTTAACACGGTCAGCCACCAAGCACGCGGGGAATCTTCGGCCGGCGGGGTTCGAACTCGCAACCTAAGGGATGCGAATCCGACGCTCTACCAACCAGGCTATCCCAGCCTAATGTGATCCTAAAGAGGCTTTATTGGACTTAAGTCAAGTGAATGGAATGGCAATGGCAATCACTCAATTCTTCGATTCTGAAAGCATTTCACGGACGGCTCAATGCAATCTGATAGAACATTAGCACTCATTATAATGAATCCAAAAGAATAAGGTCTTACTAATTGATGAAAGCCTGTGCCAAGATCTCTTTGACTACAAAGAGTCTTTTATTAAATACAGCTAGACAGCCGAAGAGATCAAGCCTATACCATTCATTATTACGCCTCCATTATAACTGTCTATCAACAATGTTCGATTTGTGGCGACGTGTTTTTCTCCAGACCAGAACGCAAGAATCATTTTCTAGACTTTCCCCATGTCTGGAATCTGTACAGACTATCTATTAAACTCTATTCAACCTAAGTATTCGAATTAATTATAAATTTGTACGGATTCTTTTTAAAAAGACATACATGTTCATCATGTTAAAAACAGGCTATAAATGCGAAGAAATCATCGTACTTTAATAGCTGATATTTTTTATTTTCTTGTCACAAAGTGTTTAGTAACCAGCTGAGGTAAAATATAATTTAAGTCCCAATAAAGAGCCAAATCATTATCTTCGGAAAGTATTATAGTAAGTGAGTGACCTGACTGAAATGAACCTCGCTACTGGAGGTGCTCACGCTTCTATTTTCCAGCTGCCTCACTTGTGGCATGTGCTTTTCTATACGTCCAGCTGCCTCTAATTGAAAAAAAACCATGCAAAAAGACAATAATATCCCGCAGAATCAATTATTTGAGTTTCGAGTCGGAAGATCGATAAATATTTTTAAAGTGACAAAAATCACAAGAAGGTGATCCAAAAGAAGCCTAAATAAACACAAAAACTCGTTTTACTAATTTCCTAAAACAAATCATATGAGCTAGATAATTCTTTCTACTTCCAAAATCAATCTGCAGAATGAATCCTTCGGCAATATGAAAGATTGCTGAAGGCTTAGGATAATTTATGAAACCTCAGGGTAATCATCACTTACTAAAAGTCTGAGTACTTATAAGCACATAATGTTTGAAACATTGAATATAACTATCCATTTATTTAGGTGTTTATTTTTACGTATCAACTTTTCGGTCTAATTTTTTTAATATTAGCATATTTTTATATAGTGCCCCCGAAAATTTTTTAATTATGAAGTTTAGAATATATGCATAATAAATAATAATAAATGAGACATACTTTTTAAAAGTTGAGATTTTGACAACTATATAGCGAGTTATATCATTTTTAATATCAAGAATTCATTATTCTCTTTATATATTAATTAAAGTTTTCGTTTAGGCTTGATTAGTTAACTAAAGTAATATGATTTTAATTATTTTAAAATTTTGCTTCCAAGTGCTTTGTTATCAACTGAATTTATAAGCACTATCATTTTCAGCACACAATATCGTTGTGTGTCTGTATAGCTGTTAAGCAAAAAATAGATTTCCTTTCTTGTACACCTATTTTATGAAACATTTTTTAATTAAGGTTTTTTTCCTGTGATTTCACAATCATGCGTTTTCTTTTCTTTTTCTTTTCTTTTCTTTTCTTTCTTTTTTTTAATTTTTAGAAACATGTGGGCAAATGAAATTTTTCGGATATAAACGAATATGCATTATTTCTCAAAAGTGTTCAGATACTTTCGCAGTTTGTTGAATACAAATTTGTTTGTTGAATACAAATTTCTGAAAATGTTGAATACAGTATTTCTGAAAATGTTAAATACAGTATTTCTGAAAATGTTGAATACAGTATTTCTGAAAATGTTGAATACAGTATTTCTGAAAATGTTGAATTCTGTAGTTTGTTGAATACAAATTTCTGAAAATGTTGAATTCTGTAGTTTGTTGAATACAAATTTCTGAAAATGTTGAATTCTGTAGTTTGTTGAATACAAATTTCTGAAAATCTTGAATACAGTATTTCTGAAAATGTTGAATTCTGCAGTTTGTTGAATACAATGTTTCTGTGCACTAAAAATTCAATTCAAGATTTTTTAACGATTCTTTTGCGAAATAAATAAGCAACATAAACTTCAAACTATAATTAAAACGTCACCACTATGCAAAAATAGAAAAAGCAGCTGAATTTATCCCTAAATGTGTTATTGTCCGATCATTTTTGTCACTTGAATTTTACTGAAATGTGGAAAATTAGTTGCACATTTATATAAAATATATATTAAATTTTATTCAGAATTAGATTCAGAGGGTATGAAAAAATATATAACTTTTTCTTTAATTCATAGCTAGCTATATTTTATTTATTCTGCACATTTCTAAATTTTCAAAGTTGAATTTGGAAATTCAAATATCTTTTAAACTAGAGCATCCGATAAATAAAAGTGGCTTCATTTAAGGATTAAATAATAATATTTTACAATTTCTGCTTTTTTAATGTCTTTCAATCCGCATCTTATATGAGGACTATTAGTCACATATTTTTTTAATGTTTCGATCTCAAACATTGATTTCATAGATATAAGTTTTTGGTATTTTGAACTTTATAAGCCGAAGTGCTTTTTAATCGTCAATTTTAATGACTTATTTTATGTTCTAACATATGTAATATAATTTTCTTAGCAGTTAACTAAGAGCAGTTTCCTTATTATATACGTTAATTGCAAAATACCTCTGTTTTTTTAAATTTATTTATTTTACTTTATTATTTATTTATTTTTAAGGCTATTGATAAAACCAATAATATTGAAGAAATGGAAGTGAATCCTTATCTCTAATAACTCTTTTAAATGAAACATTATAACGCAGATAGATTAGATGTGATTTTTGATGTGATCCAGATGATCGCTTTGTGATTTTTCCCCTCTAATTACATTATTTCAAAAATTATTCAAAAATTATTATATATTTTCCAAATTACACTTCGAAATTTCCACTGATTTGTTACTGAAGTTTTGACATCGTACACTGTAGCTGTTATCCTCCTTTTGATCCAGAAATTTGAGTTATATCAGCATTATGTTTTGACTTGTTTCACAGACCTTTTCCAAATAAATACCATCAGAGATTTCTAATAGACATCATCAGAAATCAGCCCAATTCAAATTTATTCGTGTTTTGATTTTTTTTTTCGCCTTCAACTTTATTTAATATTTACTAGAAGAATAGACCCTTTTTTTCTCACTGCGTATTTAAAGTTTTCTTTATTTCTCTTGTTAGATATTCATCGTACAGAAGATTTTTTTTTTTTGCCGACAGCAAAATAAAATATATTTTGGTTTATATTTTTAAAATAGCCCTCCTATTTCCATTTTCTTGACTTATACAAAATACCCAGTTCTGCTTTTATAATAAAATAAATTGATAACATATAAAAGAATTTGCTGAACAGAAACTAAACTTCACTTCCATATGTGATTTTTGAAATTCTTTTCTGAGTTGATTGAGAAATTCTAAATTGAAAAACTGCCATTGCTCAAGAGAAATAGAAAATTTATTATATTTGAACAAAGAACTAAATACAGGATGGAGATTGGAAACTAAATGGACATTTCAGAAGAAAGCTTCAAGTCTTCAAGTAACAAAACAAACTGATGTCTATATTTTTTTTCAATTTACACACTTTCCCAAGATACATAATGGAGCAACGAAGTATTTTACAGATAGTCACTCACTTTTCTAGAAAAATATATCATTTATTGAAAAATTGCATTTGTAAATGAAAGAAGTACAGTACAAAAGTGTTCATGGTTTATTTTAGAAAAGTGAAGAAGGATAGTTCTTTGAATCTTTTGACTGAAAATGTAAAAACGGAGTGGCATTTTGAAGGGCATTTAACTGCCCTATCCCTGCAAACACATATCCTTTTCAAAACATCTCAAGATCTATGTCATTGCATAGGATATGGATATCAAATATTAAAACATATTTCATACTTTAAGTAGGCATTCACTAAAATGCCTAAATTTTATAGAGTATTATTTATTTAGCATTTCTATTAGTTAAGTATAGGTTGAATGATATTTACTGTCTTACAGAAAAATACTGAAATATATGTCAAATACTGTCTTGTATTTGTTGTCTGTCTTGTGCGAGGTAAACTAAGAAACTGTGTGGATATCATCAAAAACGTTGACGTGCAGATTTAGTTAAATCTCACTGTTTTGGATATTCTTGCAATTGAAATAAATATTTTTAAAAAATGTTTATCTGTATGCCTGTGAACACAGTAACTCAAAAACACAATAATCTGAGCCAGAGGTTTCCAGTTAGAAGTATATGCATCCACGGGTTGCATACTTTGATAATGGTTGAAAGAATTGTATATAAAGTATTAAAATATTAAAATTTTGTATCCCATTTTCCTGTGAAAATTAAGAGTTGATTGCTATTACCTACTCATAGAATACCAAGACGATTTTAACTCCATTAAACGAATTGGTTTTTAAAAAACCTAGAAATTTTCTAAAAAGAAAAAAAAAACTGAAGGAAATTCCGATTTACTCTTTTTTACAATGGAATTTGGTTTTTAATATAACTGACTTCTTGGTACCAGTGAAGAATAAGTACTCAGAATGAATTCGGTATAATACAGCATTCAATAGCAATAAAAGATATAATATCTTTCGAAAACACGGAATTCATAGAAAGAACTTCTGTCTCAAACGTTTGTTAAGGATAATGGTACGCTTGTTGCTGCCGCAGGCATAAGATTATATCTGTCTTCATTTTAATCATATTTCATAAAACTCAGCTCTGTAAAAAATCTTCAAAGATCGCATGTGTATATTGTCGTTGATTGAATTGTGAATAATAATTAGCTTTCATCATAAATTATTCATAAATGATTTCGATACTGTTTTCATTCTTTCCTTATTAAACTAATACAATTATAAAAAGGGAAGAAAATATAAAAGCAGCTTTAAAGTTTATAGGTTAATTCAAATCTTTTCAGAATAAGTTAGCTTAAGCCATGAGTTGTTATGTTGCGACTTATGGCCCTTTATAAGCCCACTGACATTATGTGTCAGTGATTTAAGCTGAGTGAGCGTCTTTTGTTTTTTCAGTAGAGCCAATTACGGCCAAAAGTACGCATTTCATGCGTTAGATTTTCTTGCACAGCCCCTTTTTACAGAGGAGCACATTCATACACCTCACAGAATGTACACAGAAGGAGAACAGCCATGCCCGAACCCGGACTCGAACCCGGGATGCCCAGGTGAAGGGGAGGACGTGCTACCCCTATGCCAGGACGCCAGCCAAGTCATGGGCATTATTAATAAAATCTTATTTGTCTGGAGGAATAATTTGTGGGGAAATATGAGAGAATGAAATTCAAAAATAAAGTACAAATCAAAGAGTACAGAAGGAATAAAAGGTTGGGAGCAGCTGAGCTAGATGGATGTCATTTGGAATTTGAATTTCATTAAAAAAAATTGCATATTTTCACAAATCTTATTGAGGGACTTAGTATAGGGGAAATTTGTGTATCTGGACATCTGTTTACAAATGACCACGATAACTCAAAACACAAAAAGCAAGATAAATGAATTTTGGCTTGCAATATTTTTACTGGAAATATGGCTCTGCATCACATTTCCGATCAAATCCGTTGAGGGATTAGCTGTCCGTCTATTTGTCTATTCATGCATATGTTAGTAGAGTAATCAGGTAGTCTAAGAAGAATGACTTTCTCTGATTTAGATCTCATTCAATTGAAGTAGAGTACACCGATAAAAGATCTGTGTTTTAGGATCATAAGGGAAATAATTTTAAGAATTAATTTTTAAAAATTTAAATAAAATGAATCAATTTAAAAAGATTGTAACTACTTAATTAAAAATTCTTTATAGAGAAATTCGTATTTCAATCCAAAAGTATAAGAAAAAAAAATCTATTTTAAACATCATTAATTCGTTTTAAATTAATATTAAAATAACAAAGAATAAGTGATGCAAATGCGAATTAATATTTTAAAATAAAGGGATAAACGCAGTAAGTGTTAAAATTACATTAAAAAGTTATCAATAAAAGCTTCTTACCAAATAAAGAGGTAGGAATTTAAAATCCAACAGCCAATCAGCAACAAAGAGCTTGTGGGAGGCAGTCTTTCTGGCATCCCCTAACAAATGGACCTCACATGCCTGCGCCTGAAGAAGAGAACCAAATATTCAGTACGAATAAATCATTTAAAATCATTAAATGCAAATCAAGAAATCATTAAATGCAAAAGTTCATTGAATATTAACTAACTAGTATTTAAAAAAACTTGCAAATACTCAAAACACATTGAATAATCAAGATGGATTTTTTTAACAAATTTTATGGGAACTTGTTATTATAATTATTAAGTAAAATCCATCTATTATATATGCAGTATAAGTATAGTCAAACCTATCTATATATCGAACTTGAAGATAACTGGGAAAAAATTTGGCATATAGAAATTTCAAAATAAAGAATAGAAAATATAGCTAATTTTTCCTTTTTTTTTCCTTGCTACAAAATAAGTATGCTTTAGTAGTTTTAAATGGCTAAAGAAGACTTTAAATTAACTAACCTATCAAAGAAATTCATTTTAAAAATTTCACAAATAACAACTATTTTTCAGAATTGTTAAAATCGTACTTGTTGAAATTTCATTCTCCCGAGCCTTATCTTTATTTTTCGTCATGAATTCTATGCTTTTCATTATGTTAAATTCTTCCACTTTTAAAGATTTTCGTTTAAAGACCATGATTATTACAAGAAATCTAAAGTGAGTTTAAAATAAAATTCTTTCTCCTTATTATGAAAGGAATTCATAGAATAGGATGGCATGTAATTCGAAGATAAGTGTTTTTTGCTTTTTCTTAAACCCGGTATTTTCAGAATTTTATATTACAGTAAGAGTAAGTGAAATTGCTTTTTTTTATTATTCGATTTATACTTCTTTTTAAGAAAGAAATATATTCTCATGTTTTAACTACAAATGGTATTTATAATTTCTATTATAAAATTTCTTGATTTATATAAATTTTATCCGATATATAATAGTCTTTATGCGCAATTAATTGCGCAATTTAGTGCAACATATGATAGATTAATATGTGAGGTCTGACAGTAATTGCTCTTTTGTTTTCTTTTATTCCCTTTGCTCTTAATATTGTGCTATAAACATATTTTTTATTATTGTATTTACTTAATTGTGTAGAATACTATTAACTTAAATTAAAGAAGTATATCATTTTTATAATGAATATTGTATATTATTTAAGAATTTTTTATTGTTGCATTTGTTATTCAATACATTATTACGTTTAGAAACTATTGGATTGCTATTAACTTAAGTTAAAGGAATCACCTATAAAGTAGATATGATCTCTATAGTCCTCATGAATTGTAAATGAAAAAGTCAAAAGAAACAAACAGTAAAAGGACATGAATTGCACCAAGTGTTGAACGAAAAAGGACAAATGACTATGTGAGTTTGTACAATAAGTAAAAGTGAGAAAGATGAAGAGAGGGTACAGTGAATAATATGTCACGTTTCTGTTCGTGCGTTGTGTGCTGATGAGAGTTTTATAATCAAAATATACTTTTGTTTTAATGATGCCTATAATAACTGATAGTTCATTTAGAAAAAGCAGCTCTTTTAACCCTTCTTGACATGATGATGGAAATTTCCATCATGGCTTTTAGTGAACAAAAAAAAACAGGTTTACTGTAAATTGATTGTTACTGGTAACTTTTTTCATAACTATTGCGTAATAATAAACGCAGGTGTAAAAAGAAATAAAATGTCACAAACATTATAGCGGGTTTGTTATTTCGCTGTTGTCGTTTGAAGAAACGTGCGATTTCTTGAATATCTTTTTATAACTAATATGAGATTTCTTTTTGTTGTTAATAAAAACGAAAATGAGTGCAGAAATTTAGAAGAGAGGGACATTGAAGATTTTGTACTAAGCTTAACATGTAAATTTGCAAATATGATGGATATTGCCATCATATTTTGTTAAATTATTTTATATTATATATTTATACTATGATTTTTTGAACATTTTTCCTTTAATCTAGAGCATGAATTATATCATTTTGATTTATTTCACAAAAAAAGAAGAGTTTATTGGATAAATGACACACATTTTATATGCTTTTGTTTACTGCCTTAACAACATTTCTTATATTTCTTAAAAATTCATTCCGTATTTCTTAAAAAAGTCTTTACATTTTTGAAGTTAAATAACATACGAATATATTTTACTTCTGTTTTTTAATGAAGATACACTAAAATAGGCTCTAGTGGTCCAAAAACTGTATTTTTCTCCTACAGTTCAGGAAAACTCGCAAACAAAATGATTTCGAAACATATCGCAGCAATTTTAAGTCTTCACTTAATATAGAAATACGGAATAAACAATTTAGAAGCTAGATTCAAACACATCAGCCTTCGCCTACAGCGCAGGAAAACTAGCAAACAAAATGATTTCGAAGCATTTGACATCAGCCTTCGCCTACAGAAAAACTCGCAAGCAAAATTATTTCGAAACATCTGACAACAATTTTAAGTCATCACGTAATATAGAAATTTGAAATAAACAATTTAGGCTCTAGGGTCAATATATATAAATGAAAAGAAAAAGAGAAACATTTTTCCATCTGTTTTGAGAAATGATGACACTTTCGGTATTTATCATTATTAAATCCATATCAGCTTTTAATGAGTTGGAAAGTGCATTATTATGAGCATTTCCTTCCATAGTCATCCTTTCAATTAGTAAATGTCGAAATAATTACAACAACTGACTGTTTGCGACTTAATTGAGCATTACGAATTGAGATAAGGAAATTTTGTGATTGATTATGTGAGATAATAGATTTTGTAGTAGATGTGCAAAATGCCCTCATTGAGATTTTTTAGAATGCATTCGCAATTCAAATGAATGAACATACTCGTTTATAGCTTAAATGTGTTCATTATGTAAATATATAAGATCTACATAAGAAATATATAAGATCTTATAATAGATAAGATCTAATATAATCTTCTGAATTCAATGAACTTAAATAATAAATTTGCTAGCAATAATAAGCTATTTTCAGTTCGGAAGTGGAGACATTTGTTGTATGAATATGAATATGATGCCGAAGTAAATTTCTTGATTTCAGGATTCTGTATAAAGACAATTGTGACAAATATAAAAGGCTGATGGTAAAAAAGACATAGATATATTTATAATAGAATGAAATAAGAATGGGTGGGACAAATTTACCTTAAAATTTCAGAAATAAAAATACAATATATGCGAGGAACTAATTTGCTCTTAAAGAACCGACTATATTAAAACACATAAATTTAATAAAAAGAGTTTTTTTAAATACACTTTTATAAATACCGTAAAAAGAAAATTAATTTAATTTTAATATTTATAATTAATTACTATAAATACTATGGAAAAGTTACATCAATTTATTTCTGTAATCCACTACCAAATGGCGCTGTGCATTCAGAATCAAAAATCAGTAATATTCATAGAACAACTTATAATTTTCTGAAATTCTGAAGAAATATAGTTTGATTAGAATTTAAAAACTATAGAATGTTAGAAAAAGAGTAGAAGATCAATTATCAAATATCATGATTACAAATATAAAAACACCTATGATAAATAAAAATATGCAATAATTTATAGGTGAAGAAACGCAATAACTGTATTTTTTATATATCCATTAATGGATTGCAAAAATAAAAGTTGCTTCAAACATGTATTCAGTAGCTTGCAGCTACAATCAATTAAAACTTTTAACTGTTGGCTTTTTCCATTTTTCTATAAATATAGTAAAATATCGTTGAAAATAAGGGAAACTTCATGGTGCTTCTAGAACTCTCATATGATTTTTCCAGGTTTTTTGTATGCATGATCATAATCAACTCATTTAAAATCCTTCTGTTATCTTTATCGAAAGTTGTTTTTTAAAAACTTTTTCATGTATCTTAGTATTTAGTTTCAAGTTACAGAAGAATTTAACCATAATTGTTCATTGTAAATAACATGTTTAAAACTTGAGCAGTCACGCCACTTTTCAAACTTGAATTTCATATAAACACGAAAGCATTTCATTTTTTATATATTTAATCACTATTAGATTAAAATAAATTCAAAGTACCATCCATTAAATAATATCAAGTTAGAATAAGGACCTTGTTTTTTAAGATCGCATAATAATTTCTTTAATACTTCAGTTTCAGTATTATCTTTTAATTCTGCTACTTTAATAATTTATATAACGAGAAACCCAAGCTATATTTGTTGCGAAATCATGTAAACCAAACAAGAAATTGAATTTAAAATCACGAGATTTAATATCCAAAAATAATTTGTTATAAAGCCATACAAAAGTTAACTCGTCATATTCTATCTTTGTCCTTAGAAAACTTACAAAACTCTGAAAAATATAACCCCGTTCACTTAACTTCTAAGGTTTCCAAGTTATTTTTGCTTTCTTCAAAAACTGATCAAAGCTTATTCGAAGTAACTTAAATGAGATGCAGTCACTTTAATTTGCACACAACTAACGTGGGAGTAAATTTAGTTTCTGAAAAAGGCTGTGCTCTGGTATCTTTCAATCATTTGAGCTTCATCATCTTTTATCATCAAAATCAGCTCCATAGAGTTCCCTCTTAACAAGCAAGACGGCGAGAAAGATGAAAAAAATTGAGAACAAGCAGCCACACACACATGAAGTAATCGTCTCATAATTAAATTATGCACTTATTATGAAAATTGAGGACCATGAAAAATGTGACGATTATTATTAAGTTGTCCCTAAAATCGAAAGCATTACCATTTATGCATATAAACGTAATGTCCCTTTTCCTTTACTTTGCTTTTTTCTTAGGTTTAAAAAAAAGGTTGTCTTAAATTCAGTACTGGCGCTATCACATGGTGATTAATTACTTTTTTCTTAGCTTTAACGCAGTGTTTTGTTGGGTTTTTTTTTTTTTTTTTTTTTTTTTGAAAATAGCAATTGTTAAGATTTTTTTTCTAGTTTTTGCAATGAAATTCTATATATGTGAATTATTAATCAATAACAAAAAAGAAATTTAATGCTAATCTGGCTAGTGTTTTTTTTTAAATTAGAGCTCCGATGAAATATTACAGTTTGACTTTTATTGAAAGAAGCGAATTTCCTTAATCTAATTTTCATTCAATTATTCAATTAATCAGTTTCAATGAATTCTGATCAAGAAATTCTAAAATATAAGAATAGCTCGTTGAAATTTAGCTAATCCTGTTTACAATGAGAAATAATTTGAAACATTTCTCTTTTAAAGTGATATTTGAATTTATTTGAAAAACTGATGCTATCTGTTTATTTCCGAATTTTCTTTCAAATGTTTCTAACATGGTTATTTATGTCATTTCTTTTTCAAAATAATAAATTTTATTCCTTAAATACCGAAAAGCAATGCTCCCGCAAATAAATCTGCGTTTTTTAAAATATATATAAATAAAATATATAAATAGTCAATAAATTTCTAAAAAAATATTTAAATTCTTCTAGAAAATAAGCAGTTTTGCTGCATTTTAAGTATATATCACAATCAGGAAGAAGCTGCTCCCAACTTTATTATGCATCTGGGGAAATCTGAAGGATCATTGTCGGGACAACACGGAAGAAAATAAAAGTTAAATACTATCGACCATCACCACCCAAAATCAAACCGTCGCCCTGGGATATATATCTTTGTTCTATCATTGGAGTGAAAGTAACAGAATTCCACACCATTACTACACTCACCAAAGAAGCAGGAACTTACTTATTAATACGGCAATTTCTTACCTATTCCTAGTACCTCCGATAAGAAATGTTAAATTTATCCATAAATTAAGCACCCGTCCAGATTAAGTATCCAGGAAAAAAAATAAACTTATACTATTAAGTTAAATTTATACTGCTTTTTTGTTTTTCGTGTTCTAATCAATACTTAATTACCTAATTTTAATAGCAGAGAAATATTTGGAATTTATTGCATTTCGCAATTCAGTAATATATCTATGCCACTTAAATTATTTTTCGAAAGATCTATACATATGTTCACTGTTGAAAATAGCTATTAGAAAATCTTACTTTCAACATTACAGAAATTTGTCTAAGCATGAGAATGTCTTAGATAACATTTTAATAAGTGATGCCGCTTCATAATTTAATTTAAAGAATTTTAAATATAAATATATAGCCGTAAATGTGTTTTCCTAAACGTTACTTTAACTGGATATTTAACGTTATTCGTTTATTTTAAGTCGGCTGTAATTTTTAATACATCTACCGTGAAGTACTAGTTATTTTTGTTAAAAGGTTTCTTTGTTGATAAAAAATGAGGATTGTTGCCATGATGAACCAAAGTTTCCAGATTTTTTTTATTGAGATTTTTTTTTTTTTTTTTTTTTTTCATATGATAAAAAAAAGACATTTGATGGCAAGTGGAAAAAATATTTACAGAAAGTTTTAACTTCGCTTGGTTGCAAATTATAAATGTAATTGTCTTTCAAAAACATTTTTTTTTCTTTTTTTTAAATTTTTTGTTTGATTTTGAATTTAATACCCTATTTATGCTTCTTGATAAGAAGATTACATTTAAGTACTGGATTTATTTGCAGAAAGATATGAACAAACTTAAGAGCATACATTATTTCATTTTATAAATACATCTTTCTTTTTGAACCGCATCATGTTTTTTCAAATTATTTTTCTAACAATAGTCTTCTAGTCTACTAAAAATTAAACATAATAATATATAATGTAACAAAATAACAATATATAATGTAATGAATATTAAAAGAAATTAGTTAAAAATGAATAAATAAATATTTTCCTTGCAATTTTGCATTTGCCTTTAATAAAATATACGTGTTCATTGCTATGAAAAATATGTATTTATAAATTTTTGAAATCGAATCGGAGATAAAACTTCAATGCAAAACTCTATCATTTACTTAAACTGCTTCTTTTTGCATAAATTATCATTTCCTCTTCGACCTTGACTTGGTATTTAATGTCTTGAATAATTTATGATTGGCTTTTAATTTAAAAATACACTCAGAAATAAAGCATATCGGCAAATTTTTTAAAATTATTTCAAGGAAAATATAATGCTTTTCAAAATAGGGTACTTTTATTTTTATTTTATTGATTTTTTTTAAACTAATCCTTATTAAACTATTCTAGAAATTGAATTTTATTTCTATATTTTTAAGTATTAAAATGGAACGTCAAGCGTCTAAAACTGGCTATTTTTAACAGTTTCAGCATTTTTTATTTAATCAGTGTTAAGACTGTTAAAAGATACTTGTGAGATATGCATTATGTGTGACGAAAGAGAAATGTCACTAAATACAATCTGCATTTAATTTCCAGTGTTTAAATAAAACTTTTCGTTAAATGGTTTTATGTGGTTTTTAAATAAAACTTTAATAAACAAATACTTTAATACTTTTACAAATACTTTTACTTTTAATAAAAAAATTTGAAAAATTAACATAAAATATTATTAAACCCAATAGTTTCCATCAATGTCATAAAAAAGATTTCAATCAAATGCAACCTATTCCAGGAATAAATGAATAATATCTTAAGCTTTTCTCGGTTTCAATACAAGAAGAGGAAATTAGCGGATAGAAACTTATTTGATTTCATTATTCATTGCTACTTTAGTTCAGTTTTATTTATACCTATACTTTTAATTTTTGTTTTATTTTTAATTTTTTTGTATATAAGCACTTGAATAATAAATTTATAGATATTAAGCATAATTTCTTGAATAAATCAAGTTTACATTAAAAACAATTATTGCAACATTAATTATTGTTGTTTAATTTTAATTTTCTGTAAAGTATTATCTAATTACAAAAATTATCGGTTCATTAAACTTTAAAAAAATGACAAAATGATTTTGATGACAGAAATGTCATACAGACATTTTTATTGCCAAAGACATTTTGGTCAAAAATAAAACGAGGCTTTAATATTTGGTTATATGAATTATTGTAGGTCTTTGTATAACGCGCAAGTCTTATTTCGGACCATTAAAATAGCAATTAGCTTATAATCATATAAATTTAAACAAAAAAATATTGAATTATCGTCGATGTTTTAAAAGGGAAAATAATTTTAATTCTTATCGTTATTCAGAAAATCATTACTAATCTATTTAGTATAAATAAGTATTAAACTGAACTATTGCTATAACATGTATTAAAGTTATTTTTTTTAATCAAGGCTTTCATGGTATTTTACTCTGTTTGGTAAAATCTTTGTTTTCTTTTGTTTTTTGTTTTTTAATTTCTGTTTAAATTTTATCAGGAAATATCCAATTAGAAAATGTTCAAATAACCTAAAAAAGAAAATGTTCTAGGTTTGCGCAGAATATAACATTTCCTTTTGATCTCCTATTAGATATTCAAATCCCAAGATTGAAAAATGCTTTAAATTAAATTAAAGCTCCGACGATCTTTTCTTGAATCTTCATATTCCATTTTAATCCTTCCTAACAAAGATTATTTTAATATTCTGATAATTTTTTTCTGGTGCATCAAATTAAATGAAGATTAAGTTTTATTTCTACTTATCGCTGAGAGAAAAATCATTATCAATACTCTAAGAATATTAGGAACAAAATAATTGATCATTATAATTCGATTCCCGTTAAGATTTGTCTCGTAAATGATGCTTTTAGAGATAGAATTAATCAAGACAATCGTCACAGACATTTTTTTTATTTTTATTATTTAATAAAAAGAGTAGTGGCGCAAAACAAACGAATTGCAGATTTCATAAAGTTTAACAAATCAATAATTTTTATAATTGGATGGCATTTTAGAGAAAATTGAAATTAAACAACGATAATATAAGTCGCAATAGTTTTTTTATTTCATTTTTATTTCAATTAAGCCCACCCCTATACTTTGTGGCAGTTCACTATATTTCTTGAACATAAATTACTTTTGATAATTTATTGATTCTATCTTAACTATTAACCAACTTTCTTGACTGTTGTTAATCATTTATACCTGAAACTAGCAAATCTTTATGGTACTGCTAAAGTGGCAGCTTAAATATAACCAAAATTCTTTTGATTTTAATTATTAAAGTTGATTTCAGTTGCCGATGTCGTTTCCCTGTGATTTTTCAAGTAGTAAATTGAAATTATATTTTTATTATATGTGCAAAAGGTAAATGTGCTTAACAAATAAAAGATAATCCTATAAAAGAAAATGATAGATTTTTGTTTTTTAATTATTTTAAAACCTTAATTTGATAACAGTATCAGACGACATAAAGCTTATTATGTTTTTAAATATTTCAGTCCTTTTAGCCCGAAATTTTTAATTATTTTAAGACTTACATTTTATATCAGTATCAGCCATCATAAAGTTTATTATATAAAGTATAAATCAGTCCTTTTAGCTCTAAATTTACTTACTTTAATATTTTTAATTTTTTAAATTACTTTATTTATGTATATATCATATATGTATACTAACTACTATATATAACAGTTAAAAGTCTAGATATAAAAATAAATGAAAAACAAATATTTGTTGCTTACTTTTAATACTTTATTTTTATACTGATATCAAATGTAAGTAAACCAAAATAATTCTTTCAGATGAAATATAATATTTCTATATTTGGGCTAAAAACTATTTTTATGTATCTAGTGTTGTGTGAACATGAAATTATGAAATTATTCCAGAAATCATTTTACTGTCTTATGTTATGAAATTATAAGCATTCTTCGATGAAACAGATATTAATAAGTATAACTGTTTATGGAAAACAGAAATCATTTATTTATTTAATTTTTATACTTTTTTACTGATATCAAATGCAAATAAACTATAATAATTCATTCAGACCAAATATAATATATCTAAATTATATTACTATCTTATGTTAAGAAATTATAAGTATTTTTTTAATGAAACAGCTATTAGAAATTATAACTATTTAGGAAAGACAGAGATCTTTTGTTTCCGTTTAATAATTTTCAGACAACAATATTTCTAAATTATATTACTATCTTATGTTAAGAAATTATAAGTATTTTTCGATGAAACAGCTATTAGAAATTATAACTATTTAGGAAAGACAGAAATCTTTTGTTTCCGTTTAATAATTTTCAAAGACAACAATATTTCTAAATTATATTACTATCTTATGTTAAGAAATTATAAGTATTTTTCGATGAAACGGCTATTAAAAATTATAACTATTTAGGAAAGACGAAATCTTTTGTTTCCGTTTAATAATTTTCAAAGACAACAACATTTCTTAATTATATTACTATCTTATGTTAAGAAATTATAAGTATTTTTCGATGAAACAGCTATTAGAAATTATAACTATTTAGGAAAGACAGAAATCTTTTGTTTCCGTTTAATAATTTTCAAAGACAACAATATTTCTAAATTATATTACTATCTTATGTTAAGAAATTATAAGTATTTTTCGATGAAACAGCTATTAGAAATTATAACTATTTAGGAAAGACAGAAATCTTTTGTTTCCGTTTAATAATTTTCAAAGACGACAATATTTCTAAATTATAATACTATCTTATGTTAAGAAATTATAAGTATTTTTCGATGAACAGCTATTAGAAATTATAACTATTTAGGAAGGACAGAAATCTTTTGTTTCCGTTTTATAATTTTCAAAGACAACAATATTTCTAAATTATATTACTATCTTATATTAAGAAATTATAAGTATTTTTCGATGAAACAGCTATTAAAAATTATAACTGTTTAGGAAAGACAGAAATCTTTTGTTTCCGTTTACTAATCTTCAAAGACAACATCATTTTTTATGCTCATAAAAGCTGTGACACACATTGCATTTAGCAACACGCATTTCAAAGGCTTTCAGGAGAATTAAACTGCAACAATTGGAATGCCCATCCATCATATTGCAACATTCGATCGGAATCTTATCTCTGCAGTCCATTAGGACAAATGTTAATGCGAGGCATACTCTAGAAAACTTTTCTCCGTCATACAATGCTGGAAGTTGATCAACATCTCAAAAGCGTTAATCCTCTAAGTCTATAGCTTGAAATGCCAAGTTTGTCTAATATGTGAAATTCTGAATATATCACGTCTAAAAGCTTAAATATGCAAGAGAATATAATTGCACTGTACAAATCGAATTGAGTAAGAGAAACAAAGTAATATTAGTAACAGATTTTAACTTTTTTCTGATTACTCGATATTTGCCAAAAACTGTTCACTTATATAGATAATATCAATCAACTTATTTATTCGAATTTGTCTTATTTTATTTTCTTGGAATATGACTGTTTAAGTAGCTTCTCAAAGGAAAATTTTTGTTTTGCTTAATAACTAAAAAAATAAGTAAAATAATGATGGCTAACATTGCCAAAAACTGTAAAAAACTGAATTTTATTATTAATTTTTATTGATGATTAATTGCTAATTTTTTTTAAAAAAAATATTGTGTTCATAGTCAATTTTTAAAAAGTCTAATTCAGATTTAATCGTTATAAACGCAGAAAAAATCTGAACTATAGCAGACATTTTTCATTGAAGTAGTCATTCCGTTTTTTTTAAAAGAAGTAAATCATTTATGATCTTCCAAACTTATCATTCACACAGTGTTTATATTTTAAATACAAAAAGATGTCAACTTAAATAACGTCTTGTCAAGAAATAAGTGCAATTTTGCATGCAACTTAGCATATCACGGCACATTTTCTTAACGTAATGTTTTGATGTCAAGCCCTTTTTCCACGTGTAAAATGTTTCATGGAATGCGAAACTAAATTGCCGTGACATTTTTGACGTCCATAACATGACAATTAGAAAACCTTTATTGTATTTTGAATTTAGAAGAATATTACAATAAAAGCTTTCAATTCCTAAGATAAACACCAGGATAAAAGATTTTTATGCTTAATTTTGTAAAAATATTTGGCCTTAATCAAGAAGCTTTTAAAGAAATTCATTAGCATATCATGAATTTATTTTATATTAGCAGTATGTTGGTATGCATATAGGCTAAATTTATTTCAGGAAGTAACTACTTTTTCACAGTTTCGGCCCTGTTGATATGAGATCTTCAATAAATTCACTTATTTATAGAATCAATTGATGTTTCGACAGATAGTGATTTCAGACTCAAAATCATCTAAAAACCTTCCTTTACAATAACAAAAACATTTCTATTTATTTCATTTTAAACAGTGCAATTGTAGGATAAAGCTTAGCACTTAACACCACACCACATTTCCGTTTTTAAAGCTCATGTGGTCCCTTTCAGGTTTGGTACAGATGAACTTTATTAAAAAAGAAAAAGAAGAAATGAAAAAATTACACTGCAATCAATTGGAAAGAAACATACTTTTATTCTAACAATGAGCATGAGGATGCATTTTAAAAACAGAATGGTTTCTCTAGTAATACCCAATGTTACCAAAATTAATTTATCAACTACTTATAAAAAAGTGTTTAATGGTCTTATTAGCAGCTGTTCCAAATTTTTAATTCTAACTTTTAAAAAAAATTAAGCATGAATGCAGAGTATAAATAATTGCGAAGATTCATGGAACAGATTGATTGAAAATATAATGGATTTACGTAATACAATGGTAATCTAATAGCTGATATTAATTTATATTAGCTCAGTATTAGTATAATTTATTTCATAAAACTTTTATGAATAGAAATTTATTTATATTATTTATGGGAACATTTTTTTTACATTTTAAAAATGCTTTTCTTTAA